>NW_020622934.1:16962314-19723400 GCF_003573695.1 Papaver somniferum | reverse complement strand
AAAATAAAAATAAAATTGTCTTCTTTTCTGTTCTTTTTGCTTTAATCTTTAGCTCCAAGTCTTTATGAAATCACCAAACTCCTTGGCTCAATTTTCTTTATGATCCAGAACCTGTAGACACAAGATAAATACCCAAAAATATAAAAAAAGACAAAAATAATAAAAACAAAAAAAAAATAATAATAAAAAAAAAATCTAAAACCCTAAAAACAAGTCCCCGGCAGCGGCGCCAAAAATTGATGTGATATGTAGATAGTGGTAAAAGTGGTTCGATTCTCAGACTTGTGAAGGATATTAATTAGACTTAAATTCTAATATTAAAATATAAAACTCACTAAAAATTATAGCAAACTCAATCAAAGTTGATATCAATATTAAAAGAACACTGAGGCTAAAATTCCACTATTTTCCAAGTTCAAAGTGATTTATTCCAATATTTATATTCCAATATTTATATTCATGCAATTTCTTTTCGTTCAGTTTGATTCTAAACTATTGTAACAAGTAGATTCTCCAAATAACAAGTGTAAATCCGAAGCATAGAACATCAAAAACCTAGGTCCAAGCATGCTCTATCAAAAGAAATAACAATTGCTTAAGAAGAATCATTCAAACAATTTTCACTCAAAGCAAAACAATCATAAAAATAATTGAAATAAATAAATAAATAAGAATATACCACTTTTTGTTGGAAAAATAGCTTCCTCTATCGCCTCAGCAATGGTGTTTAGCTCCTCATATTAATCACTTGCTCAAAATACATGTTTGTTGCTCAAAAGTTGATTAAAAAGAAGAGAAGGTACAAAACAGCGTGTTTGTAACGGATATAATTGTTACGAACTACTGTTACGAAGTACCCTAACACAAAACTGTTGCGAACTCTGAATAATTGTTACAGAAATTGTGACAAACTGATTGAATTTGAAAGAAAAGGCCACGGATTCTGCGACTGTCTCTTACTGCTGTTCTGAGTCCTTCTTCTTCCTCTCGCCTGTATCTCTGCAACTTGGTGTTTTTGTGCTCTGTTATGTTCTAAACTTCTCCTAAGGTTTCGTCCCCCTTCTATGAGTTATCCCAACTCCTTTTATAGGCCACAACTCGATTAAATCTCCCGAAATACTCGAGATTTATTCTCTTTTTCTTTTACTCAAAATCACGGCAATATCTCCCTTTGTTTTCTCATACGTGTTTCCAGATTCATTCAAACTCTCCTATGATGCCTCCACAAGCAAAATCCTCGGTTGATAATGCATATAACTTCCATATTAAGTCGAACAGGACCAAGATTACTCCCATGTTTCCGTAAATAAGATATTCTTCCCTGTTTAAATCCAACTGATGAAAACTCCTCTTTTTCCTCCTACGCGGCTACTTTGCTTTTTCCTGGACTCTTCCCAAAGATAGAATCAAATCAACAGCACATATTCTTCACACGCAACTTAATCAGACCGAGATATTCTTCCTTCAAACAAATCTCGTAATTCTGTCTGTTTAGAAACTAAGTGTCTTTTCGTTCGACTTTAAACCCGAGTGCCAAGTCTGTTTCATCATGACATACTATTACTAACCAAAGCCCATGGATCTCTGCTAAAATCTACCCAAAAATCGATCTGGAAATTGTTGCAGACGAGAATTAACTTTCCCGCCATTTTTGAAATTTGAATTTGTGAAGAAAGGGGGCGCCCCCTATCCAGAGTAGGGGTGCCTTTAGCAGCTTCCTTAAGGGG
The DNA here is from genome assembly GCF_003573695.1 of Papaver somniferum. Classification (NCBI taxonomy): domain Eukaryota; kingdom Viridiplantae; phylum Streptophyta; class Magnoliopsida; order Ranunculales; family Papaveraceae; genus Papaver; species Papaver somniferum. The sequence goes on along the minus strand of NW_020622934.1, from coordinate 19,721,673 downwards.
TGTCCTGAGGTGCACCTTATCCAAACCGGGGGTCCGAATAGCAAGTGTCCTCCGAGTGCTTTCCGACAACTTTTCGAGCCAATTTTTTCCAAAAATGTTTATTGGCCAAAAATACCTACAAATAAATAAAACACCATAATAAGTACAAAACTGAGCTCTTACAATATATAGAATCGAGACAAATCGGACACAAAAATGTGTCTATCACAAGCTAAAGGAAATAGACTCCAGTGCTATTCTGAACACGAACTAAGATCATATGGACGATTCATAATCCTCATGAGACAACTGGTCTTTGAGCTTGTGATTGACAACATCCATTGCATCATCGGAGAGGTGATTCTCTTTACGAAAATCATTGATGTGAGATTTTATGAGACCAAGGTCAAGGGTAACCTTTTCCAACTCAGTTTTCAGCGCATCAACACTTTTCAGAGTAGCAATGAGCTGTTGTTTTGCTTCCCTAAAGTACTTAAGAAAGTCATGAACAACTTCAGCATAAATCATATCATCCTTTTCAGCATCCTCATGAACATAGGCAAAATAACATGAAGCATTAGGATGATCTTCATCTACAAGGGTTCTTTTCTTCTTGGACTCAACAACACCTTTATCAATGAATCATCTTGCAAAACCACCATAGCAAGATGAAGAAGAAGACATTCTTGATAACCCATAAACCAACCTAGAGTATGTGTACGTGACTTTTGCAATTCAATAGGTTGATATTTAAGGGTCTCTTAGGGTAGGGATTCTAGGGTTTTCTTAAACAATTGACTCGTCTCAGAACACGGATATCCGTTCGAGTACAACCTGACCCCCAAAAATAAAGCCCAACAGGGATTTTTGCAACAAAAGACTCGAAAAATTCCATAACTCAGGAAAGCAATTTTGAGCAAAGTTGTAGCAAAAAAATAATCAAAAGACGACTTCCTAGCGAAAATGAGAAGACACTTTAGACACAAACAATACTTTAAGCATAGTAAGATTGCAATTAAAAAGCTTGGCTATGGAGGATAAGAAGATAGCTCAACTTAACAGATGCAAATGCCAAAAGTATACCTGAAAATTAACACATCTTACTCAACAGGGTTTTTATGAGTAAGCTCTTCAACCCTTATGATTAATTAGCACAAGTATGAGCCACAAGCTCATCAAAAGATTTGTGTTTATGGTCAAGTCTCTTTTTCCTCCTGAATCTAGAGAGGGACTCCTTTTTATGTGAGAAATTATCATAAAACTTATTGTCATCAAAATACGAGACATAGTTTGAGTTCTTACCAGAAGATTTTTGGTTTGAGGAGGAAGACAACCTGTTGACAAATTCTTTATACCCTTCAATTATCTTTTTTCAGATTATCTCTCATTTCATCCATTTTTCTTCTTTCTTCTGAACTTCCTTTCTCAACAGGAGCAGCGTTGTTTCCAGAGACCACGACACGATCTTCTTTTAGATAATTTTTATTAAGACGTTTTTTTTTTCTTGAGTGTTCGAGAAACTCATTGAACTGACTTTCCTGGTAACATACACAGGGTAGGTACGAAAACCGATTGGTTAGTCATACGAATGTCAGTTACACCTTTAAGAATTAAATATAAGGTGTTTTGAAGTTGAACCAAGGAGTTTTTCTTCAACCTAGAGGTTCCCTTTCGTTTAACAGAACTCTTTGTCTCACAGACAAGACATACTTTCTGATCATCAGAATGATTAGATAGTATAATCTTAATATCATCGTTAGAAGATTTCTTCCCTCCATTTGATGTGCAGCATCCTTGAGTGATGGTGACTTCAGGCACATCTGTTTTACTAGAAGGGACTTTCGTTTTTACTTCTGAGCATGAACCATCTTTAGTTGTGTCAGAAGTACTTGGCATATTAGATTGCTTTTAGCATCCTTGAATAGAGATCTTACTCAGGCGATGTTCAATTTCCAAGGCATCTCTTCTAAGGATAGCTTCAAGAGACGTACACGAAGAGTGAACTTTAGTATTACCTTTAGATTTGCAATCTCTTATTACACCAAGTAGAACATTGACATGCTGCTTCAACCGATTGAATCTATCAGCTTGGATTCTAACAAGATTTAGAATAAATTCACTCTCTTCATCCGAATCCCGTTCATTAATGGAGAGGCTCACATTTGAAGGGTAATCAGAAGTACACATGTCAGTGTTAGTCTGTCTCGTCAGTACAGAAGGTTCATCTATATTAGAGATTGTAGAACCCTTCTCTTTAGTAGAGTTAGACGAGATAGAACTTTTATTTATGGTAAAGCGTTTATCAGAGATAATACTCTTGTCCACAGAGTCAGATCTCTACAAACAAAGACTTTTGAGGTCTTGAACGCGTTTGCCTGCTCTGATACCAATTGAAAAAGCGGGGGTCTAACAACACCACCCAATATTTCTCTTAGCAATCTGTATGGACAACCTCGAATATACTTTTAAGAGAATCAACAAGACTCAATCAATTAAAAGTACATCAACGATTTTATATCTCTCTCTCTTGATTTGATTTCCTCAAACAGAAACTGCGAGTACTAATCAAATACAAGGAATAACTTTGATGGTACAAAAGACCAGTTCCCAAGGATCAATCAATGTTAATCAACAACCAAAGGTTGGATTACTCTAATTGATGATCTAACGCACAGCCTGTATTATTCCAATTATAAAGATAAAATAATATAATGCGGAAACTGAAATAACACAGACACCAGAAATTTTGTTAACGAGGAAACCGCAAATGCAAAAAAAACCCGGGACCTAGTCCATATTGAACACACACTGTATTAGGCCGCTACAGACACTAGCCTACTCCAAGCTAACTTCGAACTGGACTGTAGTTGAACCCCAATCAGTCTCCCACTGATCCAAGTTACAGTTGTACTCCCTACGCCTCTGATCCCAGCAGGATACTGCACACTTGATTCCCTTAGTTGATCTCACCCAAAACTAAAAGTTTCTACGACCCAAAATCGCAGGCTTTGACAATAAACAAATCTATCTCACACAGACAAGTCTATCAAAGGATCAATCTATCTCCCACAGAAAAACCCTGAAGTTTTTGTTCCGTCTTTTGATAATAATCAAGGTGAACATGAACCAATTGATAATCCAGTCTTATATTCCCGAAGAACAGCCTAGATAAATCAATCACCTCACAACAATCTTAATCGAATGGTAGCGAAACAAGATGTTGCGAAATCAAAAACAATGAGACGAAGATGTTTGTGACTACTTTTTATATCTTTCCTATCAGAGATATTAGTCTCAAGCCAATCAATCTGATTGTACTCGTACGATAGAAGATGCAAGATCATATCACACAACTACGATAAAAGTATTATCGGTCTGGCTTCACAATCCCAATGAAGTCTTTAAGTCGTTAACCTGGTTTTAGAAGAAGAAAACCAAAGGTTAAAGGAGACACGACTATAGCACGCAAACTAATATCACACGTGAAGTGTGTGGATTAGTTTTTCAAAGTTGCTAGATATCCCCTTATATAGTCTTTCAAATCAGGGTTTCGCCTTGGTCACAAAGCAAACAATATCCACCGTTAGATGAAAACCTGATTTAGATTCAAGCTAATATTTCTCAACTGTTAGATCGAAAACTTAGCTTGTTATACACAAATGAAATGCACGCTTCTAGGTTTGTTAACCGTACCCAAACATGTACATTGTTGGTTCAACAATAGTTAACCAAAAGGTTTTCCATATGAGCATTTCATACCAACCATATTCTACTTAACCATAACTAGTTCAAATGACTCAAATGAACTAGTTAGAGAGTTGTTCAATTGCAAGGAAATATTATGTACTACACAAGACACAATTGAAGCAAAGATGATTTGATTCACTCGAATCGGTTCATGAACTTTATAGCCACGGTTTGCAAATTGCATTCCTTAGTCTTTATAAGCAAGTTCAGAAATCATCTTCAGATATATAAACTTATTAAGTTCGCACACTAGGTTCGCGGACTTAAGAAACCGGTCCGAGTTTACAAACTCCAGCAGAAAATTTCGGCAAAGACTTTCCGCCGGTCCTCAAACTGGGTTCGCGGACGCAGCTAGTTTGTCAACTCCAGCAAAATTTCTCGGGATGAGAAGTTTGGCAGTTCGCGGACTGAGATATAGATAGGCGAGGTATACTCGGCTCGAAATGCCAAATGCGTATAATATAAGTCTATATATAGCATTACGACTTTTTGTCTCAAGAAGTAGGAGATAGAGTAGATAGACTTTTGAGTGACAGATAAGTTCAAGTCTTCACATACCTTTTTGTTGAGAAGTTCCACAGGTTCCTTGAGTAGTTCTTCTTCTTGTATGATGAATCGCCATGAAGTCCTTGAGCTCAACTACACTTTCTATCCTAGTCCGATACTTAGCTATAGTAGACTATAAATCAAGACTTGTAGTTTTGATCACTAACATTGACAAACATGCTTGAGATAGCAACGCATGCGGGTTCGACCGAGGAATGCTCTAACACAACCACACCTCCGCGCCAAATACATGCCAACCATGCCAGCCGCACCTCCGTGCCAATGGCATGCCAGCCACACCCCCGCGCCAAAGGCATGCCAACCATGCCAGCCGCACCACCGTGCCAACGGCATGCCAACCATTCCAGACACACCTCCGCGCCAAAGGCATGCCAACCATGCCATCCGCACCACCATACCAACGGCATGCCAGCCACACCTCTGCACCAAAGGCTTGACAACTGTGCCAGCCGCTCAACCGTGCCAACGACATGCCAACCATGTCAACCACACCTCCGCGCCAAAGGCATTCCAACCATGCCAGCCGCACCACCGTGCCAACGGAATGCCAACCATGTCAGCTGCACCACCGTGCCAATGACATGCCAACCATGTCAGCCACACCTCACGCGCCAAAGGCCCAACCATGACAGCCGCACCGCCGTGTCAACGGCATGCCAAATCCATGCTGGCCACGCCTCCATGCCGCTGGCTGCCAAACGGAGGGTTGCCACAATCAACGACTACCCTTCCCTATGAGATGCGAATCTCAGCCGTACAAGTTCGCCAAAAAACTCGTGGCGACTTCTGGCCCAATGACAAATTCCACGGTTTATGCCAAAACCCTAATTTGGCCGCGCATAAAACATGCCAAATCCATGTCGGCCATGCCTCCATGCCGCTGGCTGCCAAACGAAGGGTTGCAACAATCAATGGCTACCCCTCCTCCTGAGATGCAGATCTCAGCCGTACAAGTTCGCCACCAAACGCAAGGCAACCTCTTGGCTGCGATGCCAAAACTCCGCGGTTTGTGCCAAACCCTAATTTGGACCACGCCAAGAACATGCACGAGCCATGCTGGCCATGCCTCCATGCTGCTGGCTGCCAAACGGAGGGTTGCAACAATCAACGGCTACCCCTCCTTCTGAGATGCAAATCTCAGCCGTACAAGATTGCCACTAAACCAAACTATTTGTGGCAACGTCTTGGCTGCGATGCCAAAATTCCGCTTTTTTCCCAAACTCTAATTTGGTCGCGCCAAGGGCATGCCCGAGACATGCTGGCCATGCCTCCATGTCATTGGCTTTCAAACGCAGGGTTGCAACAATCAATGGCTACCCCTCCTCCTGAAACACAGATCTCAGTTATACAAGCTTGCCGCCAAACCACACGACTTGTGGAAACCCTTTGGATACGATGCCAACTCTTTATTCACGGCATCCTAATTGGCCACGCCAAGAGCATGCGCAAGCCATTCCAGCATCGTGGCCAAGACACTGGCTACCAACGGAAGGTAAATACAATCAACGGCTACCCTTCCTCTCAAGATGCAAAATCTCGGCCGTCGAAGGTCGCCACCGAACCGGCAAGCCTCTCAATTTTAACTTTCCAAACAATAGCAACATGCTGCACGTTTTCCACGAAAACACTCGAGACATCAAGACATGTCACAAGCTGGGGGATGGTCATCAGGGTATTGGTCTGGCGGTTTACAGCATGCGGCGTGTAGTACGCCCGTTACAATAAGAGTAAGGCGGTTAGTAATGACAGGAAATAATGGTGAAATTTATCCTTCATTATGGAAACATCAATTCCAGGCGTTAACCGTTACCATTATCTTCCATTACTCAACCATTTCCACTTATTACGAGGTCGGGGTACGTTTTGTTGCGACTTGTATAAATAGGTCTCACCTATTTCCACCAAAGAACATGTTTTGGTCAGGAGAATAAAACACTCAGAAATCACCTGTTAGCTTTCCACATTGCTAGCGTTTCACTTTCTGATACAAGTCGTAAAACAACCACTCTTCCAGAATCAACTATTCTGGTCTCAACACTCTCTTCGCTTCCCTCCCCAAGACCAACCCTTCTCCTTCACTTTGTGACAGAAGAAAGTCTGGAACGACCATTTCTTGGTTTAGACCGGATTTGTACAGATTGATCTATCGAATCTTAAGTACTCCTGTGTAGTACATTGTTTAGGTTTTAGACTCGTTTCTCACCCATACACGAAATTATCAAAATCAGCAGAAACAGTTTTATCCCTCAAACAAAGTGAAAGTAACACTTTTCCAGAAATGAGGGAGTATCACTTAAGTACCATTGACCTTTGAAATTCCAATACCTAAACTAGTTTCGTTTTGAAAATTCAAATTTCGAATCTAGGGTTTAATTTCGCAATAGAAACTCCATCTCGAACTGGTTTATGCTCTCTCGTGAATCAGGAAAAAATTATAACTTCTGAAAAAAAGATATACCCGATGATGAGAAAATTGGTAATTTGCTAATTCGTTAGCTCTGATTACTCGGAATTGTATTTTTATTCCCCTTCAACGGATGCAATCGAAAATCAAGTTTTGATGATAATTCAATTCCCTGGGAATTCGATTCTTGATTACAAAATCGTTTTCGCTTCAGTGAGTTGGGCTCATTACCCTGTAACCGAATTACTGGGCTCCCAATTCTCCCAAGTCCAAACGGAAAAAATAATGCAAAATCCTTTCTCGAATAAAAGTGATGCGTAACAAAATCTGTGGGACCCGGATTACACTTTCTCATTAGGGATGTCATCCGAAGTACTTAAGAGCTTCTCTAATGATCATTGTGTGTGTTTCCTATGTGGCAACACAAATAAGACATGTGAATACACTAAGCTTCGACTATGTGAAATCATCGGAACAAAGTTGATATGTCCTCTTTTAGTCATGAAGTTTCTCTTTGAGAATTTCATTATAATCCCGCTAGTTTTCGTACCTTTGCCAACTTATATTGACAAAAAGGGGGAGAATTATTTTGTAGTTCACACTATATATACATATGGTTTACGGATCATTATGTAAGGGGGAGTGGTTTTCATTGTGAGATGAAGTATTGACTAAGGGAGAGTGATACATATGACCGTAGTATTATTGTTAAAGTTGTGATACAATTGAACTTTGATGATGTGTAATAATACTATGACACTGTATAACAATAATTGTGAACATCTGTTTTCTTATTGTAATGGGTACGGATTTTCAACAACTGTGATGCTGAGTTGAACACGTTCAAAATCACTGGAGTACTTGGAGTGGAGAAGAATTCAAGGAATGTAGAAGAACCAAGGAAATCAAGCATTTGGATGAGAAGCTACAATGTTTATTTATTTTGTAATCCATATGTATTAATAGTTTTGTCACTAAAATTGACAAAGGGGGAGATTGTTAGGGCACTGCTCGGTCGAACTCGCAAGCGTCGCTATCTCAAGCATGTTTGTCAAGTTTAGTTTTAAAAACTATAAGTCTTGATTTCTAGTCTACTTATAGTTATGTCTCGGATTAAAATAAAATGTGTAGTTGAGATTTAGACTTCACGACATTCATCGATTGAAGACGAAGAACTACTAAGGGGATCTTGTGGAACTTCATCAATAAAAGGTATGCAGATACTTGAAATCGTCTATCACTCAAAAGTCTATCTTATTCTATTTCCTATCGAGACAAAGTCGTATAGCTATATGGACTTTACATTATACACATTTGATATTTCAAGCTGAGTTTAACTCGCTTATATCTTTCTCGAAATTTGTATTAGAAAGCTTTTTGCTTTAACTACATTCATCATTATTCTTGACGAAAGTCAATAGATGATCACGTGAAAATCACCTGGTAACATCTTACATGATTTGCGTGAGACAGTCATTTGATGTAGACTCGGAATGTTTCGTATTGATCATTCGATCACTTGAAAATTTCTTATAAGCTAGTAGTTTATACGAGACAGCTACTGTCGTCTTTTAAGAATGTTTCAATGATTGGAATGGGAGTTAAGAGCTAAAACCCATGTCTGGATACATTACGGTTTGTGTATTAAGTGTGCGAACTGTTTTGGTAGAATTCAGGATCTGGAAGTTAAGTTTGCATACGCGTTCACAAAATTATTCAACTATTTAAGTCAGGGTACTTAAGTTTGCGTACCTTTTCGCAAACTGATTTAATTGTTGAAGTCCGAGAACCAAGTTTGCGTACCCGTTCAAAAACGGTTTCAACTGAGTTCGGTCCGGAGCTAAAGTTTGCGTACCCGTTTGCAATCTGTCGGCTTGTGACCAATGTCTGGAACTTAATCTTGCGTACCCATTTGCAAATTTAAGTGGTTCAAGTTCTAAAACCGGTTAAGTATGATTTCATACTCATGAACAAATACATTTATATATTAAGGAATGCAATCTTTGCACACCTTGGATAAAATGTTCATGAACTGATTCTTTTGAATCAATTCGATTTTGCTTCAATTGTTTCTTGTATACTTCTATGAGAATATAAACAATTGAACAACTCTATGAGTAACACAATTAGATTCATTTGATTATCAATTGATCTAGAAGTGTTAAGATTAACATGGTTAATACAAAAGTATTCATATGGCCAATTTCGGTTAACTGTTATTGAGCCAACTCAATATACTCGTTTAGGTACGGTTACCCATATCTAAATGAAGGTATATTTCATTTGTGTGTAACAAGCTAAGACCATCTAACGGTGGAAAGATATTAGATTGACTATGGAATCAGGTTTCAGCTAATGGTGAATATTGATTACTTTGTTCCAAAGCTACCAAACCCTGATTTGAAGACTATATAAGGGAGAACTCTAGCAACTGGGAAACCTAATCCCCACACCTCATGTATGATACTAGTTGTGACTAGAGTCGATTCATTCTATTTTAACCTAGGTTTTTCCTAAAACCATTATAGGTTAATGACTTAAAGACTTCATTGGGATTCTGAAGCCAGACCCAACTATTTTCTCTGTAGTTGCGTGTTCTGATCTTACTTGTTCTATCATATTGAGTACCATCTTCTATAATATTTTCTCGAGATTTATCTCCGATAGGTAAGATATAAAAAGTAATCACAAAGCTCTTCGCCTCATTCTTTGTGATTCCACAATAACTTGTTCTACTACCATATAGTTAAGTTATTGTGAGGTGATTGATATTTCTACGCTGTTCTTCGGGAATATAAGACCAGATTATCAATTGGTTCCTGTTCACCTTGATTTATCAAAAGACGGAACAAAAACTTTTTAGGTATTTCTGTGGGAGACATATTTATCAATCAAAATAGACTTTTCTGTGGGAGACAGATTTATTTATCAAGTCTTCGACTTTGGGTCGTAGCAACTCTTAGTTGTGGGTAAGAGCAGCTAAGGGAATCAAGTGCATAGAGTCCTGCTGGGATTCAGAGACGTAAGGAACGCAACTGTACCTTAATCAGTGTGAGATTGGTTAGGGCTCAACTACATTCTAGTCTGAAGTTAACTTGTAGTATGCTAGAGTTTGTAGCGACTTAATATAGTATGGTGTTCAAATCTGGACTACGTTCCGAGGTTTTTCTGCATTTCCGGTTTCCTCGTTAACAAAACTTCTAGCGTCTGTGTTATTTCTTTTCCGCATTATATTTTCTATATGATTGAAATATCACAGGTTTTGCGTAATTCAATCAATTGGTAAATCCAACCTTTGGTTGTTGATTGAAATTGATTGACACTTGAACATTGGTCTTTGGTACCGTTCAAGTTGTTTCTCATAAAAATCAGGCTCGCGGATTTCTATCTGTTTGATTTGTGTATGGGTAAGTCCTCGTTACTATGTGCACCTTCTTGTTGAACCCAAAATATTTCCAACTTATCGAGCATGCTAAAAGTTTCTTGTCGAGCAATTTTTTTTTGGTATACCTCCCTATACTAATAAACTCCATATATTGATAATTTTGTGAAGTCCCAAGACTATTAAATATATGGAGTTTTTACTGTATATTGCAAAAATATTTTATGGGATATGTGTGTTTACGTCCGTGAACTATGATTGTCCCATATATGTCAAAAGTTAAGTCTATTATGTCATTATGAAAATATTGATAAAAGATTGAATGAACTTTTGAATAATCCGAAGTATTGATCTTTTCCTGATCCACTTCTATGTGAAAGTACTGTATGGCTCCGTAAGCTTTCTTATGTTGAGCATTTCTGATTAAATTAATCATTAAGGTTCCTTTGTGGTTAATTTAATTGAGTTTACTGGATACAAATTCATGCTTCATGTAATTTGTTAATTTCCAAAGAAATCCTTCGTTTCTTGTAAAAGTAAGGTCGCTCTTGTTGTTCTTTCGGGAATGACATTTTATGGGGGAAAGTTCTTAATTGAACTTGTGCTTAATTGCCAAATCTTTGGGGGGAGTGCAGCCGTGGAATATAGTAGGATTTATCTTGTATCTTTATAAACTCCTTGATGAATACACTAAGCTTCGACTATGTGAAATCATCGAAACAAAGTTGATATGTTCTCTTTTAGTCATGAAGTTTCTCTTTGAGAATTTTATTATAATCCCGCTAGTTTTCGTACCTTTGCCAATTTATATCGACAAAAAATGGGGAGAATTATTTTGTGGTTCACACTACATATACATATGGTTTACAAATCACTATATAAGGGGGGTAATACATATCACCGTAGTATTATTGTCAAAATCTTGATACAATTGAACTTTGATGCCGTGTAATAATATTATGACCATATAACCAGTAGGAGACACATGTAGACCAAAAATATCAGTTATATGGGAGTCACTAAAACTACTTGTGCTACCTGTGTTGATCAAGACCATGACAAGATAGTTGTTTATATGTCAAGATACGTGTAAAGTGTCATGAGCCACATTTCAAGCGTGTACCGAAATTTCCATAGAATTATCAAAGAAAGAAGAAAATGGAGGAACTCCTAACTTCAAAAAACTCGATTTTCCCCGGGAATTTTTCCAACACTAGACATGCCCTAAGGAAACATTACCTTTTGTAGTTTTGTTGGATGTGTTAATTCAAAGGCACAAGAGTTTTATTTTATTTTTCCATTTCAGGTTTACTATAGGGTATGAAACTATCTTGCCTGTTAGATGGCGAGGCAAATGAAATGCAAATTGACAATTATAGTAAAAGCCTGTTCGGTTCAAGATTTTCAATCCTAACAATTGAATTATGACGTAATCCTTTTCCTAAAGTTGAATTTGAATTCATTTGAATAAATTCCTTGAGAAAAAAGTGTTTGTTTGAGTCAATTGATTCCATGGTAATTCAAATAGTATAATACTACCTCCGTTTCTGAAAAATGTTACTTTCACTTTTTCAATTTGGTCTATTTTTAGGCTAAAATGGAAAAGTGAAATTAACACTTTTCCAGAAACGGAGAAAGTATCACTTGAATACTATTGACCTTTGAAATCCAATACCTAAACTAGTTTTGTTTTGAAAATTCAAATTTAGAATCTAGGGTTTAATTTCGCAATAGAAACTCCAGCTCGAACTCGTTTATTCTCTCTCGTGAATCAAGAAAAAAAATTCTAACTTCTGAAAAAACGACATACCCCATGATGGGAAAATTGGTAATTTGCTAATTCGTTAGCTTTGATTACCCGGAATTAGATTTTATTCCCCTTGAACGGATGCAATCGAAAATCAAGTTTTGAGGATAATTCAATTCCCCGGGAATTCGGTTCTTGATTACAAAATCCTGTTCGCTTCAGTGAATTGGGCTCATTACCCTGTAACCGAATTACTGGGCTCCCAATTCTCCCAAGTCCAAACGGAACAAATAATGCCAAATTCTTTCTCGAACAAACGTGCTGCGTAACAAAATCTGTGGGACCCGGATTACACTTTTTCGTTAGGGGTGTCATCTCATCCGATTCCGAAGTAGTTAAGCTGTCTTCATCATTTTCAAAAGCATCTAGCCTCTAGGAGAACTGAAAACAAATCTCGGCTTAACTGTGATGTAGGACATGATTTGAAACGTTTTCTCATAAATTTTGTACAATGCCATGGGTTGATCTAAAGTTTTCATTCACATGAAAGCACGTATCTTTCTAAATGATACGGGTAAAGTGTATGATCACTTATCGTTATACCTAACCCCGTCGATGCAGCATTATTGCCGTGTAATAAACCCTGTGCACCGTTAGAAGTCAAAAAAGACCACGGGAGCAAAGTGGAAAATGGTAATCTTTCATGGGGAAATTCATCAAATGAGGTATAGGAGTAGGAGGTCGTCTAGTCAAATCAAATGAGCTTTACAGAGTCAAGAAAAAATAATCAAAAAGTAGGACTAGTTGTTAAATCTATCTTTAGATAAAACCAAGTAATGAGATGTACGTCCTTGTCCTTGATTTGTTGGCAGTGATGCACTCAATCACTTATAATCCCACACGTTCATTCTGATGTTTCAAAGGTTTACAGTCCTGAGTACAAATATTTAAGCAAATCAAACAGACACGGGGATTCTAAATGATATCAAAACAAAAGCACTATAGAATACAGGGAAAATGGGTCATTTTGTCCAACAATTTTTTAAAAAATGGTTCAAATGGACGAGTAAAATTAGTATTTAAAAAAAGTAAGGATGGAACTTGATGCATCTTGATGTAAATTAAAAATAAGAAAAAGTATTTGAAAATGAGTAGGATGAAAATGTTTACATCTTGGCAATTTTTACATTTTTATCCATTTAAACTGTATCAAAATCTAGATGTCTTTTTCACCCAGCAATTGTTGATTTTGGTCTTTTTAACCAATTTTGTGTAGAATATATAGCTCCACAAATTTTTACGGGTAACAACTAAATAAGCCCAGCCAACGTGGGATTGCAAGAATTTGGATGGAGATTGTGGAAAAAGACTTGGCACCGGTATTTTTGTTTAAATAGAAATCGTAGTTGGTGTTCTCCATGTAGTGTATGTTGATATCACCTAAAATCCAAACAAGCAACCACCAGTCACCCATGGGGTTATATGACCTTGGGCTCAACATTGCTAGACTGATCATGATATGTACAATCAATACCTTGCAGCTGATCAAAACGTTCACATTGCCTAGAAATAGACTTTCAAAGCTGATGTTTTCATCCGACTGGGGAAACCCTTAACTTGTTCATCCCTCTGATTCTCATCATAATTTTTATTTGTTAGTTAATGCTGCTGGTCGTGTTCTTTTTTGTTGATGTTAGGCTACAAATTGTGCACAAGGAGTAAGCTTCAATTAAGGTTTTACTAGGCATCATAATGTCAGGCGGCTTTCAGTAGTTCCTGTTCCATAACTTGAAGGACATTTTGAGTCAAAAAATCCAAACTGAAGCATAAGAAAAACAGATTAGCTTATTTTGCGTTTCATGCCCCATCTTGTGACAAAACGGACATGCTAAAATGTAGTAATTCAGAAGATTATTCTGAATGTTTTGGAACGTCACCAGTTGAGAGGCAGCGGTGAATTGGGTTTACCAAACTGGTCACTCATAATTAGACATTACTACTGTCCATGCTAAGTGTCGTTGCTTTTCAATCAGTTGTAAAGCAAGAGAAATATCAAGCAACCTGCTGATTTAATATATATATATATATATATTAGTCATGAAAATGGTGCTACTCATCACACAATTACAACTACTTGTTAATAAACTCCCAGATATTTAAACCACGTACGACTGATATTCCTAAACAACAGTCAGCTAGCTGCTCCTAGAATAATAACTTCAAGTCTGTATGCACTAATTTGTAACAAGATTATACAGGCATAGGAAAGCTGCTAGTGACAACAATCTCGTTACCTTTTCTGAACTCGCAGGTGACAAAGTGGGAGACATGACATGGGGGGGTTTGGCATCTGCTAGATATACGTCTTTAGTTTGTTCATCAGTCGTTATAATGGCAGAAGAACCTGACATGACGTAACAACGAATATTATTGGTTATGAATCTTGATTGAATGTATGAATGAGAAAAAAGTAAGAAATGATCATACTCACAGTTTTGCTGAGCCAGTCCAAGAGAATGGTTTTCGAGGTCATATAACAGCACCCTATTTGATAAAATTAGATCTGAATTGAAGGATTAAAAAGATATCGTCAATTTCTTGAGCACAGTTGTAATTCATAGAATGTGGAGGAGATACGGCTCAAACATGTGTGTATTACCTCCTAAAACAATCATGTCCTTCCTGTCACGGGCAACGGAAGCATTATCGTGAAAGCCGACACACCAATTGTTCTCCTGATACAATTTCATTAAGCACCAATTGTTGAGTCTTAACTTGAGAGTTTGAAGAACACAAATTAGTTAGAGATAGAGCTAGCAAAACTTTCATACAGAATTTGAAGAATACAATGGACTAGATATATAGCAAGACTTACCAACTGAAAGAGATATTCATGTGGGTAAGCCTTCAATTCAGTTGCGTTCTCGAAAGTAAAAGTAATTGCAGGAAATTAATCATCAACGCTGAAACCACATTAAAAGTAAGAAATTAGTAAGATTTACTAATGAAAAATCATAATCCGCACAAACCATGAAAAAGATCATGCTAACTTTTTATTAAACGAAAAGCATGAATAGTTGTCCTGAACAACTCGTGTTTCCAAGCCACTGCTAAGCTGGCTAGACATAACCTGACAAAGTGAAAGAGTCATAATTTTCAACAAGGATCAATTCCAAACAAAATAAGAGGTTCGAAATATGGCTCATCATCATATACCATTCTTTATAACTTTTTGAATATCCCCTCGGGGAAATAAGACATGACGGTACCACTGTCCATCATTGTTTTTTTCTCATCTTGGACAGGAAATACTTCGTCTGAGACTCCTACTGGAAATACTACATTTGAGAAATCAAGGACATCTTTACCCACTTCAATGGACTTCATAATCACATAATAATGCGACCTGATAAAATTACAATGGTAAACAGAAAGCCGATAAGAACAAGTATTTTTGGGGTAAAACGATGGCTCAAACGGATATTTAGAGGTTTATTTATGAAAGAATCGAAGAACATACTGATTGGAAAACAATGGTGTTGTTTTAAGATTTGGTTGTACTACATCCCCGACAACAATAATTCCAATTCCATTTCTGCCATCTAAACAGTGAGAGAATTTCTTCTTGGTCACATTTCCAGGTACAACAAGATCAAGCGATGGATCATATGAGTCAGAAACTCCTGTTTGTTCAAGTCCATACCTGTTGAGAAGAACGAGTCATAAGTTATCAGATTATAGACTATGTACAAAAAGATAGTGAAAGGCTCAGAAGGAGAAATGATACCCAAATGTAGCCCTTGCAGTGGCAGCAATTGTTGTAGTATTTTCAGATAATAGATCGTCGAAACTGATAAAATGAAGGATGTATATGATTATATACTTGGATGTTTTAGGACAAGGGTGTTGATTGCAGCAATGCTCAAGCCATGGTGAATCACTTGCAGCACCAATATGTAGAAGAGGAGATCCACTTGGGATCTGTACGCAGTGAAGCCTGTAAACAAGATTAAACAAAGTCGGTCTGGTTAATTGAAAACACAACAAGATTGCTTGTTTTACAAAGTAGAAAGTATACAAACCCAGAATTTATAACTCCTCCACCACTGAAAGGAAAATCATCTGCAGCAAGAAGTCTTCCATGATGAAGATGATTCTTGGGATCCTCAACAGCTAATTCATGATCTCCAAATGTATGTCACTTAAATCCCTCCATGTACATTTCTAGTTTGAGATAATAGGAAGATCACAATAACAATAGAGATGATCAGCAAACTATTAGTATTAACTATACCCATCTTCCCAAATACTGAGATCAGTTATCAAAGATCAATATTGTTGATGAGAAGATGAGAGTTAATGAGATCAACCAACTACTGAGGGAGTGATTCCTGGTGAATTATCAAAACACCAGAGAGAGTGAGAGAGAGAGACTCAAATGGGCAAAATGGAGTTTGTATTGTGCTGTACTAGTTTCTGCTCCTTTTGCTTTTTTTTTTTTAATGTTTGTTTGTATCATAATTTTGGATGGTAGAAGTGAGTACGTCAGACAGACCTTTGTATCAACCATGCCTCTTTAAAATTTAGTGGAGTTTCGAGTTGGCAGCTAGCATTTGTTTGTTGTACTTGATTTTCGAATATTTAAGGAGGGTACACTACATACATCAATCAAAACCCCTAAGACTAAGTTTTTACATTTAAACTCAATGAATGCCTGCTTACATATCCTACGACTGGTCAGTTCACATGGTACTTTGTGTCATTTTCCCTGGATGATATGGCTATTTATTACGGACCAAGACTTGGAAAAGCTAAAGGTGGACGAAATTTCATAGTTCAATGGTGGACAGAGACTAAAAGTAACCCATGACGTATTCTGTTCTCAATTACTTTTTTCTTTTTTTTCTTTCTAATTCTTCACCTGAACACCATATGGTTAATCCAGTCACTTGATGGTTTCGGTCACCTGGTTAGTTGAACAGATTCAAATTGCCCACCTGGTTTGGTTGCTATGATCTATGAATACAACCGTGTTTTTCTTTCTAGGAGCACATGACATTTAGTGCTTGATACTGTGTAAACATCACGGACAGATTATACAAATCCCAGACGCACCAGCATGATATATATGACTCCCCTAACATTTGATAATCAGTAGATTCAGTACTACCAGGATATTATTTGATATCGACTCGAGATCTCAAAGGACCCAACCCAAGATACAACATCACCCATCGTTAAATCGCTTGATGAAAACTACTATTTCCAGAAGATAAGGGTTCATATAAATTTGAATACAAAGTAGCGGTAATTCCGTTATTTTACCATGACGTGGAGGTAATGCAAGAATTCTCTGTTGTAACCGAGAATAAGATACAGATGTAATGGCTGTCAATGCTGCATCCGCAGCTCTTATGGTATCTGGCATTCCTTGGGGAGGACCAATTGGCGTTGTACGCATAGCAAGATTATGGGAAGAATTCATTATCTATTCTACAAGGGATGAGCTTCTACGCCTGGGGACTCGAGATCATAGAACTCTAATGGCTGACGTACAAGCTCCCGGAGGTTACAGAGAAAGATCTAGAAGAGGCGCTACAGCTAGCACATCGACAGGCAGTAATATATCTCGCACCTCAAATTGTATTGACTTAAAAAGCTGGGAAACATAAGAAGGATTACACGTTAAAAATGCTTAAGGAGAATACCGCTCGTCCAGAAAATCATTCATGAGCTTGGTCGAAGCTTTCTTCCCTGGTCCGGAGAATGCAAAGATTAAGGGTGACGAGGTTTTGGACAAAGTTCCTGGAGATGTAACAATGAAGGAAAATAAAGGTTATCCCAAAGATGGTTAACATGCTATAAAGAAAAAGGCTTTTCACAGGTGGATTATTGAGAGAGATCTTTGAGTTGATGGGAAGAGTCTTGACGAAGTTAGCTAGGCTACTAAAATGTCAGAATTACAGGGATCATCACTTTTCGTTTGTGGGCCGACTCAGCTTATATGTACAGTGTCACAACAAGACCAGGTGAGGATGAAGCTAAGAACCTGGGCGGTGAGTTGATGGAAACTGAAAAATACATAGCTATGATGCCAGGGACAGCAGTTTTGTGAATTCCCATATATATGTTGCTCGAGTCAAGTCACAAGCAATACATTGTGGTGGTTCGGTCCCTACAGGCACTATTCGTGGAGATATCTATTTATTGGTTTAATGGTTTCGGGAGTCCCACTGAAGATATGTAACTACACCAAATTTTATCGAAAGTGCACGCTCTTACCTTGAAACCCATTCTCTGGCAGAGTGCGTATTCAAAAATTGACAAGCTAATAACGGTATTGATCTGATTTTGTCGGGCTTAATAATTGGCAGAGTGCTAATAACGGTTTCTGTAGCAAACCTAAACTTATATCGTAGAACACGCAACAAGTAGGACACTCATGCCATTAGGTTCATCGAAGTTTAAAACATAGACCAGATTGTATCTTCCAAGGATTGTGAACCACCATTAACAGACATGATTTCCCATAAAAAAACCTTAATAAAGAGGAAGTCATAATAAAAATACGCCAAACGGCTACAAATAGAAAGGTGTCCAGAGACTAGCTAGTAGAGAAGGAATCCATAATAACAAAACCATCAGAGACAAGAAAACAGTGTTGTAACTACTAGCGAAACAGAAATGGTTATAATTTCTCCTAAGCCAGAAGACTTACTTGCAGGACTCGTTACAGAATCAAGGTTAAAATCTGGGTTTGAGCCGTAGAGAAGTTGAGCACCATAGACATCGTCCAATGTTAACTTCACATTTATGGTTCTAGGGGATTCAGTAGGCCACATGACAGCTTCTGGAAAAGATGAATGACCCAGGCCTAAGACATGACCAATTTCATGTAGCGCGATGGATTCCAAATCGTAAGCCATATCTGATTTCTCTGAACTGAAATCAACTGCAAAAATAAATGCCGCGTTGAAATGTATATGTGCGCCTCTTACCGGACCGGTTGCATGTGCAATCACCGTAGTATTATCAAATGGATCTCCATCTCCATGATCACCATAGTAAAAACCGATGGTGATGTTAGCATGCTGATAATCAGTTTCTGTAAAATTAACATTAATGGCTGATGACCATACCGAGAAAGCACGTCAGCACGAATCTCTGAAGCTTTTATGTAATCGATGGTGTGATTTGGAGACAACGCGTAGTTTAACATCAAAGTTGAACGATCCCAAGTGTGTCGGCGCCCATTAACATAGGAGAAGTGTTTCGTTATGTGTAACTTCAGAGCATGGTTTTCATCCACCCCGCGTCTTGGTAATGCAACTTGATCCCGATCAGATAGAGTAGTGATATTCGTATTTCTATTCTCATATAAGAAAGTGTTTCTTGCTAGTACAGAAGTGATGAAGAGAAAAAAGAAGGGATTATAAACAGATTTAGGCCTGTTTTTCAACCCGATAGACAACCATATGCCTGTTTTTTTCAAAATTGCAAATCTAGGCCTCCATCCATGTTCCCATCCAAATCCGTTATTTTTGTCAATTACTCGGTCAACAAGGTCAATTTCTCATTAGATGAGATGAGTTAATGACGCGGAATTACCCATTTGCCCTCTATATACGTGTAAGCTATTAGGTGTAAAGTAGCCACGTGTAACGTAGCTATTTTCCCTATAGACACGTGTGAGATATTAGGCACGTGTACTCGAAGACACGTGGTGGTCATCCGAGATGGAGGGAAAATGGATGGCTAAGATTATTTCACTTCGTAATTAACGACACTTTCATGAGATCTGAGTCGTTTATCTCAATTTCATTGGATCTCGATGTATTCGATCGGCTGAGATGAAATCGAATAGCGTCAAAAGGATAGAGTAGAGAGAAAAGATCTTTCAGTTTCTCCATTTTCCCTTCGCCTCTCCATTTTTTCCCTCTCTCCATTTTTTCCATCTGCAACTTTATTTTCTTTCTCTGCAATTTTCTTTCTTCTTTGCAATTTTCACTTTAGTCGCCTGATCTATCACTGGTTTCTGTTACTGTGTATGATGGGTATACCTAATAGATCAAAGAAACTACTAAGTAAGATAGGTTCAGAGACTAAAGAGAAGATGGATAAAAGAAAGAAAACAAAGAATCGACGAAGTAGAACACGAACAGAAAGGTAACAACGAGACCCTTATTGTATTTTATTTAATTTATTGTTAGAAAATATTTCAATTTCTAGGGTTTATGGAAATTTTCGATTTCTAGGGTTTATGGTTATGGGTGTTTCGATTTCTTTGGCTTATGGGTATTTTCGATTTCTAGGGTTTATGGGTATTTCGATTTCTCTGGGTTGTGGGTATTTATGATTCTAGGGTTTATGTGTTTGATTTTTAGATGATTTTGTTGATTTTCGTTTCTCTATGAAATGACCCTTGATTTTTCTAGGGTTTGTGTTAGATTTTTAGGGTTTGTGTTAGATTTCTAGGGTTTGTTTGTGTTAGATTTCTAGGGTTTATCACTCTGTTTTTCACCTTTTTTATGACTCTATTTTTAGTTATGCTGAGGATAGTTTCATGTTAGTTAAAATGATTTATGTTCATATGTTGATATTTTGATATGTCGATAGTTGCTGAGAATAGCTAATATGATTTATGTTGTAGGAATGAATCTGCAAGCGTTAGATGATGTTGAAAATTGTTGTTGAATTGTTGTCGTTGAATGATACTGATAATTTGAATTATGTTTCTTGTAGGAATGATGTTGTTGTTGACAAGATGCCTTTCAGAAGCTTTAAGGTAAATGTGATAGGAACTTGCCAGAGTTTGGAGTTTAGGGACTGTGCTAGAGAGGATATGGGACTTGATAGGTTGAAGGACATGATCAGGCCAAAGCTGATACTGAAGGGTGATGAGAAGATAAACATATTGTGGTCAGATGATCTTTGTACTTCCATGTCATTGGATAAAGAAGAAGAGTTCAAGTCTTTGTGGGATACTGCTGAATTTGATGAGAATGGTTGGAGTCAGATTTATATGCAAATGTTTGATGGTGAGGTTGGTACAATTCCTCCACACAAGTACTTTACACCAGTAAAGAAGACACCCCCAAAGAAGCCTGTATCCAAAAGAAATAGCACACCAAAGAAAGCAGCGGTATATGAAGAAACTCAAGAAGAAACTCAAGCACAAACTCAAGAAGAAACTCAAGCAGTATTCAATACTGATTCTAGTACACCAACAAGTTCAAGAAGAATCCCAAGGCTAGCAGCATTGTTTAAGAAGCAAATAGGAGGAAAAACTAAGAAGAAGTTGTTTGTTGAAATCTCAGATGATGATGAAGTATGTGAAGCAACAGAGTCAAATGTGCTTAATGACATTCCAGAAGTTTATGTTCCTAAATTCTGTGAAGAACCAACACAGGAAAGTGTAGCTGACATTCCAGATGAATTTGGTACTCAAAGCACAACACAAGCAACTATGGCAGAAGAAGAAGAAAAAGAAGAGTTTAATTTTGGGTTGAAGCTACAACACAAGCAAGTTTTCTTGAAGATATTTACAGATTAAGTGAAGAGTATAAGAAAAGTGATGAGTTTGTAGTTCAACTTCCAAATGTTTAGAAGATGAGTGCCATCCTGATGAGGATATCAACAATGTCCCTGGATATGAGCAAGAGCTTAAAGATGATTTGGAGTACAAGAAGTTTTTGAAGAAGGTTGAGAATGGTTATTTATCTGACAAGGGAAGTGACAGTGAAAGTGAAGGTGAAGGTGATGATAATATTCATAGTATTGATGGGGATCCAGAATTTGGTGAAGTTGAGGTGGAAAATGATAAAGAAGGTAATGCTCTTTCTTTACATTTATTGTTTGTCACTTTTATTGATTGTTATATTTCTTTTTTATTGCAAATTGGATTGATGTAAATTATTAATATTTTTGTTTTCTTTGCTTAGTTGCAGAAGACCACTATGGGGACTTATTGGATTCTGAATCTGAAAAGGAACAAGAAGGTGTTGTTGATATCCAAGAACATCTTGCAGAAGAGCAAGAAAGTGATATGAATTTTCAAGTACATTATTTTGTTTTTGATAATGATATGCTTTTGTTTTCTTTGTTTAATTGCAGAAGAGCAAGATGATATTGTTGGGGTGGATAAGAGTTCAGTTGAGTGTAGTGGTGTTACACATGACAATTCAGAGTTTGAGAAGGAATATGCAGATCACCTTAAGGAAGAAGATGATCAAGAAATATTCCCAGCTGAAGATGAAGCTTCATTGGATCCACATGCAATGCAGCAATTTGGACTTGGAAGCTTGATTTGAAATGTTGTAGTTGGATAAGAACCAAGATCAAACCACTCAAAGTAATTGCAGGTGGGATTCAAGCATTTGAAGAAGGTCTTTCCATTTGTTTGATCTGTTGTAGATCTCAACAATGCTCTAACTCCATTGCATGGTATATGTTTGCACCTTGAATATACCCATGGACAACTCTTGGTTTCATGGTCTTCTTTGTCACACATATCACACTGCACCTTGATGCTGCTACTGCTACAATTTTATGAAAGATGAACACCACCAACCATTTTTAGATATGATTGAAAAAAAGAGAGAAGAAGATATGCTTTTATTGAAGATAATCCTGTCGTTGGGTACCGTGGGGGCCCAAAATTTTATCTGACACGTGGCAGAAATTATGACATGTACATGTACACGTGTTTACACAGTTAGCAACGAGTAGATGTATAGAATCGGCGATTCAAAGCAATTAGAAAGGCGATTTTAATGAGTCGAAGGGCTCAAAAGTCTTTTCTTGGCACACTAACGGTGCCAAAAAGGTGGATAACCACCGTTAGCCGTTTTTTCAATAAAACGGTCAAAACCGGCCTACATTTGTAATTTTCAAAAAAACGGACATATGGTTATAACCCTGAAAAAAAACAGGCCTATATCTGTTTTTCACACCAGAAGAAGAAAGAGACGTAAAAGCTGAAAGACCGCTGATAATGCATCATTCAACTATTTCTGCACGGAAACCCTCAAACCAGATATCTCTCAGGAAAGATTAGACTACTATTTAATTAGGTGATCAAGTTTTGTGTATCTGTCTCGGAAAGTGAATGAGAAGAAGATGGGAAGGGAGATTGGGATGTTGTTGGTTGCATGTGAAAAAATTAAGGAATCGAAAAAGGAAACGAGTTAATGGAATTCAACTACTGAGAGATAGAGACCGAGTGATGTGTAGAAATAAAGTTTGCGTTGTTTCTCTGAAGATTCAAGTTACTCGAAATGAAGTTTGAAAATGTGCATACAGACGTAACTTGCGTTTGTTTTGTGCTGCAAAACTGCTCTTGTGCTGCACGCACTAGTTTATACTAACATTTTTGGGTATATATTTATGACAGACGTGTGTAGGTTCTAGGTTGGACCTTTGTATCAAACCGTCCTCTTAAAAGTTCAGTGGAGTTTCGAAATGTTGGTTAAACTTCAACATAGAAGTCACTAACAAGCTGGTTAGGACAAGATTAGGAAATTGATGTAATCCTAAGGAAATTAGAAGTCATCTAGTTCTAAGAAAAGGAAAGACATGTAATAAGGTAATAGGACTAGGAAAAGGAATTCATAGTTCTATATATATATGATCACCAAAGTTGTGGTTGATCTTATGAGCAAGATTAGAGCTTGTGTTTAGTTTTGAGAGATTTTCTAAACATCAATAAAAAGAGTCGTCTTTACATAAGCTAAGTTTCATCTTGCAGTTGTCATTGATTGGTATCAGAGCAAGATAGAAGTCACTAACAAGCTGGTTAGGACAAGATTAGGAAATTGATGTAATCCTAAGGGAATTAGAAGTCATCTAATTCTAAGAAAAGGAAAGACATGTAATAAGGTAATAGGACTAGGAAAGGAATTCACAGTTCTATATATATATATGATCACCAAAGTTGTGGTTGATTATATGAGCAAGATTAGAGCTTGTGTTTAGTTTTGAGAGATTTTCTAAACATCAATAAAGAGAGTTGTCTTTATATAAGATAAGTTTCATCTTGCAGTTTCCATTAATTGGTATCAGATCTTGTCTACACCGAGCCATGGAAAACGAAACCACCATTGTGGGTGCAAAACAGTTCAGGCCACCATCAATACAAGTTCCAATCCTCAACGCCACAAACTACACAGTATGGGCCATGAGAATGAAGGTACTGATGAAAATCTAAAAAGTTTGGGAAACAATTGATCCAGGTACATTAGACCCAGACAAAAACAATGTTGCCATTGGATTACTCTTTCAAGCAATACCAGAATGTCTTGTTCTACAAGTTGGTGAACAGGAAAATTCAAAGAAAATTTGGGATGCAATAAAGGCACGTAATCTCGGAGTTGATCGAGTTAAAGAAGCCCGTCTGCAAACCTTAATGTCTGAATTTGAAAGAGTGAAGATGAAAGACACTGATATTATTGATAGCTTTGCAGGAAAGCTATCAGAGATAGCCTCAAAATCTGCATCACTTGGACAATCCATTGATGAAGATAAACTGGTAAAGAAGTTTCTCAATAGTTTACCAAGATCCAAGTATATTCATATCATAGCCTCTCTCGAACAAGTCTTAGATTTAAAGAAGACTAGCTATGAAGATATAATTGAAAGATTGAAAGCATATGAAGAGAGAATCCTTGATGAAGAAAAAAATGGAGAAACTCAAGGAAAACTCTTGTACACAAACTCTTACCAACAAAACTCTGCGACAAGAGGAAGAGGTCGTGGAAGAGGTGGTAGAGTAAACAGAGGCCGAGGAAGGGGAGGAAGGTTTAACTCACAAGATAGAACAACAAGTCAAAATGATCAAAAACAAGGGAAAGAAAAGAAGGATAGATCAAACATTATTTGTTACAGATGTGATAAACCAGGACACTTCTCCTTTGTATGCCCTGAAAGAATACAAAAGATGGAAGAAGCAAACAAGAGTGAAACAAGGGAAGCAGATACAGCTCTTTTCATGCACGAAGTTGTATTCTTAAACGAACGAAAACTAATACCAAAGAACTACGAATCAAAGGATGGAGAAGAAGGAATCTGGTATTTAGATAATGGAGCCAGCAATCACATGACTGGTAAGAGACACTACTTTTCTGAACTCGATGAGAAAATCAAAGGACAAGTGAAGTTTGGGGATGTATCTTCTGTAGAAATTGAAGGGAAAGGATCAATTCTATTTCAGAGCAAGACCGGAGAACAGAAGCTTGTCACAAACATCTACTTCATCCCAAACTTACAAAGCAACATTCTAAGTTTAGGACAAGCTACAGTAGTTGGATGTGATGTTAGAATGCGAAAAGATTATCTAACAGTTCATGACCCAAGTGGAAGACTTTTAGTTAGAGTCTCACGCTCACAGAATAGACTCTACAAGATAAGTCTCATGATTGGAAGGTCATTGTGTCTGAATATGAGACTGGAAGATCAGACATGGAAGTGGCATGCAAGATTAGGACACATAAGTTTCAGAACCTTAAAAACTATGTCTCAGAACAAGATGGTTCGAGGGCTACCACAAATAAACGATGAATCAAGGATCTGTGAATCATGTTTAGTTGGGAAACAAACGCGTCAAGGTTTTCCAAAAGCAACAACATTCAGATCTTCAAAGCCATTAGAGATTCTTCATGCTGATTTATGTGGTCCTATTACACCACAAACCCTTGCAAATAACAAATACATATTTGTAATTATAGATGACTTCTCAAGATATATGTGGTCTATTCTAATGAAAGAAAAGAGTGAAGCATTTGACAGATTCAAAGCTTTCAGAAATCTGATAGAAAAAGAGTGAAAAGAGGAGGTCAAAATGCTTAGAAATGATAGAGGAGGAGAGTTCACTTCCTTAGAGTTCAACAAGTTATGTGAGTGGAATGGAATCAAAAGGCAACTCACAGCACCATATACACCACAACAAAACAGAGTGGTGGAGAGGAGAAACAGGACTCTAATGGAGATGACAAGAAGTTCTTTAAAGGCTATGCAGGTACCTAATTATCTATGGGGAGAAGCTGTACGACACTCCACATACCTAATAAACAGGATACCTACGAAAGCTCTGAAAGACATGGCTCCATATGAAAGTTTGCGAAAGATAAAACCAAACATAGATCATTTAAGAGTGTTTGGTTACAAAGCATACGCAAAATTTGATTCTGCAACTCTTAAGAAACTGGATGATCGATCTCAGACTCTTGTGCATCTAGAAATTGAGCCTGGATCCAAAGCTTACAGATTATTCAATCCAACAACGAAAAGAGTAATAGTGAGTCGAGATGTGGTATTCGATGAAAAATCAAACTGGAACTGGAAAGAAACTAATGATGGACCAAGTGGGGATCCATGAATGTTTCACATGAGATGGGGTCAAGTAATTGATGAAGGCGAAGGACCCATAATCATCAATACCAATGGAAACAATGATGTTAATCAAGAAGAAAAAGAGAATAATGAAAACACTGAGAATAACGAAGAAGAAGAAGAAGAAAAAGAGGAGGAGGAGATCGATGAAATAATTCAACCCATTCCACTGCGAAAATCAAGAAGATAGATACAAAAGCCACAGTATCTGGAGGATTATGTTCTTCAAGCAGCAGAGGAATGTGAGACATTATTGTTGTCAATTAATGACGAACCAAGAAACTTTAAGGAAGCAAAGCTTTCGCATAAATGGATACAAGCATGTAGAGAAGAAATTGTTTCAATCAACAGAAACAAGACTTGGTGTCTAGTTGATAAGTCAGATGGGGTAAAAGTGATTGGTCTTAAGTGGATCTTCAAAATAAAACGTAATGTTGATGGTACTTTCAACAAATATAAGGCAAGACTTTTAGCTAGGGGATACGTTCAAGAATCATGCATAGACTTTGATGAAGTTTTCACACCAGTTGCTAGACTAGAGATAATTCGTCTCTTAATAGCAGAAGCAGCATCAAACTCATGGGAAATTCACCACTTAGACGTTAAGACGGCATTCTTACATGGTGAATTGAGAGAAGATGTGTATGTTGAACAACCAGAAGGTTTTGAAGTAAAAGGACAAGAGCATAAGGTTTATAAGTTATCAAAAGCTCTATATGGTCTAAGACAAGCTCCTCGAGCCTGGAATACAAAGTTAGATCAAATCTTAAGGGAAATCAGATTTGTTAAGTGCTCTAAAGAAACATCAGTATACAGAAGAGAAGAAAAGGGAACGCTTCTTGTGATTGCAGTCTATGTAGATGATCTATTTTTGACTGGCAACTCCCTTAAGGTGATCAATGAGTTCAAGAGAGAAATGTCATCAAAGTTTGAGATGTCAGACCTCGGAAAACTCACTTATTACCTTGGCATAGAAGTCCATCAAGGAGTAGATGGGATTCAGATTAAACAAGAAGCTTATGCAAGGAGAATTTTGAAAGAAGCAAGACTTGAAACTTGTAATCCAACTAAGATACCAATGGAGTTTGGACTTAAAGTTTCAAAGGCACAAGAAGAAGCTGAGATTGATCCAACAAGTTATAGAAGAAATGTTGGATGCCTAAGATACTTATTACACACAAGACCAGATTTGGCAAGCCGTTATATGCAGAGTCCACGCAAGTATCATGGTGATGTAATAAAGCAGATATTGAGATATCTAAGAGGAAGAATCAGCTATGGATTGAAGTATGGTCGAGGAGGATCAAAAGGAATTGTTGGGTATAGTGACAGCAGTCATAATATTGACCAAGATGATGGAAAAAGTACAACTGGTCATATATTTTATCTAGGAGAAGCACCTATTACATGGTGTTCACAGAAGCAAGACACTGTAGCCCTCTCATCCTGTTAAGCTCTGTGAAGACACTGCAACAGAAGCACCTAAACAATCAATATGGCTTCAAGAACTGTTGGGTGAAATCAAAGGAAGAGAACCTGAAAAAGTTCTCATCAAGATTGATAATAAATCTGCAATAGCACTCACAAAGAATCCTGTGTTTCATGGTAAGACTAAACACATTCACAAGAGATATCATTTTATAAGGGAATGTATCGAGAAGGAGATCATCAACGTTGAACACATACCAGGAACTGAGCAGAAAGCAGATATATTGACAAAGGCATTAGCTCGGATCAAGTTTGAAGAAATGAGACAACCGATTGGATTACAAGGTATGTCACGGGTAAGGTTGAAGCTTAACGGGGAGAATGTTGGTTAAACTTCAACATAGAAGTCACTAACAAGCTGGTTAGGACAAGATTAGAAAATTGATGTAATCATAAGGGAATTAGAAGTCATCTAGTTCTAAGAAAAGGAAAGACATATAATAAGGTAATAGGATTAGGAAAAGGAATTCATAGTTCTATATATATATGATCACCAAAGTTGTGGTTGATTATATGAGCAAGATTAGAGCTTGTGTTTAGTTTTGAGAGATTTTTTAAACATCAATAAAGAGAGTTGTCTTTATATAAGCTAAGTTTCATCTTGCAGTTACCATTACGAATTGGTAGCTAACCTTTCTTTGTTATATTTGGTACAGACATCGAAATTTTGGTGGATAAATATTAATTCCTCAGAGCTAGGAGAAAAAAAAGTAAGAATTGAGGCATTTTGTTTTTACATTTAACTCAATGGTGATGCCCCAATTGGAGCCTGGATTTGGACATTGTTAGGTTAAACAACTGGTCAGTTCAAACAATGCAAATTTTGATCTATTTTTTTTTTTTTAAATCATGGTTAACCGCTGACTAGAGATTCTGATTGTTTTTGGATTGTGGGACCTCAATTCAGAACCAAACTGACCCACTTATTGCAGAGAGTCAATTGTCGCAGCAACTCAGAGTCTTACTTGTTGCTATTTAACTAACAATGAACTTTCACTAAAGAAGTTGATAATTAGACGACGATTGCGCTGGAGAATCGAAGATAGAAGACATCAACTGCAATTCACTTTGTTTTGGCATGTCAGTTGTTACTATGCAAGCATATCAACTTTGTGTAATCTGAAGACTTTTACAAAATTCAGTATAGGCCATTGTGAAATCCTCCAATTTTGAATCAAGGGGCTCTCTACTTTGTAGATTATAATGGACTCTTAGGAACCTTTAACTTAGAGGATAATGCCTGGAAAGATATAATGATACGTATACGTATCCAAGTTTATTAGTGAAATTAGAATGTCAAGAAAAGCTAGTCAGAGTCCTTAGCTTCAATGAGGCACTAAAAGTAAACACCAAAGAGCTGTGATTCTAATGAGAAGTTTAACCGAACACTTGTTAAGGGATATGAATATCCAGCGAAAGTTGAGAGGATTGATTATGACAAATTATTTGGAAGCCACGAATCACGGTGATGTTCAATTGCACTTGGCAACAAAAGGGATTATGATACAGATTGATCAATTAAACGACTACATCTCAGTAATTGATCTATCATCCAATCACCTTCACGGAAACATTCCAAAAGAGATAACACTGCTTTCTTCGCTTAATTTGTCCCGTAATCATTTCTCTGATGATATCCCAGAAAGTATTGGAAATTTGTCCGGGCTACAGTCTTTGGATAAACTGTCTGAGCGTATTCCACAATCTTTAGCAGTAATCGAAACTCTTGCGGTTCTAAACTTATCCTTTAATAAGTTGAGTGGCAAGATTCCTCGAAGTCCTCATTTTGATACAGTGAGTGTGGATGGTTCTGCTTTTTCAGAAAATGAGTTATTGTGTGGATATCCTACAAAAAAAAGTTCGCAATGACGATGCTAATCCTGCAAATGAGTTAGATGAAGCCGATCAAGAAAATGCAAAAGAAAAGTTGTTGGTATATGATATTGTTGCTTTGGGGTTTGCAGTTGGATTCTGGGGTCTTTTCTTTGTTTTGTATCTAAAGAAACATAAATGGTGGTTTCCGTACTGGAGAATTGTTGATTACGTTGTTGTTAAAATAATGGATTATATCCAGTAATAATGTATTCTTCTCTGCTTGAATTAATCCTTAGGCATGTTAAAATTGATGTTATTTTACTATTGGTTGTAAGATTTCTGTTCCATCACTTAAAACTTCCTCGAAATACTGTTAGATATCTAGAAAGGTTCCTCTTTCTCTTTAGTTAATACGTACGGGGCCTAGTATTCGAGCGAATGAAAGTTCTACTTCCGGCTGGATGATTTTCTAGGATGAGTAAGTATCCACGTGAATATTTGTTGTTTTGACCCTGACAATCACAACCTTGGGCCACTGTGCTTTTGATTGCACCCTCCTCCCCACCACGACATAAATACACAAGACCACTGAATATCCAGAGTGCTTTCGTTCACTTGACTTTCAATATCTTAGTTCACGACGATCATGTTAAGAATGTGACGAGGTTATAGTTGTTTTCAGGTTTCACTATTCAGGTAGTTAGATCTAGTTTCTTTTACAGTAAAATGAAGTTCCTGAGTTGAAAGAAAGATGACATGATTATAACAAACGGCTCACACATTTCATTATCATGTCGTAAAAAGCAATATGTTCAAACCCTGGATTGAACTACATTTTTATCTAAACAATACAATTTGCAATCCTTTAATTACATTTCAATAATCCGAAAGCTCTTTCACTAATTATCTTATCCAAGGGTTTCCCTTGTTGCTGCTAACAAGATGAGATGGTTTCACATTCTTAAGAGCAACCAAGACTGCACTATTACACTTAAACCCACCTCCTAATGCAATCTGCCAGATACGATTGTTTTTATCCATCCATCCTTTAGCTTCAATGTAGGCTAACTCATACCAAATTGAGCTCGATGACGTGTTTCCAAATCGATGAAGAGTCATTCGTGAAGCCTCTACATGAGCAGGCGAAAGCTTTAGGTTATTTTCTATTTCATCGATTACTGCTCTTCCACCAGCATGTATACAAAAATGCTCAAATGCAAGTTTGAAATCAGGAACGTAAGTCTTGGTTTTTGGATTCTTTACTACTTTGTTGGCCACTGTACTAATGAGTTATCGAAGTTTTTCTCCAAATGGAAGCACAAGAGGACCTAGAGTGGTGATATTTGTCCGTAATGCTGACCCTGCAACGGGCATGACAGATTTAGATAGGAAGACACCCAGTTTACCAGTGTCATCTTCGTAGTGGCCCATACATTTATAAGCTTCTTCGTCTGAACCATAGTGAGTTCTCACAGTATGAACTAATTTATACTTAGCTTGTCGTTTATCTTGACTTCTGTTGGAGAGGAGTACCGCAGCTCCACCGACACGAAATAAACAATTAGCTATCATCATAGATTTATCATCTCCATCATAACCACACAAGGTAATGTGCTCAGTGCTCACGACAATGGCACAAGTGTTTGCGTGAACCTGAAGCATTCCCTTGGCAAGATCAACTGAAATGACTCCAGCGCTGCAACCCATCCCACTCAAATCAAAGCTTTTAACGCTACTTTTCATTTTATATTTGTTAATGATCACGTCGGTAAACGAAGGAGTAGTGTTGAACAAACTACAATTCACCACGAGAATACCAATTTCCTCGGGTTTGATGTTGGTATTGGAGAAGAGATTATCCAAAGATCCAAACATAACATCCTCTGCCTCTTTCCTAGCAAACTCTAAGGTCCGACTTGGAGGTTTCATGTGCATTCCTTCGGGAAGACAAGTCTCTTCACCTAGTCCAGACCGCTCGAGAATCTTACGTTGAAATTCAGCAGAAGAGTCACTTAAGTTACAATAACGTTTAACACCTTCAAGGAAATATTCAGATGGCACTTGAAGATGAGTAGGTGGGCGATAACAGGTGAAATCGACTACGTAGACTGTTGGAGGATGTTTCCTCATCATGTTAATGACTGAAACAAAAACGAGGACTCCCGCACAACTTACAATTGTTCCGAATAGATTGCACCTGATGATATGGTGACTAAGCCAAAGCTCATACGCATCCTCATGTTTCGTCTTATCACTGGCTTCAACTAGGATAAGAGGATAAAAAGTACACTAACAGGGATAACGGGAATGAAGTAATGGTATTACTAATCAGCAATTCTAAAATTCATGCTCTTCATCAAATTTGATTTGCTATACACGAGAATGCCTTTCGCTTATATTTTGTAATGCGAAGAGCTAATTAATGGCAACTGCAAGATGAAACTTAGCTTATATAAAGACAACTCTCTTTATTGATGTTTAGAAAATTTCTTAAAATTAAACACAAGCTCTAATCTTGCTCATATGATCAACCACAACTTTGGTGATCATATATATATAGAACTATGAATTCCTTTTCCTAGTCCTATTACTTTATTACATGTCTTTCCTTTTCTTAGAACTAGATGACTTCTAATTCCCTTAGGATTACATCAATTTCATAATCTTGTCCTAACCAACTTGTTAGTGACTTCTATGTTGAAGTTAATCCAACATTCTCCCCCTTAAGCTTCAACTGTGCTTGTGAAAAATCTTGTATGTATGATGGTGCTCTCGTCTCACATGGCTCGGTGTAGACAAGCTCTGATACCAATTAACTTGTTTCAATTCTAGCAACTGGGGCAAAAACTTCATCAAAATCTATGCCTGATTCTTGTACATATCCTTTAGCTACAAGCCTTGCTTTGTATTTATTGACAGTACCATCAGCATTCCGTTTTATTTTGAAGATCCACTTAAGACCAATCACTTTTACCCCACCTGGCTTATCAACTAGAAACCAAGTCTTGTTTCTGTTGATTGAAATAATTTCTTCTCTACATGCTTGTGTCCATTTAGTCGAGACCTTTGCTTCCTGAAAATTCCTTGGTTCATCATTAACAGAAAGTAGCATAATCTCACATTCTTCTAACTCTTTTTCTATCAGATTTCTGAAAGCTTGAATCTGTCAAATGCTTCACTCTTTTCTTTCATAAGAATAGACCACATATATCTTGAGAAGTCATTTATAATAACAAATATGTATTTGTTATTTGCGAGGGTTTGTGGTGTAATAGGACCACATAAATCAGCATGAAGAAGCTCTAATGTCTTTGAGGCTCTGAATGTTGTTGCTTTTGGAAAACCTTGACGCGTTTGTTTCCCAACTAAACATGATTCACAGATCCTTGATTCATCGTTTATCTGTGGTAGCCCTCAAACCATCCTGTTCTGAGACATAGTTTTTAAGGTTCTGAAACTTATGTGTCCTAACCTTGCGTGCCACTTCCATGTATGATCATCCAGTCTCATATTCAGATACAATGGCCTTCCAATCATGAGACTTATCTTGTAGAGTCTATTCTGTGAGCGTGAGACTCTAACTAAAAGTCTTCCACTTGGGTCATGAACTGTTAGATAATCTTGTCGCATTCTAACATCACATCCAACTTTTGTAGCTTGTCCTAAACTTAGAATGTTGCTTTGTAAGTTTGGGCCGAAGTAGATGTTTGTGACAAGCTTCTGTTCTCCGGTCTTTCTCTGAAATAGAATTGATCCTTTCCCTTCAATTTCTACAGAAGATACATCCCCAAACTTCACTTGTCCTTTGATTTTCTCATTGAGTTCAAAAAAGTAGTGTCTCTTACCAGTCATGTGATTGCTGGCTCCATTATCTAAATACCAGATTCCTTCTTCTCCATCCTTTGATTCGTAGTTCTTTGGTATTAGGTTCCTTTCGTTTAAGAATACAACTTCGTGCATGAAAAGAGTTGTATCTGCTTCCCTTGTTTCATTCTGTTTGCTTCTTCCATCTTTGTATTCTTTCAGGGCATACAGAGGAAAGGTCCTGGTTTATCACATCTGTAACAAATAATGTTTGATCTATCCTTCTTTTCTTTCCCTTGGTTTTGATCATTCTGACTGTTGTTCTATCTTGTGAGTTAAACCTTCCTCCCCTTCCTCGGCCTTTGTTACTCTACCACCTCTTCCACGACCTCTTCCTCTTGTCGCAGAGTTTTGTTGGTAAGAGTTTGTGTACAAGAGTTTTCCTTGAGTTTCTCCATTGTTTTCTTCATCAAGGATTCTCTCTTCATATGCTTTCAATCTTCCAATTATCTTCATAGCTAGTCTTCTTTAAATCTAAGACTTGTTCGAGAGAAGTTATGATATGAATATACTTGGATCTTGGTAAACTATTGAGAAACTTCTTTACCAGTATCTTCATCAATGGATTGTCCAAGTGACGCAGCTTTTGAGGCTATCTCTGATAGCTTTCCTGCAAAGCTATCAATAGTATCAGTGTCTTTCATCTTCTCTTTCAAATTCAGACATTAAGGTTTGCAGACGGGCTTCTTTAACTCGATCAGCTCCGAGATTACGTGCCTTTATTGCATCCCAAATTTTCTTTGAAGTTTCCTGTTCACCAACTTGTAGAACAAGACATTCTGGTATTGCTTGAAAGAGTAATCCAATGGCAACATTGTTTTTGTCTGGGTCCAATGTACCAGGATCAATTGTTTCCCAAACTTTGTAGATTTTCATCAGTACCTTCATTCTCATGGCCCATACTGTGTAGTTTGTGGCGTTGAGGATTGGAACTTGTATTGATGGTGGCGTGAACTGTTTTGCACCCACAATGGTGGTTTCGTTTTCCATGGCTCAGAAACAAGCTCTGATACCAATTAATGGCAACTGCAAGATGAAACTTAGCTTATATAAAGACAACTCTCTTTATTGATGTTTAGAAAATCTCTCAAAACTAAACACAAGCTCTAATCTTGCTCATATGATCAACCACAACTTTGGTGATCATATATATATATATATATAACTATGAATTCCTTTTCCTAGTCATGTTACCTTATTACATGTCTTTCCTTTTCTTAGAACTAGATGACTTTTAATTCCCTTAGGATTACATCAATTTCCTAATCTTGTCCTAAACAACTTGTTAGTGACTTCTATGTTGATGTTAATCCAACACTAATGTGATCTGCTTGGTAATAGCAGTCTAGGATATATAGTATGTATTGTGTGTTGCTTGTATTATCTTAGTGACCAAGTCTTAAATGGTTGTCCCAATTTGGAATAATGAATATGTTGAATATTTAACAGTATAGTACGGTTGGAAGTTGAACTACCAAAAATTATTAATCTCTGATGAGCGATTTAAAAAAATATATGCCAATTTCTATAACAACTTAAATGGGAATTATCTTACACTACGTCAAATTTGGGTTTTTGTAACAATAGGATTCTTAACAAAATCTTTTTTGGTAACTCTAATAATCTATTATAGATCTAGCAACTCATATAAAAAGTTAGCAAATTAAGAAATAGTTACCATAATTTGGAATTAATTCATAAAAACTAAATAACTATTGAAAGTGTGAGATCATTAGTTATACACCCCTAACACATTTTACACTAAATCACTATTACTAATATTCCTACCCAAAATCCATGTATACCAAATCCACCCCATTTTTACAACTGTATGTCATTTTTAGTAGTAACACAATTTTACATAGCTAACACATTGATTTATTTTAAAATTTAGAAAATGTAAAATAAAATTATAGGATTTTATAAATCTTTTGTTTGGAACCAATTTCAGTTTTAGAACCTGAGAACAACTTATATCCTGGAACCAAAATGATATGGGAACTGTAACCTAACTTGGCTATTTTCCCAAATCTTCTAAGGACCGAAACCACACCCGACACAACTCTTTCAACCATTACACACCTGAAGAACTCGATCATCTTTCTTCCTTTATATCAGTTGAACTCAAATCCGTTTAATTTTTGTCTCCCATATACCGATCTATCTAGGTTGAAGGAATTAGAGGATTGAATCTCAGTCAATCAAGGAATTAGGCGTTTAATTTTGATCTCCCAAATCGTCTAATTTTGCTGAACTTGATCAATTACAAGTTGGTTTTATTTCTTTTTTTGTTGCTTTAAGATTGTCTAAAGTCTCTCAGATTTCATGCTATGCGAATTGGGTGTTGTCTGGATTATTATAACATTGGGTTTAGAAATTGGATTTACATTAACTAACCTAAATGCATGATATTGCCCAAAATATGTTTGCTTTCTTTAACGGATTGATTGAACATATGGTAAATTTGTGGAATGCTCAACACCTGCAAAGGTAGAGTTAACTTCAGTGAGAATTCCTAGACTTAGAGTGTTTAGCTTAAGCTACAGGACAGAGTTCAGTTGTGATTTCTTCTGAGGTTTTGGTAGGCTTTTGATGTGAAACTTGAAAACAAAGATGAGATAAATTAAGAGCGACCAATTAGTGGTTAAATTGAAGTACTAGCTTATTTTTCTCTCAGTGAGGAAATACCAGAAATCAACACCTTGTCTTATGTAGTTATGTTTTGAAGCTCAATTTCGATATACATCCACAACCCCATTCATCTTTCATTGTGCACTGCGCTAATCATTTTGGTGTTCATTATCTCTCAGGCTCCGTTGTGTTGTTGATGCAGGGGCATAATCATTTTGGTATCCATTCTGTTTAATTGCATTATTCTATCACTTTACTTCTAAGAAACGCATCAGTTGTGTTATTCATTTTTCATTGTTTACCCCTTTTTTCTGAGTGTGGATAGGTCATTATGTGTTTGGTTATGGTTTTCTTAGTTCTGATGTACTAGGCTGCCTCACAACATTTACTTGTATCATTGGAAACCATTAGAACTGACTATATGTGCTTAAACATAATAGTTATAGGGATGCCTGATCTTTTTTGTAATTCCATCTTTTTTAGGTCTGGGTAGTTTTCAGTGTTTTTCTAGTGGCAGCAATCTCTAAATTGTATGAAATTTGGCGACAAATTCAATCTGAGTCCTACGTTCATGGAGGGCCTTCCAGTGATGCATTGTAAGGTCAAACCAAGTTGCGATTTCCTATGTCGTCAGCAAAAGGTGGATTACAAGGTTTAAGACTCCAGCTTCCGCTTCTTGGTCACAATTTTGATGAACTAGGTATATGGCACTTGGAGTGCATATCTGGTAATGTACTAGGTTATGTTTCAGGAAGATTTAATATGTATGGCAATGCATGAAGTTACTATTCTACATATGACTAAAGGCCTAAAAGATTGTTTGAAAGACCAATTTTCTAATGGTATCGAATGGTTTTAATTTCTCTTGCAGAATTTGTAACTCTGGGGGAAGCTGATTCATATAATGTTTCCCAGCTACCCCAATGAGCTAATGCCCTTCTTGTTCATAAGTACAGGGTTGCGGGTCAATAAAGGCAAGTAGTATGTTCTTTGTCTCAACTTGTAGAACGTGTTTTCTGTCTTACCTTAGTTAGGTAGGTAACCTAGATGTTAAGCATTTATGAAGCGTCTCTAGGTTTTGAACATCAATTTTTGTTGTTCAGTGAAGATTCATTACAGCAGCGGAGCTCCTTCTCACCTGCGCAAGAGGTTTCTGTTTTGATACTTTTCATTCACATATTGCACTACGACAAACTATAGTTTCATACATAGTATACAATTCTAGTAGAACTCCCCCTTCTTGGGTTTTTATTCATGTAAAATTTCTTCTCATGTATTGATATTTCCTCACTAGCCAGAGTAATCAAGGTTCTGGTAAAGCAAAAGGAGGTCCAAAGTTTCCCATGGATGAACTAATTTGTAGTGTCTGCTTGGAAGAAGTCAATGATGGAGAAATCGGCTGGACCCTTACATCTTTGCATCAGATGTGACCTCTTGATTCATCACCATTTAAGCATGTACCTATTCATGTTGTTTATGTTGTAGATGTTATATGCTCTGTGCTAGTTGTGGCCCTTGTAGGGTCTTAACTTCTTGTTTGTATGAAATTTCAGAATTCAGTATATCCATACGAAGAAGGTTTCAGTCCCCAACATAATCCAATGAAACATGTTACATTGCAGTTTGTCGTTTTAACTGAATCTGGACTTGCAACCCTGTTTTACTTCTTGTCTGGCAGCTTGATTTCCCCGTCATTTATTTTTATCACTTATGTAGGAAAGCATTAGCATATGTATATCATTAGTTATGTAACGCCGGAATCCTTTTAACTGAGTTTTTCGTTTCTCTCTGGTGCTGTTACTGGCAATATTCTCCGAGTTCCTAGTTACTGAACTGCGTACTAATTTTTGAGTGTTCTAGATTCCAACTAGATGTCATTATTTATTTGTTGGAAGTTATAGGAAAGATAAAGCTGCTAGTAATGATGATTTTGAGTCGATGCTAATTGGCGATTTTGGACACAGTTTTTATGTTGACATCTTTCGGGTTTTACAGGCAACTGGATCAAAAGTTTCGCAGTTGGAGATGAGATGCTCAAACAGAAAATGCAAATTTTGGACTTGGAATAAATAATACATGGTTTTGTAAAATAAGTTGATGAATTTTTTTAAACAAGTTTATGGATGCCAAAGAAAAGATTGTAATTGATCAGTAGTAAACTTGTGTTTGCTTTTATTTTATTTAATCTTAAAAAGAGAACATCAAGGGATCTATTTTTGCAACATCAAGCATGTTTGCCATCGTTGTTGTGAAGAAATATGAAGGATTCTCTCTAAAGAAATATCAAGGATAGCAATTTTCCCAAATTATTATCATCATATGGATTTCTTCTCATTGTCAACAGTTATTTGGGTTTACG
This sequence comes from Papaver somniferum, assembly GCF_003573695.1. Classification (NCBI taxonomy): domain Eukaryota; kingdom Viridiplantae; phylum Streptophyta; class Magnoliopsida; order Ranunculales; family Papaveraceae; genus Papaver; species Papaver somniferum. The sequence continues at coordinate 19,683,305 of NW_020622934.1, read as the reverse complement.
CTGATTTTCCAATGGTAGAAAGCAATTTGAAATTTAATGCGGATTTGCCTCGCATTATTCAGTGGTTATTGTTACTGTAAATATCCTTAATTCGTTCCAAACAAAAATAAAATACATCTTCAAAATACAGATGCCCGATATGCATACCGTTCTAATATGACCCTTTTGATCTTTAAAATTGATCTTTTAGAAACTTTCCCAAGCAAATAACCAACTGTTCACCATCAATATGCATACCTTTATAGTAGTCTACTCCCGGTCAGGTTTCGAGCTCGGAGCATCTTTTTTTTCTCAAGATCGCCATAAAAGGGTTTGTTCAAGGTTTCGAAGAATATTCCGATGGAATCTTACCTGTAAATGGTAAAATTCATCGTTCCTACGAAGTTTCCAACTTATAGTAGTCCACTCCCGGTCAGGTTTCGAGCTCAGAGCATCTTTTTTTTCTCAAGATCGCCATAAAAGGGTTTGTTCAAGGTTTCGAAGAATATTCCGATGGAATCTTACCTGTAAATGGTCAAATTCATCGTTCCTACGAAGTTTCCGACTTATAGTAGTCCACTCCCGGCCAGGTTTCAAGCTCGGAGCCACTTTATTTCTCGAAGTCGCCAGAAAAGGGTTTATTCAAGGTTTCGGAGAATATTCCGATGGAATCTTACCTATGAATGGTCGGATTCATCATTCTTATGAAGTTTCCGAATTATAGTAGTCCATTCCTGGTCAGGTTTCGACCTCGGGCCACTTTATCTCTCGAAGTCGCCAGAAAAGGTTTGTTTAAGGTTTCGGAGAATATTCCGATGGAATTTTACCTATAAATGGTCGGAATCATCGTTCTTACGTAGTTTCCTACTTATAGTAGTTCACTGGAGCTATAAACTGACAAGTGTTTTTCATATTATCCTTAATGACCTCCTCTATTGAATCAGAATCCTAAATCTACCGATATTGTTCATATTATCCTTAATGACCTCTTCGACTAAGTCGGAATCTTCACTGAAGCTCTAAATCTACTAATATATGTTATATTATCCTAAATAATCTCTTCTTCCACTCGGAATCTTCATCAGAATAATAAACCTACGAATATTGTTCATATAATCCTCAATGTCATCTCCTACTATGTCGGAATATACACCTGAGCACTAAACCTACCAATGTTTGTCAGATTTTTTTATTGATCTCTTCCACTTGTAAGTCTGAATCTTTAACGAAACCCTTAATCTATCGTCATTAAGTTTTGAAATTTTGTTTAATCGAAAAAGAGTAACAGTTTTTGATTTCATTTCTGATTCTTTTGATTCGTTCTTATAAGTTTTTCGGATTTATATATAGTCAGAAGGTCGATAACAATTTCCAAATTTATTCTGATTTTTATGTAGGGGTATGATTCGTTGACATGGTTATAATGACATAATCTTGACATGGTGACACCTTTTTCTCTAAAACATCTAAACGACGATTAATTTGAAGCTAAGATTTTGGTGACACGTTCCTCCTATAAAACTCTACATTCATACCAAAAATGAGAGTATTTCGAAATACGATGGATTTTGGTCTTACGAAAGTTCAAAAAAAAAACACCTATGCTCAAAAGAAACACATTTGTCTTAATCCGTGTGAGAACCCATTATTATTTGTCTACCGTTGATAAATCTCCGCAATCCGTATGAGGAGGAATCCAACGTCCAAAGTTTTTTATACAAAAACCTAAACTTTTTTTCTCCTCTAACTTTCCTCTTTCTCTGCTTTCCTTTCTCTTTCTCGGTATGTTCTCTCCTTTCTAACTCCGCCTTAACCAAAACCCTCATAACAAATCCGTGTTCATAACCCTAAAAATCTTTGAATCCTTGTTAATCCGTGAATCAAAAACCAATCCGAAATCGAAAAAAAGCCTCTAATTGAAACATTCATAACCCTAAAAATTTGATTTTGTCCCTGAAATTAAAAAAAAAACTTTTTTTGTGATAATAATTGTTCTTCGATCTATTAGCCAACGATTGAGGTATAATCCCGAGCTTAATATGTTGTTGTTTTTGATGATCTTGTTTGATTTTGATCTAAAATGGTTTGTTCTTTACTCTTTCTCAGACAAAAGAAGAATTAATAAACAAGAAGAAGACTATTGGAGCTTCAAAAATGTATAGTTTCATGAACCCTAACGTTGTCTATCTTCTTTGTTGCAATAGATGTTCAATTTTTATTTGTATTTGTTTTTTCATCTCGATCTTAAACTAGGGTTTTTCAATTTGGGGATTTTCTTACTCTGTTAGTGAAGATGATCATTGGCTTCCTAGATTTAAGTAAATACCGGTCTGATATGTCTATGCAAACTTATAGAATCTGTGTTTGTATTTGAATAACCAGTTTCATATGATTTTTATGTTGTTCCTTGTTGATTTTTCCAGATGACTGATGAAATGCGAATAGATGGAAGGGTTTTACGCAGAGTAATGCGAAGATAAGTAAGGAAGTTGGTGGGGAGTTTAGTTTGTTTGATGGGTCTATTACTGGGACTAATTTAAAACTTGAAGATGGTAAATTGATTGCTCAGAAATGGAGGTTTGGGAATTGGGCTGATGGAATTTACTCTGCGGTAATATATCACGTTACTTTGAGTTTATTTTTTGTTATTGAATTGGATTATGGATTTTTGATAGAATTGGTTGTCGTTGATTGAGACACTTTTCATAACTTTCATGTTTGATTTACAAATTTAGTTTATGGAAAGTCAATCTCTGCATGACTCATTACAAATTCGTTTTTAGGTAGCCTCTTAGTGTCTACTAATACACGAGTAGTAACTGATAAGGTGTGTTTTAGTCAATAAATAAGATGAATATGTTCTCTCCCCTACCCCCTCAAGCATTTGTGTTTTATTTGTAACGAACTGGATGCATTAAGGTGCCTACTCGTTACCCTCATATACACCATTATTTCTACCACTAGTGTGTAGTGGGATATTTTTTTGTCTATGAATCTTGGTTGCTTTCGATGTCTAGGAGTTATTAGCAGCTGCCTGCTGAGAGAGTTCTTTGGTGCTCAGCTTGTGCCAAGTAGAAGAAAGCTGTTTTAAATGAGTTATTAGGCTGGTAGTTCAAGATGATATTGCTATCTGGTAGCTTTCATTTCTATGAAGAAGTTTCACTTTTAATTTTATATTTTTTTGCCCCATCTTTGTATTGTTTTGAATGAGTCATATCTATCAGTCTTTGATGTCGTTGGCGGTTTTAAACGAGTCATATCTATCAGTCTTTGATGTCATTGGTGGTATCGTATTAGCAGTCCTATCATCTAACTTGGATTTTTTGTTTTGTTTTGCATCGCCTTCCATTGTTTTTGATCTTTCTAGCTAATATTTGCAAGTGTTTGTCAATTGGTTTTAGTGATGGAATGCTTCTCTACCTGAGCCAGTCGGGACCATTGGTAGGGTTAAGTCTTGGAGACAATATGCACAGCCGCATTGTTGATTCTCTAAAACTTTTCTAAGATTCAAAATTTGTGTGTTTTATACCCAATGATGTTGTTGTCAGCATTCAACGTTTTCTGAGCAGACTAGATTGCATTGGAAAATCCATTTTGGTCTTGTGACCTGATGCCATACGTACGTGTTTTAGGGTATTGAAAAATTCCAGTTGGGCTCACATGATGAATATTCCGTATCAACAGAAATTCAGGAGAGTCTTATGAATACGCGTATTTCAATCTTAATTTTCTGAGTATGTATGATGATGTTAGCTTCTGCAGGTGACTTCCGTTTCAAAAACTTAGAAATACTGCTTCTGGAACTCACTAACTCATGTGAAATTGGTAAACCGTGACTTTTACGCAAATAAATTTACATTTGCATCAGAAAGTCCTTCACATAGTTAATAGCTTCTTATGTGAAATGACATTGAAAACCATTGTGTCCATTCCACCCCCTTGAAGGGTTTCAAACAATTCTAATTGCTCTGCTTGTAGTTTAGGTTGTCCTCAGTTCATTCTTACGTCGTTTCTGTTCTACGTGATTTGTAGTTTCTTTACCCGTGTCACTAGTTCCGAACAATTTGGGTGTTGGTTTTGCAGATTTTGCCAGGAAACGAGCTAAACAAAGACTTGTGCAACCAAAACATCTGATGAGAACTGAGTATTTCTTCGTTGTGTATGCACTTTATAAGTTTGTGCTCTAGTTTTCTCAACCATATGTCTTAATATTGGTAGTTCTTGTCTATAATCGTAACAACTTAATACAACTTTTTGTTTGCTATTAACTTTTTTGGTGTTTCCCTCCAGGTACTTAAAAGGTAACTGACAGAAGATGGTGAAACATTGAATGTATACAACAATACTCTCTCTGACTTTAGATCTTAATGTGTTTGGGATTCTTCTCTTCTATGATCATGTTGATGTATATTTGTCAAAGAGAATTTGAGTGAATTAAAGTTGAACGTATTTCTTTTGTTGATTGATGAACAATTGACCGATTTAATAGTAAAACAGTGGAAAGTGTTGGAGCAAGTTGATCAAGAGCTGATGTAAAGAGATGTAAGAGCAGCATTAAGTCTCGTGAAGGAGTTAGCGGGAAACCTGGTGGTCTTTGTTTCTCTGAGCACAGCAAGGCAGGTAACTATTTTAGTTTGAAAGGTATCTTCAACTTGCCGCTCTTTTAGGATATAATTCACAAAATTACATTGATTCTTCACCAATGGGGTCAAAGATCCCATTAGTAGAATACAATTCACAAACACACCACGTGATATGCATCAAATCAATTGAACCCTTCTCTTGGAAGCAGTCACCTATATATTTCATTAGCACTATATTACTTTTGGAGTGACAAATTGTCTCTCTATTTAACTGACCAGACAAATAAATTCATGTTGCAAATTTTGATATTTCATTTGTTTTGTCAATCAAATTTTAACATGTATATTTGGTGTCATACTTTGCAGGTTGATTTCTGGAAGCTTTCATCCTTGGGAGGGAATTCAGTCCAGTTTTCTTTGGTGAACTTTGCACTGCTGGTTGCTGCTGAGGGAAATAATTATAGATCAAGAAAGTTGTTGGTTGTATTTTCCTAAATGTTTCAGTTTTGTACTGTGAATTTAGAATGGTTGCAATGTAAATTATTTCTTTTGGGGTACCAGATATGAATATGAATTGTAGTTTCACCAGCATTGTTGTTATATATTTGCACTTGAATTTGAATCTGAGCACATGCATGAGATGAACTACAATATATTTTCAGGTCACCGGAACATGACATTTTCAGGTAGCCGGAACTTGGTCGGGGTCACCTTAATGTACCCTGTAAACATTAGACACTTGGTGTTTTTTTATTGGTCAGAAAATAAGACACATGTTATCTTTTTGCAAGTCACTTGAACAGTTATTTAAGAGTTAGCAAAGGTTATAACACAATCTTTACATTACAAAATAAATAGGAAGAGTAAAATATCAATAGTTAGGACAAATATTGTAATGGAAATGAAGTGTTAGTTTATTTAATTTTCCTAATGGATAAAAAACGTTAGATAAAAGACTAACACATTATATTACTGCATATAGGTAACCATTTTTTTAAGTTAGGGAAATTAGCTTTTATTTTTTGGTAACACTTTTTTTTCATAAGAAAATCCTTGATTTGGTGTAGTGTTGGTGGCCAAGTCTTAAATGGCTGTCCCAAATTGAAATCGATGTTTAAGAGTATACTACAGTGGGAACTCCACAAATCAAAGCGGCAATAATATTGAAAGTCCTACTATGGAGCCCCTTCACGAGGCTAGTGAAACGACAATCACAGTGAATAATTATTTATTGGGCTATTAAAGAAAAAATCAATTTCCAGAAGTTTTCATAAATCATTCCTATATAGTTTTCATCCAATTACCCATTTAAACTTATTGAAGACAATTACCTGAACTTAATGGTTTCATCCGGTTACACGTATGAGGATTGTGATAATAATAATTCACTCAACTGTCTGTATCCATTGCGGGGTCATGTCTTCAATTAACTTAATTTCTGACTATGAACAGCGCGTTGAAATGGTGGTAGTAGATTAAATGCCATAGATAAATGCTCGTTAGACAAAGTCTCTTACGACAGCTATCGACTTCATTTTGAGGCCATACTCCTATGACTTTATGGTATATTTGTGCTTTTTTTAAGCAAATTGTGCATACGTGACCCCTATTCTAAATATAATGTTCCACATCACAACTTTCTAAATATAATGTTCCACATCACAACTTTCTAAATATAATGTTCCACATCACAACTTTCTAAATATGCAAGTGTTTGGTCAAGAAATCTAGTATGCTTCAAAAAAAAAAAAATCTAGTAAAGTATATAAAAACACAAAATTGGTTAAAAAATCAAAATCAATAATTTCTGGATGAAATAGACATGTAAAATTTGATATTGTTTAAATGGACGAAAATGAAAAAATAGTCAGGATGAAAACAGTTTAATCCTACCCATTTTCAAATACTTTTTCTTATTTTTAATTTACATTAGGATGCATCTAGTTTTATCCTCGCTCTTTTTTAAGTTTAAACCAGGATGAATCCAATTTCATTCTTGCTATTTTTTTGATGTCCATTTCACCCATACTAATTTTAAAAATATTTGGACAAATAACTCATCTTCCGATATAAAAATTGGTTTACTAATTGATTAACGATTATATTAATACAGGGATTAATATTCGAGTGAAGCAAAGCACAAGCTTAGGGGAATGACAACAAAAGAGCCATTTATTCTGGTGTTGGAGATGGAAAGGGTGGTTATTGCCCAAGTTTGAAGCCTAACCTATCAGAGACCGTCTTATGCCAAGAAAAAACTACCTAATATAATTTTGTCTAATTTCTTTCTAGTGACCACTACCAGTAAGGGTGCACACGGTACGGTTTGGCTCGGTTTTTGCCGAGACCGATTACTTGTACCTCCCTAATCTCGGTTCTTAATTTTTGGACCGGTATCTGTATCTTGTTCCTCGGTTCTGGTACCATTCAGGACAAATACGGTACCAAGAACGGTTCCGATACCAGTCGGTATTTTCTGACAGCATTCCAAATATATTTTCTAATATACTTTAAGCATTACAGGATATTAGAAAGGTACAATCTTATGTACATTTTGCAACAGACAAAAATAATTTTGGCCTTGTTCAACCAATCCAGCATGGGTGCATGCAGATAATACCCCAACATACGTTATATGATGGGGTTCAATTTTAAGCGCAAGCATCTCCTCAAACAGTTCAATAGCTTTTAATCCAAGACCATGTTGCATTAAAGCTATAATCATAGACGTCCATGAGACATTATCTCTCATCCAAGAAACCTGACTGAAAACCCGTTTAGCATTTTCAATACTTCCAGCTTTAGCACACATGGAAATTAGAGCATTTGTTACAGAAACTGAAGATTCCGCTCCTGATCTCAAGGCACTAGCGTGAATCTGCTTTCCATGGTTCAGCGAAGCCAAGCTTGAACATTCACTCAGCATGGCAGATAACGTGAAATTGTTAGGCTTCGGTCCATAGCTAAGCAAACATCTAAACATCTCTACAGCATCATTATTTAATCCATTCTGCACATATCCTTCTATCATGGTAGTCCATGCTACCACGTCTGGGTCATTCAGCGAATCAAAGAAGTTTCTATTATGCTTTACATCTCCAATTTTAACATATCCATCAAGCAGAGCTGTCACTGATATGACATTGAGATTCACTGTACCAAATCAAGGATTTGCTCATAGCAAAAAAGCATTACAAAAAAATACAAGCTAATTTCCTAACTAAAATAAATAGTTACTGGAATGCAGTTATATAATGTGTGAGAATTGTGCCTAACTCTTTTAATCCATTAGGGAAACTAAATAGGCCAACACCTTCATTTCATTACAATATTTATCCTAACTATTGAACATTTTACACTTCATATTTACTTTCTAATGTAAACATTATATTATAAACATTGCTAACTCTTTCTATTACTATTAAAATGACCACTAAACAAATGACATGTGTCGGTCTGATATGTAACAACTGGCACTTTTCTGATCGCCGGACCTGAAAGTTTCCGGTCGCCGGGCCCGATAGTTACCAGTAACCATAAAACTACTCTTTAATCTACAATTCATCCATTGAAATCATAAGGATAAAAGGAATGAACACTGGAAATATATAATTATATATTAGTAAATCATGATCATTATATACAAGGAGAACAGTCAGTTACACAAAAATAGTTGTGCGAAATTCCACAAATTACAGATTTCATATGAGAAAGTAGCGACTCAAGAAGCTTTCACAACACAAAAAAGTGTCTGATCCTCAAAATAAAAGAAAGATATGTTTCCACTCCACAAAAGTAGTTAGTCAAGTTTTCATTCCTGCTCAAACTCCATAAACTCCAAGAGACGGGCCAAAGTTACACATTCATTTGCAATATATTCTCCCAAACACCAACAAGATCTGGATTTCTGCTGCAATTAGGACTTTCAACATCTAGAACTAAATTGATGTTGGCAGGTATTGGTGCTGCTATCCAGAAGTGTGATTTACCAATATCTGGGTGCAAGGCATAAACCCCTTCAAAAATCATCTGCACAGAGACAAAAGAAATACGTTCAACTTTAATTCACTCAAATTCTCTTTGACAAATATACATCAACATGATCATAGTAGAGAAGAATCCCAACATTAAGATCTAAAGTCAGAGAGAGTATTGTTGTATACCTTCAATGTTTCACCATCTTCTATCAGTTACCTTTTAAGTACCTGGAGGGAAACACCAAAAAATTTAACAGCAAACAAAAAGTTGAATTTAAGTTGTCACGATTATAGACAAGAACTACCGATATTAAGGCATATGGTTGAGAAAACTAGACCACAAGCCTATCAAGTGCATACAGAACGAAGAAATACTCACTTCTCATCATATGTTTTCGTTGCACAAGTCTTTGTTTAGCTCGTTTCCTGGCAAAATCTGTGTAACCAACACCCAAACTGTTCAGAACTAGTGACACGGGTAAAGAAACTACAAATCGCGTAGAACATAAACGACGTAAGAATGAACTGAGGACAACCTAAACTACAAGCAGAGCAATTGCATTGTTTGAAACCCTTCAAGAGGGTGGAATGGACACAATAGTTGAAGTGAAGGTTGTTCATAAACTAGCAGTTGTACATGCAGCTACTGCCGACAAGGTTTAGTGGTAATAAGAGGGACAATTTTAGACTTGTATATGAATGCAAGTATCGTTTATTCTACCCTAATATGTTAAGAGATATTCTGTACCTAGAGCCAGCATCAGAGTTGTTGATGCTATAGCTAAGTTCACAAGAATAAACCAGAGCAATCCTGTCTTCCTCGGGAACTTCAGTATGCACCAAACTGATCATAGTAACTCCAGATTCAGGCTCATCAAATGAACCCTCACCTGCAACAAACAAATAATCAATATCCAAAAATCCATAATCAATCCAATTCAATAACAAAAAATAAACTCAAAGTAACGCGATATATTACCGCAGAGTAAATCCCATCAGCCCAATTCCCAAACCTCCATTTCTGAGCAATCAATTTCCCATCTTCAAGTTCCAAATTAGTCCCAGTAATAGACCCATCAAACAAACGAAACTCCCCACCAACTTCCTTACTTATCTTAGCATTACTCTGAGTAAAACCCTTCCATCTATTCTCATCCATCAAAATCTCAACCAAATTCTTTGCCCTACAATTATACTTATCTTTCAAAATAATCTTCTTAAACCCCTTCTTCCATTCCTTCTTCTTCTCACTAGCCGACCCGGCCGCAGCACCAACAGCAACAACAACATCCTTCTTCACAGCAGTTGCCATACTCTTCACTTCACCACATTCTTCTTTTTAACTTCCAATTCTTCCTTCTACATCCCTCCTTTCGCCATACTCTGAACATAAACCCTAACTTTCTCCTTCACAATAAGCACGCCTTTTGCAACGAAAGCATCCTTCAATCTCTTACTGGTTTGATCTTCCATCTGTATGCATTTCACCAATTATAAGGAAAAAACAACAAGAAACAACATCAAAACCATATGAAATTGGTTATTCAAAGACAAACAGAAATTCTATAAGTTTGAATAGATATGTCAGACCGGTATTTACTTAAATCTAGGAAGCCAATGATCATCTTCACTAACAGAGTAAGAAAATCCCCAAATTGAAAAACCCTAGTTTAATATCGAGATGAAAAAAACAAATACAAACAAAAATTGAACATCTATTGCAACAAAGAAGATAGACAGCGTTAGGGTTCATGAAACTATACATTTTTAAAGCTCCAATAGTCTTCTTCTTGTTCGTTAATTCTTCTTTTTCCTGAGAAAGAGTAAGGAACAAACCATTTTAGACCAAAATCAAACAAGATCATCAAAAATAACAACAAATTAAGCTCGGGATTATACCTCAATCGTTGTCTAATAGATCGAAGAACAATTATTATCACAGAAAAAGTTTTTTTTTTAATTTCAGGGATAATATCAAATTTTTGGGGTTATGAATGTTTCAATTATAGGATTTTTTTCGATTTCGGATTGGTTTTTGATTCATGGATTAGCAAGGATTCAAAGATTTTTAGGGTTATGAACACGGATTTGTTATGAGGGTTTTGGTTAAGGCGGAGTTAGAGAGGAGAGAACAGACCGAGAAAGAGAAAGGAAAGCAGAGAAAGAGGAAAGTGAGAGGAGAAAAAAAGTTTAGGATTTTGTATAAAAAACTTTGGACATTGGATTCCTCCCCATACGGATTGTGGAGATTTATCAACGGTAGACAATTGGTTTTGGATTCTCCTACGGATTGAGACAAGTGTGTTTCTTTTGAACCTTCGTAAGACCAAAAAGGTGCCACCATGTCAAGATTATGTCATTATAACCATGACACGAATCATACCCCTACATATAAATCAGAATAAATTTAGATATTGTTATCAACCTTCTGAATATATAAATCCGATAAATATATAAGAATGAATCAAAAGAATCAAAATGAAATCAAAACGGTTACTCTCTATCGATTAAGCAAAATTTCAAAACTTAATGACGATAGATTAAGGGTTTCGTTACAGATTCAGACTTATAAGTGGAAGAGGTCAATAAGAAATCTGACAAACATTGGTAGGTTTAGTGCTCATGTGTATATTCCGACATAGTAGGAGATGACATTGAAGATTATATGAACAATATTTGTAGGTTTATGATTCTGATGAAGATTCTGAGTTAGTGGAAGAAGAGATTATTTAGGATAATATAACTTATATTAGTAGATTTAGAGCTTCAATGAAGATTCCGACTTAGTCGAAGAGGTCAGTAAGGATAATATGAACAATATCGGTAGATTTAGGATTCTGATTTAGTAGAGGAGGTCATTAAGGATAATATGAAAAACACTTGTCAGTTTATAGCTCCAGTGAAGATTCTATACTTGGTGGAAGAGGTCATTAAAAGTAATCTGAGAAACATCTGTAGGTTTAGAGCCAGGTGAAGATTTCAACTCCGTAGAAGAGGTTTTTTTCTCTACTTAGTAAAAAAAAAATTCATCTTCCTCAACTTAGTAAATGAACTGAAGATTGTCCCGAAAAATCCTCTTCCTCAACTTAGTAAATGTTTTTTCCTTCTAAACCAAATTTTTTGCTGCTGATATAATTATCGACATTTGACTTGGTAAAAATTCCGAAGAATGTGATCAGGGAGTCAATTTAAATTCTAATTAGAAGTTCAAATTTTGTACTTGTGAAATTTGACGAACAAAAATTGATCTTCTGAAAATGAATTATAACGAACAAAGATTGACATTAGATTGAACATTCGTATGAAGATAGTAATTTTGACTTACAACGAACTAAATATTATATCGATTGAACGCTCGTTTGAAGATTGTAATTTTAACATGCAGCAAACTGAGGATTATCTTGGTAGATTGTTCAACATTCTGAGTTCCGAGAATGGGTTGATCGAAAATTCGAGTTTCGAGAATAAACTGATCGAGATTATGACATTGGAGATTGAAATTTAGACAGAGGATATATTATTGACTTGACATCAAACTAATGAACTTACTACGAACGAGACGCCACATTAAATCAAAATTGATGAAGATCATGAAGTAAATCTTAATTTTCATGGGAGGATTTAGAATTACGATGTAGATCTTCAGTCACAGATTTACACGAGTTCAGTTCATAGAAATTCCTATGTTCACAAATTTGTTCGTGAATTGGCCTTTTGTGGCACGCATACCCAGTACGCATATTGGTTTCAGATCAGTGGTATGCATACCCAGAAACTGCCTTGAGGTACACGTTCCCTATACGCATACCTTGGTGGTCTGAGTTCACGAATTGGGTTGGTACACATGCCCGTTATACACACCGAAATCTGAAATCCAAAGTCATTTCCAGTAGCAAGTACCGAGTCGACTAGAGAATATCTCCTAAGAGTTGAACATAGGTTTTACCCGTTATACACACCATCCTGTCGAATATTTTCAGATGCACTCAATCTATTTTCTATGATATGTTTGGAATTTGATTAACTCTCTAAGACACTTGTAAGACATATTTGATCACAATCACTTGTGATTGAAGCCCGAGTCCCCATAAATAAATCAGAAATTTAAAAAATTCTAACATCAGAAAATAAACACTCACTCAAAGATGCATTTTTAACCTACAACGAACTAAAGATTTCCTTGGATAAGAATAAAGATCAAAGATTGCCTTGGATAAGAATAAAGATCAAATTTTCGATACTGAACTTATAAGGAACGAGACTATGACATTAGATAGAAATTGAACAGTCGTTTAAATATGTAAATATGAACTAGACGTGATTCGAACACGCATCTTCCGACGTGAAGTCGGACGTGCTACCATCGTACCACTAGTTCTGCTTATATTCTGGATGTGGGTTTCAACATTTCTCAGTATTTTAAACAAAGTTATACAGATAGAGGTTGCAGAAAGTTCATAAATGGAGCAATACTTGTAAACATACAGTGTTATTCCAAACTGGGACTAAGACCAATAATTGTAGACATACCTGTGACTTGTACATGCATATCCAGATACAAACAGTTTAAACAAACCTTATGAGTTTTCTAGCAAGTGATATCTGAACTGCTCACCTTCCCTTGGGGTTTAACCCTTAGCGGAACCAATGAAGATTCATATCTTCTGCTAGCACGTCCTGGTCACAGAGGTTTCGAACAATTTCAGGGAATAACTTCATCAGCTTGGCATACATAAATTTGTTTCAAAATTTATCATTCATTTTACAAAACCATGTATCATTCATTCCATGTACAAATTTTGTCTTTTCTCGTTTAGCATTTCATTTCCAACTACAACCAACTTGATCCAGTTGCACCTAAAACCCATAAGATGTCAAAATAAAACTATGTCCAAATTACGCCAATTGGCATGGACTTACAATCATCATTACCAGCAACTTTATATTTCCTATAACTTCCTGCAAATAAACAATGACTGCTCTGGAATCGAGAACATTCAAAAATTAGTGCGAAGTTTGGTAACTAGGAACTTGAAGATAATTTCCAGTAACAACACCAGAGAGAAATGAAAACAGAGTTGATGGTTGCCTGCACAAAAGGATTCCAGCATTACACAGGTATTGTTGTACATATGTTAATGCTTGCCTGTACAAGTTATAAATATAAATGACGGAAATCAAATCGAGCTGCGAGACAAGAAGTGAAACAGAGTTGCAAGTCTGGAATCAGTATAGAAGGCAAAGTACAGTGTGACATGATTCATTCGATTATGTTCAGGACTGAAAGCTTCTTAAAGGTGTTCTATAGTATATTTGGAAACAACGAAAAGAACCTACAGAAGAATAAAAACAAACCATGACACCTGACATCATTAATGTCTTTGCAAGGGTTTCTAAAGAACAACTCCCTTTCCAATTTAAAATCCCAAGCATTAACATCCTCGAACAATATCTATTGGCCACTATGGTCTTTTCTTATAATAAAAACCCTTATGATAAGAAACCTTAAACTCATTGTGATTATAAATTTTTTTTAATAACCCACCTCAATTGATAAAGAGAACCCATGCTGACACCAAGCAAGCTTACCACATTTTCAGATGCAACAAGTAAATAAATGTGCAGACCCCATACTAACCTCAACCAAACTTACACCCAAACTAGCCTCTTAACTAACCTTAAGCAAACTAAGATGCTGTAATTTCTTATCCAGTATTCCCACTTTAAAGTCTAGAACGACCAGTCAGCACAGAGGTCGGAAGGGATGTTACAGAACAGTAAAAACGGATTCTTGAAGAAACTATGGACCTACACAAACAACAGTCATTTAGAACTATTGCACATCGTTAAAAATTCTGGATACAAGAATATCCACTACAAATATTATGGCCTTTTCACCTATATAAATATCATAAGACAACAAAAAATCAGAGAAATAATATTGCACCTTTGATTTATTCAATCTGGATATGTATTCTGCGCACCAAGCTAAAGCCAGAGCTAGATCCCTGCTTTGAAGGGCATCAATGACCTTCTTTGCAGCGTAGAAAACATTGATTTCAACAAGATCCTGTAAGAGATTTTAGGTAAGTATCTTTAACAGAAAATGTAAATGAGAAGCAATGTAATACTCTATGTGAATCTTTTTCCATGGCCAAAACCGTTATCCCCATGCACGCATAATGAGATTTAATATGAATGAAATGTATGCTGATAAAAGCATTACAATTAAATCCACTGCTAGACAATGCAGGATATCCTTCATTACCGACCACGACTACAATTGGCTTCATTACACAGAGTTGTACGTCTAAGTATAAATTAATATTTTGATGTTGCACCATATTCACATCATCCACTCTACATGGCTTCAACTACGGCACATTGTACTGGCTGAATTATAATTACAAATAATGGTTTAATGGGACACTAAAAACATTCTTTGTGTATACCCTAGTTATCTAATTATTCACCTGAAACGGTTGTGCTTGAATTTTTTTTTTTCTTTCTAGTTAAAATTAGATTTTACCCCTCAGTAACCACTGCATGATCAACTCAAATCTTCCAAATAGCTTAAGAATCACGACTTCAACAACTTTCTCTAACATTAATCTATCTAAGCAATCACAGTTTTGAGCGGATCTTAAGAAAAACTACCACAGAAAAATAGATGGAATCAAACCCACATTATAAAAGGACCTAATTTAATCATGTTTCAACATATACCAAACCAATTTCAAAGTAATCAAAAACCCCATATCTCAAACGAAAACAGAAAAGAAATTGAGATACATACCGCAATTTAGGTCAGAGAGTTTTAGTATGTCACGAGAGCTACGATCGAAAGAAGAAGGAAGAAAATGAACCTTTCGATTGCCCCTAGTCGTAGAGATAACAAAAATCAATGGTAAAACGGATTAGATCAATAAGGGAATCGAGACCATAGGGCAAAATTAATCGAGATTGAGTCTGTTGCTTTCAATTGATTGCAAAAGGGAAGCTTAGAGTGATTTTTTCTAGAGCGCAGGCTTTGATTCAACTGATTTCAAACCAAAGTTCTCATTAGGTTTTCTTTCTACCATTTTTTCTTTCTTGTACATGTACCAGTAATATTGCTTTGGTTCTATCGAGTGTGGACCGTGGACGCTGGACCCATTGGCTCTTGGATTGAAATTTTGGTTAAGAAATGGAACTAAACTTTGCTTCCCGCACCCATTGGTTCTTGGAATTAAGTTATTTTAGGGTTCTAGAATTATCAATCGGTTCCACGCAAGAGATTTAAGAAACTTAGAAATTCATTTTATTTTTCTAGTTATTCAAAAAAAATCAATGTGTGAGATATGTGAAAGTGTGTTATAAATGAAATTGTAAACAGTTATAAAGATGGGGTTGATTTTAGGATACATGTAGTTATGGGTAGAAATATTGATATTAGTTATTTAGTAGAGATGTGTGAGTTTTGTTATTTAGTAGAGATGTGTGAGTTTAGTTTTTATAAGTTAATTCCTAATTGTAGTAACTATTGGTTAATTTGCTAACTCTTTATAAGGGTTACTAGAATTATAATGGATCATTTGTGTTATCATAAAAAAATTAGTTAGAAAGCACATTGTTAGTAAAACCTTGATTTGGTGTAGTGATTCGAAACCATGCCTATCACTACACCAAATCAAGGATTTGCTCATAGCAAAAAAGCATTACAAAAAAATACAATCTAATTTGCCTAACTAAAATAAATAGTTACTGGAATGCAGTTATATAATGTGTGAGAATTGTGCCTAACTCTTTTAATCCATTAGGGAAACTAAATAGGCCAACACCTTCATTTCATTACAATATTTATCCTAACTATTGAACATTTTACACTTCATATTTACTTTGTAATGTAAGCATTATGTTATAAACATTGCTAACTCTTTCTATTACTATTAAAATGACCACTAAACAAATGACATGTGTCGGTCTGATATGTAATAACCGGCACTTTTCTGATCGCCGGACCTGACCATTTCCGGTAATCGGACCTGAAAGTTTCCGGTCCCGGAACTGAAAGTTTCCGGTCGTCGGGCCTGATAGTTACCAGTACCCATAAAACTACTCTTTAAACTACAATTCATCCATTGAAATCATAAGGGTAAAAGGAATGAACACTGGAAATATATAATTATATATTAGTAAATCATGATCATTATATACAAGGAGCACAGTCAGTTACGTAAAAATAGTTGTGCAAAATTCCACAAATTACAGATTTCATATGAGAAAGTAGCGACTCAAGAAGCTTTCACAACACAAAAAAGTGTCTGATCCTCAAAATAAAAGAAAGATATGTTTCCACTCCACAAAAGTAGTTAGTAAAGTTTTCATTCCTGCTCAAAGTCCATAAACTCCAGGAGACGGGCCAAAGCTACCCATTCATTTGCAATATATTCTCTCAAACACCAACAAGACCTGGATTTCTGCTGCAATTAGGACTTTCAACATCTAGAACTAAATTGTTGTTGGCAGGTATTGCTGCTGCTATCCAGAAGTGTGATTTACCAATATCTAGGTGCAAGGCATAAACCCCTTCAAAAATCATCTGCACAGAGACAAAAGAAATACGTTCAACTTTAATTCACTCAAATTCTCTTTGACAAATATACATCAACATGATCATAGTAGAGAAGAATCCCAAAAACATTAAGATTTAAAGTCAGAGAGAGTATTGTTGTATACCTTCAATGTTTCACCATCTTCTATCAGTTACCTTTTAAGTACCTGGAGGGAAACACCAAAAAATTTAACAGCAAACAAAAAGTTGAATTTAAGTTGTCACGATTATAGACAAGAACTACTGATATTAAGGCATATGGTTGAGAAAACAAGAGCACAATCCTATCAAGTGCATACAGAACGAAGAAATACTCACTTCTCATCATATGTTTTCGTTGCACAAGTCTTTGTTTAGCTCGTTTCCTGGCAAAATCTGTGTAACCAACACCCAAACTGTTCAGAACTAGTGACACGAGTAAAGAAACTACAAATCGCGTAGAACATAAACGACGTAAGAATGAACTGAGGACAACCTAAACTACAAGCAGAGCAATTAGCATTGTTTGAAACCCTTCAAAGGGGTGGAATGGGCACAATAGTTGAAGTTAAGGTTGTTCATAAACTAGCAGTTGTACATGCAGCTACTGCCGACAAGGTTTAGTGGTAATAAGAGGGAAAATTTTAGACTTGTATATGAATGCAAGTATCGTTTCTTCTACCCTAATATGTTAAGATATGTTATGTACCTAGAGCCAGCATCAGAGTTGCTTATGCTATAGCTAAGTTCACAAGAATAAACCAGAGCAATCCTGTCTTCCTCAGGAACTTCAGTATGCACCAAATTGATCACAGTAACTCCAAATTCAGGCTCATCAAATGAACCCTCACCTGCAACAAACAAATAATCAATATCCAAAAATCCATAATCAATCCAATTCAATAACAAAAAATAAACTCAAAGTAACGCGATATATTACCGCAGAGTAAATCCCATCATCCCAATTCCCAAACCTCCATTTCTAAGCAATCAATTTCCCATCTTCAAGTTCCAAATTAGTCCCAGTAATAGACCCATCAAACAAACTAAACTCCCCACCAACTTCCTTACTTATCTTAACATTACTCTGAGTAAAACCCTTACATCTATTCTCATCCATCAAAATATCAACCAAATTATTTGCCCTACAATTATACTTCTCTTTCAAAATAATCTTCTTGAACCCCTTCTTACATTCCTTCTTCTTCTCACTAGCCGACCCGGCCGCAGCAGCAACAGCAACAATAACATCCTTCTTCACAGCAGTTGCCATACTCTTCACTTCACCACATTCTTCTTTTTAACTTCCAATTCTTCCTTCTACAGCCCTCCTTTCGCCATACTCTGAACATAAACCCTAACTTTCTCCTTCACAATAAGCACGCCTTTTGCAACGAAAGCATCCTTCAATCTCTTACTAGTTTGATCTTCCATCTGTATGCATTTCATCAATTATCTGGAAAAATCAACAAGAAACAACATCAAAACCATATGAAAATGGTTATTCAAAGACAAACAGAAATTCTATAAGTTTTAATAGATTTATCAGACCGGTATTTACTTAAATCTAGGAAGCCAATGATCATCTTCACTAACAGAGTAAGAAAATCCCAAATTGAAAAACCCTAGTTTAATATCGAGATGAAAAAAAAAATACAAACAAAAATTGAACATCTATTGCAACAAAGAAGATAGACAGCGTTACGGTTCATGAAACTATACATTTTTGAAGCTCCAATAGTCTTCTTCTTGTTCATTAATTCTTCTTTTGCCTGAGAAAGAGTAAGGAACAAACCATTTTAGACCAAAATCAAACAAGATCATCAAAAATAACAACAAATTAAGCTCGGGGTTATACCTCAATCGTTGTCTAATAGATCGAAGAACAATTATTATCACAGAAAATGTTTTTTTTTTTAATTTCAGGGACAATATCAAATTTTTGGGGTTATGAATGTTTCAATTAGAGGATTTTTTTCGATTTCGGATTGTTTTTTGATTCACGGATTAACAAGGATTCAAAGATTTTTAGGGTTATGAACACGGATTTGTTATGAGGGTTTTGGTTAAGGCGGAGTTAGAGAGGACAGAACAGACCGATAAAGAGAAAGGAAAGCAGAGAAAGAGGAAAGTGAGAGGAGAAAAAAAGTTTAGGTTTTTGTATAAAAAATTTGGACGTTGGATTCCTCCTCATACGGATTTTGGAGATTTATCAACGGTAGACAATTGGTTTTGGATTCTCCTACGGATTGAGACAAGTGTGTTTCTTGAGAACACAAGTGTGTTTATTTTGACCTTCGTAAGACCAAAATCCAAAGTTTCGTATTTCGAAATACTCTCATTTTTGGTAGCAATGTAGAGTTTTATAGGGGACACATGTCACCAAAATATTAGATTCAAATTAATAGTCGTTTGATGTTTTTGAGAAAAAGGTGCCACCTTGTCAAGATTATGTCATTATAACCATGATACGAATCATACCCCTACATATAAATCAGAATAAATTTAGATATTGTTATCGACCTTCTGACTATATAAATCCGAAAAATATATAAGAATGAATCAAAAGAATCAAAATGAAATCAAAAGGGTTACTCTCTATCGATTAAACAAAATTTCAAAACTTAATGATGATAGATTAAGGGTTTCGTTAAAGATTCAGACTTATAAGTGGAAGAGGTCAATAAGAAATCTGACAAACATTGGTAGGTTTAGTGCTCAGGTGTATATTCTGACATAGTAGGAGATGACATTGAAGATTATATGTACAATATTGGTAGGTTTATGATTCTGATGAAGATTCTGAGTTAGTGGAAGAAGAGATTATTTAGGATAATATAACATATATTAGTAGATTTAGAGCTTCAATGAAGATTCCGACTTAGTCGAAGAGGTCAGTAAGGATAATATGAACAATATCGGTAGATTTAGGATTCTGATTTAGTAGAGGAGGTCATTAAGGATAATATGAAAAACACTTGTCAGTTTATAGATCCAGTGAAGATTCTATACTTGGTGGAAGAGGTCATTAAGGGTAATCTGAGAAACATCTGTAGGTTTAGAGCCAGGTGAAGATTTCAACTCAGTAGAAGAGGTTTTTTTTTCAACTTAGTAAAAAAAAATTTCATCTTCCTCAACTTAGTAAATGAACTGAAGATTGTCCCGGAAAATCCTCTTCCTCAACTTAGTAAATGTTTTTTCCTTCTAAACCAAATTTTTTGCTGCTGATATAATTATCGACATTTGACTTGGTAAAAATTCCGAAGAATGTGATCAGGGAGTCAATTTAAATTCTAATTAGAATTTCAGATTTTGTACTTGTGAAATTTGACGAACAAAAATCAATCTTCTGAAAATGAATTATAACGAATAAAGATTGACATTAGATTGAACACTCGTATGAAGATAATAATTTTGACTTACAATGTACTAAAGATTATATCGATTGAACGCTCGTTTGAAGATTGTAATTTTAACATGCAGCAAACTGAGGATTATCTTGGTAGATTGTTCAACATTCTGAGTTCCGAGAATGGGTTGATCGAAAATTCGAGTTTCGAGAATAAACTGATCGAGATTATGACATTGGAGATTGAACTTTCGACAGAGGATATATTATTGACTTGACATCAAACTAATGAACTTACTACGAACGAGACGCCACATTAAATCAAAATTGATGAAGATCATGAAGTAGATCTTAATTTTCATGGGAGGATTTAGAATTACGATGTAGATCTTCAGTCACAGATTTACACGAGTTCAGTTCATAGAAATTCCTATGTTCACAAATTTGTTCGTGAATTGGCCTTTTGTGGTACGCATACCCAGTACGCATATTGGTTTCAGATCAGTGGTATGCATACCCAGAAACTGCCTTGAGGTACACGTTCCCTATACGCATACCTTGGTGGTCTGAGTTCACGAATTGGGTTGGTACACATACCCGTTATACACACCGAAATCCGAAATCCAAAGTAATTTCCAGTAGCAAGTACCGATTCGACTAGAGAATATCTCCTAAGAGTTGAACATAGATTTTACCCGTTATACACACCATCCTGTCGAATATTTTCAGATGCACTCAATCTATTTTCTATGATATGTTTGGAATTTGATTAACTATCTAAGACACTTGTAAGACATATTTGATCACAATCACTTGTGATTGAAGCCCGAGTCCCCATAAATAAATCAGAAATTTAAAAAATTCTAACATCAGAAAATAAACACTCACTCAAACATGCATTTTTAACCTACAACGAACTAAAGATTTCCTTGGATAAGAATAAAGATCAAAGATTGCCTTGGATAAGAATAAAGATCAAATTTTCGATACTGAACTTATAAGGAAAGAGACTATGACATTAGATAGAAATTGAACAGTCGTTTAAATATGTAAATATGAACTAGACGTGATTCGAACACGCATCTTCCGACGTGAAGTCGGACGTGCTACCATCGCACCACTAGTTCTGCTTATATTCTGGATGTGGGTTTCAACATTTTTCAGGATTTTAAACAAAGTTATACAGATAGAGGTTGCAGAAAGTTGATAAATGGAGCAATACTTGTAGACATACTGTGTTATTCCAAACTGAGACTAAGACCAATAATTGTAGACATACCTGTGACTTGTACATGCATATCCAGATACAAACAGTTCAAACAAACCTTATGAGTTTTCTAGCAAGTGATATCTGAACTGCTCACCTTCCCTTGGGGTTTAACCCTTAGCGGAACCAATGAAGATTCATATCTTCTGCTAGCACGTCCTGGTCACAGAGGTTTCGAACAATTTCAGGGAATAACTTCATCAGCTTGGCATACATAAATTTGTTTCAAAATTTATCATTCATTTTACAAAACCATGTATCATTCATTCCATGTACAAATTTTGTCTTTTCTCGTTTAGCATTTCATTTCCAACTACAACCAACTTGATCCAGTTGCACCTAAAACCCATAAGATGTCAAAATAAAACTATGTCCAAATTACGCCAATTGGCATGGACTTACAATCATCATTACCAGCAACTTTATATTTCCTATAACTTCCTGCAAATAAACAATGACTGCTCTGGAATCGAGAACATTCAAAAATTAGTGTGAAGTTTGGTAACTAGGAACTTGAAGATAATTTCCAGTAACAACCAGAGAGAAATGAAAACAGAGTTGATGGTTGCCTGCACAAAAGGATTCCAGCATTACACAGGTACTGCTGTACATATGTTAATGCTTGCCTGTACAAGTGATAAATATAAATGACGGAAATCAAATCGAGCTGCGAGACAAGAAGTGGAACAGAGTTGCAAGTCTGGAATCAGTAAAGAAGGCAAAGTACAGTGTGACATGATTCATTCGATTATGTTCAGGACTGAAAGCTTCTTAAAGGTGTTCTATAGTATATTTGGAAACAACGAAAAGAACCTACAGAAGAATAAAAACAAACCATGACACCTGACATCATAAATGGCTTTGCAAGGGTTTCTAAAGAACAACTCCCTTTCCAATTTAAAATCCCAAGCATTAACATCCTCGAACAATATCTATTGGCCACTATGGTCTTTTCTTATAATAAAAACCCTTATGATAAGAAACCTTAAACTCATTGAGATTTTAAATTTTTTTTAATAACCCACCTCAATTGATAAAGAGAACCCATGCTGACACCAAGCAAGCTTGCCACATTTTCAGATGCAACAAGTAAATGTGCAGACCCCATACTAACCTCAACCAAACTTACACCCAAACTAGCCTCTTAACTAACCTTAAGCAAACTAAGATGCTGTAATTTTTATCCAGTATTCCCACTTTAAAGTCTAGAACGACCAGTCAGCACAGAGGTCGGAAGGGATGTTACAGAACAGTAAAAACGGATTCTTGAGGAAACTATGGACCTACACAAACAACAGTCATTTAGAACTATTGCACATCGTTCAAAATTCTGGATACAAGAATATCCACTACAAATATGATGGCCTTTTCACCTAGATAAATATCATAAGACAAACAAAAAATCAGAGAAATAATGTGCACCTTTGATTTATTCAATCTGGATTTGTACTCTGCGCACCAAGCTAAAGCCAGAGCTAGCTCCCTGCTTTGAAGAGCATCAATGACCTTCTTTGCAGCGCAGAAGACATTGATTTCAACAAGATCCTGTAAGAGATTTTAGGTAAGTATCTTTAACAGAAAATGTAAATGAGAAGCAATGTAATACTCTATGTGAATCTTTTTCCATGGCCAAAACCGATATCCCCATGCACGCATAATGAGATTTAATATGAATGAAATGTATGCTGATAAAAGCATTACAATTAGATCCACTGCTAGACAATGCAGGATATCCTTCATTACCGACCACGACTACAATTGGCTTCATTACACAGAGTTGTACGTCTAAGTATAAATTAATATTTTGATGTTGCACCATATTCACATCATCCACTCTACATGGCTTCAACTACGGCACATTGTACTGGCTGAATTATAATTACAAATAATGGTCTAATGGGACACTAAAAACATTCTTTGTGTATACCCTAGTTATCTAATTATTCACCTGAAACGGTTGTGCTTGAATTTTTTTTTTCTTTCTAGTTAAAATTAGCTTTTACCCCTCAGTAACCACTGCATGATCAACTCAAATCTTCCAAATAGCTTAAGAATCACGACTTCAACAACTTTCTCTAACATTAATCTATCTAAGCAATCACAGTTTTGAGCGGATCTTAAGAAAAACTACCACAGAAAAATAGATGGAATCAAACCCACATTATAAAAGGACCTAATTTAATCATGTTTCAACATGCACCAAACCAATTTCAAAGTAATCAAAAACCCCATATCTCAAACGAAAACAGAAAAGAAATTGAGATACATACCGCAATTTAGGTCAGAGAGTTTTAGTATGTCACGAGAGCTACGATCGAAAGAAAGGAAGAAAATGAACCTTTCGATTGCCCCTGGTCGTAGAGATAACACAAAATCAATGGTAAAACGGATTAGATCAATAAGGGAATCGAAACCATAGGGAAAATTGATCGAGATTGAGTCTGTTTCTTTCAATTGATTGCAAAAGGGAAGCTTAGAGTGGTTTTTTTCTGGAGCGCAGGCTTTGATTCAACTGATTTCAAACCAAAGTTCTCATTAGGTTTTTTTCGACCATTTGTTCTTTCTTGTACAGGCACCAGTAATATTGCTTTGGTTCTATCGAGTGTGGACCGTGGACGATGGACCCATTGGCTCTTGGACTGAAATTTTGGTTAAAAAATGGAACTAAACTTTGCTTCCCGCACCCATTGGTTCTTGGAATTAAGTTATTTAGGGTTCTAGAATTATCAATCGGTTCCAGGCAAGAGATTTAAGAAACTTAGAAATTCATTTTATTTTCTAGTTATTCAAAAAAAATCAATGTGTGAGATATGTGAAAGTGTGTTATAAATGAAATTGTAAAGTTATAAAGATGGGGTTGATTTTAGGATACATGTAGTTATGGGTAGAAATATTGATATTAGTTATTTAGTAGAGATGTGTTAGTTTTGTATAACTAATGAACTCACACTTTGGAATAGTTATTTAGTTTTTATAAGTTAATTCCTAATTGTAGTAACTATTGGTTAATTTGCTAACTCTTTATAAGGGTTACTAGAATTATAATGGATCATTTGTGTTACATAAAAAATTAGTTAGAAAGCACATTGTTAGTAAAACCTTGATTTGGTGTAGTGATTCGAAACCATGCCTATAGATTTGCTCATAGCAAAAAAGCATTACAAAAAAATACATCTAATTTGCCTAACTAAAATAAATAGTTACTGGAATGCAGTTATATAATGTGTGAGAATTGTGCCTAACTCTTTTAATCCATTAGGGAAACTAAATAGGCCAACACCTTCATTTCATTACAATATTTATCCTAACTATTGAACATTTTACACTTCATATTTACTTTGTAATGTAAACATTATGTTATAAACATTGCTAACTCTTTCTATTACTATTAAAATAACCACTAAACAAATGACATGTGTCGGTCTGATATGTAACAACCGGCATTTTCTGATCGCCGGACCTGACCATTTCCGGTAATCGGACCTGAAAGTTTCCGGTCGTCGGGCCTGATAGTTACCAACTTACCATTACCCATAAAACTACTCTTTAATCTACATTCATCCATTGAAATCATAAGGGTAAAAGGAATGAACACTGGAAAATATAATTATATATTAGTAAATCATGATCATTATATACAAGGAGCACAGTCAGTTACGTAAAAATAGTTGTGGAAAATTCCACAAATTACAGATTTCATATGAGAAAGTAGCGACTCAAAAGCTTTCACAACACAAAAAAGTGTCTGATCCTCAAAATAAAAGCAAGATATGTTTCCATTCCACAAAAGTATTAGTTAGTCAAGTTTCATTCCTGCTCAAACTCCATAAACTCCAGGAGACGGGCCAAAGTTACCCATTCATTTGCAATATATTCTCTCAAACACCAACAATACCTGGATTTCTGCTGCAATTAGGACTTTCAACATCTAAACTAAATTGTTGTTGGCAGGTATTGCTGCTGCTATCCATAAGTGTGATTTACCAATATCTGGTGCAAGGCATAAACCCCTTCAAAAATCATCTGCACAGAGACAAAAGAATACGTTCAACTTTAATTCACTCAAATTCTCTTTGACAAATATACATCAACATGATCATAGTAGAGAAGAATCCCAAAAACATTAAGATCTAAAGTCAGAGAGAGTATTGTTGTATACCTTCAATGTTTCACCATCTTCTATCAGTTACCTTTTAAGTACCTGGAGGGAAACACCAAAAAATTTAACAGCAAACAAAAAGTTGTATTTAAGTTGTCACGATTATAGACAAGAACTACGATATTAAGGCATATGGTTGAGAAAACTAGAGCACAAGCCTATCAAGTGCATACAGAACGAAGAAATACTCACTTCTCATCAGATGTTTTCGTTGCACAAGTCTTTGTTTAGCTCGTTTCCTGGCAAAATGCGTAACAACACCCAAACTGTTCAGAACTAGTGACACGGTAAAGAAACTACAAATCGCGTAGAACATAAACGACGTAAGAATGAACTGAGACAACCTAAACTACAAGCAGAGCAATTAGCATTGTTTGAAACCCTTCAAAGGGGTGGAATGGACACAATAGTTGAAGTGAAGGTTGTTCATAAACTAGTTTTACTTGCAGCTACTGCCGACAAGGTTTAGTGGTAATAAGAGGGACAATTTTAGACTTGTATATGAATGCAAGTATCGTTTCTTCTACCCTAATATGTTAAGAGATGTTCTGTACCTAGAGCCAGCATCAGAGTTGCTGATGCTATAGCTAAGTTCACAAGAATAAACCAGAGCAATCCTTTCTTCCTCGGGAACTTCAGTATGCACCAAATTGATCACAGTAACTCCAAATTCAGGCTCATCAAATGAACCCTCACCTGTAACAAACAAATAATCAATATCCAAAAATCCATAATCAATCCAATTCAATAACAAAAAATAAACTCAAAGTAATGTGGTATATTACCGCAGAGTAAATCCCATCAGCCCAATTCCCAAACCTCCATTTCTGAGCAATCAATTTCCCATCTTCAAGTTCCAAATTAGTCCCAGTAATAGACCCATCAAACAAACTAAACTCCCCACCAACTTCCTTACTTATCTTAGCATTACTCTGAGTAAAACCCTTCCATCTGTTCTCATCCATCAAAATCTCAACCAAATTATTTGCCTTACAATTATACTTCTCTTTCAAAACAATCTTCTTAAACCCCTTCTTCCATTCCTTGTTCTTCTCACTAGCCGACCCGGCCGCAGAAGCAACAGCAACAATAACATCCTTCTTCACAGCAGTTGCCATACTCTTCACTTCACCACATTCTTCTTTTTAACTTCCAATTCTTCCTTATACATCCCTCCTTTCGCCAAACTCTGAACATAAACCCTAACTTTCTCCTTCACAATAAGCACGCCTTTTGCAACGAAAGCATCCTTCAATCTCTTACTGGTTTGATCTTCCATCTGTATGCATTTCATAAATTATCTGGAAAAATCAACAAGAAACAACATCAAAACCATATGAAAATGGTTATTCAAAGACAAACTGAAATTCTATAAGTTTGAATATATATATATCAGATTGGTATTTACTTAAATCTAGGAAGCCAATGATCATCTTCACTAACAGATTAAGAAAATCCCCAAATTGAAAAACCCTAGTTTAATATCGAGATGAAAAAAACAAATACAAACAAAAATTGAACATCTATTGCAACAAAGAAGATAGACAGCGTTAGGGTTCATGAAACCATACATTTTTGAAGCTCTAATAGTCTTCTTCTTGTTCATTAATTCTTCTTTTGCCTGAGAAAGAGTAAGGAACAAACCATTTTAGACCAAAATCAAACAAGATCATCAAAAATAACAACAAATTAGCTCGGGATTATACCTCAATCGTTGTCTAATAGATCGAAGAACAATTATTATCACAGAAAAAGTTTTTTTTTTAATTTCAGGGACAATATCAAATTTTTGGGGTTATGAATGTTTCAATTAGAGGTTTTTTTCGATTTCGGATTGGTTTTTGATTCACGATTAGCAAGGATTCAAAGATTTTTAGGGTTATGAACACGGATTTGTTATGAGGGTTTTGGTTAAGGCGGAGTTAGAGAGGAGAGAACAGACCGAAAGAGAAAGAGAAAGGAAAGCAGAGAAGAGAGGAAAGTGAGAGGAAAAAAAATTTAGGTTTTTGTATAAAAAACTTTGGACGTTGGATTCCTCCTCATACGGATTGTGGAGATTTATCAACGGTAGAAATTGGTTTTGGATTCTCCTACGGATTGAGACAAGTGTGTTTCTTTTGACCTTCGTAAGACCAAAATCCAAAGTTTCGTATTTCAATACTCTCATTTTTGGTAAATGTAGAGTTTTATAGGAGACACATGTCACCAAAATATTAGATTCAAATTAATCGTCGTTTAGATGTTTTTGAGAAAAAGGTGCCACCATGTCAAGATTATGTCATTATAACCATGACACGAATCATACCCCTACATATAAATCAGAATAAATTTAGATATTGTTATCGACCTTCTGTCTATATAAATCCGAAAAATATATAAGAATGAATCAAAAGAATCAAAATGAAATCAAAACGGTTACTCTCTATCGATTAAAAAAATTTCAAAACTTAATGACGATAGATTAAGGGTTTCGTTAAAGATTCAGACTTATAAGTGGAAGAGGTCAATAAGAAATCTGACAAACATTGGTAGGTTTAGTGCTCAGGTGTATATTCCGACATAGTAGGAGATGACATTGAAGATTATATGAACAATTTGTAGGTTTATGATTCTGATGAAGATTCTGAGTTAGTGGAAGAGAGATTATTTAGGATAATATAACATATATTAGTAGATTTAGAGCTTCAATGAAGATTCCGACTTAGTCGAAGAGGTCAGTAAGGATAATATGAACAATATCGGTAGATTTAGGATTCTGATTTAGTAGAGGAGGTCATTAAGGATAATATGAAAAACATTGTCAGTTTATAGCTCCAGTGAAGATTCTATACTTGGTGGAAGAGGTCATTAAGGGTAATCTGAGAAACATCTGTAGGTTTAGACCAGGTGAAGATTTCAACTCAGTAGAAGAGGTTTTTTTCTCAACTTAGTAAAAAAAAATTCATCTTCCTCAACTTAGTAAATGAACTGAAGATTGTCCCGGAAAATCCTCTTCCTCAACTTAGTAAATGTTTTTTCCTTCTAAACCAAATTTTTTGCTGCTGATATAATTATCGACATTTGACTTGGTAAAAATTCCGAAGAATGTGATCAGGGAGTCAATTTAAATTCTAATTAGAAGTTCAGATTTTGTACTTGTGAAATTTGACGAACAAAAATCGATCTTCTGAAAATGAATTATAACGAACAAAGATTGACATTAGATTGAACATTCGTATGAAGATAGTAATTTTGACTTACAACGAACTAAAGATTATATCGATTGAACGCTCGTTTGAAGATTGTAATTTTAACATGCAGCAAACTGAGGATTATCTTGGTAGATTGTTCAACATTCTGAGTTCCGAGAATGGGTTGATCGAAAATTCGAGTTTCGAGAATAAACTGATCGAGATTATGACATTGGAGATTGAACTTTCGACAGAGGATATATTATTGACTTGACATCAAACTAATGAACTTACTACGAACGAGACGCCACATTAAATCAAAATTGATGAAGATCATGAAGTAGATCTTAATTTTCATGGGAGGATTTAGAATTACGATGTAGATCTTCAGTCACAGATTTACACGAGTTCAGTTCATAGAAATTCCTATGTTCACAAATTTGTTCGTGAATTGGCCTTTTGTGGTACGCATACCCAGTACGCATATTGGTTTCAGATCAGTGGTATGCATACCCAGAAACTGCCTTGAGGTACACGTTCCCTATACGCATACCTTGGTGGTCTGAGTTCACGAATTGGGTTGGTACACATACCCGTTATACACACCGAAATGAAATCCAAAGTCATTTCCAGTAGCAAGTACCGATTCGACTAGAGAATATCTCCTAAGAGTTGAACATAGGTTTTACCCGTTATACACACCATCCTGTCGAATATTTTCAGATGCACTCAATCTATTTTCTATGATATGTTTGGAATTTGATTAACTCTCTAAGACACTTGTAAGACATATTTGATCACAATCACTTGTGATTGAAGCCCGAGTCCCCATAAATAAATCAGAAATTTAAAAAATTCTAACATCAGAAAATAAACACTCACTCAAAGATGCATTTTTAACCTACAACGAACTAAAGATTTCCTTGGATAAGAATAAAGATCAAAGATTGCCTTGGATAAGAATAAAGATCAAATTTTCGATACTGAACTTATAAGGAACGAGACTATGACATTAGATAGAAATTGAACAGTCGTTTAAATATGTAAATATGAACTAGACGTGATTCGAACACGCATCTTCCGACGTGAAGTCGGACGTGCTACCATCGCACCACTAGTTCTGCTTATATTCTGGATGTGGGTTTCAACATTTCTCAGGATTTTAAACAAAGTTATACAGATAGAGGTTGCAAAGTTGATAAATGGAGCAATACTTTAGACATACAGTGTTATTCCAAACTGAGACTAAGACCAATAATTGTAGACATACCTGTGACTTGTACATGCATATCCAGATACAAACAGTTAAACAAACCTTATGAGTTTTCTAGCAAGTGATATCTAACTGCTCACCTTCCCTTGGGGTTTAACCCTTAGCGGAACCAATGAAGATTCATATCTTCTGCAAGCACGTCCTGGTCACAGAGGTTTCGAACAATTTCAGGGAATAACTTCATCATCTTGGCATACATAAATTTGTTTCAAAATTTATCATTCATTTTACAAAACCATGTATCATTCATTCCATGTACAAATTTTGTTTTTCTCGTTTAGCATCTCATTTCCAACTACAACCAATTTGATCCAGTTGCACCTAAAACCCATAAGATGTCAAAATAAAACTATGTCCAAATTACGCCAATTGGCATGGACTTACAATCATCATTACCAGCAACTTTATATTTCCTATAACTTCCTGCAAATAAACAATGACTCTCTGGAATCGAGAACATTCAAAAATTAGTGCGAAGTTTGGTAACTAGGAACTTGAAGATAATTTCCAGTAACAACACCAGAGAGAAATGAAAACAGAGTTGATGGTTCCTGCACAAAAGGATTCCAGCATTACACAGGTACTGCTGTACATATGTTAATGCTTGCCTGTACAAGTGATAAATATAAATGACGGAAATCAAATCGAGCTGCGAGACAAGAAGTGGAACAGAGTTGTAAGTCTGGAATCAGTAAAGAAGGCAAAGTACAGTGTGACATGATTCATTCGATTATGTTCAGGACTGAAAGCTTCTTAAAGGTGTTCTATAGTATTTGGAAACAACGAAAAGAACCTACAGAAGAATAAAACAAACCATGACACCTGACATCATAAATGGCTTTGCAAGGGTTTCTAAAGAACAACTCCCTTTCCAATTTAAAATCCCAAGCATTAACATCCTCGAACAATATCTATTGGCCACTATGGTCTTTTCTTATAATAAAAACCCTTATGATAAGAAACCTTAAACTCATTGAGATTTAAATTTTTTTTTAATAACCCACCTCAATTGATAAAGAGAACCCATGCTGACACCAAGCAATCTTCCACATTTTCAGATGCAACAAGTAAATGTGCATACCCCATACTAACCTCAATAAACTTACACCCAAACTAGCCTCTTAACTAACCTTAAGCAAACTAGAGCTGTAATTTTTTATCCATTATTCCCACTTTAAAGTCTAGAACGACCAGTCAGCACAGAGGTCAGAAGGGATGTTACAGAACAGTAAAAACGGATTCTTGAGGAAACTATGGACCTACACAAACAACAGTCATTTAGAACTATTGCACATCGTTCAAAATTCTGGATACAAGAATATCCACTACAAATATGATGGCCTTTTCACCTAGATAAATATCATAAGACAAACAAAAAATCAGAGAAATAATGTTGCACCTTTGATTTATTCAATCTGGATTTGTACTCTGCGCACCAAGCTAAAGCCAGAGCTAGCTCCCTGCTTTGAAGAGCATCAATGACCTTCTTTGCAGCGCAGAAGACATTGATTTCAACAAGATCCTGTAAGAGATTTTAGGTAAGTATCTTTAACAGAAAATGTAAATGAGAAGCAATGTAATACTCTATGTGAATCTTTTTCCATGGCCAAAACCGATATCCCCATGCACGCATAATGAGATTTAATATGAATGAAATGTATGCTGATAAAAGCATTACAATTAGATCCACTGCTAGACAATGCAGGATATCCTTCATTACCGACCACGACTACAATTGGCTTCATTACACAGAGTTGTACGTCTAAGTATAAATTAATATTTTGATGTTGCACCATATTCACATCATCCACTCTACATGGCTTCAACTACGGCACATTGTACTGGCTGAATTATAATTACAAATAATGGTCTAATGGGACACTAAAAACATTCTTTGTGTATACCCTAGTTATCTAATTATTCACCTGAAACGGTTGTGCTTGAATTTTTTTTTCTTTCTAGTTAAAATTAGCTTTTACCCCTCAGTAACCACTGCATGATCAACTCAAATCTTCCAAATAGCTTAAGAATCACGACTTCAACAACTTTCTCTAACATTAATCTATCTAAGCAATCACAGTTTTGAGCGGATCTTAAGAAAAACTACCACAGAAAAATAGATGGAATCAAACCCACATTATAAAAGGACCTAATTTAATCATGTTTCAACATGCACCAAACCAATTTCAAAGTAATCAAAAACCCCATATCTCAAACGAAAACAGAAAAGAAATTGAGATACATACCGCAATTTAGGTCAGAGAGTTTTAGTATGTCACGAGAGCTACGATCGAAAGAAGAAGGAAGAAAATGAACCTTTCGATTGCCCCTGGTCGTAGAGATAACACAAAATCAATGGTAAAACGGATTAGATCAATAAGGGAATCGAAACCATAGGGCAAAATTGATCGAGATTGAGTCTGTTTCTTTCAATTGATTGCAAAAGGGAAGATTAGAGTGGTTTTTTTCTGGATCGCAAGCTTTGATTCAACTGATTTCAAACCAAAGTTCTCATTAGGTTTTCTTTCGACCAGTTGTTCTTTCTTGTACAGGCACCAGTAATATTGCTTTGGTTCTATCGAGTGTAGACCGTGGACGATGGACCCATTGGCTCTTGGAATGAAATTTTGGTTAAAAATGGAACTAAACTTTGCTTCCCGCACCCATTGGTTCTTGGAATTAAGTTATTTTAGGGTTCTAGAATTATCAATCGGTTCCAGGCAAGAGATTTAAGAAACTTAGAAATTCATTTTATTTTTCTAGTTATTCAAAAAAAATCAATGTGTGAGATATGTGAAAGTGTGTTATAAATGAAATTGTAAAAAGTTATAAAGATGGGGTTGATTTTAGGATACATGTAGTTATGGGTAGAAATATTGATATTAGTCATTTAGTAGAGATGTGTTAGTTTTGTATAACTAATGAACTCACACTTTGGAATAGTTATTTAGTTTTTATAAGTTAATTCCTAATTGCAGTAACTATTGGTTAATTTGCTAACTCTTTATAAGGGTTACTAGAATTATAATGGATCATTTGTGTTATCAAAAAAAATTAGTTAGAAAGCACATTGTTAGTAAAACCTTGATTTGGTGTAGTGATTCGAAACCATGCCTATAGATTTGCTCATAGCAAAAAACCATTACAAAAAAATACAAGCTAATTTGCCTAACTAAAATAAATAGTTACTGGAATGAAGTTATATAATGTGTGAGAATTGTGCCTAACTCTTTTAATCCATTAGGGAAACTAAATAGGCCAACACCTTCATTTCATTACAATATTTATCCTAACTATTGAACATTTTACACTTCATATTTACTTTGTAATGTAAACATTATGTTATAAACATTGCTAACTCTTTCTATTACTATTAAAATAACCACTAAACAAATGACATGTGTCGGTCTGATATGTAACAACCGGCAATTTTCTGATCGCCGGACCTGACCATTTCCGGTAATCGGACCTGAAAGTTTCCGGTCGTCGGGCCTGATAGTTACCAACTTACCATTACCCATAAAACTACTCTTTAATCTACATTCATCCATTGAAATCATAAGGGTAAAAGGAATGAACACTGGAAATATATAATTATATTAGTAAATCATGATCATTATATACAAGGAGCACAGTCAGTTACGTAAAAATAGTTGTGGAAAATTCCACAAATTACAGATTTCATATGAGAAAGTAGCGACTCAAAAGCTTTCACAACACAAAAAAGTGTCTGATCCTCAAAATAAAAGCAAGATATGTTTCCATTCCACAAAAGTAGTTAGTCAAGTTTTCATTCCTGCTCAAACTCCATAAACTCCAGGAGACGGGCCAAAGTTACCCATTCATTTGCAATATATTCTCTCAAACACCAACAATACCTGGATTTCTGCTGCAATTAGGACTTTCAACATCTAAAACTAAATTGTTGTTGGCAGGTATTGCTGCTGCTATCCATAAGTGTGATTTACCAATATCTGGTTGCAAGGCATAAACCCCTTCAAAAATCATCTGCACAGAGACAAAAGGAATACGTTCAACTTTAATTCACTCAAATTCTCTTTGACAAATATACATCAACATGATCATAGTAGAGAAGAATCCCAAAAACATTAAGATCTAAAGTCAGAGAGAGTATTGTTGTATACCTTCAATGTTTCACCATCTTCTATCAGTTACCTTTTAAGTACCTGGAGGGAAACACCAAAAATTTAACAGCAAACAAAAAGTTGTATTAAGTTGTCACGATTATAGACAAGAACTACCGATATTAAGGCATATGGTTGAGAAAACTAGAGCACAAGCCTATCAAGTGCATACAGAACGAAGAAATACTCACTTCTCATCAGATGTTTTGTTGCACAAGTATTTGTTTAGCTCGTTTCCTGGCAAAATCTGCGTAACCAACACCCAAACTGTTCAGAACTAGTGACACGGTAAAGAAACTACAAATCGTGTAGAACATAAACGACGTAAGAATGAACTGAGGACAACCTAAACTACAAGCAGAGCAATTAGCATTGTTTGAAACCCTTCAAAGGGGTGGAATGGACACAATAGTTGAAGTGAAGGTTGTTCATAAACTAGAGTTTTACTGCAGCTACTGCCGACAAGGTTTAGTGGTAATAAGAGGGACAATTTTAGACTTGTATATGAATGCAAGTATCGTTTCTTCTACCCTAATATGTTAAGAGATGTTCTGTACCTAGAGCCAGCATCAGAGTTGCTGATGCTATAGCTAAGTTCACAAGAATAAACCAGAGCAATCCTTCTTCCTCGGAACTTCAGTATGCACCAAATTGATCACAGTAACTCCAAATTCAGGCTCATCAAATGAACCCTCACCTGCAACAAACAAATAATCAATATCCAAAAATCCATAATCAATCCAATTCAATAACAAAAATAAACTCAAAGTAACGCGATATATTACCGCAGAGTAAATCCCATCAGCCCAATTCCCAAACCTCCATTTCTGAGCAATCAATTTCCCATCTTCAAGTTCCAAATTAGTCCCAGTAATAGACCCATCAAACAAACTAAACTCCCCACCAACTTCCTTACTTATCTTAGCATTACTCTGAGTAAAACCCTTCCATCTATTCTCATCCATCAAAATCTCAACCAAATTATTTGCCCTACAATTATACTTCTCTTTCAAAAATCTTCTTAAACCCCTTCTTCCATTCCTTCTTCTTCTCACTAGCCGACCCGGCCGCAGCAGCAACAGCAACAATAACATCCTTCTTCACAGCAGTTGCCATACTCTTCACTTCACCACATTCTTCTTTTTAACTTCCAATTCTTCCTTCTACATCCCTCCTTTCGCCAACTCTGAACATAAACCCTAACTTTCTCCTTCACAATAAGCACGCCTTTTGCAACGAAAGCATCCTTCAATCTCTTACTGGTTTGATCTTCCATCTGTATGCATTTCATAAATTATCTGGAAAAATCAACAAGAAACAACATCAAAACCATATGAAAATGGTTATTCAAAGACAAACTGAAATTCTATAAGTTTGAATATATATATATCAGATTGGTATTTACTTAAATCTAGGAAGCCAATGATCATCTTCACTAACAGATTAAGAAAATCCCCAAATTGAAAAACCCTAGTTTAATATCGAGATGAAAAAAACAAATACAAACAAAAATTGAACATCTATTGCAACAAAGAAGATAGACAGCGTTAGGGTTCATGAAACCATACATTTTTGAAGCTCTAATAGTCTTATTCTTGTTCATTAATTCTTCTTTTGCCTGAGAAAGAGTAAGGAACAAACCATTTTAGACCAAAATCAAACAAGATCATCAAAAATAACAACAAATTATGCTCGGGATTATACCTCAATCGTTGTCTAATAGATCGAAGAACAATTATTATCACAGAAAAAGTTTTTTTTTTTAATTTCAGGGACAA
This sequence comes from Papaver somniferum, assembly GCF_003573695.1. Classification (NCBI taxonomy): domain Eukaryota; kingdom Viridiplantae; phylum Streptophyta; class Magnoliopsida; order Ranunculales; family Papaveraceae; genus Papaver; species Papaver somniferum. Next base: position 19,647,053 of record NW_020622934.1, on the reverse strand, counting down.
TATCAAATTTTTGGGGTTATGAATGTTTCAATTAGAGGCTTTTTTTCGATTTCGGATTGGTTTTTGATTCACGTATTAGCAAGGATTCAAAGATTTTTAGGGTTATGAACACGGATTTGTTATGAGGGTTTTGGTTAAGGCGGAGTTAGAGAGGAGAGAACAGACCGAGAAAGAGAAAGGAAAGCAGAGAAAGAGGAAAGTGAGAGGAGAAAAAAAATTTAGGTTTTTGTATAAAAAACTTTGGACGTTGGATTCCTCCTCATACGGATTGTGGAGATTTATCAACGGTAGAAAATTGGTTTTGGATTCTCCTACGGATTGAGACAAGTGTGTTTCTTTTGACCTTCGTAAGACCAAAATCCAAAGTTTCATATTTCCAATTACTCTCATTTTTGGTAGAAATGTAGAGTTTTATAGGAGACACATGTCACCAAAATATTAGATTCAAATTAATCGTCGTTTAGATGTTTTTGAGAAAAAGGTGACACCATGTCAAGATTATTTCATTATAACCATGACACGAATCATACCCCTACATATAAATCAGAATAAATTTAGATATTGTTATCGACCTTCTGTCTATATAAATCCGAAAAATATATAAGAATGAATCAAAAGAATCAAAATGAAATCAAAACGGTTACTCTCTATCGATTAAACAAAATTTCAAAACTTAATGACGATAGATTAAGGGTTTCGTTAAAGATTCAGACTTATAAGTGGAAGAGGTCAATAAGAAATCAGACAAACATTGGTAGGTTTAGTGCTCAGGTGTATATTCCGACATAGTACGAGATGACATTGAAGATTATATGAACAATATTTGTAGGTTTATGATTCTGATGAAGATTCTGAGTTAGTGGAAGAAGAGATTATTTATGATAATATAACATATATTAGTAGATTTAGAGCTTCAATGAAGATTCCGACTTAGTCGAAGAGGTCAGTAAGGATAATATGAACAATATCGGTAGATTTAGGATTCTGATTTAGTAGAGGAGGTCATTAAGGATAATATGAAAAACATTTGTCAGTTTATAGCTCCAGTGAAGATTCTACACTTGGTGGAAGAGGTCATTAAGGGTAATCTGAGAAACATCTATAGGTTTAGATCCAGGTGAAGATTTCAACTCAGTAGAAGAGGTTTTTTTCTCAACTTAGTAAAAAAAAATTCATCTTCCTCAACTTAGTAAATGAACTAAAGATTGTCCCGGAAAATCCTCTTCTTCAACTTAGTAAATGTTTTTTCCTTCTAAACCAAATTTTTTGCTGCTGATATAATTATCGACATTTGACTTGGTAAAAATTCCGAAGAATGTGATCAGGGAGTCAATTTAAATTCTAATTAGAAGTTCAGATTTTGTACTTGTGAAATTTGACGAACAAAAATCGATCTTCTGAAAATGAATTATAACGAACAAAGATTGACATTAGATTGAACATTCGTATGAAGATAGTAATTTTGACTTACAACGAACTAAAGATTATATCGATTGAACGCTCGTTTGAAGATTGTAATTTTAACATGCAGCAAACTGAGGATTATCTTGGTAGATTGTTCAACATTCTGAGTTCCGAGAATGGGTTGATCGAAAATTCGAGTTTCGAGAATAAACTGATCGAGATTATGACATTGGAGATTGAACTTTCGACAGAGGATATATTATTGACTTGACATCAAACTAATGAACTTACTACGAACGAGACGCCACATTAAATCAAAATTGATGAAGATCATGAAGTAGATCTTAATTTTCATGGGAGGATTTAGAATTACGATGTAGATCTTCAGTCACAGATTTACACGAGTTCAGTTCATAGAAATTCCTATGTTCACAAATTTGTTCGTGAATTGGCCTTTTGTGGTACGCATACCCAATACGCATATTGGTTTCAGATCAGTGGTATGCATACCCAGAAACTGCCTTGAGGTACACGTTCCCTATACGCATACCTTGGTGGTATGAGTTCACGAATTGGGTTGGTACACATACCCGTTATACACACCGAAATCTGAAATCCAAAGTCATTTCCAGTAGCAAGTACCGATTCGACTAGAGAATATCTCCTAAGAGTTGAACATAGGTTTTACCCGTTATACACACCATCCTGTCGAATATTTTCAGATGACTCAATCTATTTTCTATTATATGTTTGGAATTTGATTAACTCTCTAAGACACTTGTAAGACATATTTGATCACAATCACTTGTGATTGAAGCCCGAGTCCCCATAAATAAATCAGAAATTTAAAAAATTCTAACATCAGAAAATAAACACTCACTCAAAGATGCATTTTTAACCTACAACGAACTAAAGATTTCCTTGGATAAGAATAAAGATCAAAGATTGCCTTGGATAAGAATAAAGATCAAATTTTCGATACTGAACCTATAAGGAACGAGACTATGACATTAGATAGAAATTGAACAGTCGTTTAAATATGTAAATATGAACTAGACGTGATTCGAACACGCATCTTCCGACGTGAAGTCGGACGTGCTACCATCGCACCACTAGTTCTGCTTATATTCTGGATGTGGGTTTCAACATTTTTCAGGATTTTAAACAAAGTTATACAGATAGAGGTTGCAGAAAGTTGATAAATGGAGCAATACTTGTAGACATACTGTGTTATTCCAAACTGAGACTAAGACCAATAATTGTAGACATACCTGTGACTTGTACATGCATATCCAGATACAAACAGTTCAAACAAACCTTATGAGTTTTCTAGCAAGTGATATCTGAACTGCTCACCTTCCCTTGGGGTTTAACCCTTAGCGGAACCAATGAAGATTCATATCTTCTGCAAGCACGTCCTGGTCACAGAGGTTTCGAACAATTTCAGGGAATAACTTCATCAGCTTGGCATACATAAATTTGTTTCAAAATTTATCATTCATTTTACAAAACCATGTATCATTCATTCCATGTACAAATTTGTTTTTCTCTCGTTTAGCATCTCATTTCCAACTACAACCAATTGATCCAGTTGCACCTAAAACCCATAAGATGTCAAAATAAAACTATGTCCAAATTACGCCAATTGGCATGGACTTACAATCATCATTACCAGCAACTTTATATTTCCTATAACTTCCTGCAAATAAACAATGACTGCTCTGGAATCGAGAACATTCAAAAAATTAGTGTGAAGTTTGGTAACTAGGAACTTGAAGATAATTTCCAGTAACAATACCAGAGAGAAATGAAAACAGAGTTGATGGTTGCCTGCACAAAAGGATTCCAGCATTACACAGGTACTGCTGTACATATGTTAATGCTTGCCTGTACAAGTGATAAATATAAATGACGGAAATCAAATCGAGCTGCGAGACAAGAAGTGAAACAGAGTTGCAAGTCTGGAATCAGTAAAGAAGGCAAAGTACAGTGTGACATGATTCATTCGATTATGTTCAGGACTGAAAGCTTCTTAAAGGTGTTCTATAGTATATTTGGAAACAACGAAAAGAACCTACAGAAGAATAAAAACAAACCATGACACCTGACATCATAAATGGCTTTGCAAGGGTTTCTAAAGAACAACTCCCTTTCCAATTTAAAATCCCAAGCATTAACATCCTCGAACAATATCTATTGGCCACTATGGTCTTTTCTTATAATAAAAACCCTTATGATAAGAAACCTTAAACTCATTGAGATTTTAAATTTTTTTTAATAACCCACCTCAATTGATAAAGAGAACCCATGCTGACACCAAGCAAGCTTGCCACATTTTCAGATGCAACAAGTAAATGTGCAGACCCCATACTAACCTCAACCAAACTTACACCCAAACTAGCCTCTTAACTAACCTTAAGCAAACTAAGATGCTGTAATTTTTATCCAGTATTCCCACTTTAAAGTCTAGAACGACCAGTCAGCACAGAGGTCGGAAGGGATGTTACAGAACAGTAAAAACGGATTCTTGAGGAAACTATGGACCTACACAAACAACAGTCATTTAGAACTATTGCACATCGTTCAAAATTCTGGATACAAGAATATCCACTACAAATATGATGGCCTTTTCACCTAGATAAATATCATAAGACAAACAAAAAATCAGAGAAATAATGTGCACCTTTGATTTATTCAATCTGGATTTGTACTCTGCGCACCAAGCTAAAGCCAGAGCTAGCTCCCTGCTTTGAAGAGCATCAATGACCTTCTTTGCAGCGCAGAAGACATTGATTTCAACAAGATCCTGTAAGAGATTTTAGGTAAGTATCTTTAACAGAAAATGTAAATGAGAAGCAATGTAATACTCTATGTGAATCTTTTTCCATGGCCAAAACCGATATCCCCATGCACGCATAATGAGATTTAATATGAATGAAATGTATGCTGATAAAAGCATTACAATTAGATCCACTGCTAGACAATGCAGGATATCCTTCATTACCGACCACGACTACAATTGGCTTCATTACACAGAGTTGTACGTCTAAGTATAAATTAATATTTTGATGTTGCACCATATTCACATCATCCACTCTACATGGCTTCAACTACGGCACATTGTACTGGATGAATTATAATTACAAATAATGGTCTAATGGGACACTAAAAACATTCTTTATGTATACCCTAGTTATCTAATTATTCACCTGAAACGGTTGTGCTTGAATATTTTTTTTTCTTTCTAGTTAAAATTAGATTTTACCCCTCAGTAACCACTGCATGATCAACTCAAATCTTCCAAATAGCTTAAGAATCACGACTTCAACAACTTTCTCTAACATTAATCTATCTAAGCAATCACAGTTTTGAGCGGATCTTAAGAAAAACTACCACAGAAAAATAGATGGAATCAAACCCACATTATAAAAGGACCTAATTTAATCATGTTTCAACATGCACCAAACCAATTTCAAAGTAATCAAAAACCCCATATCTCAAACGAAAACAGAAAAGAAATTGAGATACATACCGCAATTTAGGTCAGAGAGTTTTAGTATGTCACGAGAGCTACGATCGAAAGAAGAAGGAAGAAAATGAACCTTTCGATTGCCCCTGGTCGTAGAGATAACACAAAATCAATGGTAAAACAGATTAGATCAATAAGGGAATCGAAACCATAGGGCAAAATTGATCAAGATTGAGTCTGTCTCTTTCAATTGATTGCAAAAGGGAAGCTTAGAGTGGTTTTTTTCTGGAGCGCAGGCTTTGATTCAACTGATTTCAAACCAAAGTTCTCATTATGTTTTCTTTCGACCATTTGTTCTTTCTTGTACAGGCACCAGTAATATTGCTTTGGTTCTATCGAGTATGGACCGTTGACGCTGGACCCATTGGCTCTTGGACTGAAATTTTGGTTAAAAAATGGAACTAAACTTTGGTTCCCGCACCCATTGGTTCTTGGAATTAAGTTATTCTAGGGTTCTAGAATTATCAATCGGTGTCCAGGCAAGAGATTTAAGAAACTTAGAAATTCATTTTATTTTTCTAGTTATTCAAAAAAAATCAATGTGTGAGATATGTGAAAGTGTGTTATAAATGAAATTGTAAACAGTTATAAAGATGGGGTTGATTTTAGGATACATGTAGTTATGGGTAGAAATATTGATATTAGTTATTTAGTAGAGATGTGTTAGTTTTTATAACTAATGAACTCACACTTTGGAATAGTTATTTAGTTTTTATAAGTTAATTCCTAATTGAGTAACTATTGGTTAATTTGCTAACTCTTTATAAGGGTTACTAGAATTATAATGGATCATTTGTGTTATCATAAAAAAATTAGTTAGAAAGCACATTGTTAGTAAAACCTTGATTTGGTGTAGTGATTCGAAACCATGCCTATAGATTGGCTCATAGCAAAAAACCATTACAAAAAAATACAAGCTAATTTGCCTAACTAAAATAAATAGTTACTGGAATGAAGTTATATAATGTGTGAGAATTGTGCCTAACTCTTTTAATCCATTAGGGAAACTAAATAGGCCAACACCTTCATTTCATTACAATATTTATCCTAACTATTGAACATTTTACACTTCATATTTACTTTGTAATGTAAACATTATGTTATAAACATTGCTAACTCTTTCTATTACTATTAAAATAACCACTAAACAAATGACATGTGTCGGTCTGATATGTAACAACCGGCAATTTTCTGATCGCCGGACCTGACCATTTCCGGTAATCGGACCTGAAAGTTTCCGGTCGTCGGGCCTGATAGTTACCAACTTACCATTACCCATAAAACTACTCTTTAATCTACATTTCATCCATTGAAATCATAAGGGTAAAAGGAATGAACACTGGAAATATATAATTATATATTAGTAAATCATGATCATTATATACAAGGAGCACAGTCAGTTACGTAAAAATAGTTGTGGAAAATTCCACAAATTACAGATTTCATATGAGAAAGTAGCGACTCAAAAAGCTTTCACAACACAAAAAAGTGTCTGATCCTCAAAATAAAAGCAAGATATGTTTCCATTCCACAAAAGTAGTTAGTCAAGTTTTCATTCCTGCTCAAACTCCATAAACTCCAGGAGACGGGCCAAAGTTACCCATTCATTTGCAATATATTCTCTCAAACACCAACAATACCTGGATTTCTGCTGCAATTAGGACTTTCAACATCTAAAACTAAATTGTTGTTGGCAGGTATTGCTGCTGCTATCCATAAGTGTGATTTACCAATATCTGGTTGCAAGGCATAAACCCCTTCAAAAATCATCTGCACAGAGACAAAAGGAATACGTTCAACTTTAATTCACTCAAATTCTCTTTGACAAATATACATCAACATGATCATAGTAGAGAAGAATCCCAAAAACATTAAGATCTAAAGTCAGAGAGAGTATTGTTGTATACCTTCAATGTTTCACCATCTTCTATCAGTTACCTTTTAAGTACCTGGAGGGAAACACCAAAAAATTTAACAGCAAACAAAAAGTTGTATTTAAGTTGTCACGATTATAGACAAGAACTACCGATATTAAGGCATATGGTTGAGAAAACTAGAGCACAAGCCTATCAAGTGCATACAGAACGAAGAAATACTCACTTCTCATCAGATGTTTTTGTTGCACAAGTATTTGTTTAGCTCGTTTCCTGGCAAAATCTGCGTAACGAACACCCAAACTGTTCAGAACTAGTGACACGGTAAAGAAACTACAAATCGTGTAGAACATAAACGACGTAAGAATGAACTGAGTACAACCTAAACTACAAGCAGAGCAATTAGCATTGTTTGAAACCCTTCAAAGGGGTGGAATGGACACAATAGTTGAAGTGAAGGTTGTTCATAAACTAGAAGTTTTACTTGCAGCTACTGCCGACAAGGTTTAGTGGTAATAAGAGGGACAATTTTAGACTTGTATATGAATGCAAGTATCGTTTCTTCTACCCTAATATGTTAAGAGATGTTCTGTACCTAGAGCCAGCATCAGAGTTGCTGATGCTATAGCTAAGTTCACAAGAATAAACCAGAGCAATCCTTTCTTCCTCGGGAACTTCAGTATGCACCAAATTGATCACAGTAACTCCAAATTCAGGCTCATCAAATGAACCCTCACCTGTAACAAACAAATAATCAATATCCAAAAATCCATAATCAATCCAATTCAATAACAAAAAATAAACTCAAAGTAATGTGGTATATTACCGCAGAGTAAATCCCATCAGCCCAATTCCCAAACCTCCATTTCTGAGCAATCAATTTCCCATCTTCAAGTTCCAAATTAGTCCCAGTAATAGACCCATCAAACAAACTAAACTCCCCACCAACTTCCTTACTTATCTTAGCATTACTCTGAGTAAAACCCTTCCATCTATTCTCATCCATCAAAATCTCAACCAAATTATTTGCCTACAATTATACTTCTCTTTCAAAAAATCTTCTTAAACCCCTTCTTCCATTCCTTCTTCTTCTCACTAGCCGACCCGGCCGCAGCAAGCAACAGCAACAAACATCCTTCTTCACAGCAGTTGCCATACTCTTCACTTCACCACATTCTTCTTTTTAACTTCCAATTCTTCCTTCTACATCCCTCCTTTCGCCAACTCTGAACATAAACCCTAACTTTCTCCTTCACAATAAGCACGCCTTTTGCAACGAAAGCATCCTTCAATCTCTTACGGTTTGATCTTCCATCTGTATGCATTTCATCAATTATCTGGAAAAATCAACAAGAAACAACATCAAAACCATATGAAAATGGTTATTCAAAGACAAACTGAAATTCTATAAGTTTGAATATATATATATCAGATGGTATTTACTTAAATCTAGGAAGCCAATGATCATCTTCACTAACAGATAAGAAAATCCCCAAATTGAAAAACCCTAGTTTAATATCGAGATGAAAAAAAAATACAAACAAAAATTGAACATCTATTGCAACAAAGATAGACAGCGTTAGGGTTCATGAAACTATACATTTTTGAAGCTCCAATAGTCTTTTCTTGTTCATTAATTCTTCTTTTGCCTGAGAAAGAGTAAGGAACAAACCATTTTAGACCAAAATCAAACAAGATCATCAAAAATAACAACAAATTAAGCTCGGGATTATACCTCAATCGTTGTCTAATAGATCGAAGAACAATTATTATCACAGAAAAAGTTTTTTTTTTAATTTCAGGGACAATATCAAATTTTTGGGGTTATGAATGTTTCAATTAGAGGCTTTTTTTCGATTTCGGATTGGTTTTTGATTCACGTAGCAAGGATTCAAAGATTTTTAGGGTTATGAACACGGATTTGTTATGAGGGTTTTGGTTAAGGCGGAGTTAGAGAGGAGAGAACAGACCGAGAAAGAGAAAGGAAAGCAGAGAAAGAGGAAAGTGAGAGGAGAAAAAAATTTAGGTTTTTGTATAAAAAACTTTGGACGTTGGATTCCTCCTCATACGGATTGTGGAGATTTATCAACGGTAGAAATTGGTTTTGGATTCTCCTACGGATTGAGACAAGTGTGTTTCTTTTGACCTTCGTAAGACCAAAATCCAAAGTTTCGTATTTCGAATACTCTCATTTTTGGTAGCAATGTAGAGTTTTATAGGAGACACATGTCACCAAAATATTAGATTCAAATTAATCGTCGTTTAGATGTTTTTGAGAAAAAGGTGCCACCATGTCAAGATTATTTCATTATAACCATGACACGAATCATACCCCTACATATAAATCAGAATAAATTTAGATATTGTTATCGACCTTCTGACTATATAAATCCGAAAAATAATAAGAATGAATCAAAAGAATCAAAATGAAATCAAAACGGTTACTCTCTATCGATTAAACAAAATTTCAAAACTTAATGACGATAGATTAAGGGTTTCGTTAAAGATTCAGACTTATAAGTGGAAGAGGTCAATAAGAAATCTGACAAACATTGGTAGGTTTAGTGCTCAGGTGTATATTCCGACATAGTAGAGATGACATTGAAGATTATATGAACAATATTTAGGTTTATGATTCTGATGAAGATTCTGAGTTAGTGGAAGAAGAGATTATTTAGGATAATATAACATATATTAGTAGATTTAGAGCTTCAATGAAGATTCCGACTTAGTCGAAGAGGTCAGTAAGGATAATATGAACAATATCGGTAGATTTAGGATTCTGATTTAGTAGAGGAGGTCATTAAGGATAATATGAAAAACATTGTCAGTTTATAGCTCCAGTGAAGATTCTATACTTGGTGGAAGAGGTCATTAAGGGTAATCTGAGAAACATCTGTAGGTTTAGATCCAGGTGAAGATTTCAACTCAGTAGAAGAGGTTTTTTTCTCAACTTAGTAAAAAAAAATTCATCTTCCTCAACTTAGTAAATGAACTGAAGATTGTCCCGGAAAATCCTCTTCCTCAACTTAGTAAATGTTTTTTCCTTCTAAACCAAATTTTTTGCTGCTGATATAATTATCGACATTTGACTTGGTAAAAATTCCGAAGAATGTGATCAGGGAGTCAATTTAAATTCTAATTAGAAGTTCAGATTTTGTACTTGTGAAATTTGACGAACAAAAATCGATCTTCTGAAAATGAATTATAACGAACAAAGATTGACATTAGATTGAACATCGTATGAAGATAGTAATTTTGACTTACAACGAACTAAATTATATCGATTGAACGCTCGTTTGAAGATTGTAATTTTAACATGCAGCAAACTGAGGATTATCTTGGTAGATTGTTCAACATTCTGAGTTCCGAGAATGGGTTGATCGAAAATTCGAGTTTCGAGAATAAACTGATCGAGATTATGACATTGGAGATTGAAATTCGACAGAGGATATATTATTGACTTGACATCAAACTAATGAACTTACTACGAACGAGACGCCACATTAAATCAAAATTGATGAAGATCATGAAGTAGATCTTAATTTTCATGGGAGGATTTAGAATTACGATGTAGATCTTCAGTCACAGATTTACACGAGTTCAGTTCATAGAAATTCCTATGTTCACAAATTTGTTCGTGAATTGGCCTTTTGTGGTACGCATACCCAGTACGCATATTGGTTTCAGATCAGTGGTATGCATACCCAGAAACTGCCTTGAGGTACACGTTCCCTATACGCATACCTTGGTGGTCTGAGTTCACGAATTGGGTTGGTACACATACCCGTTATACACACCGAAATCTGAAATCCAAAGTCATTTCCAGTAGCAAGTACCGAGTCGACTAGAGAATATCTCCTAAGAGTTGAACATAGGTTTTACCCGTTATACACACCATCCTGTCGAATATTTTCAGATGACTCAATCTATTTTCTATGATATGTTTGGAATTTGATTAACTCTCTAAGACACTTGTAAGACATATTTGATCACAATCACTTGTGATTGAAGCCCGAGTCCCCATAAATAAATCAGAAATTTAAAAAATTCTAACATCAGAAAATAAACACTCACTCAAAGATGCATTTTTAACCTACAACGAACTAAAGATTTCCTTGGATAAGAATAAAGATCAAAGATTGCCTTGGATAAGAATAAAGATCAAATTTTCGATACTGAACCTATAAGGAACGAGACTATGACATTAGATAGAAATTGAACAGTCGTTTAAATATGTAAATATGAACTAGACGTGATTCGAACACGCATCTTCCGACGTGAAGTCGGACGTGCTACCATCGCACCACTAGTTCTGCTTATATTCTGGATGTGGGTTTCAACATTTCTCAGGATTTTAAACAAAGTTATACAGATAGAGGTTGCATAAAGTTGATAAATGGAGCAATACTTTTAGACATACAGTGTTATTCCAAACTGAGACTAAGACCAATAATTGTAGACATACCTGTGACTTGTACATGCATATCCAGATACAAACAGTTCAAACAAACCTTATGAGTTTTCTAGCAAGTGATATCTTAACTGCTCACCTTCCCTTGGGGTTTAACCCTTAGCGGAACCAATGAAGATTCATATCTTCTGCAAGCACGTCCTGGTCACAGAGGTTTCGAACAATTTCAGGGAATAACTTCATCATCTTGGCATACATAAATTTGTTTCAAAATTTATCATTCATTTTACAAAACCATGTATCATTCATTCCATGTACAAATTTTGTCTTTTCTCGTTTAGCATCTCATTTCCAACTACAACCAATTTGATCCAGTTGCACCTAAAACCCATAAGATGTCAAAATAAAACTATGTCCAAATTACGCCAATTGGCATGGACTTACAATCATCATTACCAGCAACTTTATATTTCCTATAACTTCCTGCAAATAAACAATGACTTCTCTGGAATCGAGAACATTCAAAAATTAGTGCGAAGTTTGGTAACTAGGAACTTGAAGATAATTTCCAGTAACAACACCAGAGAGAAATGAAAACAGAGTTGATGGTTTCCTGCACAAAAGGATTCCAGCATTACACAGGTACTGCTATACATATGTTAATGCTTTCCTGTACAAGTGATAAATATAAATGACGGAAATCAAATCGAGCTGCGAGACAAGAAGTGGAACAGAGTTGTAAGTCTGGAATCAGTAAAGAAGGCAAAGTACAGTGTGACATGATTCATTCGATTATGTTCAGGACTGAAAGCTTCTTAAAGGTGTTCTATAGTATATTTGGAAACAACGAAAAGAACCTACAGAAGAATGAAAACAAACCATGACACCTGACATCATAAATGGCTTTGCAAGGGTTTCTAAAGAACAACTCCCTTTCCAATTTAAAATCCCAAGCATTAACATCCTCGAACAATATCTATTGGCCACTATGGTCTTTTCTTATAATAAAAACCCTTATGATAAGAAACCTTAAACTCATTGAGATTTAAATTTTTTTTTAATAACCCACCTCAATTGATAAAGAGAACCCATGCTGACACCAAGCAATCTTTCCACATTTTCAGATGCAACAAGTAAATGTGCATACCCCATACTAACCTCAAATAAACTTACACCCAAACTAGCCTCTTAACTAACCTTAAGCAAACTAAGATGCTGTAATTTTTTATCCATTATTCCCACTTTAAAGTCTAGAACGACCAGTCAGCACAGAGGTCAGAAGGGATGTTACAGAACAGTAAAAACGGATTCTTGAGGAAACTATGGACCTACACAAACAACAGTCATTTAGAACTATTGCACATCGTTCAAAATTCTGGATACAAGAATATCCACTAAAAATATGATGGCCTTTTCACCTAGATAAATATCATAAGACAAACAAAAAATCAGAGAAATAATGTTGCACCTTTGATTTATTCAATCTGGATTTGTACTCTGCGCACCAAGCTAAAGCCAGATCTAGCTCCCTGCTTTGAAGAGCATCAATGACCTTCTTTGCAGCGCAGAAGACATTGATTTCAACAAGATCCTGTAAGAGATTTTAGGTAAGTATCTTTAACAGAAAATGTAAATGAGAAGCAATGTAATACTCTATGTGAATCTTTTTCCATGGCCAAAACCGATATCCCCATGCACGCATAATGAGATTTAATATGAATGAAATGTATGCTGATAAAAGCATTACAATTAGATCCACTGCTAGACAATGCAGGATATCCTTCATTACCGACCACGACTACAATTGGCTTCATTACACAGAGTTGTACGTCTAAGTATAAATTAATATTTTGATGTTGCACCATATTCACATCATCCACTCTACATGGCTTCAACTACGGCACATTGTACTGGCTGAAATATAATTACAAATAATGGTCTAATGGGACACTAAAAACATTCTTTGTGTATACCCTAGTTATCAAATTATTCACCTGAAACGGTTGTGCTTGAATTTTTTTTTTTTTTCTTTCTAGTTAAAATTAGCTTTTACCCCTTAGTAACCACTGCATGATCAACTCAAATCTTCCAAATAGTTTAAGAATCACGACTTCAACAACTTTCTCTAACATTAATCTATCTAAGCAATCACAGTTTTGAGCGGATCTTAAGAAAAACTACCAGAGAAAAATAGATGGAATCAAACCCACATTATAAAAGGACCTAATTTAATCATGTTTCAACATGCACCAAACCAATTTCAAAGTAATCAAAAACCCCATATCTCAAACGAAAACAGAAAAGAAATTGAGATACATACCGCAATTTAGGTCAGAGAGTTTTAGTATGTCACGAGAGCTACGATCGAAAGAAGAAGGAAGAAAATGAACCTTTCGATTGCCCCTGGTCGTAGAGATAACACAAAATCAATGGTAAAACGGATTAGATCAATAAGGTAATCGAAACCATAGGGAAAAATTGATCGAGATTGAGTCTGTTTCTTTCAATTGATTGCAAAAGGGAAGATTAGAGTGGTTTTTTTCTGGAGCGCAGGCTTTGATTCAACTGATTTCAAACCAAAGTTCTCATTAGGTTTTCTTTCGACCATTTGTTCTTTCTTGTACAGGCACCAGTAATATTGCTTTGGTTCTATCGAGTGTGGACCATGGACGATGGACCCATTGGCTCTTGGACTGAAATTTTGGTTAAAAAATGGAACTAAACTTTGCTTCCCGCACCCATTGGTTCTTGGAATTAAGTTATTTTAGGGTTCTAGAATTATCAATCGGTTCCAGGCAAGAGATTTAAAAAACTTAGAAATTCATTTTATTTTTCTAGTTATTCAAAAAAAATCAATGTGTGAGATATGTGAAAGTGTGTTATAAATGAAATTGCACACAGTTATAAAGATGGGGTTGATTTTAGGATACATGTAGTTATGAGTAGAAATATTGATATTAGTTATTTAGTAGAGATGTGTTAGTTTTGTATAACTAATGAACTCACACTTTGGAATAGTTATTTAGTTTTTATAAGTTAATTCCTAATTGTAGTAACTATTGGTTAATTTGCTAACTCTTTCTAAGGGTTACTAGAATTATAATGGATCATTTGTGTTATCATAAAAAAATTAGTTAGAAAGCACATTGTTAGTAAAACCTTGATTTGGTGTAGTGTATATCAACAAAATACTAGGGTAGATACGAGAGAAAGAGCCAAAGAGGTGGTGTAACTGGTGTTCGGTGTTCCTTCTCAGAGAGAGAGACGTTGCAAAGAAGGAGGAGGAAAAAGAAAATGAAAAACTCTTTGACCTAATTTTTCTATATATATCACCATCAGATTAAATCTCTAAATCTAATGGTCAGTATTAGTCGGTACAAACGGGACGGGATGGTAGGGGACATGAATAGAGCCGTGTACCTGTACCCCCTAGAGGCCGGTTCTCAGTTTTTGGACCGGTACCTGTACCCCCTTCCTCGGTTCGGTACAAAACCAGGTACGGTTCCACCGGTTCCGGCACGGTCCGATTTTTCGTCTCGGTTCTTGTGCACCCTTAACTACCAGCGGCAAACAACAAGGACAATCTACTTTAGCTCGTTAACACACTAATTTAGGAAGATTAAACAGAGTAACTCCATTTGCGATGGCAAGTTTCAGACGATTCCTATTTCTAATCACCAGGCAAGTTTGTTGTTGTTTACATCCGGTATTTATTTTAGTCCACCTCAATCCTACAAGTTTATGAAACTTTATTTTATCCCCCCTCAATTTTAATTTTTTTTGTTCCGCCACTGCTGTCTATGACACTGTAGTACAACACAAGGCAAGATCTCTAAGCGCATTCTAGTATAGAGCTGAGACGAAACTAAATTTTTCTCGTGAGAAATTATTAGAGGAAGATGTACTGGGGATAGAATCACTAAAAATCTTGCAATAAGATTTTGACTGAGATTTACCCGAGATTGAAGGAGTCCAAACCAACGACTCGTTGTTATCTCCTCTGACTGATATATTTCCTTAATAACTTCAACAATATTGTGCAGAATATTTTTTGCTCATGGGAAAGATTTGTGACCGGAAGAATGACATATGCAACAATTATGTCTCCTGAAGGAATGTGCTCTGGTTCAGGGAGTAAATGTGATAGTTGATTTAGCATCCACGGGCCTTCCAGATTCTTACGGTGGAAGTTTTTGAAACCTGCCAAAAAAACTTTATTTTCCATTAGAGTTATTATTTCCAGAAGACTGCTCCAAGAACCCCCACGTTCGCATCAGTTTTAGTATTCCTTTTTCATGAAACATGTACTCAATCTAGATTTGTTGGATCTATCCCTACTGGTAACTCTAAAGGCGTTTTCAGATAAGTCTGGATATCAATCTGAGATTTTGCAAGATTCTGTTAAGTCTCCAAGAGCTCGCCTTGGTCCTTACCCACCTTTTTCAAGGGTTAGCAGTAAATTTTCGTGGAAATAGGTTATTGGGGTATTTTTTTTATATGTGCAGGAAGAGATCCAAGTGATCCGGGATGCACTAACATATTCACTAACATCAAACACTCATTTGAGAGAGAAAACTGGTGGTAGAGATAAACCTCTCGAGCGTATAGAAGTGATTTACAAACACTGAATGAAAGAGATGTTTTTGTGTTTGGATTGGTTGAATCGCTTCTTTCCTAATAGTGACCATGATTGAGATCTGTAACTGAGTGAACAATCTCCCACTGTGGATGTAGTTACTTAAAATCGGTGAGAGGATAAAAACGGGATTCTAGTGAATCTGCAAGTGAGTTACGGGAGGTTGAGTACGAACAATATTCCCCTGAACCGCGCACAATGGCCGTTGAAAGGCTACTTCTGTCACATGGAAGGGGACTTAGGGATGGTCCTAGGGAGGGAAGGCAGATGAAGAGAGAGAGATCAAAATATAAGTTATTGCTCCAAGAAGTTATGAGAAAGTTGTGTGAACCTGAGTCAGCCTTTGCGATGATGTGTTTGAGAGAGATATATATTCTCTATAATCGAGTTGGCTCATCTCAAATATGGACATTTAAGGCTTGACTGACGTGACTGAGGTTGTCTGAGATTTAGCCGACGCGACTGAGGTTGTCTGATACTTGGATGACTTGACTAACACTTGGCTGATGTGAATGAGGCCATATGAGACTTGGATGACGCGACTGAGGATCTTTGAAGTCAGTTGGGACATGCTTGGGAGAGAAAGGAGGGCTTGCACGCCTAATAATGTCTCTGCGAGACTTCAGCTCACTTGTCTTTGACCAGCGTATCTTGCAGAGATGTGTTAAGAGTCAATTGTGTTCGTATTGTGGGGCCGACATGACCAGTGTATCTCGAGAGGATGTTATAGGATTTGTCGAAAGGGACCAAAGGCAGAATAACCATCGTATCTCGCAGGGATGTCCTAGGAATTATTCGGAAACCTCTGTAATCCTAGAGTATACATGACCAGTGTATCTCGGGGTGATGCACTAGGAATCAGTCCTTAATCTCAAATAGGGTGAGTCGTGCTTACAGGAAACATGTATGTTTACGCTCTGGGTCATAAGACCGTCGGGGAGTTTTTTACGCATCTACATAGCCTACATGACTAGTAGTATCTCGTCGAGGATGTACACTAGGAATCATGGCATCCCAACCAGATGCATCTCGCGAATACATGTTGGAATCGTGGTTGTTCTGGTTCATAAGTCTATCGGGGATATTTTATGCTCTACAAAACCTATGTGACAAGCAGTATCTCGTCGAAAATGTGTCATGGCAATCACGGCATCACGACCAGCAGTGTTTCACGGGGACGTATACTAGAAATCGTGGCTATGGGTGCCTTGAGGTAAAAGGGCTTAATCTATCCCGTGAGAGTTGAGTTTTGTCATATGGTCTTGAAATGACACTTTTGCCCCTTATCCAAATTTCACCGCCTACAACGACATAGTCTCATAAAGATAGAAAGATAATGTCAACACAGTCTCATAAAGGTAGAATGTTAATGTCGTGAGTGAATAGGATGGTTTAGTCTTCACATACCTCTTTGTCGATGCAGTTCTCCAATTGTGTTTGTCTGATCTCTAGTCTTCAATCTTCGAGGGTTACCCAGTGATATCTGATACTCAACTACCATACTCTAATCCTAGTACGAGACTTGATTTTAGTATATTAGACCTCAGGATATAGTTTTCTGCATCTAACAGTATGCATATATATAGACCAGTACAAGAACTCAGGATGTTGGGGTACGTATACTGGATTTGCATACCTCTATATATACACGAACTGAGGCCCTTAGTGTACGCAAGTGTACTGGATATGTGTACCTTCCTCCCATTCACGAACTCATAACCTTAGGGTACGCGTACTGGTTATGCGTACCTTCCCTGTTCCGAAAATTGGATGTTTAGGGTATGCATACTAGGCATGCTTACCTACCCTGTGTCCAGAATCTCAGTATTTTCTGAAAACTATCTTTAAACAATTTGAACCTTTCCCAATCGTCATAGATATTAAATGTCACTGCTTCGTCAATTTCCAAATGATCAACTTAAAAAAAAAATAGTTTATGAACAACAAAGAAAACTTAACCAAGATTGTCAAGGATATTATTGCTTGAATCATATTTCAAGTGATTTATCGAGACAAAATTGACTCGAAATTTCTTCTTTGCAATATTAAATCTACTATAATCATACTACATAGTCTCATAAACATTGAACGGTAAATGCCGTGAGTAATCTTCACATACCTTTTTGTCGATGAAATTCTCCAAATGTCTTTGTTTGATCTTCAGTATTAAATCTTTGAGGGTTATTCGGTGATGTCTAATACTCAAATACCATACTCTAATACTAGTCCAAGACTTGACTCTAGTAGACTGAAAATCAAGATATATTTTTTTGCATCTAATATTGACAACAAGTTTGAGCAGTGCTCTAACAGAGAGTTAAAGGTATTTGGAGTTTGTAGGCGAAACATGGATAAGGAAAAATAGGTGCATTGACAAATGGTCGAGGTGCATGGTACTAGAATTCCAGGTGTTAGATGAATGAGACAAACAAGGAAAATATATCCTAGTCATCATACTCTAACAACCAATGATGCCTCTTAACAGGTGATGCCCATTAAGGATCTCAAAAAATCAATTATTTTAATTAGCATCAATGTGCTCTCATTTAAATTAAGTGACACGCCTGTAGACCTCTTAATGGTAATTCATAAAATAATTAGGCATAATGAAACGACTTCGAGGAGTAATGATGGTCCTTTAGAAGGTGTGATTGGAATTGAATAAACGTGAATTTCCAAGAGACGGGATGTAATAATCCGAGTTCCAGACCAGAGTCAAACCCTTACGGATATCTGAACTCGAAGTGTTACGGGATAGAAAGAGACTTATGTATATGTTTCTCTTACTTAAATTTTTGTATCAAACATAATTTAAGTTTTATGAAAGATAAATTGATGCAGATGAATTTATGAAACATCTTTAATAATATTTTAGTTCAAATTTACATTTCAAGCAATATAAGAAAGCAATTTAACCAATAATAAGCTAACTTCTTGGTTCCACTTCTAACTTCCATAAATCTGCAAGGAATTTCAATTGGTATGAGATGACAGCTCAATAGAATGCACCACCATTCTCTAAAGGTGCGGAAAAAACAACAACTTAATTATCAAGTTAAAACATTTAAAAGGAAGTACAACACAACTTCAATGAATCAATGTTATATTCAACAAATAATATTTCCAATAAACTATTGAATCTAGAATTCAATCCATGATTTCACCACACCAATAAGGTTTCCTACAAATCATGAAATTTACATGAGTTCATAATACCAATAATATTTTCAACAATTCATACAATTAGATTTCACGCATGAGTTCACGGTACAAATGTCCTTGGTTCGTACACCAACCTCTCGTTATCCGGTATAGATATCCGCTACCGATGGTCAGGAACATAAGTTCCTCCATAGGGATCATTACTCGCCGTTAGCATGAAACCATGTTCCTTCTAACAGTAAAACACGAACTTATTTTCAATTTGTAAATAATTTTTACAAACAATACTAACAAATAATGTGATAAACAGGTAATGATAAGTTTCATTCAAGCATATGTGCAAACAAGAATAAGTTTTACAATTTGTAGACATATTACGCTAATTATTTCATAGTGATAAATTGATCCGCTCGTCTTCAAATTATACAAGAGCGTAGATGAAAATTAAAAACAACATATCTAAAAATTCACAGTAAACTAACGACTCAATTAAAAGATATTGATTTTATAAAAGCATCCTATAAACTGGACACATTATTACCAAACAATTCATGGTAAATTCATAAAAATCTGAAATTGAGCAAATCCAAATCACAATGAAAGATATCATACATGGATACAATTTTTGTAAAGATTACAAATCATTCTAACATCATTAAGATTGCCTAAACACATCAAAACCATAGCAAAGCGAAACTATCCAGAATTTCAGAAACTATCATCTAAACTAAAACAAACATTCAACAGTGAAACTTTGGTGTATTATTCTCAAAATTTAACCATAGATACCTATCATATTATCTATCAATATGAGAAGCATGATCATCAATAAGACATGTATTTATGCGAATAAATTATTGAAACCTAACAACGCAAAATCATACGAAATAAACACCCCAAAAAAAACACCAATAAAGAAAGGGTCTAGCATTCTATCTTTTATTAGATACAATCTCATCTGTATTCTACATAGACTTCTTCTCTAAAAACTCTAGTTCCATCTTATTCTCATTCTCCCTAACCTTTTGTTTTCTCTTTCCTAAAATTTCTTTCCTAGCTTTTAGTTATAAAAATCTTAGTAATACTAATATGATGATAATTAATATTTCCTCCGTACTAAATTAGATGAGCTAGTTTGTAATTGATTAAAAGGGTAGTTTTAGAAACATCCCCTTGATTAGAGAGATGACTCATCTAATTTGGGACAAAATTTAGAACATACTAGCTCATCTAATTTGGGACGGAGGGAGTATACCCTATATTATTTTATTTTACAATAATGTTTTTATTTATTTATTAAAATAAATTAAATAATTATATTTTTGTATACCCAAACTTGTAGAATTCCTATTCCAAGCAACGTATTTAGGCTAAGGCCAAGGAACAACAACCTAAACCATATGGTTAGCTAATTTGGAAACAACCCAAACCAAAACGGAAACTAAAAGTACTGGGTATTACATTCTACCACCCTTAAAAAAATCGTCCCGAAATTTAGAATACACTTAAAATCTCAAAATTACACACAACGTAAATAAAATAATAACAACAAAACGATTGAATCCATCACATAACTAGCTATTCACATGAATTTCACAAAAGAAAAAATACAACTTAAAACATGGAATGAGCAATAGACCAATCAAATCAAACAAGCAGCATAACAACATACAAAATATTTTATTTACGGTCTCATTCAAGATCTACAGCTCTGACACCAACTTGTAATGAACAGATCTGAACAGACCCTCCATCGATATTGTTCCCACTTAACCACGGAGGTTATCCGCCAGTGTGGGGTTTTACGACGGGCACCGATGCGGTCATCCAACAACATCTTCCCATGAGGTCACCCATCCCTGGATTACCCCTGCCCGAGCACGCTTAACTGCAGAGTTTTCTGCTAACTCTGGAGCCAGTTGTGCTGAAAAGGTCTCAGTTTTAGGAAATGACAAACCATTACCTATATTCCATTCGGTAAACCTTACCTGTCGAATCGAGGTATTATATGAGATGTTTCACCAAATGCATTTATTAATGGCATCTTTTAAGGCACTATAAGAAGGTATGTATAAAAAATTAAAATAAAGAGGAAAAATATTTTGTAAAAGAGAGATTAAGAGATGGAAAATCCTGGAAAAAATGTTTTTGTTAGCAATCTTCAAAAGGATTGCTTCAACTCTTGTAACCAGGGAGTTAGAAACTTGAAATTTCTTTTTCATGATGAGATTGAAAGACGCGGTCGGAAAACAAAATATGAAAGGATCCGTCAAGAGAATGTTGTGAAATATGCTTTGTGGAAACTGAAGAGGATGACAAGGGATCATGAAAGAAAACAAAGAGAACGAGTAATGTTAGAGCATAGGTCGGTTGAACCCACCAAGCGTTGGTATGCCAAGTTTGGTTGTCATATTTTAGTGTGTCAAAACTCATCTAAGAGTCTCTTGATTATTTACTAGAGACAACTTCGTTTAGGATAGACTATAAAGTCTAGGAATGTTGCGACATACAAGTATTACTCGAAGACCTGAAGAAGGTAAAGAAGTAATGAACTAAAACGACGACATCATCCTTCCTCTTGAGGTTAGTAATATTGACTTGAACTTTCCATTCCTAACATATCTTTCAAGTCGTGCTATATTGAAAACATAATTGCGAAGCTGTGTATTGGATATATTACTCTAGTAGTGAGACATGATCATATGATCATAGTATTAGGGAATTAGACTACGAAGTATAACGCTTATCTTTTGAACTTCGTAAATATGACATCGACATAATCTTATATATGTTGTTATAATTATGTAAATGGGTTATGGTGAAGATTTCATCCTAGGAAACAATGTTTTACATTTGTTTAAAGGAAATACATTCATGAACTTTTTTTATGAATCGAAAGGGAAATCACTAGGCTTATTGGTACGGCTGTTCATTGCAAATATTTGGATTATCAATATGTGTGAGTTGGAAGAACCGATCATAACTTTGTTATGTATCTTGGTATAACTAATCATAATTCCTGACTTGTGATTTGGAATGACTAGTTTTCATTAATTAGTGTAACCGATCCTAAGTAATCACCATGAGATGGTATCATTGATATTTGTAATTGGTGTGACCGATCCTAGTAATTGGTGTGACGATCACAAAGTGTTGTGTAATTGATCCTTGTAATTGGTGTAACCAGTCCTAATAATTGGTGTAACCGATCCTGGTAATTTGTGTAACTGATCCTAGTAACTGGTGTGACCTATCACAAGCAATACCATGAGTATATGGTAACTGATGTAACCGGTTCGGGTAACTTGTGTGACCGATCACAAGTGTTTCCATATTAATGTATAACCGATCCTAGTGATTGGTAGAACCGAGTGAATCCATGTATGTGATTTGATATTTGATCAATCACATAGTAGTCTTGGAATACAGGTGAACCAGTTCTAAACTTGTTTGGAAGTGTGGTATAACCGATTCCAAGATTCTAAATAAGAGGCTTTACAGAGAAAATATGTCAACATACTCTGAACACTTTTAGTATCAATTATCATTTATTGTTCAAAGATATTCCTTAGTACTTAAGGAGATCTTCTGCCGAAATAAATTAAGAATCTTTTAATTAAGGTTGTTATTTTTATATGCTTTAATTACCAGCAATTAAATGCACATATCTAGAGAATAAAAATTAGTAATGTGCATTTACTAATTGGAGATTTTCTATTGAGATATTTCGGAAATTTTGGACAAGCATTTATTATTAAGAAAACCGAATTTTGCTATTCATTGCATATCTTGAGAATATTTTCGGCTTTGGGAATTTCTTGGTGTCCAAACATTCTTGGTCTATAAATACCTAAGTTTGCATTTCTAGCAAACTATCCTAAGAGCCAGGAAAACTTCATCTTTTTGTTGTTTCTGGTGGAGCAATCTATCTGGAGAGGAAAGTACCGAATTAGGCAAAATCTCTTATGACAGCTCGTTTAAAGACTTCTGTAGGATGAAGAAGCTATACGAGTACCGTTGGTGGGAAACTAGATAATTGCAGTGTTATTAGTTTTCGATTGATTTGATTGACTAACGGTTGTTGGAACTTTGACTGCACCTAGATTGTTTATGCTTGAGAATCTTCTCTTCTAGTATAAGATTCACTCAAACTAGATCGAAGTATCGACGAGATCTTTAGATTTAAAGGCATTGTGTGATAATCCATTGTTAACCGACTCCGTTCTGTGTGTGATTTATCACAAGATATTCAAGTGATGTTGTGCAGGTTTTAATTGAAGATTAAAAGAAGATTTGATGACGAAGAAGATTTCTTATTGTTTCTCATATCTTTGTGTGTTGCAAAAACCTTGATCGGCTGGGATCCAACTAGAATCGGATATATTCGGTTGATAGTTGCATGAGTTCGGTAACCCTTAGTAGTTCTATTGAGATCTATTTTGATTGTTACAAATTCGAATCTTATTACTTTGGTAATAGATATTGGATTGATCTAACCAGGCGAAGGAGTTTATTATTTTTAACGAAAGAGTATTTGTGTATGACCTAAAATATCTTTATCTTAAAGAATCAATTGAGTTGTTACCAAACAGATTTGTTGTTCCTTTATTGTTTGGAATACGATCCAAAAGAATTGTTCCAGGGCGTGCACCCATCAAAGTCGGAAGCGCATGGATATTGAGGAAACTGAGTTAACTATGGGTAGTTTCTTGGTCTCAACTATACGAAGTGGTTTAGATTTTGTATAGCGGCTTAACTCTGAGAGTATTCAATTCTGAACTTGGTCCCGGGGTTTTTCTGCATTTGCAATTTTTCTCATAAACAAAATCTTACTGTGTGATTTACTTTTATTTTCCGCAATTATATTTTTTTATATAATTTGAAGTATATTACACAGACTTTAACTCCGCAATACTTGTTAGTGATCCTATAGAGTTTGGTTAAGTCCGAACCTATTATCAAGTATGATACTTCGTTGTTGTATTGTCTCGATCTTGTATCCATAGTCAATCACACAAGTTATCTTGTTGTCGTATTGTATCGATCTTGTATCCATAGACGATCACACGAAATGTGAACCAATATGTTGTATTGTCTCGACTTTTTCCATAGACAATCACTTTCGGTAGAGGACTTATAGGTGGATATATTAAAGATTGTGGTGTATTTGGGTACCCTCGTCTTTTCAATTGGTACCAAAGCAGTCAAACACAAAAAGATCTAACAATTTGTGTTTGGTGCGATCCAACCTATAAGAATCGAATCTAATGTGTGATTCAGAACATTGAGCAAGAAGATGATACACTTCAGAAAGTCAATTTGTTTTCAGATCCTGATAAACAACTCCACACTGTTATTTCAATGATTGAACACAATTCAAGAAATATTAACCATGATGCGTTAATAAGAAAACAAATACCTGTGATGCACAAGTTATATTCAGATGACAGTGATGAGATTAATTTTTTCGTAAAGCTTGCCTGAAAATATAATCTAAAAGATAATATATATTATCCTTCTGGATTCTTTGATAAAGACCAGGTTTCACGAAAAAGATGCATCTCAAGAAACTCTTGAAGTTCATGAACCCCCTGACATGATGATAATCACATCTAGTCTATGTCAAGATGAAAATACAGTTCTGTTTTCTCTTGAAATTGAATCTGAAGAATCTGACGATGATCAATTTAGAAAAGATCTATTAGCTAAGATAGGGATATGTGATTCTAATTCCCAGAATCTCTTAACTAATATACAACATCTTGATTCTAATAGTCTAACCACTTGCAAGAATCAAAAGAGATGTGTTTCAAAGAATAATCCTATGACTAATATCCGGTCAAGTAAAACAGTCACTTATTGTGACAAGGATTATCTCACTGAAAGTGACAAAGATCGGCATAAATGAACTCAAAAAAATGATTTGAGATCATGCTGTTTTGTTGTTGATCAATTGTCTAAATCAGAATCAAGGGAAAAATCTCTTCAAAAGATGTTGTCATATTCCAAGATTTTTTTGGGTTGATATAAGAGTTCTGCTCAATTCGTGGCTCAAAAGGATTCTTGTCACACTTATGATCCTGTTCATCAAACTGATATTTCTGTTGACCAGATCACTCAAGTTGTGAATTAATGAAAGAAGCTTATTCTTGGAATAGTTCCAAAAAGGAAGATGTATGAAAACATCATGATAAATCATGTTCCACAAACCAAATTGAGCTATCAAGAGCTCACCTCAACAACTAAGTTTGTTGATCAGAATTTATTAATTTTGTTCTCGATTTAAATAAATGGGAAGTTCTTAAAAGAGCACTGGAACATGTGAAAAGCATAAAACTATACTTGACTTATCTATATCATGAACAACTTAAGCATTTTTCTAATTTCGGAATTTTGTTCTATTTTAGAAGAATTCTTTCGATCTAAGGAAAGTTCATGATAAAATTGTACAAGAAATATTCAGACTCTCTTGACAATAATATTTTCGAAAAAATTCTCTTGATGTTATTTCCGAATTTGTGTATTTTCATACAGTTGTAATCAAATAAAATACCTTGTTGGTTGTTTTAAAACTTGGAAACCAAGTCTATTTGATTTATAAAAACATCTTTAGAACCGATTCTTTTCTCCACTTTTAGTCTGCAGTTCAAGATGGGTGAAAATACTATTGATATTGATTCCCAGTTACAGAAGCTTGAAACTTGTCCCTTTGAGATTAAGTGTTATTTCTCAAGGGTACATAAGAGAATTCGAATCTCTTTCGAAATCATGCTTATGCTAATGGGAGATTTTGAAGTTTCTCGTAAACAGCTGGAAGCTTCTGTAGAATGAGCAGTGGCTAGAGTCAAGTCTTTTGAAGTTGATTGTGGAGATAAATCTTTTAAAGAGGAGAATCAATCATCTGAAAGCAAAGAGAAGACTCAAGAGTTTGAACACTGAAGATACCTCAGTGAACAATCATAGCACCAATAGGGATTAAATTATATGTTGTAATACTTAATCCAAGAAAAATAGACATCAGTTTTTGATTTATTTCAATTATTGTATAAGGTCTATTTTAAATAAAAATATCATTATTTATGAATGAAATTATTATTTTATAGTTTTTCTTGTGATAGTTTTCGATTACATAGCCTATGCTTGAATGTCTATATTTTTTCTATGTCTTTTTGGTTTATGGGATGTCTGATTTCGTTTTTCATTAACCTTAATATTCGATTTCATATGGTGTAAACCCTATGGTTTGTGTCTCTTTTTTATTTAGCGGGATTAAATTCTAGCCCATGTTGGTAGGCGTTATCAAAAGAGCATAAGGTGTTCCGCTTGAAACTCGTATGTGAAAAGTCACAATATGTTGAATCAATTTGTGTTTTCATGAGTTGTGTTTAGCATAACATATGTGTTTCGGGTTTTCAACTTTTTCTATTGGCACGCATCAGTTTAAAACCGATTCAACTTTTCTTTGGTAAAGGTTGCTTTTGTTGTCGTTCTTTTGTCCTTGCGAGAGGATGACAACACACTGGGGGAGAGTTCTTATTTGAACTTGCGCTTAATGATATATCTTTCTGGGGAGAAGAGGATGCGGAATCTGAGGTAAAAAATTTGTTAGTTAATCGTTTTCCTGTTTAAGAAAACATGTTTATCTTGCATATATTTTGCTTTTTCTTAACAAATTTCGGTACAATTGATATATTTCATTATATTTTGTATAGATATGTGTGTGTGATTCAATTGTTTCTAGTTAAGAAAACTATGTCAATTATTTGGCTTATTGTTTGTTATCTTCTTTATTGTGGGTATCGAGTGTTTTTGCTTAACGAAATTCAGTGCAATTGCAGTGTTATAATGTCTATGTTTGTTTCAATTGCTTCCGGTTAAGAAAATAATTGTGCAAGTCAATTTGTTTTGGTTTGTATGTATTGTTTATGGCTTAACAAAATACATGATCATTTATATAGTCCATTTTGATTCTGGATAAGAGAAACTAAGTTAACTCTAATCTTAGTTAGACTTATCAAATTGAAGGATTCGGTTATTCAAGTCTAATCGAATGCATTGACAAGAAAAACTAGTTAACTAACCTAGTGTTTGTCTTGTCTAAAGAGAAAGGTCCAAGTTATTGTCTGGTTAGAACCTAATGAGAAAAATAAAGTTAATTCTGATCTTTATATTGGTCTTATCAAATAAGCGATATGTTTACAATCGGTTTAACATGGGAATTAAGTTTCTTAGTCGAACTGTTAAACTATTAGGGAAAATTTCTTCGGGCAATTGTTTCCTTGATAACATATTAAAACTAAATTACTTGTAGTTTCGGTTTTAATATTGGTTATCTAAAGTGGTATGTGAAACCTTCGTGCTTAACTCTTGTAGGTTGTTTACTAGTCTTTTAGATTTGTAAGATCCTTTCGGTTTGTCCTTTATTTGCTCGAACCTTTGTCATTTTGTGACAAAGAGAGGGAGAAATATATGGAGTAAACAAGTGATTTGCAATCAATAAGGAAAGGACAATTGTGCTTAAATGTTATATCTAATGAAAGAGTAAAGTATTGACTAAGGGGGAGAAACATATCACATGGCTGTTGTAGTATTATGACTACAAAAAAGGGGAATAACAAAGATGTTCGAATTGAATATCTACCTATCTTGCCTTTAGGGGGAGTATAAGCTTTGTTATTCAATTGTCAACAACGGCATTTATTGATTGAATATATGCAGGTTATTGTGCTGTTGAAACTTGGAATCAAGCGTATGTAAAATGAATTGTTGTAATTTG
This sequence comes from Papaver somniferum, assembly GCF_003573695.1. Lineage (NCBI taxonomy): Eukaryota > Viridiplantae > Streptophyta > Magnoliopsida > Ranunculales > Papaveraceae > Papaver > Papaver somniferum. Next base: position 19,619,258 of record NW_020622934.1, on the reverse strand, counting down.
TGTATCCATATGTATTAAGAGTTTTGTCACTAAAATTGACAAAGGGGGAGATTGTTAGAGCATAGATCGGTTGAACCCACCAAGCGTTGGTATGTCAAGTTTGGTTGTCATATTTTAGTGTGTCAAAACTCATCTAAGAGTCACTTGATTATTTACTAGAGACAACTTCGTTTAGGTTGGACTAGAATGTCTAGGAATGTTGAGACATGCAAGTATTACTCGAAGACCTGAAGAATGTGAAGAAGTAATGAACTACAACGATGACATCATCCTTCCTATTGAGGTTAGTAATATTGACTTGAACTGTTTCATTCTTAAAGTATCTTTCAAGTCTTGCTATATTGAAATATAACTGCGAAGCTGTGTATTGGACATATTACTCTAGTAGTGAGACTTGATCATATGATCATAGTATTAGGGAATTAGACTACGAAGTATAACGCTAATCTTTTGAACTTCGTAGATATGACATCGACATAATCTTATATATGTTGTTATGATTATGTGAATGTGTTGTGGTGAAGATTTCATCCTAGGAAACAATGTTTTACATTTGTTTAAAGGAAGTATATTCATGAACTTGTTTTATGAATCGAAAGTGAAATCGCTAGGCTTATTGGTACGGCTATTCATTACAAATATTTAGATTACCAATATGTGTGATTTGGTAGAACCGATCATAACTTTGTTATGTATCTTGGTATAACTAATCACAATGCCTGACTTATGATTTGGTATGACTAGTTTTCATTAATTAGTGTAACCGATCCTAAGTAATCACCATGGTATGATCGATATTTGTAATTGGTGTGACCGATCCTAGTAATTGGTGTGACCGATCACAGAGTGTTGTGTAATAGATCCTTCTAATTAGTGTAACCGGTCCTAGTAATTAGTTTAGTCGATCCTGGTAATTGGTGTAACCGATCCTAGTAACTGGTCTGACCGATCACAAGCAATACCATGAGTATATGGTAACCGATCTTGGTAACTGATGTGACCGGTCCTGGTAACTTGTGTGACCGATCATAATCTCAAAACTGTATAAAAGATGGCTAAGGGGAAGAGTTGCATGTTCAAGGAATTGTGGTGTTTTGGTTATTCGGTCAGAATTATAGATGACCCGTAATGGTTTTATTATAATAACCAAAAAGTCAGTTGGCATTTCCTTAAAACCAAGGTTTTCAACCAGATTCATGACTGCTCGAGGCGTATAAAGGGATACATGTTCAATTGTCATGATGATTTACGTGTTCTGACTTACTTTAAGTGTGACATATGAAGGTGAAGGGGGTTGATCCAAAGGAATGCTTTTGGGTTCCACCGAGACATAATGAGCTAATGCTTTGTTGCGATTGTGCGACAAGGGGAAATCTGGGAAGAACTGGTGCTGGGGTGGTGGTTCGTGATGCAAATGTTAATGTGTTGGGTGCAATGAGTGTTGGTTTTGGTATTCAAACTTGTAATACCCCGATATTCGGCAGTAGTTGGCCGAATGGAATATAAGTCTGTTCCTATCACCGAGGCCTGATAAGTACACTTGACTGAGTTGTGGAAAAATCTTCTCTGTTAAGCGTTCTCGGCCAGGGGTAGTCACAAGATGGGTGACCTCCAGGGAAGTTGTTGCTGGATAACCGCTGTAGTGCCGTTAAAAATCCCACACTGCTGGATAACCAAAGTGGGTAAGTGGGAACAATATCGGTGTTAGGGGTCATTCGCTTGTGCTCGGGTGAGGGAGTATGCTGGGGGATTATGCCAAATACTGCTCTCATAGGAGACAAAGAACGTCTACATTACACCGAGGCCTTTTCAGCACAATGGGCTCCAGAGTTGGCAGAAAACTTTGTAGTTAAGCGTTCTCGGGCGGAAGCAATCCAGGGATGGGTGACCTCCCGGGAAATTGTTGTTGGATGACCGCAGCGATGCCCGTTGAAAACCCCACACTGCCGGATAACCGCAATGGTTAAGTGGGGACAGTATCGGTGGAGGGACGTGTCATTACAAATGGCTTCAGAGCCAACGACGAGTTACCTGTTGAGGGTGGGAAGGTACGTTAGACAAGGTTGGTCCAGGTTCTTCTCATGAGGGGCAGGGAACATCTGAGATCTGGGATTGATATATTCTGGAGTCGAGGACGACTCCAATTTAAGGTGGTGGTATTGTAATACCCCGATATTCGGCAGTGGTTGGCCGAACGGAATATAAGTCCTTTCCTATCACCGAGGAATGATAAGTACACTTGACTGAGTTGTGGAAAAATCTTCTCAGTTAAGCGTGCTCGGCCGGGGGAAGTCACAGGATGGCTGACCTCTCAGAAAGCTGCTGCTGGATAACCGCAGTTGTGCCGTTAAAAATCCCACACTGCTGGATAACCGCAGTGGGTAAGTGGGAACAATATCGATGTTAGTTAGGATACAACTAGGAGTCATTCGCTTGTGCTCGGGTGGGGGAGTATGCTGGGGGATTATGCCAGATACTGCTCTCATAGGAGACAAAGAACGTCTACGTTACACCGAGGTATTTTCAGCATAATTGGCTCCAGAGTTGGCAGAAAACTCTATAGTTAAGCGTGTTCGGACGGGAGAAATCCAGGGATGGGTGACTTCCCAGGAAGTTGCTAATGGATGACCACAACGATGCCCGTTGAAAACCCCACACTACCGTATAACCGCAGTGGATAAGTGAGGACAATATCGGTAGAGGGACGCGTCATTACAAAACCAATTACTTGGCTGGACTTTTCTGTATTATCATGGGCTTGGAGTAGGAAACTAAGTTTGGTGTGGATGATATATGTATCCGTACAGATTCCATGGGTGCTGTTTTGGTTTACTCGGGTAATAATATTGCGGTTCCATGGTTCATGCGTTCGATATGGGTGGATGTGAAGGTAAGATATAATGCGATTCGCTTTGTGCACACATATAGAGAGGCAAATTTCACTGCTGATATTATGGCTAAGAAGATGGGGAATATTTGAGTTATGATAACAAACCTGACTTTATTTCAGCTATTGAACTACCAAATGTAACTTATTATCGTTTTGTAAGTTTTTGGGATGTTGTGCCTCTTTTCTTACAACTTTGTTGTAATTTTTTTTATTTATTAATACAATTTGGACTTACCAAAAAAATATTGTGTGATCGATCACAAGTGTTTCCATATTAAGGTATAATCGATCATAGTGATTGGTAGAACCGAGTGAACCCATGTATGATTTGATAATTGATCAATCACATAGTAGTCTTGGAATACAGGTGAACCAATTCTAAACTTGTTTGGAAATGTGGTATAACCTATTCCAAGATTGTAAATATGAAAAAGGATTCATAGATAAAAGAACACGTACAATATCTCTTATCATTTATTGTTCAAAGATATTCCTTAGTACTCAAGGATATCATGTGCCGAAATAAATTAAGAATCTTTTAATTAAGGTTGTTAGTTTTATATGATTTAATTACCAGCAATTAAATGCATATCTCTAGAGAATAAAAATTAGTAATGTGCATTTACTAATTAGAGATTTTCTATTGAGATATTTCGGAAATTTTGGACAAGCATTTATTGGAATTAGGAAAACCGAATTTTTCTATTCATTGCATATCTTGAGAATATTTTCGGTTTTGGAAATTCCTTGGTGTCCAAACATCCTTGGTCTATAAATACCTAAGTTTGCATATCTAGCAAACTATCCTAAGAGCCAGGAAAACTTCATCTTTTTGTTTTTTCTGGTGGAACCGTCTATCCGGAGAGGAAAGTACCATAATTAGGCGAATTCTCTTACGGCCGCTCGTTTAAAGACTTATGTGGGATCAGGAAGCTATACGAGTATTGTTGGTGGGAAACTAGATAATTGCAGTGTTATCAGTTTTCGATTGATTTTATTGACTAACGGTTGTTGGAACTTTGACTGCACCTAGTTTGTTTATGCTTGAGAATATTCTCTTCTAATATCAGATTCACTCAAACTAGATCGAAGTATTGATGGGATCTTTAGAAATGTTTGTAGATCTAAAGATATCCTGTGATAATCCATTGTTAACAAAATCCGTTATGTGTATGATTGATCACAAGAGATTCAAGTGATGTTGTGCAGGTTTTAATTGAAGATTAAAAGAAGATTTGAAGACGAAGAAGATTTCTTATTGTTTCTCATATCTTTGTGTGTTGCACAAACCTTGATCGGCTGGATCCAATTAGAATCAGATTTATTTGATTGATAGTTGCGTGAGATCGATAGCGCTTAATAGTTCTCTTGAGATCTATTTTGATTGTTACAAATCGGAATCTTATTACTTCGGTAATAGAGATTGGATTGATCTAACCAGGCAAAGGAGTTTATTAGTTTAAAAGGAAGAGCCTTTGCGTATGACCTAAGATATCTTTATCTTAACGAATCAATAGATTTGTTGTTCCTTTAATGTTTGGAATATGATTCAAAGGAATTATTCCAGTGCGTGCACTCATCGAATTCGGAAGCGCATGGATACTGAGGAAACTGAGTGAACTAGGGGTAGTTGCTTGGTTTCAACTCTACGAAGTTGGTTTAGATTTTGTATAACGAATTAATTCTGAGAGTATTCAATACTGGACTTGGTCCCGGGGTTTTTCTGCATTTGCAATTTTCCTCGTTAACGAAATCTTACTGTGTGATTTACTTTTATTTTTCGCAATTATATTTGTTTATATAATTTGAAGTAAATTACACAAATGTTAACTCTGTAATACTTGATAGTGATCCTATAGAGTTTGGTTAAGTCCGAACCTATTATCAAGTATCATACTTCGTTGTTGTATTGTCTCGATCTTGTATCCATAGTCAATAACACAAGTTATCTTGTTGTCGTATTGTCTCGATCTTATATCCATAGACGATCACATGAAGTGGTGTGTTTGTCTACCGTCATCTTTTCACGTAATGATGCTCTTATATAGAGAAAAAGTCGTAGTGCGGCAGAAAGTGAATCTGAAGAGGCGTATGAGGATAATATTCAAGAGGATGATATACCTGAGGATGATGCATAATAGGAGAGAAGGAGGAAGATGAGAGGGTTGAGGATTCTTGGTATACGAGATACTTAGAAGAGAAACCAAATCCTTCAATTTTTGCAAGAACCATGCGAGAACGATTGAACATTGATTTAGGTAGTCATACTGCTAATGGAGTTGACGCAAATATGGTACCACTAGAAGATGAAGAATCAATAAGGAAGGAAAGAGAAGATAAGGGTGATGGTGAAAGTGCTGATTCATGAGGAGATGCTAGTGATGGGTATGGGAATGCAACTTCAACGGGTATCAAGGATAGTGTATGCTATGTAGAAAATAATTGTGAAGTCTACGATGATGATGGTTATGACTTATCATCCTTGGAACATTATAATGAACAAGGTTGTTAAGCTTAGAGTTTAGCTTAAATATGATTAACAAGTTTTGTTCGAACATGTGTTTCTGGTATTTGATGCTCATTTTTTTGGAAGTGTTCTGAAGATTGATGAAATTTATACTCTTTTTTATTTCTCGAACTACTTTTACTTTTGTTTTAAAATTTTCAGACCTGTAATAGTGGTCGTCAGTGTGGATAGTATTTGGACTGTTTGATAATAGGTTCTTAGGCTCATATGATGAATGTTTGTTTTGATTTTATAATTGCAATATCTTTGTTCGACAAAGATGTTTTTAATGTAGGTAATGTTATGATTATAGTAACAAGAAGGGTTTGATGAACAAGGAATGTTATCTTTTATTGTAAGTTTGTTAGTATTTTATAGTCTTGATAATTAAGGTTATGATTTCAATACGAGAAAAAATTTGTATTAACCAGATTTGAGAGATTAGGGATGAAAAAAACATAACCCAAGCTAGGAATTTGTTGATTGAGGTTAAGAACTGATGATGAATTTGATGAACAAACATATGCATTTGCAATTCAAAAAAAATTGAAGAACCGCTAATGTCATAGTAATGGACTAGAGTTCATCTACAACGGTGGTTGACATTATTGAATGTATATGCCCGTAACTTGTACTATGTTGTTGTTGTTTTTTTGTCCAAAGATAATTGGACACGTTTGTTGGTAGACATATTTTGTTGGCATTACTCCTTTTATTTTAGCATTCCATTCCCTTTCCTTCTTTCATGGTGGGTCTCACACCAGAACAGCATTGAGCCAATTCCTATGCACCATACCAAAAAAATTTATTTGGCATACTAGGTGGCATCACTATGGTAAATAGCGCAGAGCGAAAATGAATCTATCGATCGAGAGACTGCTGATCGCTCGTGTGGCTACTAATTTTCCCATAGTCTATGTAGTGTATACAGCTCAAAGAATCGCATATTAAGTAGTATGGATACCTCTGTTGAACTGATGATGCTAAGTAAATAAATGGTACTCAAGATCAAAATGATAACAAAGAATAATAAGAAAGATAAATAAAGCTAAGTTATCATATGACACAACAGATTACGTGGTTCGACTATTTAGTCTGCGTCCACGGGGAAATGAGTGATTGTTTGTATTAAGTTTAGGTGGTTACAAGAGATCTTAAATGCTTCCCAAAGTAATAGGGAGAACTCAAGTGGTTGTATCTACTTAAGTTCTAAACATTAAAGAGGTATAAGCTTAATACTAGATCTTCTTCTCTAAGAATTGAATGCCTTAATTTCTTGGTGAGGCTTGGTATTTATAGCCCATTCGACTCCAGGTATATTTTTGCTGTCTTGGAGTCCATCGTTATCTTGATATAACTTCCGTACAAATGGTACCTTCGTTCACCGCATGTTTCCTCCATTCGAACTCTGCCACCTCAGCTGACCCACGTTCCTTCGAGAACTTCCCAGTCTCAGTACAGATTGTACCTTCGCTCGCCGCTAGCTTTCTCCTACCGGGTCCCGCCGCGTCATCTCTCTCCACGTGCTTTGACCGTTGAGACGTTTTTACTTTATCCATCTTGACCGTTGAGACGTTTCTTCTTGGAGGAAGATAAAGTAGATCTGTGAAGGTATCTTCTGCTGCTCAGATTCCTCTGTACAGCAACGGCTATACAGTTATCTTGTATGCGACCGCCGAGATCGTGACACGTGCTCCACGGAATATTGGTATTCACTGAACGATAAACATTTGATCGCTAACGAGGGAACATTGGTCGATCGACCAACTCTCTATCTAAGCGATAGAAACTCGGTGAAGTGTCTTTCATGTATGCATAAGAAGTATATTTGATATTTAGGCATATATGTTTGACACTTTACCATATCCATAGTGGATTTGACATGTGCATAAGAATAAGCCTTAATATTCGGCTTAAAAAAATTCACCGTTGACGTGGAATGCTAGACTCACCGAATAATACATGGCAATTTCTTCCGAAAGAAAATCGTGCGGCCGTCATCCAATGACTCTAACTTCGGGATTATAATGGTGGAAAGTGGGTCCCACCATTTATTATTGTCGGTGTAAATCTCGGTAACCAGTACTCAGTGTATATAGAGTTTCCGCACCGTTGATAACATACATTGGTACGTGCGTAAAGCCGTGCACATCAATGCCGCTATCTATGATGGTGATCCCATCAGTGTCCGGCTTAAGGGGTATTCACCGTTGATACATATTGGCCCACGCATTTACAAAGCCGTGTTTATCGATCCATCCAACGACCAAGATATAGCAAACAGAAATTCTAGATGTACCATAAGGTCACATAAATTAGCCAGCCCCGGAGCTTTTAAACAGTTTGTTTCTTTATTTGTGTTCGGAAAAACCCTATTTACTCTAGAAACAAACTAGTTAAAAGCTATCGGTATCATCGACAAATTGAACCCTAAATTCGAAATTAGTCTCGTTCAATTGTCTTCTGTCATATTTTCTCCATCTTCTTCACAGTAAACATGAAACCAATTTTGATGAAAGGCCATGAACGGCCTTTGACGTTCCTCAAGTACAATAGATAAGGTGATCTTCTCTTTTCATGTGCCAGAGATCATACACCCACTGTGTGGTTTGCGGATAATGGTGAGCGATTGGGTACCTATAAGGGACACGGTGGAGCCGTCATGTGTTGTGATGTTTCTAGTAAGTTCAAATTCCTCTTCATCTTATTATATTTCTGTTGTTCGAAATAATATATTTGCATGTTGATTTGCAGTCATCTGACGTATTCTCAGAATTTACTTATGCTTGTTTCCGATAAGTTTTGTTCTCTTGTTGATTGTTATCATTGCCATCTTTTAGTGTTCTTGGGTATTTGCCAGCCTTTGGTTTGTGTTAGAAGGTTTTATTTGAAGCTGTTATATTTGTTTTATTTAAATCCAAGCCTTAGAGGAAATAGCGTGTTCCAATTCTGAGGATTTTTTTGGCACAATGTGTTTAAACGATTGGGTTGAGGTGAGGTTCATGATGCACACAGCCTCTGAGCAAATCCCGCTTCAAGGAACAATTTAGTAGCCAAGGATGCACAACGGCTAACTTTTTATACTGTATATTGAACCTGGAGATATTAGGTACCTGAAATCTGTTTGGCTAAGTAAGTTTTATGCCGTGAGCCTCAAAACCGTTAACCTCCTTGATTGGTTCTTCGGGAAAATCATTCTTTCTACAAATATTTACGACCTTGTGATCGGGATTGGATTTTATACGGGACTTACTGGATAAAAGATGGCAGATATATGAAGAGCTTGCTAACTGATTTTTTGTTTCTATCTTCTCTAATGACCAATATATTTATTTTTGTGGACTTAATTTTGACTATTTAAGTGCTAATATATCTCACTATCATTCAGGGGATTCCAGGCACCTTATTACAGGAAGTGCAGATCAGACAGCAAAGCTCTGGGATGTTCAATCTGGAAGTCTGCTATTTACCTTCAAATTTGATTCTCCAGCTAGATCTGTAAATTTTGCGATAGGAGATAAGCTTGCTGTGCTCACCACTGATCCATTCATGGAACAGACTTCAGCTATTCATGTAAATACTATTTCGAATGATCCCGATAAACGTGAGTACGTTTTCACTTTTTATTTAGTATTTTTTCGTTACTCATTGCAACCTGTTATTCTTCTTCTGAAAGTTTTTGCTTGCTTCAATTAATTGGAGTCGGGTTTCATTTGTTTTTCTATTGACTTTATGCACTTGCGTATTAATATTGCAAGTTCAATTAGTGTTGCTTGACATATTTTCGAGTCTGAGTTACGGTACATCTGTTTAAGAGTTACGGTACATCTGTTTAAGGAACAGTATTTTAAATCTAATTGAGTTGAGTATTATTTTTGGTTTTCCATGAAAAGGGAATCTGTATGTGATAACTATCACTTGTTAACCAGAATTCTAAACTGGCTAAATGAAGTGTAAAAGCTAACTTTGGATAAATCAGGGTAGCACCTCATCTAAAGTTATGGTTAAGAACATCAAAAAATGAGCTGTACCACTGTTTTGAAATAAGAGTGCAGCTCGAGTACAAGGTTCTTATTAAAGAAGCATAGGATTCATACAGCTACTTTAGCTAATTGTGGCTTCTGTCTTCCATATACGTGTTTCTACTATCTGGTTGCCTGGCTAACTGGGTGGTCTTGTATATTTTGTTCCTAGTACATTTTTACATTCTCTTTATAGGTACACTTTGAATATCCGAGTTAAATATCTCCGTAATATAACTGAAAGCTCTTATTTTGGTCAAAAATAAATTGCTCTTACTTTTTTTCAAAATTCCTTTTTCGATGGTAATGAACTCGTAGATATGTAACTCGAAAACTGATTATATGATATATCATCTTGTAGAGACCGCGGAGTCTGCGCTTAAAATTACTGGACCCCAGGGAACAAGAATCAACAGAGCTGTCTGGGGACCCTTGAACAGGACTATAATAAGCGCTGGAGAAGATGCCACAATTTGCATCTGGGATTCTGAGGTATGTACCCATACAAAGGAAATTCAAAGTGCTAAAAGTCTAGCTAGACGATCTTTATATTTTCTTGTGATGTGCTGGCACAGCGGAAACCATTTTTGAAAGTCCTTCTTGTGACTCTGTAAAAGATCAGTAGATACCTCAACTTTAACATTGCTATCGACTTGCAGACAGGGAAAATGCTGAATGAATCAAGCAAGGAAACTGGTCATTCGAAAACAATTACTTCATTGTCAATGTCTGAAGACGGCTCACACTTCCTTACTGGTTCTTCTGACAAATCTGCTAAGGTATACACTTTGTGAGAAAATTCTTTTTCTGCCATTTCTCTATTTATATTTGACCCATTTCTTCTTCATCTTTGTATTTTTATACTTTTTCCTTCTTTTCTTGCTGATAACCAGTTTGTTTCATTTTTGTTTTTAGCTTTGGGACTCCAGGACATTGACACTTTTAAAGACATGTAACTTGAAGTCCAGTCAATGCTGTTGCTATGTCTCCACTTCTTGAACATGTATGTGCTTATGTAACTTGTAACTTGAATTGTGGAGCCTAGTAGGCTAGTATACTTTATATTTATTCCATGTTTCATGAGCATTATCATTATTTTTTATTTATTTATTTCGTTTGCTCGTTTGTGTGCTGAAATACTGGTCGTAATACGTAAAGAAATTGTTCTTTGCAACCTTGAAACTTTGCAACCATATTGTTATTCTGATTCTGCGTCTTTCAGCTATCAGTATTTTTGTTGAATAAAAGCTAGCATGTATTCTTGCATTCCCTAGTACTTCAATAGGCAGATATAATGGGTCATGATATAGGGTGTGATCTCCAGCTTTTTCTAATATTGAGGATTTTTATCTTAATTTCCACCTATTAAAGATGCTTGTTCATATTTTTCTTATTTGTTCAGGGACTAATGTCATCTGTGCTTAATATGTAGGTGGTGATTGGAGGTGGTCAGGCTGCAATTGATGTCACCACTACTCATCATCGTGCTGGGAATTTCGAGTCTAAATTCTTCCACAAGGTGAGGCGTTTTATTACATGACCTAGGTGCATGCAGATCATTTTTCCCCGGTACTCTCTGTTACTGAATGAAAGTTCATGGTTTTCCTTTGAAAATAGGTTCTTGAAGAAGAAATAGGCGGTGTAAAAGGACATTTTGGTCCAATAAACGCGTTGGCAATCAACCCTGATGGAAGAAGGTATATACTCCCATTTTATTCTCTAATCTATTTTAATATCATTTGAAACTGTCAATTTATACATCTTGAAACTGGTGCAGAATTTCAGAACTAATAGTGAACCATATGGGGATTTGTCATTCTACTCCATGTAGTTCTTACGTTGTTTTTCTTTCTGTTTTGTACAGTTTCTCAAGTGGTGGAGAAGATGGTTATATTAGGTTGCACCATTTTGACCAAGATTACTTCAAAATCAAGATGTAGGTCGCCATCTGTTCTGTTGATCCAGATCATCTTGATTTGGTCTTGGGAGTATTTGTCCCTCTTTTTAATTTTTAACATTTTTGTTGTGCAACTCGTGCCTACAATTTTGTGAAACACCGACCCAGATTTTTGCGGGATAGATACGTGGATCGCTACATGTAGCCTTTGGGGAAAATAGTAGTGTCAAATTTATGAGCTAGTAATGGGTATCATGCTTGCATTTAATGGAATCCATAGAGTTGTATATATCTTTTTCAGCCCTCTCTTCTAATGTTGCGAGTTGAACCTAAAAGAATTGAGCAGGTACATGTTTTTCCACATGGAGAAGATGATGCTTGATCTCCATTATTTGATTTAACATTTAAACAATCAGAAAGCAGAAAGGTAGATTACTAACACTAGTAAGAACATGGCATTGATTATGTTGACTGGAGAAGCGGATTTGGTTATGTTCCTTCCACCAGTGAGTACAAAGTTGTAGCATTAATAATTTTGCATCGGAGTTTAAATGCATGACTACTGCATCGGAGTTTAAATGCATGACTACTGCATCAATGCCATAATAATAATGTGTATTCTTAATTGTTCAATCTGATTGGCGTAAAAACATTGATGTCTTGGCGAGAACTCATCAATGCCAGATTCATGATCCTGGAATCATAATTCTTCCTAATTCCGGAACCAGATTTCTGCATATGTTGTAGTAATGCATTTTTGCTGCTAAACTCATTTCTCGAAAATATTGAAAACATTGCTAAACTCTTAAGTCCTCAGATGTTAGGACTACCAAAATAATACCATTTTCTGGGTATTTTCTTGTCGGACCATGATGCTGCCAAAAAACTACCTGTACACATTTTGAAACAATTACTGAGACTAAATGGCAGAAGAATGTGCAAAATGAGTCTCAAGTGCCAAAAAAAAAATATTCTCGTCAACAGCAGGGTTCGAACCTGCGCGGGCGAAGCCCAGCAGATTTCAAGTCTGTCTCCTTGACCACTCGGACATATTGACCGGATGCACATTTGCAATGAAAAACATATATTATCAGGTGAATATGAATTTTCGAACAAAAGTGCAGAAGGGCTAACGACTCGATAATTTTTCGTAAAGATGAATGAGAAGAAAATTACAACGCATTTCTACCTGATGTTTTTAGGTAGTGGCTAGTGCTGCTGGTACTATAAGAATGGATATAAATATACGTACAAAGAAAACAAAAAGAACACAACAACAGATTCATCTCCTCATCAAATCAAACATCTTCAACAACGAGTCAACGACCCATTACTAGAATCTCCCAAGAAATTATCAACACTCTCTTAAACACAAAACGCAACAACTCAGTCCAATATTAAAACAAACCCATGCTTTAGTTATCAGAAATGGTTTATCTGAAGAAAATTTCATTGCTGGTTCATTGGTTAAATGTCACTCAAACCCATACTTCAATGGTTTATCCATTGCACTCTAAGTGTTCACCTCTATTCCTCAACCACATCCTTTCTTATGGAACTCAGTGATTATAGGTTGTCTAGAAAATCATGACCCTAAGAAAGCAATATCTTTTTATATTGATACAACGGTGTTTAGTTCTGCGGGTAATAAGTTTACTTATCCGCCTTTGTTCAAGACTTCAAGGCGTGTAAAGTGGCAAAGAGAGATTGATGTTGGTGTTCAGATTCATGGGCATATTTTTAAGTATGGACTTGGAGGAGATTGTTATATTGCGCGTGCTGGTATATTGCGGAGAATGCTTCATAAGAGCGAGCATGAGGCTGACGTTATCTGTTGGAATGCAATGATCGATGGGTATTTGAAATGCGAGGATTTGGATTCTGCTATTGGTTTGTTTGAGAGTATGCCGGATAAGAATAATGGGTCTTGGAATGTTATGATTTCTCGGTATGCCAAAGCTGGGGAGATTGAAATAGCTCAAGAGTTTTTTAACAAGATGCCTGAAAGAGACGATGTCTCTTGGAGTGCGATAATTTATGGGTATATAAAGGGAGATTATTTCAAGGAGGCGTTGAGGGTTTTTCATGAAATGCAGATGAATGGAGTTCGACCGAGGAGATATGTACTTTCTAGTGTTTTAGCTGCCTGTGCGAACGTGGGGGCTCTTGATCAAGGTAGATGGATTCATGCTTGTGTTAAAAAAGAATTCTATTAGTATTGACGCGATTTTAGGTACATCTTTAGTTGATATGTATGCGAAATATGGGTGATTAGATATGGCATGGGATGTTTTTGAAAAAATGAGAAGGAAAGAAGTGTTTACTTGGAGTGCAATGATAGGATGACTAGCTATGCACGGGAGAGCTGAGGATGCCATTGAATTGTTCTTGAAAATGGAAAAGGATAAGGCTAAACCAGATGGAATCACATTTGCCGGTGTCTTGAATGCTTGTGCTCATTGCAGGAATCAGGATTTACCGAAAAAGGACTTCACTTCTTTGATGCTATGGAAAATGTTTACGGAATATAACCGAAAGTGGAGCATTTCTGTTGCGTGGTTGATCTGCTTGGTAGAGCAGGGTTCTTAAATGAAGCTGAAGAACTTATGAAAGCAATGCCTATACAACCTGATTCTGCAGTTTGTGGGGCGCGTTTAGGTGGTTGCAGGATTCATGGAAATGTTGAGTTGGGTGAGAAGGTAGGGAAGCTTTTACTTAAGATGGAACCAAAAAATAGTGGTAGATATGCCCTGTTATTAAACATCTATGCAAAAGCAGGTAGACGAGATGATGTTGCAGAAGTGCGGAAATTGGTGAAAGATGGAGGAATCAAGACAATCCCAGGTAGTAGCTTAATCGATCTGGATGGCTTGATTTATGAATTTGTTATTGGAGATGGATCACACCCGCAATTAAACAACACTTTGTCATCACAGTGAGAAACTTGCTATTGCTTTTGGATCTCTTAACACAAGTCCTGGAACAACCATACACATTGTAAGGAATCTGCGAGTTTGTGAAGATTGACAGATTGTCATACAGCAACAAAACTAATTTCACGTGTATATAACCGTGAAATAATTGTCAGAGACCGTGTTCGTTTCTATCAGTTTAGAAATGGGAATTGTTCTTGTGTGGATTTTTGGTAGTTCAAGTAGTTAGAGTTGACCATCAAGATTCAAGGGGTCTACCATCCACTTGCAAAGGCCTAGAAACACTCAAATGAAAACTGTGTAAAGTAAACTTCACTTGTATTTCTGACAGATGAAATGAAGCCTGTTATGACGATGTTGTATCTTGCAAACAGTTTGTTGAATTTTATTTTTGATCTAACATCCAGATTGTTTCTGAACTTCCAGTGTTATCAATTCGATCTTCACTTTTCTACAAAGAGAGTGGCAGAGACAATTGAGGGGAGCCCCAATATCAGTGGAATGCGAGAGTTTGATTGTATCCTGCGGGCGCAGACAAAAAAACCCTTGTAAGTAATATTATTCTTAGGATTTTAATCGAAACAGGTATAAGAATGCAGTTGGTTTATTTTTGGCTCTTATTCCTTATAATGAATCCAAGCAGATTTATTCTATTGATTGTGATTCTTTACCACAGTTATTGTTTTCTAATGAAGCAGTAAAACTACAGAATGTGAAGTTAGAATTCGGCCTACTCGTAACTGGTTGATTTGCTTAGCTATCTTGAAGTCAGGACGTTATAATTCATGGAAATGTATTCAACAGATCCCATATGTTTCATAAATTTGTAATCTGTTGGAATTGAGAAGAGTAGAAGAAACACATTGTAAGCTTTTGCGTTTCTGGTTAATTTCGTTTGCGGGACCTGGAAAGTTCACCTGTTAAACTATCAAGTATACTACACACAGATTACATGCATATTGTCGAAGTGTCTGTCATCTTTTGTACAATCGTCATGAACAGTCTCGTAACTGAAACAAAAGTCTTATGGTGCTGGAATTACTGCTGAGCTAGTTGGTAAGCAGCAATATTTTGTTCAACGCGATTGCAATGTTTTCGTTTAGGTAATGTTTATGAGATCAATGACAGAGTTTTGTTCCAGCTTTATGGTAACTGAACTGCTGTTTGGGTTCTGAACTGTGTTACTGTATACATCCTGGCGGTTCAACTGTCTAGAGTCTTTGGTACTGAGGAAAACAAAAAATTGTACTTAGACTTGAGCTTGGGACTGAATTTGTACAACAAGTATATATGCATCTTCAATTGTTGGATCTCTTATCTAATTTCTTTCTCTTGTATACCTAAAAACATGAGGTACCCTTAGAAAATATTTCGGCCGTGTCGAATATAGACTCTCTTGTTCATTTCTTAGTTATTTCTTTTGGTATGTTGGGAGAGTGTAATTGTGTAGCATACGGTTGGAATGTGAACGTGGTGATGCTTATGATATGTGCTTGCTTCCATGTAAATCATGAAAACTCTTGGCAACATGTGCATGAACATCAGTATTGCAGATCTCAGAGTTAATGCATTTTTGTTGAACTATGTTTCTTATAACATTATTATTAAACAACAATATTGCAAGTTTGGTTGGTCAGATCAATGTATCATGATGGAAGATGGCTGCCGTTGGGTATTACCAAGGTGCTGATGCTTAGTTTTCCGGCTATTTTTTCTAAGCTTTCGTATCATCCTAATACACCGTATCATTTTCCGCATTAGCTGTATGTGCTTATTCATTCAATTTGGTTCATGTTGGATGCTTCAAGTTACTTGCTGTGTGCAGATGCAAAAAAATTAGTCTTCATGTCCAAGGGCAGTCTATTTCTTATGAGACTATAATACTTAAATTCTGGTCCACGGTGAATCTATAATATGTTGAAATTGCTTGTTAGGTATTCTTTGCCCGACCACTCGTATGCAAGTTATGCACACTCTATCATGTTATCTTAGTTTGGGTGTCCAAGGGAGTAGCGGATTCCGAAAGAATTATTGTTTTGCGTGAAGTCACCATTACTGCTAAGTGCTAACACCATTACTACTAAGTGCTAACTCTATTGAATGAACTACAATATTGATGTTGCCTGTCCCTAGAGCTTAGTCGACTAAGGTCATTCCTTTTTTCTTTTTTTCTGTTGAAGATTTAAATTCTTCTTCTTTTAAAATCATTTGGTTTAGTCCATGCTTGGTTCTTGAAATTATTGCCTCTACTGTATTTATGTTTGATGCAGCTGATTAGCAAAGGAATGTCAATTTCTTATGAGATCCTTGTAATTTATGGTGGATGTACAACATGTTGAAATCGGAGCGACTCTGGTCACATTCTAACTAGTGGTACAACAAATTCACATCTTAAGTTTTCTTCGGGAATTGTCAGTATAATAAAGGGAAAGAACTTGGGAAAAGAAAAAATAAAGAAAGAGGTTGTTTGTACAGGTTACCAAGAACTGACAAAATCTGAGATTTTCCTAAGTACACTTTTGCATGCATGCGCATTCATGGGAGCGTCTACATCTGGGACAGTAGGCCCTGTCCACATCTGGGACATGAGGTGGCACAATTTTAATGGATTGAGAGGAGAATGATTCTAACATCAGAATTAATAACGGGTAAAGAGGTGAATGATTAAAGGTCAAGATTTATTATCCCATATCCGGACAATAACAGTTGTCTATGTCTAGAATTTTCCCGCATTTATATTCTCGTAGTTGGTTGGGAAGACAACAGCCGAGTACATAGGCCGAAAAATAAATGAGGCTAAGGTTCAGGTTCGATTCACCTTAGCCTCATTTATTTTTGAAGGAAAGCCGAACTATAGGCATCGAAAAGGGTCGAGCGAAGAGTGTTCTCGTTGACAACAAGGACGTTTAGGAGGTCTGGCCACGCCGACGGGACATCAAATGTCTGCAGCATTCACGGTCTAAAAGGAACAAAGGGTCATTTTCAAAGAAAAGAATGATTAAAGATCAAGATTTATTGTCTCATATCCGGACAATAACAGTTGTCTCATGTCTAGAATTTTCACGCAATTATATTTTCGTAGTTGGTTGGGAAGACAACAGCCGACATACGCCGAAAAAGATCTACTCCTACAAGATTAATTTGACTTGACAGTTGACACCTGCACAGTACAAAGTGGTGCCCCGCTATTCATCAGTCACTTCAAAGATGTAAAGGTAGGTTGGTGGGCCCGGAAACGTGTATAAAAATGATGCGATGGAAACGGGCCTACAGTAATACCGCAAGTGCACGGTCGTCAGTTGTAGCTCGTGCAAGTACGGGTCGATCCACAGAGATCGGGTGTGTTTCGGAAGTGTTTTAGCTAATTGGGTTCCTAGATTTGCTTTGGGCTTAGAAGCCCTTTGGAAGTGTTGGGCTTAATGTACTATTGGGTTTGAATGCCCTTTGAATGGATTGGGCTTAGTGGGTTTGTTAAACATAAAATGAACTGAGCCTGGGCTCAGTTATATTTAAAGTGCAAATGGGCTTTGGTTCTTTGTTTAAGCTTTGGGCTCAATCTCACCTGAACAGTGAAATGGCCTTTTACAGTAATTGGGCTTGGTATTTGAGAGTTGGGCTTTGTTTCAGTGAGCTGATTTGAGCTTTGGGCTCAGCAGTTCAACTATGAGTTGGGCTTAACAGAGAACTAGGCTTTGGCCTTGACTATGAATTTGACTTGGGGCCTTACTGAACTGGGCTTTGATTTTGGTCTTACAGTTGGGCTCAGATTGTGCTCTGGGCTTTTGGAAGTGAGCTGTGGAGAGCAAAGCAATCAGCAGCAATGCAACAGCCCAGAGAAGTGGATTGGCAGCGGCAGCTGCAGAGAGGCAAGAAGCAGTGCAGCAGGCACCAGCAGCAGCAACCTGGTAGAGTAACAGGCACCAGCAGCAGCACACCAGAAGAAGTGGCAGCAGCACAGAAAATGCACAGTAGTGCAGTAACAACAGAGCTGCAGCAGCAGCTGCAGCTGCTCAAGCAGTGAACAAAAAGCAAAGCAGGGGTGCAACAGAGTTGCAGGGCAGGGGGGAACAATCAAGGTAAAAGCAAAACAAAGCAAGAACAAAGCTAAACTAAACAGTTGAAGAATGAATTGTGGTTGAGAATGAAGTAGATTATGGATGGGAACTAGGGGTTGAATTCACTCTAATTTTTACTGTGTATTCTCCTATAGAAAGTTAAACACAACTATGGTATTATTTCCAAAGCACTAATTGTCTTTCTACAGCACAACTAGTCAAGGGATTATGAATTCAGCTTGAGTTGCAGCTTATCAGCAGCTCATGAACCTAACTACAAAGTATACTTGGCATACATTGTGAAAGTGAGGTGATGATGAGCTAAGTTCAAGTTTTTCCTAAACCTGCTTAGCCTTCTAAAGCAATGTGATCAATGTACTATACAATAAGACATTAGAGATTCATCAAGTCCCTAGCATGATGGTTTAGAACATGACAAACATTACACTAACATTACAGGGCAGTGAGCATAACAGTGAACAACATGGTGAACTAACATGACAACATTCATATAAACAGAGAATTAAAACCAAGAACAAGAACAAATGCAATTAAAAGTAAAAGTGCAACTAACAGGAACAATTAAAATTAACAGGAGCATCACACATTAAACATTAACAGTGCAATTTAAAATTGGAATTAACCTAACCCAAATTGGGTGGAAACTTGGCTAGTCCAAGAACAAGTTTTAACAGTGATACCCAACCCTCAATTTATACCCAGACAATAAAATTAGGGTTTCCCCCAAATTACAAATTAGGGTTTTCTTAAATTAAACAAAATTTAACTTACAAACTCCCAAAATCTGCTCGACCCATGCCTCCTCTAGTCCTTGATGCTCTTCCTCTGCTCCTATTGTCCCCTAATTTCGAGTTATTTTACTCACCCCAAAACCTAGGGTTTCAGAGGTTGTGAGATGAAGAAAATAACTAGGCTAGGGTGTTGTCGGGTGTTGGAGATGGTGGTGGCAGTGATGGAACTGGTGGTGGTGAGGGAATGGTTGCGGCAGAGGAGACAGAGGAGGAGGTGGTGTTGCAGAGCTCTGCAATTTTTTTGGGAAGAAGGGGAGGAAGAGCTCGATGGGATTAGGATTAGGGGTTGTTTGGTTGGGAATAGGGTATGTGTTGCTATGGTGTGAGGCAGGATATCAAATTTAGATGTTGGCGAATCTGAGATGTTGGATCATTGGATCTAAGTGGAATCGAACGGATAGATGGAAGGATGTGTGAAGCGACCGTCGGATTCTGAGGTGCAACGAAGTTAACGGCACCAGATGGAGTTAGGTA
Source organism: Papaver somniferum (assembly GCF_003573695.1). Lineage (NCBI taxonomy): Eukaryota > Viridiplantae > Streptophyta > Magnoliopsida > Ranunculales > Papaveraceae > Papaver > Papaver somniferum. The sequence continues at coordinate 19,599,669 of NW_020622934.1, read as the reverse complement.
CTGTAGTGTAAGGCGGAATCATCGGGATTTGATGCACAGGCATAGGAGCGACCGTTGGATTCAACTACCATCTAATCTGAAGGCTTGGAATTTCAGCGCTGTGGTGCTTGGCAGAGACTTCCGATTTTTGATGCTCTATGAAGGAGCGACCGTCGGATGCTCCCGAGAACTGATCTGATGGCTGAGAACGGAGGCGCTTTTGTGTGTAGAAAATGAGGTTGTGCGCACCATTCTTCGCGGTTTCCTTGCGTAATTTCTCCCAGCTTTTCACTACTTTTCTGCTCTTTTCGCTCCACGACTCATCCGAACTTTATTTATTACCTAAAAATGCAAAATTAATTAATAAAAATATTTATTCTTGAAAACAATGAAAATACAGAATATGGGATAATATGTAGAATTAATGCGCAAAAGATGAGTTAAATGCCAACAAAAAGGGATAAATATATACAATATTTGGCACTCATCAAATACCCCCAAACCTGAATTTTACTTGTCCTCAAGTAAAAACAAACTAAGGAAATCCTAACTATACCACTGTCGCTGGTCTCTCGAATGCATTTAGCGTATGCACTAAGCCTTTTAAACCACTAAGTGTCCCTAGTGGACGAGTTGAAGTCTCGTGAAGGTTTACCAGAGGTGTGCCTACAAAACCTAAGGACAAAATATAAGCTCAGATTCCATCAAATGTGACATGTGCAAGTCAGTTAAGCTCACAGCAAAATGGAGATGTCAATCTAGCTATCGAAGGCACAATCCTAGCACTGATAACAAATAAGGACATGTGATAAGAGTGTAAAGTGTATCTACACATGTGTAAAGAAAGATCTGAAGTTATGACTACTAATCACCAAGAGATAGTTTCTCAGGCTAAGAACTGAGGTCGAAATCTAGCTAGCTGTCCGGACTTTACGAGAATTGTGAATGAGTTGGAGGTATTTCACAATTACTCGCGTTGTACATCAATGGCATACACCCTCCTTGCTTATTACAATGAAACAACAAAAGACTATTTACATGACTCTTATTTACATTGACTATTCTCTTTTTTTTTGGAACAAGAGATGATGGAATTGATAAATACTTGAATTTTTTTTTTTTTTTTGTATTTTTCTGATTTTTTTTTTTCTTTTTTTTTTTTCTGAATATATACATCGTTTTTTTTTTTTTTTTTTTTTTTTTTTTTTTTTTTTTTTTTTTGAAGAAGGAAACACTTTTGATATACAAAAGGAAACAAAAGATTACATGACACTTTGCAAGAGGTAGCCCTTTTTGATGCACCCAGTTAAATTCGATGGTTGTCTTTCTTAATGTAACCTCCACCTTCTATCCCAACCAACCAAAGAACAAGCTAGTCAAGTTTCGTTCAGTATTCTAAAGTGATTGGCAATCGTAACTTCCTATCCAACACCTTGAAGATCGAGGCCATACATGTATTGGTAGATCGTGCGCGTGCAAATTTCTTATCACTATGTGAATTGTGCTAGAATCAGGGTGCCTAAATATCTAGACTAAGACTCCTAATAATACATATTTGCACAAGAGTCAACATTTCAAGGTAAATGAGCTCCATTTTTATGATTTTTTCATTTTTTAATTTTTTTGAATTTTGATTTTTTAATTTTTTTGGAATTTTTCACTTTTTTCAAAAAGAAAGGAGTTCGTTTTTAATTATAGCATATTATCGTGGTATCTACTCTATACCCCCAAACCTAAACTAAACATTGTCCTCAATGTTTCAAAATATGGAAAGAATTAAAATGCAACATATGGAAAGGGACATGCTGAGTAGAGTAAAAGGAGAGAGAATACCCGATTTCGGCGAAAGCAGAATTAAAACTCCGTTATTCAAGGCAAAAATCCAACATATTTCAGCCGAGATCATATTGGATTAGCAAAATATATACAAAAGGAACAAAAGGTTTTTAAAATTTTATCTACTGGATTATATACAAAAAATTCACCATACACTAACAATCTAAAGAGTTGAGGATCAACCCAAAAGAAAAGTGTAGAGACAAAGAAAGTTTCAAAACACTAAAATTGGACTTAAATGGGAGTGAGAGTGAAAAACCGAATGAATTACCCCTAAACCAAAATTTTTCAACAGGTTTACTTTTAAGCACAAAATCTATTAATTTTAGGGGTTCAGGATTCAAAAGGTCTAACTCATAATGGACTGTTTTCGGGATGGGCAAACATGCAATTTCCAACTGTGGCTCTTTAAATGTGTTATATTTTGAAGCAAAATAGTCCAAGAGGACTTGGGAAGCACACAGTTCCAATCCTAGATTAGGAATTTTCAGAAAAATTGGTTTTACAATATGGGTACAAACCAAATCTAGGTTGGGTGGAAGGCCATCAGATTGTGACTTAGGTAGACGATAGGCACATCATTATCAATCAAATCAAAATCTCTAACTCATCTACACATGTCACATCATGCTCACAATCATCAATCAAATTGGCAAGATTACAATCAGAATTATCAACATCATCAACAGATTTATTCTCGTGTATCGGCACATCAGGGGAAACATCACATGGAATACTAGAAGAAATATCATGCATTAAGGTCGGGGCAGAGAAGCCTAATGTATTTGAACCCAAAGGTTCCATAACATTTTCAGTATAGACATGTTCTTCTAACATAACATCATAATCATCATCATCATCATGATAGGATTTTGCAATCTAGGATAATTTTCAATCCTAAGGTCGGAGCTATTACAAGAATAAAACTCTAATTCATGGGACTCATATCATGTGGTGTTGTTCCTGTTTCCCTAACGGATTCCCATTGATGGGTTTTTTCTGCAATCTCGGCTAAAAAATTCCATGCATCATCCACAGATTTATCAATAAACTCACCATTACACATAGACTCAACCATGGTTCGAGATTTAAAGTCTAGTCCCTCATAGAGGATGACGACAAGTCTCCACTTCTCAATTCCATGGTGCGGACATTCACTCAACAAATCATTAAAACGTTCAAAATAGTGAAAAACAGTTTCCTCATCCAATTGGACAAAACAATTGATACTTTGACGAATAGCGATGGTCCTATGGTGTGGAAAGAATTTTTGAAAAATAGATGTGAGTTGTCCCAAGTGTGATTGATTGTGGTCTCAAACCGTAAAACCATGTTTTGGCCCTTTCCTTTAAAGAAAATGTAAACAAACGCAATTTCAGAGAGTCTTCGGACAATGATCAGGTTGCATAGTCCGACAAATTTGTTCAAACTCCCTCACATGAGTATAGGGGTTCTCAGAATCGAACCCTCGAAATATAGGAAGTATTTGTATCATGTTGCATTTATTTTAAAAGGGTTATTGGTTTGAGGTAAGACAATACATGATAATGGAATTTGTATTGATGGATACATGTATTCATGGAGAGCACGAGGTTGGCCCATTTTGAAATGACACAAAGCCCACTATTTGGTTTTAATGGGTTTTAAAAAAATTTGGTTTTTGATGGGTTTGGATTTTTGGGAAAAATTTGGTTTTGGTGGGATATAAAAGAAATTTGGTTTAAAATTGGGAGCAAAAGAATTTTTTTTTTTTTTTTTTTTTTTTTTTTTTTTTTTAAAAATAAGAAAATAAAATTTGGTTTTTGAATGGGAGCAAGCCCACTGTGCAAGCCTCTAAGAAATGGAAGGAAGGCTGCGGCCCACAATCGGTTATCAGCTCAGCTGGGTTTAAACCCAGAGTCCAAAATACAAGTCCAATGGAAAAATTTAAACAAGCCCACACAAAATAAATACAAGCCCACAAATTAAACAACAAGCCCAAAAATAAATTATTACAAACCCAAAATAGAAAAATAAAAAGCCCAAAAAATTGGGTTAATTATTACAAGCCCACAATTAAAAAAATTGGAAGCCCACAGGTTGGGTTCTCTCAATTGAATGGGTTTAGGCTTACCTTTTTAGCACAGCCCAGCTGCTCTGATATTGTTGCAAAAACCCAGTTGGGTTTTGGTTCTTTTCCTTGGTGGCGTCCCAGCAGAGGAAAAACAGGTTCAGAATCAGCAGGTCCAACAAATGAAATGAAGCAGATGCAGATGCAAATGCTATGAAATGAAATACAAAATAGCTAAAGAAAAACAGATAAAACACAGCACCAATCCCCGGCAGCGGCGCCAAAAACTTGGGGCCGGAAAGTGTATAAAAATGATGCGATGGAAACGGGCCTACAGTAATACCGCAAGTGCACGGTCGTCAGTTGTAGCTCGTGCAAGTACGGGTCGATCCACAGAGATCGGGTGTGTTTCGGAAGTGTTTTAGCTAATTGGGTTCCTAGATTTGCTTTGGGCTTAGAAGCCTTTGGAAGTGTTGGGCTTAATGTACTATTGGGTTTGAATGCCCTTTGAATGGATTGGGCTTAGTGGGTTTGTTAAACATAAAATGAACTGAGCTGGGCTCAGTTATATTTAAAGTGCAAATGGGCTTTGGTTCTTTGTTTAAGCTTTGGGCTCAATCTCACCTGAACAGTGAAATGGCCTTTTACAGTAATTGGGCTTGGTATTTGAGAGTTGGGCTTTGTTTCAGTGAGCTGATTTGAGCTTTGGGCTCAGCAGTTCAACTATGAGTTGGGCTTAACAGAGAACTAGGCTTTGGCCTTGACTATGAATTTGACTTGGGGCCTTACTGAACTGGGCTTTGATTTTGGTCTTACAGTTGGGCTCAGATTGTGCTCTGGGCTTTTGGAAGTGAGCTGTGGAGAGCAAAGCAATCAGCAGCAATGCAACAGCCCAGAGAAGTGGATTGGCAGCGCAGCTGCAGAGAGGCAAGAAGCAGTGCAGCGGCACCAGCAGCAGCAACCTGGTAGAGTAACAGGCACCAGCAGCAGCACACCAGAAGAAGTGGCAGCAGCACAGAAAATGCACAGCAGTGCAGTAACAACAGAGCTGCAGCAGCAGCTGCAGCTGCTCAAGCAGTGAACAAAAAGCAAAGCAGGGGTGCAACAGAGTTGCAGGGCAGGGGGGAACAATCAAGGTAAAAGCAAAACAAAGCAAGAACAAAGCTAAACTAAACAGTTGAAGAATGAATTGTGGTTGAGAATGAAGTAGATTATGGATGGGAACTAGGGGTTGAATTCACTCTAATTTTTACTGTGTATTCTCCTATAGAAAGTTAAACACAACTATGGTATTATTTCCAAAGCACTAATTGTCTTTCTACAGCACAACTAGTCAAGGGATTATGAATTCAGCTTGAGTTGCAGCTTATCAGCAGCTCATGAACCTAACTACAAAGCATACTTGGCATACATTGTGAAAGTGAGGTGATGATGAGCTAAGTTCAAGTTTTTCCTAAACTTGTTTAGCCTTCTAGAGCAATATTCAGTGTACTACACAATAAGACATTAGAGATTCATCAGTCCCTAGCATGGTGTTTAGAACATGACAAACATCATAACAGTGAGTAACAATGAATAGAAAGTCTAACATGAACACACAAAACAAACATTGAACTGAAATTAACATGTGAACACAAACATCTAACACACTAACAGGATGCAAATACAATTATAACAAGAACACAAGCATTACAGGAATATCACACATTTAGACATTAACAGTGCAATTTGACATTGGAATTAACCTAACCCAAATTGGGTGGAAACTTGGCTAGTCCAAGAACAAGTTTTTCATTCTACAGCACCTCCCTTTTATACCCAAATTAACAAATTAGGGTTTCAACACATTTTCCCCAAAAATATCACTACACAGTACAATTAGGGTTTAACTTATTACCCAAAATTTAGCTTCCAATCTCCAAAATTTGCTCGACCCATGCTTCTTGATGTCCCTCTGATCTTCCTGCTCCTATTGTCCCCTAATTTCTAGCTATTTTACTCACCCCAAAACCTAGGGTTTCAGAGGTTGTGAGATGAAGAAAATAGCTAGGCTAGGGTGTTGTCGGGTGTTGGAGATGGTGGTGGCAGTGATGGAACTGGTGGTGGTGAGGGAATGGTTGCGGCAGAGGAGACAGAGGAGGAGGTGGTGTTGCAGAGCTCTGCAATTTTTTTGGGAAGAAGGGGAGGAAGAGCTCGATGGGATTAGGATTAGGGGTTGTTTGGTTGGGAATAGGGTATGTGTTGCTATGGTGTGAGGCAGGATATCAAATTTAGATGTTGGCGAATCTGAGATGTTGGATCATTGGATCTAAGTGGAATCGAACGGATAGATGGAAGGATGTGTGAAGCGACCGTCGGATTCTGAGGTGCAACGAAGTTAACGGCACCAGATGGAGTTAGGTACTGTAGTGTAAGGCGGAATCATCGGGATTTGATGCACAGGCATAGGAGCGACCGTTGGATTCAACTACCATCTAATCTGAAGGCTTGGAATTTCAGCGCTGTGGTGCTTGGCAGAGACTTCCGATTTTTGATGCTCTATGAAGGAGCGACCGTCGGATGCTCCCGAGAACTGATCTGATGGCTGAGAACGGAGGCGCTTTTGTGTGTAGAAAATGAGGTTGTGCGCACCATTCTTCGCGGTTTCCTTGCGTAATTTCTCCCAGCTTTTCACTACTTTTCTGCTCTTTTCGCTCCACGACTCATCCGAACTTTATTTATTACCTAAAAATGCAAAATTAATTAATAAAAATATTTATTCTTGAAAACAATGAAAATACAGAATATGGGATAATATGTAGAATTAATGCGCAAAAGATGAGTTAAATGCCAACAAAAAGGGATAAATATATACAATATTTGGCACTCATCATAGGTCTTACCCGCAATGCCTGAAATTAATGCGTCTTCAAATGCAAATGTGGTTTGTACTTGTAGTTTCTGTCCACCTGACTTGAATATACTGAGATCTGCCAAGAATAAATATGAACTGAAGGCACATGGAAGTTGCATTAAAATCAAGAGAAGAATTTTTTTATTCTTTTTTTTTTCCTAAATCACTTATTTATTAAATTTCAAATCAACGTTCCCAAATACAACTCATAAAAAGGACCAAGAAAAGTCTTCTGAAAATAAAGAAATACTTTCTTTTTATAGAAAAAAGAGTAAGAGAGCTCAATAGAGCTAGCTACTCCAGTTTACAGCCAAGGGGATCACATGAGTCAAGGATGGCATCAGGGTAATCCATCAAAATATGAGTATGAATATTACAATTATCCTTAATAATATTGTTTGTAGGATACTGCAAAGCAGACCAAAGAGACCGGAGGTTAGGTCCTTTCCAGTTAAAGTTTTGAAAAAAGATAGAGTGACTAGCCATCCTAGCTAAGTTGGCTACAGTGGTGTTTTGTTGAGACGCCAACTTGATTAGCCTTCCCAAAAAAAAATCAATAGGTTCTATGTTTCTGTCGGTGCTTTATATGTAATCTCCTTGAAATCTTTCTTGAACTTGTAGTTGATAGAGAGACTGAATGGTGTGTAGAATTCCTTCTTCCTCTGTTGCATAATCAATGTGCTGCTGGTGCATTTCCTTCCCCCAGTTCAGTGCAAGTTGAGCTCCTCTGCTTGCTCTGTCTGTTCTACTGAGTCCAGTTGTAGTGTCTTTGATGTTCCATGCTCCCAAGCATTGACCTGTAGAAGACATTGCCAAGAACGCAAAGTTAGTATAGGATGGTAAATCACTATTAGCCATATTATTATTGATTTCTAAGATGTGTATGCTATTAGTGATGCCAAAATTTCCCCCAGAGGTTGTGTTCAGACTGATAGAGCTTGAATGCTGAGCATTTGTGTCCCTCTGATAGTAGGGATTGTTTAATATATGGCCTGGGTTGTGATGCACCCTATAGTAGTTGCAGAGGTGTTGAGTGATCTTCAGAGATGTAGCTGCTACCGAAGGAGTTATATTTCTGAATATTTGATCACATCTAGCTTTCCAGATGAATCAGCAAATGGTAGCAAAGGTAGCATTCCAGTTAGCTCTGGGGTTATTCTGAGTAAACCAGTTGTTCAACCAATCATGGAAAGATATGAAAGTAATAAAGAGTTGGTGATTTTCTCCAAAAAGCTTGGCCCAAACATCAGAAGCAGCTGGGCAGGCTAGAAGAACATGAGTGATATCTTTAGAGGAATTCTTGCAAATTGAGTATACGGGATCAATATAATGCAGGATACTAGCAGTCTTGGCATTGGTTGGAAGAATTCCATGAGCACATTTCCAGAAGAAGAGTTGGATAGCTGGTGTAGTGTCTAGGCTCCATATTTGCATCCAGGGAGCTATGATAGCATCATTAGCATATTTGTCATTAATCTGCTTGTCATATAGGGATTTGACAGAGAATTTTCCTGTATTGGTCAGGCTCCAGTTTATAGTATCTTCAACATTTGGGTTATGATGGGTAAGGATGATGAGATTTTGAATATCTTGAGTAAACCATAGAGCTAAGATTGTATGACCCCATTCTCCATGAGTATTGCAAAGTTGGTTCACAGTTTTGAGGTTAGGAGGGCAGAGTGGAGGTTTTTGAATGATGTCATGAAAACCTTCAATCCATCCGTCTTCCCAGATATGTATTTTTGTTTCATCTCCAATCTTCCAAATGTAGTATTGTTGAATACAAGAGTACCTTCTAGAATTCCTTTCCATAACTAATAATCAGTGTTTTTTGGTTTGGTGTCCATTCTGATGACTTCTTGATTAGGATAATGGGAGGCTTTCATAGTATTGCTCCAGAGAGAATTTGGCTCTTCAATTAATCTCAAAACAATTTTGGAGATTATTGCTATATTGAAATATTCCATATTTTTGAAGCCCAAGCCCCGTAGCTCCTCTGGTTTGTTAACAGCATCCCAAGAAATGTAGAATAGGCCTTTAGATTTGTCTTGCTCCTTATTCCAGAAGAAGTCCCTTTGTATAGCATTTAGTTCTTTGCATGTACCTTTGGGGATCTTGAAGCAGTTCATTTGGTATATACTTGAGGTGGAAGTAACAATTTGGATGAGAGTGATTTTTCCAGCTATAGATAGATTGGTTTTCCAACCAGCAAATCTTTGCTTTAGTTTTTCCCCACATGGTTTGAAAGCTTGGATCTTGCTTCTGTTGGTGAAGAGGGGGAGCCTAAGTATTTATCAGTGCTGCTAATCCTTTAAACCTGCAGGGCTTCACCAATTTCATCTGCAGTATCTGGAGCAGTGTTTTTACTGAAGAAAATTCCAGATTTAACAAAGTTAATCAATTGTCCAGAGGATTGACCAAATTCTTGGAAGATCTTGATGAGATTGTTGCGTTCGGTCATGTTGGCTTTGCATAAAATCATGCAATCATCAACAAATAAAAGATGGTTAATAGCAGGAGCATCATTGCATATTTTGGTTCCATGAATGAGCCCTTGAGTTTCAGCAGATATCAGATATATTGATAAAGCTTCCATGCAAAATAGAAATAGATATGGGGATAGAGGGTCTCCTTGTCTGAGCCCTCTAGTTAGTTTGAAGAATTTTCCAGGAGAACCATTTACTAAAACAACAAGGTTGGTAGTAGAAATGCATTGGTGGACCAGGTTGCACCATTGATTGCTGAATCCTATTTGTGTCATTACTTTGATAAGAAATTCCCAGTTAACCCTGTCAAAGGCTTTGGCCATATCAATCTTAATTCCCATGGCGCCATCAGCTTCTTTTTTCCCTTTTCTGGTGTTCATATAGTGAATAATTTCATGGGAAATGGCAATGTTATCAGAGATTTGTCTGCCATGGATAAAAGAATATTGGAAGGGTGAGATAAGTTTGGGTAGAAGAGGTTTGGATACGATTTTGTAGGTGGTATTGCATAAGGAGATAAGCCTGAAATGGGCTGGGGTAGTTGGGTTATCAGTTTTAGGGATGAGAGAAATAAAAGTGGAGTTCATCTCTTTAAGAATGAAGCCGGAGGTGAAGAAGGTTTGAACCATGCTGCTGATGTCTTTTCCAACCACCTCCGAGTTAGTTTGGAAGAAATTTGGTGGGAAGCCATTAGGACCTGGAGTTTTATCTCCTACCATGCTGAAAAGAATGTTTTTGATTTCCATATCATCAGGAGTTCTTAGAAGGTTGATGTTCTCAGTGTTGGTAATGGTAGTGGGTATGAGATCTATGAGGGATTGGTTGATGGTTATAGGTTCAGCAGCAGCCATAGTAGCAAAATGCTTGGTGAAACAATGATGAATTTCATTAATGTGGTGAAGTCAGGTGCCATCCTCTTGCTGAATGTATACAATTTTGTTTCTTCTGTATCTTTTCTTGGCAGAAATATGGAAGAAGCTGGTATTTTTATCTCTAAGTTTGATGAGTTGATCTCTGCTTTTAGTCTTCCATAACTTTTCTTGAATGTCTTGCCAATGTTCCACTTTCTTCTTGGCCTCTCTTATAGCCTGGCCTCTATTGTTGTTTAAAATGTTCTTAGTAATCCATTCAAAATGATTAATACTGTCTTCTAGGTTAGTCTTGATGTTCCCATAAATTTCTTTGTTCCATTTCTTTAATTTGATTTTTATATCTCTTAGCTTCCTAGCTATCTTAATAGCAAGAGAGCCTTTGTGTTGAGTCTTCCAACATTCATCTATGATATCTTTTCAATCTTTGTGATCCATCCAGGGCCCAAAAAATTTAAATGGTATGTGACCCTATTTCCTGGATGGATTGGTATTGAGAAGAATGGGGTTATGATCAGATCCAATAACAGGGAGGTTTGAAATGGTAGAGTTAGGGTGTATGTCAAGCCAACTTTCAGTAGCAAAACCTTTATCTAATCTTTGTTCTGTTAACTGGGGACCAACTCTTCTGTTAGTCCATGTAAAGGGACATTCAATATAGCCCAAATCTGTAAGATTAGCTGCTTCCAATTTCTCTAGAAAGATATTAGCTTCATTATAATCAATAGAGTGTTGGCTGAATTTTTCATGAGCATGCAAAACAAAATTCATATCACCCATTATCAGCCAAGGTGGGGGGGGGGGGGGGGGGGGTGTTATGAGTGTGATTATTTTCTATCATTTTCCAGGAGTGCAGTTTATCAAGAGTGGTGTAGGGGCTGCCACAGTATCCTGTGAAGAGCCAAGGTTCCCCTTCAATAGGGTAAACAGTGGCACTTATATGATAGTTAGATAAGTCCTCTATAGTGACATTAAGATTGGTTTTCCAGGCCAAAACTAGGCCACCAGCAGTTTTAGATTTACCTCTAGGTTCTACAAACCAAAAGTTTGTGACTCATATGTTGCTAAGGATAGATTTTAGGTTTCTGGTTTGTTGTTTGGTTTCAGATAAAAAGAATATGTCAGGATTATGCTTATTTAACATATTATTCAGATGCCTACTAGTGTTTGGCTGGCCTATCCTTGACAATTCCAAGTCAAAATAGAGTAAAATTGTCAGAAATAAGAAACATGAGGATATGTGAAAATTATGATGATGTATCCTAAGTAGGGGTTACTAAGTAATATAGTACTGATATGGATAATACTAATTATAATGATAATTTTGATAAATGTGTACTGTAAATTCTGACAGTTGTAGCTGAGAATAGAGTTTGATACCTGAGGGGTTATGAAAGGATTTGCTCCCTCAAGGATTCCAGTATTCATGTCATTGAGATGATCCTCTTCCATGTGCATCATTTTATTGTTGTTTCTCTTGGTGGGTTGTGTCTGGTCCCGGTGGTGTAAGAGATTACTAGTTGAATCCTCTGGAATGAAGAGCTTTCTTTTTGGGTCAAGTAATTGAGGATGAAGTTTAGTATCAACAGCCTTGAGTTTGAATTCCTGCTTTCTTCTTTCCCAAAGGAGTTGTTTCTGTTTATTGAACTCCTCATTGATTTGGTTTTGAATTTCAGTTAAAGATGGAGTAGTTTCAAAGACATTAGAGACAACATCATTGGGGTTTGGGTCGTGGTGGGGGTTATTGATTTTTGGAAAAATGTACTCAGGAGTAGTAGTATTTTCCATACCAGTTGTACTAGTAGAATGCAGTTTCCTGGATGCATCTTTAATGTTGATGCCTTTTTGCTTCAGCAATTTTTCTTTATGCTTATTACTCTCAATGATTTTCCTGTGCTTCTTTTGGCAAGCAAGAGCCTCAGAATTAGTAGTAGGTATTCCTCCACTGATGGGTTGGTGCAGGACAGCTTTAAAGATTATATAATCCTCAGGCCCATCAAGTTCTTCAGAGCTGTTCTTGAGAAGGATCTGTCTTTGAGCTAACCTCATTTTGATGGCAAACTCATCAGCTGCATCCTTGTCAGAGTAGTGCCTTATCTTGATAATATTTTGAGGGCTATTGGTGTTGGAATTGTTAGGGGTGTTGGAATTTTTAGGGGTGTTGGATGATGAGGGGTATGAGTTATTGAGGTTTTAAGGATGGTTGTGTTGAGAGGTGTTTTGAGGTTGTATTTCTTTTTCCTCACAAAGAGGGCCAGGATGGTCAATGATTCTGCATACTTTGCAGAAGGCAATACCATTCAGAGCATAAGCCATCTCTAACCAATAAGATGTTGTGGGGTTTTCATAAGCATCAATGCCATATTTCAAAGCTCTTGTAACATCAATAGTTAGAAGAACTTCTAGATTTTTTTCATCTTCATCTCTGCCATAAGATTTCCTTGACTCTTGATGAATTCCATCTGGTTTAATGATATTTTTGATATCAGGGATGATGTATTTTGGAATCCTTTTAACCAGAGTCCAAATATAAACCTTGTAGAAATTAGCTTCATCAATGAAATCGGGTCCAGAGGGAGGTACTTCAGTGAGGACTATGAGTTTGTCGAAAATGCCTCTGGTTCCTCCTTTCCTAAAGACTTTATAATCCTCTAAGCTTCCAAGTTTGATAGAATAGTAGTTTCTTATTTTTTTTCCGAAGATTGACCCCAGCATGTCTTCTGAGCTCCTAGTTTGATTTGATAAACCTAGAGATAGTTCTAGTTTCATGAGAAATTTTGCTACAATATCTGCCAATAAAAACCCATTTCCAATCTTCTTTGTTTTTGGGTAGAGTATTCTCAGCATTGATGAAAACTTTTAGGAACAAGTCTTCAGGAATGTTCAAGGAGGAATTCATTTGTTCAACTAGATTTTCTACTTGATCAATGGGTTTAGTTCCAGAAGATGAGGCCATGAGAAAAACTTTAGAGATAGTAATGGTGGTGGTGGTGGTGGTATAGAGAGTGATGTTATGTTTAGTACTGAGACTATTAACTTTAATTTGAATTTGAAGTTGCAGTTTTGTTGTGTATATGGGTTTCATTTTGTTGTTTAGCTGCAGATGATGGTGATGTAGCTTAATAGTCCAAGGGTCATCTGAAGAGAAGTACAAGAGCCATGTGCTACCATTGCAGTTCCAGTATCCGTGTTGTTGAGATTTGCTGACCAAGATGGAGTTATTGACTACTGGCGAACCTTGGGGGGCTGACCTGTCAAGAAACCAAAAACCATCAAAGTACAAGATAGTATAAAGATAGGGGTTAGCTGTCCTAAGTAAGGTATTTAAGGTAAAAAAATCGTGGGTGAAGTCCAGAGAAAATCTAAGCATGTCTCTAATTATGAAACGTCCAGAGTGCATAGGATTATAAAAATTAAAGACTAGCAGGTAATGTCTAGAGAATAGAAAAACTGGATCAGGTAAGGAAAGAAGTATGATAGTGGGCTTGGCAAAATTGAGTTTCGAGTGAACACATTTACTAACCGCTACGTAGGAGGACTTAGAATAGGAAACAATTTGCATGAGATACCACTCAGCCGAGCTGCTTAAACGAGTCAGATGGATTGAAAGATGATTCGTAATTGTGTGGTTAGGACGTGTGCAAGGTGTTGCAGTTACTGGAGCCGAACACGTTATGCCGCCAAGTGTAGTGCTGCTCGTTCTCACTTCCCATCTGTCAAAGAAAGAGATATAGGGTTAGTCAGCCTAATAAGAAAGCATTTGTGCTTCTTAGGCTATAGGTAATGATCTTTTTGATGCGGGAAATTTGAAACGACAGTAAAAAGGGGATGAGTGTAGAAAACGGAAAGGTGTAATCTTTGGGAACCGTCGCCACTTAATGGTGAGAATACCCAACACCAATCAATAAAATCCTTTATAAGAATCCTTGCCGGGGGTAAGAGATGTTTTAGTTTCTTAGTCCGTTCTTCTCCTATTTCTTTCTCCTTATTGAAATTACTCCATTCAATCCAATCAAAATGTCTGATACTGTTAAGAATGTTGATCGAAAGGGTAAGTAGAAATTGGTTGAGGTTGATGTTGAGCCGAGAAAATCCATTGGTATCCCTGAGAGCACTGTATCACTCGGTTTCCATATGGAATCGCATTCCCACAAGTTTGTGAATCGACTGGTTTTGAGAGTGATTTCACATGGTATTTGGACGATCTTAAACATAATGTTGAAGTGAAGATTGAATAGTGCTTGTAAGATGATGGACCATCATTGGTCGTGCATGAGTTGATGATGGATTCTCCAGTCGATCGTCTTCGAATTCATTTCAATCAGCCAAAGCCTGCACCAATAAATCAGGAAACAAGCAACCCATTTGCGGAATTGGAGACCAAATTCGGAAATGGTAGCAGTAGTGGACATGCATCTGGTGAAAAAGTGCAAGGATCGTCTAGAGTAGGTTCTGATGTTGAAGGTTGCTATATTACTGGAATTCCCAAATCTATAGAGAACCCTCAGATGGGTTCCAAAGAACAATGGGTATTGTATGCTTTCCACCCCAAATATGGACCATTTGAGGTTCATGAAGCCGTTGTTGTCGTGGCTGATCGCTTTTTGGTGTCTAGAGTGAGTAGGGTAGGTTTCCAATCTATAACACTTGAAGAAGATGAGAGATTGATGGTCCATCAGTTGGCTGGTCAACCATGGCATCATGATGATCCAATGCACTTTCCAGTGATGGATGCTCTGTGTCTATCTACTGCAAAAATTGGCCGAGAGATTTTTGCAGGTTTTGGAAGAACAGAGGATGATCCAACCACCGTTCCATTTGCTGAGCCAACCACCGATCCAACATCCAATCCTGTGGAAGAATCCAAGATGGAAGAGCCTGCACAAGCAATGAGTGAAACGGAGGTCTCTCCCAGAGGTGCTGCTGCGAGTGCGGTTGCCGGAGAAGAAGTGAATCAATCTCCGGTACTTGTAAGGCGATCTTCTAAAGCTAGGATTCCAATGACTCGCAACCGAACTCAGAGCTTAAGTCAAGGGACTCGGATCAAGGCTCAGCTCTTTCACCAGTAAGAGAATGCTTGATCCTTTTCTTTTATCTTCGCTTAAAAACTTTAGTTGGTTTTTGAAGATGGGTTTATAGAGGGGTTGGTTTATGGTAAATATATTGCACTTTTTAAGGATTAAACAGGTGTGTTTGATGGTTTTAATTTTGTTTGAACGAATTCGGTTTCTTTCTTTATGGATTGCTTTGAATTGGTAATTGTGTATGTTATCTTTGATATTTCTATGGATGGAATGCCTCTGGTGGTTGTGAATGCTAATATACTGATTGTGAACATGTAATTTCTGGAGAGATTTATCCTTGTGATGAATATGATGTGAAGCCATGAGCTGATTATAATTAGCTAAGATATGTGTGGTGATAGAATTATGGTAATCAGTATAACTCAATAGGTGTTGATAGTAATTAGCAATTAGATCCTTATTGAGCATGTAATGAATATTAGTAGGGGGTATCCCTGGATCAATTTTGGTGTTGATGAGTAAAATGGTAGGATTATATTGAAGTATTCTAAGGGGGGAAGCTCATCAGAGAGGTAATGGTGAGGCTTTTAGTAGAATTTGTGATGAAGGTGATGTTGGTAACAGTAGTGATAGTAGTCAGAGTCTGGTTTGTGATGAGAGTGATTTCTGAAATTCCTGTTGTGGTAGTGATATTTGAGATGTTTATGATTCTGGTGGGGATTTTGTAATTCTTGTAATTCATGATAATCCCCATTCCATTGCCAATTCAGCTGCACATAACACTGCATAGTTTACTGCAATGTAATTTGTTGCAATTCCAAGGCCTCCACATAGAGTACCTATCACTTGATAATATTCATCCATGATAACCACTCCAAAACCAGTTGCTCCTAGATTACCAAAAGATGATCCATCACAGCAGAAGAGTATATAACCAATTGTTGGAGGAGTCCATAAGCATACTTTGATACACTAAAATCTTGTTTTCCTGTATCCCAAGATGAAAAAGCTTATTACTTGATCATCATAATCTTGACTCCATTTATGACCCTTCATTCTAATTCATCCTTCCTGCACATATTTCATTACTTTCCTTTTAATACCCTGAGCATTTGGTTTGATTTCTTCAAAGTATTTTCTATTTTTCTGGAACCATTTTTTTTGTTTGAGAATAGCACAAGAGGCAATAATCCAGATTTCTTGTATAAGAGGACTCTTGTTTTTAGCACATCTCCAAACTTCTTCAAAGGATTCAGGAGCCTTGAAATTGAATACAGCAAATCCATATTCCCATATCTCCACACTGACAGAACATTCCCACAGTAGATGGTTCATACTATCTTGTTCTTTCTCACACACACAGCATCTAGATGCTAGTTCATATCCGTTACTTACCATAATAGCATCATCAATATATGATCCTTGCACCAACTTCCAAATGTTACTTGAAATACTTGGATGTAAAAAGTTATTCCATACATACCTTGACCAATGCTTCTTAGGTTCTTTATGTCTGAGCTTATTCGTTGCATCTGGCATAGTAGGTGTGCCTTTAATATCTCCATTCCAGATTACTTCATCTTCATCTCTATATATTTCAGGAAGTTTTTGATTCATTAATATTACTTGAATTTCACTTGGTATAGACCATGTACCTTCATTTAAAATATCAGCTAGCTTCATCATTTTGTTATTTAGGAAGAACTGAGAAGATCCCATTTTATCCACTAGAGGAGTGTCCCTTATCCAAACTTCATGCCATACTGATATGTCTTCACCATTTCCACTTTCCAATGTCCACGCAGTAGATAATTTCCATGCATTACTCCATTGGCCATTTTTATCCATGTACTTTGCCTTGAAGAAAGCTGCCCAATCTTCGAGTGCATGATTTTCCACATCATCTTCATCAAAAATGCCATGTTTATTACTGCAAGTCTTGGGATAGCTAGGCCACCTTCATTAAATGGAGTGCGAACTCTTTCCCAAGCCACAATTTTGAACTTTCTAACATCACCATCACCCGACCATAAAAAAATTCTGATAACTTTCTCACAAATTTTAATTACATATGAAGGCCATTTGTATACTTCCATGTTGTAAATGGGGATAGTGCAAAGAACTGACTTTATAAGCACTAATCTTTCTTGAAAATACAATATTATCCCCTTCCAAGCTGCAAGCTTACTTTGTAACATTTCGACCATTGGCCAAACTATTGAGGTTTTAACTCTGTCAGCTGATAATATGACACCCAGATATTTGTCAGGAAAATCACTTCTCTCCATTTGAATTATATCTTGAATCAAAGATTTCCTTGAATCATTTGTACCATCAATAAATAGTTTACTCTTATTATTGTTAATTATCTGTCCAGAGCATTTTTGATATTCATCTAATAGCTGCAGAAGTTTTTGTAGAGTTTTTTTCCCTCCATTGCAAAACATGAAAACATCATCCGGAAAAAATAGATGAGTTGGCCTTATCCCCTTCCTGATGACCGTTGGAGATATCTTTCCTTCATTCACCAACTGAGTAAGCTTCTTACTTAGTACTTCTTCCATTAGCACAAACAAAATTGAAGAAACGTGTTCTCCTTTCCTTAGATCCCTACTCATAGGAAAAAAGCCACAAGGTCCTCCATTTATTAAAAATGATATTCTTGCAGATTTAAAGAGGTTGTGCAACCAATCACACCAATTTGTTGAAAAACCAAATTTCTGAAGTACTTGAAAAAGAAATTCTCAACTGACAGAGTCATATGCTTGTGAGATGTCAAGTTTAAGTCCATCATTACCTCATCTTCTTTTCTTCTTCATTTCATTGACCATTTCAGATGCAAGTAAAACCTGCTCTTGGATGCATCTGCCTTTTATGTAAGCTGCTTGTTGAGGGGACACCAGCTTTTCCATTAGAGTGCTCATCCTTACAGTCAGTATCTTTGTGATAATTTTAAAACTCACATTACTCAGGCCAATTGTCCTAAACTGACTTGGATTTTTTTCTCCCTGCACCTTTGGAAGAAGAACAAGGAAGCCTGAATTGAGGCCTTTAGGAATGAACTTTTTTTGCCAGCAATATTGGATTTCTTAAACTACATCATCCTGTATGATCTGCCAGCAGGCTCTATAAAAGCATCTGAGAATCCATCTGGACCTGGAGAGCTATCTGGATCCATGCTGAAAACAATGTTTTTGATCTTTTCTATGTTAGGAATGGCATCCAAAATATTTTGGTCTTCCACGGTAATATTTTTTGGACTAACCTCTAATAATGAATCTGCTATTTTCACTTCTTTAAATTTGAATTTATTATCAAATTGACTTACTAGAAGATCTGCTATCTTTTTTTTTATTTGAAATAACATTCCCAGTATCATCTTCTAATTCACTTATACAATTTTGTGTTTGCTTTATCTTGATGGAGGTATTAAAAAACTTTATGTTGGAAGCTCCTTCCTTTATCCATTTCACTCTTGCTTTTTGTTTCATCATTGCATTCGGTTGGACTCCCTTAGTGTTAAAATAATTTTTTGCTTCCACCAACTCATTCAAGTTCTCTTCATTAAAAGGATTGTTATCAGATTTTTCTATTGCTTCTTGAACTCTTACTTCAGCTTCTCTAATTTGGACATTCACATACCCAAAAACCTTCCAATTCCATTCTTTAAGAATATTTTTTAACCTCTTCCAATTTGTTTGAAACACAAAGGCAAGATCTCCTATAATAGGTTCTGACCAACTTTTTTGAACTGTCTCCATGAAATAGGATGAGATATCCACATTTTCTGAAATTTGTGGGGGGAGTTCTTTGGCTTTGGAATATTTTCACAACCTCCAAATATAGGTGCATGATCTGAAGGAATTCTTAAACCAACCTTGAAACCCCAATCTGCATAATTATGTAGCCATAATTGATTGAACATTGCTTTGTCCAAGCTGCAAAGTATTCTTTTACTGCCATGCTGATAATTTGACCATGAATGTTGTAATACTGATTTTGGATCTTGAAGTAATCCACAACCATCAATACAATTGTTGAAATCCAACATTGATCTTTTATTAAGAGCTTTTCCACTAATTTTCTCTTCTGCACAAGTAATAACATTGAAGTCTCCATGAATTAACCATGGCTTCTTCAAATCACTAATCATTTCCATCTCAGACCATAAAAATCTTCTCTAGAACCACCCCCACATGAGCATCAACTCCTGATATTAAAGAATCTCCCACACTCACAGTGATCATTTGACTTGACATAGACACAACTGTTGGTGTTGGTAATGTCTTATTCCAAAATAACCAAATGTTCCCTTTTTTATTTGAAACTGAATTATGAATCACCATACTTTGCATCACAGATAGATTCAACTTATTACAAAAATAAGAAGTGCAAAAAAAATTTGGTTCTACAACCAAACTAGTGAAGGATTAAATTGATTTACTAAAGACCAAAGTTTTTCTTGAGACCTAGGTCTTTTAAGGCCCCTTAAGTTCCAGAATAAGACTTTCATTGTTTAGGATGGAGGCCTATTGTGCCTCCTTTTCCATGATTTTTTATAAAATTGTATTTCACTGGTACTTGTTGAGGAATTACCTTAGGTTTTGCATTCTTCATTTGAGTTCCAGTTTGTGCAGGTGCACTTAGTTTTTGAATAACTTTGGACCAAGAGGTAGTAGGAATTCTTTTCTCAGATACTGATCCATTCTTTTCATTGACATACTTAACCACACTTGTATCCAGAGAATTGTCTTCCACTATTTGTAAAACTTTAGCTGGACTTATCATGTTCATGACAATATTGTGCTCCTCTTCAGTTATACTTTGTAGAGATCCAAATTTCCCTGAATTACTTGGAATGTTACTTGTTGTGCTTTGAACTGGTTCTTCAGTAATGCTAATTTGAGTCACTGGTGTGTTTCACATATATCAAATTTCTCCATAATTTTGATTGGTGTCACATTAAAATTTGATGTAGGCATACGACCTGCTTTCTGATTCTCTGTTGCTTCTTGATTTGAATTCTTCTTTGCTATGCACTCTGGCTGAGTATGACCAATAATTTGACAATTTGGACAAAATTTAGGAAGCTTTGTAAGTAGAACACTCTGCATAAAGCCTCTATATTTGGTCTTAATCCAAAGTTTATGAGGAATCTTTTTTTCTAAATCAATTTCCACCAGAACTCTTGCATATAGACCATTCTCATAGTTCAGAATGACTTCATCAACTTTTACTGGTGTTCCAATTGCACTGCTAATGGTGAAAAGAGTTTTTTCATCCCAATATTCCAGACTGAGACCAGGATAATGAACCCAAACCATAGCTAAGGATGTTCTTTGATTCTCTGGTCTAAAATTAGGCATCAAATTTCGAATCCTTAAAACTTGATCAAGGACTTCCCATTTACCAGCTTTGATTGTATTTCTATCTTCCATATTCTCCAATTTGATTGTGAAAAACCCCTTTCCCAGAGGAATCATTTTACATTTACCAGTTAATTTCCATTGATTTTTCAAACTCGTAACAACATCAACAAACTTGATTCTCAAAAAATCAAGCCTACCAATTAGAGAAAGCTTCCATACATCATATCTATCTTCTGAGAAATTATTGATCAAATCGATCGATGGACTTTCTTCAACAGGAGTAACCATATTTATTTCTGGGACTTCCATCTTAATAAAACCTTATTTTTTGATGATAAACTATTTAAAAGAGATCGAAATAGTAGGTAAACATCATTTAAAAACACCAATCATGAATTATTATGTAAGAAATCACATGAATTAATGATTAGCTTCCCTGAAAGCGATGATTGAAACGAAATAATGTTCTCCGAGTTGATCACCTATTTGTAGAGCACTGAGTCGACCGATCTTTTTTTCCGAGGAATTTTTATCAAAATTACGAGTCGTAGGGTAATGCTAACATCATGTGCAAATCATATAAACTCTTGGTGACTCTTTGCATGAACATCTTACCGATTTTTTTTTAAGGTTAACGGAAAGACCAAACAAAAAGAAAAACAGAAAATGACATGGAATAAGAAAATTCATCTGGCCGATGAATAATATTAGGAGGAAAAGACCATGTTTCAGAAACATGGTTTGCAATATCAAAAGCTGCTAAGTTGTGAGCCGACACATTGGCTTTTTTCCAGACAAAGCTGAACTCAGTCGAGTTAAAACTTGAGACTTTGTCCTTTATATCGTTGATGTTGTTCCTAATACGCCACGGGACTTCAGCACTTTTGTATCTAAAATTGTTGATGACATTTAAGGAGTCACCTTCCAAATCTGAAACCTTTTCCCATTGGCAGATCAATTCCAATTAAGGCCCCATTAGCTTCAACTTCAATTGACTGGTGTAATCCAAAACTTTGGACTGACCACCTTGGGATCCAGATCTTACAACTGACGCACATGCGTACCACTTAGACCCAGCCACCCCATCAAAGTTTATCGTAATTTTCTCAGTAGGAGGAGGTTTCTAGTTCTTGTTTTCTGAATCTAGCATGTCTTGTTCAGTAGGAAACAAGTAGAGTTTTGGCTCCCAGAATTCGTATTACACCCGTAAAGGGCTTCTCTGATAAAATCACAAACAACTTTTATATCTCAAAAGGCTTATGTTTATCGAAATAAATAACCTTTTAATCCTGGAAAATCAAGTCACAGAGAGTTACACCAAGATCAAAACACAAGAGCAGAGTCTTCAAAGTCTTAGATCTTCGATTTAATCTTCAAAGTAACAACTTGCAACAAGAAACTTGATTTCTGATTTATTTTCGCACAGAACGGAGTCTGTTAACAATGGAAAATCAATAATCTATCTTACAGATCTAGAATAACTTAGATCTGTAGAAATGTTAAATTTTTGATCTAGTTTGAGTGTCCTTATATCAGAAGAGAAGGATCATGGAATAAACAAACTAAGTGCAGTCAAACATTCAACAACTATTAGTCAATCAAATCAATAATCGGAAACTAAAATAACAATGCAATTATCTAGTTTCCCACCAACGGTACTCGTAGAGCTTTTTGATCCCACATAAGTCTTTAAACGAGCGGTCGTAAGATATATTTCCTAATTAGGGTACTTTCCTCTCCAGATAGACGGCTACACCAGAAACAACAAGAATGAAGTTTTCCTGGCTCTTAGGATAGTTTGCAAGAAATACAAACTCGGGAAGAATGAAGATTTCCTGGCTCTTAGGATAATTTTGAAAGAAATACAAACTCAAGAATTTATAGACCAAGGTTGTTTATACAAGGAAGAAATTACACATAAAATGGTGAGAGAAAAAACAAAAAGAAAGAGAAAGGAAAAAAAAAACATAACTCTTCATTATTCTTGTGAATCAAATCAGATAGAACTAGAGATTGATTGATTTCCAAGTTGCAAGCTAACATTTGACGAAGTTCAGAAGATTCCTCTTTGAGTCGATCAATCAATATTAATATTATAAAAAATCCATACGACATCTTCACATATCTTTTAGCCATAATTCATACGAAATCTTCACATACCTTTTATCCATATTCTAAAATCAATCAATATTAAGATTATAACAAAACAAGTGAAAAACTCTTATTTTATACCAATTTCTAAAATCTTCACTGGTCCAATATTTTGACTCATTAAAATCATTATGAATTCTTCTGCATGTTGGGTTGTAGCTGATATTGAAGGAAAAATATTTATGTAAGTGAATCATCAACAAAAATGATAAGGGTTTCATCATCTTCTTCTTCCGGCAGTTTCATAGGCATGGGGAAAGTAACCGTAAAATTGTGTTAAAATCCTCGACAAATAAAGATGTTCATGAAGAATCCACCATCATCATCATCGAGAAAGAGTTTGAACAGAAATTTTAAGATGCAAAAATGGAAAAGAAATCGGATGAAGATATTTTTAATTTTTAGGGTACACGAAAGAGCTAGATAATTGATCTGACCGTGAGGATATCTATTGGGGTTGGGACTTGTAATTTTATTATCTCATGTACCCATAATTTGCGCCTGCGGTCCATATTGTATGGGGTTAGTAGTTAGTACATAGTATAGTTTTCATTTTATCCACTTCTGAAATCTCATCTGGAGGCTTATCTAAATATTTTTCATAATGGTCAGATGGCCTCGTTTTATTAGTGTTAATTATTTAATAAGATTATATAATTTAGTATTAATTATTAAATTAATGAATTAATTTTGATTTAAAATTAGACTTAGCGGCTTGATTTATTTATTTTTTGAGGGAAGAGAAGTAGAAGGAAAAAATAGATGTTTATTTCAACATTCTAGATTTTGATTCATCCAACCAAGAAAAGTGATTCCTTTGAGAAATTTGAGATGGGAGATCATTATATAATAGAGAAATTAAATTTTACATACCTACTGATAGTAAAAATACTTAAAAGATTGAAGAATATAATAATATCTTTGATTTAAAGAATCTTTTATGACTTTGCTCGATCGTATTGCATTCCAAGTTTGTTCTCAATGTCATAGTTATTACAGGGTTGCTAGAGAATTGCTCGTTCGAACTCACAAGTGTTTCTATATCAAGCTTGTTGTCAAATTTAGTTGTCAAAACTATATCTTGATTTCTAGTCTACAATTAGTTAAGTCTCGGTCTAGGATAAAGATAGTTTAAAAACGAACCAGTCATCATTGTGTTCTACCATTTGAAGGCGAAGATCAACCGAAGTTTTTGGAGAACTTCATCAACAAAAGATAAGTGAAGATTGAACCACCTAATTCTCAAGTTATATTCACTTTTCTATCCTTGAGACGTTGTTCCGTAACTAATTAGACTATCATGCATAGACAATAATTTCGAGTCAAGTTTATCTTGATAATTAGTTCTCGAAATGCAACGACTAAGCTTAATGAACATTTGTTCATACTTGATGAATTTTGGTTAAGGAAAATTTATTGTTCGCAATCAAAATCATGATTCAAGTTTTGACGTTCGAAAATAGCCTGGAACAGTGATATTTGTCATTGATGTTATTCGGGAATGTTTCGAATCGAGTTAGAGAGAAATATAGAACTACTATAGATTCAGATATAAGACAGTGTTATCATTCAGTCTTACAAACTGGGAAAATTGTTATAATTCTTAACCCGTATTACATGTATTCGTACACGTATCGGAGTAGCTATATATATATATATATATATATCGACTTATAGATTTGTGGTACGCATATTTTTATGTACACCATGTAAAAATCGGTTCAAATCGTGAACCGGATCGGTATGCACACTCTTATGCAAACCATTTTAAAATTGTGGTTACGGAACCGGGTTAGTTTACAAACCAGTAAACGTACCGAAATAGTTATGTGTTCCTGAACTCGGTTTAGTACCCAAACCGGTACGCAAACCAAAATAGTTATTTGAACTCCAGAACCGGTCATAGTCTTAAAGTCTCCAGACCGGTACGCATACCTAAATTTTTATGTTAACTTCGGAACTTGGTTTGGTTAAATGTTTACAAACCGGTACACGTACTCTGACTGAACTGAGTCACGAACTGCTATGATATTTGTACTTTCTGCATTTACTAACCATGTCGATTATCATCGATTGCAATAACTTATTTCTACGAGATAATTAGTGTTTGATTAATTCTCTAAAACACTAGACTTATTCGATCAAATGATTGTGACTTAAGGTTAACGTCTTAACTGTTCATGAAAATGAGTATTAAGCTTTTAAGTTCAAATCGGCTAGTTTTAGATAACCACCTTGAACATAGTCTTTATACACGGTTCGGTTACGGTTTCACCTAACCAGAGTGTATATCTTGTTTATGTAAATCAGATTCAAAAATTCATCTAACGGTGGATATTGTTAATTTGCTTGGTTCCAAAACTGTCTTATCTTAAACCTGAAACAACCTATGCTTTGAATGTCTATAAAAGGGAAACTCCAAGCAACCGGGATCTTTGAATCCCAACACTACTTTTTGGTGTGTTCTAGTTATATTTAGAGTCGTCCTCTCCAGAAACCCTTTTAGGGTTAAGCGACTACAAAGACTTCACAGGGATTCGTGAAGCCAGGTCCAGTAATCTTTTATCTCGATAACTCAAGTATCTTGATCTTGTTCGATTGTTGATTTATCACTTGAACAAGATAGATAGAAATCACAAAGTTCTCTTCGTCTCAAAATTTGTGATTTCGCAAGTTTTATACTTGTGAGGTGAATAATAATCTAGGTTGTACTGAGGTTACATAAGTCCGAATTTTTAGATTAGCTAGACTTTGTCTATTGCTATCGATTTACAAACCACCTTGAACGAAATCCATTTTGATCGTAAAGGAAATCAATTATATAGGCTTAGTTTGCGGGAGGAAGATTTGGTTTAATGTCTTCAATTGAGTTTAAGCAACTCTTAGTTGGTGTGACGTCATCTAAGGGAATCAGTTGTGCGGAATCCTGTTGGGATTCAAGAGGCTTAAGAAGCGCGAATGTACCTGAATCAGTGGGAGACTGAGTTCGGCTCAACTACATTCCAGACCGAGGTTAATTGGTAGTAGGCTAGTGTCTGTAACGGCTTAATACAGTTTGGTGTTCATCTGGACTAGGTCCCGGGGGTTTTCTGCGTTTTTGGTTTTCTCGTTAACAAAACTTCTGGTGTCTGTGTTATTTCTTTTTCCGCATTATATTGTTTATCTTTATAATTGAAACATCACAGGTTGTGCGTTAATCAATCGTAATAGATACATCCGACCTTTTTTGTTGGATACGATTAGATTGATGTTTGTACATCGGTCTTTGGTACCGTCCAAGTTATCTATTTGTAACTAGGTTCACGGATTTGGTTCTGTAAACCAGAAACCATCAAAGTACAAGATAGTATAAAGATAGGGGTTAGCTGTCCTAAGCAAGGTATTTAAAGCAAAAAAATCGGGGGTGAAGTCCAGAGCAAATCTAAGCATGTATCTAATTATGAAATTTCTAGAGTGCATGGGATTAGAAAACTTAAAGATTAGCAGGTAATATCTAGAGAATAGAAAAACTGGATCAGGTAAGGAAAGAAGTATGGTAGTGGGCTTGGAAAAATTGAGTTTCGAGTGAACACATTTACCAACCGCTATGTAGGGAGACTTAGAAGAAGCAGCAATTTCCATGAGATACCACTCAGCTAAGCTTCTTAAACGAGTTAGGTGGATTGAAATTTGATTCATAATTGTGTGGTTAGGACGTGTGCAAGGCGTTGCAGTTACTATAGCCGAACACGTTATGCTGCCAAGTATAGTGCTGCTCGTTCTCACTTCCCATCTGTCAAAGAAAGAGATATAAGATTAGTCAGCCTAATAAGAAAGCAGTTGTGCTTCTTAGGTTTTAGGTAATGATGTATTTGATGCGGCAAATTTGAAACGACAGTAGAAAGGGGATGATTGTGCAAAACGGAAAGATGTAATCTTTGGGAACCGTCGCCAGCTAATGGTGGGAATACCCAACAACAATCAATGAAATCCTTTATAAGAATCCTTGCCGGGGGTAAGAGATGTTTTAGTTTCTTAGTCCGTTCTTCTCCTATTTCTTTCTCCTTATTGAAATTACTCCATTCAATCCAATCAAAATGTCTGATACTGTTAAGAATGTTGATCGAAAGGGTAAGCAGAAATTGGTTGAGGTTGATGTTGAGACGAGAATCCATTGGTATCCCTGAGAGCACTGTATTACTCGGTTTCCATATGGAATCGCATTCCCACAAGGTTGTGAATCTCCTGGTTTTGAGAGTGATTTCACATGGTATTTGGACGATCTTTAGCATAATGTTGAAATGAAGATTGAAGAGTGCTTGCAAGATGATGGACCACCAGGGGTCGTGCATGAGTTGATGATGGATTTTCCAGTCGATCGTCTTCGAAATCATTTCAATCAGCCAAAGCCTGCACCAATAAATCAGGAAAGAAGTAACCCATTTGCTGAATTGGAGACCAGATTCGGAAATGGTAGCAGTAGTGGACATGCATCTGGTGAAAAAATGCAAGGATCATCTAGAGTAGGTTATGATGTTGAAGGTTGTTATATTACTGGAATTCCAAAATCTACAGAGCACCCTCAGATGGGTTCCAAATAACAATGGGTATTGTATGCTTTCCACCCCAAATATGGACCATTTGAGGTTCATGAAGGCGTTGTTGTAGTGGTTGATCGCTTTTTGGTGTCTGGAGTGAGTAGGGTAGGTTTCCAATCTATAACACTTGAAGAAGAGGAGAGATTGATGGTCCATCAGTTGGATGGTCAACCATGGAATCATGATGAGCCAATGCACTTTCCAGTGATGGATGCTTTGTGTCCATCTACTGCAAAAATTGGTCGAGCGATTTTTGCAGGTTTTGGAAGAACAGAGGCCGATCCAATCACCGTTCCATTTGCTGAGCCAACCACCGATCCAGCATCCAATCATGTGGAAGAAGTCGAGATGGAAGAGCCTGCACCAGCAACGAGTGAAACGGAGGTGCCTCCCAGAGGTGCTGCTGCGAATGCTGTTGTCGGAGAAGAAGTGAATCAATATCCGGTACCTGTAAGGCGATCTGCTGAAGCTAGGATTCCAATGACTCGTAGCCGGACTCGGAGCGTAAGTCAAGGGACTCAGATCAAGGCTCGGCTCTTTCATCAGTAAGAGAATGCTTGATCCTTTTCTTTTATATTCGCTTAAAAACTTTAGTCGGTTTCTGAAGATGGGTTTATAGAGGGGTTGGTTTATGGTAAGGATATTGCACTTTTTAAGGATTAAACAGGTGTGTTTGATGGTTGTAATTTTGTTTGAACGAATTCGGTTTCTTTCTTTATGGATTGCTTTGAATTGGTAATTGTGTATGTTCTCTTTGATATTGTTATGGATGGAATTCCTCTGGTGGTTGTGAATGCTAATATACTTACTGTGAACATGTAATTTCTGAAGAGATTTATCCTTGTGATGAATAGGATGTAAAGCCATGAGCTTATTAGAATTAGCTAAGATATGTGTGGTGATAGAATTATGGTAATCGGTATAACTCAATAGGTGTTGATAGTAATTAGATCCCTATTGAGCATGTAATAAATATTATTATGGGGTATCAATGGATAAATTTTGGTGTTTATGAGTAAACTGGTAGGATTAGATTGAAGTGTTCTAAGGAGGAAGCTCATCATAGAGGTAATGGTGAGGCTTTTGGTAGAATTTGTGATGAAGGTGATGTTGGTAACAGTAGTGATAGTAGTGAAAGTCTGGTTTATGATGAGAGTGATTTCTGAAATTCCTGTTGTGGTAGTGATATTTGAGATGTTTGTGATTCCGGTGGGGATTTTGTAATTCTTGTAATTCATGATAATCAAAGGATTCAAACAAAGAGATACCCGGGAAAGATTAGGTATGAGTAGAATTCATGAACAGAGAAGAGGATAGAAGAAGAAACAGAGAAAAAAAATGCAGCTAGGATGAGATCCGGCAACATTGCCGGCGAGAAACAAGTGAAAACTAGCAATTAGGCATAAAAAAAGACAAGAGAAACAGCTATAAATTGCCGGGGAAAGAGGAGGAGAGGAGAGGATTCAGGTGGGGAGGAGAGAGGAGAGAGGGTAGAGCATTTCTTTCTGGTATATAAAGAAAAAATAAAGAAATAAAATTTAAAGATTTTAACTTCTCCCTAACAGAATCTATAATAGTCACAATGAGGCATTTCAATTCCGGGTAAGAAATTTAGTTTCCTGGAAAAGTCTTTCTCCTGCTAACAATTTAGCACCTCTCTTAGCGATTGTATCAGCGGAAAAATTGACTTCTCTGAAACAATTCTCAAGATATATGGAAGCAATCCTTGATTTAGCTATTATCCATCTAGATTTCAGAAACCATGGGATCTTACCTACATTAAAATCTTGCAACACAGTTTTGGAGTCTGATCTGATTGTAATTTTTGTTAATCCCCATTTCATTGCCAATTCAGCTGCACATAACACTGCATAGTTTTTTGTAATGTAATTTGTTGCAATTCCAAGACCTCCACATAGAGTACCTATTACTTGATAATATTCATCCATGATAACCACTACAAAACCAGTTGCTCTTGGATTACCAAAAGATGATCCATCACAGGAGAAGAGTATACAACCAATTGTTGGAGGAGTCCACAAGCATACTTTGATACACTAAAATCTTGTTTTCGTGTATCCCAAGCTGAAAAAGCTTATTACTTGATCATCATAATCTTGACTCCATTTATGCCCATTCATTCTAATTCATCCTTCCTGCACATATTTCATTACCTTCCTTTTAATACCCTGAGCATTTGGTTTGATTTCTTCAAAGTATTTTCTATTTTTCTGGAACCATATTTCTTTGAGAATAGCATAAGAGGCAATAATTCAGATTTCTTGTATAAGAGGACTCTTGTTTTTAGCACATCTCCAAACTTCTTCAAAGGATTCAGGAGCCTTGAAATTGAACACAGCAGATATCCATATTCCCATATCTCGACACTGACAGAGCATTTCCACAGTAGATGGTTCATACATTCTTGTTCTTTCTCACACACACAGCATCTAGATGCTAGTTCATATCCTTTACTTACCATAATAGCGTCATCAATATATGCTCCTTGCACCAACTTCCAAATGTTACTTGCAATACTTGGATGTAAAAATTTATTCCATACATACCTTGACCAATACTTCTTAGATTCTTTATGTCTGAGCTTATTCGTTGCAGCTGGCATAGTAAGTGTTCCTTTAATATCTCCATTCCAGATTACTTCATCTTCATCTCCATGTATTTCAGGCAGTTTTTGATTCATTAATATTACTTGAATTTCACTTGGTATAGACCATGTACCTTCATTTAAAATATCAGCTAGCTTCATCATTTTGTTATTTAGAAAGAACTGAGAAGATCCCATTTATCCACTAGAGGAGTATCCCTTATCCAAACATCATGCCATACTGATATGTCTTCACCATTTCCACTTTCCAATGTCCACGCAGTACATAATTGCCATGCATTACTCCATTGACCATTTTTATCCATGTACTTCGCCTTGAAGAAAGCTTCCCAATCTTCGAGTGCATGATTTTCCATATCATCTTCATCAAAAATGCTCTGTTTATTACTGCAAGTCTTGGAATATCTAGGCCACCTTCATTAAATGGAGTGTGAACTCTTTCCCAAGCCACAGTTTTGAACTTTCTAACATCACTATCACCCGACCATAAAAAAATTCTGATAACTTTCTCACAAATTTTAATTACATATGAAGGCCATTTGTATACTGCCATGTTGTAAATGGGGATAGGGCAAAGAACTGACTTTATAAGCACTAATCTTTCTTGAAAAGGCAACATTCTCCCCTTCGAAGCTGCAAGCTTACTTTGTAACATTTCAACCATTGGCCAAACTATTGAGGGTTTAATTCTGTCAGCTGATAATATGACACCCAGATATTTGTCAGGAAAATCACTTCTCTCCATTTGCATTATATCTTGAATCAAAGATTTTCTTGAATCAGTTGTACCATCAATAAATAGTTTACTCTTATTCTTGTTAATTATCTGTCCAGAGAATTTTTGATATTCATCTAATAGCTGCAGAAGGTTTTGTAAAGTTTTTTTCCCTCCATTGCAAAACATGAAAACATCATCTGGAAAAAATAGATGAGTTGGCCTTATCCCCTTCCTGATGACCATTGGAGATATCTTACCTTCATTCACCAACTGAGTAAGCTTCTTACTTAGTACTTATTCCATTAGCACAAACAAAATTGGAGAAAGGGGGTCTCCTTGCCTTAGACCCCTACTCACAGTAAAAAAGCCACAAAGTCCTCCATTTATTAACAATGATATTCTTGCAGATTTAAAGATGTTGTGCAGCCAATCACACCAATTTGTTGAAAACCAAATTTCTGAAGTACTTGAAAAAGAAATTCTCAACTGACAGAGTCATATGCTCGTGAGATGTCAAGTTTAAGTCCAACATTACCTTCTCTTCTTTTCTTCTTCATTTCTTTGACCATTTCAGATACAAGTAAAACCTGCTCTTGGATGCATCTGCCTTTTATGTAAGCTGCTTGTTGAGGGGCCACCAGCTTTTTCATTAGAGTGCTCATCCTTACAGTCAGTATCTTTGTGATAATTTTAAAACTCACATTACTTGGGCCAATTGGCCTAAACTGACTTGGATTTTTTTCTCCCTGCACTTTTGGAAGAAGAACAAGGAAGCTTGAATTGGGGCTTTTAGGAATGAAAATTTTTTTCTAGCAATATTGGATTGCTTAAACTACATCATCTTGTATGATCTTCCAGCAGGATCTATAAAAGCATCCTAAGAATCCATCTGGACCTGGAGAGCTATCTGGATCCATGCTGAAAACAATGTTTTTGATCTTTTCTGTGTTAGGAATGCCATCCAACATATTTTGGTCTTCCACAGTAATCTTTTTTGGAATAACCTCTAATAATGAATCTGCTACTTGCACTTCTTTAAATTTGAATTTATTCTCAAAGTGACTTACTAGAATATTTGCTATCTTTTTTTTTTCTGAAATAACATTCCCATTATCATCTTATAATTCACTTACACAATTTTGTGCTTGGCTTATCTTGATGGAGGTATTTAAAAAAATTGTGTTGGAAGATCCTTACTTTATCCATCTCACTCTTGCTTTTTGTTTCATTATTGCATTCAGTTGGACTTCCTTAGTGTTAAACTCATTTTGTGCTTCCACCAACTCATTCAAGTTCTCTTCATTAAAAGGATTGTTATCAGATTTTTCCATTACTTCTTGAACTCTTACTTCAGCTTCTCTAATTTGGACATTCACATTCCCAAAAACCTTCCAATTCCATTCTTTAAGAATATTTTTTAACCTCCTCAAATTTGTTTGAAACACAAAGGAAGGATCTCCTATAATAGGTTCTGACCAACTTTTTTGAACTGTCTCAATGAAATTAGGATGAGATATCCACATTTTCTGAAATTTATGGGGGAAGTTCTTTGGCTTTGGAATATTTGCACAACCTCCAAATATAGGTGCATGATCTGAAGGAATTCTTAAACCAACCTTGAAACCCCAATCTGCATAATTATGTAGCCGTAATTGATTGAACATTGCTTTGTCCAAGCTGCAAAGTATTCTTTTACTGCCATGCTGAAAATTTGACCATGAATGTTGTAGTCCTAATTTTGGAGCTTGAAGTAATCCACAAACATCAATACAATTGCTGAAATCCAACATTGATCTTTTATTAGGAGCTTTTCCACCAATTTTCTCTTCTGCACAAGTAATAACATTGAAGTCTCCAAGAATTAACCATGGCTTCTTCAAATCACTAATCATTTCCATCTCAGACCATAAAAATCTTCTCTAGAACCACCCCCGCATGAGCATGAACTCCTGATATTAAAGAATCTCCCACACTCACAGTGATCATTTGACTTGACATAGACACAACTGTTGGTGTTGGTAACGTCTTATTCCAAAATAACCAAATGTTCCCATTTTTATTTGAAACTGAATTATGAATCACCATACTTTGCATCACAGGTAGATTCAACTTATTACAAAAATAAGAAGTGAAAAAAAATTTGGTTCTACAACCAAACTAGTGAAGGATTAAATTGATTTACTAAAGACCAAAGTTTTTCTCGAGCCCTAGGTCTTTTAAGGCCCCTTAAGTTCCAGAATAGGACTTTCATTGTTTAGGATGGAGGCCTATTGTGCCTCCTTTTCCTTGATTAAAAAAATTATCTTCCACTATTTGTAAAACTTTAGATGGACTTATCATTTTCATGAAAATATTGTGCTCCTCTTCAATTATATTTTGTAGAGATCCAAATTTCCCTGAATTACTTGGAATGTTACTTGTTGTGCTTTGAACTGGTTCTTCTGTTATGTTAATTTAAGTCACTGGTGTTTCACATATTTCAAATTTCTCATAATTTTGATTGGTGTCACATTCAAATTTGATGTAGGCATACTACCTGCTTTCTGATTCTTGATTTGAATTCTTCTTTACTCTGCACTCTGGCTGAGTATGACCAATAATTTGACAATTTGGACAAAATTTAGGAAGCTTTGTAAGTAGAACACTCTGCATAAAACCTCCATATTTGGTCTTAATCCAAAGTTTATGAGGAATCTTTTTTGCTAAATTAATTTCCACCAGAACTCTTGCATATAGACCATTCTCATAGTTCGGAATGACTTCATCAACTTTCACTAGTGTTTCAATTGCACTGCTAATGGTGAAAAGAGTTTTTTCATCCCAAGCTAATGAACCCACACCATAGCTAAGGATGTTCTTTGATTCTCTGGTCTAAAATTAGGCATCAAATTTTGAATCCTTAAAACTTGATCAAGGACTTCGCATTTACCAGCTTTGATTGTATTTCTATCTTCCATATTCTCCAATTTGATTGCGAGAAACCCCTTTCCCAGAGGAATCATTTTGCATTTACCAGTTAATTTCCATTGATTTTTCAAACTCGTCACGGCATCAACAAACTTAATATCATATCTATCTTCTGAGAAATTATTGATCAAATCGATCGATGGACTTTCTTCAACAGGAGTAACCATATTTACTTCTGGGACTTCCATCTTAAGAAAACCTTATTTTTTGATGATAAATTGTTTAAAAGAGTTCGAATAGTAGGTAAAAATCATTTAAAAAAACCAATCATCAATTATTATGTAAGAAATCACCTGAATTAATGATTAGCTTCCCTGAAAACGATGATTGAAACGAAATAATTTTCTCCGAGTTGATCGCCTATTTGCAGAGCACTGAGTCGACCAATCTTTTTTCCCGAGGAAATTTTATCAAAATTACGAGTCGTACGGTGATGCTAACATCATGTGAAAATCATATAAACTCTTGGTGACTCTTTGCATGAACATCTTACAGATTTCATTTTTTTTGTGAAGGTTAACAGAAAGACCAAACAAAAAAAAAACAAAAAATGACACGGAATAAGAAAGTTCATCTGGCAGATGAATAATACAAGGAGGAAAAGACCATGTTTCAGAAACATGGTTTGCAATATCAAAAGCTGCTAAGTTATGAGCCGACACATTCTCTTTTTTCCAGACAAAGCTGAACTCAGTTGAGTTAAAACTTGAGACTTTGTCCCTTATATCGTTGATGTTGTTCCTAATACGCCACGGGACTTCAGCATTTTTGTATCTAAAATTGTTGACGACATTTAAGGAGTCATCTTCCAAATCTGAAACCTTTGCCCATTTACAGATCAATTTTAATTAAGGCCCCATTAGCTTCAACTTCAATTGACTGGTGTAATCCAAAACTTTAGATGACCACCTTGGGATCCAGATCTTACAACTAACGCACATGCGTACCCCTTAGGCCCAGCCTCCCGATCAAAGTTTATCGTAATTTTCTCAATTGGAGGAGGTTTCTAATTCTTGTTCTCTGAATCTAGCATGGCTTGTTCAGTAGGAAGACAAGTAGAGTTCTGGCTCTCAGAATCCGTAAAGGGCTTCTCTGATAAAATCACAAACAGCTTTTATATCTCAAAAGGCTTATGTTTATCGAAATAAACAACTTTTAATCCTGGAAAATCAAGTCACAGAGAGTTACACCAAGATCAAAACACAAGAACAAAGTCTTCAAAGTCTTCGATCTTCGATTTAATCTTCAAAGTAACAACCTCCAACAAGAAACTTGATTCCTTATTGATTTTCGCACAGAACGGAGTCTGTTAACAATGGAAAATCAATAATCTATCTTACAGATCTAAAATAACTTAGATCTGTAGAAATGTTAAATTTTTGATCTAGTTTGAGTGTCCTTATATCAGAAGAGAAGGATCATGGAATAAACAAACTAGGTGCTGTCAAAGATTCAATAACTGTTAGTCAATCAAATCAATAATCGAAAACTAAAATAACAACGCAATTATCTAGTTTCCCACCAACGGTACTCATAGAGATTTTTGATCCCACATAAGTCTTTAAACGAGCGGTTGTAAGATATTTTTCCTAATTAGGGTACTTTCCTCTCCAGATAGACGGCTCCACCAGAAACAACAAGAATGAAATTTTCCTGGCTCTTAGGATAGTTTGCAAGAAATACAAACTCGAGAATTTATAGACCAAGGTTGTTTGTACAAGGAAGAAACTACACATAAAATGGTGAGAGAAAAAAGAAAAAGAAAGAAAAAGAAAAAAAAAACATAACTCTTCATTATTCTCGTGAATCAAATCAGATATAACTAGAGATTGATTGATTTGCAAGTTGCAAGCTAACATTTGACGAAGATCAGAAGATTCCTCTTTGAGTCGATCAATCAATATTAATATTATAACAAATCCATACGACATCTTCACATATCTTTTAGTCATATTCTAAAATCAATCAATATTAAGATAATAACAAAACAGGTGAAAAACTCTTATATTTATACCAATTTTTAAAATTTTCACTGGTCCAATATTTTGACTCATTAAAATCATTATGAATTCTTCTGCATGTTGGGTTGTAGAAGATATTGAAGGAAAAATATTTATGTGGGTGAATCATCAACAAAAATGATAAGGGTTTTATCATCTTCTTCTTCCGGCAGTTTCATAGGCATGAGGAAAGTAACCGTGAAACTTGTGTTAAAATCCTCGACAGATAAAGATGTTCATGAAGAATCCATCATCATCATCATCAAGAAAGAGTTTGAACAGAAATTTTAAGATGCAAAAATGGAAAAGAAATCAGATGAAGATATTTTTAATTTTTAGGGTACACGAAAGAGCTAGATAATTGATCCGACTGTGAGGATATCTATTGGGGTTGGGACTTGTTATTTTATTATCTCATGTACCCATAATTTGCGTCTGCGGTCCATATTGTATGGGCTTAATAGTTAGTACATAGTATAGTTTTCGCTTTATCCACTTCTGAAATCTCATCTGGAGGCTTATCTAAATATTTTTCATAATGCTCAGATGGCCTCGTTTTATTAGTGTTAATTATCTAATAAGATTAGATAATTTAGTATTAGTTATTAAATTAATGTATTAATTTTGATTTAAAATTAGACTTAGTGGTTTGATTTATTTATTTTTTGAGGGAAGAGAAGTAGAAGGAAAAAAATAGATGTTTTTTTCAACATTCTAGATTTTGATTCATCCAACCAAGAAAAATGATTCCTATGAGAAATTTGAGATGGGAGAACATTATATAATAGAGAAGTTAAATTTTGTATACCTCACGATAGTAAAAATACTTAGAAGATTGAAGAATATAATAATATCTTTGATTTAAAGAATCTATTATGACTTTGCTCGATCGTATTACATTCCAAGTTTGTTCTCAGTGTCATAGTTATTACAGGGTTGTTAGAGCATTGCTCGTTCGAACTCACAAGTGCTTCTATATCAAGATTGTTGTCAAATTTAGTTGTCAAAACTATATCTTGATTTCTAGTCTACAATTAGTTAAGTCTCGGTCTAGGATAAAGATAGTTTAAAAACGAACCAGTCATCATTGTGTTCTACCATTTGAAGGCGAAGATCAACCGAAGTTTTTTGAGAACTTCATCATAAAAAGATAAGGTTAAGAATTGACCACCTAATTTCAGTTTATTCACTTTTTTTTTATCCTTGAGACGTTGTTCCGTAACTAATTAGGACTATCATGCTATAGACAATAAATTTCGAGTCAAGTTTATCTTGATAATAGGTTCTCGAAATGCAACGACTAAGCTTAATAAACAATTGTTCAATACTTGATGAATTTTGGTAAGGACATATTTATTGTTCGCAATCAAAATCATGATTCAAGTTTTGACGTTCGAAAATAGCTGGAACAGTGATATTTGTCATTGATGTTATTCGGGAATGTTTTGATCGAGTTAGAGAGAAATATAGAACTACTATAGATTCGGATACAAGACAGTGTTATCATTCAGTCTTACAAACTGAAAATTGTTATAAGTCTTAACCCGTATTACATGTATTAGTACACGTATCGGAGTAGCTATATATATATATCGACTTATAGATTTGTGGTACGCATATTTTATTTTGTACACCATGTAAAAAATCGGTTCACTCGTGAAACCAGATCGGTATGCACACTCTTATGCAAACCATTTTAAAATTGTGGTTACGGAACCGGGTTAGTTTACAAACCAGTAAACGTACCGAAATAGTTCTGTGTTCCTGAACTCGGTTTAGTACCCAAACTGGTACGCAAACCAAAATAGTTATTTGAACTCCGGAACCGGTCATAGTCTTAAAGTCCAGAATGGTACGCCTACCTATATTTTTATGTTAACTTCGGAACTTGGTTTGGTAAATTTTTACAAACCGATACACGTACTCTGACTGAACTGAGTCCGAACTGCTATGATATTTGTACTTTCTGCATTTACTAACCATGTCGAGTATCTGATTGCAATAACTTATTTCTACGAGATAATTAGTGTTTGATTAATTCTCTAAAACACTAGACTTATTCGATCAAATGATTGTGACTTAAGGTTAACGTCTTAACTGTTCATGAAAATGAGTATTAAGCTTTTAAGTACAAATCGGCTAGTTTTACATAACCACCTTGAACATAGTCTTTATACACGGTTCGGTTATGGTTTCACCTAACCAGAGTGTATATCTTGTTTATGTAAATCAGATTCAAAAATTCATCTAACGGTGGATATTTTTAATTTGCTTGGTTCCAAAACTGTCTTATCTTAAACCTAAAACAACCTATGCTTTGAATGTCTATAAAAGGGGAACTCCAAGAAACCGGGATCTTTGAATCCCAACACTACTTTTTGGTGTGTCTTAGTTATATCTAGAGTCGTACTCTCCAGAAACCCTTTTAGGGTTAAGCGACTACAAAGACTTCACAGGGATTCGTGAAGCCAGGTCCAGTAATCTTTTATCTCGATAACTCGAGTATCTTGATCTTGTTCGATTGTTGATTTATCACTTGAACAAGATAGATAGAAATCACAAAGTTCTCTTCGTCTCAAAATTTGTGATTTCGCAAGTTTTATACTTGTGAGGTGAATAATAATCTAGGCTGTACTGGGGTTGCATAAGTCCGAATTTTGAGATTAGCTAGACTTTGTCTATTGTTATCGATTTCCAAACCACCTTGATCGAAATCCATTTTGATCGTAAAGGAAATCAATTATATAGGCTTAGTTTTTGGGAGGAAGATTTGGTTTAAAGTCTTCAATTGAGTTGAAGCAACTCTTAGTTGGTGTGACGTCACCTAAGGGAATCAGTTGTGCGGAGTCCTGCTGGGATTCAAGAGGCTTAAGGAGCGCGAATGTACCTGAATCAGTGGGAGACTGAGTTCGGCTCAACTATATTCCAGACCGAGGTTAATTGGTAGTAGGCTAGTGTCTATAACGGCTTAATACAATTGGTGTTTAATCTGGACTAGGTCCCGGAGGTTTTCTGCATTTTTGGTTTTCTCGTTAACAAAACTTATGGTGTCTGTGTTATTTATTTTTCGGCATTATATTGTTTATCTTTATAATTGAAATATCACAGGTTTTGCGTTAATAAATCATATTAGATACATCCGACTTTTTTTGTTGGATATGACTAGATTGATTTTTAGACATTGGTCTTTGGTACCGTCCAAGTTATCTCTTTGTAATTAGGTTCACGGATTTGGTTCTGTAAACGTTCTAATTACAAGAGAGAGAGAGTATTCCTTTATTGAATTTAGCTCTCGGAGTTGTGTTGAGTTTGTCCATATAAATTTTCTACGAAAAAGTTGGTGATATATTTTGGTACCCCAAATATTCTCAAGGATTGGCCCCGAGGCAGCTCTACCAAGACTCTAACTTGGGGTAGCAAGGCATGATAGGGAAACATACCAGGAACAAGTCGAAAGAGCTTTTACTTTTTTGAAAGAAGTGAATGGTTTACAGACTCTACACTGTAATCGTAATTAAGAAAATGGGACACAATCTTTTTAAAGTAAAACATTAAATACATCTCTTTGTCATTTTCTTTCTAACCCTTTATTCCTCCCCCGAACCCCCTCTTTCTTTGAAATCTTAGAAGAAAATATATTGTGGAGTTTCTTTTAAATTGTCTCAATGAGCATTCACAAGTTTATATACATATATAACTATGTTATGTTTGATGTGTTTAATGTAGTAGTACGGGGCTGGTGTTGGATACGGTAGAGACGATAATTTTTAGTGTAGTAAGGAGTGTCTAAAGCCGAGTCTTATGTAGGATTCCCTCCCCCCACTTATACAGTACCGCCACATAATCTGTAGGGAATGCCCAACTCTTATGGTGGGGAAGAGAACATGGACCAAGCCAGAATTGAATACCGCTTTAAGAAGAAACAACGAGATAATATTCCTTTTTTCTAAAATATATTCTATTAAATGTAAATCGTGGGTCCATCTGTTAAAATTTAGTTATATTAAATTGGAAAAAAAAAGTAATAAAATTTTCAGGCGAGAATTAAAATCTTGCCCCTGTTTAGATCCCCTACAAGGTTCCTGTTTTCGAGCGGAGAGAAACGAGACGATATTTTAAACCACGATTTTCTGTCTCAATCGTTCCACGCTTACTCTCCACTAGACTTAGCCTAATGGAGATGGTAGAGGCGGTGTGCTATAATGATAGAAATTTATTATGTATTATTATTAAGCACCTTAATATTTGTAGTAACCAGTGACCATATCGTAACTGTGACACTCTCAAATGGTATGTTTAGGTGTCGAATTACGACCAATTTACCGGGTGAGCCAAGAGACATTCTCAATGGGGCAACAACTGAGATTTTTCCTTGGGCCAGCAAAATCTCAAGACCGCCCTGATTATCATGGTGATTTCTTTTTTAAAAAAAAACCTAATTGGTACAGATTGAAGCTAATATTTTGAGATATATTTCTTTTGCAAATCTTTACGTTCCTACAAAAAAAAACGTATACCATCTCGAAAATTATAACATCTCCGTTACTATTTTGATAATCAAGCACTGAAATCAAAATTGGTAGATAACGAAGCTTGGTATTAACGCGCTCATTTTTCATAGTGTGCAGATATTTATAAAAGGAACATATCACCAATATATTAGCTGGAACGTTACCTTGAGTTTTTAATTTTTAAAATAAGTAGTGTCTGAGGTGTGAGGTAACGTGAAGTAAGTAGATGGGTCTTCCCTCAAAATAAAATGAAAAATAAATCAATAATGTGTCAACTTTGCATATGTAGCTCTATACTAAGATCAAGGACTATGGGTAGAATGTTTTTTTACGCTCTGTCCCTTTCGAAATGAAAGATTCTAAAGGAGTGGTTTTCCATTATGGCTAGAGAGAGCGATGGAATGATACAGACTACAAAAAGAGAAAGAGATAATAAACAGAATATAATATTAAAAGAACGTGTATCTACAGGAAATACTACAATGCATCCAAATAATATAACTTCTAACTATAAACAGATAAGATCACACTAACAAATATTAGTGATTTAAGCCAAAATTTATATTAACTCTCTACTCCATGATGATGATGATGATTAATGAATAATATGAGTACAAACCCTCACTCACAACATTCATACGTAAAGCTTTCCCATCAAGGTATCTTAATGATTATAAAATAACTCAACCCTCTCCACGTTGCCCTCTCACCTTTTATATAGGCACTTACATAGTGAATGACAACTCATTTACATAGTGGATGACAACTCATTTACATATTGGATGACATCTCATAGTCTTCCTCGCGAGGTAGTCATGCTTTTCATGTGAACTATTAAATACACCACCAACTATTTCTTAGGAAACCTGTATGGACTAAACTCGAACACAATTCCGAGAATTCAACTTAATGAATCTCAATCAAGGAATTATATGAAGAGCCTATATCTCTTTCTCTCACAATTAGAATGTTTATAGAACCAAGTCCGTGAACCTAATTATGTGTGAGAATACTTGGACGATTCCGAAGATCAACATCCAAGGAATCAATCAAGCCATATCCAACAAACAAGGATGCATATATCTACTTTGATTGATTTACGTACAACCTGTGATATTTAAATTATCAAGATAAACCAATATAATGTGTAAAAGAAATAACACAGATGCCAGCAATTTTGTTAACGAGGAAACCGCAAATGCAGAAAAACCTCGGGACCTAGTCCAGACTTGAACACCAAACTGTCTTAACCCGCTACAGACACTAACCTGCTATCAGAATTTCGGACTGGAATGTAGTTGAGACCAAATTAAACCGTCACGAAAATTCAGTTACAGTTGCGCTCCTTACGCCTCTTGAATCCCATCAGGACTCCGCACAATTGATTCCCTTAGCTAACGTCCTTTAC
Organism: Papaver somniferum; assembly: GCF_003573695.1. Taxonomy (NCBI): domain Eukaryota; kingdom Viridiplantae; phylum Streptophyta; class Magnoliopsida; order Ranunculales; family Papaveraceae; genus Papaver; species Papaver somniferum. The sequence continues at coordinate 19,558,205 of NW_020622934.1, read as the reverse complement.
AACTTAAGAGTTTCTTCAACTTAATTGAAGACTTTAAACCCATATGCCCCCCACAGATAAGCCTATACGTGATTTTTGTTCTGATCAAAGATCAAAGTGAGGTAGGAAATAGATAACAATAGAAAAAATCTAGTTAACTTCAAAATCCGGTCTTATGACTCCCAAAGAGCAGCCTAGCTAGATTATTATTCACCTCACAAGTATAAACTTGTTGAATCACAAAGTCTGGGACGAAGAAACTTTGTGATTTTTATATGTATATTTTGCTGGAGCAAGCTCGACAATCGAAACAAGATCTGGATACATGAACTATCAAGATAAAGATAGTTGGACCTGGCTTCATGAATCCCTAGTTGAAGTCTTTTTAGTCGCTAAACCTTAGAATGGTTTTAAGGAGAGGACGACTCTAGTTTACAACTAGGACACACAAGAATAATGTCAGGGATTCAAAAATCACAGTTGTTTGAGGTTCTCTTTTTATAGACTTTCAAGATCAATGTTGTTTTAGATTTAAGATAAGGTAGCTTTGAAACCAATTAATCAATATTCATCGTTGTATGAAAAAATTTACTTGAGATTAACATAGAATAATATACACTATGGTTAGGATAAACCTTAACCGAACCGTGTATAATGTGTGGTTCATATAAGTTAGCCGAAGCTAGCAAATTGAACAATAAGCTTAATCATTTTCATATAACTCTTTGAGACTTTTATTTAATCACACATATGATCAAAAATGTGTAGATAGTGTTTTTATAGAGTTATTCAAATGCAGATTATCTCATAGAAATAATTCTCATGCATCCGAAAATATTCGACAAGGTAAGTACGTGTACCGCGTACGTGTACTATACTTATTGGTGAATATTATTCTCATAGTATGTATACCGGGTATGTTTACACTTAAGACAAAAACGAGTTCAGGAACTCACAGATCTTTCATGGTATGCGTACCTTATTTGGTTTTGAAACTAACAGATCTTTTTGCATACTAGGTATGCATACTTTTCCTGGTTCACGAGTTCACAGAATTTTTATAGTATGGATACTGGGTATGCGTACCAAAAAAATCGTTGCCGAACTATAGCCACGCCGGTACGTGTACTGGGTACATGCACTATGGCGTCGGACCTATAACAGTTCTCCCAGTATGTGAACTGGTATGCATACTGTCTTGTATCCAGATTTACAGTAGTTTTACATCTCTCTAATAATCGATTCGAAACATTCCCAAATAACATCAATGACATATATCACTATTCCAGGCTATTTTCAAATGATTAAATATTAAGTCATAATTAGGTCATAAGAAATAAATTGCTTTTCACCAAATTCATCAAGTATAAACAAATGTTCTTAAGCATAGCATATTTCGAGAACGATATTCAAGATAAACTTGACTCAACATTTCGTTTATGCATATACTGTCTAATTTAGTCATGAGACAATGTTTCAAAGATAGATATGTGAAACCTTGAAAAATAGGTGGTGTATTCACTTACCTTTTGTGGAAGAAGTTCTCCAGAGCTCATGTTAATCTTCGCCTTCAAACGGTAGAACGCAGTGATATCCGATTTTCAACCACACACTTCTATCCTAATCCGAGATTGACTAAATGTAGACTAGAAATCAAGATATAGTTTTGACAACAAGCTTGGTATAGCAACACTTGTGAGTTCGACCGAGCAATGCTCTAACATAGTTGTTTTTTTTATTATTATTATTGTGAAAAGAGATGCCATAGGGGGAAATTTTATTAGAAAAATAATCATTCGTCATACAAGAAGATGGTTGGTAACCTCGCAATAACCTGGGCACCAACAACCTTTTGAATCGCTACACCAAGTCTATGAAAAATAAAATTACGTATTCTAGCATTAACATCATGGCTAGCAATACGGTTCCTCAAAATATTCACTGAGTTCCCCTAAGGTAATGAAAGCCAAGACACCAAAACCATATCCATGAGAAGTGCACTTTTCAAGATATTTGTTACATTTACGAAGAGAAGCATTTGAAATAGCTTGACCTGGAGTGATAATAAGGGAGAAACCTGTAGTAAACGGAGACACTCCGATAGCATAGAAACAAATATCCTATCCATTCTCCCAATTAAAAACCAAGATATCAGCAGAAAGTAGCGCACCACCTTTGTCATATAAGAAACCTAAGGGTACTTCTTTTCTCGCATCAACACCAACTTTGTCATGACGAAATTTTAATCCCAACATCTTTGGTGCAGTGTAAAGCGTAGTCCCTATATATGTCCACATCCCGGTTGCAACTAGCGCAAAGACTGTCCACATCGAATAAAAGGATGCCAAGTCTGTAGCACAACACGGAGCTGAACTGTCTAAGTCTGAATCATTGATTAAAACTACTGATTGGCATGGCTAGAAGAAAGTCCTGAGCATGCTTCATCCTATTGCAACTAATAATGTTTGTATTGAAAAGACGAGGGTACCCAAATATACCTCAATCTAAAACTTTTCCTACCTATAAGTCCTTTCTCCGAAAGTGATTGTCTATGGACTGAGTCGTGACAATACAACTAATCGGTTCACACTTCGTGTGATCGTCTATGGATACGAGATCGAGACAATACAACAACGAAGTTTACTTGATAATAGGTTCGGACTTAACCAAACACGACAGGATTGCTATCAAGTAAATAGGAATTAACGTTTTTGTAATTTACTTTAAATTATAATTATAATTGCGGAAAATAAAAGTAAATGACACAGCAAGATTTTGTTAACGAGGAAACTGCAAATGCAGAAAAACCCCGGGACCTTGTCCAGAATTGAATACTCTCGGGATTAAGCCGCTATACAAAATCTAAACCAACTTCGTATAGTTGAGACCAGGCAACTAAACCTATAGTTCACATAGTTCCATCTGTGTCCATGCGCCCCCAACTTGCAATAAGTTACGCACTTGGAACAATTCCTTTGGTTCGTATTCCAAACAGTAAAGGAATGACAAATCTGTTTGGTAAAAACTTTTTTCAATTAACGTGATATGAATTTGACAAAAGGCTCTTCCGTTTATCCCAATAAACTCCTTTGTCGGGTTCTTAGATCAATCTTTCAACAACTACCAAGGTAATTGTTTAGACTATGCAATCAATACTATTAATCACCAAGAAGTGTATTGATGTCGATCTACACAACTATTCAATCCAATCTATCAAAAGATAAACCGATTATAGTTGGATCCCCAGCCGATCAAGTTTTGTGCACACCAAAGATTATGAACTCAAATAAGAAATATTCTTTGTCTTCAAATCTTCTTAGATCTTCAATAAACACATGCACACAAACAACTTGAATCTCTTGTGAGCAATCACACGCAGAACGGAGTCTGTTAACAATGGATTATCACAAGACGTATTTAGATCTACAAATAATTCTAAAGATCTCTCGTCGAAACTTCGATCTAGTTTGAGTGAATCTTATATCAGAAGAGAAGATTTTCAAGCATAAACAAACTAGGTGCAAACAAAGTTCAACAACCGTTTATCAATCAATTCAATCGAAAACTAATAATAGTTTCCCACCAACGGTACTCGTAGAGATTCCCAATCCAAAAGAAGTCTTTAAAACGAGCGTTCGTAAGATATTTCGCCTAATTAGGCTACTGTACTCTCCGAATAGACGGCTCCACCAGTAACAACACAACAAGGTAGTTTTGCTGGGTCTGAGGATTAGTTTGCTCGAAATGCAAACTTCAATATTTATAGACCAAGGAAGTTTGGACACAAAGGAATTTCCAAAACCGAATATTCTCAAATATATGATATAAACAAAAAATCGGTTTTCATAATTCCTGGAAATGCTCTGTCCAAATGATGACCGAAATCTCAGTACAAAAGCTCCAATTAGAAAATGCACATTACTAATTATTAAATTTCTAAAGATATGCAATTAATTGCTGGAAATTAAAAATATATAAAACTAAAAACATTAATTAAAAGATTCTCAATTTATTTCGATAAAGGATTCTCCTTTAGTTATTAAGGAATATCTTTGAACAATAATAGGTAAGAATTTATGCACGTGTTCAAAGTATGTCGACATCTTAACTTTTTAAATACTCTTTCATATTTACAATCTGGGAACCGATTTTCCACACTTACAAACGAGTTTAAAATTGATTCATCTGTATTCCAAGAACTATGTGATTGATCAAAAACATTCAATCACCAAACATGGGTTTCACGGTTCTACCAAAACAAGTTTCGGTTCTACCTCCAAGTGGCTACTAGGATCGGTCACACTAGTTTCCATAAAATGTATAATTAAGTACCAGGATCAGTTACCACTTATTTATGGTACTTACTTGTGATCGGTTGCACAAGTTATGACCTGTTACACCAATTACTAAAACTTGTTAACCTACTACAAGGATCGATTACCATCTTGTGATTAGTCCGAACCAAGTTCTAGGATCGGTTGCCCAATGACTAGAGTTGGTCACACCAACTACAAATATCGATCATACCATCTCAGGTGATTACTTAAGATTGGTTTCACTAATAAAAGTCATACCGATACATAAGTCAGGCCTTGTGAATAGTTTCACCAAGAACATAAACAAGTCATGAGTGGTTATACTAAACACACGTATTAGTAATCCAAATATTTTCAATGAATAACAATACCAATAAGCCTAGCGATTTCCCTTTCGATTCACAAAACAAGTTTATGAATTTACTTCCTTTAAACGAATGTAAAACATTGTTTCCTAGGAAGAAATCTTCACCCATACCCATACACATAATCAAAATAGCATTCATGTGATTATGTCGATGTCTTATTGTTTGAGGGTGAAAACAGTTTCTGCTAATTTTGGTAATTTCGAGTGTGTGGGTGAGAAATGAGTCTAAACCCTAAACAATGTACGGCAAGGGAGTACTTTGATCCGAGAGATCAATCTGTACAAATACGGACTAAACCAAGAAATGGTCGTTCCATACTTTCTTCGATCACAAAGTGAAGGAGAAGGGTTGGTCTAGGTAGGAAAGCGAAGAGAGTGTTGAGACCAGAATAGTTGATTCGGGAAGAGTAGTTGTTTGACGACTTGTATCAGAAAGTGGAAAGCTAACAGATGGGAAAGCTAACAAGTGATTTCTGAGTGTTGTATTCTCCTGACCAAAACTTGTCTTTGGTGGAAATAGGTGAGACCTATTTATACAAGTCGCAACGAAACGTACCCTGGTCTCATAAGAAGTGGAAACGGTTGAATAAATGGAAGAAAATGGTAACGGGTAACGCCTGGAATTAATGTTTCCATAATGAAGGAAACGTTCCACCATTACTTCTTGTATTTACTAACCGCCTCACCCTTTTGACACTTTCCTGTAACGGGCGTAGTGTACTCCGCACGCTGTAAACCGCCAGACCAATACCCTGATGAGCATCCCCCAGTTTGTGACATGTTTTGATGTCTCGAGTGTTTTCGTGGAAAACGTGTAACATGTTGCTATGTGTGGCGGTGGCCAAAGGATTTTGCGTTTGTAACCAAGTTGGTGTCGTGACCAAAGAATAGGCATCGTAGCCAGGTTGGTGCCGTGACCAAGAGTTAGCATCGAATCCAAGACATTTCCACGAGTCGTTTGGTGGCAGGTTTGTACGGATGAGATCTACATCTCAGGAAGAAGGGTAGTCGTAGATTGTTTCAACCCTTCGTTTGGAAACCAGCGGCATGGTTGCAGCGCTTTCATGCTGTTGGCACGACCAAATTAGGGTTTTGGCGTCGTGGCCAAGAATTGGCGACGTGGCCAAGATATTACCACAAATCGTTTGGTGGCAAGTTTGTGTGGCTGAGATTCGTATCTCAGGAGGAAGGGTGGTCGTTGATTGTTGCAACCCTTCGGTTACAGCTAAGGGAATGGTTTAGGCGCGACCGAGCTAGGATTTTGGCGTAATTTAGGCGTGGCCAAAACTAGGGTTTTGGCATAGTTTAGGTGCGGCCAAAATTAGGGCTTGGCATTGGGCCAAAAGTTTCCATGCGTCCGATGGAAAGCTTGTACGTCTGAGATTTGCATCTCAGGAGGAAAAGTGGCCGTTGATTGTTGCAACCCTTCTGGCGGCCAGCGGCATGGCTTTAGCATATTTTAGGAGCGACCAAAATTAGGGTTTTGGTAAAACCGTGATGTTTGGCCTTGCTCCGGAAGTTTCCATGCATTAGGTGGCGAACTTGGACGGCTGAGATCTGCATCTCAGATGGAAGGGTAGCCGTTGATTATTGCAACCCTTCGTTTGGCAGCCAACGACATGTGGTAGGGCCGGCATGGCTTTGGCATATTTTAGGCGCGGCCAAAATTAGGGTTTTGGCAAAACCGTGATGTTTGGCCTTGGGCCGGAAGTTGCCATGCGTTAGGTGGCGAACTTGGACGGCTGAGATTTGCATCTCAAATGGAAGGGTAGCCGTTGATTGTTGCAACCCTTCGTTTGGCGGCCATCGGCATGTGGTAGGGACGGCATGGCTTTGGCATATTTTAGACGCGGACAAAATTAGGGTTTTGGCATCGTGGCCAAGAATTGACACCGTGGCCAAGAGATTTCCACAAATCGTTTGGTGGCAAGTTTGTATGGCTGAGATTCGTATCTCAGGAGGAAGGGTGTCCGTTGATTGTTGCAACCCTTCGTTTTCAGCTAGTGATATTGTTTAGGCGCGACCGAGCTAGGATTTTGGCGTAGTTTAGGCCCGGCCAAAACTAGGGTTTTGGCATATTTTAGGTGCTTCCAAAATTAGGGCTTGGCATTGAGCCAAAAGTTGCCATGCGTTCGATGGCAAGCTTATACGGCTGAGATTTGCATCTCAGGAGGTTGGGTGGTCGTTGATTGTTGCAACCCTTCTTTTGGAAGCCAACGGCATGTGGTAGGGCCGACATGGCTTTGGCATCTTTTAGGCGCGGCCAAAATTAGGATTTTAGCAAAACCGTGATGTTTGGCCTTGGGCCGGAAGTTGCCATGCGTTAGGTAGCGAACTTGGACGGCTGAGATCTGCATCTCAGATGGAAAGGTAGACGTTGATTGTTGCAACCCTTCGTTTGGAAGCCAACGGCATGTGGTAGGGCCGACATGGCTTTGGCATATTTTAGGCGCGTCCGAAATTAGGGTTTTGGCAAAACCGTGATGTTTGGCCTTGGGCCGGAAGTTTCCATGCGTTAGGTGGCGAACTTGGACGGTTGAGATCTACATCTCAGATGGAAGGGTAGTCTTTGATTGTTGCAACCCTTCGTTTGGCATCCAACGGCATGTGGTTGGGCCAGCATGGCTTTGGCATATTCTAGGCGCGACCAAAATTAGGGTTTTGGCAAAACTGTGATGTTTGGCCTTGGGCCGGAAGTTTCCATGCGTTAGGTGGCGAACTTGGACGACTGAGATCTGCATCTCAGATGGAAGGGTAGCCGTTGATTGTTGCAACCCTTCGTTTGGCAGCCAGCGGCATGTGGTAGGGCCGGCATGGCTTTGGCATATTTCAGGTGCAGCCAAAATTATGGTTTTGGCGTCGTGGCCAAGAGATTTCCACAAATCGTTTGGTGGCAAGTTTGTATGGTTGATATTCGTATCTCAGGAGGAAGGTCGGTCGTTGATTGTTGCAACCCTTCGTTTGCATCTAGTGCCATGGTTTAGGCGCGGTCGAGCTAGGATTTTGGCGTAGTTTAGGCGCGGCCAAAATTAGGGTTTTGGCATAGTTTAGGTGCGGCCAAAATTAGGGCTTGGTATTGGGACAAAAGTTACCATGCGTTCGGTGGCAAGCTTGTACGGCTGAGATTTGCATCTTAGGAGGAAGGGTGGTTTTTGATTGTTGCAACTCTTCTTTTGGCATCCAGTGGCATGTGGTAGGGCCGGCATGGCTTTGGCATCTTTTAGGCGCGGCCAAAATTAGGGTTTTGGAAAAACCGTGATGTTTGGCCTTGGGCCGGAAGTTGCCATGCGTTAGGTGGAGAACTTGGACGGCTGAGATCTGCATCTCAGATGGAAGGGTAGCTGTTGATTGTTGCAACCCTTTGTTTGGCATCCAGCGGCATGTGGTAGGGCTGGCATGGCTTTGGCATATTTTAGGCGCGGCCAAAATTAGGGTTTTGGCAAAACAGTGATGTTTGGCCTTGGGCCGGAAGTTGCCATGCGTTAGGTGGAGAACTTGGACGGCTGAGATCTGCATCTCAGATGGAAGGGTAGCCGTTGATTGTTGCAACCCTTCGTTTGGCAGCCAACGGCATGTGGTAGGGCTGGCATGGCTTTGGCGCGGAGATGTGGCTGGCATGGTATGCCATTGGCACCGTGGTGCGGATGGCATGGTTAACATGCCTTGGCGCGGAGATGTGGCTGGCATGGTTGGCATGCCTTGGCGCGGAGACGTGGCTGGCATGGTTGGCATGCCTTGGCGCGGAGATGTGGCTGGAATGGCATGCCATTGACAGCGTGGTGCGGCTGGCATGGATGGCATGCCTTGGCGCAGAGATTTGGCTGGCATGGTATTTCATTGGAACCATGGTGCGGTTGGCATGGTTGGCATGCCTTGGCGCGGAGATGTGGCTGGAATGGTATGCCATTGGCACCGTGGTGCGACTGGCATGGTTGACACGCCTTGGCGCGGAGATGTGGCTGGCATGGTTGTCGTGCCTTGGCGCGGAGATGTGGCTGGCACGGCATGCTATTTGTATTGTGGTGCGGCAACCATGCCTTGGCACGGAGATGTGGCTGGCATGGTATGTCATTGGCACTGTGGTGCGGCTGGCATGGTTGGCATGCCTTGGCGCAGAGATGTTGCCGGTCAGTATTGAAGGTTCTGCCGTGGAATATAACGTATAAAAAAAAAGGTACCCCAATAATTTTTACGTAGGCATGTTGAATGATTCAATAAATTTCCTAGTGGTCGTAGTGATGTCTTGTCAAATGTAATGTGATGAGTGCCAAATATTGTATATATTTGCACCTTTTTATTGGCATTTAAATCATCATTTGTGCAATAACGCTCCATTTTATCCCATATTCTGTGTTTTCGTTGTTTTCAAGAATAAATACTTTTCTCAATTAATTTTGCATTTTTAGGTACTAAATAAAGCCTGGTTAACTCACGGAGCGAAAAGAGCAAAGAAACGGCAAAGACTCCCGCAGAAAGGCAGCGAAGAATGATGTTTGCAAGAGCCGGATCAACTAGAAGTGGGATTGAAGAGGAATAATTGTCCTTAAAGAAGATATGGGCTTGGCATACCCAAGGCCCAAAACCCTTACTCAAATCCATTTCCTAAGACTAAATTCAAAACCCAAACCCGTTTCCCTTCTTAACCGTCAGATTGGATCCATTCCATCATCTAACGGTCGCTTCATCAGAGACATCGAGATTTGAAGTTCCTGTCTAACATCATAGGACCTAACTCCATCTTGGACCGTCAGTTTTGATGTATATCACATCCAACGGTCGCCCCAAACCCATTTCCATCGCGCCTTTGGATCAATCCATCATCTTCTCATTCTACGGATTCCCCTCACCAATCATCAAAACTTGATGATCACGCTCAACACCACAACATCCAAAGCTATTTCACCCAAAACAAACAACCCCTAAAACCCATCGGGTTCTTCTTCTTCATCCCATCTCTTCTCTGCAGAAACCCACGCCTCCGCCACCAACTCCTCCTGCCGCTTCTCCAACCACCACCAAAGCCATCAAATCCATCAACCACTATAACCCATCACTACCACCATCATTACCTACTTCCTCAACCATTTCATCAACCTAATTCACTAATTTTTCACGCCTCTTCTCAGAAACCCTAGGCGTGTGAGATTAGTAAATTAGGTTGAGAAATAACACGCAATTGGAGCAGCAGTTGGACGACAAGAAGCAATAGAAGCATGGGTGAAGATGATTAAGTGTTTTCAGAGATTAGGTAAGAGTTAATTTTATTTTTTATGAAACCCTAATTCTGAAATTGGGGATTTTTAGGGTTAGTTTGTGTAACTATAAATTGAGACCTTGGGTTGTTGTATAAGGCATGCCCGGGCTAGCCGGTGCACCAAGCTGTAGTAATATATTGTGTTCATCATGTTCTAATTACTTTTGCTAGGGTTGAGATGAAACCATTTATTTACTGTTAAGTTTGATTCATGTTTCTGATATTGTTCTTGTTGTGCTTTACTTGTTTAGGATAAATATAATCTGAGCTTTTCATCATTTTACTTTCACAGTGTATGTCATGCATCCATTGTAGTTAGAATACTTCTGTGATGAATGTGCTGCAATTCATGCCTCATTGTCTGTTATTGATCCCTTGACTAATTGTGCCCTGAAAAGACAGTTAGTGCTTTGGAAAGATACCCTAATTGCGATTAGAATATCCATCTTAGGAAAGGTTTAATTATCTAAATTATCAAATTGATTTGTGATTAGTTGTACTGTGAGAAGACAGCTAATACTAGGGATTAGTTAGTTGGCTTAGTTGATATTAATCCATCCATTGAGACCCTGGATAAACGGAAGACTTGCATCTTGTCCGGTGTCCATAAAAAGGGACAAGAACATTATTGAAACTGAACTGACTTAGCTGAGATTAGGTGGTGGTTTCGACTGCCCTAGTGTCCTTTAATATGCATTCTTGTTTTCTATTTTATGTTACATAACCAACATCTAGCCGTATCGGCAAACAAAACCCCCTATTTGTGTTACTTCTTGTTCTGAAATCAGTTGTAGTGAGACCATAGTTTCCAAGCTACACCCACCTTGTCCCTGTGGATCGACCTGTGCTTTCCCTGTGCTTTCAAGTCCTACCAAGTTTTTGGCGCCGTTGCCGGGGACTCGGTGGCGGCGCTGTTGTTATATTTCTTTGTTTTTATTTCATTGCTCTTTGATGTTTGTTCATTCTCATGTTAGCTTGCTGTTACTTGTATCTCTCATTAACTATCCATGCATTCTTGTATATATTGCACAGCATAGCATATCTTCTTAGCTTGCATCATCTTAGCTGTTCTTGCATACTTAGTTCTCTGTTCTGCATACTAACTTGTCTGCATATTGTTTTGCATTAACATGTTCATCTTAGCTTGTTCATCTTCATTGCTTTTGTGAGCTAGTTCTTAGCTAGTTCTTGCTGTGTAACTTAGTTTAGTTGTGTAACTTAGCTTGTATCTTAGTTTTTCTTAGCTGTTCTTGCACTTTCATCTTTGCATACATATTCTTTGCATACATATTCTTTGCATAACTCTCTTAGCATTTAGTTCTTCCATAACTTACATAACTTGCATTCATCTTGCATCTTGCATATCTTAGTTTGCATCTTAGCTTTTCTCACTTGCTTACTGTTAGTTGCATTCTCATTGCATTGCATTCTCTTTGCTGTTACTTGCATTTTCTTGGCATTCTCACTTGCAGGTGCAGCTGCAGCTGTTGCTGCTGTTGGAGGTGAAACTGCTAGGCTTGCAGCCTGCCTGGTGTTGTTGCCCTGGTACTGTTGCTGCCAGGTCCTGTTGAACAAAGTTGTTGGTGCTGAACCTGCTGAGCCTGCTGATCTGCTCCTGCTGCTGAGCCTTGATTGCTGCTGCTGTAAAGCCTTGCTGAACCTGCCTTGCCTGTGTTGCTGCCTTGATCCAGCTGGTGCTTCGGGGCCTGTTTCCAAGAGCTGGGCCTGATCTGCTAACCTCTTGCAGCTAGGCTGTGAGTTGCAGTTGCTGCTGGTCTATTGCTCCTGCTGCCCTGCCAGCCTTGCCTGCTAGGCCTGCTGAGTTGCCTTGACTGTAGCCTGAAACCCAAGGCCAACTGGGTTGTTGCTGTGTGAGCTGACCCAAAGCCTGTTGTTGGGATGTTGCTGAAGTTGAAGTTAGAACCAAGCCCAACTGGGCTTTTGCAACAAACACAAAGGGACCAAAGCCCAACTGGGCTTCCCTCCCAAAAGGTAAGCCTAAACCCATTAAGAGAACCCAAATTGTGGGCTTCCATTTTCTGTTGGGTTTGTAATTTTAATTATTTGTGGGCTTGTAGTTTTACATTGATGTGGGCTTGTGGTTTTAATTGATAACTGCTGTGGGCTTAGCAATTGAAAACTGCACTGTGGGCCTGTGGGCTTGCTTTAAATTGAAAATTGAACTTTTGAATAGTTTTTAAAAGCCCAGCTGGGCCTCAAAACCAAAGTCTCCAAACAAAAACAATGGGCTTCCCTTTCAAATTTGAAACCAAAAGTTTCAAAACCCATTGGAACAAAACTTTTTGAAACCCACTTCCAAACCCAACAGTGGGCTTACCAAAAATTTAAAGTTTTAAAAACAAATTTTGGGCTTCACCAACAGTGGGCCTACAAAATTCAAAGTTTTAAAACAACTCCCAAACCCAACAGCTAGGGCCTTGTCACCAAAACTCTTGCTCCACCAATGTGGGCTTGCTCCCAATCCTAAAACCAAAAATTTTGCTCCTAATTTAAAAAAAAAAAGAATACCCATCAATGTGGGTTTGCTTCCAATTTTAAAAACCAAAGTTTTCTTTTTATCTCCCAATTAAAACCAAAATTTTTCTCCCTCTTTAAAAACCAAAATTTTATCCCAAGCAAAACCAAATTTTCTTTTTAAAACCCAACAAAACCAAAATTTCCCAATTTTAACCAAAATGGGCCATTTGGGCTTTACCTTTAAAGCCTAAAAACCAAATTTTTGAAACCCATAACTGAAAAGTGTGGGCCTTATTTCTCTTTTTGAATTGTGTGATTGTTTGATAAACATAACATGTCTGGATTTTGGTCTTCCACTGGGAATAAATCTATTAGAGAAGCTTACGGGCAAGATTCACCTTATGAGCCTCCCACAGACCATGATGTCAATAGTTATAGGGATTATTATTATGGACCTTCTGTAGGTCATGAACCTTAATATGCAAACCCTAATGACTATTCACACATGTATCATCCACCATTGAGTGAAAATGAACATTTAGACAATATCCAACTCACACATTTGTCACTTGTGAATCAATTAGAGGCTCGGATCACTTCTTTAGAAATGCAAACACATTAGAAATCTGTAGCATCTAGTTCACATAGACGACCTGAAATCTATGCATGTACCTTATGTGGTAGTTTAGACCACCCGGATAAATATTGCTATATTTTGCATGATTATAGGCAATTTAGAGAATCCCATGAAAATCCAAATTATGAAATGCCCACAAATTGTGAGGTTGGTAGTCATTGGGACCATAATCAATCCTTTGAGGGTTGCAATCAATCTTTTATAAACCCTAATGACCATGCACACATGTACCGTTCACCACAATTTGAACATCAAGAATTTTGTACTCCCATGAATTTAGACTCCACCACAGAAGATTTCAGACTCAGTGAGCAAAACTTTGCTAGATCTACATCACGAATTCAGGCATATTTAGATCAGATTTTGCTTCACCTACAAAAGGAGGAAATTCATGAGGAAATGTATGTTGTCCCTAATGAAGTGTCTAGTCCCATTCATTTAAATGATGTTGAATATGAACCTAATTTAGAGGAACATGAATCGACTAATAACACCACCACTGTTAATGAGGACCAATATGCATGTTACCATGATGATGATTATGATGATAATGATGTTATGTTAGAAGAACATGAAATATTGTGGAACCTTTTGGTTCAATAACATATGGCTTCTCGCCCTCGACCTTCATGAATGTTGTTTCTTCTAATACTCATAGCAAATCATATGATTTTGATATTGATATGGTACTTGTACAATTGTTCTTCGAAGATGAGCATGACATAGGAATAGTTGAATCTTCAGTAGACACTAATGTTAATATGCATGAAAACAAATTTGATGTGTCTGATTCCTTGCCTAAGTCACAAAATGTTATTTCTTCCGATGTTGATTTGAGTACTACGGACAATCATGATACCGATTTAGGTCTTGATGTTTTGTTCGATGGATGTGAGCATGATTTACCAATTTCTGATTTAGGGGAAGTATGTGTTGGTACTATTGATCTTATCCATGATAAGAACTTAGAAGTGCCAACTTTCTTACCTAAATCGCATATTGAGATTATTCCACCCAACCTAGATTTGGTTTGTAACAAAACTTTTAAACCAACTTTTCTGAAAATTCCCAACCTAGAATTGGAACTGTGTGCCTCCCAAGTCCTTTTGGACTATTTTGCATCAAAATACAACATTTTTAAAGAGCCACAGTTGGAATTAATTTCTCTGACCATCCCGCAAAAAGTCCATTTTGAGTTAGACCTTGTGAATCCTGAACCCCTAAAATTAAAAGATTTTGTGCTTAAAAATAAACCTGTTGAAAAATATAGGTTTGTGGGTGATTCATCTGGTTTTTCACTCTCACTTTCATTTCAGTCCAATTTTTGTTGTTTGAAACTGTCTATGTTTCAACACTTTGTCTTTTGGGTTGATCCTCAACTCTTTAGACTGTATGTATATAGTGAATTGTTTGTATATAATATGGTAGGTAATGTTTAGTGGAATCATATGTTTCTTGTATATATTGTGCTAACCCAATGTGAATTCAGTTGAGTTACTGTTGGGTTTTGCCTTGAATAATGGAGTTCAAAACTTGCTTTCGCCAATATCCGGTAATCTCTTTCCTTTTTCTACGCTTAGCATCGTTCTCATGGTATGTGTTATAATCATGTTTATTTTTTGAAACATTGAGGACAATGTTTAGTTTAGGTTTGGGGGTGAAAAGTAGATACCTTGATAACATGCTATAATTGAGAACAAAACTCCTCCTTGTTTTTGAAAAAAATAAAAAATCAAATAAAAAAATTGAAAAATTGAAAAAAAAAACATAAAAATGGAGCTCATTTACCTTGAAATGTTGACTCTTGTGCATATATGTAAACATAAGGATTCTTAGTCTAGATATTTAGGCACCCTGATTCTAGCACAATTCACATAGTGATAAGAAACTTGCACGCGCACGATCTACCAATACATGTATAGCCTCAACCTTGAGGTGTTCTATCGGAAGTTTTAGTTGCCAATCACTTTAGAATACTGAACGAGACTTGACTAGCTTGTTCTTTGGTTGGTTGGGATAGAAGGTAGAGGTTACGTTAAGAAAAACAACCATCGAATTTAACTGGGTGCATCAAAAAAGGCTACCTCTTGCAAAGAGTCGTGTAATTTTTTGTTTCCTTTTGTATATGTATCAAAAGTGTTACCATGTTAAAAAAAAAAAAAAAAACGATGTATATATTCAGAAAAATATCAAAAAAATCAAAAAAAAATAAAAAAAATTCAAGTATTTATCAATTCCATCCTCTCTTGTTCCAAAAATAAAAGAGAGTAGTCAATGTAAATAAGAGTCATGTAAATAGTCATCTTTTGTGTTTTTGTGTTATAAGCAAGGAAGGGTGTATGCCATTGATGTACAACGCGAGTAATTGTGAAATACCTCCAAGTCATTCACAATTCTCGTAAAGTCCGGACAACTAGCTAGATTTCGACCTCGGTTCTTAGCCTGAGAAACTATCTCTTGGTGATTAGTAGTCATAACATCCAATCTTTATTTACACATGTGTAGATACACTTTACACTCTTATCACATGTCTTTATTTGTTATCAGTGCTAGGATTGTGCCTTTGATAGCTAGATTGACATCTTCATTTTGCTGTGAGCTTCTACTGTCTTGCACATGTCACATTTCATGGAATCTGAGCTTATATTTTGTCCTAGAACTTTGTAGGTACGTTCTAAGCAAACCTTCACGTGACTTCAACTCGTCCACTAGGGACACTTAGTGGTTTAAAAGGCTTATTGCATTCGCTAAATGCAATCGAGAGACCAGCGACAGTGGTATAGGTAGGATTTCCTTAGTTTTGTTTTACTTGAGGACAAGTAAAATTCAGGTTTGGGGGTATTTGATGAGTGTCAAATATTGTATATATTTGCACCTTTTTATTGGCATTTAACTCATCATTTGTGCAATAACGCTCCATTTTATCCCATATTCTGTGTTTTCGTTGTTTTCAAGAATAAATACTTTTCTCAATTAATTTTGCATTTTTAGGTACTAAATAAAGCCTGGTTAACTCACGGAGCGAAAAGAGCAAAGAAACGGCAAAGACTCCCGCAGAAAGGCAGCGAAGAATGATGTTTGCAAGAGCCGGATCAACTAGAAGTGGGCTTGAAGAGGAAGAATTGTCCTTAAAGAAGATATGGGCTTGGCATACCCAAGGCACAAAACCCTTACTCAAATCCATTTCCTAAGCCTAAATTCAAAACCCAAACCCGTTTCCCTTATTAACCGTCAGATTGGATCCATTCCATCATCTAACGGTCGCTTCATCAGAGTACATCGAGCTTTGAAGTTCCTGTCTAACATCATAGGACCTAACTCCATCTTGGACCGTCAGTTTTGATGTATATCACATCCAACGGTCGCCCCAAACCCATTTCCATCGCGCCGTTGGATCAATCCATCATCTTCTCATCCTACGGATTCCCCTCACCAATCATCAAAACTTGATGATCCCGCTCAACACCACAACACCCAAATCTATTTCACCCAAAACAAACAACCCCTAAAACCTATCGGGTTCTTCTTCTTCATCCCATCTCTTCTCTGCAGAAACCCACGCCTCCGCCACCAACTCCTCCTGCCGCTTCTCCAACCACCACCAAAGCCATCAAATCCATCAACCACTATAACCCATCACTACCACCATCATTACCTACTTCCTCAACCATTTCAGCAACCTAATTCACTAATTTTTCACGCCTCTTCTCAGAAACCCTAGGCGTGTGAGATTAGTAAATTAGGTTGAGAAATAACACGCAATTGGAGCAGCAGTTGGACGACAAGAAGCAATAGAAGCATGGGTGAAGATGATTGAGTGTTTTCAGAGATTAGGTAAGAGTTAATTTTATTTTTTATGAAACCCTAATTCTGAAATTCGGGATTTTTAGGGTTAGTTTTTGTAACTATAAATTGAGACCTTGGGTTGTTGTATAAGGCATGCCCGGGTTAGCCGGTGCACCAAGCTGTAGTAGTATATTGTGTTCATCATGTTCTAATTACTTTTGCTAGGGTTGAGATGAAACCATTAATTTACTGCTAAGTTTGATTCATGTTTCTGATATTGTTCTTGTTGTGCTTTACTTGTTTAGGATAAATATAATCTGAGCTTTTCATCATTTTACTTTCACAGTGTATGTCATGCATCCATTGTAGTTAGAATACTTCTGTGATGAATGTGCTGCAATTCATGCTTCATTGTCTGTTATTGATCCCTTGACTAATTGTGCCCTGAAAAGACAGTTAGTGCTTTGGAAAGATACCCTAATTGCGATTAGAATATCCATCTTAGTAAAGGTTTAATTATCTAAATTATCAAATTGATCTGTGATTAGTTGTACTGTGAGAAGACAGTTAATACTAGGGATTAGTTAGTTGGCTTAGTTGATACTAATCCATCCATTGAGACCCTGGATAAACGGCAGACTTGCATCTTGTCCGGTGTCCATAAAAAGGGACAAGAACATTATTGAAACTGAACTGACTTAGCTGAGATTAGGTGGTGGATTCGACTGCCCTAGTGTCTTTTAATATGCATTCTTGTTTTCTATTTTGTGTTACATAACCAACATCTAGCCGTATCGGCAAACAAAACCCCCTATTTGTGTTACTTCTTGTTCTGAAATCAGTTGTAGTGAGACCATAGTTTCCAAGCTACACCGACCTTGTCCCTGTGGATCGACCTGTGCTTGCCTTGTGTTACATTGTGACACTATGCACTTGCAGTTAGACATAGTCGTAGGTACTCTTTCAAGTCCTACCATAAGGTTTTACGATTTTAACCCTAAGCTAAAAATCACCATCAACACTTATATACGAAGCTCAAAAGATAAGCGTTATACTTCGTATTGTATTCCTTAACACTACGTCTAACTAGAGTATAATCATTCACAGCTTCGCAGTTATGTTTTCAATATGCATGACTTGAAAGATACGTTAGGAATGAAACAGTTCAAGTCAAAATATTACTAACCTTAAGAGGAATGATGATGTCGTCGTTGTAGCTGTTTACTTCTTCACATCCTTCAAGTCTTCGAGTAATACTTGTATGTCTCACATCCTAATAACTTTCTAGCAAACGTACCTATACGAAGTTGACTCTAGTAAATAATCTAGCGACTCTTTAAATGAGTTTTGGTTCACTAAAATATGACAACGAAACTTGACATACCAATGCTTGGTGGGTTCAACCGAGCTATGCTCTAACATGTACTTTGTCTGTCAATACAAACTTGTCTGCCAACTCTTTTTGACAACATCAAAGTAAATAACGGCCAAAGATTTCATGGGATAGGGGGCGCAACGTCAATGTTGAAAGATTACACACCTGGGAAAGTTTCTGGTAAGCATGCTGAAAAGTCTGACATGGAGAGGCAGCTACGGATTCTCCAAGAATGATCTCCTGCAGTGATTTAGTTTGAGTGAATGAAGCAATATAACAATAATGACTCGTATCAGTCATCGTATAAATTCCTAAACCACCATCTTTCATAGGCATGTGAAAAAGCGGGGGTCTAAGAACCACACCCAATATTTTGTTTAGGCAATCTATATGGACAAACTCCAATATATTTCCAAGAGAATCAACTAGACAGTCAGACTCAATCAAGGAAAATACGTCCAAGAGTTATATCTCAATTTCTCAAATCAATCTGCAATCGAACAGATGGATGGTACCAAAGACCAAAATCCAAGTGTCAATCAATTTTGATTGAACTACGCACAACCTGTGATATTTAAATTATACGAAATTATACCGCGGAAAAGAAATAACACAGACACCAAAAAAATTGTTAACGAGGAAACCACAAATGTAGAAAAACCCCGCGACCTAGTCCAGATTTGAACACCACACTGTATTAAGCCGCTACAGACACTAGCCTACTCCAAGTTAACTTCAAAATGGAATGTAGTTGATCCCTAACCAATCTCACATCGATCAAGGTACAGTCGCGTTTCTTACGCCTCTGAATCCCAGCAGGACTCTGCGCACTTAATTCCCTTAGCTGATCTCACCTATAACTAAGAGTTTCTACGACCCAAAGTCGAAGACTTGATAAACCAATCTGTCTCATACAGAAAAGTCTATTGAATAGATAAATCTGTCTCCCACAGAAATACCTACGAGTTTTGTCCCGTATTTTGATAAATCAAGGTGAACATGAACCAATTGATACACCGGACTTATACTCCCGAAGAACATCCTAGTAATATCAATCACCTCACAATAATCTTAATCGTATGGTAGCGAAATAAGATATTGTGGAATCACAAACGATGAGACGAAGTTGTTTGTGACTACTTTTTATCTTTCCTATCGGAGATTAAATCTCGAGCAAATCTTAGAGAAGATAGTACTCAATACGATATAATACAACAAGATCAGAACACGTAACTACAGAGAAAATAGTTGGGTTTGGCTTCACAATCCTAATGAAGTCTTCAAGTCGTTAACCTACAGGGTTTTGGAAAAAACCTAAGGTTAAAGGAGAATCGACTCTTGTCGCAACTAATATCACACATGAGGTATGGGGATTAGGTTTACCAGTTACTAGAGTTCTCCCTTATATGGTCTTCAAACCAAGGTTTGTAATCAATGTCACCTTGGTAACAAAACAATCAATATTCACCGTTAGATGAAAACCTGATTAGACTCAAGCTAATATCTTTCAACCATTAGATCGAACTTAGATTGTTACACACAACTGAAAAGTGACTTCATTTAGATATGAGTAACCATACCTAAACCTGTACACCTTTTTGGCTCAACAATAGTTAATCGAAGTTAGACATATGAACACTTTCATATCAACCTTATTCATCTTAACCATAACTAGTTCAAATGACTCAAATGAAACTAGTTCTAGAGTTGTTCAATCGTTTATATTCTCATAGAAGTATACAAGACGCAATTGAAGCAAAATCTATTTTGATTCACTTGAATCAATTCATGAACATTATAGCCATATTTTGCAAAAGATTCCATTCCTTAATATATAAATATATTAGTTCATGAATAAATCGATTTTAGAACATAACCTACTCAAGTATGCAAATGGGTACGCATACCTAAGTGGACGGACATGGTTTGGATTCACCGGTATGCGAACGGGTATGATATCTCCAAACTCAGTTGAATTCCCGGACTTGAACTTTACCGCCAGTACGCATACGGGTATGCATACTAAGTTCCTAGACTTTCAACTAACCAACCAGTACGCATACGGGTATGCATACTATGGTTCCCGGACTTGGAAGAACTTGCAACAGGTAGCATACAAGTACACATACTGTGCTATATCCAATCATGGTTAATTGTTCTAAACTCCCATTTAAATCTTTGAAATATTCTTAGAAGACGGCAACAGCTGTCTCACACAAACTATTAGCTTCAAAGCAATTTTCAAGTAGTCGAATGATCAGTACGAAACATTTCTAGTCTACATCAAATGACTGTTTCACACAAATCATGTAAGATGTTACCAGGCGATTTTCACATGATCATCTTTCGACTTTCGTCAAGAATATAAGATGAACTTGGTTAAAGCGAAAGCTTACCAACACATATTTCGAGAATTATGTAAGCGAGTTAAACTCACCTCGAAATATCATATGTGTATAATAGAAGTCTATATAGCTATACGACTTTTATCTCAAATAGGAGATGGGGTATATAGACTTTTGAGTGATAGATGAGTTCAAGTCTCCACATACCTTTTTTTGATGAAGTTCCACAAGCTCCCCTTAGTAGTTCTTCGTCTTCAATCGATGAACGCCGTGAAGTCTAATGCTCAACTATGTTTTCTATCCTAATCCGAGACATAGCTATAAGTAGACTATAAATCAAGAATTATAGTTTTGGACAACAAAACTTGACAAACAAGCTTGAGATAGCAACGCTTGCGAGTTCGACCGAGCAGTGCTCTAACAACATAGAAGATAAACGTTGCTGCAACAGGCCATAACCTCCCCTATCACCTGTGATTAGTTGATAGAGATGCTGAAAAAGATGAAGATCAAATCTAGAACAAGTCGCAGGTAAGGTAAAAGGGTTAGTAGTCCTCAAGGTAAAGTATAACCGTGAAACCCCAACACGATTATGAAGTAATAACAACTCGCTCTTTGGGTCTTGTAGTTTACGAATCGCCTGCATCAACTGAATAGTTTTATCGACTCTGTGCAAAACAATATTTTTGTTGAACTGAGCATCTAAACTAACTGGACTTTCTAACAACTTCACCCCTACTGCTGGCCTTCCTATATCGTCCAGAAAAACATCAACCGAGCTAGCACGCGGATATGAAGATGGCCAAAAGATATCCGTCTAGTAAATGTTCAAATACAAACCTCTATCTCTACCTTATGCTTAAATAAGTTTCAGCGCTTTTGCAACCTCAAGTGTATCTCCTATGATGGTATTATCATCAAGATACCAAGCATTCAAGTTAAGATTACACTGAAATGTTATTTTAAGCACTAATGGGTGTAAGGTTAATGCAAAAAGGAGAGGACCAAGGGGATCCCCTTGCGGAACCCCTTGGGGAGAGGAAAGCACGTGATCCCTGTAATAAAGCCTTGTCGTCTTGGCATAGCATAGCTCAACCCATCCAGAGATGGATGGTACTTATCTCTAATCTCTTTGATTGAAACGGTCATGTCGACTAAATTAAATACATTAGTGAAGTCAACAAGCATCATGGTGAGATCATTTCGTGCACCATTGGTCTCTACAAACCTGTTGACAGCGTGTAGAGTACTCTCTGCACCACCCCGTAAGCCCACACCAAACTGAAACACACCCAGTACGAAGCCATCTCTTTGCAAACTGAAGAAGCTGCCATCTTGGAGACTAGAGGCCTCCAAATAGTACCTACTGCAATAGGTCTTAAACCACTATTTGGTTTGAGTAAAGGAGTCAGGGGTGCACTGGCCAGATACTCTCCTAAAGCATGAGGGGAATTCCCTGCTAACAGACAGTTAACTACCCCTGTAATAACAGTCAGCAACTCCTCACTAACGACATCAGCAACACCCGAAAAGACATCTAATAAATGCTGAGCCCTTAGGCTATCTCTCCCACAAGATGTGCCTTTTGGGAAGCTCTTAACTGCAGCCAACACCACATCAGCACTTACGACAACCGGATCAACACCAATACACTCAAGAGGAATGAAAGGCTGAGGAACAGACAGATGCTTCTGAGTTAATTCAGCAAGATTGTCTTCATTAGCACGGACAATCCTATTGGAGGATAACACACTAATAGCAGCTTATAATTCAGCAATGTTGGATTTTTCATATTTCTTCTGTTTTAATTCAGCAATGTTTATTAGTATTATTTTGTTGTTTTTAACGGTTTTTAGGTAAAGCGACCAAATATCAGACGCTCCATATCCAAGTGACTGATCATAGACGACACTTAGGGGACTCGTTTGCATACTCCTTCATACAAAAGAGTGTTTGATAGAGTTTGGGAGGAAATATCCTTTTCCCCCACCCATTGTGATCAAATTTGGTGTTTTTTATGTACTTTTTTATTTTGAAAGAGTGTTTTTAAGTTCGAACTCTACCCATAACCCTTGCTCAAAAAATATAGCAGTAGTCTAATTGTTTCAAGTCCAAATATGAAAGTAATATCAGGGACACGGTAAGACCTGAGTTTAAGTTATCAAGCACACAAAGAATTATGTGGTTCAGTTTTAAAAACTACGTCCACATGGATGATATTAATTATTATGCTTTGGCAGATGGATTACAAGAGGGCAATGAATCTCTTGAGAACAAGATGAGTTATGTACGATCGGATGAAATAGCTGTTCAATATACCTTAAACTCTCAAGTATTTTACCCCTGTTACGGAATGCAAGTTCTCCTTTTAAAGGCCTATAACTATGTCGGGCACATATTGCAAGAATATAAAATACAACATCAACATTTGATGTTTGAGATATATGTATGCCCCGAGCAACTGTTTGAGAGATATGTCTGCCCCGAGCAACTGTTCGGTTTCGAGTGAGCTCGCTCCTCTCGCTCGTTAAATGCCAAGATTTATCATTTATAACTCAAGTTTTTATACCCCTAATGTTATAGTGCATCATCATATAAGCGCATGCATGAAGGATCTAAGAGTTGACTAACCATGAATCCAGCCTCGTACTATATTTCCATAAATATAGGTAATAAGCGCTCGATGTTATGTTATTAGTTGTACTTGGTCCATCTAATATTTAGAATTTACCTAAGCGTAACTTATCAAGCGTAGTTTCTTTCTATCACTCACATGTAACCACAATAAGTAAACACTTGTCAGTATGTAAATATTTCTTGCAAACAAAAGCTGACATATTTACAAAAATAAATGAATTAGCCCCCTTAAGATTAAATCCTGGTTTATCCACTCAGTGGATGTCTACCTGTAATAATGTTCAAATTTTAACAGAAATTTCATTTTTAATGTGTCAATTAACGTAGATAATGTTGTTGCCTTAACAAGTTTTGTTTCATATGACGAAAAATGTATAAATCATCTGAGGCTTGTATTTGCATAACACAAACATTGTTCGACGTATTCGGGGATGAGGCCGAAATATATATTTTTTCCTCATCTCCTTCTCTCTCTATATATAAATGCATAATTTCCTCATCCAAGTGGCAATCCCTCTCCCCCACCCGTTTCAGGGATTTTCAGGAGAAGACAATGAAATCTATAGGTAGAGCCACTGTATAGCCAATCCAACTGGCTTCTGAGCTTAAAGTTTTTACAAAATTGAGCTTCCAAGCTCTTTGTTGTTTAATTGCACCCCTTATCGAGATGTTTCTTCCTGATAGCAGGATTTTTGGTCCTTCCCCTGATGCAGAAAATCATATTCTATCCGTATGAATGAGTAATTGCAGTCTTTTACATATACAAAGGACCAAGAAATCACGTGAAATGGCATAGATGATAAAGATAAGACAGAAGAAGTTATCAGGGAGGAAGAAATGAAGAATTCTGGGGTTAAGATGAGTTAAAAGAATAGTAAAAGAGGAAGGAATCAGAGATGAGCAGAGAAAAAGAAGAAAAGATTTACTGATTTCATGATAGTCTCAACAGTACACCATACATCATATATATCAAAAAGGACGGACTTCATGTAAAAGTAAAATTATCATACGCTAAGAGCACCCGACTAATAACTAAGGGCATACAGACAGACAACCCATATCTTAGGGATATTACAAGTACCTACTATTCCAAATGATTCTTTTCCTCAAGAATCAAATCCGGATAATTCTGTTGCATGAAAGTCGTATCCTCCAAGTGGATTCTACTGCGGTTGAGTGAGTTCAATGCACCTGAGCAATAAATTGATGATTCTTCTTAACAGTGCGAGAGGCAAGCGCTTGCAGTGTTTGGACCTTCAGACAACCCTCTGCATCCAAGGTGGGTAGTGAAATTTGAGGCAGAGAGCATATACCTAGCTTGAGTTTAATTTGGGATACATGAAAAACAGGATAAATCCTAGAACCAGTAGGAGTTGCAATTTATAAGACAAAATACCTATCTTAGCTATCACCTGATACGAACCAAAGAATTTGGCTGCCAATTTAAGGTTTCGTCTCAGCTATATTGTAGTCTTTTCTATAGGGTTGTAGCCTAAGGTAAACCCAGTCACTTACTTGGAATGATTCTTCAACTGTATTCTTATCTGCTTGTTGTTTAATTCTGTGGTGAGCTTCATCCAAAGTGGATTTAAGGAGAATTTTGTGTTGAGCTTCGTCCAAGGTGGATTAAAGGAGAATTTCCATAGCTTGTCTCTTCTGCAGGTAGTCTTGAGCTGTAGCATTTGAAAGAAAAGAGTCCAAACTATGATGGGGATCAACCATACAAATCTTGGAAGTGAGTAAACTCGAGACTTGTATAATAAATTTGAACCAACACTCTGCTAGTGGCAACCAACTGACCTACTTGGTTGTTATATAGGTTTTCATATATCTCAGGTAGGATCTGCAGGTAGTCTTCAGTTGTAGCACTTGAGGATGTCTGATGAGAAAACAATCCAAACAGTGGTAGGGAGTAAACTTGAGACTTGTATGAAATTTAAAGTTGAACTACCACTCTGCTAGTGTCTACTAAGTGACTCACTTGAATAGCAGTCCAAACTATGGAGGGGAGTAAGCTCGAGACTTGTATAATAGTTTGAACCACCACTTTGCTAGTGTCAACCAAATGACTCACTTGATTGGTCTATAGCATGTCATATATCTCAGGTATGATTGTGGGTTGGTCTATAGCTATAGAGTTGAATCACCACTCCGCTAGTGTCAACCAACTAACCCACTAGCATTTGGGAATGTCTGATGAGAACACAGTCCAAACTGTGGTGGGGAGTAAGCTTGGAATGGAGTAAACTCGAGACTTATATGATAGTTAGAGTTGAACCACCACCCTGTTAGTGTCAAACAACTGACCTACTTGGTTGGTCTATAGCCTGTCATATATCTCAGGTAGGATAGTGGGTTGGTCTATCCTGTCATATATCTCAGATAGGATTATGGGTTGGTGGTTGGTCTATAGCATGTCATATATCTCAGGTAGGATAGAATAGTGAGTTGGTGGTTGGTCTATAGCTTTTCATATATCTCGGATATCCTCAAGTATGTCAATTAGGATTCTAAACAAGAATTGAAGTCCATGGGCCTAACTAACCTCGAAGACAGGCTTGCAAGGTTAGGGTTGCCTAAGGCTTATAAATTGCAGGAAATTAAACTTTTCATGCTATGTGGGGCTAATAATCTCAACATAAGGTTCCTTCCTGAGAGAATTCAAAAACTTGATGGTTGAGGTGAGAAACTTCAGACTACATGGATGTTATGTAGTCGGACTGTAAAATGGCAGAGATACCCCCTTCTAAAATTATGGAAATTCGAAGGGAGGCAAAAAAAAGAATATTTATTCGCCTTTTCGTCAAACATTGCAAATAGGGATCAGTACCAGTAAACTGGTACAGCGGTACCCATGAACAACCATGTTGTTGTGGTGCTGAAAAACCATTTGACTCATCCAAATTCCGAATTCCAAAGTATCAATATCAATATTTGTACATTTATGGTAGTTCATGTACACCAGAGTATCAATATCCAAACTCATGAGTATGCAAACACCATGGTAGTTCATGTTTCTCCATGGTCTATCCAAATTTCATGCCACAACGCATATCCTAAACTCTTGCCAAAAGAAAGTATAAACGTGAACAAAAGTAGCCCAAAAAGGTGTGCAAAGAAACAACTTCCATGGCTCTAAATATTCGTTCTACATGTACATTCTTGTGATGTTGTAGTATACTCCCTCCGTCCCTAATTAGATGAGCTATTTGGTTTTTAGTTTTGTCCAATAATAGATGAGTTATTTCACTACTCAAGGAGGTATTTTTAAAACTATCCTTTTAATTGATTATTGTTACTATATGAAATATGTATAATTTGATAGTCATGTTTATATTCGTTGCATAGGTGTTTTAAAATGCTTTTCAACGGTATAAAGTTTATAAAAAACCGTGGTATAGTTTAAGAGATAAGTCGTTTCTAAATTTTACTAATTATTACCCATAAGGATATAATTGTAAAAAAATACTTAAATATACTTAACTTTCCTCATTGCCTTAAAATTTGTGCAAACTACAAATAGCTCATCTAATTAGGATAGAGGGAATATAAAAGAACAGACACTCGGTTTATTTGTTTAGACTTGTTATATTCACTTCTCGAGACCAATGTAGTCAATATCGGCCGATATATCGGCGAAATATCGGATATCGCTCTGAAGCGATACATAAGCAGTATATCGGCGATACGATATCATCCCGACAATATCGGCCGATATGAGCCGATACAATATTTTTACGAAAATCCGGTATGGTTAAACTTGTCGTTTTAGGTAAAGATTAAAGGTATTTTAGGTTTTTCAAAGACGGGAAGGGATAAGTCCTTGTTTAATTACAATTTTAGGTAGTAAACTTTAAAGTTGTTGAAGTTACTCTCCTGTTTCTAGTTTGAACTTGTTTAATTATCATTTTAGGTGGTGAACTTTAAAGTTATTGAAGTTATTCTTTTGTATTTTTGATAAAATTGATGGTATCTATTATATCTTAACAAAAAATGTGTGAAGAAAATGTTTGCTATAAAATTATAGTCTCTAAATTTGGAACCGATATTATACCGATATTTCAACGATAATATCCCCGATATAAAGTCGTATCAGTATATCGATCCCGGCCGAGATAAACTGGTATCCGATATTAACTACATTGCTGGAGACTCAAAACCTTTTCCAAATCCTTACTTATTCTTCTTTTTCTTGGTTCCACTTTTTTTGCCTTTTCCTTACATGGTTTAGTAAAAAAAACACAACATCAAAATCTAAAACACTCAACCATTCCAACGAATCCAACCCCACAGAAACTTTTCTTGCATGTTTTCTTGCTATACCCATCACAGCTTCGTAACATCTATATACATTCATATATTATTTGGTTTATTTCATGGACTTCTTTTTCTTGTCTTTGTTTTTGGAATCTGGGTTTTCTCTCTGCAACAACTACAAATTCTTTGACTCTATTCTGGAGTGGTAAGTCTTAAAAGGTTCAAATATGATTTGGTTTTGCTTCTTAGAGTTTTTTAATGGGACCCATTAGAGGGCAGAAGAGGAAAAGGAAAATCGGAGAGAAGAAGGTCGATAGAAGTGGTAGTGGTGGTGGTTCTTCTTCAACTTCATCAGAGAAAGATGAACAACCTAAAGATTGGTGGGATGAGTTTTCTAAAAGGATTACTGGTATGGGTTTTTCAGTTAATGTTGTTATTTTACCATTTGCTGTATGTATTCATGGGTTGTTGTTTTGATTTATGCATTTTGAATGTTGTTCTTGGTTGTTGTGTTTTAGGTATTCTATTTCTGCTCTAAAGTGATTTCACGTAAACATAGTTATACTGAGTAACCATATTAGAGTCTATTGAGTAATGGATATATTGTGATTGATATTCATGGTTATTTGTTGAACATTCGTGTTATAGTATAACTGTGACTTGTATTAGCTTGTATCCGTCGATTTATGAAAAAGAAGCCATGATAGCTTTAGGACTTCGCTCAGATTGTTGTTACCAGGAGGTTTGTGTAGGGGTGAGACATTAATGATTTTGTTGCAAGCAATGATTCATTTTGACTTCCCGCATTCCCTTGGGGTGTTCGGCTTTACAGTTTAAGCTCTCTGTATCACTTTTGAGTTGGAAAAAATACCACATTTTAGGTTAACTTGTGTTTTGTGTTGCAAGCATATCACTAAGAAACAACCGTTTTTGGTCATGTTAGCTCATAGCTGGATGAATGTCATTATTTCCTGACCACACATTTGGAGAAGTATAGGTGAGATAGATGGTGTTGTCTCTTAACACGGAATAGGAATTACAGATAATCTACAGGTAGTTACCCCACCAATAGTTCATAGTGCCAGTGTTAAGACCCACTGTAGGTTTCCTCCACGACTTGACCTCTTCATTGAAGTCTACTTCAGATCTGCAGTAGGTTTGAGACATCCAAGCTTCTGACATTCTAAAAGTACAATGGAGGACAAGGTTTCCTAGCAGTAGCTTGTGGGTAGCACAGAGGATACAGATTTAATATCTCTCACACTAAGCTTGAGAATTGGAATAAGCTATTCTAAGACATGAATAATCAACATTCTTTGGAAAGGGTTAAGAAGTTTAATTTTCATAGCTATTTTGTTCTTCCAGTGATATCAGTTTCAGCAGATGCCTTAATTTTTTTTCTATCTTTGATTTGAATTTTCTCTTAGAGACTTGTTACCAAATGTTATTCATGTTATTCCAGATAAATTTAAAAATGCTGATTTCCTAGGTTCCCACTTCTTGCTTTCCAGCATATGTAGTAAAACTAGTGCACCTTTTGACAATTTTGTACAGTTAACATGCTGGAAAATGGATTTAATTTAGGGTGTAGTTACTTATTTCAGCTTGTGCACAGAATGCTGAACTTTCTCAGGATACTAATTGGTGGCCGTACTGGATACCAACGCTGTCAATCTCCCGAGACAAATATGAACCTCTAGCCCATACTGTGGATACTACAACCTTATGCCAATTTATCGCATAACAATGTCATCTAGCAACTCTAGCCTGATTGAATGGTGACTTGGGCGATGATTGGATAAATCATCCTTACCCTTACCCTAGTCACATTAGCTTATTGAGGTTGTTCTCCTCCAGGGATCATATGACCATGATTGCCTCTGTGTGGTCATTACTCCTTTTTCTTCCTACTTGGCGTTTATTTTCACCTTCTTCCGAACTAAAATGATAAATTTTTGAATTGTGATAATGTAGTGTGGCTGAGTAAATAATAGGAGCATATCATATCACTCTTGTGGCACCATAGATTCAGTATCAGTGGTATGTACCGTTTGTGCATAATGAACATTTGAATGACCTACATTATCTTTGCTGATCCTTTGCTCAATTTCCACTATTTTACATGATGGTCCAATTTCAAAACCTAATGCAATCTAATTTTTGTCCACTGATATCTTCCTCCGGCTCGAAGACCTATCTAGATGGTAAATTGAGATTTTTTAGTTACTTCAAAAACCAATAGGTTCCACTCATCTGACATACAAGTGCATTGATGTTTCTTCAAAATATATGGAACAGTTTTCAGAATTTTCCCACTATCTAAGTGGTATCCTGGAAGCCTAATCCTAATATTAATTTGCTGTGAATCAAATTACAATTTGTGCCAAGAAAAGAGGTCTACTTAGTTGGGAATTGGTTTAACAATACTAGTAGTGCAGTATATGTCACCTCAAGTTTGAAGCATCATGTTTACTAGAGTAGAGATAGTGTTGTGGATTGTTTTAATTTAATAGTCTCTTCAGGCGAGTACAATTTTTTTTGAGGAGTTTGATTAGTTCAAGAGTGCTCAACAGTCTAAATTCCAGTATCCATGAAATCCTAAGGGGACGAAGCATCTAAAAATTGTGTATCCTTGTAGAACCTCACTGAACTGTTAGCAAGTTCTGTTTAGTGACTAATAATTTCTTCATTTCTTGAGACAGATATGTCTTCTTATTACAGAATTAATACCAAATAGCATGACACTAATTACTTGGGTTTCTCTGAATAGAGAAAAAATTATATTGAAGGCTCAGACAGTTCATACTAAGACTGGTTACTAACATTTACCCCCCTTTTGCAGGGCCTTTGTCTCGATCGAAGAGTTCGAAATTTTTTGACTCTGTTTTCAAGATCTCAATAAAAACCTTCAACTACGTTTACTCACTTGTAAAGGAGGATATGATAAAATCGTCACCATTCTCAGCTACAAATGGTAAGTCTTTGAGTTTAAACGACCAAGTAGCGGTCCCTCTAAGAAGGTTAGGCTCAGGTGAGTCATTAGTAATTATAGGTGAGACATTTGGGATAAACCAATCTAGTGTTTCACAAATAAACTCGCGTTTTATTGAGTCTATGGAAAAAAGAGGACTCCTTCACCTAAAATGGCCCTCTACAGAAGCAGAATTGGCAGAGGTAAAATCCAAGTTTGAGAAAATGCGAGGCCTTCCCAATTGTTGTGGTGCAATTGATACTACCCATATTGCAATGTGTTTTCCTACAGTGGATAGCTCAAACGATGTTTGGTATGATAACGAAAAAAATTACAGCATGATTCTACAAGCCATTGTAGACCCAGAAGTGAGGTTTAGAGACATAGTCACTGGATGGCCAGGAAGTGTAAACGAATCGTCAGCTCTCTGAAGTTCAGGCTTCTTCAGTCTTTTTGAGAAAGGGAATAGACTAAGTGGGAATAAAATACAGCTCTGCAAAGGTTCAGAATTGAGAGAATATATAATCGGGGACGTGGGTTTTCCTCTATTACCCTGGCTTGTCACACCTTATCCAGGTAAACATCTGTCAAAGTCTAAGTCGGAATTCAATAAGCGGCATTTTGCAACCAGACTGGTCGCACAGAGAGCGCTAGAGAGGCTAAAGGAAATGTGGGGGATCCTTCAAGGTACAATATGGAGGGATACAAATAGGCTGCCGCGAATAATTCTTGCTTGTTGCTTGCTTCATAACATTGTGATCGATATGGAAGACGAAGTACAAGATGAAATGCCTTTAACTCACCACCATGATCCAGGTTATAAGCAACAGATATGTGATTCTGTCGACAAGAAAGCCTCCATGTTGAGAGATAAACACTCTCTTTATCTATCCGGAAATTTACCACCTTAAATACTGAAACAAATTTGTTTCGACTCGTGCCCATGTCTGTCATTTGTGTTTTTTCATGCACGAGGAGTTCAATCTCAATTGTTAGGATATGTTTTGGTTGGAACGTCAATATTATGACTGTTTTTCTCAGCAGTAATGTCCATCGGAGAGTTTAATTCTAATTTCAATTGCGCCATTACAACACAGAATAACAGAAGGTTCGAAAAGGAACATATTTCATTGATATTTGTTCATAATCATATGCATCAAACAGATCCCAGATCTGATAATAAGAACTACATACGAACACCAAATGGAAAGTAAGTACAGATACATCTAGGATTAGATAAAACAGTAGCTTGATTACGAGATTAGGCACTGAAATTACATATATTGTAGAACGGATCCAGTAATCTAATTGCTGGTAAACTATGTAACGGCTTTGGTACCTTCATAAACAGTATGCTTAGCTAATTCACCAGGGAGCACAAGACGAACAGAAGTCTGAATCTCACGGGAAGTGACAGTAGGTTTCTTATTCTACCTAGCTAATTTTGAAGATTCATTAGCTAATTTCTCAAAGATATCATTAATAAAACTGTTCATAATACCCATAGCTTTACTTGAAATACCAATATCAGGATGAACTTGTTTCAAAACTTTGAAGATGTAGATCTTGTAAGTTTCAACTGATTTCTTCATCTTTTTCTTTCTTTTACCATCTCCAGCTCCACTTTCCTTTGTTGGTAGTTTCTTCTCTGCTCTAGGATTCTTTTCTGCTGCTACTGATTTCTTCTCCTCTGCTGGTTTCTTCTCTGCTGGCTTTTTCTCTGCTGGTTTCTTCTCTTCTGGCTTCTTCTCTGCTGGTTTCTTCTCTGCTGCTTTTGGTGCCATAGCTGGAAGTTGGATTCTTCTTGTGAGAGATTAATTGGTGAGGGTGAGAAGCTGTTCAAACTTCAGTGAATGGGGTAAGTTATGAAGATTAAGGGGAAGAAGTTTATATAGGAGGATACAAATTGATTCTATTGGTGGAAATTGATTCAGGAGGATTGATGACTTGGATTTATTTTGCACCCGTCTAGATGAACACTTCATGCGGATTGATGACTTGGATAGAGTGTGTGCAGTTTAAATTGACTTGTAACGGACGGTGTAGATGGTTCAATAATTTATTAAAAAGGGAGTCTCGTCTCGGGTAAAGAGAAAGGATAAAGTAGGAAAGCAATAATTTTCACGAGGATCGATGAGTTGGATATGCCGTGTGACGTCTATATGGGAAATGTAATGGACGGTCTGTATCCTCCAACACTCAAAAATCAAAAAGAAATCGTTATTGGGAGGAAAGGAAAAGCTCCTAGTAGGCCTATTCCTATGCACATACCAAAAAAATGATGTTTGGTATACCAGTTGGTATGGCAAACTAACTGCGCCAATATGAGGAACCCGATAAGCGGTAGACATTTTAGCGAGCGATAATCATAGTGTCGCCAACGGTTATGACTTTATCGCTGACGCTATTCTCTCTCCCGCGCGATTTAAATAATAACGTTGGCGATACTATGATTATCGACCAATAGTTATTCTGCAACGACTATTTTTCCCCTGTGATTCCTATATATACGTCCTTTTACTTCTCCCGATAATTCACACCTACTTCTACTGATATTTCACCTATATTATGAATTTTAAATTTCATAATCATCAATGTCGAGATCCAATGAAGAAAGGGATATTATTATGAATCGGTTCAGATTACAGCAAGAAAGGTATCGTATGAGGTTGCAAGAAACTGAGGAAGAGGAAGCTGAAGATAATAAACTAATCGAAATTTTGATGCTTGTATATACGGGACAAATACCAAGAGTTCCAGAGCCCAAAGAAGTATTATCAAGAAGATATACGTATCGAGGGAGGGAATTTTACCACCAAAAGCTGATGCACGATAATTTTCTTCCAAATTATGTGTACTCTGATCAAAATTTTCAAGGTCGATTTCGCATGCCTCGTCATCTGGTGAAAAATATTATTGAAGAGCTTTGTCGAGTAGAACCTCAATTCAATTATCAGTTTGATGCACTGAATATTAGAGGTCATAGTCCTGAACAATAAGTTACTTCGGCTTTAAGGATTCTAGGTTATGGCACTCCAGCGGATGCGAACGATGAGTTCCTTCGTATGGGTAAAACAACTTCTTACACTCATCTTTCGTTGTTCTGTGAAGTAATGATTAATCATTTTGGTCCAACATATTTACGAAAACCAACCGACGAATATGTTAGACAAATATTGATTGAAAATGAGGACAGGGAATTCCCAGGAATGCCAGGCAGTCTCGATTGTATGCATTAGGTATGGCAAGGATGCCCTGTATATTGGGACGGTCAATATAAAGGTCATTATGCAAAACCAACAGTTATCCTTGAAGCCGCTGCTTCTTATGATTGTTGGATATGGCACGCTTTTTTTGGTCTTCCGGGTTCACAAAATGATACTAATATTTTGCACAAGTCGACTCTGTTTGAAGATTTGAAGTATGGAATTTCTCCATCTGTCCGTTTCATGATCAACGACCATCAGTACATTCATGGCTATTATATTCCGGATGGTATTTACCCAAAATGGTCCACCTTGGTTCAATGCTACCGTCAGCCTCCTGCTGGTGCATTGGGCCGTTCATACCAGCATTTTAACGATGCCCAAATGGCACTCAGGAAGGATGTGGAATGCGCTTTTGGAATTTTGAAGAGGAAGTTCGCTACCATTTGTGGCCCATATCGTGGGTTAAGTCCTCGTGAAATGCATAAGACTATGCTCACTTGCATAATTCTTCATAACATGGTAATTCAGGCAAACCGTCGTTATTCGGATTGTATTAACTATGAAGATGACGATTTGAGGCCGAAGATTCAACTAGAAAGAGGCCGCCTTGCAAGGGATTATCGTCAAATGACTACCTACATTTAGAACCGAAATTTGTTTGACCAATTAAGAGATGATCTGAGATTGAATCTTTGGGCAGAGCATGGAAGACAATGATTTTTTTCTTTTTTTTTAGTTATTTATTTTTAATTCTTTAGGTTATTTATATTTCTTGAATCTTTTAAGTTATGTTATTTATTTTTCCTAAGTTATGTATTTGTTATTTATTATTAAATGGAATGCAAAACTTAATAAAAAAAACATTTTTGATTAATAAACTTCAACATTTCATTTCAAATTAACAACAAACCAAATTAAAACTTAAACCAAAACATTAAAACTTAAACTGCTACATTAAAACTTAAACTCATACATTAATCATCTAGAGGAACTACTACATCAAACTCATCATCAGTTCCATCATCATCATCATCATTGTGTTGGTTGTTAGTAAATCCAACTTGTTGTTCACTCTGTGCTTGAATCCTGTCAAATTCGATTTGCCATACATGTTTTTGTTGGGTGTTCATAATTGAAGTGTTAGCTTGAAGAATGTTATGCTTGTCATAGTCAAACCCAAATTTTGCTTGGGAAAGACGACTTTTCTTACTCTCCCGGTTTTGAAATTTCCCATCAACTGATCTTTGCTTCTCGATGGTCTTTTCATGTTCCATAAACTCCGCCATGTTAAATCCTCCGGAACTCCCTCCTTCTAGAGCTAATTTTTTAGCCAGTTTTGCAGTGTTCCTCCCTGGAAGTTTTCCCTTATTATTACCATCAACATAATTATTCAAAACTTTGTTGGCATTTGAGCTTGTTGTGGAATCTGGTGAAGAATTTGATGGATCTGGTGAAAATGGTAAAGAATTTTGTGTTGAGGGAAAAGAATTATATGGTGACCTTTCAGGTACTTGTTGATTATTTGACAAGTATTCTGGATTATATTTGTTCAACCCCTTCAAAATATAATAACAACTTTCATAAGCGAGTTGTTTACCATGTTTTCGTTACCAATCTGTACGAATCTCTCTTTCAAAATCAACATCAGTCCGACTACTATCCTTGCCTTTTCTCTTGGCTTGCATTATTAATGCAACATAAGCGGCCACTTCCCGGTTGATTACAATGAAGTGTTCACGACCATTGATGTTCATGGTTTGTTCTTCATATTTCTTAAATATGTTATCCCACATGGTGTTACCATGTTGTTGTGCACCATCGATACAATCTTGGGTAAAAAAACACATAATTTCGACAAATACATTCACCTTTTATCATGGTGTATTTTGCACCACGGACGCGGTTTTTTTTTAACCTTTGCCTTGACTTTGAGATTGTGAATCCATTTTACAAGAAAATATAGATAGTTTTATATTTGAAAAATATTGAGAAATTGAGAAATTCTATAGAGATTTAGAAATTCTAGTGTGAGTTAAAATGAGTTTGAAATTAGGTATTTTTAAAGGGGGAAAATTGTATCCGTTAGATGAGGAACTGATAAGCGTTAATCATACCATCCAACGACAGCTTGACTAACGCTAGCGATTGTTTGACCAGCGAGCGCAGAAAATACCATCGAGTGATGGAATCTCTATCGCTCGATGGAAACTCTGTCGTGTACGCCTATATGCCAGGACTGGCATATAGACATATGAGTTTGGCAGTTTGGCGTACCCATAGTGGGTGCATATATGTCAAATATCATGTTTTGGCATGTGCATAGGAATAGGCCGTAGGCGTGAAGATGGGCTAGAGCTCCTAGTAGGCGTTTCAAAAGAAAATCTAAAGTGAAAACTACGGTCACACCCATTTTTTAGATTTTTTACACTGTCAAACCCACCGTCCCAAAAGTTCACGAGCGCACCCGTTTCTTCGTGAAAAAATTATTAGCAAACCCATTTTTTAAAAAATTGTGTTTTCTTCGTGAAAGGTTATTCTTCTTTCTTCTTCTTTTTCCATGTTCTTAATCTTTTGGTGATTTGTGTGAGATGAGTTTAAGAATTGGGTAAATACAATTTGTTGATAAGTTGTATAAACAATGAAGGAGATGATGTTATTATGAATCATGAAGGAGAAAATTAGGAGTCGAAGTGATAATCAGGGAGAAACAATTTTTGATGATAAATTTGTAGCGGTTTGGAGGTTATTAGAGGATAAATTGAAGGGTTCTTGATGAATTTTTGAATCTGAGAGTAGAATAGAGATTAGAGATCGAGTTTTTGTTGCTGCTGTAGGTGACTTGTGAGTTAGGGTTTGAGACTGTTTCTGAAATAGAAGAAGAAATTGATGATGGTTACCTGGAATTAGAAGTTGAAGATGGTGATGATGCTGTCGAGATAAGGAGAAGAACAAAAGAAGATATTTTGAAACCGAGATAGGAATTAGGTCGAATATGGATAGAGATGGGGCTAAGATAGGAGGGTTGATTTTTTGGTTGGGGTCTGGTGATGAAATTGGAGGAAGCCGAGATGAATCGGTGGTAGTATTGAGTCTGTAGAAGACGAGAAGGAAGTGCTTATGGTCTGTGTGATTTTGGACGTAAAGAATATTACAGAAAAGTTGTGTTTTCATGGTGGTAATTGAAATAGAAATGATTGCAGTTGAGGGAACAATGATATGATGGATCTGATAGGTGCTGGTGGTAGTTGATGCTGATACTTAGAGTAATTGTAGAGATAGGTTCAACTATGGTGAAGATTTAGGTTGTGTATGAAGCTGAAATGGGTTGGAACATGATGAGTTGAGGTTATTTAAGAGGGGATTTAAATGTATGTTAGGGCAGGTGGAATTGTGGTTTTAGTAAGATGGTGATGGTGGTTATGGTCAAGAGGATGGCTGTATGAAGCTAAGAAGTGAAAATGGGTGTGCAAGTGAATAAGAATGGTAATGGACTGAAAGGTTATTGACATGGTTTTGAAGCTGCAGGACACAATGTCTTGATACTGAAATGAATGGGTTGTGTGTTTGAGCTAATGGTGTTGTTGTAGATGTTGCAATGAGTAGTCTATGTTAGATTATGAGTTGTAGGTGGTGCTGAAAAAGATGAGCTGGAGATGTTAGATTTGGTTGCTGCTACAGAAGGAAA
Organism: Papaver somniferum; assembly: GCF_003573695.1. Classification (NCBI taxonomy): domain Eukaryota; kingdom Viridiplantae; phylum Streptophyta; class Magnoliopsida; order Ranunculales; family Papaveraceae; genus Papaver; species Papaver somniferum. The sequence goes on along the minus strand of NW_020622934.1, from coordinate 19,520,909 downwards.
TGGAGTTGTGAATAGTGATTCAATTTTTAAAATGTTTGCATAACCTGTTATGCATCTACAAAAGTTGTTTCATAACTTGTTATGCAGTCCAGAAAATGGTTGCATAACACGTTATGCAATCCAGAAAATGGTTGCATAACACGTTATGCAGTAACATTTTTGTTAGTATTGAGACCTACGGAAATTTTTTTTTTGCATAACTTGTCATGCACCTACAATAATATCTGGTTATGCAGTCTAGAAAATGGATGCATAAAGCATTATGCAACCATATTTTTGTAAGCACTGAATTAACAAAAATTGATGCATAATCTTTTATGCATCCAGGGAAATGGATGCATAACATGTTATACATAAATTAATAGATGCATGAACCAAAATATTGTTGCATAATGTTTTATGCATCTATTGTTGTGTCTGCATAATGTGTTATGCATCGTTTTTAGTGGCTGCATATTGGTTATGTTCCAAATTTTCGAAAATTTTGCTTAAAAGAACAATCGCCTCCGACTTTTTCGCAAAAAACTTAAATTTGGTATTGTTGTTTGTACTTGTGTAGCTCTCTTAAAAATATTTCCAGCGATATAAAATTTGTAAAATTCCAAGACACGGTTTTTTAGATATGTTATATCCAAGTTGCGTTGCCAATTATACCCCTGAAAAATTAGGATGCATAACCCGTTATGCAGACGTTTTTCAAAATTTCATATAATTATGGGTGTCACGGAAACTAAAAATAATCTTGGCCATAAGAATATTATTTCTTTGGGCTTGTGCCTAATTTCCCCAAATCTAAAACAGTGCTTCTCTACATACCGAGAAATAAAACCAGGTAAAAACCGCCTCTCGCGGTGTTTTTTTATTTTTTTATTTTTTATATGTGGGTCCTAGTGGACACAGCCCCTCGGGAGACGTGCAGGGAGTGGTTTGTATGTGGCGGTTTTTCAGTTTAGTTTTTCCTCTCGGTCTGTAAAGACTTTTTGAATCTAAAAACGATGCCTACTGGCCAATTGTCGATATAGTTTTTCTCTTTTTTTTTTCCTTTTTTGTTTTTCTGTGCCAAAAATAAAAAAAAGTAATTATTAACCTCAGACACTTTCATTGTCCAACATTAAATGACTCTCAATGGTATTAGGTGGTTGCTCGAACTAAACTCAAGTGATACCAAATTATTTCCTGAATTTAGTTAGTTTATCAACAGGTTTAATGTAAACCTGAGGAACAAGATTACATCCCCGTTGGGATATTGTTTTACCTATCAATGGCATCTGGTAGAATGATTTCATTCTCCCAAGAAATGACTGGTGAAGATTTGTTGATGTATTCGGTCCCTTTTATGTTAGTTTCAAGAACAATATGTGCAGTTTGTAAATCAATACCCCGGGTGACTGCATCGAAGAACGCCAAACACTCTGCATGTTTAGAGTTATTTATTCCTGCTGTTGATGGTGGTTATTATCTTAAGGTTAAAGTCATAAAACCTTGCATCTGATGTGACGTCACTCTGTAAGGAAACAAAGCCATGAGTGCTAACCTCTCCGCTGGCATATTTATTGAGCCGTTCAATATATCGACATGAAATTTATCCATACTTGAGAATGTAGCAACCATCCCAGATGTTCTGTAAATTTCGGCACCTTGCCTATATTCACTTAATATAAGTTCCTTTGAATGCCTTCTATACTATGTTCCCTTGCTGAACCCTTAATGTTGATATGGCATGATGATTTGTGTTCATCCGCAGCATAGTAGCACGAATTTCCAAATATCAAGGATAAGGTCTTTGCATAAGGTATTCAATCAGAAAAGCATGCTTCTCTCTGGAAATGAATTAAAAGAACTCTGTGTCAACATATAGAATTCAATCAATTGCCCTGACTAACTTGTAGAAGTTATGGTTTCGCGCCTCGCGCAGTATATTGCTTGACGAAAGTAAGCCTAAGCAAACTAGGAAATTAATCCTCCATGGATTAGTAGGTGCAAAACCCTGCCCAGAATCAGAAAAAACAGGGAGCCGCGGCAGCAAAGGGAGGCGTGGCTATGCCTTAGGCCAGCTGGCGCCACTTTCCATTGGCCACGCCCCCTCCTAAATCGGCCCTATTTCCTTCGACCAATCAGGTCGCTTTAAACTCGCAACGCGCACATAAGTTGTGGCTGGGCCCATACTTTCCGACCCCACTTTCCATCGACCAATCAGGTCGCTCTAAAGCTACCACACTCTCGCCAGAAGTGTAGCCACGCCCATGCTTGGCCGACCCTCTTTTAATCGACCAATCAGGTCGCTCTAAAGCCGCCACACTCTCACCAGAAGTGTATCCTCTCCTTATGTTTGACCGACCCTCTTTTTCTTGGCTAATAAAGTCGCTCTAAACTTTCCACCATACATAAAAGGCCAAACGCACCCTGCCGCGCCACAATACTAACTGACAAGCCAAACGCACCCTGCCACAACAACATATTGATCGGCATGCCAACATGCCACTCTGCCGCGATAACATTCCAACATGCCACTTCGTGGGAACCTGCCATAAATAACACCCTATGTGCTAACTTACCTCATGTTCGTGGCCAACGCCATGAAAAGCTTAAGATTAGGGATTTTTGGTCAAAAGCACGCCTATGCATTAACCAAAGCCCTAATTTCCATTCGTGGCACATATTATGCCACTTCGACCCCGCAACATGCCACGAGCCATGTGGGACCCAGGAAGTCCTAGTGTTGGCGCCACATCATAGACACCCACGACAATCCCTACTTTTGTGGCTGTTTCCACAGTATGGCCTTGTCATAGTTCCTTTGGCATAGCCATGGCACAGTTTTCACAAAAGTATCGCCATGTTGTATGCCACACGCACTAATTAGGGTTTCGACATGCCAAACCCTAATTTGGGCAAAGTTTCTACGCCAAACAAAGCCAAATAACGTTTCCCAGAGCAGTGATATTGATGTGGCAACAAGGCTAATGTTTCCACATGCGGGTCCAACACCACGGCGCCAAACCCTAGATTGGCCATGCTATAGGTGTGGCCATGCCACAACGCCACTGGCATGCCGCTATGCCACGGCTACACCATTGGCATGCCGCTATGCTATGGCTACGCCACTATGCCAATGGCGCCACTCTGCTATACAACAAGATGCTTCCATAATCAATGGCCATCCTTCCTCATGAGATGCAATCTCGGCCATCCAAGTTCGCCACCGACTGACAGACTTGTGGAAAGTTTCAGGCGACCAGCTACCTAAATATAGTGGCCATGGCCATGCCAGGCGCCACTTGCACCACCGTGCCACTGTCATGCACGAGACATGCCAGCCATGCCACATTGCCACTGGTGAATACCAAAATGCCACCGCACCATCACCAGGCACCAACACAAGATAGCCATAATCAACGACTACCCTCCTTCATGAGATGCGATCTCAGCCATCGAAGTTCGCCACCGAACTGACAAACCTGTGGCAAGTTTTAGGCGACCATCCAAAACGAGCCTAATAGCGTTACATGCTATTTTCCTGCGGTAAGTCCCTTGACTTTGACTTCCCGCACGTAGCGAAGTGCTACATGTTTTCCACGAAAATACTCGAGAAATCAAACACACCACAAACTGGGGGATGCTCATCATGGTATTGGTCTAGCGGTTTACAGTGTGCGGCGTGCAATGCGCCCTTTACAAGAAAGTGTCATGATGTGGTACAATTAGTGGTGGTAAAAAGTAACGATGTAAACGAATTCATTTCCTTCATCATGGAAGCATAATGTCTGACGGTTACACGAATTCACTTTCATCATCATGGAAGCATAACGTCTGACGGTTACACGTTACTATTTTCTTACACTACTCAATCGTTTCACTTCTTATGAGACCAGGGTACATTTCAATATGACTTGTATAAATAGGCTTCACCTATTTTCACCAAACGACAAGTTTGGGTCGGCAACAACACAATATCTAGAAATCACCTGGTAGCTTTCCGTTCTGCTAGCCAGTTCTACTTTCAGATACAAGTCATAGACAACCATACCTTCAGAATCAACTATTCTGATCTCAACACTCTCTTCGCTTCCCTCCCTAAAACCAACCCTTCTTCTTCACTTTGTGACCGAAGTAAGCCTGGAACGACCATTTCTTGGTTTAGGCCAGGATTGTACAGATTGATCTCTCGAATCAAAAGTACTCCCGTGCATTGCATTGTTTAGGGTTTAGATTCTTTTCTCATCCACATACCCAAAATTACCAAAATCAGCTGAAACAGTTTTCACCCACAAACAATTGGCAACCACAGTGGGAGGTTAACCTCTCGGTTGCAATACCAATTTCCGATTTCACTTTTTCAATCCCGATCTCAAGATAGTAGAACTCAGGTCCGGATCAGCAACAAACCCTGAAAACACTAGCGCTGAGATTACTCTTGGTATTAACGTTTCTTCTAGTGGCATTAATACGCCACCTATCAACACCAGCGGCATGGAGAACGCTCATTCAGGTTTTACACCTTCGGTCACTAGAGCTAGAGCCGCTGCTGCGGAAAATGTTCCTTCAGGAATTACACCTCCAGTCACCAGAGCCAGGGCCGCTACTGCCCCCCTCGACGTTTCGTCAAACGTGACATCTCCAAACGTCACCAGATCCGCTGCTACTCCACCATCAGTACGAGAGACTGGGGGATCCAGAGTGAGACAACCTCATATTACCATTGATGATTTGATGGAAAGACAAGAAGTTCTTGATAGGGCTCAGACGGAAATGGCTTCGACTCAGAAAGAGGTGCTTCTTTTTCTCAAGACACTAACGGAGCGACTACCACTGGAACCACGCCAACCAGAGCCAATGAGGAACACCTTCAATACTCCTGGCACCGATGCCTCAGCAAGGCGCACCTTTGTAGATGAAGAGATTCGTTCAGGGGCTCCGACGGAGAGGAATCAACTATCCAATTTTGTCACACGAGAAGATTTGGAAAAACTTCTTCGAAACCGAGACAAAAGTGATTCTGCAGACATGCATCAACATCAACCCCGTATCCTCCTGAAATACAAAGAATTCCTCTTCCTAGAGGGTACTCTTCTCCTCAATTCTCCTTGTGTGACGGTACCGGTAATGCGCGTGAACATGTCTCTCGATTTTTGGAATCCTTGGGCGAGCACAAATACAACCATGTTCTCTGTTTGAGGAAGTTTTCGAAGTCACTTACCGGAAGAGCATAAACCTGGTACAACATCATTGCACCAAACAGCATACGCAACTGGGGTGACATGGTTACGGATTTATACAAGAAGTACTTCTTCGTGTTTGAGAAAATTACCTTCTCAGATTTAGGGAGGATGTTCCAACGAAACAATGAACATCCAAATGATTATGTCAAAAGATTCAGGATTCAAGCGCTGGACTGTCACGACCCAAATGTGACCGAACAACAATTAGTAGATTGTTGCATCAATGGTATGGTTCCCATCTACCGTGCCTTACTGAAGAATCTACGAATTCAGACGTTCTCTGAACTCCATGAGGCTGCTAAACGGTCGGCCACAACAGCACCGACATTGTTGGAAAGAACCAGGCCATCCAAGGTTGAAGACGCACGCGAATCTCGAGGAAATATACGCCTTATCAACAAGCAATATAACACTGGCCCCTCTGTGAGCATGGTAATTGAAAGAGGAAAAAGGAAGGCTCTGACGGCAGAACAACAATCCAAGTGTACAATGCCAGCACATCAGGCGGCTCCACCAAAAAATACCACAACTAAGGTTCTTGCGCAGCATTAAGAATCCGGGGAAAAGGCCATGGGTTTCCCGTTCCCAATCGAAGAGGTAATTGAACTCTTGGAAGCATGGATCGAAGATGATGCCATCAGGATACCTCCTATCAGGCGCCCACCAACTGAATAGGAAATGGAAAATCCTAAGTATAGCCACTACCACAGATTTGTCCATCACCCGACCAGTGACTGCAATAAGTTAAAGCGTATCTTCAAAGAAAATGTGGAGGCAGGGGAACTTCAACTGGGCAATGAGGGAGTTCACAGAGATCCTCTTCCAGTCAGGAGTTGCATGCTCTCTGGGGACTCTGTTCATAAAACCATGCAATCCATCATGGAGCGTGTATGCGAGGTTCTCTATTTCTCCAAGGCGCAGCGTCAAGATATATTTGCATCCCTCAATCGAGTTGTGTCGGGCAAACGAATTTTTCCTACTGAAGAAACCACGCTAGAACCCCAAACTCTCTCGGGAAGCGGTGCTGGAAAATACAATTGGAGACTGCTGACCACGGTTTATCTGAGGGACGCCGAGCTTGATAACACATTGATCGACGCAGCCTATTACTTCAACATCGTTACCATCAAAACTCTGAGAGCTGCGGGAATTTCAAAGCAGGAGGTTACCCACTCCCCAATGGTGGTCAAAAACTTGGAAGGAGAAGCAATAGACGCATATGGCTACATCAACATTGAAATTAAGGTAAGAGACGTTCTAACACATGGCAAATTCCACATTGTCAAAGAAATCACAAATTACGACATGATTCTGGGGCGCTCATGGGTGCATGGCAACAAAGCGAAATTGGGAGTATCCCCTCTGCCGATGTTGATACCCGAAAGAATTTCCAACAAGCCGTCCAACTTTGAAGATTACATGTTTCTATATCAACAACTTACCAATGTAACTCAATTACCTGGAGAAAGACTGTCGACATTCATCTGCAGATTACGAACACAAGTAAGTCTGGTTAAACAACCCTTTTTGTACCCCGTCACTTCTCCTCTCGGCCAGGCATGGAGACTCGGTCTAGTTATCAACCCAGGCGTCATTAAGATATGTGAATGGGACGCTGGGCCTTTCAAGTGCTTTGTCAAAAATTTGGAATCTGCCGCAGTCAAAGATGACGAGCTCAAAAATCAAGTGGTTACACAATGCCCAAACCCGTTTCAAATTGGAGATATTGTAGTCAAGGCGACCTCGTTTCAAGTTGGAAATATAAAAGTGAAGATGGCCACTCAACCCGATTATCCTAAAGAAAAGGAAGACGAGCCATATCTGGTGGAAGATGTTATCTTGGGTGGTTGCTGCAAACTCATCAATGCCGACATGTTGGAAGGTGTGATGATTCACTCGCGATGGCTCAAACCCTTCAATACCTAAAACGCTGTGCTACCTTCTCCTCCAGCGTTCTCCTTTCAGTGTTTCCTTTAGCAATTTCCCCTTTCATGCAATGTTTGTAACTTCTCTAAAAATGATTGCACCGCTTGCATTCATGATTAGAGTTCTCAATTTCAATTAAAGAACATCTTTCCTTAAAAAAAAAAAAGTTTTCCTGAACCATCTTAAAGGAAAAATACCAAGTGAACCCAAACTCTCACAGAATCATTACCCGTCGATTGAAAACCAGAGAAATCAAACCCCCACAAAAATATCTTATTCAAAAAAAAATACTGAAGAAAAGAATAATGCAAGAAAGAATATCATCAAGTAACGGCGCAGACAATTTCCTTCAAGAATCTCTAGCCACTGCTTCACCTGATGGTTTTTCTCTATTTCTCTCATGACGTGTTATCCAGTTTGTGGCATCTCACACTTCTACGCACCCAGGCGGCATGCCACATAAGCCCTGGATAATTTGCAAGGGAAAATCCAATAAAAGGTTGGTCAAATCCTTAATTGTTGCTACTGTTTTCCCACGTTTTGAGTTAGTGTTGCCAGCGACATGCGAGGTGTTGCTATGAAAGTGGCTAAACGAGAAGAACATAACACGCCTATTAGCTCTCTTTCCGCTGGATTGTTATGGGGATGAAAGAACTGGTTCTTCGCAAAAAGGGTTTTAGGGTTCTTCCGGGAGATTTTATTCGTTCAATCAAAAATATGAAATTATCAAAGCAGGAATGTTACTCGGTGAGACATGGCTTCAGTCGCACAAAACAAAAGAAAAAAAAACATCTACAAGCTACGAAAAGATGGATGAAATCGCAAAATGGTAAACCCAGTTTTCAATGACAAAACACCTTGGCCAATGACGCCCCCATCAGAGCTTTTTCAAGCGCTTTCCCCAACACCTTCTCCGAAAGCAAACATTCCATCAAGAAGCTATCTCAGCAGCAGCTTCAACATCCCATTCAGAAGTCGTTTCAGCTTCAACATTCTATCCAGAAGCCGTTTCAGCAGCAGCTTCAACATCCCATCCAGAATCTGTTACGGCAGCAGTTCCAGCATATGTCCCCACATCTTCTCCAACGACCCCAACATATGCTTCCACCGTTTCACCATCTTCCTCGACAGCATCCTCAGCGGTCGCTTCGATTTCCTCAACAGCAGTTTCAACATCCACTTCAGAAGTTGCTTCAGTCTCGCAAACCACAGCCTCTTTAGAATACTCCGGTTCATCCACTTCAGAATCGAGGATTACGATACCTTTGTGGACACGGTAATTAAACCGACTCTCTTCTGTAAGTTTCTTAGACTCAGTCCTTCGCCGTTTCAATAGAGATACCAATCGTTCAGCCCTAGCACTGGGTTGTGGAGAAGCTTCATCACTTTGATATTTCCCGACTTGCTGGGATGCTTCATCATGTCTCCACTTCTCCTCCATGTCAATCAAAGCCATGAAAGCCTGGGAACGCACCCGCACGATGCGTAGATGGGTGAGAGACATGCCTTGTATAATCCGGCCGGCTGCACGGAACAAAGGGTTGACTTGGTTTAATATCTCCTCATGTGAATAAAACCTGGGTTCGTCGACTTCAAAAATCTTCTCCGAAGAGTCAGAGGTATGATCATCACCGGAAGATCCCATTGTGCACTATAAAAAAAATAAAAAATTATTTTCTACATTATGTCTGCATCGACAATCTACATGATGAAGAACACAAAATGGAGAACTATAAGAAAATACACGAGACAATACCTGTGAAGAGGGGTGGGTGCGATTCTATGATGATCTATACGAAAGAAAAAATAATTGGCTCACCTGGACTGCTGATGGAAAGAGGCTTGCCACTACAGAGATAAAGTCAATGATACGAAAATAAAAGGGCGGACAACGCCTTTTACATACTTTGTATTTTGAAGTTTGAGTAGAAGAAGGTTTCTTCTTTCGGGTTATGCACGGAAGAAGGAAAGCGGACCCGCAATGACCGGCCAGGCACTCTCCCTGACATTCCGTGACCTAACCAAAAGAACGCCTTCTTCACCGCTTAAAGCAGCACAATCTCCTCGCGCTCCACCAGACAAGCAGCGGCATCTCCGCCTGCTCCACAGTCTAGCAAGCAATGCCATGACTCCAGCACCCCGTGATCAAAGCCGCACTATCTCTGCCCATTCTTCAAAAACACCAGCTCCATCTTCACTGTTTGATAGCCAAAGTTCAAAGTGATGTTTCCACCATTCCACGGACACAGCCAAAGTGGCGCCATCTTAGCCGTCCAAAGCAGCACCGTCTCCACTAGCCAAAGCGGCGCCATCTTCACTAGCCGAAGCAGCGCCATCTCTGCCGTTCAAAGCAGCGTCATCTCCGCACGCTCTTTGACCTAACTAGCCAACGCCTGTTCCGCGGACCAAATCGTAGTGCCATCCCTGCTAGCCAAAGTTTCACCGCGACGCCAATACCCTATGGTCGAGTCAGAATTACGCAGAGCCGCCAACACAGGGGTCACGGATTCCTCATGCCTTCTGCTAAAGATTAGTTGAATTTACTAGGAAATCTCTTCACGTCTTGCCCTTTCGATTTTACTCTTGTCTGTCACCATCTCATGCTTACCCCGTAACAATGCCACTGCTACCTGTTAAGCAGGGGACTTAATGTTGATGGTGGTTTTTAGCTTAGGGTTAAAATTGTAAAACCTTGCATCTGATGTGACGTCACTCTGTAAGAAAACAAAGCCGTGAGTGCTAACCTCTCCGCTGGCATATTTATTGAGCCGTCCAATATATCTACCTGAAATTTATCCATACTGGCGAATGTACCAACCATCCCAGATGTTCTGTAAATTTCGGCGCCTTACCTATATTCACTTAATATAAGTTCCTTTGAATGCCTTCTATGTTATGTTCCCCGGCTGAACCCTTAATGTTGATATGGTATGACGATTTGTGTTCACTCGCAGCAGAGCACCATGAATTTCCAAATATCAAGGATAAGGTATTTGCATATGGTATGCAATCAGAAAAGCATGCTTCTCTCTGGCAATAAACTTAAAAGAACTTTGTATCAACACATAGAATTCAACCAATTGCCCTGACTAACTTGCAGAAGTTAGGGTTTCGCGCCTCGCACAATATATCATGCCTTGCTTAACGAAAGTAAGCCTAGGAAAACTAGGAAATTAATCCGCCATGGATTAGTAGGTGCAAAACCCTGCCCAGAATCAGAAAAAACAGGGAGCCGCAACAGCAAAGGAAGGAGTGGCCTTGCCTTAGGCCAGCTGGCGCCACTTTCCATTGGCCACGCCCCGTCCTAAACCGGCCCTATTTCCTTCGACCAATCAGGTCGCTTTAAACTCGCCACGCGCACATAAGTTGTGGATGGGCCCATACTTGCCGGCCCCACTTCCCATCGACCAATCAGGTCGCTTTAAAGCTTCCACACTCTCGCTAGAAGTGTTGCCACGCCCATGCTTGGCCGACCCTCTTTTAATCGACCAATCAGGTCGCTCTAAATCCGCCACACTCTCACCAGAAGTGTAGTTGCGCCTTATGTTTGGCAAGCCAAACACACCTTGCCACAAAAACATATTGATCGGCATGCCAACATGCCACTCTATCGCGGTAACATGCCAACATGCCACTCTGCCGCGGTAACATTCCAACATGCCACTTCGTGGCAACCTGCCATAAATAGCGCCCTATGTGCTAACTTACCTCTTGTTCGTGGCCAACGCCATGAAAAGCTTAAGATTAGGGTTTTTTGGTCAAAAGCACGCATATGCATTAACCAAATCCCTAATTTCCAACCGTGGCACAAATTATGCCACTTCGACCCCGCAACATGCCACGAGCCATGTGGGATCCAAGAATCCCTAGAGTTGGTGCCACATCATAGCCACCCACGGCAATCCCTGCTCCTGTGGCCGTTTCCACACTCTCGCCTTTCCATAGTTCCTTTGGCATATCCATGGCGCCATTTGCACAAAAGTATCGTCATGCCGCATGCCACATGCACTAATTAGGGTTTTGACATGCCAAACCCTAATTTGGGCAAAGTTGCTACGCCAACCAAAGCCAAATAACGTTTCCCAGAGCAGTGGGATTGATGTGGCAACAGGGCCAATGTTGCCACATGTGGGTACAACACCACGGCGCCAAACCCAAGCCTTGGACATGCTACAGGCGTGGCCATGCCACAACGCCACTGGCATGCCGCTATGCCACGGCTACTAGCATGCCGCTATGGCACGACCACTAGCATGCCTCTATGCCTCGCCTACGAGCATGCGCTATGCCACGGCTACTAGCATGCTTCTATGCCACGGCTACACCATTGGCATACCGCTGTGCCATGGATACGCCACTGGCGTGCCACTAGCATGCACTATGACAATGGCGCCACTACGCTATACAACAAGATGAGGCCATAATCAATGGCCATCCTTTCTCATGAGATGCAATCTCGTCCATCCAAGTTCGCCACCGAACTGACAGACTTGTGGTAAGTTTCAGGCGACCAGCTGCCTAAATCTAGTGTCCATGGCTACGCCAGGCGCCACTTGCACCACCGTGCCACTGGCATGCATGAGACATGCCACATTTCCACTGGCGTATGCCAAAACACCACCGCAACATCATCAGGCACCAACACAAGATAGACATAATTAACGACTACCCTCCTTCATGAGATGCGATCTCAGCCATCGAAGTTCGCCACCGAACTGAAAAACCTGTGACAAGTTTTAGGCGACCAGCCAAAACGAGCCTAATAGCGTTTCATGCTATTTTCCTGCAATAAGTCACTTGACTTTGAATTTCCGCACATAGCGAAGTTCTACATGTTTTCCACGAAAACACTCGAGACATCAAACACGTCACAAACTGGGGGATGCTCATCAGGGTATTGGTCTGGCGGTTTACAGTGTGCGGCGTGCAATGCGCCCGTTACAAGAAAGTGTCATGAAGTGGGACAATTGTGGTGGTAAAATGTAACGGTGTAAACGAATTCATTTCCTTCATCATGAAAGCATAATGTCTGACGGTTACATGAATTCACTTCCTTCATCATGGAAGCATAACGTCTGACGGTTACACGTTATTATTTTCTTCCACTACTCAATCATTTCACTTCTTATGAGACCAGGGTACCTTTCAATATGACTTGTATAAATATGCTTCACCTATTTTCACCAAACGACAAGTTTGGGTCGGCAACAACACAATATCTAGAAATCACCTGGTAGCTTTCCATTCTGCTAGCCAGTTCTATTTTCAGATACAAGTCATAGACAACCATACCTTCATAATCAACTATTCTGGTTTCAACACTCTCTTCGCTTCCCTCTTTAAGACCAACCCTTCTTCTTCACTTTGTGACCGAAGTAAGCCTGGAACGACCATTTCTTGGTTTAGGCCAGGATTGTACAGATTGATCTCTCGAATCAAAACTCCTGTGCAGTGCATTGTTTAGGATTTAGATTCGTTTCTCATCCACACACCCAAAATTACCAAAATCAGCAGAAACAGTTTTCACCCACAAACACCTGCATAGTATTTTGATTGACACCCCCACCAATTTCCTGCAAAATCACGCAAAATAAGTCCAATTCCTGTTAGACGCGTATTAACATCAAATGATGTATCACAATAAATTGTAAAGCATGGATGTGCAAGTGGTTTCCACTTTGGTATATTGGACCTAAGCATATGCTCATTACTGCAGCTAAATATATGTTTGGAGTTAAGTTTATCAATATAACCCAAAAAACTCAGAGCTTTTCTATCATTAATCATTGGACCATCCTTCTTATGTTGGAATTACACTTTATATCTCTTATTCCAGATAGTCCATGAGACTATCATGGCAGTGTTTAACCAAATAGCTTGAATAGTCTGTCGTTGTACATGTATCATCTAGCTTTCGGACACGACTAAAATATCATTCCTATCCCATGTTAAAATACTTGCACCTCCAGGGATTTTCATTTATACAGTGATAGACACATTTTTGTGACCGAATTGTCCTCAATTTTCAGTATTGTTGGTACTCGATTTTCTACTTATTATGGTGTTTTATGTGTTTGTAGGTATTTTTGGAAAATAAACATTTTTGGAAAATTCGGCTCGAAAAGTTGGTATAGGCACCCGGAGGACATATGTTATTCGGACTCTCAGTTTTGGATAAGGGGCACCTAACTGATAAGGGGCACCTCAGGGAGCCAACTGCTAATCGCACCACATTACTGGTTAAGGGGGCTCCATCTTCTTCCTTGATTTGAAAAGAAAAACTGGCGGGAAATTTGGTTTCAACGGTAAAGGAATTATTATCTTTAAGATAAGAATATCTTCTTGCCTTACAAACATGAAGTTTTGAAGAAAAATGAAGTTATCTTGTATTAAACAAGAAAGATATCCTTAGAAGATTTTATCTTGGATTTTATTCTGCGAATTAAAGAAGATATGGGTTTAGTAAAGACATATATAGAATAAAGAGAAGGAAAAATTCCTAAAGATATTTTTAATTAAAAAGAAGAAGATTATGGAGTTATGGAAGAATATATTTGAGTGATGTCTATTTGTGTGTATAAATAGAGAGCCAGAGAGCACATTTGGGAGGAGTTTTGGGAGAGAAAAGAAAATCACTGCTTTAATAATTTTCTCACATTTTTATCATTTGTAAACCACTTTTTGATCCATGAATAAACATTTTAAGTGTGTTTTCGACGTGATGAGCTAATCCCCAACACTGGGACGACGGAGGAAGACGAGTGTCATACATGGGTAAAATTATTTAATTCTTTTTAAGACTTTTGCATTAATTTTAATTGAAATATGATTTGAATTAATTGGTTGTCTTTTAATTTGATGAAGTATGCTTAGCTTAAATATTTTGATACATCATGCTTAGGATTTACAACTAATCTTTTGAGAATCTACCTTGGAAAAATCAGAGTCCATGTTAATTTTATTTATTGAGATTTAATTGTTGAGAATAAATAAATCGAACCCTATGTTATGAATTCGACGAAATCCTAGTCCCAGTAACTCTCTTCATCTTGTGACAATATTTTGTATATATTATTCTTTTATTTTAGTTTTAATTCTTAAAATCAATCTCATCAAGTCCGAGTAACCGACAACCTTCTTACCATCATATAAAATTCGATCAATTTTTGGCGCCGCCGATGCGGGCTTGTTTATAGACTTGTTTTAGATTTTATTTTTATTATTTTTGTTCTTTTTTACGCCTTTTGGTATTTCTTGTTTGTTTTCAGAATTGGAGATGAGATAAAGAAAAAGGGAGAAAGTGCTGAAAACAAAAGTGAAACCAAAGAAGGAAAGAAAAGAGGAATCCAAAAGGAGTGAAGAAGAATATTTTTTGTATATAGATATTTTATTTTATTTTATTTTTAGAAACTGTAAATAGAGAATTAACTTTTGTAATTTTTTATTTTTGGACCTTTTGAACTTTATTTTTGGAACATTGGACATTATTATTTTTAAAACCCTAAGGAAGGGTTTATTTAAATAAAACTTCTGCAGGGAAGGACGACAGTTACGATACTGTCTCGGCCCCTCAAGTTCGTACACTGACATTGGAGTCGGTGGCCTGAGTCAACTTCAACGGTTCATCGCCCGTCTAGTACGGGATGTAAGACTCTATCCACCCACGAATCCCCTGTCAGTGGGTTTTATTTTATGTTAAGAATGTCGAACTGGTATTATAATAGCCAATACAACGAATATCTGACTGAACAAAATGGACATTACTACTTTGACCATAGTGTGAATAGTGATTGGGAACATCAACCTATTGAAAGTTGCTCATACCATGGTGAGCCCAATTACTATTCGCACACCCCCAGGTTATACGAGCAAAATGATCTTCCTATTTCTCTAGAAGAGTCTCTCAAGAGTTTCAATGAGTCAACACAGAAGTTTCAATTATTTATGAAGGAGACTTATAATATTCCGCTTCCAGAAGAATCCGTAGAGCAGTCAACTAAGATGTCTCTAGAAGAGTCCCTCAAGCAACTTACTGAGAATACAAATAAGAATGTGGAAAAATTTGCTCAAGATAGTCTTAAATTCCAATATAGTGTTCCCAATACCACCCTTGAAAATAAGGATAGTTTTTATTCACATAATCAAGATGACGAGGTTAGAATTGGTAACACTACTTGTTTAGATGAGGTTCGATCATTTTCATATAATGATGATTATGATGAGGATAGTATTGATGAAGAATCTGAAATATGTAGGCATAGTGATCAGTAATTTGTTACTCCGGTTGAGCTTTATAATGATAATATTATTTCTAGTACAAATCCAAATAATTTTAATAATTATTCACCTATTCAAAAGGACGAGTATTTGACTAGAAATCTCGTTTTATACGATGTAGTTTTTCCTTTTCACGAAGCTAACGAAGGTTTAGAGGAACGAGTTTATTTTGAGTCTAGCGATTTAGAAACAATAGTCTTAGACAAAGAAAGTGAACTCGTAGAGATGAATGAGGATGAACCTGACTTAGAAGAATCAATTGACCATTTCCAGGAATCTGATGACCTAGAAATTAGGGAAGTTGTGACTAGTCTTTCTAGAGACACTGAAAACTCTAAGTTTGGGGGTGATTATCATTCTCTGTGTGCTTTAACTCTTAGAAAGGTCCCTCACTTGGGACTTGATATATGTGCCTCAACCATTCTGTCAGACTACCGTCATACTAGCTCTCCCGAACCTAATAATGTCCAGGAAGAAGTTCAGTTGTTAGAAACCCATCCTCTGGTTGATGTGGTTTACCTAGGCTATGATACCCAGATTGATTTTGTTTTCCCACCAAAAACTTTTATTACAATTGTGGGAACGTTTGAATTTGAAATGTGTCAGTTATTGAGTTCTGAGACTAAACCTAATTACTTTAGGAGATTAGGGTCGACACATTTGTTTAAGGAACACCACCACTCTCATTGTGGTCAGATGTGTGAGTCAAATCTGATTGACTTAGAGGATCCCCAGTTATTCAGGTTATTATTATGTGCTTCTAAGTTTTTATTTGAGTTTTTCCAGACTCTAGAACCTGAACATTCGGATCTAACTTATGAGGAAATGCAACCCATGGAAATATTTTATCTAGACCCTGTTATAGAACCTGAACATGAACCACAGCTAGATGTAATTGTCTTAAACAGGAAACTAGACAAGGTTTTGCTTTATTTGTTAATTTTATTGGCATGTTGCAGATTCCTTTTACTTGTGATAGCTCTATTTGGTTTTGGTGATCCGCAGTTATTCCGGCTATTACTTTATGATTCTATCAGGTGACTGATCCTTTCTTGGTCTGGATGAAGACGTTAAACTTAGCACTTCTTGGGAGGTAACCCAATCTCATGCAATACGGTAATATCTTTCCTTAACTCTTTTGCTTCAAATGGTAACAGTTTCTCCTTGTTCATATGCTTTTAATTTTATCTTTAGAACATTGAGGACAATGTTATATTTGAGTTTGGGGGTATGTGAGAAACTTTTTAGTTGCAATAAATAAACTCCAGAGCCTAGAAATTTATGTTTATTAAGGATGGCACTAACCAATCTAAGTGGATGGAAGCATCTTGGTTATAGGAGTTGAGGAACCAATCTGATTAGATGGAAACATCTAAAGAGTCTATATATAAAAGCACAGATCTCAGGTGTTAGAATTTTTAAAAACAAAACATGGTAGTTTCGCCATATCTCGTTGAATTCTTTTCACCTTCTGTTTTTATTTTCTTATAAGTGATTGGGTGAAATAGAGTGATTGAGATACAAAGAAAAAAAAAACTAGACCATCAGACAAACCGGAATAAATTCAATAAAATCGACCACTGGAGCCCTTGTATATGCCAGTTGTGTTGACCTAGAGTTAGGATTATCACCCGCTGGTTCCCTTGTATATGCCAGCTGTGTTGATATTAGTCAGACCGGAATCTCAGTCCATTAGGATAAGTTCACCTTAGTCAACATCAAAACCATCTATGTTTTTCTCTACATCCATCTTCTAAATCTTTCCATGTGATTGGTTGACTCCGATTATGATGTACAGAAACTATCTGAGTAGAGCTCTGTCACTTATATGAATTTTAGTATGCTTGAGTGCAAACTCGTGTACAAAAATTGGAATTTCGCATCAGGGTACTTCCTCCTGTAGTCAATGAGAGTATGCCAACCAAGGAGATTCTTTAGTGCCTTCCAAGGTTTTGCGTAGATAGCTAGGGTCCGGAGTAAAGTTTTTGTGGGTACACCTCTGGTAAACCCTCCGGAGACAACACTCCGCCGCTAGGTCCACCTAGCGGTTTAACGGCTTGCTGCACGTGCTAAGTGTAGTCATTTTTATTTTTCTAGATTAGATTTTCTCGAGGACTAGCAAATAATAAGTTTGGGGGAATTCAATAGACATATTTTTGTGACCGAATTGTCCTCAATTTTCAGTATTGTTGGTACTCGATTTTCTACTTATTATGGTGTTTTATGTGTTTGTAGGTATTTTTGGAAAATAAACATTTTTGGAAAATTCGGCTCGAAAAGTTGGTATAGGCACCCGGAGGACACATGTTATTCGGACTCTCAGTTTTGGATAAGGGACACCTAACTGATAAGGGGCCCCCCAGTGAGCCAACTGCAAATCGCACCACATTACTGGTTAAGGGGGCTCCATCTTCTTCCTTGATTTGAAAAGAAAAATTGGCGGGAACTTTGGTTTTAACGGTAAAGGGTTTATTATCTTTAAGATAAGAATATCTTCTTTCCTTACAAACATGAAGTTTTGAAGAAAAAGGAAGTTATCTTGTATTAAACAAGAAAGATATCCTTAGAAGATTTTATCTTGGATTTTATTCTGCGAATTAAAGAAGATATGGGTTTAGTAAAGACATATATAGAATAAAGAGAAGGAAAAATTCCTGAAGATATTTTTAATTAAAAAGAAGAAGATTTTGGAGTTATGGAAGAATATATTTGAGTGATGTGTATTTGTGTGTATAAATAGAGAGCTAGAGAGCACATTTGGGGGGAGTTTTGGGAGAGAAAAGAAAATCACTGCTTTGATAATTTTCTCACATTTTCATCATTTGTAAACCACTTTTTGAGCCATGAATAAATATTTTAAGTGTGTTTCCGACGTGATGAGTTGATCCCCAACACTGGGACGGCCGAGGAAGACGAGTGTCATACATGGGTAAAATTATTTAATTCTTTTTAAGACTTTTGCATTAATTTTAATTGAAATATGATTTGAATTAATTGGTTGTCATTTAATTTGATGAAGTATGCTTAGCTTAAATGTTTTGATACATCATGCTTAGGATTTACAACTAATCTTTTGAGAATCTACCTTGGCAAAATCAAAGTCCATATTAATTTTATTTATTGGGCTTTAATTGTTGAGAATAAATAAATCGAACCCTATGTTATGAATTCGACGAAATCCTAGTCCCAGTAACTCTCTTCATCTTGTGACAATATCTCGTATATATTTTTCTTTTATTTTAGTTTATTAATTCTTAAAATCAATCTCATCAAGTCCGAGTGAACGACAACCTTCTTACCATTATATAAAATTCGATCATACAACTCTTGAAAAAG
The DNA here is from genome assembly GCF_003573695.1 of Papaver somniferum. NCBI lineage: Eukaryota > Viridiplantae > Streptophyta > Magnoliopsida > Ranunculales > Papaveraceae > Papaver > Papaver somniferum. The sequence continues at coordinate 19,502,151 of NW_020622934.1, read as the reverse complement.
GGAAGTAGAACAGAATATGCATCAAACTTTCATCAAATTGATTGCAGAGTGGACATAAACGTTTTATGTATCTGCAATTCCTTGAGAGTTTGTCTTCTATGGGTAGAATATCAGACAAACATTTCCACCAGAAGTGCTTAACCCTAGGCCACATCTGAATACTCCAAAACTACTTCCAGATGATATTAGAGTTTTGGATTTTTTGAGAAACCTGCATATTACCCAAACTGTTCTCATGCAGTTTATTGCATGGAGGCTTTAGAGTGAACGTTCTATTTCTTGTTAAAGACCAGATGAGTTTATCTTCTGCAACTGCCAGAATCCTCATATTCAATATCAATTCTACCGTAGCTGGATCAAAGAGATGATGAAGCAAAACAGCATTGCACTGCCTGTTATCTTAAATGAAAAGATCTTGAACCCATATATACTGCACACTATCTTCAACACCCTTTTTTTGGGTCGGTGGTGTGTTCATGCCAGATACCCACACATCAATCCATATTTTTATTTTATTCCCTATCCCTAATATCTACCTTCTGTGAAGCTTTATAAAAGGAATCTTTTTCCAAAGACCCTTCCAAGCCCAAGAACAATTCGTCTTAATAACTGCATGGAGTAAAATGGTACCTGGGATATGTTTGCATCGCTTTGACCCGTTTCTCATCTGGGTTAGAGCACATTCTCCAAACGGCCCTGACTAGAAAAGCTTGAGTTATAATTTTTTAAATCTCTAATACCTTGACCACCAAGGTTTTTATGTAGCCCTAATTTTTTATATGAAGTAATACAAGTTCCCCTGTGTTCCTTAAAACCCCACCAAAACCCATGCTGAAGAGTATCAATTTGCTTGATAATATCCACTGGGATATGCAAACAACTCATGGAATAGGCTGGGATTGTATTAGTGACAGTCTTTATCATTATGGATTTACTGCATTGAGACATTGTTTCACCATTCCAGTTGGATAACCAGTTTTTAACTCTTTGTCCACCAAACCATTAAAACACTGTATATTATTCTTGCCAATAATAAGAAGGATACTCAAGTATCTTTCATTTGAATTTATATTGGGAACCTTTAATATTAGATTGAGTAATCTGCAGAATATTTGAGGCACATGTACACTATCATAAACACTTGATTTGTTAAAATTAACTATTTGTCCAGATGCAACTCCAAAATCTTCAACGATTTTAATAATATTGTTCCAATTATGAAGATTATCATTTATGAACAACAGGAAATCGTCCGCGAAGAATAAATGGGAGATTGATGGGGCACCTGGAGCAATCTTGATACTCTCTATCTGTTTTTTTCAGCACGAAGAAGTTATTGAGAAAACGCTTCCATAACAATGATAAAGAGATAAGGTGACAAAGGGTCACCTTGTCTGACCCCATAGTTGGTTTATATGAGTTACATGGAGATCCATTTAGAAGAATATATATTTTTGTAGTGCTAACACATTGCATAATGAGGTTACACCAATCTGGGAAAAACCCCATTTTAAACATAACATCCTTGAGAAAAGACGACTCATCAAAGGATTTCATGTCTAGCTTTAAAGCTAGATGCTTAGAAACCCCTTCTTATTATTCATGGTATGTACAATTTCCTGAGCCAGGTGAATATTATCTATAATCTGTCTTCCTAGGACATAAGCAGACTGAAGCTAAGAAATGATTTTTCCCATAACCTTATTCAATCTTTGAGATAATTTTATATGAGGTATTCCAGAGTGCAATGGGTCTCAGATGGAACTGCTTATTCTTAGTTTTAGGAATTAAGGACCATTGAAAGGGTGATGTTGACTTTAAATCAAAAGCTCTGATACTCATATTACTGTTCCAAAAGGAATGTCTTGTTAGGTTTATAAGACTTATAAGGTTAGAAAAAGGTTTTCTAGCTTTTTTGTTAAGAGTACTAACAACCTTTATTTTCATGTACAACCTGTGATATTTCAATTATAAAGATAAAAAAATATAATGCGGAAAAGAAATAACACATACACCAAAAAAATCTGTTATCTAAGAAACTGCAGATGCAAAAAAACCACGGGACCTAGTCCAGATTGAACACGAAACTATATTAAGCTACTACAGACACTAGCCTACTATCAGAACTTCAGAATGGAATGTAGTTGAGACCGAATCTACTGTCACAATGATTCAATTACAATCACGCTCCTTATGCCTCTTGAATTCTAGCGGGAGCCTACGTAATTGATTCCCTTAGCTGACGTCCTTTACAGCCTGTTGATGGTGGATTTTCAACAAAGGTCAAAATCGTAAAATCATGATACTGCATGTTTTTGACACGGTTTCAGGAACGCATGTGACGATTCATATTTTATGAGCCATGATGAATATGTTTCTTGAAAGGCATCCACTAGCTGAGCGTTCGATACCTCGCATTTCATCATGCCCTCTATGTAGAATAACATAATTGGGCGGTTCTCCGTATGATTGAGAACTTAACGCCTTTAGGACGTCGGTGATACTCATTGTTCCCTGACTACATAGAGAGACCCCCCTATACACAAAAGAATGATCGGGAGGTTCTCCGTAAGATTGAGAGCATTAACGCCTTCAGGACGCCGGTGACACTCACTGTTCCCTGACTATGTAGAGAGACCATGTATAGATTCAGGCGGTTCTCCATACATGATTGTTAAGATGGAAAAACGCCTTCAGGACGTCGGCAACACTCGCTGTTCCCTGACTATGAACCTTTCAAAATGGGTATGACGCTTTAACTGGCTAATATCCCTTCTGTAACAAATTAATTCTACCGTGACATTCACCATTGAATTCCTAGAAGATAATCTATTCTATCTCATTACTCCGATTTCATGATCGAATCCATGGCTGATCTCATGGAATGGTAATAGATAATCTCGTTACTCCGATTTCATAATCGAATCCACGGCTGATCTCATGGAATGGTAATAGATAATTTTATTACTCCGATTATGTAGTCGAATCCATGATCCTATGGGATGGTAATGCTCATTTTATTATTCCGAATCCATGGTCGAATCCACGGCTGATTCTATGGATTGATAATAAATAACTATTCACCTTTATTACTCAGTTTCATGAATCATTCTCCATTTAATTTCATAAATTAATAATAAATACTCAACAACCGGGCATTTGGACCATCACTGAGTAATCCCCAAGAAAATGGTGCAAGTGTACTCGACAATGATGCACGAAGCACCCGAATGCACGAACGAGCATTCAAAAATATAGACAAACGAGGAATCCTACACAAAATAGGAGAGAGAAAACAATAATATTAAAATAATAAAGAGGCGCACAGGGACCGGGACCACCGGCCAGCCATCCATGCCCTAGCTGTGGCCGGTCCACATGCCTCTTCCATTATTTTTGCTTATTTTATTATTTTCATGAACTCATGAAAACTCCTTCATTCTAGCAACTTTCCTTGTTTGAGCAAAACTCATGGTTTCTCCATATTTTCACGGTTTCATGAAAAATAATAAAAATAGGGAAAGGTGTCGCAAGGCCGGGCTACCTGGCCGGCCGGCCATGCCCTAGCCATGGAGGGTCCCACACCTTACAATCCTTAATCTTTCATAATTATTATTTCCCTCATCTCATGAAACTCCTCAGTTTGAGCAAAAATCATGGTTTCTTCATATTTTCTCAAATATTGCTCAAACCATGAAAAGGCCAAAAATTCAAATGGTCACATAACCGACTAGGCTATTCACGAAAAATATTAAAATATCATTATTTTAATATTCTCAAAAATTTATGAAATGAGCAAAGTTCTACTTATTTTAAAAATGGTCACATAACCGACTAGTCAAATTCTCATTATTTTAATATTCTCAAAAATATCATGATTTTGCTCATTCGAGCAAAATCAAGAATTTCAGTCAAAGATCAAACTCTTCTGAAAATTCAACATATTGCTCAAACGCACACCAGAAAATACCGAAACTCTCGGGACTGAGACATAGGCATTGTGGTGACACCAGCATGTCCCCTTGACCGACCAAGGGAGGCCTAAACCTTGCAAAGATCTGGTCCCACATGTTTTCACGATTTTAACCTAATTTGCGCAATTGCTCATATCGGGTCCAAACTCTTTCCAACCAACTTGGAGTTTGCTCAAACGGACATCAGCTGGTCCCACAACCACCAAGGTCCGGTCTCATACCCTCTTGGTCAGTCCCTCACTTTTCCATAATTAGGTTTTATCACCTAATGCTCAAACGAGCACTATTTCAATAAATGATGAAACCGGCATTTAATTATCATTCTTTCACCAACTGGCCAACTAAGGACCCTGGTGCATGCTCACTCGAGCCCTTGGGCGCCACATGAACGTCCATCATCCCATGTGGTCGGTACCTCTATCACTTATGACCTATTTTCAGTGATCCATCAATTGACGAACAATTGATCAAAAATTAGGGTTTCGAATAAACGCTCCACAAATCATCATTCTGAGCAAGATTCAAACACTAATAAATTTATGCTGATTCAAAAATCAAAATCTGGATTAATCATATAATATTTGGTAGGCTATCAATATTTTAATTAATATTTTAATTAATATTTTAATTAATATTTTATTGGGTCACGTTACCAGTAAATTATCCGTCGAATTGAGCAATACTTGCTCAGTTGCTCGAATATTGATCCAACTATCAATATTCATTGATTTTTCGAACTGAGCAATGCTTGCTCAGTTGCTCGAATATTGATCCAACTATCAATATTCAGTAATTCGTCAAATCGAGCAATACTTGCTCAGTTGCTCGAATTTAACAGTATTTGCTCAGACGAGTGTTGATGGTGGATTTTAGTTCAGGGCTAAAATTGTAAAACAAAATTTAATGTGCTGACATCCTGCAAAGGGTAAAGGCGTTTGATAAGGGATAAGTGCATAAAACCTACTCGCTTTATTTATTTGAAGCAATTCAATATATACATGAAATTTACCCAGAATGGTGCGTGCAACAGCAATCCCAAATATTCTGTGAATTTTGTTAGCATTATCAATTAATGCATGATTTTCCTAGTATTTTCCGTGTTATGTTCTCAGCCGAGCTCTCATCATTGGCATGACATGACGATTAAGTGTTCATTCTCAGCAGAGTAGCATGAATCTCCCGAAGTGCCAATATTGAGATACGCATGAAATACCCACACATGCTACATCACTCTCTGACAAAGAGAATTTCGAATCGACGCGCTTTTAATTAAAGACAACTCGATCGAACATGTTTAAATTCCTTAAGGAAAATCTAGACTGTCCATATCAGTCTCAGAAACGATCATGGCTACACAAGTTGGCAGCGCAATTTAACAAGCCTAGCCAAATCTTGGCGGGAATAGGCAATTATCGTGATGACCACCGGCGGGCCCACTTATTCCCTAGCTGGTCGAACGTCACCATACATCTCCCAGCGCCGTCAAACGCCAACCCTAAGTAGGGTGTCCGCGCTGCTTGGGAGAAGCTCGAACGAGCTTAAACTGTCTCAAAATCATCGCAACCGTCCAACTTCGCATGATTGCTTGGACGGGTTAGATGATCCCATGAGCAATTGGGTAAACGTTGACATGCACACCGGCGGGCCCACTTCCTCATTGCTCGAACGACTTGCCCATGGTGGGACCATTGAGTAGTGAAACGCTCGCCCAAACCATGGAAAGAGTGATGTTTCCAAACCCTAAGTTGGGTCGCGGAAATACACTAGCGTCTTAAATCGATCACGACCATCCAACTTAGCCAGCCTATTTGGATGGCTTGGATCGCATCTAGGACCATAAGGAAGGTGCACATGCGTTCACTGTCAGCCCAACATTGGCCCCACATGATTGATCTCCCCAAAGGAGGCCAACATCGTGCCAAACCGCTTGGTCAAAGTCGCGTGGGCGTGGCTGTTTCAAAACCCTAATTAAGGTTTGCGGCAGCACACATCTGTCGTAAATTGATCGTGACCATCCATCTTCACCAGCATAAACGGAAGGTGTAGATATAGACTCAATAGGTCCCAAGGATGTCAACGTGATCATCGTGGGCCCACCTTTGCGTGTGACGGGTCAGCCTATGCAGACTAGGGCACGACGCCTCGAAACGCATGCCCCAAAGGTGGCATGCCACACGGCTTTAAAACCCTTTGCGGCAATATATTTCTGTCGCAAATCGATCACAACCACTCATCTTTGTCGGTCAAGTTGAGTGGCCTAGATCGAATCTTTGTGGGACCGAGAGGTGTAGGCATGAACGCCAGTGAGCCGTCTCCACATATGCCCGATCGGCCCACTCAAAAATAGCGCCAATGCTTGGATTCGATCAAGCCAAAGAGGGATGTTTGCGCACCTCTAGAAACCCTAAATTCTTTCAACGACAGCAAACATGTTCCGTAAATCATCTCGTCCGTCCAACTTTGCCAGCTTGGTCGGACGGCTTGGATTAAAAACTAGGCGATCAATAGAGTGCCTCAATGATCAACGTCCACCACTCTATCACAGTGAGTGATCGACCAGATGATGGCCCGCCGTGCGGCCTCCAAACGATTACTTGAAGATGGTTGTACGTGCTGCCATTTTAAGACGCTTAATCCACGACTTATTCAATCAAGCTTTAAAACAACGATGCTTCGTGTATATCGATTGTTTTGAGCTGCTTGCTTAAAAGCGATGCATTACATGCATCGAGCATGCATGATATTTCATGAATATCAATTCCATAAATAACTTAGTTATTTAACCTAATAGCACCGTATGATATTTATTGCGACGGGTCCCACGACTTGACCCACTCATTCGAGACATCAAACATGTCACAAACTGGGGGATACTTACTGGGGTATTGGTCTGGCGGTTTACAGTGTGTGTCGTGCAACGCGCCCATTACGAGAACGTGTCAGGAAAGGTGGACGGTTAACAGTGATGAGGGAAGTGGGCAAAGGCGTGATCGTGTGACAATCACCTACACGACCCCACTACTCCATCACTCAACTTCCTCCACTTTCTACGAGACGAGGATTGCGCTCAAATGACTTGTATAAATAGGTTCTTAAACCTATTTTCAAATACACAGAAAACCAAGTGTTGTATCATAGTATCCAGAAAACACCCAGAACTGATAGCTTACACTATGCAAGCCAGTTCGACATTCTGATACAAGTCATAAATAGCCAACACCTTCATAATATCAACACCTTCTTCGCTTCCCTCCCTAAGATCAACCACATCTTCTTCATTTTGTGACTGAAGCAAGTCTTGAACGGCCATTTCTTGGTTTAGGCCAGAATTGTACAGATTGATCTCTCGAATCTAAAAGTACTACCGTGCAGTGCATTTGTTTAGGGATTTGATTCGTTTCTCATACACACACACCCCAAATTTACCAAAACCAGCAGAAACAGTTTTCACCCATAAACAACGAGCAATATCAACATAAGAACACGTATGTTCGATCCATGAATCACTGAGCATTCATCACTCATACTCAATTCAGCAAAAATTAGGCTCATTGTCTAATCAGTCAACAACTGACTAATTAAAACACGTCTTCTTTGCAGATTTCACAAATCATGTGACATCAATCATGTCACATGGGGGGATATCAATTAGGGTTTTGGTCTGGCGGCCTACGGCACGTGGATTCATCCACGATGAGAAATGTGAGTACGTCATGCAAACGGTTGAAGGAGTTAGCAAAGTAGTGGGTGGACGGTTAACCAAGTCTCCGCACGACCTGGAACTGGTTTCACCACGATCTCCCACTTTCCCACTCTTTCACTCAAGAAACCGTCACACTTACAGGGATCAAGGTTTTTTACTATTCTGAAAATATAAATAAGTCTCTGAATCCATGATTGAAAAAAAAAAATCGTCTACATAGAATTTTTCGAGAAATTACTCTCAAGAATTCATCAATATACCAGAACTTATTCGAACTCATCAGTTCACAGAAAACTTACAGAAACCTTCAAGACATTTACAATCCTTGATCATCATTGATCCCACACAATTCTCAGCTTCCCTCCTACATATCAACCCATCTCCCTCTTTGAGACCAAATTGACTCTGGAACTACCATTGACTTGGTTTCGGCCGAAGTGCTAGAGATTGATCTCTCAAATCTAAGCACTCCCTTTGCAGTGCATCTGTGTGAGGTTGAACAGTTTGCTCGGTTGAGGAGTCTCGACAACACGCTTGTCTCTTCAATTCCCTGAAAAACTAGCAAATCGTTTTTCCCATCTACAGATTGGCGACCACAGTGGGAGATTAATCTCTCGGTTGCAATCTCAAATTTTCACAAGATGGTTGGTCTTAGGTCTAACTCAACTACTTCAAATGCCAGTCAGAATCTTTCGAATGGAAATGTTCCTCCTACCAATACTCCATCCAATGGAACGGTCGGTGCGGAAATCCCGACCTTGATCGAGCTGGCACGAGTACAGGAGATTCATACAATGAACATGAACCTGATGAAAGAGACATTGAACAACATTTTAAATTTCCTCGTCAGACTGACATCAGATTTGAGCGGTGCCCCTGCTCAATAAATTCCGACGTTGATGGCTAATCCCTCAACCGATGATCATCCTCGAGCCAACAACTTCACTACTTATGAAAAGCCGGTGGAACAGGAGGTCACACATTTAATTGAGAATATATGTGAACTCCTGCATTTCTCCAGAGATTAGCGTATGAACACGTTTGTCGCACTCAACAAAATATCAACTGACGCGCGAATAGTTCCATCATCTCTAGTGGTTGAACAAGTGTCCATGGTATCTGAACCTTCGATCAATAATATCACCTTCACTGAGGAAGACCGAATGGCGGAGGAAGGACATAACCGAGCCCTGTTCGTGACTGCTTCTATTAAGGATTCCTAATTCGGGAGAGTTCTCATCGATACAGGTGCTTCTACAAATCTCATCACTATGAAGACTCTCAAGGAGACCAAAATTCCGCAAAGAAAGATCGTTCATCATCCCATATTGATGACAGGTTTTGATGGATGCCAGAGTCACACATATGGGTATATCTATGTGGATATGAAAGTGAGGCCAATTAAATCCACTGCCAAGTTTCATGTGATCAAGAAAGACCCTGATTATCACATTATACTCTGGAGACCGTGGCTTCATGACAATAAGGTTGTCCCTTCGACATACCATCAATGTATGAAAGCTTTGCTCAACAACAAAATTGTCCGTATTGCAGCTTCAGTGTCTCCTTATGCTCCGGTTTATGATGCTGAGTTCCTGCAACCTCCAAAGAGCATCCCCGAACCTCCAAGCAAAATCTATGGAACTCAACTCCCAAGTTGGAAATCTATTGAGAAAACTGACAAACTATCATCAACAGATGTTAAATCCATCAAACTGTCTACCAGACCGCTCAAGCGTCGTCAGGGTCAAGGTACAACTCATAAAAAATCCAATTTTTTTACTGATTATGATGCGGAAGGGAGAGTCATTTATCTCCGGCGAAAAGATTAGCAATTAACAGGGGAGGTCGATGAAAAGTCTCCCCACCCTGAAGAATCATACCAGACAGAGCAATCGCCCGATGAAGAAATTCGAGATGCACCATGACAGCTGCAAGATGGCACGGATTCCAAAAATGACGATCTTGAGACTATCAACATCGGAACAGACGAAAACCCGAGGCAGGTTTTAATCAGTTCGGCTCTCTGATCTGAGGAACGAGAAAGATTGATAGGTCTGTTGAAAGAGTATCAAGATATCTTCGCCTGGACATACGAATAGATGCCTGGCCTAGATGACAAACTGGTCACTCATCATCTACACATCACTCCCGGATCCAAACCTGTCAAGCAACCGCCAAGGAAGTTCATACACGAGGTTGAGGAACAAATCAAAGTGCAGATCCAGAAATTACTAACAGCATGATTCATCAAACCCGTTCAACATCCAATGTGGCTGGCGAATATTTTCCCAGTCAAGAAGAAAAATGGTTAGATCCGATGCTGTGTGGATTTCAGGAACCTGAACAAGTGTTGCCCGAAGGATGACTTTCCATTGCTAAACATTGATATGCTTGTTGATGCAACCAGTGGTCATGACATGTTCTCATTCATGGATGGTTACAGCGGATACAACCAGATAAAAATGTACGAGCATGATGCTAACAAGACCGCGTTCCGAACTCCCATTGGAAACTTTCACTACACAGTGATGCTTTTGTCCTGAAGAATGCAGGAGCCACTTATTAGCGAGCCATGACTGCAATATTCCATGACATGATGCACAAGCAAGTAGAAGACTACGTTGATGATGTGGTGCTGAAACCGAAGACTTGAGCATCCCACCTAGATATTCTGAGGCTGGTCTTTGAAAGATGCAGAGAATACAAACTAAAGATAAATCCTCTGAAGTGCGCTTTTGGTGTATCTTCTGGAAAGTTCCTTGGATTTCTGGTTACTGCAGAAGGAATCAAGGTCGATCCAGACAATACGAAAGCCATTACTACCATGCCTCCTCCAATAACTGTGAAGGAGATCCATAATTTCATGGGCAAGGTAAACTACATTCGGCATTTCATTCCCGGACTGGATCAACTCATTGTTTCATTCACTCCTCTGCTGAAGAAAGTAACAAGTTTTACATGGACAACCGTTCAACAAGAAGCGTTCCAGAAAATACAACAGATATTACTATCACCTGCTGTCATGAAATATCCGGTGCAAGGACGACCACTAATAATTTACACAGCTTCCAGTGATGTTACTATTGGAGCACTCCTCGCTAAAGAAGATGAAGAAGGCACCGAACGACCGATCTATTATTTCAGTCGTACAATGAGGGATGCTCAACTCCGATACCCAAAGGCTGAAAGAGTGTGCCTAGCATTGGTTCACACAATTCAGAGATTCAGGCATATCTTTTGTCAAACAGAGTTGTGATGGTAGCCAAAGCTGATCCTATAAAGTTCTTACCGTCGAAGCCTTCTTTGATTGGAAGACCGGCAAAGTGGCTACTTTAGATGTCAGAGTTTGACATAGCATGTGTCCCGCCTAAATAAATCAAGGAATAAGCAGTTGCAGATTTACTTGCTGCTGTCCCTGGAGAAGACATCACGATGCTACATGAAGAAGTGCCCGGTGAATTTCCAGAAATCTCAATCATTCAGGAAGAAACATGGCTATTGTATTGTGATGGATCCGCCACTCCAAGCAATGATACTGGCGGTGCGGGAATTGTACTAGTATCTCCATCCGGTGAAGTATTCTCACATTCATTCAAGCTGGATTTCCACTGCACCAAAAATTCGGCAGAATATGAAGCTGTCCTCCTGGGATTATCTTTGGACAAGCAAGCAGGAGCGATGTACCTAGAGATAAGAGGAGACTCAAAGTTGTTGGTCAATCAAATGAATGGTGTGTAATCTCTCAAAGAAGTAACACTCGCTCCATATAGGGCTGAAGCACAAAGACTAATAGCTCATTTCTCTGATGCAACAATTGTGCATAAAGGTCGCACCAACAACAGACACGTTGACTGCCTAGCGACTCTTGCGTCCAAGCTGCAGTTTGAAGGGTCGTAGAAATCCATCACTGTGCAAAGACATTATGTATCATCTACCTAGCATACTCAAGTTGAAGACGCTCAATCAAGCGACTGGCAGGCACCCATCATTCATAAATTGAGCAGTTCTCTCACAGAAGGTAAAATCGGTCTCAAGGAGTTGAAGAACTTTTTTCTGCTGCATGGAGCATTATATTATCGTAATCCTGATGGATTCTTGTCACGATGCCTTAGATATGAAACCTACGATTAAAGGAGAATCGACTCTAGCAAACCAACTAGTATCACACAGGAGGTGTGGGGATTAGTTTTGCACAGTTGCTAGACGTCTCCTTATATAGTTTTCAAATCAGGGTTTGCAATCTAAGTTACCTTGGTAACAAAGCATTCAATAATCACCGTTAGATGAAAAACCTGATTTATCCAAGCTAATATCTGTCAACAGTTAGATCGAAACTTAGCTTGTCACACACAAATGAAATGTATTCATTTAGGTTTGAGTAAACGTATACACTGGTTGGTTCACAAATGGTTGATCAATGGTTATCCATATGAGTGCTTTCATATTAATCGTATTCATCTTTCTCATAAATAGTTCAAATGACTCATAAGAACTAGTTCAAGAGTTGTTCAATTGCTTAGGTCTTTATACATAGACACAATCGAAACAAAATCGGTTTGATTCATTTGAATCAATTAATGAACAATATAGCCATGGTTTGCAAAGATTGCATTCCTTATCATTTATTGTTTTAAGTCCATAAACTACCGATTTGAGAAATAACCAGCTTGGGTACACGTACGGGTATACGTACCTTAGCTACCGGATTTTAAGTTGGTTTTAGTTTCCAAACTCAGCAGAATTTTTCGTGTGAAAAGTTCCGCCAGTACGCGTACCTAAGGTGACTGGTTTTCAGTTTGTAAAATCCAAACTCAGCAGAAATTCACGGACGTGAACTTCCGCCAGTACGCGTACCCAACCTGTCTCCTTCACCAATACCGCATGCACACATATGCACCCACTTGGTTTCCGGCACATGGATTTATACACTAATGTGCGAACACACTATATTCTTATATCCATAGATGGTTACATATTCTCGACACTACATTTCAATCATTGAAACATTCTTCTATAATGTTATAATAGTCGTTAGACATAAAGAATCGGCTATCGTCATCAAAGCTATTTTCAAGACTGAAACGTCATCATGACTTTCGTCATGGGTAAAGATGAAAATGGTTAAAGCAAAAGCTTACCAACACGTATTTCAAGAAAAAGATAGGCGAGTAAACTCAGCTCGAAATAGCAAATGTGTATGTATGAAAACTATCATACTTATACGACTTTTGTCTCAAGAGTAGGAGATAGAGTAGATAGACTTTTGAGTGACAAGATGAGTTCAAGTCTCCATATATCTTTTAGTCGGATGAAGTTCCACTAGTTCCTTGGGTAGTTCTTCGTCTTTGCAAGATTATCGCCATGGATTCTGGAGCTCAACTATTCCTAACTATCCTAGACCGAGACTTAGTCATAAGTATACTAGAAATCAAGACATATAGTTTTGATAACCAATATTGAAAAACATACTTGAGATAGCAACGCATGCGAGTTCGACCGTGCAATGCTCTAACAATCTTCCCCTTTGTAAATTTTAGTGAGAAAACTATCAATACATATGGATTACAAAATAAATAAAACTTTGTAGCTTCTCGTCCACATGCTTGATCTCCTTGGTGCTTCAACATTACTTGAAAACTTCGTGTTTTCCAAGTACTCCCATGATTCCATAGATGTTCAATTCAGCATCATAGTTGTTGAAGTTCCGTAGTCATAACAATGAGAAAACAAAAGCTCTCGATCATTGTTATACAGTGTCATAGTATTATTACACAGCGTCAAAGTTCTTATATCACAACTTCGACAACAATATTATGGTGATATGTATCAGTCCCCCTTAGTCAATACTTTCGTCTCAACATGAAAACCACTCCCCCTTACATAATGAACCGTAAAGCACGTAAATCATATGTATTTGTAGTGTGAACTACATATTAATTCTCCCCCTTTTTGTCAATAAAATTGGCAAAGGTATGAAAACAGGATCCTAATGAAATTTCCACGAAGACGCTTCAAGACCAAAGAAAAGTACATATCAACTTGTTTAGATGCAATCATAAAGCCGAGTCTAAATGCATTCATCAAGGAGTTTATAAAGATACAAGATAACCCCTAAATAATTCCACAGTCGCACTCCCCACAAAGATATGGAAATTAAGCGCAAGTTCAAAAGCACTCTCCCCCATTTGATGTCATTCCCAAGAGAACAACAAGAGCGATCTTACTTTGGCAAGAAAAGAAGGATTTTATTGGACACTAAAAACCATAAAGAAATGATTTTCTATATCCAAAATTCTAAATTTAAACTAACCACAAGAGAACCCATGATTAATTTAATCAGAATACACAATCAAATTAAACACAAAAATGATCAACTTAATTGAAAAAGCTCGACATAAGAGAACTTACGGAGCTACGACTATGTTAACCATAAAACAATGATTAGCACAATCGTCTTATGCTCATCACAAGAAAAACTTATGGAGCATTGCAGTGTACACATAAAATATGGATCAGGGAATGATCAATACTGCGGCATATACAAAGATTCATTCTATCTTCATCACTATTTGCATAACGACTCATAATAGACATAATCTTTGTCAGCAAAAGATTTTAACCCATCTTCCATCAAAAATTGACATAATAGGCTTAACTTTTGTTTGTCAAAAGTTCATCGATCTTGTATCAATACTTGCATATCGACATATAAAAGAGATAACTTTTGACATCATATGGGACAATAATAGTTCACGGACGCAAACACACATATCCCATACCATATTGCAATATATAAAACCATAAAGATTAATACTGCAAAAAATCATCTTTCAAACAATTTTTAGAATTTAAATAAATAAACCTAAACAATAAAGATGAAAACGTTGGTCATAGCTATGTGTACTCACAATAATGGCTATTCCAAACCCTAGTTATCCTTCTTAGAAAAAAAACGAATAAGAAGTTTCCTAGGCATTAATATCTTTGAGAAATTCAGCATCGTTCCCGAACTCCTTGTCGTCAACAGCCATTGGAACATAAGGTTCGTGGAGGAAGGAGTCAATACCAACAAACCGTCTTGGCTGAAGATGTCGAATCAGGGCCTTCTGAATTTCCAAAGATCTTAAGACACAAGCCTTTATTTGTCGAATCTCCTTTCTTGCCTCTTTCAACTCATCAAGAACATCAGAGAACTTCTGAGAGTTAGAAGGAACTGCCCTTGGCTTCCTCACATTCCTTCTTTTTGTTTTCAAGGATGGAGACACAGGAGATTTTTCTTTTTCCTTGGTGATTGATGGCTTAACAATCATATTGATATCTTTTCCATCTGAATACATGGTGCTTGGAGTTTCCATGGTATGGTTTTTTGTGAGAGGAATTTACGATCACACTTCAACAAGCAGTCTTGAGATATAAAAAGTATCAGAGAAGGAAAAAGAATGTGGGGTTTCAAAACCTAAAAAGGTTTGTGTATGCACAGCTCACAACCCTATTAAGAGTGGAATTGTTGCAAATAACCCTCTTCTTTTGGCAGACAGGTCCTTTCCAATATCAACAATGATATGAAGAAATTCCAAAGCCAAATAACACAAAGCTAAAAACAAAAGAAAAAAAATTATTTTTTATTTTTAAATCCTGATGAGTGCAAGATCTTGTTTCTTTTGAACAGGCACATGAGACAAGGTGCACAAAAACAACACAATCAGGTTGTGTTGTGGTGAACAATGATTTGTCCACCATGTCCCTTTTGAACGGAATCAATGGAACTCTGCTTTTGAACGGAATCAATGGAACAATGATATATCTATCTTTGGAAACTAGTCTCTTCGAAGAGGACAAGATCTTACATACTTTAGCTGTTTTTTCCGCGAGTTTAAGCTTATTGGCTAGACGATCTTCTCTTCGTTGGAGCTTGTTGACATATCTCATCTTATGTTTGTACTTGAAAGAACAATAGGATCATGTCAACGCAAAAAATGGTCAATTTTTGATTCTTCCATCTTGATTGGGCTCTCTTCTAAAAGATAATCAAGATTGATGTATGTATTGCTACAATTATCAAAATCAATATTTTCAGATAGAAGAGCAACACTTGATTTCTTGTCTTCATCAGAATCATAATTTTCAGATATATCGTCAAGTGTTGCAGCAAGACCTTTGTTCCCAGTGTATTTTCTACGATTTGGGTACTCGTTTTCAAAATGACCAAATCCTTTACACTTAAAGCACGTAGGCATATCCTTGTCATCAGTTTCATTCATGTCCCTGTTTTTAGAAGGAATATGATTATGAGGTTTGACTGATGCTTTTGGCTTATCACTGGAGAACCGTTTACTTCTCTTCAGCAGAAGATCTCTAAACTGTCTTGTGATCATCAAGACTGATTTGTCAAGATCTTCATCTGATGAATCTTTCTCAGGGTGATCATCTTCAGAGATATACACATTTTTACTTTTATCAAGTAATTTTGTGTCTTTTAGTGCTTTGAACGCAACATCCTTAGATTTGGACGAGTGTTCGTGATCAAAGATCTTAATCTTCCCAACCAGCATATTTCTGTAGAGGTTATCAAGGTTATTTCCCTCAACGATGGCATGCTTCTTAGAATCGTATCTTGATGGCAGCGATCTGAGAATTTTCATCACAATGTCCTTTTCAGGAATAGTCTTACCCAATGCAAAAGATGCATTACCAATTTCATACACTTTGTGATTAAACTCATCAAATGAATCCTCATCTGCCATACGAAGGTTTTCCCTATCGGAATTAAGGTTTTGAAGCCTAGATTCCTTTTCACTGGTATTTCCTTCGAATACGGTTTCTAAGATATCCCACGCATCTTTAGACATAGTGCAATTTGACACATGGTGCTGAAGATTTGGGGTAATGGCATGTATGATGGCATTCAAACCGTCAGAGTTTTACTTTGCAGCAAGTATCTCAGCAGCATCGTATTCGCCAATATTTTTTGGAACATTAACGTTACCTACTGTAACAACGGGAGCATCATAGCCATTAAAAACATATACCCATGATTGAAAATCACGCGATTAAAGAAAAGCTCGCATAGCAATTTTCCACCATAAGTAATTAGAGCCATCGAAGACTGGTGGTACGTAATAGAGATAGCACCTCTGTCCATAGAGTCAGATTGCTACAAAAACAAACTTTTGAGGTCTTAAACGTTTTTTCCTGCTCTGATACCAATTGAAAAAGCGGGGGTCTAACAACCACACCCAATTATTTCGATTAGCAATCTGTATGGACAAACTTCAATATACTTTTATGAGAATCAACTAGACAGTTAGACTCAATCAATAGAAAAGTATATCAAAGAGTTTTATATCTCTATCTCTTGATTTAAATCTTATTCAAGCAATCTAGGAGTCTCGATTAAATACAAGAGAGATAAACTTGAATGGTACCAAAGACCAATAACAAAGGATCAATCAATTTCCAATCAACAACCAAAGGTTGGATCTCACAATTGATCGATACAACGCACAACCTGTGATATTTCAATTATATAACAAAATATAATGCGGAATAGAAATAACACAGACACCCGAAATTTTTTTAAAGAGGAAACCGCAAATGCAGAAAAACCCCGGGGCCTAGTCAAGATTGAATACCATACTGTATTAAGCCGCTACAGATACTAGCCTACTACAAACTAACTTCGATATGGACTGTAGTTGAACCCTAATCAATCTCACACTGATTCAAGGTACAGTTGCGCTCCTTACATCTCTGATCCCAGTAGGATACTACGTGTTAGAGAATTTCCCGGTTGAACCCACCAAGCGTTGGTATGTCAAGTTTGGTTGTCATATTTTAGTGAATCAAAACTCATGTTAAGAGTCGTTTGATTATGTACTAGAGTCAACTTCGTATAGATTAGCTTGAAAGTATTAGGAATGAGACATTACAAGTAATGTGAAGTCTTGAAGATGTGAAGAAGCAAGGAGCTACAACGACAACAATCATCCTTCCACTTGAGGTTAGTGATATTTGAATTGAACTATTTTCATTCCCTAACGTATCTTTCAAGTCGTGCATATTGAAAACATAACTGCGAAGTATATTTGAACTCTAGATAGACATAGTATTAAGGAATACAATACGAGGTTTATTGCTTAACCATTAAACTTTGTAGATAAGACATCGCCATAATCATTTGAATGCTATTGTGATTATGTATGGGTATGAGGTGAGGATTTCATCTTAGGGAACAACGTTTACATGTGTTTTAAGGAAGTAAGTTCATAAACTTGTTTGTGGATCGAAAAGGAAATTGCCAGGTGTTATTGGTTTTTCTATTCATTGCATATCTTATGAACAACTAATATATGTGATAGAGTATAACCGCTCACAACTTGTTGTGTTCTTGGTAGAACTATTCACAAAGGCCTGACTTATGTATTGTTATAACTTTTATTAGTAAAACCGATCTTAAGTAATCACCTGTGGTATGATCGGATTTTGTATGTCTGGCCAATTAAAAGTAAAGGGGAACCGATCCTTGTAAGGGGTGCAGTACATCAAAGGGAACCAATCCTTGTATGGGGTGCAGCAAGGTTTATAGCAGAAAGGGGAACAGATCCTATTTGATTTTTTATCAAAAAATTAAAAAAAAAAACTCATGTGTGAAAAAAATAATTTTTTTTTGCGTGAGTTAATAATAAATTTATTTTTTGCTCAAACGAGCATTTGTTTAATGAAACGAGGGTCTTTTCTATTTTTGCAAGAGTCCACATATTCCAAATAAAATTTTGAAAGTGCACAAATAAATTTTATCATGGAGTACAGGTCTTTTCAAAATTCCTCTAACTCTAAGGATCATTATTTATTACTTCTACTACGAACGAACCTACGTTCCTAAAAGTGTTTGCGAAAGTTCATACTTTTAAAATAAATTCTGGTTTTCATGAAACCTCATAAACAAAATTTTCTCTACTGCACCTAGACCATGTATATTCAAGAATTTATGTATCTCTTTCATATTAGGGATTATTGCTCGTTTCTTAAACTAACGAACGAACGGGCATATATATCTTTCTAAAAACAAAATTTTCATAAAACCTACACATGCATGAATACGTATGGATTTTTTGTTTTCAAACAACTCGTGATAATAAAACATATAACGAACAAAAATAAATAAATTTACTTGTCAAAGGGCGCCGAGGAAGTTGGCCGGCGGTGGGTGGAACGTCATCGACTACTGGAGCTCCGGCGGACAATAAAAAACAAAAAAGTTTTTCTGCTCATGGAGAAATCATGGAGGAGGAGGTCTGTCATCTAGGAGAAAATAATATTTTTAGGGTTTCTTCCCTTTTATATCAATTTTATTTCCAAAAACCTAATAAGATAAGGATTTCCTTTTTTGGGCTCGGGCCCATAAGTCCTAAATCGACCAAAACTGAGCCTCCGGGCGTCCAAATAAGTAGTGCCTCATCTCTCTGTGTTCACGGGATGACACTCTATCATACTATCAGGGTCCTTACCTGAACATTTGTTCGTACATGACACCATTGGAGAAAATGGAGGATTCTGAAAATACATTTGTACAACTGAGTTCAACCAGCGATCTCGTCGACTGAAAATCACCATCTAATGCTTACCGCGGAACATGACTGTCCCTCACTAAGCAAGGGACTTAATGTTGATGATGGATTTTCAACAAAGGTCAAAATCGTAAAATCATGATACTGCATGTTTCTAACAAGGCTTCAGGAACGCATGTGACGATTCATATTTTACGAGCCATGATGAATATGTTTCTCGAAAGGCCTCCACTAGCTGAGCGTTCAATACCTCGCATTTCATCATGCCCTCTATGTAGAATAACATAATTGGGCGGTTCTCCGTATGATTGAGAACTAAACGCTTTCAGGACGTCGGTGATACTCGTTGTTCCCTGACTACATAGAGAGACCCCCCTCTACACAGAAGAACGATTGGGTGGTTCTCCTTAAGATTGAGAGGATTAACGCCTTCAGGACGTCGGTGACACTTACTGTTCCCTGACTATGTAAAGAGACCGTGTATAGATTCAGACGGTTCTCCATACATGATTGTTGAGAGGGAAAAACTCTTTCAGGACGTCGGCAACACTCGTTGTTCCCTGACTATGCACCTTTTAGAATGGGTATAACGCTTTAAATGGATAATATCCATTCTGTAACAGATTAATTCTACCGTGACATTCACCATTGACTTCCTAGAAGATAATCTATTCTATCTCATTACTCCGATTTCATGATCGAATCCACGGCTGATCTCATGGAATGGTAATAGATAATCTCGTTACTCCGATTTCATAATCGAATCCACGGATGATCTCATGGAATGATAATAGATAATTTTATTATTCCGATTCTTTAGTCGAATCCATGATCCTATGGGATGGTAATGCTCATTTTATTATTCTGAATCCATGGTCGAATCCACGGCTGATTCTATGGATTGATAATAAATAACTACTCACCTTTATTACTCAGTTTCATGAATCATTCTCCATTGAATTTCATAAATTAGTAATAAATACTCAACAACCGGGCATCTGGACCATCACTGAGTAAGCCCCAAGAAAATGGTGCAAGTGTACTCGACAATGATGCACGAAGCACCAGAATGCACGAACGAGCATTCGAAAATATAGACAAATGAGGAATCCTACACAAAATAGGAGAGAGAAAATAATAATATTAAAATAATAAAGAGGCGCCCAGGGACCGGGCCCACCGGCCAGCCATCCATGCCCTAGCCGTGGCCGGTCCACATGCCTCTTCTATTGATTTTTCTTATTTTATTATTTTCATGAACTCATGAAAACTCCTTCATTCTATCAACTTTCTTTGTTTGATCAAAACGCATGGTTTCTCCATATTTTCACGGTTTCATGAAAAATAATAAAACTAGGGACAGGTGTCGTGGGACCGAGCTACCTGGACGGCCGACCATGCCCTAGCCGTGGCCGGTCCCACACCTTACAATCGCTAACCTTTCATAATTATTATTTCCCTCATCTCATGAAACTCCTCAGTTTGAGCAAATATCATGGTTTCTTCATATTTTTTCAAATATTGCTCAAACCATGAAAAAGCCAAAAAGTCAAATGGTCACATGAACGACTAGGCTATTCACGAAAAATATTAAAATATCATTATTTTAATATTCTCAAAAATTGATGAAACGAGTTTGCTCATTCGAGCAAAATCAATAATTTCAGTCAAAGATCAAACTCTTCTGAAAATTCAATATAGTGGTCAAACGCACACCAGAAAATACCGAAACTCTCAGGACTGATACACGGGCATTGTGGTGACACGATAATGTCCTCTTGACCGACCAAGGGCGGCCTAAAGATTGCAAAGAGCCGGTCC
Source organism: Papaver somniferum (assembly GCF_003573695.1). Classification (NCBI taxonomy): domain Eukaryota; kingdom Viridiplantae; phylum Streptophyta; class Magnoliopsida; order Ranunculales; family Papaveraceae; genus Papaver; species Papaver somniferum. The sequence continues at coordinate 19,481,083 of NW_020622934.1, read as the reverse complement.
CACACGTTTTCACGATTTTAACCTAATTTGCACAATTGCTCATATCGGGTCCAAACACTTTCCAACCAACTTGGAGTTTGCTCAAACGGCCATCATTTGGTCCCACAACCACCAAGGGCCGGTCTCATGCCCTCTTGGTTGGTCCCTCACTTTTCCATAGTTAGGTTTTATCACCTAATGCTCAATCGAGCACTATTTCAATAAATGATGAAACCGACATTTAATTATCATTCTTTCACCAACTGGCCAACTAAGAACCCTGGTGCATGCTCACTCGAGCACTTGGGAGCCACATGGATGTCCATCATCCCATGTGGTCGGTACCTCTATCACTCATGACCTATTTTCAGCGATCCATCAATTGACGAACAATTGATCAAAAATTAGGGTTTCGAATAAACGCTCCACAAATCATCATTTTGAGCACTAATGAATTTATGTTGATTTAGCAATCAACATCTGGATTAATCATATAATATTTGGTAGTCTACCAATATTTTAATTAATATTTTATTGGGTCACGTTACCAATAAATTATCCGTCGAATTGAGCAATACTTGCTCAGTTTCTCGAATATTGATGCAACTATCAATATTCAGTAATTTATAAATATTCATTGATTTGTCGAATTGAGCAATGCTTGCTCAGTTGCTCGAACGTTGATCCAACTATCAATGTTCATTAATTCGTCGAGCAATACTTGCTCAGTTGCTCGAATATTGATCCAAATATCAATATTCAGTAATTCGTCGAATCGAGCAATACTTGCTCAGTTGCTCGAATTTAACAGTATTTGCTCAGACGAGCAATATCAACATAAGAACACGTTTGTTTGATCCATGAATAACCGAGCATTCGTCACTCATGCTCAATTCAACAAAACTTAGGCTCACTGTCTAATCAGTCAACAACTGATTAATTAATACACGTCTTCCTTGCAGACTTCACAAATCATGAGACATTAATCATGTCACATGTGTTAGAGCATTGATCGGTTGAACCCCACCAAGCGTTGGTATGTCAAGTTTGGTTGTCATATTTTAGTGAATCAAAACTCATGTTAAGAGTCGCTTGATTATGTACTAGAGTCAACTTCGTATAGACTAGCTTGAAAGTATTAGGATATGAGACATTACAAATATTGCGAAGTCTTGAAGATGTGAAGAAGCAATGAGATACAACGACAACAATCATCCTTCCACTTGAGGTTAGTGATATTTGACTTGAAATGTTTCATTCCTTAACGTATCTTTCAAGTCATGCATATTGAAAACATAACTGCGAAGCATGTTTGAACTCTAGATAGACATAGTATTAAGGAATACAATACTAGGTTTATTGCTTAACCATTAAACTTTGTAGATAAGACATCGCCATAATCATTTGAATGCTATTATGATTATGTATGGGTATGAGGTGAGGATTTCATCCTAGGGAACAATGTTTACATGTGTTCTAAGGAAGTAAGTTCATAAACTTGTTTGTGGACCAAAAAGGAAATTGCCAGGTGTGTTTTGGTTTTGTTATTCATTGCATATCTTATGAACAAGCAATATGTGTGATAGAGTATAACCGCTCACAACTTGTTGTGTTCTTGGTAGAACTATTCACAAAGGCCTGACTTATGTATTGGTATAACTTTTATTAGTAAAGCCGATCTTAAGTAATTACCTGTGGTATGATCGGATTTTGTATGTCTGACCAATTAAAAGAAAAGGGGAACCGATCCTTGTAAGAGGTGCAGTACATCAAAGGGAACCGATCCTTGTATGTGGTGCGGCAAGGTTTATAGCAGAAAGAGGAACCGATCCTATGGACATGTGCAACACGTTTTTAGGCAAAGGGGAACCGATCATATGGACATGTGAACCAAATATAAGTTAGATACCATATATATGTGGGGAACCGATCCTAGTACCTAGTCAACCGAATTTTTGGAAAGCTAGTGTGACTATGCACAGTACTCACATGAAGGTAGAACCGAAACTTGTTTTGGTAGAATCGTAAACCCATGATTGTGATTGAATGTTGGTTTGATCAATCACATAGTTCTTGAAAGTCAGATGAACCAATTCTAAACTTGTTTGGAAGTGTGGAAAATCAGTTTCAAGGTTGTAAGTGTGAAAGAGAACTTACAAAGTTAAGATGTCGACAAACATTGAACACGTGTTGTGAATGTTTATTTCTTTAATTGTTCAAAGATATTCCTTAACGGCTAAGGGAAGAGAATCTAATGATCCAAACATAAGTAAGTTAAGAATCTTTTAATTAAGGTTATTAATTTCATTTTGTAGGGAAATTACAGAATTAGTAATGTGCATTTACTAATTAGATTTTCCGAGAGATTTCGATCGTTATTTTTGGATAGAGCATTTCCAGGATTTATGAAAACCGAATCTGTGCTTTAGTGAATATCTTGAGAATATTTTCGGTTTTGGAAATTCCTTGCTGTCCAAACTTCCTTGTCTATAAATACTCGAAGTTTGCCTTTCTAGCAAACTAATCCTTCGTAACAACAGATTTACTCTTTTGTTGTTGTTGCTGGTGTAGCCGCCTATTCGGAGAGGAGAGTAACCTAATTAGGCGAAATATCTTACGGCCGCTCAGTTTAAAGTCTTCTTTGGGATTGAGAAGCTCTAGAGCGACCCGTTGGTGGGAAACTAGATAATTGTGGTTTATCTTTTGTTTTCGATTGATTTGATTGACTAACGGTGGTTTAAATATGATTGCACCTATTTTGTTTATTCTTGAGAATCTTCTCTTCTGATATAAGATTCACTCAAACTAGTTCAGAGTTTCGACAGAGATCTTTAGACTTTTGTTAGTTCTAAATACGATCTTGTGATAATCCATTGTTAACAGACTCCGTTCTGTGCATGATTGATCACAAGAGATTCAAGTGATTGTGTGCAGGTTTTTATTGAAGATTTGAAGACAAAGAAGATATGGAAGATCTGACTTGGGTTTTATAATCTTTGGTGTGCACAATACTTGTTTCGGTAAAAGTGGATCCAATTAATAATCGGTTTATCCTTGTGGTAGATTGGATTGATTAATTGAGTAGATCGGCATCAACACGATTCTTCGGATTAAAGGTTTTGTTGGTTTAATATTAATCGATTACCTTTGGGTGATTGAATATAAGATAGATCTAAGGACCTGACGAAGGAGTTTATGTTGAGATAAACGGAAGAGCCTTTGTCCGACTCATATCACTTGGTTGAGTAGAGTTGATACCAAACAGATTTGTTGTTCCTTTACTGTTTGGAATACGAAGCAAAGGAATTGTTCCAAGTACGTGACTTATTTTTAAGTTGTAGGCGTGGGAATACAGAAGTAACTAGGTGAACTATAGGGTTAGTTACTTGGTCTCAACTATACGAAGTTAGTGTAATTTGGTGTAGCGGCTTAATCCTGAGAGTATTCAATTCTGGACGAGGTCCCGAGGTTTTTCTGCATTTGCGGTTTTCTCGTTAACAAAATCTTGCTGTGTCATTTACTTTTATATTCCGCATTATAATTATTTTATTTAAATTAAAGTAAAGTACACAAACGTTAATTTCCATTTACTTGATGAGCAATCCTATTGTGTTTGGTTAAGTCCGAACCTTTGTATCAAGTAAACATACTTCTTTGTTACATTGTCTCGATCTCGTATCCATAGACGATCATACGAAGTGTGAACCAATTAGTTGTATTGTCTCGACTCATTCCATAGACAATTACTTTCAGATAAAGGACTTATAGGTAGGAAAAGTTTTAGCTTGAGTTATATTTGGGTACCCTCGCCTTTCCAATTGGTATCAGAGCAGGTAAACACGAAAGTATCTAACAATCTGTGTTTGGTGCGATCCAACCTATAAGAATGAACTCGAGTTCTCATGAATCGACTTAAATTAACGTACCGCCAAGATTTGATGGAACAAACTATCTATGGTGGAAATCTACTATGAGATCTTTTCTTCAATCACGAGACTTTAATACTTGGTTATTAGTCGTTGATGGTTATACTCATCCAAAGAAAGAAAATTCAGAAACTGAGCTCAAACGCTTAACAGAGTTTTCGAACGAAGAAAAGGAACTTGCAAAGCAGAATTCAGATGGTTTGAATGCTATTATTAATGCTGTAAGTCGTGATTTACAACATCATGTGTCAACATGTCAGACTTCGAAAGAATCTTGGGATAATCTTCAGATCGTATTCGAAGGAAATTCTTCAGAAAAAGAAGCTAGACTTCAAACCCTCACTTCCGAGTTGGAAAACCTTCGAATGAATGACAACGAAACTTTTGAGGAGTTTCACATTAAACTCTCTGAGATAATTAATGCTTCTTTCTCGTTAGGAAGGACTATTTCTGAAAAGGATATCGTATGCAAGATTCTCAGATCGTTGCCATCAAGATACGATTCTAAGAAACATGCAATCATACAAGCAAACGTTCTTTCAACTCTCACACGAAGCATACTCGTTGGTAATTTAAAGATCTTTGATCATGAATCACAGTCTATTCAAACCTAAGGAATCGCTTTTAAAGCAAACGTTCCAAAACCTCAAATGTAAAGGAATAGACAGTTGGATGATTCAAACGAACAGATTGCAGAAAATTCTGATAATGAAATTGAACAATCATTGTCATTAATTACTAGGCAGTTTCGAGATCTCTTGAATAAAAGAAACAAGAGATTTGTTAAGGATACTTATCGATCTTCTCGACCGCATGATCGAGTTCCTGTCAAAAAGGATCAGGAAGAAGATGATGAATATCAGCCGCAGTGCTTCAAGTGTAAAGGGTTTGGTCATATTGATAAAGACTGTGCCAATCTTAATAAATACACTGGAATCAAGGCATTGGTTGTAACTCTAGACGAGTCCTCCGATTCATATGTTTCTGAAGAAGAGGAAACAGCTGATGTTGCATTAGTTGTCAATCTTATTCCTTTCCCCTCCATTAGTGATTTACTCATTTTTAAAATGGACATGTCTTCCAATGTTATTAATCATCTAATGGTAAAGAGAGAAATAAGACAAGGTACAAAAACTGTCTTAAAAACAGAATTGCTAAAAGTTGTGTTTGCAATTTCAGTCTATCCCAAGATACTTCGTTGGTTCGAGGTAACAGAAAGAGATCTTTTCATACTATACTAGATCAAGAACACTCTGGTTGTTCAAAAATTCCATAATGAGAGAAAATCTCATACTAATGCCACTTGATCGATATTAGAATTCTTTCCTCATCTCGTGTGCCAAATTTTGAGTGAGGAAGAAGAAAATTCAAGGCACTTTTGTGTAGATTATGGAAATAATATCTAGTATTTGAAGATATTTGATATATTCGTATTTTAGGAATATTGTATTTTCGGTAGTATGAAAAATATAAAAGGATTCTTCTCTCATTTTGATCATTGCTTGTCCAAACTATGGGTCTGGATCAAATGGTTTTTCTGGAGAAGATGCAGGATCAGAAAGATCATCCTAAAACTAAGTCCGGATTATCTCTTGATATTAAGGGTAAAATCAGAAAGGGAGATTGGATTAGCAAGAAGGAAAGAGAGAATACTCTGAAGAAAGATCAGTTATTGAGGCATTGACACATTTTTGTGTTCAATCAAAGACAGAATTACATGCTCTTGCAGAATCCTTCACGAAAATTTCTCATCTGCAAGAGATTCTGGTCAAGCAACAAGGTTTTCTACTTGAAGAAATTCAAAAGATGAAAAGTAGTAATCCACCTTCATTCAGTTCTGACATGAAGGACTAGGTTGCAAGGAAAAATAGACATCAATTTTTGATTTCTTTCATTGATTGTATTGGTCTATTATGAATAAAATTATTATAAATAAAATTATTTGATTAGTAATTTTTCTTGTGATAGTTTTCCGTTTATATAGCCTGTGCTTAATTGCTTTTATCTTATTGCTATGTATGTTTATGGGATGTTTGATTTCGGTTTTACTACCTTAATATTCGATCTCATATATTGTGAACCCTTATGGTTTGGGTGACTTTTTGATTTAGCGGGATTAAATTTTATCCCTAGTAGGTAGGCTTTATCAAAGGATCATGAGGGGTTCTGATAGAAACAATATGTGAAAAAGTCACAATATGTTGAATCGGTTTTGGTTTAGCATAAAAGCATATGTGTTTCGACGGTTTTCAACTTTTGCTTGAAATTGTTAAAACCGATTTTCAACCTTTCTCTGGTAAAGGTTGAGGTGTGTTGTTATTATTTTGTTTATGCATAAGGATGACAACGTGGGGATATTTCGATATCAATTCTCCCTGGACGAAGATGCTATCATATTGGATAAGTGGATGCGAAATTTGAGGTAACAGTCTTGTTAGTTAATTGTTTTCCTGTTTAAGTAAAGCCTGAGTTTATATTATATATATTTGTTGCTTTTTCTTAACAAAATTTTGGCTCAATTGATATTTATTCCATGATATGTGTGTGGATGTGTGTTTTAATTGGTTCCGGTTAAGAAAAACTATTGTTATCTTGCTTTATTGTGTGGTACCAATCATTTAGGCTTACAAAATTTCAGTACAATTGATGTGTGTGTGATTCAATTGGTTCCGGTTAAGAAAAACTATTGTTATCTTTCTTTTGTATGATATCAATTGTTTAGGCTTACAAAATTACGGTGCAATTCAGTGCTTTTAATGTCTATGTTGTTTCAATTGCTTCCGGTTGAGGTGAATAATTATGCAGTTTATCTTTATTTTTGTCTTATCGAATTAAGCGGTTGTTTTTGAACAATCGGTTTAGCAAAGGGACTAATGTGCTTAGTTATTTTTGGTTTGCTAAACTAAATTGGAAAAATTGTTTCGGAAAATTATTTCCTTGGTAACATATCAAAATAAGACTACTTGTAGTTTCAGTTTCGATACTGGTTATCAGAACATGATGTATGGAACCCTCGCGCCTAACTCTACAGGTTTGCAAGTTTATTCTGAGATTTGTAAGATTCTTTTCGTGTTGTCCTTTATTTTTTCGTTTCTTTGTCATTTTTGTGACAAAAATGGGGAGAAATATATGGAGTAAACAGGTTATGCTGGCATTGATTTTATATTGATTGGCATCGCTAGGGAAAAGAACATTGGTACTTGAATGTTTTATCTAACGAAAGAGTGAAAGCACAGACTAAGGGGGAGTAACATGTCATATAAATTGGTATAACAAAGACGTGCGGTTTAACAAAGCTAATACTCTTTTTCTTTGTTATTATAATGTCAACATCGGCATTTGAAAAAGCGGGGGTCTAACAACACCACCCAAATTTCGCTTAGCAATCTGTATGGACAAACTTGAATATACTTTTAAGAGAATCAATCAGACTCAATCAATTAAAAGTACATCAACGAGTTTATATCTCTCTGTTGATTTGATTTCCTCAAACAGAACTGCGAGTACTAATCAAATACAAGGAATAACTTGGATGGTACCAAAGACCAATATCCAAGGATCAATCAATGACAATCAACAACCAAAGGTGGATTACTCTAATTGATGACCTAACACACAACCTGTATTATTTCAATTATAAAGATAAAAAAATATAATGCGGAAACTGAAATAACATAGACACCAAAAAATTTGTTAACGAGGAAACCGCAAATGCAGAAAAACCCCGGGACCTAGTCCAGATTGAACACACACTGTATTAAGCCGCTACAGACACTAGCCTACTCCAAGCTAACTTCGGACTGGACTGTAGTTGAAACCCAATAAATCTCCCACTGATCCAAGGTACAGTTGTACTCCCTACGCCTCTGATCCCAATAGGATACTACGCACTTGATTCCCTTAGATGATCTCACCCACAACTAAGAGTTTTTACGACCCAAAATCGCAGGCATTGACAATAAACAAATCTGTCTCACACAGACAAGTCTATCAAAGGATCAATATGTCTCCCACAGAAAAACCCTAAAGTTTTTGTTCCGTCTTTTGATAATAATCAAGGTGAACAGGAACCAATTGATAATCCGGTCTTATATTCCCGAATAACAGCCTAGATAAATCAATCACCTCACAATAATCTTAATCGTATGGTAGCGAAACAAGATGTTGCGGAATCACAAACAATGGGACAAAGATGTTTGTGACTACTTTTTATATCTTGCCTATCGTAGATATTAATCTCAATCTAATCAATATGATTGTACTCGTACGATAGAAGATGCAATATCAGATCACACAACTACGATAAAAATAGTATCGATCTGGATTCACAATCCCAATGAAGTCTTTAAGTCGTTAACCTGGTTTTAGAAGAAGAAAACCAAAGGTTAAAGGAGAAACGAGCACGCAAACTAGTATCACACATGAAGTGAGGGGATTAATTTTGCACAATACTAGATGTCTCCTTTATATAGTCTTTCAAATCAGGGTTTCTCCTTGGTCACAAAGCAAACAATATCTATCGTTATATGAAAACCTGATTTAGATTCAAGCTAATATTTCTCAACCGTTAGATCGAAAACTTAGCTTGTTATACACAAATTAAATGCACGCTTCTACGTTTATTAACCGTACCCAAACGTGTACATTTGTTGGTTTAACAATAGTTAACCAAAAGGTTAGCCATATGAGCATTGCATACCAACCATATTCTTCTTTACCATAACTAGTTCAAATGACTTCAAATGAACTAGTTAGAGAGTTGTTCAATTGCAAGGAAATCTTATGTACTACACTAGACACAATTGAAGCAAAGATGATTTGATTCACTCGAATCGGTTCATGAACTTTATAGCCACGGTTTTCAAATTGCATTCCTTAGTCTTTATAAGTTTAAGTTCAGAAATCATCTTCAGATATATAACCTTCTTAAATTCGCACACTAGATTTGCGGACTTAAGCAACCGGGCATAGTTTACAAACTCCAGCAGAAAATCTCGACAAAAACTCTCCGCCGGTTCGCGGACTGGTACTCATGCAACAAGTTTGTCAACTCCAGCAGAATTTCTCGGGATGAGAAGTTCGGCAGTTCGCGGACTGAGTTCGTGGACTTGGAAACAAGCCATTCTTCCGGTTTCTCTTGATCAACAAAGTTCGCAAACTTTGGTTCAAGGGATAGGACTTATGCACATATATGTTTCCACAATAATACTTATGTCCATCATTGGTTATGTAATCTAAACGCTCATTCCAACCGTTGAAACATTCTTAGAGGACGTTATATAGTTGTTACACCATTTCTTATCAAAGAAATTTTCAAAGTGATTGAAACATATCATGACTTTTGTCACTAGGTAAAGATAAACATGATCGAAGCGAAACGCTTACCAATACATATTTCGAGATATAGATAGGCGAGGTATACTCGGATCGAAATACCAAATGTGTATAATCTAAGTCTATATATAGCATACAAATTTTTGTCTCAAAAAGTAGGAGATAAAGTAGATAGACTTTTAAGTGACAGATAAGTTCAAGTCTTCACATACCTTTTTGTCAAGAAGTTCCACCGGTTCCTTGAGTAGTTCGTCTTCTTGTATGATGAATCGCCATGAAGTCCTTGAGCTCAACTACACTTTTTATCCTAGTCCGAGACTTAGCTATAGTAGACTAGAAATCAAGACTTATAGTTTTGATCACTAACATTGACAAACATGCTTAAGATAGCAACGCATGCGAGTTCGACCGAGCAATGCTCTAACAATCTCCCCCTTTGTCAATTTTAGTGACAAAACTATCAATACATATGTAATACAAAAAAGATAAAGAAACTTTAGTAGCTCCTATTCCACATGTCTAATCTTCAACATTCCTCGAAATCTTCGTCACTTCCAAGTACTCCAATGATCCCAAAGGTTGTAAGTTTAGCATCACCGTTGTTGAAGATCCGTAGCTATAACAATGAGAAAGCATCGGTCTCGATCATTGTTATACAGTGTCATAGTATTATTACACAGTGTCAAAGTCCAATTGTATCACAACTTCAAAAATAATACTATGGTGATATGTATCACTCCCCCTTAGTCAATACTCCATTTCACATGGAAACCACTCCCCCTTACACAGTGATCCGAAAACCATATGTATTTGTAGTGTGAACTACATATTAATTCTCCCCCTTTTTGTCAATAAAATTAGTAAAGGTACAGGAATGGGATCATAATGAGATTTCCGTAAGAGACATTTGATGACTAAAAGAAAATACATACCATCTAATTTAGATGCAATTATATAGCCGAAGCTAATAGCATTCATCAAGGAGTTTAAAGATACAAGATAACCCCTTTAAAATTCCACAGCCGCACATCCCTCAAGATATGACCATTAAGCACAAGTTCAAAAGAACTCTCCCCCATTGAATGTCACTCCCAAGGGAACAACAAGAGCGACCTTAATTTCAAAAGAAAAGAAGGATTTTGATTGGACACCAAAAACCATGAGAATGATTTTCTATATCCCAAAACTCAATCAAATTAATTACAAGTAAACCCATGATTAATTTAATCGGAATACGCAATCAAATGAAACACAAAAGTGATCAACTTAATTGATTATGCTCGACATAAGAGAACTTACGGAGCATACGACTAACATAACCATTAGAAAATGAATAGGATAGTTGTTCATATACTCAACATAAGAGGAATCTTACGGAGTATAAAAATACTCAACTAGATTAATTACAAGAGAAACCATAATCAATTTAATTGGTATACACAACCAAACTAATTACAAAAGTAATCAATTTAATTGTCATTTCTTTTGCTCGACATAAAAAGACTTATGGAGCAATAACTAAATAAACAAACAAGATGATTAATTTAGTTCAAGAATGCTCAACATAAAGTACCTTACGGAACAACTAACAAAGTTAATCAAAAATTAATCAAATTGGTTGTATCGTGCTCAACATAAGACACATTACGGAGCCTCACAGTATTACATATAATATGGATCGGTGAAGATCAATACTGTGAAATACACAAGGATTCATTCTATCTTCCATCACTATTTGCATAACGATATTTAGTAGACATAATCCTTGAACACAAAAGATTTTAACCTATCTTCCATCAAAGAATTGACAATATAGGCTTAACTTTTGTATATGTCAAAAGTCTATTCACCCTTAAATCAATACATGAATACCGATCATGAACGACTTTACTTTTGACAAAATATGGGACAACATAGTTCACGGACGTAAACACCAATATCCCATAAAAAATGCAATATAACAAATCATAAAGATTAAATACTTCAAACCATCATCCTCCAAATATTTTTAGAATTTAAACCAACAAACCTAAAAAAGAACAAGAAGATGAAAAATAATAGTTACGCGTAGTCACAATCATTGATATTCAAGCACTAGTTATTCTTCCAACTAAACCAAAAAGAAGACATACTAGGCAACAATATCTTTGAGAAATTCCTTATCATTCCCGAACTCCTTGTCGTCATCATCCATCGGAATATAAGGTTTGTAGAGGAATGATTCAATACCAACAAACCTTCTTGGCTGATGATGTCGAACCAGGGCCTTTTGAATTTCCAAAGATCTTAAAACGCAAGCCTTTATTTCACTAATCTCCTCTCTTACTTCCTTCAACTCATCAAGATTATCGGAAAACTTCTGAGAGTTAGAAGGGACAACCCTTGGCTTTCTTGTATTCCTCCTCTTTCTTTTCAAGGAAGGAGTTACTGGAGATTTCTCTTTTTCCTTGATTGATGGCTTAACAATCATATTGACATCTTTTCCATCCAAAGACATGATGCTTAGAGAACAGTTATAAAAAATTGGTTTTTGTGAGTGGAATTCACAATCTCATCAAGCAGTCTTAAGATATAAAAGATATCAGAGAGAAAAAAGGAATGTAGGGTCCGTAACCTTTAAATAGGTTCGTGGACGCCCAATTCTAAACTCTATAAAGAGTAGAATTGTCGATAATGACCCTTTACTTTATTTGATAGACAGGAAAAACAATCCTAAGAAAAAAACTTTTCCTAAAGACTGAGCGGTACACAATCTTATCTTTTTTTTATCAGGCACATGAGACAAGATTTACCAAACAACACAATTAATTTGTGCTGTGGTGAACAACAATTTGTCCATCATTTTTCTCTTGAGAGGAATTCTCGGACTTCTGTCTATCAAAGCGATTTGACCATACCTTCTTCTATAATGGTATTATTTTGTCTTTGGAAACCAACTTCTTAGATGAAGATAAAATCCTACATACCTCAGCAGTCTTCTGAGCAAGTTTAAGCTTCCTTGCCAATCGATTTGATCTTCATTGAAGTTTGTTGGCGTGCCTCACTTGATGTTTGTACTTGTAACATCTTAATAGTTCATGACCCTTCTGAGAAGAAAACGAGTACGTCAAACTTGGATATTATTCAAGCATCTGTGGTGTGAAAGCAGCCAGACACATAGTAGATCCTGAAACATTACAACCATAGTTTCCAAAGGATGGGTCAATTGACTCTTCCAACTTGATTGGATTCTCTTCTTCACCGAAACCATCAAGGTTGATATATGTATTGCTACAATTATCAAAATCAATGTTTTCACATAGAAGACCAACAGTTGATTTCCTATCTTCATCAGAATCATAGATCTCAGACATCTCATCAAGTGTTACAACAAGACCTTTGTTCTCAGTGTATTTTTACGATTTGGGCCCTCGTTTGAAAAATGACCAAAACCTTTACACTTAAAGAACTGTGGCATATCCTCGTCATCGGACTCGTCAGCATCCTTGTTTTTAGGAGGAACGCGATTGTGAGGTTTATCTGACGACCTAGGTTTGTCTCTTGAAAACCGTTTACTTCTCTTAAATAGAAGATCCCTACACTGTCTTGTGATCAAGGAAACTGATTTGTCAAGATATTCATCCGAAAAATCACCCTCAGACTAATCATCCTCAGAGACATAAACACTTTTACTTTTATCAAGTAACTTAGTGTTCTTTTGTGCTTTAAAGGCAACATCCTTTCCGATTTTGGATGTATGCTCATGATCAAAGATCTTTAGCTTTCCAACCAATGTATTTCTGGAAAGATTATCAAGGTTATTTTCCTCAATGATGTCATGCTTCTTAGACTCGTATCTAGATGGAAGCGATCTGAGAATTTTCATCACAATGTCCTTTTCAGGAATAGTCTTACCCAATGCAAAAGATGCATTAACAATTTCAGACACTCTGTGATTAAACTCATCAAATGTATCTTCATCTGCCATACAAAGGTTCTCCCAATCGAAATTAAGGTTTTGAAGCTTAGATTCCTTTTCACTGGAGTTTCTTTCAAATACGATTTCTAAGATATCCCAAGCATATTTAGACCTAGTGCAATTTGACACATGGTGTTGAAAATTTGGGATAATGGCATGTATAATGGCATTCAAACCTTCGGAATTTCGCTTTGCAGAAAGTATCTCGGCAGGATTATATTCACCAATATTCTTGGGAACGTTTACATCTCCAACTGCTACAACGGGAGCATAATACTCATTAACAACATTTGCCCATGATTGAAAATCACGCGCTTGAAGAAAAGATCGCATAAAAATTTTCTACCATAAGTAATTAGAGCCATTGAAGACTGGTGGTACGTTAATAGAGATAGCACCTCTGTCCAGAGAGTCAAATCGCTACAAACACATACTTGTAAGGTCTTGAACGTGTTTGCCTGCTCTGATACCAATTGAAAAAGCGGGGTCTAACAACACCACCCAATATTTCGCTTAGCAATCTGTATGGAAAAACTCTAATATACTTTTAAAAGAATCAATCAGACTCAATCAATTAAAAGTACATCAACGAGTTTATATCTCTCTCTCTTGATTTGATTTCCTCAAACAGAAACTGTGAGTACTAATCAAATACAAGGAATAACTTGGATGGTACCAAAGACCAATATCCAAGGATCAGTCAATGACAATCAACAACCAAAGGTTGGATTACTGTAATTGATGATCTAACGCACAAGCTGTATTATTTTAATTATAAAGATAAAACAATATAATGCGGAAACTGAAATAACACAGACACCAGAAATTTTGTTAACGAAGAAACCGCAAATGCATAAAAACCCTGGGACCTAGTCTATATTGAACACATATTGTATTAAGCCGCTACAGACACTAGCCTACTCCAAGCTAACTTCGTACTGGATTGTAGTTGAACCCCAATCATTCTCCCGCTGATCCAAGGTACAGTTGTACTCCCTAAGCCTCTGATCCCAGCAGGATACTGCACACTTGATTCCCTTAGCTGATCTCACCCACAACTAAGAGTTGTTACGACCCAAAATCGCAATCTTTGACAATAAACAAATCTGTCTCACACAGAAAAGTCTATCAAAGGATCAATCTGTCTCCCACAGAAAAACCCTAAAGTTTTTGTTCCGTCTTCTAATAATAATCAAGGTGAACAGGAACCAATTGATAATCCGGTCTTATATTTCCGAAGAACAGCCTAGATAAATCAATCACCTCACAATAATCTTAATTGTATGGTAGCGAAACAAGATGTTGCGGAATCACAAACAATGAGACAAAGATGTTTGTGACTACTTTTTATATCTTGCATATCGGAGATATTAATCTCAAGCCAATCAATATGATTGTACTCGTACGATATAAAATGCAAGATTAGATCACACACTACAATAAAAGTAGTATCGGTCTGGCTTCACAATCCCAATGAAGTCTTTAAGTCGTTAACCTGGTTTTAGAAGAAGAAAACCAAAGGTTAAAGGAGAAACGACTCTAGCACGCAAACTAGTATCACACGTGAAGTGTGGGGATTAGTTTTGCACAATACTAGATGTCTCCTTTATATAGTCTTTCAAATCAGGGTTTCGCCTTGGTTACAAAGCAAACAATATCCACTGTTAGATGAAAACCTGATTTAGATTCAAGCTAATATTTCTAAACCGTTAGATCGAAAACTTAGCTTGTTGTACACAAATGAAATACACGCTTCTAGGTTTGTTAACCGTACCCAAACGTGTACATTTGTTGGTTCAAACATAGTTAACCAAAAGGTTAGCCATATGAGTATTTCATACCAACCATATTCTTCTTTACCATAACTAGTTCAAATGACTTCAAATGAATTAGTTAGAGAGTTGTTCAATTGCAAGGAAATCTTATGTAATACACAAGACACAATTGAAGCAAAGATGATTTGATTCACTCGAATCGGTTCATGAATTTTATATCCACGGTTTGCAAATTGCATTCCTTAGTCTTTATAAGTTTAAGTTCAGAAATCATCTTAAGATATATAACCTTCTTAAGTTCGCACACTAGGTTCGCGGACTTAAGCAATCGGGCAGAGTTTACAAACTCCAGCAGAAATCTCGGCAAAGACTTTCCGCTGGTTCGCGGATTGGGTTCGCGGACAGGTACTCACGCAAAAAGTTTGTCAACTCCAGCAGAATTTCTCGGGATGAGAAGTTCGGCAGTTCGCGGACTTGGAAACAAGCCATTCTTCCGGTTTCTCTTGATCAACAATGTTCGTAAACTTCGGTTCAAGGGATATGACTTATGCACATATGTGTTTCCACAACAATACTTATGTCCATCATTGGTTATGTAATCTAAACTCTCATTCCAACCATTGAAACATTCTTAGAGGACGTTATGTAGTTGCTACACCATTTCTCGTCAAAGCAATTTTCAAAGTGATTGAAACATATCATGACTTTCATTACTAGGTAAAGATAAACATGATTGAAGCGAAACGCTTACCAACACATATTTCGAGATATAGATAGGCGAGGTATACTCGGCTCGAAATACCAAATGTGTATAATCTAAGCCTATATATAGCATACGACTTTTTGTCTCAAGAAGTAGGAGATAGAGTAGATAGACTTTTGAGTGACAGATAAGTTCAAGTCTTCACATACCTTTTTGTCGAGAAGTTCCACCGGTTCCTTGAGTAGTTTTTCTTATTTTATGATGAATTGCCATGAAGTCCTTGAGCTCAACTACACTTTCTATCCTAGTCCGAGACTTAGATATAGTAGACTAGAAATCAAGACTTATAGTTTTGATCACTAACATTGACAAACATTCTTGAGATAGCAACGCATGCGAGTTCGACTGAGCAATGCTCTAACAGCATTTTCAAGGATTGAATGTAAGCAGTTTTACTGTATTGTTGAATCGGGAATCAAGCGGATTGTAATGAATTCTTGTAATTTGTTTATCCATATGATGCAAGAGTTTTGTCACTAAAATTGAAAAAGGCGGTGATTGTTAGAGCATTGCTCGGTTGAACCCACCAGGCATTGGTATGTCAAGTTCGGTTGTCATATTTTAGTGAATCAAAACTCATATTAAGAGTCGCTTGATTATGTACTAGAGTCAACTTCGTATAGGTCAGCTTGAAAGTATTAGGATATGAGACATTACAAGTATTTCGAAGTCTTGAAAATGTGAAGAAGCAAGGAGCAACAACGACAACAATCATCCTTCCACTTGAGGTTAGTGATATTTGACTTGAACTGTTTCATTCCCTAATGTATCTTTCAAGTCGTGCATATTGAAAACATAACTGCGAAGCATATTTGAACTCTAGATATACATAGTATCAAGGAATGCAATACGAGGTTTATTGCTTAACCATTAAACTTTGTAGATATGACATCGCCATAATCATTTGAATGCTATGGTGATTATGTATGGGTATGAGGTGAGGATTTCATCCTAGGGAACAATGTTTACATGTTTTCTAAGGAAGTAAGTTCATAAACTTTTTTGTGGACCGAAAAGAAAATTGCCAGGTGTATTGGTTTTGTTATTCATTGCATATCTTATGAACAACCAATATGTGTGATAGAGTATAACCGCTCACAACTTGTTGTGTTCTTGGTAGAACTATTCACGAAGGCCTAACTTATGTATTGGTATAACTTTTATTAGTAAAACCGATCTTCAGTAATCACCTATGGTATGATCGGATTTTGTATGTCTGACCAATTAAAAGGAAAGGGGAAACGATTCTTGTAAGGGGTGCAGTACATCAAAGGGAAATGATCCTTATATGGGGTGCAACAAGGTTTATAGCAGAAAGGGGAACCGATCCTATGGACATGTGTCACACGTTTTTCGGCAAAGGGGAACCGATCCTATGGACATGTGCAACATATATAAGTTAGATACCATATACATGTGAGGAACCTATCCTAGTACCTAGTCAACCGAATTTTGGAAAGCTAGTGTGACTATGCACAATACTCACATGGAGGTAGAACCTAAACTTGTTTTGGTAGAACCGTAAACCCATGATTGTGATTGAATGTTGGTTTAATCAATCACATAGTTCTTGAAAGTCAGATGAACCAATTCTAAACTTGTTTGGAAGTGTGGAAAATCGGTTTCAAGGTTGTAAGTGTGAAAGAGAACTTACAAAGTTAAGATGTCGACAAACTTAGAACACGTGATGTGAATGTTTATTTCTTTAATTGTTCAAAGATATTCCTTAACGGCTAAGGGAATAGAATCCCAGGATCGAAACATAAGTAAGTTAAGAATCTTTTAATTAAGATTATTAATTTCATTTTGTAGGGAAATTACAGAATTGTTAATGTGCATTTACTAATTAGATTTTCCGAGAAATTTCGATCGTTATTTTTGGCCAGAGCATTTCCAGGAATTATGAAAACCGAATCTGTGCTTTAATGAGTATCTTGAGAATATTTTTGGTTTTGAAAATTCCTTGGTGTCCAAACTTCCTTGTCTATAAATACTCGAAGTTTGCCTTTCTAGCAAACTAATCCTTCGTAACAACAGATTTACTCTTTTGTTGTTGTTACTGGTGTAGCCGCCTATTCAGAGAGGAGATTAACCTAATTAGGTGAAATCTCTTACGACCGCTCAGTTTAAAGTATTCTTTGGGATTGAGAAGCTCTAGCGCGACCCATTGGTGGGAAACTAGATAATTGCGGTTTATCTTTTGTTTTCGATTGATTTGATTGACTAACGGTTGTTGAAATCTGATTGCACCTAGTTTGTTTATTCTTGAGAATCTCCTCTTATGATATAAGATTCACTCAAACTAGTTCAGAGTTTCGATTTGTGTGCAGGTTTTTATTGAAGATTTAAGAATATTTGAAGACAAAGAAGATATTGAAGATCTGACTTGGGTTTTATAATCTTTGGTGTGCACAACACTTGTTTCGGTAAAAGAGGATCCAATTAATAATCGGTTTATTCTTGTGGTAGATTGGATTGATTAATTGAGTAGATCGGCATCAACAAGATTCTTCGGATTAAAGGTGTTGTTGGATTAATCTTAATCGATTACCTTTGGTTGATTGAATATAAGAAAGATATAAAGACCTGATGAAGGAGTTTATGTTGAGATAAACGGAACAGCCTTTGTCCGACTCATTTATAAGTTGTTCCTTTACTGTTTGGAATACGAACCAAAGGAATTGTTCCAAGTACGCGACTTATTTATTAGTTGGAGGCGTGGGAATACAGAAGGAACTAGGTGAACTATGGGGTTAGTTACTTGGTCTCAACTATATGAAGTTAGTGTAATTTTGTGTAGCGGCTTAATCCTGAGAGTATTCAATTCTGGACTAGGTCCCGGGGTTTTTCTGCATTTGTGGTTTCCTCGTTAACAAAATCTTGCTGTGTCATTTACTTTTATATTCCGCATTATAATTTTTTTATTATAATTAAAGTAAATTACACAAACATTAATTCCTATTGACTTGATAAGCAATCCTATTGTATTTGGTTAAGTCCGAACCTTCGTATCAAGTAAACATACTTCGTTGTTGTATTGTCTCGATCTCGTATCCGTAGACGATCACACAAAGTGTGAACCGATTAGTTGTATTGTCTCGACTCAGTCTATAGATAATCACTTTCGGAGAAAGGACTTATAAGTAGGAAAATTTTTAGCTTGAGGTATATTTAGGTACCCTTGACTTTTCAACATGGGGGGATATCAATTAGGGTTTTGGTCTGGCGGCCTACGGTACGTGGATTCATCCACGATGAGAAATGTGAGTAATTCGTGCAAACAGTTGAAAGAGTTAGCAAAGTAGTGGGTGGACGGTTAACCAAGTCTCTGCACGACCTGGAACTGGTTTCACCACGATTTCCCACTTTCCCACTCTTTCACTCAAGAAACCGTCACACTTAAAGGGATCAAGGTTTTTTACTATTCTGACAATATAAATAAGTCTCTGAATCCATGATTGAAAAAAAAAAAATATTCGTCTACACATAATTTTTCGAGAAATTACTCTCAAGAATTCATCAATCTACCAGAACTTATTCGAACTCATCAGTTCATAGAAAACTTGCAGAAACCTTCAGCACATTCACAATCCTTGATCATCATTAATTCCACACAATTTTCAGCTTCCCTCCTACAGATCAACCCATCTCCCTCTTTGCGGCCGAATTGAATCTGGAACGGTCATTGACTTGGTTTAGGCCGGAGTCCTACAGATTGATCTCTCAAATCTAAGCACTCCCTTTGCAGTGCATCTGTGTAAGATTGAACAGTTAGCTCGGTTGAGGAGTCTCGACAACACGCTCGTCTCTTCAATTCCCTGAAAAACTTGCAAATCGTTTTTCCCATCTACACAACCTAAGAGTTGCTTCAACTTAATTGAAAACTTTAAACCAATCTGCCTCCCACAAATAAGCCTATATGTGATTTTCGTTCTGATCAAAGATCAACGTGAGGTAGGAAATCGATTGCAATAGACAAAGTCTGGCAAAACTAAAAATCCGGTCTTGTGACTCCCGAAAAGCATCCTAGATTATTATTCACCTAAAAAGCATAAACTTGTGGAATCACAAAGTTTGAGGTGAAGAAACTTTATGATTTCTATATATCTTGTTTGTTGGAGCAAGGCTCGACAATCAAAATAAGATCAGGCTACACAAATTATCAAGATAAAGATAGTTTGACCTGACTTCAAGAATCCCTAGATGAAGTCTTTTTAGTCGCTAAACCAAAAAAGGTTTAAAGGAGAGGACAACTCGAGTTTACAACTAGGATACACAAGAATAATTTCAGGGATTCAAAGATCTCAGTTGTTTGAGGTTCTCCTTATATAGGATTTCAAGATCAAGGTTACTTTGGATTTAAGATAAAGGTAGCTTTGGAGTCAATCAATCAATAATCATCGTTAGATTGACTTGAGATTAATATAGCAGAATATACACTCTGGTTAGGATCAACCATAACCGAAATGTGTATAATGACTTGTTCATCAAAGGTTGGTCGAAACTAGCCAACTGAAAGATAAGCTTAACCATTTTCATATAACACTTTAAGACTTTAACCTTGAGACACAAATGTGATCAAACATGTCTAGATAGTGTTTTTAGAGAGTTGTTCAAATGTCGGTTTATCTCATAAAATAATTCTGATGCATTTGAAAATATTCAATCAGTTAAGTACGTGTATTGTACCTGTTCATGAATATTTTTGTCCTGGTATGTATACCCTTAAGACAAAAACGGATTAAGGAACTCACAAATTTTTTATGGTTTGCATATTGATACTTGGTATGCGTACCTTTTCGGTTTTGAAACCAACATATCTTTTCAGTTTTGCATACTAGGTATCCATACCTTCCTGGTTCACGAGTCCACAAACTTTTTATGGTATGGATACCGGGTACGCGTACCAAAAAGTAATTTCCGAACTATAGCTATGGCGGTATATGTACTGGGTACATGTACTGCGGCTCTGGACTTATAATAGTTCTCCCAGTATGTGAACTGGTATGCATACTGTCCTGTGTATCCAGGTTTACAGCATTTCTATATCTCTCTAATAATCAATTTGAAACATTCTCGAGTAACATCAATGACATATATCACTATTCCATGTTATTTTCAAATGATTAAATCTTGAATCACAATAAGATTATAAACAATAAATTGTTCTTAACCAAATTTATCAAGTATGAACAAATGTTCTTAAGCTAAGCATATTTCGAGAGACGATATTCAAGATAAACTTGACTCGAAATTTATAGTATGCATATACTGTCTAATTTAGTCATGTGACAATGTCTCCCAGATAGAAAGGTGAAAACTTGAGAAATAGGTGGTTCAGTCTTCTCTTACCTATTTTTGAAGAAGTTCTCCAGATCTCTTGTTGATATTTGCATTCAAACGGTAGAACATAGTGATATCCGATACTCAACTACACACTTCTATCTTAATCCGAGACTTGACTAATGTAGAACAGAAATCAATATATAATTTTGATAATTAAATTTAAGAGAAATCTTAAGATAACAACACTTGTGAGTTCGACCGAGCAATGCTCTCTAACAAAATTCCATTAAAGAGTTGAGGTTTTTTGCCATAGGTGGGGTGGAATAAAAAGAAAAGACGAAGAAGTCCCCCTTCTCTCTCCTAATTTTTCTTTAAGTATTAGGGGAGTTAGAAGTGTAAATTATATTTTCTTCCTTAGCTTACAAACTAAGCTAAAAAACTGGGTAAGGTGTATACAATCATATAGTTGCTAAGTCGCTTCGACTCTTATATCACGCCACGTGTCGAGTCATATCTTTTACACTAAAATTTTTCCTATTTTTTTCTTGAGTATTGCTTGAAGAGTGATTCTTAAGAGAAAAAAAAATCGTCTTAGTGTAGTTTTTGGATCGAGATGCATGGTGATAGAGTAACTTAGATGGTGTCGAACTAATGTGAGAATCATATTGCTTGGAACTGATGCTTGTGTGTGAAGATTAGTTAAGTTGGATCTTCCATGGTCTGGTGTACTATATAATAAACTCTAGTGGATTTAAGTTGATTAGGCTTTGTGAAATCTAAATATCTTTGCTTCGACTGTTCTGAACGTCTGCTTCGCTTGATTGCTGATTTTTCATGATGGTAGCGTGGTGGCAGTGTCATATCATGACGAGTAAAAACTGACTAAATATTTTTTGCTTCATATACTTTGTTGGCGTTGAAAATTTATTTGATGAGGGCTTTTTCAGGATATTGCAATCTTTGGTTCCATTTTCTCCTATGATAATTTATCGGCGAGTTGAACATTGGTTTTACAAACTTTGCTTGTACCAAGATGGTTTGTTGTTGAGAATTCCTATTACCCGCGATTGAGCATTTTCTTCAGGTATGATTCTTTTAGAGCGTTGTTCGGTCGAACTCGCAAGAGTTTCTATCTCAAGCTTGTTTGTCAAGTTTAGTTGATCAAAACTATATTCTTGATTTCTAGTCTACTTATAGCTATGTCTAAGATTAGGATATAATGTGTAGTTGAGCTTTAGACTTCACGTCGTTCATCAATTGAAGACGAAGATATACTGAGGAAAGCTTGGAGGAACTTCATCAACAAAAAGTATGCGAAGACCAAAACTTATATGTCACTCAAAAGTTTATTCTATTCTTTTTATATCTTTTAATGAAACTAAGTCATATAGCTATATAGACTGTTACATTATACATATTTCATATTTCGAGCTGAGTTTATCTCGCTTATCTATTTCACGAAATATGTGTTGGAAGCTTTTTGCTTTAACTATGTTCATCATACTCTTGACGATTTTAGTTGGAGACAATTTATTTGTTGGAAACTAAATATTAACTCAAAAGATGATCATGTGAAAATTTCCTTGAAACATCTTACATGATTTGTGTAAGACAATCATTTGAGGTCGACTTGGAAAGTTTCTTATTTATCATTCAATCACTTGAAAATTACTTGAAATTAACGGTTTGTGTGAGACAGCTATTGTCATCTTCTAAGGATGTTTAGAACAATTAACCATGTCTGGATACAACACGGTATGCATACCTAGTATCCAATGATTGAAATGGGAGTTTAGAATAATTAACCATGTCTAGATACAACACGGTATACATACCTAGTATGCGAACTTTTTTGTAATGATTCAGGTCCGGGAACCTTGCTTGCGTACCTAGTATACGAACGGTTCTACCTGAGTTGGGTCTGGGACAGCTGTTCGCATACATGGTTCTAGACAGGACAAGGTCCAGAGTTGTTGTTCGCGTACCTGGTTTGCGAACATAATGGTTAAGTTCCAAAATTGGTTAAGTATGATTCTCATACTCATGAACTAAAACATTTATAAATTAAGGAATGCAATCTTTGCAAATCATGGATTAATGTTCATGAACTAATTCTTGTATAAGTACTTTGTATGATTACGAATTGATCCGATTTTGTTTCAATTTGTTCATATATATTTCTATGAGATAGTGAACAATTGAACAACTCTATGTGAAACAAAATTAGATTCATTTGATTATCTTTCATGTTTGATTTATCATCATATTTGATTTACAAGTGTTAGATGAATGTGGTTAAGACAAAAGTGTTCATATGGCTAACTTCGGTTAACTGTTATTGAGCCAACTCAATATACACGTTTAGGTACGGTTTCCCATATCTAAATGAAGGTATATTTCATTTGTGTGTAAGAAGCTAAGACCATCTAACGGTGGAGATTAATTGCTTTATTTCTAAGCAAACTTAGCTTGAATCTTAAATTAGGATTTCATCTAACGGTGAATATTGAATGCTTTGTTACTAAGCTATCTTAGCTTTGATTAAAAGCAAACCCTGGTTTGATTATTGCAACCCTTCGTTTGGTAGCCAGTGGAATGAAAGCATGGTTGGCATGGCTTTAATATGGCCTAGTTTAGGCGTGGCCAAAATCTAGGTTTTGGCATTGTTTGGGCGCGACCAAAACTAGGGCTTGGCGTCGAGCCACATGTGCTAAGATCTGCGGAAATGTGGTTGTCGATTGTTACAAGCCTTCATTTTGGAATCCATGAAGGGAAGGCCGGCATGGTATGGTTTAGGTGCAGCAAGGTGGCTGGCACGGCATGCCATTGGCACATGTGGTATGGTCGGCATGCCTTGGCGCGGTTTTGACGTTAGGCCAAAGGTTACCATGCGTTAGTTGGTGACCTTGGACGGCTAAGATTTGCATCTAAGATGGAAGGGTGGTCGTTGACTGTCACACGCTTTCGTTTTGGCATCCGTGAAGGGAAGGCCAGCATGGTATGGTTTAGGCACGACAAGTTGGCTGGCACGGCATGCCATTGGCACATGTGGCATATCGGCATGCCTTGGCGTGGTTTAGGCGTGAGCGCTGGGCCAAAATCTACCATGCGTTGGTTGGTGACCTTGGACGGCTAAGATTTGCATCTAAGATGGAAGGGTGGCCGTTGATTATCGCACGCCTTCGTTTTGGCAGCCGTAAAGGGAAGGCCGACATGGTATGGTTTAGGCGCGGGAAGGTGGCTGGAACTGCATGCCATTGGCACATGTGGCATGGTCGGCATGCCTTGGCGCGGTTTAGGCGTGGCCAAAACTAGGGTTTAGCGTTGGGCCAAAGGTTACCATACGTTGGTTGGCGACCTTGGACGGCTAAGATTTGCATCTAAGATGAAAGGGTGGTCGTTGATTGTCGCACGCCTTTGTTTTGGCAGCCGTAAAGGGAAGGACGACATGGTATGGTTTAGGCGCGGCAAGGTGGCTGGCACGGCATGCCATTGGCATATATGGCATGGTCGGCATGCCTTGGCACAGTTTTGGCGTTGGGCCAAAGGTTACCATGCATTGGATGGCGACCTTGGAAGGCTAAGATATGCATCTCAGATGGAAGGGTGGCCGTTGATTGTTGCAACCCTTCGTTTTGGCATCCAGCGGCATGTAGCTGGGCCAGCATGGCTTTGGCATGGAATCGTGGCTGGCATGGTTTTCCATTGGAACGGTGGCATGGTTGGCATGCCTTGGCGCAGAGGTGTGGCTGGCACGACATGAAATTAGCACATGTGGTGCGGCTAGCATGGTTGGCATGCCTTGGCACGGAGACGTGGCTGGCATGGTTTGCCATTGGCACGGTGGCGCGGCTGGCATGGTTGGCATGCTTTGGCGCGGAGACGTAGCTGGAATGGTGGTGAGGATGGCATGGTTGGCATGCCTTGGCGCGGAGACGTGGCTGGCATGGTTTGCCATTGGAACGGTGGTGCGGCTGACATGGTTGAATGCCTTGGCGCAGAGATGTGGCTGGCAAGGCTTTCCATTGGCAAGGTAGCGTGGTTGGCATTGTTGGCATGCTTTGGCGCGGAGACGTGGCTGGCATGGTTTTCCATTGGCACGGTGGTGCAGCTGGCATGGTTGGCATGACTTGGCGTGGAGATGTAGCTGGCATGGTTTTCCATTGGCATGGTGGTGCGGCTGGCATGGTTGTAATGCCTTGGCGCGAAGACGTGGCTGGCATGGTTTTTCATTGGCACGATGGTGTAAGAATTTAGGGTTTGGTGTACGAAGGTGATATCGGTCAATACTAAAGGTTCTACCGTGGAACATGACACATATATATATATGTAAAAAAAAGGTACCTTGGTAATTCTTACGTAGGCGTGTTGAATGATTCAATAAATGCGCTAGTGGTCCTAGTGACATCATGTCAGATGTAAGGTTTTACGATTTTAACCCTAATCTAAAAACCACCATCAACATTAAGTCCCCCGCTTAGCTCGGAACAGGAGCATTGTTGCGAGGTAAGCATAAGATAGTGAAAGGCGGAGACAAAATCGAAATGACAGGAAGTGAAAAGATGATCAAGAAGACCCGACTAACCTTTTTCGAGAGGTAAGGATAGTTCGTGATTCTCGTGTTGGCGGCCTTGCATAGATTCTACTTGTGGTGTAGATGGCTAGACTGTGAAGTGGTGAGATATAGATTGTCGGCTTGGAATGGGAGTCGCAGGCGTTGGTCGGCTTGGAATGGGAGTCGCAGGCGTTGGTCGGCTTGGAATGGGAGCCGCAGGCGTTGGTCGGGTTGGAATGGAGGAAACTGGCCTCGGTCAGCGGAATGGTGGAAACTGTCTTCAGTCCGCAGAATGGTGTAAACTGGTTTCAGAACTTTGGATACCAAACGATGGTGATGACGCTGGAACTTAGGTTATCAAATGGTAGTGATGGCGCCTGGCAACTTTGTCGAAATCAGGGTTTGGGATGCCGAAACCCTAATTAGCGCTCCTTACTAAAATCGTTGTAGAATTCTCGTACATACTCGGATTTTGACGGTCCGCACCTCCATCTGACCGGAAAAGAATTTCCTATCTCCTACCGAGGGAATATTTAGGTTTTGAGCTCGTTTAGGAGGTAAAAACGGCCCGACATTGAAACTCAGGAAGAATTCAGGAGGGATGTTGCGGGCCCGGGGTAGCATAGTCGCGCCGAGTCATTTGTTCCCGTTCATGGAGCAAGAAGGGAACTTTATTCTGTGCAAAACTATAGAAACTACGTCCGTATGAAAAGAGGTATTGACCTTCTTCAGTTTTCTGTTGCTCGTTTGTATCCGCGATTTCGTCTGCAGTGTCTCTCCAGTGGATTCCAAAATTTACCAAAGTTTATTGCATTCTTGGGACGGATTGATGGAATATATGCTCGACAACGATCATGTCAGGGTTAATCTTGGAGATTGTGGTTGCGGTGTCGTTCCATCCTCGGCTTTAGGTTGTTCAGTGCCTGGACCTTCTGATCGTGATGATGATGTGCTGTGAATGCTTGTATGGTCGAAAACTTCTGGCGCCACCGGATGAAATAGGGAGACGTTCCGTTGCCGATGTGCTGCTATCAAGTCTCCCAGCACTTTGTTCCAAGCGACATCCTTCGAACCATCTCCTGAATCTTAGACTATCGTATGGAATGAGATGTGGTAAAAAGTCCCCATTTATACTTCGTTTTGATCCGATGGCATGGATGAATATGTGAATGTATCTTTGTGGCATGCTCTTGAAGTCTTCGGTGTACATGTACGGCTTCGTGTTGAGAAATTCCTGTGGCTCGTGAAACTTTGACCGTGATGATGTTGAAATCAGAAATAACCTGGTTGAGGGGAGTGAAAGCGTCTCATGCCGGTAGTCCCCATGTGTATCCTATTTTCATTGCATCGCCTTGAATCCACGTCCACGTGATTTGATACAAGCTTATTGTACTCTTTTGGATGTGACGCTGGGATGCTCGGGATATCGCATGGACGAAATATTCTGGATAGCAAATATGTAGGAATGAGAGAGTTAGGTTGTTTATCTTGGCTCCCTCTGTTTCTTCAAGAAAATGTTTCAGCTGCGTCTCTGGAGTTATCTCATGAGCATCTGATGGTCGTCGATGGACTGCGAAGAGAAGTCCCCAGTCGCATTTTTCTTCAGTTTCTGAAGTTGTTTTCCTCTGAGCAGGCTTGGGATCCTCCGCGGCCTCGTAAAGTGTTAAAGGCCTCTTCTAGACAGAGAGGTGATGATATTATTGCGCTCCACCCTTGAAGAGTAGATGACCTTGTTACGGCTATGGACTTTTGTTTGACTATGTCTTCTGAGCTTTGACAGTGAAGGGATTCCGTGTATATCCTCAGTCCTCAAGTATGGTTTACATGTTTCCATCTTTGTAGTGATTGCTGCTGTGGTGAAGCTCTGGCTGGTATCAACAAATGAGCGGCAACAATTCTTGGTAGCAGATGTAATCAGAAGAGACTACATTGTCGTGGTAACAAAGTAGGTTGGCTGGAATTGTATGGGCATCCATGGAAGTAAAAGGATTGGCTGGAGTTGTGCGGGCATTCGTGGAAGTAAAAGGATTGGCTGGATGCGTAAGCGAGCAAAGTGTCCATGACTACGAAGATTAGTTGGTTGTGATCATGATCCTTGACTTGGGGAGCGTGGTGGTACGACCCTTTGCAGGAAGAAGCATCGTTGAAGCAGCTTCGGCTCTTGGAGAATATGTTGAAACTTAAGAAGCCGAACGTTGAAGCCTCGTCTTCGGATCCTAGATAAGCTTATGGAGAGAACGCTGAAACGGAGTGGCTGCTGGAGCGAGCGTTGAAGCGGAGCGGCTGTCGAAGTGATCGTTGAAGCGGAGTCGCTGGTGGAGAATGTTGAAGCGGAGCGGCTTCGTTAATCAGTGTGTTGTCAAACTGGACACCCTTCAAGCGAACAATGGTTAAAAGTCCCCAGTTCCATCTATCAATCGTGCTTTCCAGGAGAGATTGGGGTTTGGGAACGGCTTCCCTGTTTGGAAACAGCTGCTTCCCTGATGCAGTGCGGTTGAGGGCTACAAATATGCCTTGACGTTGCGCCTTGGGGAAATATAGAATCTCACATAAATGTTTCATCATAGACTGCACGATTTTGCGGGCGAAGTCCCCAGAAATCATGCATCCCCTGACAGGGAAAAGAGTCTTTGTGAACTCAGGGGGGTTGCTGATTTTTCTTTGCTTCGATTTTGGAGAAGTCGTTCCTGATCTTTTCGTGTAATGAAATTAGATTGTTGATTCGCTTCTACTGGGCGTTCAAGAGCAACGCTGGAAGGATGCAAGATGCTGGCGCAGGGAAGATGCAAGCTGTTAGCGCTGGAAAGGATGCAAGCTGCTGGCGCTGGAAAGATGCAAGCTGTTGTAAAGATGCAAGTTGTTAGCGCTGGAAGGATGCAAGCTTCTGGCACTGGAAAGATGCAAGTTGTTAGCGCTGGATCGGCTTGGAATGGGCGCTGTCTTGGCGTAGACGTTGGCTTGGATTTGGTATGGTGCGGACTGTCGGATGGGCGTGGCGCGGAATGTTGGCTTGGAACGGCGCTAGCTTGGCGTGGCACGGACTTGTTCTTGCGGGCCCAGTTGCCTCTTTCCATACGTAGCTCAAATAGGAAATCATTTCCTTATTCAAATTCCAAAAGTGTTATGCGTATGAAAGGGGTTGGCTCTCCTTTTTATCTCGTATTTTTGTTCTCACGTCCTGGTGTTAGCGGTAGCGCGGTAGCAATAAAATGGGAAAGCATATTCCAGCTATGTACTCCAGCGTTTCTCTTTCAATTTGTTTTCTTGTTTTCTTGTGTTGGTGCAAACCCTGCCATAGGTATTCCTTCCATAAATCTGTAGAAATATTGTTCTTCTGAATTGGTGTAAACCTTAGCCGTGTGTATGCCTTTCATAAACTTGTAGAAACACTTCGTCATAAACAATTCCTCTGAATATCACCGTAGTAATGTCGGCTACATCATGAATAGTGACGGGTAATCATTAGTATGCAAAGTAGGCACGTATGGGTAGGTGACTGTTTTTTTTTTTTGAAAGGAAAACAAAGCGCTTTGTTTATGGCATTGATTTTCTGGATTTTTGGTTTGATAGACAAGTATTACCCCTGAGGGTTTTGGATTATTATTTGGAATGAACTGTTTTAGAATATTGATGTTTTTGGTTATGAATATAAGTGGCATGAGTACCCCGGGGAAGTCATGGAATTGTGAATGTTGTGCGATAGTAGAAAGCATGAAACATGGAAAAAATATGGCTATCGGTTTTTTATCTCCCCTGTGAAGATTTGAAGTAGTAGACCATGTATTTTGTCTAGCAAGACTTACTCAGTTTTTCGGATCTCCTGATGAAAAGGAATCTCCCGGGTGTAAGACCGAGTTTTGTGGGAAGCACCGCCGTGACTGTGGAAAGTCCCCACTCATCCCTTGTCGTGTCATGACTGGTAACCGGGCCGTCTGGTAACTGAGTCGTCGATCCCTGGGCGGGTCATTTGGATTCTACCGTCCTGACGTCTGGGTCGAAATATGAGATCGAGGATTGAAAGTTGACATTGTAACCGAAAGATCAATCTCCCACTGTAGTCGACAATTGTTTGAGGGTGAAAACGGTTTCTGCTGATTTCGGTAATTTTGGGTGTGTGGGTGAGAAACGAGTCTAAACCCTAAACAATGTACTGCAAGGGAGTACTTTAGATTCAAGAGATCAATCTGTACAAATCCGGCCTAAACCAAGAAATGGCCATTCCAGACTTGCTTCGGTCAAAAAGAGGAGGAGAAGGGTTGGTTTTTGGGAGGGAAGCGAAGAGAGTGTTGAGACCAGAATAGTTGATCCTGGAAGAGTAGTTGTTGTGTGACTTGCATCAGAAAGTGGGAAGCTAACAGATGGGAAAGCTAGCAAACGTTTTCTGAGTGTTGTATGCTCCTGACCAGAACTTGTTGTTCGGTGGAAATAGGTAAGACCTATTTATACAAGTCGAAGTGAAACGTACTCTGGTCTCGTAAGAAATGGAAAACAAATGAGTAAATTGGAGGAGGTGGTAACCGGTAATGCCTGGAATTGATGTTTCATAAAAGAAAGCGTTTTACCATTACTCGCTGTATTTGATAACCGCCCCATCCTTATGACACTGTCTTGTAACGGGCGTAGTGTACACCGCACGCTGTAAACCGCCAAACCAATACCCAATGAGCATCCCCCAGTTTGTGACATGTGTTGATGTCTCGAGTGTTTTCATGGAAAACATGTAGCATGTTGCTGTTGTTTGGCAAGTTTAGCTTGGGAGACTTGCCGGATCGGTGGTAACCTTCGACGGTCGAGATTTTGCATCTTGAGAGGAAGGGTAGCCGTTGATTATTGCAACCCTTCATTTGGTATCCAGTGGCATGAAAGCATGGCCTTAATATGTCCTAGTTTAGGCATGGCCAAAATCTAGGGTTTTGGCATTGTTTGGGCGCGACCAAAACTAGGGCTTGGCGTCGAGCCAAAAGGTTGCCCTGCGTTAGCTGGTAACCTTGAACGGCTAAGATCTGCAGAAATGTGGCCGTCGATTGGTTCAAGCCTTCGTTTTGGAAGTCGTGAAGGTAAGGTCGGCATGGTATGGTTTAGGCGCAGCAAGGTGGCTGGCACGACATGCCATTGGCACATGTGGCATGGTCGGCATGCCTTGGCGTGGTTTAGGCATGGGCGTTGGGCCAAAGGTTACCATGCGTTGGTTGGTGACCTTGGACGGCTAAGATTTTCATCTAAGATGAAAGGGTGGCCGTTGAATGTCGCACGCCTTCGTATTGGCATCCATGGGGGGAAGGCCGGCATGGTATGGTTTAGGCGCGACAAGGTGGCTGGAACGGCATTCCATTGGCACATGTGGCATGGTCGGCATGCCTTGGCGTGGTTTAGGCGTGGGAGTTGGGCCAAAGGTTACCATGCGTTGGTTGGTGAGCTTGGATGGCTAAGATTTGCATCTAAGATGGAATGATGGCCGTTGATTGTCGCACGTCTTCGTTTTGGCAGTCGTAAAGGGAAGGCTGGTATGGTATGGTTTAGGCGCGGCAAGGTGGCTGGCACGGCATGCCATTGGCACATGTGGCATGGTCGGCATTCCTTGGCGCGGTTTAGGCGTGACCAAAACTAGGGTTTCGGCGTTGGGCCAAAGGTTACCATGCTTTGGCTGGCGATCTTGGACGGCTAAGATTTGCATCTAAGATGGAAGGGTGGCCGTTGATTGTCGCACACCTTCATTTTGGCATGGAATCGTGGCTTCCATGGTTTGCCATTGGCACGGTGGCGCGGCTGGCATGGTTGGCATGCCTTGGCGCGAAGGTGTGGCTGGCACGGCATGCCTTGGCGCGAAGGTGTGGCTGGCACGGCATGCCATTGGCACATGTGGTGCGGCTGGCATTGTTGGCATGCCTTGGCGCGGAGTCGTGGCTGGCATGGTTTGCATGCTTTGGCGCGGAGACGTGGCTGGCATGGTTTGCCACTGGCACGGTGGTGCGTCTGGCATGGTTGGCATGCCTTGGCGCGGAGACGTGGCTGGCATGGTTTTCCATTGGCACGGTGGTGCGGCTGGCATGGTTGACATGCTTTGGCGCGGAGATGTGGCTGGCACGGCTGGCATGGTTGGCATGCTTTGGCGTGGAGACGTGGCTGGCATGGTTTTCCATTGGCACGGTGGTGCGGCTGGCATGACTTGGCGCGGAGATGTGGCTGGCATGGTTTGCCATTGGCACGGTGGTGCGGCTGGCATGGTTGGTATGCCTTGGCGCAGAGACGTGGCTGGCATGGTTTGCCATTGGCACAGAGGTGTAAGAATTTAGGGTTTGGTGTACGAAGGTAATGTCGGTCAATACTAAGGGTTCTACCGTGGAACATGACACATATATATGTAAAAAAAAAGGTACCCTGGTATTTCTTACGTAGGCGTGTTGAAAGATTCAATAAATGCGCTAGTGGTCCTAGTGACGTCATGTCAGATGTAAGGTTTTACGATTTTAACCCTAATCTAAAAACCACCATCAACAGTAAGATATAAAAAGTAGTCACAAATTTCTTCGTCTCAGACTTTGTGATTCCGCAGTAACTTCTTTTACCACCATATAATTAAGTTATTGTGAGATGATTGATATTTCTATGTTGCTCTTCGGGAGTATAAAACTGGATTATCAATTGGTTCTTGTTCACCTTGATTTATCATAAGACGGAATAAACTTCATATGTACTTCTGTGGGAGACAGATTTATCTATCATAATAGACTTATCTGTGGGAGATAAATTTCTTTACAAGTCTTTGACTTTGGGTCGTAGCAACTCTTAGTTGTGGGTGAGATTGGCTACGGGAATCAGGTGCGCAGAATCTGGCGTGGTTCTAGAGGCGTAAGGAACGCACCTGTACCTTAATCAGTGTGAGACTTGGTTAGGGCTCAACTACATTCCAGTCCGAAGTAAACTTGTAGTAGGCTAGTGTCTGTAGCGTCTTAATACAATGTGGTGTTCAAATATGGACTAGTTCCCTGGGTTTTTCTGCATTTGCGGTTCCCTCGTTAACAAAATTTCTAGTTTCTATATTATTTCTTTTCCGCATTATATTTATTTATATAATTGAAATATCACAGGTTGTGCGTAGTTTAATCAGTTGATAAATCCGACCTTGTTTGTTGGATATAACTTGAGTGATACTTGGACATTGATCTTTGGTAGCGTCCAAGTTATTTCTCATATCAATCAGGCTCACGGATTTCCGTTTGTTCGATTTGTTGATTGCGTTGAGAAATAGAGATAAAGCTCTTTGATATATCTCTTGATAGAGCTCGTTGTTAAGTTGGTTCTCACGGAAATATATTGGAGTTTAGTCCGTACAGTTTTCCGAACAAAGTATTGGGTGTGGTTGTTATACCCCCACTTTTTCAGATTCTGACCAGAAGGTAAAAACACAAATCTGTTTTTTGTATTCCCATACATGTCTCCATTCTTTAACTAGCAGGGAAGGATTTATTTATGAAGGATGAGGTGAGTGATATGCATCGATTAATGAATCACCCAAGTTTCTTCTTTGATAGTTTTTATCATGGTAGTTGGTACTAATGATGTATCCTTTCCCTAGTCTATATTCGTTGACGAGGTTGATTGCAAATGTTGGTTTGAGTTTTTCTGATTTGAGGCTGACGAGCATTAGCGATGATATCCTAATGTGACTTCGGAGATGTAATTGTTGATGTAGAACACTTATTATGCTTCAACTTTTAATAATAATTTGATGGTGTTTCTTTTCGTTTTTTTTTTTATCTTGCCTCATATTTTTGCATGGTACCGGTTCATTTGTACTTTGGTTAACAAAATTCTGCAAAACAAAAGAAAAGTAAAGGTAACTTTTGGAAGAAAAAAATTATACGAAGTGTAATATGCGTTTTCTTGCGTATGTATGCCTTCTTTTGATTTGGGGAGGTGAGGGAACAAAGATATCCAAATAAAATGCAATGTGCTGCCTCTGTCGTGCTTGATGCGCCTTACTACGAAGTAGCAAAGTATTGACGAAATATCCTCAATTTATATAAATAGGAAGCATTCGTTGAAGTGTATCAAATAATAAGTATACATAAGAAATATTCATTACTTAAAGGGAGTTGTTATACAAGTGTTAATGGTGGTTTTTAGTTCAGGGCTAAAATTGTAAAACCCTGTATTTAATGCGCCGCTGTTCTACAAAGAAACTGAGCCATTTAAAAGTGATGAGTGCCCAGATCTCTCCACTTACACATGTATCGAGCAATTCAGTATATTTATATGAAATTTATTCATAATGGTGCATGTAGCAACAATCCCAAACATTCTATAAATTTTTATGGCTTATTGAGTAATATTGGTATGACATGAAAATTAGTGTTCACTCGCAGCTGAGTAGCATGAATTTCCCGAAATATCAAGACTAAGGTCTGCATGAAAGTACTCAGTCAGAAGACGCACTAACTTCTCTCTAAGGATAAAGTTAAAGAATTTTGTGTCGAACACACATAATTTATCAAATTTGTTCAATTTTGTGATAGCTCACAAAATTCAAATTTTGGCCTAATTAATTTGAAAAAATTAGGTTTTTTGCGCCCTGCGCAATATCTCGAAGGAGGGCCAAACCTAGGTAAACTAGGAAATTAATCCACCATGGACTATTAGGAGCAAAGTCCTACACAAAAATCATAAAACAAGAAATAAAAGAGGAGTTTCGGAAGAGAAGGCGTGGCCGCGCCACATGGCCAACCAGTTCTCCCTAGAAAGCGCCACCCGCAGCCGAATGGCCACGCTCCATGTTACCCCTGTCGGCTCCTTTTTTTCCATCGACCAATCAGGTCGCTCTAAATACGCCACATGCACTTAGAATGTGGTCGGGCCCATGTGTCGGCCCCCTTTCCCATCGACCAATCAGGTCGCTCTAAATGCGCCACACGTACTTGGAATGTGGACGGGCCCATGCTGCTTGCTGGCCCTATTTCCTATCGACCAATCAAATTGTTTTAAACCCGCCACACGTAAATAAAGCCAAACTGCGCCAGCGCCTAGTAGCCGTCGCGTCAACATGGACACCATGCCAATTAGCCAATCAACCTGCCAAATCGCGTCGGCATGCTAATTGGCAGGCCATGCTATTCCGCGGCAACAATATGCCAACGTGCCATAACAGCGCAGTCGCGTGCTATCTTACTTTTCGTTCGTGGCCAACGCCATAACAAACTCTAACCAGGGTATTATGATCATAATAGAACTCTTGTTTTAATGGCATTGGTCGAATCAAGAGGAAACCCTAATTCCTAGTCATGGCCTAAATTATGCCACTTCGGACCCATAACATGCCACAAGCCATGTGGGATTCAGAAGACCCTAAAAGTGGCGCCTGCGCCATATTATATCTACCCATGACTATTCTCGCGTTCATGGTCGTTCCCACATTATGGCCTTGCCATAATTTCTTTATTAAACGTGGCCATGACAGTATTTGCCAAAATGCCACCATATCGCGGCCACATAGACGCACACGCTAATTACGGCTTTGACCTTCCAAACCCTCATTGATTAAAAACGCTATGTCGTCCCATGCGAAACAATTCCACCTAATGCATTAAGTTTGATACGGCAACTAGAGCCAATATTAATGGGTCATATTTGGATCTAACACCAACATGCCAAGATATAGTGGCCACGACTAAGCCTGGCGGTCCTAGATTAAATCTTAGGCGACCAACCAAGAATAACTTAATAGCGTCACATGTCATTTATTGCGGCAAGTCTCATGGCTTAGATCGCCATACATGATTACCCGCCGCCTAGTTTACGCGTGATTGGTCAGAATAACTAGGTCTTGCACACAAGACCCACTTAACAATCTGCTGCATATTTTCCACAAAAATACTCGAGACATCAAACATGTCACAAACTGGGGGATGCTCACTGGGGTATTGGTCTGGCGGTTTACAGCGTGCGTCGTGCAACACGCCCATTACGAGAAAGTGTCAGGAAAGGGCGAACGGTTAATGAGCAGTAAGTGAGTAGTAGGTGTAAGGCTGACCAGTCTTCCCTCGTGATGGAAACATGATGGTAACCACTTTTTACACTTCTCCACTGCTCCACTACTTAACTGTCTCCACTTTCTACGAGATCAGGTGTGCTCAATCATGACATGTATAAATAGGTTTTCGACCTATTTCGAAAAAGGACAAGTGTTATCAACACAAGTATTCATAAAAATACCAAGAACTGATAGCTTACATTCCGCAATCCAGTTCCATATTATGATAAAAGTCATAAACAGCCACACCTTCAAAATTCAATATTTTGATCTCAACACCTCCTTCGCTTCCCTCCCTAAGATCAACCCTTGTCCTTCACTTTGTGACCGAAGCAAGTCTGGAACGGCCATTTCTTGGTTTAGGCCAAAATTGTACAGATTGATCTTTCGAATATAAAGTACTCCCATGCAGTACATTTGTTTAGGGTTTAGATTCGTTTCTCGGCGGCACACCCAAATTTACCAGTTCCAGCAGAATCATTTTTTACCCCAAAATAACTGGCGACCACAATGGGAGATTAATATCTCGGTTGCAAGATCGATTTTCAATTTCATTTCAATTTTCTCAATTTCAAGAGGGTAGATCTTAGATCTAATAACCAAAATTCGCTTCAATCACCAATTCCAACTTTCTTTTGTTAAGTACCCGGGTCAGCCAAACCCTTCCAAGATCACGAATGCTCGAAATCCAATCACCATGGAAGATATGAAGAAAATTCTGAAAGACGTTATTACAAATCAGGACAATATCGTCAAGCTTCAAAATGAGACGTTTTGTCTCTTAAAGAGTATCGCAAACCGTTTGTGGCAAAAATCAGCAAACACTTGCTCGGAGGACGCCATCAATTTCAGAAGTGACACAAAAATGTTGAATCCTTGTCTG
Source organism: Papaver somniferum (assembly GCF_003573695.1). Classification (NCBI taxonomy): domain Eukaryota; kingdom Viridiplantae; phylum Streptophyta; class Magnoliopsida; order Ranunculales; family Papaveraceae; genus Papaver; species Papaver somniferum. Next base: position 19,444,597 of record NW_020622934.1, on the reverse strand, counting down.
AAGTCTGTGCCTCCACCAGCGATAATGCAGACGGAGTACATAGTCATGTCGGACGGGAGCAGAAGAAGAATGGCCAACTAAACCCAGCCAACGACAAAGAGCTGGAACCATTTCACAAGGCTAAGATAGGAGACCTTCCAAGTGTGTCACAATATTTGCAGGGTAAGGGGAAGGAGCCGGCATATGAAGCCTTGTTTGAAAACTTGTATCTCGAAACCCTCACGGAAGTTCAGAGAGTTGTCGAACAATCCGCAGCCGCGACCGCTCTAACCTTACTAAAAAGAGAAGCACCTGAAGAAGGAGAAATCTACCAAGGCACCTATGAGGACAGGAACTGCGCCAATGAATAGTATCCAGTCCAACCACTTCACATCGCTATCACTAATGCAGGACCCTCAAGAGAAGTTGCATTTGTTAGAGCATTGCTCGATCGAACTCGCATGCGTTGCTATCTCAAGCATGTTTGTCAATGTTAGTGATCAAAACTATAAGTCTTGATTTCTAGTCTATTATAGCTAAGTCTCGGACTAGGATAGAAAGTGTAGTTGAGCTCAAGGACTTCATGGTGATTCATCATACAGGTAGAAGTACTACTCAAGGAACCGGTGGAACTTATTGACAAAAAGGTATGTGAAGACTTGAACTTATTTATCACTCAAAATTATATCTACTCTATCTCCTAATCTTTGAGACAAGAAGTCGTATGATATATATATATAGAATTTGATTATATACATTTGGTATTTCGAGCCGAGTATACCTCGCCTATCTATATCTCGAAATATGAGTTGGTAAGCTTTTCGCTTTAACCAAGTTTATCTTTACCATGTGACTAAAGTCATGATATGTTTCAATCATCTTGAAAATTGCTTTTACGAGAAATGGTGTAACAACTATATAACGTTCTCTAAGAATATTTCAATAATTGAAATGAGAGTGTAGATTACATAACCAATGGTGGACATAAGCATTATTGTGGAAACACATTTATGTATAAGTCATATACCTTGAACCAAAGTTTGCGAACTTTGTCAAAAGAACCAGAAGAATGGCGTAAGCCAAGTCCGCGAACTCAGTCCATGAACTGCCGAAGTTCTCAAACCCGAGAATTTCTGTTGGAGTTGACAAACTACTTGCGTGAAAATAAGTCCGCGAACTCAGTCCGCGAACCCAGTCCGCGAACCGGCGAAGTTCTTATACCCGATAATTTCTGCTGGAGTTTGTAAACTCTGCCCGGTAACTTAAGTCCGCGAATCTATTCTGCGAACTTGAGAAGGTTATATATCTTAAGATGATTTCTGAACTTAAACTTAAAAAGACTAAGGAATGCAGTTTGCAAACCGTGGCTGTAAAAGTTCATGAACCGATTCAAGTGAATCAAATCATCTTTGCTTCAATTGTGTTTTGTGTAGTACATGAGAGTTCCTTGCAATTGAACAACTCTATAACTAGTTCATTTGAAATCATTTGAACAAGTTATGGTGAAGAAGAACATGGTTGATATGGAATGCTCATATGGCTAACCATTTGATTAACTATTGTTGAACAAACAAGGGCATACGTTTGGGTACGGTTAACAAACCTAGAAGAGTGCATTGTCAAGTGTGTGTAACAAGCTAAGTTTTCGATCTAACGGTTGAGAAATATTAGCTTGAATCTAAATCAGGTTTTCATCTAATGGTGGATATTGATTGCTTTGTTACCAAGGTAACTTAATTGCAAACCCTGATTTGAAAGACTATATAAGGGGAACTCTAGTATCTGTGCAAAACTAATCCCCACACCTCACATGTGATACTAGTTTGCATACTAGCGTCGGTTCTCCTTTAACCTTTGGTTTCTTCTTCTAAAACCAGGTTAACGACTTAAAGTTCATTGGGATTGTGAAGCCAAACCGATACTACTTTTATCATAGTTGTGTGATCTGATCTTGCATCTTCTATCGTACGAGTACAATCCGATTGATTGTCTTGAGATTGATATCTCCGATAGGCAAGATATAAAAAGTAATCACAGAGATCTTCGTCTGATTGTTTGTGATTCCGCAACATCTTGTCTCTCTACCATACGATTAAAATTGTTGTGAGGTGATTGATAACTCTAGGATGTTCTTCGGGAATATAAGACCGGATTATCAATTGGTTCCTATTCACCTTGATTATTATCAAAAGACGGAACAAAAACTTTTAGGGTTTATCTGTGGGAGACAGATTGATCCTTTGATAGACTTGTCTGTGTGAGACAGATTTGTTTGTTGTCAAGTCTTCGACTTTGGGTCGTAGCAACTCTTAGTTGCAGGTGAGATCAGCTAAGGGAATCAAGTGCGCAGTATCCTGCTGGGATCAGAGGCGTAGGGATTACAACTGTACCTAGGATCAGTGGGAGACTGATTGGGGTTCAACTACAGTCCAGTCCGAAGTTAGCTTGGAGTACGCTAGTGTCTGTAGCGGCTTAATACAGTGTGTGTTCAATCTGGACTAGGTCCCGGGGTTTTTCTGCATTTGCGGTTTCCTTGTTAACAAAATTTCTGGTGTCTGTGTTATTTATATTTCCGCATTATATTTGTTTATATAATTGAAATAATACAAGTTGTGCGTTTGAATCAATCAACTGGAAATCCGACCTTTGGTTGTTGATTGATATTGATTGATCCTTGGATATTGGTCTTTGGTACCATCCAATTTATTCCTTGTATTTGATTTGAACTCGCAGTTCTTGCTTGAGTAAATCGAATCAACAAGAGAGATATAAACTCGTTGATATACTTTTAATTGATTGAGTCTTGTTGATTCTCTTAAAAGTATATTCGAGTTTGTCCATACAAATTGCTAAGCGAAATATTGGGTGTTGTTGTTAGACCCCCGCTTTTTCAATTGGTATCAAAGCAGGCAAACACGTTAAAGACCTTATAAGTCTGTGTTTGTAGTGATCTTATTATGGACGAGTCTATCTCTAATAACGTACCAATTCAGAAATTACCAGATGATTCTAAAAGCTTGGATATACCTGAGAGAACTATCACATCTAAGTCAATATCTAAACATTCTCTTGATGTAAAAACTATTGATTAGGAAACTCTCATAGAAGAACAGTTGGATGAACTTTCTGATGAAGGTGATTCAGATATTGATAGAGATGTTGATGAGGAAGTATCAGAGTATGTTAAGTTTTTGGATTCGTGGAAGATGAAGAAGATTACAACTTCTCATGTCTCACCTCTTCTGACTCCTCTCTGTCGAGAAAACAAGAAATTGAGAAGATGTTGCGTAGGTGTTTATTTTTCGAATCGTTCTAACAAATCGATCCTCAAGGATTCTGAGGAAAACCTACGTATGAATTCACTTGAATGTGATAATCTTTACCAAAAGTACTTTTTTTTGGAAGAGAAACTTGTAGAATCTGAAGCAAGGTTTAACTATCAATAAATTAGTTTTGATGACAGAGAAAGTTCTTGTCTCGCTCGAGAAAAACGCCTTGAGGCTGATTTAGCTGCTTCTCTTGATAAAATCAAGATGTTGGAAGATGACTTGAAAAAGTTCAATACTAGTTCAAGCAAATTAACTACTATGCTAGGAGCAAGTAAAAATCACCGTGATACACGAGGATTGGTCTATAAGGGAATAGATGCTCCAAGTATTAGCAGAGAGGTAAAATTTGTCAAGGCTAGTGATTCTTCTCAACAAAAGGTTTCCACTGATGGCAAAAGTGAAATACTTTCACCGGAAATTAAGGTTTGAAAGAGCAAAGAATATCAACCTCCAAAGTCAGCACATACATATCGAGGTAAGAACATTCCTTATGTTTGCCACTATTGTGGAAATAAAGGTCACCTGGAAAGGAGATGTCGTTTTAGTATAAGGAATAATAAACTTCACGATGTTCTTGTTTGGGCATCACAAGAAGTTGTGAAACCAAGATCATATGCTAAGGCTAATCCCCTTAACATTACAGATTGTAACTTTCCAACCTTTAGGAAAAGAAATCGTTGTTGTGATAAACCTAGATTTGCCTATAAACGTTATACGAAGCCTTTTCACAATCGTAATGGTTATCAAAAGGATAACTTCGTAAAGACGAAGACAAGATCTAATGCTCCCAATTGGAGAAAGACTAACTTGCAAAAGAATAGTCAATCCAATTTTCTTCCGAGAAATCTTGAAGAGAGTAATGGGAAAAAGGTTCTGGTTGTTCCTAAATGCACTCAGAAGTGGGTATCAAAGAAAGCTAATGATGCTTTGAGTGTGAAAAGGAATGATCTTCCAGAAAATTCCATGACTATGGAGAAGGCAGTATCCATGATGTTGGAACTTAACAAGTTTTTTTGGAAGAATGGAATTGGATGTGAAAGGCTCTAAAAGTGTTCCCTTTCATGATAATCCAAAGGTCAATTGTGGTGAACAAGACATTGTTCACCCCAACACAACTTGGTTGTGTTGTAAGTACATCCTCACCAAGGAATGCCCTGCTATGTATACGGTGAGGCAAGCACGGAAATTGGGGCGCACAGATTATGTTCGATAAGGCTGTAGAATTAAATTGGATTCATATAAAGTCTATAAACTTGAGCAATATTTGTGCTTTTATTTGCTTAGAGAACTTATAATGATTCACGTACCTTTCTTATCGTTCTTTTCTACCTAACTTGATCTGTGTTTAAGGTTCTTAAACGTTTAGGTTTGAAAATAGTAGTTCGGTATGTTTGGACTTCATGGTACACCTACCAGGTATGCATAACATCTTTTAAAATCAAAATCCAGGGGTTTAAGTTCGCATACTTGAAAATTCATTTGCAAACCCGTATGTATACTTGACGTCGATATTCGGTAAACTTATTTTGGCCGTAACTTCTTCGTACGAACTCAGAATGACCTTATTCTTTTTGAATTCTCTTCCTCTTTGAATTATCTTCAAAATGAATATGAGAATTATTGTATTTGGATGAGTTAAGATTGGTATTTGTCCTGTCTCTTGTTTTTGAGTGTTTTGCTCAGTTTCGTTGCACTTATTCCACTTCTCTTGGACTTGGGCACTTGGATTCTTGGAGTACTACTCTTCTATGCTCATTTGTAGCTTTAACAAGAATGTTTTTGGTTAATCACAAAGAAGGAAGTTCAAGAATGGGTTGTAGTACGCATTACTATGAGATTCTTGAATGTTCACAACCATTTTATGTGAACTATGGTGGATGGTCGTTTGTATGTTCTTCTTTGTTAGGAAAATCTTTTTATATGCCTTTGGTAGCTACTTAGTATAAATCCAGGCGAAAAAGATTGATTCTACCCTCTAAGGACAAATCATCTTATATGTGCATTACGAGTTTGTCTTGATGCCTAGGAAACTTCTTATGAGAATTTGTTCTTGTTTTTGAAGGATTACTAGAGTTTGGAATAGCAATTATTGTGATTTCACCTAGCTATGTCCAACGTTTTCATCTTCATGTTTAAATTCTAAATTTGTTTGGATGATGATTTTTGCAGTATTAATCTTTATGATTTTATATATTGCAATATGTTATGGGATATTGGTGTTTACGTCCGTGAACTATGTTTGTCCCATACTTTGTCAGAAGTAAAGTCGTTCATGATCGGTATTCATGTATTGATTAAAGAATGGATGGACTTTTGGCAAATACAAAAGTTAAGTCTATATTGTCAAATCTTTGATGAAAGATAGGTTAAAATCTTTTGTGACAAGGATGATGTCTATTGATTGTTGTTATGCAAATAATGATTGAAAATAGAATGAATCCTTGTATATTCCGCAGTATTGATCATCCCTGATCCATATTTTATGTGTATACTGCAATGCTCCGTAAGTTCTATAATCAATTAAATTGATCACTTTTTTCTTTAATTTGATTGTGTATTCCGATTAAATTAATAATGGGTTTACTTGTGATTAATTTGATTGAGTTTTTGGATATAGTAAATCATTCTCATGGTTTTTGGCGTCCAATAAAAATCCTTCTTTTCTTTTGAAATTAAGGTCGCTCTTGTTGTTCTTTCGGAAATGGCATCAAATGGGGGAGAGTTCTTTTGAACTTGTGCTTAATGGTTATATCTTGAGGGGTGTGCGGCTGTGGAATTTTAGAGGGGTTATCTTGTATCTTTAAACTCCTTGATGAATGCATTTAGCTTCGGCTTCATGATTGCATCTAAATTAGTTGGTATGTAATTTTTTCTTTTAGTCATGAAATGTCTCTCTCGGAAATTTTATTATGATCTCGTTCTTGTACCTTTGCTAATTTTATTGACAAAAAGGGGGAGAATTAATATGTAGTTCACATTACAAATACATATGGCTTTCGGATCATTGTGTAAGGGGGAGCGGTTTCCATCTGAGATGGAGTATTGACTAAGGGGGAGTGATACATATAACCATAGTATTATTGTTGAAGTTATGATACAATTAAACTTTGACGTTGTGTAATAATACTATGACATTGTATAACAATGATCGAGAACTATGTTTTCTCATTGTTATAGCTATGGATCTTCAACAGCGGTGATGCTAAACTTACAACCTTTGGGATCATTGGAGTACTTGGAAGTGACGAAGATTTCGAGGAATGTTGAAGATTAGACATGTGGAATAGGATCTACTAAATTTTCTTTATCTTTTTTGTATTCCATATGTATTCATAGTTTTTCACTAAAATTGACAAAGGGGGAGATTATTAGAGCATTGCTTGGTCGAACTCGCATGCGTTGCTATCTCAAGCATGTTTGTCAATGTTAGTGATCAAAACTATAAGTCTTGATTTCTAGTCTATTATAGCCAAATCTCGGACTAGGATAGAAAGTGTAGTTGAGCTCAAGGACTTCATGGAGATTCATCATACAGGTAGAAGAACTACTCAAGGAACCGGTGGAACTTCTCGACAAAAAGGGATGTGAATACTTGAACTTATCTATCACTCAAAAGTCTATCTACTCTATCTCCTACTCTTTGAGACAAGAAGTCGTATGCTATATATATAGAATTTGATTATACACATTTGGTATTTCGAGCCGAGTATACCTCGCCTATCTATATCTAGAAATATGAGTTGGTAAGCTTTTCACTTTAAACGAGTTTATCTTTACCATGTGACGAAAGTCATGATATGTTTCAATCATCTTGAAAATTTCTTTGACGAGAAATGGTGTAACAACTATATAACGTCCTCTAAGAATATTTCAATGATTAAAATGAGAGTTTAGATTACATAACCAATAGTGGACATAAGCATTGTTGTGGAAACATATTTATGTATAAGTCATATTCCTTGAACCAAAGTTTGCGAACTTTGTTGATCAAGAGAACCGGAAGAATGGCGTGAGCCAAGTCCGCGAACTGCCGAAGTTCTCAAACCCGAGAATTTCTGTTGGAGTTGACAAACTACTTGCGTGAAACTAAGTCTGCGAACCGGCGAAGTTCTCATACCCGAGAATTTCTGCTGGAGTTTGTAAACTCTGCCCGGTAACTTAAGTCCGCGAATCTAGTCTGCGAAATTGAGAAGGTTATATATCTGAAGATGATTTCTGAATTTAAACTTAAAAGGATTAAGGAATGCAGTTTGCAAACCATGGATATAAAAGTTCATGAACCGATTCAAGTGAATCAAATCATCTTTGCTTCAATTGTTTCTTGTGTAGCACATGAGATTTCCTTGCAATTGAAAAACTCTCTAACTAGTTCATTTGAAATAATTTGAACTAGTTATGGTGAAGAAGAACATGGTTGATATGGAATGCTCATATGGTTAACCATTTGGTTAACTATTGTTGAACCAAAAAGTGCATACGTTTGGGTACGGTTAACAAACCTAGAAGCGTGCATTGTCAATTGTGTGTAACAAGCTAAGTTTTCGATCTAACGGTTGATAAATATTAGCTTGAATCTAAATCAGGTTTACATCTAACGGTGGATATTGATTGCTTTGTTGCCAAGGTAACTTAATTGCAAACCCTGATTTGAAAGACTATATAAGGGGAACTCTAGTATCTGTGCAAAACTAATCCCCACACCTCACATATGATACTAGTTTGCATACTAGAGTCGGTTCTCCTTTACCCTTTGGTTTCTTCTTCTAAAACCAGGTTAACGACTTAAAGACTTCATTGGGATTGTGAAGCCAGACCGATACTACTTTTATCGTAGTTGTGTGATCTGATCTCGCATCTTCTATCATACGAGTACAATCAGATTGATTTTCTTGAGATTGATATCTCCTATAGGCAAGATATAAAAAGTAATCACATACATCTTCGTCTCATTGTTTGTGATTCCGCAACATCTTGTTTCGCTACCATACGATTAAGATTTTTGTGAGGTGATTAATAACTCTAGGATGTTCTTCGGGAATATAAAACCGGATTATCAATTGGTTCCTGTTCACCTTGATTATTATCAAAAGACGGAACAAAACCTTTTAGGGTTTATCTGTGGGAGACAGATTGATCCTTTGATAGACTTGTCTGTGTGAGACAGATTTGTATATTGTCAAGTCTTCAACTTTGGGTCGTAGCAACTCTTAGTTGTGGGTGAGATCAGCTAAGGGAATCAAGTGCGCAGTATCCTGCTGGGATCAGAGGCGTAGGGAGTACAATTTTACCTTGGATCAGTGGGAGACTGATTGGGGTTCAACTACAGTCCAGTCCGAAGTTAGCTTGGAGTACGCTAGTGTCTAGAGCGGCTTAATATAGTGTGTGTTTAATCTGGACTAGGTCCCTGGGATTTTCTGCATTTGCGGTTTCCTCGTTAACAAAATTTCTGGTGTTTGTATTATTTCTATTTCCGCATTATATTTGTTTATATAATTGAAATAACACAAGTTGTGTGTTTGAATCAATCAATTGGAAATCCGGCCTTTGATTGTTTATTGATATTGATTGATCCTTGGATATTGGTCTTTGGTACCATCCAAGTTATTCCTTGTATTTGTTTTGAAATCGCAGTTCTTGCTTAAGTAAATTGAACCAAGAAGAGAGATATAAACTCGTTGATATACTTTTAATTGATTGAGTCTTGTTGATTCTCTTAAAAATATATTCGAGTTTGTCCATACAGATTGCTAAGCGAAATATTGGGTGGTGTTGTTAGACCCCCGCTTTTTCAGCTTTCCAACAAGATTGTCGAACTAAATGATCTGTTCCAAAATCAACACTCGCTCAAGCTTCGAGTCCACCCCCTAAACGAGCTTCGCGTCAAAGCCTACGAGAGTTTCCACGACAACAGCCGGTAGCATAAGAGAAATCGAACTCGAGCTACTCACGTTTCCCACTCCCCATAAGAAAAGTTCTGGAGTTACTGGAAATTTGGGTACGAGACGCGGCGGTTAAACTTCCTCCCTTATGGCGTCCGCCAACTGATCAAGAAATTTTAGATTCAAGATATTGCCACTATTCAGGTTCATCCATCATCCTACCAGTGAATGCAAAAGTCTGAAGCGCATCGTACAAGAAAAGATCAATTCAGGAGAACTGCGCCTGGGAACTGAAGATCCTCCACTTTACCGCGGATCTACATAAATACATTTTCACATAGACGCTCCTGATGAACGCTTCTTGCCTACTAAAGGAATGATAACCATGTATAATTCCAGACGTTGTGAGAATAATAAAACGTCCGGGGACTTCTTATTGTTATGACTGCGTACACAATGGGTTCAGACTTGAAGCAATTATCCGGAAAATTCAGTTTTGATAGGAAGCCTCATAGACGAGTAAGTTTCATCAAACAATTTTTACACGAGTATTTGTTTTGAAACTCGCTGGGGACTCGACACAGACATCAGTCCCATTTTGAGAATAGAATCCAAGTAACCCAATTATGCTAAAATATCATATCCCTCTAGTATTCCCCTTTTCATGCAATATTTACAATTTCTCCCAAGCGGCTGCACCATTTGCATTCATAACTAAGATTCCAACTTATTAGTTGATCCAAATATCATTCAAAAAGCTACTCACAAAATCAATTCAAAAACAAATCAATTCAAGCATCACCACAGAGAAATTACCTACTAGTTCAAAACCAGAAAATCAAACCATAAAAAGAGGCGTCTCTTGCCTTTCAAAAAAAAAAACCTAAGGGGAGAAAGTTCAGAAAAAATAAAAATCATTCAAGGGAAATCGTTCAACAACGGCTCATTGTTCTTGGAGAAAGCGTCCTTCATATTTTGGAGAGCAGCCTGCTTCAACTTCAATTCCTGGGATAACTTCTCGATCTCCGCCTCATGTTGATTAATAATATCCATGGAAGGAACTCATTCATTTCAGTTTGCAGCTTTTGGATTTTAGAAAACCCTTCACAGAACCAGGAGGCATTAAATAATAGACGTATTTATGTGTCTAATTCGATATTAATTTTCTATATTGTTAGTACCCATTTTCGTACTTATTTTGGTATTTTATGTCTTTGTAGGTATTTTTGGAAAAATAAGCAGTTGCGAAGAAATTGGTTCTAAAAGTGGCATTTATACCTCCCGAGAAAATTACTAAAGGCACCCCAACTTTGGCTAAGGGAATCCCCGAAATGTGCTAAAAATTCCCCGGGAGGAGTGTTGAAACACACCCAAGGAATTTGCTAAAGACACCAAAAAAATTACTAAGGGGCATCCTAATTACTATCTCCATCCTCAGCAGTCGGATAAGGGGAACTTCATCTTCAACCTTTTGAACTGGATTTTGGCGGGAAAAAATGGTTGTGAACCAGCAGAACTAGGGATTTGAGTGAGAATTAATGAGACTCAATGTCTGAGATCAAATGGGTTTGTTCCTAGGGACTGAACTAAGTCGGTAAGGTTCTCTGTTTCGATGGAGATTGGATAGAATTCGAATGAGAGCAAAACAGAAATGTGCAAAGCTAGGGTTGGATTTTTAGGCATGTTCGACAGAGATTCAATCACTGGATTTGGCTTTGCTGGACTTGTTTGGGCTTAACAGGAGTAATATGGGCATTGTATATGATTAAATTGGGCTGAATCGTCGAGTTGAAGTAAAGCAGAGTAATTGGTATTATTCTCGGTTATTTGTGAGTTATTATGGGAAGATTTCATGGGACTTTTTGGTGGAATTGGATTGATATGGACCTTTAAAGACAAACCAGAGGTGGTAACATGTTTGAATTCGAAACAAAAGGATGATCACGTGGAATTTGAAGAGAACATGGAAGAAAAATATTCTGCTTGTAGTTTGGGAAGATTTCGTTTAGCTGAGCGTGATAAACATCTTATGGGTCATGTAGAAACGTGTTGGAGTGTATAAGAGGCAAGGAAACAACGTGACAGGATGAAACAGGGAAAAATATTCCCGTGTTCTCTGATAAAAGGAAAGAATATTATATGCTACGAGAGATTTGGTGCGACTTCTAAGTATAAATAAGGTGCTGAGGGAGCTGTGAAAGGGGATGGAGAGTTTAGGATAGAGCAGAGAGCTACAAACAAAGAAATCAAGCTCTGCAGCAATTCTGTTGCTGCTTCCATTAAAGAAGAAGAACGAAGAACAACTACTCTCAGAAACAGTCGCGGAAAGCAGTCTTATATTCAACAACAATCAATATTTATCGTTTACAGTTCCACTTGCAATAGACTTTTGGAAACTGTACTGCTTTGGTAACTGGAGGTCTTTAGCAACTGAAAATCGTTGTAAGCTATTTTAATTCTTTTTGAATACAATGATTAATGAATGTTCTTCCAATTTTCTTCACATGAGTAGCTAAAATATTTTCTGGGGTTTTGGAGGAAGCTATTTTTGATATGTACTATTAATAGTTTTATTTCTTAGACAATAATTACTCAATTATTCGTTCTATTCATGACTAATAATTTCTCTTCTACAAATGCTTCATTTTAATTGTTTTGGGTAGTTTCTACCGATCTTTTATAAGCGAGGAGGTTATATTTTTGTGTAACGACGATAGTCGCATATTTAATTATAAACGTTTTATCTTCCAAAACATGAGATTGAGTTCAATATGGTTTTGAGTATTTTATGAGTAAATATTTCAGATAATAAATTGTTAGTTTTACAAGCATCATAAGTAGTGGAATCCAAAGCCCTAGGCATATCTCTCCTTGGTTAACAAAAATTAATTAGTTTTCGAATATTTTGTTTTATAATCTTAAAAACCACCTTTTCAAAAGTCTGTGTATCGAACATTCTTTCTTACCACATTCTAAAACTACATCAGTTTTTAGCGCCGCCGACGCGGACTTGCCTTTAGGTTAGGTTTTAGATTTTCTTTTTGTAAATATTTTGCTAGTTTATTTATTTTATTTTATTTATTATTTTATTAGATTTTACTCTTGGGTATTTTCTATTTTTGGTGTGCAGGATAATTGGAATTTAAATTGGAAATAAAATTTCTGCACCAAACAGGTAAGTAACAAAGTTTCATTTGTACATATTTTGATTCTTTAGATATTTTATTTATTTGTACATAATTAGTCTAGGATTTTTATTTTCTTTGTAATTTTTTTTTTGTTTTCTTTATATATATATATAAAAACACGTTGCACACACCAATTGCATCGTCAGACAACCGATTTTAGGAAAACCCGTGGAAAAGTACGATGAACCCGTGCCTTGGGCCTTATGGAAGTTACCATCCGAAATTCCACAAGCCTCAACCTCGTACCTGTAGGTATATTTTGCTGAGGTAACCTGAGCCTACCAATTTTAGTCGACCCGGCATTTGCACGTGCATAAAAAAAATGTCGAGTTGGTATTATAAAGACCAATATAGCAATTATTCGACTGATTATCGAAATGGACAATATCCGTACTATGAATGAAGTGTGGATAGTAGTTGGGACCACTACCGACCTTCTGAAGGTTATGGTTCTTACCATGGTGATCCCAATTACTATTCGCACGTCCATCAATCATACGAACGGGCGGATGAGCAATATTATAATGAAAAAAATGAGAAATCTCCATTTTAGAGGATTTAATCAGACAATTTCCACCAGTTCCTGATGAATATAAAACTCATTCCTTAGAAGATGCACTCAAACAGTTTCAACAAGTGACTGGTATATCACGTAGTGATGAATATTCAAGTATTTCGTTAGAGGAATTACTTAAGAAGTTCAATGAAACTACACGTGAATCTGCGCGTCAATCTCAAATAATCCTGGATAGAATGAGTGATAATGTTAGTATGTGGAACAATATGCACCTAAGGATATTGCTCATAATGAACTTGAATTCCAAAATAGTGTTTCCAATCTTACCCATGATAATACATATAATTATTCACCTAATTTAGAGGATGAGGGTAGAAATGAAAACACTGCATGTTTAGACAAGGTTCAACCATTTCAACCATCTTTGTATTGTTATGATGATGAGGATAGCGTCGATGAAGAATATGAAATATATAGTCATAGTGACGAGGAAATTGTTACACCAATTGAGCCTTATGATTATAATGTTGTTTCTAGTTCAAATCCTAATAATGTTGATAATTATTCACCTATTCAAAAGGATGAGGATTTGACTAGGGATACCATTGTTTTAGATGGTGTAGTATATCATTGTGATTATGAAGCCGATGATGGTTTAGAGTAAAGAGTTTATCCTAAGAGTAGTGTTTTAGAGTCTAGAAATTCAGAAACAGTAGTCTCTTCTGAGGATTATAGAATTGTAGAGCCACCTAATTTCAACCTAGAAGAAATAAAAGACCATTTCCTAAATCTGATAATTTAGAAATTAAGGGAATTGTGACTAGTCCGTCCAAGGACATTGAGAACTCTAAGTTTGAGGGTGAGTATCATTCTCCCCGTGGTTTACCTTTGACTCTTACAAAGGTCCATAATTTGGGACTTAACATATGTGCCTCTACCATCTTAATAGATTGTCTTCATGCATGTTTTCCTGAACCTAGTTATGTCCAAAATGAAACTCAGTTGATAGAAACCCATCATATGGTTGATGTGGTTAATCCGATCCATGATATCATAATTTATTTTGTTGTCCCACCAAAATTTTATTTACCAAATGTGGGAATATCTCAATTTGAAATGTGACATTATATAGTTTTTAGAACTAAACCTAATTATTTTAGGAAATTAGAATCGTCGACACATTTCCTTATGAATGACCACCACTTTAATTTTGGTCAACTGAGTAAGTCAAATATGATTGACTTAGAGGATCCACAATTATTCAGGTTATTATTACGTTCTTATAAGTTTTTATTTGAATTTTTCCAGACTCTCCAACCTGATTCCCCGTATCCTGTCTATGAGGAAACTAAGCCAATGAAAATATTTTATCTAGACCCTTTTATAGAACCTGAACCCGAACCACAACTAAGTATAAAACATGATAAAGGTGTATTTGGTTGGTTCACTTTCTTGGGCTGCTGCAGTTTTCTTCTATTTGTGGTAGCTTTATTCGGTTTTGATGATCCACATAGGTTCCGATTATTTCTATATGATTTTATGTGGTGACTAATTCTACCGACGTCTGGACGAAGATACTAAACTTAGCGCTTTGTGGGAGTAAACCCATACATGGTGATTTTATGGTCCCTCTGAAGGACCCTATTGTACATTAGTTTGTTTTTGTTTTTATTTTATTTCTTTCTTGCTCCCCATGGAAGGATTCCGACGCTTCATCCAGGTACTATCTTTCGACTTCTTTCTTTATTCCTCTTGTTACTTACATTTTTGGTATTGCACTTTAATTTGCAACATTGAGGACAATGTTATATTTAAGTTTGGGGGTGAGGGAAAAACTTTTAGTTAGTTTTAATAAAAATAAAAAAATAAATTTAAACTCCAGAGCCTAGAAATTTATGCTTATTAAGGATGTCACTAACCAATCTAAGTGGATGGAAGCATCTTGGTTGTAGGAGTTGAGGAACCAATATGAGTAGATGGAAACATCTAAAGAGTCTATTCATAATAGCACAGAGCTCAGGTGTTATAAATAACATGGTAGTTTTGCCATATCTCGTTGAATCCTTTTTACTTCTATTTTTATTTTGTTTTTTTTTTTAAAATAAATAAATATGTTTCTCTAAGTGATTAGGTGGGGCTCACGAATCAAGTTGTTACCACTTCTAGGGTGAAATAAAGTGATTGAGATACCATAAATTAAAAAGAAAAAAAAAGTTAACACTTGGATAGCAATATGTGCGTGTTTTCCCTGTCTTCGTCGCCTAAACAAGCGTGGAACGCAGGATCCATGGGAACTATCATGTAATCTGCTGACAAGAAGCATGCGCTTGGATCCAAAAGATCAAATCATGCAGTTAAAAGAAAAAATAGACCAGACCACCAGACCAACCGGAATAAATTCAATAAAGTCGACCACTGGTACCCTTGTATATGCCAGTTATGTTGACCTAGAGTTAGCATTATCTACCACTGGTTCCCTTGTATATTCCGGTTGTGTTGATATTAGTCAGACTAGTATCTCAGTCCATTAGGATAGGTTCATTTTGGCAGTGGCCTTCAGACAGATATGGGAAACACCGTTCATCTTACTCGACATCAAAACCATCTACGTTTTTCTATAAATCCACTTCTTAATCTATCCATGTGATTTGTTGACTCCGGATATGATGTCCATAGTGAGACTATCTGAGTAGAGCTCTGTCACTTATATATGAATTTTAGTATGCTTGAGTGCAAACTCATTTATAGCAATTGGAATTTCACATCGGGGTACTTCCTCCTGTAATCAATGATAGTATGCCGACCAAGGAGGTTCTTTAGTGCCTTTCAAGGTTCTGCATAGATAGCTAGGGTTTGGAGTAAAAGGTTTTGTGGGTACACCTCTGGTAAATCATCGCGAGACTATAACTCGACCACTAGGGCCACCTAGGGGTTTAAAGGCTTGTTATACGTGCTAAGTGCGACTGTATCCTCAACAAAAGGGAGTTGTATGTTTTAATATTAGTTTAGTTTGATTTGCTCGGGGACTCGCAAATAATAAGTTTGGGGGTATTTGATAGACGCATTTATGTGTCTAATTCGGTGTCAATTTTCTATGTTGTTAGTACCCATTTTTGTACTTATTTTGGTATTTTATGTCTTTGTAGGTATTTTTGAAGAAATAAGCAGTTGCGAAGAAATTGGCTCTAAAAGTGGCATTTATACCTCCCGGGAAAATTACTAAAGGCACCCCAATTTTGGCTAAGGGAATCCCCGAATGTGTTAAAAATGCCCCAGGAGGAGTGTTGAAAAACACCCAAGGAATTTGCTAAAAACACCCCAAAAATTACTAAGGGGCAGCCTAATTACTATCTCCATCCTCAGCTGTCGGATAAGGGGCACTTCATCTTCAACCTTTTGAACTGGATTTTGGCTGGAAAAACTGGTTGTGAACCAGCAGAACTAGAGTTTGAGATTTGAATGAGAATTAATGAGACACAATGTCTGAGATCAAATGGGTTTGTTCCTAGGGACTAAACTAAGTCGGTAAAGTTCTTTGTTTCGATGGAGATTGGCTAGAATTCGAATGGGAGCAAAACAGAAATGTGCAAAGCTAGGGTTGGATTTTTAGGCATGTTCGACAGAGATTCAATCACTGGATTTGGCTTTGTTGGACTTGTTTGGGCTTAACAGGAGTAAGATGGGCATTGTATATGATTAAATTGGGCTGAATCGTAGAGTTGAAGTAAAGCACAGTAATTGGTATTATTCTCGGTTATTTTGTGAGTTATTATGGGAAGATTTCATGGGACTTTTTGGTGGAATTGGATTGATATGGACATGTTAATACAAACCAGAGGTGGTAACGTGTTTGAATTCGAAACAAAAGGATAATCACGTGGAATTTGAAGAGAACATGGAAGAAAAACATTAAGTAAATATCTCGAGATTTTCTGCTTGTAATTTGGGAAGATTTCGTACAGCTGAGCGTGTTAAACATCTTATGGGTCACGTAGAAACTTGTTGGAGTGTATAAGAGGCAAGGAAACAACGTGACAGGATGAAACATGGAAAATTATTCCCGTGTTCTCTGATAAAAGGAAAGAATATTATATGCTACGAGAGATTTGGTGCGACTTCTAAGTATAAATAAGGTGCTGAGGGAGCTGTGAAAGGGGATGGAGAGTTTAGGATAGTGCAGAGAGCTACAAACGAAGAAATCAAGCTCTGCGGCAATTCTGCTGCTGCTGCCATTGAAGAAGAAGAACGAAGAACAACTACCCTCAGAAACAGTCGCGGAAAGCAGTCTTATATTCAACAACAATCAATATTTATCGTTTACAGTTCCACTTGCAATATACTTTTGTAAACTGTACTGCTTTGGTAACTGGAGGTCTTTAGCAACTGAAAATCGTTGTAAGCTATTTTAATTCTTTTTGAATACAATGAATAATGAATGGTCTTCCAATTTTCTTCACATGAGTAGCTAAAATATTTTCTAGGGTTTTGGAGGAAGCTATTTTTGGTATGTACTATTAATAGTTTTATTTCTTAGACAATAATTACTCAATTATTCATGCTATTCATGACTAATAATTTCTCTTCTGCAAATGCTTCATTTTAATTGTTTTGGGTAGTTTCTACCGATCTTTTATAAGCGAAGGAGGCTATATTTTTGTGTAACGATGAAAGTCGCATATTTAATTTTAAATGTTTTATCTTCCAAAACATGAGATTGAGTTCAATATGGTTTTGAGTATTTTATGAGTAAATATTTGAGATAATAAATTGTTAGTTTTACAAGCATCAGAAGTAGTGGAATCCAAAGCCCTAGGCATATATCTCATTGGTTAACAAAAATTAATTAGTTTTCGAATATTTTGTCTTATAATCTTAAAACCCACCTTTTCAAAAGTCCGAGTATCGAACCTTCTTTCTTACCACATTTTAAAACTACATCATTAAACTCAAAGCTCACACACATGTCCCGATGGTACTCCCAGCTCGAGATTACTTCTCCAGAAACGGTTTGGCCGGTCACATTGCACATGTAATGGATTGAAGATAAGACTTCCTCCACGCGTTTAACCAACGAAAAATGACTATTAATCTTCTTGGTTGTTGCGATGTGCCTATAATTTTCCCATATTCGAGTATATAGCTTCGCATACTTAGCTGGTACACTGAATCCTCCGATCAACACATGATCCTCAAAGGGAGCCACAAATTGAGGGTTGAAAATGGCACCTGCAGTTGAATGTACGACTAGGGATCCTTCAACTCCAGAAGATTCTCCAGAAACGATTGTGTTCACGGCCACGGGTGTGGTTTCCACTATTGAAAGTGTATCAACATCTTCTTTATGACTGATCTCCATCTCAGGGTTATCCACGCACATGGTTTCTATGATTGAAGGCGCAACAACATCTTCATTAGGGTTAGTCTCCATCTCAGGGTTATCTCCAGGTGCAGTTTATCTCTGTAATAGCACCGACTGAATATTTATTTCATATCAAAAAAATAAATAATCCAAGAAGAAAAGAAAACGTGTGGGACTTACCAACTCATCCGTTGTCTCACTGGGAGAGTTAGACTCGCCGCTACCACATTCCGAAGTACTTCTGTCATCGCAGCTGAATTCTGAATCTTCTTCTTCCTCATCTTCACCTTCGAGAGACTCAATATCGCCAGATTTCTCCCCTGGAGGCGCCATGTTTTGACCTCGTGCAAGCCTGGAAAAAGCATTCATACTCTCGCCTTCCTAAAGAAAAAAGAAAAGAAAAAGATAGGTGCTTAGTAAAAAGAGTCGAAAAAGAAAAAGGGTCGGTCAAGAAGAAACACACACGTACCTGCATATTCGAAGAGTTGAAGACCACAGGAGATGTTAAAGCTGATCGGATACCACCTGCACGATTTTTTGACCTTCGCTCCTTTCTTTGGGGACTGTTTCCACCTTGGTCAGAATATTTTCGTTTACCCGAAGGATGCGGCTTCAACAACTTATGTTTTTCTAAGGTCTTGGAAGAAGGCTTTCCGCGTGGATCTTTCACGATGTCCTGCACGAATTTCAGAAGAGCGAGAAACTCCTTCTCCCATAATTATTTATACTTAGGGGTCATCACCGATTTCTTCTTGGGAGCAAAAATGGAGGCTCTTCCTTGTTGCATAAACATTTCTATCAAAAATAGATGGTAAAAGGTCTATTGAAGGCGTCAATGGACGTTGGAACAGAATCCCCTGGTCGAAACCCATCTGACGAGCATCTCTGTCAACATCATAAGAAACCACTTCAAAAGATCCCCTGAAGAAAGATGGAACATATCCAGGTATACAGCTTCGCACAAACACGATTTCTCCAATACTCATATTCTCTCCATCAGAATGTAATATTGTGCAGCAAAGGTGTCCGACTGAACTATAGATGTGTGAGCCGACACCCAGGGACGAAAGTTAACTGCATACATGTTGTCAAGAAAATCGATGAGCTTTAAGCTGGGTCTTGGACGTTTCTTCATCCAACGAAGTATCCTAGCTCCTCCGTATGTACTAGAAAGCGAGGTTACAGGATTAGAAGCATAATCCTTGAAATACTTCCACAACCATGCTTAGAGAAAAGGGATGTGAACATGTGATTCTACCCTCTTACATCTGTTATAAGCAGACATATCCGCTGCTAGGCAATCCAGATAGGTATACAAGAAACCAAGAAACAAGCTGCCTATGGGAAGAGAAACACCTTGCGCCAGCTTAATAGCAAATTTAACCAGCTTCTGCCTTATTTCTTTCTTGTCGAATCCATCATCAAAAACATCTCTAGACAACCACAAAGATAAAACACAGCGACACTGAGCGTGTCATTCAACACCTGACCTGGTTTCGGGTTCGTAGGAAACCATTCAAACACCCACCAAGTATAGAAGCATTTTTCCTCATCCTCCTGTCGATTATATCCTTCGGCCTTCTTAGTCAGAGTGGCGTGCATTAATTCTTCTTCATCAGACAAGCTAAAATCAAGATTTCCCACAACTGGAAGACTCAAAAGAACAACTACACTCTCCAAAGTAATAGTCATCTCGCCCCATCTACATATGGCCGTGTGAGTGGACATACACCATCTAAAGATGAAAGTAATCAGACTTGCAATATCTTTCCTAATACGAAGCGTTGCAGACGCCATAACAGCATTCACGATTTGTGCCTTAGTCAGGTTGTCCCTGACATGGTCATTACTCATCATGTACCTCATCCATTCTTCATAAGAACGCAGTGGGTTATGACAAATCTTGAAGTCAATGGGAGAAGCCGGATACTTTTCCCTCTGAAGGCAAAACCGTATCACACGCAATGGAGAAATTGAATAAACGGATCCTTCATTCTATGAATCAGTGAGGAGGGTTATTACATGGCCGGAATATGTCCTTGTAAATGTGAAAAACCTTGTGAAGAATTCATCATCCACATTCGTTCTATCTTTGTAATTGTTAACATTTCCCAATGGGGTAGCAGAAACATCTCCATGTGACATTTTATTCAAACAAAATTCTTTACGTCACTATTCACTATACAATGAGCAAGATGGGAGAAGAGTCACTACTTCATACTTTAATAAAAAGAGGAAGAGACATACATGCGTCTTATCAAAATTCAACATGGCCACCAGTGTTTGACTTTTGAATTTACATGAAGTAACATGAATTTTATATGCCAAAGCAAAAATTATGGGAAATATTTTGGCCATGAGACATCACACCCGCGGCCAAGTCGAGGGGACTTACGCCAACTTGAACAAAAAAAAAATGTTTTTCCGCGGGTATTACACCCACGTCCAAAACCTAAAACTAGGTTTTACAAAAAGAGGAGCAAGCAAGCGGCACTCGCCTATGGATTCTTTGCTCGCCTTTCTAGTGACACCAGTGATGCTGATTACTTTGTTATTAATGGCATTGTTAACACTTCTACGATACTGCCAAGAAGGAGGGATCATTCATATTGGGATAAGTTTTCAAGATCATGGAAGCTACACCTACGTCTTGGGTTCACACCAACACACAAGAACAAACAAAATGTCGGAAGTAAGGAAGAGACATTGGAGTACATACCTGAACGATGCTCGCCTTTACGTATTTTGTTGTTCCTCCGGCTGGTCGGCTCTCGATTGACGCGCCCTTGCTGCTGAAACAGAGACACAGAAATGAAGCCAACGAAAAAAAAGAGGGCAAAATTTTTCCGCGGGAATTATGTCCGCGGCCGAAAACCTAAAACTAGGTTTTTACGAAAAGGAAAAGAGATCAAGCAGCCGTGCTTTCCACAAAATGCTGGCTTGTTGTGATCCTGTTGTTGTACCGATGCTGCCGTTCACTCCAATGCTAGAAAAAAAGATGATTCACTCAGAATTTAATGGAATTTCAAAACTATGAAAGCAGCCCATAGAAGAATTCATACTCGAACGAGGGAAGAAGAGCAAACGAGACTGCTTACCTTGCTGTTGACAATTGGCGCGTTTGGACTGCTGACAGTGAGAAGTTTGTTGTTGCAGAAGAGGGCACGAAGATAGCGATCAATAAAACAAGGAAAAGAGGGAAAGTCTACCGCCTTTTATACGCATAGCGTTTTTGGAATTTGAGTAAAAGAGAGTTTCCTTTTGTACCATGCACGGAGAAAGGCAGCTGGGTCCGCGACGCCAACGCCCCATGGCACCAACGCTCCATGGCAGAACTAGAAGCGCGCCAGTGCGAACATCACCAACCGCTGAGACCTGCAACGCTTCATGGCCGAACTTGCAGCGCGCCAGTACAAAAATCATCGGCTGCTCATACCTATTGACAAAGGTTGTTCAAACTTTTCCTGGTAACCTCTCTATGTCTCGCGCTTTCGATTTTCATCTTCGTCTGTCACCATCTAGTGCTTACCTCGCAACAATGTCACTGTTACATACTAAGCAGGCGACTTAATGTTGATGGTGGTTTTTAGTTCAGGGATAAAATTGTAAAACCCTGTATTTAATGTGCCATTGTTCTGCAAAGAAACTGAGCCATTTAAAAGTGATGAGTGCCCAGGCCTCTCCACTTACACATGTATTGAGCAATTCAGTATATTTATATGAATTTTTTTCAGAATGGTGCATGTAGCAACAATCACAAACATTCTATAAATTTTATTAATCCATCGCCTTCATTGTTCATTAATGTATGGCTTGTTGATTATTTTTCCTATGCTATGTTCCCCGGCTGAACCCTTAATATTGGTATGACATGACAATTAGTGTTCACTCGCAGCTGAGTAGCATGAATTTCCCGAAATATGAAGATTAAGGTCTGTATGAAAGTACTCAGTCCACTGACGCGCTAACTGCTATCTGAGGATAAAGTTAAAGAATTTTGTGACGAACACACAAAATTTATCAATTTTCAATTTTGTAATAGCTCACAAAATTCAAATTTTGGCCTAATTAATTTGCAAAAATTAGGTTTTTTTACGCCTTGTGCAATATCTCGAACTCTATTGGTCGAGGCCAAACCTAGGTAAACTAGGAAATTAATCCGCCATGGACTAGTAGGAGCAAAGTCCTACCCAAAAATCAGAAAACAAGAAATAAAAGAGGAGCTGCGAAAAATATGAGCAGCAACAAGAGGAGGCGTGGCCGCTCCACATGGCCGGCTAGTTCTCCCTAGCTAGCACTACCCGTAGCCGAATGTCCACGCTCCATGTTACCCCCGTCGGCTCCCCTTTTTTCCATCGACCAATCAGGTCGCTCTAAATACGCCACATGCACTGAGAATGTGGCCCGTCCTATGATGCTTGCCGGCCCCCATTCCTATCGACCAATCAGGTCAATGCGCCACACGCACTTGGAATGTGGCCGGTCCCATGCTGCTTGCCGGCTCTATTTCCTATCGACCAATCAAATCGCTTTAAACCCGCCACACGTAAATAAAGCCAAACTGCGTCAACACCTAGTAGCAGTCGCGTCAACATGGCCGCCATGCCAATTAGCTAATCAACCTGTCAAATCGCGCCGGCATGCTAATTGGCAGGCCATGCTATTCCGCGACAACAATATGCCAACGTGTCATAACAGCGCAGCCGCGTGCTATCTAACTTTTCGTTCGTGGCCAACGCCATAACAAACTCTAACCTGGGTATTATGATCAGAATAGAACTCTTGTTTTAATGGCATTGGTCGAATCAAGAGGAAACCCTAATTCCTAGTCATGGCCTAAATTATGCCACTTCGGACCCACACCATGCCACAAGCCATGTGGGATTCAGGAGACCCTAAAAGTGGCACCTGCGCCATATTATAGATACCCATGGCTATCCTCGTGTTCATGGTCGTTCCCACAATATGGCCTTGCCATAATTTCTTTATTCAATGTGGCCACGACAGTATTTTCCCAAATGCTACCATATCGCGGCCACATATCCGCACATGCTAATTAGGGATTTGACATGCCAAACCCTAATTTGGTTAAGACTGCTATGCCGTCCCATGCCAAACAATGGCACATAAGGAATTAAGTTTGATACGGAAACTAGAGTCAATATTGTTAGGCCATATTTGGATCTAACACCATCATGCCAAGATATAGTGGCCGCGGCTATGCCTGGCGGGCGCCATTATGACATTGGCAGGCGCCAACGAGATGTGGCCATAATCAACGGACACCCTCTTCCATAAATTACAATCTTGGCCGTCCAACTTCGCCAACCGAATTTACCGGCCTAGATTAAATCTTAGGCGACCAACCAAAACTAACTTAATAGCGTCACACGCTATTTCTTGCGGTAATTCTCATGACTTAGCTCGCCACACATGATTACCCGCCGCCTAATTTGCGTGCAACTGGTCAGAATAAGTAGATCTTGCACACAAGACCCACTCAGCAATCTGCTGCATATTTTCCACGAAAATACTCGAGACATCAAACATGTCACAAACTGAGGGATCCTCACTGGGATATTGCTCTGGCGGTTTACAGCGTGCGGCGTGCAATACGCCCATTACGAGAAAGTTTCAGGAAAGGGAATACGGTTAATGAGTAGTAAGTGATTAGTGGGTGTAAGGATGACCAGACTTCCCTCGTGATGGAAACATGATGGTCACCACTTTTTACACGACTCCACTACTTAACTGTCTCCACTTCCTACGAGATCAGGTGTGCTCAATCATGACTTTGTTAGAGCATAGCTCGGTTGAACCCACCAAGCGTTGGTATGTCAAGTTTGGTTGTCATATTTTAGTGAATCAAAACTCATGTTAAGAGTCGCTTGATTATGTACTAGAGTCAACTTCGTATAGGTTATCTTGAAAGTATTAGGATATGAGACATTACAAGTATTGCGAAGACTTGAAGATGTGAAGAAGCAAGGAGCTACAACGACAACAATCATCCTTCCACTTGAGGTTAGTTATATTTGACTTGAACTGTTTCATTCCCTAATGTATCTTTCAAGTCGTGCATATTGAAAACAAAACTGCGAAGCATATTTGCACTCTAGATAGACATAGTATTAAGGAATACAATACAAGGTTTATTGCTTAACCATTAAACTTTGTAGATAAGACATCGCCATAATCATTAGAATGCTATTGTGATTATGTATGGGTATGAGGTGAGGATTTCATCCTAGGGAACAATGTTTACATGTGTTCTAAGGAAGTAAGTTCATAAACTTGTTTGTGAACCGAAAAGGAAATTTCCAGGTGTTATTCGTTTTGTTATTCATTGACTATCTTATGAACAACCAATATGTGTGATTGAGTATAACCGCTCACAACTTGTTTGTGTTCTTGGTAGAACTATTCACAAAGGCCTGACTTTTGTATTGGTATGATTTTTATTAGTGAAACCGATCTTAAGTAATCACCAGAGATGGTATGATCGGGTTTGTGAGTTTATGTCTGACCAAAACTGCGAAAAGGGGAACCGATCCTAGTAAGAGGTGTAGTACATCACAAAGGGGAACCGATCCTTGTATGAGGTGCATCAAGGTTTATAGCAGAAAGGGGAACCGATCCTATGAACATGTGCAACACGTTTTTAGGAAAGGGTAACCGATCCTATGGACATGTGCAACACGCTTTTAGGCAAAGGGGAACCGATCCTATGGACATGTGCAACAGATTCAAGTTAGATACCATATATATGTGCGGAACCGATCCTAGTACCTAGTCAACCGAATTTTGGAAAGCTAGTGTGACTATGCACAGTACTCACATGGAGGTAGAACCGAAACTTGTTTTGGTAGAACCGTTAAACCCATGATTGTGATTGAATGTTATTTGATCAATCGCGTAGCTCTTTAAAGTCAGATGAACCAATTCTAAACTTGTTTGGAAGTGTGGCAAATCGGTTTCAAGGTTGTAAGTATGAAATAGAACTTACAAAGTTAGGATGTGACATACTTTGAACACGTGCTGTGAATGTTTATTATTTAATTGTTCAAAGTTATTCCTTAATATCTAAGGGAAGAGAATCCCAGGATCGAAACATAAATAAGTTAAGAATCTTTTAATTAAGGTTATTAATTTCATTTTGTAGAGTTAGAATTAGTAATGGGCATTTACTAATTAAATATTTTTCGAGAGATTCGATCATTATTTTTGGACAGAGCATTTCCAGGAATTATGGAAACCGAATTTGTCCTTTAAAGAATATCTTGAGAATATTTTCGGTTTTGGAAATTCCTTGGTGTCCAAACGTCCTAGTCTATAAATACCGAAGTTTGCATTTCTAGCAAACTAATCCTTCGTAACAGCAAACTACCTCTTGTTGTGCTGCTACTGGTGAAGCCGCCTATTCGGAGAGGAGAGTAACCTAATTAGGCGAAATCTCTTACGGCCGCTCAGTTTAAAGTCTTCTTTGGTATTGAGAAGCTCTAGTCAGTACCGTTGGTGGGAAACTAGATAATTGCGGTGGTTGAACTTTGATTTCATCTAGTTTGTTTATGCTTGAGAATCTTCTCTTCTGATATAAGATTCACTCAAACTAGTTCAGAGTTTCAACAGGGATCTTTAGACTGTTGTTAGTTCTAAAGATGATTTTGGGATAATCCATTGTTAACAGACTCTGTTTTGTACGTGATTGATCACAAGAGATTCAAATGATTGTGTGCAAGTGTTTATTGAAGATCTAAGAAGATTTGAAGACGAAGAAGATATTAAAAATTTCCGATTTGTGAGTTCATAATCTTTGGTGTGCTCAATACTTGTTTCGGTAAAAAGAAGATCCAGTTAATAATCATTTTTATCCTTGTGATAGAATTGGATTGATTAATTGAGTAGATCGGCATCAACACAATTCTTTGGATTAAGAGTGTTGATTGCAAAATCTTAACGATTACTTTGGTAATTGAACATGATATAGATCTAAGGACCTGACGAAGGAGTTTATGTTAAGATAAACAGAAGAGCCTTTGTCCAACTCATATCACTTGGTTAAAGAGAGTTTATTCCAAACAGATTTGTTGTTCCTTTACTGTTTGAAATACGAACCAAAGGAGTTGATCCAAGTACATAACTTATTTATAAGTTGGAGGCGTGGGAATACATACGGAACTAGGTGAACTATAGGTTTAGTTAGTTGGTCTCAACTATACGAAGTTGGTGTAATTTTGTGTAGCGGCTTAATCCTGAGAGTATTCAATTCTGGACTAGGTCCCGGAGTTTTTCTTCATTTGCGGTTTCCTCGTTAACAAAATCTTGTTGTGTCATTTACTTTTATTTTCCGCATTATAATTGTTTTATTATAATTAAAGTAAATCACACAAACGTTAATTCCTATTTACTTGATAAGTGAATCCTATTGTGTTTGGTTAAGTCCGATCCTTTTTATCAAGTAAACATACTTCGTTGTCGTATTATCTCGATCTCGTATCCATAGACGATCACACGAAGTGTGAACCGATTAGTTGCATTGTCTCGACTCAGTCCATTGATAGGTGTCTAAAACACCTTGATATTTATCTATTGTTTATGCTTTCTTAGCGAATTTTCTTGTAAATTATGTATCTTATGTTTTCTTTTGAGTTTTATAGGTATTTTGGAGTCAATGGAACAAAAAGAAGTGGAACTCGCTCAAATCCAGGATTTCTTCTCAACATCTTGAAGAGGACGAAAAGACGAAGCCACCAATGAAAGAAATAGGTCATTTCACATGAAAAAGTTATGAGCAAAAGATTAAATAGGCAGTCGCTTTTATGGAACTGACAGGACAAATGAACTGGTTGGCCCTTATCCAAAGCTGGGGCGTGTAAATCCAGTTTCTTACAAAACACCAGAGTTTCACTGAAGAAATCATTTTTCTTCTTCTGCCTAAAACTGATGGCGGCTCCATTGTTAACAGAGAAAGAAAGAGATGTGGAGAGAACTTGGCTCAGATAACAGAGAGAACATGGAGCTGTTGTGATGAAATTGACTCGAGAAATGGGGTTCGATTTGATGGTGATTAAATGAAGGTTTTGAATTCTGCTGTTAAGAACAAATTGTAATTAGGGTTAAAATCTGGTTTTGTGAATAAGAGAAGAACAAAAGGGGATCTACATCTGTGGTTGAAACTCGATAGTTGAAGACGAATTGAAGAATGGGTTTCTGATGAACTCAGGAAGTCGATGGGGGGGGGGGGGGTTTGAATATGAAGATACTGGTGGTGTCTCAGGAATCTGACATGGGTTCTGTCGAGATGGTGAATTGGGTTCTCTGAAGCTGCAAATCGAGTGATGAAGAGCCTCAACTGGAACCTGAGATGAATGGGTTTTATTTGTGGTGTGCAGTGAATTGAACAAGCTTTCTTTTGCAGGGGAGCTGTAATGGAGTAGCTTTGGTGGTGGAATGACTTACAGAGCAGCAGGGCAGATATGAGATGATTTGCAAGCACTGATGGTGTTTCTTGGCTCGAGTTTATGAAGATTGTGGATCCCATGGAAGTCAGAGAAGTGTGTGCCTGAGATGGAGCTATGAACTGATGCTGGATGGAAAGATAGCTATGGAGCTGAGAAAGACAATGGATCTGGTTATGTTACAGAGCTGAGTAACTACTGGTGTTGTGAGCAGGTAAGAAGAACTGCTGCAATGGGTTTCAGTGGCAGGATCCCATGGAAGTCATAGAAGTGTGTGCTTGAGATGGAGCTATGAACTGATGCTGGATGGCAGGATAGCTATGGAGCTGAGCAAGACAATGGCTCTGGTTATGTTACAGAGCTGAGTAGCTACTAGTGTTGTGAGCAGGTAAGAATAACTACTGCAATGGGTTTCAGTGGCAGCAGTGGAGTGTTACAGAGAAAAATTGGTGATATGAACTGAATAATTGTGTAGGGATCTGAACTGGGAGAAGAAGAGAAGGCAATAGAAGCTACATAACATGATTCTGGTAGATGTGCATTACAGGGAAAGCAAATAGATCTGGTGGATGTTTACAAAGGGTTCTGAGAAGCAGCAGATGAATTGAAGCTGGTGTTTAGAAGTGTGCAGGTGCTGGTGGATGTATGAGCGGAGGATGAAATTGAGTTGGTGTTGCTGTTGTTGTTGTTACATGGAGGAAGCCAAAGTTTGTTGCAGTGCAAGTATGAGATAAATGGGTACAGGTTGAATATTGCAGCTGAGATTGGGATGAATTTGTGCTGAATAGTATGTGTTGCAGATAATGGATTGTAGGCATTATGATCTTGCAGTAAAGGCAGTATAATGAATGGAACCGATTGTCGGGATGTTGTTGTTGCTGGTGGAGAGTTTTGTTGCTCATAAATGTGAGAACTTGGTTGTATGCACTGAAACTGTTCTGAGTGAACACAAGGGAATGGCTGGGTTGCTAGTATGGCCATGGTGCTGGTGGAAAAGTGGTGGAGTTGCTTGTCAGTTCCACAAGATTGACAAGTCAAATATTTAATGGGCCTATGAGTTTAGTTTGAGGCCTGAATTGCAGTTATGAGTATGGGATGGATGGATTTGGCCGAGATTTACAAGTCAGGAAGTCAGAGAGTATATAAAAGAAGGCTCTCTCTTTTTCAGGGGATAATCTCTTCTTCTACTTTTGTTTTCTCGGGTTTAGAACATGATGCTTTCTTCTATGCTTTTTGTTATGAACTCCATAAACACAAGTACTTGATTTATTTTTATTGGTTAAAGATATAGTCGGATTTTACAAGCATGCTATTTGATTTATGAATTAGTTTTTTCTTAAAATCATCGTTCACTTTCTACGGTTTATAATAATTGCATGATTGACGTATTGCAAATATGATTGAATGTTTGTTTAGTTAAGTCTAGAATTGATTGAACTCACGTCCATATCTATAGCTAATTTAGGGTTCATCATCGAGCGATAACCTTGAATACGAGTATCATGATATGATTATGGTTTGTAGTGATACACTCTTGTAATCATATGTAGAGTTTGACCTTTGTCCGAATTGTCATGCGCAATGTATGACAATTGCATTGATTAGCCTATTTTCGAAACTTAATGCTCCTAGGAATTGAACTTAATTAGCGCAAGGCGTTAGGTTATTTTGTAGGTAGAATTCACATACGCAGCTCTAATATGTGTGTTGATGACTTAGGAAATTTACGGAGTATTCTTGCAATAAGGTATTCTAGGGCTTTTGATGATAGCGAGATTAAATACGAATTATATTCATATATTCAAAAACTTGTTTACAATTGAAGATGAAACCTTTACCCAATATTTCACATCCTTGATTTGCGTGTTTACGTTTTATTGTTTTGCTTTAATCTTATTTTAGTTTATAAAAATCTGAAAACCCCCTTGTTACTTATATAATACCGAAACAAATTGACAATCCAAGACCTCTCTGTGGGAACGATCCTTTCTTGCCCTTGCTATATTTTATATTTTTAGTAGTGAGAAAGTAGTATTATTTTTGACGCATACGAAAACGATCATCCATAGACAATCACTTTCGGAGAAAGGACTTATAGGTAGGAAATTTTTTAGATTGAGGTATATTTGGGTACCCTCGTCTTTTCAATTGGTATCAGAGCAGGCAAACACGAAAAGATCTAACAATTTATGTTTGATGCGATCCAAACTATAAGATATGAGTCAAAGTAGAGTTAAGCGAGAGCGAAAACTAAAGAAAGACTCAGTTAACGTATTGCAAGACGTTGAAAGTTTTGATTTTAAGAAATGCTTAAAAGGAGCTTCTTCATCAAGTTCTACTTGCACTTCTGAGAATAAGTATGAATGTTCTCTAGACGAGACTAAGTTAAGCCCTGTATTCGAAATCAATGATTCAGACTCTGAAAATTTTCTTTTTGATAACGAGAATTTTTTGAGTTCTATGCTTGAATTTCTGATGAAAGATCAAGTGTAAAAACATCTGAACTAAAGGGATTGAGCAAACAATTTCTTTTTTGTTCTAATAAAATTCTTTCAGCACTTGAAAGAGAACGAGATTTAACCTTAAAGCTTCAAAATCTCGATGAAGAGCATAACTTGCTGAAAGAAAAATTCTCATAACAAATACAGAGTCTTGAAGACAAAGTATGTACTAGTCTTTCTCGAGCGGATCTTTTAGAGAAAGATCGTGATGCTACTCTTGAAAAAGTACATTTCTTGGAAGAGAAACTTGCTGATTATGATGCAAGGATTAACTCTCAACAAAAGAGTTTTGAAGAGAAAGAAGGTGAATATCTTTCCCGAGAAAAATGCCTTGAGGCTGATCTAGCTAGTGCTCTTGATAAAATCAAGATGTTGGAAGAAGAAAATTTGGACCTTAAAAAGTTCAATGCTAGCTCAAATAATTTAACCTCAATGTTAGAAGCAAGTAGAAATCATCGTGGTACACGAGGATTGGGCTATAAGGGAATAGATGCTTCAAATATTAGCAAAGAGGTAAAAATTGTTAAAGCTAAAAAATCTTCTAAACCAGAGGCTTTCACTGATACAAAAAATGCTCGTATTTCTTGTAAAGAAGTAAAACCAGTCAAGCCTAAAAATCATGTTCAATCATTCTCTTCAAGTACGACAATCAAAGAGAGCACTTCTGCTAATGTCAAGGAAGCAACAAAGTTGAACAAAGAAAAGAAGAAGAAGAGGAGGAAGAAAAATGGTTGAGCTCCAATGCAAGAGGATCCACAAAAAGGTAACATTAAAACTCACACCTCTTATGTTACTAAACATTGTCGTTATTATGGTAATAAAGGGCATGTGGAATGGAGTTGCAATATTCGTAAGATAAAAGATACTCTTTCTTTTGTATCAAATGAATTGGCTAAGATTTCTCCTCAAAGGAACTCAGATCGGCATTGTCCTAAATTTAGGAAAAATAATTATTATAATGATAGTTCGAATTTTGCATATCACTCGACAAGGTCGTTTCATAAAATACCCAATTATAGAAAGAGAGATGACTTTTTAAATGCAAAAACAAGATCTGATGTTCCAAATTGGAGAAAGGGTATTTCACAAAATATTCAAAAGGACAATGATCCTAATGGTATGAAGGAGAAAGCTGCTCATGCGAAACCCAACTCTAAATGGGTCCCGAAGTCCTCCATAGCCAAGAAGGGACCAAAAGTTAGTCACAAGAATGACTCTTAGCTGTTAATTGTTGATGACAATAATTACAAGAGTTTTCTTGAAAGACTAAAGAGAGACATCATGTCTGAATTCTCTTTTACTAGTGGACGTTGTGATAATGACACTCTTCATCACAAGTCAAAGATGAAAAAAAAAAGATGGAACAAGAGAAAACAAACCAAGCAAGAGGTCAAGAATGATGATTCGGTCTTAGTCACTCGTGACGAACAAGACAAGGATAAACTCAACACAACCTAGTTGTGTTAGAATGTGCATGTTCACCATCGTGCTCAATCTTTTTAAAGGTGAGGAAGCACATAAAAACTGAGCACATGATCTCTCGATTATTATATGACTAATTAACATCTTTAGGGAGATTTATTTTCTTCTGTACTCATACTTTCTCTATATATTTTTGAGTTTTTGATAGAAAAGGTAATTTTGAGTTGATGATGTTGATATCTACTGATCATATATGTGTATCTCTTGCTTTTTTGGTCAAAACGATCCAAAAATTACTGAATTCGGACTTAGTATGCAAAAGTTATGTCTAAAACTGTTTTGTGTATGAATTCGTTTGGAAGTGTGGTATGACCAATTCCTAGAGGAAAATCCATACGAATGAATGTTTATATCTTTGCTTTGAATCAGTTTATGGGATATTTGATTTCGGTTTTCTGACTGTGATATTCGATCTCATAATGTTATGAACCCTTGTGGTTTGGGTGACTTTTTGATTTAGCAGGATTATGTTCTAGACCATGTTTGTAGATGGACATGTGAAACATATTCAAGTTAGATACCATATATATGTGGGGAACCAATCCTAGTACCTAGTCAACCGAATTTTGGAAAGCTAGTGTGACTATGAACAATACTCACATGGAGGTAGAACCGAAACTTGTTTTGGTAGAACCGTTAAACCCATGATTGTGGTTGAATGTTATTTGATCAATCGCATAGCTCTTGAAAGTCAGATGAACCAATTCTAAACTTGTTTGGAAGTGTGGAAAATCGGTTTCAAGGTTGTAAGTATTAAAGAGAACTTACAAAGTTAGGATATCGACATACTTTGAACACGTGTTGTGAATTTTTATTATTTAATTGTTCAAAGTTATTCCTTAATAGCTAAGGGAAGAGAATCCCAGGATCGAAACATAAATAAGTTAAGAATCTTTTAATTAAGTTTATTAATTTCATTTTGTAGGGAAATAAGAATTAGTAATGTGCATTTACTAATTAAAGATTTTCCGAGAGATTTCGATCATTACTTTGGACAGAGCATTTCCAGGAATTATGGAAACCGAATTTGTGCTTTAAAGGATATCTTGAGAATACTTTCGGTTTTGGAAATTCCTTGGTGTCCAAACTTCCTAGTCTATAAATACTGAAGTTTGCATTTCTAGCAAACTAATCCTTCGTAACAGCAAACTACCTCTTGTTGTGTTGCTACTGGTGAAGCCGCCTATTCGGAGAGGAGAGTAGCCTAATTAAGAGAAATCTCTTACGGCCGCTCAATTTAAAGTTTTCTTTTGGATTGAGAAGTTCTAGTCAGTACCGTTGGTGGGAAACTAGATAATTGTGGTTTATCTTTTGTTTTCATTGATTTAATTGATTAACGGTGGTTGAACTTTGATTGCCCCTAGTTTGTTTATGCTTGAGAATCTTTTCTTCTGATATAAGATTCACTCAAACTAGTTCAGAGTTTCAACATGGATCTTTAGACTGTTGTTAGTTCTAAAGACGATCTTGTGATAATCCATTGTTAACAGACTCCGTTCTGTACGTGATTGATCACAAGAGATTCAAATGATTGTGTGCAGGTGTTTATTGAAGATTTGAAGACGAAGAAGATATTGAAGATTTCCTATCTATGAGTTCATAATCTTTGGTGTGCTCAATACTTGTTTCGGTAAAAAGAGGATCCAATTAATAATCGGTTTTATCCTTGTGATAGAATTGGATTGATTAATTGACTAGATCGGCATCAACACAATTCTTTGGATTAAGAGTGTTGATTGCAAAATCTTAACGATTACTTTGGTAATTGAACATGATATAGATCCAAGGGCCTGGCGAAGGAGTTTATGTTAAGATAAACAGAAGAGCCTTTGTCCAACTCATATCACTTGGTTGAAGAGAGTTGATACCAAACAGATTTGTTTTTTGTTTACTGTTTGGAATACGAACCAAAGGAATTGATCCAAGTACGTGACTTATTTATTAGTTGGAGGCGTGGGAATACAGACGGAACTAGGTGAACTATAGGTTTAGTTGCTCGGTCTCAACTATACGAAGTTGGTGTAATTTTGTGTGGCAGCTTAATCCTGGGAGTATTCAATTCTGGACTAGGTCCCGGGTTTTTCTGCATTTGCGGTTTCCTCGTTAACAAAATCCTGCTGTGTCATTTACTTTTATTTTCCTCATTATAATTGTTTTATTATAATTAAAGTAAATCACACAAAAGTTAATTCCTATTTACTTGATAAGTGAATCATATTGTGTTTGGTTAAGTCCGAACCTTTTTATCAAGTAAACATACTTCGTTGTTGTATTGTCTCGATCTCGTATCCATAGACGATCACACGAAGTGTGAACCGATTAGTTGCATTGTCTCGGCTCAGTCCATAGACAATCACTTTCGGATAAAGGACTTATAGGTAGGAAAAGTTTTAGATTGAGGTATATTTGGGTACCCTCGTCTTTTCAGACTTGTATAAATAGGTTTTCGACCTATTTCGAAAAAGGACAAGTGTTACCAACACAATTTTCTAGAAAAAACACCAAGAACTGATAGCTTACATTATACAAGCCAGTTCCATATTCTCATCTCAACACCTTCTTCGCTTCCCTCCCTAAGATCACACCTTCTCCTTCACTTTGTGACCGAAGCAAGTATGGAACGGCCATTTCTTGGTTTAGGCAAGAATTATACAGATTGATCTCTTGAATCTAAAGTACTCTCGTGCAGTGCATTTGTTTAGGGTTTGGATTCATTTCTCGGCGGCACACCCAAATTTACCATTTCTAGCAGAATCAGTTTTTACTCCAAAACAACAAGAAGTCTGAAATATATAAAGTATCCGCAAGAAGTATAAGAATTATCTCTCATTCCTGAAATTCTCCTGGAACCTTTTCTGTTTTGCTAATTAGAGCCCCTAACCAAGCTCAAAATCCAAAAAATTTTGTGTTGTTGGTAGGAAATTTTCTGGCACGAAAATGCTGGGTAGACCATCGAAAATGGATGTCGAACGAAGATTCTATGGCATTTTTGGTAAAAATCCTAATCTCTGGATTTTCTAAAGACGAATTACGATGGAATTCCTCATTCATTCACATGGGTTTTCACTCATTCTACCATCAAGAGACAAGACTCATTCTACTATGAAGACATACGAGGTGGAAACTTACTTGTGCGGCCTTTAAATCACTCAGAGGGTCAGGGTTGCAGACATTACCATTGGAATCACCATTCTTTCCATCCGGTCCTGAATCGTCATGATTTCATTCTTCATCCTCCTCTGAAGATGATTGAGCACCACCATCACCTTGATTCTCCATTGCAATTTCATCATAGAAATAACAACCATAAATATGAGAATTCTTTTCAAGAACATCACAAATAATCGTGTAAAGAGGATACTCACATCAGCGCTTTCTTGATCTTCAGAATATCCAGTAATCGGACTTGATTACCCGACTGTGGTGAATAGAAGATGAAAATATGAGGGTACCCAAATACACCACAATCTTTTATTTATCAACTTATAAGTCCTTTACCAAGTGTGATCGTCTATGGATTAAGTCGTGACAATACAACAAATTCGGTACACACTTCGTGTGATCGTCTATGGATATGAGATCAAGACGATATGACAACAAGATCGCTTGTGTGATTGAATATGGATTCAATATCGAGACGATATGATAACGAAGTGATCACTTGTGTTAGACCATAGCTCGGTTGAACTCACTAAGCGTTGGTATGCCCAAATTTGGTTGTCATATTTTAGTATCAAAACTCATCTAGAGTCGCTTGATTAAATACTAGAGTCAACTTCGTTTAAGTTAGACTAGAAAGTCTAGGAATATTGATACATGCAAGTATTACCCCTAAGACCTGAAGAATGTGAAGAACTAGCGAAATACAACAACGACACCATCCTTCTACTTGAGGTTAGTAATATTGACTTGAATTGTTTCATTCCTAACGTATATCTTAAGTTATAGTATATTGAAAACATAATTGCGAAGATGTATATACTGTACATATTGTATAATACTCTAGTGATTTGACATGGTCATAATTGTACGATCATAGTATTAGGGAATTATACTACGAAGTATAACTCATATGTTTTGAACTTCGTAGATATGACATCGACATAATCTTGTATATATTGTTATGATTATGTGAATGGGTTATGGTGAAGATTTCATCCTAGGAAACAATGTTTTACATTTTTTTAAAGGAAGTACATTCATGAACTTGTTTTGTGAATCGAACGGGAAATCATTAGGCTTATTGATCTGGCCATTCTTTGCAAACACATGGTCTTGGTATTTGATTAGTCACATAGTAGTCTTGGAATACAGGTGAACTAATTCTAAACTTGTTTGTAAGTATGGTATAATCGATTCCAAGAATGTAAATTCATGTAAATATGAAATAAAGATTTACAGTGAAAAGATGTCAACATACTTTGAACACAAACAATAACTCTTATCATTTATTGTTCAATGATATTCCTTAGTACTCAAGGTGATTCTATGCCGAATTAAATTGAGAATCTTTGAATTAAGGTTTTTGGTTTTATATGCTTTAATTACCAACAATTAAATGCATATATATAGAGTATAAAAATTAGTAATGCGCAATTGGAGATTTTCTATTGAGAGATTTCAGAAATGGGACGAGATCCCTCAACAAAAGGTTTTGACAAAATGTTTTAACAAAATTTACTAACCGCGAGATCATATACATCCAACGGCTTGTGTTTTGGATGAAGTGGCACTCGGATATGTGTTTGGAAAATTTACTTCTTCAGACCCACTTAAACTGTTTCTCTGTTTTTCATCGTCTTCTTCCCAAAATACCGGGCAAGCTATTATCAAGCTATTATCCCCGATCATAAACCAAAAAAGATTTATCTTTGTATTTGTTTGCTTATTATTTCTCATTTCCTTAGTATTAGCAATATTTAGATTGAGAAAAACTTAATCCTTCTTCTCAAATAGAAGAAGATCCAAAAACTCCATTTAACTTGAATCTGCAACAAATTGATGTGATTCAAAAATGTAAAATTTGTCATGGTGGATATGGGCCTGTTTTTATACGAAAACCATTAAGCTATTAGACTTATTGTTGTAAAAAAAAAATTTGCGACACCAAACCTGCCGACCTAATATCTTTCCTTATTTAGAACTATTTTAATTAATAAGTAGATTTCCTAATTTGATAGAACTTCTTTAATTGGATCACTTGATTATCAAGTAATTGCGTAGTATAAATACAGTGTCTGAGTCTGTTTGAAGAACATAACTTTAATCAATAGAACTCAGTTCAATTATCTCTTTCCCTTAAGCTCTTAAGCAGAGGTGGTTAACCCCCAACTCAAAGGGTTTTATCCGGGGTTCTTGCATTCTTTTACTGTGTTCTTGTTCTCTTAATTGTGTTCTAGCTATTGTTTGGTCAAGTACCCTAACAACTGGTTCAGAGCTAGATTAGATTTTCCCCTAAATTTTACCAAATTTTTTTTTACGATGACATACACAGAAGACTTGTCTCAACTGCAACAAAGCATTGATGGGGTTACAACAAAACTTGATTCATTAGTCACTACCATTACCAAAAATCATACTCATGATGAGGAAGCTCGTGAAACGAAGAAAGTTGCGGACAAACAGCTTTGTGAAGACGATCGTGCTCTTAGGAAACTTGATTTATCTGAACATACCAAAGAGCTTTCTCAAACTCTTACCGCAGATCTGACTACAGCCCTATCTACATCTTTGGCTACAGCGCTGGGAACTACTTTACGCGCAGTGTTTAGAGAAGTTTATCCTTAACAGGTTCACCATCATAACGGTGCTGCTCCTCTACCACCTCCTCCTCATCCTGGTGGTAATGAAACTAATATTAGGGCTAACTCTATCAATCTTAAATTTCCTACTTTTGATGGAGATGATTCGGATAGTTTGATTTTAGTGTAGATCAGTATTTTAGCTTACATACAGTTGCTGACAATTTGAAGCTAGCCATTGCTTCTGCACATCTTAAGGGTGATGCCAATGCATGCCAATATATGGTATTAGGGCTCCTATGTTTATATTTTCAACTGCTTCTCCCACTACTCAGATTAAACGAAATCCCTTGCCTGCTGGAGTTAAATGACTTACTTGGGAAGAACAGAAAGATAAAAGAGACAAAGGACTTTGCTTTAATTGTGATCAATTATTTACTCATGGTTATTTATGCTTAAAACCGAGATTGTCAATATTAGAGGGAGCTCCAGAAATGGTTGTATCAGATACTCCAAATTAGAATGAAGAAACCATAGAGATTACTGAGGTTGATTATGATGCTGCTATATCATTTAATTCTCTTATGGGTTCTTCTTTCCCTAGAACTATACGTGCTAAAAGTGTTTCTAAAGCTCAGTCTCTTACAATTTTAATTGATTCTGGTGCCACCCATAATTTTCTTCATCCTACTTTAGCTAAACGATGTGGATATTATTTATAAACTAAGGATACTACACTTTGTGTTACGGTTGGTGATGGTGCTCATATTAGTACATTGGGAGATGTTCCCATTACAATGCAAGATTATTCTTTCACTGCTGATTTTCATGTCTTGCCTATCAGTGGATGTGATGTTGTGTTAGGAATATAGTGGCTGAGAACACTGGGAAAGATTTCTTGGGATTTTGAAAAACTAACTATGGGTTTAAACATTAATGGCACTGAAATACAATTATGTGGTCATCATTATTCTACTATAATGCTTTTGGATAGTGTGCCCATGCAACGCTTATTGGCTCGTGAATATTATGGTCTTTTCTTACAGTTTTCTACACAAGCTAGTACTTCATTGAGTGCGATGATCACTGCACCACCTGAGATTCAAAAATTATTGTTTGAATTTGCTGATGTCTTTAAACCTCCAACTTCACTGCCACCAGCAAGATTACATGATCATAAAATTCCCTTAGTACCAGGGTCAGCTCCAGTGAATGTTCGTCCTTACCGTTATCCTCATTTTCAGAAGGATGAAATCGAAAAGATTGTTTTTGAGTTAAGACAAGCTGGGTTTATTCGTTCAATCTCAAGTCCATTTTCTTCTCATGTACTGATGGTTCGTAAGAAAGATGGTTCATGGAGAATGTATGTTGATTACAGAGCTTTGAACAAAATGACAATTAAAGATAGATTCCCCATTCCAATGGTGGATGAATTTATTAGATGAACTTCATGGCGCAATTATATTTACTAAGTTGGATCATCGTTCTGGTTATTATCAGATTCGTCTTTACAAACCTGATATTCAAAAAACTGCATTCAGAACTCATGAGGGTCACTATGAATTTTTAGTGATGCTATTTTAATTTTCAAACACACCAGCTACATTTTAGAGTCTCATGAATGAAATTTTTTGTCCTTATTTGCGAAAGTTTGTTCTTGTTTTTTTCGATGACATCTTGATCTACAATAAGAATATGACATAACATTTGGAACACTTATCCATAGTGTTTGAACTCTTGCGACAACATCAATTATCTGTCAAGGAATCTAAGTGCACTTTTTCCCAACCATCAGTAGGTTATCTTGGACATGTCATGTCTTCTGAAGGTGTTGCAGTGGAAAGTGATAAGATTCAGAGTGTTCTTGATTGGCCAGTCCCAAAAATAGTTAAAAGCTTGAGAGGATTTCTTGGATTGGCAGGCTATTATCGAAAGTTTGTTAAGGATTTTGGGAAAATCAGTGCTCCATTAACTAAGTTGTTAAAAAAAGACTCATTTATATGGACTGATGCATCTACTATTGATTTTCGAGCACTACAACAGGCACTCACTACTACTCCAGTCTTAATATTACCAGATTTTT
Organism: Papaver somniferum; assembly: GCF_003573695.1. Lineage (NCBI taxonomy): Eukaryota > Viridiplantae > Streptophyta > Magnoliopsida > Ranunculales > Papaveraceae > Papaver > Papaver somniferum. The sequence continues at coordinate 19,405,081 of NW_020622934.1, read as the reverse complement.
TAAAGGACTTTTGTTTGGAATGTGACGCTTCTGGTAATGGTTTGGGAGATACTTTAGTGAAATCTCATAGACCAATTGCTTACTATAGCAAGGGTTTGTCAGGTAAGAACTTGAATTTATTTGTTTATGACAAAGAAATGTTGGTCATTGTCTCTGCAGTGCAAAAGCGGAGACCATATTTTCTTGGAAGACATTTTAAGATCTATACAGATCATCACAGCTTGAAATACTTCCTAGATCAACGAATATCTTTGATGGAACAACAAAGATGGTTATCAAAACTGTTGGGGTATGATTATGAGATCATTTTTAGAAGAGGGAAGGAGAACGTTGCTGCTGATGCTTTATCAAAAAACACCAGCCTTCAATTTTCAGCTATCTCTACTCCAATATTTTCAGGTGTCAATGAAATTATTCAGGAAACTCATGCGGATGCATATTTTGGGGTTATAATTGAACAACTGCGCCAAATTCCTAATTCTAAACCACATTTTTCTTATACTGATGGTATTCTGCGTTACAAAGGGAGGATTGTAGTCTCTTCTACTTATGCATGGTGCACTAAACTTTTACATGAGTTTCACTCTACTCCATTGGGTGGACATTCTGGATATTTTCGAACCTACACACGCATTCAACAAAAATTTTATTGGAAGGGTTTGAAGCATTCTGTCAAAGACTTTATTTCTCATTGCGATATTTGTCAGAAGAACAAATCTGAATCTATAGCTCCTCCGGGATTATTGCAGCCTTTACCCATACCTGCTGACGTTTGGATGGATATCTCAATGGATTTTATTGATGGTTTCCCCACTTCTTATCGAAAAACTTCGATTCTGGTGGTTGTTGATAGATTTTCCAAATATGCACACTTTATAGCTCTTATGCACCCATATTCTGCTACTACTATTGCTGAGATATTTGTTCGTGAAATTGTGTGTCTCCATGGCATACCAAGAACCATCATAAGTGATCATGATCCAATTTTCATGAGCAATTTTTGGGAAGCATATTTTGCTTTACAAAACACACAGTTATGCTGCAGCTCAGCTTATCATCCACAGACTGATGGACAAAAAGAGGTGACTAATCGAACTCTTGAGTGTTATTTACGTTGTTTTGCTAGCATTAAGCCATCAGAATGGAGCAAATGGTTGCCTTGGGAAGAATGGCGGTATAATACCAGCCATCACTTAGCTATTAATATGTCACCTTATGAAGATTTGTATAGTCGAGCTCCACCAACTATTTCAAGTTATATTCCTGGCACTACACCTGTTCATGTTGTTGATATTAATTTACGAGCTAGAGATCAGATACTCAAACTTCTTAAGTTCCATCTCCAGGCTGCTCAAGCTAGAATGAAATCTTTTGCTGACAAACATCGTAATGAAAGAAGTTTTGTAGTAAATGATTGGTTATTCCTTCGTTTGCAACCCTATAGACAATTAACAGTGGCAAACCAGCCATATTCTAAACTTTCTCCTCGTTTCTATGGACCTTTTAAAATTATAGAAAGAGTGTGAGAAGTTGCATACAAGTTACAGTTACCGCCCGAAAGTCGTATTCATCCAGTTTTTCATGTTTCACAACTAAAGTTAAAACTTGGATCTTCTGTATCTACGAAGCAGTTTTGCCTGTGGTGGTTGATTATGAGAAATGGGAGCCTGAAACTATTCTTGAAAGGAAGATGTTCAAGAAAGGAAATCAAGCTGGTATTAAATGGCTCATACACTGGAAGGATCATTCGAAAGAAGATGCAACATGGGAAGATGCAGATGAGATACTTTTACGTTTTCCAGAAATTGAGGCTTGAGGACAAGCGGTTTTTCAAGCGGGGTGGAATATTGCGACACCAAACCTGCCGACCTACTATCTTTACTTATTTAGAACTACTTTAATTAATACGTAGCTTTCCTAGTTTGATAGAACTTCTTTAATTGCATCACTTGCTTATCTAGTAATTGCGTAGTATAAATACAGTGTTTGAGTCTGTTTGAGGAACATAACTTTAATCAATAGAACTCAGTTCAATTATCTCTTTCCCTTAAACTCTTAAGCAGAGGTGGTTAACCCCCAACTCAAAGGGTTTTATCCGGGGTTCTTGCATTCTTTTACTGTGTTCTTGTTCTCTTAACTGTATTCTAGCTATTGTTTGGTCAAGGACCCTAACAAAAAACTTCATAAATTACACCGCACTGTAGATTATCGTTATGAGATCTTATTTCCTCTATTAATATGTATCTTGTTAATCTTCATGGGTATGCTAGTAATCCAAGAGGTTTATAAATTTACTACCAGATATCATAAGAGACCTGAAATCTGATTACGGATTAGTTCTTCTCCTTCCTCCCAAATCCGGGTCTTAAGATTAATATTGACGATCCAATACATACTATTTTGATTTGTCTTTACCATTCACAAATTTCTTTTAAACATTTACGAAATTAAAAAAAATAATCAAACTTTTGTGCGAAAAATGTTCAACCCTAGAGATCAGAAATTCAGGAGATGCACTTCACGGTAATATAGAAAGAAGATGAATGTTCACCCTAATATATTTAGGTTTGGTCCAACAAATTGTATCAACCAAACACAAACTACAAGTGAATTAAGCACCATTTCATACCGTTAGATATATAGGATCTCACGGTTAGTAATTTTTGTTAAAAGGTTTTGTCAAAACCTTTTGTCGAGGGATCCCGACCCTTTAGAAATATTGGACAAGCATTTATTGGAATTATGAAAAACCAAATCTTGTCGTTCATTGCATATCCTGGGAATATTTTCGGTTTTGGAAATTCCTTGATGTCCAAACATCCTTGGTCTATAAATACCTGATTTTGCATTTCTAGCAAACTATCCTAAGAGCTAAGCAAACTGCATTTCTTGTTGTTTCTGGTGGATCCGTCTATTCGGAGACGAAAGTATCATAATTAGGTGAAATCTCTTATGACCGCTCGTTTAAAGACTTTTGTGGGATCAAGAAGCTCTACGAGTATCGTTGGTGAGAAAATAGATAATTTCATTGTTATTAGTTTTCGATTGATTTGATTGACTAATTAGATGAAAGTATCCTAATTAGATGAAACTCTACGAGTATCGTTGGTGCGAAACCAGATAACTGCATTGTTATTGTAGTTTTCGATTATTAATTTTATTGACTAACAGTTGTTGAAACTTTGATTGCACATAGTTTGTTTATTCTTGAGAATATTCTCTTCTGATATAAGATTCACTCAAACTAGATCGAAGTATCAACGGGATATTTAGAACTGTTGTTAGATTTAAAGACATCTTGTGATAATCGATTGTTAACAGACTCTGTTTTGTGCGTGATTGATCACAAGAGATTCAAGTGGTGTTGTGCAGGTTATTGAAAATTAAAGAAGATTTGAAGACGAAGAAGATTCTTTATTGTTTTTCGGATCTTGTGAATTTGTGTGCACAAACCTTGATCGACTGGGATCCAACTAGAATCGTATTTACTCGATTGATTAGTTGCGTCAGATCGGCATTCTCGATATATCTCTTTGAGATTTATTTTGATTGAGTGCAAATCTATACTTGACTATTTTGGTAGTTAAAGTTAGATTGATCTAACCAGCCAAAGGAGTTTATCAGATTACACATAAGATCCTTTGTCAACGACTCATCTACTATATCTCTAGCAAATATTTATCAGAGTGGTTACCAAACAGATTCTTCCTTTGTTGTTTGGAATACAATCCAAAGGATTTTCTATTCGCGTGCGTGACTGTAGAAGTCGAAGGCACATGGATACTAAGGGAAGTAAGTATCTAGGGGTAGTCTGTTTGGTCTCAACTATATGAAGTTGGTTTAGATTTTGTATAGAGGCTTAATTTTAAGAGTATTCAAACTGGACTAGGTCCCCGGGGTTTTTTGCATTTGCGGTTTACTCGTTAAAAAAATCTTATTGTGTCTTTTACTTTTATTTTCGCATTATAATTGTTATTATAATAAAGTAAAATACACATACGTTAACTCCGTTATACTTGATAGTGATCCTATAGAGTTTGGTTAATTTTGTACCTATGATCAAGTATCACACTTTTGATTGTTGTATCGTCTCGATCTTGTATCCATAGTCAATCACATAAGTTATCTTGTTGTCGTATTGTCTCGATCTCGTATCCATAGAGACGATCACACAAAGTGTGAATACCGAAGTTGTTGTATTGTCTCGACTTTTTCCATAGACCATCACACTTGGTAAGAGGACCTACAGGTTGAAACAAAAAGATTGTGGTGTATTTGGGTACCCTAATCTTTTCAACTTGATAATAGGTTCGGTAATAACCGAAACTCTATAGGATCAATATCAAGTGTTATGGATTAACGTACAAGTGCAATTTACTTTAATTATAATAGAAAATTATAATGCGGAAAAATAAAGTATATGGCACAACAAGATTTTCGAGGAAACCTCAAATGCAGAAAAACCCCGGGACCCTGTCCAGTTTTGAATGCTTTTAGAATTAAGCCGTTATACAAAATCTAATACCAACTTCATATAGTTGATACCAAGCAAACTACCCCTAGCTACTTAGTTTCCTCAGTATCCCTACGCCTTCGAATTCTAGAGTCACGCACGTGAATCACCAATCCTTTAGATCGTATTTCAAACAGTAAAGGATAAATCTGTTTCGTAACCACTCTATTCAATCTTGGTAATAAGATACTTGAGTCGTTGACAAAGACTCTTCTGTTTAATATAATAAACTTCTTTGTATGGTTAGATCAATCTATCTTTTGATTACCGAAATAATCAAACTATATATTTGCAATAAATCAATATAGGTATCAAAGAGAAACTATAAGGTGATGTCGATCTCACGCAACTAATCAATCAAGTTTATCAAAGATAAACACGATTCTAATTGGATCCCAGCCGATCAAGGTTTGTGCACACAATTCACAAGATATGAAAACTAATAAGAAAACTTCATCGTCTTCGAATCTTCGTTTGTCTTTAATAACCTGCACAACACGACTTGAAACCTCTTGTGATCAATCACGCACAGAACGGAGTCCATTAACAATGGATTATCAGAAGATATCTTTAGATCCGAAGATGGTTCTAAATATCCCGTCAACACTTTGATCTAGTTTGAGTGAATCTTATATCAAAAGAGAATATTTTCAAGAATAAACAAACTAGGTGCAATGAAAGTTTCAACAACTGTTAGTCAATCAAATCAATAATCGAAAACTACAATAACAATGCAGTTATCTGGTTTCGCACCAACGATACTCGTAGAGTTTCATCTAATTAGGATACTTTCCTCTCCAGATAGACGGCTCCACCAAAAACAACAAGAATGAAGTTTGCCTAACTCTTATGATAGTTTGCAAGAAATGAAAACTCTATTATTTATACACTAAGGTTGTTTGGACAACAAGGAAATTCCAAAACCGAATATATTCTCAAGATATTCACATTAAAGTACCTAATTTCGGTTTTCCTATTTCCACATAAATGCCAAACCATATTTTCGAAAAATCTCATAAAAAACTTATGTTGTTAGTCTAGCACATTAGCTAATAATATTTTCCAGAGCATGTGCTATAATTTCCGGTAATTAAAACATATATGATGAAAATCATAATTAAATGTTTTTCACTTTTTTGGATATGGGAACACATTGAGTATCAAGGTTTATCTTTGAACAATAAATGATAAGATCTATGTACATGTATTATTATCTTCTCCAAATCTCAATTGTATCACAACTTTTAAGTAATACTACGGTGATATGTTTCTCCCCCTTAATCAATACTTACATCTTTTGCATAATAGGTGAAACTTATATATTATTGATCCACTCCCCCTTACATAATGATCCGTAAACCATACGTATGTAGTGCAAAACCACTAATTAATTCTCATCTTTTTGTCAATAAAAATTGGGAAAGGTACGAAAATCATGGGATCGTAATGAATTCAACCAAAAGATATTTCAAGATTTAAAGAGAGTTAGAGATAATACATAATAACATAGTTAATATGTAACTCCTCATATCAACTTTATTGGGAGGATATCACATAGTAAGAAAATACTTAGCGCTCATCTAGGAGATTTAAGATACAAGCATCCCTTTTTAAATTCCACGGTCACACACCCCGCAAACATATAACACTTAAGCACTAGTTCATTAAAGAACTCTCCCTCATTTGATGTCATTCCCAAGAGAACAACATGAGTGACCTTACTTTATGAAAAGAACAAATCACACGGATTTGTTTCATGAATATCGACTTAAACTAATCTCAATGCCAGTTACGAACAAAGAGATAATTTTAATCGGTATGACTCAACATCTGAAAATATTACGGAGTGTGTCATGCAGTAATAACACAAAAGTATGATCACAAGTAGATCGATACTGCGAAAATTCTCAAAGAGTTTGTTCTATTTTCCGTTTATAAAAAATATAATAGGTTTAACTTCTGAGCATATATGAAATATCAGTTCGATTTACGAAAATTTAAAGGCATATATATTTCAGAAGACTTTTGCAATAGTTAAATCAATAATGATTACATACTGTAAGTTTATCTTCCAAAAACTCTAGAATTTAAATAAATAAATCTAAAAACATGTAAGATAAAAATCGCTGGAAATAGCTTGTGTAATCAAAAATTTTGTTATGCCAAACCTTAGTTATCCTTTTCAAAAGCAATAATAAATTCTCACAAGAAGTTTCCTTGGAAAATAACACAGAAAACAAAATAAGAAGAACTATAATTCATATGTAGTCTGCGACTTGTGTTTTGAGAGAACCAAGATCATCGAATGCTTTACCCAGTCCGAATTAAGAAGCTTGAGATCCCTTTTGGCAGAAGACAATTGTTCGAACACAACTTTTATGTCACTCATAATGTTACCGACCAAATCACGGGACATCTGAACCGGTCTTGACCTTGTATGTTCTTGCGCAAAGTAACAGGAAATGGTGACAAGATTATCGTAAAACTCAATAATTCTTGTGGAACCTTCATCCTCCATCTTCTTGTTATCTTCCTCTGTGTTGTTTAATACCTTAGAAGCATCCATGGTTTGTGAACGTTCTCGAGTTATTCCAGCACTTTGTATATAATACAAGGTAGGCGTACCTTGAATATATATAGATATCACAGTTTCTAGGTTAAGGATACTGAGGGAAAAGATATCCTTTCTAGAATCTTCTGAAGAGGTTTTTGAAAAACTGGGGGGGGGGGGGGTATAACAACCACACCCAATAGTTTGTTCGGAAATCTGTATAGACTAAACTCCAATATAATTTCGAGAGCACCAACTTAAAAGTGAGACTCAATCAAGAAATATATCAAAGAGATGCATATCTATTTCTCAATACAATCAGCAAATCGAACATACAGAAATCCGTGAGCCTGATTGATGTGAGAAATAACTTGAAAGGTACCAAAGACCAATACTCAAGTGTTAATCAAGTTATATCCAACAAACAAGGTCGGATTTATCAACTGATTAAACTACACACATCCTGTGATATTTCAATTATATAAACAAATATAATGCGGAAAAGAAATAGCATATACACCAGAAATTTTGTTAACGAGGAAACCACAAATGTAGAAAAACCCTGGGACCTTATCCAGCATTGAACACCACATTATATTAAGCCGCTACAGACACTATCCTACTACAAGTTAACTTCAGACTGGAATGTAGTTGGTCCCTAACCAAGTCTCACATCGATTAAGGTACAGTCGTGTTCCTTACGCCTCTAGAACTATGCCGGATTCTACGCACTTGATTCCCTTAGCTGATCTCACCCACAACTAAGAGTTGCTACAACCCAAAGTCGAAGACTATAAACAAATATGTCTCCCACAAATATGTCTATTATTTATTCGTTTTTTTGTCATGTCTTTTGATAAATCAAGGTGAACAGTAACCAATTTATAATCCGGTCTTATACTCCCTAAGAGCAGCCTAAAAATACCAATCACCTCACAATAACCCAACTGATTAACAGAAAAAGTTATTGCGGAATCACACGAGTCTGATACGAAGAACTATTGTGATTACTTTTTATATCTTACCTATCGGAGATAATCTCGAGTAAATCTTAGAGAAGATAAAACTCAATAGATAAAACAAGTAAGATTAAAATACTCAACTACATAGAAAATAGCTGGATCTGATTTACATAGCCTTACATAGGAAAGTACTGGTATTAGGTTTTCCAGTTGCTAAAGTTCTCCCTTACATAGCCTTTCAAATCAGGGTTGCTTACAATCAAAGATAAGATAGTTTAATAACAAAGCATTCAATATTCATCGTTAGATGAAATCCTGATTTAAGATTCAAGCCAAGTATGCTTAGAAATTAAGCAATCAATCTCCACTATTAGATGGTCTTAGCTTGTTACACACAAATGAAATATACTTATATTTAGATACGGGTAACCGTACCTAAACGTGTATATTGATTTGGATCAATAACAATTAACCGAAGTTAGCCATATGAACATATTTGTGTTAGCCGTAATCATCTAACACTTCTAGATCAAATGTGATGATCAATTAATCATGAAAGATAATCAAATGAATTTAATTGTGTTTCAAATAGATTTGTTCAATTGTTCACTATCTCATAGAAATATATATGAACAAATTGAATCAAAATTGGATTGATTCGTAATCGTACAAAGTACTTATACAATAATCAATTCATGAACATTAATCCACGGTTTGCAAAGTTAATTTGCATTCCTTAAATCATAAATGTTTTAGCTCATGAGTATAAGAATCATACATAACCGATTTTAGAACTTAACCACTATGTTCGCAAACTAGGTATGTGTACAATAGCTCCGGACCTGATAGACACATTTTTGTGTCTGATATAATCTCAATTGTATATATTGTTAGTGCTCGATTTTGTATTTATTTTGGCTTTTTATGTCTTTGTAGGTGTTTTTGGAAAAATAAGATTTTGTGGCGAAATTGGCTCGAAAAGTTTTCGGAAAGCACCCGGAGGACATTTGCTATTCGGATTCCCATTTTGGATAAGGGGCACCCGAATTGTTAAGGGCCACCCACATGTTATTCATACCCCATCAGAGGATAGGGGGTGTCCCTTATTCTTCCCCATTTAAACATATTTTGGCGGGAACAAATTTACAGAGCCGTGACTTCCCAGTTTGGATTTGAACGATAATCTCTCATGGATTTTTAGTGGAAGTACGTGGGTATGGGCCTGTTAGGATTATGGATGCTAGCTAATGGACTTGGACGCGGAAGAAACATGATTATTACACGTTGATTTGTTAAAACAGGGAAGAATACTCACTCGGATTCTGTTGGTTCTATTCTTGGAAATTTCGTGCAGTAATGGAGCCATATATTCTGTTAGATTCGTTTTGATCTTCATAGAGTTTTTGGAGAGTTTGGAAAGAGCTAGAAGCCGCATATAAGAGAAAAATAAAAGGAAAGTACCGTGACCGGCGGGAAAAAAAAAAAGAAGTTTTCTCCGAGTTTTAATCGGATTGTGGTGGATATAAAAGGTAGAGGAAGTCATAACAGAGGACAGAGAGACTTTGGGGGTCGTACGGAGGCTTTGGGGGTAGTTGTAGAGAAGACCAGGGAGCTGCAGAAAGTTTCCTGCTGCTGCAGGAAGAAGAAGAACACGAAGAACTTTATGCTTCTAAGGACAGTCGCAAAAGAACGTTGTAACCATACGACACAGAAAATAGTCGTACATTAGCAGTCTTATTTTATTTGTCACCTTCGTAATAGTCGATCTGTAACGTTTATAACTGTTGTTGTTTCGCAGTTTTGTTCTTTTTCACTATATTTATTCAGTAAAACACCTTCTTGAGCTATGGATTATTATTTTGTGCATGTTTTTGATATGAGAAGCTAAACCCCAACACTGGGATGACGGAGGAAGCCATATTTCGTACGTGTGGTAATTATATTTAATTTTTTTTATGACTTTTTGCATTAATTTAATTGTTTTATGATTTTTCTTAATTAGTTGTGAAGTCGTATGATGATGTGTGCTTGGTCTAAGTGCTTTTGATGCATCATGCTAGTGATTTACAGTTAATATTTTTAAAATCTACCCTGGCAAAGAATTAGAGTCAATAAACAAGAGCTATAATTTTCTAAGAATTGATTTTTGAACCACATGGTATGAGGTTTGGTGGAATCCTGAGTCTCAGTACTCTCTCGACATTGTGACAAACCTTGTGTATATATTTTCTTTATTTTTATTTTTTTCTATTATTAAGTCTGAAATTGATTCTATACAAGTCCGAGTTGAACGAACTTTATTTACCACTTAAAAAACTACACCAATTTTTGGCGCCGCCGACGCGGATTTGTATTTAGATTTGTTTTAGGTTTGTTTTTATTTTTATTATTTTTTTTGTTTTGTTCTTTTTTACGCGTTTTGGTATTTTTCGATTCTTTTCAGATTTGGAGCGAAGCTACAAGGAAAGAAAAGTACTATAAAAGGAAAGCATCGCCAAAGAAGGAAAGAAAAGAGGAATCCGAAAGGAGTGAAGAAGAAGATTTTGTATATAGTTATTTTTTTTTATTTTTAGAAACTGTAAATAGGATTTTATTTTTGTAATTTTTCTTTTCCTTTTTGGACATTTTTATTTTTGGACTTGGACATTTTTATTTTTAAACCCTAAGGAAGGGTTAAAATTAAATATAAACTGTTTGCAGGGAAGGACGACAGTTACGATACTGTCTCGGCCCCTCTGGTTCGTACACTGTCATAGGAGTCGGTGGCCTGAGTCGACTTCAACGGTTCATCGCCCGTCTGGTACGGGAGGTAAGACTCTATCCACCCATGAATCCCCTGTCAGTGGGTTTTATTTTGTGTGACAACTCACACCCCTGCAGTAGAATGTCGAACCGGTATTACAATAGCCAATACAACGAATATCCGACTGAGTTTCAAAGCGGACATTACTACTTTGACCATAGTGTGAATAGGAGTTGGGAACATCATCCTTTTGAAGATTATGGTCCATACCATGGTGAGACCAATTACTATCCACATATGCACCGGTCATATGAGCAAAATTCTTATATTTCTCCTTTAGAAGAGTCTCTCAGGAAGTTAGAAGAGTCGACACGTAGGATAGCTGAGATGAATAACTTAGTTTATGACGAAAGAAAACTTTATTTAGAGGAATCCCTCAAGATGATAGCTGAGACGAACGAAAGAATTGCTCGAAATAATCTTAATTTTCAATACAGTGTCTCCAATAATACCCTTGAAAATGAGGATAGTTATTTGCATAATCAAGATGACGAGGATATAATTGGTAACACTACTTGTTGTTTAGATGAGGTTCAACCATTTTCATGTTATTATAATGATTATGATGAGGATAATGTTGATGAAGAATTTGAAATAAATAAGCATAGTGATCAGGAATTTGATACTCCAACTGAGCTTAATAATAATATTATTTCTAGTTCAAATCCAAATAATTTTAATAATTATTCACCTATTCAAAAAGACGAGGATTTGACTAGAGATACCCCCGTTTTAGACGATATAGTATTTCCTTTTGATTACGAAGCTAATAATGGTTTAGAGGAACGAGTTTATTTTGAGTCTAGCGATTTAGAAACAATAGACTTAGAAAAAGAAAATGAACTCGTCGATATGAGTGAGGATGTACCCGACTTAGAAGAATCAATTGACCATTTTCATGAGTTAGATGACCTTGAAATTAGGGAAGTTGTGACTAGTCTTTCTAGAGACACTGAAAACTCGAGGTTTGGGGGTGATTATCATTCTCCATGTGATTTAACTCTTCGAAAGATACCTCACTTGGGACTTGACATATGTTCCTCAACCATTTTACAAGATTATCTTCATACACGTTTTCCTGAACCTAGTGATGTCCACAAGAAATTTCAGTTATTAGAAACACATCCTCTGGTTGATGTGGTTTACCCAAGCTATGATACCCAGATTGACTTTGTTTTCCCACCAAATATTTTTCTTCCAAATGTGGGAATGTTTGATTTTCAAATGTGTCGAATATTAAGTTTTGAAACTAAACCTAATTACTTTAGGAGATTAGGGTCGACATACTTGTTTAAGGAAGATCACCACTCTCATTGTGGTCGGCTGTGTAAGTCAAATCTGATTGACTTAGAGGATCCTCAATTATTCAGGTTATTATTATGTGCTTCTAAGTTTTTATTTGAGTTTTTCCAGACTCTAGAACCTGAATATTTGGATCTAACCTATGAGGAAATGCAACCCATGAAAATATTTTATTTGGACCCAGTTATAGATCCTGAACCTGAACCACAGCTGGATGTAGTTGTCTTAAACAGGAAACTAGACAAGGATGTGCTTTATTTGTTCATTTTCTTGGCATGTTGCAGATTCCTTTTACTTGTGATAGCTCTATTTGGTTTTGATGACCCACAGATATTTCGGCTATTACTTTATGATTTTATAAGGTGACTAATCCTTTCTTAGTCTGGCTGAAGACATTAAACTTAGCATTTCTTGGGAGGTAACCCATTCTCATGCAACACGGTAATATATTTCCTTATCTCTTTTGCTTCAAATGGTAACAGTTTCTCCTTGTTCATGCTTTTAATTTGATCTTTAGAACATTGAGGACAATGTTATATTTAAGTTTGGGGGTATAGGAGAAACTTTTTAGTTGCACAACTAAACTCCAGAGCCTAGAAATTTATACTTATTAAGGATGGCACTAACCAATCTAAGTGGATGGAAGCATTTTGGTTGTAGGAGTTGAGGAACCAATCTGACTAGATGGCAACATCTAAAGAGTCTATTCATAAAAGCACAGAGCTCAGGTGTTATAAATAACATGATAGTTTCACCATATCTCGTTGAGTCCTTTTCACTTCTGTTTTTATTTTATTTTGTTTTTAAACTATGTTTCTCTAAGTGATTAGGTGGGGCTCACGATTCAAGTGGTTACCAATGCTAGGGCGAATTAGAGTGATTGAGATACAAAAAAAAAAAAAAAAAAAAAAAAAAGTTGATACCAGACCATCAGACCAACTGGAATAAATTCAATAAAGTCGACCACTGGAACCCTTGTATATGCCAGTTGTGTTGACCTAGAGTTAAGATTATCAAACACTGGTTCCCTTGAATATGCCAGTGTGTTGATATTAGTCAGACTAGTATCTCAGTCCATTAGGATAGGTTCATTTTGGCGGAGGCCTTCAGACAGATATGAGAAACACCGTTCACCTAGTAAACATCAAAACCATCTATGTTTTTCTATATCCATCTTCTTGATCTATCCATGTGATTAGTTTCGACTCCGGATATTGATGTCCATAGTGCAACTATCTGAGTAGAGCCCTGTCACTTCATATGAATTTTAGTATGCTTGAGTGCAAACTCGTGTACAACAATTGGAATTTCGCATCAGGGTACTTCCTCCTGTAGTCAATAAGTATGCCAACCAAGGAGATTCTTTAGTTCCTTCCAAGGTTCTGTGTAGATAGCTAGGGTCTGGAGTAAAAAGGTTTTGTGGGTATACCTCTGGTAAGCCCTCCGGAGACAACACTCTGCCACTAGGGACACCTAGGGGTTTAAAGGCTTATTGCATACGCTAAATACAATCGACGAGGCCTGCGACAGTGAGTTAGGATTTTATTTATATTTTATTTTTGCTCGAGGACTAGCAAATAATAGGTTTGGGGGTATTTGATAGACACATTTTTGTGTCTGATATAATCTCAATTGTATATATTGTTAGTGCTCGATTTTGTATTTATTTTGGCTTATTATGTCTTTGTAGGTGTTTTTGGAAAAATAAGATTTTGTGGCGAAATTGGCTCGAAAAGTTTTCGGAAAGCACCCGGAGGACATTTGTTATTCGGATTCCCATTTTGGATAAGGGGCACCCGAATTGTTAAGGGCCACCCATCTATTATTCATACCCCATCATAGGATAGGGGGCGTCCCTTATTCTTCCCCATTTAAACATATTTTGGCGGGAACAAATTTACAGAGCCGTGACTTCCCAGTTTGGATTTGAACGATAATATCTCATGGATTTTTAGTGGAAGTACGTGGGTATGGGCCTGTTAGGATTATGGATGCTAGCTAATAGACTTGGACGCGGAAGAAACATGATTATTACACGTTGATTTGTTAAAACAGGGAAGAATACTCACACGGATTCTGTTGGTTCTATTCTTGGAAATTTCGTGCAGTAATGGAGCCATATATTCTGTTAGATTCGTTTTGATCTTATAGAGTTTTTGGAGAGTTTGGAAAGAGCTAGAAGCCGCATATAAGAGAAAAATAAAAGGAAAGTACCGTGACCGGCGGGAGAAAAAAAAGAAGTTTTCTCCGAGTTTTAATCGGCTTGTGGTGGATATAAAAGGTAGAGGAAGTCATAACAGAGGACAGAGAGACTTTGGGGGTCGTACGGAGGCTTTGGGGGTAGTTGTAGAGAAGACCAGGGAGCTGCAGAAAGTTTCCTGCTGCTGCAGGAAGAAGAAGAACACGAAGAACTTTATGCTGCTAAGGACAGTCGCAAAAGAACGTTGTAACCATACGACACAGAAAATAGTCGTACATTAGCAGTCTTATTTTATTTGTCACCTTCGTAATAGTCGATCTGTAACGTGTATAACTGTTGTTGTTTCGCAGTTTTGTTCTTTTTCACTATATTTATTCAGTAAAACACCTTCTTGAGCTATGGATTATTATTTTGTGCATGTTTTTGATATGAGAAGCTAAACCCCAACACTGGGATGACGGAGGAAGCCATATTTCATACGTTTGGTAATTATATTTAATTCTTTTTATGACGTTTTGCATTAATTTAATTGTTTTATGATTTTTCTTAATTAGTTGTGAAGTCGTATGATGATGTGTGCTTGGTCTAAGTGCTTTTGATGCATCATGCTAGTGATTTACAGTTAATATTTTTAAAATCTACCCTGGCAAAGAATTAAAGTCAATAAACAAGAGCTATAATTATCTAAGAATTGATTTTTGAACCACATGGTATGAGGTTTGGTGGAATCCTGAGTCTCAGTACTCTCTCGACATTGTGACAAACCTTGTGTATATATTTTCTTTATTTTTATTGTTTTCTATTATTAAGTCTGAAATTGATTCTATACAAGTCCGAGTTGAACGAACTTTATTTACCACTTAAAAAACTACACCAAATTTTGGCGCCGCCGACGCGGATTTGTATTTAGATTTGTTTTAGGTTTTATTATTTTTTTTGTTTTGTTCTTTTTTACGCGTTTTGGTATTTTTCGATTCTTTTCAGATTTGGAGCGAAGCTACAAGGAAAGAAAAGTACTATAAAAGGAAAGCATCGCCAAAGAAGGAAAGAAAAGAGGAATCCGAAAGGAGTGAAGAAGAAGATTTTGTATATAGTTATTTTTTTTTATTTTTAGAAACTGTAAATAGGATTTTATTTTTGTAATTTTTCTTTTCCTTTTTGGACATTTTTATTTTTGGACTTGGACATTTTTATTTTTAAACCCTAAGGAAGGGTTAAAATTAAATATAAACTGTTTGCAGGGAAGGACGACAGTTACGATACTGTCTCGGCCCCTCTGGTTCGTACACTGTCATAGGAGTCGGTGGCCTGAGTCGACTTCAACGGTTCATCTCCCGTCTGGTACGGGAGGTAAGACTCTATCCACCCATGAATCCCCTGTCAGTGGGTTTTATTTTGTGTGACAACTCACACCCCTGCAGTAGAATGTCGAACCGGTATTACAATAGCCAATACAACGAATATCCGACTGAGTTTCAAAATGGACATTACTACTTTGACCATAGTGTGAATAGGAGTTGGGAACATCAGCCTTTTGAAGATTATGGTCCATACCATGGTGAGCCCAATTACTATCCACATACGCACCGGTCATATGAGCAAAATTCTTATATTTCTCCTTTAGAAGAGTCTCTCAGGAAGTTAGAAGAGTCGACACGTAGGATAGCTGAGATGAATAACTTAGTTTATGACGAAAGAAAACTTTATTTAGAGGAATCCCTCAAGCTGATAGCTGAGACGAACGAAAGAATTGCTCGAAATAATCTTAATTTTCAATACAGTGTCTCCAATAATACCCTTGAAAATGAGGATAGTTATTTGCATAATCAAGATGACGAGGATATAATTGGTAACACTACTTGTTGTTTAGATGAGGTTCAACCATTTTCATGTTATTATAATGATTATGATGAGGATAGTGTTGATGAAGAATTTGAAATAAATAAGCATAGTGATCAGGAATTTGCTACTCTCTCGACATTGTGAACCACATAGTATGAGGTTTGGTGGAATCCTGAGTCTCAGTACTCTCTCGACATTGTGACAAACCTTGTGTATATATTTTCTTTATTTTTATTGTTTTCTATTATTAAGTCTGAAATTGAGTCTACACAAGTCCGAGTTGAACGAACTTTATTTACCACTTAAAAAACTACATCAGGACCTTGGCCTAGTTAAGCTGTTCGCAAACCCGGTTCGCGAACAACCGTCCCGGATCCAACTCAGGTAAACTCGTTCGCATACTAAGTATGCAAAAAATAGTTCCGGACCTTCTCAGGTAAATCCGTTCGCATACTAGGTGTGCAAACAAAAGTTCCGGACCTGAATCATAACAAAACAGTTTACATACTAGGTTTGCATACCGTGTTGTATCCAGACATGGGTAATTGTTCTAAACTCTCATTTCAATCATTGAAACATCCTTATAACGCGACAATGATAATATCACACATACCATTAGCTTCAAGTAATTTTCAAGTGATCGAATGATCTATACGAAACTTCCCAAGCTAACATTAAATGATTGTCTCACGCAAATCATGTAAGATGTTCAAGGTAATTTTCACATGATCATCTTTTGACTTAATATTTAGTTTCAAACAAATAAATTGTTTCCAACTAAACTCGTCAAGAATATGATGAACATGGCTAAGGAAAAAAGCTTCCAACATATATTTCGAGAAATAGATAAGCGAGATAAACTCAGCTCGAAATATCAAATGTGTATAATGTAAAAGTCTATATAACTATACGACTTAGTCTCATTAAAAGATAAAATATAATAGACGTCTGAGTGATAGATAAAGTTTTAGTCTCCATATACCTTTTGTTGATGAAGTTCCTCCAAGCTCTTCAGTAGATCTCCTTCTTCAATTGGTAAACGCCGTTAAGTCTAAATATGAACTACACACTTCTATCCTAATCCGAGACATAGCTATAAGTAGACTAAAAAGCAAGTATATAGTTTTGATCAACTAAACTTGACAAACAAGCTTGAGATAGCAACGCTTGCAAGTTCGACCGAGCAGTTCTCTAACAGTTTTAACTCATTATTTTCATAGGTTCACACCGACTTTGTAACTCACACGCATATGGGTTAGTGAGCACATGAATTTGTGACCATACTCATAGAAGCTGACAAATATAATCAACCTTGTTCTTAGATCAATGGATAGAGATCTAGAGCACAAGAGGTAGTTGAGATTTTTATTTGACATAACCAAAGATGAACCACGTAATGGTGAAAATCAAAGATAAAAACAAAGTAGATAACACAAAATACATTATGTGTCAAGAAGGAGTTTGTTACCTTTCTTGAACAGATCGTGCTTCTTCCTTTTCATGCTCTAGGAGGAGGCACGATATACCGAAATCAAGTTATGTTATGGTAAGCATCCGTAAAATGCCCATCATGAACAACAATATTATTTGGTAAGCTTCCATGTTTGGTACCTGCTATGTCTTGAGCACAATATATTACTAAGGGAAAAAGAGGTAGAAATCTTACATGTATTTATGTGCTTCTAAGACGGATTTCTTCAGTATCATATTCTTCCCATTATTCTCTCCAAGGGAAATCAGAATGACTATTCTTGTGCAAGTTAGTAGCTTTATCCAATTGGGAGCACCGAATCCTTTCTTTGTATTTACAAAGTTAACCTTTTGATAATCATTACAATTGTGAAATGGCTTTATATGACGTTATATGCAAATCTTGGTTTATCGCATCACTGATTCCTTGCCTAAAGGTTGGACGTTGACAACCCGTAATGTCAAAGGTACTAGCGTTAACATATAATCTAGATTCGATCACTTCTGGTGATGCCCAAATAAGAACATCGTAAAGTTTTTTTTCCCTTAAACGACATTCCCTTTGCAGGTGACATATTCTTCCAAAAAAATAGCAAATATAAGGAATGTTATTACCTGGATTCGTTTGTGCTAGCTTTGGAGGTTGATGTGATTTGAACCGTAATTTCCGGTGTAGGTAATTCACTTTTTCCATCAGTGGAGACCTTTATTTGAGAAGAATCACTAGCTTTGACGAATTTTACTTCGACTTAGAGCATCTATTCCCTTATAGCCAATCCCCGTGTATCGCGATGATTTTACTTGCTCCTAGCATAGTAGTTAATTTGTTTGAACTAGCATCGAACTTTTTCAAGTCTTCTTCCATCAACTTGATCTTTTATCAAATTAAGGAAGTCGTTAAATCAGCCTCAAGTTGTCTTTCTCGAGCGAGAGAGACACTTTCTGACATTAAAGCAAATCATTTGAGAGTTAATCCTTGCTTCATTCCTTGCAAGTTTTTATTTCAATATAATGAGATTTCTTCGAAGATTTTCACATTTAGAATTTTTTAAATGCACATCTTCTTATCGATCTTTAAGAAGGAATTGTATTAGCTTATAATCACAATCATAACCTTTAAATATCTTTCTCAATTTCTTGGTTTCTCGATAGAGAGAAGTCAGAAAACTAATCAAACATGAAGTTAGCTTTTTTATGTGCAGGAGATGGTCAAACAACTTGGTATATTATGAGACTTCCTCATCAACATCTTTATTGATATCAGAATCACTTTCGTCAGAAAGTTCATCCAACTGTTCTTCTAGGCGTGTCTCCCGGTTATCCGCAGTTTTATATGATGTCTCAGATGTGACAGTTTTCTCACGTGAACCCAAACCTTGAAACATGTCTGAATGATTCTGAATTGGTGAGACATTTATTGATATTGCACTCTTGTCCATGTAGTCAGATTTGCTTCAAACACAAACTTTTTAGGTCTTAAATGTGTTTGCCTGCTCTGATACGAATTAAAAACGACAGGGGGGGGGGGGGTACCAAAATACACCACTAACTTTTTCGTCGGAAACCTGTATGGACAAACTTAAACACAATTCGAGAGTTCAACTTAATGAATCTCAATCAAGGAATAATATCTAGAGTTGTATATTTTTCTCGCACAATCAGAAAGTTTACAGAGACTAGTCTGTGAACCTGATTTACGTGTGAGGGTACTTGGGTGATTCCAAAGATCAATTTCCCAAGTAATCAATCAATTCGTATACAACAAACAAAGATGGATGTATCTACTTTTATTTATTAACACATAACTTGTTGTTGATGGTGGTTTAGTTCAAGGATAAAATTGTAAAACCTTGTATTTAACACGCCGTCTGCAAAGGGACTGAGCCATTTAAAATCAATGAGTGACCGAGCCTCTCTACTCACACATGTATTGAGAAATGCAGTATATTTATTCAGAATGGTGCATGTAGCAACAATCCCAAACATTCTGTAAAACTCTCGCCTGCATTACTCATTAGTGTATTGTTTATTGAGTATTTTCCTATGCTGTGTTACCCAGCTGAACCCTTAGTATTGGTAAGATATGACAATTAGTGTTCACTCGCAACTGAGTAGCATGAATTTCCCGAAGTATCAAAATTAAGGTCTGCATGAAAATGCTCAATCAGAAGATGCGTTAACTGCTCTCTGAGAATAAAAGAATTTTGTGTCAACATACAGAATTTGTTAAATTTGTTCAATTTTGTGATAACTAACAACATTCAAGTTTTCGGCCTAACTAATTTGCAAACATTAGGTTTTTTGCGCCTTGTGCAAATATCTCGAACCCTATTGGTCGAGGCCAAACCTAGGTAAACTAGGAAACTGATCCGTCCCAGAGCTAGTGAGGACAAAGTCCTACCAGAAAACAAGAAACAAAGGATGAATTGTGGCAAATAAAGAGCAATGACGAAAGAGCCGCAGCCACGCCACATAGCCGGCCAATCCGCTCCAATAGGCACCGCCTGTGGCCGTTGGCCACGCTCCATATTTCTCTTGCTAGCCCCCTCTCCCATCAAACAATCAAATCGCTCAAAACCCACCATACATAGTTTTAATAAAGATTGGAAGTTGGTGGGTCGATGCGCCTAATTCCATTAGGAATTTAATCTAGACGGCCCAAGCTAGTCTCCAAAAAACAATCACGTCCATACGATTTGGCCACTTGATTTATTAAGTATGCCAATTTGCAGGCCATGCCGTACCGCGCCACCTAGACGAGCGCGTTAGGGTTTTGATATGCCAAACCCTAATTAGGCCAGGGTCTAACACCAATATGATAAGATATAGTGGCCGCGACTACACCACCATGCCACTGGCGCGACCATATTACCATGCCACTGGCGCGGCCACATTACCATGCCGCTGGCGCGGCTACACCATCATGCCACTGGCGCGACCACATTACCATGCCGCTGGCGTGGCTACACCACCATGCCACTGGTGCTGCTACAATACCAGGCAACTGGCGCCACATTGCCATTACGCCACTATGCAGACGCCTAGCTTGCGTGCCATTGGTCAGAATAACTAGGTCTTGCACATTAGACCCACTCAGCAACTTGTTGCACATTTTTCCATGAAACACTCGAGACATCAAACATGTCACAAACTGGGGGATACTCATCAGGGTATTGGTCTGGCGGTTTATAGCGTGCGGCGTGCAATGCGCCCATTACAAGAAAGTGTCAGGAAAGAGCGGACAGTTAGATAACATTAAGAGAATTGTGGGAGTAAGGATGACCAGTTTCCCCTCACAATGGGAATGTGATGGTAAACCGCTTCTACACAACCCAACTTCTCCACTACTTAACTGTCTCCATGAGATCAGGGGGCTCAATGACTTGTATAAATAGGTTTTCAACCTATTTCAACCAATTAGAGAGTTTTGGTTAACAACACAAGTATCCATAAAAACACCAAGAACTGATAGCTTACATTCCGCAAGCCAATTCCAAATTCTGATGTATGTCATAAAACATCCACATCCACACCCTCAAAATTCAATATTTTGATCTCAACACCTTCTTAGCTTCCCTCCCTAAGATAAACCCTTCTCCCTCACTTTGTGACCGAAGCAAGTCTGGAACGGCCATTTCTTGGTTTAGGCCAAAATTGTACATATTGATCTCTCGAATCTAAAGTACTCCCGTTTAGGGTTTAGATTCGTTTCTCGGTGGCACACCCAAATTTACCATTCCCAGCAGAATCAATTTTTACCCCAAAACACCTGTGATATTTCAATTATAAAGATAAACAATATAACGCGGAAAAGAAATAACACTGATGTTAGAGGACTACTCGGTCGAACTCGCAAGCGTTGCTATCTCAAGATTGTTTGTCAAGTTTAGGTGATCAAAACTATAGGTCTTGATTTCTAGTTTACTAATAGCTATGCCTCAGATTAGGATAAAATGTATAGTTGAGCTTTAAACTTCATGGCATTCATCGATTGAAGAATAAAATCTACTGAGGAGAGTTTGGAGGAACTTCATCAACAAAAAATATGTGGAGACTAAACTTATCTATCACTCAGAAGTCTATTATATTCTATCTCCTACTGAGATTAAGTCGTATAGATATATAGACTTTTACATTATACACATTTGATATTTTGAGCTTATTTTAACTCGCTTATATCTTTCTCGAAATATGTGTTGGAAGCTTTTTGATTTAGCTACGTTCATCATTATTCTTGACAACTTTAGTTGGAAAACAAATTTATTTGTTGGAAATTAAATAATGAGTCAAAAGATGATCATGTGAAGATTGCCTTAAAACATTTTTACATGATTTGTGTGAGACAATCATTTGATGTAGCGTCGGAATGTTTCGTATTGATCATTCGATCACTTGAAAATTACTTATAAGCTAATATTTTGTGCGAGATATCTATTGTCGTCTTCTAAGGATGTTTCAATGATTGAAATGGGAGTTTAGAACAATTAACCATTGTCTGGATATAACATAGTATGCAGACCAGTATGCAAACTGTTGTAGTATGATTCATGTCCGTAAAACCAAGTTACATACCAGTATGCGGACGGTTTTAACTGCT
This sequence comes from Papaver somniferum, assembly GCF_003573695.1. Lineage (NCBI taxonomy): Eukaryota > Viridiplantae > Streptophyta > Magnoliopsida > Ranunculales > Papaveraceae > Papaver > Papaver somniferum. The sequence continues at coordinate 19,382,841 of NW_020622934.1, read as the reverse complement.
AAAGTTCGGGAACCAAGTTTGTATACCAGTATGCGAACGGTTTCACCTGAGTTAGATCCGGAACAACATTATGCATACCAATTTGTGAACTGTCGGACATGACCAAAGTCCGGAACTTAAGTTTGTGTACCCGTTTGCAAACTGAGTTGGTTAAAGTTCTAAAATCAGTTAAGTATGATTCCATACTCATGAACAAATACATTTTTAAATTAAGGAATGCAATCTTTGCAAACCGTGGCTAAATGTTCATGAATTGATTCTCTTTAAACAAATTTGATTTTGTTTCAATTGTGTCTTGTATACTTCTGTGAGAATATAAACAATTGAACAACTCTATGAGTAACACAATTATATTGCGACATCCTGAAGACGTTATTGCTCTATATTAGTGATTAATACATTTATGAGTTGTCCAATCATTTCGATTATATATAGAGGTGTTTACTGAAATTGCTCAGTTAATGAAACGTGACGTGGTCTCAGTTGAGACACTGCATATGTACACTCTGAGAGGCAATACACTCAGTCAGAGTTCTTAGGGATATTCTGAGAGTCAATACACTCAACAGAGATCATCGTGGCATGAGTTTTCATGCTTTAATGAGAGATATAAGTCTCAAATTCGTCTGACTACTGGATCAGGAATATGTAAGGTTACAATTTTAGCCTTTGTCAAAAATCCACCATCAATACATTCCCGAAAGAACAACAAGAGAAACCTTACTTTTACAAGAAAAGAAGGATTTCTTTGGACATTAACAAATCACATGAATCATGAATTGTATCCAAAAGTCTCAATTGAATTAACCACAAGGAAAATGATCAATTCAATTGGCCATGCTCACATAAGAGAACTTCAGACTGGAATGTAGTTGAGACCGAATTAAACCCTCACAACAGTTCAATTACAGTAGTGCTCCTAACGCCTCTTGAATCCCAACAAAAATCCGCGCAATTGATTCCCTTTTATAGCCTAAGAGTTGCTTCAACTCAATTGAAGACTTTAAATCAATCTACCTCCCACAGATAATCCTGTATGTATGATTTCTCTCTTGATCATACATCAAGGTTATTCAAATGCTATGGTGTTTGTAGAGATTATTCAAATGCTAATTATCTCGAAGAAATGATTTAAGTGAGTATGAATTTAATCGACATGGTAAGTAGATGTACAAGGTACAAATAATTAGTCGGTTCGTGAATAATTAAGTCAAAGTACGTGGAACAATATGTATACCTTATAACATGGTCGAGTTCTGGAGTTCACAGAAGTTTTCAGGTACGTGTAGTGGTATGAATACCTTAAGACAATAACCAATCTCGGAGTTTACATAACTTTTCTGGTACGTGTACCGGCATGGATACCAAACCGGTTCCTGGACCAACAGTACTATCCTAGTACGCGTACTGGTTTGCTTACCGATCGATCCGGGTTCACGAGTTCACAAACTTTTTAAGGTGTGCATGCGGATATGCGTACCAAAATCCTGTTGTCGATATATAGCTACTCCGTTACTTGTACAGAGTACATGTATTACGGCTTCAGACCTTAACATTTTTCCTAGTTTATAAGATTGGTAAGTATACTGTCTTATATTTTAGTTCTATATTTCTCTCCAAATCGATTCGAAACATTCCCGAATAACATCGATGACACATATCACCATTCCAGGCCTTTTCGAATGATAATTTTTGAATCATGATTTTGATTGCGAACAATAAATTGTTCTTAACTGAAATTCATCAAGAATGAAATGTTCATTAAGCTTAGTTATATTTTGAGAACTAATTACAAGATAAACTTGACTCGAAATTCTTGATATGCTTATGATAGTCTAATTAGTTACGCGACAACATCTCATAGATAGAAAGGTGAATATAACTTGAGAAATAGGTGGTTCAGTCTTCACTTTCCTTTTGTTGAAGAAGTTCTTCAAAAGCTTCGGCTGATCTTCGCCTTCAAACGGTAGAACGCAATGATGACTGCCGTGATGTCCGTTTCTCGACTACATTTCTATCCTAATCCAAGACTTAACTAATTATAAACTAGAAATCAAGATATATTTTTGACAACTAAATTTGACAACAATCTTGAGATAGCAACACTTGTGAGTTCGACCGAGCAATGCTTTAACAAAACCAGTGAAACGTTTTTCCCCACGAACACCAGGCTATGGAATTTACGGAGATGCTCGAACTCGCACATTTAAGCTAACCCGACTAGACCAGGCAATCCATAATAGGTTGTAACATGCTTTGGGCTCTTACAAGTACATACATGCTCGGGCAGGTACAAGTAAGTCGAGTATTTCCGATATTATTTACAACCCTAGCAAAAAGTGGACACCTTGATGTCAGCACAATTGGAATACGGATCCTAAGATTTATAAACAATGGGCCCCCAGGAGGAGAATATCCTCGTTATATGAGAAACAAAGAAAATGATTACAGTAAACTACCTTACTCACCAGAAAGTTTTTTTTTTTGGAAAAAACAGTAGCAGGAGCAGAAAGTGAGAGATTCGGATCTAAAAAAAATAAGAGGAATTTCTTTTTTGCTCGATTTGTATTTTCTCCTTGTTATATGTCGTTGCAGAAGGGTACAATAGGAAAACTTTTAGCGGATAAGACCAGCAATTAAAACATTTTTAATTCCTAGATTAACCATTACACGAGTCTTCCCAACCGGACTAACAAGTAATTCCTAGAAAGCAGTTACAATGATGTTGGAACAATTAGATAAGGATCAAAAGATTCTCCAAACTATGGGCCCATAACGAGGATACCATATTTGATATTTCCTGAACGAAAGTGATTGATGAACCGTGAATTGTGCACTGTGGTGAGCACCATGTGAGAGGGGGAGGCCCATTCATGCCCCACCCCTGTCCCAACGCACAAAGGGTGACATTTAAGCCGTCATATCCCTTTCGGCGCACATCACCGGACATTTTCACGGTGTGCGTATCATTACTGTTTCCCGATTCCGGTTACATTTCTCTCCAAAAAGAGGAAAAAGCACACCGTACGCGCCCAAAAGTTCTCAGCCTTTAACTTTTCTTTTTTTATTTCCTCTCCCTTTTCCCCAAAAATTTCATTTCACTTTTCCTCAACATTATTTTTCTGGGTTTTCGTTTCCCTTTTTTGCCTCTCTCTCGTTGAAATCGGAAAGCAGTATTGGACGACGACGAAGAAGAAGACTAGAAGAGACGAAGAGTTGTATAGACCTGTAATGTGAAATTGTGAACAGTAGCAGCAGCAGTGAGTGGAACTGAGAAGAATGTCATCTGCTTCTGGTACTAAAGAAATTGATCAACCTTCTTGTTCTTCTGTAAAAGATTTGATAGAACATGTATTTTCTTGGAGTATTCAAGATATACTCAATGATGATCTCTACAAACACAAGGTAATCTCTCTCTCCCTCTCTCTCGATTTTATCATATGGCTTTCAAGTTCACTGAAATTTGCCCTAGATTAAGTCGATTATGCTTGATTTGAGTGCTTAAGTAGAGCACTTTAGTTCCAATTGTAGTGATAACTGTTAGTGTAGGTTCACGATGCAGCGCAGGACTGGCTGGTGATTGCGGTGTTGGTTTAGACGTATGAAACCATCCTATCCTGGACTAATAATCAGCATATTTCCAAAGATATTATGGATGTTCTACAATTGGGCCTGTGTGGACCACCACCATGGTGGTGGTGACGTGATTGATGCTCTGGTGGTGTTGGTGGTCCACACAGGCTTAAATGTTATGAATGTTGAACTTTAAACCTTGGTAGCAATTTTATGAATCTGCACCGACCAAAGTATGCTTATTTAGAACATTTTAGCCCCAATTTTGGTAATTACAATGGCTATTTTTCAGAGATATTATGGATGTTTTGCAGTTCATTTATAGCTTCTCATTTTCTTTAACCTGAACTGATTAGGTTGATCTACTCTCTTGGCCGTGATTACTTCCAATTTTATGATCTATCTTATATTTATGTCTTTTAATGATATTCTGTGTTCATTTGTAACTTCTCATTGCTGGGTTTAGCTAAAGTGTGGTATTCATATGTGGATTTTGTAGTACGGTTAGTTGAATTTTGTATGTCTTGTTTAAGCTTAGAAATGTGTATGTTTTTTTAGGTGGAAAAGATACCAAAACGTTTTCAGTCCGTACAACATTATCTTGGCTCTTATACTATGCCGTTGCTTGAAGAAACTCGCATGGAGATTTGTTCACAAATGGAGTTTATGTCAGGTGTACCTCATGCTGAAGTAATCTCAGTAGAGGAGTCTAAGCTACATGTGGGGTCATTCATGTATTGCATCAAGGTTGACTCCTGGAGAAACCGGTATGGTATATATGGCAAAGAACCGTACAGTCCGAAACCTTTGGATCTGTTCTTTTGGGTGATACTGTACCTGAAGTTGCTTCAGACTTGCAGCGGTTTGGAAGCAGTTGGTCTTTGGCTTCAGTTGTGGAAGATGTGAAAGAGTCCAATCCTGTAGGGGACGAAGACAAACTTTAATACTTTCACGTTAAGACTTCAAAGCCCATAAAGATAGAGATGAAGGAGGGCACGAGAAAGTCACTTTTTGTGGTGTTTCTGGTGAACTTGACAACAAACACTAGAACATGGAAGGCGTTACACATGTCTCGAAATTTGAATATTATCAAGGAAGTTCTGTGTGCCAATTCCATGGTAAGATATATCTACTGCTTATTCAATATAAAATTTTATATTACTTGGTGTACATTCTCAAGCCTTTAAAGACTCTGCGTAATGGTGAAAAAAAATGATGCAAGTACAATTTGGCTTCACTTTAACCTCGGGCATTTCTTGTCCAATGTTGGAGTTGGTTTTGTGTTACTTTTGGTTTCTCGTTCTTTATATTACATAGATATGGGAAACAAGATAGTAGGATTGTGTTCTCCTTTTGACATCTAAATTATTAGTGTAGTAATAATTTGTGGGAAGTGATTTCTACGTTGCTTTATGGTGATGCAGGTAAAGGAAAACTGTGGTCTCTGTTCTGCACAAGTTGACAGGATTTGGGCTGGAAAAGTTGATTCACCATTATTGCTGGCTCTTAATGAAACTCAAAGAGCTGCGGTTTTGGGTAGTATATCTGCAGTGCAGTGTAACCACAGGAGTTCTGTGAAACTTGTTTGGGGTCCACCTGGGACAGGAAAAACCAAAACCATCAGTATATTACCGTATAGCTTGCTAATTATGAATTACAGAACACTTGCTTGTGCCCCAAAAAACATTGCAGTTGCTGAACTTGCATTACGTGTCTTACACCTTCACAAAGATGCTTGTGAATCAGACTTGGGAAAGAACAAGTCAGGTTGTTCACTAGGGGACTTTCTCTTGCTTGGGAATATGAATAGACTGGAATTATGTGATGATCTTGGAAAGATTTATGTAGATTATCGTGTGGACAGTCTTGTAGAGTGCTTTGCTCCATTAACTGGTTGGAAGGTGCATTTTGTTTCCATGGTGGATTTTCTTGAAGATTGTGTATCTCAGTATCGTTTGCTTTTGGAGAATGAAATTATTGAAGAGGTTCACGTAGCGGAGAAAATTGGAACTAATTCTGGAGACCACATGTCACTTCTTAAGTTTGCAAAAGACCGATTCAGAGCTTAGCGGTGCCACTGAAAAGAAGCATGAGAATAGTATGCACCCATCTCCCTAAAAGATTTATTTTGCCGGACAATTTCGAAAAGATGGTTACCCTTTGTGGTTTGCTTGAATCTTTTGAAATTTTGCTCTCTCAAAGTCAGGTGGCTGACAAGGAATTAGAAGAACTTTTTGCACGGCAAGAAAATTATACCAAGGAGGTACCAGAAAGTCGAGCATTTAATTGTGTTTCAGCCACATTACAAAAGATGAGAATTGAAAGTGTGCAGGTTCTGAGATCTGTCAGTCATTTTCGTGGTGATCGCCTTCCAGTTTCCACAAACAGAAGTTTCTTAACAGAATTCTGCTTGAAAAAATCATCCCTCATTTTTTCCAGTGTCCAGCTCATATAATTTGCATGAGGTAGATCTGGAACCACTGGATTTGCTCGTAATTGATGAAGCTTCTCAGTTGAAGGAGTGTGAATCAGTTATTCCCATACAGCTTGAAGCTATACGACATGCTGTTTTAATTGGTGATGAATGCCATCCACAAGCTAGGGTCAAAAGCAGGGTAAGTGCAAGTGTAATGTCAATTTCTTCGCTTTAACATGATTTTCTCAATTTCATTCTTAATATATTCCATCGCATTGTAATCTCAGGTGTCCAATGAAGCTGACTTCGGAAGAAGTCTGTTTGAAAGGTTGGGTTTGTTTGGGCATTCGGAGGACCTTCTGAATATGCAATACAGAATGCATCCAGAAATAAGCTCTTTTCCAAATCTTAAATTTTATAAAGACCAGATTATAGATGCTCCAAGTGTTCTTCATGGAGATTTTCAAAAATATTATCCACCCAGACCTATGTTTGGTCCCTACTCATTCATAAATATTTCTAATGGGAGGGAGGAGCTAGATGAAGCTGGGCACAGTATGAAAAATATGGTTGAAGTGGCAGTTGTGATGACAATGGTGCGAAACCTTTATAAAGGTATGGTCAATGCTTGGAAATTGTTTGCAATAGCTTCTTCGTTATGCTATATATGGTTAAATAGAAAATTCGATGTAGTTTGACATTTTTATTCTTCTTCCATTCTCATGTCTCAGTGTGATTTTAATTATTAGTGAGGATACATTTTTGATTGAGCCATTAAAAAATTGTTGAATTGTTAACTCGTGATTGGTCCATTTATTCTGCTTATAAAGGATGTTTTTTAACCCTTCACAGCATGGGAAGGCTCAAAGCTTGGCTTAGCCATTGGTATTATATCTCCATACACTGCTCAAATTGCTGCAATAGAGAATAAAGTTGGTCACAAATATGAGAAGCTAAAGGACTTCACAGTGAAGGTGATGTCTGCAGATGGATTCCATGGTGGCGAGGAAGATGTCATAATAATATCTACTTTGGGGTCTGATCATAATGGTGGATCAGATTGCTTCCTTTCTAATACGCAACTTACTAATGTTGCATTGACACGTGCTAGGTACAACTAGTGTGTCTTGTAGGAGACTTCTGTGTATGCTAATCTTGATCACACATCTTTAGTCTTCGCTATCTCGCTGTGGACTAATTTGTCAGGCACTGCCTTTGGGTTTTGGGGAATGACAACAAGTTGTCTAAAATTGGATCTTTCTGGGAAGATTTAATTGGTGATGCAAAGCAACGACAATGTTTTTTTAATGCCGATGAAGATGAAGAGTTGGTGAAAGCAATAATCAAGGCTAACAAAGAGCATGATCAGTTAGATAATTTACTTACTGAAGAAAGTATGCTTTTCAAAGGTGCATTGTGGAAGGTAAACTTTTCCAAGATTACTTCAAAACACCATTTTGTTAGTTTCTACTCAGTATTCATTTTCGTACCTCGAACTTACAGGTGCTGTTCAGCAATAACTTTAGGAAGTCATTTGGGAAGTTGAAGTCATCACAAACACAGAAGTCTGTGGTTAATCTATTAGTAACACTTTCCAAAGGTTGGCGTCCGAAGAAGCTTAGGGTTGAAACATTAAGCGATAACCCCGTCCAGCTTGTGAAACAGTATAAGGTTGGAAGGATGTATATTATTTCTAGCGTTGATGTTGCAAAATATTCATGCTACACCCAAGTTTTAAAGATATGGGATATTTTACCTCTTGAGGAAATACCTAAATTAGTGAAGAGTCTGGACAGCATATTCTCTTTATACACTGACGATTACCTCAACCGCTGTAAGCTGGAACACTCTGAGGGGTATGTTTGTTATTTTTAATCTCACAAAACACCAGTTTTTGTTGTTGTAAGGTGTCTTGATTTCTGTATTCAACTTTAGATGATGAATATTGATCAATATTCTTCATCTCAATGTTGCTTTACCAAACAAATATAAACATTATTTACTATGGATTCATTTCAGTAATGTATGCACATACTTTTCATACTTTTTTTTTTTTGCAGGGATTTGGTGGTGCCAGTTACCTGGAGAATAGATGATGAGACAGTTAGATATAAGAATACTAACAACCTTGAGTTAGTAGATAGTTCAAGTGACGGGGTATTAGATGGGAGATGCTACATTGAAAACTCAAAAGTGAGAGATAGTCTGTTGCTCATGAAGTTCTATTCCTTATCAGCTGGTTTAGTGAACCATTTGCTCTCTGGGAGTGATGGAAAAGAGCTTGATCTTCCTTTTGAAGTAACAGATAAAGAGTCAGATATCATTCTTTTCCCCAGAAGTAGTTTGATTCTTGGTAGGTCTGGGACAGGTAAAACCACGGTTTTGACTATGAAATTGTTCCAAAAGGAGCAGCAAACTACTTTTCATCTACAGGATTTGTGGAAGCCATGGGAGATATTTCTATGAATGCTCCAACGGGGAACGTGTGTGGAGTGGTCGGTAATGAGGCAAAAGGTACTGTCTTACGGCAATTGTTCGTAACAGTCAGCCCAAAACTATGCTCTGCCGTTAAAAACCAAATTTCTAGCTTGAAAAGGTATCAGATATCTTTTGAGGTGTCGTTTTTAAAATTTCTTTTTTATTTATTTTTATTGTATGTTTGTTTTGCAGATATTGGTGCCTTTGTGGGGTTTAGATGATGTGTTTATGGAAATTATTTATCCACACTTTACATTCGAGTACTTTGTGTATTCTAATTAATTTCTTGTACTTTTAATATAGATTTATCAGCAATGGCAGGGCGTCAACAGAATACAATTCCATTGAGTCGCCCGATGTCGATGACGCAGTTCAATTTCGAGATCTACCAGATTCTCTTAGGGACATTCCACCTGCAAGTTATCCACTTCTCATAACATTTCAGAAATTCTTAATGATGCTTGATGGAAGTACGGGAAATTCGTATTTTGATAGATTCAGTGATATAAGGGAACTTACACAATCTAAAATTGCAACCTCAAGGTCATTTGCTTTGCGTGCTCTTATAAGATCGAAAGAGGTCAATTACGAAAAGTTCAACTCAATTTACTGGCCTCATTTTAATTGCCAGATGACCAAGAAGCTTGATTCGTCTATGGTTTTTATTGAGATAATTTCACACATCAAAGGTGGGCTATTTGCTGGAAGGCTACCTAATAATAAACTTAGTCGAGAAGCTTACATATCACTATCAGAGGGACGAGCATCATCTATAAGTGAAGAAAGAAGGGAGATGATTTATGATATTTTCCTGGAATACGAGAAGAAGAAATTACTAAATGATGAGTTTGATTTGGCTGATTTTGTCATTGACCTTCACCTTCACCTTCGACTGAAAACTGGGTGCTACAAGGGTGAGGAAATGGACTTCGTGTATATTGATGAAGTGCAGGATCTCACCATGAGACAGATTGGTCTTTTTAAATATATTTGTAGAAATTTTGTGGAAGGGTTTATTTTTTCTGGTGATATTGCGAAACTATTGCTGGTGGGGTTGATTTCAGATTCCAAGACGCGAGATCTTTGTTCTACAACGAGTTTATTTTGGATTCAGGAAGTGATGGCATGGGAAATGCGAAAGACATGGATCAATCTCGTATCTCAGACATCTATCATTTGAATCAGAACTTCCGTACTCATGCAGGTGTTCTCAACTTGTGACAGAGTGTAATTGAACTTCTGCACATATTCTTCCCACACCACATTGATAATTTTAAGTCCCGAAACAAGCCATATTTATGGAGAAGCACCAATATGGCTTGAATCTGCTAATGATGACAGTGCAATCATAACCATTTTTGGCAAAAGTGGCGAACATGCTGGTAGGAGTGCAAGTGGATTTGGTGCAGAACAAGTTATTTTGGTGCCTGATGATTTGGTGAGGAAGGAAATTACTGAGCATATTGGAAAACAAGCGCTTATTCTGACTATAGCAGAATGCAAGGGCTTAGAATTTCAGGTATAAGATAAGTGGTATATGGTAATGTTTTTGTATTTTGAGGTCAACCTCCACCATAATCAATCTTATTATTATTTATTGTGGTTCATGAGTGTATGATCCGCCTGACATTGCATATGTCGTTTGTACAGGATGTCTTGCTTTACAACTTTTTTGGAACATCACCGTTAAAGTGTCAATTGAGAGTTGTTTATGGGTATATGAAGGAACAAAATCTTCTCGACTCCAATGATATGAAATTTCCAAAATTTAGCAAGGTTAAACACCAGATTCTCTGCTCTGAACTGAAGCAATTATATGTTGCTATCACCCGTACTAGGCAGAGACTATGGATCTGTGAGAATATCGATGATCTTTCTAAGCCTATGTTTGATTACTGGAAGAAGTTATGTCTCGTTCAAGTGAGAGAACTCGATGAATCACTTGTACAGGCAATGCAGGCTACTAGCAGCAAAGAGGAATGGAGTTCACGCGGTATCAAGGTAGAAGTTTGAACTTGAACTTTAACCCTCAATTCAAAATATGAACTTATACACATTCATGAACATTGAATATTTAATTTCTGTGCAGAAAGTTTAATTTAGCTAGATATTCAAAATATGGCCCTCCTAACATTTTGTCTAAAAAGAATGCGTTAACCAATACTTACAAAGTCTCTCTTTTATATAGTTACATGTGCGACATGGCGTGGACTATACCATCAAATGTACATCCATCTGTTGGATGGTTAGATGAAAAGTCATTAGATAGAGATTTATTTATAGATGGGAATCACACGAGTGTATCCTGCTTTTTCATATAAATTAGTTGCATTTTGAATGACCCTAGTTTTCCATCTTCCTTGCATCCATGCTGCTAACTTAGCACCAACTGTGCTCCGAAGATACCATTTTTACATGTTTAATTTTGGTGCAGTTACTGGATGAAGGTAATTTTGAGATGGCGAGAATGTGCTTTGAAAGGGCTGGCGATTCATTTTTGGAGAAACTCGCTAAGGCATCTGGTCTTAGAGCTGCTGGTGTTCACATGCTTGGCTCTAATACTGAATTAGCTCGCGTTGCTCTTGTAGAGGCAGCTGAGATTCATGAATCAATTGGCAAGGCTGATTTTGCTGCTAAATGTTTCATGGAGTTGAAGGATTTTAAAAGAGCAGGTATGGACTATTTTCCCTCTGTACATTATGCATATTAATTTACTTATGCTTTGTTACTTTATAATATGTTTCTTTTTAAGGATGTTACGTCTATATTTTCTGCATTTAGGTCGATAATATTTCTACAAATATGGTTTATTCATACTGCATTTCCTGATCCCATCAAACCTGTCTTTGTTGAACCTCAAAAGGACTGATCTGTCACCCTTCAACTCATTATCAGTTAATAGGATAGAAGTTGTCTTAGAAAATATTTATCATACCGTCTCTTTTCTTTTTTGTAATATATTCGTAGATCCGTGGAAAATAAACTATAGTGCATGAAACAACAGTCATAGATTTTTTTAAAACTAAATTGGTACTACAACTGAGAAGCTAGTAAAATCAACTTTTTTCAACTTAGAAGTTCCTATCAAGCCTTTTCCACTTATGGTCCCTGAATTTTGATTACTAGTCAATGATCAGGTGATTGCTTGTGTACGTATCTTAAATCATCCAACCAGCCAGGTTATGTTCAGCTTGCTTATATTTTCTTAACTTTTTTTAATGTAACAGGCATTATTTATTTGAAAAACTGTGGGGAATCTAGGCTAGAAGATGCGGGTGACTGTTTCAGTCTTGCTGGATGTTGGTCTACTGCAGCTGATGCGTATTCTAGGTGTAACTGCTTTTCCAAGTGCTTGCAAGTTTGTACAAATGGCAGTCTTTTTGAAACCGGTCTTCAATTCATAGAAGTTTGGAAAGAAAGTGCAAAGCTAAACCCTGATACAGCCAAAAGTCAAGATCTCATAGATATTGAACAAAGTTTTCTCAAGAGATGTGCCCTTCACTATCATTAACAGAATGATAGTACTAATATGATGAAGTTTATCAAAGCCATCAACTCGTTGGACATGATAAGAACATTTTTAAGGTCTCATGATTATCTTGATGAGCTCGTCCTCTTTGAAGCTGGGTCTGAGAATTTTATGGAAGCTGCCACTGTTGCGAGATTGAAAGGGGATCGCCTTCTTGAGGCAGATATGTTAGAACAGGCAGGGGGCTTAGTAGATGCTGCAGAGGTAATTCTGTTTTATGTTCTTGACAATTCTGTTTGGTCAAATGGTAACAAAGGTTGGCCCTTGAAAAAATTTCCGAACAAAGAAAAACTTTTGGCAAAAGTTAGATTGATGGCAAAAAGCAAAGATGATTTTTTTAATGATTTCGTTAGTACAGAGGCAAGCATATTATCAGACACCAGTAGTAGATTGTCGGAGATGAATGACTGTTTTCTTGCCTCACAAAGACTTAAGAGTCTGCGTGGTGAAATTGTTTCTTTGAGGAAAATCATTGATTACCATCTAGAGTTAGCACCTTCAGAGTATGTTTGGGTAGATGATGTTGTGTTGAACACAATAGAGCATGTAGAGAATTCAGTATCCAAGAACAGGGTCTCCGTTGAAACATTGACTTACTTTTGGAATTTATGGAAGGAAAAGATAGTAAACATATTGAAATATCTCAATTCTCTTGGAACTCTAGATAAACAAGACTACAGAAGCTATGAAATATTCTGTTTGGGTTATTTAGGTGTGTATAAGCAGGAGCATAATCAAAGTTCCATCCTGTTGGAGAAAAGAAATTGAGGATCGTTTTCTTCGAAAGACTAGAAACTTACTTGGCTTGGATGATCACCAATTTGCTTCTTCTGCTCGGAGCTATTGGTTTTCTACACTACTTAGTCTCTGTATGCAAGTATTGGAGAAGCTGGAAAGCCTCGGTAAAATTTCAGGTATCTTTAAAATTGGGAATGAGTCTTACATGCACTATAATGGTCCCTTCCGACAAGGACTAACCGCGCTTAACAGTTATCAAGTTGCAAAATCGATAATAGAGATTAAGATACTGGACAAAAAGCTTCCTGGGGAACTGCTCAAGTGCTTCAAACATTCCAAGGAGTATTTTTATGGGATATTTTGTCTGAGGGACCCGAAACAGATGATGTTCAAGCATATGATGGATCTTAGACTAACAAAGCTCTCTAAGGATTTGATTGGAGAAATTACCATAGAGATCATAAGCACAAAAGGCAGGTTAAGGTATGTGGAAATGTGGAGTGTGGTCTTGCAGATTTTTACCTTTGGTAATCTAAGCGAAGAAATATATCAAGTTATAATACAACGTCCGGATCTGTCTCCAGCCTATAAAGTTTTCATTAAGCAGTTGAAAGAGAGCAAAATATCAGGATTGGTCTCGGTTTCTCTGGTCAGCAATTTTGAAAATCATTACAAGAAACATTCAACCACGACTGGATGAAGGACTTCGATTTCATGCCACCTTCCTGGTTTGTTTATTTTCTTGAACGTCTTCTTTTCTTGGTTTCATCTTGGCATGGTTCTTTTTTCACAGTAAAGTCTTCTGTCCGTGAAACAATCCCCTGGGGGAATCTAAGATGCAACTCGAGTTCTTTATCAGTAGCTGACTCAAAAGTTTTCTCGAGGAGGTCTTTCGATTTTATAGCATCCAAGATCAAAGAAATTTTATCGAGTAAGCTAGAATGGCTTTGGGAACGTGATTTAGACAGAGTGGCTTACTATCCTTTTCTGGTCTTGAAGTTGGTTATATTGGTTACTTTAATTTGTTTGAATTCTGGACGTCACTTTGATTTGCTGTACAGTCTACTTCGTAGATACGATATCATAACCGTACTGCCGCCTGTGTTTGTTAAGATCCTCAAGAAAAGAGGCACAGGGCAATTTGGTAAGTTGCTTGCTGAATCCTTTGAAACAATTGGGGATCCTTTGGTCTGTTTGAGGTCTGGAGATATTCAGAGAGAATATATGAGTCCCGATGTGTTAGAGATAGATGTGGATTTGATTCACTCCCGAGAAGACATTTTCGGAATACTATACCCAGGAAACTCAAAATGTGACGCAAATGATGAAATGGAGTATGGAAGTGATGGAGATGTTTGCTTCTCCAATTTTGATCATATGAGTTATACCGAATTTCTAACCGAGTCTGATGATGTTATTCCTGGTTACGATATAGACATGGCAGAATTGAGAACAGATATCAAAAAATTCGACACCGGGAGTTTCGTGCAGTTATTCACGAATACATCTCATGTTTATATGTTCTTGAAAGGCATTTTTGAGGACATCAGCTTTCATAATTGCAAACCACAGATGAAGGTTTGTTTCATGGTTCTTTATGTCTGTATTTATTTTTCCAGTAACAAAAGCTCTAACATTTTTGTATGTTTTTCTTTTCCCTCAGTTGGATATTTGCATTTGTTTTCTGCAAAGTACCAATCCGCTTTGGAAAGATGAACGGTGGATGAGGGAAATAAAACAGCTCTCTTTTGCATTAAGCACCAGGTTAGTTATTTCAAGTATATGTGGTGGTTTAGTTTGCATTCGTATGAGCTTTTTCAGTTCAACTTCATTTCTAAGCATAGGTAACCTTCAGCATAGAATACCATATGAAGTCTCTCTCTACATTGCAGACATTTTGGGACCACTATATTTAGAACATTTTTGCTGTCTGGGTCACAGAAGCATGTGCCATCCTAGTTAACTTTATCCACTTCGACTAAATGTTTCAGTGATGAGGATCCTGATACTCAGTACTCACGGATTGGCGACTGCTTAAAGAAGTGGACTGCAAGGATTCCAGAACTGAAAATGTTATTCATCACTGGTCTATTTGGAATTATTATTAAAAATACTTCTTACAGCAAGAAAATCAAGAGGGAAGAAATGCAAAAGTCGAAAAAGCAGGCTGGAAAGAATAAAGGCAAGAAGAAGTAGTAGTATTTTGTTCGGCGGGAGTTGCAACATCCTCGTGAATGATAGCATCCTTTCTTTGGGTATATGTCGATTTCAACTTCTTATTTTTTTTGAACTTTTTCAGCAGCTAAATGTAAAACAATATTGAGACATTTTTCTGGTAGATTTAAATTTAGTTTTCTGATGAATTTAGGAATCATGAGTATACCAGAGTCTCGAATGTACCCAGATAAACAATGGTTTTCTGTTCCTTTGGAATACTATTCATGCACCCCACTTTTCTTATTAAAGTTCGACTTTCCTGGTTTACTTCGAAACAATTTTGTTTAAAACCTCAATCTAGCTTCGTCTAGAGTTATATAAAAGGAAACTGTAGCAATAGGATTCCAGAATTTGTGTCAGGGGCAACAAAATACAGATGGGTCTTGGATTAAGAAGAGTTTTTGTATGGGAATGTGGTGAAGACGACTCAATAACCCTCTTCGAATCATGCACAATATTATGCTATATCCTGCTATTTCCTCTCAGAACAATAGTGTGTACTTAAATGAAATCATGATACTCTTCTAAATTCTGACATGATCAACAGAGATTACAGTTGTTCCGAATGCTGATTAATTACGTGTGTTGAATTTCGATGTTTACAAGGAAACTGTGAGGGCTGTTTCAGATGATGCCTTGAAAGAAGTCACTGACGAGACTTTAGAGACTATCTGTAATGTTGCCAAGTTGGCTGGACGGTGCAGGCAGATGGAACGGACCTACAGTTGGGGGCTAAACCCAACTCCACAAGCCTATGTTAAATCTTATTCCATACGAATCAGCTTGACTTGGAGTCTTATCCCTCGTTCAACAGTTGAAAGGATGGGAAGGAGCTATTGGATTAATATAGAGTGTACGAGGTGGCCGTACACGTGAGGAAGGTTGCATATGAAAGTAAAGAGCAGAATACTGGCAAAATCAAATGCCGACATGCTTGCGGCAGGGATGTCAAGTTGCCAATTTAAGTGTTCATGACGTACAGCTCCTTGTTCAACAGAGTGAGGCCATTTGAGTGAACACTGCAAAGTATGTAATATTTTATAGCCGGATAGGTAACAACTTCAGGAGTGCATGTTTGTGAATTCCAGTCCGCCAGCCATGGGTTTTTTAGTATCATCATGTGCCTGAGAAGTCACTGACGAAAATTTTGAGTGTGGATACACTGTAGCCGAGTCGTAATTCATCACTGTGTATAACACATTCTTTCGGTGATTGTAACCCAGATGCCAAAACTGAACAAAAAAGTTGGGCAATACCTGAGATGGGGCGACGAAAGTAACCTTTTGTCGGGGGTGATAATCATTTCATATGAGAGAGAAGTGGGATCCAGCAGGGATGAATTTCTTTCACCTGGTTGTTGCAAGGGAAAATTAGGGGCCTAAAAAAGATAATATCCTCATTGTCAGGTCCATAATTAATTTTTAGTTCTGTGACACCCATATTTCCATATTTATATGAAATTATTAAAAATATCTGCATGACGCATTATGCATCCGCATGACGGGTTATGCATCAGGGGTATAATTGACAACGCAACTTGGATATAACATATCTAAAAATCCGCGCCTTGGAATTTTACAAATTTTATATCGTTGGAAATCTTTTTAAGAAACCTACGCAACGAGTACAAACAACAATATCAAATTTTTGTTTTCACGAAAAAATCGGAGGTGATCATCCTTGTAGGCAAAATTTTCGAAAACTTGATACATAATCATTATGCAGCCACCAAAAAAGATGCATAACACATTCTGCAGACGCATGACGGATTACGCAACAATTTTCTCGACTGCATAACAAGTTATGTAGCCATTGTTTTGGTTGATTTTAGTGCGTACATAAAAAATTGATGCATAATGCATTATGCATCCATATTTAGGGATGCATGTCAGGTTATGCATCTATTTTCTCGATGCATAAAAGATTGTGCAACAATTTTCTCGATGCATAATACATTATGCATCCATAGTTTCGGATGCATAACAGGTTATTCATCCATTTTCATGACTGCATAACATGTTATGCAGATATTATAGTAGGTGCATGACAAGTTATGCAGTCTTTGTTTTTGTTGGTTTCAATAGTAAAAAAAAAATTGTTACATAACGTGTTATTCAGCCGTTTTCTGGACTGCATAACAAGTTATGCAACAACTTTTCTAGATGCATAACAGGTTATGATTCCATTTTCATAACTACATAAAAGATTATTCAACCACCTTGATGGCTGTAGGTAGTGCAACTCACTCTCTTAAATACAAGCTAAATAAATTCAGGTTGTGTGCGTATGATTCTATAACTGGGAAAATTCATCTTTACATGCAGGGAGACAATTGAATCCTACTCATCTGGGTTGAGTAAACTTAGCTTGACTATTATGAAGTCTATGGAGAAGGCTCTGCAAATGAAGACAAACGTCATGGCAGAGTTGCTTGAAGACGGCATACAACAAATGAGGATAAATTATTATCCTCCTTGCCTGCACAATCAATCATCCGTTCCATTCTACACATACATCTACTCAGTACATTCAATCCCTGCTGCAACTTCAGTTCCTTAGTGACTTGTTCATTTGCAATTGCAGCTGCAAAACTCATCCTGCAACTCCCGTTATTCACAGCTAAAAAACCATAATGTCAGTACCAAATCCACAGCACACTCGAACTGCATAACCATCCCCAACATCAACAGATTAGTCTTCCCACTTTCTCCACCTGATTTCCCGCAGTACCCACGGCAGCGACATCAGCTACTTAACTTCCTGGCACCAATTGTATCCACCACCGGCAAAACATCTATCTCAATCTTGTCCATACCAACACCACAGTGCAATTCATGGCTTTCAGCAACAAATGCTCATCACTGCACCATCTTGAACCTCATTCTCTGCCATTTACAGCCCATAGCAGTACCATTCATTCACAAAAAACCCATTCTAGCAACAACACAATTATCATGCATCATCTCTTCCTTCTCAGGCCTTCAGAACCAGCTGCAATACCAACCATTTCACAGCTCAAGTCACTGTTTCAAATCCATCTAATCAACACCAATAATCTGTACATAGTCACTCCCATGCTCAGTTCCATTCCCACCTGCAATGTACGCCTCATGCCGAAGTTCTCTGCAATTGCTCAATCATTACTCCTAAACATACATCTATCTCCTTGACCTAGCTATCTCCAGTTGCAAAATAATCACCAGCTCCATCTAATAAATGACCTGCAACACCACCAGCTTCACCTTCCATTCTCCATTGCACAAGCAACAGCTACACTGTCATACTCATTTACAACACCAACACTCTCCACCAGATTCATTACTGCCATGAATGGCATTAACTTTATCACCAGTACCTTCTGTAATTGAATCAAAACCCTAGCCAATTCTCAAGAGCATCTTCTCGGATTTGCTGTAGCCTTCAATCCACCACCAGAACCATTACATCTCATCTCCCTTTCTTCGTTCATCTTCAAGAACACCAACTCACCCCACTGAGATAGTAGCAAGCTGAACTCCATAGTAACATCTCCAAACCTTTGTAACCAATTCAATCTCAGACTCAAACCTATCTCCTTGAGTTCACACATCAAACCTCCAAAATCAATAAAACCCATTTCAGCTTTTTTGTTGCTCTCGTGGCCTTAATTTGCAACATGGAGATAGAAAACTCGAATCGTTTTTTCTAATTGATGTAATTGCAGAAGAACCTCAATAAATCAGGAATTCAGTGATTTAAAAGCTCAAAATAAGAACAACCTACCGCCAACATCATCACTTTCCTG
This sequence comes from Papaver somniferum, assembly GCF_003573695.1. Lineage (NCBI taxonomy): Eukaryota > Viridiplantae > Streptophyta > Magnoliopsida > Ranunculales > Papaveraceae > Papaver > Papaver somniferum. Next base: position 19,364,106 of record NW_020622934.1, on the reverse strand, counting down.
TAAAGCACAAAAAAAAAACAACCTTGCTCGTCATAGTCGATTTCCAACAGAATTGATATCCAACGACGACCCATGTCTTGTAGCACCTTCAGCAACCCACCGAAAGTCACCATCATCATGATCTTTCTCCATCGATTTTTAGATCTGCTATTTAGTTCGCCATGAGAGAAAATATTCTTTCTGATTTTCTTCTTCTATTCCTTCTTCTGATTAGTTTCTTATTCCTTCCTTGTTTTGGATCTTGAGAGACACAAAGAGAGATACAGAGAAGAGGAGATTGAACTGTTAAAAAACGGAAACAAAATTCTAAAAATTCTGGGTTTAGGAATAATTTTGAATGAAGAAATGGGTACGCGCCTGAACTTTTTTGTCGATGGGTTTCACAGTGTCCAAAATCTAGAAAATCGGTGTGGCTGTAGTTTTCACTTGTTGCAATTCTGGTTATTTGGGCCTATGACCCATAGATGTGCGGCCCAACTAGATTGTTAGGATTTACCTTTCCATGTATATATACTAGGTCTCAACCTGTGCCGTAACGGCACAGGTAAGGATATGTGTTTCAAATGTATCCATCGATTCATACATGTCGTAATTGTCTGAGAAGAATCGAACCGATCGATCCAGGTCTAAATGTTTTGAGGAGTTGGTTATTAAACATGTCCTTATCCTCGAATCTTTTAATATTGTGTATGTAAGTCATACAACCCTTTGGGATAAACATAGTTAATTGTTAGTGCAAATCCTATGGGCAGTAAAACATTACTTCCTTCACTACTTCAAACAAATATCATCAAAAGTCATTCACCATACTTGTAATAATACTAAAAACACCTAAAATTACATTAAAATCAATTAGATTAATCTTACAAAACCTGTTAGCATTAGAATTTAATTTTTCTCTTTGATATAAATTGTTGGGTTCCCAATTTACATAGATTTGTGTTTATTCATTTTCCTAAAATTTATAATAATATTTAATTCTTGATCCATTTCTTTTCTTGTCTCTTTACTTATTATCATGAACTATTTCTCAAGCATGCATAATTACATGAAGTTGGTGAGAAATGACAAAAACAGAAATCATGACAAAAAAAAGGGAATAAATAGAGACGTGAGAAACTGAATCGATTACAATTAGTTCACGCGTAGCCTTGCATAATCCCATGAAGTATGGGAAAGATAATGACAGAAACGGAAACCATGACAAAAAATGGGAATAAAGAGAGATGTAATAAACTGAACCGATTACAATTAATTCGCACGTAGCCTTGTGTTTGGTCAATTTTTTTATAGGTTTCATTTTTCTTCTTGCCCCCTACCCGGCAAATCTTAAAATCACAACATCTTCTTTTTTGGAAAAATCTGGCCTTTAAAAATGGTTTTAATTTAAAAAATAATAAAAAAAAGTAATTTGAAAACTAAAATCAAACTAAAACAAAACAAAGAAAAATTAACCAAGGGTGAGTAAATAATTTACCTATCTTAGGACACCTTTTCTCACCCTACTACCACTACTTCTTCCACCACCACATTATCGTCACCACTCCACCAGTCTCACCAATACTCACCACCATTATCCCCACCCCACCACCACCACCCACCATCACAACCACCACTAGTGTTTAATTACCTATCTTAGGACCCCTTTTCTCACCCTACTACCACTACTTCTTCCATCACCATATTATCGTTACCACTCCACCAATCTCACCAATACCCACCACCATTATCCCCATCACTGCCCATCATCACAACCACCATTAATGCTTACTGATATGGTTAATATCAAATAAATTTATTATGTATCAACAAAAAATATATTCATTTGATTAATTAAAGAAACATTTATGATGAAATATCAATTGAATATTTATTATTAAATTTTAATTAAACGTGCTCATCTGTAGCGGTAGATTTATGTTCTGCAAGTATAAATTTGATCGTTCTTTATCTAGCCTAACTTGTCCAAACTTTTTTTTTTGTATTCTGGAAATCTAATCAATTTTATTTTAATACTAAAAACCATTATTTATTTGATCGGGTACTATAAATAGCTGGAATCTCGTTTGGGTGATCCAGCGGTCATGATCATATTGTCTTATATGATTTAGTATCCTCCTCAAAATATTTGTGTTTTGTCCTTACCAGTTGTGCTAAAAACAGCCAACTACATCTATCACAATAAAATGTTGCCCATTTTGTAAAAACACAAAAATATTACTGTCCACTACTATTCACTAACATCCACCACTGTACGTAAAAACCATCCACGTCCATTATTTTTTCCACCACCAGTAATGTTACCACCTCCACCACTCACAAGTACCCGCCACTGTTTCCACCACCCACTGCTTCATTCACTACCACCACTAAAAAAATACTAATATAATTTTTAACCGGGGTCACTATAGTACAGTGGTAAAGTCATTGGGTGATGATACGAGTTACCTGAGTTCGAAACTCGCCAACACCAAATTCTTTACCGATCAATATAATATATAGTTTTTAATAAACTTATTTATTAATAAAAATATGTATTTATTAGATTCATTAAATGAACATTTATGATGAAAAATTAATTAAGCATTCATCATGAGCAATTAATATGACACTAATTAATAAATTATTTATAATGGTTAGTTGAAAAAATCACGGCCGCTCTTTACCTAGCCTAACTTAGCCAAGCTTTGTTTTGTATTCTAGATATATAGGTTATTTGTATCCATGTAACTCTACTGATGTGATGAATAAGAAGCTCTCTGCCTCCTTACTTTTATCTAATTGTTACTATAAAACGTTATTAAGCACGAGCTCTAACCTTGCCATAGAGAAGATAAAAAAAAATTTCTGATTGTTATCAATTCAGTGAATAATGATTCAGATTCTGTTTTAATAATCACATTACAAGCACGAGCTCTCTCGTAATGTGAGATTGGTCCTCTTACCTAGCCTTCCCTCCGATCGTTAGTTTGTGTAGTGGGGAATCTGTGAATTAGGTCGGTGAGAAATCCGTGAAGGGAAAAAATGTTTGCGATGTTATCTGTTCGAGGAAAATTTGTGAAAGAGAAATCTCCAACCGGTCCACCCCGACCGGTCCGGTCTAGCTCATACTGTCCAGCTTGTCCTGTCTTGTTCTGACCTGGTTTTAGGACGTGCGCGACCAAGGCTGTTATGGTTTTGTGGTTATACAACAGGAATCAAAGTTTGAGGTATGTAACTTTGAATACTTGTTGGGCTTATATGTTTGTTTTTATAATATACTTAGTTCTGTTTTTTTGTCTTAAGATAAGTCCATATCATACAAACGGTCAATTTAGAATATGATTGTTGATCTCGATCATTACAATTTTCGGTCTTCATTATTTTGTTCTCTTGAATATGATATATGATATTGGCTGTAGTTGAATGATGTCTTTTGTTCAATTAGTTGTACTAACTCGATTCAAATGTATTTATTTGGGGTTTAGAAGTATTTGAGCACCATTATTGCGTACGTGATATTTTCTCCCCAAATTTGAATGTTTCATGGAATGTAATTCACTTGCTCGACTATTAAAGAGTCGGTAGTTTCAAAAGATGCGTCGCAAATAAAATCACATGTATTCCAATTTTTGTGGAAGAACTCATAAAAAGTGATATGAGTCAGAAAATTTCCATTTCTCTACTTCATCGATGATACTAGTAATCTATTCAACCTAAAGTAATTGGTTGACATGTGTAGTGAGATTCTCTTGGCCTGTTGAGATAAATAAATTTCTCAAATCAAACTAAATGTAGCAAAATTGAAAATGGAAAAAAACCCGAAATTGTTAGAGCATTGCTCGGTCGAACTCGCATGCGTTGCTATCTCAAGTATGTTTGTCAATGTTAGTGATCAAAACTATAAGTCTTCATTTCTAGCCTATTTAGATGTCTCGGACTAGGACATAGATTGTGTAGTTGAGGTTTAGACTTCACGGCGTTCATCATTTGAAGACGAAGAACTACTATGGGGAGCTTGTGGAACTTCATTAACAAAAGGTATGTGGAGACTGAAACTCATCTATCACTTGGAAAGTCTATTTCTACTCTATCTCCTATATTAAGACATAAGTCGTGTTACAATATAGTTTTCTATTATACACATTTGAGATTTCGAGCTGAGTTTAACTCGCTTATATATTTCTCGGAATATGTGTTGCAAGCTTTCGCTTCGATCAAGTTCATCTTACATTCGTGACGAAAGTCCGAATATAACATCTTACATGGTTTATGTGATACAATCATTTGGTGTAATCTTGGAATGTTTCATTATGATAATTTCAATAACTTGAAAATCGCTTTGATGAAAAATAGTTTGTGAATAACAACTATATAACATCCTCTAAGAAAGTTTCAATGATATAAATAAAGAGTTTAGAATCAAGTAACCATGTTTGGATATAAACATAGTGTGTTAATCACATTACTGTGCAAGTCCAAAGCGGGGAGGCTGAAGTATGCGTACCCGTACGCGTAATGGCAGTTGTTGATGTCTGGGCAAGTATGTGTACCCGTACGCATACTGGCTAAAAGTTCACCTCCGTGAAATTCTGCTAGAGTTTGGGGAAGTGTTGTAGTACGCGCACCCGTACGCGTATTGGCGTTACCCAAACTCGGTCCGGCTACTCAAGTATGCATACCCGTTTGCACACTTGAGTGGGTTACTTTCTAAAATCGGTTGTGTACATGAACTTAAATATTTATATTATAAGGAACACAATCTTTGCAAACCGTGGCTATAATGTTCATGAATTGATTCGAGTGAATCAAACCGATTTTGCTTCGATTAATTGTGTTCTTGTATACTTCTATAAGAATATAGCAATTGAACGACTCTTTAACTAGTTTCATTTCAGTCATTTGAACTAGTTATGGTTAAGATGAATATGGTTGATATGAGAGTTAATCATATGGCTAACTTTGGTTAACTATTGTTGAGCCAACATGGTGTACACGTTTGGGTACGGTTCATAATCGTAAATGAGGGTACATTTCATTTGTGTGCAACAAGCTAAGTTCGATATAATGGTTGAAAGATATTAGCTTGGTTGAATTAGGTTTTTCATCTAACGGTGAATAATGAATGCTTTGTTACCAAGGTAACTTAGATTGCAAACTCTGATTTGAAAACTATATAAAGGAGAACTCTAGCCACTGGGAAACCTAATCCCCACACCTCCTCTGTATTACTAGTTGCATCAACTAGAGTCGATTCTCCTTTAACCTTAGGTTTCTATCGAGACCCTGTAGGTTAACGACTTGAAAGACTTCATTGGGATTGTGAAGCCAGACCTAACTATTTCTCTTGTAGTTGCGTGTTCTGATCTTTCCCGATTCTATCGTTTGACTATTATCTACTCTAAGATTTGCTCGAGATTAATTTCTCCGATAGGAAATATAAAACGTGATCACAAACATCTTCGTCTCATAGTTTGTGATTCCACAATATCTAGTTTCGCCATCACACGATTTAGATTATTGTAAGGTGATTGATAATACTAGGCTGTTATGCGGGAATATAAGTCTCGTTTATCAATTGGTTCATGTTCACCTTGATTTATCAAAAGAAGGAACAAAAACTCTTGGGTATTTCTGTGGGAGACAGGTTTATTCAATCTATAGACTTTTCTGTGTGAGACAGATTTGTTTATCAAGTCTTCGACTTTGGGTCGTAGCAACTCTTACTTGTGGGTGAGATCAGCTAAGGGAATCAAGTGCATAGTATCCTGCTGGTATCAGAGACGTAAGGAGCGCAATTGTACCTTGAATCAGTGTGAGATTGATTAGGGTTCAACTACAGTCCAGTCCGAAGTTCAGTGGTAGTAGGCTATTATCTGTATCGGTTTAATACAGTGTGGTGTTAAATATGGACTAGGTCCCGGGGTTTTTCTGCATTTGCAGTTTCCTCGTTAACAAAATTCTGGTATCTGCGTAATTTCTTTTCCGTATTATATTTTGTTATATAATTGAAATATCACAGGAATCCAACCTTTGGTTGTTGATTGAGATTGATTGATCCTTGAACATTGGTCTTTGGTACCGTTCAAGTTTACTCCTCTTACATTCAATCGGGCTCGCATATTTCTATTTGCTGATTGCGGATTGAATTAAAAGTTAGAGATATAAACTCTTCTATATACATCTAGATTGAGTCTGACTGTCTAGTTGATTCTCTAGAAATTATATTAGATTAAGTCCTCTCAGATTTCCAAACGAATTGTTGGGTGTGGTTGTTAGACCCCCGCATTTTCAGAAATAATAAGGGTTAGACGTACCGAATCATATAAAGTGTTTTAACATAGCTCGGTTGAACCCACCAAGCGTTGGTATGTCAAGATTGGTTGTCATATTTTAGTGAATCAAAACTCATGTTAAGAGTCGCTTGATAATGTACTAGAGTCAACTTCGTATATGTTAGCTTGAAAGTATTAGGATAATGAAACATTACAAGTATTGCGAAGATTTGAAGATTTGAAGAAGCAAGGAGCTACAACGACAACAATCATCCTTCCACTTGAGGTTAGTGATATTTGAGTTGAACTGTTTCATTCCCTAACGTATCTTTCAAGTCGTGCATATTGAAAAAAAACTGCGAAGCATATTTGAACTCTAGATAGACATAGTATTAAGGAATACAATACGAGGTTTATTGCTTAACTATTAAACTTTGTAGATAAGACATCGTCATAATCATTTGAATGCTATTGTGATTATGTATGGGTATGAGGTAAGGATTTCATCCTAGGGAACAATGTATTACATGTGTTCTAATCAAGTAAGTTCATAAACTTGTTTATGAACCGAAAAGGAAATTTCTAGGCGTTATTGGTTTTGTTATTCATTGCATATCTTATGAACAACCAATATGTGTGATTGAGTATAACCGTTCACGACTTGTTGTGTTATTGGTAGAACTATTCACAAAGGCCTGACTTATGTATTGGTATGACTTTTATTAGTGAAACCGATCTTAAGTAATCACCTGACATGGTTTGATCGGGTTTGTGTTTTGTCTGACCAAACTTGGGAAAGGGGAACCGATCCTAGTAAGAGGTGCAACACATCACAAAGGGGAACCGATCCTTGTATGAGGTGCATCAAGGTTTATAGCAGAAAGAGGAACCGATCCTATGAACATGTGCAACACGTTTTTAGGCAAAAGGGAACCGATCCTATGGACATGTGCAACACATATAAGTTAGATACCATATATATGTGGGGAACCGATCCTAGTACCTAGTCAACTGAATTTTGGAAAGCTAGTGTAAGTGTGAAGGTAGAACCGAAACTTGTTTTGGTAGAACCGTTAAACCCATGATTATGATTGAATGTTATTTGATCAATCACATAGTTCTTAAAAATCAGATGAACCAATTCTAAACTTGTTTGGAAGTGTGGCAAATCGGTTTCAAGGTTGTAAGTGTAAAAGAGAACTTATAAAGTAAGGATGTCGACATACTTTGAACACGTGTTGTGAATGTTTATATCTTTAATTTGTTTAAAGTTATTCCTTAATAGCTAAGGGAAGATAATCCCAAGATCGAAACATAAATAAGCTAAGAATCTTTTAATTAAGGTAATTAACTTTATTTTTGGAAAAATAAGAATTAGTAACGTGCATTTACTAATTAGAGATTTTCTGAGAGATTTCGATCATTATTTTTGGACAGAGCGTTTCCAGGAATTATGGAAACCGAATTTGTGCTTTAATGAATATCTTGAGGATATTTTCGGTTTTGGAAATTCCTTGGTGTCCAAACTTCCTAGTCTATAAATACTTGAAGTTTGCATTTCTAGCAAACTAATCTTTCGTAACAACAAGCTTCCTCTTTGTTGTGTTATTATTGGTGTAGCCGCCTATTCAGAGAGGAGAGTAACCTAATTAGGCGAAATCTCTTAAGACCGCTCAGTTTAAAGTCTTCTTTGTGATTGAGAAGCTCTAGCGTGTACCGTTGGCGGGAAACTAGATAATTGCGGTTTATCTTTTGTTTTCATTTATTTGATTGATTAACGGTGGTCGAACTTTGATTGCACCTAGTTTGTTTATGCTTGAGAATCTTCTCTTCTGATATAAGATTCACTCAAACTAGTTCAAAGTTTCGACAGGGATATTTAAACTATTGTTAGTTCTAAAGACGATCTTGTGATAATCCATTGTTAACAGAATCTGTTCCGTGCATGATTGATCACAAGAGATTCAAGTGATTGTATGCAGGTTATTATTGAAGATCTAAGAAGATTTGAAGACGAAGAAGATATTGAAGATTTCTGACTTGTGGGTTCATAGTCTTTGGTGTGCACAATACTTGTTTCGGTAAAAGAGCATCCAATTAATAATCGGTTTATCCTTGTGATAGATTGGATATTAATTGAGTAGATCGACATCAACAAAATTCTTTGGATTAATAGTGTTGTTGGCTTAATCTTAAACTATTACTTCGGTAATTGAACATAAGATAGATCTAAGGACCTGGCGAAGGAGTTTATGTTAAGATAAACAAAAGAGACTTTGTCGGACTCATATCACTTGGTTGAAGAGAGTTGATACCAAACAGATTTGTTGTTTCTTTACTGTTTGGAATACGAACCAAAGGAATTGTTCCAAGTACGTGACTTATTAATAAGTTGGAGGCGTGGGAATACAGACGGAACTAGGTGAACTATAGGTTTAGTTGCTTGGTCTCAACTATACGAAGTAGGTGTAATTTTGTGTAGCGGCTTAATCCTGAGTGTATTCAATTTTGTACAAGGTCCCTGGGTTTTTCTGCATTTGCGGTTTTCCTCGTTAACAAAATCTTGCTGTGTCATTTACTTTTATTTATTTACTTTTATTTTTCGCAATTATAATTGTCTTTATTATAATTTAAAGTAAAACACAGAAACGTTAATTCCTATTTACTTGATAAGTGAATCCTATTGTGTTTGGTTAAGTCCGAACCTTTTTATCAAATAAACATACTTCGTTGTTGTATTTTCTCGATCCTGTATCCATAGACGATCACATGAAGTATGAACTGATTAGTTGTATTGTATCAACTCAGTCCATAGACAATCACTTTCGGAGAAATAACTTATCGGTAGGAAAAGTTTTAGATTGAGGTATATTTGGGTACCCTCGTCTTATCAATTAGTATCAGAGCAGGAAAACACGAAAAGATATAACAATCTGTGTTTGGTGTGATCCAACCTATAGGAAATTGAATCTAATGAATGATTCAGTTAACGTAAAGCAAGACATCAAGATTTTTGAATTAACAGTTGATAATGGCATCTACGATTCAATATCTGAAAAAGTCATCTTTAGAGATTCTACGAGACAAGTTAATCTTGTTAATAATGTAGAAACCAATGACGACTGGAAAATACGTCTACAAGAAGGGTAAGATAAAATTTCCGATGATGATGACTCAGATTTTGAACAAGAAGTAGAATATGATATCTCAGAATACTCTAAATTACCGGATCCTTTGAAAAATGAAAAACTAAGAACTTCAGATTTTCTTGGTTTTATGACTCCTCTTTGTCGTGAGAACAAGAAATTGAGGAAGGTTTTTCAAGGATATTATATTGGTTACCAAACCAGTGATTTTCTTCTTAAATATCGTACAAATGATCTAAATTCTAAGAAATTAGAATGTGAAAAACTTCGAAGAGAACTGTTTTTGTCGGAAAAGAAACGTGTTGAATTGGAAGCAATGTTTAATTCTCGACAAGTACAGGTTCTCGAAGAAAAATCCAGTGCTAGTCTCTCTCAAAAAAAATCGTTAGAGAAAGAGCTTGATGTTGCTCCTAAAAAAATTCACTTGTTCGAAGAGAAACTTGTTGAATCTGATGCAAGGATTAACTCTCAACAAAAGAGTTTTGAAGAGAAAGAAGGTGTATATCTCTCACGAGAAAAATGCCTTGAGGCTGATCTAGCCGGTGCTCTTGATAAAATCAAGACGTTGGAGGAAGAAATTTTGGACCTTAAAAAGTTCAATGTTAGCTCAAACAATTTAACCACAATGTTAGAAGCAAGTAGAAATCATCGTGATACACGAGGATTGGGCTATAAGGGAATAGATGCTTCAAATATTAGCAAAGAGGTAAAATTTGTTAAAGCTAAAAATTCTTCTCAACCAGAGGCTTCCACTGATGACAAAGATGCTCATATTTTTTGTAAAGAAGAAAAGTCTGTCAAGCCTAAGAATAGTGTTCAACCAGTAGTAATCAAAGAAGGCATTTCTGTTAATGTCAAGAATGCAACAACGTTGAATAAAGAAAAGAAGAATAAGAAGAAAACTCATCGAGCTCCAAAGAAAGAGGATCCACAAAAAGGTAACATCAAAACTCATACTTCGTATATTTATACTAAGCATTGTTATTATTGTGGTAATGAAGGACACTTGCAATGGGGATGCAAAGTTCGTAAGATGCACTTTCTTTTGTATCAAACAAATTGGATAAGTTTTCTCCTCATAAGAACTCAGATCGTTATTGTCCTAAATTTAAGCAAAAGAATTATTATAATGATAGTTCAAATTTTGCATATCACTCGACAAGGTCATCTCATAAAAGACCCGAATATAGAAAGAGATATAACTTTGTAAATGCAAAGACAAGATATGATGTTCCAAATTGGAGAAAGGGTGTTTCGCAAAATATTCAAAAGGACAATGATCCTAATGGTATGAAGGAGAAGTCTGCTCCTGAGAAATCCAACTCTAAATGGGTCCCGAAGTCCTCTATAGCCAAGAAGGGAACAAAAGTTAGTCACAAGAATGACTCTCAGCTGTTAATTGTTGGTGACAATAATTATAAGAGTCTTATTGAAAGACTAAAGAAAGACATCATGTCTGAAATCTCTTGTACTAGTGAACATTGTGATAATGACACTCTTCATCACAAGTCAAAGAAGAAAAACAAGATATGGAACAAGAGAAAACAAACCAAGCAAGAGGTCAAGAATGATGATTCTGTCTTAGTCACTCGTTGCGAACAAGACAAGGATCAACTCAACACAACCTAGTTGTGTTAGAATGTGCATACTCACCTTGGTGCTCAATTTTATGAAAGGTGAGGAAGCACATGAAACTGAGCACATGATCTCTCGGTTATTATATGACTAATTAACATCTTTAGGAGATTTCTTTTCTTCTATACTCATACCTTCTCTATCTATATTTGAGTTTTTGATAGAAACGATAATTTTTAGTTGATTATGTTGATATCTACTGATCATATATGTGTAGCCCTTATTTTTACGGTTAAAATGAGCCAAAAATCACTAAATTCGGACAGCGTATGCAAAAGTTATGTCAAAAACAGTTTAGTATTGTGATCCGTCACAAGTAACACTTGGGGTACCTATCCTAGTGAGAGGTCCCCATACGAATAAGTATAAAACTGTTTTGCCCATAACTTCTTCGTCCGAACTCGGAATGACCTCATTCTTTTTGCGTTGTTTTCGCAGTCCAATTCCCTACAAGATATAGGTAATTCAATACTTGATTCTTTGTTGAATTTTTATGGTGTATTGCATTTGAGTTTATGGGATGTTTGATTTCAATTTTCATAACCTTAATATTCGATCTCATATGTTGTGAACCCTTGTGGTTTGGGTGACTTTTTGATTTAGCAGGATTAAGTTTTAGCCCATGTTGGTAGGATTTTATCAAAGAATCATGAGGGGTTCTGGTAGAAACAATATGTGAAAAAGTCACAATATGTTGAATCGGTTTTGGTTTAGCATAAAAGCGTATGTGTTTCGACGGTTTTCAACTTTTGCTTGCAATTATTAAAACCTATTGTCAACCTTTCTCTGGTAAAGGTTGGTTGTTGTTATTCTTTTGTTTTTACATAAGGATGATAACATGATGATATTTCGATATAAATTCTCCCTAGAAGAAGATGCAATCATATTGGAGAAGTGGATGCGAAATTTGAGGTAACAATCTTGTTAGTTAATTGTTTTCCTGTTTAAGAAAAGCCTGAGTTTATATTATATATATTTATTGCTTTTTCTTAACAAAATTTCGGTTCAATTGATGTTTATTCCATGATGTGTGTGTGGATGTGTGTGATTCAATTGGTTTCGGTTAAGAAAAACTATTGTTATCTTGCTTTATTGTGTGGTATCAATTGTTTAGGCTTACAAAATTTCGGTGAAATTGCGGTGTTTTAATACTTATGTTGTTTCAATTGCTTCCGGTTGGGGTGAATTATTTATGGCTTAACGAAACAAAAGGATTACGGTATGAGTTGTTTAGTCCAATTAGATTCCGGATAAGAGAAACTAATTTAATTCTGATCTTAGTTAGACTTATCGAAGTGAGGTTTCGGTTATTCAAGTCTAATCGAATGCCTTAACAAGAAATGCTAGTTAATTAACCTAGTAGTTGTCTTGTTTAAAATTGAAAGGCCGAAGTTTATGGATAATTAGAACCTGATGAGAAAAATAGAGTTATCTTTATTTTGGTCTTATCGAATTAAGCGGTTGTTTTTGAACAATCGCTTTAGCAAAGGGACTAAGGTGCTTAATTGATTTTTGTTTTGCTAAACTAAATTGGAATAATTGTTTGGACAATTGTTTCCATGGTAACATATCAAAATAAAACTACTTGTAGTTTCAGTTTTGGTATTGGTTATCAGAACATGATGTGTGGAACCCTCGTGCCTAACTCTACAGGTTGCAAGTCTATTTTGAGATTTGTAAGATTATTTTCGTGTTGTCCTTTATTTTTTCGTTTCTTTGTCATTTTGTAACAAAAAGGGGGAGAAATATATGGAGTAAACAAGTGATACTAGCATTGATTTTATATTGATTGATATCACTAAGGAAAAGAACATTGGTGCTTAAACGTTTTATCTAAACGAAAGAGTGAAAGCACGAACTAAGGGGGGAGTAACATGTCATATGAATTGGTATAAAAAAGATGTGCGGATTGAATATCTACCTATCTTCCTTAGGGGGAGTAATAGCTTTGTTATTGTAATGTTGTTGTTGCATTTTCAAGGATTGAATTTAAACAGTTTAATGTGCTGTTGAATTCGGAAATCAAGCGTATGTGTAATGAATTCTTGAAATTTTTTTATCCATATGATGTAAGAGTTTTTTCACTAAAATTGACAAAGAGAGATATTGTTAGAGCATAGCTCGGTTGAACCCACCAAGCGTTGGTATGTCAAGTTTGGTTGTCATATTTTAGTGAATCAAAACTCATGTTAAGAGTCGCTTGATTATATATTAGAGTCAACTTCGTATAGGTTAGCTTGAAAGTATTAGGATAATGAGACATTACAAGTATTGCGAAGACTTGAATATGTGAAGAAGAAAGGAGCTACAACGACAACAATCATCCTTCCACTTGAGGTTAGTGATATTTGAGTTGAACTGTTTCATTCCCTAACGTATCTTTCAAGTCGTGCATATTGAAAAAAAAACTGCAAAGCATATTTGAACTCTAGATAGACATAGTATTAAGGAATACAATACGAGGTTTATTTCTTAAACACTAAATATTGTAGATAAGACATCGCCATAATCATTTGAATTCTATTGTGATTATGTATGGGTATGAGGTGAGGATTTCATCATAGGGAACAATGTTTTACATGTGTTCTAAGGAAGTAAGTTCATAAACTTGTTTGTGAACCGAAAAGGAAATTTCCATGCGTTATTGGTTTTGTTATTCATTGCATATCTTATGAACAACCAATATGTGTGATTGAGTATAACCATTCACGACTTGTTGTGTTCTTGGTAGAAATATTCACAAAGGCCTGACTTATGTATTGGTATGACTTTTATTAGTAGAAACCGATCTTAAGTAATCACCTGAGATGGTATGATCGGGTTTGTGTTTTGTCTGACCAAATTTGGGAAAGGGGAACCGATCCTAGTAAGAGGTGCAGTACATCACAAAGGGGAATCGATCCTTGTATGAGGTGCATCAAGGTTTATAGCAGAAAGGGGAACCGATCTTATGAACATGTGCAACATGTTTTTAGGAAAAGGGGAACCGATCCTATGGACATGTGCAACACATATAAGTTAGATACCATATATATGTGAGGAACCGATCCTAGTACCTAGTCAACCTGTTGATGGTGGATTTTCAACAAAGGTCAAAATCCTAAAATCATGATATTGCATGTCCCTGACACGGCTTTCAGGCATGTGACGATTCATATTTTACGAGCCATGATGAACATGTTTTTCGAAAAGCCTCCACTAACTGAGCGTTAGATGCCTCGCATTCCATCATGCCCTCTATGTAGAATAACATAATTGGACGGTTCTCCTCAGATTGAGAACTTAACGCCTTCATGACGTCGGTGACACTCACTGTTCCCTGACTACATAGAGAGACCCCTTCCACATAAAATAACGATTGGGCGGCTCTCCTCGGATTGAGATCTGAACGCCTTCAGGACGTCGGTGACACTCACTGTTCCCTGACTAAGTGTAGAGACCGTGTATAGACTCAGGAGGTTCTCCTCATATTGAGAGCATTAACGCCTTCAGGTCGTAAGCAACAATTGTGACTCCCTGACTATGCACCTTTTAGGATGGATGTGACGCTTTAACTAGCTAATATCCTTTCTGCAATATGTTGATTCTACTGTGACATTCACTACTGAATTCCTAGAAGATAATCTATTTTAACTCATCATTCCGACTTCATGATCGAATCCACGGCTGATCTCATGGTGATAGATAAATTATTACTCCGATTTCATGATCGAATCCACGGCTGATCTCATGAAATGGTAATAGATTACTCCGATTTCATGATCGAATCCACGCTGATCTCGTGAAATGGTAATAAACAACCATTACTTCGATTCTATGGTCGAATCCGCGATCCCATGGAATGGTAATACTCATTTTATTATTCTGAATTCATGGTCGAATCCACGGCCGATCCTATGGATTGATAATAAAAAACTACTCACTTTTATTACTCAGTTTCATGAATCATTCTCCACTGAATTTCATAAATTAGTAATAAATACTCAACAATCGGGCATCAGGACCATCACTGTGTAAGCCCATAAAATGGTGCAAGTGTACTCGAAAATGATGCACGAACGAGCATTCGAAAATATGGATAAATGAGGAATCCTACACAAAACAGGAGAAAAAACAATAATAATAAAAAAAATAAGAGGCACTCATGGGCCGGGCCCACCGGCTAGCCTGCCGTGCCCTAGCGGTGTCCGATCCCATGCCTCTCCCATTATTTTTTATTATTTTGTTATTTTCATGAACTCATAAAAACTCCCTCATTCTAGCAAGTTTCCTTGTTTGAGCAAAACTCACGGTTTCTCCATATTTTCATGGTTTCATGAGAAATAATAATATAAAATAGGGAAAGGTGTTGCGGGACTGGGCAACCTAGCCGGCCGACCATACCCAAGTCGTGGCCGGTCCCACACCTTGCAATCCCTAGCCTTCTATAATTATTATTTCCCTAATCTCATGAAACTCCTCCGTTTCAACAAAACTCATGGTTTCTCCATAGTTTCATGGTTTCATGAAAAATAATATTATAAAATAGGAAAGGTGTCGTGGGATCGGGAAACTTGACCGGACGGCCATTACCTAGACGTGGCCGGTCCCACACCTTGCAATCCCTATTCTTTCATAAATATTATTTCCCTCATCTCATGAAACTCCTTAGTTTGAGCAAAAATCATGATTTCTTCATATTTTCTCAAATATTGCTCAAACCATGAAAAAGCCAAAAGTCGACATGGTCACACGAACGACTAGGCTACTCGCGAAAATATTAAAATATTCTTATTTTAATATTTATAAAATATTGATCAAATGAGCACACATGCTCATTCGAGCAAAAAATCAAGAATTTCAGTCAAAGATCAAACTCTTCTGAAAATTCAACATATTGCTCAAACGCACGCCAGAAAATACCAAAACTCTTAGGACTGAGATACAGGCATTATGGGGACACGTACATGCTCCCTTGACCGAACAAGGGCGGCTCTGAGGCTTGCAACGATCCGGTCCCACATGTTCTTATAATTTTGACCCAATTTGCTCAATTGCTCATATTGGGTCCAAACTCTTTTCAACCAACTTGGAGTTCGCTCAAACGACCATCAGCTGATCGCACGACCACCAAGGTCCGGTCTCATGCCCTCTTGGTCGGTCCCTCACTCTTCCATAATTAGGTTTTATCACCTAATGCACAATCGATCACTATTTCAATAAATGATGAGGCCGGCATTTAATCATCATTCTTTCACCAGTCGGCCAAATAATGATCCTGGTGCATGCTCACTCGAGCACTTGGGTGTCATATGGACATCTATCATTCCATATGGTCGATCCCTCTATCACTCATGACTTATCTTCAGCGATTCATCAATTGTCGAACAATTGATTAAAAAATAGGGTTTCGAATAAATGCTTCACGAATCATCATTCTGAGTAGGATTCAAACACTAATGAATTTATGTTGATTCAGAAATCATCATCTGGATTAATTATATAATATTTGGTAGTCTACCAATATTTTAATTAATATTTTTGGTCACGACATCCATAAGTAATTTGTAGAATTGAGCAATAATTGCTCAATCCATCAATATTCAGTAAATTATCAGTAATTTACTAAAATGAGAAATACTTGCTCAGTTGCTCAAACATTGGTCCAGCTATCAATATTATCAGCAATCCTTCATCAAATTCACAATTATGCCAACACGTGCAATATCAGCATCATGCAAAGAACTACGCATGTTCAATCCATGAATCACTGAGTATTCATCACTCATGCTCAAATCAACAAAATCTAGACTCACCGTCTAATCAGTCAACAACTGACTAATTAATACATGTCTGTCATGCAGACTCCACGATTCGTGAGACATCAATCACGTCACATGCGGGGATATCACTTGGGTTTTGGTCTGGCGGCCTACGACACGTGGATACATCCACAACGAGAAGTGTGAGTAAGTCGTGCAAACGGTTGAAGGAGTTAGCAAAGTAGTGGGTGGACGGTTAACCAAGTCTCTGCACGACCTGGAACTGGTTTTCACCATGATTCCCATTTTTCCACTCTTCCACTCAAGAAACCGTCACACTTACAGAGATCAATGTGTTTACTATTCTTACAGTATAAATAAGTTTCTGAATCCATGATTCAGGACAACGAATGATTACCATCATCATCAATTGTCAACATAGAATTTTTCGAGTAATTACTCTCAGGAATTCATCAATCTACCAGAACTTATTCGAACTCATCAGTTCATCATTATTGCAGAAACCTTCAACACATCCATAATCCTTGATCATCATTGATACCACACAATTCTCATCTTTCCTCTTACAGATCAACCTATTTCCCTCTTTGCGACCGAATTGACTCTGGAACGGTCATTGACTTGGTTTAGGCCGGAGTCCTACAGATTGATCCCTCGAATCTAAGCATTCCCTTTGCAGTGCATCTGTGTGAAGTTGAACAGTTTGCTCGGTTGAAGAGTCTCGACAACACGCTCGTATTTTCACTTCCCTAAGAAACCAGCGACTTGTTTTTCCCCATCCACACAACCGAATTTCGGAAAGCTAGTGTGACTATGCACAATACTCACATGGAGGTAGAACCGAAACTTGTTTTGGTAGAACCGTTAAACCCATGATTGTGATTGAATGTTATTTGATCAATCGCATAGTTCTTGAAAGTCAGATGAACCAATTCTAAACTTGTTTGGAAGTGTGGCAAATCGGTTTCAAGGTTGTAAGTATGAAAGAGAACTTATAAAGTAAGGATGTCAACACACTTTGAACACGTGTTGTGGATGTTTATTTCTTTAATTGTTCAAAGTTATTCCTTAATAGCTAAGGGAAGAGAATCCCAGGATCGAAACATAAATAAGTTAAGAATATTTTAATTAAGGTAATTAACTTTATTTTTGGGAAAATAAGAATTAGTAATGTGAATTTACTAATTAGAGATTTTTTGAGAGATTTCGATCATTATTTTTGGACAGAGCGTTTCCAGGAATTATGGAAACCGAATTTGTGCTTTAATGAATATCTTGAAAATATTTTCAGTTTTGGAAATTCCTTGGTGTCCAAACTTCCTAGTCTACAAATACTTGAAGTTTTCATTTCTAGCAAACTAATCCTTCGTAACAACAAGCTTCCTCTTTGTTGTGTTGTTACTGGTGTAGCCGCCTATTCGGAGAGGAGAGTAACCTAATTAGGCGAAATCTCTTACGACCGCTCTGTTTAAAGTCTTCTTTGGGATTGAGAACCTCTAACGTGTACTGTTGGAGGGAAACTAGATAGTTGCGGTTTATATTTTGTTTTCATTGATTTGATTGACTAACGGTGGTTGAACTTTGATTGCACCTAGTTTGTTTATTCTTGAGAATCTTCTCTTCTGATATAAGATTCACTCAAACTAGTTCAAAGTTTCGACATGGATCTTTAAACTGTTGTTAGTTCTAAAGACGATCTTGTGATAATTTGTTAACAGACTCCGTTCTGTGCATGATTGATCACAAGAGATTCAAGTGATTGTATGCAGGTTATTATTGAAGATCTAAGAAGATTTGAAGACGAAGAAGATATTGAAGATTTCTGATTTGTGGGTTCATAGTCTTTGGTGTGCACAATACTTGTTTCGGGAAAAGAGCATCCAATTAATAATCGGTTTATCCTTGTGATAGATTGGATATTAAATGAGTAGATCGACATCAAAAAAAATCTTTGGATTAATAGTGTTGTTGGCTTAATCTTAAAATATTACTTCGGTAATTGAACATAAGATAGATCTAAGGACCTGGCGAAGGAGTTTATGTTAAGATAAACAAAAGAGACTTTGTCGGACTCATATCACTTGGTTGAAGAGAGTTGATACCAAACATATTTGTTGTTTCTTTACTGTTTGGAATACGAACCAAAGGAATTGTTCCAAGTACGTGACTTATTAATAAGTTGGAGGCGTGGGAATACAGACGGAACTAGGTGAACTATAGGTTTAGTTGTTTGGTCTCAACTATACGAAGTAGGTGTAATTTTGTGTAGCGGCTTAATCCTGAGAGTATTCAATTTTGGATAAGGTCCCGGGGTTTTTCTGCATTTGCGGTTTTCCTCGTTAACAAAATCTTGCTGTGTCATTTACTTTTATTTTTCGCAATTATAATTGTCTTTAGTATAATTTAAAGTAAATCACACAAACATTAATTCATATTTACTTGATAAGTGAATCCTATTGTGTTTGGTTAAGTCCAAACCTTTTTATCAAGTAAACATACTTCGTTGTTGTATTTCTCGATATTTTATCCATAGACGAGCACACAAAGTGTGAACCAATTGGTTGTATTATTTCGACTCAGTCCATAGACAATCACTTTCGGAGAAAGGACTTATACGTAGGAAAAGTTTTAGATTAAGGTATATTTGGGTACCCTCGTCTTTTCATAAAGCATGTGAAAAGGGACATATATCATGAGACAAAGATGTATTTTCCCCCGGTAGTAACGACACAAAGTACATGTATCAACTGAATATGGAGTGAATCTAAGATGTAATTCTAGTTCTCACCAAAGAGTTGGGAATGAATCTTCTTATCGGTATTGGTACAAGAAATGCAATGCGGGTACCATCGTAGCAACCAATTTCCGTGGGAAGGTCATACTTTAGACATAAACATTAATGACAAGAAGAAATTTGCATGGCCAATTGACTATTTATTTGAACTAGATCCAATGTCTGCGCTTATGGAATGAAAAGTACATCATTCCCACGTACGAGACATAAATTCTCTATAGCACTTGAGATATATCTGTATGAAAAATATATCATGTTCACTCTAAAGTACTTGAGTTGAATCTCACTTTTTCTACTAATAAGGCCACACCACTTATTTAATATCTCAAAACTCAATGTCTAACAGATAGTGGTTTTCCTCCCACCAGCTTAAGGAATTTAAACTAGTTGTTGAACTATTTCCTTATAATGTGACTACAAGGATTGGATCAGCGAGCGCAGCACTGCTAAAAATTTGTTTTCAAGATAGAACAAAGACGTCACAAAATCTCTACATGTACCGAGAGATAATCACACCTTGTTAAATTCCAAAGAAGCCCATGCAAATGGATATTATGTGGAACCCCACAATGATGAAAATGAAATTGATTGCATCTTTTATACTCTCCAATATATTTGGAAGGAAATATATTTTAGAGAAAATTAGTGGTAATAAATGGTTTTTTAAAATTAACATACGGTTGGTAAATCTAACTATAATCAATGTATGTGGTTGGGAATCCAAATTTTCCCAACCGTAGATAAACTCATAAGTTCCACATATGGTGTGGAAATCCCAACCGCGTCGGAAAACTTAGAGTATTTTATGGGTAGAAGTTCATATTACCCAACCATAGATATGATTTACGATTATGATTGATTTCCCAGCCGTATACAATTCTGAAACTAATTTTTAAATCTCTAATTTCATCAAATCTAACCTATTCATGAAATTAAAAAGATGAATTTTTTCGTACCTATTTGAAGTCATATTGGTCGATTAACTAGTGTTTGATTGTTCAATTCTTTTTCTTCTTGGGATTGATCATCATCATTAGTCATCATCGAAGAAGATGAAGAAGTGGGCAAAGAAAAAAAGGAAGAGATTTTATTTAGTTTTTTGTTTATGTTTATGTTTATGTTTAGTTTTTGATTTTTAACTAGATTTACGTTAGTTATTAATGGTAATTTTATAAATTATGAGTGTGATTTTCATTTTTATAATAATTAAATCTCCTTATCTACTTATAGGATATTTGAATCTATATGAGCCCTCAAAATCAAAATCTTGAAGCCCTTATAATAGGATTCTTCTACAAAACCTAAGCAGTTTTTCTCCACCTGTCCGAACTCATCCGCAAAGTCGAGAGCTAATCATACATGCCACTCTTGTAGGTACTATCTGTCATTGTACTTTATCATTATTTTGCTCATTTTTCCTTGTTGAAATAGACGACTATGAACTGAATAAACATGTATTAGTTTTCATTTTGAAGGTACTCGTGAGGTTATAGTATATTCAACGAAAAATAATAAATGGAAAAGAGTTGAGGAACTCTGTATTGATAATCTTGTTTATTGAATACCAGTTAATGAAGCTCTTTATTGGATGGCAAATGTTGAATCTAGGGCTATACCATACGAAGACTCGTAAGTTATTGTTTACTTCGATATCGAGAAAGAGTAGTTCGATGAAATGTCATTGCCTGACTGATCGGTGAAAGATTTGAAACAAGTTTGTGCCTTTCAGGATGGTCTCTTTGCTTGCTTGGTTTCGGTCCTAAGGTGTTGATATGTGGGAGATGA
Source organism: Papaver somniferum (assembly GCF_003573695.1). Classification (NCBI taxonomy): domain Eukaryota; kingdom Viridiplantae; phylum Streptophyta; class Magnoliopsida; order Ranunculales; family Papaveraceae; genus Papaver; species Papaver somniferum. Next base: position 19,342,730 of record NW_020622934.1, on the reverse strand, counting down.
AGTATGAATGAGCTGAAAAATCATGGACCAAGATTCAACATTGACATGCAAAATCAATTTTGGTTTATGATTTGTTAAACACAACCTAATATGACTAAATACAATCCACGGAAAAATGTAATTTGTTAAACACAATCTAATCTGACTAAATACAATCCACGGAAAAATTTAATTTGTTAAATATAACCTAATCACTTTTAGCAATTTTGTTATATATACAACCCATGTCTTTGACCGATTTAATCTAACCTTAAAACTAATCTAATCTAAATTCTTAGTCTGTCTTCCTTATTTAGGAGAAGACCGACGAAGTCACCATCACGATTTTCTGATAGCTTCTCTTTCATGGAGAAAATCATTCGAAAATCGGCTGAGATTATGAGAACCCAAAATACTTCTTCTCTAAAACTCCTTTTATACTCTAAAAAAAACGTAAAAAGTAAAAACCCCCAAATCCTTCTTCTCCACCACCGAGATTAATTAATAGGTTATGATCCTTCCTCACTCACTGCGCAACTGAATGCATCAATCCTTTAAAATGCTTACCAAGTTCCAAAATCCTAAACCGCAATTCGTTAAACAACATAAAAGGTAACCCTCAGAGTTTTATTTGAATCCTTTTTTATTCAGTATTACGCTAAAGTCAGTTTAATACTTCCAGTTTTCATCATTCGTAAGTATTAAAACAAAAAAGAGAATAGATATTAAAAAACTCTATATAATTTTATTAATCTAACATTAAACCATAACTTGGATGAAGAGAGTGAAAAATTGTGCAATGACTTAGGAAACTGTATAGTAAACTATGAATGATGAGAAATGTGTATGCAACTTTGCAAAAGAGAAGTTATCAGATTGCATGTATATTTGTACCCGAAAAAGCTATAAGTGTACCAAGTTTTTCAACCGTTAAATTAGGATATCGGGATCACACTGATTTAAAAAGTCTGCCCTACCAATCCTATGGTGGAGGGGCAGATCCACCAATTGGTACATCCTTAGATGAGTCTGTTTGTACGCATCCTTATAGCATTGGTCACTGCCTAAAAGTATCTAAAATGGTAATATTATAAATACTCTCCATTTTTGTTGACCTTGCACAAATATCCTTGAGGGATAAAGAACAATTTTTTTGGAGTCAATATGAAAAATTGCTTCCACTTTTTGGAAACAATTTGGAAATAATTTGTGTTAGTTGTGTCCATTTCTGAAAGCAACTTGTGGTAGCTATGTCCACTTTTCAAAAAATATGAGTATTTTTAAAAATTGAATAAAAATATATTTTAAGAAGAAAATTTTGAGAGGTATTTAAATAATGTTCCCTGAGTGAATTAAGTAGAAATGTGTTGTAATTTTCTTTCTCCATTATGCAAACTGCAAAGTCTACGTATCTTATTCTAATAATTTGTTAGAAATGAAGAACCAGTCAATATGTCCGAGTGGTTAAGGAGACAGACTTGAAATATTTGGGCTTCGCCCGCGCAGGTTCGAACCCTGCTGTTGACGACAATTTATCATTGTGGCTGGTACTGTCGTGAATACTCGAGTGCACCTATAGCGCATCAGTTACATTGCTGTTAAAAATTGTTACTCATGATTCTTTTGTATGCTTAGTTCTACGACTATTTTTTCTAAGCTTTTATTCATGTCATCTTAAACCACCATATTATTTTTCAGTATTAGTTGTCCATTGTTTAGGATTCATGTAGTGTAGCCTATTCTTATTGTTAGAAAATGCGTAGTTGATTCTTCTTCTCTGTCTTACTTATTCTAGTGTAGTACGTGTAAGAGAAGAAGGCAATACGGAGATTGCAGGTGATGAGAAGGGAAGAAAAGGGTGAGAAAACAGAAGAACAATATAGTTTAGAGATGAGAATGATAGAAAGCTCTGAAAAGAGTTGTTTGAATAAACTTGATAATAATAATGATGTGTCTCTTACAAAAACGTAATAAGCCTGTTTATATAGGCATGACAAGAACCTAAAAATAGTAAAACTCTAAAAGAAGAAATAAGGAAACTCTAAAAGAAGAAGTTCTAAACTTGATAAACAAGAAAACCAAAGTAGATGTTATGAATCAACTGTGACAGTTGACACAACGTAAAGGGATCAACTGTGAGAGTTGATACAACATAAAGGGATCAACTGTCATTGTTGATACAGACCAATTGGATCAACTGGAACAGTTGATACATTGAAAACAGATAGATGTCCTACATCAGTCCCCCCTTCTTGAGAAAACTCGTCTCTGAGTTGCTTGAAACAAATAATAGGTCATTATCACCATGAAATGTGAAAATCTCTTGAACATTGAACACATTAGAAATGTTCCATTCCTTGGTTAGATTAATGACATATGCATTGTTACTGATTTTCTTCATGATTTTGAAAAGACCGTATTTCTTCATCTTAGTCTTGTTATAGGTACCAACTGGAAATCTTTCCTTGCGTAGATGAATCATTACTAGTTCTCCCTCTTGAAAAGTTTTGAATCTTTTATGCTTATCTGCAACACCTTTGTATTTAGCATTAGATTCCTCAAGTTTTGTTTTGACCTCATGATGTAGTTGAGAAGCTTGCTCCAACAGATTATCAGCTTTGACATTGGATTTATGTAACTTAGGAAGTACAACCAAGTCTAATACATGATTAGGAACCTTTGAATAAACAATTTCAAAAGGAGTTTTACCTGTAGATCTGTTTACTGAAGTGTTGAATGCAAACTCCATATGAGGCAGCAAAATATCCCACTATTTGATGTTATCAATTCTTTTAGCTCGAATCAAATTGCCCAAAGAACGATTGACAACTTCAGTCTGTCTATCTCTTTGAGGATGTGAAGTAGTGCTGAACTGTAAATTAGTTCCCAAATGCATCCACAATGTCTTCCAAAAATAGCTCAAGATTTTTGTATCTCTATCAGAAGTAATAGACTTAGGAATGCCATGTAATCGAACTATCTCTCTGAAAAAATAAGGATGCATTTGACGCATCAGTAGACTTTTTACATGTTATAAAATGAGCCATCTTGGAGTATCTGTCCACAACAACCATCACTGAATCATTACCTCTAGCTGTTCGAGGCAAACCTAGAATGAAGTCCATGCTAATGTCCACCCACGGAGCTTCCGGTATAGGTAAATGCGTATAAATGCCGGTGTTTTGAACAATACCCTTAGCTTTTTGAAAAACCATGCATCTCATAACATATTTTTGTACATCACTCTTAAGTGAAGGCCAGTAATAGCGTTTTTCTACAAGTGCAATAGTTTTATCTCTGCCAACATGACCACCAAGACCACTTCCATGCAGTTCACTTATTAAATGAAGACGTAAAGAGCCATTAGGAATACAAAGACGATTACCTTTAAATAAGAAGCCATCTTGAATGATAAGGTCATCAACTCCATGAACCAAAGAACTGCATTGCTCCCATAGTGTTTTAAAGTCATCATCTTCAGCATAAATCTCTTTTATATAATCAAAAGCAAAACTCTCATTACGAATGGTTGCTAAAAGATGTCGCCTTCTACTTAAAGCATCTGCAACTTGATTGAGCTTTCCACTTTTATGTTTGATAGAAAAAGTGTACTTGTTAATTGTGGATAACCACCTATCATGCATACGATTAATCTTTGTTGAAGTTTGGAGATACTTCAAAGTATGATTATCAGTATTAATGACAAACTCTCTATGAACCAAATAAGTATGCCACTGTTTAAGAGCTTGTACAAGTGCAAGCAATTCCAATTCATATGTAGACCAATTTTTTTGTGTCTCAGAATTTTTTCACTATGATAAGCAACTGGATGTCCTTCCTGAGATAAAACTGCTCCAGTTCCAATAATAGAAGCATCACAATCAACTTGAAAAGGCTTGGAAAAGTCAGGCAGTGCAAGGATAGGAGCTGAACATAGTTTCTCTTTAAGAGTGTAGAAACTTTTATCAGCTTCTTCAGTCCATATGAACTTTTTCTTCTTCAAACAATCAGTAAGAGGTGCAGCAATGGTGCTGAAATTTCTTACAAAACGCCTATGAAAAGAAGCTAGTCCATGAAAACTTCTTACCTCTTTGATAGAATTAGGAACATGCCAATCCATAATAGCTTGAACTTTAGAAGGATCCACATGAATACCCTTGGAAGAGATAACATATCCCAAGAAAGTAACTTCAGATGACATAAATGTGCATTTCTTCAAGTTCACAAACAAAGAATTGTCGTATAAAACTTTGAACACCTGAGAAAGATGATTGATATGCTCTTTTGCACTTCTGCTGAAAATTAATATGTCATCAAAGTACATAATGACAAATTTACTCAGAAAGGGTTGTAAGATCTGATTCATGAGTCTCATAGAGGTGCTAGGAGCATTAGACATGCCAAAAGGCATAACTAGCCATTCATATAACCCCTCTCTTGTTTTGAAAGAAGTTTTCCATTCATCTCCAACTCTGATTCTAATCTGATGATAACCACTGCGAAGATCAAGTTTAGTGAAAATTATAGACCTTGCTAAAAGATCAATCATATCCTCAATACGTGGAATAGGAAACCTATAAGGTATGGTGATACGGTTCAAAGCTCTGCAATCTATACACATTCTCCATCCATTATCCTTTTTAGGCACCAGAATAGCAGGACAAACACAAGGGCTATTACTAGGTCTAATTAATCCTTTAGTCAATAAATCATTAACTTGACCCTGTAATATTTCATGTTCAGTTGGACTCAACCGATAATGAGCTAGATTAGGTAAATAAGCTCCAGGTATAAGATCAATGCAATGTTGAACGTCTCGAAAAGGTGGTAAACTCACAGGTAATTCTTTAGGAATAATGCATTAAATTTAGATAATAAAGGTTGTACCTGAGTAGGAATTGTTACCATAAGTTTGGTGTCTTCATGAGAACTCGAAGTGTGAGATGAGTTTAGAGAGCGAGAGATAGTAGCCACTAATGCAGTAGTCTTGCAATCACTACGTTCTTGAATCACTGAAGAAGACTTGGAAGGAAATAGAGTTACTCTTTTACCATCTTTGTAAAAGGTATAAGTATTCTCAAAACAGTTATAAACTGCTCTAACGTCATACTGCCATGGTCTTCCAAGTAGGAGATGTGTTTCATTTATATCGATAACATCACATAGCACAGATTCTTCATATCCAACAAAAGAAAACTTAATAACACACTGATGAGTAATTTTCTGTGTAGAGGAACTTGAAAAAGAGAGGGTCTAGCAACACCACCCAATATTTCTCTTAGCAATCTGTATGGACAACTTCGAATATACTTTTAATAGAATCAACAAGACTCAATCAATTAAAAGTATATCAACGAGTTTATATCTCTCTTCTTGATTTTATTTAGTCAAGCAAGAACTGCGAGTTCTAATCAAATACAAGGAATAACTTGGATGGTACCAAAGACCAATATCCAAGGATCAATCAATATCAATCAACAACCAAAGGTCGGATTTCCAATTAATTGATTCAAACGCACAACCTGTATTATTTCAATTATATAAAAAAAATATAATGCGGAAATAGAAATAACACAGACACCAGAAATTTTGTTAACGAGGAAACCGCAAATGCAGAAAAACCCCGGGACCTAGTCCAGATTGAACACACACTGTATTAAGCCACTACAGACACTAGCCTACTCCAAGCTAACTTCGTACTGGACTGTAGTTGAACCCCAATCAGTCTCCCAGTGAACCAAGGTACAATTGTACTCCCTACGCCTCTGATCCCAGCAGGATACTGCGCACTTGATTCCCTTAGTTGATCCCACCCACAACTAAGAGTTGCTACGACCCAAAGTCGAAGACTTGACAATAAACAAATATGTCTCACACAGACAAGTCTATCAAATGATCAATCTCTCTCTCACAGATAAACCCTAAAAGGTTTTGTTCCGTCTTTTGATAATAATCAAGGTGAACAGGAACCAATTGATAATCCGGTCTTATATTCCCGAAGAACAGCCTAGAGTTATCAATCACCTCACAACAATCTTAATCGTATGGTAGCGAAACAAGATGTTGCGGAATCACAAACAATGAGACGAAGATGTTTGTGATTACTTTTTATATCTTGCCTATCGGAGATATCAAACTCAATCCAATCAATCTGATTGTACTCGTACGACATAAGATGCAAGATAAGATCACACAACTACGATAAAAGTAGTATCGGTCTGGCTTCACAATCCCAATGAAGTCTTTAAGTAGTTAACCTAGTTTTAGAAGAAGAAAACCAAAGGTTAAAGGAGAACCGACTCTAATAAGCAAACTAGTATCACACATGAGGTGTGGGGATTAGTTTTGCACAGATACTAGAGTTCCCCTTATATAGTATTTCAAATCAGGGTTTGCAATTAAGTATGGTAACAAAGCAATCAATATACACCGTTAGATGAAAACCTGATTTAGATTCAAGATAATATTTCCCAACCGTTAGATCGAAAACTTAGCTTGTTACACACACTTGGCAATGCACACTTCTAGGTTTGTTAACCGTACCCAAACGTATGCACTTGTTGGTTCAACAATAGTTAACCAAAATGTTAGCCATATGGGCATTTCATATCAAACACGTTCTTCTTCACCATAACTAGTTCAAATGACTTCAAATGAACTAGTTAGAGAGTTGTTCAATTGCAAGGAAATATCATGTACTACACAAGACACAATTGAAGCAAAGATGATTTGATTCACTCGAATCGGTTCATGAACTTTTATACCCACGGTTTGCAAACTACATTCCTTAGTCTTTTTAAGTTTAAGTTCATAAATCATCTTCAGATATATAACCTTATCCAGTTCGCAGACTAGTTTCGCGGACTTAAGTTACTAGGCAGAGTTTACAAACTCCAGCAGAAATTCTCGGGTATGAGAACTTCGTTGGTTCTCGGACTGGGTTCGCGGACTTAGTTTCACGCAAGTAGTTTGTCAACTCCAGCAGAAATTCTCGGGTTTGAGAACTTCGGCATTTCGTGGACTGAGTTCGCAGACTTGGCTCACGCCATTCTTCTGGTTCTCTTGATCAACAAAGTTCGCAAACTTTGGTTCAAGGAATAGGACTTATACATAAATATTTTTCCACAACCATACTTATGTCCACCATTGGTTATGTAATCTAAAATCTCATTTCAATCATTGAAACATTCTTAGAGGACGTTATACAGTTGTTACACCATTTCTCGTCAAATCAATTTTCAAGATGATTGAAACATATCATGACTTTCGTCACATGGTAAAGATAAAATTGGTTAAAGCGAAAAGCTTACCAACTCATATTTCGAGATATAGATAGGCGAGGTATACTCGGCTCGAAATACCAAATGTATATAATCAAAGTCTATATATATAGCATACGACTTCTTGTCTCAAAGAGTAGGAGATAGAGTAGATAGACTTTTGAGTGATAGATAAGTTCAAGTCTTCACATACCTTTTTGTCGAGAAGTTCCACCGGTTCCTTGAGTAGTTCTTTTACTTGTATGATGAATCACCATGAAGTCCTTGAGCTCAACTACGCTTTCTATCCTAGTCCGAGACTTATCTAAAATAGACTAGAAGTCAAGACTTATAGTTTTGATCACTAACATTGACAAACATGCTTGAGATAGCAATGCATGCGAGTTCGACCGAGCAATGCTCTAACAGAACTATTCACCCAACCTACAGAATAAGGAGTAGGATGAGGTGTAGTTGGTAATCCCATTTTCTCTACAACAACAGATGCAATGTAATTGTCGACACTGCCACTGTCAATGATCCTGTCACATACTTTGCCACCTATAAAGCACTTGGTTTAGAAAATATTATGTCTTTGAGAATAACATGGTTCAACAAGCATGAGTGGTCGAATCATTCTAACAAAGTGTTCACCATAAGTCTCATGTAATTCAATATTTTCAGCTTCTTCACCTTCATCATCATCAAAAATTTCAACATCCTTTGATTCAATCTGTACTTGATTATCTCCAATGAAACCATTAAAGTGTCGACAGTCAGCTGAAGAATGACCAGGTTGATTGCATTTATTGCATTTATCTCCATGAAATTTTGAATAAATATTAGTTGGCTTATTTGGAGGTGGAAATTGATTTTGCATCCTATTAGAAAATCTGACACTTGATGGTTTAGGTGATGTTGCTGAATGGATTGAGGCTCAATAAAAGATGGTAAGATAGGTGAAGTATTGGTGGTTGAAGTTGGATGAGCAAAAGAAAAGCTCACTGGTTGTTGTTGTGAACTATAACTATGTTCGTGTGGATCAACAACCATTGTTGATCCCCTTTCACCTTGGTTGCCATAATAAGAATTTGATGTTCTTGCAGTTTTATAATAATTCTGATAACGAGCTTGTCATGGTGTTGCTTGTCTGGAAGTATTAAGCACACGCCTTTCAACTTTAATAGCTTGTTGTATAACTTCAACCATAGTAAATGCAGAATGTGTCATCCCTTGCTGAATTAAGATGTTTAATCCATCTACAAAGCGTGCAACTAATTGTTCTTCAGACTCATTCAACTGGTTACGTGCAACCATGTAGAACTCAGCTAAATATTCTTCCACAAGCCTAGCTCCTTGTCGACAGTGTTGAAGCTTGATAAACAGTTGTTGCATAAAATCTCTGGTAAAAACTTATCTCTTAATAAGTTTCTCATTTTTTTACAAGTACGTATTTGAGGCTTGTTAATGTTACGTCGATCATCACAGATTTTATCCCACCAAGCTGCAGCTCCACCTTTTAATTTATATGCAACCAACTTAACCTGAAAAGAATCAGGTATCTCCATGAAATTAAAAAAAAAAAGATTCTACTTCATAAAACCAATCCAACAATTCTTCTATTTGTAAACCACTATGAAAGTTGGGAATATCAGCTTTCAATTTATATTCTGGCAAAGTTCCATAAGGATTTATGCTAGATTTTAACCTCTTCTCATCTTCCCATCTTTGTTCTAGCTCGGCTTCAAGTTTGTCCTCGTCTTTATCACTAGGGATATTCACAGATGCAGGTTTCTTATAAGGACTGTTAAGAAATCTCTCAAATTGTTGTGTGAACTTAAGAAATTGAGAAATTTCTTTAGGGACATAAGTATACTGAACAAAAGAACTTTTAACCTTTGTTGCTTCATCGTCTTTTGTTTTCTTTGCTGCTTCATCATCTTGTGTTTTTGTTTCTTCTGAATTCTTTTCTTCAGTATTGACCTCTTTATCGTCAGTCAAATCGGGAACACCTTCTTCATCTAATCCCATGTGTTTCAACAACTTGACAAGATAATGTTCATGTGAGTTGAATTTGTGTAATAACTTCTATGTCATAGAATTAGTTATCTTTTCTGTCAAAGAGGTTTCTAATCTTTTGACGATATCTGTTTCCATGTCAGGAAGGTAGGCTTTGGTAAGAGATTGATCTGCCATTGAAGTTGATAATAATATAGGGTTTTGAATTGTGAAAGCTGTGTCAAGGATTTGTTTCAAGATAAAAATCTAGAAACTAGGTAACGGATACCAACTAGTGTAGTACAAGTAAGAGAATAAGGCAATACGGAGATTGCAGGTGATGAGAAGGGAAGAAAAGGGTGAGAAAATAGAAAAACAATATAGTTTAGAGATGAGAATGATAGAATGCTCTAAAAAGAGTTGTTTGAATAAACTTGATAATAATAATGATGTGTCTCTTACAAATACGTAATAAGTCTGTTTATATAGGCATGACAAGAACCTAAAAATAGGAAAACTTTAAAAGAAGAAATAAAGAAACTCTAAAAGAAGAAGCTCTAAACTTGATAAACAAGAAAACCAAAGTAGATGCTATGAATCAACTGTGACAGTTGACACAGCGTAAAGGGATCAACTGTGAGAGTTGATACAACATAAAGGGATCAATTGTCATTGTTGATACAGACCAATTGGATCAACTGGAACAGTTGATACATTGAAAACATATAGATGTCCTACATCAGTCCCCCTTCTTGAGAAAAACTTGTCTCTGAGTTGCTTGAAACAAATAATAGGTCATTATCACCATGAAAGGTGAAAATCTCTTGAATATTGAACACATTAGAAATGTTCCATTCCTTGGATAGAATAATGACATATGCATTGTCACTGATTTTCTTCATGATTTTGAAAGGACCGTATTTCTTCATCTTAGTCTTATTATAGGTACCAACTGGAAATCTTTCCTTGCTTAGATGAATCATTTACTAGTTCTCCCTCTTGAAAAGTTTTCAATCTTTTATGCTTATCTGCAACATCTTTGTATTTAGCATTAGATTCCTCAAGTTTTCGTTTTCAGGCTCTTGTCTTCCGATGTGACCAAACGTTTGGTTCTTGAAACTATTGGCTCCTGTATTGATGTTTGATGTAGCTGATTAGCAAAGGAACGTCAATTTCTTATGACATTTATGGTGGATGTAAAATATGTTGAAATCCGAGTGACTTGGTAAATTCACTTCAATTTATGAATGGTTGATTTTTTTTCCGGAAATTGTGAGTATTGCCGCTCGAAATCGATATTAGCATATCCATCAATATATTAAAGGGAAAAAACTTGGGAAAAGAAAAAAATAAAGAGAGAGGTTGCTTGTACTGGTTGCCAGGAACTGACAAAATCTTAGATTTGTGAGTACATTTTTGCATGCGCATTTACATTCTGTGGTTGGGAAGCCAATAGCCGAGTACATTGGCTGGTAAAGATCTAGTACAAGATTAATTTGACTTGACGCCCTCTGCACAGTACAAAGTGCTACCCCATTATTCATCAGTCACTTCAAAAAAGTAAAGGCAGGTGTATATGTGGTGATCATTAACCTAGGCCTCTTGTATAACACAAAATTACCGCAACTCCTGAAATTGATGCATGTTCAAATGCAAATGTGGTTTGTACTTGTACTTGTAGTTTCTATCCACATGACATGAATATACTAAGAATATATATATGAATTGAAGGCACATGGAAGTTCCATTAAAATCAAGAGGAGATATTGACCATATTCTGGGTCTAAAAATTACAGGACAGGGCAAAGACAATACAGGACAATGCTCTCATTTTACCTCAAATTTTCATTTTGAACTGTTGTGCTAGGAAGCATGGACACACTAGTGTATTGATAATGTGTTCGTGTCAGACACGCGTCGGACATAAGATGCGTGTGGGATACCAACACGATGTACGTGTAAAAATTTATACCCCATTTTACTAATTGGGTAATTGAATGGTTTATGAAAATTAGTATAAATAATATTTGTACATGTATGCTAACCTAATGGCATAAAATTGAGTCTTTTTTATGTATTTGCTGATTAATGTATTTGATATTAGTGCATAAAAATTATTTAATTATAATATATATAAACATGTCAGTGTCCTGATAATTTTAAATTTTACCGATCCCTGTGTCTGTGTTGTGTCGTGTCCGTGTCAGTGCTTCCCAACTTCTGTGTAACCAACTGCAGAAATGCAAAACTCGCACCGGCCACTTAGAAATCAATCTTCCAAACTATAAATGGCAAAGTGCGTTTGAGGGAAATTTTTTTGCTCTAGCAGTGCTAGAGCAAAATTGATCTAGCAGCTCGGAGGACAACCATCTAGTGATATGTGATGTCAGCAAACTTTTTATCTAACAGAAGTATTTTTTTTGTCCGACTAATTTTGTTCCGTATGTATGTTCACTGCCGAATTTTTAGGGAGAATAGTATCCTACTTAACCATCGATATATTTCTTTGGGGAAGATACAAGAACCTCTATATTTATGGAACTTCCAAGATCTATTAGATTAATTTAATTTACTTGAACCTATCTAGAACGATTAGGGTGCTGAGAGCTTTGAGAGGTGAGTTATGAAGAGGTTTCTTGTTTTGATGTATGATGAAAATGGTGACATCTATGGTCATTAGAGTAGGCATCGTCATTATGAAGAAACATCATCCATTTCCCTTCTTCATGTTGAGACGTAATGCCTGACCAATAATATCCAAAATCAAAAGTATATATTGAGTACAACTCAAATTAATTTGAGAAAATTGCTGCACGAGCTCAAAGTAAAGGAACCAACTCCCGATATCACATTAGTGATTAAATTAGAATCCCTTTCAAACTTGATGAGTTTTATGAAGATAAAGATAATTAGTATTAATCTTAAAATTTGTCATTATCAATCCTTATTAATTTTAAGTTTTATCTATTCATTTTTGAATCAATGTTCTTCCGATTTCAGTTAGAACTGATATTCAAAAGTTTTACTTATTGATTTTAAGATAAAGATATTAAATTCTGTTATAAAAAAATATGGAAAGAAATTAGTCGGCAAAAATAGGATATATAATTCCTTTAACTCAAAAGTTTGTTGACATAATATACGGCCAGATGGCTGTCACCTGTGCTGCTAGATCAAGTGCTAGAGCAAATTCTTTTCCGCGTTTGAGTGTTTTGGGAGAAACCACACCGAACAGCACTATGTACAGCCCCACTATATGCCAAGCTAAATACCGGATCACTTAAATCTGACCCACTTGAACAGAACACACTAGATATGGCGATGTCGACTAGGAATTACTGGTTAATCTAGTTTTAGGAGACTGTTTAGTGGTTAATCCAATCCTAAAATAAATTTAATCGCTGGTCCAAAAACATGTTTTTGGATCAGATTTTTTACTCGCTCGTCCAGTACACGTGCGAAAGTTATAAAGTGTATTTTTAATTGGCCAAAACACCCTTTTAAGTCGGATCTAATTCTGTTTCATCAGTTCGTTCGTTCATCACAAATTAGAGAGCTTTGGCAATGGCGATTGGTGGAAAAAACCCGAAGAATTCCAACTCTCGATTCAAACTAAAACCAGAAGAGGCAATAATGGTGAATCGTCATTTTTCAGCTCCAACGAATTTCGATTCAAGTTCGAACGATTGGATGGGTAAGTTGATTTAATTTATGTTTTTTTCTTTAGTGTCTTCATCTGATGGTTTTTTTTTGGGTTCGTTTGGGTATCATCCTAATATAAGATCCAAATCTCCTGATTCCACATAAATAACAACCTTTGTTTCCTGAAACTCAACCTCCATTTTTCAGGTTAAGGCTTATTTTGGTTTTTTTGGTTGGTTTGTTTCCTAATTTATCATGATTGGGTAGAGTTTATTTTTCTGTACTTTTTTTTGGAATCATAGAATCTGATACTTGAACCCACTTTTGATCTTAAAATTGGTCATTTTCAAATTGATAATTTTCATTTGTAGAAACTTGTTAGTATGATTTGGAATTGGTTCTAGTTAGGAGTTATTATTGATTCGTTGAAATTGCGGATAATTAGAATGAGCTTTTAGGGCTAAAGAATTTAAGATTTACTAGTAATTTGGCACCGTTTTATGGATGGAAATACTCTGTTTCATATGCTTAGTGCTCATGCTGTGTGGATGCTTAAATTGATTGATATAATGTTTCTGCCATCACACTATGGTTCTTTCATCCCGAAAGATTATACATTTGATCAATCATTTCCCTGCTTATGTCGTTTACCGAAGATTGTATGTTAAATACCTAACAATCTCTATCACAAGTACATGGACCTCTTTAGTTTTTATCGAATGTTAATTAGCTAATTTTAGAGAATGTTCCATCCATCCTTCAGGTTTTGGAATAAGTGTTGATTTACTCTAATTAAAATGTTTTGGATTGGTGTTACGTAAGCAGTAGTACCACTCTTGTGGAAAAAGGGATTGGTGGAAGTGTTGTAAGCATTAGTACCACTCTTGTGGAAAAATAAGAAATGGATGGTTATGATGTATGTAAAAAACATCCATCTTCTTGTAAGCCCATAACAACATCCATCAGCAATGGTGTTGGGTGTCTAAAATCTTATTAGGAAACAACATTTTATTAGGAATCACTTGATATCTAAAATTTTGTACCAATGGTGCTGGGTGTCAAATTCATATCAATATACATTTTATTTATTAGGGATGTGTTTCCCGTAATTTCTTGAGGTTGTGTGACTTTCATAGAAAATTAACGACATATTCTTGTGTAATCGACGGCTGGATTATGCGAAAACACGGTCATTTTCACTTGGTACATATCAATATATACTGTGTTTTCGCTGGATACATATCAATACGTACTGTTTTTTCTGTCGGTACATATCAAATATGTATTGTTGTAAATTCTTGTTATCTTCAGTACATGTGTATGTGTACTGTTTTTTCATCTATGTAGAAATTTATTGGTTTCTTATTTTCTATTTTGACAAATTTACATGTAAATCTTTAGCACACAGAGTGTGTCAACACATTCAATTGTTGTTTTGTGTATTTGAAGCATATTTGTAGAAATATTCATCTCTGTCTCATGTTTGCAGCTTTTAGTGTTAAGGAAAATCAGTTTGGTTGAGTTTTATCCTTCATAATTCTTGAACAGTGATGGGTAACTCATAAATCTTATGGTAATGCAGTAGCGCACTCAAGCATATGTACCGAGTTAGAATGAACTTTGTGTACATCCATTCCAATTACATGAGTACTGTCCACCGTAAGTCAGTTATTTGAACCTTTTGTTTATATTTAACGTATTAGTACTATGTTTACAAGAGCTTCCTGTCAAATCTCTTACAGAAATGGATGCGCTCAGCGGTGCAAGCTTGCTAGACTAATTGTAGTCACTAGGAGTAGGTGAGAGGCATAATAAAGCACTGAGCGAAGTTCCCTTTTTCCACTATCCAACAGTACATATGTGATATACTGAAAGTAATGTTTGTTGTGCATCTACAATAGTATCCATTATTGTCTAAGATCCCTAAGTTTATAAATGTATTATGTTGTTTTTGTTTTGTCAATTGAGTACATATTTTGATGTATCAGAATGGAAATGAACTATGTTTTTATTGGACTGCAGGGAAATGACTAACAAATATGCAGAAGAAGGGGCAAGCATGGAGATAAAGGCACTATCTTTGCAAGGTTTTGGAACTACATCTTCATATTATATAGAGTACATATCATGTTCTGAAAATTCAGTACATATTTTTTTTTCCTCGGTACGTATGTATCTGTACTCTGATAACTAGTAGGTTTTAATTAAGTACATATCGGTATGTACTAGGTTTTTACTTAGTACATATCAATAGGTTTTAACTAAAAAATTTAATTCACTAAGGTTTTAGTACACATTGGTATGTAGTATGTACTATAGGATCATACATTGGATTCTGAGCATATAAATATGGTTAGCTTCTTTAATATATATGTTACACGCAGTGGATTTCACTCAATATGTATGAATATGTACTAGATTTTTGCTCAATGCCTCCGATCTGACAAAAGAAGAAATGGTCCCAAGCTGTTTATTATTCATTATTGTGTGCCATTTTTTTTGCAGATGCTGTTGAGGCAAATTTTAAAGAGGGTACATCATCCCATTAGATTGCATAAAAGCTAAGGATCTTGTGGATGGAGCTGACAAAGATTCTAATGATCATGATGGAAATACAACTTGCTTTGCTGCCGGTACAATAAGTGATCTCAAAGACGACCCATTCAATAATTCTTATATTCTTATGTTACATGTGTATATGTACTGTGATATCTACTAGGTTTTAACTAAGTACATATCACTATGTACTGGGTTTTTACTTAGTATATATCAATATGTACGAGGCTTTCCATTCTTATTTTCTTCAGTACATGTGTATATGTACTGCAATATTCTGTTTCCATTCTTGTGGTTTCTCTCTACCAATAAATATTCATACAAAATATCTAAATCCCCTTGATTGTGGTTTTAACCTTTCTTGTTAATTTTGCTGACAGGTTCATGAGAAGTATGTTATCAGGGTTACTCACTATCCACACATAAACATGGTTACCGCACACAGAACCTTGGTTTCCTTAGGGTTACTCACCATTTTCCTTGGTCTATTTAGACGGGGGTCGAGGGGGCAGCGCCCCCTCGGAAACAATGACAAATCGTTTATGGGGAAAAATTTGTTTGTATTTGAGTTTTATTACAAGTTCCTTTCATTTTTATATTTCCCAAAATCAATCTTCATCAGGTTAAGTATTTTGTTGATGACATATCACACACAGGGTAATGCGAAGAGCATAAGGCTTGTCAGCTGGCTCATCTGGCGTAATACTTACCTGACGTGTGTCATCAGCTGGAGAAACAAGTTCTACGTGCCAGTGAATTGCTCAACCACACTTGTCTTTCGCAGAGATAACTTCTGAATAGGGTAAACCAGATTATCACACTCAAAAAGAATAAGAAGGCTCATCTGACGGAATTTCATGCTAGTTATTATTGGTGGCATTATATATTTCTTAACAGAATAGACTTGAGCATTTTGTACTTGTTGTGTTTCCAGGGATGATGTATTTTGTTAGTCGGCTCATCAGTTTTATTTCTTTTTTTTTCCAATAAGTGTAAAAAAACACGTAACTTCTGAGTAAGAGTTTTTTTAAAACGATATTTTTTCCAGGGTCTGGTTAAGGCTTTCATATCAGGGATAATTTTACGCCTTTTTCTCCGCTTCCATGGTGCAAATTGTCTGCATTATCTTTTTTTTTTATTAATGAAAAACTGCTTATCATTGTTAACAACACATAATTTATGGTATTACTTCCCTTTTGCTCTAAAAAAATTCTGAGTATAAGTTCCAATTTTCTTATTGTGCATCATCTTTCACAGTACATGCAAATATGTACTGCCCGTATTCAAGGCTTCTTACTCTTTTTCCAGTTTTCATACTGACAATATAGAACATCAATATAACTCTACATATAATAGTTAAGAGAAAAAAACCAAAAAAAAAAGAAAGAAAAATACAAACAATGCAACATAATCCATCGTTTACATTATAAGGTTTCAAATTTCCATACTAATATGTACTGCCAACTAAAACCTAACCCAATTACGTCGTACATACCAATACATATGAATATCCACTGTCAGTAATGTTGGCCTACTTTAAAGTCTTCATGCTTGGATTTAAATTTATTTTTCTGATGACAAAAACAGTTCCGTTTGCATTGTACACACACCATAGTATTTGATGGCTCTGCATAACAATGCTTGATGGAGGGTCATTGCTCTTTCCTGCGCTGAGTTTGCATATTCCCTTAAGTTGGAAATTCCCAACGCCTAGTAAACAAGTCAATATATGAAGAAACAAACTCATCATCTGCGGGGTCAATAGGTCTTGGAAGATAAACTGTGAGTACCTACAACATCCCAGATACGACATGTTCCACCACTTGATGACCTGTGCGAAAAAGAGAAACATCAACATATAAATTACAAAGCAACTTAGTATCAAACAAACAGTAATAACAGTACACATCAACAAGTACATATCAACAAATTGATAAGTTTATATCAATATCTAGTATCTACTGCTTCCACCCATTACATATCATTATCTAGTGTAGGATCAACGAGTACATAATGATATGTTCCTGTACCTAATACTAAGGTAATCCAGTATCTCAATACAATGATATGTTCCATTACATATTTTTGCAAGGTAGTATAAGTTGATATGTACCTAATACTAATGTAATCCAGGTATTCAACAGTACATGTTGATACGTACTACTGGTGGATTCTACTTGTATTTAAGCATAAAATACATATTGATATGTATTGCATCAACAAGTCCTTTTTTTCCTAAGTACATGTTGATATATACTCTAGGATCATGTCGGGCATAAACTAATGTACATATCGACATGTACATCACTAACAAATAAATTTTACCTAACGTACATATCGATATGTACTGTAGGATATATTCAAGAAGAACCATGCTAGGAGTTTATATGTAATGCATCAACTAACCACTCTTTCCCTAAGTACATATTTATAAAAGAAAATACTCACCAAATCGAACTCCTAGCAATAGTTTTAACTTCTTCCATGAATCCTTGAAGATGCACAAACATTCTTGCATTCAGTATTTGTGATTGAACTATGATCAATAGCAAAGTGAAGATTTAGTACAACATACATTCTGAAAACTGGCTATTGGAAGGAGAAAATCGTGTGATTGAACTATGGTCATTGATCCTATGTTGATTAATGACCTTTAGGCTTAACCAAGAATGTGAAAATTTGGTTTTATGTTAGGTACAAAACAAAGAATTTTTTCTCAAAGCTCTGAGAAAGCAAACTCATTCATATAAATGGAGACTTACCTACCTTGCGATTCAGGTAATGATGCCCTGTTCAGAAGATCTGAGGACCATCCATGTACACTAGCTGAACGCACCAGCTCCATATGGTCCTGATACGATTCTCCCCCACTAACACAACCCCTAACACCACCAAAATGACTTCTATCAGGCAAACCATCAGCATCCATGGCTCCAGACGAAAATGGAGAACCAGATATCCAACAGAACATATCAAAATGTACCTACTAGATATCCAACAGAACATATTGGATACATATCGATATTTTGAACATCAGTATAACTAACATTACATATTAACACGAACATCAGTATGACTGCCAATAAATATCGATATGTACTATTGAATATAACCATCAATACATATCCTAGTAAGTACTTTCAACAGTACATATTGATATGTACAATCGAATCATACACAAGACACAACTCATATCAATATGTGTCGAAGGATATTAATATGTACTGTTTGATTTAATGGTTCTACTAAAAATCAAAAATCATACAGTACACATGTTGGATTGCATTACCTTGTTTTAGCAGAAACACCAGGTTTCTTTGATTTCGCCTTATTAACAGATTCGTTGTTCTTCCTTGATTTGGTTTCACAAGTAGATTTCTTCTTCTGATTCTTTGACCCTGGTTAAAAATCGGATGAGTTATCGAACGAGTTTATTGTTGGAATTTTTAGTGTCTAATTCCTTGGTCAAAGTGGAATAGAAATTATGAAAAGGATCTAGGCCAAGCGTTGGTGCCGGTTGGCAATAAGTTAGATTTGAACTCAAATTTTAACAACCTAAAACAGTTCCTAACTACAAAACTGTATGGTGTCTTTTATGAAGGATTGTGTCTTATGGGACCAGACTTGGTATCCCTTTTCAGCCGTTTCTTCCCTTGTCTTTCAGTTACTGTTTTGTTTATAAAAAAACTTGTTTGATTTTCTCTTCCTATGAGTCAATTTTTTTTTGTAAGTTAAAATATCATAGAAAGAAACTAATTTAGGGAGTTAGTAACCCTTACATTGTAACGAGTAGAGCCATCTAGTACCGAGCATATTGGGGTACCCTGACATTAGATTTATCTACTTCTATAACATATTGAATACAAGAAGGAGGGTGTGTACTCCATCTAATAGTAGTTCTGAACATTCTAGCCTCCTTGGCTAGTATGTCAGCTGCATTGTTTGCAGTTCTAGGAACAAAATGGAAGCCTTTAAAGTTATTACAAAAAGAGAATTAATATTTCACTTCTTCCATGATAGATTTGTTTTGCCAAGCAATTTGAGATGGCTATCCATTTATATAATCAAAAAGGTTCTTGCAGTCTCCTTCCACGCTGAAATCAGAGAGATTTATAGCTCTTGCCCACTTAGACGCCTGTAGAAAACCTAGAGCTTCCGCTTCTTCTGGGTCATTTGCTGAGATTGGTCCGGCTCTTCCTTATGTGAATTCACCTGCATCATTTCTAAAAATTGTAGCAAAGCCTGCTGGGATACTACTCGAGATCCAAGCAGCATCCAAATTTAGTTTATTATGGAGTGTTTCCGGAAATTTCCAGGTTTTGTTTTCTCTGTTTCCTATTACTTGATCTTTACTTTTAACTAAGAATTTCTCTTTGTGCCAAAAGTCTAGGTGTCTCTGAATCTCTAAAGCTACTTGCTGATGAGTTTGTTGTTGGTTGTCAAAAGCTCTATTGCATCTTTCCTTCAATATGAACCAAATTTTGGTCATTATTATCTTTTTTTTTTTTGATGGAAAAGTTCATATCTAAAAACTAGCAAATGTA
Organism: Papaver somniferum; assembly: GCF_003573695.1. NCBI lineage: Eukaryota > Viridiplantae > Streptophyta > Magnoliopsida > Ranunculales > Papaveraceae > Papaver > Papaver somniferum. The sequence continues at coordinate 19,322,752 of NW_020622934.1, read as the reverse complement.
GTACAAGAGGTTTACAAATTCATCTTTATCAAAAGTATTAGAATCAATGCTAGATCTATGAACTTTTTGATTAAGGTTCTCCGACATGTGTTGTAGTTTTTTAATCCTTGCTTCTTTAGCTACGTAGTTCGCGACGTTGTTATTTTTCCTCTTTATATATCTCACTTTTGCTTGAGGTAGTTCTCCCAATAATCTCCTAATTTCATGTAAGGTATTTTCTGCCGCCCAAGAAAATTCAGAATTAACCCTGTTTATATTATCTACCAAAACTTTACAGTCTGAAACGATGGATACGCTTGAAAGGATATTTTCCTTAAGCCACATAAGAGTCTTTAGCAAGACCTTAACTTCTGCATGGATTGCTGACGTTGCCCACTCCGAACCCGCCGAAAGATGCATGAAAGCTTCCTCATCAGTAGAATATAGGATGAATGCATATCCCATTGAGAAGTCTTCCTTCTTGTAAGAGGCATCATTGAATATTATCCAATCCGAACTTAGGTTGGACCAAGTGGTATTGATAGATAATTCATTTTGATTCCTCTTAAAGCATTGAATCATATCTATAGGGCTAGAGTTTAAGAAGATATTGATTTGTCCTATCAAGCTGGATGGGTCAGGATGGATTCTCTCAAAAACTACCGAGCATATAAATTTCCAAATGAACCAAATTGTGGTGGATATTTTTGCCTGATTATGTCTCAAGTTGTCTTCTGTAATCCACCATTTGATACAATCAGCAATGGAATTGTGATTGTTTTGGGGTAAGATGTTATGAAGGGAGAGACCAAACCAGACGACTCTTGCAAATGGACACCCACAGAAGAGATGGGTTTCCGTTTCCAGCATTTGGTTGTCACATAAATGGCAAAACGGATTGATTTCCTTGTTGTGAGAACCTAGTCTAGCCGAAGTTGGTAGCACTTTTTGAGCTAGTTTCCAGATTAACAGTCTGATCCTTGGTATAAATTGAATACTCCAAATCTTGTTCCATGGGAAATCAATTGGAACAATATCATCTATATCTTGTTTGGCTAAATAAGTGTAGACGTTTTTGGCCGGAAATTTTCCCGAATGATGATGTCTCCATATGATCACGTCTTGTTCATGGTTTCTTGGATTTAAAGCTCGAATTTTTTCCTTGTCCGCTGGGTCAAAATTTGTTTAGCTTTTCCTGATCCCATTTATTTTGTTCCGTTATTAGTTCTTGAACCCTTGTTGGCGCCTGATCTTGAGAGTTTGTAATTCTTTGGATTCTATCCACATTTGGAATCCATATGTCTTCCCATATTTTCACCGAGGCTCCATTTTTGACTTGCCAAATAAAGTTGCCTTTTATTATCTCTAAACCTTTTTTTTATGCTTGTCCAAATCCATGAAAGATTAGAAATTTTGGACTTTTCAAGAGGGTGTGAGTTTGGGAAATATTTAGCTTTCAAGAGTTTGACCCATAATTGGTTGTTTTTTTTTACCAGCCTGCTTGCAAGTTTAGTGAGAAGAGACAAGTTGAATTGATGGGTTTTTTTTATTCCTAACCCCCCTTGAGAAATTGGTTTGCATATACTTTTCCACGCCCTTATAAAACCTCCTTGCCTCTTATGCCCATCTTTCTTCCACCAGAAATTTCTCTGTATACGGTCTAGTTGTCAAGAGTTTCCTTCGGCATAACAGGAACTTGCATTTGGTATGTTGGGTAGGATTGAAGAATAGATTTTATCAAAACCGTTCGCCCCGCTTGGGTTAACATTTTTTATTTCCAGCCTTGTAGCATAGAATAGTACCTTTGTAACAAAGGCTCAAAATTTGCTTTCCTATTTTTATCAAAGAAAAGCGGAGTTCCCAAATACCTATCATTTTTTGTCATCAGTGGGACCTTAAGTATTTTTGCTAGGATCTTTGCATGTTTTGGGTGAATTTTTGGGCTGAAATAGACACTAGATTTTTGAAGATTAACCATTTGTCCCGTGATGTTTCCGAAAAGTTGTAAAATCTCTAGTAAGCTTTTTGCTTCCCCCATGTCCGCTTTTGTGAATAAAAAGCATTCGTCCACAAAAAATAGATGAGAGATGTTTGGAGCATCTTTGTTTATCTAGGAGACCCGATAAGCTCTTATCTTATATTGCCTTTACAAGGAGTCTAGACAGAGTTTCCATGCATATTAGGAAAAAATATGGTGATAGAGGATCACCTTGTCTTAGACCCCTAGAAGTGTTGAAAGATGGACCCGGGGATCCGTTTAGAAGGATTGAAAACGAGGTTGTTGAGATGCATTGCATAACAAGTTTCGTGCAGAAATCAGAGAAACCAAAAGACAATAAAACTTTCTCAATAAAATTCCATTCAACCCTATCAAAAGCTTTTGATAGGTCTAGCTTCAGTGCAAGGAAGCCCTTTTTTTTCTTGGATGTTTTCATCAAATGAATAAGTTCGTGAGCAATGATAATGTTATCAGTGATTTTTCAACCAGGGAGAAAGGCCGATTGATTTGGGGAGATTATTTTCCCAAGGATAGGTTTTATTCTATTAGCTAAGATTTTTGAGATGATTTTGTAAATGGAATTACTTAGGCTAATAGGTCTGAAGTCCCATGGGGTTTGGGGAATGGAGATTTTGGGAATGAGAGTAATGAAAGAATTATTGAGATCTTTGTCAAGGATGGCCGATCGAAAGAAATCCTGGATTGTTTTAATTATATCTTTTCCTAAAAATTCCCAGTTTGCTTTAAGGAAGCCTGGCTGAAAACCATCTGGTCCAGGTGCTCCCCATTGATTCATATTAGAGATGGTTTGGCAGATTTCATCTTTTGTGGGGATAGCTGTCAAAGAGGCATTTTCTTCGGAACTGATGCAAGGGTTTATGATGGTAGAAAGCTCAAAATCAAAGTTACTGTTTTGGGATGTGCCTATTTGTTGGAAATGTTTAAGCAACAAAGAGTTGATTTGATCTCTATCTGAAAGCCAAAGCCCAGAAGGTTCTCTAAGGGAATTAATCGCATTGATTCTTTTTCTATTCGAGGCAGAGGCATGAAAATATTCTGTATTTTGATCGTATTCTTTGAAAAATTTATCCCTTGAAAGCTGGTGATAGTAATCATTTTTGATTTTATACCAATTTCCTAGCTCCGCTTGCAGATTTTTTATTTTATCAATTTCTTTAGCGGTGTTCCCGGATCGATGAATGCTATATCCAGAGAGAGATGTCTCACCGGAGATGGCAGAGTGTAATTTCCATGAGGCTTCAACTACCGTAGGGAGTATAGAGTGAGTTAACCAGGACCGAAGGAACCTAAATGGTTTCTGAATCCTATAATTTTGTGGGCTCGAATCTAATAAGATAGGCATATGGTCTGAACCAACTCTCGGTAAATGAGTTACCTTAGTATCCGGAAAACTTTGTGCCCACCTGACGGAAGTTAACACTCTGTCAATTCTTTCGCAAATGTTTGCTTCCCCTTTTCGGTTGTTAGACCACGTGAATGGCGCTCCCTCATATCCCGCGTCTTGTAATCCCATAGAGTCTATGGTTTGAATAATAAAGGATTTACTGCTTGAGCTTGTCTGATTGCCACCTTGTTTTTCCTTCGGGTCCAAAATTATATTTAGATCTCCAATTAGAATCCACGGTTTGGAAATGAGTTTCGTTATTTCTGCAATATGAGTCCACTGATTTATTCTATCATTAGCATCAATAACACCATAAACACATGTAACCAATGTTTCGAGTGCTCCTATTTTTAATTCGAAATGACACACATTGAATTTTGGTGAAACTAGCTTCATTTCAACATTATTGTACCACGCTATTGCTAGTCCCTTCGCTATTCCCACCGACGACACAATAAACCAGTCATGGAAGAGAGATTTTTTTAAATGCAGCTCCATCCGAGACAAGGGGGATTTTGTCTCGGCTAAGAATACAATATCAGGTTTGTAATATTGGCAGAGATAGTCTAGATGATCCTTAGTTAGAGGGTTACCAATACCCTGGACATTCCAGGAGAGTAACCTCATTAATTCTAACAACTGAGGGAACCAAAACAAAAAAAAAACTTAGGCAGGGAGGGGAGGATTGAAATGAACTTGGACAAAGTTGAACTCAATGTCAAAGAAACGATAAAATAAAGCATTGTGCAACAAAGAACAGGAAGAAAAGGCTTGTTGAGCAGAGAAAGGGAGGGTTGATCTGGGGAGCAAAGAAAAGAAGACCAATACCAGATGAGGAAAAAGGAGCCAGCAAATGAAAAGAAAGGAATATTACATATAAATTGGTTTAAGACCTAAAAAAGTTTCAAGGTACATATAAATTAAACAAACACAGATGCTAAGTACAGAGCACAAAATAAATACAAAGGATATATTACATGACCTAATTTACTAAACATGAAAGGACGATTTAGAAATTGCAGAAAAGAAAGGAATTAGACAACAAAGCAGGAACCAAAACAAGATCAGAAACTAAACAGATAAGCAGAACTAGCACAAAAAACCAAGAAAAGAGCCATAGACTCTGACGGGGTCCTGCACAATTAAACACAAGTAGGTTTCTGCCTTGGGGTCATATTGGTTCAGTCCATGTGAGCAATTCCCTTTCCCTTAGAATCACCATCACTGTTATCAGCATTTGCAGAGGAGGCTTCTCCTTTGAACCATTGGTGTGGAAAAGCTATTACTTTGTCATTTCCCTCAACCATTGGAATATCCTTAACTTTTTCAATCTGCAGCTGACAATGAGGATCAGTGATTTCAGTTATCTCAGTAATCTCAGCAGTTCTTTGCTTCTTCATAGCAGGTAGTGGAGTATCCTAGTGAAAATAAGACTGCATTAGAGTCCAGTTCCTATAATTGGTTGTGCTGTTGAGTGATGAATGCTGAGAGGAACTGGATTCACTCCAAGAATTCAAATTCATCCCTTGACCAGGTCTATCCCTTTTTTGGACTACCTTCCACATATAAGAATCCTTGTTCCAGTCTGTATTGTGGTAAAATGGAGGTACATCAGCCCTCAGAGGTTGGTTACTAGAAGTACCTGCACTAGTATTTCCCAATATGATGCCTTTGTCACTGTTCTGGCTAGCAGATTCTTCCTCCAAATTCTTGAGGTACTCAGTGCAAGTAACCTCAGACAAAGCTTGGCCTGACTCTGCACTGCCTAGACTATCTTCATGATAATTCAACCCCTGCTGCTGCATCACTGGGATCTCTGGTTGCTGGTTCACCATTGCTTCATGCTGTTGTGCATAAAAATGTTGCATTTCAGCCATAATAGCATCAGCTGCTGCCTGTTGTTTTTCAGCATGCTGCTGATCAAATAATTGCTGCTGACAGTTCTGAAATTTATAGCCAATCAATTTGCAGTAGTCACAAAAGTTGTTTGGAAAATGATGAAATTGAAACCCGATCTCATTAGTAAACCCCATCTCATTTTCAGCCATCACACTAAAGTACAGTCTTTGCTTGTATCTGATGCTAGCCCTCACAGTTATGAAGTAACTTCCATTTTCCTTCCTAATAGGGTATGAGAAGGATGAAATATCACCCATACATGCTAAATATCTTCTCAAGTTATCACTGTTTAACTGAGCATGAGTTAAGTTGTGAATGGTTATAAAGAACATCTCAGTTGGAGGACTCCAAGTAGTTAAATTCTCAGTTCTCTCCCAGATTTTGATGCAGAATAAGTCACCATAAACCACTCTGGTTGCAACTGCCAAAACTCTATGCATCTAATCTTCCCTTTTAAATCTCACTAGAAGAACCCAGTCACTCATCATCTTCACAGAGAGACCTCCTTGAAACTTCCACTGGAAAAGCAAGGCATTTCTTACATCCCAACTAGTCCTTGCTACAGGTTCAGCAAACCTTCCCAACAAACATCTTGTCCACAAGTCTTCATTACGCAGGTATCTTGATGGTATTATTTCACTAACATCAAACTGTCTACCTTGACTCAGATTCAAAGAGATTTCAAGTTGGTTTGTTAATTGAGATACATCACCATGCCAAACAACATACATGATGATACAGAAAATCAGCTGAAAAGCTACACTGAAGGGTATTGAGGATTGTGAAATAAATTGAGAAAACCTATAAGGATTTGCAGAGAGGGGAGAGCATAACAAGTAAAGAAACCACTTCATCTTACAGTGCTTATAAAGGGAGAAATTAGGGTTTGGGAAAGCGGTGAGAATTAGTTATTAAAAAAATGGAATCCCAAATATTTGTAAGAAATCACAAATTTCTCAGCTCAAAATTAAATTAAAAATTAGGGTTTTTAAGGGAAATCTCCAAGTGTAACGAATTGAGAAGAAATTCAACAAATGGCAAATGATTAAAGATTGGGGAAGAGTAAAGGCAAACATAAATCAGAATCGGTGAAGAAATAGTATCAAAATCGATGGGATTAAGGGAAATCATTACCTGACAAGTTATGTATCGATTAAAACTCAAGCGTGCACTGGTAGCTGCTGCAGCCGGATTATCAGACTGTCACCTTCACTAACCTTGATTCTAATAAAAATTAACTCCACTAAACAATCAATAAGACCCCTGTGAGCAGAAACCCTAAAAAACTATGTGCTTAACCCCCATCAGAGCCTATGAACGACTTCTTAGCCGCTCATGGCGGTAGGGAAACCAGAAGGAAAAGTTGAAGAAAGAAGGTAAACTCGAAAAAAAACGGCTCGTCGTGGGAAAGCGAAAAAGGGTTTTCCACTCCGGTCATTATTATCTCAATGGGGATCAAAGGATTTTCTTTTTCTAGCCATTCCTTAAAGACTTCCAAAAAAGTTGTAGTTCTAGCAAATTGTATATCTACGGGATAAGGGTCAGTAGCCCATACAGATTTTGCAAACTTGCAGTGTAAGAAAAGATGTTCTAATGTTTTAGGTTCATTGCAACCAAAATTTTTGTATTGTATCTATAACTTGCTCCCCAAAAATGTCCCAGTTCATTTTAAAGAAACTTGCTGGAAATCCATCAGGTCCAGGTGACTTATTAGGTTTTAATTGTTTTAGCACAACCAAAATTTCCTCAGTAGAAGGAATGGAATTTAAGTGCGAATTATCCTCCTCAGTTATAGTAGATTGATATTAGCAAAAAGATCTATATTTTGTGAAGGATAATCAGTATCTTCAGAGAAAAGATTTAAGTAAAATTCTTTTAGATTATTCTTGATTTCTTCTCTTTTGAAAGTTGTTTCTATGTTACTCAATTTAATACACTCTATATTATTCCATTTCCTTCTCTTAAGAGTTTTGGTATGGAAGAATTTTGTATTTCTTTCTCCTAAATTAACCATATTGTCTCTTGATTGCTGTTTTTCAATTGCCTCTTGCGTGTCGTATAGTTTTTCTAGCAAAAAAGTTTGTCTTTTATTTTCTCTTCTTTTCTATAAACATGACTTGAACTATTAAGGATATCTATCTGATGTAAAACTTTCCTAATTTCTTTAGAAGGTTTACCAAATATGTTTCTCTTCCAGTGTTCAAGGTTTTGTTGTAGTTCTTGAAGATTGGTTAAAAGAGTGAAAGAGGGATTTTCCTTTGGCAGACTAAATTTCCAAGTATCTCTGATTGTTTGTATACATGACTGTTCTTTTTGCCAGGTATCGTGGTATTTGAAAGTATGTTTATGTTTGGTGGCTTTATGATCTAGTTTAAGAGAAATTGGACTATGGTCTGAACCCACGACTACTAGGTGCGTTAGTTCTGCATTTTGAAACTGCTGGTTCCAATCATTGTTTGCTACCGCTCTATCTAGTCTTTCTTGTATATTAGCTATGCCTTCTCTATGATTATTCCAAGTGAATTCATATCCAGTAAATCCTATGTCAGTTAAACCGACATTGTTAAGTATATTCTGATAGTACTCACAATCAGCTTTCTTGAATGAAAGACCACCAATTTTTCCATCTTGATTGAAAATCATATTCATATCCCTAATAGAATCCAAGGCGTAGAGTTTCTATCTACCTGTTCAGAGATCTCTGAGATAAAGTCCCATGATATATGTCTATTGTTTGGGTACGGACTGCCATAAAAACATGTTAAGAGCCACTTCTTAGATTCATGGTTAGTTTGTACTAGGATGTTAATCATATTTGTGTTCCACTGCACAATTTCAAAAGCAAATCCATCTACCCAAGCTAGGGATAGACCTCCTGCCTTTCCTATAACGTCTACTATGTGTATGTTAGGATAATCTTTCAGTAAAGTTCTAACTAATGGCTTTTGTGATTTAGTCTCTGACAGAAATAGGATTTCAGGTCTATCTACATCAATGATTTTTTTAAGATGGTTTTTTGTGACAGGGTTTCCACAACCCTGCACATTCCAAGCTATTATTTTCATAGTTTAATCTAGAGCCTAATCTAATAAATAAATCAATAATTGAAACACTCAATTCATAAAGCACGAATTATAGCTATCAATACTAGATGAGATTTAGAATAAATAAAATTGAAGAAAAAGTGAATGCAATTATAAAAGAATTAGGTTACAAGAAAGAAAATACCTGTGTCTCCTCATGTTGCTTTTGAGGAATCAATTCTGGGAAGGGAATTGGATGATAAGTATTTTAATTAGACCTATGATTCGCCAAGTTGGAACCATACGGATGGATTTCTAAGACCTTTTCGTCATGTAAGGGAATTGAGCATAACTGCTCAGAAGATGAAGAAGAAATGTGGTCTAAGACCGAAATTTTAAATGCAAACTTTGGCTGAGTCAATGGAGTATGGAATGACGATGATATGCATGATGATTGATGAATGCAAGCCAGAGAGTTCTTCTTAGAGCTCAATGGCACAGATGGTGAAATTAGGGATTCAAGAGAATCCCCCAAAATAGGTGAAGAGAAAGAAAGCCTTCTTGCAATGGAAATGTCTATAGAATACCCATTAGGGGAACCAATTAGTTGTACCGGATTAAGAATATCTAAGTCGGAACCAGCTTCGAGAGCAGCAATAGCTCCGGGTTCTGATTCCGCCAAAACTCGGAAAGTTTCCGAGTTCTCGGATCAGAACGATTCATCCGAAGATGGAATGGGAATAAAGTTTTCAAGCAAGTTATATGGAAAGGTTCTCTTTCCCAACACTGAAGAAGAAGCTAAAGGCATATCTTCATCAGAAGCTGATGAAAGCGATTCAGTAATGATAAAAGGACCTAAAACTTCATATGAGTTATAAGGATGAGATGATGAAGAATGGTGTGGCTGTACTGTATGGATATTCTCATGTTCATCATATCGCAGCGCCGGTTCTTCATCCACATATGTTCGGAAAATGTCATGGAAAGTTTCTCTCACTCCTGGCTGATTAAGATATTCTTGTACTGGTACCGGCACTCCAGTGTGATCAAAATTATCCTTGGGATTCCATACTTGGACCAAAACATTATTGAGCCAGTTCGTATCATCACTAGGGTAGGGTGAGTTAACCGTTATATCATAGATGTATTCTAACGGTTTCTCTAACAGAACAACACATTCACCCACCTTATGTCCCAACCTCAAACAATGGGAACAAAATTTTGAAGGCAGGTTGACGTAGTTGAAGTAAATGGAAGTAACCGGGTATCTACCTACCTTAACAAGTAAATGATGGATGAGAGGTTTTTATATATTAATCCACAGATGTACTCTTGGTATAAAGTCTGGTGAATCCTTACCAGTACAAATTCTGGAAACTTGACCTACTTTACCAGCAATTAAACCTAGCATTTCCTCTGCACGGTGTTCAAATTTAGTATTTAAGATAGAAGCCCAAATATGAATCTCTTTAACTAGCTCAGTTGATATTCTCATTCTCTGATAAGCAGTTGTCGCAGCCATTACATTACCAAAAGGATACCACAGTCTATTTGAAGATATCCAGTGAAAATCCTCTTTTTTCCTGAATGTGATAATGAATAAGTTTGGTCTACTTCCATGATTTGAAATGTTATTTCACTACCCCAGAAATTATTAAGTGCTCCCCGTACTTCCCATTGCTGAAGAATAGTCGTTGAGAAAACTCTTGCCAGTATACTATAATCCTTGATTCCAAAATCTCTAATAAAGGAAGGAGGAGTTGGTAGAAGACCAATGTTGCTATGGTTTGACGTACGCTAAGCCAGTGAAAGACCACTAAGGTGTCTATAAAAATTAAAATTTTCACTCACCTTAAAGGAGAAGAAGAAGGTATGAAGAGAATCTTAATTAGAACTAGAGGTTTTTCTGAACTTATAAGTATATGAATACTACAAGATTTCAACCGCGACCTTTGTTAAAGTAAACATACACCCGTGATCAGTACAATAATCAAGAAATGACACCGTATCAAATGCCAATAGAAAATCGACAGCCAATGGAAAAGATATTGTTGATGAAGTTAAGGTACGAGGTAAGAAAACTTTACTTTTTGAATATCATTTTGATATTTGTGTTAACATTTAAATATAATATGGGGGTTAGAAAGTAACTCTAGGAAAGTGTGAAGACCTGAAGGTTAGAAAGGTAGCTAAGAAAGGATACAAAGTTTATCCAAAGTTTATTTATCCAAAGGTAGCTAAGAAAGGCTAAGCTACTAAGGTTTCCGTGGCTTCCTAATTCACTAGAAACCAAAGGCAAGATAGAGCTCATCGATCAAAGAGTAAAAAATAACGTTCAAATTTTAGGTAGATTCAAATAATACCTATTACGTCTACTCTCAGGCCTAGTTATCAAGTTGAATACTTAAAAGGGTGATACTAGGGTGATAAATAGCTATCAAGAGTCTAACCCTATTCTGAATTAGGTAGGTTAATTAAGACTGATGGAACAAGAGAAACTGAAAAGCATTCGAAATCAGATTTGAAAGTCAAACAAGATTATGAAAGATATTATATCCGATGGAATCTGAAAAGAAGATATCACCTAAAAAATAGGTATAAGTATTAGAAAACTGTTCAGTGTCTAATAGTCTAGCCCTAGTGTGCCTGATATAGGTTAATTAAGGCAGAAATGATGGATGGAGGAGGAAAGTAGAGTCTAAAAAAGTTGCAGAGCCAAAATGGACGAGGCGTACAAAAGTGTATGAGCCATTAAATGTCGATGATATCGAGAGTTAGAAGGAAACTAAGAGACCTAGAGAGAATGGTTAACACACCATGTTATCTTGGTGCTACTATAAAAAGGAGAAAATATTATTTTGCATTTATTAAGAAAATATTTCAAACCCCCTAGATACACTAGAAATTTTGTGAGGTTCTCCATATGGCTCATAACCATGATACAGTTCCAGAAGGTGTTCCAATTTCTTTAACAAGGGTGATGCGCTGCCGTGATGATCATCTTCATAGGATACACTATTATTTTTGTTATTTGTGTGGTACTGACTTGTTTCTTGATGCTAAGCAGGCATAATATTTGGTCTATTATAATCTGAGCCCCACCATTAAGGAAGGGTTAGGAGCAATGGTAAGGGCTAACATTGCGCAGCAAATTTCCTATGAGTCAATTTTACTCCCTGGTTTGTGTGTCAAAAAGAGATCACATAAAGTACAATTTAGTTTGAAGTTTCTTGTTGTTTGAAGTGCTTCATCAACAAGAAGGAGATTGTTGTATCCTGGGAGATGAACGCCAATTAACCTTACGACATCATTATGCGGGCATAATCGTTTTAAGGACATATAGAATTTCTCTAGCCTCAATCCACTGTTTGCTATTTCTATTCCCTAACTATATATGTCCTTTCTTTTCTATTGTGTTATTGATTTGAATGCTTCAATTATTTCGAAACTGTGTTTACTATATTCACCGGGATGTTTATGAAGTTGGGTATTGAATGAAATACACCAACATTGCATTCGTGGTAAGCATAGGGGAGGAATTGAACTAACAACAATATATAGTTTTATTGCATAAAAGGTGTTTGATAAAATGCCACTGTGAAATATTTACAAGTTTAAATTCCCGTGTACTTGTAATCTTGGTTGTTTCTTAGTGAACATATCTTTCATTGTGTATACTAACTTGTTTCCTGTATTACTTAGTTTCCAACAATCTTAAAACGATTAGTCTTTGATATGAAATGTACTAAGTTATCATCTACTTGGATTTGTGATCATATAGAAAGAAGATAAGGCATTGTATGATGATTTCCATGAACTTAAGGCGTACCAAGGCAACCTCTTTAAAACAAAAGTTTTGACAAAGCATTGTTGCGAAAAACGTATGTGAAAATTTTAGAATTGTTTCTTTTGAATTTCACAAATTTGGGATCATTTTGGTGAATTTGGTAAAAGGTTCAGTTTTGCATGTCAGTTTAATATTTGGGTATATCTTTTTACTGTAAAATATTTTGGATTAATCCTTTTGGCTGTATATATTAGACCCTGGTTTATTCTTATTTAAATCCCTGAGCATGCCTCCAAAACTCGAAGTTTTACAAAGGCCAATAAGGAGGAAGCTCAAAAGGTTAAGGATTGTGATGCAGGGGAACAATATATCTCTTTAGAGTGTTTTGTTATTTGAGAATTCGTTTCCTAGATTATCTCTTAAGAAAGAGAGAATTTGTCCTAGTTTTAGAATTCCCTTTTTAGGTTTTTCTCCACAGTATAAATAGACTGCTATGTCTTCTAGAGAAGACAAACTATTATTATAATTTTCATACGTTTTATAATCTATTGATTATATCCGAGAGTTAGGTTTAACCTAAAACTCAATTTATTTGTGTTCTTATTGTTTCAGTTAGAGTATTAATCGTATATCGTTGTTCGATTACCCTAGTTTACTGTTTTCGTTTCTAGAAGTGCATTAATTGGTGCTAGAACAAAAAAACCCCACACCCTAGATAACTGTTATGGAAGGAAGAGGTAGAGGTGGAAGGAGGATCTGAAGATGATGGACGTGACTAAGATGAAAATACTTTTCATGATCGTGTTGTTCATGGTCCGCACACTGACATATTAGAAGATAGGTTGATTAAGGCCCTAGGTTTGAATTATGGTGGCGTGAAGGTTGAAGTGAGTGATAGGTTTGGGAGGATGCATGCTGAAGATTTCCTAGATTGGGAAACTATCATAGAGAACTACTTCGAAGGGAAGCCTATGGCTTAAGTTCGTAAGGTGTTGTTTGTGAAGTTCAAGCTGAAGGGAATGGCTTTGTAGTGTGTAGAAAAATATGGAAGAGCAGCGTACAAGACAAGGCAAAGAGAAGATCAGGTCATGGGGTCACATGAAACAGAAGTTGAGGACCCAATTTCTTCCACCTGATTATTTGGTAACGTTGTATGAAAAGTTTTATAACTTTCTTTAACGTGATCTTGGTGTTGAGGAGTATACAACAGAAATATATAATCTTTATTTAAGAGTTGGCTTGAATGAAACACCCGAGAAACTCGCAACAAGATATATTATGGGTTTAAACTTAGGCATTCGAGAAGAGTTTGGTCTCCTAAGGGTAACCAACCTGGAAGATGCTTATCAGTGTGCCTTGCAGGCGGTGGAGAGGGTGTATCATCGTTCGAAGAACCGTAACTCTGCAAGCCGAATGAAAGCTATATCCAATTAGGGTAGAACTTCACCAAAGGCATCAGCTTGGAGTAACAAGAGCAAAGAAGGGGAAAGCACCTCAGCAACAACTTCAACTGCAAGCGGAGTGCACAAGGTCAGTACTCGTTTGGCGACCAAGTGTTTTACATGTGGAGGATATGATCATCTAACTTACACTTTTCCACAAAAGAGAGTTAATTTCATTGAATATGGTAGTGAGGAAGAAAAATTTGGGGATCCGACGTATGATGAATCGGAGGGTGAAGAGGAAGACTTTATGCCCATGAGAGGGGATAATCTGTTTGTCCGCAGAAATCTTACATGTCATAGGGTTGATAACGAGGAGGAAGATTGGCGTCGGAAAAGTATCTTTCGCATGTAAGTTTTCTGTGGAGGTAAGGTTTGCAAACTGATTTTAGATGGTGGAAGTTGTGAGAATATAGTATCTCAAGAAGCTGTAGATAAGTTAATTTTGTTAACCAAGTGTTGATGGTGGTTTTTAGCTCAGGGCTAAATTTGTAAAACCTTGCATCTGATGTGCCGTCACTCTGCGAGGAAACAGAGCCATGAGTTTCAACCTCTCCTCTGTCATGTTTATTGAGCCGTTCAATATACTTACATGAAATTTATCTAAACTGGCGCATGTAGCAACAATACCAGGCATTCTGTAAATTTTGGCACCTTGCCAACACTCAATTAATATAAGTTTCTTTGAATGCTTTCTGTGCTATGTTCCTCGGCTGAGCATTAATGTTGATATGGCATGACAATTTGTGTTCACCCGCAGCAGAGTAGCACGAATTTCCAAATATCAAGGATAAGGTCTTTGCATAAGGTATTCAATCAGAAAGCATGCTTCTCTCTGACAATGAACTTAAAAGAACTATGTGTCAACACATAGAATTCAATCAATTATCCTGACTAATTTGCAAAAATTAGGGTTTTGCGTCTTGCGGAGTATATCAGACCCTACTTGTCGAAATTAAGCCTAGGCAAACTAGGTAATTAATCCGCCATGGATTAGCAGATGCAAAACCTTGCCCAGAATCAGAAATAAAGGAGCCGCAGGATAGGAGCAGCAACAAAGAGAGGCGTTACCATGTCTTAGACCAACCATCTCCATTTGCCATTGGCCACGCCCCATCCTAAACCGGCCCTATTTCCATCGACCAATCAGGTCGCCTTAAACTCGCCACACGCACATAAGTTGTGGTTGGGCCCATACTTGCCGGCCCTAATTCCCATCGATCAATCAGGTCGCACTAAAATATTAGACCTTGCTTGTCGAAATTTATCCTAGGAAAACTAGGTAATTAATCTTCCATGGATTAGCAGATGCAAAATCTTTCCCAGAATCATAAAACAAGGAGCCGCAGGATAGGAGCAGCAAAAAAGAGAGGCGTGGCCATGTCTTAGGCCAACCGACGCCATTTGCCATTGGCCACGCTCCATCCTAAACCGGCCTTATTTCCCTCGACCAATCGGGTCGCCTTAAACTCGCCACACGCACATAAGTTGTGGGCCCATACTTTCCGGACCTATTTCCCATCGACCAATCAGGTCGCACTAAACCTTCCACGCGCACCAAAAAGGTGGCCACGCCCATGCTTGGCCGGCTCCCTGCTCTTATTGACCAATGAGGTTGCTCTAAACCTGCCACATCTTTAAAAAGGGCAGAAATTGTGTCAAAAGGTTTCCCTACCAAGTTGTCTTCCAAAACCATGCCAACATGCTAACGGCATGTCAAAGATGACAAAAACAAACATGCCAAGCGCACAAGCCAAACGGCATGCCAAACATGCGAAACGCGCATGCCATGCGCACATAAAAAACGGCATGCCAAGCATGCCAATCGCACACGCCAAACAGGCATGCCGAGTGCACATGCCAAACGTGCCGCCTACCTCATACTACATGCCATATACGCTAATTAGGGTTTCGACATGCCAAACCCTAATTTAGGAAAAGTTGTCACGCCAACCGAGCCAAACAATGCTCCACAGAACATGGGGATCAATGTGGTCATTAAAACTGATGTTTCCACACCACGTTTGAATCTAACATCATACGTGCCAAAAATCCAGCGGCCATGGCTACGCCAGGCGCCACTTGCACCATCGTGTCACTAGCATGCACGAACTATGCCAGCCATGCCGCAATGCCACTGACATGCACTAAAGGCGCCACTGTGCCATTACCATGCGCCAACAAAAGGTAGCTATAATCAACGACCACCCTTCCTCATGAGATGCGATCTTACCCATCTAAGTTTTCCACCGAACCGACAGACTTGTGGCAACTTTTAGGCGACCCGCCGCCTAAATCTAGTGGCCATGGCTACGCCAGGCGCCACTTGCACCACCGTGCCACTGACATGCACGAGCGATGCCAGCCATGCTGAAATGACGCTGGCATGCACCAAAAGTGCCATTGCGCTATTATCAGGCTCCAATATAAGGTAGGCATAATCAACGACTACCCTTCATCATGAGATGCAATCTCAGCCATCAAAGTTCGCCACCGAGCCGGCAGGCTTGTGGCAAGTTTCAGGCGACCAGCTAAGACAAGCCTAATAGCATTACATGTTATTTTTCTGCGGCAATCCTCTTGATTTTAACTTGCCACACGTAGCAAAGTACTACATATTTTCCACGAAAACACTCGAGACATCAAACATGTCACAAACTGGGGGATACTCATCAGGGTATTGGTATGGCGGTTTACAGCGTGCGGCGTGCAATACGCCCGTTACAAGAAAGTGTCATGAAGAAGGGCGGTTAGTAATGGCAAGAAGTAATGGTGTAAACGTTTCCTTCATCATAGAAGCATAAATTCTGACGTTACACGTTACTCCACTCTTCCACTACTCAATCGTTTCCACTTCCTACGAGACCAGGGTACGCTTTACCACGACTTGTATAAATAGGTTTCACCTATTTCCACCAAACAACAAGTATTGGTCAGGATAGCAATACAGTATCCATAAATCACCTGATAGCTTTTCATTCAGCTAGCCAGTTTTACTTTCTGATGCAAGTTGTAAACAACCACACCTCCGGAATTAACTATTCTGGTCTCAACACTTTCTTCGCTTCCCTCCCTAAGACCAACCCTTCTCCTTCATTTTGTGACTGAAGCAAGCCTGGATCAACCATTTCTTGGTTTAGGCTAGGATTGTACAGACTGATCTCTCGAATCAAAAGTATTCCCGTGCAGTGCATTGTTTACCAAAACCAGCAGAAACAGTTTTCACGCACAAACAATTGGCGACCACAATGGGAGATTAGATCTCTCGGTTGAAAATTCAAATTCCCAATTTCATTTCCATCCCAATTGGTCTTAGGCCAAATTCAAACCCATTTTCAATTTCCTAAATTTCTCAAGATGGTTGATCTTAGGAATAATTCAGAAACCCTCAATCCCAATTTTACTTCTCCTAGCACCGAAAATACTCCACATGTTATCCCTGAATCCGTTCTTTCATTCAAAACCATTGTCGAGGCTATGGAGTCTCGATATTTAACAACTATTCATGATTTGTCGAAAATCCTGAATGATATTGTCGAGAATCAAGCTACTGAAAGCGCTCACAGATCAACTGTCAAAGGAACCAGAACGTATTCATTCTGGAGAAAACACTATCAACCATTCATTTTGGATCAATGCTGATGGTGGTAGTCCTTTTTCCAAGATTCATATTCCTACTCCTAGTGAGGAGGATGAAGCCTATGGTCACGCTGAATGGAAAGGTATCCACCAAGCTAACTTGTCTGCTCATGAATATCATAAGATGTTTCCTCAAAATCAGTAAGAAGACTCGTGGGATTTATCACGTTCTCATCAGAGTCCTCGCAATGAAAAGGTGATTTTATTATGTGCATCCTTCTTGGAAAATATCAATTCCCATATCGCATCAGAAGCTGCTAAGAGATCCGCTGCTGCTTTACTCAGTCGATTCGAACCGTTCCAGAATGAAGAAGCTCGTAAAGACATTCAGGAAAGCATATTTATTTCTAATAAAATATCCAACCTCCAGTCAATCGCTAATGAAGGAATAAAGAGAAAAACTCCAGCAGCGGAACAACAACCCAAACGTGTGGCACCAGCGCATCAGACGGCTTCACCCTAGAAGGTCGAGACTAAGATTCCTGTGCAACAACAAGAAACTGGAGATGCTGCTCCAAACTTCCCGATCGAGAAAGTAATCGAACTCCTGGAAGTATGGAGTCAAGACGATGCCATCAAACTACCTCCTGTTAGGCGCCTACCAACTGAAGAACAAATGGAAAATCCCAAGTATTTCCATTACCACAGGTTCGTCAAACATCGTACCAGTGAATGCCATGCTCTGAAGCGCATCGTCCAAGAAAAGATAGATTCTGGGGAATTGCGCCTGAGGATTGGAGATCCTTCGTCTTTTCGCGGATCGACATAAAGCTGTTACATAGACAATAAAGGACGACTGGGGACTTCTCGCATCCAGGATTGCATCACACAATAAACTCGGATTTGCAACCGGAAAATTCAGTTTTGTGGAGAGACCCTCAAGCGAATAGAGTATGTGGCCTTACCGGACGAGAACAAAAAGGGAATAACCAACACCATGGAGTTACATCCTCTACTACCAACACCAAAAACACCAGAAGCCTCCCCTCTGACGTGACGCCTCTCTTTACCAGTCAGAGTCCTCGCAATGAAAAGGTGATTTCATTATGTGCATCCTTCCTGGAAAATATCAATTCCCATATCGCATCAGAAGCTGCTAATAGACCTGCTGCTGCTTTACTCAGTCGATCCGAACCGTTCCAGAATGAAGAATCTCGTAAAGACGTTCAGGAAAGCAGACGTCTTTCTAATAAAATATCCAAACTCCAGTCAATCGCTAATGAAGGAAGAAAGAGAAAAACTCCAGCAGCGGAACAACAACCCAAACGTGTGGCATCAGCGCATCAGACGGCTTCACCCCGGAAGGTCACGGTTAAGATTCTTGTGCAACAACAAGAAACTGGAGATGCTGCTCCAAACTTCCCGATCGAGAAAGTAATCGAACTCCTGGAAGTATGGATTCAAGACGATGCCATTAAAAAACCTCATGTTAGGCGCCTACCAACTGAAGAACAAATGGAAAATCCTAAGTATTACCATTACCATAGGTTCGTCAAACATCCTACCAGTGAATGCAATGCTCTGAAGCGCATCGTCCAAGAAAAGATAGATTCAAGGGAATTGCGCCTGGGGACTGGAGATCCTCCGTCTTTTCTCCGATCGGCATAAAACTGTTACACAGACAATAAAGGACGACTGAGGACTTATCGCCGCCAGGATTGCGTCACACAATAAACTCGGATTTACAACCTGAAAAATCAGTTTTGTGGAGAGATCCCTAAGAGAATAGAGTATGTGGCCGTACCGGACGAGAGAAAAAAGGGAATAACCAACACCATAGCGTTACATCCTCTACCACCAACACCAGCAACACCAGAAGCGTTCCCTCTGACGTGATGCCTCTTATTACCAGAGCCAAAGCCACCGCTACTCCTAATATTTCTTAGAGCATGACACCTCCAATCATCACCAGGGCTGCCACCACCTCTTCAGGATGCGAGACCGAAAGAGCCAGAGGAAACCAACCTTTCCCATTACCATTATCGATTTGATGGAGAGACAGGAAGTTCTTGCCGAAACTCAGGCAGACATGGCCACAACTCAGAAGGAGCTTCTTAAAATTTTCGATCCAGAAGTGCTCCGGTTCAACGTTTCGCTCTAGAAGCCGCTCCGCTTCAACGTTTCTCTCCAAGGGCCATTTCAATTTTTCGCTCCATATTTCAACGTTCTCTCCAGAAGTCGCCACTCCTCCCTGTCAAGGATCATGATCACAACCGGCCAAGGTTCGTAGTTGTGGCCACTTTTTGATCCATCTCTCCAATGCCCGTGGTCATGGACAGTTTACTCGCTTACGCATCCATCCAATCCTTTTTCCTCCATGGACGCCCATGCAATTCCAGCAACCTATTTTGTTTCCACGACAATGTAGTCTCTTCGGATCACATCTACTGCCAAGAACTGTTGTTGCTCGTTTGTTGATACCAGCCAGAGGTTTACTGTAACAACAACCACTACAAAGCTCAGGAGACATGGTCAACCCAAAAGTCATAGCCACGACAATGTCATCTAATTTTCAAAGGTGTAGCGTAAGGATATCATCACCTCTCTGCCCAGAAGGCGTGTGCAACACTTTACGAGTCCCACGACGGATCCCAAGCCTACTTAGAGGAAACAATTTCAGTAACCAAAGAGAAGTGCGACTGGGGACTGCTCATCGTGGTCCATCCCCGACAACAATCAAGCATTCATGATATAACTCCAGAGACGCGGCCGAAACATTTTTCTTGAAGAGATAGAGGGATCCATGATTAACGACATAACTCTCCCACTTCTACCTCTTCGTTATCCAGAATTTTTCGTCCATGAGATGATTCCAAGAATCCCAGCATCACATCCAGAAGAGTAAAATAAGATTGTATCAAATCCCATAAACATGGATTCAAGGAGATGAAATTAAAGTAGGCTACAGTTGGGGACTGAAGCCTCCTTCAGTATTAGAAGTTTGAACGCAGTCACCACCTTACCGGTGAATGCTGTAGAAGCACATCTTCCACGAGAAAATAGGCTCAGGATAATTACACATGGGGACTACCAACATGGGATGCTTTCACTCCCCTCAACCAGGTTATTTCGGATTTCAACATCATCGCTGTCGAAGTTTTATGAGCCGCAAGAATTCCTCAACATTAAGCCGTACACGTGCATCAAAAACTCCAAAAGCACGCCACAGAGATACATTCACATATTCGTCCACACCATTGGATCTAACATAAGTATAACTGGGGACTTCTTACCGCATCCCATTACGTACAACAGTTCAAGATTCAGAAGATGGTTCAAAGGATGTCGCTTAGAACAAAGACCTTAAAGACTTGATAGCAGCATATCGGAAACGGAACGCTCTAAGATCGTCTACTTCACCGAACGACTCCAGAAGATTTCGGCCATGCAAGCATCCACAACATATCAACATCGCAATCAGAAAGTCCAGGCACCAGATAACCTAAAGTCAAGGATGGACCAACAACGCAACCAAAATCTCCAAGATTAGCCATGCCATGTTCATTGCCGAACATACATTTCATCCATCCATCCCAAGAGTGCAATGGAGTTTGGTAAATTTTGAAATCTACTGGAGAGGTTAGATACTCATTCTTCTGGAGTTAGAACCTTATTACACATTCTGGAGAAGATCGTTGGTACTGTTGAGTGGCTACATGCGCAAAATGGAAAATATCACCTACCTTGAGTTCTCCTGGCTCGCCTTGATGCTGATTATAACTACTGGAGATTAATTTGTTTCCGTTAATGCTCGCTCTATCACCGCTAAAAAATGACGAAAAGAGCCGGACACTGCAGACGAAAGCACGGAGTCGGACGAGCAACAAAAACAGAAGAAGGTCGATATCCCTTTTCATATGAACGGAGTTTATAGAGTTTGAACAGAAGAAGGATTACTCCTTACTCCATGAACGGGAATAGATGACTGGGCGCATCACACTCATGCTCCATAGACGAACAAGCCGTGTGCCAATATCTCCGCTCCATGACCGAACCAGCAGCGCGCCAGCACGAGGAACACCATCCGCTCAACCTGCAACGCTCCGTGGTCAGGCCAGCGCCAGCGCTCCATTCCACCAGCACCCCGTGGTCAAGCCAGCACCAACGCTCCGAGCACCAACATCAACAGTTCGTGGTCGAAATTGCAACACCATCAGCGCTCCATGGTCGAAGTTGCAACACCATCATCACCGCTCCGTGGCCGAAGTAGCAGTGCCATCCACCGTTCCACGGACTGAAACCAAGTGCCGTTTTCACCATTCCACGGACTGAAGCCAAGTGCCATTTCCACCATTCCACGAACCAGGAGCCATTAACACCATCTCCATCTTCCAGCTCCACGGTCGAGACAAAGTTTCAACGCCATCTCTACCCGTCCCGTGGTCAAGAAAACGACGCCGTTTCCACCATCCCATGGACTGAAGCAGTTTCCACCATTCCATGGACTGAAGCCGCTTCCACCATTCTGCGTACTGAATCCAGTTTCCACCATTCTGCGAACTGAAGCCAGTTTCCACCGTTCCAAGTCAAGCACCATCTCCGCACATTCCGTGATCTATCCATCCAGCGCCCGTTCTGCGGACCAAGTTGCAATGCCATCTCTGTTGATCAGTATCCAAAGTTGCAGCACTGACGCCAACTCTCTATGGACAAGCCGGAATTACTCAGATCCGCCGACGCAAGGATCACATATTTCTCATGCCTCTTGCCAAAGGTTAGCCAAGTTTTCCTGGCAATCTCTTCATGAATTTCCGTTTTGATTTTATCCTTGTCTGTCACCATCTCATGCTTACCCCACAACAATGCCACAATCACGGGCTAAGTAGGGGACTTAATGTTGATGGTGGTTTTTAGCTCAGGGCTAAATTTGTAAAACCTTTCATCTGATGTGCCATCACTCTGCGAGGAAACAGAGCCATGAGTGTCAACCTCTCCTCTGGCACGTTTATTAATTCGTTCAATGTACTTACATGAAATTTATCCATACTGGCGCATGTAGCAACAATCCCAGGCATTCTGTAAATTTTGGCAGCTTGCCTACACTCAATTAATATAAGTTTATTTGAATGCTTTCTGTGCTATGTTCCCCGGCTGAACCCTTAATGTTGATATGGCATGACAATTTGTGTTCACTCGCAGCAGAGTAGCACGAAATTCCAAATATCAAGGATAAGGTCTTTGCATAAGGTATTAAATCAGAAAGCATGCTGCTATCTGAAAATGAACTTAAAAGAACTCTGTGTCAACACATAGAATTCAATCAATTATCCTGAATAATTTGCAAAAGTTAGGGTTTTGCGCCTTGCGCAGTATATCATACTTTGCTAGTCGAAATTAAGCCTAGGAAAACTAGGTAATTAACCCGCCATGGATTAGCAGATGAAAAATCTTTCCCAGAATCAGAAAACAATGAGTCACATGATAGGAGAAGCAACAAAAAGAGGTGTGGCCATGTCTTAGGCCAACCGGCGCCATTTGCCATTGGCCACGCCCCATCCTAAACCGGCCCTATTTCCCTCGACCAATCAGGTCGCCTTAAACTCGCCACACGCACATAAGTTGTGGCTGGGCCCATACTTTCCGACCCTATTTCCCATCGACCAATCAGGTCGCACTAAAATATCAGATCTTGCTTGTCGAAATTAAGCCTAGGAAAACTAGGTAATTAATCCTCCATGGATTAACAGATGCAAAATCTTTCCCAGAATCAGAAAACAAGGAGCCTCAGGATAGGAGCAGAAACAAAGAGAGGTGTGGCCATGTCTTAGGCCAACCGGCGCCATTTTCCATTGTCCACGCCCCATCCTAAACCGGCCCTATTTCCCTCGACTAATCAGGTCGCCTTAAACTTGCCACATGCACAAAAGTTGTGGTTGGGCCCATACTTGCCGTCCCTATTTCCCTTCGACCAATCAGGTCGCACTAAACCTGCCACGCGCATCAAAAGGGTGACCACGCCCATGCTTGGCCGGCTCCCTGCTTTTATTGACCAATCAGGTTGCTCTAAACCTGCCACATCTTTAAAAAGCGCAGAAATTGTGTCAAAAGGTTACCCTACCAAGTTGGCTTCCCAAAACCATGCCAACATGCTAACGGCATGTCAAACATGCCAAAAGCAAACATGCCAGGCGCACATGCCAAACAGAATGCCAAACATGCCAAACACGCATGCCAGGCGCACATGCCAAACGACATGCCAAGCATGCCAAAAGCATGCCAATCGCACATGCCAAATAGGAATGCCGAGTGTATATGCCAAACGTTCCACCTACCGCATACTACATGCCATATACACTAATTAGGATTTCGACATGCCAAACCCTAATTTAGGAAAAGTTGCC
Source organism: Papaver somniferum (assembly GCF_003573695.1). Lineage (NCBI taxonomy): Eukaryota > Viridiplantae > Streptophyta > Magnoliopsida > Ranunculales > Papaveraceae > Papaver > Papaver somniferum. The sequence continues at coordinate 19,299,238 of NW_020622934.1, read as the reverse complement.
GCGCCAACCGAGCCAAACAATTTTCCACAGAACATGGGGATCAATGTGGCCATTAAAACTAATGTTGCCACACCACGTTTGAATCTAACACCAACGTGCCAAAAATCCAGCGGCCATGGATACGCTAGCGCCACTTGCACCATCATGTCACTGAAATACTTGAACTATGCCAGCCATGCCGCAATGCCACTGGCATGCACTAAAGGCACCACTGTGCCATTACCAGGCGCCAACAGAAGGTAGCCATAATAAACGGCTACCCTTCTTCATGAGATGCGATCTCAGCCATCCAAGTTTGCCACTGAACCGACAGACTTGTGGCAACTTTTAGGAGACCCACCTCCTAAATCTAGTGGTCATGTCTACGCCAGGCTCCACTTGCACCACCGTGCCACTGACATGCACGATCCATGCCGCAATGCCGCTGGCATGCACCAAAGGTGCCATTGCGCCATTACCAGGCGCCAACAGAAGGTAGCCATAATCAACGTCTACCCTTCATCATGAGATGCAATTTCAGCCATCAAAGTTCGCCACCGAGCCGGCAGGCTTGTGGACAGTTTCAGGCGACCAGCCAAGACAAGCCTAATAGCATCACATGTTATTTTTCTGCGGCAAGCTTCTTGATTTTAACTTGCCACACGTAGCAAAGTGCTACATATATATTTTCCACGAAAACACTCGAGACATCAAACATGTCACAAACTGGGGGATACTCATCAGGGTATTGGTCTGGCGGTTTACAACATGCGGCGTACAATACGCCCGTTACAAGAAAGTGTCATGAAGAAGGGTGGTTAGTAATGGCAAGAAATAATGGTGTAAACGTTTCCTCCATCATGGAAGCATAAATTCTGACGTTACACGTTACTCCACTATTCCACTACTCAATCGTTTCCACTTCCTACGAGACCAGTGTACGCTTTACCACGACTTGTATAAATAGGTTTCACCTATTTCCACCAAACAACAAGTTTTGGTCAGGAGAGCAATACAGTATCCAGAAATCACCTGATAGATTTTCATTCAGCTAGCCATTTCTACTTTCTGATGCAAGTCATAAACAACCACACCTCCAGAATCAACTATTCTGGTCTCAACACTTTCTTCGCTTCCCTCCCTAATACCAACCCTTCTCCTTCATTTTGTGACCTAAGCAAGCCTGGAATGACCATTTCTTGGTTTAGGCCAGGATTGTACAGATTGATCTCTCGAATCAAAAGTATTCCCATGCAGTGCATTGTTTAGGGTGTAGATTCGTTTCTCATCCACACAAACAAAATTACCAAAACCAGCAAAAAACGTTTTCACCCACAAACACCAAGAAACAACCTCACCCATATAAAATTGCTTGGTTTAAGAAAGGAAACGCGGTAACAATTACCAAAAGGTGCATAGTAAAGTTTTCTATCGGCAATTTTGAAGATGAAGTGTGGTGGGATGTTGCACTTATGGATGCTTGTCACATATTATTGGGAAGACCTTGGTTTTTTGAAAAGAAGATGACTTACTTGACTAAATCTAATACTTACAGGTTTGTGTGTATCGGAAAGAAGACGACGTTGTATCCTATGAAGGAAGAAGACGTGCAAGGAGGAAAAGAAGAAAAAGGACAGTCGACAAGTTTGTTAACTTCTAAACAGTTCCAGCGTGAATGTAAGTCATCTAGTGTGATTTATGCCTTGATGTGTAAACGACATCCAATAATGTCCTGGAAAACAAAGAATACCCTTCAGAAGTTGCTGATTTGTTGGAACTTTTCGAAGATCTTGCGCCTACAGAGCTACCTAATGTGTTGCCACCTATGAGGAACATACAACACGCCATTGACTTGGTGCCTGGTTCTGCATTAACTAGATAACTTGGAAGCATATAGGATGCCTCCTGCACACCGATTGGAGATGCGAAGACAATTCAAAGAGCTTCTACAGAAGGGTTTGGTCACTGAAAGCAAGATCCCATGTGATGTACCATCCTTATTGACTCCCAAGAAAGATTGTTCCTGCTGAATGTGCATCGACAACCGAGCAATTAACAAGATCACCATCAAGTATAGGTTCTCGATACCTAGATTAGAGGATATGTTAGACATGCTAGCTGGTGCTAAAGTGTTTTCGAAGATGGATTTGCGAAGCGGATACCATCAAATACGTATACGTGCTGGAGATGAATGGAAAACAACATTTAAAACCCCCGATGGCCTCTATGAATGGCTAGTGATGCCTTTTGGTCTTTCCAAGCTCCAAGTACGTTCATGCGCATGATGACAGAGGTACTACATCCTTTCATTGGTTCATTTATTGTGGTATACTTTGATGATATCTTGGTATATAATCGTACAAAGGAAGAACACTTGGTTCATCTAAGGCGGTTGATGGAAGTACTTTCAAAAGAAAAATTATATCTCAATCTTAAAAAAATGTTCGTTTTTGCGCGAAGAAGTATAATTCCTGGGATATATTGTATCAACTAGTGACTTAAAAGCTGACCCTGCGAATATGAAAGCGATTGTGGACTGGCCTGTTCCTTAATCAATTACTGAGGTGCGTAGCTTTCATGGGTTGGATACTTTTTATCGGAGGTTTATAAGAGGGTTTAGTGCCATTATGAGCCCCATAACTGAATTTCTTAAAGGAACTACTTTTCAGTGGAAAAGTGACGCATCACTTGCATTTGAAAAGATTAAGAAATTAATGACTGAAGCCCCGGTTTTAATTTGTCTAATTTTGAGAAGCTCTTTGTGGTAGAATATGACGCTTCCAATGTTGGAATTGGAGCTGTCTTGAGCCAAGAAGGCAGACCCGTGGCGTTCTTTAGTGAGAAGCTAATTGAGGCTAAACGAAAGTATTTCACTTATGATCTGGAGTTTTATGCTTTAGTTCGTTCTTTACAACATTGGAAACATTATCTTGTCCACAAATATTTTATGGTTTACTCCGATCACGAAGCTTTGCGCTACTTACAGTCTCAAAAGAAACTCAAGCCTCGACATGCAAAGTGGAACGATTATCTTGAAGAGTTTACCTTCTCCCTAAAGCATAAATCTAGAGCAACGAACAAGGTAGATGATGCTCTTAGTCGTCGACATGTACTGGTGACAACAATGCAAGCTCATGTAGTCGGTTTTGAGGTGATTAAGGATCAATATGCTGCTGACCCCTATTTTGGTTCAGTAGTACAACAGTTAAGTACATCGCCAACAACGTCGGGTTTTCTATTTGTTATTCATGATGGTTATCTCTTTCGTGGTAATCGATTATGCATTCATGTTGGCTCCTTAAGGGAGAGTATTGTCCGAGAGCTTCACGGTGGAGGGTTAGCAGGACATTTGGGACGAGACAAGACCCTAAAAGCTGTAAAGAGCTGTTATTATTGTCCTTCAATGGACAAGGATGTTGAGAGATTGATCATGATTTGTAGATTATGCCAATTTGCAAAGGGACAGTCCCAAAACATCGGACTGTGTACTCCATTTTCAGTTCCACACTCTCCTTGGGTATACATCAGTATTGATTTCGTGCTAGGATTGCCGAAAACAGCAAGACAACACGATTCTATTTTCGTTGTGGTTGATAGATTATCTAATATGGATCACTTTATTCCATGTTCTAAGACTGCTGATGCTTCCAATATTGCATCTTTTTTCTTTAATGAGGTGGTACGTTTACATGGAGTCCCTTCTTCTATTGTATCTGATCGTGATATCAAGTTTCTGGGACACTTTTGGAGGACTCTATAGAAGAAGTTAGGAACTGACTTATGCTATTCTACAACTGCCCATCTTCAAACTGATGGACAGACGGAAGTAATGAATCGGAGTTTGGGAAATTTACTTAGGAGTTTAGTGAGAGATCATATTAAGAGTCGGGATAAGATTTTATTTCAAGCTTAGTTTGCATATAACAACTCAGTTAGTCGTACGACTAAGAGAACACCTTTTGAAGTAGCATATGGTTTTCATCTGCAACACGTTGTTGATCTGGTACCTCTTCCATTTGATACCCAAATCTGTAACGAATGTGAGACTTACGCTAACTATATAAAGAGTATACAACAAGATGTACGAGCAGCTTTTAACAAGAGTAATGAGTATTACATGATGCATACAATACTAATCGCAAGCATAAATAATTTCAGGAAGTCGAGATGGTGACGGTGTTCATGCGAAAAGAACGGTTTCCTAGAGGCAGATATCATAAGTTGGCTTCAAGGAAAATGGGTCCATATAAGATATTGAAGAAGATCAGTTCCAATCCTTATGTTCTTGATTTACCTGATGACTTACAGGTCAGTCCCATTTTCAATGTTTCCGATTTGTATGACTACTATGGGTTCGATGGAGATGATGATGGTCAAATACCAAGTGATCAGCAGCCAGTATAAGGGAGGTTGACTGACGAACCACCTGATGTGATTCAAGAAGTACTCAATGTGAATGAGACTAGATCCCCAGGTGGAAATCCATATCGATATTTCCTAGTTAAGTGGCTTGGAAAGACAGCTAAGAGAAGTACCTGGATTACAGAAGAGGAGTTGAAACGACGATACCCACAGATATATGCTGAAGTTGAAACAACGTTCTCTTCGAGACGAGCTTATTTTCAAACTGGGGTAGTTTATGCAGGGGCATAATATGTCTCTTTAGAGTGTTTATTATTTGGTAATACGTTTCCTAGATTATCTTTTAAGAAAGGGCGAATTTGTCCTAGTTTTAGATTTCATTTTTTAGGTTTTTCTTCACCGTATAAATAGACTGATAGGTATTATATAGAATAAAAACTATTATTATAATTTTCATACGTTTTATAATCCATTGATTATTTCTGAGAGTTAAATTAAACCTAAAATATACTTGTTTTATCTATTATTCTTGCATGTATTCGTATTATTACTCTTGTTTTTTCTTAATTTCCTCTATTAGGTGAATCATCCAAAAAGGATCTACAAAGTGCTGAAAATATCTAAGAAGAGAAGTATTCCAAGTATCCAAGTGCCCAAGTCCAAGAGAAGTGGAAGAAGTGCGGCGAAAACGAGCAAAGATGCTCAAAATCAAGAGACGTGCCAAAGACCGAGATTAACTCATTCAAATTAAGGATTTATCATCACCATATTGAATATAATTGAAATATAAAAAGAATTCAAAAAGAATTAGGTCATTCCGAGTTCGGACGAAGAAGTTGTGGGCAAAACAAGCTTTTTATCGAATACCGAAGACAAGCAAGTATGCATACGGGTATGCATACTTATTGCGCTGGATTTTAACTGAAATTCAAGTATGCATACCCATGGAAGGCCAAAACTCAAGGTTACGGTCCTTACTTCGTATTTCCGGGTCGGGTTGTTGAACCGAACTAGATACTTAAAGGCCGAGCAATGTAAACCTATATAAATAGGTATTACGCCTTCCAAAGAACATCATCGATAATCTCATATTAGAAGCTAAGGTTTGTTCAACATCAAAACCAGGGTTTACCCCTTTAGGGGAAACCACCATTCTTCATCTTCTTTGTAATATGAGTAGCTAAATCCGTTGTTGATTAAGGATGAATTCAATGTTCTGATCATGTCATCGTTTGTTTTCACTATATTTAGGGTTTATGATTGATTTATAGATTGTTCAAGTGTACAACTGGATTAATCTATTGATCATTTTATTGTTAGTAAAGGGTTATGATATCCATGTGATTTTTGAATAACCCTTACACAAGTAGAGAACGTGAGACCTCGTAAAGGGATTTTATGGAGGAATTGTGCGTGAAGATAACACTAGTAAATGCATCTTTCTCTAAGATTCTAACTGCTAGGATCAATCTAAGTTCACATAATTTAAAGCTTCTTATTGGGTTACACTTTGAGTGCGCTACTACTTGGTGGTTCGGTTGGATAGAACTTGATATGCGAGCGCTTCGGTATCCGGTTACATAAGGAACTTTGGGGATAACACTGCTCTAGCTGTTATTCTACGGTTGGTGATGAATGGTTCTAAGAAAGATAAGTAAGTATACTAATCCAATTATCGCTTGGTAACGTTGAAGGATTCCTTAACATTCCCATTCTTCTTATTTTCTTTATATTTATCTTACAACCAAAACCCCTTTTCTTATTTACTTTATCTTGCTGATACGAATAACATATCAATTACACATCTCTCTGTGGGAACGATCACTTACTACCGCTATATTACTAGTTAATTAGTGGGAAATATATTTATTAATTTGTTGCATTAACGACACGCATCAAATTTTGGCGCCGCTGTCGGGGAGCAGTCGCTAATTGATTTGTTATTTGTTTAGCCTGTTTTTATTTTTTGTTTTTAGATTTTTTTTTAGATTTTCTTGTCCTTGTGAGTCTTCATGTTTCCTTACGGAAATAACATGTAAGAAGCACAAGATCAATCACATAGTATTGGTAATCAATATGGTTTTAAATCTCAATATTATGACAACTACCAACCATCCTATGGGTGTAATCAAAACCAATCTTTTGGCTATGATCAATATCCTATGGAACATTATGGATATTCACATACATATCAACAACCTTATGATGGTTATGTAAGTGTACAATCACAAAGATGGGAGGATAGTTATGCTTCGAATCGTTTCACTCCTGAACTTCAACAGAAGTTTAATCAGATTATGCTTCATTTAAAGGATAGTATGTCCACATTAGAGGCACTCAATGAGAAACTAAGAGCGGAGAACAATATGCCAACCGAATCTTACTTCAATATATCTAACCAAACTCCTGATCTTTTTTATGATCATTCACCTATTCAAAAGGGGGAGACTTGGTCTGAAAATAATGTGGTGAGTGAAGGTGTTGGTTTTGAAGAACGTCTTGACGAACTGATCCAAGCGATGACACAACATCAACAAGGGTTGTACCAACACATTCAAAATTTGGATGAGGACAACAAAAACATGGAAGAATCACGCCAAGAATTTCAAAGGAATATGGAAAACATAAAGATACAAACTGCTCAACTCATTGCGAATAGGAATGAGGAAGAAGTTTGGCCTCAAAACAAAACCAATTCTGAAATTTCTGAGGACGAAAAAAAATATTTTGGAGATGAGCAACCTTTGGAAATTTCTTATAACAGTGATGAAGTTATACCTATTCCAGATTGTAACTATGATCATTCGCCTATTCAAAAGGAGGAGCCTTGGTATGACCGAACCATTCTTATGAACAATGTGACATACTCAAATGCATATCAACGTTACAATGAATATCCGGATAACAATTTTTCAGGCCAGTTGATTTGCATGAAGTAGACCAGATTATTCCCTCGACGGAGACTCATATAGAATACCCCAAAATATATACTGAAGAAGAGTTCTTGAGAGCGGATTTTGATTCCGGTGAAGAGAGTTTTGAAGAGATTGAGATTGAGAATGAAACCAAATTAATTAAATTTTTGTAAGACCTAATTGAGATTTCCAAGGATTATAATTATGATTAGATTAGGTTGAAGCAGACGAAGAATGGCTAAATAGTTTGATAGAGGACCACGATACAAATGAGGTAAATAATTCATCGAAATTCTTTAAGAATGAAGAGGATCCTGTAATACAAGAGATTGTGAAAGGTTTATATAATCCTTTGCATGATTCAATATCTTTTGATTCTCCTCTCCCAATTGAAATAGTTTCCGAAAGAGTCATTAACCCGATTTTTAAAGAGCTAACTCACTTAGGTTTGGGTATATGTGTTATTAATTTTCTTAAGAATTATTTTGTGTCTAAGTATCCACCACTTGATATGTTTTAATCGAGTACTGTGCAGGTTCACCAAGCTGAGGAACCTTTTGAAGATTCTGAATTCTATGTTCTCTATCCACTTCCGAGTGTACAAAGGACTAAGTGTGGGGAAACTTCAACAAAGTGATAGCTTTTATTTATATTTTGTGTTAATGTTTTCGTGAATCTGTTATTGGAACTGCATATTTTTATTTGGAATGATTACCAAATTTTCAGATTACTGGTGTACGGACGATAACAATAACGTCGGGCTGACGATGATAAACCAAGTATGTGGGAGGCAACCCATCGGTTTTGGTATCTCTATCCCTTTTGTTTTAAATTTTCTTAGTTTTTTCATATCATATATTGCATTCCCATATTATATTTTACAAAGTCGTATATCTATAATGAAATTTTTGACGAACAATATTCTCGTCAGAAAAATTCTGATTTCGCAGTTGTCAGGAAAACAACTCTCGAGGCTTCATACGAAGTCCAATTTGAGACTTCATACGAAGTCTGATTTGAGTGGTTGAACCCAACTTTTAAAGAGGACAGGCTCACCTTTCTTTTTCAAAAAGAAAATCTGAATTCGGAATCTGTTAAGTTGGACGATAGGCCTGGACATTTGACTTTCGGTATTTTTCCAGAACTTTTTGAGATTGCATGTCTGTCAGTACGGAGGCCATAAAAGTCAGACCGCTCATCCAAACACTGTCAACTTTTCACACCTCATAGAAAAGACGCAGGTGAACAACTTTTGTTTAGGATATTTTTCCTAGTTCCCTACCCATTTGTACAGTTTTCGAGTTTTTAAGGGCTATTATGTCAGAAATCATAATTTTCGGTTTTGAACATTGAGGACAATGTTGAGTTTAAGTGTAGGGGAGTAGTTAAGCATGTTTGGCTTGCATATAAAAATAAAATAATACCCTTTGATTTCTTGCATTCTTGAGACTTCATCTTTTGGAGTTAATTATGAGCTACTTAGGATGACACTCTAAACCTTTTTAGGTTGAAACAGTTCTTATACGACTATAGATTGAGTCCCACTTTGTCATTATACAATCCTTAATTATATATACGTTCATAATTGATTATGAAACTCAGGTGCTAACAATAGCATGATAGTCGTTTGAAAGATTCATCCTCGCAATTAATCATTACTGAATCACTTTCTTTTTATTTTTGCAGTTATATGTTTCTCTAAAGTGATTTGGTGGGATACTGATACTTCCATGGATGTTGTAGCAAGGTAATCATTGGTTGAGTATATAAAAGCCCCATAGACAATTGTCTTACACTCATAAGAGTGATCCGGAAAAAATAAATAAAAAATAAATAAATATATATATATATATATATATAAGGCTCCCCTTCATTTATCGACATTAATAATTCTGTGATAGGTCCGGAATTGCGGACTAAACATGTAGTCGATGAAATGAGTAAAAAGACTATCATAATTATTTATCAAGTCAAAAGACTATTGATGAGGTTGTCGACACTTGGATAGTAGTATGTGTGAAATGTTGTCCCTGTCTCCGTCGCCTAAAAAAGCGTGGAATGCAGGATTCAAGGAAACTATCACATACTTGATGAAAAGGAACATGCGCTTAGAGTATCTAATCATGTGGTCGAGTTAAATGGTTGCTTCTCTCAACTATTTCTCTATAAATAATAATCCTTTGAAAACATTCATACAAGTATTGTGGGTAACATGTTTCACATTTTTCAACATTTGCACACTTAAGTTTTCTATTTCCATTCTCTTATTATCCACGTGATTTCAGTATGCGAGTATTATCGCAAACGTTGCAACAAGTACGATGACTATCTTAGTAGAGTTTTGCAATCATGTTGAATGTCACATGTCAGTAATACTTACGTGTGATGATTGGAATGTATGTGGGATGTTTGCAGCTAAAGAACTTACGCAGTCTAATTATTTAGCTACTACTTTGTGTCTGTCCTTAGTAGTTCTTCCAATGCGAGAAATTAGAGTAGGTTTTGTGGGTATACATCTTGTAAACCCTCACGAGACTATTACTCGTCCACTAGGGACACACCTAGGGGTTTTAAGGCATATTGCATTAGCTAAGTGCAACTGTTTTCTCAACGACATGGAGTTGTTGTATTTAAGATTAGTTTTATTTAGTTTGCTCGAGGACTAGCAAAAGCTAATTGTGGGGGAATTTAATAAATGCATAATTCATATGATTTTAGTATCAATTCTATACTTGTTTTAGATATTATTCTTGCATGTATTCGTATTATTACTTTTGTTTTCTCTTATTCGCCTCTATTAGGTGAATCATCTAAAAAGGAGCTACAAAGTGCTGAATCTAAGAAGAGAAGTATTCCAAGTATCCAAGTGCCCAAGTCCAAGAGAAGTGGAAGAAGTGCGACGAAAAGGAGCAAAGATGCTCAAAATCAAGAGACGGGCTAAATACCGAGATTAACTCATTCAAATTAAGGATTTCTTATCACCAACTTGAAGATAATTTAAATAGGAAAAGAAGGCAAAAAGAATGAGGTCATTCCGATTTTGGACGAAGAAGTTGTGGGCAAAACAAGTTTTTTATCGAATACCGAAGACAAGCAAGTATCCATACGGGTATGCATACTTACTCCCATGGATTTTAACTGAAATTCAAGTAGGAAAAATTAGTCTCAGGCCCCACTCATGGGTAACCCATAATATGAGGCCCTTAATTTAAGAAGTTTAAATCTAGGCTCCGAAATATTAAAAGACCTTGATACCCTTATGCATCTTGTCAAGCCCATAATTAAATAAAATTTAAATTTATGCCCAAAATTATTAAAATATTATGTTATGATGTTCCAACCACCTACGACCACTACAGCCACCGCTAACCACCTCCGATCACCACCGCTAGTCAAACCACCTCCGGCCACCACTGCCAACTACCTCCGACCACCACCGTCAAACCACCTTCGACCACCACCGCCAGTCAAACCACCTCCGACCACCTCCGCCGCCTCCCACCACCACTACCTCCCAACACATCCATATGGAATGTGTAACTAGAAGTTACACATCCATATGGCATATTTAACGAGAAGTTACACATCTGTATGGCATGTGTACGCAAAAGTTACACATTCATACGTCATGAAACAATTAATATGGGACGTTACACATGCATATGACATGTGTATTTTGAAGTTACACATCCATAATAAATGTGTATCTAGAAGTTGCACACTTATATTCAGTATTTGAAACAATAATTTCATCTACAAAATTTCTCTATTTATCAATTGTTGTTGAACACAATAAACGAGCTAAAACATGAAATACATAAAACGAAATCCTAGAAATAAGCTACGAGATCTTCTAATAAAAATGTTATCTTCACTTCTTATCTTCCTCGATTCCAAAATACTTACGTATCTGCAACAAAATAAACATCCCCGAGTTAGGTTGGATGAAAAAAAATCCATAGAAGCAAAAGTATAGAACAATTACAAGGTGAATAACAAATATCATAAAAAGATACTTAATGACTAATCTAAGAAAGTGTAGTTAGGAGTTACACATACTCTGTGTAGTGTAACTGGGAGTTATACATGCATCTTCTAATAAAATATGACGTGTACTCTGCAGTTACACACCAGATGACTTGTGTAACTGAGAGTTACACATGCATATAGCATGTGTAACTAGGAGATACACCTGCCTATGGAATATTCCATTTATCATGAACTTGCAAGATTAAGTTACCTGAAGCACAATGTCACAGTTTTTGGATCAATCAAAAGCAAAATACACTAAGAAAGGGTAAATGAGTATGAAAAACATGGATAAAGTTAATTTGTCCAAGTGTGTCATGTATTCATAATTCGGCTTGTGTACCTATTGTGAAAAATATACTAGCAGAACAAATCCAATGCCTAGAGCAAAATATCCATTCATATAGTTATACTAGCATGAATCACCTCGCTATATCCAATGTGTAGAGCTCATAAAAGACGAAAAGGGAACACAATATCTTATAAAGTTCATATAAACATAAGAATATACACAAAAGAACTTCAGCACTGTAATAAAGATGAATTTATGGGTTATAAGATACACCTTCTCAATAAATAAGCGAACCCTTTTATCAATGTCCACAATGATGCTATCAGATTGATCATCTACAGTGCCAGTTTACCAGTCAGTCAGTTTCATAGTAAGAAAATAAGTTGAATCATAGTACATCATATATTACAGTAAGAGGATTGCGAGCATCATATAATAAGTTGAATCATAGTAATGTAAAATAAATAATTGAAAGATTTTTTCATTTTAGCTTGTGTAACTACGGGTTACACATGCATATGAAAAAGTGTAATTAGAAGTTACACATGCATCTGACTAGTGTAATTAAGAGTTACACATGCATATAGCATGTGTAAATAGGATTTACACATGCATATCAACACATCATTTCTCAAAGAAACCAATTCCTATAAGATTATATACTTCAGTTACACATGCAACTGAATAGTATAACTAGGAGTTCATTTCTCAATAGAAACTTAGGTTTGAAAATAAAATGTATGGGATAACATAAAACCTTAAAATGATCAGCAGATTTGTACTTGTCAGTGAACACTCCAGTTGGCTCAACAATATATCCAGATTCAGTCTCAGCCCATGAGATCTCTTCCGGGTTTCTACAACCAAAGACTGCAACTTCCTTCTCTAGTTGACACAACTCAATCGTATTAGCATAGTTTACTTGAACTCATATATTTCTATTTCAGCAAGTAAACAACAACATGCATTCGAAGTAAATCTACAGAGAGGTATTCAAACATATTCAAAGCATGTGTAACTAGAAAATACACATCAATGTATCCAGCAATTATCCCAAATTAAAATTTGTTAAGGTTCACTTCAATTAAAAGTTGGAATATATAGTGGATGTGTAAAGCAAAGTTACACAAGCTAATTGGATGTGTAGACTCAAGTTACACATGCAATTTGGATGTGTAGACGAAAGTTACACATGTTATACATCATCATCAAAATAAGAAACTCAGTCACATTGAAATATTAATCAACTTCTGAACAAAAGAACAGTAAACTCAAACCATAAAGTTTATACAATTTCAATATGATGCATTCAAACCACATGATTTAAACAATTTAAGTGGACCTTAACAACTTCACAACTTTTAATTTGGGAGGCTACAATTATAACCACAGATATTGATGAGATTATTTTTTGTTCTATTCAACTAGTATTCATTGTGAGTCGACAAAGTCTTCATCACTAATGGATTTCTGTTGAGAACATAAAATAACAACAAATTATAGCCATTCACATCCACCATATCTCCAATCATTTCTTATGCAAATTCCATCAATAAGCTCCAATTAGTTTATCTCAAAATTTAATCTCACCACCACTAATTTCCAATAAATAGTACTAGTGTAACAAATTCAATTTCGTTCATAGAGATACAACAAATTACATGGAATCAGAAGTAAACTATACAAAATTGAGCAATTCAGTCAAAGTATATGAAGCTCGTAACAAATAGATGGGTAATAGAGATGATGATTCGCTGATTTCGAATCTGAAAACCGATTTTCAATCGAGATTTAAGATAAAGAGATCGATTGATTTCAATTAACGAAACCTAGGAAAAATAAATTGTATATGTTTTTAAGATTTTCATCTTAAACAGCAAGATAAACATTAGACTATAACAGATTTGAACTCTGATCATGAGTTCATAAAGAAAAATCAGTTGAAATTCATGATTTCAAGGTAACTTCAATTAAAATTAAAAGATGATGATAAATGAAACTTACCTACAGGTCGATTTGATTCTGTTGATGAATCTTCAGATGTAGTTGATCTTCTTTCATATCAAACAAATTTTCTTCATCTTTCATATGATCTGTCTCTCGATCAGATGCAATTGATCTATGAAATTACATAGGTATAAAAGGAGCGGATGGAAATCTGTATACATAATTGATTCTTTCTAATCGCAGATCAATTTGCTTGCTAATCAATGTGAAATCAAATCAGAAGAATTAAATCTTGTACAACCGAATAGATAAAACCCTAAAAAATGAATCTATGAGAGAAGCTCTGGTTTTAGACGAAGAGGGAAAATGAAATAGAAAATGAAAATATCTTCTGATATTCCTCTTGTATAAATAATAAAGGGTAGTGTTGTCATTATTAAAATTCATAATAATTAATTATGGGCCATATTTGAAGCAAATTTGATATTTTGGGCCTAGTAATATAATTTTCTGAAAGTATGGAGTTGACAATGTATGATCCATTTTGTGGGGATTCTATATATTGAACCCATATAGTAGAGGGGGTTATAGTATTTTTCACATTCAAGTATGCATACGGGTATGCATACCATGGAAGGCCAAAACTCACGTTTAGGGTCCTTATTTCATATTTTCGCGTCGGGTTGTTGAACAAAACTAGATACTTGAAGGACAAGAAATGTAAACCTATATAAATAGGTATTATGCCTTCCAAAGAACATCATCGATAATCTCATATTAGAAGCTAGGGTTTATTCAACATCAAAACCTAGGGTTTACCCCTTTAGGGGAAACCACCATTCTTCATCTTCTTTGTAACATGAGTAGCTAAATCGTTTGTTGATTAAGGATGAATTCAATATTTTAAGCATGAAGCTTTATTATTAATAAAAATCTATTGAGAGTTTTAATCATCATCATTTGTTTTCACTATATTTAGGGTTTATGATTGATTTAAAGATTGTCCAAGTGTACAATTGGATTAATCTATTGATCATTCTATTGCTAGTAAAGGGTTAGGATATCCATGTAATTTTTGAATAACCCTTACACAAGTAGCGAATGTGAGACCTCGTAGAGGGATTCTATGGAGGAATCGTGCGTGAAGATAACACTAGTAAGTGGACCTTGCGCTAAGAGTCTAACTTCTAGGATCAATCTAAGTTCACATAATTACTTAAAGCTTTAGATTGGGTTACACCTTGAGTGCGCTACTATTTGGTGGTTCGGTTGGATAGAACTTGATATGCGAGCGCTTCGGTATCCGGTTACATAAGGAACTTTGGAGTTAACATTGCTCTAGCTATTATTCTACCCTTGATGATGAATGGTTCTAACGAAAGATAGGTAAGTATACTAATCCAGTTATCGCTTGGTAATGGCGAAGGATTCCTTAATCATCCCTTTTTTTTATACTTATCTTACAACCAAAACCCCCTTTGTTATTTACTTTATCTTGATGATACAAATAACATATCAATTACACAGCTCTCTGTGGGAACGATCTCTTACTACCGCTATATTACTAGTTAATTAGTGGGAAAGCTTGAAAAATAGGAAGTGTTTGCAGACAGATCTCTCGAGACATGCTTCAAGAGACTTAACACTGAATAAACCTCAGAGAGAACCACTAGAGATTAAGTTATATGCTGTAATACTTAATCCAAGAAAAATAGACATCAGTTTTTGATCTATTTAGATTATTGTATAATGTCTATTTTTGAATAAAACTGTCAATTATTTATGAATAAAATTATTATTTTAGTTTCCGATTACTAGCCTGTGCTTGAATGTCTATATTATTGCTATGTGTTTTCGGTTTATGGGATGTCTGATTTCGGTTTTCGGTTTATGGGATGTCTGATTTCGGTTTTTATAACCTTAATATTCAATCTCATATGATATGAACCCTTATGGTTTGTGTGACTTTTTGATTTAGCGGGATTAAGTTCTAACCCATGTTGGTAGGCTTTATCAAAGGATCATAGGGTGTTCCGATTGAAACTCATATGTAAAAAGTCACAATATGTTGAATCAATTTGTGTTTACATAAGTTGTGTTTAGCATAAACATATGTGTTTCGGGTTTTCAACTTTTTCTATTGACACGCATTAGTTAAAACCTATTCAACCTTCCTATGGTAAAGGTTGCTCTTGTTGTTGTTCTTTTGTTCTTGTGAGAGGATGACAACATACTGGGGGAGAGTTCTAACTTGAACTAGCGCTTCATGATATATCTTTCTAGGGAGAAGAGGATGCGGATTCCGAGGTAACAAATTTGTTAGTTAATTGTTTTCCTGTTTAAGAAAAGCCTGCTTATATTGCATATATTGTGTTTGTGCTTAACAAAATTTCAGTACAATTGATATATATATTCCATTATGTGTATATGGATGTGTGTGTGTGTGTGATTCAATTGTTTCCAGTTAAGAAAAAACGTGTCAATTTATTTGGCTTATTGTTTGGTATCTTCTTTATTGTTTGGTATCAAGTGTTTTTGCTTAATGAAATTTCGGTGCAATTTCGGTTCTATAATGTCTATGTTTGTTTCAATTGCTTCCGTTTAAGAAAATAACTATGCAAGTCAATTTATTTTGGTTTGTATGTATTGTTTATGTCTTAACAAAATACGAGATCATTTGTTTAGTCCATTTCGATTTCGGATAAGAGAAACTAAGTTAATTCTGATCTTAGTTAGACTTATCAAATTGAAGGATTCGGTTATTCAAGTATAATCAAATGCCTTGAAAAGAAATACTAGTTAACTAACCTAGTACTTGTCTTTCCTAAAGTAAAAGGTCTAAGTTATTGTCTGAATAATTAGAACCTGATGAGAGAAATAAAGTTAATTCTGATCTTTATTTTGGTCTTACCGAAATAAGCGATTGTATGTTTACAATCGGTTTAACAAGGGATCTAAACTTTTTAGTCAATTTGTTAAACTATTATGGAAAGTTTCTTCGGGCAATTGTTTCGTTGATAACATATTAAAACTAAATTACTTGTAGTTTCGGTTTTAATATTGGTTATCTAAAGTGGTATGTGAAACCTTCGTGCTTAACTCTTATAGGTTGTACAAGTCTTTTAGATTTGTAAGATCCTTTCGGTTTGACCTTTATTTGCTCGAACCTTTTTCATTTTGTGACAAAAAGGGGGAGAAATATATGGAGTAAACAAGTGATTTACAATCACTAAGGAAAGGACAATTGTGCTTAAACGTTATATCTAACGAAAGAGTAAAGCATTGACTAAGGGGGATAAACATATCATATTGCTTTGTAGTTATCTTGACTACAAAAGGGGAATAACAAATATGTTCGGATTGAAAATACACCTATCTTACCCTTAGGGGGAGTATAAGATTTGTTATTCAGATGTCAATAATGACATTTATTAATTGAATATATGCAGGTTATTGTGCTGTTGAAACTTGGAATCAAGCGTATGTATAATGAATTCCTGTAATTTGTTTATCCATATGTATTAAGAGTTTTGTCAATAAAATTGACAAAGGGGGAGATTATTAGAGCATTGCTCGGTTGAACCCACCAAGCGTTGGTATGTCAAGTTTGGTTGTCATATTTTAGTGAATCAAAACTCATCTAAGAGTCACTTGATTATATATTAGAGACAACTTCGTATAGGTTAGACTATCAAGTCTAGGAATATGAGACATACAAGTATTCCTCTAAGACCCGAAGAATGTGAAGGAGTAATGAGCTACAAAGACGACATCATCCTTCCTATTGAGGTTAGTAATATTGACTTGAACTGTTTCATTCCTAACGTATCTTTCAAGTCATGCTATATTGAAAACATAACTGCGAAACTGTAAATGATTATTTTACTCTAGTAGCGAGACTTGATCATATGGTCATAGTATTAAGGAATTAGACTACGAAGTATAACGCTTATCTTTTGAACTTCGTAGATATGATATCGACATAATCGTATGAATGCTATTGTGATTATGTGTATGGGTAAAGGTGAAGATTTCATCCTAGGAAACAATGCTTACATTAATAAATCACATAAACGTTAACTCTGTATTACTTGATAGTGATCCTATAGAGTTTGCTTAAGTCTGAACCTATTATCAAGTAATCACACTTTGATTGTTGTATTGCCTCGATCTCGTACCCATAGACGATCACACAAAGTTTGAATACCGATTTTTCGTATTGTCTCGACTTTGTCCATAGACAATCACTTTCGGTAAGAGGACTTACAGGTGGATATTTTAAAGATTGTTGTGTATTTGTGTACCCTCGTCTTTTCATGATGAAACATTGTCCCATTTACCAATAATTGTGTTTGTGTGATACAGTCTAATGAACTGTCCAAATTTAGAATTTTTAACAGAACATGATGCAGCAAAAGTTTCACAAAGAAATGGAGATTTTGGTTGTGCATGCTCAAACTGTTTTGGTTTGGGTTGCTAACATGAATATTTGCTATAAGAAAACAAGGATTGAGCATAAGAGGTCTCAGGGTTGGTGAAGTGTTTGGGATGTTGTGTTTTAGGGATTATGGGTTGAGGTTTAGGTTTTTGTTGGGATCTTAGTCCCACATTGGTAGATGAGGCTTAATTGGGTAGTTTATAAGTCAATGGGATCCCTCATCTATCCAAACGGTTTTCGAGTTGAGTTCTACCCATGTGCTTATGACGATTTTAGGGTCGGTACCTAACATTTGGTATCAAAGCCAATCTCCACGGCCCATGCCCGCTCCATGGAAGGGGTGACCTATAGGCTAGATTAAAGTGTCGGGGCACCTATGTATGGGCGTAGTTGTCACCCGCATTGAATACTGGTAGTCGAGTGGCGGAGCCGCCATAAGGAAAGGGCTACCGCCGGCCCAGTGTCGATAGAGTGGGCCAACGAGGACGTTGGGTCTGAAAGCGTAGTGAGATGTTGGGACCTTAGTCCCACATTGGTAGATGGAGCTTAATTGGGTAGTTTATAAGTCAATGGGATCCCTCATCTAGTCAACTGGTTTTCGAGTTGAGTTTTACCCATGAATTTATGAAGAATTTAGGGTCGGTACCTAACATTTTTTGATAGAGAAGAAGAGAAAGATAAGATGGATTCCATGGCTTATGCAATATCAAACCAACCTTCAAAGCGTGGACCAGAGGGAATCTATAGAATCTAATACTAACACGATGAAGAAACTAGTGGTTTGGAGAATGGGGGAAAGAGAAACGGTCATTTTTCTAATCATCCTTTTTAGCATTTTTATTGCCGCATTGCGCATTACTAATCTATCAGGGTAGTGCGCATATTTTTGCCGAGCCAAATGATTGCCTCTTGCAGAATGGAAAACTATGTCATCTGCAATCCTTAGGCAAAAAAAATAAAATAAAAAATAAATTCTTCCAGTTAAATGCGTATACAACATACCACCATTTTATTTATTAGTTGTTGCGTTTGCAATATACGTCCAGTTTTTCGTAACAGAGATTTTTTCCTTTGGGGTGATAATTTAAAACGCGCGATTGAGGGATATCAAAACTAATTGGGGGATATGAATTACTTCCACCAACCAAAGGTGTCTGTTAAGGGGTGTTTTTTGGAGCGAAAATACTAAGACACCCTTTCATTAATTAAAAAACATTATGAAAAGGCTGTTATACCCTTCCCACAAAATAAAAAACTTAAAATCAAAACCAAACACAAAATCAGTTATCCCCCATTTGAGTACCGGCATACTCGTGTGTTAGGGTTAGGTTTTGAATTTTTTTTCTTCCATCCTCTCCTATTCTTCATCGTTATTCATATACTCTACGATTAATCGTTAAATCAAAAATTTCTTCGTCGATTAAAACCAACCAATAAGAATGCCTCCAAGAAATAAATCAGATGCCCAATCGAAGTCAAAATCGATTGCTCACAGAAATTAGAGAAAAGGCTTTCTTTGATTGCTCAAGAGCAAGAACACGAAGAACAAGAGTTACCGGACAATCAACTACTCAGAAATATGGCTTCTGTCAGAAGGTAAGTCATTTAAAAATGTTTAATTAGTGTTTTAATTTATTTGTAGCTATGGGTTTAGGTCAAAATCGCGAAACCCTAACTGAAACAGTTGAGTTTCAGTATTACCGGCATTCAATTTAGTATGAATACCACACCAAAAATAAGTACCGGCATTCGATCTAGGATGAAGACCACACCGGTAGTGCCTCCTGGCATTTCATTTAGGTTGAAGACCACACCGGAACATAGTTTCAGCATTCTATTTAGGTTGAAGACCACTTCGGAACCCAGTACCGGCATTGATTTGAACTTTTACGAATACGCCGGTAGTGAGCTTCTAATAAACATAAAACCCTATGATTTTGTTATTGGTACCGGCATACGTTTTAGGTTAGATTCCATGTCGGTACTGGACTTTTGGTACTCAGGAACTTCCGAAAGAGTACCGGCATCCTCGATAATTTTTTTCAATGCAGGTATTAGTTCCCGACATGAGTTTTTATTTTCCTTATCTTCAGGTACCGGTATTTTTTTTTATCCAGGAACTTCCTAAAGTGTACCGGCATCCTCGACAATTACTTGTCAATGCCGGTATTAGCTCTCGGCATGTTCGATACTTTTTTCAGTATGCCGGTAGTGATGATTCTATGCCGGTATTAGAAATGAAAGTTAGTTGTCTTATATTTATTTTGTGCTTCTTTCGAAATAGATCTAAAACAAAGGAAGCTAAAGAAAGGAGGCTAACAAAGGAAAAGCTAAAGATGCTGTCACTAAGAAAAGAAGGAAGGATGGTCTTGATACTCCTCAGTCTCTGCCTCCTCGAGGGAAAAACAAAAAGCGTTTGGGTGCTGATACAAGACGGGAAATTTGGGAGAGTGGTCGTGATCGTAGTAAAATCGTAATCCAATAATTTACGGAGCTATTGAGGAGGAAGATGAACAAGATGAGCAAGATGAATAGGAAAGTGAGGAGGAAGATAATGAGATTGATCCAACTCAATTAGAAAACCAAAGCCAAGGAGTAGTGGAACAAGGGGGTCCAAGTCAACAACCCACACAAGGCAAGGGGAAAGGCAAAGGCAAAGGAAAAGTAAAAGATAAAGGTTCACACCTTCCTCATGTTGTAGAATTTGGGGCGCAACTTCTCATGATCCGTGGTATCTATTTGGCTACAATGACTCGTGGGCTCGTACTATATATCAGACCTATGTAAGAATTTTTATGTCGTGCATATGTATTTTTTTGTATTTATGCAAAATCTCTTAATCGTATTATCTCCTAATTATAGGATCATAATAAGGTTGTGCGTTTTTGCTGAAACCAAGCCGCGGCTCATTGGGATTTGTATAAGGAGCATGAAGAGGTCCAAGAAATAGTAAAGGATTCTGATCTATATCCTTTGGTTGAAAATTATGTGAAGCCAGATATGGTGACAGTCAATTTCTTCTTCGAAAGGTATCATGGTGAAACTGATACCATGCCCTTCCCGTTTGGAGAGATGACTTTGATCCCTGATGATGCTCGGAACATTCTAGGCTTGAGTGTTATCGGAAAATCAATTGCAGAACGAGATAATCATTTTTTTGAGATAGAATGGACGAAGTTGCACGAGCTTACGAACAAGTTGTTTGGTTGGGACTACAAAACTTCTGTGGAAATCTTCTATGTATCTAAGGTTAGTAGGGCAAAGACCATATAATATCAAAAACAGAAAATCAAATCAATTAGTTTTTCAGCTCTCTCTTCTCCATGCTCTCGTTTATTTTTTCTTCAGAAACAGAATTATATTTTTTCTTCATACGAAATCGTTGCATTGAAGAACAAGAATTCGTTAGTTTGTTGTGTTGAAGACGAGCGGAAGAACACAATTCATTAATTTTTTTCTCAATTTGTTGATGTTATCACTGGATTTCAGATCTGACGAGAGTGAGACAATGCATTGAAGAACAACAAATAGGTTTGTATCAATTTATCTTTTCTGTTTATATCAAATAGGTTTGATTCACTAGTTTTTCTTATCGATTTTTTTATTTCGATATTCTGCTGATTTTCGTTTTTTGTTTTCTTTCTATTTTGTTGAGTCTGAGAAGAGGAAGAAGACAGGTTGGAATAGAGAAATAAACATAGGTGTGTTTTCGATCTAGTTTTCAATTCTATTGATTTCGATTGTTATGATGTGAATCTAGTTTTTAAATTTTTTTGATTTGGTTGATATTGAGCAAGATTTGGTTAATACTTACAACAGGATTGGTTGATACTGAGAAGAGGAATAGAAAAAACATTGTTTCAGAAGAAAGAAAACAACAAATCTAGGTACGAATTTTATTTTGGTTTGATTTGAAAACTTTTTTCAATTTTTTTTAATTATTTGTGACTACTAATTTTCCCATAGTCTACGTAATGTACACAGCTCAGAAAATCGTATACTAAGTAGTATGGATACCTCTGTTGAACTGATGATGCTAAGTAAATAAATGGTACTCAATATAAAAACGATAACAAAGAATAATAATCAAGATAAATAAAGCTAAGTTATCATACGACACAGGAGATTACGTGGTTCGACTATTTATTCCACGTCCACGGGGAAATGATTGATTGTTTGTATTAAGTTTTGGTGGTTACAAGAGATCTTAAATGCTTCCCAAAGTAATAGAGAGAACTCAAGTTGTTGTGTCTACTTAAGTTCTAAACATTAAATAGGTATAATCTTAAGACTAGATCTTCTTCTCCTAAGAATTGAATGCCTTAATTTTTTGGTGAGGCTTGGTATTTATATCCCCTTCGACTCCAGGTATATCTTTGTTGTCTTGGATTCCATCGTTATCCTGATATACCTTCCATACAAGTGGTACCTTCGTTCACCGCATGTTTCCTCCAGTCGAACTCTGCCACCTCAGCTGACCCACGTTCCTTCGGGAACTTGCCATCCTCAGTACAGATTGTACCTTCGCTCGCCGCTAGATTTCTCTAATCGGGGCCCACCACATCATCTCTCTCCACGTGTTTGTATTATGCGTGTAGATAAGAGATTTGTGCAGTTAATGCTGATTAGATTTGTTATCTAACTCTGTCCCTTCGCCAGCTTCCTCCCCCGAGGCTTAGGCTTCACTTTATCCATCTTGACCGTCGAGACATTTCTTCTTGGGGGAAGATAAAGTAGATCTACTAAGGTATCCTGCGCTGCTCAGGTTCCTCTGTATAGCGAGGGCTATACAGTTATCTTGTATGCGAACGCCAAGATCGTGACACGTGCTCCGCGGAATATTCGTATTCACAGTTTGCCTCTTTTCTTTCCTATTCTACCATCCGGTAGGATTGGAAGAAAAACGTCTTTTGTAACGCCGCCATTTTGCACGTACCGATTGGGTGGTCGCTACATGTCATTTCATGCAATAACTTCCCCTTGAATTTCGGGCCCTCCAAAATTTTGAATTATCTAGCCTCCTATAAGAAAAGAATAATCCTGAATATTTCATTAACTTCCACTCTTTTTGTGAACTGTCGCTCTCTATCTTCTTTCCAGGAGTTTTTCTTTGCCCACTGTTGTGATTCTTCACTCGATCTTTCTGGAGCTTTGCCTTTTCGCTGCTTAGTCATTATTCACAGGTTAATATTTCTTCGTCTTTCTTCTTGATTCTTCGTGTATTTGACTTGGGTTAATCTTGATTTTGCATTAACTACCTTGTTCTGAGCATCCTTGATGTTCTTGAATCTTTGCATGTGTTGTTTGTGGTCTTCAATATATTCTCCTTGTTATTTGTGGAATTGGGTGTTTCTTCAACTGCTTCATATCTCGATCTTCCTTCATGACTGTCTTGGTTTCATGATTTTGGTGATGATGTGAGATTTCGTTTCATTATGCCTTGTGAATGGTTCTAACTGCTTCCTTTGGTTGGTTTAATAAAACCCATGCCCAAAGTACTTTAGTTTTTGCCCCAATTGCACTTCTATCTTCTCTGCATTTTTTGGTCCGCCATTGTTGAAGACTGTTCTTCCTGTTGGTGTTAGGGATTATGAGTCTTCGGAAGAAACCTACGCGTAAGGATACGAGGCCTAGATCTTCTGCTGAGCTTTTTCCGCGTATGGATCATCCTGATGCTACGCCTTATCCTCCTCCTGAGGAGATTGATGTTATAGAGGGAACTGAGGTGGCTGCGGTCCCTGAGGTTATTGCTCAGTCTGATGATGGAGAAGTTACTGCTGAGGTTCTTCCTCCTCCTCCTCCACCCCATTATGAGCTCCAGAGGCTGCAGCTCTGTGACAAGGATAACTACGCTTATTTGTCTTTGGGTGACGTCCGTAAATCTTTTCGTCTTCACAAATTTAAGATCTCCTTAGTTGATGGCCCTGGTGTTCTTACTGAGTCTCTGATCCGAAGCTTTCCTTATGATGAAAATAACTTGTTGATCAGCGTAGGCCAGTTGGCTGCAGGTTTACTTCTGCCTTTTGTATAGTAGGAAGGACCATTTATACTATGATGTTTTGTCCGCTAGGGATGATCCGGTGAACAAAACTCAGGTTCGAGGAGTAGAGCAGTATAATGGTAATTACTAGCGTGCCCTTCGTGAGTCTTGGTACCGTAGCAAGGGTAAGACTACTTCGGAGTCTTATGACCCTTTTGCTCCGGGGAGATCTAAGCAAGAGGATTATACTCCTGCCAATTTCAATGCCACCTATGCTGATGCCATTCAGAGAAGCAGTTTTATTCCTTGGAATGTTGGTCCCTTCGTATTCATGTTACTTCCAAGAAGATTAGGGAGGATAATACCCTTCGTTTGTTGGAGGAAATAGACAAGACTGGGCTGACTGTCATTCCTTATTCCGTCAAGCTTCCTTTGCCGAAAGCTGATCGCATTCGACTGGATCATGATGATCGTTGGGCTCGTACACCCCTTCGTATTACTAGTCCTTTGGCTTATGGATTTACCTTTTTAGACCGCAATGTTCCTCGCACAGCTTCGTCTTTGCCTTCTAAGTATGATGGGTATCAACCTTGGGTCTTCAATCCTGCTACTTACGAGGTAAGATTTGTATATCTCATCTTCTTTTGTCTTGGTTTCCCTTGTCTTGTGGCTTTTGTTAAATGAATTTCCTTGCAGCTTGCCCCTACTTCTTCTGTTAGGACTGCTCCGAGTTCTGCTAGCAATTCCGTAGATGCTAGGACAAGGAAGAGGATGGCTTCGTATGAAGCTTCCACCACACCTGTGGAGGTAAGGATTACATTCTTATCTAAGTATTCGTAGATTCCTTAGTACCTTTCCCCTGATCCTTAGCCTTCGCATGTGCTTTTCTCTTAGGCTTCCGGGAAGAAGGGAAAGTTAAAAGTTGTGATTGATGCTGATGAATCTGATGAGGACCCCAAAGATGGTAAGGAAGAACCTCAGGACGAGGGAATGGAATATATTGAGGATACTACTTTTAGTTCCCACTTGGATGATATGGAGGAGGATTTTTCCAAGGATGTTCCCAGTTCCGCTCCTGCTAACTCTGTGGAAGGTGATAATCTTCATGGTGCTAGCGGCTCTTTGCTGGTGAGTCAATCCAGCACCCAAGTTGCAACTCCTGTTTCTGTAGCGAAGGTACCTTCGTTGTCCGCTCCTGTGAGTTTTCAGCATGTTGCTTTGTTCTACGGTTGGTGCTGCGGTGGTGTCCTCCAAGAGTATTCCTTCTTCTCCTGCCACTTCGCTTCATTCGATCGGTTCATTTTCGAAAGGCGTGGCTCCGGTTGTAAGAGCTGGAAGTTCGGATTCTTAGCCGAAGAAGAAGATCGTAATTTCCCTTGGCAACTTTTCTTTCAATGTTACCCCCACTTCGTTGGGAAGTGCTCAGTATGTCTCTACTGCTCCTATCATCAAGCCTGTTGGACCTCCGCCTTCGTTTCCATATTGGACTTTGCTGGGTAATCTACTTTCAGCTGACAATATGGAATTGGGTGGTCCTTCTATCCAAGCTCCTTCTTTGGTTCCTAGCTCATCCATCTCGCATTCTCTTCGTCGTGGTGATGGTTCAGCCCTTGTTCCCCATGCTCGTTCCCAAGCGATTGGTGGGGTCTCGGCTGAGAATTTGAGCCTTGGTAGCTCTGATGATGCCATTCTTGCAGTTATTCTTCGGGATTCGAAATGACCCTTTTCTTCTGAAGTTGATCACCATTGTCTGTCCAGCTCCTTCGACATTACCACAAGGTTGGATACCTTGACTTCTTGGTACCAAATGGCTAAGGATCTATTCTTCGATCCAGGCTACCTTCGTTCCAGTCAAGGCTTCGACGAGACTCGCAGAAGTAGTATCCAAGAGATGGAAGCTTTCATGGATACCTATGCTGATTTTATTCCTCGCCTGTTTGTATCGTGGGTAAGCATCATTTCTATTACTGATCTACGCCCTGTTTCGAACCTTCGTTCATTTTGTCTTGAACCTTCATTCATTTTGTCTTGAACCTTTGTTCATTTTTATGCTCCTTTGTTTACATATTTGCAAACAAGTCGATGTTGGATGTACCCTCTTCAAGTTCAACATGGATCAGCGCACTCACTTAAGTGCTTTACTAGAGCGTGTTCGCCGGGATCATGTGCAACAACCTTCTTCTAGTGATTCTGCCCCGGCTGCCAAGATATCTTTGCTGGAGGGTGATCTAAAGATGACCCAGAGGTTCCTCGAAGCTTGCTTGATTTCACTTGAGAGAGCCAATAACGCTTCCAAAATTGTTGAGGAAGGCCGTAAAGCTGCTGACTCCGCGCTTGCTGCGGAGGCCTCCAAAGTTATAGGTTCATTTCCCTTTACCCTTATAGCTTTGTTTCTTAATTTTTATATGGTAGCATAGTCCGTAATGAACCTACGCCTGCCATTTGGTATCTCCAGTGAACTTGGATACCTCAGAGAGCAAGTATCCAAGCTAAGATCCGACGCTTGGTATTATCAGAAGCAATCTGATAGATTAATGAACATAACCATTCATAATGAGGCCCAAATATCCCTTGAGTCTGCTCATAAATCAGATCTCGTGAAGAAGATGGCTTTGCTTCACAAATAATGTGAAGATTCTCTTAGGTGGAAAGAGGTTCTAATCTCCAAGCAGAAGAGTGACATTGTTGTGTTAGAGAAACGCCTCTCAGCCCAAGAGATTATTCGTAAAAAAACATCATACGATCTTCGAGGATGCTTGCGCTTCCTTACCTAAGGTTACTGCTGAGCGCAACGTGTTGGCCTTCGAAGTTTGTTCTCTTAAGAGAAAACTCATCGAAGCTAACTCTGCTTCATCTTCTATGTCTCATTTGGCTAAGGTAAAATGGTTGGAAGAGTTAGAAAATACTTACCAAGCCTTATCCTCTGAGAATGCTTCGCTCCGGATTGATGTTGGGGATCTTCATACCGAACGGGATTCCCTTGCTGAAGATATTGATCCTGTCGGAGTGGATCTTGCTGAGGCTCAATTTAGTCTAGAAGAATCCCTTAGCCATGCTGGAGGTAGCTTAGGATTTTTCTTTTCCCGTAATCTCCTTTGCGCCTTTGATATATATTTGCCCGTTCCTTAGCCCTTGCTTGTACGTAGGTCTCCAAGAGCAGATAATGGGTTTGAATGCTAAGATCAGTCACCTTGAGGGCGAGGTATCCTCGTTGGAGATATCTCGTCAATTTGATGTTTCTGCGAGGTTTAAGGCTGAGTCGCTCCAACAGGCTAATGACCAACTTAGCGCTCATGTGACGGAGCCTCGTTGTAAATCCGCCTCAGACTTGGAAGATCAGTCTTATCTAATGAAGTTGCAGTTCGAGCTTATCGACTACATCAATAATTCATTTGTTGAAGCTGAATTCCAGGATGAAGGTGTCACCTTTCCTCGCCTTCCTTATCCTTGATCTGTTTTGAGCTTTAACTTCGTAAAAACTCTTCCTTGTTGTTTATGTCCTCAGCTGAGGTGTCTTTCTTAGATGAGATGTCTTCTTTCTTTGAAACAATGTTCCGCGATGGTTTTAATATGCGATTTTCTAAGACATGTCAGTCATATTTTGGTAACATTATCAGTTTTCCTTTGTTATTGGATGGATATTTCATTGTAGACGTATTGTGTCTATTTGATTGCACATTCTAGTCATCACTAGGTTCTAAGGTATGTTTAACCTTTGATGGAACATTCATCGTCCTACTTAAGTATCCTTTGGCCAGAAGGTACCGTGGTGGCAAAGGTCCCTACGTGGGAAATAGTTTTCCTGTAACCCTACGCGTTCAGCGCTTAGACTTCTTTACTTCGACAAGGTATCTCTATAGGGGATATCTTACTTTTTCCTACTGCCTCTTTAGGGGAGCTATCGCTCCAAGGATCTGAGCATTGACATATGCGCAGTTATGTCTTGCCTTGTCTCATCGTCAATCCTGATGGAGGATGTCTATTCTAACCCAATTATACTAATCAAACTTAATTTTGTAGCAAAAAAGTTTCTTTCATTGATTAGTTAGGTTTATAATACCTTTTATCAGGGATAGAACATGGTGGGCTATGGCCCGTTCCTTTCTTCTCCTGAGTAATCACCATTCTCTTATGGGTAGTAATTTTTTAGGTACATTGCATTCCAAGGGTGTTGTAACACTTCACCCTTCGTGGTACTTAGATAATAAGACCCCTTTCCTGCGATGTCGTGTATGATGTAGGGTCCGTCCCATGTAGAAGCTAGTTTTCCACACTCTTTGTTTCTTTGATATGGTGGTATCTGACGCAGTACGTATTCCTCGACCACAAAGTTTCTAGGAATAACCTTTTTGTTGTATTCCCTGGCTAACCTTCGTTGGTAGTTCACCATATTTTGCAAAGCTACTTCCCGTATTTCTTCGAGACCATCCATCTTTTCTAACATCAAGTCTGTTGTTAGGTTCTTCTCCCATGCTTCTGTTTTCCTTGTTTGAAGTATTATCTCTGTTGGGATGACTTCTTTGGGTCTGTAGGTTAGTAAGAACGAAGTTTCTCCTGTGGCCGACCTTCTTGTAGTTCGATAGGTCCACAGGACATTGTGCATCTTTTCGCACCATCTCTTCTTGTATGCTCCTAGCTTCTTTTTCAAGTTCATTGCTATGGTTTTGTTAGTCACCTCCGCTTGTCCATTGATCTTAGGATATATAGGAGTAGACTTGTTCTTTTGAATGTTTAAGGTATTGAACAACATATCAATGTTCTTTCCTTCCAGTTGTTTGCCATTATCAGAGACTATGGAAGCTGGTATTCCGAACCTGTATATAATTTGTTCAAACAAGAATTTGAAGACATCCGTGTCTCTTATTCTTGCCAAAGGCTAGGCCTCCACCCATTTGGTGAAGTAATACGTAGCCACGATAAGATATTTCCTCTTTGTTGTTCCCTCTATCAGAGGTCCGACAATATCAACCCCCCACTTGGAAAATAGCCAAGGGATGATAACTGAGTTAAGCTATGTTGCTGGTGCCTTGATATTTTTGGCGAAACGATGGAACTTTTCGCATCATTTAGCCACGTTTTTTGCATCTTCTTCCATTCTTAGAAAATAGTACCCTTGTATTTTGGCTTTAACTGCCAAGGATCTCCTTCCGATGTGGTTTCCGGCATCTCCGCTGTGTATGTCATGAAGTATCCTCCTTCTTTCGGTTTGTGAGAGGCACCGTGACAGAGGTCCCAGAAATGACCTTCTATACAGTACACCGTCACGTAGGATATACATTGTTTCCTTTGATTAGATCTTCCTAGATTCCTTGACGTCAGCTGGTAATATACCTTTGTCAAGGTAATCGTAGATTGGAGTTCTCCAATCGTATTCTGCTTCATTTCCAATGTCCTCTTCTGGCATGGATTGATCTTCATCAGACTCCTCTATTTACTCCTCTGACTCTTCTTTTTCTTGGCGTGTTTCTTCCGCTTCTCTCATGGCCCTTGTTTGGACAGACAAAGTCTCCTCAATGCCTGAGATAGGTCCTTCTATCGAAGGTTCATATATTCTCCCGATTTTTACTGCTGTGGTGTTTTTATCCCTTAGCATTGAAGATATGAATGCCAGGGCATCCGCGTGCCTATTGTCTTTTCGGCAGACGTGCCTAAATGTCATGTTGCTAATTTTGGATGCATGCTCCTGGGCTAACTTCATATTCGAAGATAGTACCGGATCCAAATTTTGATATTTCATCTCGATTTGTCTAATGACTAGATGAGAGTCACTAGTTAACCGAACATCTAACAAGCCTAACTCTCGTGCCAAGCGTAGGCCATGTATAACTGCTTCGTATTCTGTGATGTTGTTGGTGTATTGTTCGAATTCTAACCTGAATGCGTAGATTAATCGATCGCCCGTAGGGGTTGTTATTACAATCCATATGCCCGCGTATTCGCCATTGGAGGAGCCATCTACGAATATCCCACCTTCGTGAATTCTGAGGTTCCAGCAGGTCTTCGGGTTCTTGCTTGTCTTCCTCCATTCCTGGGATGTCATCTATTTCTACTTCGTCACTGAGAGGCAGGTCTGTTAGGAAATCTGCCAAGATTTGTGATTTCTCAGCTTTCCTGGTTTTGAAGATTATATGGAATTGTTTAATCATGGCATTACATTTTGCCACTCTCCCGATTTTCTCCGTGCTATCGAGGATCTGGCCGATCTGAGCCTTTGTGAAGACTCGGATGGTGTGTGCGTCAAAATATATCCTTAGTTTTTGAGTTGCAATAACTAAGGCATATATAAGTTGTTCCACCTTGGTGTAGTTACGCTCCGTTGTACTGAGTGTTTTGCTGATGTAGTAGATGGGTTTTTCTCCTTTCCCCTGGTCTCGTACCAATACTTAGCTTGTTGATGCTAAGTATAGGGTGAGTATCTCACCTGGATTCGGCTTCTATAGGATGGGTATTGAAGCCAAGTATTCTTTGATCTTTTGAAAAGCTTGTTCGTATTCCTGGGTCCATATAAACTTGTTTCCTTTCCTTAGTGTGTCGAATAATGCTTTGCATTTATCAGACGATCTTGCTATGAATCTTCCCATGGAGGCTAAGTTTCCATTTAGCTTCTGTACTCCTTTTAGTGTTTGTGGAGATGGCATTTCCATTATTGCTCTGACTCTTTCAGGGTTCACTTCTATTCCTCTCTTTATCACCAAGTACCTTAGGAATTTTCCTGAGCTAATTCCGAACGCACACTTCTCCGAGTTTACTTTCATGTGAAAGCTTATCATGGATTCAAATATCTCCCTTAGGTCCGACAGATGATTTTTCGCTTCTTTGCTTTTGACGAGCATGTCGTCTACATAGACCTCCAGTATCTTGCCTATCCACGGTTTAAAGATTTTGTCCACCAACCGCTGGTATGTTGCCCCCGCGTTCTTTATTCCAAAAAGGCATCCTTGTATAACAATACAAGCCTCGTGGGGTAAAGAACGCAGTATGCTCCTGATCTTCTTATGCAAGGGCGATTTGGTTGTAACCTGAGTAACCATCCATAAAGGACAGTCTCTGGTGTAATTCGGTTGCATTGACCAGTTGGTCAATATTGGGTAGTGGGTAGCTATCCTTGGGGAATGTTTTGTTAAGATTGCTAAAGTCGATGCAGATGCGCACGCCTCCGTTCTTCTTAGGTACTATCACTATATTAAATATCCATATGGGATACTTAACTTCTTATATGAATCCTGGTGCTAGGAGATTTTCCTATTCCTTCACCACTGCTTCGTGGTAGATATCCGCCACCTTGCAGATACGCTGCTTGAATGGTGAAAATTCTGGTTTAAGCCGAAGGTGGTGTGGGACCAGATTCGGGTCAATCCCTGGAATATCTTTCATTGACCATGCGAAGACATATAAGTACTCACTTAGTAGTCTTTGTAGTTGCGTCTCCTCATCCTATTCTATTAATGTGCCGATGATGATCATCCTTGGTTCTGCCTCCGTTCCGATGTTGATTTTCTTTGTTGGCTCTACCGGTGACAGGCTTTTCTTATGAGGTCATTGAGGAGCGCTTTTCTGTAATTGTCATTTGGAGGAAACGTTGGATCCTGGGGTAGCGGAGGTGCTCACATCCAGGACCGAGGAGGCTTAGGGAACCAAGAAGGTTCTGTCCTTCACTTCCTTAATATTTTCTTTCGTCTTTTCCTTTCGTGTTGTCGTGCAACGAATTTTTCTTCGTTAAATATGACCTCCGCCAAGTTGTATAGCCTTGCATCTTGTTGATCCCCTTTGATTTCCATTTCTCTCATGGGTGTGGGGAAACAGAGATAATGATGATAAGTTAAAGCTGTTCCTCGTAAGCGATGGACCCATAGCCGTCCCATAATGACGTTGTATGGCGAAGGTGCATCCACAACACAGAATCTAGTGTTTGTTACCAAAGGTCCTGCTTGTACCTGTAAAACAATTTCTCCTCTTGGTATTGAAACTGCTCCATTGAAACCATAGATTGTGCAAGTGGATGAATCCATTTGCTCGGCTGTTAACCCCATACGTAGGTACGATCCATAGAACAACACATTTAACGAGCTTCCCCTATCAATAAGAACCTTCGTAACGTTCCATCCGTGAATTGGAAGGGTGATCACCAAAGGATCGTTGTGCATCTCAACCTCTTGGTTGACGTTTCTTGTTGAGAATGTTAATGGTGTATCCATCCATTCTTCCCAAGTGTTAGCTGGTGGTCCACTTAGTTTGAAGACTTCGTGGGTTTCCAACTTTTTCCTGTTTCGAGCTAATTCAAGGATATCTTCGAGTAACTCCTCTTTCCCCCGTTAGAGAAGGTGATCACGTTGATGTATTTGATGTCCTGTGGTAGCTCCACCATTTTCTTGGGGGCTACCTCCGTATCAGCAGGTTGCACCTGCACGTACTCCGTGAATTTTCCTTCATCGATGAATCTTTGAATCGTGTTCCTCATGTGGTAACACGTGTCCGTTGTATGCCCGTACCGGTAGTACTCACAATACTCCTTAACATTCTTTGTTTTTTTAGGTTGCTTTCCCCTAGTGTTAGGGTAAGGAAAACCTGGATTTGCTCCTTCCTTGCTTAAAATGTGGTGTTTAGATTTGTGTAAATATTATCTACAAACTATTCTATGCCTTATCCCCTGCCTTTGCCATCTCCGTACTTTGATCTTTTTTCTCGAGAGATGATTCTTCCCCTGGCTTCATTTTGTCGCTTAGGTACCTCCGGAATTGGTTCCAGAGAGTTTGTACGCTGCATAGCCGCTGCTGCTTTTGTTTGTGCCCTTGGGTTGTCCTTTTGTATCTCCTTGAGCCTGATGTATCGATCTTGAACAACCCGAAGCTCCCCTTCTGAATCCAGAGCTTTTTTATGATGCTCAACGAAGATAGCTGAGGTTCTGTCAAGTCCGTATTTATAGCAATTAATGTTAATTTCTGGATTGACCTTTCCTATTGCTTGGCACATCTTTTTCCACCTGTATGTATATTGCATCAATGTCTCCCTGGGTCCGATGGCTAATGATAATAGCCTATCTAACCCCGCCATTGTTGACTTGTTGTACATGTATGTCTCCAAGAACACCGTAAACAATTGTTCAAAAGAGTCAATTGAGTTTGCTGGTAAATTGTCATACCATGCCAATGCTGATCCTGTTAAGCTTGCGGGAAAGTACCTACAAAGTACTTTCTCATCTCTTTCCCAATGGGCAAGGACACGAGTATAGTAACGTAGGTGAGCTGCGGGATCTGAGGTACCATTGTACGCCTGAAACGTAGGTACCGGTCATTTCGCAGGGATAGGCTCCCTTAAAATGGGAAAAGATAACGGAGATGTTGTCGCTTCCTAGAGTACTTCTTCTATCCTTGCTCCTGCGCTGCCAGTTTTCTATCCTTGTATTTCCTTGTGCATTTTCTCCATTTGCTCCATGACCATGTTCACGTTGTGAGCATCTCTAGAAAAAATGTATCGTCATAATAGGACTGAGATGGCTTGTAATTTGAATCCATCTCATTTGGATCGTGTTGCATTTTCTTTGTTCTCCCTGGTGGGTTATCCTTAGCTGGGTTGAGACCCACCCTTCGTCTTCCTAAGATGGCTCCGTTCTCACCCTTTTTCAGAGGCGGGTAAGTTTGAGAACCTTCAATATGGTTGTCCAGCATGTCTTTGAGATTCTGGTTCTCCTGAGCAATGGTGTTCATTGCATCTTCATGCTCCTTGTTACGTAGTAGGAGAGCTGCTACCTGCGTTGCTATTTGTTCTTCTTATTGATTTCCGTCACCCTGAGGAGTGCTGTTCTCCGGGTCCTCAGAGCCATCTATGCCTGCTTCTACTAATGGAGCGTCGGGGTCGATATGTATTGGTGTTAGGTTTCCCAATACTCGTGCCGTGGGGGTTAAGGTTCTGGGTAACCCTCCGTTTACCGTAGGTGGCTTTGTAACATTTGGTCGCTCCGGTAACGGCATGCCGTAGATTGGTTGTGCTCCCGATGTTTGTCCCATTTCTTCGGCAGGGGTAGGTGGTTTTGTAGCAGTCGTTTTTCTTGCTATCTCACTTTTTCCATCCTCTGCTTCATTTCTTTGGTTTGTTCGAGATGGATTTTGAGATCTACCTCTTGTAACAGCAGGTCGTGAGCTTGCTGGTACATCACTTGGTTTCCGCATGTCTTTGGATTTCTGCTACTCTGCAAACACAGAAAAGATGTAAATATTTGCTACTCGGATGCCTTCGTTAAAAAGTAGGAATTAATGCTCTGACACAGAAGACTGCTAAGCAGCTTTTTCAGAAAAAGTACTTGAATGATGTCTGAAAAGATAGGTTTTTAATGTCTGACGACAACCTTGGAAAAAAAACCTTAAATGTTGAAAACAAGTAAAAAAGGATGTCAAATCCGAAAAAAGGAGGGCGCATTAAATGTTTTGTAAGAGATTTTCTCCTTAAACGGTCACTGAGATTCCCTAGTATTAGAAGGTGCTCAGATCTAAAGGAGATTTTGTTGGAAAACGTTACTTTAGCACAAAACAAAAAATTTGAAATTTTGTGAAAAAAATTTGGTAAAACTTTGTAGATCTGAAAGGTTGCAAGTCTTTAGAGGCTATGAACTTAAAGAACTCACGTAAATTTTGGATGAACGGGTCACTAAGAAGTGATATCCATCCTTGTTGTACTCAGATCTCTTCTTTAATGAAGATATCATATGCCAAAAAAATTAAAGGATCGAAAAAACTCAAGTTGTTGAGCAAAACCTTCTAGCGCCAAACTGTGACTATTAATTTTCCCATAGTTTACGTAATGTACACAGCTCAGAGAATCGTATACTAAGTTGTATGGATACCTCTGTTGAACTGATGATGCTAAGTAAATAAATGGTACTCAAGATCAAAACGATAAAAATAATAATAAGCAAGATAAATAAAGCTAAGTTATCATATGACACAAGAGATTACGTGGTTCGACTATTTAGTCTACGTCCACGGGGAAATGAATGATTGTTTGTATTAAGTTTTGGTGGTTATAAGAGATCTTAAATGCTTCCCAAAGTAATAGAGAGAACTCAAGTTGTTGTGTCAACTTAAGTTCTAAACATTAAAGAGGTATAAGCTTAAGACTACATCTTCTTCTCCTAAGAATTGAATACCTTGATTTGTTGGTGAGGCTTGGTATTTATATCGCCTTCGACTCCAAGTATATATTTGCTGTCTTGGAGTCCAGCGTTACCCTGATATACCTTCCGTACAAGTGGTATCTTCGTTCACCGCATGTTTCCTCCAGTCGAACTCTGCCACCTCAGCTGACCCACGTTCCTTCGGGAACTTCCCAGCCTCAGTACAGATTGTACCTTCGCTCGCCGCTAGCTTTCTCCAATCGGGTCCCGCCACATCATCTCTCTCCACGTGCTTGGATTATGTTTGTAAATAAGATATATGTGCATTTAATGTTGATTAGATTTGTTATCTAACTCTGTCCCTTCGCCAGCTGCCTCCCCTAGGCTTAGGCTTTACTTTATCCATCTTGACCGTCGAGACATTTCTTCTTGGGGGAATATAAAGTAGATCTACGAAGGTATCCTCTGTATAGCGAGGGCTATACAGTTGTCTTGTATGCGACCGCCAAGATCGTGACACGTGCTCCGCGGAATATTGGTATTCACATTATTTGTTGTTCTTACATGTCCAATCTGATAATTTGTTGTTTACTTTTTGTTGATACTGAGAGGAGTATGAAGAAACAATTTTGTTTCAGAAGATCGAAATCAAAATTGATTTAGACATGTTGTTTTTTTGTTACCGTATGTGTAACTTGAGTTTACACATACATATCATGTTGTATTTTAAGCATGTGTAAAGAGGATGAAGATATAATTTTGTTTCAGAAGGAAAACAATTGATGTAGAGATGTTGTTTTTTTGTTACAGCATGTGTAACTTTAGTTTACACATATATATCCTGTTGTATTTTTAGCATGTGTAACTTGAAGTTACAGATATACGTCCAGTAGCATGTTTATTTGTAAACAGTTGTATCATTTGTATATTTTACTCATATTTCTATTGTTTTCCTTTTTGTTGAGTATGTTGATTGATCATTGTATTATTTAGCTTGCCGCATAGAATATACTTCTCACGAGGGGCCAACGCCCCCGAGTGAATTACGTTCATTTCTTTTTTGATATTTTTTATTGTATCTTTGTATTTTTCGGGCTGTCATGGATGTTGTTAGTTGCATTGCCGTTGTTCGCTACTTTTCAGATTTCATTACCATTCGTGTTAATGTTAAAACTAAACTTGATAAGTTTAAGAACAAGTTTGCAAGGAATGGAAGCAATTTACTCCACTTGGTATTTGTTTCTTTTTCCGAGAAGGTGGGAAAGAATTTCCGATTGACTGTGATTATTCGCTTCAAGCTCTTGCATCCATCTCAAATAAAAAGAAGACCATTTTTTATATTTTCTTGCAAAATGTTACTCATGTATCCTTTTCATATATCCCTAGGACAGCTTTTTCTATTTATAATGGTTCTACTACGTCTTCGTCGAGAAACAATCGTTATGTTGCAATGTATTTGGAAGATAAAAGCAAGCCTGCAAAACCTTTGTTATCGGATGGTTGGCCCAAGGTCCTTGGTGAGATTGGTCATGTGTTTGCTTAAGGAGTTAAGCAAGTTAGGATTGCTTACACCAAGTATCGCCTTCGCACTGGTTTCAACATGGTTGTAACACACAACGAGCGTTCTAGGTTCACGGTTAAGTGTGCAGTAAAATAATGCGGATGGAAATTTCATGCAGCTTCTATTGATGAAAGGAACGAAATTTTTCAGGTAGGTTTTCCGTGTGTCTTTCATCTTAATTATTCTTTGTTACCATATGTTATGTTTTTTTACAGTATATGTAACTTTGGGTTACACATGTTTTTTGCACCATATTGGTTTTTGTTTGATTTGTTTATATTTTGTATGAACCTCTTCAGGTCAGGTCTTATAACCTTGAGCACATTTGTGTTGCTGGTGGGCGCAACTTGAATCAAAAATACTCCACCAGCTTCACGTCTAGTTTGATTGAGGAAGAAGTTCGGAAAAATCCTCACAAGAAGCCAAAGCAAATTGCAGCTGATTTCCAGACTAACTATGGGATTACTATGGAGTATTATCAGGCCTATAATGGTACAGACAAGGTTTATGAGACTATTTATGGTGACGATGTGAAGTCCTACTCACACTTGGTATGGTATATTAATGCTATAAGAGAAAAAAACCCAGATAGTGTGGTTGATTTTCAATTCGATCCTGCAATGCAACAGTTCGATCGCATTTTCATCTTGTTTGATGCACGTATCAAGGGGTACCGGTTTTTTCGGGCAATGGTATACTTGGATGCTACTTTCCTTACTGGTAGATTCAGAGGTTACTTGATGGCAGCTACTGGGATCAATGGTGGTAAAGGTATGTTTTTTTGAATAACTTTAGCTGACAGATAACTGAGAGATACACATGTGTAACTCTTAGTTACACATTTGGGAATAGCATATGTAACTTTAAGTTACACATTTTTTTTAGGATGTGTAACTTGTATTTACACATTTTTTTTCCATTTTTTTGCAGCTTATTATTTTTTCATTTATGCACACTTTTGTAGGATTTTTCCCACTTGTTGTGGCACTAGCCAGTTCTGAGACTAACGAAAACTGAGAGTGGTTTTTAAGGATTTTGACTCAAGTTGTTGGTGATGGGAGGCCAATCACCTTCATTTCGGATCGCCATGAAGGACTCTTGCGTGGTGTTCCACTTGTAATTCCAGGTTCGTTCCACAGCTTTTGCTACTATCATTTGAAGAATAATCTGCCCATGCTCAGATCCTAGGTACACGCTTGTGCTGGAGATTTTCCAAGAAGCGACATACGCACTCTCACTTGAAAACCAATGTTAAGGCCATACAGAAAATTAGAGATTTGAACTGAGATTTGGTGGATGATTACA
Source organism: Papaver somniferum (assembly GCF_003573695.1). Taxonomy (NCBI): domain Eukaryota; kingdom Viridiplantae; phylum Streptophyta; class Magnoliopsida; order Ranunculales; family Papaveraceae; genus Papaver; species Papaver somniferum. Next base: position 19,261,323 of record NW_020622934.1, on the reverse strand, counting down.
TCGAGACCATCCTACCTGAATCATATGTGAATGCCTATTTCAAAGGTTGTCGGTGTGGACGCACATCTAGTACTCTAGCAGAAGCGCTCAATAACTGGATTCTGGTTCACAAGAAGATGTCCGCATCTGCTCTTCTTGATCATGTTAGTAGAGTTTTTTTTTTTTGTTTTTATTTCCTGTTTTGTCACTTTTTATATTCATAAGTATTTTTCCTTTTCAGATTGGGAGGAAAATAATGGTAATGATGGCAGACCGTCGTGAAATTGGTGCTAATATGATGACTCCATTAACCCCGGAGTATGAGGAAAAGATTGAGGCTCTTCAAGATGAAGGTTTGGCTTGGGAAGTATTGGTGGCTAGTCCTACCGTGTTTTAATTTTTTAGCGAATGCACTCACATGGTGGACCTCGAACACGAGACTTGCACCGGTCAAAGGTTTTGTTTCTTATGCTTTTTTTTCTTTTTGTAAGTTTTTTTTTTTTTTGAAAGTTTATAGAATGTGTATCTTCTAGTACATTAGATATATGCATGTGTAACTACTAGTTACACATCTATTTTGCAAGTGTAACTTAAAGATACACATCATGTATATGCATCTGTAAGTAGCTAATTTTGAGTGTTTTATGATTTATATGTGCAACTAACTGATTTTTTTATTGTTTTTGTTTTTTTTAAGGTGGCGCGTATATGGTTTCCCTTGTGCTCATGCTCTTGCAGCCATACGGAAGATTAAACGTGAAGCTATTGATTTCATTTCACCGTATTTTACAAGCGACTATTTTAGGAAGACTTATCTGCATCGTATCCAGCCGATTCCCAACTACAAAAGGCCTGTTGAAATTCAAGAAGACAACACCATCAACCCCCTATCGTAAAGAAGCAACCAGGTAGACCCTCAGGAAAAAGGATTCTAAGTAAAGGTGAGAAGAAGGTAAAGAGGAAAGTTCATTGTAGTAATTGCAAGGAAACAGGTCACAACATGGCAGGTTGTAAGAATCCTCCGAAGTACACACCCCCTAGCTTTAAGCTGAAGAAGTTCATTTCTGCAAGTATTGATTTTATGTGTGGTTTCTTATTTCTCTTGGATTTTTTTTATAATTTTCTTCATTTCGGTTTGCATGGACCAAACATTTTTATTTTTCTGCAATGTTGATTATGTGCATGGATCATTTATTCAGATTTTGTATTTTTGTGAGAACACAGGTTAAATGCATTTTATTTTATTTTGTTTATTGTGTACTTCTGAGCAGTGGTCAAATGCTTGTGTAACTTTAGTTTACACTCAAAATATGGATGTGTAACCAGAAGTTATACTATTGTGAATGCATGTGTAACATTAGGTTACACATTATAAATGCATATGTAAACTCAGGTTACACCTTAAGTAACTTTCCTTTTCCTTATGCAATCACGTAAATTTTGTAAGTTTAAGTTACATAACTTTTAGTTTTAAGACTTTTTTTTTTGTTTAGTGCGTACTTCTTAGCAGTGGTCAAATGCTTGTGTAACTTTAGTTTACACTCAAAAATATGGATGTGTAACTAGAAGTTACATTGTTATGAATGCATGTGTAACATTAGGTTACACATTATAAATGTATATGTAGACTCAGGTTACCACTTAAGTAACTTTTTATTCTTCAATCATGTAACTTTTATAACTTTAAGTTGCATAACTTTTAGTTTTAAGACTACATTATAGCAAGTATTATTAAATTTTCCCAACAGCAAAAGATAGATAACTTTCTATTCAATTAAAGATCTACTATCTGGAAAAGTATAGAAGTTTTAACAACATGTTTTGAAAGTTTAACAAAAGTATAAAAATTTCTTAATCCAAAGTAACTACGTTATATAATAGTATAAAAGTTTTCAATCCGACAAACTGTTTTTACAATAATGTTTAATCAGCCTTACTGTCTGCATCTGAAATAATCTTGTAAAGCATGCTTGCTCTCATGTAACTCACCTTTTGAAAAGTTACCATATGCATGTGTGTGTTTGCGCGAGATGATTGTGGTTCAAATGTTGTATTCTTCATCCCACACTTTATGTAATAGCATACAAATAACAGACAATCAGGATATGAACCTTGTTTAGGCGAATGGGCAGATTTGGCTTTCAGACTCAAATCAAGAAGAATTCGATAGTTCAGTGCTTGACTTATTGCATCTTCATAGGACTTAGCTTTCTTAAAGTGTTCTTTATTGATCTGCACATCGCTTAACGAGTTCCTGCAGGACCAACCTGCACCACTAGTCAAGTCATACTCCAGTAGTGATAAATGGGTCTTGTTGTTACTCATGGGTGCGAACATTTTTACTGGTTTGCAATCACGATAGTCTTTAGCAAGCTTTGGAATCCAGAATTTGTTGAGTTCATTCTCATCATTCAGAAAAGATTCCTGCATAAACAGAAAGCAAAAAAATGAACGTTATAAATGCATATTGTATAAGCATGTGTAATTTAAATTACTTAACCTTTTTTAAATCTTACATACAAGAAGATTTTAAATTTTCCGAAGTACTTACATATGCTTTTCGGGAGAGGAATATCGTTTTTCGATACTTGGGATTTGAGTTCATCTTTTCCCTCAACCTGCTAGTATAAAAATCAATGAATTCTGACTGCAAGTAGGCTTCTTTGTTGGCTAGGCTAGTTGAAGCATAAGTTCTCCTATTATAGCAAACATCGGGCTGCCATCATCTTTGAATTCCATTCAAGCAATGTCTCTGCATTAAAAATAAAAAAATAATTAAACCACCACTACGCCAAATTTGGTGATTAGCAACGGTAGGTGGCAGTAGCAAAGTTCGGTCGCAACAGTTTATTTTTGTTTGCGAAAGTAGATGTTGCAATATTTCGCAACGGCTATATCGTCGTTGCAAATTTATGGTCGCTACAATTTGAACTGTTGCAACGTAAAAAAGTCGCAACAGTTGGAGACAGTTGCGAAAGTAGATGGTCGCAACAGTTGGAACAGCTGCGAAAGTAGATGGTCGCAACAGTTCAAAGATGTTGCGAAATTGAATGTTCGCAACAGCTATACCTAGTTGCAAAATATTTGCAACATAATAAAAACACTGGTTTTGACTGGTCAAAACCAGATCAAAATTATAATTCCCCGCAACAAAATCAAGTTACCATGTTCATTTGGAAATCATATTAATCCAACAAAACTATCAAAAAAACTTAAATTGGGTGAACATTATTAACCGTCTTCATTTTACACATTCAACAAACTACTATCACTGAGTTTCCAAATGTGAAAACAATAACATAATACCATAGCAACTATGAAGTCAGAATACCAAAGAACTCAACACTGAATTAGAATAAGATTGTAGATGGGAGCATCTTAGCTGCATCTATCGTGCACTTAACCGCATCACTAATCTTATGACCCAGTAGTGGCATGTAGTTGTGATGATGAGTATGACTTACCAGTGAATACGTGATTGGTATCGTCACTCGTCGCTTCCTTCAAATTAGACTCAAACTCCATGGCTACAAGGTTACAAAAAATGATATATTAGTCAGGCAAATGCATACCCCATCTTATTGAGATAACAACAACAACAAAAATTATAGGGTGACTTCATTGCTTACCTAAATCAACATGGAGACATTGTTTCAAAACTTTACAAACAAAAACATGAGATTGACAAACAACTAAACTTCCTAGTTCAATTGAAGTATCCTGTAGTACGGAGTATCATCGAAAAGGTTAGTATCTGTGGATCTTGCCAAACAACCCAATCTGCGAAAATGTAAACATGACTACAATAAGAAATTGGCATTCGATATACATGAATAAGGAATAATCCCTTACTGGTATAATGAACTACTAGAGAAATAAGCAATTGGACAAAACATCTCAATGCACAAGTGACGTACTAAAGCAAGTTATAGTATAAAATCATACCTTTGGTTGGAATTTGACCCTTTTCAAGATATCCCATGTTATGGGATACCAATGTCATGCTGCTGGTTGATGCTTTCTAGAGAGAGAGAGAGGAAAAGCACAGAGTAAATAAGACTTAAACAAGAATGTTTACCTTGAAAAATTAAAGCGTTATAGACATACATATTAAAGCCAAAAAGTATTATCATGATTGCCAATGTCTCTACGCCACCCTTGACTCCCTTATTATTACTTCCTGAAAAGAATCATGTCGCAAACCTAGATGGTTTTTCGCAAACTGTATCTCTATATTGTCGTGGGAAAGCATGAAGGGACATGCCATCACTCCTACATTATTACTGCAACAAAGAAGATAAAAAATCAGCTTCATAATCAAGTTGGTAATGGACAACCAAGTGATACGAACAAAAAAACCATATCCCATATATGTATAAACATTTGACATCGAAATGATACATAAATTGCTCAAATTCTTCAGTTTTACTCACATAAGAAAGTTTAGGGGGAGATCTACCGACTCGAATTTGGAAGCAAATTGTCTCACCGATACCATGGAGCTAAGATATAGCTCCATACCATCAACTTTAGCCGAAGAGTTTTCCTTTGGTATTGTTTCCTTAACATATTTACCTGCAGCTATATTCCAAACTCCCATGACTACACAAACTCCAAGCATAGCAAGAACACGCGCAGTCTCAGAACCAATACCACTTAAAGCACCTATACAAGTACAAATGCATCAAATCCTACATCAACCAATACCTATTTAAAATGATTTTCTTCAGGTATGAATCAATATAACTCATCCAAGATCTCCCTGAAACAACCCATATACTTATTTCTCTCACCCATTTCATCAAACACCATTACCAGAACTATCAAAATCTTTAATGTCTTTATGAAAAATAAAAAATGAACCCAGTAAAGAAAAACATGAAATAAGAAAACCCAAACAAGGAATTCAGTACTAGTTACCAGTAACAATTGCAGTAAGTCAAGTTCCAACAATTTCATGAGTTGTATCTTCAGTTGCGTTTGAGTATCCGAAACCAGATGGACCTTTTCAAACAGAAAAAGCCTTAATACTTACTAAACCAGCTGAAATAATGAAATACAAACACTCCTCTCACCTAGCATCATTCCAAATTGATAATAAAAAATTTAAACAGAAAATAAACAAGTTTATCAGTATCTTACCGCATTCAAACGCTCCTCCCACCCAGCATGCTTCCTTCCTCTGCTAGCCTTGTTCTTAGACTGGTCAGACAAAGTCTTCTCTATGGCATTCTCTTCCTTATTTTTGTGAATACTTTCCATCACTACACTCTTTTTCTTGAACACATGCCTCAAGTACATATCATGGTACACGTGCTTGTCAATCTTCTTTGCCTCCATGTACTTGCAGAGGAACCTCCTGAGTATACACATCCTCCTAATTCAGATAACCTTGGTAGGCAACCTAGATTCTCTGGCACCCTTCCTCTTACTCTTACCTGTTCACAAAGAAACTACCAAATTTACCCATTGGTACCTGTATAAGAGCACTATAATATTGACCAGTCATTGAATGAAATACATTACATTACAAACTGAATAAGAGCACTATAATTTATATTAAATCAGTGAAACAATACCAACACCAGTACCAACTACAGCTAAACATATAAATATTGACCCAAAATTGAAGTTCAACGAAAATGGCATATAAATAAATGAGTACCTGCTCAATTACAAGCATAGATAAGCTTGAAATCCATATATCAGCATTTTTCACCACTTGCCTAACTGAAAGCAACATCAACCCAGCATGCTTCCTTCCTCTGCTAGCCTTGTTCTTAGACTGGTCAAACAAAGTCTCTCTATAGCCTTCTCTGCCTAAGATTTGTGAATACTTTCCATCAATACACGCTTGTTCTTGAACACATGCCTCAAGTACATATCATGGTACACGTGCTTGTCAATCTTCTTTGCCTCCATGTACTTGCAGAGAAACCTCCTGAGTATACACATCCTCCTAATTCAGATAACCTTGGTTCGCAACCTAGATTCTCTGGTACCCTTCCTCTTACTCTTACCCGTTCACAAAGAAACTACCAAATTTACCCATTGGTACCTCTATACAACACATGATATGAACCAGTCATTGAATGAAATACATTACATCACAAACTGAATAAGAGCACTATAATTTATATCAAATCAGTGAAACAATATCAACACCAGCACCAACTACAGCTAAACATATAAATATTGACCCAAAATTGAAGTTCAATGAAAATGGCATATAAAGAAATGAGTACCTGCTCAATTACAAGCATAGATAAGCTTGAAATCTAAATATCAGCATTTTTCACCACTTGCCTAACTGAAACAACATCAACTCATCATGATTATCAGAAAACTTACATACATGTAACAATTTTCACAAATATTCGTATCTAAATCCAATCTAATTAAGAAATTATACGAACTATGGAAAAACCATACTAATCAACAACAATTTTTTCACAAATATTTACAGTAAAAAGACTTGTTGTCGTCTATCTTGTTACCTTCAATCCTGGATGCAATTCTAAAGTTGAATCAAGAGAAGGTGGGTGTTCTTGTAGCTGAACAACCATCAATCGAAGATGAGATGAAGAACCCTAAGTTCATCAACCGGAAAAAGAAAATGACAAAAAAAAAACAATAATGAACTATACCCAAAACCCATTAAACTCTACAAATCTAGTACGAGATGACATAACCCTAACTTTAGAACATAAAGGAGATCTGACAATTGTTAGTCTAAACCCTAATAGGTTTTTCTTAGAATAAAAAAAATTACCTTAATAAATTGGTTGGCGCGATTTGGGATTTGAGATATCTGAAATCAGCAAATTCAAACTTGATTTGGGATAAACGAGGATAAAGGGATTTGATAATCATCATCACCATCATCATCAGTGTGTGTGTATAACGATAGATGATTATTGCACCTCCAAACAAGAAGAAGAAGTTCAACCCTAATACTAAGAGAAGAGAATAAAATGAAGAACGAGACTTCTGTTCGAGATAAGTCTAAACCCGAGTCAGTTTTGAAGCTGAATGAACACTGAATGGGCTGAAACCGAGTTAGCTTAAAAGTGTGGGTAGCCACATTCACGAGTGGCACGCGTACAACTCCAATCTGTTGCAAATCGTAAGAGAAATAAACAGTTGCGACTTTTGTAACGTGGATGAACTGTTGCAAATTTTTCGCAACTGAAATTTGCATCTGAAAATTCGCAACTGGGGCTAAGCTTATGCGAAATCTAGTTACTAATCCTTGAATTTGGTGTAGTGTACATAAAAAAATCCAAGTAGTAAGAAACAACGTTCAACATTAAAATCTTAACTTAAACACCATAACAGAACCAATAAGTTATATCTACTTACGTTCTGCGATGTGTACTGAAGTATTCAAGCACTTTCCTCTTCTGATCGCCTTTCAACATTTCAATAATCCGAGAACCTTTTACATCCTTTCGCATTGTCCCATCATCCTCTTCAGCATCTGCGTCTATTGTTTCTTCTACTTTTGAGATTGCGGCTATTGTTTCTTCTTCTCCTTCTGGAACTGCATCCATTATTTCTTCATTAGTAGTCTTCTTAATCTTCTTTGAATTTCTTTCATATTGTTTCATATCTTGTTTTTCAATTGTTCTGTTTCTCAGCACACACTGTTGTATGATTCCTGGTTGGCTTTGTCTTTGTTCTTCCCAACTTCCTTTAGTAGTACCGGAAGGTTTTGAAGTTCTATCTATTCCAAGGATAAAATTGAACGGATTACTACCAAGGTTCTCTTGAGTTTGAGCTGTGAAAAAACCAAAATAGGCCAAATCATAAAGAAAAAAAATCCACATTCTCAGCTTGTGTAAGCTAAAGTTACACTTGCATAGTTTGTGTAACTGAAAGCTACACTTGCAGTACACATGCTTTGTAATGTATGTAGCCTTAAGTTACACATGCTTATACAATGTGTAATTAGAGTTGCATTATAAAAAAAAATGAAGAAGATTGAATCAGGAGGGAAAAAAATTCATATCAAGTTATACAAGGAAGATTGGTTACCACTTGAGGTAGGTTCTGCATTCTCCATCTCTGCAGGTCCATGTTCAGAAATTCCTTCATCTTGGTTAATGTCGCTGACAACTGCATCTATCATTTCAGTTATATCCATCATATCACCTTGGTTAGGGGATATTCTCACCAACTTGTAGGTCTCAGGAATGTCACCCTGAGTTTGTAGAGTTGTAGCAGTTATCACCAATGATTCATCAAACTGTATTGGCTGTGTTGAATCAGTCATCACCAAACTGTCTTCAAAAGTTGCAGGTATAGTCTGAGTTGCAGCACTCATAACCAAACTGTCACCAACAGTTACAAGTGTCTATTCATCCGTGTTTTTCTCTGGCAATGAGTCATCGACATTTGTAGTTGCATCTTCACAAGCGGCTTTCTTCTGTGGCTCATCCACAACACCACCTTCTGCAGCTTTCTTCCGCGACTGATCAACATCTGCAGAAGTTGACTTTTTCTTTGCAACATGCCTTTTCTTTGGAGGGGTCTTTTCATTTGTCACATTCTTCATACTGGAACTGTTTTCCCGGGAGGTGTTCTGCGCTCATCTGCAGCAATTTGAGCTTGCGTAATTGTGGGCGTATTTCCAGCTACAAGATTGAAACTGCACAAGAATCGAAATGAGATACAATATTACGACATTTTTTATTTTAGGACGATGATTATGTTAAATGTAAAAAAAAAGTGAACGAAGAACAACTACTTACACTTTTATTGGAAGGAAGTTTCCGCGTCATCCTTGTCTTGCTCAGTCTTTTCATCGGACTCTTTAGTAGGGTCAACACCAGTTTGTTGATGCTCAATAACTCCATTTCCTTGTCCACTATCTTCTTGCTGCATAAACTCTTCTTGGGTCACTTCGTAAGGTTCAATACCCATTGCTTTCATAATCTCTCAACACACAATGTGCTTATCGTAATTTTGTGTGTTGTAAAGGTCCTCATCTTTTATCCCTACTCTGGAAATTTTATACACTGCATCAAACATTTCTTGATTTTCTTGTAATTGCTCTTTCAGTTTTCCGTTCTCAATTGTTTGCTCTTTGAGCCACCTTTTCATCCCGTCCTTGCTTGGTTCCACTGTTGCTATACCAAGCTGCTTTTCAAGATGTGAAAACTCTTCTACAAAGCTATCTTAACAAATGGAGAGGTTAATACGAGATACAAAAATGCATGTGTAACCTAAAGTTACACAATCTAAATATATAAAATTTAATAGAGTTCACTGGTATCTGCATGTGTAACTTAAAGTTACACAAGCACATTTATATGTGTAAGTTAAAGTTACACATGCCATATACACAATATAACAAAATTCACTAATGGTATTTTGCATGTGTAAATATCAGTTACACAAGCTCTTTGGAATGTAGTAGTAGACAAGATATAAACAAAGTAATAGAAAACACTTACCGAAAACTCTGTCATGTTTGCACCAGCTATGAAATCCGATATTACTTGCATGTCCAACCTTCCAAGCCTCGAGAGCTTTTGTTCGTTGTTTTGAACTTTTTGGATTAATCCTACTGGTGTGTGCTCAGCAAACAAGATCTGCAACATATAAACAATCAATCAATTTAATTAATCGATCAGCAAAAAATATGTACAACTCAGCAATAAAACTACTTGAAGTACAATCAAGTAAAAATATTATCTTTACCAGTAGGTATGGCACACAAGCCTTTACGTTTGAAGGACAGTCTGCATTTTTTAGTATTTCATCAAAAAAATGCTCGTGGACCAAATCTGTCTAGGAGACCTTGAGAACAGCTTCATAAGTTTCAACAATTGCAAGATGTTTAACATTCATTGCGCTAGTATTTTTGTCCCCAAAAAAGATTACATAACACATAAAACCCTATCAAACAAACTACATGCTCATCATCTAGTGGTGTTCGTCTCTTTTTCTTATTCATAACTTCTATTATTGTCTCCATAATCTTCTTCTTGCTCACTGCCGTTGAATGTGTTGTTCGCTTGATATCAGAAAAGTACTTGTTGTATAATACGTTGTCACCACTTCATTTAAATCAAACCATTTTATCAACTTTTGACCTTTTCTTCTTCCAGTCCTTTTCATTCCAGTTATACCAGCAAACTTTGCCGGTGTAGAATCTGTAAAGTTTTCTCCAAATTTAAATGAACATGGTACCTCTCAATCTCTATCAAAGCAGTTTAAAAGCTTCACAACCCCATGTTTGTTAGTAGTTATTTGTTTCAAGTTCTTTGGATTAGAAACATCATATTCATCGTAATACAGCATGACAAGATCACCGTAAGGCGCTTTCCTAAGATACCTTTCAGCTCACTTAGACAGCCCTATTGGTTTTATTTCTTTCACCAAATCATGAACTGCATTAAATGAGTGTTTTAACTTTCCTGTACACATCACACAACAAAACAGCAAGAATCAGTAAGTTGTGTACTTATCAACACACTCCTTTTAATTGCAAAATCAAAATCATGGTATAAAGAATGTGTATCTGCCAGGTACACAAACTGAATCATGCTATAATGTGTTGTGTGACATAATCTTAGACATTTTACAAGGTATAACTTTAACTTACACATGCATATGAAGATGTAATTTTAATTTACACAACAAATTTTTTGATGTGTAACTACTAGTTACACAACCTAAGGCAAGTCAGTGGTGAGATTTTTTATGTGTGGTGTAACTTATAACTACACAGGCTCATTTATATGGGTAACTATGAGTTACACAATCAATATACAAATCACAATTACAGTCAGTGGTGAGATTTTGAATGTGTAACTTATAATTACACATTCACAAGTATCACATGAGAAATAAACATGAGATTGTCACAATCAAAATCAAATCATATTTGTATAGTTTTCACATCTTGATACCTGTTAAGGCAGGATATTCTTTAGTGGGATACTTTCTTCCTTGCACCATTATAGTTCAAAAAAAAATTGATCCTAAATCTACAGTTGATGTAGTAATAAAATCAGATTATTTGATTTTAATTCAACTTAGAGTTTCTAGCGTTTTGAAATAGTAACATCTCTGAAATCAAATCAGTAACATCTCTGAAATCAAAACAGAAATGAAATCCCTGAAATACAAATGAACCTAGAAGAAGCAAAAATACTTACATATTAGTGATGAAGAAAGTTGAACAAAGTAGTGATCTGCTTAACCAGCAGATTAAACAACGATAGCTCCAGAACGAGATCTGCACCGACGGGGCTCCGTCCAGTCACATGGAACAACCGAAAAGAACTACAAAACCGAATGATTTCAACAACAAAATCAAAACATCAATCATGTGAAATCCAAACCTAAAACCATAGAGGAAATGAGAAGATCGAAAACATATGAAAACCTCTCTTTCTTCTGCTTCTTCTTCTTTTTGCTTCTTCTTCTTCTTTCTTATGCTTCTTCTTCTTCTTTCTTCTTCTGCTTCTTCTTCTTTTTAGGGTTTTTGGATCTGGAAGTTTTCGGTTTTGATTTTTTTTTTCTCTCTGCAATTTTCTCTCTCTCCAAAATAGTTGAATGTGGTGGTTGTGAGGAAAAAGGTAGGTCTGGTCATATAAATACGAAAGGTTAATTTGGTCAATACGGAAGGTTAATTTGGTCATTTCGACCTCTATTAAAATTTATTTTTAATTCGGGGCCTGATTTTAAAAGTCTTTTAACTAGGGGCCTCATATTATGGGTTATCCATGGGTTGGACCTTAGCCTAATTTTCCCATACCACAATGACTTAAAATTAGGCTAAGGCCCAACCCATGGATAACCCACAATATGAGGGCCTTAATTAAAAGAAGTTTAAATCTAGGCCCCAAATTATTAAAAGACCTTGATACCCTTATACATATTTTCAAGCCCATAATTAAATAAAATTTAAATTTAGGCCCAAAATTATTAAAATATTATGTGATGTTGCAACTACCTCCGACCACCACCGCCAGTCAAACCACCTCCGACCACCACCGCCAGCCACCTCCGACCACCACCACCGACAACCACCGGCGCCGTCGCCAACTACCTTCGACCACCACCGACAAACGCCGCCACCAACCACCTCCGACCCCCACCACCAACCACCTCCGCCTCCGACCACCACCTCCACCTCCACCAACCTCCTCCGACCACCACAGCCACCAACTATCTCCGACCACCACCGACAACCTCCTCCGACCACCACTGTTTGCAATCACCGCCGCCAGCCACAACCACCACCAGCCACCTCCGTCTCCGGTCACCGCCGCCAACATATGGATGTGTACTGAGAAGTTACACATCCATATAGCATGTGTAATGCAAAGTTACACTTGTATATGGAATGTGTACTCAGAAGTTACACATGCGTATGACATGTGTATATAGAAGTTACACATGCATATGACATATGTAATGAAAAGTTACACATGCATATGGATGTGTACTCATCAGTTATACATCAAAAATACACATATAAAAAAATACATGTATTACTTTAATATTCATTTACAATAATTTGTATGTTTATCAATTATAGTAATCGGTTGTTATTGGACACAATAAATGAGTTAAAACACTAGATATCTAAAGCGAAATCCGCGAGATAAGCCACTATATCCTGAAATGTTCTTTTCCCTTCTTTTCTTCCTCGATATTCCAAATCTGCAATAAAAATACATCCATGGAATCAGGTTGAATGAACAAAAGAAACTAAGTTATAGAACAATTGCAAGACGAATTACAAAAATTACAGAAAGACACTTGATAACTTATCCTAGCTCTTGGTTACACATGCATCTAACTATTCTAATTAGGAGTTACACATGTATTTGACTAGTGTAACTAGAAATTAAATATGTGAATTTTTATGTAAAACGTACCATATCCAAAGTGAAAACCCCTCAATCTGGATTTTGTCGTTCTTCATGCATGAGATCAAGAGTGAATCTGGATTAGTATGTGAATTCCTAATGTGTTTCTCTGCACAAAACAACACAAAACCATTTAAAAAATTACCGCTGAATCCGTTCTCATGGTTTTCATTGACAGCCATTTGAAAAATCAGATCAAAAAACAAATGCCTTAAAAAGAATCAATCAACAATTACAAGAACAATAAGACAATCAAAGTGAAATACACTTTTCATTGAACTCTACAAACACTAAAAAATCAGATTCATACAGAAACACTAAAAAATCAGATTCATACACCAGCTGACTTGTGTAATTGAGCATATAACATGTGTAATTATGAGATATACACATGCATCTGACTTATGTAACTTTCAGTTACACATGCATATGACTAGTGTAACTCTTAGTTACACATGTATATCAACATCATCTTGCAAAGCAGCAGTTCCTACAAGATTACATACTTCCAAAGTTACCCAGTACATAGACTTCTAACCTATATAATGAGGTTGTAAGATGCAATTTGATCATTTTCAGTGTAAAATAACATATTCAAACAAGAAAAATCTCTCAAGAAAGTAAGTTAAATTTACCGTTACAAATACCATGTTAGAACCATAAAAGTGCCTCAGCTATTGCTTCCTTACTTTCTTAAGCAGCGTTATCATACCAAAATCAGGATTACCACCAACACCAAGACCCCTAGTTAAATGAACAGTACACTAGTGGAAAATGAGGTTTCTTCAACCCACAGAATCGACCCCCGTTGACCGTCAGTTGATCATTGACCGATCAAGACGGTTGAGGAATAAGAAAAAATTCTCAGACGGCTAAAACAAATCGCGGAATAATTACCGTTTTATCCATGTGTCAACTACCGACCCAGCGACTGATGAAACACGATTTACCTTCAGTAGATTTTATTATTCGGCATATATATACCTCTTTCTCTCTCCCCTTTCCAAATCTCACTTTCTTCTTCTTCTGTTCTCAGCTCTCGGTCCCCATATCTAACCTAAGAAACCAGCTCCATGGAAATGGAGAAATCAGTAACCCTAGATGCTATTTCAACCATCTAATAAACCCTTCTCTTTATTCTTCTTCTTTTTGTCTCAACCCACTATTCGAGTTGTAGATCTCAAATTTGCTGGGAAACAATTCAATCCATGTTTTGTTTTTCTTTCATTTTTAGGGGTTTTATCAAAATCTCTAAATAGATCTAAAAAAAATAATCATCTCATGAATGGTTACTGCTAAATCTGTTGGTTTTAGGGTTTTTAGAACTTGATAATCTTTAGATGTTCTTTGAAGAGTTAGATTGGTTGAAGTCGTCTTCAATATGGGAAGTAAAAGTCAATACTCACACCAAGAATCGATTTCTATGGTTGGTACAGAAACTTGGTTACTTTTTATTTTCATCGCACAATCGATTGTTTTTAGCTCACTGGTTCTTTCCCCTGTTTAGTTGTTTTAATTGAATCTGTTTAGTTGTTTGCATTTTGTTTTCTATGATTGCGGTTGGGTAATTCGTAGATGCCATGGCAAGAAACTGAAAGTGGCCTTTTGATAAGAGCTGTTGCTGGATCAATTTCAGGATATGTTATATTTGATTCAGTCATATGTATTGCTGGCCTTCTAAGTGGAAGACTAGTGAGGGAAAGAATTTCTCCAGACATATGGATCCGCCTTACAAATTAAGGTAGTTCAAAATTTTCATTACTAGTAGATTTATGTTAATTTGTTGTGTTTCTGGAATGGAATGTTGAAGTGAGTTTGTATATTTTACAGGACTCATATGTTTGTGTGGTATTGGATGTAGTGTTGTTGAACGCGTTTCTCAACATTTGCTCTATGTTTTTCTTATAAAGATGCTAGGAGTTGAACATCCAGGTGATAAGGTAAGATTGATACATTAGGAATGCGTATACTTTTTATTCTTTAGGTTTGTTTCTGTTCTTGAGAAGGATTTATGTCAATTATAGTTTGAGTTATATGCAAATGGATCCACTAAGTGTTGATTATAGTGTTGCTTAAGTTTATTGTTCATTTATTGAGGAATTTCGTTATATGAGCGAGGTATAATTACAGGTTTTAAGCAGGTTGTTCTGTTTATAAGTGATGTGGCTGAAGCTCTCACGAAGATGAATGGAACAAAGAGAAGATAGTGTACGGTTTAAAGAGGTGGCCGGAGGGTTCATGTCTTTCTGTTTTATGAAGCATTGGAGATATCCAGTTGGACTTGTAATCTTTTGACCCTTCCATTAAAGCATCTAGAGACTGTTTGTGTAATTTTGGCTTGTAATTTTTCTGGTGAATAATGATGAAATGGACTGATTTTCCCTGAAATCTTTGTGTAATTTCAGGTCGACGAACAACAAATGCTTCTTAATATTCCAACTAACCGAAGAAGCTTCCAGATTTATTTCCACCATAACAATATTTTATTTTCCTCTTTTATTTCTTAATGAAAACCGAAGCACTTCAACAAGCTTTGTATCTAAACTGTTAAATTGGCCTTCAAATACTAATTGGGATCAAACAAGGTTTTCCAATAGCTATATGGGGGAAATCCTCTAGTTGTCGTAAGGGGTAACTATTATATTATGTAGAGTTACTACTGGAAGTTTATGTTTTCTATTTTATTCTTCTCTTCAAACTGTAATGAAGAGATATTCTTGGGTCGTGAACTTTGATTGGTGTTTCTTCAGGTCCTGTATGCTCCTGTACTGTCTGTTGTTGATGAGCGTTATTACAAAGTTACTGCTGAAGCATTCAGAGTGTGCATGGAGATTGTTCGGGTGGTGCGACCTAACGTTGCGGTGAGAATTGTTATATTTCATGAAATTTCTGAATTTTATGTCTTCATCTATTTCACGTTTAACACCATTTTTTTCAGGGTGTTGGTTTTGATTATAAGCCATACGTTCATCCAATCTATAATGCAATTTTAACACGTCTAGATAACCAAGATCAAGATCAGGTTGGTATTATCTGGATAAAATCACATTTTTTTTATGTCGTCTTTGAGTGTTTAACTATCTATGCTACCCAACCAAAAAGTTCTCCTTCTGACGTACTAAAAATTTTCTTCTAACAGAAAGTTAAGGAGTGTGCTATTTCTTGCATGGGCCTCGTCATTTCAACATTTGGTGATAACCTCCAAGCATAATTACCTGTATGCCTTCCTGTTCTTGTTGATCGGATGAGTAATGAGATAACTAGCTGGAATGCACTATAAAGTTAGGATATCTACTGTCTAATTGATGTGTTTAAGCAGTTCAAGGTAATGAGTCTTCAAATTCTGTATAAAAGGACCAAGAAGTTCTAGTTTGTGGGTGGCTGGAGTTTACGGTTCTGAATTGGGATGTTGTTAGATCAACTTTTCTGAAATTATCCAAGTTATGTGGATCAGTTTCTCAAATCTTTCAGGTGATAACATCTTGTATTTTATGTTTGCAGATGTTTTGGATTGTGATTATATTGAATAAATAGTCACAATTATGGAACTTTACAAAAAAGAGTAAGTATGAATGATGGTGGATTACAGGAAGTTCAAAAAAAATTTAATTGGCCACATCAGGTCTATTTGTTGCTGATATTATTTATTGTGTGATCATGAAGGTTGGAACAACTGTTGTTACACGAGCTGATGGAAGAGTAGCTTTACGAACTCGAGGAAGGCGTGGCTTACCTGATGGAACTGAATTGGCATATCACATGAATGGTAATGGTCATGTTTGTTTGTACACCCAACATCCAGATGCTTATATCATTTTCTGTAGTTCTCATTCCATGATGAACTGTGTACTATTTGGTAATTACTCTTCCCAGCTTCTTATAATTTGTTGACATATTTTCTTTGCAGGTCAAGAAAGTTATAATATCCTAATATAAATTAATAACTCGCTTTCTCAAGGACCATATACTGCATGACAAGTTCTTGATAAAAATCCTTAAAGAAAATAAAATGGGGTAACTTTTTTATTTTTTATTTTCTTTATATATTCCAGAAATATTAACTTCAATTGTGTAACCTGGATGGCTTGTGGAATCTTCTGTTATTGGTTCTTGGTTTGAAGACTATTATGAATCCCTCAGAAAAGTATACTAGTTTAGTAACTTTGTTATCGACAACATAGTTATCATTTTGAAGTATCGAATTATATCTTATGCAGCCATTTAGATTGTATCTTATTGACTTATTTATCATTTTCTGCAAATGCCGACTATTTTGTAGGTGCTGATGGAAACATCACAGAAAAACAACTTCGTCAGGGAGTTTGTTTTCTTTTTGACTCGTTTTTGTGCAGTTCACGACTTGACACGATTTTTATCTCAATCTTTGTTTCTGTCTTGATGCATTATATATGAAAAGATGGTAAATGTATGTGTATATAAATTTGGTCCAAAGAGCAAGATTATGATATATCCATAATAACATTAAAAACTGAAAAAATTAGTCATTTGATTTAGATGTTCTATTGAGCCCTTTATTGTTAGTGATGATTATGCTATACCGTTCCTTATGTTGTAAAGATTACTATGTGCTCTGTTGAGTAAAAGGTAATATGTGGGATTTCGAAACTTGATCTGATTTGGGCTTGATATTGTTTTTTCCAGGTGTTTGAACCCTTTGGTACTGTTGAGATGGTGACCAGGAGAATAGATAGCTCAAAGGGTTGGGTTTTGTCCAGTTTGTTAAAGCCGCTTCAGAGTTTGAACGGGCAATTAGACATTGCAGGGAGGATCATCAAAGGTGGGAAACAACCTTTTTCCTTCTTTTTTTCTATTTCATAAAATAATAGGATAAACCGTCAAAGATAAAAGACTAGACCCTAAAATCAGTTGTTGATATAGGTTGTTCAGCGACCCGCGTAGCCACGTCACAAATGAAAAAGACGCTCAAATAACAACCCTTTCTCCGACCGCCAAAGCAAGTCATTTAACTCGTATCCATGACTTGCTTTGACGGTCGCGAAACTGATATTTTCCATTAGTGGTACACACAACAATGTATACTCAGTTTCACATACATCTGACTAGTGTAATTAGCAGTTACACATGCAACTCACTAGTATAAATAGGAGTTACACATGCAGATGACTTGTGTAACAGAAAGTTACACATGCATATAACATGTGTAATTAGGAGTTACACATTCATATTTGTATGTGTACCCAACAGTTCACA
Source organism: Papaver somniferum (assembly GCF_003573695.1). Taxonomy (NCBI): domain Eukaryota; kingdom Viridiplantae; phylum Streptophyta; class Magnoliopsida; order Ranunculales; family Papaveraceae; genus Papaver; species Papaver somniferum. The sequence continues at coordinate 19,243,222 of NW_020622934.1, read as the reverse complement.
TACATATTTACATGTAAAGCTGAAACATACACCGCCTTATTCATTTGTATAAATATAAAGCATAAGCATGAGAGAGAAGATCCCTTTACATAAAATAAAGGCGAGGAGAAGATAATGGAAACAAGATAGGTATGTTGGATTGATATTTTGCATCTACAGTTGATATTACATCTAGCATTGAAATTAAAAAACAAACAAAATCAGCACAAAACAAAATTTTACATCGGCAAGATATGTTACATGCAATATGTTATCACTGGTATTGGTTGCAGCATCTTTGGTCCATTTCTTATGCCTCTCCTAATCTCAGAGATCTGCACATTTTCTACAAAAGTTATAAACTAGTAATTGACTTTTAAGAATAATCTGAATCCAAATATTGCAATTATGCGAAATAATAAATGATCCACAGATATGCTGACTTAAATGATATGTTTAATCAACAGATACATATGACTCATGCATTACAGTCTAACAAAACTAATTAAATTGGTTCAGTCATATCATTTTTCCGACCAACTAAATTTGTTCATTTTAGCATGTGTAATTAGAAGTCATACATACATCTTACTAGTGTAACTCCTAGTTACACATGCATCTGACTAGTGTAACTAAGAGTTACACATGCATATCAACATGATCTCCGAAAATCAGTAGTTCCTATAATATTACATACTTCCAAAATTATACAATATTACATACTTCCAAAATTATACAGTCCATAATCTTCTAACTCTTGTAATGAGGTTGTGTAATATATTTAGATCATTTGAATTTCAAAACAACATACTCAACATACCACAAAACAACTTCATGAAGCTTTGCACCCACGACTAGACTATAAAATAGAACTGAAAGGTTAATATGTTCACACAATAACAATTAATTTATTGAAATGCATAAGATAGTCCTCCCACACCATGAGCAATAAATATACACATAGCTTCTTAACGAATAGAAAAATCCTACATACTTTTGTTCTTTTTGGTAAATTATAATCTAAATCAATATTGTGTGGAATTTAGTTCAGCTTCATATGAAACACGTACTCTAAATAAATCCACATCCAACATTTTAAAAAGACCAATTCCTTTACAAACAAAATATCTGAATCTAAGTACATAAATCGCCATAAAAACTTCCAATTAAAAAACTCCAAGCCATGTATAGGGACACTTAATTACCATTTTATTAATTGCAATATAACAAGCACCAACGGTACAACTGAGTTAAGTGTTCACATATGTTATAAAACGACACAAGTCATACCACTATCTATGGAATCAAGAAGAGACATTTTCTGTCTTTATACTAAAGCTTCAATGAAAGGACAAAGTGTGTTTCCGCACATAAGGAAGAATAATATTACGGTGTATCGCCCTAGCCATAGAATACTGGTATATAAAGGAAGAATAATATTGTGGTGCGTCGCCCTAGCCGCGTAGTATTACGGTGTATCGCCCTAGACATAGAATACTAATATTGTGTCAGCACACATCTCATACCACACAAAGAACACAAATATATGCATGAATTTCACAACAATAAGATTTGTAAAACAATAATGAATCTAAGAGAGTTCGTTATCGATTCCCACCTGATTGACGACAAGAAGCTCCTATCCCGTAAGACTCGAACCGAATCGCATTAATTATTGACAACAAGTTTCAAGGTTGTATGAAAATAAAATAAGAACTAGACATTCAATAAAAAACCAAGATAATATAGCATATGGAAGCAATTCCAAAGTTTACTCAGTTTTGATAAATATATCGCATACATTTAACACATCAAAATTGCGCACTCTCCTAATATTTTTGAAGCACACACAAAAACTCAGTTCAAGCAACAAGGAAAACAATTTTCAGGTGTGTGTTGAGTATTTACCATCCATGACTAGTAACACTAAGTAGACAGTCTGTTTACTCCCTAGTAACACCTCCTCCTTTTTTCTCTTAATCTTCACAAATCTCACACATAAAAAATCTACAAAATCAACAAACTCTGATCTGGTCAAAAATCCATAATGCTTTTCGAAAATATCAAATGGAAAATACAAATTTACATATGCGGTTTACAAATCTGGAATCTTATTTTCAATCAGGATAAAATTATTGAAAGATCTAATGGGTTCTCCACGAAGAACACTAAAAATTTTGCGAAATTTATAACTCAAAATGAAGAGAAATAGGGAACGAAAGTATATTTGAAGGCTAATTATGAATCAGATAATAAAATCAAAGTGAAATCGAAGTTTTAGGGTTTCTAAATCTTAATATCAATTTTCAGAACCGAAATATGATTTTTTTTAAAAAGGAAACGTATCTTTTATGTTGTTTTTGTTGATGAAATCTTCAGATTTTTTTGTTGATGGCGTATTTATTCAATTAATCTTCGTTGCAGGCTCAACGACCCATTATAGTTGAAGATTTAGTGTTAAAGTCGTAACTCGTTTTCTTCTGGATTGATTGTTCGAATAATCGATTAGCTTTGAGTTAATCTCAATTTATGTTTTAAGGTTGAATCGATTGCAGATGGTTCAGGTTTTGAGATTGATTTCAGGCTGAGATTTTGGAGAGAAAAATGTTTGGAGAGAGAAAGAGAATAGAGAAATGAAAATATCTTCTGATATTCCTCTTGTATAAATACAAAAGGGTAGTGTTGTCATTATTAAAATTCATAATAATTAATTATGGATCAGATTTGAAGAAATTTTAATTTTTTGGGTCTAGTAATATCATTTTTGAAAGATGGAGTTGACAATTTATGATCCATTTAGTGGGGCTTCTATATGTTGAACCAATATAGAAGGGGGTTCTAATATTTTTCAGTTATGGGAAGGGAAACCCTTTATGACTAGATTTAGCAATGAGTTTCTCTATATATACATAATAATGTCTCTCCTCCATACACACGATATCTAAAAAATCTTCGCGGATTCTTAGAGAATTGAAGGCACCTTATTACGAGGGGAAAGCATCTTATTAGGGGAAATATTGATTGGTGTATAGATCGCCATGGAAAGGATTGACGAGCATATCATATAAAAAATTCTATCATACGTTCCGATTGAGTTTGTATCTAGGTGCAAGTTCGTATGCAGATTATGGGAAAAAATTCTATCTCACAGAATCGAGGGACTCTTTTTCTCCATCGCATCACGCGGCCAAAGAAATGCTAAACTTTATTATGCAGATTACTATGACTTGATGAGCGTAGATAATCCTCGTCGTGATGAACCTAATTACTCGTTCAAGACAAGTGCTATTGAAATCGACCATCCTCCCATGAATAAGATTAATAAAGGCAACATGATGTGCGTCGCGATCGGTTCTTGCAACGGTTTGGTTTGTTTTTATGTACCCCATAATGGTTTTAACGATCGTGTTTACATATGCAACCCTACGACTGGAGAATATGTTAATCTCCCAAGATTTAACCGTAGAAAGGGTGGTTATATCGTCAGCGTATTTGGTTACCTTACTTCAACTAACGAATACAAGGTCGTCAGAATTTGCTACCCTACTGAAAAACTCGATTACCCTCAAAGCAGTGTTGCAGGATTGGTTCGAGTGTACACTCTTGGGAATAATAATAATACTAGCGGTTGGAGAGACGTCGGAGAAATCACCGCCACATTATGGTTGTCGGGCGTCCAAGCAAACGGAGCACTGCATTTTATGGACGATGTAAATTGGAAGATTGTGACGCTCGATTTAGAATCAAAAGTGTGAACACGCAGATCAAAGTCATCTGAGTATTCACAAACAATGCGCGCAGACTCATGACAATACAATATATAGGCTGCACCTGAAGGGAACGAATTGTTTATGTCGAATCCTTGACTCAGAGTTCTAATACTCCTCCTCGTCTCATCAATTACAATCATTGTCCTTAGCTCATATAATAAGATAAATAATGGACGAAGTATAAAATGTACGAACATGATATGCTATAAGTAACGAATTGAATATATAAAGTATGGATGTATGAACATAGACGAAACGATTAACTTATATGATTCTCACTCAGATCCCTGTCTCCGAGATTGGGTTTTTCATTATATGGTGAGGATTACCGAAATAGTCGAATGACTTTGAGACTAATATAAGCCTGCGTAGCAGGAGGAACATCACTTACACTTTCTCTATTTCTCTGTCTCTCTCCTCTTCTCTTCTCAATGTTTTCCCCCTCCCTTTTCACTTGGGAGAGAGGGGTATTTATAGGGTGGTTCCATGGGGTTCACTTCTGAAGCCCGTTATAACCTTATCCTCTTGTGTCTTGTGCCGCTTACGTAGAGGTCTTCGTGTTCTTGGTCTTCTCTGCGTGTTCCGTTTGAATATTCAATGCTATATGCGCTTCCTCCACAGGCTGACTGACACGTATGTTGTTTGAGGGTATTTAATGCGGGTAGTTGAGATGTCTGTCCGCGGTAGACAGTTGTCCTCTTCCCCTGTCTTGTCTGCGTCAGTATGACTATCCCCAGCCGTAGATCTTAGATCTTTCTGGGGATAGGATAAAGTGAATCTCGGGTTATCCTTCAGTGCTTCGCAGTGTTCTAGTGTTTCCGTCTTCCTCGATCCCCTAGTGTTGGATCTTGTGGGTGGCAACGCTATCTTGATAAGGCGCGTCTCTTGGTTGTCCACGTGTGATATCATATCTTGATGTTCTCAGCTGCATGTCGTCCACGTGTGTCTTTGTGGACACGTGGCGGAAGATGAAATGTGTACCTACAAAAAGAGATTGGGTTGCTCCCACCACCACCTTGTTTCCAAAATTTTAAGGATCCTTCTTTTCAAGTCCAAGTTTTGGGAGGGCACTTGTACGTTGTTCATCAACAAAGTGGTGAATACGTAGATATATGGTCATTCCAACATAACGAGAATAGGGATCATTACGAGCGAAGAGAAAAGGATTTTGAATCTTGGAGTTGGAGTAAAAAGTTCTCAATAGAATGGCAGCACATGAGCATAGTTGATTACTATCAGCCATTTGCTATAACAGAGAAAAATGAATTTCTATTTTGGGTAAGTGATTGGAATCTCTGTTGTTATGATCACCAAACTGGTATTTTCAAAAGGATTATGAACATGAATAACGATAAGAGGCTATCAATTTTTCAAGGAATTCCATACAAGAGTAGCCTTGTTCACTAAAAGATTTAGGAGTACGTTCGAAGATACGAAGAAAGACGATAACAAGATAGACATTCCTTATGCTTTAAGCGTCAACGTTTGGGTTACAATTTCTATTTAGGGACTCTAGGCATTAATTTTACAGTGACAGATTATTGTTTTATTTTATTTTATTTTCAAAAGAAAGATTTCTTCGTGATTCATTAATATAGTAAAAATTCATACATCATGTCCAAATACATCACTGATGAAAAACATGAAAAGATACAAATTTTATGTATCACAATTACAAAGAAATTGCAAAACATTGTAAGTATTGAATACATGTAATTCAAAGAGGTGACTGATAATGAGAGAGGGATGGTTTGAGATTTAGAAATCTGCCATTTTAAATTGTCTTCTTCATTAAGATTAGAATGTCCCATTAGGGAGTAATATGCGCATATAATCATTACCACAATCGATTTCGATAGTTGTCGAAATAGATTTTCCTTAATGATACATCTGAGACGGTTAATACAATCGATTAAAAAGACATGAAGGATATGAGAATCCGCTTTAAAAGCGTACAAGAAGTAATCTAATTGACATATAAAAGGCACTGCATAAGAAAATAGAAAAGAAAAGAACTTGGTTAGAAAACCTAACATCGTTCGTAAACGATTGTTTTATTTTATTTTATTTTTTTTGATAAACAAAGAAACTTTTCATTAATGAAAATTCGAGGTTACAATGAGTTTAAGATCGAAAATAAGAGAATACACAGTAACAAGAACATACCGTAAAAGTACAATACTGAGAAATCCGACAAGAGAAAGACAAGGATTACCGGAGTAAGAAAAATACAAGTATGAATAAGATCCGATTAAATCGGAAGAGGGATGGTTTTTCTCGGAATTAACTTCCAACCATTTAGTTTGTTTTTCTTTTATAGAAAGATGTGCTCCCAAAGTAGGAGTGATTTTCTCAAATATCTTGTAACTAGTGATGAAGCTTCCGTTATCAAAAAGACCACCTATGGAGATTTTGTTGCCGGATAAGTTGATGATAAAGATTCTGATGAAGATTTCGTCGCCGGAGATAACCAAGATGAAGATTTCGTCGCCGGAGATAACCAAGATGAAGATTTCGTCGTTGGCGAGCATGGAGAGCATCACTATTGATCTTAAAACCCAACCCAATAACTAAGAATCGTCATTAAAGCGAAGATAAACCTCAAAAGAGTAGATAAAACCACCATACTGCACAAACTACCAAGAATTTGAAGAAAAAAAGGAAAAATTTGAGGGAAAATACTTCCTTCCAGAAGAAGGAAAACTTAATTCAAAAAATAGAACGAAATATTTATTTGATGCGGTTACACCCGATAGACATCATCAAGGAATTATAAAGGAATCCGTTGGAACAAAAGAAATATGTAAAGAAGTTCCTCAATGGTCATACAAATTGATTACCAGTTTGGAGCAACAAGATGGAATAATTTTAGAAGAAATGGCTGAGGATCATGAAATTAGGTCAAGAAAAGTCATCCATGTAGTCATTTTTACAGATACCGAACGTACAAATAGTACAACGAATACTCATGATGAAGTAGAAGAAGTGTTTGTCCTACGTTATTCGCCAGAATCGGATTTTCGTCGAGATATAATCAAAGGATCTATGCGTGCTCAAAGACGTAAAACAGTTATTTGGGAACCGTTTCAAACAAATATCCATTCCCCCTTTTTTTGGACAGAATTTACAAAAAGTTTTTTTTTCTGCTGACACCTCCTGAATTTGGAATATTCTTTTTAAGAATTGGATGATAAAAAGTACGGAATTAAAAAACTCAAGTTTTGAGGAAGAGGCAAAAGAAAAAGATAAAAAAAGGAAGAAGAAAATGGAGGAAAATGACCGGCTAGCAGTAGCGGAAAGCTGTGATACTTTTCTATTTGTTCAATCAATAAGGGGTTGCTTGTTAATAGCCCACTCGATTTTTAGAAAATATATTTGATTTCCTTCATTGATAATAGCTAAAAACATCAGTCGTATCTTATTATTTCAACCCCCGGAGTGGAATGAGGATCGGAGAGAGTGGGGTAGAGAAATGCATGTTAAATGCACCTATAATGGTGTTCAGTTATCCGAAATGGAATTTCCAAAAAATTGGTTAACATAGGATATTCAGATAAAAATCCTATATCCTTTCAATCTGAAACCTTGGAACAGTTCTAAGAAACGATCCCATCATAGAAATCCAAGGGGAATGAAGGAAAATTCTTGCTTTTTGACAGTCTGGGGGATAGAAACTGAATTTCCTTTTGGTTCTCCTCGAAGACGACCTTCTTTTTTAAAACTCATTTTAAAAGACATAGAGAAAAAATAAGAAAAAAAAAATACAAAGTTTTCTAGGTCTAAGAATTTTAAAAAAATAAATAAAAGGGTTTCTAAAGGACTCAAAAGAAAAAGAAAGCTGGACTCATAAAAAGGATCTTTTTCAAAAAAAAAAAAAGAATAAAAGAGCTTGGAAAACTAAATCCAATTATATTAGTTGGATTGAGAAAAGTATATGAATCGAGTGAAAATAAAATAAAAAATCTCTCAAAGAAAATCAGATAATTCATGAATCGTCCAGTCGAATAAGATCAATGTCTTGGACAAATTATTCACTAACAGAAAAAAACAACAACAGAAGATCTAGATGATAGGACAAGTACAACTAAGAATCAAATTGAAAAAATAATAAATGACAAGAAAAAAATGTTTCTAATTCCAGATAGAAATGTTAATCCCAACGATACAATTTCTAACGATAAAAAATTAGAAGCGCCAAAAAACATTTGGCGGATATTTCAAAGAAGAAGTGCTAGATTAATACGTAAACAACACTCTTTTTTAAACTTTTTGATTGAAAAGATATATATATGGACACCCTTTTATATCTCTCCCAGGAACAATGCACAATTTTCCCTAGACTTAAAAAAAGGAGAGATTGATAAAAAAAGTTACAATGATGAAATAAAGAAAGAAGAAGTTGAAGAAAGAAGAAAAAAAGAATTCATGTCATTTTGACTGAAAAGATGGCCCTTTCTAATATTAGTAATAAGAATTTGCATCCTTTTTGTGCCCCAGTTGACTTGTCACAGGCATATGTCTTTTACAAATTATCACAAACCCAAGTGATTAAAAAATATCACATGAGATCTGTACTTCAATATAATGGAACGTCTTCTTTTCTTAAGTATAGAATAAAGATTTTTTTTGGAACACAAGGAATACTTAATTTGAATCAAGACATAAGAAACTTAACAATTTTGAAATGAATGGGTGGAAAAATTGGTTAAACAGTTATTATAACTATCAATATAATTTCTCTAAGATTACATCGTTTCAATTAGCTCTACAAAACAATGAAATGGAGTGAATCAAAGTCATATGATATCAAACAAGGCATCAACAAAATTGGATTCATATGACCAAAAAAATGTATTTCATTATAAGAAGCAAAATGCTTATGTAATGGATTCATTATCGAGTAATTTATAAAAAAAACAACAGTATGGATATGATCTTTTAGCACAAAAATATATCAATTATAGAGAAGGTAAGGATTCATATATTTCTCTATCACCGTTACAAGTAAAGGGAAGCCTAAAAATTCCCTATAACTACAACACAAATAAACCCCCAACTTTTTATATGCGGGCAGGCATATATATGAGTCATTATCTAGGAGAAGATTGTATTATTGATACGGATAAAAATCCGGATAGAAAATATTTTAATTGGAGAATCGTTTCTTTTTTTCTTAGAAAGAAAATGGATATTGAGGCTTGGGCTAATATGGATACTGAGATCCGCATGGATAAAAATACTAAAACATGAATTAACTATTATTCAATCATTAATACTAAGGATCTTTCGTATCTTGCGATTGATAAACAAATGAAACCATCCGGTGGAAAAAAACTTTTTTTTTATTAGATGGGAATGAATGAAGAAATAATAAACCGCCCCATATCAAATATGCACCTTTGGTTCTTCCCAGAATTGTTGGGGATATATGATACATATAGGATTAAACCGTAGATTATACCAACAAAATCACTTCTTTTCCATTTTAATGGAAATCAAACCACCAGTAAAAATAAAAAGCTAAAAAAAATATCTTGAATTAGAAAATCAAAATCAAGAAGAAAAAGAAGAATCAGACCAAGAAGATATTGGATTAGATCTATCAAACCAAGAAAATGAAGTTAACGAGGATGAGATCAAGAAGAAGAAAAAGAAGTTAACAAAGACAAACTTTAATTATAAAGGATAAGATCAATTCGGAAGCACCCTTTTTTCTATTATAGCAGATTGCATTGATTTAATTTGTGACTCCTCGATACATCTTGATTCTAACTAACACATATCGATATAGTACCGAACCAGTCCTGAGATTTAGCTAAGAACATCGAGGAGCCGTATGAGGATGAAGTATCATGTATGCTTCTGCAATAGCGATGGAAGCAGTGATGTTATCACCTACTATAATTATCTAATAGTTCAAGTAAATTTGATATAGTTGAGGCGCAGTCAAAATATGGTTTTTGGGGGTGGAATCTGTGGCGTCAACCTATAGGTTTTGCAGTTTTTGTAATTTCTTCCTTAGAAGAATGTGAGAGGTTACCCTTTGATTTACCAGAATCCAAAGAAGAATTAGTAGCAGGTTATCAAACCAAATATTCAGGTATAAAATTTAGTTTATTTTATGTTGCTTCCTATCTAAATCTACTAGTTTCTTCATTATTTATAACAGTTCTTTATTTAGGGGGCTGGAATCTTTCTCTTCCGTACATATTTTTTCCTCATTTCGAAATTTATGAAGTTGGTGGAGTTTTTGGAATGACAATTAGTATTTTTATTACATTAGCTAAAGCTTATTTGTTCTTATTCATTTCTATTACAACAAGATGGACTTTACCTAGGATGATAATGGATCAACTATTAAATCTTGGGTGGAAGTTTCTTTTACCTATTTCTCTAGGGATTCTATTATTGACAACTTATTTCCAACTCTTTTCACTCTAAGGGCATGCGATATTCTATTCTCGATTTAGAACTTCTCTCAAACAAGAGAAAGAAACTTAAAATTATTCATAGGTATTAACAATATGCTCCATATGGTAACTGGGTTCATTAATTATGGTCAACAAATAGTAAGAGCTTCAAGATATATTGGTCAAAGTTTCATGATTACCTTATCCCACACGAATCGTTTACCCGTAACTATTCAATATCCTTATGAAAAATTGATCAAATCAGAGCGTTTATGCGGTCGAATCCATTTTGAATTTGATAAATGCATTGCTTGTGAAGTATGTGTTCGTGTATGCCCTATAGATCTTCTCGTAGTTGATTGGAAATTGGAAACGGATATTCGTAAAAAACGATTTCTTAACTATAGTATTGATTTTGGAATATGTATTTTTTATGGGAACTGCGTCGAGTATTGTCCAACAAACTGTTTGTCAATGACTGAAGAATATGAACTTTCTACATATGATCGTCACGAATTGAATTATAACCAAATTGCTTTGGGTCGGTTACCAATGACAGTAATTGGAGATTACACGATTCGAACCATTATGAATTCTACTCAAATAAAAAAAGCCACGGGTAAACTCCTTGATTCAAGAACTATTACCGATTACTAAGATTCCGTTTTAATCTAAATGAGCGGAGCTTCTTTTATCTTGTTCGAGTTAATAACTAAAAAAAAAAACGCCCTCTTATTGATTGGTGATTCGTGAGAATCACGACTTACTTTGGATAAAAAAGAATTAAATATATTCACGAGAATTTCGATATATAAGCAATCGGATAGATAAATGGAATGAATTAATCTATCTACATCAACCCACACCCCGTATAGGATCAAACTAAATAATTAACTTATCATAAAAATATGGTAACTTTCTTTTTCTGGTCTAGTCAATAAGACTATGAAATATTTCGACTTATTTATCTCTTATGTTACATATAATGGATTTCACTGGACCAATACATGATTTTCTTTTAGTTTTTTTGGGATTTGGTCTTATAATAGGAGGTCTAGGAGTGGTATTACTTACTAATCCTATTTTTTCTGCCTTTTCGTTGGGATTGGTTCTTGTTTGTATATCCTTATTTCATATTCCATCGAATTCCCATTTTGTAGCTGCTGCACAACTCCTTATTTATGTGGGATCCATAAATGTCTTAATTATATTCGTTGTTATGTTCATGAACAACTCAGAATATTACAATGATTTCAGTCTTTGGACTATTGGGGATGGGGTGACTTCACTGGTTTGCACAAGTATTTTTGTTTCACTAATAACTACTATTCCAGATATGTCATGGTACGGGGTTATTTGGACTACAAGATCAAACCAGATTTTGGAGCAAGATTTGATAAATAAAGGTCAACAAATCGGGATTCATTTACCAACTGATTTTTTTCTTCCTTTTGAGTTTATTTCTATAATTCTTTTAGTTTCTTTGATAGGTGCAATTGCTATGGCTCGTCAGTAATAAATATCGAGAAAAAAGAATTATTTTGTTCTATCTTAGCCTATCCATTTTCCTTCAATTCCGTGGTCAGATTTTTCAGGTATAAAATGTAAATTTTTTCTTTTAGTTTAATCTATTACCAATATCTTCCTTAGTTCTGTACTTGTTAGATTTGAGTCAACCAAATTAGTTCAGGTTGAATTTTTGTTCATATTGAAATTAAAGAAATTCAGTTTGAGGAGGGTTTGATTAATGTTGCTTGAAATGCACTTGTTTTGAGTACCTATTTATTTTCTATTGGCATTTATGGATTGATCACAAGTCGAAATATGGTTAGCGCACTTATGTGCCTTGAGCTTATATTGAATGCAGTTAATATGAATTTCGTAACATTTTCTGATTTATTTGATAGTCGTCAATTAAAAGGAGACATTTTTTCCATTTTTGTTATAGCTATTGCAGCCGCTGAAGCAGCTATTGGGCCAGCCATTGTTTCGTCCATTTATCGTAACAAAAAGTCAATTCGTATCAATCAATCAATCGAATTTGTTGAATAAATAATGGTAATTAAATTAATGTGTTAATCATATAAATAACGAATAAAATATTTATCAATGCAAATTAATATTATATTCGACAGAAGCGACTATGTTTGCTAAAGAGTAATAAATCAAAGTATCTTGGCCCCCTCTCATGACCAAATATATGAGTTAATTTTTTTTAAAACAATTTTGGTTAATGTTTGATTCGTCTGGTGTCTATAATATATGATTCCGTTTTTTTACTAGATCGAAAATTTATGATGTTCAAAAAGTGGATAGATCCAATGTTACATTCAGTAAAGATTTATGATACATGCATAGGGTGCACTCAGTGTGTACGAGCCTGCCCCACAAATGTATTAGAAATGATACCTTGTGACGGATGTAAAGTTAAGCAATAGCTTCTGCTCCAAGAACAGAAGACTATGTGGGTTGTAAGAGATGTAAATCCGCTTGTCCAACAGATTTCTTGAGTGTCCGAGTTTATTTATGGCATGAGACAACTCGTAGCATGGGTCTAGCTTATTGATACGTTCCAGAAAGCTTAACTTGAATCCATTTTTTTATCTTTACCGACAAAACCCCGTACTCGAAATAGGCTATTTCTCGAGTACGGGGTTTTCTGGTCAAAGTGTGTGTAGATAAGTAGGAAATATTATAAAAATTACGCTAAACTACTAACTAACCTAAATAACAAGAAAGAAAGAAGAAATCTACTCATATCTAGTCCAAATGTGGACTAGATCTGAGCAGAGAAGGGTTGTTTTTGATGGTGTTGTTGGAGAAGAACAGATGAAAGAGAGAGAGGAGGAGAGAAAAAAATAATAATAACGATTGTTTTATTTAATACTATATATACATATATCTAGTTGTATACAAATCTAACCAGGAGATCTGAAAAAATCAGACCAAATTCGGAAGATTTGAAGTACAATGGAAAGAATCTGATAAAATTTAGGAAATTTGAATAAGTTTTTGCAGAGAGGAAAAAACGATTCGGGAATAGTACCCTCAACAATTATTATATCAAATCCCTATATTATTATTTTATGGCATATGTGAACTTTGGGTCTCCCTGTGTGTTAATTTTTTTAATTTATGCATGGATCTGTAGTTGAGAGTTTTACTTTCACTTTTAACGTACTCCCCCCGTCACTTTTATTTTTCAGGTCGAGATTTTCTCTTTTTTTTTTGCACACACAACATGTATAGTCAAATTTTGTATTCGGATCAAAATATCTTAAGTCTTTCAGAAATATATGGCAATAGATTAAGGGAAGGATCCGATGACATGGTTAGAATGACATTATCATAACATGATGAAATCTTTTTTTTTTTTACAAAATCTAAACGATGATGAATTTAAAGCTAATTTTTTGGTCTCATGTTCCTTTTATAAAATTCTACATTCCAACAAAAAATGAGCACATTCCCGTAGGTCTATTACCTTATCTTTCCGAAAGAATTAAGAGATTTGATCCAAATGCAAAATTTGATTCTCCATGTTGCGTGCAACACAAAAATCCACGAATTTGGTATCAGTGTATCATCTGCAAAAAAAAAAAAAAATTGTGTGCCCCAATAGACTATTCTTGCTAGCCAGATCGAAACACGATCTGCTACCACACTGGAAATTAAATGCGTAGAAAGCTTCATGTAGGAAACAATGCACAAAAAAAAGATTACACAATGATGAATCTCAAACAGCTAAGTCGCGGACTAAGTCGCTATTTTTAAGGCGTTTTGCGACTTTCCCTTTTGATTATGCTAGCAGTCAATTCTTGTCGAAAACCCTATACGGGATAAAACAACGGATAACTCTCTTGTTCGATTTCTCTGCACCTTGAGAAATCGAACCAACTCTTACTCTTTCTAACACTTGCTCAGAACACAAATAAATGAAAAATGTTGTATCTTCATCTTCTCCTGAAACTTATCTTTTATAACTCAAAGAAAATCAATACGATTTTAATGAAAATAAATTTTGCAATAAGTGTCTGCTAAAAATCTTCCATAACAGCCATAAAACGGCAACAATATAATTACTAAATTAATATAATTAATTAGATAATATTAAGTTCAAACACCGTTTTGAAAATCAATAGTTAAAACAGCAAAAAATTAAGTTTCTGGATCAGCAGACTTCCCAAGACCCGCAAAGCCCCGCTCTCCTAAATTTTAAATACATATAGATATATACATATATCTAGTCAAAATTTTTGGGGTGAGACTTGAATCCAAGTCTTTAGTGTGGGAGTCCAAAATGATACCACCACACTATCTCTTTAAATTTATTACAACATTACAAAACTATGTTTTTAAATATATACCCGGACACTTCCTATGTCATTTTGACAATTTCTATCTTGTAAAACATATGTTAGTTCATTCACCAATTATTTCCCATTATTTCTTGCGAGAGGTCATTAGTCTTTCTTTCTTTCATGGTTAAAAACTTAAAATGCAATTTGACTGAATTTGCTTCAAATTTTTTCCTCTTATTCTCTTCCTGTTACCCATAAAACATTTTAGGGGATGGTCGAGTTGGGCATTGAAGAGAAACACAACATGTACCTATTTCCAGGGTTAGTTTTGTATTACTCTTTATGAGCGTACAACATCTTGTATAGGACCTCGCGTTCCAACATATCACTTGTTTCATCATCGGACATCTCTTAATTGGTACACTCTTTTAAGAATCTCTCGTATAGTTTCTGTTGGCACGCTACACGGCTACAGGCTGCGGCTGAATGATTTATCTAAAAACCTCTTTTCTTGTCAACTAGTACCAACCCAGCTGACGCTGGACCATAATAGATTGATATTTTCAAATTTGATGCATTTTCTTCTGGGAAGCATATATTACAGATAAAGAGGTTCTCAATGGGACTATTTTTCCATGTGTCTCCAGGTAAGTTAACAAATCCTATTTCACATCTCTTACATCTACAAATCCTGCTAGCACTCACTTAGATAATATTCCCTTTGTCCAAAATTAATTGAGCTATTTGGTTTTAGGCTTTGTCCAATAAATAATTGAGCTATTTCACTAATCAAGAGGAAATATGTATAATTTGATAGATATGTTTATACTCGTTATATAGGTGTTTTAAAATGCTTTCCAACGGTATAAAGTATACGAAAAACCGTGGTCTAGTTTATGAGATAAATCATTTCTAAGTTTTACTTTCCTCCTTGTCTTAAAATTTGTGGAAACTACAAATAGCTCAATTAATCTTGGACGGAGAGAGTATCATTCTTCATCCTTCAGAAGAGATTGTGCAGGAAACCCTTCAAAGATCTCAACACCTAAATAGACAGATTGTAAGAATTAATGAGATTCATAATACAATGGACTTGATCATGGAGGAAACAAAAAAATGTGGGAGCAAATTTTGGGCAGCATGAAGGGCAAGTCAGAGCATTACATGCATAAATTGTTGTAAAAATTTCAAACAGTATTAGCCTAACATCTCTAAAACTACTTCAGTGGAGGTGATTGTTCCAATTGAAGATACAATTGAAATTATTACTGAAGCAAATAACATCTTTGAAGATGCAGTTAACTTGGGAAATGATGGTCTTAATGGATATTAAAATCCTGGTATGGAACATGAGAGGATTGACAGCTACAGATAAATTGGATGGTCTTAAGGATCTCATAAGAAAAATCAAGTCAAATATATGTTTAATACAAGAAACACACATGATGAAAATGATTGATATATTGGTGGATCAAAAACATTTGGGGCAATGAGCATCATAAATGGAGAGACATACCATCTCAAGGCTTGCCAGGTGACTTATTGTCCATCTGGGATGATAACTTGTTTGATTGCATAGATGAAGTAGCAGGGCCTAATACTTTGTCTCAAACGCTCAAATGAAAATCATATAATTATGAGTGGTTTATGAAAAATGTGTATTCTCCTTGCACACATCGGGAAAGACGGGAATTTTTGAAGAAATTGAAAATTTAACTGGATGGGCAACTGATCATTGGTGTATTGGAGATGATTTTAATGTTATTAGAAGAAGAAGGGAAATAAATAAGCTTGGTGGTTCTAGAAGAAACACAAGCTTTTTCAATGATTTAGTGGGAGAACATGCACTGCTGGATTTGCCCCTTGATGGAAGATCATATACCTGTAGCAATATGCAACCAAATCCACTACTCTGCAGGCTGGATAAGTCATTGTTTCACCTCAATTTGAAGGTAAATTTACTTTCATCACTCAAACTGTCTTGACTAGAGCCTTGTTTGGTCATCCTCCTATTCTACTCACAATATCAAATATCAAATGGACCCATCAACAAACCACCTTTTAGAGTAAAAGGCTTTTGGCTCCCACATCCAGATTTCTTCTCAAAGCTTACTTTATGGTGGAACACTATGAAGTTTCCATGGTCTTCTAGCTTCATACTAACCTAAAAACTTCAAAACCTATTTTTTTCTTCTAAAATCTTGGAACAGAGAAACTTATGGTCAGGATGATACTGAGAAGTCAGAGCTTACTACCCTTATAAGAGATATAAACATACTCGAGGATAGTGTGGCTTTATCTACATTGCATTTTAATGAAAGATCTGAATGAAAGGCACAACTCAAGCAAATAAATTCTGATAATGCTACAAAATGGTTGACTAGAGCAAAAACACAACACTTTAAGGAGGGAGATGTTAATGTTAAGCATTTTTATTCTCTAGCCAATGTAAGGAAAAGAATGAATACCATCCAAAAAATGATTATAAATGGTGCAGATGATTTTTGTCATGAGAACATCAGGGAGGAAATCTCAAATTACTTCATTAATCTCTTTCAAGACAATCATAAAATTATACCACAAATGAACTCAAAATTCTTCACCAAAATCACTGTGGAGGAGAGCATGGATCTAGAAAGATTAATCACTAAAGAAGAAGTTTGGGAGGTTATTCAACACTTCAAGAACAACAAATCTCCAGGACTAGATGGTTATAACATGGAATCCTACAAGGTAAGATGACAAGTGATAAAATCCGATTTCATGGTAGTGATCAATGAATTTGAAGAATCAACTGTTCTTTTATCAGTCTAATCCCAAAAAAAAGATCAAGTAGGTACACCTCAAGAATTTTGACCCACTAGTATGGTAAGTAGTGTATACAAAGTCATCTCAAAGATTATCATACAAAGACTCAAAAAAGTACTTCCCAAATTAATATCTGAGAATCAGTGAGCTTTCATTGAAGACAAGCAAATTCTGGATGGTATTCTAATAGCAGGTGAGATGATTGATTCTAGATTTAAGTCAAAGAAACCAAGAATTCTTTGTAAATTAGATATTCAAAAGGGTTTTGACAATGTGAGTTGGCATATTATCAGTAGTGTACTTCAAATCTCTGGATTTGGTGAAAATGGATCAGCTGGATTGAATTGTGTGTTACTGCATCTCAACACTCTTTGTTGATAAATGGCAGTTCAACCAAAAATTTCAAGCCACAAAAAGGTCTCAGACAGGGTGATCCATTATCACCATTTCTGTTCATTCTAGTTGCAGAAATATTCTTGAAAAAGCGGGGTCTAACAACTACACCCAATATTTCGTTCGTCAATCTGTATGGACTAACTTCAATATAATTCCGTGAGAATCAACTAGACATTCAGGATCAATCAAGGAATTATATCCAAGAGTTGTATCTTTATTTCTCAATTGCAATCGAACGGATAGAAATATGTGAGCCCGATTGATATGATAAATAACTTGAACGGTATCAAAAACCAATGTTCAAGTATCAAGCAATTACTACCTAACAAACAAGGTCGTATTTCCCAATTGATTGAACTACGTACAACTTGTGATATTTCAATTATATAAACAAATATAACACGGAAAATAAATAACACAGACACTAGAAGTTTTATGAACGAGGAAACTGCAAATGCAGAAAAATCCGGGGACCTAGTCCAGATTTGAGCACCACACTGTATTAAGTTGCTACAGACACTAGCATAGTACAAGTTAACTTCAGACTGGAATGTAGTTGACCCCTAACCAAGTCTCACACCGATTAAGGTACAGTCGCGTTCCTTACGCCTCTGAATCCCAGCAGGACTCTACGCACTTGATACCCTTAGTTGATCTCACCCGCAACTAAGAGTTGCTACGACCCAAAGTCGAAGACTTTATAAACAAATATGTATCCCTGTTTGAGGGTGAAAATGATTTCGGGTGTGTGGGTGAGAAACGAGTTTAAACCCTAAACAATGTACTGCAAGGGAGTACTTTAGATTCGAGAGATCAATCTGTACAAATCCGGCCTAAACCAAGAAATGGTCGTTCCATACTTGCTTCGGTCACAAAATGAAGGATAAGGGTTGGTTTTGGGGAGGGAAGCGAAGAGAGTGTTGAGACCAGAATAGTTGATTCTGGAAGAATAGTTGTTTCACGACTTGTATCAGAAAGTGGGAAGCTAACAGATGGAAAGCTAGCAAATATTTTCTGAGTGTTGTATCCTTCTGACCTGAACTTGTTGTTCCGTGGAAATAAGTAAGACCTATTTATACAAGTCGAAGTGAAACGTACTCTGGTCTCGTAAGAAATGGAAAACGTATGAGTAAATGGGAGGAGGTGGTAACCGGTAACGCCTGGAATTGATTTTCCATAAAAGAAAGCGTTTCACCATTACTCCCTGTATTTACTAACCGCCTCATTCTTATGACACTGTCTTATAACGGGCGTAGTGTAAGCCGCACGCTGTAAACCGCCAAACCAATACCCAATGAGCATCCCCCAGATTGTGACATGTGTTGATGTCTCGAGTGTTTTCGTGAAAAACATGTAGGATGTTGTTGTTCGGCAAGTTAGGCTTGGGAGACTTGCCGGCTCGTTGGTGACCTTCGACGGTCGAGATTTTGCATCTTGAGAGGAAGGGTAGCCGTTGATTATTGCAACCCTTCGTTTCATATCCATTGACATGAAAGCATGGCCGGTACGGATTTAATATGGCCTAGTTTAGGCGCGGCCAAAAGTTAGGGTTTTGGCTTTGTTTGGGCGCGACCAAACTAGGGCTTGGCGTCAGGCCAAAGGTTGTCATGCGTTAGCTGGTAAACTTGGACGGCTAAGGTCTGCATCTTAGATGGAAAAGTGGTCGTTGATCTTCGCAAGCCTTTGTTTTGGTAGCCGTATAGGGAAAGCCGGCATGGTATGGCGCGACAAGGTGGTTGGCATGCCATTGGCACATGTGGCATGGCTGGCATGCCTTGGCGCGGTTTTGGCGTTGGGACCAAGGTTACCATGTGTTGGTTGGCGACCTTGGACGGATAAGATTTGCATCTTAGATGGAAGGATGGTCGTTGATCGCCACCAGCCTTTGTTTTGGTAACCGCATAGGGAAGGCCGGCATGGTATGGCGCGGCAAGGTGACTGGTATGCAATTGGCACATGTGGCATGGCCGGCATGCCTTGGCGCGGTTTGGGCGTGACCAAAACTAGGGTTTTGGGCCAAAGGTTACCATGCATTGGTTGGCGACCTTTGACGGCTAAGATTTGCATCTTATATGGAAGGATGGTCGTTGATCGTCGTAAGCCTTTGTTTTGGTAACCGCGTAGGGAATGTCGGCATGGTATGGAGCGGCAAGGTGGCCGGCATGCCATTGGCACATGTGGCATGGCCGGTATACCTTGGCGCGGTTTGGGCGTGATCAAAACTAGGGTTTTGGCGTTGGGCCAAAGGTTACCATGTGTTGGTTGGTGACCTTGGACGGCTGATATTTGCATCTAAGATGGAATGGTGGATGTTGATTGTCGCACGCCTTTGTTTTGGCAGCCGCGAAGGGAAGGCCGGCATGGTACGGTTTATGCGCGGCAAGGTGGCTGGCACGGCATGTCATTGGCACATGTGGCATGGTCGGCATGCCTTGGCGCGGTTTTGGCGTTGGGCCAAAGGTTACCATGCGTTGGCTGGCGACCTTGGACGGCTAAGATTTGCATCTAAGATGGAAGGGTGGTCGTTGATTGTCGCATGCCTTCGTTTTGGAAGCCGTAAAGGGAAGGCCGGAATGGTATGGTTTAGGCGCGGCAAGGTGGCTGGCACGGCATGCCATTGGCACATGTGGCATGGTCGGAATGCCTTGGCGCGGTTTAGGCGTGGCCAAAAATAGGGTTTTGGCGTTGGGCCAAAGGTTACCATGCGTTGGTTGGTGACCTTGGACGGCTAAGATTTGCATCTAAGATGGAAGGGTGGTCGTTGATTGTCGCACGCCTTTGTTTTGGCAGCCGTGAGGGGAAGGTCGACATGGGATGGTTTAGGCGCGGCAAGGTGGCTGGCACGGCATGCCATTGGCACATGTGGCATGGTCGGCATGCCTTGGCGCGGTTTTGGCATTGGGCCAAAGGTTGCCATGCGTTGGTTGGTGACCTTGGACGGTTAAGATTTGCATCTAAGATGGAAGGGTGGTCGTTGATTTTCGCACGCCTTCGTTTTGGCAGTCGTGAGGGGAAGGTCGGCATGGTATGGTTTAGGCGCGGCAAGGTGGCTGGCACGGCATGCCATTGGCACATGTGGCATGGTCGGCATGCCTTGGTGCGGTTTAGGCGTGGCCAAAACTAGGGTTGTCGTGGTGTCCGTGCGCTTTGTAGTGATAGTTGTTGTCGTGGTGTCCGTGTTTCCATACTGAGAGTTTCAGTATTTTCTGATGCGCGTTCGAGCAACATAGTGAATTTTCAGAAGAGTTTCATCTCGACTGAGAATTCTTGATTTTTGTTGGAATGAGCATGTATGCTCAATTCATTAATATTTTGAAAATATTAAAATAAAAGTGTTTTAATATTTGAAACTGCCGTGAGAGGCTAGCCAGTCGTATGACTATGTTTGCTTTTCGTTCTTCGTGATTTGAGAAATATTTGAGAAAATATGGAGAAATCCTGAATTTTGTTCAAACCCGGGAGTTTCATGAATTGAGGAAAATAATAATTATGGAAAATTAGGGATTGCAAGGTGTGGGACCGGCCATGGACGGACGGCTAGGTTGCCCGGTCCGCACACCTTTCCCAAATTTATGATTTTTATTTTTTATGAATCCTTAAAGTTATGGAGAATCCATGAGTTTTTGTTGAAAAGGAGGAGTTTCGTGAGATTAGGGAATAATAATAATTATAAAAAGCTAAGGATTGTGAGGTGTGGGACCGGCCATGGCTTAGGCATGGCCGGACGGCTAGGTTTCCCGGTCTCGCACACCTCTCCTTATTTTATAATATTATTTCGTGAATCCACCAAGTTATGGAGAATTCACGAGTTTTGCAAAAACAAGGAAAGTTGCTAAAACCAAGGAGTTTTCGTGAGTTCACGAAATAACAAGAAATAAGGAAAATAATGGGAGAGGCACGGACCGACCATGGCTATGGCACGGCCGGCCGGCCGGCTGGTGGTCCCGGCCTTGGGCGCCTCTTATTATTTTATTAATATTCATTGTTTTCTCCTGTTTTGCGAAGGATTCCTCATTATTTCATATTTTTGGACACTCGTTCGTGCATCCGGGTGCTCAGTCGTGCATCATTGTCGAGTACACTCGCACCATTTTTGTGGGGCTTACTCGGTGATGGTACAGATGCCCGGTTGTTGGGTATTTATTACTGATTTATGAAATTCAGTGGAGAATAATTCATGAAGCTGAGTAATAAGATGAGTAGTTATTTATTATCAATCCATAAAATCAGCAGCGGATTGGACTATGGATTCAGAATAATAAAATGATAATTTCATCACCATCTCATGGAATCGCAGATTTGACCATAAAATCGGAGTAATGAAATGAGCGGTGATATTACCATTCCATGGGACCGTGGTGATTCGACCATGAAATCGGAGTAATATCTATTACCATTTCATGAGATCAGCCGTGGATTCGACCATGAAATCGGAATAACATCTATTACCATTTCATGAGATCAGGCGTGGATTCGATCATGAAATCGGAGTAATACATTTATCTATTACCATTTCGATCATGAAATAGGAGTAATGAGATAAGATAGATTATCTTCTAGGAATTCAGTGGTGAGTATGACCTAGAATTTAATCTCTTGCGTATAGTCAGTAAATCAGCGAGTGTTGCTAATGTCCCGAAGACGTTTTGCCCTCTCAACATTTCATGTATGGAGGACCGCCTGAGTCTATACACGAGTCTCTCTACATAGTCAGGAACAGTGAGTATCACCGTTCTGAAGACGTTATTGCTCTCAATATTACGGAGAACCGCCCAATTGTTCTTCTATGTAGAGATGAATTCCTCTATGTAGTCAGGGAACAGTGAGTGTCACCGGCATCCTGAAGGCGTTAAGATCTCAATCTTACGGAGAACCTCCCAATTACGTTATTCTACATAGAGGCTATGATGAAATGCCCGGTGTCGAACGCTCCGGAGAGGCCTTTCGAGCGACATATGCATCATACTTCGTAAAACACGAATCGTCACATGGATCCCTGAAGTCGTGTCAAAAACATGCAGTATCATGATTTTACGGTTTTGACCTTTGTTGAAAATCCACCATCTACAGGGTTCTCCATTAAAGCCATTCAGATATCGGATTTACAATTTGCAGATGACACTCTTATGTTTCTAGATGCCAAATAAAAAAAAAAGCTGAAAATTTGTGGCTTATCCTTCAAATTTTTGAAGCTATCACAGGATTAAGAGTGAATTACAACAAGAATTCAGTCATGAGCATAGGTGCAGATCACAAAATACAAGGAGTTACTGAGATCTTAAAAAGTAAAATTGAGTCACTTCCTCTCAAGTATCTTGGCATGTCATTGGGTGCTACTTCAAGATGCAGTGTTATTTGGGATCCAATCATTGAGAAATTTCAAAAGAAGTTAGATCCATCGAAGAGGAAATTCTTCACCAAAGATGGTAGAGTATTGTTGATCAAAACCTCTCTTGCTAGTCTACCCATTTACTATATGTCCATTTTCCAAATGCCAGCAAGTGTAGATTAGAAACTAAATCAAATCATGAGGAATTTCCTCTGGGGTTCTTCTGCTGAAAAAAGGAAGATAAATTGGGTGGCTTGGGATAGAGCTAGCAAGCCAAAAAAGTTGGGTGGGTTAGGAATTAGAAATATGAAACTTACTGAAAATGCGAGGGTCTAACAACCACACCCAATAATTGGTTTGGCAATCTGAGAGGACTTACTCCAATACACTTTCTAGAGAATCAACGAGACAGTCAGACTCAATCTAGAGTAATGTATATCAAAGAGTTTTAATATCTCTAACTCTTAATTCAGTTCGCACTCAGCAAATAGAAATCTGCGAGCCCGATTTAATATAAGAGGAGTTACTTGAATGTTACCAAAGAACAATGTTCAAGTGTCAATCAACGTAAATCAACAACCAAAAGTTGGATATTCTTATTGATTGATCTTAACGAACAACCTGTGATATTTCAATTATACAAAAAAAAATGCGTAAAATAAATAACAAAGACACCAGAATTTCGTTAATGAGAAAACCCAAATGCAGAAAAAACTCCGGGACCTAGTCCAGATTGAACACCACACTGTATTAAGCCTCTACAGACACTAACCTACTACCAATTAACTTCGGAATGAATTGTAGTTGAACCCTAATAAATCTCACATTGATTCAGGGTACATTTGCGCTTCTTACGTCTCTGATCCTAGCAGAATACTACGAACTTGATTCCCTTAGTTGATCTCACCCACAACCAAGAGTTGCTACGACCCAAAGTCGAAGACCTGATAAACAAATCTGTCTCACACAGAAAAATCGATAAGATTGAATAAATTTGTCTCGCACAGAAATACCCAAGAGTTTTTGTTTCGTCTATTCATAAATCAAGGTGAACAGTAATCAATTGATAAACCGGACTTATATTCCCGAAGAACAACCTAGTATTACGAATCACTTCACAATAATCTAAATCGTATGATGATGAAACTAGATATTGTGGAATCACAAACGATAAGACGAAGATGTTTGTGATTACTTTTGATCTTGCCTAACAGAAAAATTAATCTCGATTCAATTATTTCAATTGTACTCAATACGATAGAATCGGGCAAGATCTGAACACGCAACTACAAGAGAAATAGTTGGGTCTGGATTTACAATCCTAATGAAGTCTTTGAAGTCCTTAACATACAGGGTCTCGATAGAAACCTAAGGTTAAAGGAGAATCGACTCTAGTTATGAAACTAGTAACACACAGGAGGTGTGGGGATTAGGTTTCCCAGTTGTTAGAGTTCTCCTTTATATAGTTTTCAAATCAGGGTTTGCAATCCAAGTTACCTTGGTAACAAAGCATTCAATATTCACGTTAGATGAAAAACCTGATTCAACCAAGCTAATATCTTGCAACCATTATATCGAACTTAGCTTGTTACACACAAATGAAATGTACCCTCATTTAGATTTATGTTACCGTACTTAAACGTGTACACCATGTTGGTTCACAATAGTTAACCGAGGTTAGCCATATGATTACTCTCATATCAACCTTATTTATCTTAACCATAACTAGTTCAAATGACTCAAATGAAACTAGCTAAAGAGTCGTTCAATTGCTATATTCTCATATAAGTATACAAGAACACAATTGAATCAAAATCGATTTGATTCACTCGAATCAATACATGAACATTATAGCCACGGTTTGCAAAGATTGCATTCCTTATATTTATAAATGTTTAGGTTCATGTACAACCGGTTTTAGAAAGCAACCACTTAAATATCCATACGGGTATGCGTACTTAAGTAACCGGATTTGAGTTTGTTTTAGTTTTCAAACTCAGCAGAAATTCACAGACATGAACTTTCCGCCAGTATGTGTACGGGTAAGCATACTTTGGTAACTGGTTTGAGTTGGTCTTGATTTCCAAACTCAGCGAAATTCACGGACGTGAACTTCCGCTAGTATGCATATGGGTACGCATACTTAGCCAGTCTCCATCAACCATTTAGTACACACAAGTATGTATACATTTGTTTCCCGGTTTTGGACTTATACACAAATGCGCGAACACACTATATTCTTATATCCAAAGATGGTTACATGATTCTAAGCTCTTTATTTCAATCATTGAAAAATTCTTAGAGGATGACAATAGCCGTTTTCACACGTTATTAGCATCAAAGCAATTTTCAAGATATTGAAATAATCATTATCGAAACATTCCAAGTCTACACCAAATGATTGTATCACACCAACCATGTAAGATGTTACTCGGCAATTTTCTCATGATATAAGATGAACTTGGTCGAAGAAAAAGCTTGCCAACACATATTTAGAGAAATATGTAAGCGAGATAAACTCAGCTTGAAACCTCAAATGTGTATATAAAAAACTATATCGTAATACGACTTATGTCTCAATATAGGAGATAGAGTATAGATATACTTTCCAAGTGATAAATGAGTTCAAGTCTCCACATACCTTTTGTCGATGAAGTTCCACAAGCTCCCCTTAGTAGTTCTTCGTCTTCATATGATGAACGCCGTGAAAACTAAGCTCAACTACACAATTTATGTCATAGTCCGAGACATCTATAGATAGGCTAGAAATAAAGACTTATAGTTTTGATCACTAACATTGACAAACATGCTTGAAATAGCAACGCATGCGGGTTCGACCGAGCAGTGCTCTAACAATCTCCCCCTTTGTCAATTTTATAGACAAAACTATCAATACATATGGATTACAAAATAAATAAAAATTGTAGCTTCTCATCCAAATTCTTGATCTCCTTCGCATCTTCAACACGACTCGAAAACTTTGTCGCTTCCAAGTACTCCATGATTGTATACGTGTTCAACTCAACATCATAGTTGTTGAAGATCTGTAGCGATAACAATGAGAAAACAAATGCTCTCAGTCATTGTTATACCGTGTCATAGTATTATTACACATCATCAAAGTTCAATTGTATCACAACTTTGACAACAATACTATGGTGATATGTATCACTCTCCCTTAGTCAATACTTCATCTCAACATCAAAACCACTCCCCTTTACATAATGATCTGTAAACCATATGTATTTGTAGTATGAAACTACACATTAATTATCCCCCTTTTGTCAATATAAATTGGCGAAGGTACGAAAATTAGTGGGATCCTCATGAAATTTTCATAGAGTTACTTCATGACCAAAAGAGAATACTATACCAACTTATTTAGATGCTATCATAAAACCGAATCTAAATGGATTCATCAAGAAGTTTATAAAGATACAAGATAACTCCTATAATATTCCACACCCGCACTCCCCACAAAGATTTGGCAATTAAGCACAAATTCAAAAAGAACTCTCCCCCATAATATGTCATTCCCGAAGGAACAACAAACGTGACCTTGCTTTTACAAGAAAAGAAAGATTTCTTTGGATATAACCAAATCACATGAAAGACATGAATTTGTATCCAAAACATTCAATTGAAATAACCACAAGAGAACCCATGGATTGTTCAATTGGAATACACAACTAAATTAACCACAAAAATGATAAATTCAATTGACCATGCTCAATCATAAGAGAACTTACGGAGCAACACAGTATATGCACAAAAATTGTGGATCGGAGATCGACCGATACTACGTAATACACAAGGATTCATTCTATTTTCCATCACTATTTGCACAATGACATATAATAGACATAATCCTTGTAAACAAAATTTTTATCCTTTTTTTCATCAAATAATGACATAAAAGGCTTTAACTTTTGTAATGTCAAAAGTTCATTCTATCTTTTATCAATACTTTCATACTGACATAATATAAATAACTTTTGAACAAATATGGGACAGTCACAGGTTCACGGACGTAAACAACATATTTCATAACAATTTGCAATATATAAAATCATAAAGATTAAGATTGCAAAAATCATCTTCCAAAAACTTAGAATTTAAATAAATAAATCTAAAAACATGAAGATGAAAACGTTGGACATAGATATGTGTACTCACAATAATGGCTATTCCAAACCCTAGTTTTTCTTCTAAGACACAAGAAATAAATTCTCATAATAAGATTTACTACATATTGAGACTTCTGAAGAATTCTTTATCGTCCCCGAACTCCTTGTCGTCAACAGCCTTAGGTACATACGGTTCATGGAGAAAGGAGTTAATTCCAACAAACCTTCTAGGCTGAAGATGTCGAACCATGGCCTTCTGAATTTCGAGAGTTCTCATAACAACAACCTTTATTTGTTGAATCTCCTTCCTTGTTTCCTTCAACTCTTCAAGAACACTAGAAAACTTCTGAGAATTTGAAGGAACTTCTCTTGGCTTCCTCACATTCCTTCTTTTTCTTTTCAAAGTTGGAGGTAACGAAGATTTCTTTTTTTCCTTCATGATTAATGGTTTAACAATCATATTAACATCTTTTCCATCAGAAGACATGATGCTTGGAGTTTCCATGAGTGTATGGGTTTGTGAGAGGAAATCACAATTTAAGCTCAACAAGCAGTCTTAAGATAAAAAGAGTTTCAAGGAAGGAAAAGGGAATGTAGGGTTATGGAAATTTTAACCACACTAGTTCACGCACGCACAATTCACGACCCTAAAGAGAGTAGAATTGTCGAGAATAACCCTCTTTTATTGATTAAACAAGAAAGTCTCTTCCAATATCAGTAAGATATGAAAGAATTCTAAATCTTGAAAAACAGACAAAGCTCAAAAAGAAAACAAATTTGAAACCATTTTTCCTTTTTAAAAGCCTGAAGTGTGCAGAATCTTGCCTCTTTTAATCAGGCACATGAGACAAGATGCACTATCCAACACAACTTAAGTTGTGCTGGGATGGACAATAATCTGTCCATCACATCCCTTTTGGTTGGAATTCATAGAACCATGTCTATTAAATTGTTCAGACCATACTCTTTTCTCTAGTCGTCTTGACCTATCTTTGGAAACCAACTTCTTTGAAGAGGATAAAATCTTAAATACGTCAACGGTTTTTTGAACAACTTTAAGCTTGTTTGCTAGGCGGTTTGCTCTTCGTTGAAGTTTCTTGACATGTCTCATCTTGTGTTTATACTTGGAACACTTTGAAAGTTCATGACCTTTGAGTAAACAATAAGAGCATGGCAATGGGTAAGATGATTCAGACGCCCGAGATGTGCAAGATGCTAGGCACAGAGTGAAACCTGAAAAATCAGACAAAGAGTTCCAACAAAAAGGTTAATTTTTTCTTCCAGATTGGTTGAGTCTTCTTCTGGAAGAATATCGAGATTGATGTATGTATTGCGACATTTATCAAAACCAATATCTTCACAAAGAAGTGCAACACTTGATTTTTCGTCTTCATTGGAATCATAGTGATTAGACATTTCATCAAGAGTTGCAGCAAGACCTTTTCTCCCACTGTATTTTCTACGGTTTGGACACTCATTTGCAAAATGACCAAAACCTTTACACTTAATGCACTGAGGCATATTGTGACGGACCAGAGAGTCTGGACTTCCAAGAAACAGGGTTTCGACCCGCTTGATAAGCTTCGACTCCCTGATAGGCACTCAAGAAACCGGACTTTCAAATTTTTGGAACCAATTCGCATTTAACCTACAAAATGTTCATTGAATTATCCCAAAAACAACAGACTTGAGATCCTGCTAAACAAAAATCTTATTCGTCTCAAGGTTAGAATTCTATGAGCATATGTCCCACACCATAATACTCATAAAACTCCACGAGGGATCCAATTTCTAAAAATATTAAAGATAAGAGTCGGCCAATTGCCTAAAATAAAATTTGGTCAATTGCCAACCCAATAACTTATACAGCCAGTTGCCAAAATCAATACGGGCCAATTGCCCAAAATAACAGACGGCCAGTTGCCAAATTAACACGTGCCAATTACCCAAAATAACAGACGGCCAGTTGCCAAATTAACACGTGCCAATTGCCCAAAATAACAGACGGCCAGTTGCCAAATTAAGGTAGTTCTGGTTACCAGCCATCACTAGCCAGTTGCCCATGATATATTCTCGCCAAGGTTGCAATCATCTCCAAATGGAAGGTATGAACCGCAAAGCATCAACCAACCCTTTCCAGACGATATGAACAACCTTTTGGGATTGTGCTGAACCGCATAGCGGCTGCCTATGTACCCTCTCCGTTGCTCGAATGGATCAAGCACGACCGTAGTTCGTCACATTTGTTTGTTTAGATAGTATGAACTGCACCCCTTAACAGTAACTATCTCTATCTTACTACATTACCAACGGTACCGTATAAAACTGCATACAAGTCCCAACTCATTTCATGGTATCAATAGTTTAGCAACAGTGCACCGATATTCAAAGAAAATAAATACAAAATATAACCGAAGTAGCAACCGTAACCACATGTACAAATTAGCAAACAAGCTAAAGTAATATAGTGAACAAGCTACATCTACCCATATTGGTTTAGTTAAGAGTTTCATCAATTTTCACTCAAAAGTAAAAAATAAATATACATATACAAGATAGGCTCGTCTCGGCAGCCATTTCCCTAAAATGATCTGATATAGCGCAAGTAAAAATGACCTTAATCACTTATAGAGACATAAGAGTGTACATGATTCACCGTCACTCTAAATTATTTATTTCTGAAGCTAAACAAACTGTGAGGTTCAATTGTCTATTGTCTACGTGTATATATCCACGCGGAAGGATATTAAACAAAATAGTAAAACCATAAATATTGCTGCCATTTCCCTATTGTCGCACCATCTAAGAACAGAATGAAAATGCATTTAAAGGAAAAATCAATATGCTGAGAAGACCATCTATCCATCTCAGAAATCGAACATTGACATTATTTAAAGCCAACAACGAGGATATAGTAGCTCAAATCGGACATGTGTTCATCCCACAACCACATTCAAGTACATGTACAAAATTTATATATAACGAGGTCGGAGTCCAAGTATCCAAATATTATTAAAGCTACCATTACATTTCTCATTGGTGACGCATCACCCCTGACATATATATCTGCCGAGTTATGCTGTCAATGAAGTTTAGAAAGCATATCATGATCAAACTCAAAGTATTAGCTTGATTGCAGTAGAAAGCAAGTGCCCAAACTCAGCATCATAGAAAATGACCAAGTAAACTAATCAGCTCGTAAATTGAAATCCACATCCTAAAAATGTCTGAAAAGGTTCCTAAGGCCAAGCACCATATTGCACATTTAAATCTCAGTATGAACAAATACAAAGAGTTATTGTACTATATTATGTTTCTGCTATATAGGTTGTAATACTTGGTTAAAATGAATCAAAGAAACATTTCTTTTCACTGAATTGAACTCAATCTCCAAGCATGTGACCATAGAATGTGAAAACTAGAATCTGTGAATGTCATCACATAATAATGAGATATGAACGAAAAGGCAGAAAAACAAAAGTACCAGTGATAGCATAAGCATCAACGCCCGATGATCCATCTCATTTTTTTTGCCAGCTCTAGCACAAACTTCTAACGACGTATTAATAGCTCTTCCGACTAAAAAGATCACGAAAAATATACTTTCCACAAAGATGATCAATGAAAATGAAATACCCAAAATATTTCACTTGCATATTAGAATCAGTAGCAACTCAATTAACGGGTTTTACATTTTTTGGGTTTAACCCGTTGGCTTAGTGAGATATACTAACTCCGTTTCAGTCCCTCAAAATAGAAATATACTTTTCATCCATTAGGTTGATGTGTCTCTTTTCCAAAGAATGGATCCAAGTTTCATTTGAGTCTATGCATCTTTCAATTTATCCGAAGTATCAATGAAATTAATAAAAACCACTAAGTGGGATAGAAATCCATTAAAGGAAATGGATACGCAGTTCCATCATAAGAGTAATAAATTTAAGAAAATTCACATTTCTTAGTAAGAACCTCATAAACGGATGAGCAAGATTGAAGACACACATTTTACATATACTTTTACTATTAAAAGTTAAACGCCATTTGATTCAACCAAATATTAATTCTATTAAGGCACTTGCAAGGCTAACTCAAGTTGCCTAATTCACTTCATTCTCAATCCCCACTACATGTGCAACTCATGATCCTAAAATAAAGTATGGATATATAGTTAACTGGATATAGCACGGGGATCAAACAAAATGTATAATCTAAAATGCTATTTGACACTTGGAATTTGCAAGTCATATAGAGAAGTATATAAGCCAAAATCATTTGCACTAGGTCCATAGAGTACACTGATATGTACATGGTTCATATGGATGGTGATAAATAGAATTATTAAACTTGAGCATCTCATCAATTGGAGTTAAATCCACAAACCAAAATACTGAGAGTTGTTGGTTATTAATTCAAGTTGAGCATCTCATCTATATGCTAAAACGTTCATAGAAGTTCAAATCTTGGTTAACCAAATACAAGACAATAATTATAAAACCAGCTAGAACCATTCTCATAAACGCAAAAGGTTTTACCTTAATTATCTCACATGCAAATAGATGTATTAAATCGTAAACAGTAGCCCAAAAGTCAAATAGCTCATGTAGAGAACAACCCCTTTTTTTTATTTACCAAACTTCTCTTAGACCTTTCATCAAACACATGCAAGCTGCCGCATGAAAATACATGTGAAATGGTAAATTAGAGGCTCTGATTTTGACATGTATCAACACAAAATGAGAAGCACATAGCAAAGGGCTTGAAAGCTTAAAGGATGCAAACTGAAATTATTCTTTGGGCTAAGAGTACCATACCGTGTCTGCTTCTCTTTGCTTGATTTTAATTGAATTCATAGATCAATTCACAGCAAGAGTTGTCTTCCTACAAAAATCAAACTTAAGCCCTTTAACCAGATCTTGTTTATATTTCCAACTCTCTCTCTCTCTCTCTCTCTCGGCAGTAAATTTTTGAAAAGAATAAACTTCAGATTGCATGATTTTCTTTAGCCCTGGCCTGAATCAAAACTCCAAAATTCTAAAACAACAATAATCAATAAATGATACCCCAATCCAGAAAGCTACAAACAAGATCCATCCTTGGTTAATCTCTCGAAGAAATTTTCAGTCTCTTTTGATCTCTTTATTTTTTCAGCTACCTAATATAAGCAGAGAAGGGAATAAGAGAGAGAAATTAGAAAGGAAGGGAAGATGGGGAAAAAAAAATCCTCTCCCCGAAAGAAGATCGAGATTGAGTTTCCTCGGTCTTAAATTTTTATCTTCCAAAACATGACATGTGTCCTGCTGCATGTTTAGCTATTTTGGCACGCAAGCATGTCATTAAACTACCAACTGCTCCTCTAAGAACAACCTTATTTTTGCTTTTGGGCAGACTCATAATGTCAAAAGCATTTTATCATTTTAATTTGGGTCTCTTAAGCATTCTACCTCTAAAGGGTCGAGCTAAACCCGATAAATTTAAGATGTTAACATCAGCCTCGTCAGTATCCATGTTTTTAGGAGGAATGTAATTGTGAGTTTTAACTAATGACCTAGGTTTGTATCTGGAAAACTGTTTACTTCTCTTCAATAGAAGATCCCTAAAATGTCTTGTGATCAAAGATAATGACGTTTCAAGATCTTCATCTGATGAATCAGTCTTAGAAAGATCACCCTCAGAGATACAAACATTTTTAATTTTATCAAGTAAATTAGTGTTCTTTTGTGCTTTGAAGGTAACATCCTTTTCGTTTTTGGATGTATGCTCATGATCAAAGATCTTTAGCTTTCCAACCATCGTATTTTGGGAGAGAGCATCAAGGTTATTTCCTTCAACGATGGCATGCTTCTTAGAATCGTATATAGATGGCAGCGATCTGAGAATTTTCATCACAATGTCCTTTTTAGGAATAGTCTTACCCAATGCAAAAGATGCATCAACAATTTCAGACACTTTTTGATTAAACTCATCAAATGACTCTTCATCTGCCATACAAAGGTTTTCCCAATCGGAATTTAGGTTTTGAATCCTAGCTTCCTTTTCACTGGAATTCCCTTCGAATACGGTTTCTAAGATATCCCAAGCATCTTTAGACCGAGTGCACGTAGTCACATAGTGCTGAAGATCTAGGATAATGGCATGTGTGATGGCATTCAAACCGTCAGAGTTTTTCTTTGCAGCAAGTATCTCAGCAGCGTCATATGCACCAATATCCATAGGAACGGTCGCATTCCCTACTTCCACAACAGGAACATCATAGCCATTAACTACATAAACCCATGATTGAAAATCACGCGCTTGAAGAAAGGCACGCATAGCAATTTTGCACCAAAATAATTTGATCCATCGAAGACGGGTGGTACGTTATAGAGATAGCACTCCTGTCCATATCAGAGCGCTACAAACACAGACCTATGAGGTCTTTAATGTGTTTGCCTAATTACCATTTGAAATGCGGCGGGTCTAACAACCACACCCAACAATTCTTTTGGCAATCTGAGAGGACTTACTCCAATACACTTTCTAGAGAATCAACTAGAAAGTCAGACTCAATCTAGAGTAAAGTATATCAAAGAGATTTAATATCTCTAACTGTTAATTCAATTCGCACTCAGCAAATAGAAATCTGCGAGCCCGATTGAATATAAGAGGAGTTACTTGAACGGTACCAAAGACCAATATTCAAGTGTCAATCAATGTAAATCAACAACCAAAGGTTGGATATTCTAATTGATTGATCTTAACGCACAACGTGTGATATTTCAATTATATAACAAAATATAATGCGGAAAATAAATAAAACAGACACCATAATTTTGTTAACGAGGAAACCGCAAATGCAGAAAAACCCAAGGACCTAGTCCAGGTTGAACACCACATTGTATTAAGCCGCTACACACACTAGCCTACTACCAATTAACTTCGGAATGGACTGTAGTTGAACCCTAATCAATCTCATACTTATTCAAGGTACATTTGTGCTCCTTACGTCTCTGGTCCCAGCAGGATACTACGTACTTGATTCCCTTAGTTTATCTCACCCACAACCAAGAGTTGCTACGACCCAAAGTCGAAGACTTGATAAACAAATCTGTCTCACACAGAAAGTATATAGGATTGAATAAATCTATCTCCCACAGAAATACCCAAGAGTTTTTGTTCCAATCTATTGATAAATCAAGGTGAACATGAACCAATTGACAAACCGGACTTATATTCCCGAAGAACATCCTAGTATTATCAATCATCTCACAACGATGAGAGATGAAGTGTTTGTGATTACTTTTTATCTTGGCCTATCGGAGAAATTAATCCCAAGTCAATTATTTCAATTGTACTCAATACGATAGAATCGGGAAAGATTAGAACACACAATTACAAGAGAAATAGTTGGTTCTGGCTTTACAATCCCAATGAAGTCTTTGAAGTCGTTAATCTACAGGGTCTCGATAGAAACCTAAGGTTAAAGGAGAATCAACTCTAGTTATGCAACTAGTAACACAGAGAAAGTGTGGGGATTAGATTTCCCAGTTGCTATAGTTCTCATTTATATAGTTTTCAAATCAGGGTTTGCAATCCAAGTTACCTTGGTAACAAAGCATTCAATATTCACCGTTAGATGAAAAACCTGATTCAACCAAGCTAATATATTTCAACCGTTAGATCGAACTTAGCTTGTTACACACAAAATAAATGTACCCTCATTTAGGTTTATGTAACCGTACCTAAACGTGTACACCATGTTGGTTCACAAATAGTTAACCGAGGTTAGCCATATGATTACTCTCATATCAACCTTATTCATCTCAACCATAACTAGTGCAAATGAATCAAATGAAACTAGTTAAAGAGCCATTCAATTTTTATATTCTCATAGAAATATACAAGAACATAATTGAAGAAAAATCAATTTGATTCACTCGAATCAATACATAAACATTATAGTCACGGTTTGCAAAGATTGCATTCCTTATATTTATAAATGTTTAGGTTCATGTACAACCGATTTTATAAAGAAACCACTTAAGTATGCATACAGGTATGCGTACTTAACCATATTTGAGTTTGTTTTAGTTTTCAAACTCAGCAGAAATTCACGGACGTGAACTTTCTGCCAGTATGCGTACGGGTACGCATACTTTAGTAACTGGTTTGAGTTGGTTTTGATTTCCAAACTCAGCAGAAATTCACGGACGTGAACTTCTGCCAGTATGTTTACGGTTACACATACTTAGCCAGTCTCCATCATTTAGTACACACACAAGTATGTATACATTTGGTTCCCGGTTTTGGACTTATACACAAATGTGCGAACACATTATATGCTTATATCCAAAGACGGTTACATGATTCTAAGATCTTTATTTCAATCATTGAAACATTCTTAGAGGATGATAATAGCCGTTTTCACACACTATTAGCATCAAACCAATTTTCAAGATATTGAAATAATCATTATCGAAACATTCTAAGTCTACACCAAATGATTGTATCACACAAACCATGTAAGATGTTACTCGGCAATTTTCTCATGATATAAGATGAACTTGGTCGAAGCAAAAGCTTGCCAACACATATTTTGAAAAATATGTAAACGATATTTTAGCTCGACATAAACCAAAAGAGGGTGGTGCCCAGAAACAGTTTTTTGTTTATCGTGTTGCCAATTTCGATGGGCTAAATCTAATGTCAGCCATATGGCTTGGTCTAGACCCACTTAGCTCCTGCTTTCTTTAATTTAAGGAGCATAAGGCTGGTTCTAAGCACACAGTAGTACACACTCTATGATTCAGAATATCACACCGACCGACCTCTCTCTTATTTCCCCCAAACTTAAAACCCTAAAACTACCTGGATCAGTCCAGTAATGTTGAATGGTGATAATGAGAGGTTTGGCCATAAAAATGTCAAACTCTAGTTGCTGAAGTTAAATAGGTCCATTTTTTGGGTGGGAATCTGGTAATGGAGGAAGGAACCCTCACATGCAGTGGAGCCACAATCACATTACGATTTCTTCTTGTAATACAAAATTAAAATTGTTCTTGATTTCTTTCTTTGGCTGGCTCTTTTTTTGCCTTAAATTTAGGGTTTATTCGGTAAGATTTAGGGCTTGCTTGTCTCTGGCTGCTTTGATTATTTTGTTGTTTACCACTGCTGTTGCGAGAGGAAGAGGTTCAAGGGGTCGTGGTGATGCAGCGACACCAACTGGTGTTAGAGGAAGGGGTTCAACAGATGGTGGTGCTACAGGAAGAGGTTCAACGGGTGGTGGACCTGGTGGTGCTGCTAGAACTATATTCCATATATGTAGCTTTAACAGCTATGGGTAATTCTATATGCCTAGATTCTTTTGCAAATGATTGTAATTCATAATCAATTTTATGGGTAATTCTATACGAGGGATGTTTTTTTTGTTAGGCAAATGATCTATGTATCATAAAAGGATGAAGCTTTTGGATAATGGGTGCTTATGGCTTTTAGTATATTTTTCATGTCTTAAAAAACTTTTCTGTTCACTCTTTAAATTGTTATGAATTACAACTGAATTATAAATACAGGGTGATTTTTTGGAAGTAGTCTGGTTGGGATGTTATGCTATACCTTACTAGGACTATGTATAGGAGACTGGGAGTTTGTTCTGTTATTGGTCTTGCTTACCTTTAACTTTGCCTAAATATAAATGTTATAAGTTATGTCTTCTGCTTTCGTGTTTTGTTCTTGGAAATGAGATTGGTTCAAGAGATTGACCAGTCTGATTTAGACTTGAAATTTAGTTAATTTGCTTGTCGTGTCAATCATAAGATCAGTTGGCATGGATACAGAGCATGAACTGTATTAATTGTTGTGTATATCATGAAGAAGGTGATATCGACTTTTTGTTTGTTGCGTCATTGTGTGTATATATAATGAAAAAATTGATATCACCTTTTTTTTTTTTTTGTAATATGAACTGTATGGTTGGATGATCTATATCATCGAGGTGAATTAACTATTGATTGCATACCAAATAGTTCGTGTGAATTTGTTCTCTTCTTTGTACTTATTAATCATATGAAAATTGTGCAGGCACTAATTGGGTGCATAAACATTCCCAGCCGGAAGTCTCGTCTCAAACTATGCAGAGCATTAGGGTCACATAAGGCTCTAGAGTGGGATTCCCAATTAGGATGCCTAGCAGTTTTCCTGGAAGGCAGCCCAAGGCTTCGATGTACAATGATACCGAGACAAAAGGAAATTTTTTGCGAGAGTAAGGCAGAACCTTATCCATTTCGTTTCTTAATCAGGTGAGCTCTTTTGTTACCCAACTTGATGTTCTTTCGGTTATTAATA
Organism: Papaver somniferum; assembly: GCF_003573695.1. NCBI lineage: Eukaryota > Viridiplantae > Streptophyta > Magnoliopsida > Ranunculales > Papaveraceae > Papaver > Papaver somniferum. Next base: position 19,205,782 of record NW_020622934.1, on the reverse strand, counting down.
TGTTAATTAGAATTTTTGGTAATTTATACTTATTTATTTAGGTTCTTTGGATCAAGTCCCATAAAGTAAACTAAGATTTAGTTGTATGGTTGGAATGTGAATAGGTGGAACTATACTGATCTTGAGTATTTTGATTTGGCCTATATCTCTTCTTGTAGTTTTATCTCTAGCCATGGCCATTACGTCTATACAGTATAGATGCACATGCACTAACATAAAACTATTTTACAGATAGAAATCAGTGTTTACGATGCTAGTTGAGTTCACCAATGATCAAACTCCGAGCTAAGTATCTTAGGCTGTTCTCGCTCCTAAAATCATGTACGTTAGCCGGTTCACAGGCTCAAACTGGATGTATTGCTTATTTAGTGTAGAAGTTCCTTTCTAATTTCGAGTCTGGCTTTTGTGTTGATTAGAGTCTTGTCTTTTCGCTAATATGCTGAATTTTCTTCAGTGTCTAACAGGCTGTTTTCTGAACAGTTGGTTCCTCTTCTTCTTTTTTGAGTTTTGAGGGATTCCCAATTTATACATATGGTTTCCATCCTTTGTTCCAGTTGAAATTATCGTAAAGAATCACTTTTGGTATTTTCAGTGGATGTGCTTTGATGAGAATTACCGGTTAGGTAGGTGACTAATGACAATGAGCGAGGCGGATTCCAACATAAAAAGAAAAGATTAGCATATATAGTTTATGTCTATTTGATCAGAGAAACACAACCCAGGTTTAACTTTCTATAACTGTTTGCAGGTACAAATTTGGGGAGGAAAGCAGTTATGTCAGATAGATTTCGAAGGAAGCTCAAGAATTGTGATAGCAGCATTAATCACTGGATAAAAGCTAAGCATTACAAGAGAACTCACTACACGTACCGAAATTAGTGACTCCACTTCTAAATATGCTGTAGTTAATTCATTACAAGAGAATTCAATTCTGGGCTACAGTTATCCATCTTGGGCGTCTACAGTTTGCTTGTGAACATTTCTTGGACATTTAGAAGCAAAAACACAGGTCGGTTTCATAGTTATACATTACGTTTCTGTGTTTCTTTGGTATCTTTCCGAAAGAACGTTTTGTAAATGAATACTAGTACTTAGTTGTGAACCGACTGTTGTAGTATCCATGTTATAAAATGTCAATAATAGGGATCTCATGGGCTATAAAACCATTCAGTTAGTTAATTTTTTGTCTATTTTGATAGAATTTTTCTTTGTTATTAATAGTTTTGACCAGCCTTTTTTGCAATATACAAATAAACGTAATTGAATAATTCTCATATTTCGTTTTGAACAGTTTCAGTAGGAACTTGCTCCTGATTCTGCAACATGTAAATTACAGAACCAAGTTTGTATGCCAACTGTCTTATTTTTTACTTTTTAGCCAAGCTGCAGTCTTCTCATTTAATTTGCCATTTCAGAGAATAATTACGGCAAGCTAAGAATTTACTGCAATAAAATTTAAGCAAAAGATATTGCTGGCTACATCAGCAAACATGACCCATAAAACCACTCTCAAACTATACAATTGTAAAAAGGGCAGGATGAATAATACAATTATCTTTTCTTTTCTGTATCTTTGTACAGGTCAGACGTATTAACAAACTACCCTAACTAATGAAAAAAGAATGCAATCTAGATAGACCCCCTAACTAAAGAAAGAGCAAAAAAAAAAAAAGCTCGGCTGGTAGGCATACCAAGAACTACCCCAACTCTTTCAAACTGATAACGATCACAAAGATGCGGCTAGCCAAAAATCCACGATAGCCTCCTTATAAAAACGCAGCTGGTGCATAACAAGAACTACCCCAACTCTTTCAGACTGATAACGATCACCAAGATGCTGACTAGCTAAAAGAAATCCAATGATACCTCCTTACAAAATCACCACTGGCCAGCAGCATCTAAAAAAGTTCCACACTTCCAATATTGCAGTAAGTTAGAAACAATGTTAGTCTTCAGACTTAGTTTCATCATCTTCAAACTTCATTTCATCATCTTCAAACTTAGTTTCTGTTTGGGGTTCCATCCCTTCCATCTGTGGTGGCTTTAACAACTGCGCTCCTGCTAAAGTCTCAAAGTGGTGATTATTTTGGCTCAGAATAAGGTTATATGAGTGTCCGTGGTTATTTTTTTGGCTATCAAGAAGACGATACCGGTCAGTGTCAGTGCTGGAGGGGGGTATATACTGTTCGAGTATCTAAATCTGAACCGGCATAAGGTGGTTGCTGCCTCCATTTCATGCAGTTCTCATCAATGGAGCCCTGAAAACTTTGCTCATGATGAATCATATTGTTCGTCGGAAAGTTAGGTAAATTTAGAGTACTGTCTATACTATGATAACTTGGGAGAAATTCAGCCGTCATGTAGTTCGTCTTTAGATCACCTCCAGAATAAGGTTGGTTACGCCTATTGAAGGTTTCTATGGCATTATAATCTTGGCCATTCAGAAACAGTTGCTGCTCCATCAGTCCCGGCAGATTGTTCATATAATGATCTCTCATCTGGGACTGATGAGGTATATAACCAGCTTTTGTCACAAACTCAGAATAATCTGGTCCGAACCTGCCATTGCTTAGTAAAGAAGGGTCAATTGTGCGCGTTGGTCTCCCTAGTTGACCATCCTGCATACCGTGATTTTGAAATTTATTTGAGTACTGGATACCGCCATGCAATAAAGGTGCCAAGTGTGATTCTGGTTGATTCATAGGCGTATTCAGATTACATGCAGGATAGCCTTGTGATTTTCTATAACTCTGGCGGTATTTCTGTGATAGGAATAATATGTAAGGTAAAAGATAAAGGCAAGCATATCCGGTGAACTAACCTTAAAAGGAAAATCAAACATAACCAAGGACATACCTGAAGGTGGCTAGCAACATGTTCTCTTTTAAGCCCGGGAACATTCATTAGCTGGAGAATTTTCTTTGGAACAGCCTCTAAATTATCAAGTAACACAAAAATATTCAGCCTTTATGAATATTGCAAACAAAACTAGACGAAAATGAAACAAAACTCCCTAAGGCACATTGCAAAAATACGAAAGGTAAAGGGTAAGAATTGTACTTTCAATTCCAAGCTTTTCTATGACTGCGTCAAATTTCCGATTGAGTTCGTCAGTCCAGACAATTCTTGTTTTCTTTGCCATAGACATACCACTGGTATCCACATCCTTGTCGATTGCCTCCCCATTTTTCCTCTTCCTCAAGGATTTGCTGTTTCCTAAAGCTACACCGAAATCTGATGTTTCTGGTGATTTGTGGTGGCATTCACATTCACACGAGTGTTCTACTCTCATCTTTCGGATGATCACATGCTTAAATATAAGTTCTATGTCCTTTCTTTCAATCGGCTTAATTAAGCAATCACATGCTCCTTCAGTGAGACACTTGATGACAATATTATTGTCGTCCTCGCTTGACATCATCACTGCATATTATATTCTAGTTAAAGACAAAGCTATGAAGATAAACCGAAACATATGATATTACGGTTTAATTTATGTATAATGGACTGATACTTACTGACCACAGGTATATCCATTTCTGCTAACATGTGTTTAAGCAGCTCCAAACCATCCATATTGGCCATATGTACACTACTCAAAACGATATCAAATTTGTTTCTGGCAGCTTGTAGAGTAGACAATACGTTCTCAGCTTGAAGCTTACTATATGTGGTAACTGAAATACCATACAGATAAAACCAGTTATTATGTGTCCAACTCACATAATCAAAACCAGTTATGTAATTATCAAGAACGAAACATAGAACAATTACTAAGGTTGATTACCTTGATAGAGAAGTTCTTTAAGCAACTTTTCAATATGTTGAAGAAACTCAGGATCATCATCAGTAACCAAAACCCGAACACCTTCCGGAAACTTCTCTGGTAGCCCTTCATTGGTAGGGTTTTCTTTCTTCACCACTTCATGTTGTTGTGTTTCTTGTGAACTTTCTTCTAAACCTCTACTCATTATTCTTCAATATATATATATATATATATATATATATATATATATATATATATATATCTAAAAACAATTTAAAAAAATATCAAAAAAAAGAAAACGATGGTTATTACAATTCAGGACTAAAAATAATCAGGATTTGTTTACTCTTTAATATGGATCTAAGTCTCCTCGGATTCCATGTAACACTAGGAGAAGAAAACAATATGAAAACTAGCAGTTCCTTTACGAAGGAATCTCTGAGAAAATGGTACTCTTAAGTTTTTTACCTCTGAAAATACCAAATTTACTGCTTTATAGTTGCCCTTTTTACCGCGCAAGTAAAAAAATTTTCTCCTTTTAGTCAATTAGGATATACAAGAATCCCTTAAAAAAGGGAATTTTGTTTCTGGTAAACCGACTTATGATAGGTTTCCTAGAACAAGAAAATACCCGCACAAAAAAGGGTAGGGTGCTAATTATAGTGCTTGCTTGGGGCGCAAGTATAGAAGATTTCCTACATATATATAACTGGATTTCTCTTTACTATAGAGAGGCCGGTTTGTGCACTGTAATAACTGAAGAATAATAGAGGTTTAAGAGAGGTTGTCAATGGAGATGAAGAGAACAACAATTGGAGGAAAAGGGTCATCTCTTACTTCATCATCCGTTTACTTCATTGCAAATGGAGTCAGTTAGGTAAAAATCGATGCATCGATACTTGAAAAATTAATATCTTCATCAGAATCACTACCTCTTTCAGAAAAACCACTGCTCAATATCTCAAACCCTGTTAGAAACTTAACAGCAATAGAAGCACGTGCATGTCTTGTTGTTCTTGTAAACAAACTTATCATCACCAAAATTGGAATTCGTTCTGTTCTTCCCATTCTCATTACTGATGCCCTAAATGGAGAAGGGGGCCGTTTAATGGCAACTGCAAGATGAAACTTAGCTTATATAAAGACAACTCTCTTTATTGATGTTTAGAAAATCTCTCAAAACTAAACACAAGCTCTAATCTTGCTCATATGATCAACCACAACTTTGGTGATCATATATATATAGAACTATGAATTCCTTTTCCTAGTCCTATTACCTTATTACATGTCTTTCCTTTTCTTAGAACTAGATGACTTCTAATTCCCTTAGGATTACATCAATTTCCTAATCTTGTCCTAACCAGCTTGTTAGTGACTTTTATGTTGAAGTTTAACCAAAATTCTCCCCGTTAAGCTTCAACCTTACCCGTGAAATATCTTGTACTCCAATCAGTTGTCTCATTTCTTCAAACTTGATCCGAGCTAATGCATTTGTCAATATATCTGCTTTCTGCTCAGTTCCAGGTATGTGTTCTACGTTAATGATCTCCTTCTCGATGCATTCTCGTATGAAATGATACCTTTTTTGAATGTGTTTCGTCTTCCCATGAAACACTGGATTTTTAGTGAGTGCAATTGCAGACTTATTATCAATCTTGATAAGAACTTTTTCAGGTTCTCTTCCTTCGATTCCACCCAACAGTTCTTGAATCCATATTGATTGTTTAGCTGCTTCTGTTGCATCCATAAACTCAGCTTCACAGGATGAGAGAGCTACTGTGTCTTGCTTCTGTGAGCACCATGTGATAGGTGCATCTCCTAGGTAGAAGATATGACATGTCGTACTCCTTCCATCGTCTTGGTCAATATTATGACTGTTGTCACTATACCCAACAATTCCTTTTGATCCTCCTCGACCATACTTCAATCCGCAGCTGATTGTTCCTCTTAGATATCTCAATATCTGCTTTATTACATCACCATGAGACTTGCGTGGACTCTGCATATAACGGCTTGCTACTCCCACTGAGAAAGCCAAGTCTGGTCTTGTGTGTAACAGTATCTAAGGCAGCCAACATTTCTTCTATAACTGGACCAATCTCACTTCGTCTTGTACCTTGAACTTTAGTCCAAACTCCATTGGTATCTTAATTGGATTACAGTTTCAAGTCCTGCTTCTTTCAAGAATTCTCCTTGCATAACTTCTTGTTTAATCTGAATCTCAGCTGGATATCAACGAAACCAAGTCTGTTTCTGTTGATTGAAATAATTTCTTCTCTACATGCTTGTGTCCATTTAGTCGAGACCATGCTTCCTGAAAATTCCTTGGTTCATCAGTAACAGAAAGTAGCATAAATCACATTCTCTGCAGCTTGAAGAACATAATCCTCCAGATCTGTGGCTTTTGTATTTTGGTCTTGTTGATTTTCGCAGTGGAATGGGTTGAGTTATTTTATCGATCTCCGCTCTCTTCTTCTTCTTCTTCGACTTCTCGTTAGTCTCATGTTTTCATTATGCTCTTCTTCTTCTTGATTAACAACATTGTTCCATTGGTATTGATGATTATGGGTCCCTTCGCCTTCATCAATTACTTGACCCCATCTCGCAGGAAACATTCCTGGATCCGTACTTGGTCCATCATTAGTTTCTTTTCCAGTTCCAGTTTGGCTTTTTCATCGAATACCACATCGACACGACACTCTTTCGTTGTTGGATTGAATAATCTTAAGCTTGGATCCGGCTCAATTCCGATTCACAAGAGTCTGAGATCGATCATCCAGTTTCTTAAGTTGCAGAATCAACTTTGTATGCTTTGCAACCAAACACTCTTAAATATCTATGTTTTCTCTTTCACAAACCATATGGAGTCTCTTTCAGAGCTTTCGTAGGTATCCTGTTTATTAGGTTATGTGGAGTGTCGGACACGCTTCGCCCCATAGATATTAGGAGGTACCTGCATAGCCGGAAAGAACCAAAGCTTATGTATCCGAACCTTGCGTGCCACGTCCATGTCTGCGTTCCAGTATCATATTCAGACAATGGCCTTCCAATCATAGAAAGATCTTGTAGAGCGATTCGGTGAGCGTGAGACTCGAACTAAAAGTCTTCCACGTGGGTCATGAAACGGGTGAGATCTTGTTCGCATAAAATCACATCCAACTTCTGTAGCTTGTCCTAAACTTAGAATGTTGCTTGTAAGTTTGGGATGAAGTAGATGTTTGTGACAAGCTTCTGTTCTCCTCGGTCTTGCTCTGAAATAGAATTGATCATTTCCCTTCAATTTCTAAAGAAGATCCATCACCAAACTTCACTTGTCCTTTGATTTTCTCATTGAGTTCAGAAAAGTAGTGTCTCTTACCAGTCATGTGATTGCTGGCTCCATTATCTAAATACCAGATTCCTTCTTCTCCATCCTTTGATTCGTAGTTCTTTCGTATTAGTTTCCCTTCGTTTAAGAATACAACTTCGTGCATGAAAAGAGTTGTATCTTCTTCCCTTGTTTCATTCTTGTTTGTTTCTTCCATCTTTTGTATTCTTTCAGGGCATACAGAGGAGAAGTGTCCTGGTTTATCACATCTGTAACAAATAATGTTTGATCTATCCTTCTTTTCTTTCCCTTGGTTTTGATCATTCTGACTTGTTGTTCTATCTTGTGAGTTAAACCTTCCTCCCCTTCCTCGGCCTCTGTTTCCTCTTCCACCTCTTCCACGACCTCTTCCTCTTGTCGCAGAGTTTTGTTGGTAAGAGTTTGTGTACAAGAGTTTTCCTTGAGTTTCTCCATTGTTTTCTTCATCAAGGATTCTTTCTTCATATTCTTTCAATCTTCCAATTATATCTTCATAGCTAGCCTTCTTTAAATATAAGACTTGTTCGAGAGAAGCTATGATATGAATATACTTGGATCTTGGTAAACTATTGAGAAACTTCTTTACCAGTTTATCTTCATCAATGGATTGTCCACGTGACGCAGCTTTTGAGGCTATCTCTGATAGATTTACTGCAAAGCTATCAATAGTATCAGTGTCTTTCATCTTCACTCTTTCAAATTCAGACATTAAGGTTTGCACATAGCAAAGGGCTTGAAAGCTTAGAGGCTCTGATTTTGACATGTATCAACACAAAATGAGAAGCACATAGCAAAGGGCTTGAAAGCTTAAAGGATGCAAACTGAAATTATTCTTTGGGCTAAGAGTACCATACCGTGTCTGCTTCTCTTTGCTTGATTTTAATTGAATTCATAGATCAATTCACAGCAAGAGTTGTCTTCCTACAAAAATCAAACTTAAGCCCTTTAACCAGATCTTGTTTATATTTCCAACTCTCTCTCTCTCTCTCTCTCTCTCTCTCTCTCTCGGCAGTAAATTTTTGAAAAGAATAAACTTCAGATTGCATGATTTTCTTTAGCCCTGGCCTGAATCAAAACTCCAAAATTCTAAAACAACAATAATCAATAAATGATACCCCAATCCAGAAAGCTACAAACAAGATCCATCCTTGGTTAATCTCTCGAAGAAATTTTCAGTCTCTTTTGATCTCTTTATTTTTTCAGCTACCTAATATAAGCAGAGAAGGGAATAAGAGAGAGAAATTAGAAAGGAAGGGAAGATGGGGAAAAAAAAATCCTCTCCCCGAAAGAAGATCGAGATTGAGTTTCCTCGGTCTTAAATTTTTATCTTCCAAAACATGACATGTGTCCTGCTGCATGTTTAGCTATTTTGGCACGCAAGCATGTCATTAAACTACCAACTGCTCCTCTAAGAACAACCTTATTTTTGCTTTTGGGCAGACTCATAATGTCAAAAGCATTTTATCATTTTAATTTGGGTCTCTTAAGCATTCTACCTCTAAAGGGTCGAGCTAAACCCGATAAATTTAAGATGTTAACATCAGCCTCGTCAGTATCCATGTTTTTAGGAGGAATGTAATTGTGAGTTTTAACTAATGACCTAGGTTTGTATCTGGAAAACTGTTTACTTCTCTTCAATAGAAGATCCCTAAAATGTCTTGTGATCAAAGATAATGACGTTTCAAGATCTTCATCTGATGAATCAGTCTTAGAAAGATCACCCTCAGAGATACAAACATTTTTACTTTTATCAAGTAAATTAGTGTTCTTTTGTGCTTTGAAGGTAACATCCTTTTCGTTTTTGGATGTATGCTCATGATCAAAGATCTTTAGCTTTCCAACCATCGTATTTTGGGAGAGAGCATCAAGGTTATTTCCTTCAACGATGGCATGCTTCTTAGAATCGTATATAGATGGCAGCGATCTGAGAATTTTCATCACAATGTCCTTTTTAGGAATAGTCTTACCCAATGCAAAAGATGCATCAACAATTTCAGACACTTTTTGATTAAACTCATCAAATGACTCTTCATCTGCCATACAAAGGTTTTCCCAATCGGAATTTAGGTTTTGAAGCCTAGCTTCCTTTTCACTGGAATTCCCTTCGAATACGGTTTCTAAGATATCCCAAGCATCTTTAGACCGAGTGCACGTAGTCACATAGTGCTGAAGATCTAGGATAATGGCATGTGTGATGGCATTCAAACCGTCAGAGTTTTTCTTTGCAGCAAGTATCTCAGCAGCGTCATATGCACCAATATCCATAGGAACGGTCGCATTCCCTACTTCCACAACAGGAACATCATAGCCATTAACTACATAAACCCATGATTGAAAATCACGCGCTTGAAGAAAGGCACGCATAGCAATTTTGCACCAAAATTAATTTGATCCATCGAAGACGGGTGGTACGTTTATAGAGATAGCACTCCTGTCCATATCAGAGCGCTACAAACACAGACCTATGAGGTCTTTAATGTGTTTGCCTAATTACCATTTGAAAATGCGGCGGGTCTAACAACCACACCCAACAATTCTTTTGGCAATCTGAGAGGACTTACTCCAATACACTTTCTAGAGAATCAACTAGAAAGTCAGACTCAATCTAGAGTAAAGTATATCAAAGAGATTTAATATCTCTAACTGTTAATTCAATTCGCACTCAGCAAATAGAAATCTGCGAGCCCGATTGAATATAAGAGGAGTTACTTGAACGGTACCAAAGACCAATATTCAAGTGTCAATCAATGTAAATCAACAACCAAAGGTTGGATATTCTAATTGATTGATCTTAACGCACAACGTGTGATATTTCAATTATATAACAAAATATAATGCGGAAAATAAATAAAACAGACACCATAATTTTGTTAACGAGGAAACCGCAAATGCAGAAAAACCCAAGGACATAGTCCAGGTTGAACACCACATTGTATTAAGCCGCTACACACACTAGCCTACTACCAATTAACTTCGGAATGGACTGTAGTTGAACCCTAATCAATCTCATACTTATTCAAGGTACATTTGTGCTCCTTACGTCTCTGGTCCCAGCAGGATACTACGTACTTGATTCCCTTAGTTTATCTCACCCACAACCAAGAGTTGCTACGACCCAAAGTCGAAGACTTGATAAACAAATCTGTCTCACACAGAAAAGTATATAGGATTGAATAAATCTATCTCCCACAGAAATACCCAAGAGTTTTTGTTCCAATCTATTGATAAATCAAGGTGAACATGAACCAATTGACAAACCGGACTTATATTCCCGAAGAACATCCTAGTATTATCAATCATCTCACAAACGATGAGATGAAGATGTTTGTGATTACTTTTTATCTTGCCTATCGGAGAAATTAATCCCAAGTCAATTATTTCAATTGTACTCAATACGATAGAATCGGGAAAGATTAGAACACACAATTACAAGAGAAATAGTTGGTTCTGGCTTTACAATCCCAATGAAGTCTTTGAAGTCGTTAATCTACAGGGTCTCGATAGAAACCTAAGGTTAAAGGAGAATCAACTCTAGTTATGCAACTAGTAACACAGAGAAAGTGTGGGGATTAGATTTCCCAGTTGCTATAGTTCTCATTTATATAGTTTTCAAATCAGGGTTTGCAATCCAAGTTACCTTGGTAACAAAGCATTCAATATTCACCGTTAGATGAAAAACCTGATTCAACCAAGCTAATATATTTCAACCGTTAGATCGAACTTAGCTTGTTACACACAAAATAAATGTACCCTCATTTAGGTTTATGTAACCGTACCTAAACGTGTACACCATGTTGGTTCACAAATAGTTAACCGAGGTTAGCCATATGATTACTCTCATATCAACCTTATTCATCTCAACCATAACTAGTGCAAATGAATCAAATGAAACTAGTTAAAGAGCCATTCAATTTTTATATTCTCATAGAAATATACAAGAACATAATTGAAGAAAAATCAATTTGATTCACTCGAATCAATACATAAACATTATAGTCACGGTTTGCAAAGATTGCATTCCTTATATTTATAAATGTTTAGGTTCATGTACAACCGATTTTATAAAGAAACCACTTAAGTATGCATACAGGTATGCGTACTTAACCATATTTGAGTTTGTTTTAGTTTTCAAACTCAGCAGAAATTCACGGACGTGAACTTTCTGCCAGTATGCGTACGGGTACGCATACTTTAGTAACTGGTTTGAGTTGGTTTTGATTTCCAAACTCAGCAGAAATTCACGGACGTGAACTTCTGCCAGTATGTTTACGGTTACACATACTTAGCCAGTCTCCATCAAGCATTTAGTACACACACAAGTATGTATACATTTGGTTCCCGGTTTTGGACTTATACACAAATGTGCGAACACATTATATGCTTATATCCAAAGACGGTTACATGATTCTAAGATCTTTATTTCAATCATTGAAACATTCTTAGAGGATGATAATAGCCGTTTTCACACACTATTAGCATCAAACCAATTTTCAAGATATTGAAATAATCATTATCGAAACATTCTAAGTCTACACCAAATGATTGTATCACACAAACCATGTAAGATGTTACTCGGCAATTTTCTCATGATATAAGATGAACTTGGTCGAAGCAAAAGCTTGCCAACACATATTTTGAAAAATATGTAAACGATATAATTTTAGCTCGACATAAACCAAAAGAGGGTGGTGCCCAGAAACAGTTTTTTGTTTATCGTGTTGCCAATTTCGATGGGCTAAATCTAATGTCAGCCATATGGCTTGGTCTAGACCCACTTAGCTCCTGCTTTCTTTAATTTAAGGAGCATAAGGCTGGTTCTAAGCACACAGTAGTACACACTCTATGATTCAGAATATCACACCGACCGACCTCTCTCTTATTTCCCCCAAACTTAAAACCCTAAAACTACCTGGATCAGTCCAGTAATGTTGAATGGTGATAATGAGAGGTTTGGCCATAAAAATGTCAAACTCTAGTTGCTGAAGTTAAATAGGTCCATTTTTTGGGTGGGAATCTGGTAATGGAGGAAGGAACCCTCACATGCAGTGGAGCCACAATCACATTACGATTTCTTCTTGTAATACAAAATTAAAATTGTTCTTGATTTCTTTCTTTGGCTGGCTCTTTTTTTGCCTTAAATTTAGGGTTTATTCGGTAAGATTTAGGGCTTGCTTGTCTCTGGCTGCTTTGATTATTTTGTTGTTTACCACTGCTGTTGCGAGAGGAAGAGGTTCAAGGGGTCGTGGTGATGCAGCGACACCAACTGGTGTTAGAGGAAGGGGTTCAACAGATGGTGGTGCTACAGGAAGAGGTTCAACGGGTGGTGGACCTGGTGGTGCTGCTAGAACTATATTCCATATATGTAGCTTTAACAGCTATGGGTAATTCTATATGCCTAGATTCTTTTGCAAATGATTGTAATTCATAATCAATTTTATGGGTAATTCTATACGAGGGATGTTTTTTTTGTTAGGCAAATGATCTATGTATCATAAAAGGATGAAGCTTTTGGATAATGGGTGCTTATGGCTTTTAGTATATTTTTCATGTCTTAAAAAACTTTTCTGTTCACTCTTTAAATTGTTATGAATTACAACTGAATTATAAATACAGGGTGATTTTTTGGAAGTAGTCTGGTTGGGATGTTATGCTATACCTTACTAGGACTATGTATAGGAGACTGGGAGTTTGTTCTGTTATTGGTCTTGCTTACCTTTAACTTTGCCTAAATATAAATGTTATAAGTTATGTCTTCTGCTTTCGTGTTTTGTTCTTGGAAATGAGATTGGTTCAAGAGATTGACCAGTCTGATTTAGACTTGAAATTTAGTTAATTTGCTTGTCGTGTCAATCATAAGATCAGTTGGCATGGATACAGAGCATGAACTGTATTAATTGTTGTGTATATCATGAAGAAGGTGATATCGACTTTTTGTTTGTTGCGTCATTGTGTGTATATATAATGAAAAAATTGATATCACCTTTTTTTTTTTTTTTGTAATATGAACTGTATGGTTGGATGATCTATATCATCGAGGTGAATTAACTATTGATTGCATACCAAATAGTTCGTGTGAATTTGTTCTCTTCTTTGTACTTATTAATCATATGAAAATTGTGCAGGCACTAATTGGGTGCATAAACATTCCCAGCCGGAAGTCTCGTCTCAAACTATGCAGAGCATTAGGGTCACATAAGGCTCTAGAGTGGGATTCCCAATTAGGATGCCTAGCAGTTTTCCTGGAAGGCAGCCCAAGGCTTCGATGTACAATGATACCGAGACAAAAGGAATTTTTTTGCGAGAGTAAGGCAGAACCTTATCCATTTCGTTTCTTAATCAGGTGAGCTCTTTTGTTACCCAACTTGATGTTCTTTCGGTTATTAATATGTTAATTAGAATTTTTGGTAATTTATACTTATTTATTTAGGTTCTTTGGATCAAGTCCCATAAAGTAAACTAAGATTTAGTTGTATGGTTGGAATGTGAATAGGTGGAACTATACTGATCTTGAGTATTTTGATTTGGCCTATATCTCTTCTTGTAGTTTTATCTCTAGCCATGGCCATTACGTCTATACAGTATAGATGCACATGCACTAACATAAAACTATTTTACAGATAGAAATCAGTGTTTACGATGCTAGTTGAGTTCACCAATGATCAAACTCCGAGCTAAGTATCTTAGGCTGTTCTCGCTCCTAAAATCATGTACGTTAGCCGGTTCACAGGCTCAAACTGGATGTATTGCTTATTTAGTGTAGAAGTTCCTTTCTAATTTCGAGTCTGGCTTTTGTGTTGATTAGAGTCTTGTCTTTTCGCTAATATGCTGAATTTTCTTCAGTGTCTAACAGGCTGTTTTCTGAACAGTTGGTTCCTCTTCTTCTTTTTTGAGTTTTGAGGGATTCCCAATTTATACATATGGTTTCCATCCTTTGTTCCAGTTGAAATTATCGTAAAGAATCACTTTTGGTATTTTCAGTGGATGTGCTTTGATGAGAATTACCGGTTAGGTAGGTGACTAATGACAATGAGCGAGGCGGATTCCAACATAAAAAGAAAAGATTAGCATATATAGTTTATGTCTATTTGATCAGAGAAACACAACCCAGGTTTAACTTTCTATAACTGTTTGCAGGTACAAATTTGGGGAGGAAAGCAGTTATGTCAGATAGATTTCGAAGGAAGCTCAAGAATTGTGATAGCAGCATTAATCACTGGATAAAAGCTAAGCATTACAAGAGAACTCACTACACGTACCGAAATTAGTGACTCCACTTCTAAATATGCTGTAGTTAATTCATTACAAGAGAATTCAATTCTGGGCTACAGTTATCCATCTTGGGCGTCTACAGTTTGCTTGTGAACATTTCTTGGACATTTAGAAGCAAAAACACAGGTCGGTTTCATAGTTATACATTACGTTTCTGTGTTTCTTTGGTATCTTTCCGAAAGAACGTTTTGTAAATGAATACTAGTACTTAGTTGTGAACCGACTGTTGTAGTATCCATGTTATAAAATGTCAATAATAGGGATCTCATGGGCTATAAAACCATTCAGTTAGTTAATTTTTTGTCTATTTTGATAGAATTTTTCTTTGTTATTAATAGTTTTGACCAGCCTTTTTTGCAATATACAAATAAACGTAATTGAATAATTCTCATATTTCGTTTTGAACAGTTTCAGTAGGAACTTGCTCCTGATTCTGCAACATGTAAATTACAGAACCAAGTTTGTATGCCAACTGTCTTATATTTTTACTTTTTAGCCAAGCTGCAGTCTTCTCATTTAATTTGCCATTTCAGAGAATAATTACGGCAAGCTAAGAATTTACTGCAATAAAATTTAAGCAAAAGATATTGCTGGCTACATCAGCAAACATGACCCATAAAACCACTCTCAAACTATACAATTGTAAAAAGGGCAGGATGAATAATACAATTATCTTTTCTTTTCTGTATCTTTGTACAGGTCAGACGTATTAACAAACTACCCTAACTAATGAAAAAAGAATGCAATCTAGATAGACCCCCTAACTAATAAAGAAAGAGCAAAAAAAAAAAAAGCTCGGCTGGTAGGCATACCAAGAACTACCCCAACTCTTTCAAACTGATAACGATCACAAAGATGCGGCTAGCCAAAAATCCACGATAGCCTCCTTATAAAAACGCAGCTGGTGCATAACAAGAACTACCCCAACTCTTTCAGACTGATAACGATCACCAAGATGCTGACTAGCTAAAAGAAATCCAATGATACCTCCTTACAAAATCACCACTGGCCAGCAGCATCTAAAAAAGTTCCACACTTCCAATATTGCAGTAAGTTAGAAACAATGTTAGTCTTCAGACTTAGTTTCATCATCTTCAAACTTCATTTCATCATCTTCAAACTTAGTTTCTGTTTGGGGTTCCATCCCTTCCATCTGTGGTGGCTTTAACAACTGCGCTCCTGCTAAAGTCTCAAAGTGGTGATTATTTTGGCTCAGAATAAGGTTATATGAGTGTCCGTGGTTATTTTTTTGGCTATCAAGAAGACGATACCGGTCAGTGACTGGAGGGGGGTATATACTGTTCGACGTATCTAAATCTGAACCGGCATAAGGTGGTTGCTGCCTCCATTTCATGCAGTTCTCATCAATGGAGCCCTGAAAACTTTGCTCATGATGAATCATATTGTTCGTCGGAAAGTTAGGTAAATTTAGAGTACTGTCTATACTATGATAACTTGGGAGAAATTCAGCCGTCATGTAGTTCGTCTTTAGATCACCTCCAGAATAAGGTTGGTTACGCCTATTGAAGGTTTCTATGGCATTATAATCTTGGCCATTCAGAAACAGTTGCTGCTCCATCAGTCCCGGCAGATTGTTCATATAATGATCTCTCATCTGGGACTGATGAGGTATATAACCAGCTTTTGTCACAAACTCAGAATAATCTGGTCCGAACCTGCCATTGCTTAGTAAAGAAGGGTCAATTGTGCGCGTTGGTCTCCCTAGTTGACCATCCTGCATACCGTGATTTTGAAATTTATTTGAGTACTGGATACCGCCATGCAATAAAGGTGCCAAGTGTGATTCTGGTTGATTCATAGGCGTATTCAGATTACATGCAGGATAGCCTTGTGATTTTCTATAACTCTGGCGGTATTTCTGTGATAGGAATAATATGTAAGGTAAAAGATAAAGGCAAGCATATCCGGTGAACTAACCTTAAAAGGAAAATCAAACATAACCAAGGACATACCTGAAGGTGGCTAGCAACATGTTCTCTTTTAAGCCCGGGAACATTCATTAGCTGGAGAATTTTCTTTGGAACAGCCTCTAAATTATCAAGTAACACAAAAATATTCAGCCTTTATGAATATTGCAAACAAAACTAGACGAAAATGAAACAAAAGACTCCCTAAGGCACATTGCAAAAATACGAAAGGTAAAGGGTAAGAATTGTACTTTCAATTCCAAGCTTTTCTATGACTGCGTCAAATTTCCGATTGAGTTCGTCAGTCCAGACAATTCTTGTTTTCTTTGCCATAGACATACCACTGGTATCCACATCCTTGTCGATTGCCTCCCCATTTTTCCTCTTCCTCAAGGATTTGCTGTTTCCTAAAGCTACACCGAAATCTGATGTTTCTGGTGATTTGTGGTGGCATTCACATTCACACGAGTGTTCTACTCTCATCTTTCGGATGATCACATGCTTAAATATAAGTTCTATGTCCTTTCTTTCAATCGGCTTAATTAAGCAATCACATGCTCCTTCAGTGAGACACTTGATGACAATATTATTGTCGTCCTCGCTTGACATCATCACTGCATATTATATTCTAGTTAAAGACAAAGCTATGAAGATAAACCGAAACATATGATATTACGGTTTAATTTATGTATAATGGACTGATACTTACTGACCACAGGTATATCCATTTCTGCTAACATGTGTTTAAGCAGCTCCAAACCATCCATATTGGCCATATGTACACTACTCAAAACGATATCAAATTTGTTTCTGGCAGCTTGTAGAGTAGACAATACGTTCTCAGCTTGAAGCTTACTATATGTGGTAACTGAAATACCATACAGATAAAACCAGTTATTATGTGTCCAACTCACATAATCAAAACCAGTTATGTAATTATCAAGAACGAAACATAGAACAATTACTAAGGTTGATTACCTTGATAGAGAAGTTCTTTAAGCAACTTTTCAATATGTTGAAGAAACTCAGGATCATCATCAGTAACCAAAACCCGAACACCTTCCGGAAACTTCTCTGGTAGCCCTTCATTGGTAGGGTTTTCTTTCTTCACCACTTCATGTTGTTGTGTTTCTTGTGAACTTTCTTCTAAACCTCTACTCATTATTCTTCAATATATATATATATATATATATATATATATATATATATATCTAAAAACAATTTAAAAAAATATCAAAAAAAAGAAAACGATGGTTATTACAATTCAGGACTAAAAATAATCAGGATTTGTTTACTCTTTAATATGGATCTAAGTCTCCTCGGATTCCATGTAACACTAGGAGAAGAAAACAATATGAAAACTAGCAGTTCCTTTACGAAGGAATCTCTGAGAAAATGGTACTCTTAAGTTTTTTACCTCTGAAAATACCAAATTTACTGCTTTATAGTTGCCCTTTTTACCGCGCAAGTAAAAAAATTTTCTCCTTTTAGTCAATTAGGATATACAAGAATCCCTTAAAAAAGGGAATTTTGTTTCTGGTAAACCGACTTATGATAGGTTTCCTAGAACAAGAAAATACCCGCACAAAAAAGGGTAGGGTGCTAATTATAGTGCTTGCTTGGGGCGCAAGTATAGAAGATTTCCTACTATATATATAACTGGATTTCTCTTTACTATAGAGAGGCCGGTTTGTGCACTGTAATAACTGAAGAATAATAGAGGTTTAAGAGAGGTTGTCAATGGAGATGAAGAGAACAACAATTGGAGGAAAAGGGTCATCTCTTACTTCATCATCCGTTTACTTCATTGCAAATGGAGTCAGTTAGGTAAAAATCGATGCATCGATACTTGAAAAATTAATATCTTCATCAGAATCACTACCTCTTTCAGAAAAACCACTGCTCAATATCTCAAACCCTGTTAGAAACTTAACAGCAATAGAAGCACGTGCATGTCTTGTTGTTCTTGTAAACAAACTTATCATCACCAAAATTGGAATTCGTTCTGTTCTTCCCATTCTCATTACTGATGCCCTAAATGGAGAAGGGGGCCGTTTAATGGCAACTGCAAGATGAAACTTAGCTTATATAAAGACAACTCTCTTTATTGATGTTTAGAAAATCTCTCAAAACTAAACACAAGCTCTAATCTTGCTCATATGATCAACCACAACTTTGGTGATCATATATATATAGAACTATGAATTCCTTTTCCTAGTCCTATTACCTTATTACATGTCTTTCCTTTTCTTAGAACTAGATGACTTCTAATTCCCTTAGGATTACATCAATTTCCTAATCTTGTCCTAACCAGCTTGTTAGTGACTTTTATGTTGAAGTTTAACCAAAATTCTCCCCGTTAAGCTTCAACCTTACCCGTGAAATATCTTGTACTCCAATCAGTTGTCTCATTTCTTCAAACTTGATCCGAGCTAATGCATTTGTCAATATATCTGCTTTCTGCTCAGTTCCAGGTATGTGTTCTACGTTAATGATCTCCTTCTCGATGCATTCTCGTATGAAATGATACCTTTTTTGAATGTGTTTCGTCTTCCCATGAAACACTGGATTTTTAGTGAGTGCAATTGCAGACTTATTATCAATCTTGATAAGAACTTTTTCAGGTTCTCTTCCTTCGATTCCACCCAACAGTTCTTGAATCCATATTGATTGTTTAGCTGCTTCTGTTGCATCCATAAACTCAGCTTCACAGGATGAGAGAGCTACTGTGTCTTGCTTCTGTGAGCACCATGTGATAGGTGCATCTCCTAGGTAGAAGATATGACATGTCGTACTCCTTCCATCGTCTTGGTCAATATTATGACTGTTGTCACTATACCCAACAATTCCTTTTGATCCTCCTCGACCATACTTCAATCCGCAGCTGATTGTTCCTCTTAGATATCTCAATATCTGCTTTATTACATCACCATGAGACTTGCGTGGACTCTGCATATAACGGCTTGCTACTCCCACTGAGAAAGCCAAGTCTGGTCTTGTGTGTAACAAGTATCTAAGGCATCCAACATTTCTTCTATAACTCGTTGGACCAATCTCAGCTTCTTCTTGTACCTTTGAAACTTTAAGTCCAAACTCCATTGGTATCTTAATTGGATTACAAGTTTCAAGTCCTGCTTCTTTCAGAATTCTCCTTGCATAAGCTTCTTGTTTAATCTGAATCTCATCTGGATTATCAACTAGAAACCAAGTCTTGTTTCTGTTGATTGAAATAATTTCTTCTCTACATGCTTGTGTCCATTTAGTCGAGACCTTTGCTTCCTGAAAATTCCTTGGTTCATCATTAACAGAAAGTAGCATAATATCACATTCTTCTGCAGCTTGAAGAACATAATCCTCCAGATACTGTGGCTTTTGTATTTGTCTTGTTGATTTTCGCAGTGGAATGGGTTGAGTTATTTTATCGATCTCCTCTTCTTCTTCTTCTTCTTCTTCTACTTCTTCGTTATTCTCAGTGTTTTCATTATTCTCTTCTTCTTCTTGATTAACATCATTGTTTCCATTGGTATTGATGATTATGGGTCCTTCGCCTTCATCAATTACTTGACCCCATCTCATGTGAAACATTCCTGGATCCGTACTTGGTCCATCATTAGTTTCTTTCCAGTTCCAGTTTGCTTTTTCATCGAATACCACATCTCGACTCACTATCACTCTTTTCGTTGTTGGATTGAATAATCTGTAAGCTTTGGATCCAGGCTCAATTCCTAGATTCACAAGAGTCTGAGATCGATCATCCAGTTTCTTAAGAGTTGCAGAATCAACTTTTGTGTATGCTTTGCAACCAAACACTCTTAAATGATCTATGTTTGGTTTTCTCTTTCACAAACTTTCATATGGAGTCATGTCTTTCAGAGCTTTCGTAGGTATCCTGTTTATTAGGTATGTGGAGTGTCGTACAGCTTCTCCCCATAGATAATTAGGTACCTGCATAGCCTTTAAAGAACCAAAGCTTATGTATCCTAACCTTGCGTGCCACTTCCATGTCTGATCTTCCAGTATCATATTCATACACAATGGCCTTCCAATCATGAGAATTATCTTGTAGAGTCTATTCTGTGAGCGTGAGACTCTAACTAAAAGTCTTCCACGTGGGTCATGAACTGTTAGATAATCTTGTCGCATTCTAAAATCACATCCAACTTCTGTAGCTTGTCCTAAACTTAGAATGTTGCTTTGTAAGTTTGGGATGAAGTAGATGTTTGTGACAAGCTTCTGTTCTCCGGTCTTGCTCTGAAATAGAATTGATCATTTCCCTTCAATTTCTAAAGAAGATCCATCACCAAACTTCACTTGTCCTTTGATTTTCTCATTGAGTTCAGAAAAGTAGTGTCTCTTACCAGTCATGTGATTGCTGGCTCCATTATCTAAATACCAGATTCCTTCTTCTCCATCCTTTGATTCGTAGTTCTTTCGTATTAGTTTCCCTTCGTTTAAGAATACAACTTCGTGCATGAAAAGAGTTGTATCTTCTTCCCTTGTTTCATTCTTGTTTGTTTCTTCCATCTTTTGTATTCTTTCAGGGCATACAGAGGAGAAGTGTCCTGGTTTATCACATCTGTAACAAATAATGTTTGATCTATCCTTCTTTTCTTTCCCTTGGTTTTGATCATTCTGACTTGTTGTTCTATCTTGTGAGTTAAACCTTCCTCCCCTTCCTCGGCCTCTGTTTCCTCTTCCACCTCTTCCACGACCTCTTCCTCTTGTCGCAGAGTTTTGTTGGTAAGAGTTTGTGTACAAGAGTTTTCCTTGAGTTTCTCCATTGTTTTCTTCATCAAGGATTCTTTCTTCATATTCTTTCAATCTTCCAATTATATCTTCATAGCTAGCCTTCTTTAAATATAAGACTTGTTCGAGAGAAGCTATGATATGAATATACTTGGATCTTGGTAAACTATTGAGAAACTTCTTTACCAGTTTATCTTCATCAATGGATTGTCCACGTGACGCAGCTTTTGAGGCTATCTCTGATAGATTTACTGCAAAGCTATCAATAGTATCAGTGTCTTTCATCTTCACTCTTTCAAATTCAGACATTAAGGTTTGCAGACGGGCTTCTTTAACTCGATCAGCTCCGAGATTACGTGCCTTTATTGCATCCCAAATTTTCTTTGAAGTTTCTTGTTCACCAACTTGTAGAACAAGACATTCTGGTATTGCTTGAAAGAGTAATCCAATGGCAACATTGTTTTTGTCTGGGTCCAATGTACCAGGATCAATTGTTTCCCAAACTTTGTAGATTTTCATCAGTACCTTCATTCTCATGGCCCATACTGTGTAGTTTGTGGCGTTGAGGATTGGAACTTGTATTGATGGTGGCGTGAACTGTTTTGCACCCACAATGGTGGTTTCGTTTTCCATGGCTCAGAAAACAAGCTCTGATACCAATTAATGGCAACTGCAAGATGAAACTTAGCTTATATAAAGACAACTCTCTTTATTGATGTTTATAAAATCTCTCAAAACTAAACACAAGCTCTAATCTTGATCATATGATCAACCACAACTTTGGTGATCATATATATATAGAACTATCACGATGGGAAAAATATACATATACAACTGGAGATTTACAACACTTCACTATACATCGTATAAAGTCCTATGTTTTACAACTGGTTTCAAAGAAAGAGTTGTCGTATATCATCACTACCAACCCTTAGGAACAAGGGGTTGCGTTAAGAAAACAAACGACAACTCCTTTAGCAAAACTGTTGTGACGACATTTAGGTATAACAACTTTGTTTCATAAGTATAGTGACTTAGACTATCACAATTCTCACAAGTGTTGTTGAAGAACACAAAAATATGATAATGAAAAATACGTTAGAGGGGAGATTCGAACATGAACCTAATGCATGGATGTATAACTCATCAACCATCCTTACAGTTCACAAGTTTAGGTTTTTTCTTTTTTTAATAGATACCTATAACAACACTTATAAGTGTTGTTGAAGTTAAAATATAGAATGTGGGAAAAAATTAGGTTTGGGGGATTCGACCCTGAGCCTCGTATATGGAAGTCTACACCACTAACCATACCTACACTATCACAAGTTCTGTAAAGTTGGTGGTTCTTTAATATACTATTATGACAACCCTTCATAAGCGTTGTAAAACAAAATATAATGCTCAAAGGCGACTGAGCCGCAAAGAGCGCGAAGCATTCTCTGTAACCATATATTTTCTTCTCTGTAAATAATCACATACATTCTATAAGACCACCCACTTTAAGCAAAACATGCAACTGGGGAATTATGGCAAAAGTATACCATCAAATTATAAGTTAGAAGGGAGGGAGCATATATATACGAATATAAGCAGATGTAGAGAAAATATGCACAAGTTGAGACCCAGGAAGAATTTAAGTGGGCAAATATAGCAACCATAACAACTGAAATGTCTCATTTTCTCTCCTCCTTCATCCGGCCTTGAGACCGACAATGAAATGATATATCATTTACATTGGCGGAGTTAAAAATGGTGTTATAAAAGTAACTGAGCTAGCATTTTATAACTAAGCACACAAATGGAGCTGTTAACTGTCTTTTTGCAAGAAAAATACTAGTATTAGTAAAGAAAATACAACCAGAGTATGCAAGCTGCATTCTTACAACCTGCAAACCTGTACATATGAGAACAGTGGTCTGCACTCTGCACGTTTCTGAAAAACATTACCATCTCCAAACCGATATTCACACACAAATGATGATAACAAAAGCAGCCCCGAATTACCAACAATAGAACATAGAGTTTGATAAGTGATAAATACACAAGCCAATACGCGCAGTCACATAGCACACACTGCAATACTGATATCAGCGAAAAAACACCCCATGTGCGGCAGTAGCATGGATACATCAAATATCGATAGAAGTGGCGAGTGATAGCAGCTACTGCTCCATACTCATTCTCAATAGAAGCATACTTCACAAAGAAATATCTTGCAATATTAATTAAAAACTCATACAGAACTACACACTCAGCTGTAGCAAGAAACTTGAGAATAGCAGTTGAAGTAGATTACTGAGAAGGCAAATAACACCAAATATTGCTAAAGTAAGAATACAATACCGTAAAAACAATAAACTACTGATCTAACTTGTGAACTTTTTTTTCTTCTTCTTTTTGTTCTTCTTCTTTGTCGGAACCACTATGGTATATTCCCCATCTTCTCTTAAGTAACTCTCGCTCTCGTCATCCATTTGGAAACCAAGAGTTGAAGTATCCACTGGTTGGAAATTTGTGTCATGCTTTTCATTGTATTCCTCTAATTCATGGAAACCCCTAGGCGGTGGTTTCACCATCACATACCAGTTAGATGTATTTGACTCTCAAGAATAGAAAACTTGTCGCGCTTGCTTTGCTAAAATGAATGGATCGTTACAGTATTGGTTCTTATGCTGCTTTAAATTGACTAATGTAAAGCCATCTTCTACCTTCACACCAAAATTGGTGTGAGCCCAATCACATTTGAATATTGGAATTTGAAACATATGATTGTAGTCCAACAATAGAATTTCTTCTAAAACACCGTAGAACCCACTAGCTTCTGACAATCCTGCAACTAAGGTTGTTGATTCAATTGAAACTCCACTGTTTTGTGTGACTCTCTTAACATCCTTCGTAATAAACCTAGTGTCATTGATAAGCAAGCCTTTATATGATATGCAGTTTTCTAACGGCCCATATGACAACCATTCTACCGTGTGTGATATTGGCATGCCTTGTTCAATTTGCATCTTAACCGACAAATGTATAATATCAGGACATAAGAATATAACTAAATTTGTTATCTAAGCATAAGAAGTTAGATTTATATGATGGTGTGCCTAACATGGATTGTTCTATGTGATAGAATGAAACAAAATCACACGCATTTGTGTTTTTTGTAGTAGTTTTCCGCAGCAGCAAAATGTCCAAGTGTTTAAACTATACTAAGATGCATAATCTGACTAAGAGTGGACTAAACATACCTTTTGTTGAAACCAATCTGAAAATGTGTCAGACTGTATGGAATTGAGTTGGTCTTCACTAGTAATTGCCCTCCCAGCAGGAGATTTTAACTCGTCCATATGCATAAGACAAAAATTAAAATTAGAAAATGAAGTATTAATTGACAACCATTTTTAATAAACGTGAACATCATACTTACATCATATATGGGTCAATTTCGGGTGTGTTAAAAAGCACATATCTGTGAGCTATCTTTAACTTCTCACTATCCATACGCACTTGGACACCTTTAGAAAGAGGACGTGCTGCCGGTGTGGAACCATTTTGAGTGTTTTCGTTACGCCTTTGCTTTACTCCTGTTTCAGCTGCTTGGGCCTTACGAATATCAAAATACCTAACACACTCCATTCCAAGATAACACTCGGCTATACAAGCTTCAGGTTGTGCATAATTCTTTACATATTCTTTGAATGTCTTCATATACCTAGGAAAGTCGAGTATGCAACAGTTACTAGTTAATTAAATATTAGTATCTCTAAGATACAAAGGGCATAACTTTCTACACGAAACCAAAAAACAGAAGTAATATAAATTAAATTGGCATACCTTTCAAATGGATACATCCAACGATATTGTACAGGTCCACATAATCGCACTTCTCGAGCTAGGTGAATTGTCAAGTGCATCATGACATCAAAAAGTGACGGAGGGAAGTACCTCTCCAACATACACAAAGTCTCAGCAACTTCTACTTCAAGTTCTATTAATCTATGGAGATCAACTGCCCTTTGGCATATTTCGTGAAAATAAGAACATAACCTGAAAATTGCCTCCCTTGGCCCTACAGGTAAAAGTCCTTGCAAAGCAACGGGTAATATTTGTTGCATAAGAACATGGTAATCATGAGCCTTAAGAACACCTAAGCAACCATCTTTTGAGAAATGCTTTCTAAGATCAGAACTAAAACCATATGGAACCTTTAAATTTCTCATCCTATTATAATATAGCCTTTTCCTTGTCATTTAAACAGTATGGTGCTGGTGGAAGGATCGTTTTTCCATTTATCTCTACTGGATGTAATTCTGGTCTTATTCCCATACTCTTCAGATCATTGCGGGACTTTAGACCGTCTTTTGTTTTGGACTTTATATTCAATATGGTACCAATAATACTCTCGCAAACATTTTTTTCTGTATGCATAACATCAATATTGTGCCGTAGTAATAAATCCTAGGAAGATGGAAAAACCTAACATTAGTAATTAATTCTATAAAGAAATAAAAGATCAGACATTTAATCTATGTGAAAGTTATAATGTCATGCTGTCGAATCTTAGGTAAGTAATTAATTCTATTATAATGTCATGCTGAAAAAAACAGAAACAAAATGCTCATTATACTGAAAATATACTATTATGTGTCAATTATGGTGCAATCAAACTGATGCTGCCGATGCTTTATCACATTGGGAAAAGTACTCAGATGCATTATACTTCCCAAACACTATATCAAAAGAACGAGTGTGCCATTTAGATTGCATTTGTTGATAATGTGAAGTTTAGAGGCTAACATGGTGCAAAGCAGAAGAACCCATAGCCAAATATCAACAAGTAAGTTTGAAGTTATGGAACTAACCTTCCAGTAAGGCAAGTCGAAGAATATTGACC
Organism: Papaver somniferum; assembly: GCF_003573695.1. Lineage (NCBI taxonomy): Eukaryota > Viridiplantae > Streptophyta > Magnoliopsida > Ranunculales > Papaveraceae > Papaver > Papaver somniferum. Next base: position 19,179,833 of record NW_020622934.1, on the reverse strand, counting down.
GTTTGTTAAACACCCGAAGTTCAGTTTCATCATCATTTGCACCAGAAATAGCCGCATCAGCAACAACATCCCTTTTCCGCTTCCCGCATTTAGAATTACCCACATTTGCACTTGCTGCCGCACTACTCTTGCCCTTATTCTTCTTCTTTTGCTCTTTCTTTTTCCTTATCTCCTCCTCGTTCTTCTCCTCTTTCCCAAAATCATTTGTAATACTATTTTGACATTCAAGTGCCGCAACACCAGACATAACAGGTGGCTTTTCCTTCCTCTCAATCTCTCCATTAAACCAGTCTTTTTTCTGCCGAAGAGGATGATTATGACGAAGAAATCTCCTATGATTCAAGTAGACAGTTTTACGACTAAATGCCAACCAGTTTGAAAGTGTATTTTCACCGCAAAGAGGACAGGCTGCCTTCCCTTTATACGTATATCCAGATAAATTACCATATGCAGGGAAATCGTTTATTGTCCACATTAATAACGCCTTCAAGTTAAAATCTGTTTTAGTAAACGAATCATATACCTGCACCCCTTTCTCCCACAACTCAAAAAGATCATCAATCAAGGGCTGCAAGTATAGATCAATGCCATTACCCGGTTGTTTTTTTTCCTGGAATCAGCATGCTCAGAATTATGTTGTCACCTTGCATACACAACTGAGGGGGAAAATTATCAACCACGAGCATCACTGGCCAACAACTGTGGGCTGCGGAAAGATCACCAAATGGTTTAAATCCATCAGCAGCAAGCCCAAGATGCAAACTACGGGGATCTGAAGCAAACTCGGGATACTTTTTGTCTATGTGCTTCCAAGCCAAAGAATCTGTTGGATGACGCATCTTCCCATCCTTACTCTTATTCGTCGCGTGCCATATCAACTGCTCAGCCAGTGCTGCTGATTGAAACAATCTTCTCAATCTCGGCACAATGGGGAAGTACCTAAGCACCTTCACCGGTATCTTCTTTTGCGGCTTGTCTATCATTTCATCATCGTCCATGTTAGATGTGTCTGCCTTCCACCTAGAATAATGACATTTAGGACACTCGTATGCATCTTTCAAATCTTTTCTAAACAAACAACAATCATTAATACAAGCATGTATTTTCTGGTAAGTCAATTGATAAGATTTCAGCAGATTTTTCACTTCATATGTTGAGCAAGGAAGACAATGATCTGGCGGCAACAAGGAACCGATTGTCTTGAGAAGTTCGTCAAAATATTTCCTAGATAAACCATTTACTGTCTTGTGCCTATACAATTCAACATTGATGGATAACTTTGTGTGTGTTTTACAATTAGGATATAACGGTGTGTCCGCCTCTTCCACATGGTTTTCCAAACCCTCATCTTGCACAGGTTCATGTCCCTGATCGATATGTGCATCAGCTTCAACAGCAGCATCTATATGATATGATCCCCTTGTTGCTCCCTCTTGGTGTACATCAGTAGAAGTGTGTATAGTCTCCTCGTGAAAAACCCACTCAGTGTATGTAGGATCCCAACCTCGTTTCAGCAAGTGAAGATGCACTTCTTTCGGAGGAAGTGGGAAAGTGAGATTCTTACAATCAACACAAGGACAACTGAATTCAGAAGGATTTCCAAGTCTCTGACAAACGGTATCTATGAAATTCTTCAAGGCCTCCTGATATGGAAGATCACCCCTACATGAAAGAACGACGAAATAATTAATCACGGAATAACACAATAAAAGAGGGAAAACCAATGTAAAGAATGTAATATTCTACAGTGAACAACAGATTAACCTTGGCCAATGAACCCAATCTTTATTCATAATTTTGAATGACTTGAATCTGCAAATCTGTTCAGTTCTTCAATCCAGTTAAAAAAAACCTTTCAATTTCCCTTCTCAACCAACACTGGAGCCTTCTTTGGTTGGAATGTTGAATTTATTAAAGATTAATGGCACCTAGCGCAATCAAAATATGATAACCAGCATAAGTAACCACAATGGATTAACAAATCATAAGATATTTACATATACAAAAAGGGGATTGAGAATACATATTCCAGAGTGAGGTACTGATATGCATATTTAGCTAGCATATAACAGCCACCTTGTTTAGTTTTTTATGTATATAGATATATTTCGAACTAGTATAACCATCCTCGTCTAAATTGAGTACATCAGACCACATGTGTAACCATTTGCTACTAAGAGTGCCTCTACAGCCTACACGGGAAAAGCTTTAGACAAACTGGCCAATCAAATTGAAATCAAGTCCTTCAAACAAACTATTCGCACTGTTTAGACAACATATGTCAATACTAGTTAATCCAGTTCAACTTCCCTTCAATGAACTACATATGTGAGTACTAATTCTAGACATTCAACACATTGGAGCAGGCAATTCTTATTCGGCAAGCGGTATGAGGGAAAAGTCACTAAACACAGTCGCATGAAATTTATATAACATCAATCAGACAAATCAGGAGAACATTTCCTCATATCATGCACAATTTGAAACGTTATATGCTTCGACGTGGGGAAAATTAAAATTAAAAACCAAAGTAAACAGCAAGAGTCTGCGCAAAAATGCCGCAGAATAGGTCACAGAACTGCGAACCTACAGTTTTCAGTTTTGATGAAGTCTTATATCTCAAGGGCCAAATCTCCTAAAAGACTTGTTATGTTTACTGTCATCAAATTCATGATGACAAGCAATCACATCACATCTACATTGGATCAGAACAAAATTGAACTCAGAACACACAAATGGAGCAATTGAAAACTCTCTAGAATCATGAAACCCTCTTTTCTTCATTACTGTCATGCAAATAAGAAAGGAGCAAACTACCCATATTGTTGATTTTAGTCAAATTTTAAACCAAACCCATATTGTTCTGTGTTGATTATCACAAAAAGAACATAATTTAATGCAAACTACCAAAATTTAATGCAACTACTCAAATTTAATGCAAAAAAGTCACTGAAAAAAACCTAATTCAAAAATCAAAAAAACAATATACCCTAAATTGAGCTTTGGTTACAAATCGATCTTCAACTTCGGGAAATTGGTGGAGGTGGTTAGTCGAGATATGGGTTACAGATCGATCTTCAACATTGTGTGGTGATGATGAAGTTGGTGAAGTAATCTACTGAGATCGATGAAGTTAAAAACGATGGTAATGAACGGAGCTGTTGGAGTCGTAGACGATGAAGTTGCCAGTGGTTTGAGTGATGGAGGTGCTGTTGTACCGAAGTGATTTGAGTGATGGTGGTTTGAGTAATGGTGGCTTGAGGTGAAGTTTCTCCGTCGAACACACTGGGGAGAAGGGGGGCCGTTTAATGGCAACTGCAAGATGAAACTTAGCTTATATAAAGACAACTCTCTTTATTGATGTTTAGAAAATCTCTCAAAACTAAACACAAGCTCTAATCTTGCTCATATGATCAACCACAACTTTGGTGATCATATATATATAGAACTATGAATTCCTTTTCCTAGTCTTATTACCTTATTACATGTCTTTCCTTTTCTTGGAACTAGATGACTTCTAATTCCCTTAGGATTACATCAATTTCCTAATCTTATCCTAACCAGCTTGTTAGTGACTTCTATGTTGAAGTTTAACCAACACCGTTTGCACTAGAATCTCTTGATTTTGGTTCTACATTAGGGTTTTTAGATTCTTTATGTAAAGTAAATGATAAAAGAATTGAAGATGTAGGGGTAACTGATGACGAAATAACTAGTATCTGCATTGATTAATTTTTGAATAGTGCTGCGGATGGTAAAAGAATTGAAGATTGCTGTTCGTCTTCTTTGAGTAGTGTTGCGGATGCTATCGCGGCGTTATCTTGTGAGGCGTCAAGCGCTGATGTATCTGCATTGATTAATTTTTTGGATTCTGGTGATGGGTTTTCGGATAAAGATATGGTTGCTGTTGCTAGTGATTTTAATGTTTTACTTACTGGATCGAAATTGGTTGGCAAAAATGGTTCCAAGGCTGTGTCTGAGATACCAGAGGTGCACGGGAGTTTAAGGGAGATTGTTAAGCAGGTACACTCAACAATGCGCGTGAAATTGAATAGTAGTGTGGGAATTGATAAGGATGGTAAATTGAGTAATGTGAGGGGTGGGAAACAATTGTGTTCAACAATGAAGTCTTTGTCGTCGGCGCTGATATATCTAGGCGAGAGCAGTTTGTGTCGGGCGGAACTAGTGGCAAGATATCAAGATGTTGATATACATTCCGAGCTGTTGGAGATGTCTAGTACTTTAAAAGATGTCAGGAATAATATTTATTCTGAAGAGAATTCTCTTGGATTGTTTCACGAGATAAATAGATTAGTGGCTACAGTTCGTAACATTCTTGCATGGGAAGGAGCGTTGGCGATACTTTCACTTAACACTATGGAGTTAAAAGAGAAAGCTCAAGAGGTCCACGTTGTGCCTTCAAGTGTTGAAACCAAAAAAGGGAACGCAGATGCAGAAAAAAAGAACCAAAAGCAAAAGAAGTTTGTTTCGGGAAAGGGAACTGCTGTTATTAAGCAGCTCCTTAAGAACCGATTGAATACTGATGGTAGGGATACAATTGAGAATTTGGAAATGTTGAATGAATGGGTACGAGATCTTTGTTTGTTTTTCGAGCCGAAAGATCCAGAACTTGACACATTCTTGAAGAAATTGAAAGAGATCGTTGCAGGTAATGAGTCTAGAAGACTTCCCAAGTTTCCCAAGGGGACTCGGGATTTTGGAGAAGAGAAATATGCCATTAGGGACAAAGCATTGAAAATCATTGAAGGGGTGTTTAAAAAGCATGGAGCGACGGGCCATAGAACTCCAGTTTTTGAATTGAGAGAAACTCTCATGGGAAAATATGGCGAGGACTCGAAGCTGGTTTATGACCTTGCTGACCAGGGTGGCGAGCGATGTTCTCTGAGATATGACCTGGCAGTTCCATTTGCTAGATATGTAGCCATGAATGGTATTACGTCAATCAAAAGGTACCAAATTGATCCGGTATATCGAAGGGAAAACACATCCAAGGGCCGCCATCGCGAATTTTACCAATGCGACTTTGATATTGCTGGTGATCAATATGAAACAATGGCACCTGACTTCGAGGTTATTAAAGTTTTGACCGAACTACTGGATGAGTTAAACATTGGCGAGTATGAGATAAAATTGAGTCACAGAAAGTTGCTGGATGGAATGTTGGAAATTTGTGGAGTTCCGCCAGAAAAGTTCAGAACAATCTGCTCCAGCATAGATAAACTGGATAAGAAACCCTTTGAGCAGATCAAAAATGAAATGGTGGAAGAGAAGGGCTTAACTGCTGAAGTTGCAGATAAAATTGGTACTCTCGTACAGAAACGTGGGCCTCCATTGGAGTTGCTGTCTGAGTTGAAACAGGACACCCAGTTCGGATCTAGTCTTGCGCTGAAGGATGCACTGAAGGATTTAGAGATTCTTTTCGAAGCATTAGAACAATCAGAATGCATACACAGAGTGGTTTTTGACTTGAGTCTTGCAAGAGGTCTTGACTATTATACCGGGGTTATATTTGAAGCTATTTATAAAGGCACTACACAGGTTGGTTCCATCGCAGCTGGAGGGCGTTATGACAATCTTGTAGGAATGTTTTGTAATAGGGAAGTCCCAGCAGTTGGTGTCAGCCGTGGCATCGTGCGAGTCTATGACATAATGGAAGGGCAGCAGCAGCTTGAGTAGGATGGTAACCAGTCGATTCGGGCTGCAGAAACAGAGGTTTTGGTTAGTATTTGTGAAGAGGGTACTCTGGGGCAAGCAGAATAAACCGTGGGGTGCTAACATAAAAGCAGAATTCATGGTCCACAAAAAACTAACGAAACATACCGATCGAGCTAAAAAGTCTAGGATCCCGTTGATGGTGATAGTTGGTGATCAAGAAAGAAGTGCCAACCAAGTTAAAATTAAAGACATGCAAGCCAACAAGGAGGATTCGGTTGACAGGAATAGTGTTGTCAAGGAAGTGCAGAGGCGGTTGAAGCCAACAAAGAGGATTTGGTCAACCTGTGCTCCGCAGTGGGCGATAATGATTATTGTTTTCTTGTGCGTTTTTTGTTTGTTATTTTAAAATTATTTTTATGGTTTTTAGATGCAGTTAATTTCTTTGTGTGCACGAATAATAATCAGGATAAGTGCACAAAATCAAGTTTCATGTAGATGCTTTCAATTGTGAACGATGATTTGTTAACTGAGTGGATTGTGACGAATAGCGGAAGCTTAATAATTGAAATAGAAGAAGTTTAATTCGAGATATTAGTATTCAAGCCTATTTTTGGCGGAGTCAAATAATATAATAGAATGTTGGGTTACTAATAAGGTAATTGTTTTATGGGACTAGTATTTTTACCCTCCGTTTTGAGGGGATGTATGGCATTTAGTGTTTGTTTGGTTTTTCTTAATCTCAGTTGGTTCTTTGTTCTTTTTTTTGATTGATCGATTCCAAAATCGATCTCCTTTTTCTATGTCGGTTGTATTTATTGGTTGAGGTATCCTTTAATACCTCTTTTTCAATGAATATTTTCCTATCGACCGACCAAAAAAAAATCGAAATTGAAAGAAAGAACCTAAAAATCAAGATTCTTCTTATATATCTGAATATATACCCAATCACTTGGAAATCACAAAAATATATAAAAAACATCTAGTTGAAGCCTTATTCTAGTAAGCACGGTATAAAGGAATCGAAAACTCAATCTTCATTGCAAGCACTATTAGGTTTGAAGGAATCTAGTCAATGCGGGTTGATGTCCGGTCCAGGTACCAAGCCCGAACGCGTTGGACAAATGTTAGACCAAAACCTAGTCCTGGGCAAAATCTGAGTACCAAAGTTCAATTATCCTTAGGGAAAAATACGGTTTAATCCAAAATCCCATCCAAATAAACTAGTAAGTCCTAACCCATTCAATTAGGTACAAATTAGTCCTTTATTATGGAAAGTACATAAACAACCTTCCTGGTTTATAATTTAGTCCAAATATTTGCAGTTTAATCCAAAGTGACTCACGATGATGTCAGCAGTTTTAAATAATATAAAAAAAAATAAATTTTATATTTCGAACCGTTTGTCCAAAATTCGCAAATTTTATATATCCGGAAAGCTCTTTCCGAGAGCTACAAAAAGAGTACCCTTATGACTATATAATTCTCATTTTTAAGAAAAACTTAGTTTGCATTGGTGTACAAACATGTACACATCTACAAAAATACAACCTGTTTACAACCCAAACTCATTACCAACACCAACTCCAACGCTCAACCACTCTTAACCCTGCTGCTGCAAACAACTACAGCACCTCAACCATTCAACTCAAATTTTTTATCTGTTTTGCAGCTTTCCAATCTTAGCTGCACTTTTCTGCAACAAAACTACCCATCCAACAACAACATAAATTCCTGCTCCTCAGTACCACCAACATCACACATTTCAGATTTCGGTAGAGCAATTCCATCGGCATTTCGTATTTATTCACCATATCACCACTTCAGAATTCTACCATCAGTTACTCAGTTGCACCATTCCTTGTACTGCAACATAGAAGCAAACCCATTCATCCAAATTTCCCATAGCATCACTTGCAATTGCTTCATAACCAACTACAGCACCTCAACCATTCAACCATTCATGATAGTCAGCCTGCCACTCTAGTCTACACAGGCTGACAAAAATACCAAACACACCAAGCTCTTGCTGAATAACGGTATGATTTCCATAGGATGGTTTAGCAGTTAACCTGAATCCAAGAAAAAACAATAAAGCATAAGAAACCACAGCTTTAAAAAAAAGTGATAACCTTTCACTAACAACCACATAAGAAACAAAGCAAAGAAAATGATGAAAATAAAAAGTTAAGCAGTTATAAATTAAAGAGACACAATCCATTTGGTCCTAACTGCACAAACCTAATATCAACAAATACGAACCAAAGTTTCCATTCCTGAAAAATCAGTCACATGATGCAAACCAAATTGGAACATACTAGAGTTCAATACAACCTCCACAGAAAAAACATAACTCTCAAAAAATGCATAAAGCTGATTGATCATTCATAACCACACACAAACCTATTTTTTCAAGGGAATTACATAGGTACACCGCTGTAAAACACAAGAAACCTACTTTTTCATAGAAAATACACAGGTGCACTAGTGTACACCCCTGCCAAACATGCACTAAACCCGATCACTCATAACCACACACAAATCTTTTTCATAGAAAATACACAGGTGCACCAATATGTACACCACTGCAAACATGCATAAAGACGATCGTTCATAACCGCACACAAACCTACTTTTTCTTGGGAATTGCACTAGCGCACCAATATGTACACCCCTCCAGAATATGTATAAAACCTACTTTTTCATCTAAGATATCCTAATGCACAAAATTCTATTATCAGCTGAGACCAACATTAAGGTGGGCATCAAAAAGGGAACCAAGTATACAATTAAACCAAATATTTGTCACCCAGTTGCAACATCTTGGGTTGCAAGCATAGAAGCATGAGGCGAGGACTCATCTTTACTAGCTTTGACCTTCATTCCCCTGCAATGGAGAGAAATAAAAAGGTTGAGAATTTGAGACACATATTTTACTAATGATCTAATGCCTAAACAATCATTTGATCCCCATCCACATCAAACTTTTTAACATATGAGATAAGCAAAGGACAAGCATAGAAACAAGGCTCAAACATTCCTGGGTGAACATATATCTCATAATAACAACATAAACATAACTACATGCATAGCACTCAAAACTACTGGATAAATCAAGCAAAATTGTGAAATAATTAACTAAAACAAATTCATACCAGAAATAAGAATCATAGTTTCCCTTCCTAACAAATCTGTCACATGCCACAAACCAAATTGGTACATATTATCGCTCAATACAGGTGTACAACTATGTGTACATTAAAAATCAACATGTGTGAAATTATATGCACAATAACAATAAATAGGTGTACACATTAACTAACAGGTGTACAACAGTGATGCGTGTCGTAAGTGCAACAAATTAATTAAGATATTTTCCACTAATTAACTAGTAATATAGCGGTAGTAAGAGATCGTTCCCACAAAGAGTTGTGCAATTGATAGGTTATTTAGTTCAGCAAAATAATAAAAGAAAAAGGGGATTGTTCGATTAAATTAAACTAAAAAGAATAACAAAGAAAGCAAAGATGATTAAGGAATTATTCGCCGCCGTTGAACATAAAATACTCGTTTATTCCATGTTAATTTTCTATTATCACCAACCGTAGAATAGCAATAAGCTCTGCTATCCCCGGAATTCCTATTGTCACTAGATACGGAAGCGCTCGACTACCAGATTATATCCATCTGAGCCACCATGAATAAGCTCTCAAGGTGTAACCCATCGAATGCATTACGTTTTGTGAATTAGGTTGATCCTAATATCAGACGCATAAGCTCGGTCCGGTTACTAGTGTCATCTCTATACACAATTGATTAACAGAATCCCCTCTGTCAGTTTTTGCGATGTACTACTTGTGTATGAAATTGAGTGACTATTACACCACCAATCCTAAAACTAGTAGAAGAATTATCATTAGGTTAATTCAAATGGCCAGTTGAATAACCCGGTAATAATCTTAGACAATAAAAACAATAGAGATAATCAACAAGAAAAATCAACTTAAAATGAAACTTGTAAAAATAATTAAAGTTTCATTACTCAGGACTTTGAAATCATCCGTAATCAGTGAAAATCAGCTACACATGAATTTACTAAAACCCATAAAAAATAGATATAAAAGTAGAAAAAAATAGGTTGGTTTCCAACTAAAGGGGTAAACCCTAAAATATAAAATAAAAACCTTTCTTCTCTCGTTTTTTTGTATTTTTCTCTCTCTGAAAAGTTATGTTTTCTGATGCTCGGCTACTTGGTCTTATATAGGTTTTCCCACCGACCCTCTTTCACCGATAATCCCTTATTTGATAAGGATTCATAAGTCGGTCAACAATGTTTACGAGCTGGAGAAACACATGTACTGCGATTCGATGTAACAAGGAGCTGTGTAGTACAGTAAAAATAGATTTCTAATTGGCTGATGGTTTAGTGGGATTTGTATGAGCCAATGGTGTTCCTTTAAGAATCAGTTTACACCAAACTTGATATCTTGCTTCATACCAACTTCCCACTTTTCCAGCAGGCGACAAATATTTTCACTTGCTCGGAAATCTTCCCACATTTATCATCAACATCAACTAGTTTCTCGGTCACGAAAACTGGTTTCTAAACCAAACACGAGTTCCACTTCCCTGTTCCGTATCAACTGCTTGTTCTTGCTCGGTCCCGACCAATCTTTCATCACTGTCAAGCTCGAGTTCCAACTTCGAAACCCCATTCTCTCTGTTCCATCGCAGCAGCGAACCATTAATCGTCTGCCATGATCATCACGATCAAACCATGATCCCTGTTTTGTAATCTCCAACGGTTCCTGCCTGCCTGCTCGCGTTATCTCAATCACGGAAAAGCCTGAGCACCACTGCCTTTCATCAGCTCGAACTCTTTCTTCTCCATCTTTAATCATGACAGCAAACATTTATCGGTCATCACCACCTCCTTTACTGGAAGCAAACTCCAACCCATGATTAATATTCTCATTTCTCCATCATCGATATATATCACTATTCTAACTCACAGACTCGTGCTCACCGTCTCCTTCGTCTCTTGCTTGCAGGGCTAAGTACAGCTCCACCAGTCAGTAACCATTAATAATGGCAGCAGTACCTTCTTTCGAGCTCTGTTTCCTTCAAACTCTCGCTGCCATCTTCTCATGGTAACAGCACCACTATTCTGTGTTCCTCCTTATCATGTTATTCCCCTCACTACCAACCATGCAAACTCCAGAGCTCAAATACAATAGTTGATGTGATCATCTCATTATCACCGTATGACTGATCATGGGAAGAAAATGAAGGTGGTAGCCCTTAGTAAATTATCCGGGTGCCTTTAACATGTTTGAGTTCTGGCTTCCCCCTAATTAAAAGACCATACTCCCTTTAGCAGTCCTTTTGAAACAGTTCACCCCTTATCAGAGTGACTGCCCCTTAACGTACAGTGGGGTGTCAATAGCATGTCCTGAAAAATGACCATTTGCCCTTGTAGTCTTCTAAGTTCTTGTTTTGCTCATAACTTCTTCATACGAACTCAGTATGACTCCGTTCTTTCGCCATTTATATCGTCTTCTTGCCCTCTACAAGATGATGACTAGAAATCCTCAATTTGAACGAGTTTCTCTTTGTCTTTTGGCCCCTCTCCACTTATAGACTTCACTTTTGTAGTTATTTCCACTTATTTTTGGATGATTCACCTAATGAAAGACAAATACAAGAAACCAAACGTAATATACAATAATTTGCAACAATATAAGCAATTACTAGCATGGAATTGACACTAAATATATGTAAAATACGCACTTATCAAATTCCCCTACACTTGGCTTTTGCTAGTCCTCGAGCAAACTACCTAAAGAACAACAACTCAATGTCTTCGAGGATACGGATACACTTAGAAAATGCAACATGCCTTAAAACCCCCAGGTATCCCTAGTGGACGAGTTATAGTCTCGTGAGGGCTTACGAGAGTTATACCCACAAAACCTACTCTAACTTCAAAGCGTTTCAGCGTCCCAAGCATCCAAAGAGTTATGGGGACATAGAGTTTCTGCATGCTAGTAATAAGAAGTTAGAAATACTAAAGAACATATTCTCATTCTTAAATGTTGAGTGAGAAATAACCACACCATAATGAGAGAACACGTGTTTGAGAGCGACCAATAAGCATTTCGCCTTGACTTATGCCTCACTTAAAAGGATTTTATGAAAATTGCACTCAATAAGACGGCTTTTTTATGGGTCTCACATGTGTGCAGGTAGGAAGGAAGAGAGAAATCCTACACACGTTGAATGGTGGGAAGGAAACCTTCCGAAATATTTCTGGAGACCCCATAAGATCGTGGGAAATAAAAGACTTTTTCTGATGATCTTTAAGAAAGGAAATCAACCATTATTACGAGGATGGGAGTACTTACCACCTTCACATCCGATCGACAGTAATGATAGCACCAATCTCATAGCATCCAATAGAAACGTCTTCCTTCGGCTCGTCTTCTTCATCTTCTTGATCTTCGGTCTTTAACTGTGGATGATAAACTCTTTAATTTCATAGAACTTCGACAATTTGTAAATCTTTTCCTCTATTCCTTGTCGCTTGAAACTTCTTTATATATTTTTCTTCCTCATGGATTTATTGATGAAATAAGAACCTAAATGCAAATCTTTTTGTATATATCTTTCTTTTTTTTATAATAAGATTGCAACTACAATAATAAAAATGAAATAAAATTAACATGGCCCACTTGAATCTTCACAACTTGTATCGTCTCCGTATCATAAACTTCAGTTACTCTCATCTTTTGATTTTCTTCGCTCTTGTAAATAAGTATTCAACTTTGATATAGAATTTCGCTCCTTATTGTAAGTCTTCAACATGTATTTAGAAATCTGCTCATTGTATGTTCCTTTACTTGGATATGAAATTTTCTCTTCCTTGTATTGTTGCTTGTAAACCTTGAACGTCTTCAACTTTCCTTGTAGATATTGATGTCGCTCCCTTGTTGACGATGATGGTGTTTCTATGGACTTTTTATTGGCGAGAGAGAGAATGGTGTTAACTGCAAATCAAACTACAAGAAGGTGGTTTTCATCTATAGACGTCACCCTCATGATTGACAAAATTAGCACTCAAGAGATCAAAGAGTATTGCTTCTATTGGTGGGAGGTTGGGTAGCTCACCATTATACCCGGAATTAACGTACGGTGACACGCACTCAAAAGAAAGCTCTTTAGTCAGGTACTAAGAAATTTGGTATGGTGCCTCTGTTGATATGAAAATAGGTAGTCTCCACTAATGATTGATCAGCAACTCTAATAATGCATTTCTCCCTGCTCCTCAACTGCATCACAGGTATGATTAAATCCATTATTTAACACTCTAACAAGCAAGAAATCCGAACGTAGTTCCCTAACACTTCCAAGTTCAGTTATGTCATTCAGAATTCTCTATGTAAACATACCTAGAAGTATGCTAGTGACTCTAAAATCTCTACAAGTTGGAGGTTTTTTATGCAAAATTTTGAAAAATCGACTCAAAAAGGCTAAAAACTCTATATGCAAAATATCCAAACACTCCCCCACACTTAAACTTTACATTGTCCTCAATGTAATTGACTCGTCCTAAGTAAAGTCAAGGTGGGAAATCCTAATATGATATGCAAAAGAAGAAAAATAAAAACAAAAGGATAGAGAATACAAACCAATGGTTTTCCTCCCACGCGGCGCTTAGTTTAACGTCCTCAGCCTGATATTCTTGTTATCGGCTATACACCAACAATCTGAAAATCTGGTAGTCTGCCCAGAAAATAATCTGCAATTCTAATAACAGCTTCATGAAAATATTAACATAAGATATAAATACAGAAGCTATCACTTTATTGAAGTTTCCCCCACACTTAGTCCTTTTTACACTCGGAAGTGGATAGAGAACATAGAATTCGGGAACTTCAAAAGGTTCTTCAGCTTGGTGAACCTGCACAATTCTAGAATCAAACATATTAAGTGGTGGATACTTAGAAGCAAAATAATCCGTTAAAACTTTGGAAGCACACAACTCCAATCCTAAGTGAGGTATTTTCCTAAAAGTTGAGTTAATAACTCTTTGAGAAGCTACTCCAATTGGATGGAAAGGATCAATAGATATAAAATTATGCAAAGGATTAGACAAACCTTGTATCGAATCCTCATTTCTCTTAATTAACAAAGAATTATTTACCTCAAGTATTTTGTGGTCCTCTATCAAACTTTTAATTTCTGCCTCGACCGAAATCTTAGCATCATTATATTCCTTTCCAAGCTTAATTGGGTCTTCCACAACTTTAATCAATTTGGTTTCATTCTCAATCTTCATCTCTTCAACATTCTCATCATCGGAATCGGAATCTTCCCCCAAGAAGTCTAGTTCATTGGTGCAAATCTTAGGGTCTTCCATATGAGTCTCCTACGAAGGAATAGTTGGGTTTACTTCTTGCAAATCAACCGGCCTAAAAACGTTGTAATCTGGATAATCTTCATAACGTTGATATACATTTGAGTATGTTACACCGTTGATAACAATGGTGCGGTTATTTCGAGGCTCCTCCTTTTGAATAGGCGAATGATCATTATTACAATCCAGAGCTGGAATAACTTTATCACTATCGTAAGGAATTTCCAAAGGTTGCTCGTCTTCTAAATATTCTTTGTCGTCCATAGGAATTTCGAAAATTTTTTGGTTTTGAGGCCACACTTCTTCCTCATCCCTATTTTTACTGAGTTGAGCAATTTGTTCGTATAATTTCTCTGAATTCCTTTGAATTTCTCGATGTGGTTCCTCCCAATCATAGGGTTGTTTATTTTGAAGTGATTCTTGCATCTGTTGTTGAAGCTCCCCCATCATGGTACACATTCGTTCTGCAGAACTAGAGAATTTATGATCAAAAGTATAACTATCCTCCCATCCTTGTGTTTGCTCACTTACATACCAGTCATAAGTTTGTTGATATACATGAGAGTACCCGTAAGGTTCCGTAGGATATGGATCATAGCCAAATGATTGGTTTTGATTATATCCTTGATATGGTTGGTAATTATTATAAGACTGAGATTGAAAACAATATTGATTACCGTTGTTGTATGTATAATCTTGTACTCCTTACATGTTATTTCCGTAAGGCAACATGACGATTCACAAGAAAAATATAAAATCAAACAAAAACAAACACAAGCTAAACAGATAACAAATCAATTAACAACCGCTCCCCGGCAGCGACGACAAAATTTGATGCGTGTCGTAAGTGCAACAAATTAATTAAGATATTTCTCACTAATTAACTAGTAATATAGCGGTAGTAAGAGATCGTTCCCACAGAGAGCTGTGTAATTGATAGGTTATTTAGTTCAGCAAAATAATAAAAGACGAAGGGGATTGTTCGATTAAATTAAACTAAAAAGAATAACAAAGAAAGCAAAGATGATTAAGGAATTATTCGCCGCCATTGAACATAAAAATACTCGTTTATTCCATGTTAATTTTCTATTATCACCAACCATAGAATAGCAATAAGCTCTGCTATCCCCGGAATTCCTATTGTCACTGGATACGGAAGCGCTCGACTACCAGATTCTATCCATCTGAGCCACCATGAATAAGCTCTCAAGGTGTAACCCATCGAATGCATTGCGTTTTGTGAATTAGGTTGATCCTAGCATCCGACGCATAAGCTCGGTCCGCTTACTAGTGTCATCTCTATACACAATTGCTTAACAGAATCCCTCTGTCAGCTTTTGCAATGTACTACTTGTGTATGAAATTGAGTGACTATTACACGTATCACCAATCCTAATACTAGTAGAAGAATTATCATTAGGTTAATTCAAATGACCAGTTGAATAACCCAGTAATAATCTTAGACAATAAAAACAATAGAGATAATCGACAAGAAAAATCAACTTAAAATAAACTTGTAAAAAGAATTAAAGTTTCATTACTCAGGACTTTGAAATCATCCCTAATCAGTGAAAATCAGCTACACATGGATTTACTAAAACCCATAAAAAATAGATATAAAAGTAGAAGAAAATAGTTTGGTTTCCCCCTAAAGAGATAAACCCTAAAATATAAAATAAAAACCTCTCTTCTCTCGTTTTTTGTATTTTTCTCTCTGTGAAGAGTTATGTTTTCTGATGCTCGGCTACTTGGTCTTATATAGGTTTTCCCACCGACCCTCTTTCACCGATAATCCCTTATTTGATAAGGATTCATAAGTCGGTCAACAATGTTTACGAGCTGGAGAAACACATGTACTGCGATTCGATGTAACAAGGAGCTGTGTAGTACAGTAAAAACGGACTTCTAATTGGCTGATAGTTTAGTGGGATTTGTATGAGCCAATTGTGTTCCTTTAAGAGTCAGTTTACACCAAACTTGATATCTTGCTTCATACCAACTTCCCACTTTTCCAGCAGGCAACAAATATTTTCACTTGCTCGGAAATCTTCCCACATTTATCATCAACATCAACTAGTTTCTCGGTCACGAAAACTGGTTTCTAAACCAAACACGAGTTCCACTTCCCTGTTCCGTATCAACTGCCAAACGTTGTTCTTGCTCGGTCCCGACCAATCTTTCATCACTGTCAAGCTCGAGTTCCAACTTCGAAACCCCATTCTCTCTGTTCCATCGCAGCAGCGAACCATTAATCGTCTGCCATGATCATCACGATCAAACCATAATCCCTGTTTTGTAATCTCCGACGGTTCCTGCTTGCCTGCTCGCGTTATCTCAATCACGGAAAAGCCTGAGCATCACTGCCTTTCATCATCTCGAACTCTTTCTTCTCTATCCTTCATCATGACAGCAAACATTTATCGGTCATCACCACCTCCTTCACTGGCAGCAAACTGCAACCCATGATTAATCTTCTCTTTCTCCATCATTTATATATGTATCACCATTCTAACTCGCAGACTCGTTCTCACCATCTCCTTCGTCTCATGCTTGCAGGACTAAGTACAGCTCCACCAGTCAGTAACCATTAGTAATGGCAGCAGTACCTTCTGTCGAGCTCCGTTTCCTTCAAACTCTTGTTGCCATCTTATCATGGTAACAGCACCACTATTCCATGTTCCTCCTTATCATGTTATTCACGTCACTACCAACCATGCAAACTCCAGAGCTCAAATACAATAGTTGATGTGATCAGCTCGTTATCACCGTATCACTGATGATGGGAAGAAAATGAAGGTGGCAGCCCTTAGTAAATTATCCGGGTGCCTTTAACATGTTTGAATTCTGGCTTCCCCTAAGTAAAAGACCATACTCCCTTTAGCAGTCCCTTTGAAACAGTTCACCCCTTATCAGAATGACTGCCCCTTAATGCACAGGGTGTGTCAATAGCATGTCCTGAAAAATGACCATTTGCCCTTGTAGTTTTCTAAGTTCTTGTTTTGCTCATAACTTCTTCATTCGAACTCAGAATGACTTTGTTCTTTCGCCATTGATGTCGTCTTCTTTCCCTCTGCAAGATGATGACTAGAAATCCTCAATTTGAACGAGTTTTTGTTTGTTTTTGGCCCTTTTCCACTTATAGACTTCACTTTTGTAGTTGTTTCCACTTCTTTTTGGATGATTCACCTAATGAAAGACAAATACAAGAAACTAAACGTAACATACAATAATTTGCAACAATATAAGCATTACTAGCATGGAATTGGCGCTAAATATATGTAAAACATGCACTTATCAAACAATATGTACATAAAAGTCTACATGTGTACAATTATGTACACGTTAAGAATCAACATGTGTACAACTGCGTACACATTAACAATTCAATATATAGAAATAGTTGAAAGTAAGATTTTACGTGAGACCTTCACTCAACACACATATTTGGACACATCAAACCTGTGTTTTATAATTGCATATATAACAGTATCCTATAAGAGCATGCTCACAAGTATAAGTTTAGGTGTAAGAAACCACGTAATGATTTTCATCACACAGATAAAAATCATCCTTTCAAGTATAAGTTTGCACCAGTTTGTACACCCTAGTCAAGTATAAGTTTATGGAGTTATTTTTTCACATGTGCACTAGTTTATACACCCTAGTTTCCATGTAATGCTTTTCAATGAAATCAAATGCTATCCTTGGATAAGAACCACAAATTAAATAAGATATAGTGCATTTCTTATAACATATCTGGTGTACAAGCATACACACCTCGTATAACAAGCACAATAAAAATAGTGCGCTTTTACATGAAACACATACAAATGGTGTACAAAAAATACACATATATTTTAGAAGCTGCAAGCTTACCAACAAGTCTACACCAGTTGGTCCTCCCCTAATAAACATCAAGCTTACTAGTTGACCCTACCCAATGATTAAGCGTTGAAACTACAGACTCTATCTTGTTGTAGTCTGTCATAAAAAAAGGATATATCAACACTTTAATTTTTATAAATCATCCCTTCAAAGAACTCACTACAAAGATGAACATTTCATGGTTCCTTAGCTCTACAACCAATTTAATTTGAAAAAAAATGAATTCTTTTCATATTTAAACATTCATATCAAGTCCCAACTCCCAACTTCATATATTGATCCATGTAATATCACATTGTACAAAACTGTTTTCAAATCCACTAATGCAAGAAGCTCAGATTCTCAGACATGTCGAGCAGTGTAAGTTGACAGAAAATGTACCACCTAATTTAAGTTACACAAATATATAGGTTTTAACATCCACAAAATAAGTGGTATGCTTGTTTAGTGCACTAGTTAAAAATAAAATTAGCATTTGAATTCGGTGTATGCAACAAATGAACACTTCTCAACTAAGTATATAAAATCAAAATATAATGAACATAGACGAATATCTCTAAAAGAGCTAAAATAACAAAACAGGAAAATCGAAAGTTGTTAGTTTGTACATCTATGTACGCATTATCAATAAACAGGTGTACAATTATGTACACACTAAAAATCAACTTGTGTACAATTGTGTACACATTTAAAATCAACATGTGTACAATTATATACACCAAGTTGACCAAACATTCATGAGTAGGCAAGAGAATATAAATCTTTAACAGCCAAAAAAATCCAGTAAGGTATCATAATTCATTAAGTTTTATTTCTTGTATAAACTAAAATTATTAAACATTGTCTTCACTTAACAATTACGACAACTAAACAGAATGAGCTACCTAATAGCCACCGACCGAATCTGCATTTAGGATTCATCTATCAGGCATAATAAATGTTAATCATAAGAAATAGGCTAGAATGATTTTAAATGGCATAATAGATAAATTTTTTAAAGTTAAAACGTCAAAGTACAAAAGACAAAATAGACTCCTTGTGTAAACTTCAAACCTAAGTAAAGTATATATATTTGAATCCGGATATTCTCCCCCCAAATTGACCAAGTAAATGGTCATAAAGTTTAACCTAAGCGGTAGTACACTAACAAAATAAGAAACATCTGGTCCTGATTACTTTCTTCCGGACTATGGAAAAGTTTTCGCAACAACATCACTACATTCTACAGTTCCCTTATCCTTTATTGATCTTCCTGTAATGACCACAAACGCCTTCCTCTTTACTGCCATCCTTCCGTACAACAAATGACCAGATTCATCCCCACATACCAGACCACAACTCTCACTCACATGAATTATTAAATACCATACAGACACAACTTTCTTAGTAAAAACATCAACAAATGTTTCTCGTACTCATAATTAAAATCATAGTTTCACAATTAATTTTTTTTTTAATTTAATTTATAATACGACCACAAGAAATAATTTATGTACTTACTTTTCAATATTTGGTGTGGAGATGTTAGAGCAACCGCAGTGGTGCGATCAAAACCAAAAATCAAAGATCAAAAAAAGACCAAAATTTGGGTTTAGTCCGTGTTGTGACGCAACGGTACATGATTAAAATTTCATCAGGCGGACTTTAAAAGTCCGCCCCATTTTTTTTTTGTAAAATTTCATCAGGCGGACTTTAAAAGTCCGCCCCATTTTTTGTAAATTTCATCAGGCGGACTTTAAAAGTCCGCCCCATTAAAATTTCATCAGGCGGACTTTAAAAGTCCGCCCCATTCTTTGCAACTTTGATCAGGCGGACTTTAAAAGTCCGCCTCATTCTTTTTTTTTTTTTATTTAATTAAAATTTCATCGGGCGTAATTTAAATCTCCGCCCGTTAACAAGCGTACTTTAAATTTACGCCCAGCAACAAGCGTACTTTAAATTTACGCCCGACTATATTAGAATTTGGGATTTGGTCGCGACCATATTTGGTCTGGAATTTGATCTTTGGTTGGGATTTGATCTTTACTCCGTCCCACTGTGTTACGATCTCATCCCAAATTTTTGGTTATACTCGCCCACCGTGGATGCTCTTAGGGAGATCTTGTAGCAACTTATTTGAATGCAACAGTGGTAGCTATTATGCAACTCCTTAGGTGCTCCGACACAAGTTTCTCCAGCAAACCAATCTAGTTTTTCATGATTCATATAGCTCTCCAAATCTCTTACCATTACTGTAGTAGACATGAATAGTGATTTGTGACTATGCTGATATTTTTACACAAATCCACATACACGGTAGACTATGCTGATAGGTTTTAGGGAATCGAAAACTAGTTCTTCATGCAAATGTCCGAAATTTAATTTTGTAGTAGGCGACTGGATGCATTTAGCTCGAGCTCAAATGCCCTTTTGGTGTTTTAACTTGAAAATGTGAATACTCCATGTCTTTTTTTTTAGTTTGGTGAAAAAAAACAATTTATTAAAGAAGAAAGAGAGTAATTTATTAAAGAAGAAAGAGAGAGTGGACTATAAGCTGAATATAGCGACCCTCGACCACCAGTCATATATTTACCTTCACCTGGGTCTCAAAAGTTCCATTCAAAAATCATGTCTTTGTTACTTCAAGGTACCCTTTCCATCAGGGATTCCTGGTGCACATGCGAAATATCTAAGGACACATAGCAATAGTCCTACATGGGCTATCAGCCAAATATCTAAGGACACATAGCAATATTTGAGAAGTCAAATCACTGTAGTAAGATAAGAAGTGAAGCAACAGAGATTGCGTGAAGGTCTAACACAATAATCAATATATCTACCATATCAACCCAGGAGGGTGATATACGAAAAGTAATGAGAAGATCAACGACTAATTTTGAAATAAGGGACCGAACATCATTAAATGCCTCTGACGGGGCATGCGCGAAGTACTCAGAGGACCAGAGTGGTTTGCGCTCCGACAGTCAAAGACTTGCGAGACACTCAAATTTCGGTGGGGATAATCATTATTTCAGGAAAAACAGAAGGACTATCTGGACCAGCGTATCGGGAGATTGAGACACACCACCCGAAGAAGGTTTACCAACATTAATGTATGTCTAACACTGCAATATAGTCGTATGAGCTGTTCACTTATAAATACCGAGCTAATTGGAATAGGCAGGTTCTGTAAGTGAGAGGTGGAAGAGAGAAACAAACAGACAAGTGAGTAGGGATAAAAATTCATAAATAGCCTTACAACTTCTAATCTTGATAATTGAATAAGATCAACCTTTTCATCTGTGGACATGGGTAATCTTGGTATCATGCTACACTTATAAAATTCTCAATTCTTCTTCTTGAATGTTCGATGTAGGATGTTATATTTTCTACAACTATATTTTGACGCTAGGAACAATGATTATTATATCTTGTTGAGTTACCTTGTGTTATACTTCACCAAAAAGATAGATCTCGAAGCTCCAAAGCATCCATGATCTTTGTTTAAGTTAGAGAATGTATCTAAAGTGATAGAGGGTAAAGCAGTTAGATCTATGACGGTACAATTTCTTATTTAATTTCAAAGGTTAAAGTATGTTCTTGTCAGTTAAATAAAGGTATTCTAGTCATGGAGTCATAAATAAGACAAGTTGATAGCACATCTTCGTTATTTTTTTAGGTCTTAAAGTTCCAAACATTCTCTACTTTTCTTTTTAATCTAAAAAAGATTTCAGAATGATCAGAAAAAAGTAATTTGTATGTTGGAACCGCTAAAAAGATTTTCTACAACTACATTTTGGCGCTAGAAACAGGAATGTTTCACATCTTGTGGAGTTACGTTGTGATATACTTCACCATAAAGGTAGATATGAAGCTCCAAAGCATCTATGATCTTTGTTTGAGCTACAGAATGTCTCAAAAGTGATGGAGGGGTAAAACAATTCATATTTATAATAATACAGTGTCTTGTTTTATTTCAAAGGTTAAAGTATGTTCATGTTAGTTAAATAAAGGTATTAGTGTCTTAGAATCATAAATTAGAAAAGTTGATAACCTATTTTCGTTACTTTGTTGGGTCTTAAATCTCCAACCGTTTTCTGGACTTTGTTTGAGCTAGAAAAAAATTTAAAATGCTAAAAAAAAGGAATTTGTATTGAAATGATAAAAAGGTTTAAGCTTCTATTTTTTACTCCCTCCGTCCCTGTATAAAAGGCGGAGAAATGTAAATCTGTAGTACCTATATATAGGCAGAAATCTACTCCCGATGTGAATTCTTTCTTGTTTACCCTTATTTATGCTTACGGGTATCAGCAAAGCTAGTTATTTCTAACGGTGATTCCCTAGAATAATCAAAACATTCCCATTCAATGCTAACAGTGATTCCCTAGGAGCATTACTGATACAAAACATTCCCATCAATATGGTTTCTTCCATGAATCTCTTCATCTTTCTTTTTTCTTTTTATTATGTGGAATTTCTTAACTTCTCTTCAAACACAATGAGTGAGAAAATTGAGAAGATGGATAGTGAGATTGATGAGATGATAGATCGTGAGATTGCTGAGATGATGGATTGTGAGTTTGCTGAGATAATGGATAGTGAGTTTTCTGAGATGATGGAACTTGAGAAGATAGAACGTGAGTTTGCTGAGATGATGGATCGTGAGTTTGCTGAGATGATGGAACGTAACAAAACTGAGATGATGGAATGTCAATCGGTCATTTATGATATGGTGAAGATATATTTGCCAAAGTTTTTTGATTAAAAACCATCACCGGGTATGCTCTATGTTAAGATTTATCTAGGGTTTCATGGCTAGTTTATTTTGGTTTCATTAGTTTCTGTTCGATGGAGTCAATTAAAAAGGTTTTCTTTGGAAAACTTATCTACTGTAAGTTTAATTATCTCTATCAATGGAAAAAAATTGTCTTAACAAATTCTTTATTTTTTCTTTTTGATTACATATTCTTGTGTACTAGTATATGTGTTGTATGCCAGATGAGATTATATATTGCATATTCTTTCATGTTTTATGTGTGCTTATTTGTTCTTCCATCTTTTGTAAACAGTGATGATAAAATGAAAAATGATCTCATCCTTATCGATTTGTACAAGGTCAATTGTATGGATCCAAAATGTGGTCCATGGTTGATAATTCACTGTGTTTAGATAGATAGGCTATAGCTGTACGGCCGTGTAAAACATAAGTAGGCATACCAGCAGCCAAAAAAAAAAACCAACTAGGTTAATATTGTTTTTAGAAATGTAGCAGGTTCTTAGGGAAGAACTCATGCTCTGTATCTTGCACAACTGCAGCTATATGTTGGATTTGTAGGAAATATTACCTTCAAAAAGTTACAGTAACATGGGCTGGCATAAAACATTTTCGCGTGCTATCTTTTTTCTTTTTGATCTATAGTCTTTAAACCATTATTGTTTGCATTGGTTGTGTATATATGTCTATTGATATTTTAGGACTTGCAGAAAACTAAATCCTTCACAAGAAAGGAATAAAAAAACGAAAACTAACATACAGTAGAAACGAAAGTTAACCAAATCTAAAAACTCCAATGCTGACAAACTGAAAAGAAAACTAATTCATACACTCCAATACTGAAAACTAAAAATAAAACTAACCTAAAGACTCCAATACTGATAAATAAAATGAAAACTAATCTAAAAATGCCAATACTGACGAACTAAAATGAAAAAAAATCTAAATAATTCAATACTATAAAGACAAATGTGAAGATCATTCATGTGGTGTTTCATTTTCTTGTTGATATAGTTGATGTTGTAGAGCCTCAGGCGCTTCTTTTGCTGCGGTTATGACTTCACTGTCACACTGAATGCAAGTTGGCAATTCACCAATTCTAATCAAATGATCTTTCTTCATATGTGGGATATAATAATCATAATCTCCTTTCTTCTTTAATATTTCATTCATGCACGTTTGTAACGTTAGAAATACGTTGTTTATCAGGTAACTTGGATACTCTCGAAAAGACTTTTCCACGCCCGCAACCAATTCAGGCACGGTATTTGGAGCCTCGGAGTGTTGATGTTCATCTATAGATCTAAAATATCCAAGATCATTGACATTTAAATCTGGACTATTTGGAGGTTGAAAACATATGCGCGCATCCAATCCAAATTCTCGAACAGCTTCACAAAATTGTTCATCACCAATAGCAATGTGTGGCCTTGCATTATCTTGTTGAATGAAGATTGTACGACCGTCATGTGGCCATTTTTGTATGATAGCAGGGAGTAGTTTGTTGATCAAAAACTCGCGAGTAACCTTTTGTGTGATTGACTTAATCGGTTTCATCTCAAGAGTACCTGCAACTCGATTTTTGCTTTTCCTCTTTGCGGCCTCCATAAAAACGAACGCCCACATTCCAATTTTCCCGTCGAATGGAGTATTTACGTATTCATCATATCGGGGACGAGCTAATGCCGACAAAAACATAAATTTTGGAATAAAATTCTTACTGGTACATCTACGTACCGGCGACGCTTCCATTGGATGAAGATAATACTTTTGAGTCGTCTTAGACATATAGAACCACTTTTCATCAATGTGAATACGGTCGTACATACCAGAAAATACTGTTGGGGATACACTCTCATCTAGCATCTCAAGACAATGCTTAAGTCTTGCTATTCTTGTTTTGAGTGAGAAGCCTGGTTTAATAGCATTTGAGTGTGCTTTAATACTTCCATCTTTGATTCTTCTCCAAACAGTGGTCTTTGACATCCCCAAAGCCTTTGTTGTTGATCTTATATTTGTTCTCCGACGGAAAGGAATCAAGCTCATCATCTCCAGATCAATCTGTATTTTTTTGCGACCAATCTTTTTGGGCATTCTTGAGGAAACATTAGCAGGACTTCCATTTTGAATACTGTTTTTTGCAGCACGCCAAAGTCTTTCAACGGATCTTTTCCCTACAAAAAATGATTAGCAACCTTTAACAACACACCTCTTGGTAACTTATCATGAATAGTTTCATTAAAAATCATTTGTATGATTAGTCTTTTTTTATCAATAGTGAGATTTTTTCTCTTGTTACACTGTATGTTGGTAGGAAAAATCGGCTCTTCTTCTGCGGGTAGATTCAAATCAGGAGGATTAGGAGGGGGTGGGGGAGGGGGTGGTGGAGGTAAATTAAAGTTATCATTATTTTCTGGCAATTGATTCAAATCAATTTCCATCTCTCTTTGTTTGGTAACAAAAGATTTCTAACACCATATTTATAGAAACAGTACATATCTTTAGCTTTAAATTTGGAGATAATTTTGGCTCCAAAAAAGAAATTTCAAACCAATTAAGCAATTCTGAAAATTTCAAATTTTGAAATTTACTCAGAAAAATTTGATTGATTTTGAGCTCCTGTTGGTTGTGATTAACATTTGGAAACTTGAAATTTCAAAATTTTGGTTTAAAATTTTGGCTCCAACGTTTTGCCTCCAATATATCTTGGTTTATGGGTAAAATTTTGGTTTATGAAGAGAGAACAGAAGAATTGTTGATCATCAATGGGATTGAACAAAAAACTAGAGGAGGAGGTGGAAGACGAAGAGAATGGTTCGAGTTTTTTTTTCTTCACGGAGTATATAGGCTCTTTTAAGTAACAGAATATTAGAGAATATTTAATATGGGTAACCTTCCAATAAACACACAGTTTTCTTATTTGAAGAGATATTCATTAATTACCATAACAATAAATATGGGCAAATCAGGTAGTATTAGGAAAATTTAGGAAAACTAAATTTTTCTTATTTGACGAGATTTACACTTCTCCGCCTTTTATACAGGGACGGAGGGAGTGCGTGATACCCTCAGTTCTGTTAGGTTTATCCTTTCACCCTCTTTATTTATTCATTTTTCTACACATATTTTTAAAAATGTGTACAATTTTGATTTTTTCCTAGAAACCTTAGTTTAAAGTGGTAGAAGCCCTGGAATAGTTTCTCGTTGATTTCAAAGATTAAACCGAGAAGTCTACGAAAACCGATGTTTGATAAAGCGTTTTTACGGGTGATTCGTATTTATTTTCGCCATTGTCACGAGAGATTTAAATGTTACTCTTTGAAAAGTTAATCTCAAGGGACGAAGATTGTCCATAATAATTTTTATTTTGAATTTCAGGGACGAAATGATTTAAATGGGGTACAATGAACACCCGCATTTCTCGCATGATGCATGCTCAAAGATGCGTCATTGAATGAGATGGAAATTCATCTCAAGCTTGTGTTGTGCATGCATGGCATGTTGGCCAAAAAAAAAAGTTCCAGTGCAATGATGCATAACGCCAGTAGGAGGCTGTCTAAGTGCGAATAACACCATAATGGTGCAGCACACCAATGGGAGGTTAATTAAGTGCGAATAACACCATAATGGTGTATTGTATCGGTGGGAGGCCTTCCAAGAGCGATATTGTACTAATATGGTGCAATATTCAAGTTGGGTATCTGGCCATAACTGGTTGGTCACTATTATGGTGTTATTTCTGAAACTCGATGTCGCTAAAGTAGGTGGACTTGGTACATGTCCAAGTTCTCCCCGTTTTCTACTTTTAAATGTCAACAATATATATATTAAGGAAGTGGTGTTTGTTGAAGGTGCACTAACAAGGAATTTAGCAATAATCTTGAAAGCTTATTCGGTAATGCATATATTATGTGAAAGCATCCTTTAGAAGTATTGCTTCTCAAGAGAGACTCATGATGCGTAGGAATCATTGTCGACGTGTTTCTAAACTAAGAACTAACTACCTTGACACACTTGGAAGGCCAATGATGAACACTCTTGTGCATCATTCGCGAAAGATCCTTTGACCTATACGTACCAGGCTTTGCTTAACTTTATCTTTAATACACGAGTTGGCTTTAATTGATGATCTCGATGTTGATGAACTATTTTCCGCTCTTAATCCCTTCAAGGTACGGATAAGGGTACATGTCAGCAGCAATAAGTTGCTTGATTGTTGGTCGAGCGCCTTATCTCTCATATCATCTAATTGCGAGGTGATTATAAAATTATGGTAAATCATATCATCTGGCTTGCAATGCGACGTAAAAGATGTTTGTTACCATATTTTATGGGGTAAGTTACAATCCATTTCCTTGTATGCTCATATTTCCTATAAAGATATTTGACGTGGATTTCACCAATTCTAGATTGGGCATGGCCCAGAACTAAATCGGTACGCATGTTCAGGGAGCCTGCATCATCCACTTTCATCACAACGATGATGCAAGGAAATGATGACATGATCCTGATCCATGGCACTACTAAGAACAATGCATGATTCAGCTTAATGACGAAGCTAAGCAAGAAGATATAAATAAGCTTGCAATGGCCTATGTGCAAATTCAAGGCATGTGTTATTCCTGGACAATACTCAAAAGCTTGTGATGGATGCAAAATGCATCAGAATTAACCTTTATGGCCTTTCACCCTTGGCAAAACAAGGATAAATTGGATCCATACGGAAAATGTTTTTGAGACATCATGCTTGCGAAGCATGCTTGCAATAACCTGACGAGAAGAGAATATTTATGGTCCGTCACTATACGAGTGCACTTCGGACTGTTTCAGCCTGCTCAGAATAGCGTCGGAGGCGTAATTATCCGGTTCATCACATTCTTTTTCTAGTTTCCAGTTGGAAAATTAAAAGAGGAAGAGGCTTATATAGCTTTATCACAAGAGAAGTTAGTAGAAAACTAAAAGAGAAATCAAACGGTACAACTAGAATCATAGTGACATGGTAACCTATTATAGGGATAAGTCAAATGACTGACCTTGTAACAGTTACCCTTAAAAGTTAACAGGACAATAATTCACCCATGACAAATGTTCATTATTTTTGTATTTATTTTTGGAACATAATTGTTTAGTTGTGCAAAGTATTCCTAACATAGTCTTTTTTTTTTATATTTTCCTGGTAAACTGCATCATTTGAAACAAAAACTACGCAAACCTGACATCGCAAGGGAATGCCCTCGCGAAATTCCTCCTTGTATAAAACAACCAAAAAAGGCACGCGGATTTTGTATCCAAAATTAGCACCTAACTTAGCAAGTGTGTCTGCAGCAAAGTTGTCTTCCCTAAGATGATATTGATGATGACGAGCTTACACAAGACCCTCTCAACAGGATAAAAATTCTGCCACTTCTCATGTATCCATAAATTTATAAGGCAATCTCATGTTCGGAGTCTATCGCTGTAACAGTTAAAAATTATACTCCTTTAGTTCCATTTTTGGGATTTTTCTACTTCTACAATACCTAAGGGTTTTCATATTTTTCCATAAAATTTCCAACCCTAATGTACCAATCACGAGATTTTTTGTGTTCATTCCCGTACTAAACGGCCATCCTACTGAACCACCAGATCCAATACATGAATTTTTTGAGGTTCCCAGATAACGCGTTTCTGGCGTACCTTATTAGCATGGGGAAATTAGGGGGAGACCCAAAAAAATAATATTCTCGTTCTCAGACCCACAATTAATTTTGTATACCGTGACACCCATAATTATATGAAATTATTATATGAATCAATACATAACTGGTTATGCATACTATCTTTTCAGACATAACTCGTTATGCATACCATCTTTTTCAGGGGTATAATTGGCAGCGCAATTTGGACATAACATATCTAAAAATCCGCGCCTTAGAATTTTACAAATTTATATCGTTGGAAATCTTTTTAAAAGAGGTATGCAACGAGTACAAACAAGAATATCAAATTTTTGTTTTTAACGAAAAAATCGGAGGTGATCCTCATTTTAGGGAATTTTTTTGAAAACTTGATACTTAACCATTATGCAGTCACCAAAAACGATGCATAACACATTCTGCAGACGCATAACGAATTATGCAACCATTTTCTCGACTGCATAACAAATTATGCATCTGCATAACAAAGTTATGCATCTATAACAAGTTATGTAACCATTGTTTTGGTTGATTTTAGCCGTACATATAAAAAATTGATGCATAATGCAGTATGCATCCATATTTACGGATGCATATCAAGTTATGCATCTATTTTCTCGATGCATAATGCATTATGTAGCCATATTTTCGGACGCATAACAGGTTATGCAGGTTTTCTGGACTGCATAACAAGTTATGCAACAAATTTTGTAGATGCATAACAGGTTATGCATCCATTTTCACGAATGCATAACATGTTATGCATACAGTTTCTCGACTGAATGACATGTTATGCAGTCATAACCACATCATCATCATCTACGTAACTTATTGCTTTTGCAGTGCCAGATTGATTTCCTATAAAAAGTAAACAACTTAAATGTCACTACCAAAGAGTAGTCTACATGAATTTCCTATAAAAATTAACCTATGTGAATCCAATATGTTGAATCCAACAATATAAAGCAACGCTCATGTCACTGAACAACAAATTAAACAGCAATCCAAGTGAAATATGATTCTACATTGCTCTGTACATTCATCATGGCATGGAAAAAGAGACACTTGCGAAATTTTCACCCACATGTCTTAGATTGGATGGTACCTTAACAAGTACGACTATGTATCATATTTTTGCTTATTTAGTTTCATGGTGTCAATACAATTTAGTTACACAAACCATGAGCTCCATCTCTACTGCCAAATTCAATTCATATTAATGCTTTAATACAATTCCTTTTAGTTTCTTCCCACTTTATTAAAATCTGAACTCCATCCGAGTTTCGTTAACAACTGCCCACTTCTTCCATCGAACAACACAAATCTTTGTATTCCTCCATCTCTTCTCCATCTTCAGTTACCGATAACCCCAACAACTCAAATGGACGATAGTACACTTCCTCCTTATCCATCATCACCGTTCATACTACTGATAACGATAACATCAAACACCATTGATAGCACAACATCATTAAAATATCGAGTCTCAACTCCATCTTCTTCAGTTTTCCCCATCACTGATTATCATCACTACTACCATTAATTACAGTAACCTATTTCTTCTTTCCCTGTTCTTTTCAAACTTGGCCAAGCTCTCTATCTGTCTCATGAATTTCGCCATCAGTCACCTTAACCAGCAATCCATGATCATCACCACTGTTTCATATTCCTCTCATGTCTTATAACTCAACACCCATCCATGAGTTTCTCTGCTAAGTAAGACATCAAATCTCAACCAAGGAATCCATTGATTGAACAAGCATCAGATCTATAACTTTTCCATAAAGCTTATAAGATACAGAATAAAGAAACCTTAAGGATATGACGAAAAAAACGAAATGTAGAATTTTAGAAAATATGGGATTCGGAGAAATTTTGTCCCAAAAAATGGGTGCGCGCGTGAGAATTTCTGTCCGTGGGTTTCACGGTGGAGAAAATCTGAAAACTGGGTTTCCCTGTAGTTTTCACTATTAGCATACGGCGTTTAAATTAGGCCCAATATGGATGCCTATTTGTTCCAAGTATCTACTGGGCCTACTTAATAACATCTTCTAATGCCCAATGACTCATTCTTTTCCTTTCCTTCCGTGTTATTCCAGAAAGAAATTGCAGTTGAAAAATGGTACGAAGTTATACATGTTTAGTATACAATATTGGAATTTCAGCTTCATAATCAACATACTTTTCGCTTAAACATGATTATATGAAAACCGTATACTGAAATATACCATAATACTAGTATTAACATATTCTTACAACACATCAGCACTTTAAGTAGCTAGCACACTACATATACCATATGTTAGAGCATTGCTCGGTCGAACTCGCAAGAGTTGCTATCTCAAGCTTATTTGTCAAGTTTAATTTCCAAAACTATAAGTCTTGATTTCTAGTCTACTTATAGCTAAGTCTTAGACTAGGATAGAAAGTGTAGTTGAGCTCTAGACTCCACGACGTTCATCATGCAAAGAAGAAGAACTACTCAAGGAACCGGTGGAACTTCATTGACTAAAAGGAATGTGGAGACTTGAACTTATCTATCACTCAAAAGTCTATCTACTCTATCTCCTATCTTGAGACAAAATTCGTATTGTTATATAAACTTCGATTATAAACATTTTCTATTTCGAGCCGAGTTTATCTCGCTTATCTATTTCTCGAAATATGTGTTGGTAAGCTTTCACTTTGGCCAAGTTCATCTTTACAAGTGACGAAAGACATGTTGGTTATTTCAATGTCTTGAAAATTTATTTTATGAAAAATAGTTTGTGAATAACAACTATATAACATCCTCTAAGAATGTTTCGATGATTGAAATGAGAGTTTAGAATATATAACCTTGAATGGATATAAACATTGTATGTGAACTCATACTTGTGTAAGTCCAAAATCCTTGAACTAAAGTATGCGTACTTTACTGGTTCAGGAAGTCCGGAAGCTAACTCCGTGTGCCCTTACACGTACTTCCGGAAGTTCATATCCCGTGAATTTCTGCAGGAGTTTGTGAACTGAAAACAAACTCAAACCGGGTACTTAAGTATGCATACCGGTATGCATACTCGAGTGGATTATTTTCTAAAAACGGTCTATTCGTGTACTAAGATATATATAAACTAAGGAATGTATATTTGCAAACCGCGGCTGTAATGTTCATGAATCGATTCGAGTGAATAAAAATCGTTTTTGCTTCGATTGTGTCTTATATACTTCTATGAGATCTAATCAATTGAACAACTCTCTAACTAGTTCTTTTGAATCATTTGGACTAGTTATGGTGAAGATGAATAAGGTTAATGTGAAAGTGCTCATATGGCTAACCATTTGGTTAACTACTGTTGAACCAACTAGGTGTACACGTTTAGGTACGGTTACACAAACCTAAATGAACGTGCATTTTATTTGTGTATAACAAGCTAAGTTCGATCTAACGGTTGAAATATATTATCTTGAATCTAATCAGGTTTTCATTTAACGGTGAATATTGAATGTTTTATTACCAAAGTAACTTAGATTGCAAACCATGATTTGGAGACTATATAAAGGAGAACTCTAGCAACTGGGAAACTAATCCCCACACCTCCTGTGTGATACTAGTTGTATAAGCTAGAGTCAATTCTCCTTTAACCTTAGGTTTCTACCGATACCTCGTAGGTTAACGACTTGAAGACTTCATTGGGGTTGTGAAGCCAGAACCAACTATTTTCTCTGTAGTTGCGTGATCTGATTTTGTTGTTTCTATCGTATTGAGTACAATTGTAAAATTGGCTCGAGATTAATTTCTCCGATAGGCAAGATATAAAATTAGTCATAAACGTCTTCGTCTCATCGTTTGTGATTCCACTATATCTTATTTCGCTAGTCGATTAAGATTATTGTGAGGTGATTGATATTTCTAGGCTGTTCTTCGGGAATATAAGTCCCGTATATCAATTGGTTCTTGTTCACCTTGATTTATCAAAAGACGGAATAAAACTCGTAGGTATCTCTGTGGGAGACATATTTATCTATTCCTGTAGACTTTTCTGTGTGATACAGATTTGTTTATTAAAGTCTTCGACTTTGGGTCGTAGAAACTCTTAGTTGTGGGTGAGATTATCTAAGGGAATCAAGTGCGTAGTATCCTGCTGGGATCAGAGACATAAAAAGCGCAACTGTACCTTGAATCAGTGTGAGATTGGTTGGGTTAAACTACAGTCCATACCGAAGTTAATTTGTAGTAGGCTAGTGTTTGTAGCGACTTAATATAGTGTGTGTTCAATCTGGACTAGGTTCCGGGGTTTTTCTGCATTTGCGATTTCCTCGTTAACAAAGCTTCTGGTGTATGTGTTATTTCTTTTCCGCATTATATTTTGTTATATAATTGAAATATCACAGGTTGTGCGTTGAATCGATCAATTGGTAAATCCAACCTTTGGTTGTTGATTGAAATTGATTGATCCTTGAATATTGGTTTTTGGTACCGTTCAAGTTAATTTCTCTTGTATTCAATCATACCCGCAGATTGTTATTTGCTTGAGTAAGTATTGAATCGAGAAATTGAGATATAACTCTTTGATATACTTTTTATTAAGATTGAGTCTGACTGTCTAGTTGATTCTCTTAAAAGTATATTGGAGTTATTCCATACAGATTGCTAAGCGAAATATTGGGTGAGGCTGTTGTACCCCCACTTTTTCAATTGGTATCAGAGTAGGCAAACATGTTTCAAGACCTTATAAGTCTGTATTTGTAGCGATCTGACTCTATGGAAAGAAGTGTTATATCTGATAAACACAACACCAGAAACAAAGGTTCTGTTTCGACAATATCTATTAAAGATAAAGATTCGTCAATCTCAAATATAGAGCGAACCTAGTGTTATGACGAGACAGACAGACACTGACATGTATTATCCCGATTACCCTTCAAAAGAGTCTAACTCCGTTGATGAAAGGGAAACAACTAAAGAGAGTGAAATGATTCTAAATCTTGTTAGAATCCAAGTTGATAGGTTTAATCGGTTGAAAAACAATGTCAATGTTCTTCGTGGTATTGTGAGAGACTGTGACTCCAAAGAAAATGTTGAAGTTCAATCTTCGCGTATCTTACTCGAGGCAAGCCTCAAAAAGGATACTTTGGAAATTGAACATCGCTTGAGAAAACTCTCAATTCAAGGATGTTCCAAAAGGTCCTCTATACCATCTACTTCTATCACAACTGAAAGTGTTCCAGTTCCAGAACTAAAATCGGAATCCCTTCCTGTTGAAAATGATGTGCCTAAAACCTCCACTAATCAAGGATGTTGCACATCACATGGAAGGAAGAAATATCCAAATGATGATGTTAAGTCTGCACTATCTAATCAACCCCGCGATCAGAAAGTATGTCTCTTTTGTGATTCAAAAGGTCTTGTTAAGCAAAAGAGAAACTCTCGGTTGAGTAACAATTCCATTGTTCGACTTCAACACACCTTAGATTTAATCCTCAAAGGTGTAACTAACATTCGTATGTCTAAACCAGTTGGTTTCAGTATTCACCCTGTGTATTCTACCAGGAAAGTAAGTTCGATGAGTTCCTCAAATGCTCAGATGCATAACAAACATTTCAACAAAGATTGTCTAAGAAGAAATCAAGAATTTTCTTCTGTCAAAAAGGGAGATAATGATATTCTTGATGTCAACAAAGCATCAGAAGAAGAAAGCAACAATGAAGATATGAGGAATAACTTAAAGGTGATAATTGAAGGTTATGAAGAAATCATCAACAGGCTGCCAAGTCATTCTAGACAAAATGCTTTAGGTAAGAATCAACTCTATAAGTCATATTTTGATAATAAGTTGGTTTATTATAACTTTTTGCATCATAACAATTTTCCTCCAACGTTTCGGAGAAAGAGGTTTAACCAAAAACATCTTTCATTTGATGAGCTCAAAGCTCATACTTATGCTAATTAATCACAAGGTTGAGATCTCACTCAGAAAAACCTGGTTGGGTGAGATACTATCAGGTATACTTGATGGCAATGTGTTATTGATTCTCTAATTGTGCTCTTCTAACGTCTAGCCGGATTATCACCTACGAACATGTTTGCATAAGTATTTGGTTTTATATCAAATCTTTTCGAGTCTTTCGTATTGTTGTCTTGTCAAAAATTGCTACTCTTATGCTCTGAATTTTTCTCTAATGAGAATGTAAAATTTATTGAGCTAAGACGTGTGAAATCGTTTTACTAAGAAAAAATTTGTCTTGACTTGTTTTGTTGTGAAACTTTGTCTTTTTGGGTCAAGTTTGTGTTCATACGGGTACCCATGTTACGGGTCATGAACTATCAAAGTGTTACAAGTACAAACACAATTTGAGACATGTCAACAAACTTCAATGAAGAGCAAATCGATTAGAAAAACAAGATCAAACTTGTTCAAAAGACCGCAGAGGTATGTAAGATTTTATCTTCGTCAAAGAAGTTAGTTTCCAAGGATAAGATAAGACCATTGGAAATAAATTTATGGTCTAAAAATTATGAGAAACAGGGCTCTATGAATTCCAATCGAAAGGGATATGGTGGACTGATTATTGTTCATCCCAGCACAACATAAATTGTGTTGATTAGTGCATCTTGTCTCATGTGCCTGATTAAAAGAGACAAGATTTTGCACACCTCGGGCTTTAAGGGGGGGGGGGGAACTTCAGTTGTGTTGATTTTCTTTTGTTTTTTGCTCTGAGAGTATTGTAAAGTCAGGAATTCATGTCGCTTTTCATATCTAATTGATATTGGAAAAAACTTCCCTGGTTAATCAATAAAAGAGGGTTAAACTAGACAATTCTGCCTTTTATAGGGTTGACAATTGTGTATAAAAGAACCTGTGTGTTTAAAGGTTTCGTAACCCTACATATATTTTTCCTTCCCTGAAACTCTTTTAACCAAAGACTGCTTGTTGAGCTTATTTTGTGACTTCCTCTCACAAACCCGTACGCATATGGATACTCCAACCATCATGTCTTCTGATAGAAAATATGTTAATATGATTGTTAAGCCATCAATCATGAAGGAAAAAGAAAAATTTCCAATACCTCCAACTTTGAAAAGAAAAAGAAGGAATGTGAGGAAGCCAAGAGTTGTTCCTTCCAATTCTCAGAAGTTTTCTGATGTTCTTGAAGAGTTGAAGGAAACAAGAAAGGAGATTCAACAAATAAAGGTTTTTGTTATGAGAACTCTTAAAATTCAGAAGGCCCTGGTTCGACATCATCAGCCTACAAGGTTTGTTGGAATTGAC
This sequence comes from Papaver somniferum, assembly GCF_003573695.1. NCBI lineage: Eukaryota > Viridiplantae > Streptophyta > Magnoliopsida > Ranunculales > Papaveraceae > Papaver > Papaver somniferum. The sequence continues at coordinate 19,144,178 of NW_020622934.1, read as the reverse complement.
TCCTTTCTTCACTAACGATATGTTCCCATGGATGTTGACGACAAGGAGTTCGGGGACGATAAAGAATTTTTCAGAGGTTTCAATGTCTAGGAAAACTTCTTATGAGAATTTTATTCTTGTGTTTTTAACAAGAATAACTAGAGTTTGGAATAGCCATTATTGTGATTACACATAGCTATGTCCAACGATTTTCATCTTCAATGTTTTTAGATTTTTTTTTAAAATTCTAAAGTTTGTTTGGAAGATGATTTTACAGTATTAATCTTTATGGTTTTATATATTGCAATTTGTTATGGGATATGTGTGTTTGCGTCCGTGAACTATGATTGTCCCATACGTGGTCAAAAGTTAAGTCTTGCATATGTGTCGATATGCAAGTATTGATAAAAGAATGAATGAACTTTTGACAAACAAAAGTTAAGCCTTTTATGTCATTATGCAAATATTGATGGAAGAAAGGGTGAGCTTTTTTTTACAAAGATTAAGTCTATTTTATGTCATTGTGCAAATAGTGATGAAAGATAGAATGAACCTTTGTTTATTCCGCAGTATTGACCTTCCCTGATCCATATTTTTATGTATATACTGTGCGGCTCCGTAAGTTCTCTTATGTTGAGCATTTTCGATTAAATTAATCATGGGTTCTCTTGTGGTTAATTTAATTGAGTTTTTGGATAGAAATTCATGTTTCATGTGATTTGTTATGTCCAAAGAAATCCTTCTTTTCTTGTGAAAGTAAGGTCGCTCTTGTTGTTCTTTCGGAAATGACATTTTATGGGGGAGAGTTCTTAATTGAACTTGTGATTAATTGCCAAATCTTTGTGGGGAATGCAGCTATGGAATATTATATGGGTTATCTTGTATCTTTATAAACTCCTTGATGAATGCATTTAGTTTCGGCTATATGATTGCATCTAAAAAGTTGATATATGCTTTCTTTTGTTCATGAAGAGTCTCTATGGAAATTTCATTAGGATCCCACTAGTTATCGTACCTTTGCCAATTTTACTGACAAAAAGGGGGAGAATTAATGTGTAGTTCACACTACAAATACATATGGTTTTCGGATCATTATGTAAGGGGGAGTGGTTTTCATGTGAGATAAAGTATTGACTAAGGGGGAGTGATACATATCAACATAGTATTATTGTCAAAGTTGTGATACAATTGAACTTTGATGTTGTGTAATAATACTATGACAGTGTGTAACAATGATTGAGAGCTTTTATTTTCTCATTGTTATGGCTACGAATCTTCAACAACGATGATGCCAATTTGAATATCTTTGGAATCAATGGAGTACTTGCAAGTGACGAAGATTTCGAATAATGTTGAAGAACTAAGGAGATCATGCATGTGGAAGAGAAGCTGCAAAGTTTATTTATTTGTATTCCATATGTATTGATAGTTTTGTCACTAAAATTGAAAAAAGGGGAGATTGTTAGAGTACTGCTCGGTCGAACTCGCAAGCGTTGCTATCTCAAGCTTGTTTGTCAAGTTTAGTTGCCAAAACTATAAGTCTTGATTTCTAGTCTAGTTATAGCTATGTCTCGGACTATGATAGAAAGTGTAGTTGAGCTCTAGACTCCACGGCGTTCATCATGCAAAGACGAAGAACTACTCAAGGAACTGGTGAAACTTCGTCGACTAAAAGGTATCTGGAGACTTGAACTTATTTATCACTCAAAAGTCTATCTACTCTATTTCTTATCTTGAGACAAAATCCGTATTGCTATATAGACTTCGATTATACACATTTGTTATTTCGAGTCGAGTTTATCTCGCTTATTTATTTCTCGAAATATGTGTTGGTAAGCTTTCGCTTTGGCCAAGTTCATCTTTACAAGTGACGACAGTCATGTTGGTTATTTCAATATCTTTAAAATTGATTTTATGAAAAATAGTTTGTGAATAACAACTATATAACATCATCTAAAAATGTTTCAATGATTGAATTGAGAGTTTAGAATATATAACCTTGATTGGATATAAACATTGTATGTGAACTCATACTTGTGTAAGTCCAAAATCCTTGAACTAAAGTATGCATACTTTACTGGTTCAGGAAGTCCGGAAGCTAAGTCCGCGTACCCGTACGCGTACTGCCGGAAGTTCACATCCCGTGAATTTCTGCTGGAGTTTGTGAACTCAAAACAAACTCAAACCGGGTACTTAAGTATGCGTACAGGTATGCATACTTGAGTGGGTTATTTTCTAAAAACGGTTTATTCGTGAACTAAGATATATATAAACTAAGGAATACTTATTTGCAAACCGTGGCTATAATGTTCATGAATAGATTCGAGTAAATCAAAATCGTTTTTTCTTCGATTGTGTCTTATATACTTATATGAGATATAATCAATTGAACAACTCTCTAACTAGTTATTTTGAGTCATTTGAACTAGTTATGGTGAAGATGAATAAGGTTGATATGAAAGTGCTCATATGGCTAACCATATGGTTAACTACTGTTGAACCAACTAGGTGTACATGTTTAGGTACGGTTACACAAACCTAAATGAACGTGCATTTTTTTTGTGTATAACAAGCTAAGTTCGATTTAACGGTCAAAAGATATTAGCGTGAATATAATCAGGTTTTCATCTAACAGTGAATATTGAATGCTCTATTACTAAGGTAACTTAGATTGCAAACCCTAATTTGGAGACTATAAAGAAGAACTCTAGCAACTGGGAAACCTAATCCCCACACCTCCTGTGTGATACTAATTGTATAAGCTAGAGTTGATTCTCCTTTAACCTTAGGTTTCTACCGAGACCTCGTAGGTTAACGACTTGAAGACTTCATTGGGATTGTGAAGCCAGGCCCAACTATTTTCATTGTAGTTGCATGATCTGATCTTGCTGTTTTTATCGTATTGAGTACAATTATAAAATTGGCTCGAGATTAATTTCTACGATAGGCAAGATAGAAAAGTAGTCACAAATATCTTTGTCTCATCATTTGTGATTCCACAATATCTTGTTTCACTAGTCGATTAAGATTTGAAAAAGCGGGGGTCTAACACCACCACCCAATATTTCGCTTAGCAATCTGTATGGACTAACTCTGAATTACTTTCTAGAGAATCAACTAGACAGTCAGACTCAATCTAGGAAAAAGTATCTCAAGGAGTTAATATCTCTCCCTTGTTTTGATTTACTCGAGCTAATAGAAATCAGAGAGTCTTTAATCAAACACAAGGAATAACTTGGATGGTACCAAAGACCAATATCCAAGGATCAATCAATTTAAATCAACAACCAAAGGTTGGATATTCTAATTGATGATCTACAACGCACAACCTGTATTATTTCAATTATAAAGATAAACAATATAATACAGAAATAAAAATAACACGGACACCAGAATTTTGTTAACGAGGAAACCGTAAATGCAGAAAAACCCGGAACCTAGTCCAGATTATACATACACAGTATTAAGCCGCTACAGACACTAGACTACTCCAAGCTAACTTCGGACTGGACTGTAGTTGAACCCCAATCAATCTCCCACTGATCCAAGGTAGAATTATGCTCCTATGCCTCTGATCCCAGCAGGATAAAGCGTACTTGATTCCATTAGATGATCTCACCCACAACTAAGAGTTTCTACGATCCAAAATCGCAGGCTTTGACAATAAACAAATTTGTCTCCCACAGACAAGTCTATCAAAGGATCAATATGTCTCCCACAGATAAACCCTAAAGGTTTTGTTCCGTATTTTGATAATAATCAAGGTGAACAGGAACCAATCGATAATCCGGTTTTATATTCCCGAAGAACATCCTAGAGTTATCTATCACCTCATAACAATCTTAATCGTATGGTAGCGAAAAAGGATGTTGCGGAATCACAAACAATGAGACGAAGATGTTTGTGATTATTTTTTATATCTTGCCTATCGGAGATATCAATCTCAAGCCAATCAATCTTATTGTACTCGTACGATAGAAGATGCAAGATCAGATCACACAACTACGATAAAAGTAGTATCGGTCTGGCTTCACAATCCCAATGAAGTCTTTAAGTCGTTAACTTGGTTTTAGAAGAAGAAAACCAAAGGTTAAAGGATAATCGACTCTAGCACGCAAACTAATATCACACGTAAGGTGTGGGGATTAGTTTTGCACAATACTAGATGTCTCCTTTATATAGTCTTTCAAATCAGGGTTTGCAATCAATGTAAGCTTAGTAACAAAGAATTCAATATTCACCGTTAGATGAAAACTTGATTTAGATTCAAGCTAATATTTCTCAACCGTTAGATCGAAAACTTAGCTTGTTACACACTCTTGACAATGCACGCTTCTAGATTTTTTAACCGTACCCAAACGTATGCACTTGTTGGTTCAATGATAGTTAACCAAAAGATTAGCCATATGAGCATTTCATATCAACCATGTTCTTCTTTACCATAACTAGTTCAGATGACTTCAAATGAACTAGTTAGAGAGTTGTTCAATTGCAAGGAAATCTCATGTACTACACAAGACACAATTGAAGCAAAGATGATTTGATTCACTTGAATCGGTTCATGAACTTTTATAGCCACGGTTTGCAAAATGCATTCCTTAGTCTTTTTAAGTTTAAGTTCATAAATCATCTTCAAATATATAACCTTCTCAAGTTCGCAGACTAGGTTCACGGACTTAAGTTACCAGGCAGAGTTTACAAAATCCAGCAAAAATTCTCGGGTTTGAGAACTTCGCCGGTTCGCAGACTGGGTTCGCGGACTGAGTTCGCGGGCTTAGCTTCATGCAAGTAGTTTGTCAACTCCAGCTGAAATTCTCGGGTTTGAGAACTTCGGCAGTTCGCGGACTGAGTTCGCGGACTTGGCTCACGCCATTCTTCCGGTTTTCTTGATCAACAAATTTCGCAAATTTTGGTTCAAGGAATAGGAGTTATACGTAAATGTGTTTCCACAACAATGCTTATGTCCACCATTGGTTATATAATTTAAACTCTCATTTCAATCATTGAAACATTCTTAGAGGACGTTATATAGTTGTTACACTATTTCTCGTCAAAGCAATTTTCAAAGTGATTGAAACATATCATGACTTTCGTCACTAGGTAAAGATAAACTTGATCGAAGTGAAAATCTTACCATCACATATTTCGAGATATAGGTAGGCAAGGTATACTCGGCTCGAAATACCAAATGTGTATAATCCAAGTCTATATATATAGCATACGACTTCTTGTCTCAAAGAATAGGAGATAGAGTAGATAGACTTTTGAGTGACAGATAAGTTCAAATCTTCACATACCTTTTTGTCGAGAAGTTCCACCGGTTCCTTGAGTAGTTCTTCTTCTTGTATGATGAATCGCCATGAAGTCCTTGAGCTCAACTACACTTTCTATCCTAGTCCGAGACTTAGCTATAATAGACTAGAAATAAAGACTTGTAGTTTTGATCACTAACATTTACAAACATGCTTGAGATAGCAACACGTGCGAGTTCGACCGAGCAATGCTCTAACAATCTCCCCCTTTGTCAATTTTAGTGACAAAACTATCAATACATATGGAATACAAAAAGGATAAAGAAACTTTAGTAACTCCTATTCCACATTCTAATCTTCAACATTCCTTGAAATCTTCGTCACCTCCAAGTACTCCAATGATCCCAAAGGTTGTAAGTTTAGCATCACCGCTGTTGAAGATCCGTAGCTATAACAATGAGAAAGCATCGGTCTCGATCATTGTTATACAATGTCATAGTATTATTACAAAGTGTCAAAGTCCAATTGTATCACAAGTTCAACAATGATACTATGGTGATATATATCACTCCCCTTAATCAATACTCCATCTCACATGGAAACCACTCCCCCTTACACAATGATCTGAAAACCATATGTATTTGTAGTGTGAACTACATATTAATTCTCCCCATTTTTGTCTATAGAATTGGCAAAGGTACAAGAACGGGATCATAATGAAATTTTCGAAAGAGACATTTCATGACTAAAGAAAAAATACATACCAACTAATTTAGATGCAATCATAAAGCCGAAGCTAAATGCATTCATCAAGGAGTTTAAAGATACAAGATAACCCCTCTAAAATTCCACATCCGCACACCCCTCAAGATACCATTAAGCACAAGTTCAAAAGAACTCTCCCCCATTTGATGTCATTCCCGAAAGAACAACAACGAGCGACCTTAATTTCAAAAGAAAAAAAGGATTTTTATTGGACACCAAAAACCATGAGAATGATTTTCTATATCCAAAAACTCAATCAAATTAATCACAAGTAAACCGATGATTAATTTAATCAGAATACGCAACCAAATTGAACATAAAAAGTGATAAATTCAATTGATTGTGCTCAACATAAGATAACTTACGGAGCTATGACTAAGTTAACCAAAAGAAAATGATTAGCTTAACCGTTCATATACTCAACACAAGAAAACCTTATGGAGTCACGAAAATACTCAACTAGATTAATTACAAGAGAACCCATAATTAATCTAATTGGAATACACAACCAAACTAATTACAAAAGTAATCAATTTAATTGTCATTTTTTTTGCTCGACATAAGAATGCTTACGGAGCAATAACTAAATAACCAATCAAGATGATTAATTTAGTTCAATATGCTCGACATAACATATCTCATGGAACAACAACTAAGCTAAGAAAATCAACTTGGTTGTATAATGCTCAACATAAGATACATTACGGAGCCTCACAATAATATGGATCAGGGATGATTAATACTGCAGAATACACAAGGATTCATTCTATATTCAATCACTATTTGCATAACGACAATGATAGACATAATCCTTGAAAACAAAAGACTTTAACCTATCTTCCATCAAGATTGACAATATAGGCTTAACTTTTGTATTTTCCAAAAGTCCATTCATTCTTTTACCAGTATGTGAATACCGAACACGAACGACTTTACTTTTGATAAAGTATGGGACAAACATAGTTCACGGACGTAAACACCAATCCCTTAACAAATTGCAATATATCAAATTATAAATATTAATACTGCGAAACATGATCCTCCAAATATTTTTTGAATTTAATACCAATAAACCTAAAAAAAAAACAAGAAGATGAAACATAATAGCTATGTGTAGTCACAATCATTAGTATTCAAGGAACTAGTTATTCTTCCAACTAAACCAAAAAGAAGACATACTAGGCAACAAGGTTTTTAAATCGTAAATCGTTTTTTGAAATTTGCGAATCGAATCGTATGTTGAATCGTAAATCGTAGATTCATGGTTGATTATTAAATCGTAAATGTATATCTATGAATATCATTGAATGATACAAGATATTCCTGAGGTTTGATTCTGATTTGATTTTTAACGTATAAGTATAAAATATATTAAAATAACACCAACAACCAAGTTAGAACAATGGCTTAGGGCTTGTGTTTTCCTAGTTTTGTCTTTCGTTTATATATATACCAATAAAGTTCATTAAATATCAACAAAAAAATGAGGTGGAACGGTGGTTAAACGCTCAGGTTGCGACGCAGGGGTCATGGGTTCGAAACCTGGCGCTCTCATTTTTGGAAAAAATCAATTTCCACTTTGGAATTGAGTCAAGAAGCCAATTCTTGGACTAAACGGTTTAAAGATGCGATTCGAAGCGATTTTGTGCTAAATGAAACGAATCGTGCGATTCAACTCGTGAATCGCACGATTTTAAAAACAATACTTGGAACAATATCTTTGAGAAATTCCTTATCATTCCCGAATTCCTTGTCGTCAACAGCCATTGGAATATAAGGTTCGTGGAGGAAGGAGTCAATACCAACAAACCGTCTTGGTTGATGATGTCGAACTAGGGCCTTCTGAATTTCCAAAGATCTTAAAACGCAAGCCTTTATTTCACTAATTTCCTTTCTTACTTCCTTCAACTCATCAAGAACATCGGAAAACTTCTGAGAGTTAGAAGGGACAGCCCTTGGCTTTCTTGTATTCCTCCTCTTTCTTTTCAAGGAAGGGGTTACTGGAGATTTCTCTTTTTCCTTGATTGATGGCTTAGCAACCATATTGACATTTTTTCCATCCAAAGACATGATGCTTAGAGAACAGTTATCAACTGGTTTTTGTGAGTGGAATTCACAATCTCATCAAGCAGTCTAAAGATATAAAAGATATCAGAGAGGAAAAAGGAATGTAGGGTTCGCAACCTTTAAACAGGTTCGTGGACGCCCAACTCTCTCTAAACCCCTATAAAGAGTAGAATTGTCGATAATAACCCTTTCTTTTATTTTGATAGACAAACAACTAAGAAAAGAAGAAGAAAAACTTTTCCTAAAGCCTGATTGGTACACAACCTTGTCTCTTTTGATCAGGCACATGAGACAAGATTTACCTAAGAACACAATCAATTTGTGTTGTGGTGAACAACAATTTGTCCACCATTTTCCTATAGAGAGGAATCCTTAGACTTATGTCTATCAAAGCGATTTGACCATACTTTCTTCTCTAATGGTCTTATTTTGTTCTTGGAAACCAACTTCTTAGACGAAGATAAAATCCTACATACCTCAGCAGTCTTCTGAGAAAGTTTAAGCTTCCTTTCCAATCGATTTGCTCTTCGTTGAAGTTTGTTGGCGTGCCTCACTTGATATTTGTACTTGTAACATCTTGATAGTTCATGACCCTTCTGAGAACAAAACAAGCACGTCAAACTTGGATAGTATTCAGGCATCTGTAGTGCGAAAGCAGCCAGACACATAGTAGATCCTGAAACATTACAAACATAGTTTCCAAAGGATGGGTCAATTGATTCTTCCAGCTTGATTGGATTCTCTTCTTCACTGAAACCATCAAGGTTGATATATGTATTTCTACAATTATCAAAATCAATGTTTTCACATAGAAGACCAACACTTGATTTCCTATCTTCATCATAATCATAGATCTCAGACATCTCATCAAGTGTTACAGCAAGACCTTTGTTTCCAGTGTATTTTCTACGATTTGGGCACTCGTTTGCAAAATGACCAAAACCTTTACACTTAAAGCACTGTGGCATGTCCTCGTCATCAGCCTCGTCAGCGTCTCTGTTTTTAGGAGGGACGCGATTGTGAGGTTTATCTGACGACCTAGGTTTGTCTCTTGAAAACCGTTTACTTCTCTTCAATAGAAGATCCCTAAACTGTCTTGTGATCAAGGAGACTGATTTGTCAAGATCTTCATCCGAAAAATCACCCTCAGACTGATCATCCTCAGAGACTTTTATCAAGTAACTTAGTGTTCTTCTGTGCTTTAAAGGCAATATCCTTTCCGATTTTGGATGTATGCTCATGATCAAAGATATTTAGATTTCCAACCAATGTATTTCTGGAAATATTATCAAGGTTATTTCCCTCAACGATGGCATGCTTCTTAGACTCGTATCTAGATGGCAGCGATCTGAGAATTTTCATCACAATGTCCTTTTCAGGAATAGTCTTACCCAATGCAAAAGATGCATTAACAATTTCAGACACTTTGTGATTAAACTCATCAAATGTATCTTTATCTGCCATACGAAGGTTCTCCTAATCGGAATTAAGGTTTTGAAGACTAGCTTCCTTTTTACTGGAGTTACCTTCAAATACGGTTTCTAAGATATCCCAAGCATCTTTAGACCTAGTGCAATTTGACACATGGTGCTGAAGATTTGGGGTAATGGCATGTATGATGGCCTTTAAACCGTCGGAATTTTGCTTTGCAACAAGTATCTCGGCAGGATTTTATTCACCAATATTCTTGGGAACGTTTACATATCCAACTGACACAACGGGAGCATCATAGCCATTAAAAACATATACCCATGATTGAAAAGCACGCGCTTGAAGAAAAGTTCGTATAGAAATTTTCCACCGTAAGTAATTAGAGCCATCGAAGACTGGTGGTACATTAATAGAGATAGAACCTCTGTCCATAGAGTCAGATCGCTACAAACACAGACTTGTAAGGTCTTAAACGTGTTTGCCGGCTCTGAATACCAATTGAAAAAGCGAGGGTCTAACAACACCACCAAATATTTCGCCTAGAAATATGTATGGACTAACTCCGAATTACTTTCTAGAGAATCAACTAGACAGTCAAACTCAATTTAGGTAAAAGTATCTCAAGGAGTTAATATCTCTCTCTTGTTTTGATTTACTCGAGCTAATAGAAATCATCGAGCCTTTAATCAAACGCAAGGAATAACTTGGATGGTATCAAAGACCAATATCCAAGGATCAATCAATTTAAATCAACAACCAAAGGTTGGATATTCTAATTGATGATCTACAACGCACAACCTGTATTATTTCAATTATAAAGATAAACAATATAATGCGGAAATGGAAATAACACAGACACCATAATTTTGTTAACGAGGAAACCGCAAATGCAGAAAAACTCCGGGACCTAGTCCAGATTGAACACACACTGTATTAAGCCGCTACAGACACTAGCCTACTCCAAGCTAACTTCGTACTGGACTGTAGTTGAATCCCAATCAATATCCCACTGATCCAAGCTACAGTTACGCTCCTATGTCTCTGATCCCAGCAGGATACTGCACACTTGATTCCCTTAGTTGATTTCACCCACAATTAAGAGTTGCTACGATCCAAAATCGCAGGCTTTGATAATAAACAAATATCTTTCCCACAGACAACTCTATCAAAGGATCAATCAGTCTCCCATAGATAAACCCTAAAGGTTTTGTTCCGTTTTTTGATAATAATCAAGGTGAACAGGAACCAATCGATAATCCGGTCTTGTATTCCCGAACAACAACCTAGAGTTATCAATCACCTCACAACAATCTTAATCGTATGGTAGCGAAACAAGATGTTGCGGAATCACAAACAATGAGACGAAGATATTTGTGATTACTTTTTATATCTTGCCTATCGGAGATATCAATCTCAAGCCAATCAATCTTATTGTACTCGTACAACAGAAGATGCAAGATCAGATCACACAACTACGATAAAAGTAGTATCGGTCTGGCTTCACAATCCCAATGAAGTCTTTAATTCATTAACCTGGCTTTAGAAGAAGAAAACCAAAGGTTAAAGGAGAATCGACTCTAGCACGCAAACTAGTATCACACGATGGGTGTGGGGATTAGTTTAAGTTCACTTGATACAGATTTTTTTATTAAATTCTTCGACTTTGGGTCATAGAAACTCTTAGTTGTGGGTGATATCATCTAAGGGAATCAAGTGTGTAGTATCCTGCTGGGATTAGAAACGTAAGGAGCGCAACTGTACCTTGGATCAGTGTGAGATTGATTGGGGTTCAACTACAGTCCAGACTGAAGTTAGTTTGTAGTAGTCTAGTGTCTGTAGAGGCTTAATATAGTGTGTGTTCAATCTGGACTAGGTTCCGGGGTTTTTCTGCATTTGCGGTTTCCTCGTTAACAAAACTTCTGGTGTCTGTGTTATTTTTTTCCGCATTATATTTTGTTATAAAATTGAAATATCACAGGTTGTGCGTTGAATCGATCAATCGGTAAATTTTACCTTTGGTTGTTGATTGAAATTGATTGATCCTTGAACATTGGTCTTTGGTACTATTCAAGTTAATTTCTCTTGTATTCAATCAGACTCGCAGATTGTTATTTGCTTGAGTAGGTATTGATCGAGAAATTGAGATACAACTCTTTGATATACTTTTTATTAAGATTGAGTCTGACTGCCTAATTGATTCTCTTAAAAGCATATTGGAATTAGTCCATATAGATTGCTAGGCGAAATATTGGGTGAGGTTGTTGTACCCCCACTTTTTCACCATATACTCAGAAAAAATTCACAACAAGGAAATATAAAACAATAGCTTTGAGGTTTCATGACTTATGACCTACTTCTATTTCCTCACCTTAAATTGATGGATAGAACTGATTTTTCCTTTAAAAGAAGTGAGGCTAGAAGAGAGTCCTAGTCATTCTTGCCACATGTCTCTCCAACTTTTTCATCATGAGTTGGAGTGACAACTCATGGCTACATTAGATAGCTCGTAGGACATCTCAGGCTAGATTAGTTTAAACATAAACATGATTATATAAATGATTAAGACAATAATCACACCATAATCTTCATTATACTAAACTGAATTATTTTATACTATTTAGGCATTACGTTAAGTCAAACATGATTTGTTGCTAAACTAACATTAATTCTAATATTCTCCCACTTTGGTTAGCAACAAACTCTTTACTGAAAACTGCATGCTCAAGTCTAAAAGGTGCGCTAGGATTCGACTATAGAGACTCATACACCATTTAAGAGATGCATACGCCATTTCTACAATCAGAAAACTAGACGGGCCATTTTATACCCAAATAAATTGCACTTTAAATTTTATGCATAACATTAAACGGCTTAACCTTATGCCAAAACAAACTGCACTTTAAGATTTATTTCTCAAACCAGAAAGCTTAACTTGAATCAATCGATACCGCAACTTTATATGATTTTATGATGTGGTTTTCAATTGAGTCGTAGTAAAAAGTTCGTTGAGACTTGTGAAAGCAAAAGATTTTAGATTTAATGAAATTTAAAGACAAACAAAACTTAATTCAATATTATTAGAAATAACCAAGACACTGATTCCACTATCACACATGAATAAATTATGGAAAATAATCCAAAACTCTAATTATATTTTAAGTCCCTTATTTCTTAATTCACAAATAATCAAACATATTCTCAAATATTAATTGTATTCCCCAAGCATAGACTACCAATCGATTAAACAAAGTATAATCCATCAAATTGAATCACAAGTAATTAAGAAAATAATGTAAACATTTAAAAACTCTGCAAGAGCAGTGATTGAGTGAATTATAATAAAAATTAGAGAAAATGAAATAGCTACCCATTATTCATGCGTGAATAGCTTCCTCATTGCCTTGGTTGTGGGAGAATTAGCTCATCATCATGTTGGAAACACACTCAAAATTCATTTTTATTGCTCAAAGGGTGTTTACAAAGATGAAATGAAGAAAAACTATTAAAAACCGGGGTTTGTAACAGTTATAAGTGTTACAAACAGAAAAGAACGATAGAACAGTATTGTCGTTGATTCTGTAGCTCTCGACCCATGCATGTGTGTCGTTTTCACTGTTAAGAAACGACTGTTGTTGCGCGCCTTATGTTCTTGGTGTTCTTCACAATAGCAGAAATGGTGATTCTTCTGCAACTCGTCTTTCACAGCTCTGTAATCTCCCCAAACTCTCCGTAACCTTCTCTGCAACACCATCACCCTTTATATAGCCAGCATCACCAATACATCTCGCTTAATCACTCCAAATATTCCTCCATTACTCGCCAGTAAAAGAATATATCCTCGAGATATTTTCTTTCCTTTCTAGTCTTCTGACGCTGTCAACCAGTGACTAAATGCTTCAAACATGCTGCCAACACATGAAAGAATGAGTCAACACGTTGAAAACACTCGCAATCTTTCCAACAGAGCCCAACAGAATCCCGAGTATTATTCAACCTCTGTTTCACTTCAATCCCACGTTGAAACCCTATTGCTTCGAATTTTATGGACATACCAATCCTGTTTAGATGAAACAGGCCCAAAGCAACCAAACTCAGTGATTGATTCTCGCTCAAACTCCTCAGAATTCGAAACAGAGCCTTTCGTTTGAAGATAAACCCGAGATTCTGTTTTTCTTCAACTCCACCATTATAGCCAATTCTGGTCGAAACCTTTGATCATACAACGCCTGTTAAGCTTAATCAAGACATCCCATGAAGTTTCAGCCATTGAGTCCTTCTAAAACATGATCAAAACCTCAACCCTAATTCTCCCTGCGTCTGCACTATCTTCCCGCCAATTTTGAAATTTGAAATGAAGAAGAAGAGGTGTCATGATCCAAAATACAGGCGCCTTTAACAGCAGGGGTGCATGGGGTGCCCTTATCCAAAATGAGGGTGCCTCGAGTAACTTTTTGAGCCGAATTTTCCAAAAATATTTATTTCCCAAAAATACCTACAAATACAAAAAACACCATAACAAGTACGAAATCAAGTACCAACAATACAAAAAATTGAGGACAATATAGACAAATAAATGCGTCTATCAAATACCCCAAAACTTATTATTTGCTAGTCCTAGAGCAAAACTAATCTAGAAAATAAAATGACTACACTTAGCACGTGCAGCAAGCCGTTAAACAACTAGGTGGCCCTTGCGGCGGAGTGTTGTCTCCGGAGGGTTTACCAGAGGTGTACCCACAAAACCTTTACTCCATACCCTAGCTATATATGCAGAACCTTGGAAGGCACTAAAGAATCTCCTTGGTTGGCATACAATCATTGACTATAAGAGGAAGTACCCTGATGCGAAATTTCAATTGATGTACACGAGTTTGCACTCAGCATACTAAAATCCATATATAAGTGACACAGCTCTACTCAGATAGTTTCTAGACATCATAACCGGAGTCAACCAATCACATGGAAAGATTAAAAAGATGGATAAAGAGAAAAATAGATGGTTTAAAGTGAACGGTGTTTCCCATATCTGTCTGAAGGCCTCTGCCAAGATGAACCTATCCTAATGGACTGAGATACCAGTCTGATTAATATCAATACTAACTATCTTAACATACAATCAAGAGTTTCATCTAAACCCTAGCACATGAATTTAGAACATGATAAACATAATTAACATTTGAAATTGAAATTATATTGACTTCAAAACATGAACTGAAAACAACTTGGAAGCACTGGCTATTCCAGGCCCCTTGGGTGAAGCTCTGGCTAGCCCAGGCATGCCCCAATTTCACACCCAACACCTTCTATTTATACAAGCAAGCAAAAACCCAAAAATCCCCAAATTATCAGAAAATTAGGGTTTCACCAAAAAGTGAAATTGACTCACCTAACCTACTGATAACAGCCCTAATACGTCGACCCATGCCTCTAATTATACATTCAATCACTTTTCCCCCAAAATCCCCAATTTATGAAATTAGGGTTTGATAAAAAATGAAATTAATTCATACCTAATCTCTGAAAACTGCTACTGACTTCGACCCATGCCTCTTATTCTTCTCCTGCGTCTCTAGCTACTTCCAATTGCTCTTCTAACTCGACCTAATTTATCAATTTTACACGTTAGGGTTTTGGAAGAGAAACGTGTAGAAATTGAGAAAATAGGTGGCTAGATAGATGGTAATGATGGTGGTGGAGATGGGTTATAGTGGTTGAGTGATTTGAGAGTTAGTAGAGGTGGTTGTGGTGGTGGTTGAGCGGGAACATGGAGTTGGTGTTGGCGGACATGGAGGAGGCAGTGAAGAAGAGGGGAAGAAGAAGGAAGAGCCCGATAGTTTTTTTAGGGTTAGGTGGTGTTTGTTTTGGGTATAGGCTTTTTAGATTATGGTGTTGAGCGGGCTCATCAAATTTTGATGTTTAGCAAAGGGAAGATGTTGGATGAAAAGATGAAGGAATGATCCAACGGCGCGATGGAGATGGGTGTGGAACGACCGTTGGATCTGAGATACATCAAAACTGACGGTCCAAGATGGAGTTAGGTGTTATAGTGTTAGACAGGAACATCAAAACTCGATGGACTCTGATGGAGCGACCGTTGGATGATGGAATGGATTCAATCTGACGGTGAAGGAGAGAAACGGGTTTGGGTATTGATTTTAGGCTTAGAAAATGGGTTTGGGCTTAAACAATCTTGAGCCCACTTCTTCTTTAAGAACAATTTCTTCCTTTGTGATCCCATTTTCATCCTTGAGTCTTCCATACCGCATTCTGCACTTCTTTTCCTCTAGAGTTTCCGCCGGTTTTCTCCGTGTCTTTGCACTTTTCGCTCCGCAACTCATCTAGTCTTTATTTATTACCTAAAAATGCAAAATTAATTAATAAAAATATTTATTCTTGAAAACAATGAAAATACAGAATATGGGTTAAAATGTAGAATTAATGCACAAAAGATGAGTTAAATGCCAAGAAAAATATATAGAAATATGCACTTTTTAGCACTCATCACATACTAAAATCCATATATAAGTGACAGAGCTCTACTCAGATAGTTTCTAGACATCATAACCGGAGTCAACCAATCACATGGAAAGATTAAAAAGATGGATAAAGAGAAAAATAGATGGTTTAAAGTGAACGGTGTTTCCCATATCTGTCTGAAGGCCTCTGCCAAGATGAACCTATCCTAATGGACTGAGATACCAGTCTGACTAATATCAATACAACTGGCATATACAAGGGTACCAGTGGTCGATAAACCTAACTCTAGGTCAACACAACTGGCATATAAAAGCACCGGTGGTCGACTTTATTGAATTTATTCCGGTTGGTCTGATGGTCTGGTCTCAAACTCTTTTTTTTTTTGGTATATCAATCACCCTAATTCACTCTAGCAAAGGTAACAACTTGAATCGTGTGCCCCACCAAGTCACTTAAAAAAAATAAAAACAGAAGGATTAGGATTCAACGAGATATGGCGAAACTACCATGTTATTTTTTTAATTCTAACACCTGAGCTATGTGCTTTTATGAATAGACTCTTTAGATGTTCCCATCGAATCAGATTGGTTCCTCAACTTTTATAACCAAGATGTTCCCATCCACTTAGATTGGTCAGTGCCAACCTTAATAAGCATAAATTTCTAGGCTCTGGAGATTTTTTTTTTTTTTTATTGCAACTAAAAGCTAACAAAAAGTTTCTTCCCCACCCCCAAACTTAAATCTAACATTGTCTTCAATGTTTCTAACAAAGATCAATACCAAAAAGTAAAGTAACATGAGGAATCAGTAAAGAGAGAAGTCGGAAAGATAGTACCTGGGTGAAGAAAGAAATCAAAAACTAATATACAACATACAATCGCCTCGATGGTCAATCAAGGGTAAACAGGGTCCTCCAGAGGGACCTCCTCAACATCACTTGTAGGAAAGGGCTCTAAAAAGGGTTTCAATCTCTGACCGTTAACCTTCAAAGAACTACTACCATCCGGTGTCTCGATCTCAACAGCTCCATGAGGAAAGATAGTGCGAACAATAAAAGGACCCGTCCACCGAGAACGTAACTTCCCAGGGAAAATATGCAAGCGGGTATCATACAGAAGAACTTTTTGACCTGGAGAAAATGACTTTCTTAAAATATTCTTATCATGCACAAGTTTCATTTTGTTCTTATACTCCTTAGCACTATCGTTTGCATCTCTACGAATCTCTTCCAACTCATTGAGATGGAGTTTCCTATGCGCTCCTGCCTTGTCTAGTGAAAAAATTAGTTGCTTAACATCCAAATATGCTCTATGTTCAAACTCAACAAGTAAGTGACATGACTTGCCATACACAAGTCGATAAGGTGACATTCCAATGGGGGTCTTAAACGTAGTACGGTAAGCCCATAAGGCATCAGTAAGCCTAGACGACCAGTCTTTCCGATTAGGATTAAATGTTTTCTCTAATATACGCTTTATCTCCCTATTGGAAACCTCTACCTGACCACTAGTCTGTGGATGATATGGGGTAGCTACCTTATGTGTAATACCATATTTCTTAATCAAACCTAAAAGGTCCATTACAAAAGTGCGACCCTCCATCACTAATTATAACTCGCGGTGTACCAAAACGTGTAAGTATATTATCTTTCAAGAACTCAATCACAACCCTATGGTCATTGGTTTTACGCGAAACCGCCTCAATCCACTTAGAGACATAGTCAACAGCGACAAGGATGTATAAGTTACCAAAATAATTAGGAAACGGACCCATAAAGTCAATACCTCACACATCAAAGACCTAAACAACTAAAATAGGATTCAAGGGAATCATGTTCCTACGGGAAATGGTTCCTAATTCCTGGAAACGTTCACAAGTAACACAGTAACTGTTGGAGTCTTTAAACAACGAAGGCCAATAAAATCCACACTGCAATATCTTAGCAGCAGTTTTCTTAGCACTAAAGTGACCCCCACAAGCATGATCATGACAAAAGGAAATAATACTGGACTGGTCACTCTCAGGTATACACCTCCTAATAATCTGGTCGGGACAATACTTAAATAAATAAGGATCATCCCAAAAGAAGTGCTTAACCTCGGCTAAAAACCTAGAACGATCTTGTTTACCCCAATGATGGGGCATTCGACCAGTAACAAGATAATTCACTATATTCGCATACCAAGGTAATTGTGTAACAAAGAACAGTTGTTCATCAGGAAAGCTATCCCTTATAGGAAGGGGATCATCAGGGGAATCAACAACTAGCCTAGACAAGTGGTCTGCTACTATATTTTCGGCACCCTTTTTGTCTCTAATGTCTGGAGAAAACTCTTGCAACAAAAGGATCCACCTAATCAATCTAGGTTTCATATCCTTTTTAGACAGAAGATATTTTAAATCAGCATGATCAGTATATATTACGATCTTAGAACCTAAGAGATAGGGTCTAAACTTGTCTAAGGCAAACACAATGGCTAATAGTTCCTTCTCGGTAGTGGTATAGTTCAACTGGGCATCATTCAGAGTTTTGCTAGCATAGTAAATCACATGAAGTAATTTGTTTTCTCGCTGACCTAGCACAACACCAATAGCATAATCTGAAGCATCACACATGATATTAAAGGGTAAGTTCTAGTTGGGTGCCTGGACTATGGGGGCGGTAGTGAGTAAATTCTTAAGCTTCTCAAAAGCCTCTAAACAAGCATCATCAAAGACAAACTTAACGTCTTTTGCAAGCAATTTGCAAAGAGGTCTAGAAATCAAGCTGAAATCCTTAATGAATCGACGATAAAAACCTGCATGCCCTAAGAATAACCTGATATCTCTTACGGTTTTTGGGACCTGTAAAGTTTTAATAAGGTAAACTTTGGCTCTATCTACCTCTATACCCTTCGAAGATATGATATTCCCTAGAACAATTCCTGAACGAACCATGAAGTGACATTTCTCCCAATTAAGCACTAAATTCTTTTCCTTATACCTAGTCAAAACTAATGACAAATGATGCAAGCACTCATCGAAAGACGAACCTAACACTGAAAAACCATCCATAAAGACCTCTAAGAACCGTTCTACCATGTCAGAAAATATGCTCAACATACAACGCTGAAAGGTCGCAGGGGCATTACATAGCCCGAAAGGCATGCGTCTATACGCAAAGGTACCAAAGGGACGGGTAAAAGTGGTTTTCTCCTGGTCTTCTGGGGCAATAACGATCTGATTATATCCAGAGTATCCATCTAAAAAGCAATAGTGACTATGTCCAGCTAATCTCTCTAGCATCTGGTCGATGAAGGGAAGGGGAAAGTGGTCCTTCCTAGTGACCTTGTTCAATTTCCTATAGTCAATACAAACACGCCAACCCTTGATCACTCGGGTTTGGATTAACTCATTGTTATCATTCTGGACTACAGTAATACCGGATTTCTTGGGTACAACCTGAACGGGGCTGACCCACTTACTGTCTGAAATGGGGTAGATAATGCCTGCATCTAACAACTTAAGGACCTCGTTTCGAACTACCTCTTTCATATTAGGGTTAAGTCGACGTTGCATCTCCCTAGAAGGTTTGGTATCACTCTTCAAATAGATATGATGCATACAATCAGTGGGACTTATACCCTTAATGTCTACTATGGTCTACCCTAATGCTTCCTTGTTGTTCTGAAGGACGGTTACTAGCCTACTTTCATGATCACTATCTAAGTCGGATGCTACAATCACGGGTAAAGTCTCAGACGGGCCTAAAAACACATATTTCAGGGTATCTGGTAATGGTTTTAGGTCCAACTTAGGAGGTTCTTCTAACGAAGGAACTAGGGTAGACTTAGAAACTGGTAGTGGTTCGAACTTAGGTTTCCATCCATTATTAGTGTCTAACAAAGGGGTTGATTCTAACAAATAATTCACCTCATTAATCACATTATCATTATCAAAATCAGTCCCAAAGTGAGCTAGGCATTTTTCTAATGGATTTTCTAACAAAGTGTTTGGTAATGACTCCTCGACTAATGTTCCTATCATGTTCACCTCTTCTATGTTCGAGTCATCTAGTTCATAGGGTAGCTTACTAATATTAAAAATGTTTATCTCAATAGTTATATTACCAAAAGACAAATTCATAATACCATTTCGACAGTTAATGATCGCATTGGATGTAGCTAAAAACGGGCGACCTAAAATCACTGGTATTTGGTTCTCTGGGTCGGGGACAGGTTGGGTATCTAGGATAACAAAATCCACAGGATATATAAACTTTTCGACCTCTATAAGAATATCCTCGATCACACCACGAGGAATTTTAACGGACTATCAGCTAATTGAAGTGTCATCTGGGTAGGTTTCATCTCACCAAGTCCTAGCTTAAGGTACACATGGTATGGAAGTAAGTTCACATTGGCTCCTAAGTCAAGAAAAGCTTTCTCGACATGATATTTACCTATTGTGCAAGAAATAGTAGGGGACCCTGGGTCTTTATACTTAGGAGTAGTGGTATTCTGAATAATAGAACTCACATGACTAGCTAGGAAGGCTTTCTTTTGGACATTAAGTTTTCGCTTTCGCGTACACATATCCTTAAGAAACTTGGCATAAGCGGGAATCTGCTTAATCGCATCTAACAATGGGAGGTTGATAGTTACTTGCTTAAAAACCTCCAATATATCATTAAAGTTTGACTCCCTCTTAGTTGGAACTAGCAGCTGTGGGAATGGGGCTCTAGGAACAAAGTCGGGCTCAATATGACCCTCATTGGTCTCTTTAGAGACTCTATCAGTCTCCTCAGTTTCAGAAGGGTGAACTACAGCATGTTCACTATCAGGCATGGAAACCTTGTTGTCTATCACTCTACCACTCCTAAGGGTTTTAATGGCATTTACATGTTCGGATGGTCTTTCACCTATTTCATTAATTCCTATAGGGTTGGGTTGAGTTTGACTAGGAAACTTACCTCTTTCTCTTAAAGACTCATTTATCTGACTAACCTGGATTTTCAACTCGGAAATAGACTGAGAGTTAGCCTGACCTATTCTCTTATTTTCTTCTAAACCTTGAGCGACAGATTGCTGAAACTGCACAGTGTTACGAGTTAACAAAGCAAAAGACTCTTCTAAACTCATAATATTTTTATCCGAAGGGTTCTGAAACTGTGCTGAAGGATTCTTAGTATAGCCAAAACCTGGGGGAACCTGAGAGTTACTAGACTGACCTTGATTCTGGCCCTTAGACCAAGAAAGGTTGGGATGGTTTCTCCAGCCAGGGTTATAGGTTTCTGAATATGGGTCAAACTTCTGACGGTTATCGAGTCTAGTGTTGTTATAAAGAGCATCGGCTTGCTCCTCAACAGTATGGCCTTCCCAAGAAGGCTCTATTCTACCATTATTACCACTAGAATGACCTAATTCTAAGGCTTCTAACCTTTTGGCTATGGCTGCTATTTTAGCATCTGACTCATAAGATCCTTCTACCCTATTGACATTTCCTCTACTTAGAAGAATTGTTTTCTGGGGTTCCCTACTATTTTCCCATTATTGGGTCTTATCGGCGACTTCATTCAAAAATGTCATCGCTTCATCAACAGTTTTATTCTCAAACCCACCTGTGCATAAGGACTCAACCGTGGTTGTTGTTGAATAATCTAAACCCTCATAGAGGATCTGAACTAACCTAACCATGATGAGGACATTGAGATATTAAGCCATTGAGCCTTTCTAAATACCTATATAAAGATTCTCCCTCTTGTTGAGCAAAAGTACATATTTGTGTCCTAATATGCGATGTTTTGTGCCTTTGGAAAAACTTCTGTATAAAGGCAGATGTAAGTTGGTCATAGGTTTCAATTGAATCAGAGGCCAAACTATACAGCCAAGATTTGGCTTTATCTTTTAAGCAAAAGGGGAATAACCTAAGTTTTAACGCATCATCACTAAGGTTTTTAATCTTCAGAGTACTACAAACTTCCTCAAATTCCCTAACATGAAAATAGGGGTTCTCATTCTCTTTTCCTAAAAAGATTGGGAGCATCTATAAAGTCCCAGGTTTGAGTTCATAATTTGCCTCGGTTTCAGCTAACTTGATACAAGACGGACGAGAGGTCCTAGTTGGGTTTAATAAAGCTTTCAAAGTTGCCATTTATGGCACTACCAAAGGACTAGGAGTACTTTCTTCACTAATTGTCAAGTTTTAAAAGCTAAAATTTCCAAAGACAGGGCTCTCAAAAGAAGAGTCTTCGAGCTCCCCGCCTTCACAAGAAGAACTACTAGGTTTATCACTAATCAAACGACCTATAGTGTTTCTTTTCCAAGCCAGTTGTTTAATAACCTTGGGCATACACTAGAAAAACAAAAGAAAAAGAAAGAAATCCTAAAAGGAAGGGAAGTTCTATGCAAACACAAACAAGGATGACTCCACCACAGCAAACCTACTGATTTCTAGCAAACAAAAAGCATGATGGATCCACTTAGATTGTTTCTAGACCAGCTTCTAATCCTTCGAAAGGGAATTCTTTGCAATTTAAGAAAACCCTCTGGAATCAATCCGAGTTTAAGTAAGTTGAATCGAGACGAGGGAAGATCAGTGGAGCTTTGATACCCAAGGCCTCACCGGCGTTACAAGGCGGCGTATTCAACTCACAGAAACCATCATGAACTTTGAAGCATACTTAAAAGAGTAACCAATATTTTTCGAATGACTTTCCTACTAATCTCGTTACCCTATAGGTATCGTTCTAGTCAAATTTTAGGCTTAGGTTCGCGTTTGGTTTCGTTTTTCTAAGGCGGGCAAGAAGGGAACTGTGATGAAATCCAAACCCTTATCTTGTATGACCAGTCCTTGCCCTTTACTAGGAAATTAAAGCTGTCGTTTTCAAATCCTCGGCATATATGCAAACGAAGGAATACAGTAACTCGCTGACAGGGGATTCGCGAGTGTTTCGACAAACTTACCTCCCATACCAGACGGGGGATGAACCGCTGAAGTAGACTCGGGCCACGACTCCTATGTCATGTACGAACACGAGGGGCCGAGGCGATATCGTAATCGCCATCCTTCTCTGCAAACAGTTTATACTTAAATCACCCTTCCGTAGGGTTTTTTAAAAAAAATAAAGTGCCAAAGTCCACAGTCCAAAGTCCAAAAATAAAGTGCAAAAGAAAAAGATTTTCTAAAAAAAAAAAAAAATTCTAAAAAAAAATGTCTCTCTCTCTCTCTTTTTTTAATTATTTTTATTCTTCTTTTCTTTCGCTCCTTTCGCTTTGCTTTTACTCCAAATCTTTAAGTATTCACCTAAAACTTTGGCAAATTTGTTTTTCGCTCCAAACTCCAAAATCTGTAAGGAAAAGAGAAAAACCCAAAAACGTAAAGAAGAACAAATAAAATAAAAGTGAAAAACAAATAAAAACCTAAAAAAAAATCTAAAAACTCTAGCCTAAAGACAAGTTCGCGTCGGCGGCGCCAAAAATTGATGTGGTTTTCAATTGAGTTGTAGTAAAAAGTTCGTTGAGACTTGTGAAAGCAAAAGATTTTAGATTTAATGAAATTTAAAGACAAACAAAACTTAATTCAATATTATTAGAAATAACCAAGACACTGATTCCACTATCACACATGAATAAATTATGGCAAATAATCCAAAACTCTAATTATCTTTTAAGTCCCTTATTTCTTAATTCACAAATAATCAAACATATTCTCAAATATTAATTGTATTCCCCAAGCATAGACTATCAATTGATTAAACAAAGTATAATCTATCAAATTGAATCACAAGTAATTAAGAAAATTATGTAAACATTTAAAAACTCTGCAAGAGCGGTGATTGAGTGAATTATAATTAAAAATTAGAGAAAATGAAATAGTTACCCATTATCCATGCGTGAATAGCTTCCATATTGCCTTGGTTGTGCGAGAATTAGCTCATCATCATGTTGGAAACACACTCAAAATTCATTTTTATTGCACAAAGGGTGTTTACAAAGATGAAATGGAGAGAAACTATTAAAAACCGGGTTTATAACAGTTATAAGTGTTACAAACTGAAAAGAACGATAGACCAGTATTGTCGCTGATTCTGTAACTCTCGACCCACGCATGTGTGTCGTTTTCATTGTTGAGAAACGATTGTTGTTGTGCGACTTATGTTCTTGGTGTTCTTCACAGCAGCAGAAATGGTGATTCTTCTGCAACTCGACTTTCACAGCTCTGTAATCTCCCCAAACTCTCCGTAACCTTCTCTGCAACACCATCACCCTTTATATAGCCAGCAGCACCAATAAATCTCGCTCAATTACTACAAATATTCCTCCATTAGTCGGCAGTAAAAGAATATATCCTCGAGATATTTTCTTTCCTTTCTAGTCTTCTGACGCTGTCAACCAGTGACTAAATGCTTCAAACATGCTGCCAACACATGAAAGAATGAGTCAACACGTTGAAAACACTCACAATCTTCCAACACATCCCAAAAGAATCTCGAGTATTATTCAACCTATGTTTCACTTCAATCCCATGTTGCAACCCTATTTCTTCGAATTTGATGGACTTACCAATCCTGTTTAGATGAAACACGCCCAAAGCAACCAAACCCAGTGATTGATTCTCGCTCAAACTCCTCAGAATTTGAAACAGAGCCTTCCATTTGAAGATAAATCCGAGATTCTGTTTTTCTTCAACTCCACCATTATAGCCAATTCTGGTCGAAACCTTTGATCATACAACGCCTATTAAGCTTAATCAAGACGTCCCACGAAGTTTCAGCCATTGAGTCCTTCTAAAACACGATCAAAACCTCAACCCTAATTCTGCCTGCGTCTGCACTATCTTCCCGCCAATTTTGAATTTTGAAATGAAGAAGAAGAGCTGCCCTGATCCAAAATGCAGGCGCCTTTAACAACATGGGTGCATGTGGGTGCCCTTATCCAAAATGAGGGTGCCTTTAGTACTTTTCTCCAGAAGTGCTCCGCAACTTTTCGAGCCGAATTTTCCAAAAATGTTTATTTCCCAAATATACCTACAAATACAAAAAACACCATAATAAGTACGAAATCGAGTACCAACAATACAGAAAATTGAGGACAGTATAGACACATAAATGGGTCTATCATTTTACCGCAATCAATATGATTTCCTTAATTATTTCGAGAGACATCTCCGTCGAGACAAGTATACTTCTGGCTCAATTAATAGGCATGTTTTCGTTGAAACATATAACAAGTATATATCTAGCTCAATTGAGATATGTACAACAAGACATTTAACATATCTTAAGAGATACATCTCGGAAGAGAATAGCTGGCTCAATTGAGGTATGTCAAGACATTTAACATCTCTGAAGACATACATCTCCGAAGAGAATAACTGGATCAATCGAGGTATGTCTCACAAGGATAATTTGTGTCCCATTAGAGACTTGATCTTCGAAAAGATCTTCATTTGTGTCTCAAAAGAGACCTTGATCTCCGAATATATCTTTATCTAGTGCCCAAAAAGATATGTCTCTCTTGTTTTGTGCTCATTATAAGATGTATCGAAAGGGACTTTGTGTACTGATCTTTCGTACCTTAAAAAAACATAAACAACAAGAAAAAGTTAAACATTTAAGATGATAAACAAAAAAAATGTTATCATGCTCCCATTGTTTTTCAGGACTCTGCCTCCATACAATGTTGTTTTTCCATTAATTTACACACCAATGAAATATTAGTACAGATTCAATACCAAAAACATTTCACCTTTGGGTAAACATCTTAAACTCAAAAACAAGACTCGACATCATCACAAAACGACCTTTAGGCAAAATCACGACATACATGAGTCTAACCTAACGAGTTTAAGATAAACATTTCATGCATAGAAATAACAAATCTATTAAACATGTGGGTTCAATAGAGCACAATATTTAATAAGTAGGAAACGTGATTCATTCTAAATATCACAAATATAAATTACCTTTGGGAAAAATTCATACTCGTAACATCTAGAAGAATCATAAAGAAACCTTTCTTTTACCGAAAACTGATGAAGAGCTTGTTTCCTACTTTTTGGTTTCCGTAGTTAGTACCACCAACCCCGTCATTACTTTATCTAGCTTAGCCATATGCAGCTACTGCCTCGTGGTGCAACACTTTCGGCATATTCTCCGTGATAATGCTTCAAAAATAAAATTTCATTCACATTAGAACATCTTTCCTACTCTCAAAGTATCGCTTTGGCGGCACTTAGTCTAGTAATATAAGGTACAGAATATCCATAATCACAACTTTCAGAACTTGAAATCTAAGGATATACCTTAGTTCAAATCTGTATTGTAAAGAAAAACGACATATCTTTAACTTGACTATCAAACCTTTGGGTCTAATAGACAAGTTAAATAACAAAGTACCTCAACCGCCAATTAACTAATCCTCATGAATGCTCAGCCTCCAACAATTATTCGAATGCATTCATTGTAGAAGCACGACGAATCACTCTTACATGCAATTATATTCTTTACAATAGCTAGAGAAACCCTCAAACATTCTGTCACTAATAACTTCCACAACTTCTTTGCCATATGTACCTTTCATGGTCTGTCATAACTGAAGCTGCTAAGCAAGGACTACGCCATGGTTGAAGCTATGGGCCGGATTATAGTGCATATGGAGTCAAGAGTGTATCTTCATTTCCCAATCTTACATCCATTTCAGATATTAAGTTATGCAAGTGATCATGGACATCCTCGTCGTCTGCAGCTCATGTTATCATATGGAAAACAGTCCCCGTACAAACCCAATAGCTGACTAGCATGACCATTTGATAACAACACATAACACCATGTGGTGCAAGCTTGAAAAAATACTTTCAAATTTCTTTAATATCATCACTTCGTGGCAACAAGATGAGAAGATATATATATATATATATATATATATATATATATATATATATATATATATATATATATATATATATATATATATATATGTATGTATAGTCCTAAGCACCACAAACTACTGTTGCGCGAACTGAAAATCCCAATTCAGAGTCTGATCCATAAGGTGAAGTGCAGCCGAACAAACTTTAATATCATGTACAATGTAAGCACCTACTACTTTTGTTGATGATACTTGATGCAGCAGTAAAATTTTCTTTAAATAGTCAATCTCTAATAAATCCTGCACATAAATACCAAGAACAATTTGATTGACCTCAAAAGATAAGGCATCTTTCTCAGCTATTAGGAAATCAATCCATCTTTCTTTCAAATCTGAGTTGCCACTATCTAGATCTTTCTTGAACATATCCCTTATATAAGAACTGCAGTTTTCGTCTCCTCCCATTGAACAAACAATGACAAGCTTAAAATTCACTTTAGTCGAAAATTACCATCTAATCTATCTATGTCACACCCAAACTGACCCCATCTCTTAAGTGAAAAAGGTGTCTTCATTTGCTGCAAACTATCCTTATATTTTGTACATGTACCGGTAAAGAACTATGACCAAACCCTTGTTACCTTAAGTCTGGCCATCTTTCAAACACAATACAGAATGCATTTAAAAGAATTTCAGAGTTGTATGGGGTTTGAACCGGTTTTCTGATTTCAAGGTTGTTGAAGCTAAAAAATTCTGCTAGAAAGCTATTGGTGTACATAGAATTGCCACTTTTTCAAGTCAAGTGAAAGTTTATAAGAACAACAAGGATGCACAAAACACAAACTGGCCTACATGTAAGTTCATGAGCTTTACAAGCACTTTTCAGTCTTCACTATGTTGCTTGGTCCCCATGAACTTTGATAGTCTTCCTTATCTCCACTCTATATTGTTGCGGCCAAAATTTTAATAGAAAATAGAAAGTACTACAAAGCTACATATAATCATTACTTAACATTGGTATGCGTGTTTACAAACAACACCTACGTCATCAGCATGAATCAATCGGCAAGACCATATGTATGCAGTTACAAACAATATAGTCTTAACTACCAATATATAGTCAAAACAAAATGCTGAAACAGAATATAGACTTAAACGTATGATTCATATTAATATGCTTAAACATAACAGTCTTGATACAGTCTTCATATATAATCAGCTCAACCTATATCAGATTATACCTCGTGCGATCAGTAACAAATTCCATGAGTAACTTAACCAAACAGAATTGTGCATCCGCCCTAGTTGTAGAACATTAAATAATTAGGGAAATAAAAGTAGAATGTTAGAGTTTCAGCTTCATAATCAACATACTTTGCGCTTAAATATGATTATATGAAAACCATATACTGAAATATACCATAATCCTAGTATTAACATGTTCTTACAACACACTAAATCAGCACTTTAAGTAGCTAGAACACTACATATGCCATATACTCAAAACAAATTCACAACAAGAATAGAAAACAATAGCTTTGAGGTTTCATGACTTCTGATCTACTTCTATTTCCTCACTTTAGATTGATGGATAGAACTGATTTTTCTTTTAAAAGAAGTGGGGCTAAGAGAGAGTCCTGGTCATGCTTGCCACATGTTTCTCCAACTTTTCCATCATGAGTTGGAGTGACTACTCATGGCTACATTAGACAGCTCATATGACAGCTCAAGCTAGATTGGTTTAAACATAAACGGGATTATATAAATGATTAAGACAATAATCAGACCATAATCTTCATTATACTAAACTGGATTATTTTGAACTAATCAGGCATTACCTTAAGTCAAACGTGATTTGTTGCTAAACCAACATTAATTCCCTCTGTCTTACAAAATACATGAGTGTTTTGGTTTTCACAATTTTTAAGAACGGTTTTCGTAATTTTTAAGAAAAATACGAAAAAAAATTATTTTATTTTACTATTTTTTGGTAAAAGTCTCATTGATACTTATTTATTGCTTATTCTGTATTAAATTTCAATATTGCATATCGCATAAATTTTAAAAGTTTTTTTTTAAAAACCCGTACAACAATTATAAACATGATCATCAAATTCTTTATAGTTTTTAGAGAAAATGTTAACATCAATATTTGTTTCTCTTTTCTGAGGAGAGAGAATTTATTTAAAATTTTAGTTGAAAAATACCACCAGAAAAAAATTATTTGGAAAAGTATCATGTAAAAATAAAAAGTATTACTCATATTGGATAAAAGTAAAAAAAAAAGTGGCTCACTTTTTACAGAACCAAGGATATAAGAAAGACTGGTGCAACTATAGACACGAGTGCGTACGGATATGCATTTTTTTTCTGTCATAGAAATGCACATAATTAGTTTCAGTGGTTCTATACATACCGCTGGAGAAAAAAAACTCGTAAAAACCTCCTTCTCACATAAAGACTAGTCACAACCTCTTTAGGGATTAGCAAGGGCCATTTTTGGACCCCACCAAGTGAAAAAATACGATATGAACGGTTTTCACATGGCTTTTTTTGGCGGGTCCATGAACAGTTTTTTGAGTTAGTTTATCATGGGAATTGTATTAAGGCCCCTTGTTCTGATGGGCTTTACAAATACTGTTATGGCACAATAAATATATGGAAAATTTGTTGTTTGGTCCTAGGCCCATATAGTTATTTATAGTAGGGTCCAACCGGATTTTATCCTTATCCTAAGGTCCAAAGTTTTTTAAATCAAGAAAATGACTACTATACCCTACAATTAAACACGTGTGAAACAACATATTTCTCGGTATTCCATATATGTACTGCTGATCTATAATCTAAAAAACAAATGCATGTTAAAAACAAGTAATAAGTCAATGAAAAACAAAATCAAACACTTTTATTTCAGTATTCCATATACATATACTTGTGGATCAAATATTTTTTTTTTTATAAAACTATAAAGAATAACAAAACCAAAGCAGTATGTTTCAGTATTCCATATATGTACTGCTGATTCATAATCTAAAAATCAACTGCATGTCAAAAACAAGTAATGAATCTATAAAATTACAGTACTGTAACACTTTTATTTCAGTATTCCGTATACGTACTTCTGGATTATACAAAAAAATGATAAAACTATTTAAAAAAATAAACAAACTAGCAATAGACTTGTATCCCACACTCTCATTTCTCCTTTAATTTCCCATACAAACACCACCTGCAAAAAAAGGTTCAATATTTATTAGGCTATAACATTCGGAAATCGATTTCAGATAATCCAAAACCAAATCAAAGCAGTATTTTTCAGTATGTCATATATGTACTACTGCATTCATAATCTAAAAATCAACTGCATGTCAAAGAAAAGTCATGAATCTATGAAAAAGCAGAACTGAAACACTTTTGTTTCACTATTCCATATATGTACTTCCGAATTAAAAAGGAGAAGAAGAAGATAAAACTATAAAAATAGCAAAATCAAAGCAATAATTTTCAGTATACCATATACGTACTGCTGATTCATAACTTAAAAATCAATTTCCTGTCAAAAATAAGTAATGAATCTG
This sequence comes from Papaver somniferum, assembly GCF_003573695.1. NCBI lineage: Eukaryota > Viridiplantae > Streptophyta > Magnoliopsida > Ranunculales > Papaveraceae > Papaver > Papaver somniferum. The sequence goes on along the minus strand of NW_020622934.1, from coordinate 19,113,779 downwards.
TGAAAAAACGAATTGCACACTTTTATTTCAGTATTCCATATATGTACTTCTGGATCAAACAAAAAAAGTAATAAAACTATAAAATAAATAAAAAAATCAAATCAATATTCTTTGACATGCCATATATGTACTGCATTATTTTTCAGTATGCAATATGTGTACTTCTGAAACTCTTGTATTTCAGTATTCCATATACGTACTTCTGGATAAAACAAAAAAAAGGCAACAAAACCGCAAAAATTAACAAAATTTTCAGTATGCCATCTATGTACTGCTGTATTTTTCAGTATGCCATATATGTACTTCTGAAAAGTGAGAAAATCAAAAGCAATATTTTCCAGTATGGCGTATATGTACTTCTGAAAAAAGCTTTTATCTCAGTATTCCATATATGTACTCCTGGATTAAACAACAAAAGTGATAAAATTTTATAAAAAAACAATAACAAACCAAAGCAGTAGTGAATCTATATATGAAAAATCAGAATCTGAACACTTTTATTTCAGTATTTCATATATATACTTCTGGATCAGACAAAAAAAAGTGATAATACTATAAAAAACTAACAAAATCAAAGCAGTATTTTTCAGTATGACATATATGTACTGCTGATTCATAATCTAAAAATAGTTGTATGTCAAAAACAACTAACGAATCTATGCAAAAACAGAATTGAAACACTTTTATTTATATATTTTGTATATGTAATTCTGAATCAAATAAAAAAACTTTGTAAATCTAGGTTTTTGTCAGTACTGCAGATGTGTACTGTCGATTCATACACAAAAACAAACTCAAACAAATCTAAAACCAACAAGATGAAACTGATATAACCAAATCTACTGAAGAAATGAACAAAAAACGTGATTATTCATCTAGATCTGAAATATTTTCATAAAAATAAAATAAACAATTAATCATTCATAAAACGATTAGATATTAAAAATCCTAAAAGAACAATCAAGCATCCATTATACGAAGATGAAAACGTCACGAACTCGATCAGATCTTCATGTTTCAGTTGAGAAACAAAAAAAATGGAGAGAAGATTACGTACGCATAATAAGAGAGAAGATTACCTGGAAACCACGAAAGATATTCGTAAGCAATCTTCATAAAAAAATGAATTGGAGAGAAGATTTCGTAAGAGGCAGTAGCAGAGAAGATGAGAGGAAGAGAGAAAAACGGATCTGAGCATGGAAAAAAAAATGAAAAAACCTAGATTATATTTGTGTTATAGTAGAAGGCTATTTCGGGAAATCTAAATATCTACTTAATAGGTTCCGCACGTGTACAGGACCTGGACTTAAAAAATTGGGTCAATTTTTATGTTTTCTTTTAATTATGGACCTCCGGTTATTCGGCTTTAGTGGGTGGCTGTCACTAATTAGTATCACTATATTAGTACCTATAGGTAATTCCTACTAAATATATCCCTCTCACGTTTGGGTCCATTAACATTTTTTATTCTTTTCATGTTTATCCTCCATTCACGATACAGATTAAATCAACTTGGAGATCGAAATTTTCTCCCTCTTCAACGACAGCCACCACCACCACTACCACCTTCTCCGCCACCCGATCGGAAAAATAATTTTTATTCTTCTTTTTCCTTCTCTATTGATATTATCACCACCACCACCACCTCTGCATTACCACCACTCCGTCGTCATTTTCACCTCCGTCACAAGATCGAGTCAAGAGAAATTTTAAATCCAGTGATGAATCAACGAGAAGTTAGTCTCCATAACCTAATCTCAAGCCCATCAGAAACATTAATTTCATTTTGATTTCGTTCTAAAACCAAAGATTTCGACCGGATTTGGTTTCAATTTGTAAAAACCTAAAATGTTAGTTCTTAAAGATTGTCTGCATCGATTGGGAATAGATGATAAAAATCTCCATCAGCAATTGGATCTGAATATTCAATCATCAAAAACGAATAAAAAGGTAAGTTTTATCTGTTATTGTCATTTTAATTCACTCTTAGTTGATGTGTTGAATTTTGACAAAATTCTTTTGCTACTAATTTAAGTTCGACCATGCCATGTATGTATTGAGTTTCTGATGTGGAGAATGATTGTTAATTGTTTGCTTTTAGTCTTTCAATTTGATGAAGATTATCTAGGTCATTTTCAATCGGTAATTCAATTTATGGACTGTTTCTAGTAATGGATGTTGTGATGGTGGTGGTGGTTGTAGGTGTTGTTGCATAGGTGACGCTGGTTGTTGTGTTTACATCAGCGGTGGTGGATATTGCATCATTTTTGTTGGAGCCTGTTGTTGTAGGGGAGGTGATGGTGGTGGCGTTTTCTGTAGTTAACTGTGAGGGTGATAATGGTGGTGATAGTAATATTGGTATTGGTGTTGGTGTTGTGGAGGTGGTGATGGCAGACTTTGAGAGGGATTTTTTTTTAACTTTTATTACTGATGCAGGAGCAGCAGTCGAGTGGTGAACGTAGACAGTGACAGCAACTGTGCTATCATAGTAACTTTTCCTTGTCAAGATTGTTCAAGGTTATATTATAATGGGAGCCAGATTATATGCTAAGAAATTTATTGAAGGTATATGATTAAAGCATTATTGCTGCAGTAAGTAGTTTAATGTTGATTGCTTATAAATACCGAAACAGCGTATTATACTTTATTTCGCAACAACGGATACAATTAGATTTTAGTAATTTAATGTTGATTTAATTGATTACTTTGGGAATGCTCAATTAGATTTTACTAAGTTGCATTTTGGCGGTGTACAATGGTTCTAATTAGAGCTTAGGACCAGAATTAATTTCTGCTTATTCTTATATCTAATGTGTCGCTGCAGGTTAAGGTTTGGGATCCCTGGAAATGCACTACAATTTATGGATATGATACCGTTAGTGTCTGTAATTAAACTTGAATCCTCAAGGTGTGGTTGTAGTACTACCTTGTGTTTAGCTAATGTTTTTGTGTATGTATATGATCTGGTTGTGAATATGCATGTGAATATATTGTCTAACTATGTTTGCAGGTGGAATTTTTCTCTTTATGTGATTTATGTAAAGTGGTTTTTGGCAGGGTTGAGGTGTATTAGACGAACTTGTGGTGTAATGGTAACACACCTGGCTCCACGTCAGAAGATGCGTGTTCGAATCACGTCAGGTTCACTAATTTTAGTACATCAATTTTATGGATCAACTTTGGTTGTTGACGCCAGATTTTGGGATCAACTTTGGTTGTTGACCCGTTCACTGGGATCAACTTTCATTGTTGATCTCAGTGAATGGGATCAACATCCATTGTTGACCCAAAAAAGTTGGAGTACTTTTTCACTTATTGTGTCAACAAAAGAAATCGATCAACTTTGGTTGTTGACACCATCTTTTGGGATCAACTTTGGTTGTTGACACCATATTTTGGGATCAACTTCGGTTGTTGACACCATATTATGATGTTAAATTCGGTTGTTGAGGCCATATTATTTTTTATTTTTATTTTTTTGATTTTTTTTCTTTGAGGATCAACTTCGGCTGTTGACACCAGATTTTGGATCAACCTCGGTTGTTGATGCCATATTGTTTTGTTATGAGCTTTTGATTTTTGTTTTTGGGGATCAACTTCGGTTGTTGACACCAGATTTTGGGATTAACTTCGGTTGTTGACGCCATGTTATTTTTTACTTTTTTATGATTTTTTGGTTTTTGTTTTGGAGATCAACTACTGTTGTTGACACCGGATTTTGGGATCAACTTCGATTGTTGATGCCATATTACCTTTTTATGATTTTTTTATTTATTTTTGTTTTAGGATCAACTTCAGTTGTTGACACCAGATTCTGGGATCAACTTTGATTGTTGACATTATATAAATTTTTTTCTTTCTTATTTTCTGATTTTTGTTTTTGGGGATCAACTTAGATTGTTGACGCTACTGGCGACGACGGTGGTGGCGGCGGGTGGTGGTGGACTGGTGGTGGCGGCAGACGGTGGTGGAATGGTGGTGGTGGTGGACCGGCAGTGGACCGGTGGTGGTGGCGGGTGGTGGTGGACTGTTGGTGGTGGAATGGAGGCGGTGGTGGACTGTTGGTGGTGGAATGGAGGCGGTGGTGGACTGGTGGTGGTGGTGGCGGGCGGTGGTGGAATGGTGGTGGTGGCGGACGGGGGGTGGTGGACTGGTGGTGGTGGCGGGCGGTGGTTGTGACGGGCGGTGGTGGACTGGTGGTGGTGGCAGGTGGTGGATGTGACGGGCGGTGGTGTTTCAGTGGTGGAGTACTAGTGGTAGTGGCGGTTGGTAAGTGGTGGTGATGGCGGTGAAATGGTAGATACAAATTTTTGTTGTATTTTGAAATAAAGAAATATATTATATTATTGTGGGTATTAAGGTAATCTAATTTTTAATGGATAATATTTTTAAATGATAGGGGTATATTTATTTTTGTATAAGTATATATTTGTTGGGGTTAAAATTAAGGGTATTTAATAAATTTACCCTAGTTTATTTTTCTTTTTACGTTGTCCGTGAAGGATATGTGTTAATGCCGTGGTAAACAGAGCTTAATAAGGTGACCAATTGAGAAGCGGTGACTCAGTGAAGCAGACGTTGGTCGGAACACCTGAAAAATAATAAAGTGAATGTGCAGGTGCTCGTCTTTCATTGGTGGGAGTAATACTTATCAATCAAAAACACAAAAATATTAATACTTAGCTTTGAACTTCTAGTCTCATGTGGAAGAAGAGGCTATCATCTGGATGGTCGTTATTGACTAGAAATAGAACCTCAAACTATATAACAAAAAAAATATAAACTCTTTCTTTCAGAGGTGTGCTATAAAAAGAAACGGAAAATAAATCATTTGTCTAAATATTTTTAAAACACGGTTTTAATAGACGAGTAAAAATTAGTATGTGTGAAATGGACACAAAAAAAAATAGCAAGGATGAAACTGGATTCATTCTGGCTTAAACTTAAAAAATAGCGAGGATGAAACTGGATGCATCCCGTGTAAGTTAAAAATAAGAAAAAGTATTTGAAAATGGCCAGGATGAAACTGTTTACATCCTGGCTATTTTTACATTTTTGTCCATTTAAACAGTATCAAAATCTAGATGTCTTTTTCACCCAGAAATTATTGATTTTGTTCTTTTTAACCAATTTTGTGAAAGCGAAAATGCTAGAAATTGGTTAGGAGTGTCCTAGAATCATGTCAAAGATCTAGATTATCCTTCCATTTTAATAGGACTAAATTACCCTCATATCTATTCAAACCTAATCATTAAAAAAATAACCAAAATCAAAATCAATGTTTCTTTGATAATCATCATCAAATATATTTAAACCTAAAAAAAAAAAACTTTGATTTCTGGAGTTACGGTTGGTTATTCTTCAATTACTAACCGTAAACTTGATTTCTGAAGGTGTTACGGTTGGTTACTGAAGAACTACCAACCGTAAATCCTAACAAATATTTGGAATATCCAGTTACGGTTCATTTTTGTAATTTTACGGTTAGTTTCGATTTTAACAGTACCAACCATAAAAATTCCTGAGTAAAAATAAGTTAAGTTTTTGAGTTTGATTACGATTGGCTTTGACTTGAATGTTATCAGCCGTAAGTAGTTACGGTTGGATGATAGCCACCGGCAAACGAACCGTAACCTATTTACGGTTCTTCTCGTAAGAGAACAATCCAACAGTAACTGGTTTATGATTGAGTTTTCCCAATTTTAACCAGTTACGGTTGGATGTTCATCAGATATTAACCGCAAATGGCACATACGGTTGATTTTTATGGTTAATTCCAACCGTAAATGGCTCCTACGGTTGGTTTCTTTGGTTAATTTCAATTGTAAATTTCCCTGAAATTGACATTGGAGCTAATAGATCAGCCATAACATGATCTCCATCGTGGATTATCTGTAAAATATGGCTTCTCGGCCATATAGAGATTCATCCACCTCCAATTTGCCACTGTAATTATTCATTTTGTTTGAGTAAATCAAAATCTAGGTTTGAAATAAAGTTCTAAAAGAAAAATCTCTCCATTTTATTTCTCCACCAAACCTAACTCTTAATCTGATTTAATTTTTCATTAAGTATAAAAAAAATCATTAACCTAATGATTAGCTAATTAAATTAACAACACTAACCAAATAGGGGCTTTTTAGCCATTATGAAAATTATATAGAGAAGGGGTTTTGATATTACTACATGGTGACTTTATTTGTTCTATTATATCAGTCCCTCTAATGGTTTTTTTGGCCCGCATAACAGGTTATTATAAAAAAGACTAGTACAACGATGGACACGAGTGCATACGAATATGCATTTTTTCTGTCGTAGAAATGCACATAATCAGTTTATACAGACTGCTAGAAAAAAAATCCTATAAAACCTCCCTCTCACATGAAGGTGGGTCCCGATTCCCCACTTCTTTGGGAATTAACTGGGTCATTTTTAGGCCCACCATGTGAGAGAATATGAGCAAGATGTGGCTTTTTTTTCTGGCGGGTCCATGAGGAGTTTTTGAGTTAGCCTTTTCTTTTCTGAAAGTACAACTCTGAAAGAGCCTGGTATTTTTAGGAGCCATTCAAAAGGAATTAGGGGCCATTTTTATATTCTCATCCATTGAAGGTGGTTAAGGGGTGTCTTAAAGATAGAAAATTGTCTATATTGTCCCTCACCTTTATACCAAATCTAAACATATATCCTATAATTTTATATCCTCGTCTTCTTTTCTTTTCTACTCATCAAATTTTTTTCATCATTATAATTATAATTTTGATCGAAAACAAAGATCGTCGATCAAACAAGTGTTATGATTAATTATTTAAAATTAAAACCCAAAATCCATTAACCTTAAAGTTGAAACTTAAAACATTAAAAGAAAAAAAATGAGTTAAACAAACAAAACGAATAGATGATAGTAGTTGTGATTCAAAATTAGGATTTGATTACTTGAAATCAAAATTTTGATCAGAAAATTTTCTTGGATTTACAGTAGCAGAAACATAATCGGTAGATAAAAATCTATTTTACCTACCGATTATGATTGATGTTCTTGAATTTACAGTAGAAGGAACATAATCGGTAGGTAAAGTGATCGTATCTACCGATTATTCGTGATTCAAAAATTCAATTTCTCTGTACTAAAAGTTACGTACAATCGGTAGATAATGAACACCATTAACTACCGATTATGAAAGTAGAAAATTTCGAAATTTTATTAAGTTTTGAAATTTTGAATTTGGGGTCGTGAACACAATCGGTAGATATTAAGCATCACTTATTAACACAATTTATTACTGATTATGGTCGTACCAAAATTCGAAAATTGAGTATATTCGGAGGTTAAAGTAACACACTTTACCACCGATTATGGTTGTACCAAAGTTCGAAAATTTTAGGATTTTGGCAAAATCACATTTTGGGGCCAATATACATTCGGAAGTTAAATTTACTACCGATTATGGTAGTATTAAAATTCGAAAATGGAGTATATTCGGAAGTTAAAGTAACACATTTTACTACCGATTATGGTTGTACCAAAGTTCGAAAATTTTAGGATTTTGGCAAAATCACATTTTGCGGCCAATATACATTCGGAAGTTCAATTTACTACCGATTATGGCAGTACTAAAATTAGAAAATTGAGTATATTCGGTAGTTAAAGTAACACATTTTACTACCGATTATGGTTGTATCAAAGTTCGAAAATTTTAGGATTTCGGAAAAATCACATTTTGGGACCAATATACATTCGGAAGTTAAATTTACTACCGATTTTGGTCGTACCGAAATTCGAAATTTTATTATATTCGGAGCTTAAAGTAACACAATTTACTACCGATTATGGTAGTACCAAAGTACAAAAAATTTAGAATTTTGAGAAAATCTCATTTTAGGGCCAATATACATTCGGAAGTCAAACTTACTACCGATTATGGTAGTACCAAAATTCGAAAATTGAGTATATTCAGAGGTTAAGGTAACGCACTTACTACCAATTGTAGTTAAACTACCGATTGTAGTATTAACTACCGATTATTGAAGGGCAATTTTGCCATTACGAAATACGCGAGATAAAGGCTAGTTTCTATTTAGATTTGGGTGACCATATTTTATCTTATTGTTGGCCCCTAATTCCTTTTGGATTGCCCCTAAAAATGCTAGGTGAAAGAAGGTGTTTATATTTTTGTATTTTCTTTTGATAGTTTAAGGTTCTATTTCTAGTCGGTAACGACCATCCAGATGATAGCCTCTTCTTCCACATGAGACCTAGAAGTTCAAAGCTAAGAACTTGTTTGTTTGCAGCTGACTCGGCGTCTGAATCTGAATCAACCCCTGACTCGGACCGAGTCAGCAGTCAGACCATTTGTTTTTCATTTTGAGTCAGATCTGACTCGACCTCTGACTCAGACATAACCCCTGACTCGGACTCATTTGAGTCAGGTAACAAAATACCCCTGACTCATGGGACCAAACCACTGACTCACTTATTTCCGAGTCAGATGAGTCAGATCTGACTCAAAACAAACATATCGACTCAGATCCAGATGAGTCAGGTGATCTCACTCAGATCCAGATGACTCAGATCCAGACGACTCAGATGAGTCAGGAGTAAACAAACATGGTGTAAGTATTAATATTTTTGTGTTTCTGATTGATAAGTATTTTTCCCACCAATGAAATACGAGCACCTACACATTCACTTTTTTATATTTTCAGGTGTTCTGACCAACGTCCGCTTCACTGAGTCACCGCTTCTCAATTGATCACCTTCTTAAGCTCTGTTTACCACTGCATTAACACATATCCTTCACATGCTCTCCTTCTGGAATTGAGTTTAAACTTGATTTCTGTAAGTTCTCATTTAGGCCAAAAATTGAGTTCCAAGTCTACAGTCTATCAAAATGAAGATATTACCACAACAACAGCCGAGTCTGAAGTACTTCAGTATAGAATTATTATTTGGCTGCATGTTTGTCATGGATGTTCATTGCCTTGTCGTTGATGATTACAGATCAACGGACCGATCAGCGTTACTCTCTTTCAAGGATGGAATAACTGAAGACCCGCTCGGAGTACTGAGCACATGGAATGAGAAGAATGATTCTCTTCATTTCTGTCAGTGGAAAGGAGTTACATGCAGTCGTCGTCATCCTAATAGAGTCACTAAGTTAGCTCTTAATTCCCAAAGAATGGTAGGTTCCATATCTCCTCATATAGGAAACCTTAGCTTTCTTGCAGATTTTGACCTCAACAGCAACAATTTACATGGAAAAATCCCACCACAAATTGGTCGTCTTTCCCGACTAAAGCACTTGAATCTTTCATATAACTCCTTGGAAGGAGAAATTCCAGAGAATATTTCGCGTTGCTCCAATCTCATACACTTTGATATTACTAGGAACAAGCTTGTGGGGAACGTTCCAAATGAAATAGGCTACTTGCTTAATCTCAAAATGTTGATGCTGGCTGAAAATTATCTATCAGGAGAAATTCCAGCTTCACTAGGTAACCTTTCATCTCTCTATATCCAATCTCACAACAAACTTATCTATACTAGTTTTAGCAGAGAATCAGTTTTGTGGAAGTGTTCCTGCAGGTACACAATATCTTGTAGGTTTAACAAATCTTTACTTAAACAACAACCTGTTAACAGGTAGTATCCCTTCAGGTATTGGGAACCTTCAAAATTTGGGAATATTATACTTGGGAGAAAACAAATTCTCTGGTTCAATCCCTTCATCTTTCGGTAACTTAACACAACTCATCGACCTCAGTCTACATAACAATAGCTTAACAGGTCTAATTCCATCAAGTATTGGATATTGTACATATCTGGAGATCTTGGAATTACAAGCCAACCAACTAAGTGGTAGTATACCGAAACAAGTTTTTCAACTTCCCTCATTTCCGAAGTTTCTCAGCTTAGCTATGAACTCATTCACTGGGTCACTACCAGCCGAAGTTGGCAACTTAAAACACCTAGGGGTATTTGACATGTCCGAAAACAAATTATCAGGTGAAATCCCAGCTACCATAGGCGAGTGTTCAAGCTTAACATATCTGAATCTGCAAGGTAACTTCTTTCAAGGAAACATTCCTTCAGCTATCACTTCCTTAAAAGGTCTAGAAACTTTAAGTATTTCACGCAATAACTTGTCTGGCATAATACCCAAAAATTGGAAAGTCTCAAATTCTTTATGCTACTGGATTTATCGTTCAACCATCTAGAAGGAGAGGTACCAAGAGAAGGAGTCTTTAAGAACACAAGTGCATTTTCAATTGAAGGTAATAGTAAGCTTTGTGGTGGTATACCTGACTTGAAATTGCCGAACTGCTCTATCCCATTAAACCCCAACGCGGCGGCGAAACAGAGGAAACCAATGCGTAACAAAGTTCTAATTATCATCATAGTTACTGCAGTTTTAATTTTGATTGTGTTTCTCCTCACTCTTTATTGGAGAAACAGGTCAAAATCCATGTTAACTTCAACGCCTCTGGACGTAGATAATCGGCTTATGGGAGTTTCTTATAACGAGCTTCTTAAAGCTACCAACGGATTTAATGATTCTACCAACTTGCTTGGAGAGGGAAGTTTTGGTTCTGTGTACAAGGGACTTCTTCAACAAGATGAATCAAAGCCTATCGCAGTGAAGGTTCTGCACCTTCAACAAAGAGGTGCAACCAAGAGTTTCATGGCTGAATGTAATGCTCTAAGGAAAGTTAGACATAGAAATTTACTCAAGATTGTAACTTGTTGTTCGAGTACTGATTTTAAAGTAATCCTTTCAAGGCTCTAGTTTTTGAGTTGATGGCTAATGGGAGTCTAGAGAATTGGCTGCACCCAACTATAAGTGATGTAAACAATGACGATCAGCTACAAGAGAAGAATTTGAATCTAGAAAGAAGATTGAGCATTGCAGTAGATGTTGCTTTTGCATTAAATTATCTTCACCGTGATTCTCAATCACCCATTGTGCATTGTGATGTGAAGCCAAGTAATGTCCTTCTTGATGATGATTTAACTGCCCATGTGGGTGATTTTGGCTTAGCCAAATTCCTTATTAATTCCTCCAGTAATTCTAGAAAGTTGAATCAAGAAGACGCAAGCTCAGTTGCAATAAAGGGCTCCATCGGTTATGTTTCTCCAGGTAAGAAACGAAAATTATTAGAAATTGTTAAACTACATTTTGCTCTTGAGGTCTAATCTTTGTTTTGGATTCTGCAGAATACGGAATGGGTGGTGAAGTGTCGACACAAGGTGATGTTTATAGCTACGGAATTCTTTTGCTAGAGATGTTTATAGGAAAGAGGCCAACTGATTACATGTTTAGGGATGGCCTAAGCATTCATGACTTCTCTAAGATGCACGAGTTGCCAGAGCATATTGAGGAGGTTATCGATTCACGTTTGTTGATGGAATTAAGAGAAGATCATAACGATGCTGAAATTACCAATTACAGTATCTTGAGGAACGAAAAAAGAAGCATAGATAGAGATACAATGAGACAAATCTTGGCTTCCATAATTCAGATTGGAGTTAAATGTTCTCCAGTATTACCTTCAGATAGATGCAGCATGAATGAGGTTGTTGTGGATGTTCAAGCTGTTAAGAATCAGTTTCTTGGTGTTGGACTGTAATCATAGAACAGAACTCCTTTCACGACTAATTTGTATTTGTGCTCCGTTTTCTGTATCTTGGGGGATTCCTCTTCCTTAATAAATTGTTTGTGCTCTCTTTCTCGTATCCTACGAATTGGCATTTCATCAAACGGTTATACTAGCTTTTTTTAAACTAACTAATTATCACATGATTTCTCACAACAATAAGGGGTTGAGTACTTTAAACATCAGATTGAGAAGTGAAAACCAATTAAATTTAGTGGAAATTAAAAATCGAAAATGATTTTATGTACATCCATGAAAATTCATATATACAGAGCTATTTTGTCGCTGGTGTCGCACCTTTTTGTGTTTGAATCCTAAGTTTGTTTGTTTGCTTTTCTTCGGGAAAAATGAAAATTCATTGATGGGTTTTCTATCGGATGTCCCCAAATGGACTCATTGATGGTCAAGTCGTATAGTCATCCATGTAGTAATGACTGGGTCCAGATCGTCTGTGCCACTGCTTGGGTATGCCCTATGTGCCACACCAATAGAACGACGCCACATATTTCCTCCCATTAACGATAACTAACTAACTAACTAGATTTTCTATATATAACAGCAGTCATTTAGGAAAGATAATCATTTATGGACTAAAAAAAGAGATTACCAGTATAAAACAGTATTTATTTTTATTTTTTTAATGATGAAAGTAGAAGTATTTATATACATCAAATTTCTTGCTTCAAAAAATTTCAGCTATATGATGTGTATATATTTTTCTAAACAGTTACTTCAATTTTTTTCTTTTATAAGCTTATCCAAGGGGCATGAGTTCTACAACATTATAAGGGAAAAACATAAATTATAATCCTAGAATAAACCCATAATATGAATATGTTGATCTCATAACTTGAACATGAGAAACAAATTTTACCCATTGATGCTCCATGATTAACTGTGAAAGAGCGAATAAACTATTAGAAAATTAAAACGATAAACTTTATTGAATGAAAGAGATTATACGGTTGCGTGAAATATTACCAAGTATTACCGTGATATTTCTTTTTTAAATAATGTAGCCGTGAATTATATTATAGATTCAATATTTTTAGAATAGATATACAAATCCCGGTATTTTCTCTTGGATTTGTAATATCTTCTTTAACTAATTAATTATCTTTCCTAATCGATTAGTGTTGTATAAATAGAAAATCTATTTAGTTAGTCATGGTTAATGAGAGGAATGATGTGGCGTGTTTCTATTGGTATGACACATAGGGCACACACAAGCAGTGGCACAGACGATCTCGACCCGTAATGACTCGTACAACAGAAGTTGAAGACGTAAGTACCCGCTTAAAACGAAACAGATTGACTGGAAAATTGGGATTTGGCGTTCAAGAACGGTCTCTTAAAATGGCAGGCTACTGTGAGATTGCTCTCTATTTCCCTAGTAGACCCATAATCTTACGATATAGAGTCAAAGTAACTTGAAGAAAGGAAACAATATTCAGAAAAAAATACAACACGGATTCAAGAGTATGAAAATGATTTCTACTTCAATGGGAAGTTCTGGTCTTACAGAGCGCATTAATGTATCCAATAACAGTAAGTTGTATTGTAAAACTATACAAGGAACATTGAAAACATTCAACCATATTAAACATTTTCATATCTAAGAATGACCAGTTAATTTGTAGCTCCCAATCTTCCCAAGGCTTACCAAGCTTACAAAAATGTGGATCACCGGGAACATATGGATCTGATCAAGCAGATTTCGGCGCACCTTTTGACAATAGGACAAGTTGTGAGTATACACAGTGGTAATAATACATAAAGAACGAGATAAAGAACAACAACAAATGATTTGAAATTTACCCGTTCACATGCTTTTCTGGCAAAACATTACGTGACAGAAGTATGGTTTAGGACCTGTGCTTTCCGTGCGCCCTTCCTTCCTTAGATGCAGTCTACCAATTAAACATGGAAAATGCAAGTTAGCAGAAACTCGCGACTTCAAAAATATATTCCAAAAAGAAAGAGAAGTCATTATTGATACAACAAAGATGCAATCTTTTCTGATCCTAAACACACCAAACTAATTACATTTAAGAACCAAAAATTTCTCAAAATATTATCCCTAAAATTCCCAGCTAAACCTGCCATTTTCTCATTGTGAACGTATGTCAACTGTACGAAACAAAACCAGGCAACCACCCCAAGGAAAGTACCGAGATAACTATATTCCACTACATTAATTTCCCTGATCATTTTCTACATAAATTCCCTCTAGATATGCATTACTGAACAGGATACGAGATGCTGGAGAAAACAAAAAATGCTTCACAAAAGATACATGACTAGAAAGAAATTGAAACACACTACAATAATAGATTACAAGCTTCATAAACTTCACAAGGTTTGCTAAATTCCATGCTCGATATAATACACCGAAAGAGCAGTACAATTATCCAACTTATACTACTCCAAGATTTACGTTTGGTAATTGAATATATGCTTCTAAAGTAACAAGATTAAAGAGTGTTCTTCGATCCTTGACATGCTAGATAATAAGGTCAACCTTGTTCACTGTTATACTTGTAACTCCCGAAGTTCAGCTATCCTAAGATCATGTTACTGTAGAACTGCTGGAATCCAAACCACAGATGAATGTGGGTACAAAGCTTATACGGTATGTCTCAAGTTAATCATACTATTTTTCTCTTTGGAAAGTTCAAGCTTTCCAATTTAAAGCTTCAATGGGTTTTCTGATCTATTAGCTAAAGAGGCTGGGACAAGTAAAACCACTGTATGGTGGGATCAGTATAACCTTCCTGATTGGTTGAGTTCTCTTATATCTGAGAACCAGAATATGTACAAGCTAAGGTTTTTTATAAATAAAATTCTCCTTTCCTATTAAAAAAAAAAAGTTGCTTATCGTGGTTTTTTTAATTATCAGCTGCTCAATATCCAAACTACGTTCAGTGAAACACATAAATAAGAAACAAAAATCAATAATCATTAGTAATCCACTTTTTTGCTTATGGGTAACCAGTTTTACTTCTTAAGCAAACTCAAAGTTCGAGCAGAATCCACATTGCAATTACATAATGTTCCCTAACCACAGCAGTATGCACTCTCGTCAAATTTGTATTTTGCTTCTGCAAAAGCCAAAAATTTATAGGGTAAAAGATTGTGTGGTTATACGGCGATACATTGTAGTGTTAAGGTATCCAGATAATAGCTTTTCTCACTGTGCTAGTGAGATCAATTCGACTAGGAATGGCAAAACTGAACTCCGTGTACAGAGGCAAAAAAAAGGTGATAGGCACATTGATAAGTGATTATGCGCTTTATCATTCCGGAAGATTAAATCAGTGCTTTCCTGTAAGTGAATACTTAAGACAATTAATCAAAAGCAGAAAAAAGAATTTAAAGAGGAGCCGAAACCAAAGGTGATTAGCAGTACATACAACTAGAATGGCACACCATTTAAAACTACCAACAGTAAAAACATCAAAGTGTCTTCTTGAAAGTTCAACTTTGAAAAGTTTCCGATCTTCCAATTAAATTTTGAAGATTAAGATGAAGAAAGCTCAACTATCTTTGATGCCATTATCAGTAAAAAAGCAAGAAGAAATCAAGAGGATACTGCTGGAAACACATACATATACCCTCATCAAGTATTGGAAGGAAAGTAGACTCTCGGTGACTTTATTAGTAAACGATGATCGGAATTCTATGGAAAGAGAGAGAGAATGTGAAAATTCTTCAAGATAGACAATTGGAACACAACATTTCCAGCAACAAAAATCAGGTGCGGCGTTAGTAAGATAAGACAGCGGAAACCATGAAACAAATGGCTCTCAGCTCAACATACCTGTGCTTGGCAGGGACTTTACACATTTTGCAGCAAACTAAAATCTTGGTCCCCATGTCACCAGATTCACCACAATTCTGACAAACTGCCTGCAATCGCAGAGTGCAGCCGTTAATTTTGCAGAGAACACATATAAGGTCCATCAATATTTATACAAGGAACAAAAAAGACATATTTTGACCGGCCAAGAGACCCAGACAGGACTTAATAGTTGAACTGTTAACAATTGAGCACTTTTAGCATGCTAAAACTAAACATGATTGCATCGTGATCATACAGGACTTAATAATTGAAAATCTTATACACATTGCCCAGAGGGGGATAACGAAAACTAGGAGGGTGATTATATGTTTCTGCGATATGTACAGACTGTGAATAACCTGAGATGAAAAACAAATAGATTGCAGCAGGGTAAAGGATAGAATGAATATATCAACGACTAATTAATGCATGCCTAGAACTAGAAGATGTGGCTTTTATTGATAAACTCCAAATAACAACATTGCGGGTTTGAGGAAAAAAATGTTTAGTACATCAATGAAGGCATTTCATGTTATGAGTCTTGTGACTCTATAGATTATCATTTCCACATAGTGATTAAGGGTGAAAAAAACAGTTGTGTATCAGGTGTTGTCTGTTTGTAGCATGAAGCAAGAAATGGGTATTCCAGTGAGACAACAATATCTCACAGCAGCAGGTAGTCAGGAAACTTGTGGTAGAAAAAAAAAATTGTTCTGCCTCAGAGGTCTACATGATTTTGGGAGAACGATAAAGCTTTCAAAAACTAGTATCAGTTAACAAAATCACATTATCTAACTGTAAATATTAGGATAACCTTTTACTTATCCGCATGCCCATGAGCCTACATTAGGCCATTTGGCATTTAAGAAACTACACAGGGTGAGGTCTATCTATCCAGTTGAGGATAACAGTTCCAGAGCAGTAAACAACATCAAGAAGATGCACCAAGCTACTATTCTATTTATTTTGGTATGTATGACAATAGCAACAAAATCCGAGCAATATACATGTTCCAGGTGCACCTCTGCCTGCTAATTTTTCTTCTGATGAGGATGTGGATGAAGGGCATGGAGTAATTTATATAGCTGAGATGCATCCACTGGTGATCCAAAATTGAGAAACGCAGAACGGGTTCCCACCTTCACCTGTCCGTGATAGATAAGATACAAATTGTATCATGAATCTTAAAAGGAATACAGAAAAGAGGAAGAACACATACACATGAATCAAAATCCCCTTCAATTCTTCACCAAGTGGAGCACCAGCAATGAGTAAGATACAGTCATGCAATTCCAATTTAACTCCTTCAATTCTCATCTCTCTAAAGATACCCAACGCTTCTAATGCATTTCAAGAACACTTATTCATCAAACACTTCACAACATCACTAACAAACATAAAATTCAAATACTACACATATGAATCAAAGAAGGTCTATAAACAAATCTAAGCAAAACCCAACTGTGTACATTCTTTTCATCAACTATATCCCCACAAACTTTTGAAACAGCAAGAGAAGTATAAAATTTAGGACGAACTCTGGACAGTGATGTTTATCAACAATTGATAATAACAATTTATAGCTTCACGAAAACAACCATTAAGATCTAGTTGTATAAGAACCCTTAAATACCAGAAGAAAAGCACTGAATACTCTGGTTGCAGGAAATGAAAGTTGATTAGAATCAAATTCATAGTTGGTAATAGTTTCTTCAAATAACATTAGCTGCTATAGGATTAGTCGATGTAGAATTAGAAAATTGGCGAAAAGATCCGATTTAAGGAATTAGATTTGGAATTAAATCAGTATTTGATAATACCTCAAATCTTCAAGGAAGAAGAGAAATGAGATAAAAGCTCGTACCAGTAACTCGGATAGAACACCACTTGTAAATCAAATTCAGCAAACACACCTAGCTAAGCTAATGTTGCAACTCAAATTCAAATCATAAGGTCCAATTTTGCTTGAAAACATTCAGCTTCCGAAAAACAAGATAAGTAATGAAACAAAAACAAATTACTGATTCTCAAAACATTTCACATTCATCGTGTTAATTTCCAGGTTGGTACATCATGTGAAACCGAAAAGAAAACAAACAAATTAAAACCCAGATCTAAACTTTCTTTACAAAATAGAGAAACCCTAACCCCCAAATCCGTAGAGAGTTCTTCCTTGCCTCTTGAGAGCATAGACAACATCCATAGCAGTAACAGTCTTCCTCCTAGCATGTTCAGTGTAAGTAACAGCATCACGGATGACATTCTCTAAGAAGATCTTAAGAACACCACGAGTCTCTTCATAAATCAATCCACTGATACGTTTCACACCACCTCTCCTTGCTAATCTTCTGATTGCTGGTTTTGTGATACCTTGGATGTTATCTCTCAATACCTTCCTATGTCTCTTTGCTCCTCCCTTTCCCAAACCCTTTCCTCCTTTTCCTCTTCCTGACATTCTCTCTTTCTCTGCTCAAATAAAACTTTTAATCGATTTTTGTTTTGATATTTGATTTCTGATTTGGGAAGAGGAGAACAGATATTTATAATTTTTTTGGTATTATAAATACTTGAGTATGATTGGTTTAGATAACAGGTTACGGATCGAAAGAAAGAAACAGGTTTTGTATTTCTTTGGTTTGATAACTTCCGTTAGATTATGAATCCATATGAAGGTTGTGTTTTTTGTTATAGTCGTTGGATTAGAAATTCTTGAAGCCTGATGGGTTGAGAATCTTGGGAAAGGATTCAGAGAACTTTGTTTTCGTAAATGAGGCTAAGATTTTAGACCGTTAGATTTAGTAGGGATCCGTGCCCTTCTGTATTATCTGGATTATGGATTTCGTTCGATTATCTTTTCTATTTTTATTTTTATTCAACTCGTAGGAAAGACGAGGACCATCTGCCTAGAAATTGGAACCCCTATCATTTTTTTTTCCATTCGTATATGTTGATGTTTCATACATGTGACATGGATAGGATTAGGGGTACCAACGGGTCCAATCGGATCCGGGTAACATATTATCCGAAATCGGAACCCTTTATTTTTACTCGGTTGCGGATCCTAACGGTTCCGGATCCGGTTTCATAATAGTTGTACCCGGAATCGTACGTGTTATTACCGATTCCGGATCCTGAACGGTTCTTAGGGGATCCACAATTTCGGATACATTTTCATCTAATTCAGTCGTATAGCATCCCATCTAGTTCAGTCGCATACTAACACAATAGTGTTTCTAGCAATTTCATTTGTCTCATCTAATTAAGTCAATAGTTATGTACTTACGCCGATCTAATTAAGTGTAAAGAACTTCATGCATACAAAGTGATAGGACCATTTTGAATTCCTTAACCTACGAACACAGATAAATATCAAAATAAATGAAAAAAGCTTTAAGACTATTTGTATTACTAAAACATGATTTCTACTTCTTAGGTTGTTGTAGTACTCTTCCACTAGCAAAACAGTAGAACTGGAAAGATATATTATTAATCATTTTCAAATATATATCTAGCAAGCATCTGTGTACAAGTTCTTCAAATTTACCAGTCGTGCTTATTGAGTACAGACTACCAAAAAATGCATTATCTAATTAATAGCAACAGTTAACTGTCTTATACACCTGTAGCTTAGCTGTCATTGCTTAGCTGTCTTTGTTAGCTTTCATTGGTCTTACGTGTTAGTTTGTAACTGGTTAAGCTTGTGTGACATTCACTGGTTGGTCTACTATAAATATCTAAGTCTCTCTCTGAAATTAATCAAGACAATTGATGCAATCGATTGCACCTGTAATATTCAGACACTTTCAATGAATGGTTTTCTTTAATTCAACTATGGTATCACGACGCCTAAAGATCTAGGTTTTTCCGCTGCTTCATCCGCCATTAACAGTGCTTCTTCACCTCTCTGTATAAAGCTTCTTCTTCTTTCATTCTTTCAATTCTTTCGTCTCAAATGGCAAATCTTGAATATACATCAAGAATTTCTAATATTCCCCTCAATCAGATCTCATCAATAACCCAATACAAGCTTAAATATGATAATTCCATTACTTGGAAGAGTCTACTTCTTCCATTATTGAAGAGATACAAAGTTTCTGGTTTCTTGGATGGATCAACTCAATGTCCTTCTAAGTTTTTAACTCAGGAAGATCTCACTCAAGGTAATATAAATCCTTCATATGAAGCTTGGAATGAAGATGATAAACTCTTCTTCTGTGGATTCAGTCCACAATTTTAGAATCAGTAGTACCATATGTTGTTGGAGCAGATTCTTCTAGAGAATTATGGTCTAATATTGAATCCAAATTTGCTCGAACATCAACTACTCATGCGATACAAATTCGAACAAAATTACAGTCTCTCAATCTTGGATCTGGAACTATTACTAATTACTTAGGGGAAATCAAGAAATTGTCAGATCAATTGTCTGCTTCAGGATCTGCAATCTCAGATGATGAACTTGTAGTTCTCATTTTGAATGGAATTGGTCAAGAATACAGTGCCTTCAGTACATCAATTCGGCTCAGAAATCCTCCACTCAACTTTGATGAACTCCACAATTTGTTGTTATATGAAGAGATTGTTGTAGCTGAGAGATCCAAATCTCTACTATCAGAAGCTAACAGCAAAGCTTTTGCAGCTTTTCAATCACAACAAGCTTTACTTTCTCAACAAAGAGCATCTACTTCTGCTGGATTTTCTCCGTATACTTCTAATTTCATAAATCGTGGAAGAGGTAATCTTAACTACACTCCTCAATTTAGAAGTAATTTTCAATTGCCTGCTCGTTTTTCGGCACCAAATCCTTCACCAGTACCTCCTACACCTCCTACAAATTCTCAAATTTTTACAGCCAATGTTCCAAATCAAATTCTCATATGTCAGATCTGTAACAAAACAGGCCATACAGCTTTAGCTTGTAGGCATAGACTGAACTTTGTTTATCAAAATATGAATACATCACAAAATATGAGTGCAATGCTGGCCACTGCAAATATTCTAGGAGACAACCCCTGGTATGCAGATTCTGGTGCTAACAATCATCTTACCTCTGATGAAAATGAGCTTCAACTTCTATCTACTTATGATGGAACTGAGGAGATTCATACAGCAAATGGTGAAGGTATGAAAATTACACACAAAGGATCTTCTGTTAAAAGTACTTCTGATCACAATATGTTATCAGTTCATAAATTTACTAAGGACAATGATTGCTCAATCACTTTTGATTGTACTGGTTTTTATGTGAAGGATATCTCCTCTGGGAAAGTAACTTTGAAAGGCCCTCAATGTAATGGATTATATCCTTTGCATTTTCTCAATTCAACCACCAAGTCAGCATCATTTCAACATCAATCTTTCACCAACTCAAATTTTACAGCATTCACAGCTACAACCACCAACACTGTATCAGCAGATATCTGGCACAAAAGACTAGCTCATTCTTCATTTCAAACTTTTCAACATGTCCGCAAGCTTTTATCTCTTAAGAATGTACTCAAATAACCTTTGTTTTGTCATGAGTGTCAACTTGGAAGGAGTCATAAACTTCCTTTTTCCATTTCTTCCCATTCTAGGACTAAACCTGTTGAGTTATTACATTTAGATCTTTGGGGTCCAAGTCTTGTATCGTCCAATAGTGGATTCAGATATTATGTTAATATTGTTGATGATTTTTCCAAATTTTGTTGGATCTTTCCCTTTTTTGAGAAATCTGATTTTAAGAAAGTTTTCTTTCAATTCAAAGCCAATGTTGAAAAGTTACTTCAAACTGCTATTATTGTTATAAGAACAGATGGTGGTTGGGAGTTTCTGAATAACAAGTTATCACATTTTCTAGCTGATAGTGGTATTGTTCATGAAATATCCTGCCCACATACTCCTGAGCAAAATGGATTGGCAGAGTCCAAACATAGGCACTTAGCAGATATAGGCAGAACTAATCTACTTCAAGCTGGTCTACATGATTCCTTTTGGGTTGAAGCTTTTCAAGCAGCAAATTACACTATCAACAGATTGCCTGCTAAGTTTCTTTCTTTCAAATCTCCATATGAGGTAATTTTTCATCATCAACCTGATTATTCTTTTCTAAGGGAATTTGGTTGTCTTTGTTATCCTTGGCTCATACCATATGCTCCTCATAAGCTTGCACCAAGGAGTGAACAATGTATCTTCATTGGCTACAGTCCTCAACATAAAGGTTATAGGTGTATTAATACACTTAGTGGTAGAGTCTTCATTTCTAGGCATGTCACCTTTGTTGAGCATATATTTCCTCTCAGACCAGCTACTTTATGCACAACTGCTACTATTACTTCACCAACTGAGTCTACTGCATCAACTACTTCAGTCTCAACCACTTTTGGTGATTCTACTTCAATTACACCCAATATTTTTTCACCAATTGATACTTCTATTAGTGATACTTCAGTGCATGCTTCTTATGATATTTCAGTTCAACAAAGCACTCCTCTTTCACCAGCTCCAACCACTACTGCTCCTATCACTCAAAATGAACACTCAATGACAACCAGGGGAAAACTGGGTGTATTCAAAAAGAAGGTATTCTCTAACAAACATGCACTTTCTGCTCAAATGCAAACTCTCACACCCCCAGTTGTTCCCACTTGTTTCACACAAGCTAACAAGATTCCCCAATGGAGAACTGCTCTTTTTAATGAACACACTGCACTTCAAGATGCTGGTACATGGTCCTTAGTTGATCCCGATCCTTCTCAAAATCTGGTTGGATGCAAGTGGGTCTTTAGAATAAAACAGAATCCATATGGATCTATTAACAAATTTAAATCTAGGTTGGTAGCCAAGGGTTTTCATCAGCAAGCTGGTATGGACTACTCTGAAACCTTTAGTCCAGTAGCTAAACCAATAACTATAAGAATCATTTTATCTCTGGCAGTTCATTTTGATTGGCATATATCTCAGCTGTATGCGAGTAATGCATTCCTTCATGGAGATCCTCATGAAGATGTCTTCATGACCCAACCACCAGGCTTCATTGATCCTGATCATCCTAACAAGGTTTGTAAACTTCACAAATCCTTCTATGGACTCAAGCAAGCCCCCAGGGCATGGTATGAAAAGTTGGCCACTGTACTTACTTCATATAACTTTAAGATGTCTCCTGCTAATAACTCTTTGTTTGTTCAAAAGATTGGTTCCAAATTGACTATCATACTTATATATGTGGATGACATCATCATCACAGGGAATGACAAGACTTACTGTTCACAACTAATCATTACTCTCAGCTCTCACTTTCCTATCAAATATTTGGGCAGTTTACACTATTTTTTGGGACTCGAAGTTAAGAGGAATGTTGCAGGTCTATTTCTGTCTCAAACAAAATATGCTCTTGATTTGTTACAAAAATTTGATATGGTTGGTGCCAAGGAATGTTCTTCACTAGTTCTTGTCAATTCTACACTCAAGGAAGCTGATGGTGAATTACTCTCTAATCCAACCATGTACAGATCATTAGTTGGTGCATTGCAGTATTTAACCTGGACAAGACAAAAAATTGGTTGTGTTGTTAACCAAGTTTGTCAATTTATGCAATACCCAACTACTGTACATCTTATAGCTGCCAAGAGAATTTTAAGATACATCAGGGGTACTCTTAACTATGGCATTCTGTTCAGTAAAGGGTTGTCAGCTGTTCATGGCTTCTGTGATGCAGATTGGGCTGGAGACCCTGATAGTAGAAAAAGCACTGGTGGATACTGCATATTTTTTCGTTCAAATCCAGTTTCTTGGTCTAGCAAGAAACAAAGTACAGTTGGAAGAAGTTCAACTGAGGCAGAGTATAGAAGCATAGCTAACTCAACTGCAGAATTGCTATGGATCTGTCAGTTATTGAAGGATTTGTATGTCTTTCTTCCTATTCCACCTACTCTTCACTGTGATAATATGGGTGCTATTTCTCTTTCTTCTAACCCAGTTTTTCATAGTCGAATGAAACATCTAGCGTTGGATCATCATTTTGTCAGGGAGATTGTTCATGCCAAGAATTTATCAGTCCAGTACATCTCTACAGTGGACCAAGTTGCAGACATTTTCACTAAAGGACTTGTTGGTCCTAGATTCAATTATCTGCGCAACAAGTTGATGGTTTTTCCTGCAGGCAACCTCAACTTGAGGGGGGATAATAGCAACAGTTAACTGTCTTATACACCTGTAGCTTAGCTGTTTGCTTAGATGTCTTTGTTAGTTGTCATTGGTCTTACGTGTCAGTTTGTAACTGGTTAAGCTTGTGTGTCATTCACGGGTTGGTCTACTATAAATATCTGAGTATCTCTCTCTCTCTGAAATTAATCAAGACAATTGATGCAATCAATTGCACCTGTAATATTCAGACACTTTCAATGAATAGTTTTCTTTAATTCAACTACTAGTAAATGGAAAGAAATTGATCCAGATCTTATTGTTTTCAACTCTTATAACACGATTTAATTCTGGAATGATTTCTCTTCTTTCTTAATAGAAGATAAATTGATGCGAGTCAGAGAAGAATAAGTGAGAATCAGTGCGGCTGGAACGAAGGGATGAAGAACTAACAGTAATTCAATAACTTATAGCCCTAAGATTTTCAAAAAATTAACCTTAATATAATTATTTTGACATTTTACCGGGTACCCACCGGGTATACCCGGTTAGGACCCGATATTAATCGGTTCTCAAATGGGTCTACCCGACGGGTAGTAACATCACTAATGGGTCCAATATTAGGACCCGGAACTAGACCCGAAATACCTGGTTTCGATTCAGTTCCGGGTAATCGGGTACCCATTGGCAGCCCTAGATAGGATAGTTATGACCGGCTAAAAATGCCTATAATTCATGGATGGTATTCAAGCTATGACCAGATTTTATTGAACCCAACAGATGAAGAACACACGACGTTTCATAGATAAAGGACTATACTGCTTCAAAGCCATGCCACTCGGTTTGAAGAATGCATGCAGTACTTACCATAGGTTCGCAAATAAGATGTTTAGAGATATGATTTGAGAAACAATGGAATGCTACGTAGACGACATGGTCGTCAAGAGCAAAGAAAAAATGTATCATCATTGCGACCTGCTGAAAACGTTCTCAGTATTGAGACTGTACGGGATTAAGGTGAACCCTCCAAAGTGTGTTTCTGGTGTTCATAGTTGAAACTTTTTTGGTTACATGATCACTAAAAACGACGCTGAAGTTGATCATGCGAAGATCAGAGTCATATTAAATGGGCCACCTTCGACCTGTAAGAAAGATATCCAGATGTTGACTGGAAAGCTAGCATCCCTAAATAGGTTTATCTTCAGATTGTCTGATAAACGCAAGCATTTCTTTAACCTACTACGTAAAAAAACAAAGAGTCAAATGGGATTCTGAGTGTCAGCAGCCTTTGATCAGATCAAAACCTACCTATCATTTGTGCCAATTCTTTCTTCCCCGGTACCATGTGAGGAGTTATACCTCTACATAGCTAATACCCCAACTGCAATAAGCGCAGTACTAGTCAGAGTCGAGGAGGATAAAGAAAGGTCGATTTATTTTATCAGCAAGACCCTCACAGACCCAGAAACCAAGTACTCACAACCCGAGAAGGTAATATTTTCTATTGATTATTCCCCAATCAAGCTGAAGCCATACTTCTCCAACTAGAAGATAAATGTCGTCACTGAGAGTTAGAGCATTGCTCAGTTGAACCCAAAAGTTTTGTTATCTCAAGCTTGTTGTCAATGTTAGGTGATCAAAACTATATCTTGATTTCTAGTCTACTAAGTCAAGTCATGTATTATGTTAGAATTTTAGTTGAGTATGAGAGGTCACCCATGAAGACTGAAGATCAATGAAGATATTTGGAGAACTTCTTTATCAGATATGTAAAGACTAAACCATTCTATTTTTACTCATCATACCATCGTTCTATCTATTGAGACTATGTCATATGAATATAGTATAATAACAAAGATGAAGTTTCGAGTCAAGCTTGTCTTGTGAAAAATCTCGAAATATGATTTAGCAATTATATGTTCAAAGGTCCTTAACAATATTAGTTCTATAAATTAATTTGTGGATCTATTGAAAATTGCCCATGCAAATGATTATATCACTTGGGAAAGTTTCAAATATCATAAGAGAAAAATATGAACTTACTGATATATCTACTCGGGGTGGGTTGGTGAACCAGTTTGCAAACCATAGATATCTGGGATACAAAAATACAAGAAGGCTAGTGAACCAGTTCGCAAAACCGCAAGTTCAGTTGGGAACAATTCACGACCCCGGTTGAAGAACCGTGGTAAACTAAATTTTATGAGTTGGATAAACAGGCCAGCAGTTGACGAACCTGGTTCACAAATTGTGGTCAACTAAATTCGGCAGTCTAGTAAGGTTGGCGAAATTGGTTCCCGAACCGTTGCACACTGACTCGTGAACAAGCCCTTGCGATTCACGAAAAGTTGTACCAAATGTCCTAGTATATATTATAGAATATGCTCAAAGACTTATTTTCGTAATATAACATTGCTAACCGTTGATGAACCCAGTTCATAAATTATGGTCAACTGAGTTCGGCCGTCTAGTAGGGTTGGCGAACCCGGTTTATGAACCATTGCAACTGACTCGTGAACAAGCCCTGCGGTTCACGACAGTTGTACCAACTGTCCTAGTTTATATTTTAGTATATGCTTAAAGACTTATATTCATATTATGTTTAGCATTACTGGAACTCTCTTAAACACTTCTAAGACTTCATTGATTACTTAAACATGTATGTATCATGATTAAATTCTTGGGTGTTTAAATGAACATTAAATAACATTCAATTTTTTGGCTAACTTGCAAAATCGAACAGTCATTATACACGGTTATGTAACCAAACCTATGTGTACAGTCTTTTATCGTATTTTTAAGACCTAAAGTGTTTGCTTGATTTTCAAGTTATCTTAGCTTGAATTCTAAGCTAACCATGGTCTTTGAAAACTATAAATAGAGCATTTCTTCCAATTTGGAAAATCAATCTCTGACACCTTATGTCCTAATTGATTATAGAGTCGTACTTTATTGACCTAGATTTCTAATGTGAAACGTTATTATGTATACAACTAAAAAACTTCTCTTTGGGATCAGTGAAGGCATGTCCAACTATCTTTACCTTGATAGTTCGTGAACCCTGATCTTGATTTTCCAGTTATCGAGGTTTTCGTAATCTCTTTCGGGCAGGATAAATAAAAATCAAAAAGCTTTCTTCGTCGCAGACTTTGTGATTCCTCAAGATAGATATATAAAGACTGATCTTTCGAATATTGTTCTTGGGAGGTGGTTAAGAATCTAGGATGCTCTCGGTGAGTCCTAAGTTACAGATTTTTGAGGTTTGCTAGCTTTGTTTATTGCAAACATATTTCCACACCTTTATATTTGATTAAACGAAAATCATATAGGCTTATATGTTAGAGGAATATTGGTATCAAAATTCTTCACTGCGGCTGAAGCAACTGTTAGGCTGTAAAAGACGTCGTCTAAGAGAATCAAATGCTTAAAACCTTGCAAGGTCCAAGAGACGTTAAGAGCGCGACTGTAACTAAATCGCTTGGACGGTGGATTCGGTCTCAACTACATTCCAGTCCGAAGTTTGATTTCTGTAGCGGCTTAATATAGTGTGGAGACTAAAACTTATTAAACACTCAGAAGTCTATTCTATTATATCTTATATTAAAACTAAGTCGTATAGCTATATAGACTTTTACATTATACACATTTGATATTTCGAGCTGAGTTTAAATCGCTTATATTTTTCTCGAAATATGTGTTGGAAAGCCTTTTCTTTTGTTGGAAACTAAATATTAAGTCAAAATATGATCATGTGAAAATTTCCTTGAAACATCTTACGTGATTTGTGTGAGACAGTCATTTGATGTCGACTCGGAATGTTTCGTATTGATCATTCGATCACTTGAAAATTACTCATAAGCTAATGGTATGTGTGAGACATCCATTGTCGTCTTCTAAGGATGTTTCAATGATTGAAATGGGAGTTTAGAAACATTAACTATTGTCTGGATATAGCACAGTATGCATACCAATATGCAAACTCTTGTGGTATGATTCGGGTCCGGGTACTAAGTTTGCATACCAGTATTATCTGGATTATGGATTTCGTTCGATTATCTTTTCTATTTTTATTTTGATTCATCCCCTAGGCAAGACGGGAACCATCTGCCTAGAAGTTGGAACCCCTAGCACTTTTTTAGAGCTTCTCCATTGGTATATGTTGATGTTTCATATGTGACATAGGATAGTTATGACCGGCTACAAATGCCTATAATTCATGGATGGTATTCAGGCTATAACCAGATTCTATTGAACAAAACAGATGAAGCACACACGGAGTTTATCATAGATAAAGGATTGTATTGCTTCAAATCCATGCCACTCTTTTTGAAGAATGCATGCAGTACTTACCATAGGTTGTCAAACAAGATGTTTAGAGATCTGATTTGAGAAACAATAGAAAGATACGTAGATAACATGGTCGTCATGAGCAAAGAAGAAATGGATCATCACTGCGACCTGGTGAAAACGTCCTCAGTCTTGAGACTGTACAAGATTAAGGTGAACCCTTCAAAGTGTGTTTCTGGTGTTCATAGTTGAAAGTTTTTTGGTTACATGATCACTAAAAACGATGCTGAAGTTGATCATGGGAAGATCAGAGTCATATTGGATATGCCACCTTCGACCTATAAGAAAGATATCCAGATGTTGACTGGAAAGCTAGCATCCCTAAATAGGTTTATCTTCATATTTTCTGATAGATGCAAGCATTCCTTTAACCTACTACTTTTTATGGGTGAAAACGGTTTTGCTGGTTTTGGTAAATTTGGGTGTGTGTGGATGAGAAACGAACCTAACCCTAAGCAAATGCACTGCACGGGAGTACTTTAGATTCGAGAGATCAATCTGTACAATTCTGGCCTAAACCAAGAAATGGTCGTTCCAGACTTACTTCGGTCACAAAGTGAAGGAGATGGGGTTGATCTTAGGGAGGGAAGCGAAGAAGGTGTTGAGATTGTGAAGGTGTTGTCTGTTTATGACTTGTATCAGAATGTTGAACTGGCTTGCATAATGTAATCTATCAGTTCTGGGTGTTTTCTGGATACGTTGTTAACAACAACTTGGTTTTCTATGTTGTTTGAAAATAGGTTGAAGAACCTATTTATACAAGTCATTTGAGCGCAATCCTCATCTCGTAGGAAGTGGGGAAAGTTAAGTGATGGAGTAGTGGGTCGTGTATGGATGGTGATTGTCACACGATCATGCCTTTTCCCACTTCCCTCATCACCGTTAACCGTCCATCTTTTCCTAACACGTTCTCGTAATGAGCGAGTTGCACGCCGCACGCTGTAAACCTCCAGACCAATACCCCAGTAAGTATCCCCCAGTTTGTGACATTTTAATGTCTCGAATGAGTGGGTCAAGTCGTGGGACTTGCCGCAAAAAATAACATACGGTGCTATTAGTTTAAAAAAAATGAAGTTATTTATGGAATTGATATTCATAAAATATAATACGTGCTCAATGCATGTAATGCATCGCTTTTAAGCAAGCAACTAAAAACAATCGATATGCATGAAGCATCGTTGTTTTAAAGCTTGATTGGATAAGTCGCGGATTGAGCATCTTAAAATGGCAGCATGCCAGACTAACTTTGGGCGATCATTAGAGGGATGTGCAAACAAGCCATCACTTGGCCGATCAGTCCCTGTGAAAGAGAGGCGGCTGGTGAATTTAATGTTGTTTTGCAGGTTTGCTGGAAATAAATCTACATCATCCAACTATGCATGCAAAGTTGGATGAACAAGATGATTTACGGCAGTTTCGCATTGTCGTTGATGAAATTTAGGGTTTAGGGACTGTGCGCCGTCCCTACTTTGGCTAATCGAATCCAAGCATTGAGTTCTGATTCACACGGACCGATCGGGCATGCATGGAGACGAGCTGCTGGCGTGCATGCCTATATCTCTTGGTCCATCAAAAATCAGTTCTAAGCCACTCAATTCGACCGACGAAGATGAGTGGTCATGATCAATTTACGATAGAAATATATTGCCGCAAAGTGAAAATTAGGGTTTGAAAACCGTGTGACCTACCATCTTTTGGGCGTGCATTTCGAGGCATCTGGCCCTGGTTTACATGGGTCGACTGGTCACATGTAAAGGTGGGTCAATGGTGGACACGTTAACACCTTTGGGTCCACTTGAATCTATATCTACACCGTCCGTTTAGGCTGGCGAAGATGGATGGTCGTGTTCGATTTAAGACGCTAATGCTCTTCCGCGACCAAAATTAGGGTTTAGACGCATCACGCCTGTCATAGTTTTGGCAATCGATTTATCGCCCTATGGCCTTGTCGTGGGCAAGTCGATCGAGTGAGGTGAAAGCGGGGCCGCCGATATGCGTGCTAGCACTTCCCTAATCACTCGTGGAGCAATCTAAACCGTCCAACCAAGCTGGAAAAGTTGGACGGTTGCGATATATTTTGAGACTGTTTTGGACAGTCCATGCTCGTTCGAGCTCCTTACCAAACAGCGCGACCACCCTACTTAGGGATGGCATTTGACAGCGCTGAGGGGTGTATGGGAAAGGTCCTATTGGTCGGAACACTGGTGGGCCCGCCAGCGGTCATCGTGATGGTAGCCCATTTCCGCCGGGGCTTGGCTAGGCTTGTTGAATTGCGCGGCCAAATTGGGTGGCCGTGATCGCTTCTGAGACTGACATGGTCATTCTAGATTTCCCTTAAGAAATTAAACATGTTTGATCGAGCTGTCTTTAATCAAAGGCGCATCGATACGAGACTCTCTTTGTCAGAAAATGATGTAGCTTGAGTAGGTATTTCATGCAGATCTCAATATTCGCACTTCGGGAGATTCATGCTACTCTGCTGAGAGTGAAAACTTAATCGTCATGTCATGTCAATGATGAGAGCTCGGCTGAGAACATAGCACGGAAAATACCAGGAGAATCATGCATTAATTGATAATGCTAACAAAACATAGAATTTCACAGAATATCTGGGATTGCCGTTGCACGCACCATTCTGAGTGAATTTCATGTATATATTCATATTGAATTGCTTCAATCAAATCTAAGAGGTTTTTTGCACTCATCGCTTCTTAAATGGCTTTACCCTTTGCAGGGTGACAGCGCATTAAACTTGGTTTTACAATTTTATCCCTGAACTAAAATCCACCATCAACAACTACGTAAAAAAATAAAGAGTGGAATGGGATTCTGGGTGTCAGGAAACCTTTGATCAGATCAAAACCTACTTATCATTTGTTCCAATTCTTTCTTCCCCGGTACCAGGTGAGGAGCTATACCTCTACATAGATAATACCCCAACTGCAATAAGCGCAGTACTAGTCAGAGTCGTGGAGGATAAAGAAAGGTCGATTTATTTCATCAGCAAGACCCTCACAGACCCAGAAACCAATTACTCACAGCTCGAGAAGTGATAGACACATTTTTGTGTCAAATTTGTATCGATTATATATATTGTTATGGCTCATTTTTGTACTTATTATGGTGTTTTATTTATTTGTAGGTATTTTTGGCCAATAAACATTTTTGGAAAAATTCGGCTCGAAAAGTTGCTAAAGGCACCTCTGGAGGACATCTACTAAAAGGACTCCCATTTTGGATAAGGGGCACCCGAATTGTTAAGGGCCACCCACCTGTTATTCATACCCCATCAGAGGATAGGGGGCGCCCCTTATTCTTCCCCATTTAAACATATTTTGTTGGGAACAAATTTACAGAGCCGTGAACTTCCCAGTTTGGATTTGAACGATATTCTCTCATGGATTTTCAGTGGAAGTACGTGGGTATGGGCCTGTTAGGATTATAGATGCTAGCTAATGGACTTTGACGCGGAAGAAACATGATTATTACACATTGATTTGTTAAAACAGGGAAGAATACTCACTCGGATTCTGTTGGTTCTATTCTTGGAAATTTCGTGCAGTAATGGAGCCATATATTCTGTTAGATTCGTTTTGATCTTCATAGAGTTTTTGGAGAGTTTGGAAAGAGCTAGAAGCCGCATATAAGAGAAAAATAAAATGAAAGTATCGTGACCTGCGGGAGAAGAAAAGAAGTTTTCTCCGAGTTTTAATAGGCTTGTGGTGGATATAAAAGGTCGAGGAAGTCATAACAGAGGGAAGGGAGGAGTTTGGGGCCTTTACGTAGTTTAGAGGAGGCTCTGGTACGAAGAAATCACGCTGCAGAGAAAGTTGCAGCAGCAGGAGGAAGAAGACGAAGCTGAAGAACATTGGACGACCCAAGTCATTCGCAGAAAAGTGTGGTTTATCCACGACACACATAGTATCATTCCCAACAGTCTTATATCTTCTGTATCGTTAGTAACAGTCTATCTGCCACGCATATAAACGTTGCAATTGATCTGTTTTGGTGATTTTCCTTGTACTTCCATCTTTAAACACTTTGAGCCATGTTTCTATCTTTTGAGAGTTTGTACGACATCATAAGCTAAACCCCAACACTGGGATGACGGAGGAAGCCATATTTCATACGTGTGGTAATTATATTTAATTCTTTCATGACTTTTTGCATGGATTATTAATTGTTTTATGGTTTTTATTGAACGGTTGTGATTTCAAATGATGTGTTATACTTCGGTTAAGTCTTTTGATATCCCATGCTTTAGATTTATAGTCGTTGCTTTTCAAAAATGTACCTTGGCAAAGAAACAGAGTCAATATTCTATTTGAGCTATAATTGTCTAGAATAACTATATGAATCGCATGAATGGATTTACTGGTGGAATTCTGAGTCCCAGTCTCTCGTAACATTAAGTGAAACCAAAATTAAGTCTGAAATCAAATCTTTACAAGTCTTTGAACGAACTTCTACTTATCACTTTAAAAACTACATCAAGAAGGTAATCTTTTCTATTGATTATTCCCCAATCAAGCTGAAGCCATACTTCTCCAACTAGAAGATAAATGTCGTCACTGAGAGTTAGAGCATTGCTTAGTTGAACCTAGAAGTTTTGTTATCTCAAGATTGTTGTCAAGGTGATCAAAACTATATCTTGATTTCTAGTCTACTAAAGTCAAGCCATGTACTATGTTAGAATTTTAGTTGAGTATGAGAGATCACCCATGAAGACTGAAGATCGATGAAGATATTTGGAGAACTTCTTTATCAGATATGTAAAGACTGAACCATTATATTATTACTCACCATACCATCATTCTATCTATTAAGACTATGTCATATGATTATAGTAGAATTACAAAGAAGGAGTTTCGAGTCAAGCTTGTTTTGTGAAAAATCTCGAAATATGATTTAGCAATTATATGTTCAAAGGTCCTTAACAATATTAGTTTTATAAATTAATTTGTGTATGTATTGAAAATTGCCCATGCAAATGATTATATCACTTTGGAAAGTTTCAGATATCATAAGAGAAAAATATGAACTTACAGATATTTCTACTCGGGGTAGGTTGGTGAACCAGTTCGCAAACCATAGATATCTGGGATGCAAAAATACAAGAAGGCTAGCGAAACAGTTCGCAAAACCGCAAGTTCAGTTGGGAACAGTTCACGAACCCGGTTGAAGAACCGTGGTGAACTGAATTTCATGAGTTGGATAAACGGGATAGCAGTTGATGAACCTGGTTCACAAACTGTGGTCAACTGAATTCGGCAGTCTAGTAAGGTTGGCGAAATTGGTTCCCGAACCGTTGCAAACTGTGGTCAACTGTCCTAGTATATATTTTAGAATATGCTTAAAGACTTATTTTCATAATATAGCATTGCTAACAGTTGACGAACCCAGTTCACAACTTATGGTCAACTGAGTTCAGCAGTCTAGTAGGGTTGGAGAACCCGGTTCATGAACCGTTGCACACTGACTCGTGAACAAGCCCTGCGGTTCACGAACAATTGTACCAACTTCCCAAGTTTATATTTTAATATATGCTTAAAGACTTATATTCATATTATTTTTAGCATTACTAGAACTCTCTTAAACACTTCTAAGACTTCATTGATTACTTAAACATGTATGTATCATGATTAAATTCTTGGGTGTTTAAATGAACATTAAATAGCTTTCAGTTCTTTGGCTAACTTGCAAAACCGAACAGTCATTATACATGCTTATGTTACCAAACCTATGTGTACAGTCTTTTATCGTATTTTCAAGACCTAAAGTGTTTGCTTGATTTTCAAGTTATCTTAGCTTGAATTCTAAGCTAACCATGGTCTTTGAAAACTATAAATAGAGCATTTCTGCCAATTTGGAAAATCAATCTCTGACACCTTATGTCCTAATATATTATAGAGTCGTCCTTTTTTTACCTAGATTTCCTATGTGAAACGTTATTAGGTTTACAACTAAAAAACTTATTTTTGGGATCAGTGAAGGCAGGTCCAACTATCTTTACCTTGATAGTTTGTGAACCCTGATCTTGATTTTTCGGTTATCGAGGTTTTCGTAATCTCTTTCGGGCAGGATAAATAAAAATCAAAAAGCTTTCTTCGTCACAGACTTTGTGATTCCTCGAGATAGATATATAAAGACTGATCTTTCGAAGATTTTTCTTGGGAGGTGGTTAAGAATCTAGGATGCTCTCGGTGAGTCCTAAGTTACGGATATTTGAGTTTTGCTAACTTTGTCTATTGGAAACATATTTCCACACTTTGATCTTTGATTAAATGAAAATCAAATAGGATTATATGTTAGAGGAAAATAGGTATCAAAATTCTTCACTGCGGCTGAAGCAACTGTTAGGCTGTAAAAGACGTCTTCTAAGAGAATCAAATGCATAGAACCTTGCAAGGTCTAAGAGACGTTAAGAGCGCGACGTTAAGAGCGCGGCTTAATATAATATGGAGACTAAAACTTATTAATCACTCAGAAGTCTATTCTATTCTATCTCATATTAAGACTAAGTCGTATAGCTATATAGACTTTTATATTATACACATTTGATATTTCGAGCTGAGTTTAACTCGATTATATTTTTCTCGAAATATGTGTTGGAAAGCTTTTTCTTTTGTTGGAAACTAAATATTAAGTCAAAAGATGATCATGTGAAAATTTCCTTGAAACATTTTACGTGATTTGTGTGAGACAGTCATTTGATATCGACTCGGAATGTTTCGTATTGATCATTCGATCACTTGAAAATTACTTATAAGCTAATGGTATGTGTGAGACATCCGTTGTCGTCTTCTAAGGATGTTTCAATGATTGAAATGAGAGTTTATAACAATTAACCATTGTATGTATATAGCACAGTATGCATACCAGTATGCAAATTCTTATGGTATGATTCAGGTCCGGGAACCAAGCTTGCATACCGGTATGCGAACGGTTTTATTGTCAAAGTCCGGGAACCAAGTTCGCATACCAGTATGCGAACGATTTTAATTACCTGAGTTGAGGTCCGGAACAACATTATTTGTACCCGTTTGCGAACTATCGGACAAGACCAAAAGTCCGGAACTTAAGTTTGCGTACCCGTTTGCAAACTTAGTTGGTTATGTTCTTAAATCGGTTAAGTATGATTTCATACTCATGAACAAATACATTTATATATTAAGGAATGCAATCTTTGTAAAGTGTGGCTAAATGTTCATGAATTGATTCTCTTGAATCAAATTCGATTTTGCTTTAATTGTGTCTTGTATACTTCTAAGAGAATATAAACAATTGAAAAACTCTATGAGTAACACAATTAGATTCAATTGATTATCATTTGGTCTAGAAGCGCTAGATGAATGTGGTTAATACAAAAGTGCTCATATGGTTAACTTCCGTTAACTATTGTTGAGCCAACTCAATATACACGTTTAGGTACGGTTACCCATAACTGAAGGTATATTTCATTTGTGTGTCACAAGCTAAGACCATATAATGGTGAAGATATATTGCTTTGGTTTTAAGAAAACTTAGCTTGAATCTTAAATTATGTTTTCATCTAACAGTGAATATTGATTGCTTTGTTTCTAAGCTATCAAACCCTGATTTGAAGACTATATAATAGAGAACTCTAGCAACTGGAAAACCTAATCCCCACGCTTATGTGTGATACTAGTTGCATACTAGAGTCAATTCTCCTTTAACCTAGGTTTTTCCTAAAACCATTATAGGTTAACAACTTGAAGATTTCATTGGGATTCTGAAGCCAGACCCCAAGTATTTTCTCTGTAGTTGTGTGTTCTGATCTTACTTGTTCTATCGTATTGAGTACTATCTTCTCTAAGAATGGCTTGAGATTTATCTCCGATAGGTAAGATATAAAAAGTAATCTCAAAGCTCTTCGTCTCATTCTTTGTGATTCCACAATAACTTCTTCTACCACCATATAGTTAAGTTATTGTGAGGTGATTGATATTTCTAGGTTGTTCTTCGGGTATATAAGACCGTATTATCAATTTGTTCGTGTTCACCTTGATTTATCAAAATATAGAACAAAAAATTCATAGGTACTTCTGTAGGAGACATATTTATCTATCATAATATACTTTTCTGTGGGAGACAGATTTATTTATAAAGTGTTCGACTTTGGGTCGTAGCAACTCTTAGTTGTGGGTGAGATCATCTAAGGGAATCAAGTGTGTAGAGTCCTGCTTGGATTCAGAGGCATAAGGAACGCGACTGTACCTTAATCAGTGTGAGACTTGGTTAGGGCTCAACTACATTCCAGTTCGAAGTTAACTTGTAGTAGGCTAGTGTCTGTAGCGGCTTAATACATTGTGGTGTTCAAATCTGGACTAGGTGATAGACGCATTTACATGTCTATTTGGTCTCAATTATATGTATTGTTAGTGCTCGATTTTGCATTTATTTTGGATTTTTATGTCTTTGTAGGTGTTTTTGGAAAAATAAGCTTTTGCGGCGAAATTAGCTCGAAAAATGGCATTTTGGACCCCTTCGAGAAAATCACTAAAAGCACCCGAAGATAGGGAACTACTGGAATTACTAAAGGCACCTCAGGTCAGCTGATAAGGGCCACTTCATCCGATAAGGGGTCCCCACATGCTATCGACACCCCAACAGAGGATAGGGGGCACCCATCTTCATCGTTCAAAGAAGATATTTGGCGGGAAAGCCGGCTTCTCACCTGCGTAATTTGCTTAACAAGATTTGAGTGGGACTTACCCGGATTTTTTCACGGATTTGATTTGGTCCGGCCCTGTTAACGTAACACAGGATTTGTAATGAGTTTAGGTTCGGAAAAATAGGAAAAAAAACCGAGAGGAAATAAAACAGGGAAAGCAAATATATCTCGGGTTTCTTAGTTTATATTTGGACGATACGTGATGGTTAAGAGAGAATATATTCTCTGTAGATTTTCTGCTATCAAGTTGGGAAAGAATTGACTACTCGGACTCTATAATACGTGTGATGAAGAGAAAATACAGGGAAAGAGGAGATCTCCATTTTCAGTTGGAAGAGGAAATAAT
The DNA here is from genome assembly GCF_003573695.1 of Papaver somniferum. Classification (NCBI taxonomy): domain Eukaryota; kingdom Viridiplantae; phylum Streptophyta; class Magnoliopsida; order Ranunculales; family Papaveraceae; genus Papaver; species Papaver somniferum. The sequence goes on along the minus strand of NW_020622934.1, from coordinate 19,076,777 downwards.
GTGGAGAATAAGATGGAGAATATCTCCCTGAAGATTTGGATAAGTCAACTAGCGGGTGATGAGTGCCAAATATTGCGTATTTCTACACCTTTTTATTGGCAATTATCTCATCTTTTGTGCTTTAAAATCATATATGATCCCAAATTCTGTATTTTCATTGTTTTCAAGAATAAATATGTTTACTAATTAATTTTGTGTTTTTAGGTACTAAATAAAGCCTGGATGATTTGAGAATCCAAAAGAACATGGGAATGGTGGCTAGCAACAATCGGAAGAGAGACAGTACAAGGTTCCCACGAGAAAACCGTGAAGCGCGAACGAATATCGCGTAAAGAACAGCCGAAATCCGCTTGCAACTCTCCCGCAATCCGCTTGCAAGAGCTACGCCAGAAGTGGGCTTGATAGAGAACTCAAATCAAAACCCAATATCCAAACCTGTTACAAATTTGAACCGTCAGATTCGCTATAGCTGCCTATCATCCTACAGCTCATCCTCTCAAAACATCAACATTTGATGGGACTGCTCAGCATCGAAAACACATCTCTTTTCTCCTCCCGTCGAACAGAACCCAACCCCAAATTCATTTCTCTTCTCTTCCGTTTGCTGAACCAGCACCACTTGCGTCTTCCTCCGTTAACTCCATTACCCCTTCTCCTCCGTACACTGAGTACAACTTCATCTCCATTAACTTTTAATTCTCAATCTCTCTCTACCTTATCTCTATTCTTATCAAGAACAGTAACCCTAGAAGATAAGATTTAAAGAGGTAGAGTTAGGGTTAGCTGTACAATTGGGGGAACATCGATTTAATGAAGTTGCATAGAAATTGAAAGAAGAGAAAGTCAATGGATTATTGTTGGTGAATTTGGCTTTTATTAATTGTCGAATTGAAGAAGAATTGAGGAGTTTTGTGTATAAATAGAGGCTTGCTTATCTGTAACAAATCATCCAAATTTAGTTGGATCAATTGCTAGTTTTCATAATATAATTTGTGTTTTAATCATCTTGTTCTAAATTCATCTGATAAGGTTTAGATGAAACCCTTAATCACATGTTGAGATAATTCATGTTCATGTTGTTGTTCTTGATGTGCTTAAATTGATTTAGGATTGATAGTTAGCTAATAGACCAAATGAGCCTGTGATAGGTTGTAATGTAAGAAGACATCTTATACCAGGGGTGAGTTAGAGAGATTGGTTGATAAATAATCCATTAAAGACCTCTCTGGAAGAATATCTCTGCTTAATTGATGTAAGAAGGATTAGTTAGCTTTTTGATCGAATGAGCCTGTGATAGGTTGTACCGTAAGAAGACATCTTATACTAGAGATGAGTTAGTGAGAATAGTTGATAAATCACCCATTGGAGTCTTCCCTGGAAAGGAACAAGAACATATTATTAATTAGTACTGCCTTAGCATAGGGTTAGGAGGTGGATTAAATTTCCCTAGTGTTCTCTATCCTTTGTTTACAATCTGTTCTTACTTCTTGCTTTACATTCTACTCTAATTTTTCAGTTACTATCAAATATCTTGTCGTATCGACACACAAAACAACCCTTTTTAGTTACTACTTAGTTTGAAATCAGTTGTAGTGAGACTTTGGAATCCATTCTACACCCACCTTGTCCATGAGGATCGACCTGTATTTGCACCTTACACAATTGGCACTGTGCACTTGTAGTCATTGTAAGTATCTTTCCCGACCTACCTGCGAGTTTGAAAGGCAACAGATGCATAGAAAATGAAGCAGAGAGAAAAGAATCACTGATAACATGCAGAGAAGAAAAAGGAGTTATTACAAAGAGATTCTCGGGATTTGGAGGTTCTGGTGATTTTTAGAGCATTGCTCGGTTGAACCCACCAAGCATTGGTATGTCAAGTTTGGTTGTCATATTTTAGTGAATCAAAACACATGTTAAGAGTCGCTTGATTATGTACTAGGGTCAACTTCGTATAGGTTAGCTTGAAAGTATTAGGATATGAGACATTACAAGTATTGAGAAGTCTTGAAGATGTGAAGAAGCAAGGAGATACAACGAAAACAATCATCCTTCCACTTGAGGTTAGTGATATTTGACTTGAACTGTTTCATTCCCTAACGTATCTTTCAAGTCGTGCATATTGAAAACATAACTGCGAAGCATACTTGAACTCTAGATAGACATAGTATTAAGGAATACAATAAGAGTTTTATTGCTTAACCACTAAACTTTGTAGATAAGACATCGCCATAATCATTTGAATGTTATTGTGATTATGCATGGGTATGAGGTGAGGATTTCATCCTAGGGAACAATGTTTACATGTGTTCTAAGGAAGTAAGTTCATAAACTTGTTTGTGAGCCGAAAAGGGAATTGCCAGGTGTTATTGGTTTTGTTATTCATTGCATATCTTATGAACAACCAATATGTATGATTGAGTATAACCGCTCACAACTTGTTGTATTCTTGGTAGAACTATTCAAAAAGCCCTGACTTATGTATTGGTATGATTTTATTAGTGAAACTGATCTTAAGTAATCACCTGAGATGGTATGATCAGGTTTGTGTTGTGTCTGACCAAATTTGGGAAAGGGGAACTGATCCTAGTAAGAGGTGCAGTACATCACAAAGGGGAACCGATCCTTGGATGGGGTGCATCAAGGTTTACAGCAGAAAGGGGAACCGATCCTATGAACATGTGCAACACGTTTTTAGGCAAAGGGGAACCGATCCTATGGACATGTGAAACACATATAAGTTAGATACCATATATATGTGGGGAACCGATCCTAGTACCTAGTCAACCGAATTTTGGAAAGCTAGTGTGACTATGCACAATACTCACATGGAGGTAGAACCGAAACTTGTTTTGGTAGAACCGTTAAACCCATGATTGTGAATGAATGTTTGTTTGATCAATCGCATAGTTCTTGAAAGTCAGATGAACCAATTCTAAACTTGTTTAGAAGTGTGGCAAACCGTTTTTAAGGTTGTAAGTGTGAAAGCGAACTTACAAAGTAAGGATGTCGACATACTTTGAACACGTGCTATGAATGCTTATTTCTTTAATTGTTATTCCTTAATAGCTAAGGGAAGAGAATCCCAGGATCGAAATATAAGTAAGTTAAGAATATTTTAGTTCAGGTTATTAATTTCATTTTGTAGGGAAATATAAGAATTAGTAATGTGCATTTACTAATTAGATTTTCCGAGAGATTTCGACCATTATTTTTGGATAGAGCATTTCCAGGAATTATGGAAACCGAATTTGTGCTTTAATGAATATCTTGAGAATATTTTCGGTTTTGGAAATTCCTTGGTGTCCAAACTTCCTTGTCTATAAATACCTGAAGGTTTCCTTTCTAGCAAACAAATCCTTCGTAACAACATAATTCCTCTTTTGTTGTTACTGGTGTAACCGCCTATTCGGAGAGGAGAGTAACCTAATTAGGCGAAATCTCTTACGGCCACTCAGTTTAAAGTCTTCTTTGGGATCGAGAAGCTCTAGCGTGTACCGTTAGTGGGAAACTAGATAATTGCGGTTTACCTTTTGTTTTCGATTGATTTGGTTGACTAACGGTGGTTGAAATATGATTGCACCTAGTTTGTTTATGCTTGGGAATCTTCTCTTATGATATAAGATTCACCCAAAGGATCCAATTAATAATCGGTTTATCCTTGTGGTAGATTGGATTGATTAATTGAGTAGATCGGCATAAACACAATTCTTTGTATTAAGAGTGTTGATTGACTTAATCTTAAACGATTACTTCGGTAATTGAACATAAGATAGATCTAAGGACTTGACGAAGGAATTTATATTAAGATAAACGGAAGAGCCTTTGTCCGACTCATATCACTTGGTTGAAGAGAGTTGATACCAAACAGATTTGTTGTTCCTTCACTGTTTGGAATACGAACCAAATGAATTGTTCCAAGTACGTGACTTATTTATAAGTTGGAGGCGTGGGAATACAGACGGAACTAGGTAAACTACAGGTTTAATTGCTTGGTCTCAACTATACGAAGTTAGGTGTAATTTTGTGTAACGGCTTAATCCTGAGAGTATTCAATTCTGGACAAGGTCCCGGGGTTTTTCTGCATTTGAGGTTTCCTCGTTAACAAAAGCTTGTTGTGTCATTTACTTTATATTTTCGCATTATAATTGTTTTATTATAATTAAAGTAAATTACACAAACGTTAATTCCAATTACTTGATAAGTGAATCCTATTGTGTTTGGTTAAGTCCGAACCTTTTTATCAAGTAACATACTTCATTGTTGGATTGTCTCGATCTCGTATCCATAGACGATCACACGAAGTGTGAACCGATTAGTTGTATTGTCTCGACTCAGTCCATAGACAATCACTTTCGGAGAAAGGACTTATAGGTAGGAAAAGTTTTAACTTGAGGTATATTAGGGTACCCTCTCCTTTTCAGTGATGTATATAAAGGATGTTCGATTCCAAGAGATGATTGTCGAGAGTTTGGGGGTGAATACAGAGCTACGGGAGAGGCTGCAGAGAAGACCAGAAAGTTGCAGAGTTGTCATGTACTTTTAGGGAAGGAAGTAAGAAGAAGAACATTAGACCTACAGAGTCTGTCGCAGAATCAATCGTATATTCAACTACAAAAGCCTTTTATCGTTTACGTGTGTACTTGTTTAAGACATTCAGTGACTACTGTTTTCCTTGCAAAAGGCTTTCTGTAACTACAATTTATTCTCTTCAATAAAAACACTTTTTTGAGCCATGATTCATTATTTTGAGCGTGTTTTCACCATGCGGAGCTAAACCCCATCACTAGGATGACGGAGGAAGGCAATTCTCATCACTGTGGTAACTTTATTTAATTATTTTTATGACTTTTGCATTAATATAAATTGAATTATGATTTTAAATTAATTAGTTGTCATTTAGTTTGATGGGTTATGCTTAGCTTTAGTGTTTTGATAACTCATGCTTACCATTTACAATTAATGTTTTATAAAATCTACCTTGGAAAATATTAAGAGTCAATAATTGTTGTTTTGGGAGCTATAATTGTTTAAGAATTAATATTGAAACCATAGAATTAGAGTTTGGTGAAATCCTGATTCCCAGTAATCTCTCAATATTGTCATCATCCTTTGTTTTATTCACAAGATTAATTTTATAATTTAAGTCTAAAATCAACTTCCCAAGTCCGAGAATCAAACGCGTTTCTTACTACTGTAAAAACTACACCAGTTTTTGCGCCGCCGACGCGGACTTGTTTTAGGTTAGGTTTTAGATTTTTTTAGGTTTTGTTGATGGTGGTTTTTAGTTCAGGGTCAAAGTCGTAAAACCCTATATTTAGCGCTGTAATCCTGCAAAGGAATAAAGGCCATTTGAAAGTAATGAGTGTTCGAACCTCTTTTACTTATATATATATATATATATATATATATATATATGTATGTATTGAGAAACTCAGTATAAATATGAAATTCACTCAGAATTGTGCGCGTAGTAGCAATCCCAAATATTCTGTGAATTCTATTTTCTGCCAACATTATTGACTAATGCATGACTTTCCTAGTATTTACGTGTGCTATGTTCCCATTCGAACTCTTAATGTTGACATGACATGACGATCAATGCTCACTCTCAGCAGAGTAACATGAATCTCCCGAAGTGCCAGTGTTGGGATCTGCAAAAAAATACTCATACATGCTACATCGCTCTCCGACAAGGAGGTCAACGCGTTCATACACTTTTTTAATTAAAGTTAGCGTGATCGAGCACATATTTATTCCTTAAATAAAATCTAGACTGTTCATATCAGTCTCAAAAATAATCACGGCCACACGATTCGGTCACGCGATTTAACAAGTTTAGACTCTTCCTAGCGAAACTAGGCAATCACCATAGCGACCACCGGCGGGCCCACTAGTTCCCTAGTCGATCGAGTCTTATTCCACTCATTCGCAAGTGCTTAGAACGCCGACCCAAACATGGGCGTTCACGCTGCATAAAATATCTCAAACGAATTGAAACCGACAAAAACGGTCTCAAAACGCACCATGTCCGTCCAACTTAGCCTACCTAGTAGGATGGCTTGGATTGCATTTCGAGCGACCAAAGAGATGCCGACGTATTCACCATTGGCCCAACTCCTTCTTTGGTCGATCGACCTGACCACTGCAAAACCAGAGCGCATCAAATTGTTCGCCCAAAGTAGGGTGAACGCGCTGCTTTGAAAACCCTAAAATTGCGTTTGCGGCAACGCCCTAATGTCGCAAATCAATCGCGACCATCCATCTTCGTCGGCCTAGTTGAGCGGCTTAGATTCAATCTCAGGCGACCCCGAAGATGTCATTGTGATCACCGTTGAGCCACCTCTACACATGGCCGACCGGACTGTTTGAACTAGGGCTCGATGTCCCAGACGCTCGCCCAAAGAGGGGTTGGCCGTGCAACTTCAAACCCTAAAAATATAATCAGCGGCAGCGTTCAACTGCCACAAATCATCTTGTCAGACCAACTTTGCTACCTTGGTCGGATGGTTTAGATTAGATTCTAGATGGTCAGGAGGGTGACGCCATGATCACCGGTCACCCCTCCTCCACGAGCAGTGATCGACCAAGTGATGGCGTGTCCCTAGAGCCACCAAACGATCACTCAAAGGTGGTCGATCATGCTACCTCCTTTAAGACGCTTATTTGTGACTTTTTCAATCAAGCTCTAAAACAACGAAGCTTCATACACATCGATTAATTTGAGCTATTTAAATGCGATGCTTCACATGCATCAAATACATACGATATTTTATGTCGGCCTCATAAACAACTTATTTGTTTCACCTAATAACACCATATGTTATTCTCCGGTGCAAGTCCAACGACTTGACCCGTTTATTCGAGACATCAAACATGTCACAGACTGGGGGATACTTACTGGGGTATTGGTCTGGCGGTTTACAGCTGTTTGTGGGTGAAAACTGTTTCTGCTGGTTCTGGTAATTTTGTGTGTGTGGATGAGAAACGAGACCCTAAAAAATGTAGTGCAAGAGTACTTTTGATTCGAGAGATCAATCTGTACAAATCTGTCCTGAACCAAGAAATTGTCGTTCCAATCTTGCTTCGGTCATAAAGTGAAGGAGAAGGGTTGGTCTTAGGGAGGGAATCGAAGAAAGTCTTCAGACCAGAATCGTTGATTCTGAAGGTATGGTTGTTTACGACTTGTATCAGAAAGTAGAACTGGCTAGCAGAATGGAAAGCTATCAGGTGATTTCTGGATATCGTGTTGTTCTCTGACCAAAACTTGTTCTTTGATTGAAATAGGTGAAACCTATTTATACAAGTCGTAATAAAACGTACCCTGGTCTATAGAAAGTGGAAACGATTGAGTGGTGGAAGAGTAACGTGTAACATCTGGAATTATTCTTCCATAATGAAGGAGCTGGATCCATTTACACCACTACTTCTTGCCATTACTAACCGCCCCGCTTTATGACACTTTCTTTTAACGGGCGTATTGCACGCCGCATGCTGTAAACCGCCAGACCAATACCCTGATGAGCATCCCCCAGTTTGTGACATGTTTGATGTCTCGAGTGTTTTCGTGGAAAACATGTAGCACTTTGCTACGTGTGGCAAGTTAAAATCAAGAGGCTTGTCGCAGAAAAATAACATGTGTTGCTATTAGGCTCGTCTTGGCTGGTCGCCTAAAACTTACCAAAAGTCTGTCAGTTCGATGGCGAACTTCGATGGTTGAGATCGCATCTCATGAGGAAGGGTAGCCGTCGATTATGGTTACCTTGTGTTGGCGCCTGATAATGGCGCAGTGGCGTTTTGGTGTACGCCAGTGGCAATGTGGCATAGCTGGCATGGCTCGTGCATGCTAGTGGCACGGTGGTGCAAGTGGCGCCTGGCGTAGCCATGGCCACTAGATTTAGGCGGCTGGTCGCCTAAAACTTGCCACAAGCCTGCCAGCTCGGTGGCGTACTTGGATGGCTGAGATTGCATCTCATGAGGAAGGGTAGCCGTCGATCATGGCTACCTTCTGTTGGCGCCTGATTAATAGTACAGTGGCGCCTTTAGCGCACGCCGGTGGTATTGCGGCATGGATGGCATAGTTCGTGCATGCCAGTGGCGTGGTGGAGTGGCTGGCATAGTTTGTGCATGCCAGCGACACGATGGTGTAAGTGGCGCCTGGCGTAGCCATGGCCACTGAAATTTTGGCATGTTGGTGTTAGACTCAAACGTGGTGTGGCAACATCAGTTTTAATGGCCACATTGATCCCCATGTCCTGTGAAACATTGTTTGTCTCGGTTAGCGCGACAACTTTGCCTAAATTAGGGTTTGGCATGTCGAAACCCTAATTAGCATATATGGCATGTAGCATGCGGTAGGTGGCCACCGCATGGCATTTTATACAAACGATGCCAGAGTCATGCCGTAGGAGCCATAGGTAGGACACCGTGTAGAAACGGCCACAAGAACAAATATTTCCACGAGTGGCCATGGTGTGGTGCCTTTTTTAGGGTTTCCTAAGTCTTGCGGCATGTTGCGGGCCCGAGGTGATATAATTTTGGGCCACAATTAGAAATTAGGGTGTCATCCACCGCCATTAGAGCATTGTCGCGCCTAGGGTTCAGGCTAGCCAAATTGAAGTCCGTTCTGAAGCTGGTCATGCATGGAGAGTGGGTTGGAAAGTTTTGGCATGATATCGCGGTAAGTGGCGCGTTTGGCATGCGCACTTGGCATGCCTGTTTGGCGTGTGCGATTGGCATGCTTTTAGAATGCACGTTTGGCATGTGCGCCTGGCATGGTTTTGGGAAGCCAACTTAGTATGGAGACCTCTTGACACAATTTACACCTCTTTGAAGGCTGTGGCAGGTTTATAGCAACCTGATTGGTCAATGAAAGTAGGGAGCCGGCCAAGCATGGGCGTAGCTACCCTTTTGGTGCGCATGGAAGGTTTAATGCGACCTGATTGGTTGATGGGGAATAGGTCCAGAAAGTATGGTCCCAGCCACAACTCATTGGGAGTGTGGAAGGTTTAAAGCGACCTGATTGGCCGACAAAGGAATAAGGGTCGGTTGGGTAGCATGGGGCGTGTCCAAGTGGCGCCGTCTAGCCTATGGAATGGTGACGCTTCCCTCGTTGTTGCTCCTACTCCGCGGATATGTTTATTCTTTGCTTTCTGACTGAGTATTTTGTGCAAGGGTCTTAACCTTGGTACTTGGAGGTCCGTGCTACTCTGCTGCGAGTGAACACAAATCCATCATGCCATACCAATATTAAGGGTTCTGCCGGGGAACATAACCACAAGAAAAATACTCAGGAGGCTCCGGCATCTGTGAGTAATGCAGTTAGGAGCTTATACACTCATTAGGCTTTATACTAGTGGACAATTCATCTAGGAGATTGAGTTTCAATATAATAGCCCGTTCGGTTGGGAGAATTAGAATCCTAGGAATTCAATTATAGGGTAATCCAGTTCTTGGAATTGGATTCCAATCCAAAAGATTCATGTTCGGTTGAGATAATTCAATTAACTTTGTTACTATCCCGGAATCCAATTCCATTGCATCATTGGACCAATGCAATGGAAATCTATCATTTTGGAGGGAATTGGATTCCTAGGATTTAAAATTCCCAATTACAAAGAGTTCATTTGCCCCGTTCGGTTCAAGGAATTGGGCGCATTCCCTAAGATTGGATTCTTAGGATTCTAATTCTCCCAACCGAATGGGATGTAATATGAAGAGAGATATAGGCACTCATCAGATTTTGATATATTATCCAAATTCCCTGCGGAATATAGACATATCAATGTCTACTACATCTGATGTCGGGTCAGGTAGATATACTTTTACAAATTTATCCCTTAACTAAAAACCACCATCAACATTAAGTCCCCTGCTTAGCTCGTAACAGTGGCATTGTTGCGGGGTAAGCATAAGATGGTGACAGACAAGGATAAAAATCAAAAGGGCAAGTCATGAAGAGATTGCCAGGAAGAATTTAGCTAACATTTGGCAGGAGGCATGAGGAATCCGTGATCCTTGTATTGGCGACTTGGCGTAATTTCGGCTTTCCCTTAGGGTGCTGGCGTTGGCGCTGGAATTCTGGCCACTGATCGGTAGAGATGGCGCTTGGCTTCAGTCCATGGATCGGTGGATGGCGCTAGCTGGATAGGTCACGGAACGTATGGAGATGACGCTTGGCTTCAGTCCGGGGAATGGTGTAAACTGGCTTCAGTCCAAGGAATGGTGGAAACTGGTTTAAGTCCATGGAATGGTAGAAACTGCCTTCAGTCCATGGAATGGTGGAAATTGACTTCAGTCCATGGAATGATGGAAACTGGCTTCAGTCCCTGGAATGGTGGAAACTGGCTTGAGTCCATGGAATGGTGGAAATGGCACTTGAAAGGCTTGCTGGATGGATAACGGAATGCTGGAGCATTGGCGCTAACTTAACCATAGAGTGATGGTTCCATGGAGAGTTGGCTCGACCACGGAGTGCTGGAGCCATGGAGAGTTGGCTTGGCCACGGAGTGCTGGTGCCATGGAGCGTTGTAGGTTGAGCAACAAGTGTTCCTCGTGCTGGCGTGCTGCTGGTTCGGTCACAGAGCGGAAATATTGGCACACTACTTGTTTAGCTATGGAGCATGAGTGTGGCGTGCCTAGTCATCTATTCCCGTTCATGGAGCAATAAGGAATCCTTATTCTGTTCAAACTTTAGAAACCGTGTTCGTATGAAAAGGGGTATCAACCCTCTTCTATTTTTGTTGTTCGTCCGGCTTCGTGCTTTCATCTGCAGCATCTGGCTCCTCTTCGTCATTTGTTAGCGGTGGTAGAGTGAGTATTAATGGTAACAAACCAATCTCCAATAGTTATAATCAACAGCAAGGCAAGCCAGGAGAACTCAAGGTAGGTGCTCTCGCATGTATCCACCCATCAGTACAATCGATCTTCTCCAGATTGTGTAATAAGGTTCTGACTCCAGAAGAATGAGTATCTAACCTCTCCAGTAGATTTCAAAATTTACCAAACTCCATTGCGCTCTTGGGATGGATGGATGAAATAATGTCATGGCTAATCTTGGAGATTGTGGTTGTGTTGTTGGTTCATCCTTGAATTTAGGTTATTTGGTACCTAGACTTTCTGATTGCGATGATGATATGTTGTGGATGCTTGTACGTTCGAAATCTTCCGGAGCCATTGGGTGAAATAGATGAGTTGAGAGACGTTTCGTTGTCGATGTGCTGCTATCAAGTCTTTAAGGACTTCGTTCCAAGCGACATCCTTTGAACCATCTTCTGAATCTTGGACTATTGCATGGAACGGGATACGGTGAGCAGTCCCAAGTTACACTTCTGTTAGATCTGATGGCGTGGCTGGATATGTGAATGTATCTCTGTGGATTGCTTTTGGAGTCTCTGATGGTTATCAGGATGGACTGCAATGAGCAGTCCCCAGTCGCACTCCTCTTTAGTTTCTGAGGTTGTTTTCTCCGAGCGGGATTGGGATCCTCCGCGTCCTTGTAAAGTGTTGCAGGCGCCTTCTAGACATTGAGGTGATGATATTCTTACGCTACACCCTTGAAAAGTAGATGACCTTGTCGTGGTTATGACCTTTTGGTTGACCGTGTCTTTTGAGCTTTGATAGTGAAGGGATTCCGTGTAGAGCCTCAGTCCCCAAGTGTGGTTTACATGTTTCTATCTTGTATGGTCGGTGGGTTGAACATTGTAAAGATATCCCCATCTTTCATCCGTACTGGTGACTTTGTAGTAATTGTTACTATGTTGAAGCTCTGTCTGGTATCAACAAACGAACGAGTAAACTGTCCACGACCACGAGCTTTCGGCGGTATGGATCAAAAGGTGGACACGACTACAAACCCTGGATGGATGCAATCACGATCCTTGACATGGGGAGTGTGGTGGCCACGACACGATACTTGGCAGGAAGGAGTGGCTGCTAGGACACGATTCTTGGCAGGAAGGAGTGGCGGATACGGAAAAATCCTTGGCAAGGAGGAATGGCGGATACAGGGGAGAATGTTGCGACTTCGGGAGCGAACGTTGAAGCGAAGCGGTTTCTGGAGCGAAACGTTGAAGCAGAGCGGCTTCTGGAGAAAAACATTGAAAAGGATCCTTCCGAGTTGTGGCCATGTCCGTATGACTTTTGGCAAGAACTTCATGTCTCTCCATTAAATCGATAATGGTAACGGGAAGGTTGGTTTCTTCTAGATCCTCCAGTCTATCGTCCTGACGAAGAAGTGGTGGCAGCTCTGTTGATGATTAGAGGAGGTCATGCTCGAAGAAATATTAGGATAGCGGCGGCTCTGGCTCTGGTAATAAGAGGCGTCACGTCAGAGGGGATGCTTCCGGTTCCGCTGGTGTTGGTGGTAGAAGATGTAACGCCATAGTGCTGGTCATTCCCTTTTTTGCACTCGTCCGATATAGCCACATACTCTATTCTCTTAGGGGTCTCTCCACAAAACTGGATTTCAGGTTGCAAATCCAAGTTTATTGTGTGACGCAATCCTGGCCGCGAGAAGTCCCCAGACGTCCTTTATTGTCTGTGTAACATATTTATACCGATCCGCGAAAAGACGGAGGACCTCCAGTCCCCAGGCGCAATTCACTGAATTTATCTTTTCTTGGACGATGCGTTTCAGAGCATTGCATTCACTGGTAGGATGATTGACGAACCTGTGATAATGGAAATACTTGGGATTTTCCATTTGTTCTTCAGTTGGTAGGCGCCTAACAGGAAGTAGTTTGATGGCATCGTCTTGAATCCATACTTCCAGGAGTTCGATTACTTTCTCGATCGGGAACGAGAAGTTTGGAGCGGTATATCCAGTTTCTTGTTGTTGCACAGGAACCTTAGCCGTGACCTTCTGGGTTGAAGCCATCTGATGAGCTGGTGCCACACGTTTGGGTTGTTGTTCCGTTGCTGGAGTGGCTGGCATAGTTTGTGCATGCTAGCGGCACGATGGTGTAAGTGGCGCCTGGCGTATCCATGGATACTGAAATTTTGGAACATTGGTGTTAGACTCAAACGTGGCATGGCAACATCAGTTTTAATGGCCACATTGATCCCCATGTTCTGTGGAACATAGTTTGGCTCGGTTGGCGCGACAACGTTGCCTAAATTAGGGTTTGGAATGTCGAAACCCTAATTAGCATATATGGCATGTAACATGCGGTAGGTGGCCACGGCATGGCATTTTATACAAACGATGCCAGAGTCATGCCGGAGGAGCCATAGGTAGGCCACCATATAGAAACGACCACAGGAACAAATATTTCCATGAGTGGCCATGGTGTGGCGCCTTTTTTAGGGTTTCCTAAGTCTTGTGGCATGTTGCGGGCCCGAGCTGACATAGTTTTGGTCCACGATTAGAAATTAGGGTTTCACCCACCGCCATTAGAGCATGGTCGCGCCTAGGGTTCAGGCTAGCCAAATTGAAGTCCGTTGTGAAGCTGGTCACGCACGGAGAGTAGGTTGGCAAGTTTTGGCATGCTACCGCGGTAAGTGGCGCGTTTGGCATGCCTTTTTGGCGTGTGCGATTGGCATGCTTTTGGCATGTGCGCTTAGCATGCACGTTTGGGATGTTTGGCATGTGCGCCTGGCATGTTTGGCATGCAGTTATCATGTTGGCATGGTTTTGGGAAGCCAACTTAGTATGGCGACCTCATGACACAATTTCCACCTCTTTTAATGATGTGGCAGGTTTAAAGTAACATGATTGGTCAATGAAATTATGGAGCCGTCCAAGCATGGGCGTAAATACCCTTTTGGTGCGCGTGGCAGGTTTAATGCGACCTGATTGGTTGATGGGGAATAGGGCCGGCAAGTATGGTCCCAGCCACAACTCATTGGGAGTGTGGAAGGTTTAAAACGACCTGATTGGCCGACAAAGGAATAAGGGTTGGTTGGGTATCATGGGGCGTGGACAAGTGGCGCCGGCTAGCCTATGGCATGGCCACGCTTCCCTCGTTGTTGCTCCTACTCTGCGGCTCTGTTTATTCTTTGCTTTCCGACTGAGTATTTTGTTCAAGGGTCTTAACCTTGATACTTGGAGGTCCGTGCTACTCTGCTGCGAGTGAACACAAATTCGTCATGCCACACCAATATTAAGGGTTATGCCGGGGAACATAGGCACAAGAAAAGTACTCAGCAGGCGCCGGCATCTTCGAATAATGCAGCTAGGAGCTTATACACTCATTAGGCTCTATACTAGTGGACAATTCATCTAGAAGCTTGAATTTCAATATAATAGCCCGTTCGGCTGGGAGAATTAGAATCATAGGAATTCAATTACAGGGTAATCCAATTCTTGGAATTGGATTCCAAGGAATTTGATTCTAATCCAAAAAATTCATGTTCGGTTGAGATAATTCAATTAACTTTGTTATTATCCCAGAATCCAATTCCATTGCATCATTGGACCAATGCAATGGAAATCTATCATTTTGGAGGGAATTGGATTCCTAGGACTTGAAATTCCCAATTACAAAGAGTTCATTTGCCCCGTTCGGTTCAAGGAATTGGGCGCATTCCCTAGAAATTGGATTCTTAGGATTCTAATTCTCCCAATCGAACGGGCTGTAATATGAAGAGGGACATAGGCACTCATCAGATTTTGATATATTATCCAAATTCCCTGCGGAATATAGACATATCAATGTCTACTACATCCGATGTCGGGTCAGGTAGATAGACTTTTATAAATTTATCCCTGACCTGAAAACCACCATCAACATTAAGTCCCTTACTTAGCTCGTAACAGTGGCATTGTTGCGGGGTAAGCATAAGATGGTGACATACAAGGATAAAAATCAAAAGGGCAAGTCATGAAGAGATTTCCAGGAAGAATTTGGCTAACATTTGGCAGGAGGCATGAGGAATCTGTGATCCTTGCATTGGCGGCTTGACGTACTTCCGGCTTTGCCATAGGGTGCTGGCATTGTCGCTGGAATTCTGGACACTGATCAGCAGAGATGGCGCTTCAAATTGGTCCACTGATTGGTGGATGGCGCTAGATGGCTAGGTCATGGAACGTATGGAGCTAGCGCTTGGCTTCAGTCCGGGGAATGGTGTAAACTGGCTTCAGTCCAAGGAATGGTGGAAACTGGCTTAATTCCATGGAATGGTGGAAACTGCCTTCAGTCCATGGAATGAAGGAAACTGCCATCAGTCCATGGAATGATGGAAACTGGCTTTAGTCCGTGGAATGGTGGAAACTGGCTTCAGTCCATGGAATGGTGGAAATGACACTTGGAAGGCTTGCTGGCTGGATCACGGAATGCTGGAGGGTTGGCACTAACTTAACCATAGAGTGTTGGAGCCATGGAGAGTTGGCTCGACCACGGAGTGCTGGAGTCATGGAGAGTTGGCTTGACTATGGAGTGCTGGTGCCATGGAACGTTGTAGGTTGAGCAACTGATGTTCCTCGTGCTGGCGCGCTGCTGGTTTGGTCACAGAGCGGAGATATTGGCACACTACTTGTTCAGCTATGGAGCATGAATGTGGTGCGCCTAGTCATCTATTATCGTTCATGGAGCAATAAGGAATCCTTATTCAGTTCAAACTTTAGAAATTGTGTTCGTATGAAAAGGGGTATCGACCCTCTTCTGTTTTTGTTGTTCGTACGGCTCCGTGCTTTCATATGCAGCATCTGTCTCCTCTTCGTCATTTGTTAGCGGTGCTAGAGCGAGAATTAATGGTAACAAAGCAATCTCCAATAGTTATAATCAACATCAAGGCAAGCCAGGAGAACTCAAGGTAGGTGCTCTCGCATGTATCCACCCAACAGTACCATCGATCTTCTCCAGAATGTGTAATAAGGTTCTGACTCCAGAAGAATGAGTATCTAACCTCTCCAGTGGATTTCAGAATTACCAAACTCCATTGTGCTCTTGGGATGGATGGATGAAATAATGTCAGGGCTATTCCTGGAGATTGTGGTTGAGTTGTTGGTTCATCCTTGACTTTAGGTTATTTGGTACCTAGACTTTCTGATTGCGATGATGATATGCTGTGGATGCTTGTATGGTCGAAATCTTCCAGAGACATTGGGTGAAATAGATGAGTTGAGAGACGTTGCGTTGCCGATGTGCTGCTATCAAGTCTTTAAGGACTTCGTTCCAAGCGACATCCTTTGAACCATCTTCTGAATCTTGGACTATTGCACGGAACGAGATACGGTGAGCATTCCTCTATTATACTTCTGTTAGATCCGATGGCATGTCCGGATATGTGAATGTATCTCTGTGGCTTGCTTTTGGAGTCTTTGATGGTTGTCAGGATGGACTGCAATGAGCAGTCCCCAGTCGCACTCCTCTTTAGTTTCTGAGGTTGTTTTCTCCGAGCGGGCTTGGGATCCGTCACGGCCTTGTAAAGTGTTGCAGGCGCCTTCTAGACAAAGAGGTGATGATATTCTTAAGCTACACCCTTGAAGAGTAGATGACCTTGTCGTGGTTACGACCTTTTGGTTGACCGTGTCTTTTGAGCTTTGATAGTGAAGGGATTCCGTGTAGAGCCTCAGTCCCCAAGTGTGGTTTACATGTTTCTATCTTGTATGGTCGGTGGGTTGACCATGATAAAGAAATAGGCGTCTCACATCCTTACTGGTGACTTTGTAGTAATTGCTGCTATGTTGAAGCTCTGGCTGGTATCAACAAACGAGTGAGTAAACTGTCCACGACCACGAGCTTTTGGCGGTATGGATCAAAAGGTGCCCATGACTACAAACCCGGGCTGGCTGCGATCATGATCCTTGACAGTAGGAGTGTGGCGGCTACGACACGATACTTGGCAGGAAGGAGTGGCTGCTACGACACGATTCTTGGCAGGAAGGAGTGGCGGCTACGGCAAAATCCTTGACAAGGAGGAGTGGCGGCTACAGGGGAGAATGTTGCGACTTTGGAAGCGAACGTTGAAGCAGAGCGGCTTCTGGAGCGAAACATTGAAGCGGAGCGGCTTCTGGAGAAAAACGTTGAAGATGCTCCTTCTGAGTTGTTTCCATGTCCGTATGAGTTTTGGCAAGAACTTCTTGTCTCTCCATTAAATCGATAATGGTAATGGGAAGGTTGGTTTCTTCTGGCTCCTCCAGTCTCTCGTCCTAACGAAGAAGTGCTGGAAGCTCTGGTGATGATTGAAGGAGGTCATGCTCGAAGAAATATTAGGACAGCGGCGGCTCTGGCTCTGGTAATAAGAGGAGTCACGTCAGAGGGGATTCTTTTGGTTCCGCTGGTGTTGGTGGTAGAGGATGTAACGCCATAGTGTTGGTCATTCCCTTTTCTGCTCTCGTCCTATACAGCCACATACTCCATTCTCTTAGGGGTCTCTCCACAAAATTGGATTTTCAGGTTGCAAATCCAAGTTTATTTTGTGACGCAATCCTGGATGCGAGAAGTCCCCAGTCGTCCTTTATTGTCTGTGTAACATCTTTATGCCGATCCACGAAAATACGGAGGACCTCCAGTCCACGGGCGCAATTCCCTGAATCTATCTTTTCTTGGACGATGCATTTCAGAGCATTGCATTCACTGGTAGTTAGATTGAAGAACATGTGGTAATGGCAATACTTGGGATTTGCCATTTGTTCTTCAGTTAGTAGGCTCCTAACATGAGGTAGTTTGATGGAATCGTCTTGAGTTGTGGCCATGTCCGTATGAGTTTTGTCAATAACTTCTTGTCTCTCCATTAAATCGACAATGGTAATGGGAAGGTTGGTTTCTTCTGGATCCTCCAGTCTCTCGTCCTGACTAAGAAGTGGTGGCAGCTCTAGTGATGATTGGAGGAGGTCATGCTCGAAGAAATATTAGGATAGCGGCGGCTCTGGCTCTGGTAATAAGAGGCGTCACGTCAGAGAGGATGCTTCCGGTTCCGCTGGTGTTGGTGGTAGAAGATATAACGCCATAGTGTTGGTCATTCCCTTTTTTGCTCTCGTCCGATACAACCACATACTCCATTCTCTTATGGGTCTGTCCACAAAACTAGATTTCAGGTTGCAAATCCAAGTTTATTGTGTGACGCAATCCTGGCCACGAGAAGTCCCCAGTCGTCCTTTATTGTCTGTGTAACATCTTTATGTCGATCCGCGAAAAGACGGAGTGATAGGCACATTTTTGTGTCTTATATAATCTCAATTGTATATATTATTAGTGCTCGATTTTATATTTATTATGGCTTTTTATGTCCCTGTAGGTATTTTTGGAGAAATAAGCTTTTGCGGCGAAATTGGCTAAAGAAAGTGGTTTTTACGCTTGTGAGAGAAAATTACTATACAGACTCTCACTTTGGATAAGGGGTGACCTAATTACTAAGGGGCATCCATTTCCAGGCAGCTGCTAAAGGGAGACCAGCACAGGATAGGGGGAGGTCATCTTCATCGTTTTTAAACTCAGAAATTGGCGGGAAAAAAATGTTGCAGACGAACCAGAGTTGGGGATTGATTTCGATGGTGTTTTAGAGAGATTCAATCGCTGAAATTTGTTGGGTTGGACGTGATTGAGCATAACAGGCTTGGTATGTGCGCTGGAATCAATCGAATTGGGCTAGATAATCCAAAATAAGGAAACAGAGTTTGAGTTTTGTACGGGTCTCTGTTTGGGTTGATTTTTGGTAATTCAGGGAGACTAAACGCGTGAAATTGTTTCCTAAGGTAGTATTCTATCTAACGAAGAGTTTAAGACAATCGGGAAAGCTCAGAATTGGCTAGGGAAGTCGGCAGAAGAGATTATTGACGTGACTTGCACGTAAAGAAAAAGCGAGAATTAATCGTTATTTTTAGGTTTCTGAGTAGTATAAAAGGTGTGTTTAAGTCCCAAGAAAGGTAACGAAGTTATCGGAGCAGTCGCAGAGGAGTTAGAAACCCTACAGAGCCATATTGATCAAGTTGCAGGAAACCGTATTCTACTGCTGCCGCTGCTGAAGAACATCCGCTGCAAATAAGAACAGTGTCTCAAATTTGTAACGCTGCTACAGTGACTTCTTTGTAACAGTCAGTCCTTTGTCTTTCAACGCCAATACATCGTTGCAAACATCCAGTGTTATAGTTTTTCATCTTTAATCAACTTTTGAGCAACAAACATGTATTTTGAGCAAGTGATTAATATGAGGAGCTAAACCCCATTGCTGAGGCGATAGAGGAAGCTATTTTTCCAACAAGAAGTGGTATATTCTATTTTATTTATTTACTTGCAATTATTTTATGATTATTTGCCTTGGTTGAAAATTGTTTGAATGATCTTTGTTAAGCAATTGTGATTTCTTTTGATAGAACATACTTGGACCTAGGTTTTTGATGTTCTATGCTTTGGATTTACACTTGCTATTTTGAGAATCTACTAGTTGCAATAAGTTAGAATCAACTTGAACGAGAAAATTGCATAAATATAAATATTGGGATTAAATCACTTTGAACTTGGAAAATAGTGGAATCTTAGCCTCAGTGTTCTTTTAATATTGATATCATCTTTGATTGAGTTTGTGACAATTTTTAGGTTGTTTTCTATTTTAGTTTTAGAATTTAAGTCTATATTTTATCCTTCGCAAGTCTGAGAATCGAACCACTTTTACCACTATCTACAAATCACATCAATTTTTGGCGTCGCCGACGCGGATTTGCTTTTAGGGTTTTTAGACTTAGTTTTCTTTTATTTTTTTTATTTTTTAGGTTTTTATTATTTTTGTTCTTTTTTACGTTTTTGGGTATTTATCTTTTGTCTACAGGTTTTGGATCATAAAGCGAATTGAGCCAAGGAGTTTGGTGATTTCGTAAGGACTGAAACTTAAAGCATAAAGACTTGGAGCGAAAGATTAAAGCGAAAAGAACGAAGAAGAAGACAATTTCTTTTTAGATATTTTTATTTATTTTTTTAGGGTTTGTTTATTTTTCTTTATTAAAAAAAATAAAAAAAAAAAGAGAGAGAGAGAACTGTATTAGGGTTTGCTATTTTTGTAATTTTTCTTTTCTTTTTGGACACTTGGACATTGGACTTTGGACATTATTATTTTTAAACCCTAAGGAAGGGTTGGTTTAAATACAAACTGTGTGCAGGGAAGGACGGTGATTACGATATCACCTCGGCCCCTCGGGTTCGTACATAACATAGGAGTTGTGGCCCGAGTCGACTTCAGCGGTTCTTCGCCCGTCTGGTACGGGAGGTAAGTTTTTCGAAACACCCGCGAATCCCCTGTCAGCGGGTTTACTGTATTCCTTAAGGTGAATATATGCTGAGGACTTGAATACGGTTGCTTTTAATTCCTAGTAAAGGGAAAGGACTGGCCAGACAAGATAAGGTTTCGGATTTCATCACCGTTCTCTTCTTGCCCGCCTTAGGAACACGAAACCAAACGCGAACCTAAGCCTAAAATTTTGACTAGAACGAGACCTATAGGGTAACGAGCTTGATAGGAAAGTCGTTCGAAGAATATTGGTTACTCTTTTGAGCATACTTCGAAGTTCTTGACGGTTTCTGTGAGTTGAATGCGTGATTGCGCCGCCTTGTAACCGGTGAGGCCTTGTGTATCAAAGCTCCACTGAGCTTCCCTCGCCTTGATTCAACTTACTTTGACTCGGATTGAATCCAGAGGGGTTTGCTCAGATTGTAACGAGTTCCTTTTCTAAAGAATAGAAGCTGGTCTAGTGACAATCTAAGTGGAGCCATCATGCTTTTTGTTTGCTAGAAATTTAGGTTTGATTTGGTTGAGTCGGCCTTGTTTTGTGTTTGCATAGAATTCCCTTCCTTATTTTGTTGCATGCCTGAATGTAAAAGAGACGCCCTAGGTAGATTTGTTAAAGAGAAACCTAGTAGTTCTAAGCGTCTTGATTACCTCAATTTAGAGGGTCCGATTCGTGAAGATTTCGTTTTTGAACGTCCGTTTGAAGATAAAATCCCAGATAGTCCAATAGCGCCAGAAATGGCAACTTTGAAAGCCTTGTTGAATCCTACTAGGACTACTCGTCCCTCGTGTATCAAGTTACCTGAAACTGAAGCAAATTATGAACTTAAGCCTGGAACCTTACAGTTGCTCCCAATCTTTTTAGGAAAAGAAAATGAAAACCCCTATTTCCATGTTAGGGACTTTGAGGAAATTCGTAGTACCCTGAAAATTAGAAACCTTGATGATGATGCTTTAAAACTCAGGTTATTCCCCTTTTCCTTAAAAGATAAAGCCAAGTCGTGGTTGTATAGTTTGGCTTCCGAATCAATTGAAACCTATGAACAACTTATATCCGCCTTTTTGAACAAGTTTTTCCCTAGGCACAAAACCTCGTCTATTAGGACGCAAATCTGCACGTTTACACAACAGGAGGGAGAATCTTTGTATAGGTATTTGGAAAGGTTCAATGATTTATTAGCCCAATGTCCTCATCATGGTTTAGAAAAGGTTAGGTTAGTTCAGATCCTTTATGAGGGTTTAGATTATCCCACCACATCTACAGTAGAGTCCATGTGTACAGGTGGGTTTGAAAACCAAACAATTGATAATGCGATGACATACTTGCATGAAATCGCCGAAAAGACCCAACAATGGGAAAGTAATAGGGTACCCCAGAAAATAATTCTTCTAGGCAGAGGAAACGTTAATAGGGTAGAAGAAAGCTATGAATCAGATGCCAAAATTGCTGCTATAACAAAAAGGTTAGAAGCTTTAGAAGTGGGTCATACTAGTGGTAGAATAGAGCCTTTTTGGGAAGGCAATACTGTTGAAGAACAAGCCAATGCTCTCTATAATAACAATAGGTTTGATAACTGTCAGAAGTTTGACCCATATTCAGAAACCTATAATCCTGGCTGGAGAAACCATCCCAACCTTTCTTGGTCTAAGGGCCAGAATCAAGGTCAGTCTAGTAACTCTCAGTCTCCCCCAGGTTTTGGCTATACTAAGAATCCTTCAGCCCCGACACAGTTTCAGAACCCTCCGGATAAGAAGATTATGAGTTTAGAAGAGTCTCTTGCTTTGTTAACTCGTAACACTATGCAGTTTCAACAATCTGTTGCTCAAGGTATAGAAGAAAATAAGAGAATAGGTCAGGCTAACTCTCAGGCTATTTCCGAGTTGAAAACCCAGGTTAGTCATATAAATGAGTCTTTAAGAGAAAGAGGTAAGTTTCCTAGTCAAACTCAACCCAACCCTAAAGGAGCTCATGAAGTAGGTGCAAAACCATCTAATCAGTTGAATGCTATTAGAACCCTTAGGAGTGGTAGAGTAGTAGACAATCAGGTAAACATGCCCAATAGTGAACATACTGTAGTTCACCCCTCAGGACCGCTAACTGAGGGGACTGATAAAATTTTCAATGATGCTGGCTCGGTTCCTGAGAGGTCTGATCCTGTGCCTAGAGCCCCATTTCCCCACCTATTAGCACCAACAAATAAGGAATTGAACTTTAATGACATATTGGAGGTTTTTAAGCAAGTTACCATAAACCTTCCTTTATTAGATGCAATTAGGCAAATTCCTGCTTATGCCAAGTTCCTTAAGGATATGTGTATGCCAAAGCGAAAACTTAGCGTCCATAAGAAAGCCTTTTTAGCTAGTCATGTAAGTTCAATCATTCAGAACACTATCACTCCAAAGTAAAAAGACCCAGGTTCCCCAACCATTGCTTGCACAATAGGTAAACACCGGGTAGAAAAATCTTTACTTGACTTAGGAGCCAGTGTGAACTTACTGCCATACCATGTGTACTTACAGCTAGGTCTTGGTGAAATGAAACCTACTCAGATAACACTGCAGTTAGCTGATAGGTCTGTCAAAATTCCTCGAGGTGTTATCGAGGATGTTTTTATTGAGGTCGACAAGTTTATTTATCCAGTGAATTTCGTGGTCCTAGATACCCAACCTGTCCCTGACCCAGAGAACCAGATACCTGTGATTTTAGGTCGCCCATTTTTAGCTACATCTAATGCGATCATAAACCGTCGAAATGGTATTATGAATCTATCTTTTGGTAATATGACTATTGAGTTAAATATTTTTAATGTCAATAAGATACATTCTGAGCTAGATGACACGTGCATTGAAGAGGTGAACATGATAGGAACCTTAGTTCAGGAGTCATTACCAAATATCGCATCGGAAGATCCATTAGAGAGTTGTCTAGCCCACTTTAACATGGATGTCGACGAAGATAGCAACATTGAACAAGTGAATGCTATGTTGGATTCTATTCCTATGTTAGATACTGATAAATGGAAAGCTAGGTTCGAACCATTACAAGATTTTGAGTCTACCTTAATCCCTTGTTTAGAAGAGCCTCCTAAGTTGGACCCTAAATCTGCATTCTTAGGGCCATCTAAGACTTTGCTTGTGATTATAGCATCCGATCAGGACAGCAGGACATAAATCGTGCTTCAAGACAATAAAGAAACTCTAGGGTTGACCATACAGGATATGAAACATATAAGTCCTACAACTAGTATACCTCAAAAGAATTTAGAGGATGAACCACCCCATTATAATTCAGAGAAAGCAATTGACCTTTTTCACGAACCTGATGGTCTAGAAGTTAGGAATATTGTGACTAGTCTATTTAGAGACACCCAAAATTCTAAGTTTGGGGTACTGATCGTCAAATAGAAGTCCCTAACTTGGGACTCGAGCCTACTGCATATGAGGTATCACTTGAGTCTATTCAGACTCCTCAACCCGATCCTCCTGATACTATCCAGGAGGAAATCCAGCTATTAAAGTCCCTTTTTTCGGATGAATCTATTTTTCAAGACACTCATATGAAGCCCAATCCAGTTGTCTTGCAAGAAACTTTCAATGAGGTTGTGCTGATTATGTTATTTTTTATGATCCTGTGCAGTTGTTTCATATTAGTGGCAGTTTTATTTGGTTTTGATGACCCATAGTTATTTCGACTACTGATATATGATTTGAAAGGTAGCTATCCATTTTATGAAACTTGATGTCTGGCTGAAGAATTTAAACTTAGCACTTCTTGGGAGGTAACCCAATCTCATGCAACACGGTAATATCTTTCCTTAACTCTTTTGCTTCAATGGTAACTGTTTCTCCTTGTTCATTCTTTTAATTTCATCTTTAGAACATTGAGGACAATGTTAGATTTAAGTTTGGGGGTAGGGGAGAAACTTTTTAGTTGCATTAATAAACCCCAGAGCCTAGAAATTTATGTTTATTAAGGATGGCACTAACCAATCTAAGTGGATGGAAGCATTTTGGTTGTAGGAGTTGAGGAACCAATCTGATTAGATGGAAACATCTAAAGAGTCTATTCATAAAAGCACAGAGCTCAGGTGTTAGAAATAACATGATAGTTTCACCATATCTCGTTGAGTCCTTTTCACTTCTATTTTTATTTTGTTTTGTTTTTAAACTATGTACTTTAAGTGATTAGGTGGGGCCCACGATTCAAGTTGTTACCAATGCTAGGGTGAATTAGAGTGATTTAGATACCATGAAAAAAAAAAAGTTGAAAAAGAGATGACAAAAAAAAATAAAAAAATAAAAATTGAGACCAGACCATTTGACCAAAAGGAACAAATTCAATAAAGTCGACCACTGGTACCCTTGTATATGCCAGTTGTGTTGACCTAGAGTTAGGTTATCGACCACTAGTTCCCTTGTATATGCCAGTGTGTTGATATTAGTAAGACTAATATCTCAATCCATTAGGATAGGTTCATTTTGGCGGAGGCCTTCAGACAGATATGGGAAACGCCGTTCACTTAGTAAACATCAAAACCATCTATGTTTTTCTATATCCATCTTCTTGATCTATCCATGTGATTAGTTTTGACTCTGGATATTGATGTCCATAGTGCAACTATTTGAGTAGAGCTCTGTCACTTTGTATGAATTTTAGTATGCTTGAGTGCAAACTCGTGTACAACAATTGAAATTTCGCATCAGGGTACTTCCTCCTGTAGTCAATAAGTATGCCAACCAAGGAGATTCTTTAGTGCCTTCCAAGGTTCTGCGTAGATAGCTAAGGTCTGTAGTAAAGGTTTTGTGGGTATATCTCTTGTAATCCCTCCCGAGATTATAACTCGGCCACTAGGGCCACCTAGGGGTTTAAAGGCTTATTGCATACGCTAAATGCAATCGACGATGCCTGCGACAGTGAGTTAGGATTTTATTTTCTATTTGATTTGCTCGAGGACTAGCAAATAATAAGTTTGGGGGTATTTGATAGACACATTTTTGTGTCTTATATAATCTCAATTGTATATATTATTAGTTCTCGATTTTATATTTATTATGGCTTTTTATGTCCCTGTAGGTATTTTTGGAGAACTAAGCTTTTGCGGCGAAATTGGCTAAAAAAAGTGGTTTTTGCGCTCGTGGGAGAAAATTACTATACGGACTCTCACTTTGGATAAGGGGTGACCTAATTACTAAGGGGAAACCATTTCCAGGCAGCTGCTAAAGGGAGACCAGCACAGGATAGGGGGAGGTCATCTTCATCGTTTTTAAACTCAGAAATTGGCGGGAAAAAAATGTTGCATACGAACCAGAGTTGGAGATTGATTTCGAAGGTGTTTTAGAGAGATTCAATCGCTGAAATTTGTTGGGCTGGACGTGATTGAGCATAACAGACTTGGTATGTGCGCTGGAATCAATCAAATTGGGCTGGATAATCCAAAATAAGGAAACAGAGTTTGAGTTTTGTACGGGTCTCTGTTTGGGTTGATTTTTGGTAATTCAGGGCGACTAAACGCGTGAAATTGTTTCCTAAGGTAGTATTCTATCTAAGGAAGAGTTTAAGACAATCGGGAAAGCTCAAATTGGCTAGGGAAGTCGGCAGAAGAGATTATTGCCGTGACTTGCACGTAAAGAAAAAGCGAGAATTAATCGCTATTTTTAGGTTTCTGAGTAGTATAAAAGGTGTGTTTAAGTCCCAGGAAAGGTAACGAAGTTATTGGAGCAGTCACAGAGGAGTTAGAAACCCTACAGAGCCATATTGATCAAGTTGCAGGAAACCGTATTCTGCTGCTGCCGCTGATGAAGAACATCCGCTGCAAATAAGAATAGTGTCTCAAATTTGTAACGTTGCTACAATGACTTCTTTGTAACAGTCAGTCCTTTGTCTTGCAACGCCAATACATCGTTGCAAACATCCAGTGTTATAATTTTTCATCTTTAATCAACTTTTGAGCAACAAACATGTATTTTGAGCAAGTGATTAATATGAGGAGCTAAACCCCATTGCTGAGGCGATAGAGGAAGCTATTTTTCCAACAAGAAGTGGTATATTCTATTTTATTTATTTATTTGCAATTATTTTATGATTATTCGCCTTGGTTGAAAATTGTTTGAATGATCCTTGTTAAGCAATTATGATTTCTTTTGATAGAACATACTTGGACCTAGGTTTTTGATGTTCTATGCTTTGGATTTACACTTGTTATTTTGAGAATCTACTAGTTGCAATAAGTTAGAATCAACTTGAACGAGAAAAATTGCATAAATATAAATATTGGGATTAAATCACTTTGAACTTGGAAAATAGTGGAATCTTAGCCTCAGTGTTCTTTTAATATTGATATCATTTTTGTTTGAGTTTGTGACAATTTTTAGTTTGTTTTCTATTTTAGTTTTAGAATTTAAGTCTATATTTTATCCTTCGCAAGTCTGAGAATCGAACCACTTTTACCACTATCTACAAATCACATCACGGAGGACCTCCAGTCCCCAGACGCAATTCACTGAATTTATCTTTTCTTGGACGTTGCGTTTCTGATAGACACATTTTTGTGTCCGATTTGTCTCGATTATATATATTGTTAGGGCTCATTTTTGTACTTATTATGGTGTTTTATTTATTTGTAGGTATTTTTGGCCAATAAACATTTTTGGAAAAAATTGGCTCGAAAAGTTGTCGGAAAGCACCCGGAGGACATTTGCTATTCAGACTCTCACTTTGGATAAGGGGTAACCTAATTACTAAGGGGCATCCCATTTCGAGGCAGTTGTTAATCGCACCCCTACTCTGGATAAGGGGCAACCATCTTCAACATTTCAAAAACCAGGATTTTGGCGGGAAACTAGGTGCAGTGAAGAACAGTTTTGGCAATCGTGATTTGGAGGAGTTTGAGGTCGATTAAACCTCTGATTTTCATAGGATAGACTCCTTATGGGTCTGGGAATCTGATATGGGTGTTTAAATCGATTAGACTGGGCTCAATCGACGGATTTTTCTCACAACAGAAAATATGGAAAGTCACGTGTGTGACCTGTTTTAGGGAATTTTAGAGAGATTAAAGCGTTGTAAACCTTCCCAAAGATTTGTATCTATCTAAGGAAGAGTTTAGAATAAAAATGAAAGCTCAGAAACGCGTAGAAATTCTAAAACAAGAAATTGCCGCAACTTGGCCATGAAGAGAAGGAAAGAGATTTTGGAAGACTTGGGAGAGATTTAATCGGTATTTTTGATATAAATAGATGTCTTGGGTCATATAAAAGAGGTGTCGAGAGTTTGGGAACCTAAGGAGAGCCAGAGAAGAAGAAATCAGAGCCAGAGGTGTAAAACCATCGAATCAATTGAATGATGTTAGAACCCTTAGAAGTGGTAGAGTTGTAGACAATAAGGTAACCATGCCCGATAGTGAACATATTGTAGTTCACCCCTCAGGATCTCACCTCTCAGAACCAGTACCTGAAGAGACTGATAAAGTTTCTGATGATGTGAATTCGGTTCCTGAAAGGTCTGATTTTAGGCCTAGAGCCCCATTTCCTCAGCTATTAGTACCAACAAAGAAGGAATCGAACTTTAATGACATAGTGGAGGTTTTTAAGCAAGTTACCATAAACCTTCCCTTATTAGATGCAATTAGGCAAATTCCTGCTTATGCCAAGTTCCTTAAGGATATGTGTACGCGAAAGCGAAAACTTAGCGTCCATAAGAAAGCCTTTTTAGCTAGTCACGTAAGTTCAATCATTCAGAACACCACAACTCCAAAGTACAAAGACCCAGGTTCTCTACCATTGCTTGCACAATAGGTAACTTCCGGGTAGAAAAAGCTTTACTTGACTTAGGAGCCAGTGTGAACTTACTGCCATTCCATGTATACTTACAACTAGGACTTGGTGAAATGAAACCTACTCAGATGACACTGCAGTTAGCTGATAGGTCTGTTAAAATCCCTCGAGGTGTTATCGAGGATGTTCTTATTGAGGTCGACAAGTTTATTTATCCAGTGGATTTCGTGGTCCTAGATACCCAACCTGTCCCTGACCCAGAGAACCAGATACCTGTGATTTTAGGTCGCCCATTTTTAGCTACGTCTAATGCGATCATTAACTGTCGAAATGGTGTGATGAGTTTATCTTTTGGTAATATGACTATGGAGATGAACATTTTTAATGTCAGTAAGCAACCTCATGAGCTAGATGACACATGTGTTGAGGAGGTGAACATGATAGAAGCCTTAGTTCAGGAGTCATTACCAAACATCTTGTCTGAAGACCCATTAGAAAGTTGTCTATCCCATTTTGGTTTAGATTTTGACGACGATACACTATTGAACAGGTGAATGCTCTAGATTCTACCCCTGTGTTAGACACTGATAGATGGAAAGCTAGGTTCGAACCATTACCAGTTTCTGAGACTACCCTAATTCCTTCTTTAGAAGAGCCCCCAAAGTTGGACCTTAAACCACTACCCGATACTCTAAAGTATGTGTTTTTAGGCCCATCTGAGACTTTACCTGTGATTGTAGCTTCCAATTTGGATAGTGATCAGGAAAGTAGGCTAGTAAATGTACTTCAAGACAATAAGGAAGCTTTAGGGTGGACTATAACAGACATTAAGGGTATAAGTCCTACTGTGTGTATGCATCAGATTCATTTAGAGGAAGACTCCAAACCTTCTAGGGAGATGCAACGTCGACTGAACCCTAACATGAAAGAGGTAGTTCGAAAAGAGGTGCTTAAGTTGTTAGATGCGGGTATTATTTACCCAATTTCAGACAGTAAGTGGGTCAGCCCTGTTCAGGTTGTCCCCAAGAAATCAGGTATCACTGTAGTCCAGAATGATAATAATGAATTAATCCCAACCCGAGTGACCACGGGATGGCGTGTGTGTATTGACTATAGGAAATTGAACAAGGTCACAAGGAAGGATCACTTTCCCCTTCCTTTTATCGACCAAATGCTAGAGCGATTAGCTGGACATAGTCACTATTGCTTCTTAGATGGCTACTCCGGTTATAATCAGATCGTTATTGCCCCAGAAGACCAAGAGAAAACCACTTTTACTGTCCCTTTGGTACCTTTGCGTATAGACGCATGCCTTTCGGGCTATGTAATCCCCTGCAACTTTTCAGCGTTGTATGATGAGCATATTTTCTGATATGGTAGAAGGTTCTTAGAGGTCTTTATGGATGATTTTTCAGTGTTTGGTTCATCTTTCGATGAGTGCTTGCATCATTTGACATTAGTGTTGACTAGGTGTAAGGAAAAAATTTAGTGCTTAATTGGGAAAAATGCCATTTCATGGTTAAATCAGGAATTGTGTTAGGGCACATCGTCTCTTCAAAGGGTATAGAGGTAGACAAAGCCAAAGTTGACCTTATTAAGACTTTACAGGTCCCAAAAACCGTAAAAGATATTAGGTCATTCCTAGGGCATGCAGGTTTTTACCGTCGATTCATTAAGGATTTTAGCTTGATTTCTAGACCTCTTTGCAATTTGCTTGCAAAAGATGTTAAGTTTGTCTTTGATGATGCTTGTTTAGAGGCTTTTGAGAAGCTTAAAACTTTACTCACTACTGCCCGATAGTCCAGGCACCTAACTGGAACCTACCCTTTGAGATTATGTGTGATTCTTCAGATTATGCTATAGGCGTCGTTTTAGGACAAGAGAAAACAAATTACTTCATGTGATTTATTATGCTAGCAAAACTCTGAATGATGCCCAAATGAACTACACAACTACCGAGAAGGAACTTTTAGCCATCGTTTTGCCTTGGATAAGTTTAGGTCCTACCTATTAGGTTCTAAGATCATAATCTATACAGATCATGCTGCTTTGAAATACCTTTTATCTAAGAAGGATACCAAACCTAGATTGATTAGATGGATCCTATTGTTACAGGAATTTTCCCAGACATTAGAGACAAAAAGGGTGCAGAAATGTAGTAGCAGACCACTTGTCTAGGCTAGTTGTTAGTTCCCCTAGTGATTCCCTTCCTATAAGGGATAGCTTTCCTGATGAACAATTTTCTCTGTTTCCCAATCACCTTGGTATGCAAATATAGTGAATTATCTTGTTACTGGTCGAACCCCTCAACATTGGGGTAAGCAAGATCGTTCTAGGTTTTTAGCCGAGGTTAAGCATTTCTTTTGGGACGATCCTTATCTGTTTAAGTATTGTCCGGACCAGATTATTAGGAGATGTGTATCTGAGAGTGACCAGTCTAGTATTATCTCCTTTTGTCATGAACATGCATGTGGGGGTCATTTTAGTGCTAAGAAGACTGCTGCTAAGATTTTGCAGTGTGGATTTTACTGGCCTTCGTTGTTTAAAGATTCCCATAGTCATTGTGTTTCTTGTGAGCGTTGCCAGAAGTTAGGAACCATTTCCCGTAGAAATATGATGCCTTTGAACCCTATTTTAGTGATTGAGGTCTTTGATGTGTGGGGCATTGATTTTATGGGTCCATTTCCTATTTCGTTTGGTTATCTTTACATACTTGTCGTTGTAGACTATGTGTCTAAGTGGGTTGAGGCGGTTCCGTGTAAAACGAATGACCACAGGGTCGTAGTCCAGTTTTTGAAAGAGAATATACTTACATTTTGGTACGCCGCGAGCTATAATTAGTGATGGAGGTTCACACTTTTGTAATAGACCGTTTGCTCTTTTAATGAAACAATACGGTATTACCCATAAAGTAGCAACCCCATATCACCCTCAGACTAGTGGTCAGGTAGAGGTTTCCAATAGGGAAATTAAACGTATTCTAGAGAAAACAGTTAATCCAAATAGGAAAGACTGGTCGTCGAGGCTTACTGATGCCTTATGGGCTTACCGTACTGCGTTTAAGACACCCATTGGAATGTCACCTTATCGTTTAGTGTTTGGCAAGGCATGTCACCTGCCTGTTGAGTTAGAGCATCGAGCCTATTGGGCTATTAAGAACTTAAACTTTTCACTTGACAAGGCAGGAGCTCAAAGAAAGCTCCAGCTCAATGAGTTGGACGAGATTCGTAGAGATGCATACGATAGTGCTAAGGAGTATAAGAACAAAATGAAACTTGTGCATGATAGGAATATTTTACGAAAGTCATTTTCTCCAGGTCAAAAAGTTCTTCTGTATGACACTCGTTTGCATCTATTCCCCGGGAAGTTGCGCTCTCGGTGGACCGGTCCTTTTGTGGTCCGTACTGTTTTTCCTCATGGCGCTGTTGAGATTGAGACACCAGATGGTAGTAGTTCTTCGAAGGTTAACGGTCAGCGATTGAAGCCCTTTTTAGAGCCTTTTCCTACAGGTGATGTTGAGGAGGTCCCTCTGGAGGACCCTGTTTACCTTGATTGACCATCGAGGCGATTTTGTATGTTGTATAATATTTTTGTAGGTTTTTGGTTACACTTCACCCAGGTACTATCTTTCCGACTTCTCTCTTACTATTTCCTCATGTTACTTATATTTTTGGTACTGTTCTTTGATTAGAAACATTGAGGACAATGTTAGATTTAAGTTTGGGGGTGGGGTAGAACTTTTTGTTACCTTTTCGTTGCAAAAATAAACTCCAGAGCCTAGAAATTTATCCCTATTAAGGATGGCACTAACCAATCTAAGTGGATGGAAGCATTTTGGTTGTAGGAGTTGAGGAACCAATCTGACTAGATGGCAACATCTAAAGAGTCTATTCATAAAAGCACAGAGCTCAGGTGTTAGAAATAACATGATAGTTTCACCATATCTCGTTGAGTCCTTTTCACTTCTGTTTTTATTTTGTTTTGTTTTTAAACTATGTTTCTCTAAGTGATTAGGTGGGGCTCACGATTCAAGTTGTTACCAATGCTAGGGTGAATTAGAGTGATTGAGATACAAAAAAAAAAAAAAAAAAAAAAAAAAAAGAAGAGACCATCAGACCAACTGGAATAAATTCAATAAAGTCGACCACTGGAACCCTTGTATATGCCAGTTGTGTTGACCTAGAGTTAGGATTATCAATCACTGGTCCCTTGTATATGCCAGTGTGTTGATATTAGTCAGACCGTATATCTCAGTCCATTAGGATAGGTTCATTTTGGCGGAGGCCTTCAGACAGATATGAGAAACACCGTTCACCTAGTAAACATCAAAACCATCTATGTTTTTCTATATCCATCTTCTTGATCTATCCATGTGATTAGTTTTGACTCCGGATATTGATGTCCATAGTGCGACTATCTGAGTAGAGCTCTGTCACTTCATATGAATTTTAGTATGCTTGAGTGCAAACTCGTGTACAACAATTGGAATTTCGCATCAGGGTACTTCCTCCTGTAGTCAATAAGTATGCCAACCAAGGAGATTCTTTAGTGCCTTCCAAGGTTCTGTGTAGATAGCTAGGGTCTGGAGTATAAAGGTTTTGTGGGTATACCTCTGGTAAGCCCTCCGGAGACAACACTCCGCCACTAGGGACACCTAGGGGTTTAAAGGCTTATTGCATACGCTAAATGCAATCGACGATGCCTGCGACAGTGAGTTAGGATTTTATTTCTATTTTATTTTTGCTCGAGGACTAGCAAATAATAGGTTTGGGGGTATTTGATAGACACATTTTTGTGTCCGATTTGTCTCGATTCTATATATTGTTAGGGCTCATTTTTGTACTTATTATGGTGTTTTATTTATTTATAGGTATTTTTTGGCCAATAAACATTTTTGGAAAAAATTGGCTCGAAAAGTTGTCGGAAAGCACCCGGAGGACATTTGCTATTCGGACTCTCACTTTGGATAAGGGGTAACCTAATTACTAAGGGACATCCCATTTCGAGGCAGTTGCTAATCGCAACCCTACTATGGATAAGGGGTAACCATCTTCAACATTTCAAAAACCAGGATTTTGGCGGGAAACTAGGTGCAGTGAAGAACAGTTTTGGAAATCGTGATTTGGAGGAGTTTGAGGTCGATTAAACCTCTGATTTTCATAGGATAGACTCCTTATGGGTCTAGGAATCTGATATGGGTGTTTAAATCGATTAGACTGGGCTCAATCGACGGATTTTTCTCACAACAGAAAATATGGAAAGTCACGTGTGTGACCTGTTTTAGGGAATTTTAGAGAGATTAAAGCGCTGTAAACCTTCCCAAAGATTTATATCTATCTAAGGAAGAGTTTAGAATAAAAAGGAAAGCTCAGAAACGCGTAGAAATTCTAAAACAAGAAATTGCCGCAACTTGGTCGTAAAGAGAAGGAAAGAGATTTTGGAAGATTTGGGAGAGATTTAATCGGTATTTTTGATATAAATAGATGTGTTGGGTCATATAGAAGAGGTGTCGAGAGTTTGGGAACCTAAGGAGAGCCAGAGAAGAAGAAATCAGAGCTTTACAAAACTCTGTTTCTGCTGCTGCTGCTGCTGAAGAGGAATAACGCGAAGAACATTGACGCACAGGAAACAGTCGCAGAACAGTGTCGTTGTTTAACAGCTGAAGAACATTAAGCTGTGCAGGGCAGTCGTATTCTAGGGTCTTAAAATCAGCGACAAAGCAACAGTTTTTCTGTAACAGTTCCATTGTAACAGTTGTTTTGCAACACCAATACACTGTTGCAAACAGTCTGTGTTATTACTTTTCACTCTTTTAATCATCTTTTGAGCAACAAACACATATTTTGAGATCATGATTAATATGAGGAGCTAAACCCCATTGCTGAGGCGATAGAGGAAGCTATTTTTCCAACAAAAAGTGGTATATTCTATTTTATCTTTTTATTTGCAATAATTATATGATTATTTGGCTTGAACTATTATTGAATATGATTTTTATTTGAGTGATTGTGATCTATTTTGATGGAGTATGCTTAGTTTTAAGACTTTTGATGCTTCATACTTGGTATTTACAATTATTATTTTTGAAAATCTATTTGTTACAATATTTTAGAATCAAATTAAACAAGAAAATTGCATAAGTATTGGTTTAATCACTTTGAACTTGGAAAATAGTGGAATCTTAGCCTCAGTGTTTCTTTTAGTATTGATATCATCTTTGATTGAGTTTGCTATAATTTTTAGTGAGTTTTCTATTTTAACATTAGAATTTAAGTCTAATTAATATTATTCACAAGTCTGAGAATCGAACCACTTTTATCACTATCTACAAATCACATCAATTTTTGGCGCCGCCGACGCGGACTTGTTTTTAGGGTTTTAGATTTATTTTATTTATTTATTTATTTATTTTATTATTTTTGTCCTTTTTTTATGTTTTTGGGTATTTATCTTGTGTCTACAGGTTCTGGATCATAAAGAAAATTGAGCCAAGTAGTTTGGTGATTTCATAAAGAATTGGAGCTAAAGATTAAAGCAAAAAGAACAGAAAAGAAGACAATTTTATTTTAGACAATTTTAGTTTAGGGTTTGTTTATTTTATTTTTTTAAAACAAAAAAAAAAACTGTATTAGGGTTTATTATTTTTGTAATTTTTCTTTCTTTTTTTGGACTTTTTGACTTTGGGACATTATTTTTTTATTACCCTACGAAAGGGTACTTTAAATATAAACTGTTTGCAGAGAAGGAGTACAATTACGATATTGTCTCTGCACCCTGGGTTCGTACACTAGACATCGGAGTCAGTGGCCCGAGTCGACTACAACCGATTCATCCCCCGTCTGGAACAGGAGGTAAGATTCTAAACACTCGCGAATCCCCTGTCAGCGAGTTACTGGACTCCTTCGTATGCATATATGTTGAGGAATGAATATGGACATTTATTTTTCTAGTAAAGGGCAAGGCCTGGCCATACAAGATAAGGGTTCGGATTTCATCACCGTTCTCTTCTTGCCCGCTTTAGGAACACGTAACCTACCCGAACCTAAGCCTAAAATTTTGACTAGAACGATACCGATAGGGTAACGAGCTTAACAGGAAAGTCATTCGAAAAATATTGGTTACTCTTTTAAGCATACTTCGAAGTTCTTGACGGTTTCTGTAAGTTGAATGCGTGACTGCGCCGCCTTGTAATACCGGTGAGGCCTTGGGTATCAAAGCTCCACCGAGCTTCCCTCGCCTCTATTCAACTTACGTTAACTCGGATTGATTCCAGAGGGGTTTGCTTAAATTGTAACGAATTCCCGTTCGAAGAATTAGAAGCTGGTCTAGAAACAATCTAAGTGGAGCCATCATGCTTTTTGTTTGCTAGAAATCAATAGGTTTGATTTGGTTGAGTCGGACTTGATCTGTGTTTTCTTACCCTTCCAATTTAAAAAATTCTATTGTATGCCTGAACGTAAAAGAGACGCACTGGGTAGATTTGTTAAAGAGAAACCTAGTAGTTCGAAGCGTCTCGATTACCTTAATCTAGAAAGTACGGCTTTTGAAGAGTCTGTTTTTGAACGTTCTTTGACTGAGGAGAGAATCCATGTTGCTCCAATAGCGCCAGAAATGACAACTTTGAAAGCTTTGTTGAATCCAACTAGGACTACCCGTCCTTCGTGTATTAAGTTAGCTGAAACGGAGGCACCCTATGAACTGAAACCTGGGACCTTACAGATTCTCCCAATCTTTTCAGGGAAAGAAAATGAAAACCCTTATTATCATGTTAGGGATTTTGAGGAAATTTGTAGTACTCTAAGAATTAGAGGCTTAGATGATGATGCTTTGAAACTTAGGTTATTCCCATTTTCCCTGAAAGATAAGGCCAAGTCGTGGCTGTATAGTTTGGACTCCGAGTCAATTGAGACATATGAACAACTTACATATGCCTTTTTCAATAAGTTTTTCCCTAGGCACAAAACATCGTCTATTAGGACGCAAATATGCACATTTTCACAACAAGAGGGAGAATATTTATATAGGTATTTGGAAAGGTTCAATGATTTATTATCCCAGTGTCCTCATCATGGTTTAGAAAAGGTTAGGATAGTTCAGATCCTTTATGAGGGTTTATATTATTCCACAACGACCATGGTTGAGTCTCTATGCACTGGTGGATTTGAAAACCAAACTGTTGATGCGGCGATGGAATTTTTTAATGAAATCGCCGAAAAAACCCACCAATGGGAAAATAGTAGGGCACCCCAGAAAACAATTCTTTTAAGTAGAGGAAATGTTAATAGGGTACAAGGAGGCTATGAATCAGATGCCAAAATTGCTGATATAGCAAAAAGGTTAGAAGCCTTAAAAGTGGGCCAGACTAGTGGTAGAGTGGAGCCTTTTTGGGAAGGCCAGAATATTGAAGAGCAAGCCAATGCTCTTTATAATAACACTAGATTTGATAACCGTCAAAAGATTGACCCATATTCAGAAACCTATAATCCTGGTTGGAGAAACCATCCGAAACTTTCGTGATCTAAGGGCCAAAGTCAAGGTCAGTTTAGTAATTCTAATGCTCCCCCAGGTTTTGGCTATATAAAGAATCCTTTAGGACTAGTTCAGTTTCAGAATCAGTCAGATAAGAAAATCCTAAGTTTAGAGGAATCTCTCGCCTTGTTAACTCGGCAAACTGCAAAATTTCAGTTATCCGTAGAACAGAGTCTACAAGCTAGTAACAGGATAGGACAAGAAAATAGTCAGGCTATTTCCGGTTAAAAACCCAGGTTGGTCTGATAAGTGATTCTTTGAGAGAAAAAGGTAAGTTTCCTAGTCAAACACAACACAACCCTAGAGGAGTTCATGAATTAGGTGTAAAACCATCGAATCAATTGAATGATGTTAGAACCATGCCCGAGAGTGAACATACTGTAGTTCACCCCTCAGGATCTCACCTCTCAGGACCAGTAGCTGAAGAGACTGATAAAGTTTCTGATGATGTGAATTCGGTTCCTGAAAGGTCTGATTTTAGGCCTAGAGCCCCATTTCCTCAGCTATTAGTACCAACAAAGAAGGAATCGAACTTTAATGACATAGTGGAGGTTTTTAAGCAAGTTACCATAAACCTTCCCTTATTAGATGCAATTAGGCAAATTCCTGCTTATGCCAAGTTCCTTAAGGATATGTGTACGCGAAAGCGAAAACTTAGCGTCCATAAGAAAGCCTTTTTAGCTAGTCACGTAAGTTCAATCATTCAGAACACCACAACTCCAAAGTACAAAGACCCAGGTTCTCCTACCATTGCTTGCACAATAGGTAACTTCCGGGTAGAAAAAGCTTTACTTGACTTAGGAGCCAGTGTGAACTTACTGCCATTCCATGTATACTTACAGCTAGGACTTGGTGAAATGAAACCTACTCAGATGACACTGCAGTTAGCTGATAGGTCTGTTAAAATCCCTCGAGGTGTTATCGAGGATGTTCTTATTGAGGTCGACAAGTTTATTTATCCAGTGGATTTCGTGGTCCTAGATACCCAACCTGTCCCTGACCCAGAGAACCAGATACCTGTGATTTTAGGTCGCCCATTTTTAGCTACGTCTAATGCGATCATTAACTGTCGAAATGGTGTGATGAGTTTATCTTTTGGTAATATGACTATGGAGATGAACATTTTTAATGTCAGTAAGCAACCTCATGAGCTAGATGACACATGTGTTGAGGAGGTGAACATGATAGAAGCCTTAGTTCAGGAGTCATTACCAAACATCTTGTCTGAAGACCCATTAGAAAGTTGTCTATCCCATTTTGGTTTAGATTTTGACGACGATAGCACTATTGAACAGGTGAATGCTCTATTAGATTCTACCCCTGTGTTAGACACTGATAGATGGAAAGCTAGGTTCGAACCGTTACCAGTTTCTGAGACTACCCTAATTCCTTCTTTAGAAGAGCCCCCAAAGTTGGACCTTAAACCACTACCCGATACTCTAAAGTATGTGTTTTTAGGCCCATCTGAGACTTTACCTGTGATTGTAGCTTCCAATTTGGATAGTGATCAGGAAAGTAGGCTAGTAAATGTACTTCAAGACAATAAGGAAGCTTTAGGGTGGACTATAGCAGACATTAAGGGTATAAGTCCTACTGTGTGTATGCATCAGATTCATTTAGAGGAAGACTCCAAACCTTCTAGGGAGATGCAACGTCGACTGAACCCTAACATGAAAGAGGTAGTTCGAAAAGAGGTGCTTAAGTTGTTAGATGCGGGTATTATTTACCCAATTTCAGACAGTAAGTGGGTCAGCCCTGTTCAGGTTGTCCCCAAGAAATCAGGTATCACTGTAGTCCAGAATGATAATAATGAATTAATCCCAACCCGAGTGACCACGGGATGGCGTGTGTGTATTGACTATAGGAAATTGAACAAGGTCACAAGGAAGGATCACTTTCCCCTTCCTTTTATCGACCAAATGCTAGAGCGATTAGCTGGACATAGTCACTATTGCTTCTTAGATGGCTACTCCGGTTATAATCAGATCGTTATTGCCCCAGAAGACCAAGAGAAAACCACTTTTACCTGTCCCTTTGGTACCTTTGCGTATAGACGCATGCCTTTCGGGCTATGTAATGCCCCTGCAACTTTTCAGCGTTGTATGATGAGCATATTTTCTGATATGGTAGAACGGTTCTTAGAGGTCTTTATGGATGATTTTTCAGTGTTTGGTTCATCTTTCGATGAGTGCTTGCATCATTTGACATTAGTGTTGACTAGGTGTAAGGAAAAAAATTTAGTGCTTAATTGGGAAAAATGCCATTTCATGGTTAAATCAGGAATTGTATTAGGGCACATCGTCTCTTCAAAGGGTATAGAGGTAGACAAAGCCAAAGTTGACCTTATTAAGACTTTACAGGTCCCAAAAACCGTAAAAGATATTAGGTCATTCCTAGGGCATGCAGGTTTTTACCGTCGATTCATTAAGGATTTTAGCTTGATTTCTAGACCTCTTTGCAATTTGCTTGCAAAAGATGTTAAGTTTGTCTTTGATGATGCTTGTTTAGAGGCTTTTGAGAAGCTTAAAACTTTACTCACTACTGCCCGATAGTCCAGGCACCTAACTGGAACCTACCCTTTGAGATTATGTGTGATTCTTCAGATTATGCTATAGGCGTCGTTTTAGGACAACGAGAAAACAAATTACTTCATGTGATTTATTATGCTAGCAAAACTCTGAATGATGCCCAAATGAACTACACAACTACCGAGAAGGAACTTTTAGCCATCGTGTTTGCCTTGGATAAGTTTAGGTCCTACCTATTAGGTTCTAAGATCATAATCTATACAGATCATGCTGCTTTGAAATACCTTTTATCTAAGAAGGATACCAAACCTAGATTGATTAGATGGATCATTGTTACAGGAACTTTCCCCAGACATTAGAGACAAAAAGGGTGCAGAAAATGTAGTAGCAGATCACTTGTCTAGGCTAGTTGTTAGTTCCCCTAGTGATTCCCTTCCTATAAGGGATAGCTTTCCTGATGAACAATTGTTCTCTGTTTCCCAATCACCTTGGTATGCAAATATAGTGAATTATCTTGTTACTGGTCGAACCCCTCAACATTGGGGTAAGCAAGATCGTTCTAGGTTTTTAGCCGAGGTTAAGCATTTCTTTTGGGACGATCCTTATCTGTTTAAGTATTGTCCGGACCAGATTATTAGGAGATGTGTATCTGAGAGTGACCAGTCTAGTATTATCTCCTTTTGTCATGAACATGCATGTGGGGGTCATTTTAGTGCTAAGAAGACTGCTGCTAAGATTTTGCAGTGTGGATTTTACTGGCCTTCGTTGTTTAAAGATTCCCATAGTCATTGTGTTTCTTGTGAGCGTTGCCAGAAGTTAGGAACCATTTCCCGTAGAAATATGATGCCTTTGAACCCTATTTTAGTGATTGAGGTCTTTGATGTGTGGGGCATTGATTTTATGGGTCCATTTCCTATTTCGTTTGGTTATCTTTACATACTTGTCGCTGTAGACTATGTGTCTAAGTGGGTTGAGGCGGTTCCGTGTAAACGAATGACCACAGGGTCGTAGTCCAGTTTTTGAAAGAGAATATACTTACACGTTTTGGTACGCCGCGAGCTATAATTAGTGATGGAGGTTCACACTTTTGTAATAGACCGTTTCTCTTTTAATGAAACAATACGGTATTACCCATAAAGTAGCAACCCCATATCACCCTCAGACTAGTGGTCAGGTAGAGGTTTCCAATAGGGAAATTAAACGTATTCTAGAGAAAACAGTTAATCCAAATAGGAAAGACTGGTCGTCGAGGCTTACTGATGCCTTATGGGCTTACCGTACTGCGTTTAAGACACCCATTGGAATGTCACCTTATCGTTTAGTGTTTGGCAAGGCATGTCACCTGCCTGTTGAGTTAGAGCATCGAGCCTATTGGGCTATTAAGAACTTAAACTTTTCACTTGACAAGGCAGGAGCTCAAAGAAAGCTCCAGCTCAATGAGTTGGACGAGATTCGTAGAGATGCATACGATAGTGCTAAGGAGTATAAGAACAAAATGAAACTTGTGCATGATAGGAATATTTTACGAAAGTCATTTTCTCCAGGTCAAAAAGTTCTTCTGTATGACACTCGTTTGCATCTATTCCCCGGGAAGTTGCGCTCTCGGTGGACCGGTCCTTTTGTGGTCCGTACTGTTTTTCCTCATGGCGTGTTGAGATTGAGACACCAGATGGTAGTAGTTCTTCGAAGGTTAACGGTCAGCGATTGAAGCCCTTTTTAGAGCCTTTTCCTACAGGTGATGTTGAGGAGGTCCCTCTGGAGGACCCTGTTTACCTTGATTGACCATCGAGGCGATTTTGTATGTTGTATAATTTTTTGTAGGTTTTTGGTTACACTTCACCCAGGTACTATCTTTCCGACTTCTCTCTTTACTATTTCCTCATGTTACTTATATTTTTGGTACTGTTCTTTGATTAGAAACATTGAGGACAATGTTAGATTTAAGTTTGGGGGTGGGGTAGAACTTTTTGTTACCTTTTCGTTGCAATAAATAAACTCCAGAGCCTAGAAATTTATCCCTATTAAGGATGGCACTAACCAATCTAAGTGGATGGAAGCATTTTGGTTGTAGGAGTTGAGGAACCAATCTGACTAGATGGCAACATCTAAAGAGTCTATTCATAAAAGCACAGAGCTCAGGTGTTAGAAATAACATGATAGTTTCACCATATCTCGTTGAGTCCTTTTCACTTCTGTTTTTATTTTGTTTTGTTTTTAAACTATGTTTCTCTAAGTGATTAGGTGGGGCTCACGATTCAAGTTGTTACCAATGCTAGGGTGAATTAGAGTGATTGAGATACAAAAAAAAAAAAAAAAAAAAAGAGACCCAGACCAACTGGAATAAATTCAATAAAGTCGACCACTGGAACCCTTGTATATGCCAGTTGTGTTGACCTAGAGTTAGGATTATCAATCACTGGTTCCCTTGTATATGCCAGTGTGTTGATATTAGTCAGACGTATCTCAGTCCATTAGGATAGGTTCATTTTGGCGGAGGCCTTCAGACAGATATGAGAAACCGTTCACCTAGTAAACATCAAAACCATCTATGTTTTTCTATATCCATCTTCTTGATCTATCCATGTGATTAGTTTTGACTCCGGATATTGATGTCCATAGTGCGACTATCTGAGTAGAGCTCTGTCACTTCATATGAATTTTAGTATGCTTGAGTGCAAACTCGTGTACAACAATTGGAATTTCGCATCAGGGTACTTCCTCCTGTAGTCAATAAGTATGCCAACCAAGGAGATTCTTTAGTGCCTTCCAAGGTTCTGTGTAGATAGCTAGGGTCTGGAGTATAAAGGTTTTGTGGGTATACCTCTGGTAAGCCCTCCGGAGACAACACTCCGCCACTAGGGACACCTAGGGGTTTAAAGGCTTATTGCATACGCTAAATGCAATCGACGATGCCTGCGACAGTGAGTTAGGATTTTATTTCTATTTTATTTTTGCTCGAGGACTAGCAAATAATAGGTTTGGGGGTATTTGATAGACACATTTTTGTGTCCGATTTGTCTCGATTCTATATATTGTTAGGGCTCATTTTTGTACTTATTATGGTGTTTTATTTATTTGTAGGTATTTTTGGCAATAAACATTTTTGGAAAAAATTGGCTCGAAAAGTTGTCGGAAAGCACCCGGAGGACATTTGCTATTCGGACTCTCACTTTGGATAAGGGGTAACCTAATTACTAAGGGGCATCCCATTTCCAGGCAGTTGCTAATCGCACCCCTACTCTGGATAAGGGGCAACCATCTTCAACATTCAAAAACCAGGTTTTGGCGGGAAAATGTGCAGTGAAGAACAGTTTTGGCAATCGTGATTTGGAGGAGTTTGAGGTCGATTAAACCTCTGATTTTCATAGGATAGACTCCTTATGGGTCTAGGAATCTGATATGGGTGTTTAAATCGATTAGACTGGGCTCAATCGACGGATTTTTCTCACAACAGAAAATATGGAAAGTCACGTGTGTGACCTGTTTTAGGGAATTTTAGAGAGATTAAAGCGCTGTAAACCTTCCCAAAGATTTGTATCTATCTAAGGAAGAGTTTAGAATAAAAAGGAAAGCTCAGAAACGCGTAGAAATCCTAAAACAAGAAATTGCCGCAACTTGGCCGTGAAGAGAAGGAAAGAGATTTTGGAAGATTTGGGAGAGATTTAATCGGTATTTTTGATATAAATAGATGTCTTGGGTCATATAGAAGAGGTGTCGAGAGTTTGGGAACCTAAGGAGAGCCAGAGAAGAAGAAATCAGAGCTTTACCAAACTCTGTTTCTGCTGCTGCTGCTGAAGAGAAGAACGCGAAGAACATTGACGCGTAAACAGTCGCAGAACAGTGTCGTTGTTTAACAGCTGAAGAACATTAAGCTGTGCAGGGAAGTCATATTCTAGGGTCTTAAAATCAGCGACAAAGCAACAGTTCCATTGTAACAGCTGTTTTGCAACACCAATACACTCTTGCAAACAGTCTGTGTTATTACTTTTCACTCTTTTAATCATCTTTTGAGCAACAAACACATATCTTGAGATCATGATTAATATGAGGAGCTAAACCCCATTGCTGAGGCGATAGAGGAAGCTATTTTTCCAACAAAAAGTGGTATATTCTATTTTATCTTTTTATTTACAATAATTATATGATTATTTGGCTTGAACTATTATTGAATATGATTTTTATTTGAGTGATTGTGATCTATTTTGATGGAGTATGCTTAGTTTTAAGACTTTTGATGCTTCATACTTGGTATTTACAATTATTACTTTCGACTTGTTGCAATATTTTAGAATCAAATTAAACAAGAAAATTGCATAAGTATTGGTTTAATCACTTTGAACTTGGAAAATAGTGGAATCTTAGCCTCAGTGTTTCTTTTAGTATTGATATCATCTTTGATTGAGTTTGCTATAATTTTTAGTGAGTTTTCTATTTTAATATTAGAATTTAAGTCTAATTAATATCATTCACAAGTCTGAGAATCGAACCACTTTTACCACTATCTACAAATCACATCAGTTTCAGAGCATTGCATTCACTGGTAGGATGATTGACGAACCTGTGATAATGGCAATACTTGGGATTTGCCATTTGTTCTTCAGTTGGTAGGCGTCTAACAAGAAGTAGTTTGATGGCATCGTCTTGAATCCATACTTCTAGGAGTTCGATTACTTTCTCGATCGGGAACGGGAAGTTTGGAGCGGCATATCAACCTTAGCCATGACCTTCTGGGTTGAAGCCATCTGATGCGCTGGTGCTACACGTTTGGGTTGTTGTTCCGTTGCTGGATTTTTCTCTTTCTTTCTTCATTAGCGATTAACTAGAGGCTGGATATTTTATTAGAAACACACATTCTTTCCTGAACGTCTTTACGAGCTTCTTCATTATGGAATGGTTCGGATCAACTGAGTAAAGCAGCAGCGTATCTCTTAGCAGCTTCTGATGCAATATGGGAATTGATATTTTCTAGGAAGGATGCACATGATGAAATCACCTTTTCATCGCGAGGACTCTGATGAGACGTGATAAATCCCACGAGTCTTCTTTCTGATCTTGAGGAAAAATCTTTTGATCTTCATGAGCAGACAAGTTAGCTTGGTGGATACCTTTCCATTCAGCGTGACCATAGGCTTTATCCTCCTCACTAGGAGTAGGAATATGAATCTTGGGAAAAGGACTACCATCATCAGCATTGATCCAAAATGAATGGTTGATAGTGTTTACAGAATGAATACACGTTGGTTCCTTTGACAGTTGATCCGTGAGCGCTTTCAAAAGCGTAAATACTCCGTCATGCGTCTTGACAATAGTAGCTTGATTCTCGACAACATCATTCAGTATTTTCGTCAAATCATGAATAATTGTTAAATATCGAGACTCCATAGCCTCGACAATGGTTTTGAATGAAAGAACGGATTCAGGGATAACATGTGGAGTATTTTCGGTGCTAGGAGAGGTAAAATTGGGATTGAGGGTTTCTGAAGCATCCTAAGATCAACCATCTTGATAAATTTAGGAAATTGAAAATGGGTTTGAATTTGGCCTAAGACCAATTGGGAATAAAATGAAACTGAGAATTGAATTTTCAACCGAGAGATTTAATCTCCCATTGTGGTCGCCAATTGTTTGTGGGTGAAAATTGTTTCTGCTGGTTTTGGTAATTTTGTGTATGTGGATGAGAAACGAGTCTAGACCCTAAACAATGTACTGCACGGGAGTACTTTTGATTCGAGAGATCAATCTGTACAAATCTGGCCTAAACCAAGAAATGGTCGTTCCAGGATTGCTTCAGTCATAAAGTGAAGGAGAAGGGTTGGTTTTAGGGAGGGAAGCGAAGAAAGTGTTGAGACTAGAATAGTTGATTCTGAAGGTGTGGTTGTTTACAGCTTGGATCAGAAAGTAGAACTGGCTAGCAGA
The DNA here is from genome assembly GCF_003573695.1 of Papaver somniferum. NCBI lineage: Eukaryota > Viridiplantae > Streptophyta > Magnoliopsida > Ranunculales > Papaveraceae > Papaver > Papaver somniferum. Next base: position 19,031,871 of record NW_020622934.1, on the reverse strand, counting down.
ATGGAAAGCTATCAGGTGATTTCTAGATATTGTGTTGTTCTCTGACCAAAAGTTGTCCTTTGGTGGAAATAGAGTGAAACCTATTTATACAAGTCGTAATAAAACGTACCCTGGTCTCGTAGGAAGTGGAAACGATTGAGTGGTGGAAGATTAACGTGTAACGTCTGGAATTATGCTTTCATAATGAAGGAGGTGGATCCGTTTACACCATTACTAACTGCCCCGCGTTATGACAATTTCTTGTAACGGGCGTATTGCACGTTGCACGCTGTAAACCCCCAGACCAATACCCTGATGAACATCCCCCCCAGTTAGTGACATGTTTGATGTCTCGAGTGTTTTTGTGGAAAACATGTAGCACTTTGCTACGTGTGGCAAATTAAAATCAAGAGGCTTGTCGCAGAAAAATAACATGTGATGCTATGAGGCTCGTCTTCGCTGGTCGCCCAATACTTACCACAAGTTTTCAGTTCGGTGGTGAACTTCGATGGCTGAGATCGCATCTCATGAGGAAGGGTAGTCGTCGATTATGGCTACCTTGTGTTGGCGCCTGATAATGGCGCAGTAGCGTTTTGGTGTACGCCAATGGCAATGTGGCATGGCTTGTGCATGCCAGTGGAACGATGTTGCAAGTGGCGCCTGGTGTAGCCATGGCCACTAGATTTAGGCGGCTAGTCACCTAAAACTTGCCACAAGCCTTCCAGCTCGGTGGCGGACTTGGATGGCTGAGATTGTGATGTGATTTGTAGATAGTGGTAAAAAGAGTGTCGTTTCTCAGACTTGTGAAGGATTTTTTTAGACTTAAGTTCAAAACTAAAATAGAAAACACAATAAAAATTATAGCAAACTCAAAAAAAGATGATATCAATATTAAAAGAAACACTGAGGCTAAGATACCACTATTTTCCAAGTTCAAAGTGATTAAACCAATACTTATATTTATACAATTTTCTCGTTTAATTTGATTCTAAAATATTGCAACAAGTAGATTTTTAAAAGTAGTAATTGTAAATACCATGTATGAAGCATCAAAAATCTTAAAACTAAGCATATATACTCCATCATAATAGATCACAATCACTCAAATAAAAATCATATTCAATAATAGTTCAAGACAAATAATCATATAATTATTGCAAATAAAAATATAAAATAGAATATACCACTTTTTGTTGGAAAAATAACTTCCTTTATCGCCTCAGCAATGGGGTTTAGCTCCTCATATTAATCATGGTCTCAAAATATGTATTTGTTGCTCAAAAGATGATTAAAAGAGTGAAAAGTAATAACACAGACTGTTTGCAACAGTGTATTGGAGTTACAAAACAGCTGTTACAATGGAGCTGTTACAGAAAACTGTTGCTTTGTCGCTGATTTTAAGACCCCAGAAACGACTGTCTTCAATGGCCTTTTGTTCTTCGTGTTCTTCCTTTTGCACCAGCAGAAACGATTTCCTGCAACTCTTGATTTCGTTCTCTGTTCTTCTCTAAACTTCCCCCAACTCTCGATTACCCTGTTATGACTCCTTCTCAACCTATATATAGGAAACAGGACCAAAAATACTCGATAAAATCTCCCCTGCCTTTCACCAAAAGTTACGGAGTTATCTTTTTTTTTTACTTTCTGCCAAGTAGCGATAATAACTCTGCGACCTCAGTTAACGCGTCTTTTGATGGTTATGAACTTCCCAAATCTGGAAGATACGAATCCATGAAGATTATACCTTCTCCCATTGCACGTAACTGCCAAAGATAAATCAAAACGATGCCGAGAATATCTTTCCTGACTTGTCGAAAACTCCTATTTTCTCTCAATTCTAGCACGAGTAGAAATCCTGTTGTGTTGTTACAACTAGTACCAAATCCAACAAAACATCGACCAAATCTTTCCATGTTTTCGTAAATAGTTTTCTCCCTTGTTTTGTTTCTGATCGATACCTAGCCCAATTTCACCGAGTCCATTAACTATACCTCTTCTGTTAAGCCAAAACAGGCCCATACAAGAAGTTTTTGCGATTGAATCTCTCTATAACCTCTCCAAAAATCAAACCCTAAAACTAAACTTCGCTGCAACAATTTACCCGCCAAAAAACAAAAATTCAAATGTAGAAGATGACGCCCTTATCCTGCTACTGGGTGCCTTTAACACTTATGGTGTCATGGGGTGTAAATATGAAGTGGGTGCCCCTTAGTAATTGAGGTGCCCCTTATCCAAATGAGGGGTGTCTTTAGTGATTTTCTCCCACGAGCGCAAATACCACTTTCCACATAAATGTGTCTATCAAATACCCCCAAACTTATTATTTGCTAATCCTCGAGAAAATCAAATCTAAAAAAATAAAATCCTAACTCATTTTCGCAAGCATCGTCGATTGCATTTAGCGTATGCAATAAGCCTTTAAACCCCTAGGTGTCTCTAGTAGCGGAGTGTTTTCTCCGGAGGGCTTACCAGAGGTATACCCACAAAATCTTTATACTCCAGACCCTAGCTATCTACACATAACCTTGGAAGGCACTAAAGAATCTCCTTGGTTGGCATACTTATTGACTACAGGAGGAAGTACCCTGATGCGAAATTCCAATTGTTGTACACGAGTTTGCACTCAAGCATACTAAAATTCATATATAAGTGACAGAGCTCTACTCAGATATTTGCACTATGCACACCAATATCCGGAGTCAAAACTAATCACATGGATAGATCAAGAAGATGGATATAGAAAAACATAGATGGTTTTGATGTTTACTAGGTGAACGGTGTTTCTCATATCTGTCTGAAGGCCTCCTCCAAAATGAACCTATCCTAATGGACTGAGATACTAGTCTGACTAATATCAACACACTGGCATATACAAGGGTACCAGTGGTCGATAATCCTAACTCTAGGTCAACACAACTGGCATATACAAGGGTTCCAGTGGTCGACTTTATTGAATTTATTCCAGTTGGTCTGATGGTCTGGTCTCTTTTTTTTTTTTTTGTATCTCAATCACTCTAATTCACCCTAGCATTGGTAACAACTTGAATCGTGAGCCCCACTAATCACTTAGAGAAACATAGTTTAAAAACAAAACAAAATAAAAACAGAAGTGAAAAGGACTCAACGAGATATGGTGAAACTATCATGTTATTTCTAACACCTGAGCTCTGTGCTTTTATGAATAGACTCTTTAGATGTTGCCATCTAGTCAGATTGGTTCCTCAACTCCTACAACCAAAATGCTTCCATCCACTTAGATTGGTTAGTGCCATCCTTAATAGGGATAAATTTCTAGGCTCTGGAGTTTATTTATTGCAACGAAAAGGTAACAAAAAGTTCTACCCCACCCCCAAACTTAAATCTAACATTGTCCTCAATGTTTCTAATCAAAGAACAGTACCAAAAATATAAGTAACATGAGGAAATAGTAAAGAGAGAAGTCGGAAAGATAGTACCTGGGTGAAGTGTAACCAAAAACCTACAAAAATATTATACAACATACAAAATCGCCTCGATGGTCAATCAAGGTAAACAGGGTCCTCCAGAGGGACCTCCTCAACATCACCTGTAGGAAAAGGCTCTAAAAAGGGCTTCAATCGCTGACCGTTAACCTTCGAAGAACTACTACCATCTGGTGTCTCAATCTCAACAGCGCCATGAGGAAAAACAGTACGGACCACAAAAGGACCGGTCCACCGAGAGCGCAACTTCCCGGGGAATAGATGCAAACGAGTGTCATACAGAAGAACTTTTTGACCTGGAGAAAATGACTTTCGTAAAATATTCCTATCATGCACAAGTTTCATTTTGTTCTTATACTCCTTAGCACTATCGTATGCATCTCTACGAATCTCGTCCAACTCATTGAGCTGGAGCTTTCTTTGAGCTCCTGCCTTGTCAAGTGAAAAGTTTAAGTTCTTAATAGCCCAATAGGCTCGATGCTCTAACTCAACAGGCAGGTGACATGCCTTGCCAAACACTAAACGATAAGGTGACATTCCAATGGGTGTCTTAAACGCAGTACGGTAAGCCCATAAGGCATCAGTAAGCCTCGACGACCAGTCTTTCCTATTTGGATTAACTGTTTTCTCTAGAATACGTTTAATTTCCCTATTGGAAACCTCTACCTGACCACTAGTCTGAGGGTGATATGGGGTTGCTACTTTATGGGTAATACCGTATTGTTTCATTAAAAGAGAAACGGTCTATTACAAAAGTGTGAACCTCCATCACTAATTATAGCTCGCGGCGTACCAAAACGTGTAAGTATATTCTCTTTCAAAAACTGGACTACGACCCTGTGGTCATTCGTTTTACACGGAACCGCCTCAACCCACTTAGACACATAGTCTACAGCGACAAGTATGTAAAGATAACCAAACGAAATAGGAAATGGACCCATAAAATCAATGCCCCACACATCAAAGACCTCAATCACTAAAATAGGGTTCAAAGGCATCATATTTCTACGGGAAATGGTTCCTAACTTCTGGCAACGCTCACAAAAACACAATGACTATGGGAATCTTTAAACAACGAAGGCCAGTAAAATCCACACTGCAAAATCTTAGCAGCAGTCTTCTTAGCACTAAAATGACCCCCACATGCATGTTCATGACAAAAGGAGATAATACTAGACTGGTCACTCTCAGATACACATCTCCTAATAATCTGGTCCGGACAATACTTAAACAGATAAGGATCGTCCCAAAAGAAATGCTTAACCTCGGCTAAAAACCTAGAACGATCTTGCTTACCCCAATGTTGAGGGGTTCGACCAGTAACAAGATAATTCACTATATTTGCATACCAAGGTGATTGGGAAACAGAGAACAATTGTTCATCAGGAAAGCTATCCCTTATAGGAAGGGAATCACTAGGGGAACTAACAACTAGCCTAGACAAGTGGTCTGCTACTACATTTTCTGCACCCTTTTTGTCTCTAATGTCTGGGGAAAATTCCTGTAACAATAGGATCCATCTAATCAATCTAGGTTTGGTATCCTTCTTAGATAAAAGGTATTTCAAAGCAGCATGATCTGTATAGATTATGATCTTAGAACCTAATAGGTAGGACCTAAACTTATCCAAGGCAAACACGATGGCTAAAAGTTCCTTCTCGGTAGTTGTGTAGTTCATTTGGGCATCATTCAGAGTTTTGCTAGCATAATAAATCACATGAAGTAATTTGTTTTCTCGTTGTCCTAAAACGACGCCTATAGCATAATCTGAAGAATCACACATAATCTCAAAGGGTAGGTTCCAGTTAGGTGCCTGGACTATCGGGGCAGTAGTGAGTAAAGTTTTAAGCTTCTCAAAAGCCTCTAAACAAGCATCATCAAAGACAAACTTAACATCTTTTGCAAGCAAATTGCAAAGAGGTCTAGAAATCAAGCTAAAATCCTTAATGAATCGACGGTAAAAACCTGCATGCCCTAGGAATGACCTAATATCTTTTACGGTTTTTGGGACCTGTAAAGTCTTAATAAGGTCAACTTTGGCTTTGTCTACCTCTATACCCTTTGAAGAGACGATGTGCCCTAACACAATTCCTGATTTAACCATGAAATGGCATTTTTCCCAATTAAGCACTAAATTTTTTTCCTTACACCTAGTCAACACTAATGTCAAATGATGCAAGCACTCATCGAAAGATGAACCAAACACTGAAAAATCATCCATAAAGACCTCTAAGAACCGTTCTACCATATCAGAAAATATGCTCATCATACAACGCTGAAAAGTTGCAGGGGCATTACATAGCCCGAAAGGCATGCGTCTATACGCAAAGGTACCAAAGGGACAGGTAAAAGTGGTTTTCTCTTGGTCTTCTGGGGCAATAACGATCTGATTATAACCGGAGTAGCCATCTAAGAAGCAATAGTGACTATGTCCAGCTAATCGCTCTAGCATTTGGTCGATAAAAGGAAGGGGAAAGTGATCCTTCCTTGTGACCTTGTTCAATTTCCTATAGTCAATACACACACGCCATCCCGTGGTCACTCGGGTTGGGATTAATTCATTATTATCATTCTGGACTACAGTGATACCTGATTTCTTGGGGACAACCTGAACAGGGCTGACCCACTTACTGTCTGAAATTGGGTAAATAATACCCGCATCTAACAACTTAAGCACCTCTTTTCGAACTACCTCTTTCATGTTAGGGTTCAGTCGACGTTGCATCTCCCTAGAAGGTTTGGAGTCTTCCTCTAAATGAATCTGATGCATACACACAGTAGGACTTATACCCTTAATGTCTGCTATAGTCCACCCTAAAGCTTCCTTATTGTCTTGAAGTACATTTACTAGCCTACTTTCCTGATCACTATCCAAATCGGAAGCTACAATCACAGGTAAAGTCTCAGATGGGCCTAAAAACACATACTTTAGAGTATCGGGTAGTGGTTTAAGGTCCAACTTTGGGGGCTCTTCTAAAGAAGGAATTAGGGTAGTCTCAGAAACTGGTAACGGTTCGAACCTAGCTTTCCATCTATCAGTGTCTAACACAGGGGTAGAATCTAATAGAGCATTCACCTGTTCAATAGTGCTATCGTCGTCAAAATCTAAACCAAAATGGGATAGACAACTTTCTAATGGGTCTTCAGACAAATGTTTGGTAATGACTCCTGAACTAAGGCTTCTATCATGTTCACCTCTCAACACATGTGTCATCTAGCTCATGAGGTTGCTTACTGACATTAAAAATGTTCATCTCCATAGTCATATTACCAAAAGATAAACTCATCACACCATTTCGACAGTTAATGATCGCATTAGACGTACTAAAAATGGGCGACCTAAAATCACAGGTATCTGGTTCTCTGGGTCAGGGACAGGTTGGGTATCTAGGACCACGAAATCCACTGGATAAATAAACTTGTCGACCTCAATAAGAACATCCTCGATAACACCTCGAGGGATTTTAACAGACCTATCAGCTAACTGCAGTGTCATCTGAGTAGGTTTCATTTCACCAAGTCCTAGATGTAAGTATACATGGAATGGCAGTAAGTTCACACTGGCTCTTAAGTCAAGTAAATCTTTTTCTACCCGGAAGTTACCTATTGTGCAAGCAATGGTAGGAGAACCTGGGTCTTTGTACTTTGGAGTTGTGGTGTTCTGAATGATTGAACTTACGTGACTAGCTAAAAAGGCTTTCTTATGGACGTACACATATCCTTAAGGAACTTGGCATAAGCAGGAATTTGCCTAATTGCATCTAATAGAGGAAGGTTTATGGTAACTTGCGTAAAAACCTCCACTATGTCATTAAAGTTCGATTCCTTCTTTGTTGGTACTAATAGCTGAGGAAATGGGGCTCTAGGCATAAAATCAGACCTTTCAGGAACCGAATTCACCTCATCAGAAACTTTATCAGTCTCCTCAGCCACTGGTCCTGAGAGGTGAGATTCTGAGGGGTGAACTACAATATGTTCACTATCGGGCATGGTTACCTTATTGTCTACAACTCTACCACTCCTAAGGGTTCTAACAACACTCAATTGATTCGATGGTTTTGCACCTAATTCATGAACTCCTCTAGGGTTGGGTTTGTTTGACTAGGAAACTTACCTTTTTCTCTCAAAGAATCACTTATCAGACCAACCTGGGTTTTTAACTCGGAAAAAGCCTGACTATTTTCTTGTCCTATCCTGTTACTAGCTTGTAGACTCTGTTCTACGGATAACTGAAATTTTGCAGTTTGCTGAGTTAACAAGGCGAGATATTCCTCTAAACTTAGGATTTTCTTATCTGACTGATTCTGAAACTGAGCTAGTCCTGAAGGATTCTTAGTATAGCCAAAACCTGGGGGAGCATTAGAATTACTAAACTGACCTTGACTTTGGCCCTTAGACCACGAAAGGTTCGGATGGTTTCTCCAACCAGGATTATAGGTTTCTGAATATGGGTCAATCTTTTGAGGGTTATCAAATCTTGGCCTTCCCAAAAAGGCTCCACTCTACCACTAGTATGGCTCACTTCTAAAGCTTCTAACCTTTTTGCTATAGCAGCAATTTTGGCATCTGATTCATAGCCTCCTTCTACCTTATTAACGTTTCCTCTACTTAAAAGAATTGTTTTCTGGGGTGCCCTACTATTTTCCCATTGCTGGGTTTTTTCAGCGATTTCATTAAAAAATTCCATCGCCGCAATAACAGTTTGGTTTTCAAATCCACCAGTGCATAGAGACTTAACCATGGTCGTTGTGGAATAATTTAAACCCTCATAAAGGATCTGAACTAGCCTAACCTTTTCTAAACCATGATGAGGACACTGGGATAATAAATCATTGAACCTTTCCAAATACCTATATAAAGATTCTCCCTCTTGTTGTGAAAATGTGCATATGTGCGTCCTAATAGACGATGTTTTGTGCCTAGGGAAAAACTTATTGAAAAAGGCAGATGTAAGTTGTTCATATGTCTCAATTGACTCGGAGTCCAAACTATATAGCCACGACTTGGCCTTATCTTTTAGGGAAAATGGGAATAACCTAAGTTTCAAAGCATCATCATCTAAAACTCTAATTCTTAGAGTACTACAAATTTCCTCAAAATCCCTAACATGGTAATAGGGGTTTTCATTTTCTTTCCCTAAAAAAATTGGGAGCATCTGTAAGGTACCGGGTTTCAGTTCATAGGGTGCCTTCGTTTCAGTTAACTTAATACACGAAGGACGAGTAGTCCTAGTTGGATTCAACAAAGCTTTCAAAGTTGCCATTTCTGGTGCTATCGGAGCAACAGGGATTCTCTCCTCAGTCAAAGGACGTTCAAAAACAGACTCTTCAAAAGTCGGACTCTCTAGATTAAGGTAATTGAGACTCTTCGAACTACTAGGTTTCTCTTTAACAAATCTACCTAGTGTGTCTCTTTTACGTTCAAGCATACAATAGAATTTTCTAAATTGGAAGGGTAAGCAAACACAGATCAAGGCCGACTCAACCAAATCAAACCTATTGATTTCTAGCAAACAAAAAGCATGATGGCTCCACTTAGATTGTTTCTAGACTAGTTTTTAATCCTTCGAAAGGGAATTCGTTACAATTTAAGCAAACCCCTCTGGAATCAATCCGAGTTAAAGTAAGTTGAATAGAGGCGAGGGAAGCTCGGTGGAGCTTTGATGCCCAAGGCCTCACCGGTATTACAAGGCGGCGCAGTCACGCATTCAACTTGCAGAAACCGTCAAGAACTTCGAAGTATGCTTAAAAGAGTAACCAAGATTGTTCGAATGACTTTCCTGTTAAGCTCGTTACCCTATCGGTCTCGTTCTAGTCAAAATTTTAGGTTTAGTTTCGCGTAGGTTACGTGTTCCTAAAGCGGGAAAGAAGAGAACGGTGATGAAATCCGAACCCTTATCTTGTATGGCAAGGCCTTGCCCTTTACTAGAAAAATAAATGTTTGTATTCAGTCCTCAACATATATGCATACGAAAGAGTCCAGTAACTCGCTGACAGGGGATTCACGAGTGTTTAGAATGTTACCTCCCGTTTTTAGAATGTTACCTCCCGTTCCAGACGGGGGATGAATCGGTTGTAGTCGACTCGGGCCACTGACTCCGATGTCAAGTGTACGAACCCAAGGTGCATAGACAATATCGTAATTTTCCTCCTTCTCTTCAAACAGTTTATATTTAAAGTACCCTTCCGTAGGGCAATAAAAAAAATAATGTCCCAAAGTCCAAAAGTCCAAAAAGAAAAGTAAAATTACAAAAATAATAAACCCTAATATATTTTATTTATTTTTTCTAAAAGAAAATAAACAAACCCTAAACTAAAATTGTCTTCTTTTCTGTTCTTTTTGCTTTAACCTTTAGCTCCAAGTCTTTATGAAATCACCAAACTGTTTGGCTCAATTTTCTTTATGATCCAGAACCTGTAGACACAAGATAAATACCCAAAAACATAAAAAAAGAACAAAAATAATAAAAAAAATAAAAATTAAATAAATCTAAAACCCTAAAAACAAGTCCCCGGCAGCGGCGCCAAAAATTGATGTGATTTGTAGATAGTGGTAAAAAGAGTGTCGTTTCTCAGACTTGTGAAGGATTTGTTTAGACTTAAATTCAAAACTAAAATAGAAAACACAATAAAAATTATATCAAACTCAAACAAAGATGATATCAATATTAAAAGAAACACTGAGGCTAAGATTCCACTATTTTCCAAGTTCAAAGTGATTAAACCAATACTTATATTTATGCAATTTTCTCGTTCAGTTTGATTCTAAAATATTGCAACAAGTAGATTTTCAAAAGTAGTAATTGTAAATACCAAGTATGAAGCATCAAAAGTATTAAAACTAAGCATACTCCATCAAAATAGATCACAATCACTCTAATAAAAATCATATTCAATAATAGTTCAAGGCAAATAATCATATAATTATTGCAAATAAAAAGATAAAATAGAATATACCACTTTTTGTTGGAAAAATAGCTTCCTCTGTCGCCTCAGCAATGGGGTTTAGCTCCTCATATTAATCATGGTCTCAAAATATGTGTTTGTCACCCAAAAGATGATTAAAAGAGTGAAAAGTAATAACACAGACTGTTTGCAACAGTGTATCGGAGTTACAAAACAGCTGTTACAATGGAACTGTTACAGAAAACTGTTGTAAATACTGTTGCTTTGTCGCTGATTTTAAGACCCCAGAAACGACTGTCTTCAATGGCCTTTTGTTCTTCGTGTTCTTCCTTGTGCACCAGCAGAAACGATTTCCTGCAACTCTTGATTTCGTTCTCTGTTCTTCTCTAAACTTCCCCCAACTCTCGATTACCCTGTTATGACTCCTTCTCAACCTATATATAGGAAACATGACCAAAAATACTCGATAAAAACTCCTCTGCCTTTCACCAAAAGTTACGGAGTTATCTTTTTTTTTATTTTCTGCCAAGTAACGATAATAACTCTGCCACCTCAGTTAACGCGTCTTTTGATGGTTATGAACTTCCCAAATATGGAAGATACGAATCCATGAAGATTATACCTTCTCCCATTGCACGTAACTGCCAAAGATAAATCAAAACAATGCCGAGAATATCTTTCCTGACTTGTCGACAACTCATATTTTCTCTCAATTCTAACAAGCGTAGAAATCCTGTTGTGTTGTTACAACTAGTACCAAATCCAACAATTGAGAAAATCCAACAAAACATCGACCAAATCTTTCCATGTTTTCGTAAATAGTTTTCTCCCCTGTTTTGTTTCTGATCGATACCTAGCCCAATTTCACTGAATCCATTAACTATACCTTTCCTGTTAAGCCAAAACATGCCCATACAAGAAGTTTTTGCGATTGAATCTCTCTATAACCTCTCCAAAAATGAAACCCTAAAACTGAACTTCGCTGCAACAAGTTTCCCGCCAAAAAGCAAAAATTCAAATGTAGAAGATGACGCCCCTTATCCTGCTGCTGGGTGCCTTTAACACTTAGGGTGTCCTGGGGTGTAAATATGAAGTGGGTGCCCCTTAGTAATTGAGGTGCCCCTTATCCAAATGAGGGATGTCTTTAGTGATTTTCTCCCACGAGCGCAAATACCACTTTTTGAGCCAAATTTTCCGCAAAAGCTTATTTCTCCAAAAACACCTACAAAAACATAAATAATCAAATAAGTACAAAATCGAGCACTAACAATACACTTAATTGAGAACAAAATAGACACATAAATGCGTCTATCAGATTGCATCTCATGAGGAATGGTAGCCGTTGATTATGGCTACCTTATGTTGGCGCCTGTTTAATGGTACAGTGGCGCCTTTAGCGCACGCCAGTGGTATTGCGGCATGGCTGGCATAGTTCGTGCATGCCGGTGGCGTGGTGCAGTAGCTGGCATAGTTTGTGCATGCTAGCGGCACGATGGTGTAAGTGGCGCCTGGCGTAGCCATGACTACTGAAATTTTGGAACGTTGGTGTTAGACTCAAACGTGGCGTGGCAACATCAATTTTAATGGCCACATTGATCCCCATGTTCTGTGGAACATTGTTTGGCTCGGTTGGCGCGGTAACTTTGCCTAAATTAGGGTTTGGCATGTCGAAACCCTAATTAGCATATATGGCATGTAGCATGCGGTAGGTGGCCGCGGCATGGCATTTTATACAAACGACGCCAGAGGAGCCATAGGTAGGCCACCATGTAGAAATGGCCACAGGAACAAATATTTCCACGAGTGCCCATGGTGTGGCGCTTTTTTTAGGGTTTCCTAAGTCTTGCGGCATGTTGGGGGCCCGAGGTGACATAGTTTTGGGCCACGATTAGAAATTAGGGTTTCATCCACCGTCATTTGAGCATGGCCGCGCCTAGGGTTCAGGCTAGAATAAAGTTCGTTGTGAAGCTGGTCATGCACAGAGAGTGGGTTGGAAAGTTTTGGCATGCTATCGCGGTAAGTGGCGCGTTTGGCATGCGCACTTGGCATGCCTGTTTGGCCCCGATTGGCATGCCATTTGGCATGTGCGCCTGGCATGCGCGTTTGGCATGCTGTTAGCATGTTGGCATGGTTTTGGGAATCAAACTTAGTATGGCGACCTCTTGACACAATTTCCACCTATTTTAAGGATGTGGCAGGTTTAGAGTAACATGATTGGTAAATGAAAGTAGGGAGCCGGTCAAGCATGGGCGTAGATACCCTTTTGGTGCACGTGGAAGGTTTAATGCAACCTGATTGGTTGATGGGAAATAGGTCCGGCAAGTATGGGCCCACCCACAACTCATTGGGAGTGTGGCAGGTTTAAAGCAACCTGATTGGCCGACAAAGGAATAAGGGTCGGTTGGGTAGCATGGGGCGTGTCCAAGTGGCGCCGTCTAGCCTATGGAATGGTGACGCTTCCCTCGTTGTTGCTCCTACTCCGCGGATCTGTTTATTCTTTGCTTTCTGACTGAGTATTTTGTGCAAGGGTCTTAACCTTGGTACTTGGAGGTCCGTGCTACTCTGCTGCGAGTGAACACAAATACGTCATGCCATACCAATATTAAGGGTACTTCCGGGGAACATAAGCACAAGAAAAGTACTCAGCAGGCTCCGGCATCTGTGAGTAATGCAGCTAGGAGCTTATACACTCATTAGACTCTATACTAGTGGAGAATTCATCTAGGAGCTTAAATTTCAATATAATAGCCCGTTCGGCTGGGAGAAATAGAATCCCAGGAATTCAATTATAGAGTAATCCAATTCTTGGAATTGGATTCCAAGGAATTTGATTCCAATCCAAAAATTTCATGTTCGGTAGAGATAATTCAATTAACTTTGTTATTATCCCGGAGTACAATTTCATTGCATCATTGGACTAATGTAATGGAAATCTATCATTTTGGAAGGAATTGGATTCCTAGGAATTGAAATTCCCAATTACAAAGAGTTCATTTGCCCCGTTCGGTTCAAGGAATTGGGCGCATTCCCTAAGAATTGGATTCTTAGGATTCTAATTATCACAACTGAACGGGATGTAATATGAAGAGGATGAATAGGCATTCATCAGATTTTGATATATTCTCCAAATTCCCTGCGGAATATAGACATATCAATATCTACTACATCTGATGTCGGGTCAGGTAGATAAACTTTTACAAATTTAACCCTGAACTAAAAACAACCATCAACATTAAGTCCCCTGCTTAGCTCGTAACAGTGGCATTGTTGCGGGGTAAGCATAAGATGGTGACATACAAGGATAAAAATCAAAGGGGAAAGTCATGAAGAGATTTCCAGGAAGAATTTGGCTAACATTTGGCAGGAGGCATGAGGAATCCGTGATCCTTGCATTGGTGGCTTGGCGTACTTCCGGCTTTGCCATAGGGTGTTGGCGTTGGCGCTGGAATTCTGGATACTGATCGGCAGAGATGGCGCTGCAACTTGGTCCGCGGATCGGTGGATGGCGCTAGCTGGCTAGGTCGCGGAACGTATGGAGATGGCATTTGGCTTCAGTCCGGGGAATGGTGTAAACTGGCTTCAGTCGAAGGAATGGTGGAAACTGTCTTAAGTCCTTGGAATGGTGGAAACTTCCTTCAGTCCATGGAATGGTGGAAACTGACTTCAGTCCATGGAATGATGGAAACTGGATTCAGTCCGTGGAATGGTGGAAACTGGATTCAGTCCATGGAATGGTGGAAATGGCACTTGGAAGGCTTGCTGGATGGATCACCGAATGCTGGAGCGTTGGCACTAACTTAACCATAGAGTGCTGGAGCCATGGAGAGTTGGCTTGACCACGGAGTGCTGGTACCGTGGAGCGTTGTAGGTTGAGTAACTGATGTTCCTCGTGCTGGCGCGTTGTTGGTTCGGTCACAGAGCGGAGATATTGGCACACTACTTGTTCAGCTATGGAGCATGAATGTGGTGCGCCTAGTCATCTATTCTCGTTCATGGAGCAATAAGGAATCTTTATTCTGTTCAAACTTTAGAAACTGTGTTCGTATGAAAAGGGGTATCGACCCTCTTCTGTTTTTGTTGTTCGTACGGCTTTGTGCTTTCATATGGAGCATATGTCTCCTCTTCGTCATTTGTTAGAGGTGCTAGAGAGAGCATTAATGGTAACAAAGCAATCTCCAATAGTTATAACCAACAGCAAAGCAAGCCAGGAGAACTCAAGGTAGGTGCTCTCGCATGTATCCACCCAACAGTACCATCGATCTTCTCCAGAATGTGTAATAAGGTTCTGACTCAAGAAAATTAGTATCTAACCTCTCTAGTGGATTTTAAAATTTACCAAACTCCATTGTGCTCTTGGGATGGATGGATGAAATAATGTCAGGGCTATTCTTGGAGATTGTGGTTGCGTTGTTGGTTCATCCTTAACTTTAGGTTATTTGGTACCTAGACTTTCTGATTGCGATGATTATATGTTGTGGATGCTTGTATGGTCGAAATATTCTGGAGCCATTGGGTGAAATAGATAAGTTGAGAGACGTTTCGTTGCCGATGTGCTGCTATCAAGTCTTTAAGGACTTCGTTCCAAGCGATATCCTTTGAACCATCTTCTGAATCTTGGACTATTGCATGGAAATGGATACAGTGAGCAGTCCCCAGTATACTTCTGTTAGATCCGATGGCGTGGCTGGATATGTGAATGTATCTCCGTGGCTTGCTTTTGGAGTCTCTGATGGTTGTCAGGATGGACTGCAATGAGAAGTCTCCAGTCGCACTCCTCTTTAGTTTATGAGGTTGTTTTCTCCGAGCGGGCTTTGGATCCGCCGCGGCCTTGTAAAGTGTTGCAGGCGCCTTCTAAACAGAGAGGTGATGATATTCTTACGCTATACCCTTGAAGAGTAGATGACCTTGTCGTGGTTATGACCTTTTGGTTGACCGTGTCTTTAGAGATTTGATAGTGAAGGGATTCCGTGTAGAGCCTCAGTCCCCAAGTGTGGTTTACATGTTTCTATCTTGTATGGTCGGTGGGTTGACCATGATAAAGATATCTCCATCTTGCATCCGTACTGGTGACTTTGTAGTAATTGTTGTTATGATGAAGCTCTGGCTGGTATCAACAAACGAGCGAGTAAACTGTCCACGACCACGAGCTTTCGGCAGTATGGATCAAAAGGTGGCCACGACTACAAACCCTGGATGGCTGCGATCACGATCCTTGACAGGGGGAGTGTGGCGGCTACGACACGATACTTGGTAGGAAGGAGTGGCTGCTATGACACGATTCTTGGCAGGAAGGAGTGGAGGCTACGGCAGAATCCTTGGCAAGGAGGAGTGGAGGCTACATGGGAGAATGTTGCGACTTCGGGAGCGAACGGTCAAGCGAAGCGGCTTCTGGAGTGAAACGTTGAAGCGGAGCGGCTTCTGGAGAAAAACGTTGAAAAGGCTCCTTCTGAGTTGTGGCCATGTCCGTATGAGTTTCGGTAATAACTTCCTGTCTCTCCATTAAATCGATAATGGTAATGCGAAGGTTGGTTTCTTCTAGATCCTCCAGTCTCTCGTCTTGACGAAGAAGTGGTGGCAGCTCTGGTGATGATTGGAGGAGGTCATGCTCGAAGAAATATTAGGATAACGGCGGCTCTGGCTCTGGTAATAAGAGGCGTCACGTCAGAGGGGATGCTTCCGGTTCCGCTGGTATTGGTAGTAGAAGATGTAACGCCATAGTGTTGGTCATTCCCTTTTTTGCTCTCGTCTGATACAACCACATACTCCATTCTCTTAGGAGTCTCTCTACAAAACTGGATTTCAGGTTGCAAATCTAAGTTTATTGTGTGACGCAATCCTGGCCGCGAGAAGTCCCTAGTCGTCCTTTATTGTCTGTATAACATCTTTATGCCGATCCGCGAAAAGATTGAGGACCTCCAGTCCCCAGGCGCAATTCACTGAATTTATATTTTCTTGGATGATGCGTTTCAGAGCATTGCATTCACTGGTAGGATGATTGACGAACCTGTGATAATAGCAATACTTGGGATTTGACATTTTTTCTTTAGTTGGTAGGCGCCTAACAGGAACTAGTTTGATGGCATCGTCTTGAATCCATACTTCCAGGAGTTCGATTACTTTCTCGATCGGGAACGGGAAGTTTGGAGCGGCATATCCAGTTTCTTGTTGTTGCACAGGAACCATAGCCGTGACCTTCTGGGTTGAAGCCATCTGATGCGCTGGTGCCACACGTTTGGGTTGTTGTTCCATTGCTGGAGTTTTTCTCTTTCTTTCTTCATTAGCGAGTAACTGGAGGATGGATATTTTATTAGAAAGACACCTGCTTTCCTGAACGTCTTTACGAGCTTCTTCATTCTGGAATGGTTCGGATCGACTGAGTAAAGCAGCAGCGGATCTCTTTGCAGCTTCTGATGCAATATGGGAATTGATATTTTCTAGGAAGGATGCACATGATGAAATCACCGTTTCATCACGAGGACTCTGATGAGACGTGATAAATCCCACGAGTCTTATTTCTGATCTTGAGGAAAAATATTTTGATCTTCATGAGCATACAAGTTAGCTTGGTGGATACCTTTCCATTCAGCGTGACCATAGGCTTCATCCTCCTCACTAGGAGTAGGAATATGAATCTTGGGAAAAGGACTACCATCATCAGCATTGATCCAAAATGAATGGTTGATAGCGTTTCCTACAGAATGAATACGCGTTGGTTTCTTTGACAGTTGATCCGTGAGCGCTTTCAAAAGCGTAAATACTCCATCCTGCGTCTTGACAATAGTAGCTTGATTCTCGACAATATCATTCAGGATTTTCGTCAAATCATGAATAATTGTTAAATATCGAGACTCCATAGCCTCGACAATGGTTTTGAATGAAAGAACGGATTCAGGGATAACATGTGGAGTATTTTCGGTGCTAGGAGAGGTAAAATTGGGATTGAGGGTTTCTGAAACATCCTAAGATCAACCATCTTGAGAAATTTAGGAAATTGAAAATGGGTTTGAATTTGGCCTAAGACCAACTGGGAAGAAAATGAAATTGAGAATTGAATTTGCAACCGAGAGATTTAATCTCCCGCTATGGTCGCCAATTGTTTGTGGGTGAAATTTTTTTCTGCTGGTTTTGGTAATTTTGTGTGTGTGGATGAGAAACGAGTCTAGACCTTAAACAATGTACTGAACGGGAGTACTTTTGATTCGTGAGATCAATCTGGATAAATCTTGCCTAAACCAAGAAATGGTCATTCCAGGCTTGCTTCGGTCACAAAGTGAAGGAGAAGGGTTGGTCTTAGGGAAGGAAGCGAAGAAAGTGTTGAGACCAGAATAGTTGATTCTGAAGGTATGGTTGTTTACAGCTTGTATCAGAAAGTAGAACTGGCTAGCAGAATGGAAAGCTATCAGGTGATTTCTGGATACTGTGTTGTTCTCTGACCAAAACTTGTCCTTTGGTGGAAATAGGGTGAAACCTATTTATACAAGTCGTAATAAAACGTACCCTGGTCTCGTAGGAAGTGGAAACGATTGAGTGGTGGAAGAGTAACGTGTAACGTATGGAATTATGCTTCCACAATGAAGGAGGTGGATCCGTTTACACCGTTACTAACCGCCCCGCGTTATGACAATTTCTTGTAATGGGCGTATTGCACGCTGAACGTTGTAAACCGCCATACCAATACCCTGATGAGCATCCCCCCAGTTTGTGACATGTTTAATGTGTCGAGTGTTTTCGTGGAAAACATGTAGCACTTTGATACGTGTGGCAAGTTAAAATCAAGAGGCTTGTCGCAGAAAAATAGCATGTGATGCTATTAGGCTCGTCTTGGCTGGTCTCCTAAGACTTACCACAAGTCATTCAGTTCGGTGGTGAACTTCGATGGCTGAGATCGCATCTCATGAGGAAGGGTAGTCGTCGATTATGGCTGCCTTGTGTTGGCGTCTGATAATGGTGCAGTGGCATTTTGGTGTACGCCAGTGGCAATGTGGCATGGCTCGTGCATGCCAGTGGCACGGTGTTGCAAGTGGCGCCTGGCGTAGCCATGGCCACTAGATTTAGGCGGCTTGTCACCTAAAACTTGCTACAATACTGCCAGCTCGGTAGCGGACTTGGATGGCTGAGATTGCATCTCATGAGGAATGGTAGCCGTTGATTATGGCTACCTTCTGTTGGCGCCTGATTATTGGTACAGTGGCGCCTTTAGCTCACGCCAGTGGTATTGCGCCATGGCTGGCATAGTTCTTGCACGCCAGTGGCGTGGTGCAGTGGCTGGCATAGTTTGTGCATGTTAGCGGCACGATGGTGTAAGTGGCGCCTAGCGTAGCCATGGCTATTAAAATTTTGGCACGTTGGTGTTGGACTCAAACGTGGCGTGGCAACATCAGTTTTAATAGCCACATTGATCCCCATGTTCTGTGGAACATTGTTTGGCTCGGTTGGCGCGGCAACTTTGCATAAATTAGGGTTTGGCATGTCGAAACCCTAATTAGCATATATGGCATGTAGCATGCGGTAGGTGACCGTGGCATGGCATTTTATACAAACGATGCCAGAGTCATGCCGAAGGAGCCATAGGTAGGCCACCATGCAGGGTTCAGGCTAGATTCGTTGTGAAGTTGGTCAGGCACGGACAGTGAGTTGGAAAGTTTTGGCATGCTATCGCGGTATGTGGCGCGTTTGGCATGCGCACTTGGCATGCCTGTTTGGACCCGATTGGCATGCCGTTTGGCATGTGCGCCTGGCATGCCGTTAGCATGTTGGCATGGTTTGGGGAAGCCAACTTAGTATGGCGACCTCTTGACACAATTTCCACCTCTTTTAATGATGTGGCAGGTTTAGAGTAACATGATTGGTCAATGAAAGTAGGGAGCCGGTCAAGCATGGGCGTAGCTAACCTTTTGGTGCACGTGGAAGGTTTAATGCGACCTGATTGGTTGATGGGGAATAGGGCCGGCGAGTATGGTCCCACCCACAACTCATTGGGAGTGTGGCAGGTTTAAAGCGACCTGATTGGCCGAAAAAGTAATAAGGGCCGGTTGGGTAGCATGGGGCGTGGCCAAGTGGCGCCGGCTAGCCTATGGCATGGCCACGCTTCCCTCGTTGTTGCTCCTACTCCGAGGCTTTGTTTATTCTTTGCTTTCTGACTAAGTATTTTGTGCAAGGGTCTTAACCTTGGTACTTGGAGGTCTGTGCTACTCTGCTGCGAGTGAACACAAATCCGTCATGCCATACCAATATTAAGGGTTCTGCCGGGGAACATAAGCACAAGAAAAGTACTCAGCAGGCTCCGGCATCTGTGAGTAATGCAACTAGGAGCTTATACACTCATTAGGATTTATACTAGTGGAAAATTCATCTAGGAGATTTGGTTTCAATATAATATGAAGAGAGACATGGGTACTCATAAGATTTTGATTTATTCTCCAAATTCCCTGCGGAATATAGACATATCAATGTCTACTACATCTGATGCCGGGTCAGGTAGATAGACTTTTAAAAATTTAGCCCTGAACTAAAAACCACCATCAACAACAGCGTGCGGTGTGCAACACGTCCATTACGAGAACGTGTCAGGAAAGACGGACGGTTATCAGTAATGAGAGTAGTGGGAGAACCTGTGATCAGTCATCCCTTATAACGGAAACACGATGATCACTACCTTCCACACAAACCCACTTCTCCACTACTTCACTTCCTCCACTTCCTAAGAGATCAGGGTGTGCTCAATGACTTGTATAAATAGATTTTCAATCTATTTCGAAAAACACATAGAACACAAGTGTTATCAACACAATAACCAGAAACTCTTTTCTGATACAAGTCATAAAACAACCACACCTTCATAATTCAACATTCTGATCTCAAACACCTTCTCCGCTTCCCTCCCTAAGATCAACCCTTCTCCTTTACCTTGTGACCGATATGAATCTGGATAGGACATTTCTTGGTTTAGGCCAGAGTCTTACAGATTGATTTCTCGAATCTAAAAGTACTCTCGTGCAGTACATTTGTTTAGGGTTTGAATTCGTTTCTCATCAACACACCCCAAACTTACCAAAACACAGCAGAACCAGTTTTTACCCTCAAACAGGTTTATTTATTTTATGTTATTTCTTTTGTTAGATTTTACTTTGGGTATTTTTGTTTTTGGTGTGCAGTATTGTTGGAATCTAAAAGTGGAAAGTTGGACTTGCCTAAAAAATTACAAAAAATCCAAGATTTTTATTTATTTTTGTTAGTTTTTATTTTCTTTAATTTTGGACTTGTATATATTGTTTGTTTATTTTTTTAGTATTTTATTTACATATAAAAAAAACACGTTGCACACACCAATTACATCGTCAGAATTACCGAATTTAGGAAACCTGTGGAAGAGTACGTTGAACCCGTGCCTTGGGCCTTACGGGAGTTACCAGCCAAAATTCCACAAGCCCCAGCCTCGTAACAGTAGGTATAGTTTGCTGAGGCAGCCCAAGCTTACCTAATTTAGTAAAACATGCATCTACATCTGCATGTGCACGATTTTCTTGCTGAACACTAATATTCTTGCTTATGTATGCGCCGTTGGAAATGGGTAGGAGATAGACTTGAGGATAAAGACCTTTTTAATTTGAGTCCAACCCATTACACAGATTTAGGTGGTACTTCTATTTTTTTCGAAATGGTTAAAGAAAATGATGATGAGGTCCCGGTAAAAACCCTTAGGGATCGTTTGAACCCGTCTAAAGTAGTGTGTGAGCCAGGTGTAGTTCTACCAGCTTCTACGGTCCAATTTGATATTATACCTGAGACTATTGGCATGCTTCGTACCTTTATGGGATTAGAGAATGAGAACTCGTATACCCACATAAGAAACTTTGAAATGATTTGTGACACAATGAACTATCCGAATGTCTCCAAAGATGTGCTTAGGTTACGTTTGTTTCACTTCTCTCTCGATGCGAAAGCCAAAGAGTGGTATCATTTTATTCCTTATATAACAATTACCACCTGGGATGGTCTTGTAGAGGTATTTGTTAAGAAATTTTACCCACACCATAAGACTGATGTTGTTCGGCAGTCTATCCAAACCTTTAAGCAGAAATTAGGTGAAAAACTTCATGATTATGTAGAAAGGTTTAATGAATTGTTATACTAGTGTCCAAATCACGGCTTTAAAAAGGCCCACATGGCCCAAATTTTATATGAGGGCCTTGATAGTGAAACCCGTATGCAGGTAGAAACAATTAGTGGTGGGGAATTCACCCATCAAGACCCAGATGAATGTTTTGACGAGTTCATCGAGTTAGCTGAGAAAACTAGGCAATGGGATTCAATGAGAGAACCATAAATACATAGAAATCTAGGGTGATATTCTTAGGCATCTAGAGGCCTTAGAAATGAATCAAGGGTCACACCATGCTAGATATGAAGATCAAGCCCATGCTCTTTATAATAACTCTAGGTTTGAAAACCGTCAGAGATTTGATCCATATTCTGAGACTTATAACCTTGGTTGGAGAGACCATCCTAATTTTTCATGGTCTAAGGGACCGAATAAAGGCCAGACTAATAATTCTCAGGCTCTCCCAGGGTTTGGCTATACTAAGAATTCGTTAGGACCAACACAATTTCAGAGCCTTTCAGATAAGAAGATCATGAGTTTAGAAGAGTCTCTAACCATCATATCTCATAACACTGCAGTATTTAAGCAATCTGTTGAGAAAGGTTTACAGGAAAACTCTCAGGCTAATTCCGAGCTAAAAACCCAGGTTAGTCTAATTGTCGAGTCTTTGCAAGAGAGAGAGAAAGGAAGGTTCCCCAGTCAACCACTACCCAATCCTAGAGGAATTCATGAAGTATCCGCTAGAGAGAATGATTTCAATCATGTGAACTCTATAACAACCCGTATGAGTGGTAAACGGTAGACAATAATGTATCCATGCCTAATAGTGGACATACTGTAGATCCACCTTTTAGTTCCCAGGAGGAACCACTAGCTAAAGATACTGACAAAGTTTCTAGTGATGCCAATGTGATTCCTTCTGATAGGTCTCATTTTGTGCCTAGAGCCCCATATCCTCAGTTGTTAGATCCAACAAAGAGAGAGTCGACTTTCAACGAAATAATGGAAATATTTAAGCAGGTAAACATTAACATCCCTTTACTAGAAGCAATTAGGCAAATGCTTGTTTATGCCAAATTCCTTAAGGATCTTTGTACAAGAAAGCGTAAGCTTAATGTCCATAAGAAAGCCTTTTCAGCTGGTCAGGTAAGTTCAATCCTTCTAAACCAAACAACCCCTAAGTATATAGACCCTGGATGCCCCACCATATCTTGTACAATTGGTAATCACATGGTTGATAAGGCATTACTTGACTTAGGAGCTAGTGTTAACTTACTCCCATATCATGTTTACAACCAGCTAGGTCTTGGTGAGTTGAAAATGACAAAAATGACACTACAATTAGCTGATAGGTCTGTCAAAGTCCCTCGTAGTGTCATAGAGGATGTACTGATTGAAGTTGATAAATTTATTTATCCAGTGGATTTTGTTGTTCTAGACACTCAACCTGTTCAGGACCCTAGTGCTCAAATACCGGTGATTTTAGGCCGCCCATTTTAGCCACATCTAATGCTATCATCAACTGTGGGACCGGACTTATGAACATATCCTTTGGTAATATGACCACTGAACTAAATGTCTTTAATGTTACTAGACAACCTTCTAATGATTTAGAGGAAGTGAATATGATTGGGACGACACTTTATTGGATGATTCTTTGGATGATTTTGATGAGATTCTCTTAAGTCAGTTGGGTTACCAAAATGTTGAACTAGAAGAAGCTCTCGAGTACTTTAAAGACTCTACAGACCCTGAAATTCAAGCCATAGTGCTAGGCCTTACGGAGAGTAGTGTTGACCCTAAGTTTGGGGGTAGTGATCTAGAAGAAGCTCTTGAGTATTTTAAAGACTCCGAGGATCCAGAAATTCAAGCAATAGTGCGAGGTTTGTCTTAGAATACTGATTACCCTAAGTTTGGGGGTATTGATGGTCAAGTATCCCCATTAGAAGTCCCTAACTTGGGAATCGAGCCTAGTGTGTCTTAGGTATTACTTGAGTCTCTTCCGACTCTGCAACCCGATCCTCCTGATACTGTCCAGGAGGAAATCCATCTATTAGAGACTTGTTGTTCGAATCAGTCTATTTGTCAAGACACTCATATGAAGCCTAAGTGGGCGCTACAGATAAACCCAGTTGTCTTGCAAGAAGTGTTGGGTCAGGTTTTGCTATATTTGTTTATTTATCTAATCCGGTGCAGTTGTCTCATAATTATGGCAGTTTTATTTAGTATTGTTGATCCACAGTTGTTTCGACTATTGATATATGATTTGAAAGGTAATTGTCCATTTTGTGGTATTTGACGTCTGGCCGAAGACTATAAATTTAGAACTTCTTGGGAGGTAACCCATGCTCATGCAACACCGTAATATCTTTCCTTAACTCTTTTGCTTCAAATTGTAACAGTTTATCCTTGTTCATGTTTTTAATTTTATCTTTAGAACATTGAGGACAATGTTAAATTTAAGTTTGGGGGTATGGGAGAAACTTTTTAGTTTCATTATTAAACTCCGGATCCTAGAAATTTATGCCTATTAAGGATGGCACTAACCAATCTAAGTGGATGGAAGCATCTTGGTTGTAGGAGTTGAGGAACCAATCTGAGTGGATGAAAACATCTAATAGAGTCTATTCATAAAAGTATATAGCTTAGGTGTTAGAAATAACATGGTAGTTTCACCATATCTCGTTGAGTCTTTTTCACCTTCTGTTTTTATTTTATTTTATTTTCTTAAAATATGTTTCTAGGTGATTTAGTGGGGCCCACATATTGAGTTGTTACCACTGCTAGGGTGAAAGAGAGTGATTAAGTTACTATAAAAAAAAAGACCAATCAGACCAAACGGAATAATTCTCAAAAATAAAAATTAACACTTGGATAGCAATATGTGTGTGTTCTCCCTGTCTCCGTCGCCTAAACAAGCGTGGAACGCAGGATACACGGGAATTACCATGTAATCTGCTGACAAGAATCATGCGCTTGGATCCATGTTGTTGAAAAAAATGTTTAAGTTAATGTTCAGTGAATATCGACCACTGGTTCCCTTGTATATGCCAGCTGAGTTGATCTAGAATTATGATTATGGACATTGGTTCCCTTGTATATGCCAGTTGTGTTTATATTAGTCAAACCAGTGTCTTAGTCCGTTAGGATAGGTTCATCTTGGCAATGGCCTTCAGACAGATATGCGAAACACCGTTCACCTTAGTCAACATCAAAACCAACTACGTTTTCTCTATTGCCATCTTCTTAATCTATTCATGTGATTTGTTGATTCCGGATATTTATGTCCATAGTGAGACTATCTGAGTAGATCTTTGTCACTTATATATGAATTTTAGTATGCTTGAGTGCAAACTCGTGTACACCAATTGGAATTTCGCATCAGGGTACTTCCTCCTGTAGTCAATGACAGTATGCCAACTAAGGAGGTTCTTTAGTACTATTCCAAGGTTCTGCGTAGATAGCTAGGGTCTGGAGTAAAGGTTTTGTGGGTATATCTCTGGTAAACCCTCCTAAGACTATAACTCGGCCACTAGGGCCACCTATGGGTTTAAAGGCTTGTTGCACATGCTAAGTACAATCGCGATGCCTGCGACAGTGAGTTATGATTTTATTTTCTAGATTAGATTTGCTCGGGACTAGCAAATAATAAGTTTGTGGGTATTTGATAGACGCATTTACGTGTCTATTTTGGTCTCAATTATACGTATTGTTAGTGCTCGATTTTGTATTTATTTTGGCTTTTTATGTCTTTGTAAGTGTTTTTGGAAAAATAAGCTTTTGCGGCGAAATTAGCTCGAAAAATAGCCTTTTGGACCCCCTGGAGAAAATCACTAAAAGCACCCGAAGATAAGGGAACCACTGGAATTACTAAAGACACCCCAGGTCAGCTGATAAGGGGCACTTCAACGTATAAGGGGTACCCACATGTTATCGGCACCCCAGCAGAGGATAGGGGCACCCATCTTCATCGTTCAAAGAAGATATTTGGCGGGAAAGCTGCTTCTCACCTGCGTAATTTACTTGACAAGATTTGAGTGAGACTTACCTGGATTTTCTCACGGATTTGATTTGGTCCGTCCCTGTTAACGTAACACAAGATTGGTAATGAGTTTAGGTTCGCAAAAATAGGAAAGAAAACCGAGAGGAAATAAAACAGGGAAAGCAAATATATCTCGGGTTTCTTAGTTTATATTTGGACGATATGTGAGGGCTAAGAGAGAATATATTCTCTGTAGATTTTCTACTATCAAGTTGGGAAAGAATTGACTACTCGTGTTGGTATTTTGAAATATACATTAACTGTATATGTCAGAGATAGTCATCATGGAAATATCGTTGTATTAGTGCGAATACAAATTTACTTGTTTGTTGAAATTCAAACCAGGGAAGTTGCCATTCAATTACAAGTGAAAAGTTTTGTCATTTGAATTTGCAGTTGTGACTGTTTGAGAAGACATGACTATCAGACGCATCTCTTCCAAGAGACACAAGTAATCTATAAATAGTCCTTGTGATGGGCAGTCCAAAAATATATACTTACTTACTGTTTCTCTTCTCATCATCTCTTATACTTTGGTGTTTTCTTCTTCTACAAATCTGAAAGTTCAGGTTGTTCATAGGTAGTGCAAATCCTTAGAACAACAAGTGAGTTTGGGTCCATTGTATCCTGGGGACAAATTTCCATTAACTCTTTTTGCACTCGCAATTGTTATTGGAAGAGCGGAAAATTTGTCTTAAAGATAGCGATACTAATCGTGCCTTAATTGGTTCCAAAGTTCTCATTTATCTTGCATATCCTTCCAACAATTTTAAGACAAATTTGTGCAACAATGGAGAACTTAGCAGCGACAGTACAATCGATTCAAGTAATGAACCAAGACCTAGTGCGTTTGGATCGCTTTGACGGCAGATTCTTTGTTCAATGGCAGCAGAAAATCAAGTTCTTTCTAACTACTCTGAAACTAGCCTATATTCTTGAAGACAATCTTCCACCGATTCCGCCCGAAAAGAACGATGACTCGGATGAAATAAAACGGAAAAGGGTAAAAAGAATTGAAGATGATTTTCTATGCAAAGGCCACATTCTCAATGCGTTGTTGACAAATCTCTACAATATATATCGGCAAACCGCTACAGCAAGGAAGTTATGGACAAAGTTGGAAAACAAATACAAAACAGAAGAGGTAAGTGCTCGTAAATTCTTGATAGATAATTATGTTCATTTCCGCATGAATGATGGAAAATCTGTCCTTTCCCAAGTGGATGAATTACAACTCCTTGTATATGAACTCACCATCGGAGGAGTTTCTGTAGCCGAAAAATTTGAAGTTGGAGTGATAATTGCAAAATTACCTCCGTCTTAGAATGATTATAAAAAGAAGCTTAAGCATCAGGAGAACAAATATTCTTTAGAGCAATTGCTGCGACATCTCAGAATTGGAGAGGAATCTAGAAATCGAGATCGCAATGTTGATAAAATATCAAATGAATTGTCTAAAGCCAACATTGTCGAAGGGGAGTCTAATGACAAACCTAAGACAAAGAATGGTTCTCCTAATTCCGATGGAGGCTCTAAGAGGAAAAGGAACGACACCAATGACGACAACAAGCAAGCCAAAAGGAAAGGTTGTTTCTTTTGTCTAAAACCCAGTCATATAATGAAGAACTGTCGACTTCACAAGAAATTTCTGAAGTCACAAGAAGTAAATATGACCGACGTCAAAACTGATTATGCTATAATGATTTCCGAAGTCAACCATGTTGATGTAGACGAAGGTTGGTGGTTAGATACTTGAGCAACAATTCATGTTGCAAAATCTCGTGACAGTTTTGCAACATACGAGAGTATCTCTGCCGGAAAAGAAGTGAAAATGGGAGACAACCGCCCTGCTAAGTTTGTCGGAATTGGTTCCGTGGAACTTCAGTTCACTTCAGGAAAATCAATAACTTTGAGAAATGTTCGCCATGTTCCAGAGATAGCCAAAAATCTTATTTCTGGCGATATATTGAACAAGGCTGGATTTAAACTGGTGTATGAGTCTAATAAATTTATTTTATCTAAAAATGGTGTTTTTGTTGGGAAGGGATATTCATGTAATGGAATGATTAAGCTTAATATTAATAAAGTTGTTTCTTCTGTTTACATGATCGACTCTTTAAATTTGTGGCACAATAGACTAGGGCATGTAAATTATCATTCTATTAAACGCATGAGTAAATTGGGCTTCATTCCTAAGTGTACTGGTGATACATCTGTGTGCAGATGTGAAATTTGCGCTCAAGCAAAGATAATTCGCAAACCATTTCATCCAGTACAACGTACTGCGGAACTGTTAGACCTTGTACATTCAGATGTGTGTGATCTTAAGAGTTTTGTTACTCGAGGAGGAAAGAAATACTTCATAACCTTCATTGATAATTGTTCAAGGTATGCTTATGTATGTTTGTTACATAGAAAAGAAAACTAAAGTGTTGAGAAGTGATCGTGGGGGAGAGTATTTTCCAACTGAATTCAGTGCTCACTGCGAGACTTATGGAATTCGACATGAAAAATCTGCTCCTTATACCCCACAACAAAACGGCATTGCCGAGAGGAAAAATCGAATACTAACTGAAATGGTTAATTCTCTCTTAATAAGTTCGAAACTACCTAATAACTTATAGGGAGAAGCAATACTATCAGCATGTCGTATTCTTAACAGAGTACCACATAAGAAAACCAACATAATATCGTATGAGTTATGGTTTAATAGGAAACCAAATTTGGGATACTTTAAAATCTGGGGTTGCCTTGCATATGTAAGAATACCGGATATTGAGATATCCAAATTGGGACCTAAAACTTATAAGTGTGCTTTTATTGGATACTGTAAGGATAGTAAGGCTTATAGATTCTTAAAACTTATAACGAATGAGATTATAGAATCAAGGGATGCTGAATTTTTTGAGCATATTTATGCTAAAGATAAACAAGAGTTATCTAATTTTGAATACAGTAATACAAATGAAGGTATTAGTGCTAGTGAGGAAACCTAGTATAGTAATGCAAATGATGGTATTACTGGTGAGGAAACTCAACATACTGATCCAATCCACGAGTTTCTAAAAGAGCTAGAACCACAAAATACTCTTTCGGATCAGATTTCTATCTATTTCTCGTTGAGGTAGATAGATACGAAATAAAAAAAAAGGAGGTTAAATTTGTGATGGTTATAGATGGAGATCCTAGTTCCTATGAAGAGGCAATGAATTTTCCAGATGCAGTTCTATGGAAAGAAGCAATTCAGGATGAACTGGATTCTATCATTTCAAACGGAACATGGGAATTAGTTGATTGTCCTCCTGGATCAAAACCCATAGGTTGCAAGCGGGTTTTTAAAAGGAAGTTGAATACTTATGGTTCAATCAATAGGTTTAAGGTCAGGCTAGTAGCCAAGGGCTTTAGAAAAAAGGAAGGCATTGATTTCTTTGATACATATGCACCGGTAGCACGAATTAGTTCAATTCGTTTATTGATATCTCTTGCATCAATTCACCGGTTACTGGTTCATCAAATGGATGTAAAAACAGCATTTTTGAATGGTGAATTAGAGGAAGAAATCTATATGGAACAACCAGAAGGGTTTGTGAAATCAGGCCATGAAAGTAAAGTTTATAAACTTCACAAATCTTTATACGGCCTAAAGCAAGCCCCTAAGCAGTGGCATGAGAAATTTGATGAGATAATATTGTCAAATGGGTTATGTATAAATAATGCAGACAAATGCATCTACAACAAATTTGATACTAATGGTGGTGTTATCATTTGCTTATACGTAGATGATATGTTAATTTTCGGAAAAAATCTGGAATATGTGAATGAAACTAAAAAGTTTCTTTCTGCTAAATTTGACATGAAGGATATGGGAGAAGCTGACATGATATTGAGTGTCAAGATTAAAAGGGATGGTGATAGTATTGCACTGTCACAGTCACATTACGTAGAAAACATCCTAAAGAAGTTTGGTCATTACAATCAAACACCTGTTTCAACTCCTTATGATCCTAATGTCAAATTAGTAAGAAATAATGGCAGATGCAAATCGCAACTAGACTACTCTAGAGTAATTGGTAGTTTAATGTATCTAACGCATTGTACAAGACCCGACATTGCATTTGTTGTTGGCATGCTAAGTAGATTTACTAGTAACCCAAGTCAAGAACATTGGGATGCTATAACTCGACTACTTAGGTACTTAAAAGGAACAGTTGATTATGTACTACATTATCAAGGTTACCCATCTGTTTTAGAAGGATATAGTGATGCTAGCTGGAACACTGATATGGAGTCTAAATCAACTACTGGATGGATCTTCACTCTTGGTGGTGGTGCTATCTCATGGGGATCCAAGAAACAAACATGCATATCTCACTCGATGATGGAATCCGAGTTTATTGCGTGTAAACACAATACTAGCAAGTAAACCAAGCGTACTGAGTCTAACTACTAGGACTAAACCTAAATTCACAGACCATAAAGCATTCGATGCTTATTAATGGAGATTCCATTATGGAAAAAGCCTACTCCGTCGATTAACGTGTATTGTGATAGTCAAGCGACTCCTGCTCGTGCAACGAGTAAGATTTATAATGAAAAGTCAAGACACATTGATCTTCGACACAATCACATTAAACAACTTTTAAGAGACGGAATTATTAGTTTAACATATGTTAGGTCTGTTGAAAACTTGGCAAATCCTTTGAAGAAAGGACTTTGCCGAGAGAAGATAAAGAAAACATCAAAAGGAATGGGACTAAGGTCTATAACTAATCAGTCACATTCGATGGAAACCCAATCTAGGTTTTGAAACATAGTCTAGATTCAATGGGACAAACAAATCGAAAATGTGACTACGGTGGAAATTTCTAGAACCGTGATAGTTTCATTCTTAGGTATTAGCATCTAGCAATTTTGAGTGCTTGTCAGTATTTGGAGGTTGAGTATTACATTCTTAATAAGCATATTGTGTTATGCAGAGATGTAGAAGACAAGAACATCTTTGGTAAGCTTACCTATATGAGTAAGGAGGTTTGGCCGCTTCCGATGAGATGCAGACCGTTCTCATAAACACTCATGAAACCGAGAATACGCACATGGCCATAAACGTGCGGACTTAAGAACATCGTATTTATGTTGGAAAAATATATACACAATGTGTCTGGCTAGTCACATAAATTTTGTGGTTCAAAACTACGGTTACCATAAAGTTGACAAAACTTTGATGCATTGGTACTAACTGGAAGTTCAAGTCTAACAGACACTTACCAGGTTATGTATTTGTTTCAGGAATTACCAAAATGTATATCTCAAAATGGGGGAGAATTGTTGGTATTTTGAAATATACATTAACTGTATATGTCAGAGATAGTCATCATGGAAATATCATTGTATTAGTGCGAATACAAATTCACCTGTTTGTTGAAATTCAAACCATGGCAGTTACCATTCAGTTACAAGTGAAAAGTTGTCATTTGAATTTGCAGTTGTGACTGTTTGAGAAGACATGACTATTGGACGCATCTCTTCCAAGAGACACAAGTAATCTATAAATAGTCCTTGTGATGGGCAGTCCAAAAATATATACTTACTTACTGTTTCTCTTCTCATCATCTCTTACACATTGTTGTTTTCTTCTTCTACAAATCTGAAAGTTCAGGTTGTTCATAGGTAGTGCAAATCCTTAGAACAACAACAAGTGAGTTTGGTTCCATTGTATCCTGGGGACAAATTTCCATTAACTATTTTTGAACTCGCAATCGTTATTGGAAGAGCGGCAAATTTTTCTTAAAGATAGCGATACTAATCGTTCCTTGGTTCCAAAGTTCTCATTTATCTTGCACATCCTTCCAACAACTCGGACTCTATAATACGTGTGATGAAGAGAAAATACAGGAAAAGAGGAGATCTCTGTATTCAGTTGGAAGAGGAAATAATGTGGAGAATTAGATGGAGAATATCTCCCTGAAGATTTGAATAAGTCAACTAGCGAGTTTGAAAGGCAACAGATGCATAAAAAAGGAAGCAAGGAGAAAAGAATCACCGGTAACTTACAGAGAAGAAAAATGAGTTATTACAAAGAGATTCTCGGGATTTGGAGGTTCTGGTGATGTATATAAAGGATGTTTGAGTCCGAGAGATGATTGTCGAGAGTTTGGGGGTGAATGCAGAGCTACAAGAGAGGCTGCAGAGAAGATCAGAAAGTTACAGAGTTTTTCTGCACTTTCAAGGAAGGAAGGAGGAAGAAGAACGTTAGACCTACAGAGTCTGTCGCAGAAGCAGTCGTATATTCAACTACAAAAGCCTTTTTGTCGTTTACGTCTGTACTTGTTTAAGATATTCAGCGACTACTGTTTTCCTTGCAAAAGGCTTTCTGTAACTACAGTTTATTCTCTTCAATAAAAACACCTTTTTGAGCCATGATTCATTATTTTGAGCGTGTTTTCACCATGCGGAGCTAAACCCCATCACTGGGATGACGGAGGAAGGCAATTCTCATCACTGTGGTAACTTTATTTAATTCTTTTTATGACTTTTGCATTAATATAAATTGAATTATGATTTTAAATTAATTAGTTGTCATTTAGTTTGATGGTTATGCTTAGCTTTAGTGTGTTGATAACTCATGCTTACCATTTAGAATTTATGTTTTATAAAATCTACCTTGGAAAAGGTTAAGAGTCGATAATTGTTGTTTTTGGAGCTATAGTTGTCTAAGAATTAATATTGAAACCATAGAATTAGAGTTTGGTGAAATCCTGATTCCCAGTAATCTCTCAATATTGTCATCATCCTTTGTTTTATTCACAAGATTAGTTTTATAATTTAAGTCTAAAATCAACTTCCCAAGTCCGAGAATCAAACCATTTTCTTACCACTGTAAAAACTTCCCCCTTTTCTCACAAGTGGGGGGTTTTGTTTTAGATTGTAAACAAAGTAAATAAAGCAATTGAAATTGAGTTGTAAGCAATAGGGAGAGAGATGATCGAGGAATCCTTCTTCGTCACTAAATATTCATCAAAGTAGTATATTCATCCATTCATCATTAATCATAGATTATCACCAACCGGAGATATCAGGTACACTTAGCTATCTCCAAAATCCCTTAAGCCACTGGACAACAGGTACGCTTAGTTGCCAGAGTCTATTCTTCTGAACCACCTTGAAGTACGCTTACAAGATATAATTCAGTCGAATGCTTTATGGTCTGTGAATTTAGGTTTAGTCCTAGTAGTTAGACTCAGTACGCTTGGTTTACTTGCTAGTATTGTGTTTACACGCAATTTCTTTATGGAATCCCTATGCAAGGTCTCACGTTCTCTACTTGTGTAAGAATTATTCAACAATTACGAATATCCTAACCCTTAATAGCATTAGATTGAGTTAACAAATATATTCAATTGACCACCTACTCAATCAATCATATTCATTCTTAATAATAAACACAAATGATAATCATATGAAGAAACCAAAACAGATTCATATACTAAATCAAATCATAAATAGTACTTAGAATTCATCCTCAATCAAGTATGGGTTTAGCTGCTCATGGATGTAGGAGCATCCATGTTATACAATTGATAAACTATAGAAGAAATCGTTACGATTGATGAGAACCGCTCTGAAACCCTAGCTCCGTTGTTGTCCTTTCTCTCCAAGCTTGCAAAATTGTGAAAAAGATGATCCTATTAATGTTTAGGAGGTCCTCTTATATAGTTTTCAAGATATCTAGGTATTATAATCCATCTGGGACCAAGTTTACTTGATTTGGAAGTCAAAATACGTCAAAAGGGACCCAATAGGCTTGTCTCAGTCGGCATTGTCGAATTCCCCAATGCAATACCGAAAGTTGGGGTTCAAAATACACCTTCTCTGCCTGAAATATGTCTACTTTCGGTATTGCTTTAGCAATGCCTAAAGTGGTGGTCTAAAGTACATCATCTCTGCCTGAAATATGGTTACTTTCGATATTGCTTTAGCAATGCCAAAAGTGGTGTTGTAGATTGTCATTTTTCGTCTCAATTATTTTGGCCGTAACTTCTTCGTCCGAACTGGAATGACCTCATTCTTTCGCCGTTCTCTTCATAATTGAATTATCTTCAACATGGTGATAAGAAATCCCGAATTCGGATGAGTTGAACTTGGTCTTCTAGTCCTTCTTATGATTTCGACCTTCTTTGCTCCTTTTCGTTGCACTTTTTCCACTTCTTTCGGCTTTAGACACTTGGATCTTTGGAGAACTTCACTTTATAGCTCTTTTGCAGCCTTTTCCATTGACTTTGAATGATTCACCTAAAAAAACAAATAAAATGGAAAACAAGGGTAATACAAGGATAATATGCAAGAAATCTAACTAAAACAAGCATGGAATAATCATTAAAATCAAGTGAATTATGCACTTATCAAATTCCCCCACGCTTAGCTTTTGCTAGTCCTCGAGCAAACTGCCTAAAGTACAACAACTCCATGTTGTCGAGGATACTGATGCATTTAGAAAATGCAACATGCCTTTAAACCCCTAGGTGTCCCTAGTGGACGAGTTATAGTCTCGTGAGGGCTTACGAGAGGTATACCCACAAAACCTACTCCAACTTCAAAGCGTTCCAGCTTCCCAAGCATCCAAAGAGCTATGAGGACATAGAGTTTCTTCATGTTAGTAATAAGAAGTTAGAAATACCAAAGAGCATATTCTCATTCTTAAATGTTGAGTGAGACGTAACCACACTATAATGAGAGAACGCGTGTTTGAGAGCGATCAATAAGCATTTCGCCTCGACTTCTGCCTCACTTAAAAGGATTTTATGATATTGCACTCAATAAGACGGCTTTTTTATGGGTCTCACATATGTGCAGGTAGGAATGAAGAGAGAAATCCTACACACGTTGAATGGTGGGAAGGAAACCTTCCGAATTATTTCTGGAGACCCTACAAGATCGTAGGAAATAAAATACTTTTTTTGATGATCTCTAAGAAATCAAATCAACCATTATAGCAAGAATGGGAGTACTTACCACCTTCACATCCGATCGCAGTGACGAAAGCACCACTCTCACAACATCCAATAGAAACGTCTTCCTTCCTTCGGCTCGTCTTCTTCATCTTCTTGGTCTTCGGTCTTCGATCTTCAACGATTGATGATAAACTCTTGAACTTCGTAAAACTTTGACAATTGTAACTCTTTTCGTCTATTCCTTGTTGCTTGAAACTTCCTTATAGATTTTTCTTCCTTCCCCACGGCCTTATTAAATAAATAAAAACAATATAACAAAAAAAATTCTTGTCTCATTTTTTCTTTTTTGAGGAGACAAGAAAAATAATACAAAAATAACAATGGAAATATCCATGGGTGAAGTACTTTACCGCTTGATTCTTCACAGCTTGTATTGTCTCGTATCATAAACTTCAATATCTCTCATCTTTTGATTTTCTTTGCTCTTGTACTTAAATACTCAATTTTGATATAGAATTCCGCTCCTTATTTGTAAGTCTTCAACATGTATATATAAATTCGCTCATTGTATATTTCTTTACTTGGATATGAAATTTTGCTCTTCCTTGTATTGTTGCTTGTAAACCTCAAACGTCCTCAACTTTCCTTGTAGATTTTGATGTCGCTTCCTTGTTGATGATGATGATGATGGTGTTTCTATGGACCTGTTGTTGGCGAGAGAGAGAATGGTGCTAAATTCAAATCAAACTACAAGAAGGTGGTTTTCGTCTATAGGCATCACCCTCATGATTGACAAAATTAGCACTCAAGAGATCAAAGAGTAGTGCTTTTATTGGTGGGAGGTTGGGTAGCTCACCATTCTACTCGGAATTAACGTACGGTGACACATACTCAAAAGAAATCTCTTTAGTCATATACAAAGAAATCTGGTCTGGTGCCTCTGTTAATATAAAAATAGGTAGTCTCCACTAATGATTGATCAGCAACTCTAATAATGCATTTCTACCTGCTCCTCATTTGCATCACCGGAATGATTAAATCCATTATTTAACACTCTAACAAGCAAGAAATCCAACGTAGTTCCCTAACACTTCCAAGTTCAGTTATGTCGGTCAGAATTCTCTATGTAACCATACCCAGAAGTATGCTAGTGACTCTAAAATCTCTACAAGTTGGAGGTTTTATGCAATTTTTTTGAAAAACTCTATATGCAAAATATCCAATCACTCCCTCACACTTAAACTTTACATTGTCTTCAATGTAATTGACTCATCCTAAGTAAAATCAAGGTGGGAAATCAAAATATGATATAAAAAACGAAGAAAAATAAATAAGATAAAGATAGAAATACAAAACTGATGGGTTGTCTCCCACGTAGCGCTTAGTTTAATATCCTCGGCCCGACTTGGCATTCTTCAAACTACTCCTCCAGAGGGAGTAAATCACTAAGTCCAATCACATCAACATTCTCCGTAGAGCAGTTTTCATAATAAGGCTTCAATCTATGGTCGTTGACTTTTGAAATTATTCCAGTTTTCATGATAGTAATCTCAACTGCACCATAAGGAAAAACATTAGTAACAACATATGGTCCAATCCATCCGGACCTTAGCTTACCAGGAAATAATCTAAGACTAGTATTGAATAAAATAAATTTTTGTCCCACAACAAAACTTTTCCAAGAAATCATCTTTTCATGGAAAAACTTTGTCTTTTCCTTGTAAATACGAGAACTCTCATAAGCATCATTACGTATCTCTTCTAGCTCATTAATTTGTAACTTTCTATGTTTCCCCGTATTATCATAATCCATGTTGCACATCTTTGTCTCCCAATAAGCCTTGTGCTCAAGTTCAACCGCATTATCATAATCCATGTTGCACATCTTTATCGCCCAATAAACCCCGGGAACAAATATATCCCCGGGGTTTTTCTGCATTTGCGGTTTCCTCGTTAACAAAACTTCTAGTGTCTGTGTTATTTCTTTTCTGCATCATATTTGTTTATATAATTGAAATATATATCCCAGGTTGTGCGTAGTTCAATCAATTGGTAAATCCAACCTTTGGTTGTTGATTGAAATTGATTGACACTTGAACATTGGTCTTTGGTACCGTTTAAGTTATTTCTCATATCAATCAGGCTCACAGATCTCTATCTGTTCTATTGCGGATTGTATTGATAAATTGAGATATAACTCTTGGATATATTTCCTTGATTGATTCTGACTGTCTAGTTGATTCTCGTGGAATTATATTGGAGTTAGTCCATACAGATTGTTGAACTAAATATTGAGTGTGGTTGTTAGACCCCCGCTTTTTCAATTTGGTATCAGAGCAGGCAAACACATTAAAGACCTTATAAGTCTGTGTTTGTATCAATCTGACTCTATGGACAAAAGCGATATCTCTATAAACGTACCGCTAGTCTTCGATGACTCGAATACTTATGGTGGAAAATTGGTATGGGTGCCTTTCTTCAAGCACGTGATTTTCAATCATGAGTTTATGTTGTTAATGCTATAATCCTCCAATAGTTACAGTAACTGTTGCAAAGGATATTGCTAGGTATGAGCCTGACGAGATTCTCGCTGCAAAGCAAAATTCTGACGTCTTAAATGCTATCATACATGCCATTACTCCAGATCTTCAGCACTATGTGACTATGTGCACTCGGTCTAAAGATGCTTGGGATATCTTAGAAACCATATTTGAAGGGAATACATCTGAAAAGGAAGCTAGGCTTCAAAACCTAAATTATGATTGGGAAAACCTTCATATGGCTGATGGAGATTCAAATGATGAGTTTAACCACAAAGTGCCTAAAATTGTTAATGCATCTTTTGCATTGGGGAAGACTATTCCTGAAAAGGACCTTGTGATGAAAACTCTCAGATCATTACCATCTAGATACGATTCTAAGAAACATGCCATCGTTGATAGAAATAACCTTGATACACTTTCCAGAAAATCACTCATTGGTAAGTTAAAAGTTATTGATCATGATCATAACACAGTCAGAACATCTGCGTTCAATGGTGTGACCAAAACAAGTAATTCTCCTAACTTGTCTTGGGATGATGAATCTTGTCCTAATCATATTGATCCTGACAGGTCATTTATTTTACAAAAGATCAAGGATATTGTGAGAAGAAGCAAAAGATATGATGAACATTTCTCTCTCTATGATGCTTCAGATGATTCAATATAAGAAAAATCATGTCAGTTGGTCAATTCGCATACTTCCGATGTTTGCACTGAAATTTCAGCTCTCAAGCAGAAACTTCTACTAACTTGAATTCTGATTCAGAATGCGAGTTTGACACTGATATTTTTGAATTCTTGGATAAAAATAAAGAAATTCACTAAGAAAATCTTCAATTTAAGATGAGGTTTGAGAAACTTGAATCATACTCTTAAGTGTGACCTACAAAGGTTGTCTGGAAACTCTGAAAAGTTTTCAGCAATGTTATTTGGTCAAAAGTCTTTTGGAAACACAAATGGTTTAGGGTTCAAAAGCAAGACTGTGAGCACAAACAACTCTTTTGTTCTGCCGGTTCTGGAATAATGGACGTTAAAAGTTATGATAAACAAGAGTCAATTCAGAAAGAAAAAAAACGAAAATTCGTCTTTGAATTTTTTGTGTTTTTTTGAAATGTGAATCATGTTTAAAGTAAGTATTGGAAATTCAAGAAGAACAACAAACGAATGTCCAAACTTCAGAATGACATGCTAAGGATGAATCTGGCTTTGGGTAACAAACAGGGAACTCCTGAAGACAAGAAGAAGTCTAAGAGAACCAGAGGTAAGATATATATTTATACAACAAACCTTGATAAGTCACCAGGTGACACAAGATGTGAGCATTCTGCTCACTCCATCACTATATAATTATAGTGATGTATGCATCCTCATTATTAACTTGAGAGTATGAGGATTGCATCAAGGTTTCTCAAGTCTTTTATAGTTATTAATTTCATATCCTCGGTTTTTTTTTTAGGTTTATATAAGTTAAGATTTGTAATTGAATATTTTCTTATCAAATGGATCGTGAACCGTGAAGACCTTTTCAAAGTTTTTTAGGGTTTACTTATCTAGTGCTCTATTTATATTCATTTGTGATCAAAACGCCCTTCACTCTTTTTATTTAAAAGATTACAGTATCATGGCTCCTGTAACTAGAGGTACCACAAAAAGGGATGCAGTAGAAGCAGTTAATGTGTATCTTTGTGAAGGAATCTAATCCTCAAGGAAGAACAAGGAGAAGTCTACAAACGATGAAAAATGTTCCTCCTCTAAATGCTTTTTGTCTATTTGTCAAAATGATAATAACTTTAGGGCTATGGTAAAGGATTTCATCAACAAAAGAAATGATTTAAAAGCTCAAATCATGTTCTCTTTGGAAAAGATGGCTCACTATGAACAAATGTTATCTCTGACAAAGAACACCTTGTGTGAACTGAAAAGAGAACTAAGTGAGTTAACTGATATTTTTAAAGATCTGGAGGAATTAAATGATCCCATAATCAATGGGTTTTCTGATAATGAGAAGGAATTCTCTGTAGATGCTCCGAGAAATCTCTACAATGTCTAGGAAACTTCTTATGAGAATTTATTATTGTGTTTTACGAAGGATAACTAGGGTTTGGAATAGCAAATATTGTGATTACACATAGCTATTGCCAATGATTTTTATCTTGCAATGTTTTAGATTTATTTATTTAAATTCTAAGTTATTTGAAAGATGATTTTGCAGTATTAATCTTTATGGTTTTATATATCGCAAAAATATTATGGAATATGTGTGTTTACATCCGTGAACTATGATTATCTCATATTCCAAAATTTAAGTCTATTATGTGTTTATGCAAATATTGATAAAAGATAGAATGAATTTTTGAATATTCCGCATTGTTGATCTTTCCCTGATCCACTTCTATGTGAAAGCATTGTATGGCTCCGTAAGTTTTCTTATGTTGAGTGATTTCGATTAAATTAATCATTAAGGTTCTCTTGTAGTCAATTTATTCGAGTTTTCTAAATACAAATTCATGTTTCATATAATTTGTTAATGTCCAAAGAAATCCTTCTTTTCTCGTAAAAGTAAGGTCGCTCTTGTTGTTCTTTCGGGAATGACATTTTATTGGGGAGAGTTCTTAATTGAACTTGTGCTTAATTTCCAAATCTATGTGGGGAGTGCGGCTGTGGAATATTGTAGGAGTTATCTCGTATCTTTATAAACTC
The DNA here is from genome assembly GCF_003573695.1 of Papaver somniferum. NCBI lineage: Eukaryota > Viridiplantae > Streptophyta > Magnoliopsida > Ranunculales > Papaveraceae > Papaver > Papaver somniferum. The sequence goes on along the minus strand of NW_020622934.1, from coordinate 18,992,192 downwards.
CTTGACGAATACACTAAGTTTCAACTATGTGAAATCATCGAAACCAAGTTGATATGTTTTCTTTCAGTCATGAATAATCTCATTGAGAATTTCATTATGATCCTGTTAGTTTTCGTACCTTTTCCAATTCATATCGACAAAAAAAGGGAGAATTATTTTGTAGTTCACACTACATACATATGTGTTGATGGTGGTTTTTAGCTTAGGGTTAAAGTTATAAAATCTTGCATCTGATGTGACGTCACTCTGCAAGGAAACAGAGCCATTGAGTGCCAACCTCTCCACTGGCATACTTATTGATCCATTCAATATATCTACTTGAAATTTACCCAGACTGGCGGATGTAGCAACCATCCCAAATACTCTGTAAATTTCGGCACTTCGCCTACGTAAGACTCACTGAGTACTTTTCATGTGTTATGTTCCCCGGCAGAACCCTTAATATCGGTATGGCATGAAGGATTTATGTACACTCGCAGCAGAGTACCACGGATCTCCAAGTATCAAAGTTAAGGCCATTGCACGAAATGCTCAGACAGAAAACACATTTCACTCTGTAAAAAAAAGAATTTTGTGACAACACACAAAATCCAATCGATAATTGTGATAACTCACAAAAAACTCATCAACCTCACTAATTTGCAGAAATTAGGGTTTTGCGCCCTGCGCAGTATATTAGACCCCATTGGTCAAAATTACGCTTAAGCAACTAAGCAATTGATCCGCCGCGGATTAATAGGTTCAGAGTCTTGCCAAAAATCAGAAAACAAAGAGTAATTGAGCCGTGGAGAAGGAGCAAAAGCGTGGCCATGCCATAGGCCAGCCGGCGCCACGCCCCCATTTTACCTATACCTTCCCTACTCCTTTGTCGACCAATCAGGTCGCCTTAAATCTGCCACGCTCCCATAAGTCGTGGATGGGACCATACTTGTTGTCCCTACTTCTCATCGACCAATCAGGTCGCATTAAACCTTCCACGCGCACTGAAAAAGTAGCCACACCCATACTTGGTCGGATCCCTACTCCCATCGACCAATCAGGTTGCTCTAAACCTGCCACAGCCTTAAAAGGGTTGGAAATTGTGTCAAGAGGTCGCCATACCGAGTTGGCTTCCCAAAACCATGCTCACATGCTAACGACATGCCATACATGCCAAAACGCGCATACCAGGCGCACATGGCAAACGGCATGCCAAACAGGCCAAACGCACATGCCAGGCGCACATGCCAAACGGCATGCCAAACAAGCCAGACACGCATGCCAGGCGCACACGCCAAACGGCATGCCAAACAGGCCAGACGCGCATACCAGGCGCACATGCCAAAACGGCATGCCAAACAGGCCAAACGCGCATGCCAGGCGCACATGCCAATCGGCATGTCAAACAGGCCAGACGCGCATGCCAAGCACACATGCCAAACGCACCACTTACCGCGACAGCATGCCAAAAAATTGACATCCCACTGTCCGTGGGTGACCACCTTCATAAATGGACTTCAATTTGGCTAACCTGAACCCTAGGCACGGCCATGCTCTAGTGGCAATGGATAAAACCCTAACTTTTAATCGTGGCACAAAAATATGCCACCTTGGGCCCACAACATGCCACCTAGCGCATGCGGCATGCCATATGTGCTAATTATGGTTTTGGCATGCCAAACCCTAATTTAGACGAAGTTTCCAGGCGCCAACGGAAGGTAGCCATAATCAACGGCTACCCTTCCTCATGAGATGCGATCTCATCCATCCAAATTGGCCACCGACCTAACAGGCTTGTGGAAACTTTTTGGCGACCAGCCGCCAAAATCCAGTGTCCATGGCTACGCCAGGCGCCACTTACGCAATCGTGCCACTGGCATGCACGAGCCATGCCAGCCATGCTGCAATGCCACCGGCGCGCGTTCAAGGCGCCATTGCGCCATCGCCAAGCGCTAACAGAAGGTAGCCAAAATCAACGGCTGCCCTTCCTCATGAGATGGAATCTCAGCCATCCAAGTTCGTCAACAAACTGGCAGACTTGTGGCAACTTTCAAGCGACCGACCGCCTAAATCCAGCGGCCATGGCTACGTCAGGCGCCAGTTGCACAACCGTGCCACTGGCATGCACGAGACATGCCAGCCATGCCACGATGCCACGGGCGCGCGTTCAAAGCGCCATTATTCCATCATCAGGCGCCAACAGAAGGTAGCCGTAATCAACGGCTACCCTTCCTCATGAGATGCAATCTCAGCCATCCAAGTTCTCCACCAAACTGGCAGACTGGTGGCAAGTTTCATACGACCAGTCAAGACGATCCTAACAACATCACATGTTATTTTCCTGCGGCAAGTCTCTTGATTTTGGCTCGCCACACGTAGCAAAGTGCTACATGTTTTCCACATAAAACACTCGAGACATCAAACATGTCACAAACTGTGGGATACTCATCGGGGTATTGGTCTGGCGGTTTACAGCGTGCGGTGTGCAATACGCCCGTTACAAGAAAGTGTCATAAAGCGGGGCGGTTAGTAATGGCGAAGCACCCACACTTCTAGAATCAACTATTCTGTCCACAACACTTTCTTCGCTTCCCTCCCTAAGACCAACCCTTCTCCTTCACTTTGTGACTGAAGCAAACCTGGAACGACCATTTCATGGTTTAGGCCAGGGTTGTACAGATTGATATCTCGAATCAAAAGTACTCCCATGCATTACATTATTTTGGGTTTAGATTCGTTTCTCACCGGCACTCACACGAAATTACTGAAATCAGCAGAAACGGTTTTCACCCACAAACAATTGCCGACCACAGTGGGAGATTAATCTCTCGGTTACAATATAAACTTCCAATTCCCAATTTCATTTTTTTCAACCCCGATCTCAAGATGGTAGAACTCAGGTCCGGATCAGCAACAAACCCTGAGAACACTAGCACTGAAATCATCCCCGGTATTAACGCTCCTTCCAGTGGCATTAATACGACACCTTCCAACACCAGCGGCGCGGAAAATGTACCTTCAGGTGTTACACCTCCGATCACCAGAGCCGGAGCTGCTTCCGCCACCCTCAACGTTTCTTCAAGTGTGACAGCTCCAACCGTCACCAGAGTCGCTGCTACTCCACCATCAGGACGAGAGACTGGAAGATCCAGAAGAATCCGATCTCTTCTTACCACTGTTGATTTGATGGAAAGACAAAAGGTTCTCGTAAGGCTCAGACAGACATGGATACAACTCATAAAGAGATACCTATTTTCCTCAAGACACTAACAGAGCGGCTACCAAAAGAGTCACGTCAACCCAGATGGAGCTGACAAGGAATACTTTTATCATCCAGCGCAGACACTTCAGCAGGAAGCACGTTTATATATGAAGAGGCTCGCGTTGCTCTTTAAATCCCAGCAGAAAGGAATCAGCAATCCAATTTCATCACACGTGAAGATCAGGAATGACTTCTCCAAAATCGAGGCAAAGAAAATCAGCAACCCTCTTGAGTTCACAGATACCCTCTTCCCGTCTGCATGATTTCTGGAGACTTCGCCCACAAAATCGTGCAATCTACGATGAAACATTTATGTGAAATTCTGTATTTTCTCCAAGGCGCAGCATCAAGACATATTTGAATCCCTCAACCGCACTACATCAGGAAAACAGTTGTTTCCAGCCAGGGAAGCCGTTCCCAAACCCCAACCTCTAAAGGAAAGCACGATTGATAGATGGAACTGGGGACTCTCAACCACTGTTTACTTGAAGGATATCCAGTTTGACAGCACGCTGATTGACGCGGCCTCCGACTTCAACATTGTAACCGTCGAGGCTCTGAGAGTTGCAAGGGAAAATCAAATAGAAGAAGCGTATTTTTTCCCATGGGGAGAAAAACACGACTTGCCGACCAGCACTATTTGTGTCGTCTTCCCATATGCCATATCGTATCAAGTCGTTTTCTAGGTCAAGGGTTAATAGCGCCCTTACTGGAGTTTTCTCCAGCAGTCGCTTAGACGTTTCCCTCCAAGATACGATTCAACGTTCTCTCTAGAATTCGATCTGCTTCAGTGTTCGTTCCAGCAGCCACTCCACTTCAGCGTTCTTTCCATAAGCTGCTCCAGGATCCGAAGCCGAAGCTTCAGCGTTTTGCTCCATAAGCTTCAACGTTCTCTCCAAGAGCCGAAGCCGCTTCAACGCCTTTTTCCTGCCAAAAATCGTGTCGTAGCCGCCACACTCCTTCCTTTCAGGGATCGTGATCACAGCCATCCAAGGTTCGTAGTTGTGGCCATATTTTGATCCATCTCGCCAAACCCCGTGGTCATGGAAAGTTTACTCGCTTACGCATCCAGCTAATCTCTTTTCTTCCATGGACGCCCATGCAATTCCAACCAACCTATTTTGGTTCCCACGACGATGTAGTCCCTTCTGATCACATCTTCTGCCAAGAACTTTTGTTGCTCATTTGTCGATACCATCCAGAGCTTTACCATAGCAACAACCACTACAAAGGTAATCCATACTTCTCCATATTATAGTTTCACGTGGAAGAAGTAATAGAGTCGCCAGTACGGATGCAAGATGATATCTTTATCATGGTCAACTCACCGACCATACAAGATGGAAATATGTAAACCACACTTGGGTACTGAGGCTCTACATGGGATCCCTTCACTGTCAAAGTTCAGAAGACACGGTCAACCAAAAAGTCATGGCCACGACAAGGTCATCCACCCTTCAAAGGTGTAACGTAAGAATATCATCACCTCTCTGTCTAGAAGGCGCCTGCAACACTTTACGAGGCCGCGGAGGATCCCAAGACTACTCAGTGAAAGCAACTTCAGTAACCAAAGAGAAGTGCGACTAGGGACTGCTCATCACGGTCTATCCCCGGCAACAATCAAGCATTCATGAGATAACTCCAGGGACGCGGCTGAAATATTTTTCATGAAAATACAGATGGATCCACAATTAACGACATAACTCTCTCACTTCTACCTCTTCATTATCCGGAATGTTTCGTCCATGTGATATTCCAAGCATCCCAGCATCACATCCAGAGGAGTATGATAAGATTATCAAATCCATAGGCATGGATTCAAGGCGACGCAATTAAATTAGGCTACAATTGGGGACTGAAGCCTCCTTCATGTTTAGAAGCTTAAACACAGTCACCACCTTACCAGTGAATGCAGCAGAAGCACATCTTCCACGAGAAAATAGGCTTAGGATAATTACACATGGGGAATACCAGAATGGGATGCCTTCACTTTCCTCAACCAGGTTATTTCCGATTTCAACATCGTCACTGTCGAAGTTTTACGATCCGCAAGAATTTATCAACATGAAGTCGTACACGTGCATCAAAAGCCCCAAAAGCACGCCACAGAGATACATTCACATATCCAGCCACGCCATCAAATCTAACAGAAGTATAACTGGGGACTGCTCACCGCATCCCATTCCATACAATAATCTAAGACCCAGAAGATGGTTCAAAGGATGTTGCTTGGAATGAAGTCCTGGTAGCAGCACATCGGCGACAGAGCGCCTCTCAACTCATCTATTTCGCGCCCAATGGTTCCAGAAGATTTTGGCCAACAACGCAACCACAATCTCCAAGATTAGCCCTGAGATGATCATTGGCGAGCATGTATTTCATCCATCCATCCCAAGAGTGTAATGGAGTTTGGTAAATTTTAAAATCCATTGGAGAGGTTAGATACTCATTCTTCTGGAGCTAGAACCTTAGTACACATTCTGGAGAAGATCGATGGTACTGTTGGGTGGCTACATGCAAGAGCAACTACCTTGAGTTCTCCTAGTTCGCCTTGTTGCTGCTTATAACTATTGAAGATTGCTTTGTTGTCGTTAATGCTCGCTCTACCACCGCTAACAAACGATGAAGAGGATTCAGACGCTGCAGACAAAAGCACAGAGCCGGACGAGCAACAAAAAACAGAAGAGGGTCGATGCCCCTTTTCATACGAACAGAGTTTCTAAGGTTTGAATAGAAGAAGGATTCCCCCTTGCTCCATGAACGATAATAGATTACTGGGGGAACCACACTCATGCTCCATAGCCAAACAAGACGTGTGATAATATCTACGCTCCGTGGCTCCAGCACTCCATGGTCAAGCCAGCTCCAACGCCCCGAGCGTCAGCATCAATAGTCTGTGGCCAAAATTGCAGCGCCATCATCAAGTGTTCTGCGTCCAAAGTTGCAACGCCATTTCCACCATTCCACGGAATGAAGCCATTTTCCACCATTCTACGGACTGAAGCCAGTTTCCACCATTCTATAGACTGAAGCCAGTTTCCACCATTCTACGGACTGAAGCCATTTTCCACCATTCCACGGACTGAAGCCAGTTTCCACCATTCCACGGACTGAAGCCAATTTCCGCCAGCCCAAAGCAACGCCATCTTAGCCGTTCAAAGCAGCAGCATCTTCACCAACCAAACCGGCACCATCTTAGTCGTTCAAAGCAGCGCCATCTTCTCTGCTCCACAGTGATAGACACATTTTTGTGTCTACGTTGTCCTTAATTTCATGTATTGTTGGTACTCGATTTTTTGTACTTATTATGGTATTTTATGTGTTTTTAGGTATTTTTGGAAATAAACATTCTTGGAAAAATCGGCTCGAAAAGTCGTCTAAAGCACCGGAAGGAACGTGTTATTCAGACTCTCACTTGTGGATAAGGGGCGCCAAAATGATAGGGGGTACCCAAAGGATATTTGCACCCAAGCAGCTGATCAGAGACACCCCTCATGGCATCTGCTATTCGCACCCCAGGACCGGATAGGAGGCACCCATCTTCTTCTTCACGGGAAAGATATTTGGCGGGAAAAGAAATCTCAACTGTGTAAGATTCTGGTCATGATATTATGGGGATATTTGTGTCTTTAAGACATGATTATCTTCTTATCATGAGTTTAGAAGAGTCTCTTGCCTTGTTAACTCGAAACACTTTAGAATTTCAGCAATCGTTTGCACAAGGATTAGATGAAAATAAAAAGATGATACAAGCTAACTCTCAGGCTATTTCCGAGTTGAAAACCCAGGTTAGTCAGATAAACGAGACATTGAGAGAAAAAGGAAAGTTTCCTAGTCAACCACAACCCAACCCTAGGGGAGTCCATCAAATATCTTTAGCTGGTGAGAAATCATCAAACCATATGAACTCGATAACAACCCTTAGAAGTGGTAAAACGGTAGACAATAAGGTAGCTATGCCTAGTGGACATACTGTAGTTCTACCTTCTACTTCCCAAGAGGAGCCCGTAGACAAGGAAACTGAAACAGTCTCTAAGGATTCCCAAGAAATTCCTGATAGGTCTACCTTTGTGCCTAGAGCCACATATCCACATTTGTTAGCCCCAACAAAGAAGGAGTCGACTTTCAACGAGATAATGGAAACATTTAAGCAGGTGAACATCAGCATTCCGCTATTAGAAGCAATTAGACAGATGCCTGCTTATGCCAAGTTCCTTAAAGATCTTTGTACACGAAAGTGTAAGCTTAATGTCCATAAGAAAGCTTTTTTAGCTGGTCAGGTAAGTTCCATTCTTATGAACCAAACACCCCCTAAGTATAAGGATCCTGGATTCCCCACCATATGTTGTGCGATTGGTAATCACATGGTCAATAAAGCTTTACTTGACTTAGGAGCTAGTGTTAACTTACTCCCGCATCATGTATACACTCAGCTAGGTCTTGGTAAGTTGAAACCGACTAAAATGACACTACAATTAGATGATAGGTCTGTCAAAGTCCCTCGTGGTGTCATAGAGGATGTTCTGATTGAGTTTGATAAGTTTATATCCTGTGGATTTCGTTGTTCTAGACACCCAGCCTGTTCAAGACCCAAGTCGTCAAATCCCAGTGATTTTAGGTCGCCCATTTTTAGCCACAGCTAACGTTGTCATCAACTGTAGGACTGGGCTTATGAACATATCCTTTGGTAATATGACCACTGAACTAAATGTCTTTAATGTTACTAGACAACCTTCTGAGAATGATGATTTAGAAGAAGTGAATATGATTAGCACTTTAGTTCAGGATTTGGTTTAGGATAATTGGCTTGACACTTTACTGGTAGATTCTTTAGATGATTTTGAGGAAACCATTATCTTAGATCAGATATGTGATCAATCTTTAGAAGAAGCTCTTGAGTATTTTAAAGATTCTATGGACCCAGAAATTCAGGCAATAGTTTTAGGTTTTTCTGAGAATAATGATGACCCTAAGTTTGGGGGTAGAGAACTAGAAGAATCTCTTGAGTATTTTAAGGACTGAAGATCCGGAAATTCAAGAAATAGTTAGAGGTTTGTCTGTGAACCCTAATTTCGGGGGTAGTGATAGTTCTTGTGATTGTATCGTATCCCTAATTAGAGTTCCTAACTTGGGACTCGAGCCTTGTACATCAGTGATATTACTTGAGTCTTTTCATACTCCGCAACCCGATCCTCCTGATACTGTCCAGGAGGTAACCCAGGTATTAGAGACCCTTTTTTCGGATGAATCTATTTATCGAGACACACATAAGAAGTTCAATTACACGCCGCAGATAAACCCAGTTATCTTGACAGAAACCTTAGATGAGGACGTGCTCTTTCTTTTCATTTTTCTGAATCAGTGCAGTTGTCTCATACTGGTGTCAGCTCTATTTGGTCTTATGGACCCACAATTGTTTCGACTATTGATATATGACTTTGGAAGGTGACAATCCTTTTTGAGGTATTTGATGTCTAGCTAAAGACTTTAAATTTAGCATTTCCTGGGAGGTACTCATGCTTACGGTAATATCCTTCCTTATTTCTTTTTCCATCCATCAAGTGATAACAGTTTCTTATTGTTCATGCTTTTAATTCCATCTTTAGAACATTGAGGACAATGTTAGATTTAAGTTTGGGGGTGGGGAAGAAACTTTTTGTTAGCTCTTAGCTGCAACAAATAAACTCCAGGGCCTAGAAATTTATACTTATTAAGGTTGGAACTAACCAATCTAAGTGGATGGGAACATCTTGGTTGTAGGAGTTGAGGAACCAATCTGATTAGATGGAAACATCTAAAGAGTCTATTCATAAAAGCACAGAGCTCAGGTGTTAGAATTAAAAAAAACATGGTAGTTTCGCCATATCTCGTTGAATCCTAATCCTTCTGTTTTTATTTTTTAAGCGATTTGGTGGGGCACACGATTCGAGTTGTTACCTTTGCTAGGGTGGAATAGAGTGATTGAGATACCAACAAAAAGAAAAAAAAAAGAAAAAAAAAGAAGAAGAAGAGAGACCAGACCATTAGACCAACCGGAATAAATTCAATAAAGTCGACCACTGGTGCCCTTGTATATGCCAGTTGTGTTGACCTAGAGTTAGGTTTATCGACCACTGGTCCCCTTGTATATGCCAGATGTGTTGATATTAGTCATACCGGTATCTCAGTCCATTAGGATAGGTTCACCTTGGCAGAGGCCTTCAGACAGATATGGGAAACACCGTTCACTTTTAACCATCTCTTTATCCATCTTCTTAATCTTTCCATGTGATTGGTTGACTCCGGTCATGATGTACAGAAACTATCTGAGTAGAGCTCTGTCACTTATATATGAATTTTAGTATGCTGAGTGCAAACTCTTGTACAACAATTGGAATTTCGCATCAGGGTACTTCCTCCTATAGTCAATGATTGTATGCAACCAAGGAGATTCTTTAGTGCCTTCCAAGGTTCTGCGTAGATAGTTAGGGTCTGGAGTAAAGGTTTTGTGGGTACACCTCTGGTAAACCCTCCAGAGACAATACTCCGCCACTAGGGCCACCTAGCGGTTTAACGGCTTGCTGCACGTGCTAAGTGTAGTCATTTTTATTTTCTAGATTTTCTCGAGGACTAGAAAATAATAAGTTTGAGGGTATTTGATAGACACATTTTTGTGTCTACGTTGTCCTTAATTTCATGTATTGTTGGTACTCGATTTTTTGTACTTATTATGGTATTTTATGTGTTTTTAGGTATTTTTGGAAATAAACATTCTTGGAAAAATCGGCTCGAAAAGTCATCTAAAGCACAGGAAAGAACGTGCTATTCTGACTCTCACTTGTGGATAAGGGGCGCCCAAATGATAAGGGGTACCCAAAGGATATTTGCACCCAAGCAGCTGATCAGAGACACCCCTCATGGCATCTGCTATTCGCACCCCAGGACCGGATAGGAGGCACCCATCTTCTTCTTCACGGGAAAGATATTTGGCGGGAAAAGAAATCTCAACTATGTGAGATTCTGGTCATGATATTATGGGGATATTTGTGTCTTTAAGACATGATTATCTTCTTACCATGATAGTAAGATTTTGTACGTGTCTTGAATGGAAAGAAATCGTATACTTTTGGATATTTTCGAAAACAGGGAAGGAATTATTCACGGAATTAATAGAAGATATTCTCTTCATTATTTGGCTCAATTAAATGAGAAGATTTGGATATACCATACAACTCAGAAGACGTTTGAAAATGGAGAGGAAATATTCCCGTGAAATACTTTCATTAACTGCAAAGATCTTTTGGAGTAATTGAGATGATTGTCGACCTAAGATTGGCTTCATAGTATAAATAAGAGTGTCTTGGGTATCAGTGAGGAGATAGAGAGTTTGGGAGAGTTACAGAGCATCACAGAGCCGAAAAATCGAGTTGCAGAGAACACCATTTCTGCTACTGCAGAAGTGAAGAACACGAGGAACAGACTCACGAAGACAGTCGTTTATCAACAGTGATAACGACACAGAGGCGGGGGTCGTAGAAGCTGAACAGCGACAGTTGGCTTTTATCGTTTTATGTAACAGTGTTTTGTAACAATTAAAAACGTTGCAAACACCCGATTTTTAATAGTTTTTCTCCAATTCATCATTTGTAAACACTTTGAGCAATGAAATCAACTTCTGAGCGCGTTTCCACAATGATGAGCTAAACCCAATCCTTGGGGCTATGGAGGAAGCCGTTGTTTCGGTAAAAGTGATATATTTTTATTAATTAATTACAACAACTCTATTATTATGATTTTTGCATTGAATTAAAAATTGTTTATATGATTTTGATTAGTTAGGTGTATTTTCTCTTGATAGAATATGCTTGCTTTAGGGTTTTGATATTCTATGCCTGGATTAACATCTATTCTTTTGGAATTCTACATGTCTAGGCAATACTATTAGAATCAATTTGAATGTTAGGTTGCATAATTATTGTTTTATTAAATCACTAATATCAACCAATGGTGGAATCCTAGTCCCATTCTCTCCATAATTTTCACAACATCTTTTTAATTTAGGTCGCTATTTTTATTTATTAAAAAATCTAAAAATCCGCTTTCACAAGTCTTGAACGAATCATATTACTACAACAACTTTGAAAACACATCAAATTTTTGGCGCCGCCGACGCGGACTTGTCTTTAGGCTAGAGTTTTTAGATTTTTTTTATTTTTTTTTTTTTATTTTTTTAGGTTTTTATTTCATTTGTTCTTCTTTACGTTTTGGGGTTTTTGTCTTTTTCTTATAGAATTCGGAATTTGGAGCGAAAGAAAATTTTGCCAAAGCTTTTGGTGAATACTTAAAGACTTCCAGTGAAAGGCAAAGCGAAAGGAGCGAAAGAAGAAGATTTTTTTTTATAAAAAAAAAAGAGAGACATTTTTATTTTTGTAGATTTTTATTTTTTTTAGACTTTCTTTTTCTTTTGCACTTTATATTTTTGGACTTTGGACTTTAAATTTTGGGACATTATTTTTAAACCCTACGGAAGGGTAGTTTAAATATAAACTGTTTGCAGAGAAGGATGTTGATTACGATATCACCTCAGCCCCTCGGGTTCGTACATGACATAGGAGTCGTGGCCCGAGTCGACTACAAAGGTTCATCCCCCGTCTGGTAGGGGAGGTAAGTTTGTCGAAACACTCGCGAATCCCCTGTCAGCGAGTTACTGTCTTCCTTCGTATGCATATATGTTGAGGACTTGAAAACGGCTGCTTTAATTTCCTAGTAAAGGGCAAGGACTGGCCATACAAGATAAGGGTTCGGATTTCATCACCGTTCTCTTCTTGCCCGCCTTAGGAAAACGACACCAGACGCGAACCTAAGCCTAAAATTTTGACTAGAACGAGACCGATAGGGTAACGAGCTTAACAGGAAAGTCATTCAAAAAATATGGTTACTCTTTTAAGCATACTTCGAAGTTCTTGACGGTTTCTGTAAGTTGAATGCGTGACTACGCCGCCTTGTAATACCGGTGAGGCCTTGGGTATCAAAGCTCCACCGAGCTTCCCTCGCCTCTATTCAACTTACTTTAACTCGGATTGATTCCAGAAGGGTTTGCTTAAATTGTAACGAATTCTCGTTCGAATGATTAGAAGATGGTCTAGAAACAATCTAAGTGGAGCCATCATGCTTTTTGTTTGCTAGAAATCAGTAGGTTTGATGTGGTGGAGTCAGCCTTGTTTGTGTTTGCATAGAACATCCCTTCCTTTTTAGGGCTTTTCTTTTTGATTTTGTTTTTCTAGTGTATGCACGAAGTTTTTAAACGGTCTTGGAAAAGAAACACTCTAGGTCGTTTGATTAGTGAAAAACCTAGTAGTTCTTCTTGTGAAGACGGGGAGCTCGAAGACTCTTCTTTTGAGAGCTCCGTTTTTGGAAACTTCAGTTTTGAGAATCTGTCTCTTTGTGAGGAAAGTACCCCTAGTCCTCCTAGTCCTTTGGTAGTGCCAGAAATGGAAACTTTGAAAGCTTTGCTAAACCCAACTAGGACCTCTCGTCCGTCTTGTATCAAGTTAGCTGAAACCGAGGCAAATTATGAACTGAAACCTGGGACTTTACAGACGTTCCCAATGTTTTTAGGGAAGGAGAATGAAAACCCCAATTTTCATGTTAGGGAATTTGAGGAAGTTTGTAGTACTCTGAAAATTAAAAACCTAAGTGATGATGCGTTGAAACTTAGGTTATTCCCCCTTTCCTTAAAAGATAAAACCAAATCTTGGTTATATAGTTTGGACTCTGAGTCAATTGAAACCTATGACCAACTTACTTCTGCCTTTATACATAAGTTTTCCCCAAAGCATAAAACATCGTCTATTAGGACACAAATATGTACTTTTGCCCAACAAGAGGGAGAATCTTTATATAGGTACTTAGAAAGGTTCAATGACTTGATATCTCAATGTCCTCATCATGGTTTGGAGAAGGTTAGGTTAGTTCAGATCCTCTACGAGGGTTTAGATTATTCAACAACAACCATGGTTGAGTCCTTATGCACAGGTGGGTTTGAGAATAAAACTGTTGATGAAGCGATGACATTTTTGAATGAAATCGCCGATAAGACCCAACAATGGGAAAATAGTAGGGAACCCCATAAAACAATTTTTCTAAGTAGAGGAAATATTAATAGGTAGAAGGATCTTATGAGTCAGATGCCAAAATAGCACCTATAACCAAAAGGTTAGAAGCCTTAGAATTAGGTCATTCTAGTGGTAGTAGTGGTAGAAATGAGCCTTTTTGGGAAGGCCATGTTGTTGAAGAGCAAGCCAATGCTCTTTATAACAACACTAGGTTTGATAACCGACAGAAGTTTGACCCATATTCAGAAACCTATAACCCTGGATGGAGAAACCATCCAAACCTTTCTTGGTCCAAGGGCCAGAATCAAGGTCAGTCTAGTAATGCTCAGGTTCTCCCAGGTTTTGGCTATACTAAGAATCCTTCAGCTCGGGCACAGTTTCAGATCCCTTCAGATAAGAAAATCATGAGTTTAGAAGAGTCTCTTGCCTTGTTAACTCGGAACACTTTAGAATTTCAGCAATTGGTTGCACAAGGATTAGATGAAAATAAAAAGATGGTACAAGCTAACTCTCAGGCTATTTCCGAGTTGAAAACCCAGGTTAGTTAGATAAACGAGACATTGAGAGAAAAAGGAAAGTTTCCTAGTCAACTGGAAAGATCCCATGAAAATGGAGAGGAAATATTCCCGTGAAATACTTTCATTAACTACAAAGATCTTTTGGAGTAATTGAGATGATTGTCGACCTAAGATTGGCTTCACAGTATAAATAAGAGTGTCTTGGGTATCAGTGAGGAGATAGAGAGTTTGGGAGAGTTACAGAGCATCACAGAGCCGAAAAATCGAGTTGCAGAGAACACCATTTCTGCTGCTGCAGAACTGAAGAACACGAAGAACGGACTCACGAAGACAGTCGTTTATTAACAGTGATAATGACACAGAGGCGGGGGTCGTAGAAGCTGAACAGCGACAGTTGGCTTTTATCGTTTTATGTAACAGTGTTTTGCAACAATTAAAAACGTTGCAAACACCCGATTTTTAATAGTTTTTATCCTATTCATCACTTGTAAACACTTTGAGCAATGAAATCAACTTTTGAGCGCGTTTCCACAATGATGAGCTAAACCCAATCCTTGGGGATATGGAGGAAGACGTTGTTTCGGTAAAAGTGATATATTTTTATCAATTAATTACAACAACTCTATTATGATTTTTGCATTGAACTAAAAATTGTTTATATGATTTTGATTAGTTAGGTGTATTTTCTCTTGATAGAATATGCTTGCTTTAGGGTTTTGATATTCTATGCTTGGATTAACATCTATTCTTTTGGAAATCTACATGTCTAGGCAATAGTATTAGAATCAATTTGAATGTTGAGTTGCATAATTATTGTTTTATTAAATCACTAATATCAACCAATGGTGGAATCTTAGTCCCATTCTCTCCATAATTTTCACAACATCTTTTTAATTTAGGTTGTTATTTTTATTTATTAAAAAATCTAAAAATCCGCTTTCACAAGTCTTGAACGAATCATATTACTACAACAACTTTGAAAACACATCACACAACTATCCATCAACGCCATTGACCTAGCTAGCGCCAACAGTCAGCTCCACAGCCAGCGTCATCTTCTCCGCTTCATAGCAGGCCAACAGCGCCATCTTCTCCGCTCCATAGCCAGCGCCACCTTTCTGCTCCATAGCCGGCCAACACTCCGTGCTCACTGAGTACTTTTCTTGTGCTATGTTCCCTGGAAGAACCCTTAATATTGGTATGGCATGACGGATTTATGCTCACTCGCAGCAGAGTAGCACGGATTTCCAAGTACCAAAGTTAAGGCCATTGCACGAAATGCTCAGACAGAAAGCACAATGCACTCTGTAAAAAAAAAAAATTATAACAGCACACAAAATCCAATCAATAATTGTGATAACTCATAAAAAACTCATGAACCTCACTAATTTACTGAAATTAGGGTTTTGCGCCCTGCGCAGTATATTATACCCCATTGGTCGAAATAACGCTTAAGAAACTAAGCAATTGATCCGTCGTGGATTAATAGGTGCAGAGTTCTTCCCAAAATCAGAAAACAGGCCAGCCGGCGCCACTTGGCCACGCCCCCAATTTACCTAAACCGGCCCTACTCCTTTGTCGACCAATCAGGTCACCTTAAATCTGTCACGCTCCCATAAGTCGTGGATGTGCCCATACATGTCGGCCCTAATTCTCATCGACCAATCATGTCGCATGAAACCTGCCACCCGCACTGAAAGAGTAGCCACGCCCATACTTGGCCGGATCCCTACTCCCATCGACCAATCAGGTTGCTCTAAACCTGCCAAAACCTTAAAAGGGTTGGAAATTGTGTCAAGAGGTCACCATACCGAGTTGGCTGCCCAAAACCATGCTCACATGCCAATGACATGTCAAACATGCCAAAACGCGCATACCAGGCGCACATGGCAAACGGCATGCCAAACAGGACAAACGTGCATGCCAAGCGCACATGCCAAACGACATGCCAAACAAGACAGACGCGCATGTCAGGCGCACACGCCAAACAGCATGCCAAACAGGCCAGACGCGCATACCAGGCGCACAAGCCAAACAGGTCAGACGTGCATGCCAGACGCACATGCCAATCGGCATGCCAAACAGGCTAGACGCGCATGCCAGGCACACATGCCAATTGGCATGCCAAACAGGCCAGACGTGCATGCCAGGAGCACATGTCAAACAGCATGTCCAAACATGCCAAACGCGCCACTTACCGCGACGGCATGCCAAAAACTTGCCAGCCCACTTTCCGTGCGTGACCAGCTTCATAAATAGACTTCAATTTGGCAAGCCTGAACCCTAGGCGCGACCATGCTCTAGTGGCAATGGATAAAACCCTAACTTCTAATCGTGGCACAAAAATATGCCACCTTGGGCCCACAACATGCCACCTACCACATGCGGTATTCCATATGTGCTAATTAGGGTTTCGGCATGCCAAACCCTAATTTAGACGAAGTTATCAGGTGCCAACGGAAGGTAGCCATAATAAACGGCTACCCTTCCTCATGATATGCGATCCCATCGATCCAAATTGGCCACCGATCTAACAGGATTGTGGCAACTTTTAGGAGACCAGCCGCCAAAATCCAGTGGCCATGGCTACGCCAGGCGCCACTTACGCAACCGTGCACCTGGCATGCACGAGCCATGCCATCCATGCCGCAATGCCACCGGCGCGCGTTAAAGGCGCCACTGCGCCATCGCCAAACGCCGGCAGAAGGTAGCCACAATCAACGAATGCCCTTCCTCATGAGATGCAATCTCAGCCATACAAGTTCGTCACCAAATTGGCAGACTTGTGGCAACTTTCAGGCGACCGGCCGCCTAAATCCAGCGACCCTGGCTACGCCAGGCGCCACTTGCACAACCGTGCCACTGGCATGCACTAGACATGTCGTGATGCCACTGGCGCGCTCTCAAAGCGCCATTATGCCATCATCAGGCGCCAACAGAAGGTAGCGGTAATCAACGGCTACCCTTCCTCATGAGATGCAATCTCAGCCATCCAAGTTCTCCACCAAACTGGCAGACTGGTGGCAAGTTTCAGATGACCAGTCAAGACGAGCCTAACAGCATCACATTCTATATTCCTGCGAAAAGTCTCTTGATTTTGGCTCGTCACACGTAGCAAAGTGCTACATGTTTTCCATATAAAACACTCAAGACATCAAACATGTCACAAACTTTGGGATACTCATCAGGGTATTGGTCTGGCGGTTTACAGCGTGCGCCGTGCAATACGGCCGTTACAAGAAAGTGTCATAAAGCGGGGAGGTTAGTAATGGCAAAGAGTAATGGCGTGAGCGGATCCACCTCCCTCATTGTGGAAGCATAAATCCCAACATTACACGTTACTCTTCCACCACTCAATCGTTTCTACTTCCTACGAGACCAGGGTACGTTTTGTTGCGACTTGTATAGATAGGTCTCACCTATTTCCACCAAACAACAAGTTTGGGTCGGAGAAAAACACAGTTTCCAAAAATTACCTGGTAGTTTTCCATTCTGTTAGCTAGTTCTACTTTATGATACAAGTCATAAACAACCACACCTTCAGAATCAACGATTCTGGTCTCAACACTCTCTTCGCTTCCCTCTCTAAGACCAACCCTTCTCCTTCACTTTGTGACCAAAGCAAGCCTGCAAGGGCCATTTCTTGGTTTAGGCCAGGATTGTACAGATTGATCTCTCGAATCAAAAGTACTCCCGTGCAGTGCATTGTTTAGGGTCTAGACTCGTTTCTCATCCTCACACATGAATTTACCAAAATTGGCAGAAACCGTTTTCACCCACAAACAATACGGTTTACGGATCATTATGTAAGGGGGAGTGATTTTCATTGTGAGATGAAGTATTGACTAAGGGGGAGTGATACATATCACCGTAGTATTATTGTCAAAGTTGTGATACAATTGAAATTTGATGTTGCGTAATAATACTATGACACTGTATAATAATAATTGAGAACATTTGTTTTCTTATTGTTATGACTATGGATCTTCAACAACATTGATGCTGAGTTGAACACGTTCAGAATCACTGGAGTACATGGAGTGACGAAGAATTCAAGGAATGTTGAAGAACCAAGGAAATCAAGCATGATGGATGAGAAGCTACAAAGTTTATTTATTTTGTAATCTATATGTATTGATAGTTTTTCACTAAAATTGACAAAGGGGGAGATTGTTAGAGCACTGCTCGGTAGAACTCGCAAACGATGTTATCTCAAGCTTGTTTGTCAAGTGCAGGTGATCAAAACTGTAAGTCTTGATTTCTAATCTACTTATAGTTATGTCTCATATTAGGATAGAATGTGTAGTTGAGCTTTAGACTTCACGGCGTTCATCCATTGAAGACGAAAATATATTGATGAGAGCTTGAAGGAACTTCATTAATAAAAGGTATGTGGAGACAAAAACTTATCTATCACTCAGAAGTCTATTATATTCTATTCCTATTGAGATTAAGTCGTATATCTATATATACTTTTACATTATACATATTTGATATTTTGAGCTGAGTTTAACTCGCTTATATCTTTCTCAAAATATGTGTTGGAAAGCTTTTTGCTTTAGATACGTTCATCATTATTCTTGACAAGTTTAGTTGGAAACAATTTATTTATTGGAAACTAAATATTAAGTCAAAAGATGGTCATGTGAAATTTCCTTGAAACATCTTACATGATTTGTGTGAGACAGTCATTTGATGTCGACTCGGAATGTTTCGTATTGATCATTCGATATGTATTGATAGTTTGTCACTAAAATTGACAAAGGGGGAGATTGTTAGAGCACTGCTCGGTCGAACTCGCAAGCGATGCTATCTCAAGCTTGTTTTTCAAGTGTAGGTGATCAAAACTGTAAGTATTGATTTATAATCTACTTATAGCTATGTCTCATATTAGGATAGAATGTGTAGTTGAGCTTTAGACTTCACGACGTTCATCGATTGAAGACGAAAATCTAATGATGAGATTTTGAAGGAACTTCATTAACAAAAGGTATGTGGAGACAAAAACTTATCTATCACTCAGAAGTCTATTATATTTTATTCCTGTTGAGATTAAGTCGTATAGATATATATACTTTTACATTATACATATTTGATATTTTGAGCGGAGTTTAACTCGCTTATATCTTTCTCAAAATATGTGTTGGAAAGCTTTTTGCTTTAGCTACGTTCATCATTATTCTTGACGAGTTTAGTTGGAAACAATTTATTTGTTGGAAACTAAATATTAAGTCAAAAGATGATCATGTGAAGTTTCCTTGAAACATCTTACATGATTTGTGTGAGACAGTCATTTGATGTCGACTCGGAATGTTTCGTATCGATCATTCGATCACTTGAAAATTACTTATAAGGTAATGATATGTGTGATACATCCATTGTAGTCTTCTAAGGATGTTTTAATGATTGAAATTGGAGTTTAGAACAATTAATCATTGTCTAGATATAGCACAGTATGCATACTAGTATGTAAACTATTGTGGTATGATTCAGGTCCGGGAACCAAGTTTGCGTACCAGTATGCGAATGGTTTTAACTGTCAAAGTCCAGGAACCAAGTTTTCATACTAGTCTGCGAATGATTTTACCTGAGTTGAGGTCCGGAACGACAACATGCATACCCGTTTGCTAACCGTCGGAGAAGACCAAAAGTCCAGGACTTAAATATGCGTACCCGTTTGCAAACTTAGTTGGTTATGTTCTAAAATCGGTTAAATATGATTTCATACCCATGAACAAATCATTATTATATTAAGGAATACAATATTTGGAAACCGTGGATAAATGTTCATGAATTGTGATTTTGCTTCAATTGTGTCTTGTATACTTATATGAGAATATAAACAATTGCACAACTCTATGAGTAATACAATTAGATTCAATTGATCTATAAGTGTTAGATGAATGTGGTTAATACAAAAGTGTTCATATGGATAACTTCCGTTAACTATTGTTGAGCCAACTCAATATACACGTTTATGTACGGTTACACATATCTAAATGAAGGTATATTTCATTTGTGTATAACAAGCTAAGACCATCTAACGGTGGAGAGACACTGCTTTGGTTTTAAACAAACTTAGCTTGAATCTTAAATCATGTGTTTCATCTAACGGTGAATATTGATTGCTTTATTTCTAAGCTATCAAACCATGATTTGAAGACTATATAAGGGATAACTCTAGCAACTGGAAAACCTAATCCCCACACTTTTGTGTGATACTGGTTGCGTACTAGAGTCGATTCTCCTTTAACCTAGGTTTTTCCTAAAACCATTATAGGTTAACGACTTGAAAACTTCATTGGGATCTGAAGTCAGACCCAAGTATTTTCTCTGTAGTTGCGTGTTCTGATATTACTTGTTCAATCGTATTGAGTACTATCTTCTCTAAGATTGGCTCGAGATTTATCTCCGATAGGTAAGATATAAAAGTAATCATAAAACTCTTCGTCTCATTCTTTGTGATTCCACAATAACTTCTTCTACTACCATATAGTTCAGTTATTGTGAGGTGATTGATATTTCTAGGATGTTCTTCAGGAATATAAGAACGGATTATCAATTGGTTCCTATTCACCTTGATTTATCAAAAAAAAGAACAACAAATTCGTAGGTATTTATGTGGGAGACGTATTTATCTATCAGAATAGAATTTTCAGTGGGAGACAGATTTTTTTATAAAGTCTTTGACTTTGGGTCGTAGCAACTTTTAGTTGTAGGTGAGATCAGCTAAGGGAATCAAGTGCGTAGAGTTATGCTTGGATTCAGAGGCGTAAGGAATGTGAATGTACCTTAATCGGTGTGAGACTTGGTTAGAGATCAACTACATTCCAGTCTGAAGTTAAGTTATAGTAGGATAGTGTCTGTAGTGGCTTAATACAGTCTGGTGTTCAAATCTGAACTAGGTCCCGGGGTTTTTATGCATTTGCGGTTTTCTCGTTAACAAAACTTTTGATATGTGTTTCTTTTCCGCATTATATTTTTTTATTTAATTGAAATATCACAGGTTGTGCATAGTTTAGCCAATTGGTAAATCCAACTTCGGTTGTTAACTGAAATTGATTGATAGTTGAAGATTGGTCTTTGGTACCGTTCAAGTTATTTCTCATATCAATCTGGCTCACGGGTCTCTATTTGTTCGATTGCAGATTGTATTGAGAAATTGAGATATAATTCTTTGATATATTTCCTTGATTGAGTTTGATTGGCTAGTTGATTCTCGTGGAATTATATTGGAGTTAGTCCATATAGATTGCCGAAATAAATATTGTGTGTGGTTGTTAGACCCCCGCATTTTCATGTCTGATGAAGATTCGTTCGAGGAATTTAACACACAAAGTCATAAATAGTGAATGCTTGTTATTCATTAGGAAATTAAAATCCATTCCTGAACAGGATATAGTGATGAAAATTTAGAGATGTTTGCCAGCTCGATGCGAGTCTAATAAAAATACGAGTCTAAGAAACATGCCATCATGGAAGGAAACGATCTTACTACACTTTCCAGAAGCACACTTGTTGGAAAGTTAAAGATATTTGATAATGTTATTGCATTCAAAGCACTCAAAAACAATAATATTATTGTTAAAAGTGAAAGTGTTGGTATCTCTGAGAAAGATCTTGTTAACGATTTTTCAAATGAAGATCTTGAAAATTCGTTTTCCCTTATTACAAGACAGTTTAGAGATCTTATCAAAAAGAGAAATAAACGGTTCTCGAGAGAACGTCCATCATCATCAACCAACCTCATGATCGTATTACCCCTAAAAAGGATGATGATGAGAGTAATCATTAGCATATGCCATAATGCTTCAAGTGTATAGGTTTTGGTCATTTTTCTAATGAACGTCCAAACCGACAGAAATACACTGGCAACAAGGGTCTTGCAACAACTCTTGAGGATTATTATGATCCAGAAGAAGAAGAAAGTTCCATATTAGCACTCCTGGATGAAACAACTAATCTTTATGAGATATCGGTTCAGGGACCAAGTGGTGATCTTATTGATGCTCACCCCAACACAAACTGATTGTATTGAAAAAGATGTTGTCTTGTCTCATGTGCCCTGAAAAGAGACAAAAACTATGGACCTCCAAAGGGATTTGGGACAAACTCTCTTGTTTGTGTCTTGAATCTTATTACTTGAGTTTTCATCTATTTAAAACGATAACAACGTTCATTCATGTTGAGCCTCGATCCGTTGAATATGTATCCAGTTATTCTAGTTTTTGACTTGGTTATTTTACTATATGGTCAAAATTTAAATTATTCTCACGTCTTGATAAGTGCTTAATTTACTTTTTTAGAATGTCAAATCCATACTTGTTTTAAATATAATTCTTGCATATTACTTGTTATTATGATTACTTTCTAGTTTATGTGTCATAATAGTTGAATCATCAAAAAATGAGCTATAAAGTGCTTAAATGAGCAAAAAAAATGGAGTCTATTGATGAAGAAGGACCAAGGACCAAATTCAACTCATTCAAACATGAGAGTTCTTAACACCATCTTTAAGAGAACAAGAATACAATGTGAACGCAAAAAGAATGAGGTCATTCAGAAATCGGACGAAAAAGTTACAGGCAAAACAAGATTGAAATACTTGAAGTTATAGAGAGATGTTCGGCTGATAACTTCATCAGCTCGAGTCAGCCGAACCTAGAGAAAAGTTTATTTAGGTAATCAAAATTTAGGTCAATCTAACCAGACAAATGAGTTTATTAGTTTAAATGAAAGAGCCTTTGTCAATGACTCATAATATCTTATTACCACGATTGAATAGAGTGGTCACAGAAAAGCTTTATCCTTTACTGTTTGGAATACAATCAAAAGGATTGGTGATTCAAGTGCGTGACTCTAGAAGTCGAAGGCCCGGAGATACTGAGGAAACTAAGTAGCTAGGGGTAGTCTACTTGGTCTCAACTATACGAAGTTGGTATTAGATTTTGTATAGCAGCTTAATTCTGAAAGTATTCAAAACTGGACTAGGTCCCATATTTTTATGCATTTTCGGTTTCCTCGTTATCAAAATATTTATGTGTCATTTACTTTGTTTTACGCATTATAATTGTTATTGTAATAATTAATTAAATAACACACGTACGTTAATCTGAATTACTTGACATTGATCATAATAGTCAATCGGTTATTACCGTAACTATTGTTAAGTAAATATCTTGTTGTGGTATTGTTTCGACCTCGTCCATAAACAATCACACAAGGTATATGACTTAATTTGTATTGTCTCAACTATGTCCATATATGATCACTTAAGATACCAGACTTATAGGTTGATATTTAAAAGATTGTGGTGTATTTGGGTACCCTTGTCTTTTCAAATACTCCGCTTTTTGAGGGGGAGAAAGAGGTATATCAGATCAAAAAGAGATCTCAAAGATCTTAAATCTAGGTAATACCGCCAAAATAAAACTAATCTTTATCTCTTATCCAAGCTAAGCTGTAAATATAATATTTACACCAAAATGTAAGCTACATCTCCTCCAGCTGTAAAAACGATCTGAGCTGATGTAAATTGCAACGCAGAAAACAATAATCAAAGTTTACATAAAACACATTCAAAGACTAAACTTTAAGTAGATTGAGGACAAATATGTGTATGACAAAATACAGCATCTACTCGATACTGGCAGTTGTACATGCCTTACGATCTAGAGTGCTGAGAGGGAACCTATGTCGAATTCGGGAATACGAGTCTTTACTATGTGCAGGATTTAAAGGACATCATATTCTCATAACCACGACCTGAAAATAAAAACTAAACCACGTGCACGATCTGAGTTCTGGAGCCGATAGCGAAGATAGAGATCAAGGACACAACTAGAAGTCAAGACTAAGAGCCCACACCATGGAGTAAGAGTCACGTGACAATGAGAGCCACCCAGGTCGAGAAAATCATTAGAGAAAGAAGTGATGTTTAAGTGGATAATGATGTCATCTCCAGCTAGATTAAAGAGGTTTCCAATTAGGGATACTTCATGCATGATAGCTACGTTAGTACAAATAGCCAGAAAGGTTATGCTTGTAAATCAAGTACAATATACACAACTTTTACTGATCAATAAGAAATACTTTTCAGTGATTCTCTCACTTGAGACTTTCTGGACTGACAGAGAAGATAACCATAATCTCTAACCAGTTTGAATCGAGATAAGTACATGTAAGAGTACCGTAATTGATCAGAATTGATGATCAACTATACGAATCATCAGATCATAACTTTGTGTAGGTATGTATACGAAGTCTCTACTCCTATGACACGAAATGTGCATCTTCAACATTCTAGTCACTTAACATCATTGTAACAAGACTTAATACACAAGGAAATCCTAACCATATCATACTGATTTCTAACGAACAAGACAATTTTACATGACCATGTTTTGATTAAAAGTAACATATATAAACCAATTAGCAACTCCACAATCAGTAAAGATGTTTCAGATTAAGTCTCTAAACATTGATGATGATACACCTCAGTTATGGTAAGGTTACGCGGCTTGTTCTGCGGATTCATGAAATTTCAAACATTTCACTACCAATTTATTCATGAAGATTACACGTTGAGTATCAATTAATTTTACATAAACAATGAAAAGTGCAAACAAACACATGTAATATTGCGAAATCACATTATTATTTTTTTCTCTCGATGTATAATCTAGGGAAACTGAACATTATTTTTAGTCTTTTTCGAAGTATGTTCTTTGGTATATTGGCGACTGGTACTCATGAGTCATGACCTCCAAATTTGGATTGGTCATGAAACTCAAGTTTAAACAATAGAGTTCGATGGTGCTTATGCACTTGAGTTCCTGCATAATGCATGTGGGCATGTGAATCTCGTTCTCTTAGCACCTGTTTCAATTACTAATGTTGAAGATAAAATGGCTTCAAAATTTGTTGTGGAAGTAATTAATTTTTTTAACTTCGATTAGCTTTACGATTCTAGTTCTGATTAATTAAACTATGTCTATTAATTCCAACCATTGGAATCCTTTTTCAGTTGATGAACGAATTCACCAGTGGTATTCTTCGAACTCCGCGTTTGAAATTGAAAGCGGATGAGACATCCTTCATACATCCTTTCAAGGTCACATGTTCGCAACTGAAAGCTAAGCTTGATCTTGAGAAATCTAACAACCAGAGATCATGTGACTCCTAAAGAAGTGTCAGGATAAAGTCAGGGATTTGATTTCTCGGTATATAGAAAACATAGGATGAATGAGAATCTTCTCAAAGATAAGATTTCTCGATTGAAATAAGACCTCAAGAATACCGGAGATCAATTACCCATTTCCGAGGTTCTCCCCATCCACTCTTTTGATATTGAGGAGAGTTCCAATCAGGATATCAGTACAACTTTTGTTGCTGATGATACTTATGTCCCTGCTCCAAATGTAAATCTTGGTGTTGATGTTGAGGGTTCACATCGAACTAATGATGCTTCTCAAATACCAGAGTTTCCTGATTAAGAGGTCTTTAATTTTTAAATTGTACTACAATCTCTCTTTTGACTTTAAATGAAAATTTCACTTATTTGGATTGTGTTTATATTCGTACAACTTTGATGTTTATTTCATAGTGACATTTGTACTCTCTTTGCTACCCCCACCCTTACCCCTTTCAACTTAACGAAATTTCAAAGTTCGAGATTCCGATTCAAAAAATATGTTCAGAGTTTAGATGCATATTGCCAATAATATTTAGCTTTTGCCAATTTTTCTTTTTGAGATACAGTGCCTTAATTGAAATTTTAGGATTTAGTTCATATCTTTTAGCTTAAATGCTCGACCTGGGATATCTTTTACTTTTATGAGTCTGAGTTTGGTCTCGCTTGACCTTTCTAAATTTTTTAGTCTTTCAGTCTATGTTGTTTGGATTTTTAGTCTCTCGACCTGGGTTATTCAACTTTAGTCTTTCGACCTGCTGAAGTTGGACTTTAGTCCTCTAGTATGTGCTTTTTGACTTAGTTTATTTTATTCCTTGTCTTTTGACAGTTAAGCATTTTATCGACGTGAATAGTTTCTTGGGTTTTCTCGTGGTCTTAGATCTGACTTTTATTTTAGATATTTCCAACATAGCTTAAGTAGTTGAGATAGCTTAGGTTGCTGCTCAAATGGGTAGTTAAGTTCTCATATCGTTGTTAAGAAAGTGTGTGTTATGAGTTAATTACCTAACCACCAGTGATGTGGGTTGCATCATTATAATGATGCATGCTCTCCACCATGATAGATTATTTACTCTTTTGCTCTTTATAGTATATATTTGGCTTCATTTAATCATACAACAATGACCAAATATGCCTTTACAACCAACATTTCGAGAATAAAGATTTTAGAAATTTTGGCTAAGCATTTGGTTACCCCACCAAGTATCTAGACATTGTTACTTCTAGTTGGGTTTTATGTTTTCAGATTGAGATATAATGTTTAGTCACTTCACCATATTTCCCGACATTGTAATTTCGGAGTTGTAGATATAAAATCGTAAATAAAAGCTTGTTCCAGTTTTCCCGACATTGTCAATTCACACGTGTAGATAAAAAAAGCTATCGATAAAAGCTTTAGTGATATTGTCAGTCCAAAGCTTCAAGTTCCAGATAAAAGAGTAGAGATTAACATTTCAAATTAAATTTCGGATGAAAATATTATCTTTACCGATAATGGGTATTCAAGCTTAGAAAACCAAATAAAAGTCTATCATTTAACATGAAATAACATGCAAGAGAGTTCACCCTAGAAAACCGACTGCCATGATAGAGACTAATTTCCATATTATGAATTGTCATGGAAAAAATTCACTTGGAAAAATAATTGTAACATTATATACAAATGTTTTTCAAGGATGAACTATCATAACAAAAGCTTGGGTAGAAAATGAACGGCCGTGATGAAAGAATCCACCTTAAAAACGAGTTGTCATAAAAGAGGGTTCATTTAGCTAAACAGCTACTCCCTCCGTCCCTATTTTAAAGACGGAGTTGTAAAAATTTGTAATCTCATTAGATAGGCAGATTTTCAATTCCAAGATGGGTTTTTCCATATATTGTCTTTATTTATTATAGTTAATTATCACCACAATTAAGTTAATGTTTCTAGTGTTGAAAATTGTACAAAGAATAAAACAAAAAAGAGGATTAGGAAATCAAAAAAATTAAATTCACTTCTCCGCCATTATATATAACGGGGACGGAGGGAGTACAAAACTGTTGGGTGAAATTATGCTACCCCAAATTTCAAAACATCCCGCCTAAAACCACAGTTTCCCGCTCTTCTTAGTTAATCTGAGAAGTATCTTAACCTTACATTCCCTTTAATACAATCAACGGTGCATCCTGTTGATCTGTATGACACGAAACGCACCAATCATACTCCACCAACTACTCTGTATAAATACACCACCTAGCTCTCTCCGTCCAATATCAAAACAAACACCACCACCATCACCTTCACTACCTTTTCTTAACATTTCAGTTTCCGATCAATTTTCCGTTTCCGTTCAGATGGCTCCGAAAGCAGAGAAGAAACCGGCAGAGAAGAAACCAGCAGAGAAGAAACCCGCGGAAGAAAAGAAAGCTGAAAAGGCACCAGCAGAGAAGAAACCCAGAGCTGAGAAGAAATTGCCAAGCAAGGATGCTTCATCAACAGATAAGAAGAAGAAGAAATCAAAGAAATCAGTAGAGACATACAAGATCTACATCTTCAAAGTTTTGAAACAAGTTCATCCTGATATTGGTATTTCAAGCAAAGCTATGGGTATCATGAACAGTTTCATTAATGATATCTTTGAGAAACTTGCTGCTGAATCATCCAGATTAGCAAGGTATAACAAGAAACCAACTATTACTTCAAGGGAGATTCAAACTGCTGTTCGTCTTGTTCTTCCTGGTGAATTGGCTAAACATGCTGTTTCCGAGGGTACTAAAGCTGTTACCAAATTTACAAGTTCTTAATCAATCGCTGTTTCAGTTTTTAGAAATTAGGGGTTTGTTATTTCTTCTCAATTGGGGTTTTCAGTCTGGGAAATGTAAGTAGAAGTTTTTGTTTTTTTTTAGAAATTTGGGGTTTCTTCTTTCTTCTTAATTGAGGGATTTCAGTCTGGGGACGATGGTTTTATGAATGTAAGCACAAGTTTTTCCAATGTTCTGAATCTGAATGTAATCAATTTCAAATCAAGTGAAATCAGATGTCGTAATTTTGGAAATCAAAGCCCATTTTGACATTTCCATATGTAAGTTGATCTGAATCCTAAATTGCATTTACTGCATTTTCATATGTCTTTTCACATAGATGCAACTACAGAAACCATGGATATCACAGGCTTCGTTGGTTGGAATTTCTGCTATAGACTAGTGTATTGCCAGTGGCTTTGAGCTTGTTGTTCGTATTATGTGGCCTTAGCTTATTCTTAGGGCACCTTCCAACTTTTGATAATCTGCAGCATTGAGTTTTAGCTCTGAGTCTCTGACAACTAGTTAGGGGAAAAACAACCATAAACCTGCAATACATTAACGCTGCCAATCAATCCAGCTCTACTTCTAGCCTTCGGACTCCTCTGGATGCTGCCAAGTGAGTTCTTCAAA
Source organism: Papaver somniferum (assembly GCF_003573695.1). Classification (NCBI taxonomy): domain Eukaryota; kingdom Viridiplantae; phylum Streptophyta; class Magnoliopsida; order Ranunculales; family Papaveraceae; genus Papaver; species Papaver somniferum. The sequence continues at coordinate 18,963,734 of NW_020622934.1, read as the reverse complement.
GAATGTACGAGGACCCTGCTGCAGTGCTGTATATGGGAGGTATAAATCTAACTGAGGGTGTAAAGGCGCAAAAATCTAATTGAAGATTAAAGGTTCAGTGTTTTCTTGGAAGAAATACACCAATTCTGACACATTTGGGGATGGCATGGAAACTGGTGGCTAATGGTTATTCTGAGGCCAATACAGGATTTACTGTCCATGTCAGGATTTGATTCCATGTAATACTGAATTTTGTAAAACACATACAAAGAAATGAAGAACATAACTTCCCGTTCAGGTCCTTCAGGATGCCATCCAGAAATCTACGTGATACAGTATGAGCTGGTTAAAGCTTCTCTTCATTTCGAGTGTTTTCAACCATTCCATCATGAGAACAGATCCCGCTTTCGCTGTGATTTCCAAAAGTTCTTTTGCCAACTCCATAGGGTAGTAGTCATAGGGAACGATCTTTCTTATTTACTATACTTTGTCATAGCTATTGTTTGTTACAGCTTCTGGTACTTCAGCACCTAACAACACAACAATCAACTTTGTTATAGCTTCTGGTTCTTTAGCACGTAACAACACAATGATATACAGTGCTACGTAAATGACTGGATCAAGCTTGACTAGTGATCCATACCTGTTGCTGCACCAGCATGCCCCTGCAAAATTTGATGGTAAGATGTAAGTCATTTGTTCAAGTAGGGTTCACCCATATAGTAAACAATCTTTTACAAACATTTTTTTCCGGGCAAAAGACTTGAGACAAGATGGGCAGTAATACATATGGACTCTCTTAAATAAGAAATTCTTTAGAATATAAATGAAAAAAATTCATATATTGCAAAAGGTACACACTGATCAGTTCCCCCAAATTCTACTCTATCATTTGTACTTCCTAGGAACGATTCATGTTCAGAAAAACCCATGGAAAATCACCAGAGACGAAATAGAAAGGCTTCTCATTATATGTAAGAACAATGCAAAAACAAGATTTTATTACCTTTTTTGAAGCTCTATTGAAACACCAAAAGGCTGACGCCATATCTTGCTTCACACAGTCCCCAGTCAAATGCACCTCACCTAGAAGATGTAAAGCACCTGGATTCAACTAGAACACAGCCATCTACGCTAGGACATGCTATTAGGGTGTAACGATATGAAAGCTTAATATCGTGACTAGGACATGCAAAAATACAGAGAGCCACATATGTATGCATGTTCAACGGCTTTCCCCAGACAATAAAAACCTTGTTGTACTGATTGGACATAAGGATTTTATCATACATAAACCAAAAGAAAAAGAAGGAATGAATAAACTAATGTAAAGCCTGTAACACCACATATGTTAGACTGCTGCTGATTTTGGTACATACACAATATCTGTATGATTTATACGCATACTTGGAGCCACAACCTGGAGAATATAACAAATTTATGTCGTGCATCACGAACCAAGGTATCTAACTCTTGGATATGGGTTCTTGACTGAAGCAGGTATATCACACTTAACATTTATCAACAATGACAAAGGAAAACTCTACCTAAATATCATCCTGCACATTCTGGATGAGAACTCCACCACATAAAGAAGATGAAATAATCATGTGGCATGACGACACAACTCATAGAGAGTACAAACTGAATCCCCATAATCAAAACAATCTTGAAATCTACAACTAGTACTTTATGCTAACTTTCCTTCTTTATGGGGCTGCAGAGACATAAACGGCAACCAAATATAAATTGGTAAGACTTCAACCAAATATAAATTGGTCAGGGGCATATTACATCAAACACCCAAAGCTTCTACTGCATTCCTATTTTGGCAAAACCCAGATATCATTGCATTTCAAGAACCCTTATTCATCAAACACTTTACAGCATCACTCACAATGAAGGCACTTCATGTTTTGATCTTGTGACTCTATAGAGTATCTTTTCCACATAGTGGCGAAGGGTGAAAAAAGCATTTGTGTATCAGGTGCTGTCGGTTTGTAGCATGCAGCAAGAACCTCATACAGAGTATTATTTTAGGGTATTCCAGTGAGACAGCAACAGGTAGTCATGGAACTTGTGGTAGAAAAAACTACATCCTGCCTCATGGGTCTACATGAAACTCTGGGAGAACGGCCAAGCTTTCGAAAATTAAAATCAGTTAACAAAATCAACACTAACTGTAAACAATGGGCTAGCCATTTACTTATCAGCATGCCCCATGAGTCTACATTAGGCCATTTAACATTTAAGAAACCTACACAAGGTGAGGTCTATCTATCCAGCTCAGGATAAGTTCCAGAGCAGTAAACAATACCAAAGTTGATCAAAAGTTGAGTAACGCAGAATGCTTCCCACCCTTCACCTGTTCGTGATAGATAAGATACAAATTTTGTCATGAATGTTAAAAGGAAGTACAGAAAAGACATCATCATAATAAGAGGAAGAGCACATACACATGAATCAAAATCTCCTTCAATTCTTCACCAAGTGGAGTACAAGAAGTGAGTAAATTCGAGACAGTCATGTTATTCCAATATAACTCCTTCCATTCTCATCTCTCCAAAGACACCCAAAGCTTCTACCTGCATTCCAATCTTGACAAAACCCAGATATCATTGCATTCCAAGAACCCTTAATCATCAAAACACTCTACAGCATCACTCACAAAGCAAATTTTCAAATACTACATATGAATCAAAGAAGCGAACTCTAGACAATGATGTTATCAACAAAAATAAATATCAAGATCTAATTGCATACTTGATTGAAATCAATTTCACAGTTGGTATTAGTTTGGTCAAATAACATTAGCTAATATTAGATTTGTAGATGTAGAATTTGAAAATAAAATCAGTATTTGATAATAGCCCAAATCTTCGAGGAAGAAGAGATGTTAGAAACATAAACATGAGTTCAAGCTCATACAAGTAATTCATTTAGAACACCACTTGTAAATCAAATTCAAGCAAACACACGCAGCTAAGTTAATGTTACAACTCAAATTCAATCCATTAGGTCCAATTTTACTTGAACAAATAAGAAAAGCAAGATAAAAAAAATTAAATCTGACAGAGTAATGAAACAGAAACAAGTAGATAGATTACTGATTTTCATTGATAATCAAAAAAAGGGATTTCACATTCATCAAGTCAATTAAGGTAGGTACATGTGAAACCAATATAGAAAAATTGAAACCCAGATCTAAACTTTCTTTACAAAACAAATAAAACCCTAACCCCCAAATCCGTAGAGAGTTCTTCCTTGCCTCTTAAGAGCATAGACAACATCCATAGCAGTGACAGTCTTCCTCCTAGCATGTTCAGTGTAAGTAACAGCATCACGAATTACATTCTCCAAGAAGATCTTAAGAACACCACGAGTCTCTTCATAAATCAATCCACTGATACGCTTCACGCCACCTCTCTCCTTGCTAATCTCCGGATTGCTGGTTTTGTGATACCTTGGATGTTATCTCTCAACACCTTCCTGTGTCTCTTTGCTCCTCCCTTTCCCAAACCCTTTCCTCCTTTTCCTCTTCCTGACATTCTCTTTCTACAGAAATTTTCTCTCTTTCTCTAATCGATTTGATTTCTTTGTATTGGAGGAGGTGAACAAGTTATTTATAATTTGTTTGGTTTGATTGTATCTGTTAGATAAGCGCTTGATCCGCATGAATGATGTGTTTTCTACTTAGGTCGTTGGATTAGAAATACTCTAATTTGATTGGTTTAGATAATAGGTTACGGATCCAGGGACGGCATGAGGTTTCGTGTTTCTTTGGTTTGATAACTTCCGTTAGATTATGAATCCGTATGAAGGTTGTATCTTTTTTTATGGTCGTTGGATTAGAAATTCGTGAAGTTTGATTGGCTGAGAATTTGAGATGAGGATTCAGATAACTTTATAGTATGTGGGAAATCGTTTTGGTAAATGAAGACCGTTACATCCGGTAGTGATCCGTGCCTTTGTGTGTTATTTTGATTTTGTTTGTTGGATTTTTTTTATTTATTTATTTTTTTTTTTTGAAGCATGAAAAACATCATTGGTATTAAGCGCCAATTACGCGACGGTAGATGATACCCATATAGTCATCCATTACAATTTGATTCATGCATGATGGGATTGTATGGTCCCAAAATAAAGTTGTAAGGTTCTTAAATTGGCTATTGTCCGCCACCAAGTTGGCCAGTCCATCCGCCGCCTGATTGCCTTCCCTATAGTTGTGGTTGATAGTGCAGTATGAAATCTGCCTCATGTTTTGTTTGGTTTCAGAAATCATTCCTGAAATGTACCATGGCGGAGTGACATCTGAAGTTAGGAATCGAAGTAGGTTTTCCGAGTCGATTTCGAATTGGATCTTTGGTCAACTTCGTTCTTTTGTTGTTATGGAGGCAATGAGCATTGCCCAAGACTCAGTTGTGAGGGCGGTTGTGATTTCTAGGGGTTGTGCTACGGCTACCAATGTGTTGGCAAAAGCATCCCTGCAAATAAAACCTGCTCCAACTATTTCAGGGTATCCGCGCGCTGCTTCATCTGTGTTGATCTTGATCCGGCCTATTAAGATTGTTGCAGATGTTGGTGTTTGATTTCTTGTGTTTGCAGGAGCTGGTGTTCCAGGTAACACAGGAGGGAGGTTCTCTTGTGCCTAAGAAAACTATCGTTGAAGACAGAGAGCCATTTGAGTAATGTTATTTGATTCTACTTTGATCCATTCCATGGACAAGACGTGAACCATCTGCCTACAAGCTGGAACCCCAAGCACTCTTTTAGTTTTCCTTTTTTTTCTTCCTTTTTGGTGCGGGAGCATTTATTTTTTCCGGATGCACAAGTTATCATAATAACAGACAGTATTGATATGCCATATTGTATTCCTAATTTAAATAAAGGTTCCATGTCTCAAAAAAAAAAAAAAAAAAAAGTAAGTTCGACTGATGCTTCAAAAAAAACAAAAAACTATATTATCTTGTTTTGGCATAAACCGAGTCAGAGGGAAATATTTGGATTTTTCACGTTGATTTCAAATTTGCACTCGAAATCACTGTATGCACATCCATCGATTTATAACAATGCAATCAATGTTCTAAAAGGAAACGCAGCAGTAGTGAATTAGACTACCTATAATCTTATATTTGATGCTTTAATAATTTTAAGAGACTTTGAGTGTTTGAAAATGCCCTCATGTTAAAAGAAAGGCAAATGAACCTGCAAAATATGCAAGGTGTGAAAATAGTTAAGTTTTTGGATAATATACCTGATTGGATTAATGATATATCCAATTAGACAAAAACAATCCGTGGGTTATGCTACTCAAAATAAAATTCCTTTCCTATTAAAAAAAAAATCAATAATCTATTAAATGATGGTTTAACCAGTGTAGTTCTTATAATCAAGAATCATTTTGTAGCTATTGCCTGAGTCAATCCGATAGAAAAATCATCCAGACTAACTGAGTCAATTCGATTGAAAGATTGAGGAATTTTAATATAGTTAAATCCCTAGGGATGTGGAGGGAGTACGAAGGAGCTTATGTTATGGAGTTTGAGAGAGTCTATGGAGTTTTTTAATCTCCTAAAATCTTCCTTTTTGAGAGATTTTGTCTAAGCACAAAAGCCTCATCAAACTCCCTCAAATCCACCTAAACTATAAAATCACTCTAACTCTACGGTTTTATGACTAACAAGGATTTTAAGAGACGTTAAAATAATTTCTCACAACTAACAAGAGATTTGAGACACTTTTAGAAACTCCCACCACTAACAAATATTTAAAGGATTTTAACAAACTCCCTAACGACTAGTACGGGATTTGCCAACTACATTAAAATATCTCAAATTCTCCCACGACTAACTCCGTGTAAGACTCTAAACATATATGATGGTGCATTCCAGTTCTGACAGATTGGTATAAAATTTCAGGTTACGCGAATCTGTCCGCCGATTCATGAAACTATAAACATTTCACTACCAATTCATTTATGAAGATCACTATTTCCATTTTTCAGGATCACGTTATAAAATTAAATGAAAATTTTAACCAAACACATGAAATATTGCAAAATCACATTAATTTTTTTTCTCCTAATGCATAATCTAGGGTAATTGAACTTTATTCATAGTCCTTTTCACAATAGGTTCTTCGGTATATTTATGACAAATAGGATACGATGACAGAATCCCCCTGAGAATTCTCCTTACCATGTTGACCTTAGGCACTATCAATGGTAATTCCACCACCATCACTAATATAAAAGGATATCCAAATGCCTCATCAACTAATGGAGAAATTTCCCAAGTCAATACCACCAATACTTCAAAAGGAGAGGGTACCACCAGCTTTTTCATTCGGCATCATATATGGAAAAAAACTAATACAATTGTAACTAGACCAACTTAATGATCTATGACAATATATTTATAAAGTTTATTTATGTTTATATCTCTTCTCAATCAGAAAGTTTGGATAATAAAGTTTGTGAACCTGATTGTTTAGAAGAGTAATTGGACGATCTGAAAAATCAATACCCAAAATCAATCTAGTCGTATCCAAATAATCCAATTAGAATTCTACCAAGTATGAAACTTGTTATCTATCTTTCAAGATACAAATTCTACAAGAACGAGTCTAGCAAACGATCAAAATTAATATGTATGTATCTACTAGAAATGAATGCACACTACTTGTATTATTCATATTATAAAGATAATCAACATAATGCGGAAAATGAAAACAAACTCGGTTTTGCTCCTTGGGATCGGTTATACCAAGACTCACAATTTAAGTTGTGACCGATTATATGATGCTTCCCAAACTAGGTTGTGACCGGTTACACCATGATTCCCGAAAGTAGCTTATGATTGGTTACACCTTACTTCCCAAGTTCGCTTGTGACCGGTTACACCATGCTTCCCAAAAGTTGCTTGTGACCAATTACAACTAACCTCCCAATGTAGCTTGTGACCGGTTACACCTAGATTTACAAAGTAGGTTATGACCGATTAAAACATATTACACAATATAGGCTATGACCGGTGTTGATGGTGGTTTTCGGTTTAGGGATTAAATCGTGAAACCTTGTATTTTTAATACACCGTCATCCTGCAAAGGAACAAAAGCCATTTCAAAGTGATGAGTGCATAAACCTTTTCACTCACATGTGTATTGAGCAATTCAACATATTTATGAAGTTTATTCAGAATGGTGCGTGAAGCAATAACCCCTGATATTCTGTAAACTTTAACCTATGACATTATTCACTAATGCATTCACCTGCCTAGTGTTTTCCTATGCTATGTTCACAGCTGAACTTTCAATATTGACATGACATGAAGATTAATGTTCAGTTGCAGCGGAGTAGCATAAATCTCCCGAAGTGTCGGTATTCAGACATGCATGAAAACACTCATATGGGCTACATTACCCTCTGACAAGGAGATTAGCGTGTTTACACACCTTTTAATTAAAAGTTAGCGCGATCAAAAACGATGACGGCCACACGATTTATTCAGCGGCACTAGTTTCGTATCTAGATCGTTGTTAGTTTAATTCCTATTAATTAACGTTCGTGTTACACTAATCTAGTAATTAACGGCTAAGACGTCTCTTGACTAGTATAATAGCGTTGGAGAGCTTGAGGGTCCTTACATTCTCCCCACCTTATACATTTCCGTCCTCGAAAATCAAACCATCCTTCTGGTCTTCAAAAACTCCCCACCTTATAGAATAATCTCATCTCTTGTCTTAAGCGCAAACAATAAGAAACAAAGCACAAACCTATATGACTTTCTACAACTAAAATTTGCGTCTCTAAGTTCAACTACAGTGATTTAATTTCTATCAAATAGGGAAATCTAAGTTTCCTATGCAAATTTCTATTTTATAACGTATCTGTCTCTAACTTCAAGGAAGATTCCTACAAGTCTTTCTAAGTGAAATTGTATCTATCGGTTTCCTAAAGAATTATACCAAGCTTCTATGATCAGTCATCTCTGAATGATGTTGCCCTGTCAAGGTTGGCCAATCCCAACAATGCCTTCCTACGAACAGAGAAAACACAATCTTCACTATTCCCCAGTGCTGGATTAACTAAATACAAACTTATTACGATTATCTAAGTATTAATTTATTAAGATTAATTAGTCTCTAAACTTTTATCGTAATTGTTGTAAGTCTGATAAGTTTACTTCGTAGAATATATAAATAGTTCACATCATTTTACGCAATTTAATTATCAAAATTTATTTTATTTATTCCTTTTACCAATACAGGTCATCCCGATTCGATTTTACGACAATTTATAATATTTCATAATTTTAACTTTACTATAATATCATATATAAATTTTCCCAATATTATCTGTTATAAATTTACTACCAGCCTAATTATTCGCATACTATTATCAACTGTATTATTATTCTCATTATTGATAGTCCGGCCGATACACTAAGCCTTAATCTTGTAAACATAATTATACATTCTCACAAAAATTTGGCATAATAGATTTTATTTATTCAGATTGAATCCCTATACTATATCTTATTGAATATTGGCGTTGGTAATCTAATATGATTTTCATTTGAGTCTGCATAAAATTTTAATATGTCCTAATAGTCTTTAGATTTTGCTACTAATATAAAGTTTCCTATTAATATACAAATCTATTTTTCTTTTAATTCTAATACTACACCAAACATCTGAATACTATTCTTAATACTTCATGTATATTTGTTCCATCTTATTGATTTACTGGATCATTCATTAGACTAAACATAATATTTGTGTAAGATTACTAATAGGTTGAGTCTTTTTATTTTATATATTATGTCCTCACTTTCTTAAGACCACCCAATAAGTATTATATTTATTATCTAGTTTAAATGCAAAACATACATCTCTAATTTATCATTAGTTTAATTTACAAAACTTAATCATAGATACACGTTATTAATTTTTCCGTAGTCATTTAATTATAATTTATTTTATCGTTATATATCTTTAAAGAAATTTAGTTGAATTAAGTTCAATATGATACTAAATGATAAAAGCTAATCATAACTTAATTGAAATTATTATTACTTTGATTATCATATATAATTACTATTATAATATTTTCTTATTAACATGGATGGTCGAGCTATTATTATAACTACTCTTACAACTATTATTGAGACTCAAAAAATATTACTAACATTTATATAATTATAAACTGTTGATTTTACATATAAGTCAACGCACTCGATAAGTTTCTATGTGACTTTCAAGATTTATCAATAATATTAATCTTACTATTTTTCTAGTATTGGATTGTATATGTGTTCATACTTTTTAGACTGATTATTCCCTGACCTTTATTAGTTAAATTTATTGGTGTACCCTACAATTTTTACTTCACTACATATACAAACAATCAAATAAATGAATCAAATAATTCTTTTAATTGTTGATGGCTTTTAATAATTAAGATTTATCTCACAACCCAACCCAGTTCTAAACTAATCTAGTTCACTAACTGGCACTGGCTATTCCTATTGTCACCCATATAAGATCTAATAGTGAGCTCTGATACCAACACTGTAGCGCCCCCTAAGCTAGCAGCTGACTAATCCAAGAGATTAGCTAAATAAAGAGGCACTACGAATCTAATTCAAATACTTAAACATTCAATTAAGAAATCTGCTACAAAACTTATCCCAAAACTAACCCCGCTCAGAATATATATACATGAACTTCTCTCAAATGATACATATACAATAGTCATTTGGTTTACAAATACAATAAACAACATAATAAACATAGCAGAAGTTAACTAATTAATGGAGTCAACACATGTGGTTTTCGCTGCGTAACTCTGATCTGTCTCTGAAAATTGAAAGTGGGAATAATTAACATTTAACTTCTAAGTAATCATAAACAAGATTAAGAAAACAATAATGTTTTCTCAGACATTAAATAGTGACCAAGTCACTGAGCTACACAAACACGAATATGGACAAGCTCTTTCTTCACATAATATATACTATGGTTGTGCAATTCCGAACTCGCAAATTCACACCTAATCGTAAATATGGATGTCGACAATTCCGAACTCGCAAACTGTCGACCAATATATCATAAAAGCTCTAGGTATAAATGTGAAAGAGAATATCCTCACAGAAGTAAACAAACATGTATATGGACAAACTACTTCTTCAAACAATGTATACTATGGTTGTGCAATTCCGAACTCGCAAATCCACACCTAATCGTAAATATGGATGTCGGCAATTTCCGAACTCGCAAACTGTCGACTAATATATCCTAAAATCTCTAGGTATAAATGTGAAGGAGCGTATCCTATATACCACACGTGGAAATTCTTATTTCCCATAACAATTCATATTGACCACAACACATTATAGGTCCTTTCCAAACCATGGAAAGATTAACAGAATCAACAGAATTATCGTAAAACAAGTTAAACAATGCATAGAACGCACAAACAGAAATACATGAGTTTGTTAAAGGAAAACAATAATAATTACCAAAGAGTCAAATGTATTCCCACCTCTTTTGATGACAAGCCACGCCTACCTCGAGATCCACGATCCACTGGTTCATCATTTGAATCGATCGTTGTTAATATAGACTAACTGTTAATCGCACAAGAAGTCTAAGAAACTCGCCAAAATGGCTCACACAAGAATCATACAATTCTATTTAATGGTTCTAATCCCATTAAGGTATCTTATTCTCTATCTTTAACATAACTAAGGGTTTACTATTCCAATTAGATTGATTCTAGAGTTCATAGCTAAGTCTTATGAATATCTACAACTTTGTAGAAGAAACCAAAGGCTAAATCAGACCATAAGGGTCCAATACATCAAAATGGGAACATTAAACCTAAACCCAAGTCCAATTAAACAAGCCCATTACACAAGGCCTGGTCCACTAGGGCCAACTAACGGTCTCTAATAGTCAACAAGATCAATTAACAGTAACGTCCAGTCAAGGTCAAGTCCTGGTCCAATGGTCAAGTTTAAATCGGTCAACTAGTCAACTCAGGTCAATACAAGGAACTAGGTGAGTCAACGATTCAACTCAGTAAGATACTGAGTCATACAAGCTTAACTAACACACTATGTTACAGATCACTTTAACTCTAGTTCTTACATATTCATCTACCATTTTAACATAACAACATCAATTCATCATTCTTAAACAAATTATAACTTCATCTACAAATGCACACTAGGTTTACCTGCGATTGCAGCTCTAAACCAAACTCAGATCAGCTCAACTTCTCTAAGTCACAAGAATTGTGACTTTACTGTCACAACATCATCGTCTCAGGTTATAAAATCTCCCTGGGCTGTAGTCATACTATCAATTATAATGATTTATATAAACTTCAACTCATCCACAGATGAAACTCAATCCATTATTATCAGTTTTCCCCTTTCAGTTTCAGCTGCAATCTAGTCAACATCCATAACACCACTTAAACCAGCCACCCTCTATAAGTTCAATCATACCCTGCACCTTAACACAACAACACCACCATTCGCATACCTGTAACACATCTCAATACCACATTTACTTCAACAATAAAGCAATATGCAGCTCCACCAGCCAATATAATCCCGTGTAATTCAAAACAACAACCAAACTTCGTTCCATATCCAACATCCAGCCTTAACCCAATTACCAATCACAAATACTTAATCAAATTATCTTCTTAAGAACCTGCAACAACACTAACCTTTTCACCGGAATTCTACAACAACCATTCACTACTGAAATCCCATCATCCATTTATTCTTTTCTCCCATTAACACAACTGCAATGTCAACCCAACTACAGAACCACCACTAAGTATCTTAAATCCATCTAACAGGTTCTGTGTTCAACTCATAACACAACCATTACACTGCAGCTAAATCCCAACTCAGGTAACATACTCTTCCTGTATATCAAAACAACTCTAATTTGCTACTCATCTACCAGCTCAACACCAATCCAAGTTTCCTTCATTTACAGCATCACAGCAGCAATAACCTCACCACTACTACCTCAATTCATCTGTTAAACACCTATTACTTCAATCTAATCAACTCAAGCTTCACCTCTAACAAAGATATCAACCACAGACCCAATCCCAACTATATTTCAACCTCAACAATTCATCTTCTATCAATATCACTTCTAACTACAATTACAGTTCCATTATCTAATAACGTAATCTCAATAATTTAAACAATCCAATACAAAATCTTGAAATTAGAATAATTAGAAGCTTACCCAAACTTTAGCATACCTTGAATTGCTAATACGCTGAATCAATTCCACCGAAGACCTAGTTTCTGTTTTGGGGTAGAACATAAATCCTAATTCTCAAATCTTCACCAAATTAACTTTTAAACTTCAACTAAACATCTACCCATTAATCCTCAATCCATCAGCAACTCGATCTACATCTCAGATCCACATAATTCTTCAACAACTTTCATCGTCAAGAAACCCTAAATTATTCAATTATTCTCTGAATCAACTTCAGAACTTCCATTGAACCACAACGCATCTCTAATCTTCACCTTAATTACTCAATTTCACCATCTACCTACTCACAGAACTTATTAAGAAAACCTAATTCTTAATTCACTTCCTCATTCGAGTCTGAATCAACAACAGACGCCATCACGATCACCACATACTACTGCATAATCTTCCACACCTCCTATCGATCACAAAATCTTCGTTTAATCTCTCGAATTCGACAGAAAGGAAGAACAGGAGAAGAACGAAAAAGAGAAAGAGAAAGAGAAGAAGATAGGAAGAAATAATAAAGAAGAACCGGGGGTTAGTCGTGGGAGAGTTCGAGAGATTTTAATGTATTTGTGTTTTCTCCTGTTAGTCGTGGGGGAGTTTGAGGGAGTCTCTCCAAATCCCCGTTAGTCGTGGGGGAGTTTAGAGGAGTCTCCTAAACTCCCTAGAAAACACCTGTTAGTCGTTGGGGAGTTTAAAAAAATCTCTTGAACTCCTTGTTAGTCATAAAACCCTACAATACTAGGGAGTTGGTTGCTTTAGGGAGTTCGAAGGAGTTTTTAGTGTATTTTGGTCTCACAAAAAATCTCTCAAAAGAGTAGAGATTTGGGAAGGAGTTTGGTGCGTAGAAAACCATAGGAGAAAGAAGAGGAAACGTTTTTTCTAGGTATGTTTTTTTTTCTTCTTTGATCTCCATGATTGTTTATAGTTTGATTTGTGTACTATTTTGATTTTTTTTCATATCTTTGATCTCCATGATTGTTTATTTTGATTGTGTATAGTTTTTTTTGTGCGTACTCTCTCTCTCTCGGTCAAAACCCTAATAGTGTTTTTCGTATAGATTTTTCTGAAAAACATGTTCCTGCCCTGTTTGTCGAGACGATTCTGACATAACTATAAAACTCATTCCTTTGTGATATAATTTTTATGTTAAAGAGGAGTTTCTTAGCTTTGCAACCAGACCAAATTTGTTGAATTCCATCACACAATGATTTTGGTATGATTTTTTGAGTAAAGACCGTGAAATCTAAAAAAATTCTGACGACGTATTCAAGTCCTGAAAACGTGATTCCTGCCCTGTTTGTCGAGACGATTCTGACATATCTATAGAACTCATTCCTTTGTGATATAATTTTTATGTTAAAGAGGAGTTTCTTAGCTTTGCAATCAGACCAAATTTGTTGAATTCCATCACACAATGATTTTTGTATGATTTTTTGAGTAAAGACCGTGTATTTAAAAAAAATTCTGACGACGTATTCAAGTCCTGAAAACGTGATTTCTGCCCTGTTTGTCGAGATGATTCTGACATATCTATAAAATTCATTCCTTTGTGATATAATTTTTATGTTAAAGAGGAGTTTCTTAGCTTTGCAACAAGACCAAATTTGTTGAATTCCATCACACAATGACTTTTTTATGATTTTTTGAGTAAAGATTGTGAAATCTAAAATTTTCTGACGACGTATTCAAGTCCTGAAAACGTGATTTCTGCCCTGTTTGTCGAGATGATTCTGACATATCTATAAAACTCATTCCTTTGCGATATAATTTTTATGTTAAAGAGGAGTTTCTTAGCTTTGCAACAAGACCAAATTTGTTGAATTCCATCACACAATGATTTTTGTATGATTTTTTGAGTAAAGATTGTGAAATCTAAAATTTTCTGAAGACGTATTCAAGTCCTGAAAACGTGATTTCTGCCCTGTTTGTCGAGATGATTCTGACATATCTATAAAATTCATTCCTTTGCGATATAATTTTTATGTTAAAGAAGAGTTTCTTAGCTTTGCAACAAGACCAAATTTGTTGAATTCCATCACACAATGATTTTTGTATGATTTTTTGAGTAAAGATTGTGAAATCTAAAATTTTCTGAAGACGTATTCAAGTCCTGAAAACGTGATTTCTGATAGTGAAGATGAAGCCTTTGATACAAAATAAGAAAGCAGTGATGATGAAGAGGTAAGCAGCAATAATGAATTTGAACTATCCATATTTTTGAATATACTTTCAGCGGTGCATTCATGGTTGATGGATATAATCAAGCAATTGCAATACATACAAAGTCAGCGTATTGAAAGACCAATGAGACGCCCAGTTACTTTGTTTGGATATAACTATATAAGGAGAGTTTTGCGTCAAGACCCAGAAGACTTTCGAAGAAGTTATAGGATGTACCCTGATATTTTTCTAAAACTATGTTGTATCATTAGAGAAAGTACATCATTATGTGATACAAGATGTGTTTCTATTGAAGAAATGCTTGGTACATTTTTACTCGTTGTTGGCCAAAGTTCACGATATTGCACAATACGTGCCACATTTGGTCGCTCTCGATGGACAGTTAGTAAAAACTTCAACATGATGTTGCGAGCTTTAAATGCTATAGCTCCGAGGATGATGGCTAAGCCAACAAGTGCAACTCCATTTAAAATTCGTGAGAGTACACGATTTTATCCTTACTTTAAGGATTGCATTGTAGCTATGGACGGTACACATATCCCAGCAATGGTAGAGAAAAGAAATGCAGCCGTTTGTCGGAATCGACATGGAATTACATCTCAAAATGTGTTAGCGGTTTGCAACTTCGACTTGGAGTTCATATACGTGCTCAGTGGATGGGAAGGGTCTGCTCATGATTCGAAAATACTTAACGACGCAATGACAAAAAGAAATGGACTGAAAATACCGCAAGGTAATTTTAATTTTATCTAATGTGAAGTTTTGAGTTGTTTGGTTAAGTTATTTTCGGGTTCTACTTGACGAAGTTTTCTTTTTGTGTTTTATTCAGGTAAATATTACTTGGGGGATGGTGGCTTTGCAAACCGACGATATTGTTTAACACCATTTCGTGGCCAACATTATCATTTGAAAGAATTTTCTGGTACGGGTAATCATGCGAAAAAGGCTGAAAAATTATTTAACATGCGTCATGCTTCTTTGAGGAATGTAGTTGAAAGATTGTTTGGTGTTGTGAAGTCTCATTTCTTTATATTTAAGTCTCAACCTCCATTTCCGTATCAGGTGCAAGCGGAGATAATGACAGCTTGTGCAGGCCTACACAACTTCTTACGAAAAGAATGCCGTTCAGATGAGTTTTCGGTCGAGGAAGAGGAAGAGGAAGATATCCATCCATCAACGCTTGTAAATGACGACGAAATTTTGACACAACAAACTCAAGAACAACAACGTCAAGAAGCCAATGCATGGAGAAAGAGTATAGCGGATGATATGTGGGAAAATGTTCGTGAACAAAGGGAGTTAGAATTGTATGGAGACCGTTAAATTGAAGGGAAAAAAAATATCTCGTTACACAAAATAATATACTATTGATACAGAGATATGATCATTTTCATTTATTTTTTTCTTTTGATTAAAGATCAATGTTATTTGCAAATGAGGGTTTATTGTTTCTTAAAAGAGAATGAGTTAGGAGTGAACTCTCTCAAACTCCCCCGAACTCCCTCTAATAAACTCTTTCAAAATCCCTACACTCCCCCAAACTCCCTGAACTCAAAAACACCAAACTCTCTCAAACTCCCTACACTCTCTCAAACTCTCTCAAACTCTCTGAGATTTAAAATACACTCAACTCCCCCGAAATCACTCGAGGACTAACCCCCTGGAAGAAAAGAATAATGAGTATATCTCCTAGTTGAGATAAGGTAGTCCAAGATTGATAAAGGCACCCGAACTAATAAGGGTAGCCAGGCGGTTAAGATATAAATGACGATTCTACCCTTCGTACTTATCTGAAGATATCTTCTTCGTCTGATATCCGAATGACACGTTCGAGTAGTCCATTGCGCGTAACTTTTTGAGATTTATTCAGCGGCACTAGTTTCGTATCTAGATCGTTGTTAGTTTAATTCCTATTAATTAACGTTCGTGTTACATGATGTGATTTGTAGATAGTGGTAAAATTGGTTCGATTCTCAGACTTGTGAAGGATATTAATTAGACTTAAATTCTAATACTAAAATAGAAAATTCACTAAAAATTATAGCAAACTCAATCAAAGATGATATCAATACTAAAAGAAACACTGAGGCTAAGATTCCACTATTTTCCAAATTCAAAGTGATTAAATCAATACTTATATTTGTGCAATTTTCTTGTTTAATTTGATTCTAAAATATTGCAACAAGTAGATTTTCAAAAATAATAATTGTAAATACCAAGTATGTAGCATCAAAAGTCTTAAAACTAAGCATACTCCATCAAAATAGATCACAATCACTCAAATAAAAATCATATTCAATAATAGTTCAAGGCAAATAATCATATAATTATTGCAAATAAAAAGATAAAATAGAATATACCACTATTGATTTCTAGCAAACAAAAACCATGATGGCTCCACTTAGATTGTTTCTAGACCAGCTTCTAATCCTTCGAACGGGAATTCGTTACAATTTAAGCAAACCCCTTTGGAATCAATCCGAGTTAACGTAAGTTGAATAGAGGCGAGGGAATCTCGGTGGAGCTTTGATACCCAAGGCCTCACCGGTATTACAAGGCGGCGCAGTCACGCATTCAACTTACAAAAACCGTCAAGAACTTCAAAGTATGCTTAAAAGAGTAACCAATATTTTTCGAATGACTTTCCTGTTAAGCTCGTTACCCTATCGGTCTCGTTCTAGTCAAAATTTTAGGCTTAGGTTCGCGTAGGTTACGTGTTCCTAAAGCGGGCAAGAAGAGAACGGTGATGAAATCCGAACCCTTATCTTGTATGGCCAGGCCTTGCCCTTTACTTGGAAAAATAAATGTCCGTATTCAGTCCTCAACATATATGCATACGAAGGAGTCCAGTAACTCGCTGACAGGGAATTCGCGAGTGTTTAGAATCTTACCTCCCGTTCCAGACGGGGGATGAATCGGTTGTAGTCAACTCGGACCACTGACTCCGATGTCTAGTGTACGAACCCAAGGTGCAGAGACAATATCGTAATTGTCCTCCTTCTCTGCAAACAATTTATATTTAAAGTACCCTTCTGTAGGGTAATAAAAAAATATAATGTCCCAAAGTCCAAAAGTCCAAAAAAATAAAGAAAAATTACAAAAATAATAAACCCTAATACAGTTTTTTTTTTAAATAAAATAAACAAACCCTAAACTAAAATTGTCTAAAATAAAATTGTCTTCTTTTCTGTTCTTTTTGCTTTAATCTTTAGCTCCAAGTCTTTATGAAATCACCAAACTCCTTGGCTCAATTTTCTTTATGATCCAGAACCTGTAGACACAAGATAAATACCCAAAAACATAAAAAAGGACAAAAATAATAATAAAAAAAATAAAAAAATCTAAAACCCTAAAAACAAATCCCTGGCAGCGGCGCCAAAAATTGATGTGATTTGTAGATAGTGGTAAAAGTGGTTCGATTCTCAGACTTGTGAAGGATATTAATTAGACTAAAATTATAATACTAAAATAGAAAACTCACTAAAAATTATAGCAAACTCAATCAAAGATGATATCAATACTAAAAGAAACACTGAGGCTAAGATTCCACTATTTTCCAAATTCAAAGTGATTAAATCAATACTTATATTTGTGCAATTTTTTTGTTTAATTTGATTCTAAAATATTGCAACAAGTAGATTTTCAAAAGTAATAATTGTAAATACCAAGTATGAAGCATCAAAAGTCTTAAAACTAAGCATACTCCATCAAAATAGATCACAATCACTCAAATAAAAATCATATTCAATAATAGTTCAAGTCAAATAATCATATAATTATTGCAAATAGAAAGACAAAATAGAATATACCACTTTTTGTTGGAAAAATAGCTTCCTCTATCGCCTCAGCAATGGGGTTTAGCTCCTCATATTAATCATGATCTCAAAATGTGTGTTTGTTGCTCAAAAGATGATTAAAAGAGTGAAAAGTAATAACACAGACTGTTTGCAACAGTGTATTGGTGTCGCGAAACAGCTGTTACAATGGAACTGTTACAGAAAAACTGTTGCTTTGTCGCTGATTTTAAGACCCTAAAATAAGACTGCCCTGAACAGCTTAATGTTCTTCAGCTGTTAAACAACGACATTGTTCTGCGACTGTTTACCGAGCGTCAATGTTCTTCGCGTTCTTCTTCTTCAGCAGTAGCAGCAGCAGAAACAGAGTTTGGTAAAGCTATGATTTCTTCTTCTCTAGCTCTCCTTAGGTTCACAAACTCTCGACACCTCTTCTATATGACCCAAGACATCTATTTATATCAAAAATACCGATTAAATCTCTCCCAAATCTTCCAAAATCTCTTTCCTTCTCTACACGGCCAAGTTGCGACAATTTCTTGTTTTAGAATTTCTACGCGTTTCTGAGCTTTCCTTTTTATTCTAAACTCTTCCTTAGATAGATACAAATCTTTGGGAAGGTTTACAACGCTTTAATCTCTCTAAAATTCCCTAAAACAGGTCACATACATGACTTTCCATATTTTCTTGTTGTGAGAAAAATCCGTCGATTGAGCCCATTCTAATCGATTTAAACACCCATATCAGATTTCTAGACCCATAAGGAGTCTATCCTATGAAAATCAGAGGTTTAATCGACCTCAAACTCCTTCAAATCACGATTGCCAAAACTGCTCTTTAACTGCACTTTTTTCCCGCCAAAAACTTGATTTGTTGAAGATAGTTGCCCCTTATCCAGAGTAGGGGTGCGATTCGCAACTGCCTGAAAATGGGATGCCCCTTAGTTATTAGGCTACCCCTTATCCAAAGTGAGAGTCCGAATAGCAAATGTCCTCCGGGTGATTTCCGACAACTTTTCGAGCCAATTTTTTCCAAAAATGTTTATTGGCCAAAAATACCTACAAATAAATAAAACACCATAATAAGTACAAAAATGAGCCCTAACAACATATAGAATCGAGACAAATCGGACACAAAAATGTGTCTATCAAATACCCCCAAACCTATTATTTGCTAGTCCTCGAGCAAAAATAAAATAAAAATAAAATCCTAACTCACTGTCGCAGGCATCGTCGATTGCATTTAGCGTATGCAATAAGCCTTTAAACCCCTAGGTGTCCCTAATGGCGGAGTGTTGTCTCCGGAGGGCTTACCAGAGGCATACCCACAAAACCTTTTTACTCCAGACCCTAGCTATCTACACAGAACCTTGGAAGGCACTAAAGAATCTCCTTGGTTGGCATACTTATTGACTACAAGAGGAAGTACCCTGATGCGAAATTCCAATTGTTGTACACGAGTTTGCACTCAAGCATACTAAAATTCATATGAAGTGACAGAGCTCTACTAAGATAGTCGCACTATGGACATCAATATCCGGAGTCAAAACTAATCACATGGATAGATCAAGAAGATGGATATAGAAAAACATAGATGGTTTTGATGTTTACTAGGTGAACGGTGTTTCTCATATCTGTCTGAAGGCCTCCGTCAAAATGAACCTATCCTAATGGACTGAGATACTAGTCTGACTAATATCAACACACTGGCATATACAAGGGAACCAGTGATTGATAATCCTAACTCTAGGTCAAAACAACTGGCATATACAAGGGTTCCAGTGGTCGACTTTATTGAATTTATTCCAGTTGGTCTGATGGTCTGGTCTCTATTTTCTTCTTTAGTGAAAAGGACTCAACGAGATATGGTGAAACTATCATGTTATTTCTAACACCTGAGTTCTGTGCTTTTATGAATAGACTCTTTAGATGTTGTCATCTAGTCAGATTGGTTCCTCAACTCCTACAACCAAAATGATTCCATCCACTTAGATTGGTTAGTGCCATCCTTAATAGGGATAAGTTTATAGGCTCTGGAGTTTATTTATTGCAACGAAAAGGTAACAAAAAGTTCTACCCCACCCCCAAACTTAAATCTAACATTGTCCTCAATGTTTCTAATCAAAGAATAGTACCAAAAATATAAGTAACATGAGAAAATAGTAAAGAGAGAAGTCGGAAAGATAGTACCTGGGTGAAGTGTAACCAAAAACCTACAAAAATATTATACAACATACAAAATCGCCTCGATGGTCAATCAAGGTAAACAGGGTCCTCCAGAGGGACCTCCTCAACATCACCTGTAGAAAAAGGCTCTAAAAAGGGCTTCAATCGCTGACCGTTAACCTTCGAAGAACTACTACCATCTGGTGTCTCAATCTCAACACCGCCATGAGGAAAAACAGTACGGACCACAAAAGGACCGGTCCACCGAGAACGCAACTTCCCGGGGAATAGATGCAAACGAGTGCCATATAGAAGAACTTTTTTACCTGGAGAAAATAACTTTCGTACAATATTCCTATCATGCACAAGTTTCATTTTGTTCTTATAATCCTTAGCACTATCGTATGCATCTCTACGAATCTCGTCCAACTCATTGAGCTGGAGCTTTCTTTGAGCTCCTGCCTTGTCAAGTGAAAAGTTTAAGTTCTTAATATCCCAATAGGCTCGATCCTCTAACTCAACAGGCAGGTGACATGCCTTGCCAAACACTAAACGATAAGGTGACATTCCAGTGGGTGTCTTAAACGCAGTACGGTAAGCCCATAAGGCATCAGTAAGCCTCGACGACCAGTCTTTCCTATTTGGATTAATTGTTTTCTCTAGAATACGTTTAATTTCCCTATTGGAAACCTCTACCTGACCACTATTCTGAGGGTGATATGGGGTTGCTACTTTATGGGTAATACCGTATTATTTCATTAAAAGAGAAAACAGTCTATTACAAAAGTGTGAACCTCCATCACTAATTATAGCTCGCGGCGTACCAAAACGTGTAAGTATATTCTCTTTCAAAAACTGGACTACGACCCTATGGTCATTCGTTCTACACGGAACCGCCTCAACCCATTTAGACACATAGTCTACAACGACAAGTATGTAAAGATAACCAAACGAAATAGGAAATGGACCCATAAAATAAATGCCCCACACATCAAAGACCTCAATCACTAAAATAGGGTTCAAAGGCATCATATTTCTACGGGAAATGGTTCCTAACTTCTGGCAACGCTCACAAGAAACACAAGCCTATGAGAATCTTTAAACAACGAAGGCTAGTAAAATCCACACTGCAAAATCTTAGCAGCAGTCTTCTTAGCACTAAAATGACCCCCACATGCATGTTCATGACAAAAGGAGATAATACTAGACTGGTCACTCTCAGATACACATCTCCTAATAATCTGGTCCGGACAATACTTAAACAGATAAGCATCATCCCAAAAGAAATGCTTAACCTCGGCTAAAAACCTAGAACGATCTTGCTTACCCCAATGTTGAGGGGTTCGACCAGTAACAAGATAATTCACTATATTTGCATACCAAGGTGATTGGGAAACAGAGAACAATTGTTCATCAGGAAAGCTATCCCTTATAAGAAGGGAATCACTAGGGGAACTAACAACTAGCCTAGACAAGTGGTCTGCTACTACATTTTCTGCACCCTTTTTGTCTCTAATGTCTGGGGGAAATTCCTGTAACAATAGGATCCATCTAATCAATCTAGGTTTTGTATCCTTCTTAGATAAAAGGTATTTCAAAGCAGCATGATCTGTATAGATTATGATCTTAGAACCTAATAGGTAGGACCTAAACTTATCCAAGGCAAACACGATGGCTAAAAGTTCCTTCTCGGTAGTTGTGTAGTTCATTTGGGTATCATTTAGAGTTTTGCTAGCATAATAAATCATATGAAGTAATTTGTTTTCTCGTTTTCCTAAAACGACGCCTATAGCATAATCTGAAGAATCACACATAATCTCAAAGGGTAGGTTCCAGTTAGGTGCCTGGACTATCAGGGCAGTAGTGAGTAAAGTTTTAAGCTTCTCAAAAGCCTCTAAACAAGCATCATCAAAGACAAACTTAACATCCTTTGCAAGCAAATTGCAAAGAGGTTTAAAAATCAAGCTAAAATCCTTAATGAATCGACGGTAAAAACCTGCATGCCCTAGGAATGACCTAATATCTTTTATGATTTTTGGGACCTGTAAAGTCTTAATAAGGTCAACTTTGGCTTTGTCTACCTCTATACCCTTTGAAGAGATGATGTTCCCTAATACAATTCCTGATTTAACCATGAAATGGCATTTTTCCAAATTAAGCACTAAATTTTTTTCCTTACACCTAGTCAACACTAATGTCAAATGATGCAAGCACTCATCGAAAGATGAACCAAACACTGAAAAATCATCCATAAAGACCTCTAAAACCGTTCTACCATATCAGAAAATATGCTCATCATACAACGCTGAAAAGTTGCAGGGGCATTACATAGCCCGAAAGGCATGCGTCTATACGCAAAGGTACCAAAGGGACAGGTAAAAGTGGTTTTCTCTTGGTCTTCTGGGGCAATAACGATCTGATTATAACCGGAGTAGCCATCTAAGAAGCAATAGTGACTATGTCCAGCTAATCGCTCTAGCATTTGGTCGATAAAAGGAAGGGGAAAGTGATCCTTCCTTGTGACCTTGTTCAATTTCCTATAGTCAATACACACACGCCATCCCGTGGTCACTCGGGTTGGGATTAATTCATTATTATCATTCTGGACTACAGTGATACCTGATTTCTTGGGGACAACCTGAACAGGGCTGACCCACTTACTGTCTGAAATTGGGTAAATAATACCCGCATCTAACAACTTAAGCACCTCTTTTCGAACTACCTCTTTCATGTTAGGGTTCAGTCGACGTTGCATCTCCCTAGAAGGTTTGGAGTCTTCCTCTAAATGAATCTGATGCATACACACAGTAGGACTTATACCCTTAATGTCTGCTATAGTCCACCCTAAAGCTTCCTTATTGTCTTGAAGTACATTTACTAGCCTACTTTCCTGATCACTATCCAAATTGGAAGCTACAATCACAGGTAAAGTCTCAGATGGGCCTAAAAACACATACTTTAGAGTATCGGGTAGTGGTTTAAGGTCCAACTTTGGGGGCTCTTCTAAAGAAGGAATTAGGGTAGTCTCAGAAACTGGTAACGGTTCGAACCTAGCTTTCCATCTATCAGTGTCTAACACAGGGGTAGAATCTAATAGAGCATTCACCTGTTCAATAGTGCTATCGTCGTCAAAATCTAAACCAAAATGGGATAGACAACTTTCTAATGGGTCTTCAGACAAGATGTTTGGTAATGACTCCTGAACTAAGGCTTCTATCATGTTCACCTCCTCAACACATGTGTCATCTAGCTCATGAGGTTGCTTACTGACATTAAAAATGTTCATCTCCATAGTCATATTAAAAAGATAAACTCATCACACCATTTCGACAGTTAATGATCGCATTAGACGTAGCTAAAAATGGGCGACCTAAAATCACAGGTATCTGGTTCTCTGGGTCAGGGACAGGTTGGGTATCTAGGACCACGAAATCCACTGGATAAATAAACTTGTCGACCTCAATAAGAACATCCTCGATAACACCTCGAGGGATTTTAACAGACCTATCAGCTAACTGCAGTGTCATCTGAGTAGGTTTCATTTCACCAAGTCCTAGCTGTAAGTATACATGGAATGGCAGTAAGTTCACACTGGCTCCTAAGTCAAGTAAAGCTTTTTCTACCCGGAAGTTACCTATTGTGCAAGCAATGGTAGGAGAACCTGGGTCTTTGTACTTTGGAGTTGTGGTGTTCTGAATGATTGAACTTACGTGACTAGCTAAAAAGGCTTTCTTATGGACGCTAAGTTTTCGCTTTCGCGTACACATATCCTTAAGGAACTTGGCATAAGCAGGAATTTGCCTAATTGCATCTAATAAGGGAAGGTTTATGGTAACTTGCTTAAAAACCTCCACTATGTCATTAAAGTTCGATTCCTTCTTTGTTGGTACTAATAGCTGAGGAAATGGGGCTCTAGGCCTAAAATCAGACCTTTCAGGAACCGAATTCACATCATCAGAAACTTTATCAGTCTCTTCAGCTACTGGTCCTGAGAGGTGAGATCCTGAGGGGTGAACTACAGTATGTTCACTATCGGGCATGGTTACCTTATTGTCTACAACTCTACCACTTCTAAGGGTTCTAAAACATTCAATTGATTCGATGGTTTTGCACCTAATTCATGAACTCCTCTAGGGTTGGGTTGTGTTTGACTAGGAAACTTACCTTTTTCTCTCAAAGAATCACTTATCAGACCAACCTGGGTTTTTAACTCGGAAATAGCCTGACTATTTTCTTGTCCTATCCTGTTACTAGCTTGTAGACTTGTTCTACGGATAACTGGAATTTTGCAGTTTGCTGAGTTAACAAGGCGAGAGATTCCTCTAAACTTAGGATTTTCTTATCTGACTGATTCTGAAACTGAGCTAGTCCTGAAGGATTCTTAGTATAGCCAAAACCTGGGGGAGCATTAGAATTACTAAACTGACCTTGACTTTGGCCCTTAGACCACGAAAGGTTCGGATGGTTTCTCCAACCAGGATTATAGGTTTCTGAATATGGGTCAATCTTTTGACGGTTATCAAATCTAGTGTTATTATAAAGAGCATTGGCCTGCTCTTCAATATTCTGGCCTTCCCAAAAAGGCTCCACTCTACCACTAGTCTGGCCCACTTCTAAGGCTTCTAACCTTTTTGCTATAGCAGCAATTTTGGCATCTGATTCATAGCCTCCTTCTACCCTATTAACGTTTCCTCTACTTAAAAGAATTGTTTTCTGGGGTGCCCTACTATTTTCCCATTGCTGGGTTTTTTCGGCGATTTCATTAAAAAATTCCATCGCCGCATCAACAGTTTGGTTTTCAAATCCACCAGTGCATAGAGACTCAACCATGGTCGTTGTGGAATAATCTAAACCCTCATAAAGGATCTGAACTAGCCTAACCTTTTCTAAACCATGATGAGGACACTGGGATAATAAATCATTGAACCTTTCCAAATACCTATATAAGATTCTCCCTCTTGTTGTGAAAATGTGCATAATTGCGTTCTAATAGACGATGTTTTGTGCCTAGGGAAAAACTTATTGAAAAAGGCAGATGTAAGTTGTTCATATGTCTCAATTGACTCGGAGTCCAAACTATACAGCCACGACTTGGCCTTATCTTTCAGGGAAAATGGGAATAACCTAAGTTTCAAAGCATCATCATCTAAGCCTCTAATTCTTAGAGTACTACAAATTTCCTCAAAATCCCTAACATGGTAATAAGGGTTTTCATTTTCTTTCCCTAAAAAGATTGGGAGCATCTGTAAGGTCCCAGGTTTCAGTTCATAGGGTGCCTCCGTTTCAGCTAACTTAATACACGAAGGACGGGTA
This sequence comes from Papaver somniferum, assembly GCF_003573695.1. Taxonomy (NCBI): domain Eukaryota; kingdom Viridiplantae; phylum Streptophyta; class Magnoliopsida; order Ranunculales; family Papaveraceae; genus Papaver; species Papaver somniferum. Next base: position 18,937,996 of record NW_020622934.1, on the reverse strand, counting down.
GTCCTAGTTGGATTCAACAAGGCTTTCAAAGTTGTCATTTCTGGCGCTATCAGAGCAACATGGATTCTCTCCTCAGTCAAAGAACGTTCAAAAACAGACTCTTCAAAAGCCGGACTTTCTAGATTAAGGTAATCGAGACGCTTCGAACTACTAGGTTTCTCTTTAACAAATCTACCTAGTGCGTCTCTTTTACGTTCAGGCATACAATAGAATTTTCTAAATTGGAAGGGTAAGCAAACACAGATCAAGGCCGACTCAACCAAATCAAACCTATTGATTTCTAGCAAATAAAAAGCATGATGGCTCCACTTAGATTGTTTCTAGACCAGCTTCTAATCCTTCGAACGGGAATTCGTTACAATTTAAGCAAACCCCTCTGGAATCAATCCGAGTTAACGTAAGTTGAATAGAGGCGAGGGAAGCTCGGTGGAGCTTTGATACCCAAGGCCTCACCGGTATTACAAGGCGGCGCAGTCACGCATTCAACTTACAAAAACCGTCAAGAACTTTGAAGTATGCTTAAAAGAGTAACCAATATTTTTCGAATGACTTTCCTGTTAAGCTCGTTACCCTATCGGTCTCGTTCTAGTCAAAATTTTAGGCTTAGGTTCGCGTAGGTTACGTGTTCCTAAAGCGGGCAAGAAGAGAACGGTGATGAAATCCGAACCCTTATCTTGTATGGCCAGGCCTTGCCCTTTACTAGAAAAATAAATGTCTGTATTCAGTCCTCAACATATATGCATACGAAGGAGTCCAGTAACTCGCTGACATGGAATTCGCGAGTGTTTAGAATCTTACCTCCCGTTCCAGACGGGGGATGAATCAGTTGTAGTCAACTCGGGCCACTGACTCCGATGTCTAGTGTACGAACCCAAGGTGCAGAGACAATATCGTAATTGTCCTCCTTCTCTGCAAACAATTTATATTTAAAGTACCCTTCCGTAGGGTAATAAAAAAATATAATGTCCCAAAGTCCAAAAGTCCAAAATCCAAAAAAATAAAGAAAAATTACAAAAATAATAAACCCTAATACAATTTTTTTTAAAATAAAATAAACAAGCCCTAAACTAAAATTGTCTAAAATAAAATTGTCTTCTTTTCTGTTCTTTTTGCTTTAATCTTTAGCTCCAAGTCTTTATAAAATCACCAAACTCCTTGGCTCAATTTTCTTTATGATCCAGAACCTGTAGACACAAGATAAATACCCAAAAACATAAAAAAGGACAAAAATAATAAAAAAAATAAAAATAAATCTAAAACCCTAAAAACAAATCCCCGGCAGCGGCGCCAAAAATTGATGTGATTTGTAGATAGTGGTAAAAGTGGTTCGATTCTAATACTTGTGAAGGATATTAAATAGACTTAAATTCTAATACTAAAATAGAAAACTCACTAAAAATTATAGCAAACTCAATCAAAGATGATATCAATACTAAAAGAAACACTGAGGTTAAGATTCCACTATTTTCCAAATTCAAAGTGATTAAATCAATACTTATATTTGTGCAATTTTTTTGTTTAATTTGATTCTAAAATATTGCAACAAGTAGATTTTCAAAAGTAATAATTGTAAATACCAAGTATGAAGCATCAAAAGTCTTAAAACTAAGCATACTCCATCAAAATAGATCACAATCACTCAAATAAAAATCATATTCAATAATAGTTCAAGGCAAATAATCATATAATTATTGCAAATAGAAAGACAAAATAGAATATACCACTTTTTGTTGGAAAAATAGCTTCCTCTATCGCCTCAGCAATGGGGTTTAGCTCCTCATATTAATCATGATCTCAAAATGTGTGTTTGTTGCTCAAAAGATGATTAAAAGAGTGAAAAGTAATAACACAGACTGTTTGCAACAGTGTATTGGTGTTGCAAAACAGCTGTTACAATGGAACTGTTACAGAAAAACTGTTGCTTTGCCGCTGATTTTAAGACCCTAAAATAAGACTGCCCTGAACAGCTTAATGTTCTTCAGCTGTTAAATAACGACACTGTTCTGCGACTGTTTACCGAGCGTCAATGTTCTTCGCGTTCTTCTTCTTCATCAGCAGCAACAGCAGAAACAGAGTTTGGTAAATCTCTGATTTCTTCTTCTCTGACCCTCCTTAGGTTCCCAAACTCTCGGCACCTCTTTTATACGACCCAAGACATCTATTTATATCAAAAATACAGATTAAATCTCTCGCAAATCTTCCAAAATCTCTTTCCTTCTCTTCACGGCCAAGTTGCGACAATTTCTTGTTTTAGGATTTCTACGCGTTTCTGAGCTTTCCTTTTTATTCTAAACTCTTCCTTAGATAGATATAAATCTTTGGGAAGGTTTACAACGCTTTAATCTCTCTAAAATTCCCTATAACAGGTCACACACGTGACTTTCCATATTTTCTTGTTGTGAGAAAAATCCGTCGATTGAGCCCATTCTAATCGATTTAAACACACATATCAGATTCCTAGACCCATAAGGAGTCTATCCTATGAAAATCAGAGGTTTAATCGACCTCAAACTCCTTCAAATCACGATTGCCAAAACTGCTCTTTAACTGCACTTTTTCCCCGCCAAAAACCTGATTTTTGAATGTTGAAGATGGTTGTCCCTTATCTAGAGTAGGGGTGCGATTAGCAACTGCCTGGAAATGGGATGCCCCTTAGTAATTAGGTTACCCCTTATTTAAAGTGAGAGTCCGAATAGAAAATGTCCTCCGGGTGCTTTCCGACAACTTTTCGAGCCAATTTTTTCCAAAAATGTTATTGGCCAAAAATACCTACAAATAAATAAAACACCATAATATGTACAAAAATGAGCCCTAACAACATATAGAATCGAGACAAATCGGACACAAAAATGTGTCTATCATTACACAAATCGAGTAATTAACGGCTAAGACGTCTCTTGACTAGTCTAATAGCGTTGACGAGCTTGAGGGTCCTTACATGTAAAATGATTCTAAAAGTTACAGAACTTTTCTTCTTAGCAATCAGGCTACATATATTGGTAGATGAAAACCGATTCTAAAACTGAACATTTGGGAAATTGTCAGAATCGGTTTACATATAGTTACATGTAAACCGATTCTAACAAAAAGAATGTCGGAATCCTCCATTTTTTCCACACACATTAAGTCATTCATAAACTGGAAACCAGATTAAGTCATTAATAAACTAGGAGTATCACCAAATATATTTCGACAATAACTTTAAGACAAGACATAAGTTTTGACTCCATAATTAAAGACATAAACATGAATATAACTATTCATTCATGACCACGTCCACCGCCACGACCACGTCCACCGCGTCCTCGTTTACTAGGTTGGGCGCTGCTCGATGTACCTTCATACATCTTTTTGGTAGGGCCTCTATTTCTCTTCTTCTTTGGCTCCTCCTCCTCCTCCTCCTCCTTCTCCTCGTCATCATCATCCTCTTCCTGCTTCCCAAACTTTGCACGAGCTTCTACATCTTCAAGACCGTTTAATTCATCAATTAGCTTTTCATTGGCCTTCACATTTTTCCCTTCCCTGATTTCTAGCTTTGCCTGGGTTATCAAGTGTCTGACTCGTCTTCTCTGTTTCAATTTCAAATAGGAAACATTCAACATATAACGCTAAAACCATTAACAAAATCGTAATTGAGTAACAATATGCACCAAGTAATCGAGAGTCGTATCTTTGTCCTCTATCTTGGGCCTCTCATCTACTCGTATCACTCGAGTATGCGAAACTTTGAGGTACCATGGTATGTAACCCAGAATTGCCTCGTCATCTGCTATAGATGGACCATCCAAAGGATATCTATGAAACGCTCTGTCGTCCCAATAATCACATGATGGTAAAGGCTTGTGAATAATGACAATATCATTATCATATGATTTGGTTTTTGTCTCATTGATGTTGAACATCTTGTGCGCCTTTGGGATTTTTTGTACGTAACCGCATTGTCTTGCGACTCTCGTCGGGTTGTACATTACATATCCTCTTGGGTGAAACAAAGGCCCACAATATTCACTTTGCTCTTTGCATCCAACCTTCTTTCCTTTTCCTTTAGCCAAATCCTACTTGTAAGGATCAAATAAAACATCCTTCGTCGTCAAGGTGTCTAACTGGCGTCTCAAATTCAGAAAATCCATTTTTTGTTTCTTCGGCTTACTTCTGTAGTTGTACTTGTCTCCATAATGCTCTCCGTCCCATTCCTTGTTCTCAAAAGCTCTTTTAGCAAATATTGGGAAGTGCAAATATATCCACGCCTGCAGAAAAGCCATATTCCCTCTGAGTTGGTTCCTTTGAGCCCTAGAAGCCTTTCTCAACTCCTTCAACGAGTGTGCAAGGATGGCAGTGCCCCGAGAGTATTCGTTCATCTTGTCAAATAGTTGCAGCAGCTGGATAAAGTTGACGCTCACACGGTCACCGAAAACTTCGGGGAAGATAACAGATCCCAGGACATAGGGGACATACGCATTGGCCGTGGCGATGATACGTTGCGGCGTCAACTCTTTTCCCTCAGTACGAAGCTTCTTTGTTCCCATGAAGTTGTCCCTCAGCTTCGAGAGATGGAATATCCTCTGCTTTGACTTGCCTACTAGCAACTCCTTATTGGTATTCTCCTCATCCCATTGGAAAACTTCCTTGGTCCACGCATAAATCTTGTCCCAACCAAGCTCTGGCTCGTTCCCTTTGTGCTTCACGGCTTTACCTTCTATGCTTAGGCCGATAATTAACTTCGCATCATTCGGAGTTATCGTCATTTCTCTAAACAGAAGATGTAAAGTATCCGTTTCCCCATAGTATCAACCCCGTAGAATTGACTAGATCGATTACTGTCGGAACTTCTCCAACGGTTGTTTCTATTCCTTCCAGTGGCCATTTCCTCATCATACTCACTGATGTTCTAGCTTCATAACATTACATGGATAATAATTCTTAACATAAGGTTTAGGTACTTACTACGGTATTGTAAACGACGGAGGCCCAACTGTCTTTGTAACCCCATAATACCTTTCCTCCATCACCGGGTATCCCTAAAGGTGTATCACCAGGGCCGCGAGTAAACATCTTTAGCGGGTCGGGCATGTGGTCACCTTTCTTCTTCTTTGGTCCTTCTTTCTTCTTACCTTTTTCTTTAGCATCTCCTCCTTGGTCTTGTTGTTGAACTTCTTGTTCTTGAACGACTTCTCTTATCTCTTCATCACTTTTATCCTCACCTTCTTCTTCATCACTTTCTTCTTAACCACCTTCCTTGCCACCACCTTCCTCATCACTTTCACTCTCATCACTTTCTTCTTCGCCACCTTCCTGGCCACCACCTTCCTCATCACCTTTTTCTTCTTCAATTTCTGTATCATCACCTTCTTGTTCAGTAGGTGTTTCAGAATCAGATTCTTCATGTGTTGGTTGCTCCGCTTGAGGTGGTGGGTCATCGATAATGATCCCTTTGACTTTACTCCCCGTGCCCCTTGGGTTTCGGTGGGAAGCATTCAAATTTTTACCGTATTTTCGACGAGGTCCTAAAGGCTTAGGAGTAGCAAGGTAATATTTCCGGTTATATTTCTTTTCGACTTGATTTTTTTGCCTGTAGAATACGGATTTAAGCGACAAAAAACAATGGAATATAATGCATGTTTAAAGTCAAGGTACATAATTGGTTCACTCAATATAGATATAAAATCCGATTCATAACATAATAAAATTAACAATCGGATTTTGTGAAGTGCTAATGTAAACCGATTCCAGAAATCGGTTTACTCGATATACATATAAAGTCTGATTCTAAACTAGACAATCGGTTTTTTGTGAAGACATATGTAATCCGATTCCAACAAAATAAAGTTACATGAACATTGGCTACAAGAATCGGACTATTTATACATTAACGTTCACCGATTCCATTTCACATGCAGAACAATCGGTTTATAAGTTTAAGAACATAACCCGTTTCTAACAAGCATCGGGTTACTTCGACATTAACGTAACCCGATTCTGTGAACATTGAAATTTTTTGATTTCAAAATTCTCGATTTCTAACCTAAAGCATGTTACTAAAACCTAGTTTAGAGGATTGAGTTGATAGAAAAGTACCTGATTCGACCCATTTCTTTCTCTTGTGCGATACGAGAGGCTTCGGATTGTTCTTGCACTTCCTTCGTTCTATTTCGAATCGCTTCAACAAGTCCGGGATTGTCGTCACTAGAATGATTCATGTTAGTAGCATACTTAGTTCTTGGTTTCAAAATTTTATAGAAGAAAGAAAACGATTGTTTTTGAATCGCCGATCATCGACGATTTTGGTTTCAAAAAAATAAAAAAAGAGAGAGTATAGGAGATGAAAAATCGGTTTTTAGGTTAGAAATGAAAATTGATTTTTGTTAGTTAGGTTTATTAAGGATTAATGGGGGTAATTTAGTAATATTAATATTTTTTAGGGTAATTTTGGTAGTTTACATAAATATTAGACACCCCTTATCATTATGTATAGGTAGATGAAGTAATCTATAAGCCCCAATTTATCCAGGCAAAAAATCACCAACCATTTTTCACACTCTACAACCAAGTACACCAAGAAAATCTTACTCTACCCAAAAATGATTTATTCTTCCCATACAAAGGAAAGTCAATAATGCTACATTGACCGTAGCAAATCCCAGGAGAAAATCCCCAGAGAGAGAAAGTTAACCTCCTCCTTAACTCCTGGTGGGCCCCAATGGCTCTCTTTCCCGGTATTTTCTCTCAGAATTTGTCACTGTCAACGTAGTACTACTTAAGGAAAGTTCATTTTCTCCCCATGCAAACCTAAAAATCCTGATTTTCACACCCACATCATTCAACCAAGAAGAATTGTTATCTTCAAGATAGAGAATACATCTTCTCGCATGTTCCAAGTCTATAATCCCATTCCACTTAAGCAAATATTCATGCATTTTGCTATATAATCAAAGAAAAATTTCAATTTCCTCCTAAATATTAGCAATTATTGTCATGTTGTATTTTTAGTTTATTTTGAGAAAAACCCAGAAAAAATAGAAATAATCAATCAAGTATTGTCTTTGAGTTTTTAAAAGATTGGCATTAAATTGCTGGTACTTTACCCATTAGCATACTTACCAAAAACAACGAGGAGAGTATAAGAACCTCTCTGAATAAAATATCCCATCTATGATATATTGGTCAAATTAATTCTCGTGGGTAAATCAAAATTGTGAGTATAGAGTACATTCCTCCTCTCACATTCTGATTGTCCATGTCAATTCCTGCATAATTGATTTTAATAATATATTTTGTAGTATAATCTAATTAATTCATAACATGGGAGGATCTAAATATGAGCATAGAGCGGCTTCCCCTCTCATATTATGACCCTGCACGTGAATAATATGCAAACAGTTTATCAAGTCACCGATTAAGTTGCAGATTATCGATTATCACTCCAAAACTTCAATAAGCCTTCAATCGGTAGTCCGTGACAACTTCCAAATTTCTATCATCATTCAAGAATATATAGATTAAATCTAGACTATTTACATCAATAAATTACAATTTTAGATATGGCCTATTAATATTCTAAGCATGATAGGGATTGATCTAGGTTCCCGATACCTTTGAATAATTATGAGTTGTTCTGCTGGCTATATATATTAGTCCAAGAGTCGCAAGTGAGTATAGAACATTTTTAAGTAAAGTTTTAAATATTATTCCCATATAATCATGAAGTATAGGACAATCATATGATTGGGCGACTGATGGGTGCCTAACACCTTCCCATATCGTACTAGAATCTCCATACCCCGAACTCTCTGATAGCAGACCTTGAACATGTAAGTCATAACTAGATTTTGTTTTCCAAAAGAATTCGAACTAGTTAAAAAGGGTCTTGATTCCCCTTAGTCAGTTGGAGACTTTAAAACATCTCTCTTTTCTTTGTAGAGTTAATTCTTATTAGCAAACTAGTAAGAAGTTATCTCTGTACGAACTTGTGCAATAAACATCCACGAACGGATGAGCACATAGACTTCACCCCCATAATAATTAGGGTCGGAATAGCCCGACTCTTGACCCGTGCTACAACTCGATTTCTACAATGACCACTATGTTGGGGACCTAAGAGATTCAACTTGAAAAATGATTAATGTGAAAATTTTGTAATCTTTTTATTTATTGTGTACTAATGTTCACTTATCCAAGATTGTATGATTGAAGGTACTTGTCTAAGCGTAAGCAACCATAACGCAAGAGGAACTTACACTCGTCCACAGGAAAATATCAGTCTTATGCTTAGAGCCGGATACAAGAGAAATGCTATGGGGAACCACTAAGTATTTCCATATCCTTTAAATCAAGCCCACAAACACTACCCAACCACCCATATTTCACTACCCAATTTCCATATCATTTTAATCAAGCCCACAAACACTATCCAATAACCATAATTCATTACCCAATTACCCATTTCCAAAAATCTCTTCAACATTACCGACATTCTTTTTTTTTTTTGATGTTAAGGCATAGGCCCGTCCTTCCCCCTGGCAGCGTAGCCACCGGCTTACCCCCACTAAGCAAACTCGGCCTTTCTAGAACCCATGTTAAAGTTAGTATAAATTACACTGGAGCGGAGACTCGAACCGCTGACCTCCTATTTGAGAGTCAGGCTCCTAGCCAACTGGGCGAACCCCCGATGATTTACCGACATTCTCTTTTCTCATCAATTAAAAGAATTCCCGCCTTCTCTCCCACACCATAAAACCATTACACTTTATTATTTTTAATATATCCCCATTTACCCATTAACCAAAAAATCAAAAAATTATCCTTCTCAAATCTCACTAAAAACCACTCTTTTACAAAAAAATAAAATAAACCTCTCTCATCCCACGATCCATCAAACAATTTTAAATACATCACATGCACCCCCAATATTCATCTTCATCATTTTCTCCGTACAACCTTTACACCTATCCCATACCTTTCTACAACTATATAACACATGCCTTACTTCATTTGGAAACCAAGGAATTACACCAAAAAAATAACAACCATTTTTCACACCCTACAATCAAGTATACCGACAAAATCTTACTCTATCCAAGAAAGATTTATTCTTCCCATACAAAGGAAAGTTAATAATGCTACGTTGACCGTGGAAAATCCCGGGAGAGAGAAAGTTAATCCCCCACCCGCCAACTCCTAGTGGGTCCCCCATGGCTCTCTTTCCCGGAATTTTTTACGGTTAACGTAGCACTACTCAAGGAAAGATCATTTTCTACCCATGCAAACCCAGAAATCCTGATTTTCACGCCCACATCTTTCAACCAAGAAGAATTATTATCTTCAAAATAGAAAATACTTCTTCTCACATGTTCCAAGTCTACAATCTCATTCCACTTAAGAAAATATTCATGTATTTTGCAATTTAATCAAAAAACAATTTCAATTTCCACCTAAATATTAGCAATTATTGTAATGTTGTATCTTTAGTTTATTTTGAGAAAAACCCAAACAAAAATAGAAATAATCAATCAAGTATGGTCTTTAAGTTTTTAAAAGATTAGCATTAAATTGTCGGTACTTTAACTATTAGCATACTTATCAAAAACAAAGAGGAGAGTATAAGAACCTCTCTGAAGCAAATACCTCATCTAAGGTATATTGGTAAAATTAATTTTCGTGGGTAACTCAAAATTGTGAGTATAGAGTGGATTCCCCCCCTCACATTCTGATTGTCCATGTCAACTCCTGCATAATTTATTTTAACAATATTTTTTGTAGTATAATCTAATTAATTCATAACGTGGGAAGATCTAAATATGAGCATAGAGGCTTCCCTTCTCATATTATGACCTCGCACGTGAATAATATGCAAATAGTTTATCAAGTTACCGATTAAGTTGCAGGTTATCGGTTATCACTCCAAAACTTCAATAAGCCTTCAATCGGTAATCCGTGACAGCTTCCAAATTTCTATCATCATTCAAGAATATATATTTTAAATCTATACTATTTACATCAAAAAGTTATAATTTTAGATATAACATATTAATATTCTCAACATGCTCGGGATTGATCTAGTTTCCCGATACCTTTGAATAATTACGAGTTGTTTTGCTGGCTATATATATTAGTCTAGAATCACAAGTGAGTATATAACATTTTTAAGGAAAGTTGTATTATTCCCATATAATCATGAAGTATAGGCCAATCATATGATTGGGCGACTGATGGGTGCCTAACACCTTCCCATCTCGTACTAGAATCTCCTTACCCCGAACTCTCTGATAGCAAACCTTGAACATATAAGTCATAACTAGATTTTTTTTCCCAAAAGAATTTGAACTAGTTTAAGAGGGTCCTGATTATCCTTAGTCAGGTGGCGACTTTAAAACATCTCTCTTTTCTTTGCAGAGTTAATTCTTATTAGCAAACTAGTAAGAAGTTATCTCTGTACGAACTTGTGCAATAAACATCCACGAACGGATGAGCACATAGACTTCACCCCCATAATAATCAGGGATTAGAAAATCCCGGCTCTTTACCCGTGCTATAATTCGATTTCTATAGTAAGCTCACTGTTAGATTCTTGCATGGGTTTTTCAACATCCATTTTCAATGATCGTTTAGATATAGATCTATTTTTTCCTTTAGATATATGATTTCCTTTGAAATCATCAAACTTTTAGGAAAGGAAGAAGAAACAGCCTTACATACCTTGGATGAATTAGACTTTTAAAAAAGTTAAAGCACATTTTTCAAGCGACTAGCCCTTCGATGAAGTTTGTTGACATATCTCATTTTTTGTTTGTACTTGAAGCACTGTTTGAGTTCGTAAACTTTAGTGGTACAATAAGAGAATGTTTTATTGAGTACATATTCAGGAGCATCTCATGTTTTTGCGGATAGGCACACTTGAAATGATCCTAAAAAATTAGTAACATAATTTTTACTAATAAGTGAAAAATCCATTATATTTTCAAGCGTATTTGATGAAAAATATTTAATAATATTATCAAGATTAATGTGAGCATTACTACATTCATCAAAAAATCACTTCCGCTAAAAGTACTATGCTTAAAACATCTTCCTCTTCTGACTCATAACGATCTTTTTTTTAGGAAAATGTTAGAGCATTGCTCGGTCGAACTCACAAGTGTTCTGTATCAAGCTTGTTGTCAAATTAATTTGTTAAAACTATATCTTGATTTCTAGTATGCAATTAGTTAAGTCTCGGTCTAGGATAGTGGAGTTGATAAATGAGCCAGTCATCATTTGCGTTCTACCGTTTGAAGGTGAAGATCAACCGAAGATTTTGAAGAACTTCATCAACAAAAGATAAGTGAAGAATGAACCAAATATTTCTCAAGTTATATTCACTTTTTTATCTTGACGATTATCACATAACTAATTAGACTAGCTTGCATAAACAAGAATTTAGAGTAGAGAACTGATTTTTTAGTTTACGAATTTATCGAGATATAATGACTAAGCTTAATAAACATTTTTTCATACTTGATCGAATTCGGTGTAGAACAATTTATTGTCCGGAACCAAATCATGATTCAAGTTCATCATTCGAAAATAACCTGGAATAATGATAAGTGTCATTATTGTTACTCATGAATGTTTCGAATTGATTTAGAGAAATATAGTACTGCGATATTCGGAATACAAGAAAGTGTTATCAGTCTAACAAACTGAGAAAATTGTTATATGTACACGTAGTGGAGTATCTATAGATCGAATTTCAGATTTGTGTTATGCATATTCATATGTACATCATGAGAAAATCTGGTTGTTTCGTGATCCGGATAGGTTTGTATATTCGTATACAAACAATTGTAGAACTGTTGTAAGAGAAATGGGTTAAACTAATCAAACAGGTATGCGAAGCAAAACAGTTCTAGGTTCTAGAACCAGTTTAGTACCCAAACCGGTATGCAGGCTGAATGTTCTATGAAATCTGGAACTGACAAAGGTCTAAAGAGTTTGCAAACCGGTACATGAACTAAAAATTTCTGTAGACTCCGAAACTTTTAGTTGGGTAAAAGATTGCAAAACGCTACGTGAACTGAAAAGTTATGTAAGAGTCTGAAACTTGGTAATTGCATAAGTGTGCAAACTGGTTTATGAACTGAAAAGTTCTGTTGATTCCGGAACTCGGTAATTGCATATGAGTTTGCAAAATGGTCCCCATACTGTGACTCAACTGATTCACGAACGTTTCAAGTAATTGTACCTTGTACATTTACAAACTATGTCGATCATGATTCAATTGCGATTAAATTATTTCTATGAAGTAATTTGCATTTGATATTTTCTCTAAGTAACACTAGACTCAATTGATCACATGATTGTAACTCAATCTTAATGTCTTAGTGAAGATGAAAATGAGCGTTAAGATTTTAAGTTCAAATCGTCTAGTTTCGGCTAACCATGTTGAACATAATCTTTATACACGGTTCGGTTACAGTTTACCTAACCATAGTTTATATCTTGTATATATGATTTTAGATTCAAAGCTTTCATCTAACAGTGGATATTGTTTGCTTGGTTCGAAAGTTATCTTAGCTTAAACCTAAAGCAACCTAGGCTTTGAAGTCTACACAAGGGGAACTCTTGGAAACTTGGATCTTTGAATCCCGCCACTACTTTTTGGTGTGTCCTTGTTGTATCTATAGTCGTCCTCTCCATAAACCCTTTTAGGATTTAGTGACTACAAAGGCATCACAGGACAGTGATTGTCACAGGCGAGGGTACCCAAATATACCTCAAGCTAAAACTTTTCCTACATATAAGTCATTTCTTCGAAAGTGATTGTCTATGAACTGAGTCGAGACAATGAAACTAATCGGTTCACACTTCGTGTGATCGTCTATGGATACGAGATCGAGACAATACAACAACGAAGTATGTTTACTTGATAAAAAGGTTCGGACTTAACCAAACACAATAGGATTGCTTATCAAGTAAATAGGAATTAATGTTTGTGTAATTTACTTTAATTATAATAAAACAATTGTAATGCGGAAATATAAAGTAAATGACACAACAAGATTTTGTTAACAAGGAAACCGCAAATGCAGAAAAACCCCCGGACCTTGTCCAGAATTAAATACTCTCAGGATTAATCCGTTACACAAAATTAAACCAACTTCGTATAGTTGAGACCAAGCAACTAAACCTATAGTTCACCTAGTTTCGTCTGTATTCCCACGCCTCCAACTTATGAATAAGTCACGTACTTGGAATAATTCCTTTGGTTCCTATTCCAAACAGTAAAGGAACACCAAATCTGTTTGGTATCAACTCTATTCAACCAAGTGGTGTGATTCAGACAAAGGCTCTTCTGTTTATCTTAACATAAACTCTTTCGTCAGGTTCTTAGATCTATCTTAAATTCAATCACCAAAGTTAATTGTTATGATTTTGCAATCAATACTTTTAATCACAAAGAATTGTATTGATGGCGATCTATACAACTAATTAATCCAATCTACCACAAGGATAAACCGATTATAGTTGGATCCTCTTATACCGAAACAATTACTATGCATACCAAAGATTATGAACCCCAAATCAGAAATCTGCAATATTTTCTTTGTCTTCAAATCTTCTTAGATCTTCAATAAACGCCTGCACACAACAACTTGAATCTCTTGTGATCAATCACGCACAAAACATAGTCTGTTAACAATGGATTATCACAAGATCGTCTTTAGCACTAACAACACTCCAAAGATTCCTGTCGAAACTTCGATCTAGTTTGAATGAATCTTATATCAGAAGAGAAGATTCTCAAGCATAAAAAAACTAGGTGCAATCAAAGTTCAACCACCGTTAGTCAATCAAATCAATCGAAAACACAAGATAAACCGCAATTATCTAGTTTCCCACCAACGGTACTAGTAGAGATTCTCAATCCCAAAGAAGACTTTAAACTGAGCGGCCGTAAGAGATTTCACCTAATTAGGTTACTCTCCTCTCCTAATAGGCGACTTCACCAGTAACAACACAATCGAGGAAGCTTCCTGTCACGAATGATTAGTTTGCTCGAAATGCAAACTTCAAGTATTTATAGACAAGGAAGTTTGGACACCAAGGAATTTCCAAAACCGAAAATATTCTCAAAGATATTCAATATATTCCAAATTCGGTTTCCATAATTCCTGGAAATTTTCTGTCCAAAATAATGACCGGAAATCTCTTTGAAAAATCTCAACTAGTAAATGCACATTACTAATTCTCATTTTCCTAAAATAAAATTAACAACCTTAATTAAAAGATTCTTAACTTATTTATATTTCGATCCTGGGATTTTCTTCCTGTAGCTATTAAGAAATAACTTTGAACAATAAAAGATAAACATTACTGTACGTGTTCAAAGTATGTCGACATCCTTACTTTGTAAGTCCTATTTCATACTTATAACCTTGAAACCGATTTTCCACACTTCCAAACAAGTTTAGAATTGGTTCATCTATCTTTCAAGAACTATGTGATTGATCAAGAACACTCGATCACAAATCATGGGTTTAACGGTTCTACCAAAACAAGTTTCGGTTCTACCTCTATGTGAGTACTGTGCATAGTCACACTAGCTTTCCAAAATTTGGTTTACTAGGTACTAGGATCGGTTCCCCACATATATATGGTATCTAACTTATATGTGTTGCACATGTCCATAGGATCGGTTCCCCTTTGCCTAAAAACGTGTTGCACATGTCCATAGGATCGGTTCCTCTTTCTGCTACAAACTTGCTGCACCTCATACAAGGATCGATTCCCCTTTGTGATGTGTTGCACCTCTTCATAGGATCGGTTCCCCTTTACCCAGATTCGGTCCAACAAATCACAAACTCGATCATACCATCTCAGGTGATTACTTAAGATCGGTTTCACTAATAAAAGTCATACCAATACATAAGTCAGGCCTTTGTAAATAGTTTTACCAAGAACATAAACGAGTCGTGAGCGGTTATGCTAAGTCATACATATTGGATGTTCAGAAGATATGCAATGAATAACAATCCCAATAACGCCCGGCGATTTCCTTTTCAATTCATAAACAATTTTATGAACTTACTTCCTTAAAACACACGTAAAACATTGTTTCCTAGGATGAAATCTTCACCTCATACCCATACATAATCACGATAGCATTTAAAAGATTATGTCGATGTCTTATCTACAAAGTTTAATGGATAAGCAATAAACTTCATATTGTATTCCTTAATACTATGTCTATCTAGAGTGTTCATGCTTCGCAGTTTCGTTTTCAATATGCACGACTTGAAAGATACGTTAGGGAATAAAACAGTTCAAGTCAAATATCACTAACACCAAGTGGAAAGATGATGTTGGCATTGTAGCTTCTTACTTCTTTACTTCTTCAAGTCTTCGCAATACTTGTAATGTCTCATATCCTAATACTTTCAAGCTAACCTTTACGAAGTTGACTCTAGTACATAATCAAGCGACTCTTAAAGTGAGTTTTGATTCACTAAAATATGACAACCAAACTTGACATACCAACGCTTGGTGGGTTCAACCGAGCTATGCTCTAAAAATCTTGATAACTTGAGTATGCCGATCTTGATTGTTTGTAGACCTTGCTCCAACGATCAAGATAGTTAGTAATCAACATAGTCTCTTCGTCTCATACTTTGTTGATTGCGCAAGTTTTGTACTTGTGAGTGAATAATAATCTAGGCTGCACTTCGGGTTGCATAAGTCCGGATTTTTAGGATATCCAGACTTCTGTCTAAGTTTCTATCGATTTCCATCATATGGATCTATCATTTGATGTGATCATCTGTTTACATCATAAATTAGGAAATCAATTATAGGCTTAATCTATGGGAGGAAAATTTGGTTTAAAGTCTTCAATTAAGGTTGAAGCAACTCTTAGTTGTGGGTGACATCAGCTAAGAGAATCAATTGCATAGAGTCTTACGAGATTCAAGATGCGTAAGGAACGCGACTGTATCTTAATCGGTGGATTTCCTATTAAGGCTCAACTACATTCCAGCCCGAAGTTAATTGGTAGTAGGCTAGTGTCTGTAGCGGTTTAATACAATGTGGTGTTCAATCTGGACTACGACCCGGGGTTTTTCTACATTTGTGGTTTTCTCGTTAACAAAACTTCTGGTATCTGTGTTATTTATTTTCCGCATTATATTATTTATCTTTATAATTGAAATATCACAGGTTGTGCGTTGATCAATCACAGTAGCTAGGTCCAACCTTGTTAGTTGGAAAATACTCGAGTGATCCTTAGACATTGGTCTTTGGTACCGTCCAAGAACTCTCTTTGTATTTAGGTTCAAAGATTCAATTATGTAAACGTTCTAACAACGAGAGAGAGGGGGAGAGAGAGAGAAATATAACTCTAGGCACTTTCCTTGATTGAGTTTTTACTCTCGGAATTGTATCTAGTTTGTCCATACATATTTCCTAAGAAAAAATTGGTGGTGTATCTCGGTACCCCATACGTTTTCAGTTGGTATTAGAGCAGGCAAACACGTTAAGACCTAATAAGTCTGTGTTTGAAGCAGACTGAGTATATGGACATAAGTAAAATCTCGACTTATGTACACCAGAAGTTCTTAAGGATCTGTTCGAGTATGTTTTCTTAAGGGTATTTTTTTCTTAGAAAATTCTCGGGTTATCCAATGTCTCAGTTGGAAGTAAAGTATCTTTAAGAAAAAATAAAAGTTCCTTCAACAAGGTTAATTACAGGAAACGTCATGTTAAAAGTAATAAGATACGCTGTCTTAAAAGATTGTTATCCAGTCTTCTTAAGGAATGCGACGAAAAAGGAGTTATGGACGAAGATCTCTGTATAGATTTTGAAAAAACTTTTAAAATCTTGGAACACCTAGGGCTGGTTCTAAGAAGGATTAATTCTGTACGATTGTCTTGTACTGGAAAAGTCTATTTTCAGTGTGGTGCCTTCAAACATGTCAAAAACTCTTGCAATTTTAATGCAATGATATTGACTGCTTCAGAATATTACAAAAAAAAAAAATTTATAACAAGAAGGAAGGAAAAAAAACCAAAAGGCTGTCGTGCTATGAGGAATAACATGCCTTGTGTTTGTCCTATCTCTTAACAACTTCATGACATTATCCTATCTTGAAATATCATGAGATGGGGAAAAGCAGTTGTAAAGGTTGGTTCTTGGTTGTTTCTACCTTGTGT
This sequence comes from Papaver somniferum, assembly GCF_003573695.1. NCBI lineage: Eukaryota > Viridiplantae > Streptophyta > Magnoliopsida > Ranunculales > Papaveraceae > Papaver > Papaver somniferum. The sequence goes on along the minus strand of NW_020622934.1, from coordinate 18,920,815 downwards.
TGTATTGTCTTAGGGATGTTTACTTTTAGCAATTTGACAAGAAAAAGAAGACTTGGTGTAATCTGTCATGATTTGGAAATACATCACACATTGTGGAGCTAGCTCCAATTTTGGGATGTAATAAGATCATTGTGATTCACCGCACTTCCAAAAATGAATATCTCTTGTGCTTTGAAATTTTTCATTGAGCTAAGAATAAGATTAATCATCTTATATTGATGTTGTCATATAATTTTGAATCCTTAAAAAAACGTTTCGTTTGAAAGACTTTAATGTATCGAATAAAGTCTCTATTTTTCCTTCTCAATTCATGAACTTTAATGTAAGACATGAGTTAAAGAGTATATTTACTCCCTTACCACTCCTTCTTCCGAAAACAAAAGGAATTAAGAGTTGAGTTGAGGTTTTTCAATCCAATGTATTTTGATTATTTTATTTTTTTAAAAAGAGGGGTGTTCTATTTTTGACTAAGTAGGATTTTTCTTGTTTTTAGTCAGGTCTTTCCAACTGGCTCTTGTGCTTTAGATATTTATCTGTTGAGCTAAGAACAAAGTTTATTATAACGATCTTCTTAAAGGTGTCCGTACACAACTCTTGTGCTTGAATACCCATGTACGTTCAGTTCCGAAACCGTCCTTTATCTTGAGTCAGAGCTTCTTCAAGAAGATTCTCAAAAGGAATCTCTCTTCCATTAGGTTTCTTAACCAAGAAACCAATAAAGGTATATATATAACCAAGGTATCATTACCCTGTGTTGTATACATGTGCTAGAATATCTTAGAACATTCACGAATCATGGATGCTCCTAAGATCTCAGACAACATAAAGGAAGATAATAACAAGATTGAGGATGATAGTTCAAAAGAAGTTATTGGATTTCGCAGTAGTCCACTTATCATATCCTGTTATTTTGCTCAAGAACAAGCAGGGTCTGAACCGGTTCAAATGACAGCTGGTTTGGTTGAAAATCTGATGAAGGATTTTGTAGTTGTATTTTCTCAATTGTCTGCTACCAAAAGGGATCTCAAACTTCTCGATTTGGAACTGGGAAAATCCTCTGAAGACCTCGGCTCTCTCAAAACGCAAGTTCCAGACTACATATGATTTTGTTTTTCTTCTGTTTTGGTTATCTAGGAAACTTCTTTTGAGGATTTTGTTATTGAGAAGGATAACTAGGGTTTGGCATAGCAAAGATTGTGATTACACATAGCTATTTCCAACGTTTTTCATCTTTCATGTTTTTATTAGATTTAATTGGTTACAACTCTAGAGTTGTTGGAAGATAAACTTGCAGTATGTAATCTCGCAGTATTGATCTTTTTTATCACACCTTTGTGTTTTGGTGCTTGACACACTCCGTAAGATTCTCTTATGTTTAGTAAAATCGAGTAAAATTGTCTCGTTATAAATCCTTGTGATTTGGTAATGTCCACAAATCCTTCTTTTTCACGAAAGTAAGCACACTCATGTTGTTCTCTCGGGAATGACATTTATGGGGGAGACTTAAATGAACTTGTGCTTAATTGCTATATCTTTGTGCAGAGTATGGTTGTGAAATTATAAAGGGGATGCTTGTATCTTTTTAATCTCCTAGGATGAGCGCTAAGTATTTATTACTGTGTGATATCATCTAAAACAAGTTGGTATGAGGAGTTGCATTTTAAATATGTTATTATGTAGTATCTCTATCTTCCTTAAGATGGAGATATCTTTTGGTTTTATTCATTATGATCGCGCGATTTTCGTACCTTTGCTAATTTTATTGACAAAAAGGAGGAGAATTATTTAGTACTTTAATAATACATGCATATGGTTTACAGATCATTATGTAAGGGGGAGTGGATCATTTAAGCAATAGGTTTTCCTATTAAACAAAAGATGTAAGTATTGATTAAGGGGGAGAAACATATTATTATAGTATTACTTCAGAGTTGAGATAAATTGAACTTTGGAGAAAAGATAATAATATTATGTGTCTGCATAACAACGATCGAGAATATTTTATTTTAAAAAGTTGTTATTGCTATGGAATCGGTTCTTTAACAACAACGATGTTGAGTTGGATACGTTCAGAATCATTGCAACCTGAAATTACGAAGAGTTCAAGAAGAGTTGGAGAAACCAAGGAAATCAAGAAGACATGGTGGATCGAAGAGTTTTTCCAAAACTTTTTTTTGTTATTAATATGTTTTAAATAGTTTTATCACTAAAATTGATAAAGGGGTAGATTTTTAGAATATTGCTCGGTCGAACTCTCAAGTGTTGCTATATCAAACTTGTTGTCGAATTTAGTTATCAAAACTATATCTTTATTTCTAGTCTACTATTCGTTAAGTCTCGGTCTAGGATAGTGGAGTTGAGAAATGAGACAGTCATCATTTGCATTCTACCGTTTGAACGCGAAGATCAACTGAAGATTTTGGAGAACTTCATCAGCAAAAGGTAAGTGAAGACTGAACCACCTATTTCTCAAGTTATATTCACTTTTCTATCTTGTGACTATTTTCGCATAACTAATTAGACTAGATTGCGTAAACAAGAATTTCAAGTCGAGAACTAATTATTTAGTTTACGAATTTATCGAGATGTAATGACTAAGCTTAATGAAAATTTGTTCATAATTGATCAAATTCGGTGGAGAACAATTTATTGTTCAGAACCAAATCATGATTCAAGTTCATCATTCAAAAATAACCTGGAACAGTGATAAGTGTCATTGTTGTTACTCAAGAATGTTTCAAATTGATTTAGAGAAATATAGACTACTATATTCGAAATACAAGACAGTGCTATCAATCTTACAAACTGAGAAAACCGTTATATGTATGAAGTCGTATTACATGTATCCGTACACGTAGTAGAATAGCTATAGATCGACTTTCAGATTTGTGTGATATGCATACTCGTATGTACATTATGGGAAAATCGGTTTGTTTCGTGATCCGGATAGGTTTGTATATTCGTATACAAACAATTGTGGAACTGTGATAAGGAAACCAGGTTGAACTAATCAAACCGGTATGCGAACCAAAAAAATTCCATGTTCAAGAACCAATTTACTACCCAAACCGGTACGCAAGCTGAATGTTCTGTGAACTGCGGAACCGGCAAAGGCCTAAGAGTTTGCAAACCGATACATGAACTAAAAAGTTCTGTAGGCTCCGGAACTTTGAGTAGGGTCAAAGTTTGCAAATCGGTACATGAACTAAAAATTTCTGTAAGAGTCCCGAACTTGGTAATTGCATAAGTGTGTAAACTGGTTTATGAACTGAAAAGTTCTGTAGACTCCGGAACTCGGTAATTGCATATGAGTTTACAAACCGTTCCGCGTACTATGACTCAGATGATTCACGAATGGTTCAAGTAATTGTACCTTGTACATTTACAAACTATGTCGATCATGATTCAATTGCGATTAACTTATTTTTATGAAGTAATTTGCATTTTATTTTTTCTCTAAGTAACACTAGACTCAATTGATCACATGATTGTGACTCAATCTTAATGTCTTAGTGAAGATGAAAATGAGTGTTAAGCATTTAAGTTCAAATACCCCATCTAAGGTATATTGGTCAAATTAATTCTCGTGGGTAAATCAAAATTGTGAGTATAGAGTGGATTCCTCCTCTCACATTCTGATTGTCCATGTCAATTCCTGCATAATTTATTTTCGTAATATATTTTGAAGTATAATCTAATTAATTCATAACGCGGGAGGATCTAAATATGAGCATAGAGCGGCTTCCCCTCTCATATTATGACCCCGCACGTGAATAATATGCAAATAGTTTATCAAATTACCGATTAAGTTGCAGATTATCGATTATCACTCCAAAACTTCAATAAGCCTTCAATTGGTAGTCCGTGACAGCTTCCAAATTTCTATCATCATTCAAGAATATATGGTTTAAATCTAGACTATTTACATCAATAAATTACAAGTTTAGATATGGCCTATTAATATTTTCAACATGATAGGGATTGATCTAAGTTCCCGATACCTTTGAATAATTATGAGTTGTTCTGCTGGCTATATATATCAGTCCAAGAGTCACAAGTGAGTATAGAACATTTTTAAGTAAAGTTGTAAATATTATTCCCATATAATCATGAAGTATATGATTGGGCGACTGATGGGTGTCTACCACCTTCCCATCTCGTACTAGAATCTTCATACCCCGAAATCTCTGATAGCAGACCTTGAACATGTAAGTCATAACTATATTTTGCTTTCTCAAAAGAATTCGAACTAGTTAAAAAGGGTCCCGATTCCTCTTAGTCAGGTAGCGACTTTACAACATCTCTCTTTTCTTTCCAGAGTTAATTCTTATTAACAAACTAGTAAGAAGTTATCTGTGTACGAACTTGTGCGATAAACATCCACGAACGGATGAGCACATAGACTTCACCCCCATAATAATTAGGGTCGAAACAGCCCGGCTCTTGACCTGTGCTACAACACGATTTCTATAGTGGCCACTATGTTGGGGACCTAAGAGATTCAACTTGAAAAATGATTAATGTGAAAATTTTGTAATCTTTTTCTTTATTGTATACTAATGTTCACTTATCCAAGATTGTGTGATTGAAGGTACTCGTCTAAGCATAAAACACCATAACGCGAAGGGGAACTTATACTTGTCCACAGGAAAATATCAGTCTTATGCTTAGAATACGGATACAAGAGAAATGCTATGGGGAACCATTAAGGATTTCCATATCCTTTAAATCAAGCCCACAAACACTACCCTACCCACCCATATTTCACTAACCAATTTCCATATCATTTTAATCAACAAAAACAATCCAATCACCCATATTTCATTACCCAATTACCCATTTCCAAAAGTGAAAAATACTAGAACCCCCTACTATATGGGTTCAGTATTTTGAAGCCCCACCAAATGGATCATACATTGTCAACTCCATACTTTCATAAAATGATATTACTAGGCCCAAAATATCAAATTTTCTTCAGATCTGGCCCATAATTAATTATTATGAATTTTGATAACGACAATACTACCCTTCACTATATATACAAGAGAAATCTCAGTAGATATTTTCATTTCCCATTTCTCTTTCTCTCTCTTCTGCATTCTCCTTCTCTCTCTGCTCCTGCGATTTTAGATCTGTGAAGAAGAAGACGAGACGATTTGATAGATTTTGCAGGTAATCATCAGTTAATCTACTAATACGAATCAGTCTTTGTATCGATTTAATAGATTTTGAATCGAATCTAACTTTCAGTCGATTCGAAGCAGCAGAAATCATTTCCGATTAGGTTTTATTCAATAGTTGATCTGCAGCTTCAATACAAATTCATCAACAAGCTAAGTATACAGGTAAGTATCCTCCTATCTTTCTGATGATGCTTCGATTGAGAGTTTTTAGTTGATTTAACTCAGATTTTTTTCCTTCAGAAAAGTATATTAGGATTTTATAAACCTAAATCTTTAGATGCTTCTCAATTATCTTATCTAAATCGAAATCAGAGATTAGATTTACAATCATCTTCTTACTTCGGTTGTTTTAATGTAAATTTTTTGAAAAAATTTGAACAAAATTTTTGGATCTGTTCTTCGTTAAAATCGTTGTATGTATCTATATCTAGTTTCGATCTATCTGCTGCTGTTGATGAGTAGGTTTTTGATTATTCATCTACTGGTGATGCTTGGATAGGTGGTAATTCAGTTTGAATTTGTTTGGAGTGGATGTTGACAGGCAATATTGAGATGCTTGTGGTTGACTATGCTGAATTTCAGGCATTAAAACTAAAGGTGGTTGCAATTGAAGCTGCAGAATGGACTTAGTTTCAACTGAAACTAGGAATTTTCAAGGCTTGCTCAAGTCAAAGGCAAGTTATTTCTTGCTTTTATCAAGTACTACTGTTAGTGTGTAAGCTTCAATTGTTCTTTCTTTAAAAAAAAAATAGGTCAGGAAGTGGAGATTTTAGGTTAAATTCGTATTAAGTATTATTTCCTGGCACCTGAAAAGTTAGTTACTGATTGATTCTTAAACTGAGATCCAACCATCGGATATTTGTGATTTTTGAATATGTTATACGTTACTGTGTTGTCACAACTCGACCAAAAATTAAGAAGGATCAGACCAGGAGACGTCACTTAAACTCCTGTGTTTCAGAGACTGTTTCTGTAGGTTTTTTGTAATTCAACAGTTCTGAAAACCTGAAATTCTTTAGTTATACTACATAGAATTCTTTGAAATTTTAATGGAAGTAACCCATTTAGGTGAAGAGTTCGCTGTAAAAATTTCACTTGAATTGGAGTTCAGAAGTACTCCAACCAACTGACTTTGTCAGATGTGTCCGTAGGAATCCAGCCTGAGAAAAACATAGAGAATCAGTTATAATTAAAATTCCAACCGTTACGTTGCTGTGAAATTTTGGGAAAATGTATGTTTATATCCATGTATATGTGGTAGAAATTTTTTTGGGATCAGGTTAGTGTTCATAAGGAATGTGATATGTCCAGTTATGGTGTTTGGTGTAAAAAACTGATGGGATTGTTCTGAACTGTTGTGTGCTATAGCATGTATTTTGCAAATTTTGTTTTACTTGTGAAAATGAATGTTGCATCGAAGTGCAGGTGTAACTTTTGGTTGCTGGGAAACAACGTTCATATGAGGTTTGTGCTGCTCAAAAACTGTTTGCTTATGCAAAGTTTTTCAGTATTTTGGTTGAATAGGAGGATTTGTATCGCATAGGAGATAAGAACGGTTTAACACACTATGATTGCATGTCTGTTTTGGTTATAAATGATGTTACAGTAACATAGGATGTAACTAGTTGCAACATATGCAAAAAAAATTTACATTTAAAGCTTTTGGTGACTGCATATTGAACATGGCCTTGAACACTTGTGTCTGTGTAGCTGTTGAAGTAATTCATGGTGATGGTTATGTTAATTTTAGAGAGGATGTTTTTATTTGGACCTAGTGCTGGTATTCACATGGTAATACAAGATAGGGAGAGAGCTAGTGTTAATGTTTATGGTGTTTATGGTGTAAGTTATGTCTCATTAAGCTTATAGAGCTTCCCAAGGTTAATAATTCTGCGATAACTAAGCCTGGTCATGCATTTCTTATTCTTCATTGGGATTAGCTCTGTAACCCTTAATATGCGGATGTTTAACTCCTAGTACATAAGTCATATGAATGTGTAACTTCTAGTTACACATGCATATAGCATGTGTAACTCTTAGTTACACATATGAAACTTGTTTTACAGTGTGGTAGTTAAGAGTCAAGATATTACATGCGTGGCTTCATAGTCTGTTGTTAACTATGCTGAATTTCAGACAGTGAAACATATGGTGGTGGTATATGTGCAGGATCTGTTTCAGTTAGCGTGTTCATCTTGAGTAACATTATTGTGTTAGTGAAATTCTTTGTATGAAGGATCTCCTCTGGCTAATAAGTGGCGGTGGTGGTATATGTGCAGGTTTTGGAGCCGGTGGTGGTGGTGGTGTTGGAGTTGGAGCTAAGGTGAGGATATGCCTTTGTTATATACTTTTTGCTGTTAAATTTTGATGGATAATATGCCGCCAAGAGTTTCTGATGCGCATTATATGTTGCATACATGTTTTGATTTCCATTTGCGAGCTTGATGAATATGTTTCTTGTGCTGAATTGCTTTTACATTCGGATATTGATTTTGGTTTTCACTTTGAAAATTTTAGGGATCTTGTATTGTCTGGTACTGACTACTGTGCTGCAATTTTCAGGGTGATGAATTGTTTCATAAGAAGCATGGGATTCATATATCTGGGAATAGTGTGTCGTTGCCACCTCAGAGGTAAAAGCTCAACCTTGTTGACTTAATCATTTGTCCTTCATATGAGATGATAATTCTTGAAAACCACATTTTAGATCTCAATTACATGCCTCAAACAATGTATAATAATGATGCATTATCTCCAGATTACAGAATGGTAGGATAATACTGATTATTAGACTGATTAGATACATGTGTAACTCTTAGTTACACAAGTGAGATGCATGTGTAACTATTAGTTACACATGCTAATTAGATGTGTAGATACCAGTTACACATGCAAATTAGATGTGTAGTTTCTACTTAGATGTGTAACTTTTACTTACACATACTGATTTTGGGTACACATATCAATATGTATGTGTAACTCCTAGTTACACTAGTCATATGCATGTGTAACTGCTAGCTACACTAGCCAGATGAATGTGTATCTCCTAGTTACACATGTTATATGCATGTGTAACTCTCAGTTACACAATTCAGATGCATGTGTAACCGCTAGCTACACTAATCAGATGCTTGTGAAACTGAAATATACATTGTTTTATGTACTGTTCATTTTAATCGTATAAATACTGATTGCTTGTTGTTATATTTCAGGTTTTAGATAACTTCATAAAAGCTAATTGCTTAAACGTGGTAATGGTCTCGCTGGAACTGGAGTTGACGCTGAATACACAAGTCAGATGCATGTGTAACTCTCAGTTACACTAGATAGACACATATGTAACTCTCAATTACACTAAACAGATGCGTGTGTAACTTCTAGTTACACATGCTAAGAAATTATTGTAAATGAATATTAAAGTAATAACTTTTTTTTTTGTGTTTTTTTTTTTATGTCTATTTATTTGCATATATATACAAGTGTAACTTTGCATTACACATATCATAAGGATGTGTAACTTCTGGTTACACATGCCATATGCATGTGTAACTTCTGTTTACACCTTCGCACTGTATTTTGATAATTTCGGGCCTAGATTTAATAATTTTGGGCCTAGATTTAAATTTTATTTAATTATGGGCTTGACAATATGCATAAGGGTATCAAGGTCTTTTAAAAACTCGGGGCCTAGATTTAAACTTTTTTTAATTAAGGGCCTCATATTATGGGTTATCCATGGGTTGGGCCTGAGCCTAATTTCCCCAAAATCTCTTCAACATTACCGACATTCTCTTTTCTCATCAATCAAAAGAATCCCTTTTTTTATCCCATAATATAAAATCATTACTATTTATTATTTTTAACATATCCCAATTCAACCCGTTACCCAAAAAAGTAAAAATTATCATTCTCCCACTAAAAACCACTCTTTTACAAAAAAAATAAAATAAACCTCTCTCATCCCACCATCCATCAAACAATTTTAAATACATCACATGCACCCTTTCTACTCATTTCTCTCTTCCTCCCACCCGTACACATATCAAAAACTACTTTACATCTAAAAAAGAAAAAAAGACAAAAAGAAAAAGTAAAAAAGTAAATCAATCTCAATATTCTTTGTCCCCCAATATTCCTCTTCGTCATTTTCTCCATACCTCTTTTACACCTTACTCCATACAGTTTTACAACTATATAAGGCATGCTTTACTTTATTTGGAAACCAAGAAATTACACACAAAAAAAACCAACAATTTTTCATACCCTACCACCAAGAAAATCTTACTCTACCCAAGAAAGATTTATTCTTCCCATACAAAGGAAAGTCAATAATGCTAAGTTGATCGTGGCAAATCCCGGGAGAGAGAAAGTTAACCGACCCCTTCTTTAACTCCTGGTGGGCCCCACATGACTCTCTTTCACGAGATTTTCTTCCGGGATTTGCCACGGTCAAGTAGTACTACTCGAGGAAAGTTCATTTTCTCCATATGCAAACCCAAAAATCCTTATTTTCACACCCACATCATTCAACCAAGAAAAATTATTATCTTCAAAATGGGAAATACTTCTTCTCACAAGTTCCAAGTCTACAATCCATTCCACTTAAGCAAATATTCATGTATTTTGCTATTTAATCAAAAAACGCTTTCAATTTCCTCATAAATATTAGCAATTATTAGGGCTGCACAAGACCCGCCCACGATACCCAAACCCACCCGTACCCGCTAAAACCGTGGGTTTTTAATCCATACCCGCCCGTTGTGGGTGCGGGGTTGGTTATGAAAAAAAAAAACCCGATGTCTGTGGGTGCGAGGTTGGTTTAAGCTAATACCCGCCCATACCCGCCCAAAAAACCCGCAGATTATATATCATTAGATAAAACTAATCCTAGTCGTCCATTATGAAACCCTAATACTAGTAGATAGGATAACTGATAACCCTCATTCACTTTCTACACTCTTCTCTCTGTTCGGCCTCTCCTCTTCTTCCTCCTCGGTTCTTCTTCTTCACCTACGAACGACAATTACCAGAAATCTTCACCAGAAATCGACAACAACAACTTCGAATCTTCACCAGAAATCGACAACAACGAAAAATCAACAGATTCAACACTTAATCTTCATCTGTGAACTTCCTAGATATGAATATTTTGGGGGTTTTGGTTTTTTTTTCTCACTTAATCAAGGAGAATAGAAGTTACTCTAAATACTTGAATATAAAGCGGGTTTAAACCCGTTTAAACCCATACCCGCCCAACCCGTAGCGGGCGGGTAACAAAACCCGCCCGCTGTTTGTGGGTGCGGGATTGGTTATGAAAAAAAAAAACCGCAGTCTGTGGGTGCGAGGTTGGTTTTAGCTTATACCCACCCATACCCGCCCATGTGCAGCCCTAGCAATTATTGTCATGTTGTATTTTTAGTTTATTTTGAGAAAAACCCAAAAAAAATAGAAATAATCAATCAAGTATTGTCTTTAAATTTTTAAAAGATTAGCATTAAATTGTTGGTAATTTAACTATTATCATACTTACCAAAAACAAGGAGGAGAGTATAAGAACCTCTCTAAAGAAAATACCCCATCTAAAGTATATCGGTTAAATTAATTCTCGTGGATAAATCAAAATTGTGAGTATAGAGTGGATTCCTCCTCTCACATTCTGATTGTCCATGTCAATTCCTGCATAATTTGTTTTAATAATATATTTTGTAGTATAATCTGATTAATTCATAACGTGGGAGGATCTAAATATGAGCATAGAGCGGCTTCACCTCTCATATTATGACCACGCACGTGAATAATATGCAAATAGTTTATCAAATTACCGATTACGTTGTAGATTATCGATTATCACTCCAAAACTTCAATAAACCTTCAATCGGTAGTGAGTGATAGCTTCCAAATTTCTATCATCATTCAAGAATATATAGGTTAAATCTAGCCTATTTACATCATAAATTACAATTTTAGATGTGGCCTATTAATATTCTCAAACCTTTGTATAATTATGGGTTGTTCTGCTAGTAAGAGTGGTCAGGATCTATTATTGGCAAAGACAAACTCATGGTCGTGGTTGTCCAGACAAAAAATTTCTTCCGCACGTGTGACTTAGCTTTTAGGGAAAGGAATGATTAACCGTGGGCACTCATTGGTTTTCTATATCTATCTCAGTCCCAAAATCCTCCACCCTCAAATTCTTCGTCTTCCTGGCTTACATCATTAAACATGGAACACGCAGGTTCCATTTTGTTAGTCAAGGGGATGTTCTCCGTGATTTTGATCTTTGTTTTAGTTATCAGATCAATCAGAATTGCATAAATTAGTCTCACATCAACCGGGATTGCAAAACTCAAATTACAGGTATGATTTTTCCAGTCTTGGTTCTCTGATTCCCCAAAAATTCGAATTTAAGTTCATTATTTGTATTTAAATTTTGATTAAGTTTGATTCATTATTTGTATAAAAGTTTGATTAAGTTTATTGTGTCCAGGTTTAAAAAGGGTCTATTAAATTTTAACCTAAGTTTTGATTATTGTTCTTCCTTAGGTTAAACAGTATTACGTTTTTCTCTTTTGTGTTTTAGAGTGCTAGGGAGTACTGAGAAACAGAATTGCGAACGAGAGTAGAAAGAGAAATGGGCACAAAAACTCTTGAGTTTCTCATACGAGTTGCGTAGAAAATTCTCCAAAGTCTTAATAGAATCATAATTTAGAGGAATTGGATGGTTTCATGATGATAATTCTGGATATCAAGATGTGCATGTTACTAAGAAATCTTGGTTGATCACTGCTTTGAATGGATACTTGGGGGTTGATTGGTAAGGTTGCTCCTGTAACTTCATTTTTTGGGAAAACAATAAACGATTCATACTAGAAGATTGTTACTTTGCTCTTAACGAGGGATTCAAATGGACGCCCTGAATCTTTGTTTAAATCTTAGGTTGTTTCCCAACTTCGTTATCATAATGGTTGAATTTCTTATGCTAATTGTTGTTATTGCTTTCCTCCTTAACCAGATACATATGCTTTGTTCCTTATTATGTACCACAGCGTTGTTTCTCTTATAGCTTATACGCTGTGATTTCAGGGTACCAGACTGTCCAGACTAACGAAGGTCAGAGATGTCACTCAAGTTCACCTCCACAATCATTATTATTGGATCTCCTAAGAAGAAGTAAACATAAGCCTAAACCCTTGAAAATGAACTTGACCTCTATATATTTCCTTCTCAATTTTGATCTTAAGGGTTTCTTCTCATTTTTTTCAATATGAAACTTAGATTGTGCCAGTTGAGTCTTTGATTATAATTGTTACCACTTGAATTTTAATTGGCACCAAGGTGTTACATTGTCCTACACTAACTATTTGAATAAGAACATCAGTTGGGGATTATTATTGAAATTATGGGTCGGTATCATTGCAGAAAATCGACGGCATGAGCCATTTCAATCTGCTCTTTTGATTATCATTCAAATCTATTTCTTATGGACTTTGGTTTTTTATTCATATTTTGGTGATGGATTTCACTGATGTCTCAAATTCATTGGAAGCATTCGTAAAAGTCAAACAGGTTCGAATCTCCAAATTTATTTTGATTTGTTGGCTTTTTGTATGGGATTTGGTTTGTTTTCATTAAGAATCCGAGCGTTTCATTTTAAAAATTAGAGCCAGCTTAGTGTTGACTGGGTTGTCTTCAGTTGCAGATTTACCATCAATGTGTTTTTTTGGGAGACACATAGAACTATCTAGGTTTTAATTTGCAGTTCATAATTTCGGGATCGAAGCAGCAACAAGGTTCTTTCTTTCGTACCTAGAATTCAATTATGCATGTCTTTTAATATCAAGTTTCAGTAGTTCGTTCTTCAAAATCATGTTTCTTATTATACTGCTTCGCAATCCAAACCATTTCAGAATGTATGAAGCAGTACAAAGTTTTATACCTGCACTAAAGATCACTTAGCACCAGTGATTCTATGTTCCCTCTGTAGTTTTGATCACCTAATTTACATCTTTTTAACTCATGATTTCCATCGAATTTAGACACTTCATTTCTGAACTTTTCCAGTGTGATCGCTCATTTTCCGGATGGTATTACAGGGTTGTTAGAGTTCTAAGCAGCATGGGTTTTCATATAAGTAGTTGGACCAGATGCAGTTGATTCAAAGGAAAGAATGGAAACAAAGATATACAGTAAGTCGCTCTTTATCCTTTTACATCCTATAATATTAACCACTTCTTTTTTAAAAAATCCATTGGTTCTGGCCAACTTTAATGCCAACAATTGACCTTCACAGTTTAACATTTTGTTTGTGGGGTATTATTTCGGAAATCCATACTTCACCCAATGTTTGAAACTCTTCTTACCATGTTTATTAGTATTTCGGAGAACAACATTATTCATCGCACTTAATTCCAGTCTTGACCAAACTGCGGTGGTCATTTGTGATTCAGTTCATTTTGTCCATGATGTGCAGCTCATCTTAGGGTTAAGCAACCATCAGTTCTATCCTTTTTCTGCTTCTTCAGAGATTACGTCGCATTGTTCAGTCGTAATTTGTGCCTTATGTAAGTTTTTTATTCCCATTAGTTTAACATCAAAACTGTTGGTTTATTTTTGTTATGTTCTTATCTACCTGTAATAATATATATGGGTTCCATCCTCTGCCAAATTTAGTCCTTCCTCTCCATTTAATTGATTTTGTGCATGCAGGGTAACAAAGGCGACCATTTTACCACTTTCAGGAAAGACGTCATGTTGCCCTTAACCGGGTTCATGTCTAATAATCCTCAACAAAGTAATCGGTAACTCCTTTTGTAGTTACTGTGAGTAAAGATGTGTCCAGGTTTACTACACCAATTCTTATTATATTCTCTAGCATGTTGATCAGTAAAGTACTCTTTATATTATTTTTTTTGTCTTTGCAGTATGTTGATTAATGTCCTCCTAAATTTCAACCTTAAATTCTTGCATTGCCTGTGAGCTATTACGGTAAAAAGCATCCATTTCATGCATAAAACTCATTGGATCCACAAATTTTATTATATGTTAGTTTGTGAATGGTTGTCTTGGAAGACCTTTATGTCCGATTATTTCAGAGTTCACGGTACTATTCACTGAACTGCACTTGAGTTATGTTGTACGGTTTAGAAAATTTTAATTGTTGATTTAGCAAGAAATGTCAGCACCAACATTATGGATTAAAAGCATTAAAATGATAAGAATACAATGCACACAGGTCGGGTAGTTGCGCACAAAGTAGTCCCCTATTGAGTGGAGATTACACTCTGCACAACCGAAAACAGTTTTGCCTAACTGTTCTCAACATAATACATATGTAGCTTTTTGTTAATTGCTAGGAGATGCAGAGAAGGTAATAAAAATTAGAGCATATATGTTGTTATTTTCAAGAATGTGTAACATGGTAAAGTCACAATAACAAAGCACTTTGATATCATTACTATGAGGAAATCTATTACAAGTATGCCTCGAACTTGACGAGCTTAATTTTTCCGTAATGGCAAGAGTGTTCATTTCTTTTATAAGTATTCTGTACCCAAATCCTTTTATAAGTATTCTGTACCCAAAGCCTTATATGCAAAGCTGTTTATAATGTTATTGCTCCTAATCGAGGTAATTATGTGCACTCTTCCACATGCTATTCGATCTCAAGTTTCGTACTGTTGTACCGCAGCAAACTATGGCTTGACCCAGCAAATGTGAATGCCAAAGAGGTGATATGCCCATTGGGGTGTCTTCTTGGTGCTACAGGTACCAAATTCGTGCTTTGTTTATCTATAAAATGTGTTTGGTTAGTAAATTGTGGTGTAGTGATATTGAGAACCACGGTGTTATTTATTATGCATATATACTGGCACATGAATGAGATTTGCTGTACACTCGCGGGAGGTATTGTGTCAATGACCTGGGCCACGCACGTCGAATCTATGCTCATAATTTCCTGTTCAGGGATTCTCGATAAAATGTTATAGATAACGAGATCAAGGTGATCATAGCCAGAGAGTAGTTGGTATGACCGTTTGATAAGTATATGGTGTTTCTATTCATAATACACAGATTTTTTTTTTTTGGCTCGGTGTTCATAATACATGGCAATAAGATAGTGAAAGAGTTATCTATGCGCTTTAGGTCGAGAATGGAACTTTGAACATGATATAGACACTCATTTGGCCATTTGGGTAGGTCGAGAATTCAATTCTTCTTATATTCTCTAGCATGTTGATCAGCAAAGTACTCTATATTATTTTTTTCCCTTTGCAGTATGTTGATTAATGTCCTCCTAAATTTCAACCTTAAATTCTTGCATTGCATTTGTTCAGCCATTACAGTAAGAAGCAACCATTTCATGCGTAGAACTCATTGGATCCACAAACTTTATTATATGTTAATTTGTGAATGGTTTAGAATGATTGGGCGACTGATGGGTGCCTAACACCTTCCCATATCGTACTAGAATTTCCATACCCCGAACTCTCTGATAGCAGACCTTGAACATGTAAGTCATAACTAGATTTTGTTTTCCCAAAAGAATTCGAACTAGTAAAAAAGGGTCCTGATTCCCCTTAGTCAGGTGGCGACTTTAAAATATCTCTCTTTTCTTTGGAGAGTTAATTCTTATTAAGAAACTAGTAAGAAGTTATCTCTGTACGAACTTGGGCGATAAACATCCAAGAACGGATGAGCACATAGACTTCACCCCCATAATAATTAGGGTCGGAACAGCCTGACTCTTGACCCGTGCTACTACTCGATTTCTACAGTGGCCACTATGTTGAGGACCTAAGAGATTCAACTTGAAAAATGATTAATGTGAAAATTTTGTAATCTTTTTGTTTATTATGTACTAATGTTCACTTATCTAAGATTTTGTGATTGAAGGTACTTGTCTAAGCATAAGCAACCATAACGCAAAGGGAACTTACACTCGTCCACAGGAAAATATCAGTCTTATGCTTAGAAGCATGATACAAGAGAAATGATATGGGGAACCATTAAGGATTTCCATATCCTTTAAATCAAGCCCACAAACACTACCCAACCACCCATATTTCACTACCCAATTTCCATATCATTTTAATCAAACCCACAAACACTATCCAATCACCCATATTTCATTACCCAATTACCCATTTCCAAAAATCTCTTCAACATTACCGACATTCTCTTTTCTCATCAATTAAAAGAATTCCCTCCTTCTCCCCCACACCATAAAATCGTGACACTTTAATATTTTTAATATATCCCCATTTAACCCATTACCAAAAAAAGCAAAAAATTATCCTTCTCAAATCCCACTAAAAACTACTCTTTTACAAAAAAAAATAAATAAACCTCTCTCATCCCACCATCCATCAAACAATTTTAAATACATCACATGCACCCCAATATTCATCTTCATCATTTTCTCCATACATTTTTTACACCTATCCCATACCTTTCTACAACTATATAAGACATGCCTTGCTTCGTTTGGAAACCAAGGAATTACACCCAAAAAAAAAACCAACCGTTTTTCACACCCTACAATCAAGTATACCAAGAAAATCTTACTCTGCCCAAGAAAGATTTATTCTTCCCATATAAAAGAAAGTCAATAATGTTGCATTGACCGTGGCAAATCCCGGGAGAGAGAAAGTTAACCTGCCCCCTTTTAACTCCTGGTGGGTCCCTCAAGGCTCTCTTTCCCTGGATTTTCCACGGTCAACGTAGCACTACTCAAGGGAAGTTCATTTTCTCCCCATGCAAACAAAAAAATTCTAATTTTCACACCCACATCTTTCAACCAAGCAGAATTATTATCTTCAAAATAGAAAATACTTCTTCTTACATATTCCAAGTCTACAATCTCATTCCACTTAAGAATATATTCATGTATTTTGCTATTTAATCAAAGAACAATTTCAATTTCCTCCTAAATATTAGCAATTATTGTCATGTTGTATTTTTAGTTTATTTTGAGAAAAACCCAAACAAAAATAGAAATAATCAATCAAGTATTGTCTTTAAGTTTTTAAAAGATTAGCATTAAATTGCTGGTACTTTAACTATTAGCATACTTACCAAAAACAAGGAGGAGAGTATGAGAACCTCTCTGAAGCAAATACCCCATATAAGGTATATTGGTGAAATTAATTTTCGTGGGTAAATCAAAATTGTGAGTATAGAGTGGATTCCCCCTCTCACATTCTGATTGTCCATGTCAATTCCTGCGTAATTTATTTTAACAATATTTTTTGTAGTAATCTAATTAATTCATAACATGGAGATCTAAAAATGAGCCTAGAAGCTTCCCCTCTCATATTATGACCCCGCACGTGAATAATATGCAAATAGTTTATCAAGTTACCGATTAAGTTGCAGGTTACCGGTTATCACTCCAAAACTTCAATAAGCCTTCAATCGGTAGTCCGTGACAACTTCCAAATTTCTATCATCATTCAAGAATATATATTTTAATCTATACTATTTACATCAATAAATTACAATTTTAGATATGGCCTATTAATATTCTCAACATGCTCGGGATTGATCTAGGTTCCCCATACCCTTGAATAATTATGAGTTGTTCTGCTGGCTATATGTATTAGTCCAAGAGTCACAAGTGAGTATATAACATTTTTAAGGAAAGTTGTAAATATTATTCCCATATAATCATGAAGTATAAGCCAATCATATGACTGGGCGACTGATGGGTGCCTAACACCTTCCCATCTCGTACTAGAATCTCCTTACCCTGAACTTTCTGATAGCTTACCTTGAACATGTAAGTCATAACTAGATTTTGTTTTCCCAAAAGAATTTGAACTAGTTTAAAAGGGTCCCGATTCCCCTTAGTCAGGTGGCGATTTTAAAATATCTCTCTTTTCTTTGCAGAGTTGATTCTTATTAACAAACTAGTAAGAAGTTATCGTTGTACGAACTTGTGCAATAAACATCCACGAACGGATGAGCACATAGACTTCACCCCCATAATAATTACGGATTAGAATATCCCGGATCTTTTCCCGTGCTATAATTCGATTTCTATAGTAAGCTCACTACTAGATTCCTGCATGGGTTTTTCAATATCCATTTTCAATGATCGTTTAGATCTAGATATATTTTTCCTTTAGATGTACCATTTCCTTTAAAATCATCAAACTTTTAGGAAAGGAAGAAGAAACAGCGTTACATACCTTGGATGAATTAGACTTTTGAAAAAGTTGAAGAACATTTTTCAAGCGACTAGCCCTTTGATGAAGTTTGTTGGCATACCTCATTTTTTGTTTGTACTTGAAGCACTGTTTGAGTTCGTGACCTTTAGTGGTACAATAAGAGCATGTTTATTGAGTACATATTCAGGAGCATCTCAGGTTTCTCCGGATAGGCACACTTGAGATGATCCTAAAATATTAGTAACATAATTTTTACTAATAAGTGAAAAATCCATTATATTCTCAAGCGTATTTGATGAAAACTATTTAATAAACTTATCAAGATTGATGTGAGCATTAGTACTTTCATCAAAAAACCACTTCCACCAAAAATGCTATGCTTAGAACATCTTCCTCTTATGACTCATAATGATCTTTTTTGTTTTGAAGGGAAGTGTTAGAGCATTGCTCGGTCGAACTCACAAGTGTTTCTATATCAAGCTTGTTGTCAAATTAAGTTGTTAAAACTATATTTTGATTTCTAGTATACAATTAGTTAAGTCTCGGTCTAGGACAGTGGAGTTGATAAATGAGCCAGTCATCATTTGTGTTCTACCGTTTGAAGGTGGAGATCAACCGAAGCTTTTGAAGAACTTCATCAACAAAAGGTAAGTGAAGACTGAACCACATATTTCTCAAGTTATATTCACTTTTCTATCTTGATGATTGTCGCATAACTAATTAGACTAGATTGCATAAACAAAAATTTCGAGTAGATAACCAATTTTTTAGTTTACGAATTTATCGAGATATAATGACTAAGCTTAATGAACATTTGTTCATACTTGATCAAATTCGGTGGAGAACAATTTATTGTCCGGAACCAAATCATGATTCAAGTTCATTATTCAAAAATAACCTGGAACAGTGATAAGTGTCATTATTGTTACTCATGAATGTTTTGAATTAATTTAGAGAAATATAGTACTGATATATTCGGAATACAAGACAGTGTTATCAGTCTAACGAACTGAGAAAACTGTTATATGTACACGTAGTGGAGTAGCTACAGATCGACTTTCAGATTTGTGTGGTATGCATATTCATAAGTACATCATGGGAAAATATGTTTATTTCATAATCCGGATAGGTTTGTATATTCGTATACAAACAATTGTAGAACTGTTGTAAGAGACACGAGTTAAACTAATCAAACAGGTATGCGAAGCAAAAAAGTTCTATTTTCTAGAACCAGTTTAGTACCCAAACCGGTATGCAGGATGAATGTAATGTGAAATCTGGAACTGACAAAGGTCTAAAGAGTTTGCAAACCGGTACATGAACTAAAAATTTCTGTAGACTCCGAAACTTTTAATTGGGTCAAAGATTGCAAAACGCTACGTGAACTGAAAAGTTATGTAAGAGTCCGGAACTTGGTAATTGCATAAGTGTGCAAACTGGTTTATGAACTGAAAAGTTCTGTTGACTCCGGAACTCGATAATTGCATATGAGTTTGCAAAATAGTCCTCGTACTGTGACTCAACTGATTCACGAACGTTTCAAGTAATTGTACCTTGTACATTTACAAACTATGTCGATCATGATTCAATTGCGATTAAATTATTTCTATGAAGTAATTTGCATTTGATCTTTTCTCTAAGTAACATTAGACTCAATTGATCACATGATTTTAACTCAATCTTAATGTCTTAGTGAAGATGAAAATGAGTGTTAAGATTTTAAGTCCAAATCGTCTAGTTTCGGCTAACCATGTTGAACATAATCTTTATACACGGTTCGGTTACAGTTTACCTAACCATAGTTTATATCTTGTATATATGATTTTAGATTCAAAGCTTTCATCTAATGGCAGATATTGTTTACTTGGTTCGAAATCTATCTTAGCTAAAACCTAAAGAAACCTAGGCTTTGAAGTCTATACAAGGGGAACTCTTGGCAACTTGGATCTTTGAATCCCGACACTACTTTTTGGTGTGTCCTAATTGTATCTAGAGTCGTCCTCTCCAGAAACCCTTTTAGGGTTTAGCGACTATAAAGACTTCACAGGGATTCGTGAAGCCAGGTCCAGTTATCTTTTACCTTGATAACTTGAGTATCCTGATCTTGATTGTTTATAGAGCTTGCTCCAACAATCAAGATAGTTAGTAATCACTCTTCGTCTCATACTTTGTTGATTCCGCAAGTTTTATACTTGTGAGGTGAATAATAATCTAGGTCGCACTTCAAGTTGCATAATTCCGGATTTTTAGAGTAGCCGAACTTTTTTCTAAGTTTTTATCGATTTCCATTACCTGGATCTATCGTTTGATTTGATCATTTGTTTAGATCATAAATCATAAAATCAATTATAGGCTTAATCCGTGAGAGGAAAATTTGGTTTAAAGTCTTCAATTGAGGTTGAAGCAACTCTTAGTTGTGGGTGACATCAGCTAAGAGAATCAATTGCGTAGAGTCTTGCGAGATTCAAGATGCGTAAGGAACGCGACTGTATCTTAATCGGTGTATTTCCTATTAGGTCTCAACTACATTCCAGACCGAAGTTAATTGGTAGTAGGCTAGTGTCTGTAGCGGTTTAATACAGTGTGGTGTTCAATTTGGACTACGTCCCGGGGTTTTTCTGTATTTGCGGTTTCCTCGTTAACAAAACTTCTGGTATCTGTGTTATTTATTTTCCGCATTATATTATTTATCTTTATAATTGAAATATCACAGGTTGTGGGTTAATCAATCACATGAGCTAGGTCTAACCTTGTTAGTTGGAAAAGACTTGATTGATCCTTGGACATTGGTCTTTGGTACCGTGCAAGAACTCTCTTTGTAGTTAGGTTCACGGATTCAATTATGTAAACGTTCTAATAACGAGAGAGAGAGAGAGAGAGAGAGAGAGAGAGAGAAATATAACTCTAGGCACTTTCCTTAATTGAGTTTTACTCTCGGAATTGTATTGAGTTTGTCCATACATATTGCCTAAGAAAAAATTGGTGGTGTATCTCGGTACCCATGCGTTTTCAGTTGGTATCAGAGCAAACAAACACATTAAGACCTAATAAGTCTGTGTTTGAAGCAGTCTGAGTATATGGACATAAGTAAAATCTCGACTTATGTACACCAGAAGTTATTAAAGATCTGTTCGAGTATGTTTTCTTCAGGGTATTTTTTTTCTTAGAAAATTCTCGGGTTATCTATGTCTCAGTTGGAAGTAAAGTATCTTTAAGAAAAAATAAAAGTTCCTTCAACAAGGTTGATTACAGGAAACGTCATGTTAAAAGTAATAAGTTACGCTGTCTTAAAAAATTGTTATCCAGTCTTCTTAAGGAATGCGACGAAAAAGTAGTTATAGACGAAAATCTCCATATATCTTTTAAAAAAACTTTTAAAATCTTGGAACACCTTTGGCTGGTTCTAAGAAGGATTAATTATGTACGACTGTCTTGCACTGGAAAAGTCTACTTTCAGTGTGGCGCCTTCGGAAATGTCAAAAACTCTTGCAATTTTAATGCAATGATATTGACTGCTTCAGATTATTACAAAAATAAATAAATTATAACAATAAGGAAGGAAAAAAAAAAAAGGCTGTCGTGCTGCGAGGAATGACATGCCTTGTGGTTGTCCTATCTCTTAACAACTTCATGAAATTATCCTATCTTGAAATATCGTGAGATGGGGAAAAGCAACTGTAAAGGTTGGTTCTTGGTTGTTTCTACCTTGTATTGTATTGTCTTAAGGATGTTTACTTTTAGCAATTTGACAAGAAAAAAAAGACTTGGTGTAATCTGTCATGATTTGGAAATACATCACACATTATGGAGCTAGCTCCAATTTTGTGATGTAATAAGATCATTGTGATTCACCGCACATCCAAAAATCAATATCTCTTGTTCTTTGAAACTTTTCGTTGAGCTAAGAATAAGATAATCATCTTATATTGATGTTGTTATATAATTTTAAACCCTTAAAAAAAACGTTTCGTTTGAAAGACTTTAATGTATCGAATAAAGTGTATTTTCTTTCTTTCTCAATTCATGAACTTTGCCACCCAAATCTGGTCGAACCATGTACGACATGAGTTAAAGAGTACATTTACTCCCTTAACACTCCTTCTTCCGAAAACAAAAGGAATTAAGAGCTGAGTCGAGGTTTCTCAATCCGAAGTATTTTGATTATCTTATTTATTTATTTTAAAAAGGGGGTGTTCTGTTTTTGACTAAGTGAGATTTTTCTTGTTTTTATCCAGGTCTTTCCAACTGGCTCTTATGCTCTAGATATTTATCTGTTGAGATAAGATCAAAGTTTATTATAACGATCTGCTTAATGGTGTCCGTACACAACTCTTGTGCTCGAAGACCCATGTGCGTTCAGTTCCGAAACCATCCCTTATCTTGAGTCAAAGCTTCTTCAAGAAGATTCTCAATAGGAATCTCTCTTCCATTAGGTTTCTTAACCAAGAAACCAATAAAGGTATATATATATAACCAAGGTATCATTACCCTGTGTTGTATACATGTGCTAGAATATCTTAGAACATTCACGAATCATGGATGCTCCTAAGATCTCAGACAACATAAAGGAAGATAATAAGAAGGTTGAGGATGATAGTTCAAAAGAAGTTATTGGATTTCGCAGTAGTCCACTTATCATATCCTGTTATTTTTCTCAAGAACAAGTAGGATCTAATCCGGTTCAAATGACATATGGTTTGGTTGAAAATCTGATGAAGGATTTTGTAGTTGTATTTGTTCAATTGTGTGCTACCAAAAGGGATCTCAAACTTCTCGATTTGGAACTGGAAAAAGCCTCTAAAGACCTCGGCTCTCTCAAAACGCAAGTCGCAGACTACATATGATTTTGTTTTTCTTTTGTTTTGGTTATCTAGGAAACTTCTTTTGAGGAATTTGTTCATGAGAAGGATAACTAGGGTTTGGCATAGAAAAGATTGTGATTACACATAGCTATTTCCAACGTTTTTCATCTTTCATGTTTTTAGATTTAATTGGTTAAATTCTAGAGTTGTTGGAAGATGAACTTGCAGTATGTAATCATTATTAATTTAATTATTGCAAAAATCTTATGAAATAGTTGTGCCTTTACGTTCTCTTGAATCGAGCTAATATTTCATATATTCTTAGAAGTTAAATCTATTGTGTTTTAATAAACAAAAAATAAAACAAATTATTTGAGAATTTTTCTCGCAGTATTGATCTTTTTGATCACACCTTTGTGTTTTGGTGCTTGACACACTCTGTATGATTCTCTTATGTTGAGTAAAATCGAGTAAAATTGTCTCGTTATAAATCCTTGTGATTTGGTAATGTTTACAAAACCTTATTTTTCACGAAAGTAAGGACAGTCATGTTGTTTCGCTCGGGAATGACATTTTATGAGGGAGAGTTCTTAAATGAACTTGTGCTTAATTGCTATATCTTTGTGCGGAGTGTGGCTGTGAAATTATAAGGGGGATTCTTGTATCTTTTTAATCTCCTAGGATGAGCGTTAAGTATTTATTACTGTCTGATATCATCTAAAACAAGTTGATATGAGGAGTTGCATTTTAAATATGTTATTATGTAGTATCTCCATCTTCCTTAAGCTTGAGATATCTTTTGGTTTTATTCATTATGATCCCGCGGTTTTGTACCTTTGTTAATTTTATTGACAAAAAGGGGGAGAATTATTTAGTATGTTAATACTACATCCATATGGTTTACATATCATTATGTAAGGGGAAGTGGATCATTTAAGCAATAGGTTTTTCTATTAAACAAAAGATGTAAGTATTGATTAAGGGGGAGAAACATATCATTATAGTATTACTTCAGAGTTGAGATAAATTGAACTTTGGAGAAAAGATAATAATATTATGTGTCTGCATAACAACGATTGAGAATATTTTATTTTAAAAAGTTGTTATTGCTATGAAATCGGTTCTTTAACAACAACAATGTTGAGTTGAACACGTTCAGAATCATTGCAACCTGAAATTACGAAGACTTCAAGAAGAGTTGGAGAAACCAAGGAAATCAAGAAGACATGGGGGATCGAAGAGTTTTTTCAAAACTGTTTTTTGTTATTAATATGTGTTAAATAGTTTTTTCACTAAAATTGACAAAGGGGTAGATTGTTAGAGCATTGCTCGGTCGAACTCACAAGTGTTGTTATATCAAATTTGTTGTCGAATTTAGTTGTCAAAACTATATCTTGATTTCTAGTCTACTATTAGTTAAGTCTCGGTCTAGGATAGTGGAGTTGAGAAATGAGCCAGTCATCATTTGCATTCTACCGTTTGAACGCGAAGATCAACTGAAGCTTTTGGAGAACTTCATCAATAAAAGGTAAGTGAAGACTGAACCACCTATTTCTCAAGTTATATTCACTTTTCTATCTTGAGACGATTGTCGCATAACTAATTAGACTAGATTGCGTAAACAAGAATTTCAAGTCGAGAACTAATTATTTTGTTTACGAATTTATCGAGATGTAATGACTAAGCTTAATGAAAATTTGTTCATAATTGATCAAATTCGGTGGAGAACAATTTATTGTTCGGAAACAAATTATGATTCAAGTTCATCATTCGAAAATAACCTGGAACAGTGATAAGTGTCATTGTTGTTACTCAGGAATGTTTCAAATTGATTTAGAGAAATATAGACTACTATATTCAAAATAAAAGACAGTGTTATCAGTATTACAAACTGAGAAAACCGTTATATGTATGAATCCGTATTACATGTATTTGTACACGTAGCAGAATAACTATATATCGACTTTCAGATTTGTGTGATATGCATACTCGTATGTACATCATGGGAAAATCTGTTTGTTTCGTGATATGGATAGGTTTGTATAACAATTGTGGAATTGTGGTAAGTAAACCAGGCTAAAATGATCAAACCGGTATGCGAACCAAAACAATTCCATGTTCTAGAACCAGTTTACTACCCAAACCGGTACGCAAGCTGAATGTTCTGTGAACTCCGGAACCGGCAAAGGCCTAAGAGTTTGCAAACCGATACATGAACTAAAAAGTTCTGCAGACTCCGGAACTTTGAGTTGGGTCAAAGTTTGCAAATCGTTACGTGAACTGAAAATTTCTGTAAGAAACCCGAACTTGTTAATTGCGTAAGTTTTCAAACTGGTTTATGAACTGAAAAGTTCTGTTGACTCTGGAACTCGGTAATTGCATATGAGTTTACAAACCGTTCCGCGTATTGTGACTCAGATTATTCACGAATGGTTCAAGTAATTGTACCTTGTACATTTACCAACTATGTCGATCATGATTCAATTGCGATTAACTTATTTTTATGAAGTAATTTTAATTTGCTCTTTTATCTAAGTAACACTAGATTCAATTGATCACATAATTGTGACTCAATCTTAATGTCTTAGTGAAGATGAAAATGAGTGTTAAGCTTTGAAGTTCAAATCTTCTAGTTCCGCTAACCATGTTGAACATAGTCTTTATACACAGTTCAGTTATGGTTTACCTAACCATAGTTTATATCTTGTATATGTAATTAAGATTCAAAGCTTTCATCTAACGGTGGATATTGTTTGCTTGGTTCGAAAGCTATCTTAGCTTAAACCTAAAGCAAATTAGGCTTTGAAGTCTATACAAGGGGAACTCTTGGAAACTTGGATCTTTGAATCCCGACACTACTTTTTGGTGTGTCCTAGTTGTATCTAGAGTCGTCCTCTCCGGAAACCCTTTTAGGGTTTAGCGAATTTGTTGATTCCGCAAGTTTTATACTTGTGAGTTGAATAATAATCCAAGATGCAATTCGGGTTGCATAAGTCCCGGTTTTTAGGATAGCCATACTTTTGTCTAAGTTGATATCCATTTGCATCACCTGGATCTATCATTTGATCTAATCATCATGTTTAGACCGTAAATCAGGAAATCAATTATAAGCTTAATCTGTGGGAGGAAGATTTGGTTTAAAGTATTCAGTTGAGGTTGAAAAAATTTGTAGTTATGGGTTTAAGAGGCGTAATGAAAGCGACTATACCTTAATCGGTGAATTTCTTTTCAGGGCTCAACTACATTCCAGACTGAAGCTAATTGGTAGTAGGCTAGTTTTTGTAACGGTTTAATACAGTGCGTTGTTCAATACGGACTATGTCCCGGGTTTTTTCTACATTTGCGGTTTCCTCGTTAACAAAACTTGTGGTGTTTGTGTTATTTCTTTTTCTGCATTATATTTTTTATCTTCATAATTGAAATATCACAGGTTGTTCGTTGATCAAACACATGTAGATGGATCCAACCTTGTTAGTTGTAAAATACTTGATTGATCCTTGGACTTTGGTCATTGGTATCGTCCAAGAACTCTCTTTGTAGTTAGGTTCACGGATTGAATTATGTAAATGTTCTAACAACGATATATATATATATATATAACTCTAGGCACTTCCTTGATTGAGTTTTTACTCTCAGAATTGTATTGAGTTTGTCCATACATATTACCTAAGAAAAAGTTGCTGATGTATTTTGGTACCCCCTGCGTTTCTAGGAAGCTCAATTTATTGAACTACCTTGAAGACCACATATTTACATTCTCATGCATAGCATGTTGACACAATAGATGTGCCAGATTGTTCGCACTCTTAGGTAAAAATTAAAATCTTACATCAACATAAGAGAAAACAACATCTCTAATTTCTAAAATCACAAATTTTATACTCCATGGATGTAAGCTACATCGCTTAGGATAACCGAAGTAACATTGGTTGCATCTCCTTTAATAATGAATTTATCGAACATAAACTTTTTACCTAATTCCATACTATAAGAGGTAGCATCAAAAGTACTCGATCCACAACTCAGAAATTTCCAGTTTAATTATGTGCAATTACTCTGCAACAACATTATTTGGCACAAAAGCCGCATCCACATTGATCTTAATGTATTTAGGCTGAGGAGGAGACTAGCAAAGGTTCTGAGAGGCATTAGGGATACTATTTATTCTATCTGACTCACTAGCTAAACACAAATCAACATCTTGTAATACTTTTTTAATCACCAAATTCTATGATAAATTAGCCTGTGAAAAAATCATGTCAATTCTTAGTTTCTAGAGATTCCACGTAATGCACATCCTCTTAATGAACTCATTATATGTATCTAAATCCATCCATTGAGTTAAAATATTTTGTAAATTATCCACTGGAGAATTATAATTTACGTTCAGATTTTTTATTTCAAACAGTAATCTTGATCGACGACAATCAAAAAGGAGATGAGAAATAGATTCTTCTTCTTGTCGACAGAACGTACAAGCAATTTCAACACTAGAAACAAACCTGTGAATGCTGCTTTTGAATGCAATTCCATTGTGAATAATTCTCCAAATGAAGATTTGAATCTTTGGCAAAAGATTATAGAAAGACCAAAACATCTTCCAAGGGAAACCACTTAAACCATACGAGGAATGAGCATTATTAATCAGAAGATGATAGCAGGATTTTGTTGTGAATTTACCTGATGGAAAGCAAGACCAAACTGGTGCATCTTCTGATTTCACTTCCGAGTCTAAGTAGATCGATGTTATGGACTGAACCGTATCCGGAGGAAATAACTCGTTTAGAAGAGGAAGATTCCAATCTCTTGATTTGGGGGAAATCAAATTAGCAACCATGTTGATGTTGTTAGGCAAAGAAAAAGGTTTATTGCTGAGATGATCTAAGCTTTGATGTAACCACAGATCATCTCATATACGAATCTTGTTTCCATCAGATACTTGCCAAAAAACTTTATTTTCGAGAGACGCACTTCTAGCAGACTACTTCATGTTGTTGTACATTTGATTGACTCATCCAGTGTCCAGAAAAATTGTTCTGCAAATATTCGGCGCTTAACAGTTGCACCCATATTGCGCCTTCATTTTCCAGAAACCTCCAAGAGAGTTTACAAGTGAGAGCAATATTCATCAGCTCAATTTTTTAATACCAAGACCTCCACATTCTTTTGTTAATTCCATCTTATTACAATTTATGAAATGAAATTTTTTCTCTTCAGTTGAGTGTCCCCACTAGAAACATCTTTGAATTTTTACAATCTCTTGGTAACACCTTTTGGTAACAGGAAAAACCCCATAAAATATAAGGGAATTGCAGAGGGAGTTAATTTCGATAATACCGTTCTTTCAGCAGTCGATAACACCGTTCTTTCACCGTTCTTCCAACCAGGAAATTTAGAAGTTACCTTATCAATGAGGAAATCAAAACTAGAGATTTTGTAGTCTGACTTTAGCGGGTAGATGTCAAGATATTTATCCTCCACCGTCATTTACCTTACACCCATGTCCTGAGTTGTCATTTGTCTCCTCCATATGGGAATCCCTTTACTAAAGTGAATTGAAGATTCGTCGTAGTTAATCGTTTGACCTGACATATTTGCATATTTCTCTAGAAACTTCATCAAGCTCTGCACATTTGTTCTTGTATTTTCACCAAAAGAACAAGTCATCTACAAACATTAGGTGTGTGATTGTAAGAGCCCATCTATTTAGTTTGTAACCTTGATATAAACCCCGAATTTCGAATTGATGCGTAAGTAACGATAACCCCTAAGAGCATATTAATTATAAACAATGGAGGAGAGATTGGACATCCCTGACGAATACCCCTATCACATTTAAAAGAACATTGAGGAGAGCCATTCAAGTTAGCTGAAAAACAAGTCGTCGAGACACAACCCATAATAAGAGAATACCAGTACCTGATATCCCCATAATCCTTAACATGTCACCCATAAATCTACAATTAACTCGGTCATACGCTTTTGCCATGTCCGCCTTTAGTGCAAAGTGACATTGATAGCCTTCGAGTTATTCATTGAGTGTAGTAGCTCCTTCGCGATGAATATATTGTCTATTATTTTCCGACCTGGAACAAACGGATTCTGAGACCAACAAATAAAATCCTCCAAACATGGTTTAAGTCTATTAGAGAGGATTTTGGTTACTATCTTGTATAACACGTTACACAAAGAAACTGGAAGAAAATCAGAAGGCAAAGCAGGGTTTTTTGTTTTAGGAATCAATGTTATGTTTGTAGGATTCGGAAGATCCGAAAAAGAAGCAAACTGAAATACTTATTGGACCGTTTTGTAAACATCATTACATACAATAGACCAACACTTTTTTATAAAACATGGGAGTATAACTATCTGCACCCGATGAAGTGAATGAACCCATTTTAGATACAACCACCCGTATTTACTCAATTGTTGGAACCCTATACAACGCATCATCATCCACCGTGAAAACTTAATTAGCCTGAACATAGAACTGGGGAGGATCTGACATAACAGGTTGTTGGAATAGGGATTGAAAGTGATGCACCAGAGCACGAGAAATTTTACACCGATTTGTTATACAACTTTGATTATCAACCATTAGATGGTTGATTGTATTTTTATTTCTTCTTTGTTGAACAGAAAGATGAAAATGCCGCGTGTTTCTATCACCATTCTTAGACCATTGTTGCTTCATACGTTGATCCCAATAAGTAGCTTCTATAGTGAGGTATTCATTAAGTCCAGCCGTCACCAATTTTTCCCTTTGAATATTTGTTGTTGTAGGTCTCCATGGTCGAATCCTTAGCAACTTAGTTTTTAGGAAAGCAATCTTGTGTTTGGCACAACCTATTCTTCTGCGATCAATCCAGTAAGAAATCCTCCCAGTTTCCTCAACTTAGATCGGATGTATTTTTCTCCATACTCAGGCCAACATTCTCTTACCTTATCAAATAACTCCGGATGAGAAAGCAACAATGCTTCAAACTTATAATCAGGTAGAGATCTGAAAACATTTATGCACGTATTCAAAAGTATTAGTGTGTGATCACTTGCTAACCTTGGGAGATGAAGAACTACTTCATAAGATTAAGCTATAGACCATTATGGGTTAGCAAGAACTAAATCCAAACGCTAACATATCTAGCCCTCCATATTAAGACCATTGGTCCAAGTGTAGGCCGGACCCTTATAACCCAGATCAATTAGATGATTTTGTTGAATAAAATTATTGATTATGAAATATTCGAATTCAAAATTGGGAATCCTCCAAATTTTTCATTGTTAACAAATAACATTAAAGTTTCCAATGAAACACTTACAAACATAAAAACTCCGAATACGATTGAGTCATATTTTCCCAAAAATCTAGCTCTCTGAGTTGTAATTAAAGGGTCATAAATGCATAAAAGATGCTACGAGCTTATAGAGCTATCATGATTCACAACAGTGTTAGTACCTAAAAATTATTTCTAGGCAAAACAAATACACGGCCGTGGTACTTTTGTTTCTAGGTTTGTAAATCAAAATTGAACAAGACAAGCCTAAACCACGTTAGTAATCGTTCCGTCCTGCTTCGGTCACGAGGTGAGGAAGATGGGTTGATCTTAGGGGAGGGAAGCAGAAATTTTTTGAGAAAATAGCAATGGTATTGAATTGTGTGCTTTTGGGTATTGAAAACTATGAAGAATAATAGAGCTTTTAGGTATGAAATCTTGTTCAGTTTTTTGAATAGGTTAAGTGGCCCATTTATAGTAGTTTGGGATACACACTGTCTTTCTCGTAAGTAGTGCAAGTCGTGAGATTATGGAGAGATGGAGAATACGGAGATGATGGGTATATGGTGAGATAATTTTTGGAAATTTTTGGAAAACCCCTTTTCCCACGAATCCATAATCTCTCCAACTGCTTTAACCATCACCACTACTCTAACTTTTCACATGGGAAGTTTTCACGCCGCATGTTGTCGTAGACCACCAGATCAATACCCCCATGAAGAATCCCCCCATGTGTCGTGTTTTAATATTTCTTAGGTTTTCTTCCGGATAATCTATGGACTTCATCTGGCTTAGGCCAAATCTTATCCGTTGATATGCCATATTCCTTATAGGCATCTTGAATCGTATTTTGTGGATCTATTGTGAAAAATAACTTGGTCATTACCGGCTAAGGTGTTATGACAAGCTAATAGTCTGTTGAGGCGCTATATGATATCTTGGAACGTTGTTAATTGGTTAAGATGCTATAATTTAACATAACATGCTAGTGGCGTAAAAGTAGCATAACACGTCAACACTTTCTTCTACAACCAGGGTGGAAATAAATATTCCAAGCCATAATCTTTGCGTGAGATGTGAGAGTGCTAAATAATCGTATAACTTCGGTATGATGTGTTCATGGCCTACTTGTGACGATAAAATAACAAATGTCATATAATGGCCTATAGTGGCGCTGCCATGGCCCGCAGTGGCTTGTATTGGGCTTAATGATCTGAGATTCAAAGTGTTGGATAAAATTCAACATTAAGCCTAAGATAATCTCTAACAAGTTGGTTAGGACAAGATTAGGAAATTGATGTAATCCTAAGGGAATTAGAAGTCATCTAGTTCTAAGAAAAGGAAAGACATGTAATAAGGTAATAGGACTAGGAAAAGGAATTCATAGTTCTATATATATATGATCACCAAAGTTGTGGTTGATCATATGAGCAAGATTAGAGCTTGTGTTTAGTTTTGAGAGATTTTCTAAACATCAATAAAGAGAGTTGTCTTTATATAAGCTAAGTTTCATCTTGCAGTTGCCATTAATTGGTATCAGAGCGTGTTTCTGAGCCATGAAAAATGAAACCACCATTGTGGGTGCAAAACAGTTCACGCCACTATCAATACAAGTTCCAATCCTCAACGCCACAAACTACACAGTATGGGCCATGAGAATGAAGGTACTGATGAAAATCTACAAAGTTTGGGAAACAATTGATCCTGGTACATTGGACCCAGACAAAAACAATATTGCCATTGGATTACTCTTTCAAGCAATACAAGAATGTCTTGTTCTACAAGTTGGTGAACAGGAAACTTCAAAGAAAATTTGGGATGCAATAAAGGCACGTAATCTCGGAGCTGATCGAGTTAAAGAAGCCCGTCTGCAAACCTTAGTGTCTGAATTTGAAAGAGTGAAGATGAAAGACACTGATACTATTGATAGCTTTGCAGGAAAGCTATCAGAGATAGCCTCAAAAGCTGCGTCACTTGGACAATCCATGATGAAGATAAACTGGTAAAGAAGTTTCTCAATAGTTTACCAAGATCCAAGTATATTCATATCATAGCTTCTCTCGAACAAGTCTTAGATTTAAAGAAGACTAGCTATGAAGATATAATTGGAAGATTGAAAGCATATGAAGAGAGAATCCTTGATGAAGAAAACAATGGAGAAACTCAAGAAAAACTCTTGTACACAAACTCTTACCAACAAAACTCTGCGACAAGAGGAAGAGGTCGTGGAAGAAGTGGTAGAGTAAACAGAGGCCGAGGAAGGGGAGGAAGGTTTAACTCACAAGATAAAACAACAAGTCAGAATGATCAAAACCAAGGGAAAGAAAAGAAGGATAGATCAAACATTATTTGTTACAGATGTGATAAACCAGGACACTTCTCCTCTGTATGCCCTGAAAGAATACAAAAGATGGAAGAAGCAAACAAGAATGAAACAAGGGAAGCAGATACAACTCTTTTCATGCACGAAGTTGTATTCTTAAACGAAGGGAAACTAATACCAAAGAACTACGAATCAAAGGATGGAGAAGAAGGAATCTGGTATTTAGATAATGGAGCCAGCAATCACATGACTGGTAAGAGACACTACTTTTCTGAACTCAATGAGAAAATCAAAGGACAAGTGAAGTTTGGGGATGGATCTTCTGTATAAATTGAAGGGAAAGGATCAATTCTATTTCAGAGCAAGACCGGAGAACAGAAGCTTGTCACAAACATCTACTTCATCCCAAACTTACAAAGCAACATTCTAAGTTTAGGACAAGCTACAGAAGTTGGATGTGATGTTAGAATGCGACAAGATTATCTAACAGTTCATGACCCAAGTGGAAGACTTTTAGTTAGAGTCTCACGCTCACAGAATAGACTCTACAAGATAAGTCTCATGATTGGAAGGCCATTGTTTCTGAATATGAGACTAGAAGATCAGACATGGAAGTGGCACGCAAGGTTAGGACACATAAGCTTTAGAACTTTAAAGGCAATGTCTCAGAACAAGATGGTTCGAGGACTACCACAGATTAATGATGAAGCAAAAATCTGTGAATCATGTTTAGTTGGGAAACAAACTCGTCAAGGTTTCCCAAAAGCAACAACATTCAGAGCCTCAAAGCCATTAGAGCTTCTTCATGCTGATTTATGTGGTCATATTACACCACAAACCCTTTCAAATAACAAATACATATTTGTTATTATAGATGACTTCTCAAGATATATGTGGTCTATTCTTATGAAAGAAAAGAGTGAAGCATTTGACAGATTCAAAGCTTTCAGAAATCTGATAGAAAAGGAGTTAAAAGAGGAGGTCAAAATGCTTAGAACTGATAGAGGAGGAGAGTTCACTTCCTTAGAGTTCAATAAGTTCTGTGAGTCAAATGGAATCAAAAGGCAACTCACAGCACCATATACACCACAACAAAACGGAGTGGTGGAGAGGAGAAACAGGACTCTAATGGAGATGACAAGAAGTTCTTTAAAGGCTATGCAGGTACCTAATTATCTATGGGGAGAAGCTGTACGACACTCCACATACCTAATAAACAGGATACCTACGAAATCTTTGAAAGACATGACTCCATATGAAAGTTTGCGAAAAAGAAAACCAAACATAGATCATTTAAGAGTGTTTGGTTGCAAAGCATACGCAAAAGTTGATTCTGCAACTCTTAAGAAACTGGATGATCGATCTCAGACTCTTGTGAATCTAGGAATTGAGCCTAGATACAAAGCTTACAGATTATTAAATCCAACAACGAAAAGAGTGATAGTGAGTCGAGATGTGATATTCGATGAAAAAGCAAACTGGAAAGAAACTAATGATGGACCAAGTAGGGATCCAGGAATGTTTCACATGAGATTGGGTCAAGTAATTGATGAAGGCGAAGGACCCATAATCATCAATACCAATGGAAACAATGATGTTAATCAAGAAGAAGAAGAGAATAATGAAAACACTGAGAATAACGAAGAAGAAGAAGAAGAAGAGGAGATCGATGAAATAACTCAACCCATTCCACTGCGAAAATCAACAAGACAGATACAAAAGCCAAAGTATCTGGAGGATTATGTTCTTCAAGCTGCAGAAGAATGTGAGATTATGCTACTTTCTGTTAATGATGAACCAAGGAATTTTCAGGAAGCAAAGGTCTCGACTAAATGGACACAAGCATGTAGAGAAGAAATTATTTAAATCAACAGAAACAAGACTTGGTTTCTAGTTGATAATCCAGATGGGATTCAGATTAAACAAGAAGCTTATGCAAGGAGAATTCTGAAAGAAGCAGGACTTGAAACTTGTAATCCAACTAAGATACCAATGGAGTTTGGACTTAAAGTTTCAAAGGCACAAGAAGAAGCAGAGATTGATTCAACGAGTTATAGAAGAAATGTTGGATGCCTAAGATACTTATTACACACAAGAACAGATTTGGCTTTCTCTGTGGGAGTAGCAAGCCGTTATATGCAGAGTCCACGCAAGTCTCATGGTGATGTAATAAAGAAGATATTGAGATATCTAAGAGGAACAATCAGCTGTGGATTGAAGTATGGTCGAGGAGGATCAAAAGGAATTGTTGGGTATAGTGACATCAGTCATAATATTGACCAAGATGATGGAAAATGTACAACTGGTCATATATTTTATCTAGGTGAAGCACCTATTACATGGTGCTCACAGAAGCAAGACACAGTAGCTCTGTCATCATGCGAAGCTGAGTTCATGGCCGCAACAGAAGCAGCTAAACAATCAATATGGCTTCAAGAACTGTTGGGTGAAATCAAAGGAAGAGAACCTGAAAAAGTTCTCATCAAGATTGATAATAAGTCTGCAATTGCACTCACTAAAAATCCAGTGTTTCATGGGAAGACGAAACACATTCACAAAAGGTATCATTTCATACGAGAATGTATCGAGAACGAGATCATCAACGTTGAACACATACCAGGAACTGAGCAGAAAGCAGATATATTGACAAAGGCATTAGCTCGGATCAAGTTTGAAGAAATGAGACAACTGATTGGAGTACAAGATATGTCACGGGTAAGGTTAAAGCTTAATGGGGAGAATGTTGGATAAACTTCAACATTAAGCCTAAGATAATCTCTAACAAGTTGGTTAGGACAAGATTAGGAAATTGATGTAATCCTAAGGGAATTAGAAGTCATCTAGATCTAAGAAAAGGAAAGACATGTAATAAGGTAACATGACTAGGAAAAGGAATTCATAGTTCTATATATATATGATCACCAAAGTTGTGGTTGATCATATGAGCAAGATTAGAGCTTGTGCTTAGTTTTGAGAGATTTTCTAAACATCAATAAAGAGAGTTGTCTTTATATAAGCTAAGTTTCATCTTGCAGTTTCCATTACAAAGATGGCTCAATGAACTTCGCCTTGGCTGAAACAACCAAAATTAGATCTAGTTAGAGCTATTGGCGCGAGGTGGCATGATGGCTTAATGCCGTATTAGGGTTTGGCGTGCCATGGCCTTTAATGGCGTGCTGGCTAGGAAAGTTGCAGTTTTAGAAGTGGCGCGTCATGCCCAAGGCTAGTATTCTAAAATTGTCAGGTGTCTTCCTAGCTATAGACTTTTATTGAACATGTGCGACATTGTAGTACATCCATGGATATTAATAGGGAATATTGATAAACTGCCCCACTCTCAATTTCGGATTAATAAAATTGCCCCCGTTTTTTTCAACTTTTCAAAACTTCCCCCACTGTTAACTTTTCCATCCAATTTTTTGCTTATTTACCCTTTATTTGTCACGTTTATCTTCTACTTCATTTTTTCAGGTTCGTCGAGCTCGGTTCATGGATTTAGGGTTCGGGGTTCAGGGTTAGGGGTTTAAGGTTCAGGGTTAAAAGTTCATGGTTCAGGGTTCATGGTTCACAATATAGTTCAGGGTTCGGGGTTAGGGGTTTAGGGTTCATACTTCAGGCTTCATTGTTCATGGTTCAGGGTTCATGGTTCACGATATAGTTCAGGGTTAGGGGTTTAGGGCTCATGGTTCACGGTTACAGTTCATGATTAGGGTTCATGGTTCAAGATATAGTTCAGGGTTAGGGGTTTAGGGTTCAGGGTTACGGTTCATGGTTAGGGTTCATAGTTCACGACATAGTTTAGAGGTAAATATGACTTTTTAACAGGTGAGATAACTTCCACCTTGCATTTAACGTGATGGAAAGCGTTATTTGAAAAAAAAACGGGGCAGTTTAGAAAAGTACAAAAAAGCGGGGGCACTTTTTTTACCCTAATTCAAAACTGGGTTGCTTTATCAAAATTCCCATATTAATAGAGGTTGGGCCAATGCGCGTTTATCTATGGCTCGACATTGGCCAATTGTGGCATATGAATGATGTGAATAGGTCATGACCGAGAACCAGGGCTTATCTTTAACTTGGTTAAAGTCATTAGAATGGGATTCCTATTTAAACAAGGATAGTCAAGTTAGATTTGGAATGGAACTAGTCTAATCGCGGGTGGAGTATGAGCCAAGAATAGACTCTTTTTAGGCCGTTGATTGGCAATGGCCTCGTCAATTCTAATGGCTATGCCACAGACTTGGCCACAACTGGCCAAAATCCTAAAAATGTTGCAACTCACATCATGGCCTTGGCCGCAGAATGTCTTGTTCTGTAAAAAAGAAAACCTTTGACTCCTAGCAAGCTGTTTCTTTTTCTTCTTTGTACCATTATGATTTTGCAGCCATTAATGGTTTGTTCCAAGGTTTTTCTTTGTATTTGTTCTCTCGTAGATTTTGGTTATTCTTCCCGGATAAATTTGTTAATAAATAAATTTTTGATAGCAAAAGCGTCGTTATTCTCTTCTTTAAACAAAAATCAAATGGAACAATTCTAAGAGTGGATGAGGGTCACCGTTAAAGAAGGAGGGAGGTACTTCCACAAAGCAACGTGGGAGCTTTTATGTTTGATTATTAGGTGGGAGGTACGTGCATGTTTTTTAAATAATTTGGCTTCCCAAGGAATCCAATTCATGGTAATCGATGAGAAATATTAATTGCATGTTTCTGATGTTTTTTTGGAGCAAGGCATCCCGAAGAAACATGTATGGTTAGTTTTTGAAATGCCCATTTAGGAGCTACGGCATGCAAAAGGTTCCACCAGCAGAAGACTGGACCGGGTGTTGTATAAATTCTCTGACAGGGAGCAAATGAAAACAACGAGAAAGATACGGGCATTTGACCTACAGTGAGTACCACCAGCAGAATGATAGAAAACGAAAATCCCCAAGGCTTTTAACTCTTCTCCTATTGCCGGTTTGCCAAATTCAGATCTAGGAATTATTAGGTAGTCCAGGAAACCCAGTACCGATTACTCTCTAATCCACCCCTAGAATAAAATTATCCGCTGGTCCAAAAACATGTTTTTGGACCAGAATATTTATTCCCTAGTCCAAAACGTGCGGGTCACACAAGACAAGTTTTTCAAAAGTACCAAAAATACCCTTTCTGTAACTCCACGAACAAATCAAATTCAGTTTCTTTCTCTTTTTTTCATCTCAGATTTGTTTCTCTTTGGTTTTCTCTGCTCATGCGTTTTGGTTCATCACAGTATCTGGTAGCGTCTTTCAATTAGGCTCATCACAGCTATTATCTCGTAAATCATCTGTGCTTCGAAATCAGATTCGAACAAGGTATTTATCTCGTAAATCATCTTCCTCTGTTGTTGTTCTTGGAATGTTGATGAATAATTAGGTTTATTCTGATCCGATTTCTATCAGAATAGTTGTCTATGATGTACATTGTTATCTTTCTTTTATGATTTCAGTTTTGTGATGATTTACATTGTTCAATTCAGTTTCCGTTCGATTTACATTGTGATTTTTGTGTGTTTCAATTAGGTATCTTAAAATCGAATTAGGTTAATCTCAAATTCGAACAAGGTATGTTACTATAATCACATTTTCTCTGCTGCTGTTCTGTTTTAGTTTCTTTGTAATCTGATATAGGTTTGTTTTACTGTATTTTTTGATATAGGTTTGTTTTGTTAGATAAATCGTGTAGTAATTTTGTATTCTCTTTTTGATATAGCTGCAGTTCTTCTATTTATAGAAGATGAAACCCAAAACATATTGATATGTTGTAAAATATATTCTACATGTTACATACCAATACGTACTGCATATAGCCTGCAAATATATCTTACTAAAATACAGTAGATGCCAATACATATCAATATGTATAACGTATAGGAATTCAGAGACTTAGTTATTCTACATGTTACATACCAATACGTACTACATATAGCATGCGCTCTTAGTATGTATCGTGCAATACAATAGATGCCAATACATATCAATATGTATAACTTATATCCATTCAGAGACTTAGTTAATTTTTTGATCATTTACAGGGTTAACATGTCTGACGTTGCTCCCAAACCAGACTTCTCCATCTATTCTCATGTATACCATAAGCAATATCATTTTGCATATGAGGTTACATCGTTTTCAACTTTAGAGGATTTGAAATTTTGCATCTGTAATATGTGGAGCTGGTTGACTCACCGACAGTATGAACTTTGCATGCAATCTTATCCGACAGTATGAACTTTCTGAAGAATGATTTTGTGTCAGGTATGTATTTCAGTCAGATACATATTAATGTCTTAATTAAGTAAGTTTGATACAATACAATGTACTTTTAAGCAAGTAGTGTTCTGATTTCTCTTTTTCTTTTATCACAGGCTTTAACGTGCAGCAGAATGTTATATCGATGATGTTGCCAGATTCCTTTTCCAAAATTCTTTCCTCTAGCCCTTGTTCTATTCTACCGTTTTTCTTTTTGATTTTGTCAGTACCAACTGAATTTGGTTAATAAGCATTTCATTTACAGTACATACATTACAAGTGTACTGAAAATACTGTTTTTGTTGTTTCTTATAACATCTTTTGGTTTTTGAAACATTATAAGTCTATCAAAATGTAGTTATTGTAGTTATTTTCGAATAATGAAATATGTTGTTAAGTCTATCAAAATGTCAGTATCTATCATCAGTAGTGAAGTATTTACATACTGAAGTATTTTCTGGTTATGCATCAGTTTTTTTTAGATGCATAATACATTATGCATTATTTTTGTTTTAGCTGCATAATGTCTTATGCATTACTTTTTTTCACTTTTCTGGTTATGCGTCAGTTTTTTTTAGATGCATAAGACATTATGCATTTTTTTTTTAGCTGCATAATGTCTTATGCATTACTTTTCTCACTTTTCTGGTTATGCATCAGTTTTTTTTAGATGCATAAGACATTATGCATTAATTTTTTTTTTGCTGCATAATGTCTTATGCATTACTTTTCTCACTTTTTCTGGTTATGCATCAGTTTTTTTAGATGCATAAGACATTATGCATTACTTTGTTTTAGCTGCATATTGTCTTATGCATTACTTTTTTCACTTTTCTGATTTGTGGATTTTTATGCACGTGCATAATGTCTTCTGCATCATTTTGTTTAGTGCATAAGACATTATGCATTATTTTGTTTTAGCTGCATAATGTCTTATGCATTACTTTTTTTTCACTTTTCTGGTTATGCATCAGTTTTTTTTAGATGCATAATACATTATGCATTATTTTTGTTTTAGCTGCATAATGTCTTATGCATTAATTTTTTTCACTTTTCTGGTTATGCATCAGTTTTTTTTAGATGCATAAGACATTATGCATTATTTTGTTTTAGCTGCATAATGTCTTATGCATTACTTTTCACTTTTCTGGTTATGCATCAGTTTTTTTTAGATGCATAAGACATTATGCATTAATTTTTTTTTGCTGCATAATGTCTTATGCATTACTTTTCTCACTTTTTCTGGTTATGCATCAGTTTTTTTAGATGCATAAGGCATTACGCATTATTTTGTTTTAGCTGCATATTGTCTTATGCATTACTTTTTTCACTTTTCTGATTTATGGATTTTTATGCACGTGCATAATGTCTTCTGCATCATTTTGTTTAGTGCATAAGACATTATGCATTATTTTGTTTTAGCTGCATAATGTCTTATGCATTACTTTTTTTTCACTTTTCTGGTTATGCATCAGTTTTTTCTAGATGCATAATACATTATGCATTATTTTTTTTTAGCTGCATAATGTCTTATGCATTACTTTTTTTCACTTTTCTGGTTATGCATCAGTTTTTTTTAGATGCATAAGACATTATGCATTATTTTGTTTTAGCTGCATAATGTCTTATGCATTACTTTTCTCACTTTTCTGGTTATGCATCAGTTTTTTTTTAGATGCATAAGACATTATGCATTATTTTGTTTTAGCTGCATAAGACATTATGCATTATTTTGTTTTATTTTGTTCCCCTTTGCTGGTGGTGAAGGAGTAGCAGCCTTTGTCACTTTTTTTCCTTTTGCTTTAGTAGTTGCCGCTGCTGTTTTTCTTTTTCTTTTTGCTTCAGGAGCATCATCTGCTTTCTTTCCCTTGGTTTTTGTTGTTTTTGTAAACCAAAATTTTTGTATACATTACATATCAGTATGGTACAACATATAACTTGTAAAAATGAAGTACAAATTGCAGACAACATATTGATATGTAGTACACATATAAATTGACATACTAAATTTTAGTATGTATTAGTTAAACAACAATACATTTCAATATGTAACAGTACATATTTTAGGTTTTGGGAATATTGCATGTCAATATGAAGTACATATTAGGCTTTGTTTTTGATTTGATTTACTTTTTTCCTGAAGAACCTTACTCATATAACTTGTCAAAATGAAGTACAAATTGCAGACTACATATCAAAAAGTTTTGTACACATTACATATCAGTATGGTACAACATATAACTTGTCAAAATGAAGTACAAATTGCAGACAACATATTGATATGTAGTACACATATAAATTGACATACTAAATTTTAGTATGTATTAGTTAAACAACACTACATTTCAATATGTAACAGTACATATTTTAGGTTTTGGGAATATTGCATGTCAATATGAAGTACATATTTGGCTTTGTTTTTGATTTGATTTACCTTTTTCCTGAGGAACCTTACTCATACTTCTTGTTGTTGGAGATTTAGCAGTAGGGGAGGTTCCTGTTGGTGAATCATCGGTAGACTTCCTTCTTCTTTTCACTGGTGTACGAGATTTAGCAGTAGGGGAGGTTTCTGTTGCTGAATCATTTGACAGATTTGCTTCTTCTTTTCAATAGTGTAGGAGATTTAGCAGTAGGGGAGGTTCCTGTTGGTGAATCATCGGTAGACTTCCTTCTTCTTTTCACTGGTGTACGAGATTTAGCAGTAGGGGAGGTTTATGTTGCTGAATCATCGACAAATTTGCTTCTTCTTTTCAATAGTGTAGGAGATTTAGAAGCAGAGGACGCTTCTGCTGGTGAATTATCGTCAGATTTCTTTCTTCTTTTCACTGGTGATGGAGATACTTCAGTAATTTCTTCTGTAATCGTCCTCTTAATTTTTCTACTTGTACCCATTTCCTCTTCAATTGAATTTAATGAAAATTAGGTCAGATACTGAAAGAAGAAGCAGTTTCTGTTTGTGATAATGGTGATCTTTCGATCTTTTTCTGATAATGGTGATTAATTGAGTTAGGTTGCAGAAGAGAGACGGGAGCAGTTTTCTGAATGTGAAGAAAGACGAAGCAGTTTGCGTTTTTCAATTGAGAGTTAGGTTGCAAAAGAGATAGAGAATGCAACTGGAAAAAAAATGAAAAGAAAACGGACGGAAAGTGTACACATCACGTGGTCCAGGGCATATAGGTAAAATAACATGTTTTTAAACTTTATTGAACTAGCCATTAATTGTTATATCCCGCTGGACCAGCCAGTAATCCGGGTCGGGTTTTCTGGACTAAATAGTAAAGATTTAGACATCCACCCCGAATTTCAACCAGCTTTACAATTCAACCTTCCCTTAACACAGACTACTGGGCTTCCAAACCCAGCCTCCCCATTCAGCAATAATGTGGAATCCACTCCACTCCACATCACAAAAACCCACAGCCTCTAGAAATTCTGATATTGTTTGGCTTTTGAACCACGGAAAGCAGTCAAATGCCACTAAGCCTTTATGATTTGACAAGAAAATTGAAAGATTCGCATAGACATAATTTGCAACTGAAAGTAAACTTTCAGCATATCTTAAGATTTAATTTGCTGATAACATATTGCCTTAATCTTACACAGAACTTCTAAAATTTAAAATAGTAACGTAAGTATAATTAGGGTAACCTCTATTTTTCCTTAACAGCTTAACTTACAAAAAATCTAAATATCAAATTCGCTGATGCATATTAGCTTAATCTTAAAATAGCATTTGTTAGTAGTAACATAAGTATAACCTGTGTTATCACTATTCTTCGTTAATAGCTTAAATTCCACCCCAGGGTGTTCTGATAATATATGTTGCCACCTCAAGAGCTCACCTGCAGTTGAAATTGCATGAGAACACATACCAGCATCAGCTTTACAGAGTGAAACATCGAAAGATACATGACATATTATACCAATCTGAGTAGTTGCTAGATAGACTAGCCAAGTCTATTCAGAAAGCATTTTGCAC
Organism: Papaver somniferum; assembly: GCF_003573695.1. Taxonomy (NCBI): domain Eukaryota; kingdom Viridiplantae; phylum Streptophyta; class Magnoliopsida; order Ranunculales; family Papaveraceae; genus Papaver; species Papaver somniferum. The sequence continues at coordinate 18,877,817 of NW_020622934.1, read as the reverse complement.
ATACATACCAACAAACAAAAAGTAAACATGCCTATGTTTGTTAACTGCTTAAACGTATGTTAACCCAGTTGTGGTGCCTTAGGAATAACTAATTTATCCGATTACATGGAAAAATCAATTTTAAAAAAAACAGGGAACAAAGTTTACTTTCGCAATTTACCCAATATTGAAAGGGTTTTTATTTCCTAACCATGTAGTAAGATTTTCTGGTGCATAGCATTAGAGATTTAGAGGGGAATACGAGAAATCCAATAACTGCCCAAAAATATGAGAAAGGATTCTATTTCTTTATACGGACAGAACTGGCACTTCTCTTAAAACTTACATTGTCGATGCATCTAAGAAAGTGAGATGAGGAATCTAACTCTTCGTGGCAATGAAGTCATAAATTGGTTCAAATCAGATAAATTACCAAGAACTTGAGGGGGGGGGGGGGGGGGGGGGGGGGGGGGGGGGGGGGGGGGGGGGGGGGGGGGGGGGGGGGGGGGGAATGTATCAGCAAGTTAAGGTAACCAATATTGCGAGTATTCTTTAAAACTGATCGACACTCAAAAGATGGATGTCGGAAATCTTTTCTAGAGTTAAAATCGTGGTGGAAAGAACAAAAACAAACGGGCACAAACATCTCTAAGGAGAAAGAGGCCGAGGTAAGCCTATTATGAAGCTGGTAAGGCTGTCAAAGTTCTTCTCTAATCAATAATGTTCTTATTGAGCAACCTTTAGGTTCTGATGCTTATCTACTTGTCTTGCAAGTATTGGTCTACAAAATCTGTTGAGTAAATGGTGGTTGACTGCATAATTTGTTGAGATCAATATTTATGTTAACCAAATTAAATCTATAGACAATTAGACATAAATACTAAACAACTAAGATGTGTCATGTGTCATGTGTCAAATGTAAAATGAGTGACAAACAACAACATACCTGTCTTAGAGTTAAGTGGACTTTCGCTTTTTTGTTGTTTTCCGGCGTTTGCTTCTCTGTTCTTTTCCTTGTTTGCTCCCTTGTTCTTTTTCAAAATCTTCCACGAATTCTTTCACAGTGTCAATTGGGATTGCAAGGTCATACGGTTTATCTCCTTTGGCAAAAATTCCAATTAGCAATCCACGAGATGAAAAAACAGGTGCACCAATTGAACCCCTTTGATATCCGTGGAGATTGTTGCTGATCTGGATACGATTCTTACTCTCAATCAATCTTCTATGAATTGAAATGTATCCAATAGTGAATGTACCCCGATTCGACCCAGCATTTGATATACAATAAACATTTCGACCTGTTTTTATCTCCTCCAACTTGCCAAAATTGACATATTTCATAGGGCTTCCTTCAACAAGAAGACGTCTCTCAAGCAATGCTAAATCTTTGTTCGTATCAATATAAATCACTTTACAGTGAATAAAATTCGACCCTTCAAGATGCCTTAGAGAAACGGATGAATTACCATTGACAATATGTGCAGCAGTTAGTATATAGCCTCCTTCAATTATAACGCCTGTTCCAATCATCAGTTTCTCGGATTCCGGTTCTTCAACCACCTTAGGATCCTGATCTTGAAGCTGTTGACCGGGATCCCCGTCCGTGAAGTAATTACTTTCATCTTCTTCCTCCACTTCTTGTATAGGTTTAATGATATACAGATACACAACAGTATCTTTCATCTCCTCATAAAATGTTCCGTTATCTGGAATACAGTTTCCCTTAGATTTCTGTTCATATGAAACACTCTCCATGAACCCTAATTAACACTTGAGTTTGGTTGTTTTTGTTTAAGCGACAGAAAGGGACGAAGCTGCAGAGATGAGGGGCGGGTGAGTTATTTTGGGGAGGATTCTGGATTAGATTTTTAACTAGGGCTGCCCAACGGGTAGGGTGGGTAGGATATGGCCTATACCCGCCACCCTACCCGTTTATCAACGGTTAAGAAAATCTTTACCCGCCACCCTACCCGCCAAATAATGGATAGGGTAGGATACGGTTAAAAAACTGGCGGGTCGGGTAGGGTTGGCGGGTAGGAGTAGGGTATGTGCACTTCTAGGTAGGGTGGATAGGATATGGTCTATACCCGCCACCCTACCCGTTTACTGGCGGTTAAGAAAATCTTTACCCGCCACCCTACCCGCCAAATAGTGGATAGGATAGGATACGGTTAAAAAACTGGCGGGTAGGGTAGGGTTGGCGGGTATGGGTAGGGTATATGCACCCTTATTTTTAACACTTGTGTAAAACGAGGAATTTTTTGGGAAGTATGGGTCCTAAAAGTCACATGCAATCAATAGCTGCGAGCCACCATAAAACCAGACTAGATTTGGACTCAAACTTTGGTCTATTGTTGACCGGTCAAGTTATGATCAAGCAAACTCCTCGTTTATAGTGTTGGGCTGTTGCCAGTTCTTGCATAACCATAATTTTGAGCATACCAAAATCTTTCAAAGCATACTGAATGAAGACAAAAAAGGTCGTTGAATAGCAAAATCAGATAACCCCTTAACCCAAATTTTTTTAATGGCAAATCTGCCCTTTACGTATTAGTGTTAATAATCTTGATTAGTGATTAAATATTTTGTTTAGAGATTAAGATAATTTTCAGAATTATAAGAGTTGTTTAGATGAAAAATATGAGAAAAAAAAAATCAAAGTTTTGGTTTGGTTAAGAAGGAGAGAAAGAGAAGGAGAAAGTGAGAAAATTATAATTCTTGATTCAATGGAGGATGAGGAGGGTCATATATCATCTAAAAAACCTAGGAAAATACACATCAACTACACCAATGATTCCCAAATGGCTGATTTCTTAGATTATGAATCATGGTTCGGCGAAACAGGTTGAGGTTCGGCTCACATCTATGAGCCGAATCTACGAATTGATGAACGGTTCGGCTTACTGAATTTGTTTACTGCATGCGCCGAACCTATAATTTCCAATTCCCACCCTTTTGCTAGACACTAGTTCGGCTTATATGAAAGTTTCATAGTAAGCCGAACAAAATCCTGAATAGCCCGGAATAGAATCATTACTAATTCGGCTAACATATCCAAATTCGTATGTGCCGAACATAATTTTTTAATTTCTGGGTTGAAATATTGTTACTGGTTCGGCACATATGGAGAATATCGTATCAGCCGAAACCTCTTATGTTCAAGGTTCGGCACATAATATGATTATCGTCTGAGCCGAACATGAATTTGTTAATTTTTGGGTTAAAATATTGTTCGCGGTCGGCACATATTGAGGATATCGTATAAGCCGAAACCTGTAAATGTTCATAGTTCGGCACATAATGTGATTATCGAATGCGCCGAACCTGAAGGACAAATGATTCGGCGTGTAACTAACATTAGAGGATAAGCCGAACTCTGTAAATTCGGCACATAACTGTTAATCTATTCATTAAAACATGAAATTGACGGTGTCCATAACCCAATCCCAGCACCATTAAAAACAAAGTTCAGCACCTTAAAGCAAAGGTGTTTGCAACACCATAAAAGTGTACTTAAAACTTAAGAAAAAGTGTACCATAAAAGTGTACATAAAAGGGCATTTAACCACGACCCCTCTTCTTAGTTCCACGACCACCTCTTCTTCCACCTTGGTCTTCATCTTCCGACGCATCATTACCGGGTTGGACGGTAGCACCAACTTGGCTTGTACCTTCACCAACTTGTCGAGACCTCTTAGTGGTAGGCCTTTGTTCGGGTTCCTCGGGTCCTTGTCCTTTGTTGATGATTGCATCCCACTCGTCGATGAGGTATTTTTGTTCTTCCACGGTCATTGTTGTTTTGCAACCAAGTTTGGCCTTCATTTTCTTCAACATCTCCCTACCCGCGACAACCTATTTTTCATTTGAGAACAACTTATAACCATGAGGTTGAAGACATTTTTACCATAACTAATATATGAAAACAGTATAAAGTGAAGTCATTCTTACCATAACCTTGAAAGCCTTGACTACATCTTCGGAAGTAGACTTGTTGGTGATCTTGATTGGCCTCGCCTTCCCCTTATCAGATATCTTTTGCCTTTTCTTATTGATAATGAAGGGATGAGAAATTTGGTTATACCAATCCATATAGCCCGGATCCTCTTCACATGGATCATCAAGTAAAGGTGTTAACTTGGACGCATCTAATGTGTGATTGTCTAAATTATTCCAAAACTCAACGGTGGGATCAGGATCGTACTTTGGTTCCCAAGATGAAGTGATGCTTTTACTTCCCTTACCACTCTTTGGTAACAACCTGAATTTCTCGTCAAACAAAGGAACCTTTTGGACACATCCTAATTGACGGAGTACTCACCTAGGATCGTATATAACATAACCACCGGGGTACCACAATGGCCCATGATACATACCTACCGGCATATCCTCATCTTCAACAACTTCATCTTCTTCATCTTCATTCTCATATGGTTGAAAAGCGACATCATCAACACCAAGACAGTCTAACGTCTCTCTCAAACTTGCCACCAACTTCTTTTTGTTCCTTTTATTGGAGTCCTCGTACGCGTACCGTGCTGCAGTTGGCTCAGTATCAACATAATCGACATCTTTCTCAAATACTTTGGCCAAGTTCAAAATTGGGAAATGGTCATATATCCACACCTGCATCGAAAGAACCATATTAAAAAATCAAAGGAATTGAATTGATAGAAACAAGTTTTACTTGGAAACATCAAAGTAAGATTAAAGTTTGCAAACTCAGAGAACTGTTCGGCTTATATGGATCAAGTATTATAAGCCGAACCAAGTAATAAAAAACTTCGGCTAAAAAGGTTTTATGGTTATAAGACGAACCATACTCTGAACTCCCAAAAGTTACCTGGAGCAAAGTGAAGTTCCCTCCGATGTTTGTACTTGTCAACCTAGACGCGGTGGCAAGTTGGTCCAGCAGGTAAGCGAGCGTAGCCGTTCCCCAAGCAAACTTGTTACAAGTTTCAAGATTCTTTACCAATTGGAGATAATTAGCATTTACCTTGTTTCCGGTAGTGTCGGGAAAGATGTCTCTACCAAGAGTATAAAGCAAGTAGGCAGTTCCGGTTTGCTTCACTTTGACGGGATCCATTATCAACAAACCTTGTGTGACTCTTTCCTTTGTATTCTCAAACTCCCTTTTCAAGTTAGTCAACTTGATCTTCTTATTCTTCTTATTTTTGCCACCTGGTATGAAAACGGTATCGACATCTTTAACTGATCGACAAAACTCCAACTCAGTTTTCATTGAACCCCAACCAAGGCATTCCAGGTACAAATTGTATAGCTCATCCCAACTCATGTCATAAAAACCAGCATTCACACTTACACCCCTTGCTTTAAGAACTGTAATCTTACTAGCCTCATCAAGAGTGATTGACATCTCTCCAAAAGGTAATTGAAATGTGTAAGTTTCTGGACAAAAGCGCTCGGTAAATGCAGAGGCCGACACACTATCATATTCCTTATGTCCATAATTGATAGCAGTCCATAAAGCACTGGCTTGTACGTAAGCAATCACCTCAGGAACCTCTTCATCAAGACTCCATTCCGCTGCCCTCTGGTGTCTCAATACTCGGACTGCACGGTTGTGATCAGGAGTCTCATAAATTCTCTTCGCCCAAGAATCGGCATAACCAATCAACACATTTCCTCCATCTTCCGGAAGACCATGAGGCAAACCATCTGATCGAGGTGTAATTACGTCATCTTCATCAGGAATGTGTAAACCAGTGATTCGTCGATCATCATCGTTCTTCTCTTTCTCGGGTTCTGCCACCTTCTTACCTTTCTTGTCTTTATTGGGTTTTCCTTGGGGTTGTGTTTCTTGATGAACTTCTTGATTATCATAAACTTCTTCATCTTCAGCTATTCCTTCTTCTTGTCTTTCAATTCTTACTTGTCTTTCAATTCTTACTTCTTCTAAAGTTCCTCCTCTACCTCCCGCTCCCAATTTTTTCTTACCTCCTCGTCTAGGATCGGGAGTTTTAGAAGTAGAAGGTGTTACCTCCATCTTCTTCCTCTTTGTAGCTGCATTGGTCCTGACACAAGTATGAAAGTTATAAGACTAATTCGAACAACAAAGAGATTTGGAAAGCCAAAAACTTGTAAGAAAATAAGAAGGCTCGGCTTACCCGAAATAACACATATGAGCCGAATCATGTCTTGAAATTTTTATTAGCTTACACAGAGAGTGGATCGACTCATACCACAAAACAATTATAAGCCGATCCCATATATTTGGCTCACAACCGATACCGTCGAATAAGCCGAATCTATGATTATGAACTCAAACATGTATTCGGCGCAACATGATATAATATAAATAAGCCGATCCTACACACTTGTAAAATTTATGAAATTTTAACAATAATATTCGGCGCAACACTAATACTATCGAATAAGCCGAATCTAGACTTATGAATCGAAACCTTTATTCGGCGCAAAACTAATACAACCATACAAGCCGATCCTAAGCACATGCAAAAATTCTGAAATTCAAACAACAATTATTCGGCACAAAACTAATACTACCATACAAGCCGATCCTACGCACATGCAAAATTATTAGCCGATCCTATATATTCGGCTCACAACCGATACCGTCGAATAAGCCGAATCTATGATTATGAACTCAAACATGTATTCGGCGCAACATGATATAATATAAATAAGCCGATCCTACACATTTATGAAATTTTAACAATAATATTCGGCGCAACACTAATACTATCGAATAAGCTGAATCTAGACTTATGAATCGAAACCTTTATTCGGCGCAAAACTAATACAACCATACAAGCCGATCCTAAGCACATGCAAAAATTCTGAAATTCAAACAACAATTATTCGGCACAAAACTAATACTACCATACAAGCCGATCCTACGCACATGCAAAATTATTAGCCGATCCTATATATTCGGCTCACAACCGATACCGTCGAATAAGCCGAATCTATGATTATGAACTCAAACATGTATTCGGCGCAACATGATATCATATAAATAAGCCGATCCTACACACTAGTAAAATTTATGAAATTTTAACAATGATATTCGGCGCAACCCTAATACTATCGAATAAGCCGAATCTAGACTTATGAATTCAAACATTTATTCGGCACAAAACTAGTACTACCATATGAGCCGATCCTATACACATGCAAAAATTCTGAAATTCAAACAACAATTATTCGGCACAAAAATAATACTACCATACAAGCCGATCCTACGCACATGCAAAATTTCTGAAATTCACAAAACATATTCGGCACAAAACTAACACCATCGAATAAGACGATCCTAAATATAAGTCTCTGTGTCACCAAGTTCGGCTCAAAACGGATTTCAGATATACGCCGAGCCATTCAAATGCACTTTCAGGGTTCAGTTTCAAGAACAGCTCGGCGCACATCTAAGATTTGTTTTGCGCCGAACCATACCCTGTAACCGTCGCAGAAACATGATTTTGACGAATTAAATCAATCAAACCAATCAAAAACATCAAATACGAGATGGGTTTGTAAAACTAACCTTCTTATTCTCATTTGTGGAGTTGGTTCTTCTTCAATCTCTTCTTCCGGTTGATTTTGTGGTTGATTTTGAGTTTCTTCTTCACTCTCTAAATCTTCTTCTTCTTCAATGGGTTGTTCAATCGCTCGATTAGAACGAGATACTGGCTTACGACGAACCATTATATAGATGATTTTAATCGTCGACTAAATTTTCACGAATCGACGATTAAATTTCCGCGATGATACGATGAAAAAAAAAGGAAGAAGAAGGGTTCGGCTGTTGTGGAGGAGGAAGAAGAAGGGGTTAGGGATATGAAACTGATTTTGGTTTATTGATTATAGGTTTTTGTATTAGGGATAGGGATAGATTAGTAGTAATTTAGAGAATTTAAGGGCATATAGGTAATTGAACCACCCCATAGGGTACCCCTTATAAGGTCACCCAAGTTAGGACTAGTCCTTTGTATGCCTTGAAAGTTTTAGGCATGCCCAAAATTGGTGTTCTTCTTGCAGGTCTATTGTAGTTTACATTCTCATCTTGGAAAGGGTGTACATTTGCTACCCATATCCATTGGGCTTTCAAACCGGAATCGTCAATTAAAGCTTTCGAACGACGATAAAATCGAGTGATTTTTTTTCCTGAATGGAGTCGATACTCGATAGTCGATATGAGAGGATGAGAGGAGAGTTGAAAGGGTGTTATGAGTTTTTATGGTTCAGGGAATAGATATGAACCGGGGGCTTTTGGGTTCAGGGTTTATTGGTTTTTAATTTTATTTATTATAAATGAAGAGTTTATAAGTAATTTCACCAAAAATTGGCACTCTCTTGTAATTTTTGGTGTGGGTATAATTTCGGGAAGACCCCAAATTGTATTTTGAGGCCCCAATTAAACCCTGGCCAGATTGGGGTATACCCAAATTAATTGGCAGGGTATACGCGATTTTAAGTGGATTATTTTTAAGGGCTAAGAAGTTACAAAACTGCCCTTTCCCATTATAATTAAAAGTAAACCTAATTCACCATCTCATTTCTTTTTCATTTTCATCTTCCCCTCTTCCCTCTTCTCCTCTACCATACCGTTGAAATTGGTCCCCTCTCATGAAAAACCGATTGAAAACTCGTCGATTAATTCGTCGTAATTGTCAATTCGAAAATTCCGTTGTCAATTAATCTCTTCAAAAATGCATAACCCGAAGCGTATGAAAAAAAAATCTATAAGACCTAGTACTGAAGACCCTGGATTTTCAAAAGTAATTTAATACAAACGAAAAAAACACAGTTGACAAAGAAGAAATTACTGAAACTGCTGAAACCGAAGAAATGATGCGATTGAGAAAGTAAGGATCGGCTAGAGCACTGCTCGGTCGAACTCACAAGCGTTGCTATCTAAAGCTTGTTTGTCAAGTTTAATTGCCAAAACTATAAGTCTTGATTTCTAGTCTACTTATAGCTAAGTCTCGTACTAGGATAGTAAGTGTAGTTGATCTCTAGACTCCACGACGTTCATTATGCAAAGACGAAGAACTACTCAAGGAACTGGTGAAACTTCATCGACAAAAAGGTATCTGGAGACTTGAACTTATCTATCACTCAAAATTCTATCTATTTTATCTCCTATCTTGAGACAAAAGTCGTATGGCTATATAGACTTCGATTATACACATTTGCTATTTCGAGTCGAGTTTATCTCGCTTCTCTATTTATCGAAATATGTGTTGGTAAGCTTTCGCTTTGGCCAAGTTCATCTTTACTCGTGACGAAAGTCATGTTGATCATTTCAATTTATTCAAAACCACTTTGATGAAAAATAGTTTGTGGATAACAACTATATAACATCCTCTAAGAATGTTTCAATGACTGAAATGAGAGTTTAGAACATGTAACCATCTTTGGGCATAGTGTGCTTTCATATTTGTGTAAAAGTCCAAAACCGGGAACCCAAAGTATGCGTACACGTATGCGTACTGGCGGTTGCTGGAAATCGGGGATAATATGTGTACCCGTACGTGTACTGGCGGAAAGTTCACGTCCGTGAATTTCTGCTGGAGCTTGGAAGTGAAAACAAACTCAATCACGCGTAACTGTTTGCATACTTAGGTAGGTTACTTTCTAAAATCGGTTTGTTCATGAACTAAAACATTTATATATATTAAGGAATGCAATCTTTGCAAACCGTGGCTATAATGTTCATGAATCGATTCGAGTGAATCAAAATCGATTTTGCTTCGATTGTGTCTTGTATATTTATATGAGATCTAGGCAATTGAACAACTCTCTAACTATTTCATTTGAGTCATTTGAACTAGTTATGGTGAATATGAATAAGGTTGATATGAAAGTGCTCGTATGGCTAACCATTGGTTAACTATTGTTGAACCAACTAGGTGTACATGTTCAGGTACGGTTACTCAAACCTAAATGAAGCTACATTTCATTTGTGTATAACAAGCTAAATTTTATCTAATGTTTGGAAGATATTAGATTGAATATAATAAGGTTTTCATGTAACAGTGAATATTGAATGCTTTGTTACCAAGGTTACCTAGATTGCAAACCTTGATTTGGAGACTATATAAAGGAGAACTCTAGCAACTGGGAAACCTAATTCCCACGCCTCCTGTGTGATACTAATTGTGTAAGCTAGAGTCGATTCTCCTTTAACCTTAGGTTTATCTCGAGACCCTGTAGGTTAAGGACTTGAAGACTTCATCGAGATTGTGAAGCCATACCCAACTACTTTCTCTGTAGTTTCATAATCTTATCTTGATGTTTCTATCGTGATTGAGTACAATCATAAGATTGGCTTGAGACTTATATCTCTGATAGGCAGGATAGAAAAGTAGTCACACCTTCGTCTCATCGTTTGTGATTCCATAATATCTTGTTTCGCTAGTCGATTAAGATTATTGTGAGGTGATTGATATTTCTAGGATGTTATTTGGGATTATAAGTCCGGTATATCAATTGGTTGATGTTCACCTTGATTTATCAAAAGACGGAACAAAACTCGTAAGTATTTCTGTGGGAGACAGATTTATTTATTCATGTAGACTTTTCTGTATGAGACAGATTTGTTTACTAAATCCTTCGACTTTGGGTCGTAGCAATTCTTAGTTGTGGGTGAGATCAACTAAGGGAACCAAGTGCGTAGTATCCTGCTGGGATCAGAGACGTAAGGAGCGAAACTGTACCTTGGATCAGTGTCAGATTGCTTGGGGTTCAACTTCAGTCCAGACCGAAGTTAGTTTGTATTAGGATAGTGTCTGTAGCAGCTTAATACAATGTGTGTTCAATCTGGACTAAGTCCCGAGGTTTTTTTGCATTTGCGGTTTCCTCATTAACAAAACTTATGGTGTCTGTGTTATTTCTTTTCCGCATTATATTTTGTTATATAATTGAAATATCACTGGTTGTGCGTTGAATCGATCAATTGGTAAATCCAAACTTTGGTTGTTGATTGAAATTGATTGATCCTTGAACATCGGTCTTTGGTACCGTTCAGTTATCTCTCGTATATTCAATCGGGCTCACAAATTATTATTTGTTTGATTGCGAATTGAATTGAGAGATTGAAATATAACTCTTTGATATACTTTTCTTAAGATTGAGTATGACTGTCTAGTTGATTCTCTTGGAATTATATTGGAGTTAGTCCATACAGATTGCTAAGTGAAATATTGGGTGTGGTTGTTAGACCCCCGGTTTTTAAGGGTCTACTCATAACCCATAATCTATGAATTCATTCCTGTTTGAAGGGTAAAAACTGGTTCTGATGTTTTTGGTAAATTTGGGGTGTGTTGATGAGAAACGAATGCAAACCCTAAACAAATGCACTACACGGGAATACTTTTGAGTTTGAGAGATCAATCTGTAAGACTCTGGACTAAACCAAGCAATGGTCGTTCCAGAATCAATTCGGTCACAAGGTGAAGGAGAAGGGTTGATCCTAGGGAGGGAAGCGGAGAAGGTGCTTGAGATCAGAATGTTGAATTATGAAATGTGGTTGTTTTATGACTTGTATCATAAAATGGTTTCTGGTTATTGTGTTGATAACACTTGTGTCTTCCGCCGTCGAAATAGGTTCAAAACCTATTTATACAAGTCATTTGAGAAAAACCCTGATCTCGTAGGAAGTGGAGAAGATTAAGTAGTGGAGTAGTGGGGTTGTATAAGAGGTGGTGATCATCACGCGGTCACATCTTCACCCACTACTCTCATCGTTGTTAACCGTTCGTCCCTTCCTGATACGTTCTCGTAATGGGCATGTTGCACGTCGCACGCTGTAAACCGCCAAACCAATACCCCAGTGAGCATCCCCAAGTTTGTGACATGTTTGATATCTCGAGTAAGTGGGTTGAGTCGTGGGACTCGTTGCTGAAAGCAGCAGGCGGTGCTTTTTGGTTAAATAACAAATTATTTGTGAAACCAATATTTATAAAGTATTGCTTATAATCGATGTTTGCGAAGCATCGCTTTCGAATAAGCAGCTGAAAACAGTCGATGTGCTAGAAGCATCGCTGTTTTTGAGCTCGATCGAATCAGTCACGGATTGAGCGTATTAAAAAGGTAGCACGACCGGCCACCTTTGGGCGATCGTTCGAATGCCCTATGGGCGAACTTCCACTTGGTCGATCACTCCTTGTGGAGGAGTGATGGCCAGTGGTCACAATGCTACTTTGTTAGTTTTCTGAAAATAAATCTACACCGTCCAACTAGGCTAGCGAAGTTGGATGGTCGTGATTGATTTGCGGCAGTTGTCTACTGCCTTAACGCGATTTTTAGGGTTTTGGGGCCGAGCGGACAACCCCTTTTGGGCGAACGATTCGAGACACTGCGTACTAGTTCGAGCAAGTCGATCAACCTCGTGCAAAGATGGGTTGTCGATGAGCATGTTGACATCTTCTGGGCCATCTAAAATTAGATCTAAGCCACTCAAATCAGCTAGCAAAGATGGATGGTCGTGATCGTTTTGCGGCAGTAATGTGTTGCCGCAAATTGATTTTAGGGTTTTTGAAACAGCGTGTTCACGCTACTTTGGGTAAGCGATTTGATATGCTCTGGTTTTGCAGTGGACAGGTCGATCGACCAAGGTAGGAGTTGTGCCAGCGGTGAACACGTTGGCACCTCTTTGATCGTTCGAGATGCGATCCAAACCGTCCAACTAGGCCGGATAAGTTGGACGGACGCGAAGCGTTTTGAGACCCCTTTTGTCGGTCTCAGCTCGTTTGAGCTATTTTCAAGTGGCGCGAACACCCATGTTTGGGTCAGCGTTTGAAGCGATTGTGAATGAACTACATAGGGCTCGATCGACTAGGGCAGTAGTGGGCCCTCTGATGGTCACTATGGTGATTGCCTAGTTCCGTTAGGAGTAGTCTAAGTTTGTTAGATCGCGCGGCCAAATCGTGTGGCCGTGATTATTTTTGAGACTGATGTGGATAGTCTGGATTTCCCTTAAGGAATTTAAACGCGTTTGATCGCGCTAACTTTTAATTAAAAGGTGTGTAAACACGCTAATCCCTTTGGCATAGGGTGGTCTAGCCTACGCGAGTGTTTTCATGCAGATTTCAATACTGACACTTCGGGATATTCGTGCTACTCTGCTGTGAGTGAACATGAATCGTCATGTCATGCCAACATTGAAAGTTCAGCTGGGGAACATAGCATAGGAAAGTATTAGGCGGGCCATGCATTAGTAAATAATGCGATAGGTTGAAATTTATAGAATATCTGGGGTTGCTGCTTCACGCACTATTCCGATAAATTTCATAAATATGTTGAATTGCTCGATACATATATAAGTAAAATAGTTTATGCACTCATTACTTTTAAACGGTCTTTATTCCTTTGCAGGATGACAACGCTAAATATAGGGTATTACGATTCTAACTCTGAACTGAAAACCACCATCAACAATTCCAAACAAAACCTAATTTCAAAATGTTAATCACCTAATTAATTAACTAAACTAATTAACCTAATCAAATTTTTTAATGTTGATTAAACGAGAGTAGATTAGCCATTTTGAAAATAATTGGTTCAGGGATATTGTGTTTTACTTCAAAATAATCCGGAATTTATCTCCTTATGTATACCCCAATTTTTTTTCTTCCTAAAATAATAAACTTTTATTTCGAAAAGAAAGATTACATGTTCATGAGAAAGACAGGTTTATCACCTAATCATTTTCCTATTATATTATGTCTTTTGCAATGCTTAAGATTAGATTATGTTAACAAAAATTTCATAATATATCTTTAACCGATAGAGTATACCCCAATTTGGCACGGAATTAAATGAGGTGTTCAATCCCTATATCTCAATGTTTAATGTCTACCCATCCTATCCTCTATCCGTATGAAAGCTTCTTAAATCAACATCAGCCGTTGATAACCACAGAGTCTAATTTATTTTCCCATCCGTATCACACCTTTAAAACCAATAAAACAGCAAACAACGGAAAACCAAAATCCGTATGCAACCTTTTTAAATCAACATCAGCCGTTGATAACAACAAGCCTCTAACTTTTTTTCCCATCCGTATGATACCTATTCAACCAATAAGAACCCAAACATCTAGCCTCTTCAATCCTCTATAAATTCCCATTCCCACATCCGAACTCCTCACAAAACAAAATCAATCTCTCCAAACCCTGATCAGAGATCTCTGCAACTCATCATCTTCAGCAATGGCTCGTACAAAGCAAACAGCAAGGAAATCCACCGGAGGAAAAGCTCCAAGGAAGCAATTAGCAACAAAAGCAGCTCGTAAATCTGCACCAGCAACCGGAGGAGTAAAGAAACCTCACAGATTCAGGCCAGGAACTGTTGCTCTTCGTGAAATCAGAAAATACCAAAAGAGTACTGAACTGTTGATTCGCAAACTTCCATTTCAGCGTTTAGTTCGTGAAATCGCTCAAGATTTCAAGACTGATTTAAGGTTTCAGAGTTCAGCAGTTGCGGCATTACAAGAAGCAGCTGAAGCTTATCTTGTTGGTTTGTTCGAAGATACTAATCTCTGTGCGATTCATGCGAAAAGGGTTACTATTATGCCTAAAGATATTCAACTTGCTAGGAGAATCAGAGGTGAACGTGCTTGAAAAAGAGGGGTTTAATTTCTTTGTAAATCTAGATTAGGGATGTCTTTTTTCTTTTGGTATGTAGAACTGTCAGTGCTCTGATTTTGACAATCTAATGAAATGGAATTTCACAGTTTCTGAATATGTTGTTTAAATGGTCTGATTTGATTTCTGCTCTGAAACTCTAATTTCGATTGAATTCAATCCAAAATAATGACCATTTATGCTTGATATCTGTTTGAGTGTTGGGTGCTGAGGGATTTGATATGATAACCTTATAAATTCGTTTCCATTTTGGCATTTTTAGATGCCGTGGTGTTTCGAAGCAATTTCTGCCTCTTTCTTGAATGATCTATTACAGTCATGCCTTGGTATTATACTTGTGCAAGAATTGAGATCTTCCTTTTGATGAATACTTGTGCAAGTGGATGTACTAATTTGTTTCCCAAGGCCGGAGACCTACCTCTGCAGAAGGTCATTTGCAGTTTATGGCGCCTAATTGTAAGGTGCAGAAGTCACTTTTTGGTCAGACAACAATCTCTGTAAGTGGGAACTTTAATCGTCTTTGCATCATTGGTGTTTTCGATTTCACTAGTGGTTGCAGAGTGGTTGGAAAAGACAACCTCTTGGCAAAAAAGAAGATACCCGAAAACATGAAAACGCCATAAAATGAAGCCATGATAAATGCACATACCAAACGATGTGTTGAATGCTTCAAAAAGAAAACAATGTGTTGAGAAATCACTACTACATTTTTTTAAGTTTTCAATAATACATACAACTACTGAGGTGTTCTCATCTAATGGTAAAGGACCAGAAAGACAATTGAAATAGACATTGAGAATCTTAAGCTTCTTGCAGTTTCCCAATTTCCTATGGTTGTTAGTTCTCAAAGGATATTATTGTTCCCAATATCAGATTGTTCCCACTATCAGAGATTGGACAGAAATTTTTTCCTACTTCCTAAGGTATAAGTCCTTCCAGTGAGTTCCACGAAAGGTTGAGTTACCTGAGTTGTAACAAATTTCAAAGCTCTTGAGGTATTATTCCAGTGAATTTGTTACGACTAGCATCCAAGTATATAAGCCTTTTAAGATTTCCAATGCTTGGAGGCAGATTCCCAGAGAAGAGGTCCATGATCAGGTCTACTGACACCAACTTCTGAAGATTCTTAAGCCCTGGAGGAAGATTCCTAGAAAATGAGTTGCCGTGTACCGACAGTTCAATGAGGTTTCCAAGTTCTCCAACCGTGGAAGGTAAGCTGCCAGTAAACCTATTCTTATCAGGTATTAGTTCCCTGAGCATTTCAAGGCTCTAAATTCTTCAAATTCCATATATTTGCAGGAAGAGTGCCTGCGAGGGAACAATAGTTGACGTAAAGACGGTTCAGTGCTCTAAGCGCCCAAGGTGGCTTGGAAACGGAAACTGTACCTCGTGAAATTTGGAACCGACGCATCTTATACCAGACCAATTACATGGTGAACTTCTGTGTTGCACCAGCTCGGAAGGAGATCTCTTTTTATGACGAGAGAATCTTTGAGAGCAATTAATATCTGAAGGTCACTATGATCATTTGCTTCACAGAAGGATGGATAGATGAAGCAGACAGCGACTAAACGGAAAAGGAGCCTAGGGTGCAGAATATGAGCTGGTAGTACCATTCTGGAGCTTCTATTATGGAGAATCATGAAAAACACCCTGGGGCTCGATGAGATTTGCGAACTCGAGAAACATCCGTTGGACACTGAGAAGTATCTGTCAAATTAGAACACGGAAAGTGGACAGACGATTTGTCACAACGTTTTTCAAGTTCAGTATAGGCAATGCATGAATCAAATATGCTTTCAAACAGTCATTAGCAATAACAAGAGGGAGAAGTTGTACCTTGTACACTCTAAGGAAGCAGAAATGAAGCAAATATATTTGAGCATTCTCATGTCCATCAGCCAAGTTTTAAACAAAGCATTTTGAAGAACAAACAGGAAGAACTGGTAACAAGATAAATTTCTGGGACAACTTAAGGTGCATACGAGTTATCTAAGACAGAAACTCATGGATTTCTGGGACAACTTAAGGTGCACACGAGTTATCTAAGACAGAAACTCATGGAAACTTGAGGTCATTATTTATTCTTAAATGCTGGAGCATCTTACAATTGGCGATGGTGATCTACAGCGCAAGTTCTCCTATATTAAAAAAACCCGCTACTTGTGACGCCTAGTAGAATTGCATTCTTTTATCTTTTAGAGAAAATGGATTGGAGAACTAATAGAAAGTATCCTTGAGTACTTAACGTTTCTCCTTTTATACTTTCTTGGGGTTTAAAATAACACTACTGAGCCATATTAAGGTCTGGGAAGTTCGAGTTTTAATTATATAGAGCACAAAAAACACCATAAATCCGATAACATGGATAATCAAAGATCTCACCTGCATCTTTGAGGGGCTGCTAAATGCACGGAAGAAACTCAGGCCCAGATAATGTCTGCAAACTGTACAGCACCCACTTTCCTATAAAAGAAAGAAAGAAACAAACAAAAACTTCATTTTGAGTGTGGGTTTGCTAATTAATCTGATGTTACATAAACAAAGAGAAAAGTAGATATTATTAGGATTTGCAAATGTTTAATAAGCTCTTGGAAAAACTGCTATTTCTGCAACAATGATAAACATCCCTGAGACATAAGGCTCTTAGAACGTCATCTATTTTTGGATTCTTTTGTGTTGCGCAGTAGACTAAGATGCCAAATATTTACACAAGACATAGTACTCTTTAACAAAGAGTCCTGGATCCTGTCCCCTTTTCACTTTAGATGGTTGTAAATCTTTCATTCACCGGCCTCGCAACCAGCAAATGACTCAAACCAAGAGAAAACAAAAATGAAGGGCCAATAGTTACTTCTCACGCACAGTCCTCTGCAGAACATACATAATACTAAAGCAATTCTCTCAGGATCAAAAGGCTTTAATACAAATCAATAATCTTAAATGAAATTAGATGTTTCAAAGTGATGTGATTTCTCTATTTAAATGGTCAAATTGGTCTAAATGATACAAGAAATCAGTCTCAGCCTCAGGACATCTCCATTTCAACATTTTCTTTGCAAAAATAAAAGTCGCATACCTGTTATAAATTATACTCCTGCGCAGAAGTAATATGTAATACTTCTGCGCTTTTCTAAGTTATTTCCTGCTCAGCCAGTCTTTCCCTTCATGCTGAAGCGACTAACAGAATCAATCGAAAATCCAGGTTTCGGGTCAACCAATCCATTTGGAAATATTGAATGATGTCGTGAGATTGAAGTCTCCATCCTTCAAAGATGCTCCTTTAAGGCGTTAACAGCTCCAGAAACATGCCAAACCATGCAGGTCCAGCTTCCATACATCAGATTAGTCCTTTATACCACTACATTTTTTGGGCCTGGCTTGTAAGTTAAACCTTAGGGTAGCAATCCACTCTTCTTGTGTCTTCTTCGACGGAAAGCAGTGCTGGTTTCTACTCACTGCACAATAAATAGCTGAATTTCAACATGAATGTATACCTTGCATAAGCTAAAAGAGAAACTGAAAGAAAAATTTATACATGTCTTGTGTAGCAATCCACTCTTCTTGTGTCTTCTTCGACGGAAAGCAGTGCTGGTTTCTACTCACTGCACAATATATAGCTGAATTTCAACATGAATGTATACCTTGAATAAGCTAAAAGAGAAACTGAAAGAAAAAATTATACATGAATATATATCTTCTACAACAGGTGATAACATCTTGTTTGGCCAACAGCTCAAGCCTCAAGGCTGGTTTGTCCAAATTTCAATTTGCTTTCTTATAGTTTTTATCCTGTTTCTTTCTTTTTTTTCGGCCAAATTCTCAATAGAGTCAGTGCAACTATATATTGTGTCACTGTTTAGAGTTTATGCATATACATTCTAAAGTTTGTTGAATGTATTCACTAGACCAATCTGATCTCAAAAATCAATTCTAAAGTCAAATCAGCAAAAATCCATATGTTAACTGCATTTAAGAATACCCAACACATGACCTATCTTAGGTCAATTAAGCATATAAGTAAAATCATTCAAAGTTGGTTGCAGTCATATCGAAAGTACAAACACCTAAACACCCTATCCTTACAGGCTCACAAATCTTCTAATTGAGCATGTTGTGAGTAAAACAAACAAAAAAACACATCAAATACGCTAAATTCCCTAACTTACCCAAATGAATTTGACATTTATCAACTAAATCTTCCTCTCAGCATAACTCAACGGTTTCCAAGTACATAATCTGTCAATTGCATTCTCTTCTCTTCGAAATTGATCCCCCCGTCATTTCCATCATCAACGGACTTAACAATTGGATCAATACTCTTCAATTAAGAGATGGTTTGAAACAACACTCTTCTTTGAGTTTTGAAGCTGAAGATGAAGAAGAGAATAAGCGAGATTATGATTGAGAATGTGGATTAGGGTTTTCGAAACGGCGAGAAATTCCGTGGACAATCATGTGGGTATGGAAATTTGTTGTTCTTCATGAATGGGGAAGGTTTAAGAGCACAGGTGAGGACCGAGGAGGGCCGGAGGCCTAGTTTCGACTTTTGAGGGTATATTTTTGAACGATTTTTTTGGGAACATCGTTTTTTTTTTGTAGGGACCATTATTTTATTTTGAATAAGACATTAGAAGTAAATCATCCCTTATCCAGATATTTATATTAATAACTAAATTATCCTCCTAATTAATTTTGAGTAATGATTAATTAATGTTAATAATAGTTAGTGTAATGATTAAGTTAAAGATAATTAGTGACATTAAAAAATCAGATGTTTTTTTTTTTTTAAAAGAAGTAGAATTATTGAGAGAATAAAGTTAAAGAAGATGAAGAAGGAAAACATGAAAAACGATGGATTTTACCAACCACAATCGAAGGAAGAGTATTTGGGTACCAAGGTATGCTTCAAACTTAGATAATGTTGGTTGAATTGCTCCAAATTTTCAAAAAAATGTAAATTTTTAGAGTAGATTTGGGTTTGTTCGGTTACCTTATGTGAAGAACAGGTTACCGAACTCATCTGAAAGTGTAGTTCGGTTACTTTTTCCAAACACGCAGGTTACCGAACTCGCTCTTTAATGGAGGTTTTTAGTCGTTCGGTTAAGAGACATGTTACCGAACTTTGTTTATAGGATTTACAGAGTCATGTTCGGTTGGTTCGCAAACTTTAACGTAACAACATATCTAACCGAACTCCACATGTATGCAATTAGTGAAGAGTTCGGTTTGTCAAAAAAATTTGCGAACAAACCGAACATAGTGGGACAAGTTCGGTTAAATCATAACTCAACATAGTGGGAAAAATAACACAATTCGGTTACATTGGTTTTTTTTTTTATTTTTTTGTATTATGGGTAGAGTTCGGTTACTAACTAATTTTATAATTTTTTGCGAACCAACCGAACAGAGTGCGAAAAGTTCGGTTGAATGAGAACTCAACTGATAGACACATTTTTGTGTCCGATTTGTCTCGATTCTATATATTGTTAGGGCTCATTTTTGTACTTATTATGGTGCTTTATTTATTTGTAGGTATTTTTGGCTAATAAACATTTTTGGAAAAAATTGGCTCGAAAAGTTGTCGGAAAGCACCCGGATGACATTTGCTATTCGGACTCTCACTTTGGATAAGGGGTAACCTAATTACTAAGGGGCATCTCATTTCCAGGCATCTGCTAATCGCACCCCTACTCTGGATAAGGGTCAACCATCTTCAACATTCAAACATTAGGTTTTGACGGGAAAAAAGTGTAGTTAAAGATCAGTTTTGGCAATCGTGATTTGGAGGAGTTTGAGGTCGATTAAACCTCTGATTTTCATAGGATAGACTCCTTATGGGTCTAGGAATCTGATATGGGTGTTTAAATCGATTAGAATGGGCTCAAACGACGGATTTTTCTCACAACAAGAAAATATGGAAAGTCACGTGTGTGACCTGTTTTAGGGAATTTTAGAGTGATTAAAACGCTGTAAACCTTCCCAAAGATTTGTATCTATCTAAGGAAGAGTTAAGAATAAAAAGGAAAGCTCAGAAACGCGTAGAAATCCTAAAACAAGAAATTGTCGCAACTTGTCCGTGAAGAGAAGGAAAGAGATTTTGGAAGATTTGGGAGAGATTTAATCGGTATTTTTGATATAAATAGATGTCTTGGGTCATATAGAAGAGGTGTCGAGAGTTTGGGAACCTAAGGAGAGCTAGAGAAGAAGAAATCAGAGCTTTACCAAACTCTGTTTCTGCTGCTGCTATTGAAGAAGAAGAACAGCTGAAGAACATTGACCCTCGGTAGACAGTCGCAGAAAAGTGTCGCTGTTTAACAGCTGAAGAACATTAAGCTGTTCAGGGCAGTCTTATTCTAGGGTTTTAAAATCAGCGACAAAGCAACAGTTTTTCTGTAACAGTTCCATTGTAACAGCTGTTTTGCAACACCAATACACTGTTGCAAACAGTCTGTGTTATTACTTTTCACTCTTTTAATCATCTTTTGAGCAACAAACACATATTTTGAGATCATGATTAATATGAGGAGCTAAACTCCAACACTGGGATGACGGAGGAAGCCATATTTCATACGTGTGGTAATTATATTTAATTCTTTTTATGACTTTTTGCATTAATTTAATCGTTTTATGATTTTTCTTAATTAGTTGTGAAGTCGTATGATGATGTATGCTTGGTCTAAGTGCTTTTGATGCATCATGCTAGTGATTTACAGTTAATCTTTTTAAAATCTACCCTGGCAAAGAATTAGAGTCAATAAACAAGAGCTATAATTGTCTAAGAATTGATTTTTGAACCACATGGTATGAGGTTTGGTGGAATCCTGAATCTCAGTAATCTCTCGACATTGTGACAAACCTTGTGTATATATTTTCTTTATTTTTATTTTTTTCTATTATTAAGTCTGAAATTGAGTCTACACAAGTCCGAGTTGAACGAACTTTATTTACCACTTAAAAAACTACATCATCATAGTGGGAAAAATAACACAGTTCGGTTACACTGGATTTTTTTTTTTATTTTTTTCATATGAGTAGAGTTTGGTTAATAGATAGTTCTAGAAAATTTTGCGAACCAACCGAACTCGCAGTTCGGTAACCTAATTTTAAATCCTATTGAACCGCACTGTTCTTCGTGTTCTTCCTTTCAGGAAGTTCGGTTAGGAAACTAGGATTTTTGTGAAACGCGTCCTAACCGAACAAAGCACTGTAACTTCCATATGAACCCTATTTTGATGATATCTATTCAATTAAAAGTAATGGGGAAGAAGAGAAGAACATGAGAGAATAATTTTCAATCGAACGAGAAACGTCAAGGAAAGAGAGAAGAAGAAGAGAATAATTTATTTATTTTCAAAACTATAAAATTTCGATTCCCCTCCTATATTTTGTTTTTGATTTTGATTTTAATAATAGATTCATTTAGATTAGATGTATATGATTAGATTTATATAGTTATTAGGTTAGTTTTAATTTAAATTAAAGTAAAGGGTAAATGTGTATTTACCTAATTTTAGGACACCCCTTATAAGTATAGGGAGGTTGGCCTAATAAGACCATGGTCCTCCCAAAAAAACCATGGTCCCTAAAAAATCATTCATATTTTTTGGGTACACTACTGATTTTGAGCTAAAGCACGTGTGAGGACCGAGGAGGGCCGGAGGCCTAGTTTCGACTTTTGAGGGTATATTTTTTTTCCGGACATTAATGATTTTGAATTTTTGATGTTTAATTTTGATTAATAAAGTCACAGGAATTTTGAACTCAAGTCACTGGTCACTGGTATCATTACCCAATAATTTTACCACTGTACTACAATGACACCGACTATGTTTAATTTTGAGAATGCATATGAAATTATACGTGATATGAGATTAACTATGAATTTACACCTGATTTGAGAATGCATATGGAATTATACGCACTCGCAGATCGAAAATGATATTATTTTTTTCGACTAATATACTAATGACATGTGTAAATTCTTTGATCAACCGATTATCAGAAACCAAAACCACAATCAGTACATATGGGTGTCTCTTAACGGTTGATAATAGCTTAAAAAACATCGTGGGGATTTTAAAAGGGAAGAATTGGGTGGAAAAGACATACTCATAACCATTAATTCTTACTTTGTGAAAACCAGAATCGGTATATATATATATATATACAAATTAGCCGATTTTTAACCTAAAATATCTTCAAAATGGTTAAGAAACAATCGACAATAATCGGTGGATATGTCAATGAACATCATCCGATTCTGTTCAATGTTCATCATATACACTGATTCTGCTTGGTGTTTTTAATATGCAAAGAATCAAGCACAATTAGTGGACGTAAAAAATTGACATCCCTGAATTCCGGTTAAATTCATATCTTTATTTAGATCAATCGAAATCAAATGTATAAATCATTAAGTTTCTTCTGCAAGACGAATAGTTTGATACGAAAACTTATTTGTTCAATACGATTCTAGAACAATACGAAGATGAGTTGAAATAAAGAAGGAATTGTTTTTTGTAATATGATTTATGATTCGATTTGGATGAAAGTAGGAAAGACTTTATTTTTTTGTTTTTGATTTTGTTTAAGATATTAAGGTTGGAGATGGAAATATAAATGATTATGTTTTCATGCTGAGAGTAGCTTGGTATTTTCAACCAATTTAGAAACTCCATATCCCTTCTTTAGATTGGGGGAAGGAAATGATATGTCTCAAATAAATGGGCTAAGCGTCGAACTAGCCAACTTTATTATAGGGGATGTCAAAATCTTTGCACCATTTTTTTCTCAATAAGAAAGGAGACTCTATTAAATTTAATAAAGTGTTACATTGTTCAGGTCATAGTTTATTTTTGTCTCAATCCAAAGAGGTATTTGGTTTGAACTATTATACTCTACCATTTGACTCAGATTAACAAAGTACTTAGTTAGAGAATGCAAGTAACTATATTGTTGTTTCAGTTTTAGTTTGGCTTATCAAATCAGGCAGTATTATTTTGTCGTAATTGGATCCTGATAAGCAACTAAGTAACCCGATCTTAGTTGGACTTACCGAAATAATGGAAAATTATTTCGGGTAATTGTTTTCCGGATAAGAAGCCAAATTACTTCTGGTAGTTTCGATTTGTCTTAACGTATCAAAGATGGTATCTAATACCTCTAATTCTTTTATACTCTTATAATCGAGTTATTATGAACTTGAGTAGTTCTTTCGAAATACTTGTTGTATTTTTGGACCTTTGTCATTTTTGTAGAAAAAATGAGGAGAAATATATGGAGCATAGGGAGATTTCCAATCAGATGAGAAAGGACATATGTGCTGTATAGTATATATCTAAACATAAAAGAGATAAAATGTCAATACATACTGTGGAATTGTAGATTGGATATATGACTAGCTCAATTTTAGGGGGGAGTAGAGTTTTTGTTATTCAGAGGCTTTAACAATGACCTTTATTTTTGAATATTTACAGGATATAGGTGTTGTTGAAGGGGGGAGTAGAGCTTTTGCTATCAAATTCTTCAACAATACATCTATTTTTGAATATTTGCATGACATAAGCGTTGCTGAAACTTGGAATCAAGCGCATGAGTACATAATTGAAAGAATGTTATGTAATATAATATCATTGTATTTTGATTCTTGTATTCCTTTATATAAAGAGTTTTGTCACTAAAAATGATGACAGGGGAGATATTTAGAGCATTGCTCGGTTGAATCCACCAAGCGCTGATATGTCAAGTTTGGTTGTCAAGTCTAGTTCGAAAACTCGAAGTCGCTTGATATGATTACTAAAGTCAACCTTATTAGGTTAGACTAGGAGCATACAAATATTGAGACTTTCTCTGGTTACTCATTAAGAACCTAAAAACGTATTAACAACAACGAAGACACCATATTTCATTTCGAGGTTAGTAATTACATACTTGAGTTGTTCGATTTCTATCTTTTGTCTTTTCAAGTCTAACATACGAAGTGAAGTTTGTTTACAATACTAGTTAATTTTACATCCTGGGTATATAGAGTTACGAAGTACAGGTTATCTACGAACTTCGTTGTATCGATATTGCACTAATTGGTAATTCACTACTTTTAGTGTGTTGAACTTCCGGATGAATTAAAATCTTTGAAATATGTTTAAAAGAAATTTCAGAAACATAGTTTAAGGAAGTATATTTACAAAATTTTTTTCGTAGATATGAATTTATGACCGATTCGAAGTATAAGACCGATCTAAAAACCGATCCCAAGTCAGGATCCCTAGGTTCGATCCTGACAATGTCTACTTTGGTTTGATCCTGACAATGTCTAGCTTGGTTCCTAGGTTCCCAACTTATGGACCAATTTCTAGGTTCGATCCTGATAATGTCTAACTTGGTTTTATATTTTGAATATGTTTATTATTTCAGGTATCCACAAACATCGAGATGTATACGAGTTAATCTGGATATTCATAAGTATCAACATAGTGTTTGAACATGTGCTAAAATCTAATATCTAATTGTTCAAGTATATTTGTTTGATACTTAAGGCAAGATCATGAAACCGATTTTTCAATAATTACTTAGGTTATGCTAACCATATCCCAGAGGTTTGCATATCTCTAGATTATTAGTACATGGATGTGTGCTAGCTAATATTAGTTGCCATCTGTGTGTGACATCGGTTTATTGGTAGGAATATAATTTATTTTGCTAATTTCATAAATAAATCTATATTGTGTATCTTAAGGATTTTCGGAATTGGTAGATCGTTATTTCCAAACAGGCCTTAGTCATAATACTATAAATAATGGAACTGGTATTCTTAAAAACCCATCCCTCGATACACAACTTAAGTGATTGTGTGGGGAAGACAACTTGTTAAGCTATATGAGTAATCTAATTATGTGAAACACCTAGCATTTCATTTGTTTAAAGTCTTCTTTGGGATCATGAAGCTTTAAGTAGTACCGTTGATGGGAAACTAAATCGTATTTTAATTTTTCGATTAATTGATTTGATTAAGAACTAACTGTATAGTTATCCTTGATATATCGAACTTGTTTATACTATGGTCCTTCTCTTCTGATATAACACCACCGATTTTTTTTAAGGATTTAACTATTGCAGATCTAATGATTCAAGATCTGTAGATAAAACTGTTCTTCTCTATAGTAATCAATAATGGAATCAAGTTTTCTGTGCAGCGGTAGCTTTGAAGATTGAAGACTTAAATACTTTTCTTTTCTGGCATTTGATTTTTGTGATACTTTTTACATACTTGAGTCCCTAGGATTTAACAAGCAGTTTATTCCAATATACATGAGACTTGTAGAAATATCGAATAAACTATGCAGTTTTTTCTTGTAAAGTTGCTTGTATAGAGCTTATTCAATGAGATTGATTATTTTGATAATTATTTGTCTTGGTTTGATATTTTAGCTAAGGAGTTTATATTTTATAAAGTGAACATCCTTTACTCTACTTTATCTTTGATCTAAAGATTGATTTGGAAGATTAACACATGAATGGTTACTGAAACAGATTGAGTCATTTATTATCTCAGACGATGATCCAAAGGGGTTGGAGCTGAAATCTTCACATGGTGAAGAAAATCAAGATCCCCCTCCCCCCCACCAAAAGAAAAAAAAGAAGCTCTGCTTCCCAAGTCGATAAAAGTTTTCTTACAAATTTTTTTAAGGATTGAACCATGTCCTTTTTTGGGTTTAGTTTGTCTATATTTGTATAAATGTGATTCGGGATAAACATCAATCAGTCAAAGCTGCATATCAATGACCCGTACTGTTCCAGAACCTTTTTCTAGGATTTTGAAAGTATGACGAGAAAAATGCACCGACAGATAGGACCAGCGTACACGGGTTTTAAAGACTTAAACGCACATACTGCCTCGTTAAAATCTTAACAAGGAAGACCAATGGGAAAAAACCTTGATGAATGAGAAATAGTACAACACGATAAGTCCAATAACTACGTCTTTGATGACGACGCTCCACCTCATAAGTACTTTAATCAAATCTTGGTTTGCAAATGTTTAGTATAAGACTTTCCAGTTTCGAGCAAATTTCTTTATGCAAAAAATTATTATGCTTTCATAAAGAAATTTACTAGTCGGTGAACTCTTCTTTTGTGTCAAATAAGCAATTTATTTTCAAGTACTAGTGCCTTTGAGAAGTTTTTGTTCTTTTTTCAACACATTGAGGATTTTATATAAATTACCAGCTTCTCGACATGATTTACCGAACTGGTCGATGTAGTTTCTTCAACAAAATGAAAATATGTGAGCATATTACCGTAAGTGAATTGTGGTCATACATAGTACAAAAGGACACACAAGTTGTTAGGAGATGATTATGTCGTTTTGGTTTAATCATATGTGGACCAAAATTATACGACTTCCTCTTGGATGACCACCATGTTGTATAAATTTTGTCATTAAAACCTTGCCAGTAAAACCAATGTGGCAAATATCAACATTTTGAATGGAAATTCAATGCTAGTCAGATGCTGCCTCGTTAAAAACTTGTCAGGAAAATGATAGGTCTATAAAGTATGCCTACGACTATGTCAAAGGCAAGTGTACAATGTCGTTATACAACACATGGAAAATACAGGTCGATCCTCAGGGACTTGATTGATGTAAGGTAGAACTGAAATTAGTACTAATCTGACTTAGAACCGGGTGGGGGGTGGGGGTGGTTATCCAGAAGACTAACTGTCTAATTAAGCATAATTAATCAAGGGATCAATAACAATCTGTTAAGCATGATTTGAAATACAATCAACATAGTATTGTTCTAACAACAAGCCCTTAATATACCAATTTCACCCACTTCGACTTCAACTAATGAAAACAACAATCCCTTTATATACCAATTAATGGAAACTCGCTCACCAAAATCACTTTTCTGACGCTTCCCTTCTTCAATTATTCTTTGTAATTCATTAATTTAATGTTCCTCCAGTTGTTTGTAGCTAACTCTAACCCCAACTTTCCCAAACCTAGCTTATAGGTTTACAATTAAAGATAAGATAAGATTAAGATAGAGAGAGTTAACGATGAAATGAGGGTGATTACGATGGTGGTGGTTAATCACAAAGAGTTGGTGGGGACGATGGGGTAATAAAGGAAAATGAAGGTATCGATATTTTCTGGAGTTGGAGAGGATGAAAATGAAATTGGGTTTCTGGTCGATAACAGAATAAAACAGAGATGACTAGGGTGTGTGGCAGTTGTATTAGCTTTGATATACCGGGTGGATATGTTGTTGCTCGTTAGGCAAGAGCATCATGTTTGATGTTTGGAGATGGAAGTGCGTTTGGATCTCTTGACTCTGTTAAACCCATGTCTTCTTTAAAGCCCACTACTAGGCATAAAAATGCAAACGGATTGCAACAAGATCGCAAGTGGATTCTAGCAGCGTTTTTGCGCCATATTTCTTATATAATTCTTGTAATCCTTTAGCGCAGCCCTTCCTTTCTGCCTTTGACCACCAATTTCCTGATATTTTAGCCTATCCAAAGCGCCAAGCTTTATTTACGATCTAAAATTACAAAAATAAATTAGTAAAAGTAATTATACTTGAAGACGATGAAAATACATAATTTGGGATTGAATGAAGAATTAGAGCACATGAGATGCGATAAATGCCAATAAAATGTTAGAGAATTATGCAGTATTTGGTACCTATCAGAAAACCACATATGACAAAAACTTGAAACGAAGAAAAAAAAGTACAACTTTCGATATCTTTATGGATGTTAAATAAACTACATGAGCTCAGACAATAAGCATCCAAACGTAATATATAGTATATCATGTTGAAAAGATTTATGCTAGCGTTCTTAATCACAGATCAAGAAAAATAATGGTTTACACTGTTAAAACGCGGAATTTAGTGTTTTTAACGACTCTTCAAGAAACTTATAAGTTGATATCATCAACTAAATAGACATTACATATCGTCTAAAAGATAGTACTATTGATGGTGATTTTTAGCTTAGGGTTAAAATCGTAAAACCTTGCATCTGACGTCACTCTGTAAGGAAATGGTGCCGTGAGTGCTAACCTCTCCACCAACATATTTATTGAGCCATTCAGTATATTTACATGAAATTTATCCAGACTGGCGAATGTATCAACTATCCCAAACACTCTGTAAATTTCGGCACCTCTCCAATACAACTCATTAAGTACTTTCCTGTGCTATGTTCCCCGGTAGAACCATTAATATCGGTATGGCACGACGGATTTGTGTTCACTCGCAACGGAGTAGCATGAACCTCCAAGTACCAAAGTTAAGGCGATCGCACGAAATGCTCAGACGGAAAACACACTGCATTCTGTAAATAAGGATTTTTATGGCAGCATACAAAATCCAGCCAATTATTATGATAACTCACAAAAAACTCATAAACCCGACTAATTTGCAAAATTAGGGTTTCGCGCCCCGCGTAGTACACTAGACCCGTTGGTCGAAAACTATGCTTAGCCAAACTAGGCGATTAAAATCCGACACAGTGCACTGGAAGTGTGACCACGCCCTAGCTTGCCGGCCCCACTTCGCATCGACCAATCAGGTTGCTCTAAAACCGCAACACTCACACCTGAAGTGTAGCCACGCCCATGCTTTGTCGGCCCTCTTACATTAACCAATTAGGTTGCTTCAAACTCGCCACAGTGTTGAAAAGAAGGAAACCGCGCCAGATGGCCGCAAAGCTTATCGACTTCCCAAAAACGCGCCAAACACGCATACCAAAACGCGCCAACCGCGCACATACCAAAACGCGTCAAACACGCACATGCCAAACGCACATGACATGCACACATGCCAGACGCGCCAAACATGGCCACTCGCCACATGCGACATGCCATATATGCTAATTAGGGTTTCGACAAGCCAAACCCTAATTTAGGAAATATTTCCACACCAACATGCCAAAATTTCGGTGGCCATGGCTACGCCGCAACCACTCCAAAGGCATGCACGAGCCATGCAAGCCATGCCGCAAATGCCGCTAGCGCGCGTTAAAGGCACCACTTCCAACTAAAGGTAGCCATGATCGACGACTACCTTTCCTCCTGGGATGCAATCTCAGCCGTCCAAGTTCGCCACCAAACTGAAAAACTTGTGGCAACTTTTAGGCGACCAGTGGCCATGGCCACGCCAGACGCCACTTGCACCACTGCGCCACTGGCATGCACGAGCCATGCCGTCCAGGTCGCCAAACCCTAATTTGGTTGCGATGCCAATTCTTTGGTCACGGCACCAAACCCTAACCTTGTCCATGCCGCCAAGCCTTAACTTTAGCCACAGAGCCAAATCTTAACCTTGGCCATGCTACAACACTACAGACGTGGCCATTCCACTGACATGCTGTTATGCCACAGCCACTGGCATTCCACCATGCCACAACTACTAGCATGTCGCTATGCCGCGGACACTGGCATGCCACCATGCCACAACTACTAGCATGTCGCTATGCCACGGCCACGGCATGCCACCACGCCACGGCTACTAACATGTCACCACGCCATCATGCCACAGCTACTGACATGCTTTTATGCCACAACCACTGGCATGCCACCATGCCACAACTACTAGCATGTCGCTATGTCACGTACACTGGCATGCAACCATGCCACAACTGCTAGCATGTCGCTATGCCACAGCCACTAGCATGCCACCATGCCACTGATACTAGCATGTCACCATGCCACGGCCACTGACATGCCACCATGCCACATCTAATAGCATGTCGCTATGCCACGGCTATTGGAATGCCACCATGCCACGGCTACTCGCATGCCGCTATGCCACGACCACTGGCATACCACCACGCCACAACTACTAGCATGCCACCATGCCACGGTACTAGCATGTCGCTATGCCACGGCCACTGGCATGCCACCACGCCACAACTACTAGCATGTCGCTATGCCACGGCCTCTGGCATGCCACCAGGACACAACTACTAGCATGCTGCTATGCCGCAGCTACGTCACTGGCATGCCACTAACATGCCGTTATGCCATGGCTCCACCAGGCACTACTATACCAATGGCGCCACTTCGCTATACAACAAGATGCAGCCGTAATCAATGGCCACTCTTCCTCCTGAGATGCGATCTCAGCCGTCCAAGTTCGCCACCAAGCCGGCGAGCTTGTGGCAAATTTTAGGCAACCATCCAAGACGAGCCTAATAGCATCACATGCTATTCACTTACGGCAAGACTCTCAATTTTAATTTTCCACACGTAGAAAAGTGCTACATGTTTTCCACAAAAACACTCGAGACATCAAAACATGTCACAAGCTGGGGGATACTCATCTGGGTATTGGTCTGGAGGTTTACAGCGTGCGGCATGCAATACGCCCGTTACAAGAAAGTGTCATAAAGCGAGGCGGTTAGTAATCGCAAGAAGTAATGGTGAAACGTATCCTTCATTATGGAAACATCAATTCCAGGCGTTACCCTTTACTCTTTTCTTCCATCACTCAACCGTTTCCACTTCCTACGAGACCAGGGTACGTTTTGTTCCGACTTGTATAAATATGTCTCACCTATTTCCACAAAACAACAAGTTTTGGTCAGGAGAAGAATACAACATCTAGAATCATATGATAGCTTTTCATTCAGCTAGTCAGTTCAATTTTCTGATACAAGTCACGAAACACCTACACTTCCAGAATCAACTATTCTGGTCTCAACACTTTCTTCGCTTCCCTCCTTAAGACCAACCCTTCTCCTTCACTTTGTGACTGAAGCAAGCCTGGAACGGCCATTTCTTGGTTTAGTCCAGGATTGTACAGATTGATCTCTCGAATCAAAAGTACTCCCGTGCAGTGCATTGTTTAGGGTTTAGACTCGTTTCTCACCCACACACGAAATTACCAAAAACAGCAGAAACCCTTTTCACCCACAATCAAGTACATAGTTGTTAAATGATAAGTAATATATAGACAGATGACATTACAAGCATAGACCATTCGAAAACAATTGTACAAGAAAATCAGTAATATATAGACAGATGACATTACAAGCATAGACCATTCGAAAACAATTGTACAAGAAAGTTAGGTACTTTCTTATCGTATAATTATGTCAGAACACATAATTATGTCGCGTCACGTGGATACAAAGTATACCACATGTGTAGGTGATTGAATTATTACCCCCAACCTAAGTCATTACCAAAAACTAGATATTTTTAAACTGTTTGAAAATATACATCAATGGTTTCATCCTATTATTCACAAGTTTAATTCACAAGTATAAATATGTACTATATATATGAATGATTCATGGGATTATATCTATACAATATTTATATATAATATACAAATAAACATGCATTAATCAAAATATCTATGGTTCATATGGACATCAAACGGGAAATATAAATAAAGTACTCCGCCCTCGGTGGAAAACACCTGTGCAATCAAGTTTCTCGAAAATTTTCAGGAAATCAAGTAAATACCCATTTTACTTCAGTTTTTTTCTAACCGTACTTATTAGTCTGATATGGACGGTGACCCATCTATAATTTATATTAAATTAATACTACAAATATTTAATGGAAAATAATTTTCCTTGGTGTAAAATACGGTTTCTTAAGAAGGGTAAGGAAATAAAGTACATATGAACTTTAGTTTGTTTTTAGTTCTGTAAGTCTCATATAGATGGTGACAAATCTTCATATAATGCCTTAAATCTTTGAGATGAATAACTCTTTTAATTTGAATGTCATGAATTAAAGGGTTAGGACTCGCCAAGTCAAAAATGACTGGCCGCTAATAATGATTAGTTAGTTCTCTTTCGGTTTTTCTTTTGCTTGCAGAACATATATTGCCACTTGCACATCATTTAGGCGTAATTAACCACATCATGATGACAATTTTTCAAAAATTAATTATGTTTGTCTTTTTCTGTAAATTAGCGGGCATTAATAGAACTTCGTTTTTTCCGTTGCGTTTGTATTGATTTTCACATTAATGGTTGTTTCAGTGTTCTCTTAATTACTCTAGATATGAATCATGCCAGTGTAACTACAATTAGGGAACTAGTCTTGAATTTTTAGTGGCCTTAAAAAAAAGCAGAAGATGCGGCCCCTAAATTTAAGAATTCTTTTTTTTAACGGTCTATTTCAAAAAATATTAGTATGCTGTCAAAAAGCATCGGAGTCATATTAGACAACTGATAAAAAAAGTTACAACTTTTTACGATGTTAGGTGATAAAAGATTCTAAAGTTTCTCTTGTTTATAGAAAGAGCCATAGTTATGCATAACTTTCTAACACAAAAATTGAATTTAGCTTATGGTTCTAACAAAACATAATATTATTCAATATAGTATATCTTTTTAGGTCTTTTAATAAAATGCAAGTTGTGGTATGAATCCAATATTTTATTGGAGGCCCCTGTAGTTTTTGGCCCAAAGACGTCCTTTATTCGCTTTTGCCACAAGTTTGATCAATTAATATAACAATGAATGCAATAGTTTTACACAAGGAGATCAACATTTTTAATTTACGTATATGCATTATTTCATCTTCCTTCATTTAATACCTTTTCTTTTTTTCCCTTGAATTTATGGCTTCAGACTAAAAATAGAGCGTATTTAAGTCTATTCTCTAACATCTTTCTCCATTCCTTTAGTATAAAATGGGATCAAAGGATCAACACCAACAACGAAACTCTATTTGAGTAGTGTATGGTGCTTCTTTTACATTGGTGTTAGTTTTGGTTGTTCAGCTGCTACTGCTCGTCGTAGTAAAAACTACACTTAATCTCTCCCATTCATATCCATCTCCTCTTGTTAACCTAGAAGAATATAATAGTCCTCGCTCATTTGGTTGCAAAAGATTTCTTGATATAGAGGTACATACTCATAAATTAGTTCAAGTTTTATGATTAATAATATTCTAATCTTGTATCAAAAACACTGTTAATCCAATTTTATATTGATTTTTGTATGGCCAGGTGAAATCTCTCATAAAAAGGTGGGTAAAAAAATTTAGAAAATGAGTGAAAGAAACGGAAAAAGAGGTATTGATTGTACGTCAACAAAACTTGATTTGAAGCTAAATTTATCAGTGGTTGAACATCTAAATATAACAACTACAACACATTCATCAACATCATCAAATTCATATGCTTCACCGGAGAATAAACGTCAGGGAAACGATAATAGCAGCAACTCTGAAGAAACAACGACTGTGTTGTCTAATATGGTCTTGGTAGGGTGCCCCAAATGCCTCCTGTATGTTTTGTTAGCAAAGGATAATCTTAGATGCCCTATTTGCAAAACTTCTGATTTCGTTCATATTCCGGATTATAATACCAAAAACAACAAAAAAGCAAAGAAAAACTAGGTTCATTTATTGTTTCTTCCACAAATAATAGTGTTTATACACTACTACTAGTTGGTCTCAATATGAATTACTTTATTTATGGTTCTCTTTTGTTTTAATTACTTTTTTTTTTTGGTACTTGATTTCATTTCTGTTCAATTGTTATTATTATCAATGAACAAATAGTTAAGATGAGTGTTTTCTCTGTTTTATGTTGTATCAATATGGCATGTAATTTACCGATAACTAGATTTTAACTCATCTATATGTGAAACAATGAAAGTAAGACTAGCACAGTTCATTACATATTTAAAAGACAATTTTCTCATAGAAGCAAGCAAATGGCACGACAAAACAAAATTTTCCAACAAATTTAAAGTAACTACCTTTGTTTTTCTCTATTTTCCTTCAATTTTTTGACTCTATGCTATACCTAAAATTTTATACTTGTTTCACATAGATTTTATGTTTGATCCTTTTAATGTTGTAAATATGACCGATCAATTATTCCCATTACGAATAGTATTAGTCTTTATTGTTGTTTGTTATGATGATACATTCATGTACATGTTGAGGATGATTTATTCTGGTGTTATGTAGATTATAACAGTCTAATACAAGATGTATGACTACCGATTATGACGATGGTTATCATATTATACGCATGTTACTCCTTTGAATAGGAAAACCAAAAGTTGAGGAACATATCAAAGTGGATGGAAAAAAACATTAGAAAACACTCCTCTAGCAAAAATGAATTCGTATTTGAATTATTTCTATTCAATGTAGTGAGATCTTTTTTATCGAGCAGATGTTTCTTCCATTTAATTCCTTTGAAACCACCTTCATATTTTTCTCGAAATCTTTACAAAGCATAAATTCTTCTTCTTTGATTCAACCACTTACGGTCTATATCTTCCATGAATCTTTCATAAAAATGATTGGTTCGTATTCCGATTTATAATTTTAATAATCTTTAATTATATTATACAAGAGGGATGATCCATTGACATGCTCTATTGTGACAAAATCTAACAAGGTATTATGACCGTCAGATCCCCAAACTAGATATCCATGATCTTTCAGATAAACATAACTATCATATTAAAATTTCGGGCGACCTATGACCCGATTTTCTTTATTAAATTTGTTTCCTTTATTTAGTGACATAAAATTCGATCGATAACTTTTATTTGCCTCTGATCTTGATGAAATTGACGTCTTTTCCATGATTATTGAATATTGAGTACAAATTAAATTTCAGAAATTCCTTTCTCCAACTCTTAACTTGTCTCATCGAACAACGCTTATCTAATTGATTTTACGTAAAATAATTTTCATGATCCTCACATCAGAAATTTGGAGAACCGTATTATGTATCCACCCAAAGAATTGAAATCAAGATGAAATATATATACTCCATTGAAAGATATCTCGCCACTCTTAATTAAATTTTATTCTCAATTTACATTTAAACCATGCATCCTCTTATTCTCCTTGGAAAGCCTAAAATTTTCAATTTTGTTCCCTCAAACTTTATCACATAGCTCCTCTTTAAATTGATCTAGCATCAAATTTAACAAAAAGACAAATTATGACACCAAATCTAACAAAAAGACATACAAGTCTTTAAAACATGAATCTCTAGAACTGGATCAGAGTATATATATCCCAATACATTCTGAACAAACCATAGAAAGATTAGCTACAAATTCCATCATTATCTCTGTTGATCAACAAGTCAAAATTTGGAAGAAAAAAAAAGAAGAAGAAGAAAGTTTTATTTCGAGTTAGATTAGTTCTCTATTCATCGTCCATATAAATCTCAACACGAGAGAAAAATGAAATTACATACAGAAAAGTCTTGAAGGAGGCATTGAATCGCCGCAATCAAAGTGAAAAATAAATATAATATCTAAACGGGTAATGAGAGACCCAGAGTATTCATCTGATAGTTATGTTCTTCTAAAAGATCAGGAATGTCTATTTTGTGAGCTCTAACGGACACAATACCTTGTTAGATATTATCAAAATAGGGCATGTCAATGTATCCGCCCTCATTATGCAAAACTTTAAGTAACTCCTTTTTCTTTATATAGTCGAATGGTTTTTTATTCCCATAATAATCACTTATATTATATGTTTTTACGATATATTTTGAGAAACTCATGACGATTTGTTCACTTACACGAACATATTTAAGAATATCGTCAATAATGTTTTGTTTCGATGTGACGGAGATCCATGTAGTTTTATCCAAATCCATGACTACCAAAAAAAAAAAGATTAAATGTCTGAATGAGTGGATGAAACCCAAAACCTAAATTTAATGCATTTTTAGTAGTTCTTCTTTTGTTCTTCAGTCTTCAATCTTGGAGGGTTACTCAGTGATGTCTGATACTCAACTACTATATTGTAATCCTAATCCAAAACTTGAGGTTAGTGATCTAAGTCGGAACACATCCGATCAAGATGTTGTGTGTGATGTTAAGTATAGCTAGGGCATTATATCTAAAGCCTTTACCCCTTATATACTATCGGTATCGGTAGTTAACCAAACAGTAAGTGCCTCAGGCGCTATCGTTTCACTTACACAATATATAACGGTAAAATTACGTTACCGATATCCGATAAATATTATGTCGGAAAATATCGATAACAACTGTCAAATTTCAGTGATGTATTGACTGCCCTACTGATTGGCCAAAGATGTTACTTTATGAAAACTGAGTTTCCGGTAAAATCTACTTTATTATGGAAAATGAGCTTGAAAAAGCGGGGGTCTAACAACACCACCCAATATTTCTTAGCAATCTGTATGGACAAACTCGAGAATCAACAAGACTCAGTCAATTAAAAGTATATCAACGAGTTTATATCTCTCTTCTTGATTTGATTTACTCAAGCAAGAACTGCCACTACAAAAACAGGTCCTATTAGTGAGGATCCATAAACCGTCACAAATAGAGAATAACCGTCACAAATAGTAAATAAACCGTCACTATTAAACATTTGTGACGGACGACCAACCGCCGTGACTAGCAGCGTCACAAATGTTATCTGTGGCGGTTTTTCTCTTTTTGTGGCGGTTAGTCAACCGTCACTAATAGGTTCTCTATCAGTGACGGTTATTTGGCCATCACCAATTATACGACCACCGCTGGCTAAATTTTTCCGCCAACAGCTGCCGTGTCGGATTTTCGTATTGTGACGGTTTACTAATATTTTCTGCCGTTACCGGATTTATTGCCGGTACTGATTACCGGAAGTCACCGGCGCCGGATTTAAAATTCTAAGAATTCTCAGAAATCTTGGATTTTTCGGAACATAAACTTACACCATTTCATATAAAATAAGAAACTAAATTTAATTATAGAAACTTGTGAAGTTTTACGAAGTTTTCCATGTTGAGTTCTACTGTTTCTGAAACAAAAATCTGGGCAACAGAACAACACCCAGAGAGTTCAAAAAGGTAGTAACTAAGCTTAAAAACAACTAAAGTGCCTGTGTAAAGTTTGGGACAAACTGCGAACACACCTAATGGCATGAAAACAAAAAAAGGCATCATGCCATTCCCTTATATTCAAAGAAACAAACACCTGTATATGCCAATTTCCCTTTATTACTCCATCCCGAGAGCATTGTAAGTCCAGGATAATCACTTACAGTCCATAGTCTTCCCGCACGCAGATTGAACATTTCATTTCTTAAGGAATCATATGTATCTAACCCTGCCTCCCATAACTTCTTGAGCTCATCTATTAACGATCTCAAATATACGTCGATGTCGTTACCTGTGAACATACAACAAGTCTAAATGTACCATAACTAGACATATGCAGATACAGATAAATAACTGAGCTTAACATATAAACAGCAAGGAGCTAATGCAGATGCAATCATACACAATAACTAAGAGGGATCATACTAAACAGAATAATATTTTCACTTTGTGTCGAGCATTAGATGACAGTAATTAGCAAAAAAAGAATGATAATGAGAACATCACATATGGTGTTTCAGTTAACAACAGTAGCAATAATGCAATGGTGACAATAATTGGCATAAGCGTATCTGATATCTGATTAGTTAACCATCCCCATAGTGAATGAAAAGGAAAGCGTTACCAAGCAAACAACGCAAGTCAGGCTATACTCCAGCTTCACAGAATCCAAAACCATCAATGTCATTAAAGGGTGATCTGACTCAAAATCACAAGAGAATTGATCGACAAACTCGACTGAAACTCCATTAGATCCATTGAAATTTATATAAAAGGCACCCAACTCTATTAGCCAAGGAGATTTAAGGAGCTCAATGTGCTCAGCCCTCAACTTGGACCTGAAGTTTCTGACATTTACAGAGGAATGTACCTACAAAATCCAGTAGAACCTCAATAAACCGGGATGCACAGAAGAGCATTTTAAATATCTTCACATAAGAAGAAGAGATGGTTTACCTTGTCATATTTCTTAAGACTTTCTGTATTGCAATTGCGTCCATAATAACATATTCAATCAACATTCAACCTTGTTGAATCATTAGTGAAACAATGACGAATACGCAACACAATCAACTTGCCAGTGTTAAGCACACACATTCAAAAAATGGCAGTGAATTACTTGGCTGCTGCTAAACCAAACCTTACTACTGCTTGTACTCTGGAGGTCCCTCCCCTTGCTGTCCATCAGCAGCTGGAACTCTACTTTTCTGCAACTCAGAAAGTAGATAAACTCAGCTACAGTTATCTAACATACAAACCACAACAGTGAATAAATTTAATCGACACGAACTCAATAAAAAGGAAATGAGCAAATAGAGAGAGAGAGAGAGATTTTTTTACCTTTCCGGATGTTGGCTGTGGGGATTTAAGTCAAGCGAGCAAACAAAGCGAACATATTAGAACAAATTTGAGAAGAGTAGAAATTGAGTAGCATAACCAGCAGAGTTCAGATTAAGGGGTTCAGTGATATTACCTTCTTCATGTTCTTTCCTTCATCTTCATCATCGTCTTCCTCGTCGTCATCTCCATCCTCATCTTCCTCGTCATCATCCATATCCATATCA
The DNA here is from genome assembly GCF_003573695.1 of Papaver somniferum. NCBI lineage: Eukaryota > Viridiplantae > Streptophyta > Magnoliopsida > Ranunculales > Papaveraceae > Papaver > Papaver somniferum. Next base: position 18,838,781 of record NW_020622934.1, on the reverse strand, counting down.
AATTCTTCACTCGGGACAGCTTCTCCAGTGAACCACGACACAACATGTGGGATGATCTTGTCACGGATGGTGGAGCTTAAAAAAGAGAAGCATAAATTTCAAACATATTCAGCAACCACAACAATTTGGATAAGACTCCAACGAAATCTGTAACTGTAAAGTAACATGAATCATAAGGTTCGTATTATTAAACCAACCAATCCGCCAAATTTAGCATTAACTTGGCATCTGTAATCTTGCCCTTTATTAAAACGCTCACTAATTAAGGAAAGTGGTCAAGTAACGACTTAAAAGAAAAACAAGAAGCATCATCAGGACTTGTCCACGTATTAACAAGCTACTACCAACATGGGCACCCTTTTACTTTATTTAATTAATTAACCACAGTGAAATACTAAACAAAAGTAACTCCACAAATGTTTGTACAGGCGAAGGGACTCACTCATATATACAAAACAAAATGACTAGGTGTATAAGAAATGTTTGGTCATGTGCAAAGCAATTGACACATCACATAGTACAATACACATAGTGATTGAAATGTATATTTTCACACTCATGCTAAGCAAGCAGTTCTGGACTAAGTTGGTTAAGTCCAATAGCTTCAATGTAAAATAAGCATTTAACTACACTCATTTTACTCTTTCAACTGTCGAAGCACATCCAAGCAAAGGGACCTATTGTAGTTTCAGAAGGTCAAGATTCAGTCAGCAATGAAGGAAAGAAAACAAGAAGATTACAAACACCTGACATGTGCTAGGTGAGCCCCCAAACCTTGATCCTCCTCATTTTATCAGTAAATTCAGCATTAAACATAAAACTATCCTTCTGAGAGATTGTTTTCGTGTTAGGTACCTTCGCAAGGATCTTGTATTTTGAACATGAAAGGGAATGAAGCAGCCTTACAACATCATCATCCGACAAATTCAGTTGTGACAAGATTTATGAGTAAGTTAGCTTATCTGACGAATTGAACAACAACAACAGAGAAGCCTGAAACATGAAAAAAAAAAACACTTAGCCTTTTAATTCATAATTTAACCAGCCGCATCTGGTGCATCTTAAAATCAAAGTTACCTGATAAGTGGTCACAACAAGTTCAATAGGTCTCTTCAATCACTGATCTAACCATCATCAATTGTTCTCTGATTTCTTTGTTCTTCTACATTCTTCAGAACCCAAACGCAATCACTAACCCTAACTTGTAACAACATCAAATCTTCTTCGAACCACAACTATTATCTCGTCCTCTTTATCTATCATTCAAACTCAAGAACACTGGTGTAAGTTTATAACCAAAGACCTATTTTGGGATGAACCCTAATTCCCAATTGATTCATCATAGAAACTGAAATTAAACCATATACATCATCCAAACTTCAATTGGGAGCAAACCCATCACTAATTGATCAATCTATAAATCAATTTCAGACAAAAACAGAATTAGTTAAAGAAACCCTAAATTCAACTTACCTTTCTGTTGAGTTTGAATCAACACACGGATTGACACCATAACCATCAATTGTCCCTGATTCCATTCCATTTCTCTAAATCTCAGACTCATGATCTTTATCTCCAACATCGATTCTCATTGAAACCTTAATCTTATCTGTAAAAACATCACCTTTTTCTTAGAACTCTCTCCCTCAACACAGTTATGTGTTCAATCAACTATGGCTCCATCAACATCAGTATTAATTTTCTATGAATCCCTCTCTTAGAATTAAGCTTAAATCTCTTGAAATTGAAACTGACAGAAAAGAGGAATAGAGGAACAGCAGAGAAAGGAGAAAAAATGGCGGTGAATAAGACTAGATCTGTTTCAGCAGAAAAGGCTGAGAAAAAAGAAAAAAAAAATCGATTGCTGAGAGACCGTAGCCATTACACTGCCGGAAAATCATTTTGCATTGTCGGAAAAACGAAACCGACAAAAAAAAAATCTGCTCCTTTGACTAATCCCAGTATCTCCTACGGTTGGTCAAGAACCCTCGCAACTAATCGTAGGAAATTGACGCCCCTAAAAAAACCCTCACTAATAGGACCTGTTTTTGTAGTGTACGAGTTCTAATCAAATACAAGGAATAACTTGGATGGTACCAAAGATCAATATCCAAGGATCAATCAATATCAATCAATATCAATCAACAACCAAAGGTCGGATTTCTAATTGATTGATTCAAACGCACAACCTGTATTATTTCAATTACATAAACAAATATAATGTGGAAATACAAATAACACAGACACCAGAAATTTTGTTAACGAGGAAACCACAAATGCAGAAAAACGCTGGGACCTAGTCCAGATTGAACACACACTGTATTAAGCCGCTACAGACACTAGCCTACTCCAAGATAACTTAGGACTGAACTGTAGTTGAACCCCAATCAGTCTCCCACTGATCCAAGGTACAGTTGTACTCCCTACGCCTCTGATCCCAGCAGGATAATGCGCACTTTATTCCCTTAGCTGATCTCACCCACAGCTAAGAGTTGCTACGACCCAAAGTCGAAAACTTGGTAATAAACAAATCTGTCTCACACAGACAAGTCTATCAAAGCATCAATCTGTCTCCCACAGATAAACCCTAAAAGGTTTTGTTCCGTCTTTTGATAATAATCAAGGTGAACAGGAACCAATTGATAATCCGGTCTTATATTCCAGAAGAACATCCTAGAGTTATCAATCACCTCACAACAATCTTAATCGTATGGTAGCGAAACAAGATGTTGCGGAATCAAAAACAATGAGACGAAGAAGTTTGTGATTACTTTTTATATCTTGCCTATCGGAGATATCAATCTCAAGCCAATCAATCTGATTGTACTCGTACGATAGAAGATGCGAGATCAGATCACACAACTACGATAAAAGTAGTATCGGCCTGGCTTCACAATCCCAATGAAGTCTTTAAGTCGTTAATCTGGTTTTAGAAGAAGAAAATCAAAGTTTAAAGGAGAACCGACTCTAGTATGCAAACTAGTATTACACGTGAGATGTGGGGATTAGTTTTGCACAGATACTAGACTTCCCCTTATATAGTCTTTCAAATCAGGATTTGCAATTAAGTTACCTTGGTAACAAAGCAATCAATATCCACCGTTAGATGAAAACCTAATTTAGATTCAAGCTAATATTTCTCAACCGTTAGATCGAAAACTTAGCTTGTTACACACACTTGACAATGCACGCTTTTAGGTTTGTTAACCGTACCCAAACATATGTACTTGTTGGTTCAATAATAGTTAACCAAATGGTTAGCCATATGAGCATTTCATATCAACCATGTTCTTCTTCACCATAACTAGTTCAAATGATTTCAAACGAACTAGTTAGAGAGTTGTTCAATTGCAAGGAAATCTCATGTACTACACAAGACACAATTGAAGCAAAGATGATTTGATTCACTTGAGTCGGTTCATGAACTTTTATAGCCACGGTTTGTAAACTGCATTCCTTAGTCTTTTTAAGTTTAAGTTCAGAGATCATCTTTAGATATATAACCTTATCAAGTTAGCAGACTAGGTTCGCGGACTTAAGTTACCGGGCAGAGTTTACAAACTCCAGCAGAAATTCTCGGGCATGAGAACTTCGCCGGTTCGCGGACTGGGTTCACGGACTTAGTTTCACGCAAATAGTTTGTCAACTCCAGCAGAAATTCTCGGGTTTGAGAACTTCGGTAGTTTGCAGACTGAGTTCACGGACTTGGCTCACGCCATTCTTCCGGTTCTCTTGATCAACAAAGTTCGCAAACTTTGGTTCAAGGAATAGGATTTATACATAAATGTGTTTCCATAACAATGCTTATGTACACCATTGGTTATGTAATCTAAACTCTTATTTCAATCATTGAAATATTCTTAGAGGACGTTATATAGTTGTTACACCATTTATCGTCAAAGCAATTTTCAAGATGATTGAAACATATCATGACTTTCGTCACATGGTAAAGATAAATTTGGTTAAAGTAAAAAGCTTACCAACTCATATTTCGAGATATAGATAGGCGAGGTATACTCAGCTCGAAATACCAAATATGTATAATCAAAGTCTATATATATAGCATACGACTTCATGTCTCAAAGAGTAAGAGATAGAGTAGATAGACTTTTGAGTGATAGATAAGTTCAAGTCTTCACATACCTTTTTGTCGAGAAGTTTCACCGGTTCCTTGAGTAGTTCTTCTACTTGTACGATGAATCTCCATGAAGTCCTTGAGCTCAAATACACTTTCTATCCTAGTCCGAGACTTAGCTATAATAGACTAAAAATCAACACTTATAGTTTTGATCACTAACATTGACAAACATGCTTGAGATAGCAACGCATGCGAGTTCGACCGAGCAACGCTCTAACAATCTCCCCCTTTGTCAATTTTAGTGACAAAACTATCAATACATATGGAATACAAAAAAGATAAAGAAACTTTAGTGGCTCCTATTCCACATGTCTAATCTTCAACATTCCTCGAAATCTTCGTCACTTCCAAGTACTCCAATGATCCCAAAGGTTGTAAGTTTAGCATCACCATTGTTGAAGATCCGTAGCTATAACAATAAGAAAACATAGTTCTCGATCATTGTTATACAGTGTCATAATATTATTACACATCGTCAAAGTTCAATTGTATCATAACTTCAACAATAATACTATGGTGATATGTATCACTCCCCCTTAGTCAATACTCCATCTCACATGGAAACCAACCCCCCTTACACAATGATCCGAAAATCATATGTATTTGTAGTGTGAATACATATTAATTCTCCTCCTTTTTGTCAATAAAATTGGCAAAGGTACAAGAGCGGGATCATAATGAAATTTCCGAGAGAGACATTTCATGACAAAAGGAAAAAAATACATACCAACTAATTTAGATGCAATCATAAAACCGAAGCTAAATGCATTCATCAAGGAGTTTAAAGATACAAGCTGACCCCTCTAAATTCCACAGCCGCACACCCCTCAAGATATGACCATTAAGCACAAGTTCAAAAGAACTCTCCCCCATTAGATGTCATTCCCGAAGGAACAACAAGAGCGACCTTAATTTCGAAAGAAAAGAAGGATTTTTATTGGACACAATAAACCATGAGAATGATTTCCTATATCCAAAAACTCAATCAAATTAATCACAAGTAACCCATGATTAATTTAATCGGAATACGCAATCAAATTAAACAAAAAAAGTGATCAATTCAATTGATTATGCTCAACATAAGAGAACTTATGGAGACACGAAAATATTCAACTAGATTAATTACAAGAGAACCCATAATTAATCTAATTAGAATACACAACCAAACTAATCACAAAAGTAATCAGTTTAATTGTCATTTGTTTTGCTCGACATAAGAAAACTTACGGAGCAATAACTAAATAACCAAACAAGATGATTAATTTAGTTCAATATGCTCGACATAACATATCTCACGGAACACCAACTAAGCTAAAAAAACAACTTGGTTGTATAGTGCTTAACATAAGATACATTATGGAGCCTCACAGTAATACATAAAATATGGATCAGGGATGATCAATACTGCGGAATACACAAGGATTCATTCTATTTTCCACCACTATTTGCATAACGATATTAATAGACATAATCCTTGAAAACAAAAGATTTTAACCTATCTTCCATCAAATATTTGACAATATAGGCTTAACTTTTGTATTTGTCAAAAGTCCATTCATTCTTTTATCAATACGTGAATACCTATCATGAACGACTTTACTTTTGACAAAGTATGGGACGAACATAGTTCACGGTCGTAAACCCCAAAATCCCATAACAATTTGCAATATAACAAATCATAAAGATTAATACTGCAAACTCATCATCTTCCAAATAGTTTTTAGAATTTAAACCAATAAACCTAAAAAGGATAAGAAGATGAACAAATAATAGCTATGTGTAGTCACAATCATTGCTATTCAAATCACTACTTATTCTTCCAACCAAATCAAAAAGAAGACATACTAGGCAACATAAACAAAACTCAGTTTTCCTTGATGATTTCATACCTCTAGAATGGTCCATCGAAGTAGGAATCACTGATATCCTTGATCTTGTTGACCATAGAGACCCCATGTTCATGAGTGAGAACATTAGTTTTTCAATCAATAATGCGAGCAAAATGTCGAACCTTAGCGCAGTCAAGAATAACTTTCTTTTGATTCCTAATCAAGATGTTCTGAGTACCAAGGATTTCTTCTTGTCCATCAATAAGCTGGTTTATCTGCAGTTGAAGGTTAGCAAGTTCGTTCTTTACTTCATTCTGAACGAGAATTAAATCCTTGATAGATTCTCCAATCCAAGAGTTATACTCTTTCCTTTCAAGCATCTTCTTCATAATAAACTCTTGAGCTGGATCACTTCCTTTGAAATCATCCTCTACAGTAGGGTTAACTTCTTCTTTGGGAACAGTTTCCATCGAGTTCCTTTTTGAAGATTAATGAACGTATATATGAGATATATATATGTTCAAGTGTACACCCTAGATAGAAACCCTAGAGTTCTTTGAGGAGATATGGACGTTCGTGGACTAAGCCATACGCCAAAAAATGGACCCAACCAGGAAAACTGCATACTGTGTCGCTTTCAAAATTTCTGTAGCCTTAAAAAGAAAGGTCACAGTGATGAAAGAAAGAAATACTAAAAACTCACATCGTAAGATATCAAACATACAAAGTGATGAAAATCAGCTAATCACTTGAGAATCTCTCAAACATCATCCTTGTATCTCTCAAGTTAGATACAAGAATGGAACTTTGTGCTACTAGGTAGCATAGGGAGACATAGTCTCACCATGGGTTTTGAGAGAGTAATTATGATTTCCACCAGGATATCTGACCTCATCATTTCTTGTTTCCCTTGGCAGTTTCCAAATATAGGAAAAATTTTCACAGCCCTTCCCGAAGGTTCAAGAAAAGAGTCTTTCTGATTACTGAGTCTAGGACCTCTAGAGATCGGTTCTAGAGGATTTTCCGAAATGGGTCTCCATACTCTAGACTTAGATTTACCAGAGTTATTCTTATAAGAACAGGACATGCTTTCATTAGCATCACAAGAATTTATACCACTAGAATGCACCAAAGTCCTATAATGATTCTTAGGAAAGAGATCATTTTTATAAGATGCATGGTTTCCTGTGAGCATGAGGTTCACTGCAGTACTCGACTGACTATTTACTCCATTGACAGTGGAAATAAGCAAATTATGAAATTTAAAAATTTGTTTCTTCCTGGAAAAACAACGGATAACATAGTGATTTCCTTTTCCACAGAAAGTACAGGTTCGTGGAGAGGACGCAACAGACGACATCTGTTTTAACTTTACAGCCCTGTGAGAAGATTGTAAGTTGTATAAACTTTTCTCGACACAATCTTCTTCTGGAGGATATTTCTTTATGTACGGTATGTCAAGAGGGACAAAAGAATTTTTCCTTAAGACAGAGTTTTCCTTTTCCAAGGTCATACACTGTTCATGGGCTAGTGAAAATGATGCTTCTAGATTCTCTTTTTCAACACGAAAACTGTCAAGATCAGAAGAATGCGTCTTGATCAAACGTTTTTCTCTAATTGAGCCTTCTTTGACAATATTTTCAAGTTCACAAATATTTTCACGCTGTAGAATATTTTCTTTAAAAAGTTTCTCAATATGTTCAGAGAAGGACTCAATGATGTTATAGAGTACACGTTCTCGATCAATATACTTTCCAAATTCATCGATGAGCTGATCATGATTCTGAAGATCAACAAACTCAGTAGAATTTTTTGAGATTCTGGTGAGCTCCATTTCAGCTTTTGACATTGTGTCCAATGTCTCATTGGAGGAAGAGTGGTCAACACAAGATGAGACATTCTTCCTACCACGGGATTCAGAAGAATCATCTAAGAGCAATCCTTTGAGGTATTCCCGAGACAATTAGCATAGTTGAAAGATTTATGAGGCATCTTGGTATGCGTAAGAGATTCTGTCCTCAGACTCGAATTAACACAAACACAGACTTGTAAGGTCTTGAACGTGTTTGCCTGCTCTGATACCAATTGAAAAAGTGTGGGTCTAACAACACCACCCAATATTTCGCGTAGAAATATGTATGGACAAACTCGAATATACTTTTAAGAGAATAAACAAGACTCAATCAATTAAAAGTATATCAACGAGTTTGTATCTCTTTTCTTGATTTGATTTACTCAAGCAAGAACTGCTATATCTAATCAAATACAAGGAATAACTTGGATGGTACCAAAGACCAATATCCAGGGATCAATCAATATCAATCAACAACCAAATGTCGGATTTCCAATTGATTGATTCAAACGCACAACCTATATTATTTCAATTATATAAACAAATATAATGCGGAAATATAAATAACACAGACACACCAGAAATTTTGTTAACGAGGAAACCGCAAATGCAAAAAAACGCTAGGACCTAGTCCAGATTGAACACACACTGTATTAAGCCGCTACAGACACTAGCCTACTCCAAGATAACTTAGGACTGGACTGTAGTTGAACCCCAATCAGTCTCCCACTGATCCAAGGTACAGTTGTACTCCCTACGCCTCTGATCGCAGCAGGATAATGCGCACTTTATTCCCTTAGCTGATCTCACCCACAACTAAGAGTTTCTACGACCCAAAGTCGAAAACTTGATAATAAACAAATCTATCTCACACAGACAAGTCTATCAAAGGATCAATATGTCTCCCACAGATAAACCCTAAAAGGTTAACAAGAACCAATTGATAATCCGGTCTTATATTCCCGAAGAACATCCTAGAGTTATCAATCACCTCACAACAATCTTAATCGTATGGTAGCGAAACAAGATGTTGCGGAATCACAAACAATGAGACGAAGATGTTTGTTATTACTTTTTATATCTTGCCTATCATAGATATCAATCTCAAGCCAATCAATCTGATTATACTCGTACGATAAAAGATGCAAGATCAGATCACACAACTACGATAAAAGTAGTATCGGTCTGGCTTCACAATCCCAATGAAGTCTTTAAGTCGTTAACCTGGTTTTAGAAGAAGAAAACCAAAGTTTAAAGGAGAACCAACTCTAGTATGCAAACTAGTATCACACATGAGGTGTGAGGATTAGTTTTGCACAGATACTAGAGTTCCCCTTATATAGTCTTTCAAATCAGGGTTTGCAATTAAGTTACCTTGGTAACAAAGCAATCAATATCCACTGTTAGATGAAATCTCGATTTAGATTCAAGCTAATATTTCTCAACCGTTAGATCGAAAACTTAGCTTGTTACACACATTTGACAATGCACGCTTCTAGGTTTGTTAACCGTACCCAAACGTATGCACTTGTTGGTTCAACAATAGTTAACCAAATGGTTAGCCATATGAGCATTTCATATCAACCATGTTCTTCTTCACCATAACTAGTTGAAATAATTTCAAATGAACTAGTTAGAGAGTTGTTCAATTGCAAGGAAATCTCATGTACTACACAAGACAAAATTGAAGCAAAGATGATTTGATTCACTTGAATTAGTTCATGAACTTTTATAGCCACGGTTTGCAAACTGCATTCCTTAGTCTTTTTAATTTTAAGTTCAGAGATTATCTTCAGATATATAACCTTCTCAAGTTCGCAGACTAAGTTCGCGGACTTAAGTTACCGGGCAGAGTTTACAAACTCCAGCTGAAATTCTCGGGTATGAGAACTTCGCCGGTTCGCGGACTGGGTTCGTGGACTGAGTTCGCGGACTTAGTTTCATGCAAATAGTTTTTCAACTACATCAAAAATTCTCGGGTTTGAGAACTTCGGCAGTTTACGGACTGAGTTCGCGGACTTGGCTCACGCAATTCTTCCAGTTCTCTTGATCAACAAAGTTCGCAAACTTTGGTTCAAGAAATAGGACTTATACATAAATGTGTTTAAACAACAATGCTTATGTCCACCATTAGTTATGTAATCAAAACACTCATTTCAATCATTGAAACATTCTTAGAGGACGTTATATAGTTGTTACACCATTTCTCGTCAAAGCAATTTTCAAGATGATTGAAACATATCATGACTTTAGTCACATGGTAAAAATAAACTTGGTTAAAGCGAAAAGCTTACCAACTCATATTTCGAGATATAAATAGGCGAGGTATACTCGGCTCGAAATACCAAATGTGTATAATCAAAGTCTATATATATAGCATACGACTTCTTGTCTCAAAGAGTAGGAGATACAGTAGATAGACTTTTGAGTGATAGATAAGTTCAAGTCTTCACATACCTTTTTGTCGAGAAGTTCCACCGGTTCCTTGAGTAGTTCTTCTACTTGTATGATGAATCGCCATGAAGTCTTTGAGCTCAACTACACTTTCTATCCTAGTCCGAGATTTAGCTATAATATACTAGAAATCAAGACTTATAGTTTTAATCACTAACACTGAAAAAAAATGCTTGGGATAGCAACGCATGCGAGTTCGACCGAGCAATGCTCTAACAGAGCTGGAAATCGACACAGATTCGTTTCCCTCAATATCCATATCAAATAGCTCTTGGATACATTACATATACGAGATATGTTGTTAGAGCATTGCTCGTGTTGCTATCTCAAGCTTGTTGTCAAATTTAGTTCTCAAAAATATATCTTGATTTCTAATATACAATTAATTAAGTCTTGGATTATGATAGAAGTGTAATTGAGAAACGGAATTACACTTAAAATGGGTTCTATCCTAATCCTAAGTCTTGGATTAGGATAGAAGTGTAATTGAGAAGTGTTATCTTGATTTCTAATCTACAATTAAATGGGTTCTATCGTTTGAAGGTGAAGATCAACCGAAGCTTTTGGAGAACTTCTTCAACAAAAGGTAAGTGAAGACTGAACCACCTATTTCTCAAATTATATTCACCTTTTTATCTATGAGATATAGTCGTATAACTAATTAGACTATTGTAAGCATATCAAGAATTTTGTAATCATATCAAGAATTTTGAGTCAAGTTTATCTTGTAACTAGCTCTCGAAATATATGACTAAGCTTAATGAACAGTTCATACTTGATGAATTTCAGTTTAACATAATTTGTTGTTCGCAATCAAATTCATGATTTAAGAATTATCATTCGAAAATAACACGGAATAGTGATATGTGTCATTGATGTTATTCAGGAATGTTTCGAATCCATTTATGGAGAAATATAGAACTATTGTAAATTCGGATACGAGACAATATATATATATCAGTCTTACAAACTGAGAAAACTGTTATAAGTCTGAAGCCGTAATACACACACTCAATACACGTAGCATAGTATCTATATATTGACAAACATATTTTGGGTACGCATATCCGTATGCACACCTTAAAAAATTTGTGAACTCGTAAAACTGGATCAGTACGCAAACCAAGACACGTACTAGAAAAGAATTGCTGGTCCCGAAACCGGTTTGGTGTCCATAGGGGTACACGTACCAGAAACATTTTGTGAACTCCGAAACTGGTTATTGTCTTAAGGTATCCATACTAGTACATGTACCGAAAAAGTTCTGTGAACTACGGAACTTGGTCATGTTATAAAGTATACATACCGGTACACGTACTTTGACTTAACTGTTGACAAACCGGTTATTTATTTGTACCTTGTACATTACCATGTCGATTAAATTCATATACATTTAAATTATTTATATGAGATAATTAATATTTGAATAATCTCTACAAACACCATAGACATATTTGATCACATAATTGTGACTCGAGCTAAGTCTTAAGTGTTTTATGAAAATGCTCAAACTTATAGTTTAGTTGGCTAGTTTCGACTAACCATTCATGAGCGTGGTATTTGTACACGGTTTAGTTACGGTTCATTCTAACCAGAGTGTATATCTTGTTATGTAAATTATATTCAAAGATTCATCTAACGGTGGATATTGTTTGCTTGGTTCCAAAGCTATCTTAGCTTAAACCTAAAGCAACCTATGATTTGAATGTCTACAAAAGGGAAACCTCAAGCAACTGGGATCTTTGAATCCTGACACTACTTTTATTGGTGTGTCATAATTGAAAAACTAGAGTTTTCCTTTTCCTAAAACCCTTTTAGGGTTTAGCGACTACAAATACTTTATAGGGATTCGTGAAGCTAGGCCCATCTATTATTTATCTGATATCTCGAGTATCCCGATCTTGTTCGATTGTTGAGATGCTCACTTGAGATAGATAGTAAATCATCAAATTTCTCTTCGTCTCAGACTTGATTGATTCCAAGAGTTTAATACTTAAGAGGTGAATGATAATTTAGGTTGCACTTCGGGTTGCATAAGTCCAGATTTTCAGGCTATCTAGATTTTGTCTATTGCTATCGATTTCCAATTACCTTGATCTATGATAAAAGAAAGGAAATCACACATATATGCTTATCTGTGGGAGCAAATTGGTTTAAAGTATTCAATTGAGTTGAAGCAACTCTTAGGCTATAAAGGACGTCAACTAAGGGAATCAATTGCGCGGAGTCCTGCTGGGATTCAAGGGGCGTAAGGATCGCGACTGTAACTGAATTGCTGTGAGGGTTTAATTCGGTCTCAACTACATTCCAGTTCGAAGTTAATTGGTATAAGGCTAGTGTGTGTAGCGGCTTAATACAATTTGTTGTTCAATCTGGATTAGGTCCCGGAGTTTTTCTGCATTTGCAGTTTCCTCGTGAACAAAATTTCTGGTGTTTGTTTTATTTCTTTTCCGCATTATATTGTTTATCTTTATAATTGAAATATCACAGGTTGTGCGTTAATCAATCAAAGTAGATACATCCATCCTAGTTTTTTGGATACGACTTGATTGATTACTTAGGAAATTGATCTTTGGAATCACCCAAGTATTCTCACACGTAAATCAGGCTTACAGACTAGTCTCTGTAAACTTTCTGATTATGATAGAAAGAGATATAGCCCTGGATATTATTTTTGATTGAGATTCATTAAGTTGAACTCTCGGAATTATATTTCAGTTTGTCTATACAGGTTTCCTAAGGAAAAGTTGGTGGCGTATTTTGGTACCCCCGCGTTTCCAATTGGTATCAGAGCAGGCAAGCATGTTTAAGACCTAATAAGTCCGTGTTTGAAGCAGTCTGACTATATGGATAAGAGTGCAATATCAATAAACGTACCACCAGATCCATGGGATTCATAATTTTCTTCCATGAATGATTTAATTAAATCTGTAGAAGAAATTATTTCTCAACCTCCTTCAGGTTTAAAATCCCTTAAAGTGTTTTCAGGGTTTGAAAAGCAACTTGAGAATCTCTCTTTCCCTCTCTCGATGTTGAGATATTTCTCTAGAAAGAACAATATTCTCTTGATAGTATAAATCAAGTTATCACCAATAATACTCATGTTGAGGTTGACATTGATCTGTTAATAAGTGAGTGCAATGCTCCCTTTCTCTGTAACACAAAGAGTTGTAAACTGGATGTGATACAAAGGGAGTGTAAGCCTCGTCCAACTGATTTTTCCCTCATAAAACATGACTTAATTCATTGGTGAAATCCTGATACATCTTGTCAAAATAACTATGTTGTTTTCTTTAGTGAAAACATTAAGATGTATCTTTACAGCAAAAGATTTGCCTTACGTAGTGCTAAACACTATCTTCAGACACTGTTATTACAGAGTTTCAAAACAAGACATCAAGGACACAAATCTATGTTGAATATTTTTTCAAAGTCTTGTGAAGAACTTGTAAAAACAAACTCATGGTTGTTTCTCAACTGAACTGGGAGAAAAAGAAGTTGGAAAGAGGTTCTCTCTTGGAGTCGTGTTGTGCAAGTTGTCATGTATCTGATTGAGACACTCGTGTTCTTAGATCCTATGCTAACAATTGTTCTAGATATTTTGTTGTGTTGTGCATCGCTCCGTAAAATTATCTATATGCTATTCTCCATAAGTAGTAATTGATGAAACCTCATATCGAGGAAGTCAATATTTTTTTGTGCTCTGAATATCCAGTGGATTAATTTGTTGATCTAAAAAATATGCTTAACAGGGTAATAAATAGCTAAAAAAATTAAGCTCTTGACTGCACATATGCGGTTCATGTACTTTGAACTCGCACCAGAACTAGAACAGATTGGAATCTAGTTCCTGAACTAGTCTGACCGGTTCGGGTATTGATCGGCCTATTCTTTATATAAAAACAGAGTTTTTTCGAGCGACGTGGTTAATCGGAGCTTCTGGTTGATTCTGGCCCCACCATTCTAAATTTCAGCCAATTGAATTTCAAGAGAATCTTTTGGACCCACGAAATATCATTTGGCCAATCACATTATAGAAAATAATTACCTAAAAATTACTAAATATTATATAATCTTATAAAATTATGAAACAAAAAAATATATCTTTATGTAATTATTTTAATCATAAAATTAATTTTAGAATTAAAATATATATATATATATATATATATATATATATATATATATATTTGGGAAAGATCACATCAAGATATGCAGTATCCATCATCATTTCATCATAAAATTAAAAAAAAAATTAATATTGTTCAATGTCCAATTACACTTCTTATAAAAAAAAATCATCTAATTACTACTCCAAACTATCGATAATTAAAACCCTTAATTTCAGATTACAATTAAACTTCCAAATGAGATTAAATTATCGAATTATTGGTCAAAATTTAAAAGCAAATCTGTGGATGGACACAAATCAAACTTCTACTAATTAAATTACTTCGGATCAAATTTGAATCAATGATAAAAATTGAAAATCAAAATTATAGTTATGGATACTTACCTGTAGATCAAAGTATGCTTCTTCTTCTTCCACAACAATAAATAACTAATCCTGTCAAATAATCGAAACAAAATTATCGATTAAAATTTTGATGAAAAATACATGATATGAAGCATAATTTTGAGAACGATATTAAGCAAAACAATATTAATGGAAAAGTGCTCATAACGAATTTCAATATTGTTTTTTTTTTGTTAATATTACTTATTTATTTCACAAAAAGTAAAAAATCTTAGACATCTTCCAGAAGATTCTACCAAATTTTTTATATACCAAAAGTGAGGCTTTGGAAACTCTAAAATTGGAGAGTTTTTCATATATTTTTAGTAAAATAAATCTAACTTTTATAATTCTATTTTAAGACATTCCAGGATATGCATAATATTTTATTGGACAAAAATAATGCAACAAATAAATGTTCGGCATTCTAAATATAGAATGATTAAGCTAAATATACAAAAATACTGCAACAAATATTGCAAGAAATAATTTATTTCCATTTTTATGGGAATTTCGGTTTTGGGTGACTCTCTATATAAAGCCTTCGAGCAAGGGATTTTTTCTTTACGTTTTTTTTTTTCCTTTTTCTATTCTTGCGATTTAATGTTTTTTGTCTGATCTATTTGGTGTTTTTTGTTATGCAGTACCGTGTAACAAATCGGCTCTAATGCGATCTTGAGCATTAACTTGAGGTGAAACATGATAATATTAGTCCTTTTGAAGCTTAATGGTATCGATTTTGAACATACAAATACACTTCTTCTTTTTTTGTCTTAACTGTGATATGCTATGATGCCCTATACAAGATGAGGTGAAAGAAATCATTTCGTTTTATTAGTGCATACCCATCGCTCTCTCGGCATAGGTTTTTCATAACGAGGTAGTATTTTCATTTTCTTTCATTTTTATTTTTTTTCCTATTAATTTTTTTTATAATATGGGATTGATTTGGTTATAACTTTGTGTAATACGCAGAGATTTAGTATGAAGAATTGATACACAATGCAGACCGAGACGGGTTTTGAGGAAAGAGGTAGTATTTTTACTTTCGGTTGTTTTTTTCTTCAATTCAATCTTTTGATAAAAAACAATCTTGAGATTCAAGGGTATTTGGTTTATAATGTAGTGTTTTACTTTTTGTTGATTTACGGCAGATTTGTGATTTTGAAAAACAAAAGTTAAGATTATCGGTGTCTATTTTACTCTTTGTGGGTGATGGATTCTTACTTATTTTTGATTTTTAGTAGAACCATGTGTTTAAATATTGAGGTTTGAGCGGAATTACAACAGCTAAAGAGAAAACTCTAACCAAATTGAGCATTTGTGATAACATTATTTATTTATAGGACTCATAAGTTCGGATGGATTTTTCTTCTTTGTTAGATCTTGATGAATGAGTAATTTTCTCAATCAAGACACCCTAAATTGTCCCCTCTTTGAAGTCCGGTGTTACAAAATATATTGATCTCGCTGGAAACTTGCTTTTCCAAATGAAATAAATCAATTAAACACCAAGTCTGCCATAGTTAAATGTAATTTTTGGTCCCAGCAAGTGAATGCAGAGTTGGCAAATTAAGGATGCAACGAAATAGACTTTAAGGTCCCAGCGAAGCCAAATCTCATAAATGTATACAACTACAAGGTTATGACAGTTAATAATGTAAAGAAGTGAAGTAACCGTCCAACACTACATTGACAATTCATCAACTCATCCATCTTTAAGCATTCACCTATGGATTAATAGTATTTGTATTTTTCATTTTTTTTAGAGATTAAAATGCAGTTAGATGATGTCTTTGTATTGAAATGCTTTAACACAGACTGGTGCCAGCCCTCTTGAATGAATCTCTTAGGTATTAAAGTTAGCAGAAGTTGTATCTGGACAATTACAGGGCTGCATGTAATTCATTGTTAACAAAGCTTACCTAATTTGGTGATAAGTGTTACTTATTATAATCCATTTTAATCCACTTAAGAATCTTAATTCGAACCGGATTACAACTTCTGCTTATAAATGATGAATTATAATCCATTTTTTTACGTTGTCGATGAATTATAAACCATGATGCAATGTGTGTATCCGGTTCAGAAAAACAAAACTCTTTCTAGAGAGAGACCTCTTTCTGGTAGTAGATAACTTCATTGTTTGTATATACATATATGGCTAGAGAGAAATGCATATATGGATCCAAATTTAAAAATATCTCTTACGTGGTATAAACTTAACTTAGATGTTGCCTCTTAAACTCGATTTTAATCAACCCACTCCGAGTATTCGGGTCATACTGTATCAATTCATAGATCTTTTATGGGATCAACATTCTATGTGACAAATGTTTCCAAGCGATTCATATAATCCGTTCTCTGGGATTCCTAGGTTGTCAAGCTGGTACCCTTCGAAGAGTTGAGTGGTGATGTTTACAACAAAATCTGAACTCCAGCGAAATGTTATTAGATGAGATCATAACATAACCTCCATGTGAACACCTGACTCAAGGCCTGTGATACGAGTATCCATCTAATCTACTTCTACCTGCAAAAGCTACATATATAACGAGAAATTGGTAAACGAGAGATCGGGAAAAATTAAAGATTATGAGAAAATTGGTTTTATTGTTCGTTATGATGTTCCAAATGAAAATGCAGAAAAGTTCACAATCTCTTATTTTCGCACTGATAGGCGGATTATTTGGAACAAATCAGAAGCTTCTAATGCACAAATACTAAAAGCAACAAATTGATTCAGATAAAAATAAATATTAAAAAACTCTTCACTTACCGAGCCAAGAACAAAAAAAAACAACATTCAGTTCAGACTCACACGAAAGTGAGACTTACCATATAATCTTGGGGGATGGAGACGGGGGCCATGCCCCGAAACTATGTCGAGTTTTTTCCTTTGCATCTCCAAATAGAACTACTAATACATGCAATTTGGTATGTGTGCACTTGGAAACCAGAACTCAAATTCCACATTAATGCATCTTCAAGGATACTAAAAGACTAGAGCATCTCCAATGACAATGTGGTGTAGATCCCTGTAACTCTTCTTTTAAAGATGTGAATCATAATTTCCTAAATTTAAGGAGACGAGAAAAATTCTTCTTCAACCATAGAACTTCTCAGCTTATTTAGTTGTGCAGGTGTATAAAAATTTATTGGTTGAGAATATTTGGGACCACTAATTATATAACTAAGTATGTGACCCTAACCTTAGATATTGATGACTTGGATGTCTACACATTCTCTAATATGACCTTTAAAATTAGAAGATCACTTGGAGCATCTCCAAGAACTGGTGTTAAAAATCCTACGTAGAATTTTATTAAGACCCCTACTTAGGATGATTTACACATATAGTAAATATAGGATCCCACGACTAATAAATCATCTCCAATGGTATAGAGGTTTGACCCTTAGAAACCCTTATGTGATGAGATCTTAACCGTTCAATTGTATATTATTTAATTACTAAAACTAATAAAATATGACATGGAAGTCATTCCGGAGATCAAGATAAGGATTTCTTCAAAACCTTCAAAATTAGTATTTCATCCCTCCTGTTTTGTAGGACCTACTACTGTTAGAGATGCATTGAGTTAAAATGAAGGTCTAAATCCTATATGTCACTAAAAAATAAATCTTCCACCTTCTACTAGAGATGTTCTTAAAGGTGGAGACTTTATCCTCACATTCACTTGATTATTTGTCTGACACATCACAATGCACTCTCTAACACGACACAACACATCACAATAAGCCTTGATTTCTTACACATTACAACACGGCAAACAACATTCTAAACAAATGATTTTGTGGTCCGAGACGGGCTGGACTGACATGTTTTACACCTTTATATTATGGATTGGTTGGTAAATGGCTCTTACGGATATTTCCATTGGCTTC
Organism: Papaver somniferum; assembly: GCF_003573695.1. Classification (NCBI taxonomy): domain Eukaryota; kingdom Viridiplantae; phylum Streptophyta; class Magnoliopsida; order Ranunculales; family Papaveraceae; genus Papaver; species Papaver somniferum. The sequence continues at coordinate 18,820,086 of NW_020622934.1, read as the reverse complement.
ATTATTTATATGTGTTCAAGGTGGTCTATAATAACAAGTAAAATATGAAAAATGAGGAATTTAACCAGTAAAATATATCTTACTAGATTTCCACTTACCTTAATAAAATACCAACAAAATCATCCTTCATAAACGAAATAGAGGAATTTATAAAAAGGTTAGCGGTCGGACGATATTTATTTAACGATATAATCTAATACGATCTCGATGGTGTTTTTATAAACGGAGTGAACGAGCACGATAATTCGATGGACCAAAAGAGGCAAGAGTGTATAATAAATAAAAGCATGATGTTAAGAAGATCAGTTTTCGAAAAAAATCCGGAGCGATATAACTTTTAATCAATCTTTGAATTTTAAATAGGTATTGTTGGCGTTTGGAAAATGTCTTGTTGGTTTTTTATCAGTTTACTAAAAAAAATTGTCAGTTTCTAAGGCGTCAAACTTCTTGAGTTTTCATTAGTTTAATTTATTTGTAATGAACTTAAATTTAAAACATGATCCAATATTTCTTTTACAAGAAAGACATCCGTGTATCGCACGGGTGAAAAACTAGTTCACATAAAAAGAGAAATTCTTTCTCTTGTTTTTTCCATCATCTTTTCTCGATAGTTCGAAAAACTCAGTGAGAAAAACCAAAGGGTTCGTAACCTTCAACATTTTCAAGCTAATCATCTTGAGTGTTTTTGGTACTGTTGAATTCGTGAGAATTTTTTATTCGACGGGTCATCATTAGTTTCTCATCTCTTCCCTGCTCCGGAGCTGCACCATTGACGACAGTTCACAAAATCGGTAAGTTTTTCATCCCGTTTTTGTGAGTTTTTTAATTGAAAATGTTTAGGAAGAGAACCCATCATGGAGAAAGTTCGAACACTAGTAATAATGATGAACCATACTTCGGTCCAAGTTTGTAAACCCTATTCACTAGCAAGGATGCTCGTAACCTATATAGAGAATAAATACTGTACCGGAACAATGGTAATAGAAATAATCTATGATGCCTCAAATCTTAGGGTTCGTGATCTACCTGAGTTTATGAACCTACGTAAATGGGTTCTAACTCACCGACCTATGGGAACTGCTGATATCGAAAGGACAGTGTAATTCTATGCTAACTTACATGAGGCTAATACTGAAAACTGCACTTTTAAAACTATAGTTAGTAATACAAATTTTGTGGTGAATCGAGGAGCAATTACTGAACTTCTAGCATTGTCACATATTGGTAATTTTCAAGTTCTTTAGCCGGAAAATTTGAGACCTACCCAAAATGAGATTGCTAATCTGTTAACTGGCAAGACTGCATCTTTGAAGAACGGGAAAATCAATATCAATGATACTGGACTGTTTTTAAAGGCATCTGGGAAGTTGGTTGTGGAAATTTGATGCCTAACACCATCGACAAGTTAGGGTGGACCAAGTCTGTTGCAGAAATGGATAACACAGTTCGGTTACATTGTTTTTTTTTTGTTTTTGAATTATGGATAGAGTTCGGCTACTAACTAGTTTTAGAATTTTTTGCGAACTAACCGAACACAATATATTGGTTTTAAATGAGGAGTTCGGTTAAAACTATTTTTTGCGAAGTCGGTTACAAAAAAATAAATTCGTGATAACCGAAATGTTCTTCGTGTTCTTGGTTTCAGAATGTTCGGTTACAAAACTAGTTTTTTTTAAAGTTATTCTTAACCGAACATGCCACTTTAACTTCTATTTAAACCATATTTTGATGATTTCTACTCAATTTACCCTATCAAAAAATGAATTAAAAACGATTGATGGGTTTTTCAATTGAACGAGGAACGTCAAGGAAAGAGAGAAGAAGAGAATATTTTTTTTTTCAAAACTAAAAGTTTCGATTCCCCTCCAAATTTTGTTTTTGATTTTGGTTAATAGATTCATTTAGATTAGATGTATATGATTAGATTTATATAGTTATTAGGTTAATTTTAATTTAAATTAAAATAAAGGATAAATGTGTATTTACCTAACTTTAGGACACCCCTTATAAGTATAGGGAGGTTGGCCTAATAAGACCATAGTCCCAAAAAAAACCATGGTCCCTAAGAAATCGTTCAAAGGAAAGGGAGGGATAAAAACTACTAGGCCCATATCACAACAACAGTTTCCACAATTCTGATAACACCGATGGGAGAGCAGAACCAACTTGCTTCTCTTTAAGTATCTTGGTCATTGATCCAGATCGCCTGTTACACCAATACTTGTGTTGCATGTCCTGTGTTAAGACGTTATACCAGGTACGGACGGCAATGACACCATACTTGTAGATAAAAGGTAAAGGTTTTTTCAAATTGCTGTACTGGTCTCTCTAGGAAGCGTATTGATATCAGACACCCATACTGGTATCTGTGCAGTCCAGCCAACAGTAATTAATATGTACTGCTTCACTTGAGTCATTTCCACTACTTGAACCCGCAAGGAAAAACCAAAAATACTCCAAAATGGAACACAGACACAGAAAGAATCACCAACCAACTAAAGTCTGGAAGTTTACAAAACAATTCGTAATTATGCCCCTACAACACCATGCTAATTACGCTATAAGTGTTTCGTTTTGATATTATGGCTGCCCTTGTCGTCTGCAGAGATACCATCCGCTGCCCCTCCAGTTTTTATAACCAAGCCTGGGGGAGATTTTCATCGGTAGTATATCGCAGTATCCCGGCATTATCCATTTGTAGGCTATAAAAATGAAACTTTTAATTTGTTTTAAGGGTTAGGTTTCTAAATATTTGGAAAATAGCTGCCCTAACTGTTGTTGTTCTTGAGAATTGTTCCATTTGCACTTGTAATCTCCTCCGGATCATAGTGAAACCCTCGTGGATGTTGTTCAATCCATTTTTCACGAGGAAAGGTATGTACCGAAATTGGGTTTAATTTCAAAAACCCAATGTTCATCTTTACAGTACTCTTATGAGAGCTTTTGCTCATAACTCCCAATATACATACTCCGTTCTATCGAAAGCTTGTTCTCATTGGCTTCTTCTTCGTCAAGTTCAAATGATTCATACCCATATTGAGAAATTTGGTTCTTCTTCTGATATTTTTGTACCCAACTCTCCAATTGATAAACTTGGAATTGTCCCTGTTAAGAATTTTGTATGATTGCATAAAGAGAGCTGGGTAGCGACCTGATGATGCTACTTTGATTAGTATTAGTATATTAGCTGCTTGTGCTGAATCTGGGTTGTGCAGTTTTAGTTAGGTTCTAATGGTAGATTTGGTTGGAGTACTAAATTTTTTTCAATGTATACGAGACTTTCAAGTGATCTAATCCTTGGAATCTTTACTTGTAGGTTTGATAAGATATCGTACATAATCAACTCATTTGACACATAAATTTTAAGGTAATTTCACCATAACCATGTCTCTTCACTGTTTTAAGTTTCATTTGTTGCAAATAGTAATCTAAATAACATATACCATAAAATGCTTTATTAGAACATATACACCTCTGTGATGAAAGTATCTATGGTCCTATGGATTCTTGGAAGTCAATTATTTTTCTAGGAAACTTGGAAATATGCCCCAAAATCCAGAGTCATCTTGGGGATATGCCCCGAAATTCCAGTTTTCGGTAATATGCCCCAATCCAGGCATATCCCCAAGATGACACTGGATTTTGAGGCATATTCCCAATTTTCCCATTTTTCTATCTAACCATTTGAATGAGACCCTGAATACTACTCGAATGAGACCTAAAAAACTGATTCTAGGAACCTTCTATATGGTTGGTTGATTTCTACGAGTATTTAACATTACTTTGAGTTTTCATCTTAGTTAAGTTTCAATGTACTAATTTTTAAATTTCTCTGTATTATATGAGATTTTTTGAAGACTTTTAAAAGTGTTTCTCCGTACTAACCTTTGATTTCTTCACTTGATAGGTTAAAGAATAATTTATCAACTCATTTGAAACAGAAATTTCACTGTAAGAGGTGATTTCAGCTTTTGGTTTTTAATGTTTGTTTTTGTTCTATAGCAAGTTATTTGGTTTAGTTCGGGAACTGGTGTTTTGCAAGCATATGCATTGCAGTGCTATAGTTTTCTTAGATGAATGCATGTTAAGATGTTGTTTCTCTGTAGGGAAACTTCTAAATTGTCACCATCTTTTTTTAATGTAGTGAAAAATGAGGTTGTCGATGCTTATTAAGGCCAGGAGTATGCTCACAATGTCAGCTGAAAATTATAAGTGGGTGGCACCTCCAAGAGACTTCTTGAAATCTAACTCAAGTGGTTCAGTGAAGAACCAGGTTGGTACTTCTGCCTATTTAATTAGGGACCATGATTCCGAGTGGGTAGTCGCTGAATTTAACCCAAATCCTAGCAAGACTAATAGCAGAGCAAGTGAAATGACTGGTATGGCAAATTCTCTTAGAAAGTTCATTGAGCTGAAAAACATTAATAGTCCGTTACGAAAGAAACTCGGGGATAAACAATGTGCTTCAATTGATAGAGTTAAGGGGGTTATAATTGAGAGTGACAACATAGCAGTTGTGGAAAGCATCAATGGCAATTTTAATTTTACATCAGACCTTGAAAACAAGGCGTTCAAATTAAGGGAGTTGGTCAAGAAAGTAAAGGAACTGTATGGCACCTGCATTGTTAGACAAATCAAGAGTGAGGTTAACGGAGTCGCACAAATATTGTCCCGAATGGCATTGAACAGAGACAGGACCACATTGGCCAAAATGGGGTTGGACAGGGACAAGACGTTTATCAACATAGGAGAACTTCAAAAGGATTTCCAACAACCTGTCGCGGAAAGAATGGAGTTGGATAAGGAGGGGTTTGAATATCCTCCCGGGACGAAAGCGAAGACAAAAGTGATGAAGTGGTGATACCATCAGCAACAATGGCGAAGAGCACTCATTTAATAGGAAGTAGTCTTTGAGTTTTATCAGCCATCAAAGGCTGTATCCAGTTTATCAATTCTTCTTCTTCTTCGTTTCAGAAGCCGGATTATGCTTCTGGATGCTAATTTGACTTATACAAATAGAACAATGGATGCTATTATTACAAATTTTTAGAAGAGAGATACTATGTTTTCCTCTTACTTTGTCATGATAAGAACTAGATAGTACTTATCTTGTTTCGATGATGACTGGAAAACAGAAAATGAAGAAAAATAAATAAATATTTATTTGGCTTTTTTTTGGGAGTCTTTTTTTGCCATGACACAGACGTGATGGTCTGAATCATGAGCGTTCTGCAGGTGTTGAAGCATTAAAACTTTGGAACATACTGTGGATATCTAAGAGAGAATTGGTAGCCCAAGGCTAGTTACCTGAATGTGTATAATCGGAAGTGTGCAAGTTATAGAGATGGAGGTTTCCCTGGGAATCCCAGAGACATATATATATATTGCGCCTGAATTAACTGCCACTAACTGAAATCCCCTTGATTCAATTGCTGACTTCGCGATATAACTAGGAAATGATAATAGGGAGATGTACATCAAGGACCGAGCACAGAATTGTTTGCACCCCATTTGGCAAGTAAATCTGCCACTGCATTTGTTGGAATCTTGCAACAATTGAAGAAACGTCAGATGTATCAAACAATAAATATAAAGAACAGTATCAAACAACTCTATCACGAACAAATTGATGAGGGCAGAATCACAGGTTCAACAAGCTGTTCTTAACACATTAGTTCGCGGGTATACTCTGAAGTAATGCTAAACCCCAACGTGCGAAGATGTGTCCAGGATAAGACTGCCCGATATAACTTGAGTTAGCACAACGCAAGTTACCCACTCTTGAACTCAGCAACAGGGATGGAAGCAAAACGCCGCACAAAATATAAGAAGAAGAAGAAAAGTAGACCTAGAGATAGTCGCTGCTTGTGTGTTTTTAAAACAGAATTTCGAGTCATATTTATAGGATGAGATACTGGCAAATCAAGTTAGGTTTTTTGTTTTCTTCAAAAACAAGTAAAACTCGTAAAAGGAATTTCCCACAAATAAAACTCTTAAAAAATAATTTTGGAATTAAATTCCTAAAGAAAAAATTCTCCAAAAATAAATCCGTAGGAAAGGGACTTGGTGCATGGTATACGCGTATATCGCATGGGTCAAAATATGTATTTTTGCCCACCCGCTCCACCCACGTTTTACAATTCATACATAAGTGTATGATTATATAGTGGAGCTCCTCTTTAGTTTTCCACAATGTGGGACTAAAGGTTCCACTTCATTCACCCAAAAATGAGTGAGTATCCTTAGACCCTTAGGTCATTAGATCAAACCATACCAAGACCATAAAATCTTTTTAATTAAAACTCATTTTCTCCAACAATCCCCCACATGAATGAAATGTCGGAAAACGAAAAAATCAGAGTAAGGAAAATACCATTTAGGCAAAGGTGTCCATGAGGTCTTGAACCTTGCTTAGTGAGAAGTTACCGGAACTACTAGCTAAACAGTGAACGCGATGTCTTGAACTGCTAGCGTTTGGTGTAGTTCAAATAATATCCACGCATGATATCCTCCAAGTGTTGCTAAGTTCGTGCCGTTTTGTCCATTTTGGCCCTGGACATATCCTGTTTCTCAGAATGCTCTAAAGAATTGGCTCCATTCTCATAGGAAGCGACCCACTTCCTCATTCAGATAGGTGAGTTCCATCAAGAGTGTTACTGCTACACCCCACTTCAATCTTAAATTGAAACTATAGAACTCATTAAGACTTAATTAAAAGTCATCCTCCACATGCAGTCACACTATCACATCAACACCATAGGGAAGGGACAGATAATAAAATTATCTGATAGTGTTTACCTTTAACTACCACAAATTAGTTGTCTCATTCGAAACCTTGATCTTGGAATCTCCAGTCAGCAAGGTTGAGTATCCTTCATGGCAAGTTTAATTATTTGAGCCTAAGCCCCATCCCCTTCGATGCTTTACTAACTATCTCCTTGGACAAGCCTTTCGTCAAAGGGTCCGCGATATTCTCCTTGGACCTTGTCCAATCTATGGAAATAACGCCTGTTGAGATTAGTAATTTCAAAGAATCATGTCTTCTACGCATATGTATAGACTTTCCATTGTAGAAGCTATTTTTAGCTCTACCTATTGCAGATTTGCTGTCACAATGTATAGATATAGCTGGCACAGGCCTATGCCAGAGAGGAATATCTTCTAAAAAGTTTCTTAGCCATTCGGCCTCCTCTCCTGCTTTATCTAACGCAATAAACTCCGACTCCATAGTTGAGCGAGCTATACATGTCTGTTTGGAACTCTTCCAAGATACAGACGCACCTGCTAGAGTGAATACATATCCACTCGTAGACTTAGACTCCTCTGAGTCTGCTATCCAGTTCGCATCGCAAAATCCCTCAAGGACGGCCGGATACCCTTCGTAATTCAAACAAAAGGTCATTGTGTACTTCAAGTACTTTAGCACTCTATTAAGTGCATCCCAATGTTTCTGCCCTGGATTACAAGTATACCTGCTTAACCTACTCACAGCATAAGCAATGTCTGGTTCGTACAATTCATCAAATACATCAGACTTCCTATGACTCTTGAGTATTCAAGTTGGTTAACACCTACACCCTTATTCTTCATGAGTTTGCAAGAAGAATCATATGGAGTGCAAACAGGTTTACAGTCAAACTGATTATATTTCTTAAGTATGGATTCAACATAATGAGACTGACTCAGACTATAGCCATTAGAAGTTTTTCTAATCTTCATCCCTAATATGACATCAGCGGGGCCTAAGTCTTTCATGTCAAAGTTCTCATTCAACATTTTCTTAGTGGTATTAATAACATCCATGTTTGTACCTAGTATAAGCATATCATCAACATACAAGCATACAATCACACAGGCATCCTTGACAAGTTTAGTATAAACACACTTATCAGATTCATTAATTCTAAAACCACTAGAAATCATCACATGATCAAATTTCTCATGCCACTGTTTAGGTGCTTGTTTCAATCCATACAAAGATTTCTTCAGTTTACAAACCTTCTTCTCACAACCTTTAACTACAAATCCTTCAGGTTGTTCCATATAAATTTCTTCATCTAATTCACCATTCAAAAACGCTTTCTTTACATCCATTTGATGTATCTGTAGGTTATGGACAGAAGCTATAGCAATTAACATCCTAATGGAGCTAATTCTACTTACTGGTGAATATGTATCAAAGAAGTCTATACCTTCTATCTGTTTATAGCCTTTCGCTACCAACCTAGCCTTGTATTTTTCAATAATTACATTTATATTACGTTTTCTCTTGAAAATCCATTTACAACCTATGGCCTTAGACCCTGGAGGTAAATCTACAAGTTCAAAAGTACCGTTTTCTCGAATGGAATCCATTTCACTAATTGAAGCTTCTTTCCACCACGGAGCTTCAGGACAAGTCATGGCTTCTTTATAAGTCTGAGGATCAGACTCGGCTAGGTATGTAATGCAACCAGGATAGGTTTTCATAGTTTTAACCCTTTTACCTCTTCTAGGTTCTATTTCTGGTTCATCTTCGCCACCAGAAATTTCTTGCTCCCTGCAGTCTCCGCTTGATACTTTGCTTCTAACGCAGTCCACAAATCATAAGCACTGAAATTTTCTTTAGCATTGTAAAAATCATACATCGCATCTTCCAAACCATTCATGATATGATTTTTCGCCAGAAAATTACACCTCTTGTTATACTCGATCGTCTCCTCAGTTAAACCTTCAGCATTCATCAATTCAGCATGTGGAACAAGTACATAATCCAGTTCATGATGGCTTAGATAAAATAGCATCTTGGATTGCCATCTCTTGAAATCCTTTCCGTTAAACTTCTGTGGTCTTTCAACATCGTTCTTTCCCATTGTTACAAGGAATAATAATGTGTTAAGATTGTTGGAATCTTGCAACAATTGAAGAAACGTCAGATGTATCAAACAATAAATATAAAGAACAGTATCAAACAACTCTACCACGAACAAATTGATGAGGGCAGAATCACAGGTTCAACAAGCTGTCCTTAACACATTAGTTCGCGGGTATACTCTGAAGTAATGCTAAACCCCAACGTGCGAAGATGTGTCCAGGATAAGACTGTCCGATATAACTTGAGTTAGCACAACGCATGTTACCCACTCTTGAACTCAGCAACAGGGATGGAAGCAAAACGCCGCACAAAATATAAGAAGAAGAAGAAAAGTAGACCTAGAGATAGTCGCTGCTTGTGTGTTTTTAAAACAGAATTTCGAGTCATATTTATAGGATGAGATACTGGCAAATCAAGTTAGGTTTTTTGTTTTCTTCAAAAACAAGTAAAACTCGTAAAAGGAATTTCCCACAAATAAAACTCTTAAAAAATAATTTTGGAATTAAATCCCTAAAGAAAAAATTCTCCCAAAAATAAATCCGTGTAGGAAAGGGACTTGGTGCATGGTGTACGCGTATATCGCATGGGTCAAAATATGTATTTTTGCCCACCTGCTCCACCCACGTTTTACAATTCATACATAAGTGTATGATTATATAGTGGAGCTCCTCTTTAGTTTTCCACAATGTGGGACTAAAGGTTCCACTTCATTCACCCAAAAATGAGTGAGTATCCTTAGACCCTTAGGTCATTAGATCAAACCATACCAAGACCATAAAATCTTTTTAATTAAAACTCATTTTCTCCAACAGCATTTCCTTCCTTGTACAAAAGGTGCATTTCAGACAGCTGAGATGGATCCAGGGAGTTGAAAACATTTGACTCAAGCTACTATATGCTTGTTTAGTATGACTATTTTGACGTTCGAAACCACTACCATTTGTAGCTAGGGGATTATCACTTTTTTGGTGGCTAGTCACAGTTGTTAAATGGAAGAAATTTTGTCACAATTCCACAGCTAAGTTTTTTTTAATAACCGAAAACCTTTTTTACAAAGGTCCAATAAAAGGGACTACTGCGTGTTAAGTAGAGAAAACCTGTCCAATCATTAGAAAGTCGTAAAGGTTTAAAGTCTCAGAGGTTTAGGGTCTGCAGGGACTAAGATAATTGTTACTTTTTTCAGTATTTGGTAAAATGAGAAGAAAACCGAAGCAAGTGCTATATTGTAACAGAAAGTGTCTGCAGACTGAGAAAAAACAAGGTGAACACAGCCACACACAAACCATCCCCGCACGTCTTCCGGAGAGCTGGGCCCATTGAAACCCACAAATAAAAAAAAACTGTGAAAGGCGGTTTTTACCTGGTTTGTGTGTGGCGGTCTGTGAAAAGCATTGATATTGTAAAGTAAGTAGGATTGACATTAAGTTTCTACACCCATAACTCAGAAAGCAATAGCAATCGAGGCCGCGAGGCCGCAATTTCGCAAGTAATTACTATTTTGCAGTTGTTTTTTCACAAGGGAGTTTGAAATGGATCATAACTAAGATTACCAAAGAAAAAAAAAGACAAGCAAATACTACAAATCCATATATAATAATGCCCAAAAACCATAAGAAAATAGAAAAAAGGAAGGAAATAATATATCAACTCTTGCATTTAGAAAGCTTGCTGCAACCACGAGTATACGAATTGGCTTGAGCCCCATCTTTGCAATTATAGTAAGATGCACCTCTCTTAGAGCATGGAGTAGTATTTTTCTTCAGCGACTCGTAGCTAACGTACTTGGTTGTTGCTAAAATTCGCCTACTAATTTCCGAATCCATTTCAAATTCATTTTCCAGTTAGACACTCACCTATGGAGCCATCACAGGTCGATGTCGATGTCGATTTCCAACCGAAACCCATTTCAAGATTACCAGAAACCTCCATTGTTGAAATTGAATGAACAAAAGAGACTGTAGAAACAATGATCGGCATGATGCAAGTAAGAGAAGTTTTCACCATTGCAAAATAACTCAAGTTTCTTTTCTATCTCTCTCTCTATTATTGCCCCTTGGTATACATGGGATGTTTGCTGAGCTAGTTATAGTAGTTGGGAAGGGGATGCAGTGGTTGAGCAAAGTTCTAAGAAACTGCTTACTTGATACTGGGTGACAGTACTATCTTTTGGAGCACTTTCTCTTTTCTATTACTAATAACACCAAAATCAAAACCTACTTCTTTTGAAAACGGAAATTGGGTCAAATGTCCAAATATCTTTAAAACACGGTTTAAATGGACGAGTAAAAATTAATATGAGTGAAATGGACACCAGAAAAATAGCAAGGATGAAACTGGATTCATCCTGGCTTAAAGTTAAAAAATAGTGAGGATGAAACTGGGTGCATCTAGATGTAAATTAAAAATAAGAAAAAGTATTTGAAAATGGACAGGATGAAAATGTTTACATCCTAACTATGTTTACAATCTCGTCCATTTGCAATATCAAATTCTATATATCCTTTTCACCCAGGAATTGTTGATTTTGGTCTTTTTAATCGATGTTGTGTTTTGAAAATGTCTGCTTCATAGTTTTTATTTTTTATCTCCCGAGGGCCAATCACTATGGACTCCAAAGACTTTAGCTTATGCACAGCACCTGTATTCATACACGTTTATAAATTTCATATGTTAGTGCCACCTTCAACTACTCAGGTACAGTCTCTTTAAATTTTTCATTGCTCCTCTTAAATGCACAGCCCGGATTACAAATCGAAAAGGGAAGGTGCTTTCAGTTCCGGAATGACAGTCTTCTAAAACCCTCTACCAAGAGATATATGGGCGATAAGATTAGTAGACCTTGACTACTTCAAATCTAGACCTTGAAAGGAAGGAATAAATGGTCAACTAACAAAAATATGAGAATTCTAACTACTGCAAATTGCATAAATGGATCAAACTAATTGTCAATAAAATTTGACATCAAATCTGAACTATCTCCTAATTTAATCCTAAAGGTTTAAAGTCTATGAGAGCAGTTCCTATGACAATGTTCAAATGTATTTGTTTGTTCAGTCACGTGGATGGTCAAAACGGATTCTCCATTATGGAAAAGAAGTGAGCGACTTATGGTTAAACGTGTGAAATACACCCTGACTCTGGCGCTCGAACTACCAGCGCTGGCGCTTTTGTCGATGACGCCAGAGTTCGGACTACGAACGCCAGCGTTTTTGGCAAGACCGCCAATGGCAACGATAACTTTTTAACGGTCACCGGAACGGCTAGTTTCCACCTCTATAAATACGACTCGAATTTGATCTCACAAATACACAACAATCTTTCATCCGATCAATCTTTTCTTAATTTCAATTACTCTCAATTTTTAATCATGAATTCTGATTTTGATTCTTCTGGGGAGGATATGGAGATGGATGACATGTTGTACGAAGAAGATGAAGAAATGTGTATGGAGTTTTTGCATCAAATGGATGAAGATGCAGATCAAGATAGAAGAAGACAAAATTTTATATTGCAATTAAAAACCGGGATCATACCAAAGTCGTTAGAGCCATATGAAGTTGCGACTAGAAGATGGACGTGGCGGAGTCGACATTTTTACCACGAAAAGCTGATGCATGATTATTTTAATTATGACTGTGTGTATTCCGATGAGGATTTTCAGCGTCGATTCCGCATGGGCCGCAACTTGACGCAAAGGATTATTGCCGAGCTTTGTCAAGTACAACCTTTATTTAATTATCAGTATGATGCACGACATATACGATGCTTTAGTCCCGAACAAAAGGTCATTGCGTCCCTCCGTATACTATGTTACAGGGTACCAGCGGATTCCACGGGCGATTACATCCGGATTGGGAAAACAACCGCCTTTAGGTATCTCAAACTGTTTTGCGAAACAATAGTCGAGCATTTTGGTCCAACCTTTTTAAGAAAGCCTACTCAGGAAGATGTTCAAATAATAACTGCAGAAAACACCAAGAGGGGTTTTCCAGGAATGCTAGGTAGTCTTGACTGCATGTACTGGACGTGGCATGCGTGTCCGATAGAATGACCAGGACAATATAAGGGTCATTATCCAAAACCAACTGTAATTTTGGAAGCTTCAGTTACTTATGATTGTTGGTTTTGGCATGCCTTTTTTGGGTTCCCGGGTTCAAATAACGATCTCAACGTTTTATATAAGTCACCACTGTTTGAAGATCTTAAGAATGGGGTCGCGCCGCACTGTAATTTCACCATCAACGATCATCACTACACTCAATGTTATTATCTAGCAGATGGAATCTATCCAGAATGGTCAACTATGGTTCAATCTTATAAAAACATGTAGGCTTTGGTCCGATGTCTTCGAAGGATATGCAGTACTTTAACACCCAACAAATGGCATGCAGAAAGGATGTTGAACGCGCTTTTGGCATATTGAAAAAGAAGTTTTCCATCATAGCTGGCCCGGCACGCTTTTTTGATATTCAAGAGATGAACAACATTATGCTGACTTGTATTATTCTGCATAACATGGTCATTGAAGAAACCAGGCGTGACCCAACCTGGACTAGTTTTCCAGATGAAGATTTAACCAAGGATCTTGTGGTAGAGCGTGGGCGTCCGGCAAGAGAATATATACTTGCCACTGACAGACTCCACAATCGGGGGATCTATGCACAACTAAGACAAGATTTAACAAAGCACCTTTGGCATTTAAAAGGAGCAGCAGACGGTGCGGGGGAGGGGGGGGAGGGAGAGGAAGAGGAAGAGGGAGATAATATAATTGAGGCAATTATATTAAAAGTTGTTGTTTATTTTAATTAATATGTTCTTTAGTTTAAAGTTGTTTGTTAAAATTGAAGCAATTATATTAAAAGTAATTTTAAATAAATTTTAAATAAACGTGTACAATTAAACTAAACTAAACTGAATTAAATTAAAACGACTACACTGAATTAAACCAAACGTGTTCATTCATTAGCAAGACTGAATTCCTCTTCGTTTTCTTCGGAGGCATCATCTTTGTCTTCCACATCCACATATTTGCCAGTTTATTGAGGGGTGACTTCAGTTTGTTGGTGGGGGACTTTTTCGGCTTGGACTTGTTGTTGTTCAGCCTCATCCATTTGCTTAGTCCATATAGCATATTGTCATTCATTCATTTTGTCGGTGTCCGAGGAGAGTAACTTGTTTAGCTTACAATCCCTATAGTATTGTTCCCGCGAAAGACGACTTTTCGCTTGATTATTTAAAGCAATGGCACGGTCCCTAACTCTATCTGCCTCCATTTGCATCTCCATTGCCTTGTGATCAGCATAGTTGAGCTCGCTTGAACCTCCTTCTGCTGCTCGTTGGGCCGCGTCTCTCGCTGCTTTTGCAGCTTTCACACAACCTCCTCTTCTTCTCTTGCAGTTGGTGTTAACGTCTAGATTACTATTGTGTTGATCCTGATTACCTGGAGTTCCATCAGGTGAGGAAGCATTCCCTCCATTCTGAAAATCCTGCGAGATTGGACCATGTGGTGATCTTCCAGGCACTTGATGACCTTCTAGTAAGTATGAATTAAACTTTTTAAGCACCCTCAAAATAGTGAAACAAGTTTCATGTTGGAATCTTGAACCTTTGTGGGATCTTTGCCACTATTCCCGACATCTTCGTTCCACATCCGGTTTGACTTCACCACTTTTTCCGTTGTTCCATATTTGAGTGATCAAAGCTACATAATCACTAACGGCTGCTGAAATTTTGCAAAAACGATGAGACAAACCATCGACATCACGACTATGAATGTTACCAGTTTCTTCACGAAATTTTTATAAAATCTTACCATAAAAAGTTTTTTTTCTTGAAAAATACCATTGATAGCATCTAATGTATATAATACATATATAATTTCTGCAAAGTGACTCGTCTTCATCCATTGTATACTTGGGACCACGAATTCTTGTGTTCCTTTGTTGTGATTGTTGTGTTTCTTGTGGTGTTTGTGCTTGTTGTTTTGTTTGTTGTGGTGTTTGTGTTTGTTGCGGTGTTTGTTGTTGTGATCGTTGTTGTGAGGATGCCATATTTGTTAAAGATGAAATTTTTCTGAAATATTGAATTGATATGGATAGTTTTGTTTGAAAAGAAAAAGAAAAGTTAGAGACGGTATGGAAGTTGTGTAATGATGAGGAAGGTATGAGTCTAAGTCTGTAGACGAAGTGAATTTATAGGGAAAGGAAATGAACAATGGTGCCGGGATAGGAATAGACGTTGGCGCTCTTAGAAAGAACGCGGTGCCCTTACCAATGAATCTAGCGTTTTAACTGATGACGCGCGCTGGCTGTACGAACGCTGGCGTTTTTCGTTCTGACGCCAGAGTTCGTAGCTATGACTCCCGTCGTTACCCTAGACGTGAGCTGGATGTCCCGACTCAATGTTCAAAGCAACAAATTTGATAATTTGAACATCTATTTTTCATGTTTGTTCATTCCATAGTGGGAACAAAATGAAAAAACTCTGAGTTTGTTCATTCCATAGGAACTGCTCCAAGGTTTAGACTTATAGAAAGTCATAAAGGTTTAAGTTAATTTTCATTATTAATCCTAAAGGTTTAAAGTCTCAAAGGTTTAGGGTCTGATGGGAATAAGATAATTGTTACTTTTTTTCATAATTTGGTGAAATGAGAAGAAAACAAAAGAAATTACTATATTGTAAGAATCCTATTATTGGGGATTGAACGCTTAAGGATTTTGGGGGCTTAATGTGTTTTGGCTAGCTTAAATATGGATAGGGGGAGATCTCAAGTGATTCGAAAAGTCAGATTTACCTTCCCCTAATAAATCAATTTTAAAATCAAATCTTATATAATCAAAACCTATTCCTAATTCAAGCCCCAAAAATCAATAACCTTTCATTTTCATTTAATCTCTTCGTCTTCTCAAAAACACTCTCCAAAAACTAACAATATCTCCACCTCTTCTCCACTGATTTCTGAAGTTGATTCTCAAGATGGCATCAAGATCAAGAGTGACAAGATCCGGTCGTTTGAACCCTGATTCTGAAATTGGGCAAGTTATTGATGTTCCTTTTAATGGAGATATGGTGAACCAATCTGTTCAAACACCTGCGAATCCTCCACAAATGATTCCTACTAGGTAAGAATCGAAAAACCCACCAGTTATTTTATCATTAGATTGAAAAAATAGGTTCGATTGATGATTTTAGGGTTTTCTGGATATCATATCGTCCTAGCCGTAATGTAAACCTAACGGTTGGGATATCAAGAACTCCCAGCCGTTATTGTCTCATACGGTTAGGAAAATTTGATATCCCAACGGTGAAATACCTTTATGGATGGGACATTCCCAACCGTAAGTTGTCATATGTTTGCAGAGTAAAATTGGGTGATGAGTGTTTCGGCTGGGAGTTTCCAAACCGTAATTAAATTTTCCTAACTGTTATTTATTTATTCCAGCCGATACTCTGTTTACGGTTAGGTTGTGTCACACTTCCCGGACGTAATTGTGTCGAACGGATGGGTTGTCTGCATGTTTCTTAGACGAGACTATGTTTACGGTTATGAAGTCTCACTTTTCCCAGCCGATATTTTGTAAAACGGATGGGTTCTCTGTTGTTTCTTAACCGTAATTGAATCACTCAATCACTCCATATCTTCTGATATGTTTTTCATCATTTTTAGGAACCATGAAAAGGAGAAAGAATCCCATGTACTACCAATGTGTGATATTGCTACGATGATGGTACGTAGGCTAAGTATATGATTCTTTTTTTTTTTGTATACGTTTCTCAAATTATGTACCACTATTAATTTAATGATGTGGAAATAGGTCAAGAGAGCTAAGTGGATTGTCAGGGGACTGATCCGTGACATTGAGGAGGTTTCATATTTGGATTGCGACGAACAAAGAACATCGCTTCTCAGGGTTCAGGAGTTACATAATCCAGCGAAGGATGATCTCTATACTAACGACGAGGATGATTGGATTAGTCTTTCCCAAACTCCCGGCAGTTCTTCATCATCTTCTGAGGATGTTCCTTCGATTGTTGGTCGTAGTGGATGATTGTTTTATGTACTTTTTTAAGTCTACCAGCTTTTCATTATGCAGACTTACTTTTAGCATGTTTTAGGTTATGTATTTGGGTGATTTCGTTTGTCTTAAGTAATGGGATACTAATTTACCTTGAATGAATGGATACTAGTGTTTTGATTTATCAGATTCTTGTTTAAGTATAACGAAGTGAAATTTGATACTGACAATCTAGGGAGAGAGAGTTACGGCTAAGATTTATAGCCGTAATGGATCTAACAGTTAGGTGCTTTAGCCGTAATAGAGTAAAATATGATACTGACATTCCAGGGAGAGTTACGGCCAGGATTACCAGCCGTAAACTGGATGTACGGCTAGAATTACCACCCGTAATTCTGTCAGTGCCCAGAAATACGGGTAGGATTCCTAGCTGTAAACTTGTTCACGGTTTGGTGTCTCAGTCGTTATTCTGACAGCACCCAGAAAAACGGCTAGGATTCCTAGCCGTAAACATGTTCACGACTTGGTGTTTAAGCCGTAATTCTGCGAAAAGCTCATTTGGGTCATTACAGCTAGGTCGTGTCAGCGGAACCTGGTCGTAAACTTGTACACGGCTTGGTGTTTCAGCCGTAATTTTGCGAAAAGCTAACTTGGGTCATAACGACTAGGTCGTGTCAGCGTATCACCTGGCCGTAAGCACCTCTAAATAACCACATTTTTATAATATTATCATTGTAAACACATAATAAGAGTTATCATATTATAATGACTGATTCGAAATATAGGTTCACACCTCATTGTTATCATATTATCATTTTAATCATCACCCTATAAAAAACATTGTTATCATATTATCACTAACCTTCAAAATACATAGGTTCACACCACATTTACTCATAGTCATCCTCATCGGAACTCATTAGTATACAAGGGCCATCCCTCGAAATCTGTAATGCATCCCACAATTGAAATCTTTCCTCGAACCTATGACACCAACCCAATGGTATTTCGCCGTCACCACCGTCTCCCTTCCTTAATGGAGGTAATGGGAATCCATATTTCAATTGGAGGCCGATATAACGGTTCATGTTCACAAACCCCATGATGACTATCTTTGGTGATTATTCTTCGGTAAAAATACGTCTTGTTGATGCGTATGTAACACTATTTGAATACGAGATGGAATAAATAACGCAATGGACTGCGTTAGCGAGTAGATAGCCACATATTGGCATTCTCATCCAATATTCACTTGTCAATGTAGTGTTGCCCATTAAACGTTGTTCAAATGCTTTGAACTCCTCATTTAGCACCGCCTCCGTGTCATTTATTTTGAATCTCATCATTGGCTTGTAGAAATCGGGGAATAATCGTAGTTAAAGCAAACACTTTTGCCTTACATAAGTAATTTGGTCGTCACCCCATTCTTTTGCCTCCTCAAAAGGTCCAAGTTGATCTACGAACACATGGTAACCACAATTTCCGTCGACCTCAACATCGTCGGTGGACTTGACGTACTCATGAATAAAATATGGTAAAAAGTGCATGTAATTTTTTTATATCATGTAAGTAGGTCGGATATAATTACCTTCCTCATCTATAGGGGGTGATTTCATCGGACCTACATCCAAATAAACTGACTCTTTCTCACCACTAACAACTCGTTGTGGGGTGATTTGCGATGGTTCGACCATCGGTCCTTTTCCTTTGACATCATTATCTCGGCTTCTCTCTAGTTGCTTAATACCAACCGCACCACCAAATTTTATTTGCATTCTACTAGTGAATGGACGGTTGAATTTCCGCAATTTATACAACCAAAGTTGTCTTTGCGCCGGTGGTAAAGAAGCATACTTCTCAAAAAGTTCCTTGTGTACCTCCGTGTCGCAAAACGCGTCCCCAAGACCTTGATTTGTTGATGGATCTATATCTTCGATTGGAATCATCCTTGTGGGATAATTTGATACTGCATGCCTACATGGGATCCCCAAAGCCGACTTAATGGGACAATTACATCTCATTCCCAGTGGTAAATTGTGTTCCTCCCAAGCCTCCACTTCCGTTATAATTTTTAGGATTTCCCATTGAGAAACATATAAACTTATTCACTGGAACCAAGGGCTATCCCGGTAGTCGACAACCAATCTAGATCGTATCTTTTCAAAATCCCCTTTGATTTTATCGAGATCACGCTTGAAATACTTGACCATAGCTTTAAAAACAACAAGGAATCCACCATCACAAGCATTTAACTTACTCTTGATCCGATATTGAGCCGACTCCACCGTGCTTGTGGATTGATTGTCATAATGTCTACAACGGTTTACCCATGCACTAACAAACTTTTCTTTGTGGGGATCCAATAACTCATTCTTCAAATATGTTATAACATCCGGGTAGGTTGACCATTTTTCCATTAAAGAACGCTCCCTTAGGAAATATAATGGTCCGTGAGCGACCATATTAGTTGTTCCCAATCAACTTGAAAATCCACCCAAAGCACCTCAGCTATTTTGTCATTCATCTCAAACTTATCTTTCTCTTCTTTTTGTTTATCCAACGACAGATTTTTAATCCTCTGCATCTCGGTCTTCTTTGCTGGCCATATAACCCTCTTGCAATTAGTTTGCACATTATTCCATATATGAAACGTACAAAGATGATGACGCGCGTAGGGGAAAACCCGTGGTATGGCCTACATTAATGCTTGCTCCTCATCCGTAATCAACACCTGTGGAGTATAACCTTCTTTATACAATAACTTCGCCTTTTTCAATGCCCACATATAACTTTCCCTCGTCTCGTCTTTCAAGAAACAAAACGCAACGGTAAATGTCGACTTGGTAGATATTTTCCCAACAAAGTTCAATATCGGCATGTTGTACTTGTTAGTTTTATATGTGCAATCCATAAAGAGAATTTGATGAAAGCATATTTCCAATTGTACACATTCCGGATTGGCGACCAAAAGATATTCCACTTCCTTTTCTTCATTCGTATCATAGGCAGTATAGTACTTTGCCTCCTCAAACAAAAACAATAATTGTTGCATAAGCACTCTCTCTTCCCATGACTCTTTTCTAAAGTATTCTCTTTCATTATAGATAGTTTCCAATGAGGATGAGTTTCGGGGGTTTAACACCTTCACGCTAATAAGAATATCAACGGGTCTTGTGCGTCTTTTACTCAACACGTGTACTAACTCCTTTTCAAAGGGGTTGAGCCTTGTCGAATAAGGATGGTTGATCAAACTCTCCGGAATAGGATGATTATGATAACCCGAGATGACTTTCGCCATAAACCACACTTTCTTATCATCATTATATTTAAATTAAAGCTTAAAAGGGCATCCGCATTTCTTCGTATTATAACGTCCCTTCTTCCTTGTGGTTTTTAGTTTATACGCACTACCTTTTTTCTAATGGTTCTCATACTTTCCACTACACTCGCAAACCATTTGAAAGTTGTTATATGTAAATTATTTATTATGGACTATGATGCACATCTTTTTCAACCCTTGTGATCGAGCCCACAACTTTGCATCTTTCTTATCTTCCCACTCATAGTTGTTTGCATAGTGAGCACTTGTGTATTCGGAAACTTGCACATGTGGGGGTTGATCTTCCATAACCACCTCTTGATCTTCAATAACCACCTCTTGATCTTCCATAACCACCTCTTGATATTCCACCGGAATGTACGGTACAATCTATAATAGAATAACATATGTCAAATTTTTTTTTTCAAAACACAGAAACGGCTGGGTCGAAAAGCAAACTTTCAGCCTAATAATAACATACACAGATGGGTCTTACAGCTGTCAAATAATAAACGGATGGGTCAAAAAATGATATTCCGGGACATAAATGAGTTATGTCCAAGAATTTCG
The DNA here is from genome assembly GCF_003573695.1 of Papaver somniferum. Lineage (NCBI taxonomy): Eukaryota > Viridiplantae > Streptophyta > Magnoliopsida > Ranunculales > Papaveraceae > Papaver > Papaver somniferum. The sequence continues at coordinate 18,799,328 of NW_020622934.1, read as the reverse complement.
GGCCGTAAATTGTCCTGTATTTGGATGAGTCAGCTTACAGCCTAAAAAAACGAGCTATAAAACAAGTTACGGCTAGGTAACCCAACCGGCGCCGATAACATTAAATAACATTTAATATTTTTCGGCCAGGAAACCTAACCGCCTCTGACTGTATTAAATGATTCCCATGCACGTAGAGAAACCTGACCATAATATTTTAGTTACGGCCAGGAGTATTCATCGTCCCATCCGTAACAATTATATAACGGCTGGGAGGTCATCAATAGTGAGCCATAATATATAATAACGGCCAGGAGTTCAAGGTTTCCCAGCCGTGATTGTACCTGGCGGCTGGAAATCTAGGGTTTTCGGAAGGCAAAAATCGAAACTTTTTGCAACTCTAAGCTTAAAAACTGAAATAGGAGTTAGAATAGAGGTATACCTGGTAATCTTGAGCATTTGTTTCTTCGATTACTTCTTCTTCTTGGGTTGGTCCTTCGAAATCATAGTAAGGTTCATAAGGGTTATTTTGAGTTTGAGAAACAATTTCATGATTTTCTGAAAAATCAGCATAAAACTGATCGTTGTTGATGGGTATTAATATGTTATCGTATTTTGAAGATGAGGGTTCACCTACATCAAGGAGACATGCCCGTGTCACCATAATGTATGTGTCTCAGTCCTGAGAGTTTCGATATTTTATGATGCGCGTTTGAGCAACATTTTGAGAAAATATGAAGGATTCAGGGTTTTGCTGAAACTAGGGAATCTTTATGAGATGATGAAATATAATTAATAAAATAGGGGATTGCAAGGTGTGGGACCGGCCACGGCTACGGCATGGCCGGTCGGCTAGCAAGCTCGGTCCCGCAGCACTTTTCCCAATTTTATGTATTTTCCCTGATGTGAAGGAAATACCATGAAACTGGGGAATTTCATGAGGTTGGGGAATTTCCATGAGATTATGGAAATAATAATAATAAAATAGGGAGTCATGAAGTGTGGGACCGTCTATGGAAAAGGCATGGACGGCCGGCCAAGGAGCCCGGTCCCAAGGCACTTTTCCTAATTTTTTAATATTTTTCATGATTTTAGGGAAATATCATAAAACCAAGCAGTTTGTTGAAACCAAGGAATTTGTTGAAATCAAGGAGTTTCCATGAGATGGGGAAACATAATAATAATAATAATAATAATAAAATAAGGGGTGTGTGGGACGGCTAGGGCATGACTGGACGGGTAGGGCCCGGTCCCACGAGTTTTCCTAATTTTATATTATTTTTCATGACTTGAAGGAAATTTCATGAATTTAAGGAGTTTTCATGAAACGAAGGATATTTGCTCATATGAAGAGATTTTCATGAGATCAAGGAAAATAATAAAAATATGATAAAATATAAAATTGGGCATGGGACTGGCCACGGCACGACCGGCCGGCCGGTGGGCCCAGTCTCCTGGCGCCTCAATTAATATTTTATTATTTATTATTTTCTTCCTATTTTGCATAGGTTCATCGTTCCTTCGTGTTTTGGAATGCTCGTTCGTACATTCAGGTGCTCGTTTGTGCATTATTGCTGAGTACACTTGCACCATTTTGGTCAGAGCTTACTCGATAGCGGCTCAGATGCCCGTACGTTGAATATTTATCACTAACCCATGGAATTCTGTGCTCAAGCTATTTGTGCTCAGTGTGTCATCTTCGAGATATTTGTGCTCAAGCTAGAGACGCCATTATAGAAGGTGTACTCTTTGATTGGGAGTACTATTTGAAGGCTTCTAAGAATAAGGCACCGAAAGATGAGCGGTTTTTGATTTTCAGTTGGCCTTGGAAAAGTAGGCGATTGCCAGTTGTAGGGATTTTCTTTTGGTTTGATAAAGATTTTCATTTAAATAAACTGATGTTGATTGTTGAAAAAAAATTCAATTATTGAATGCAAGTATTGCATATTTTTTCGAGGGATTGATCAAACCATGAATAAATTAAGAAAATCCTTCTTAAAACTTCAAATGCTTGAGGTTCAAAGTATCAGATCCCTTAAGAGAACGTCTTAGGCATGATCTTATTGGCCCTGAATATCTTCTGTTCGGATTTTCCTTCACTAGTCCTCCAACGTGTGAGATTTCATGCTCGTACATGCGTCAGCACTTTTTCATAATTCGGCGGTGGACGTTCATGAATGCAGAACAGGAGTACATCCAATACATTCCTTGTCATGATTGCATATCGTCTCTAAAATGAACATTCCAGTGAGATGCTCGATTCGAAGAGGTGCGACCACTTGGTAAAATATTTTTGTGGTGAAGATATCCATTCATGACGTCTTGCAACGGCTGAGTTGTTAGCAAAATTCATGCTAGGAGAGCATGTAGAAGAATATATGATATGGACATAGGAGGAATGAGACTTGCCTGAGTAAAGAATATTTTGAGAAATGTCGATGCACCTTCTTCGGGTTCTTGTTCCAACCTCATCAGAATTTCTTCCTAGTGCCATGACGACGGAGGGCTCACCAAATCCCCTGGATCGAATCTTCTTTGTTGGAGAGATGTGAAACCAAAGGCGTTTTGTCAGTAGCTATCTTTTCAGCATGGACCCATGTTCGTCCGAGGATCATGTCATACCCTGGACCTTCCTTGACTATGAAAAACTTGGCTTTTGTCTAGGTTGAGCCTATTTTCATCTTAAAAGTAATATAGACATAAGCATCTCTGAGCGTCCCTTCATGATTCTTGATTGAGATGGGAACATGAGTAGCTTCTTTACGAGTGATGCCTGCGGCTCTAAGAGTCTTCAGTGGAATTATGTTGATGTCGGATCAACGTTCTTCCAAATTTGTTTTCTTTGAGATTGACTATGGTAATCAGTCTACGGTCATGCATTTCCTTGTCTGTGGCTGAAGGCCCAGGGGGTATTTCCGGAAATGGACAGACGCCTCCCTGGAACGATGTGATTCAGTGTTGTGAACATGTCTTTCCTTTGTGCCTTCGATGGATAGAACATTTCACATATATGTTCGACCATGAACCGCTTATTTGACAGGTTGTTCATAGAGAGAAAGTCCCGACTGAGAGAGGATCCATGTGCACCCCTTCAGTCCCCAGGTTAAGTTCTCCTGATTCGACTTTTTCCTTGAAGATGCGCTTCAAAACCTTGCAGTCGCTTGATGGAGGATTGACGAACCTATGAAAGCGAAAATAACGAGGATTCTCCATTTCTTCTTCAGTCGGCTTTTTCTTGATGTATGGAAATTTGATTGCACCATATTGGATCCATACTTCTAGCAACTCGACCACTTTTTCAATGGGAAGAGGGAAGTCCGGGTCTGTATGGTCATTTTGTTGACGCTGAGTCGATATTTGTGCATTTCGGGTTTGATTATTTTTCCTTTGAACTGGAGAAACATGCGTGTGTTGTTGTGCCTCGGTTTTCCTTTTACTTCCTTCAGCAATAACGTTCATGGAAGGATGGAGGTTGAGTTTCGGATTGGAAGAATACACGTTTTTACTTATACCCTTGCAAACTTCTTTATTCTGGAATGGCTCGGATTGGCTGAGTAGAGCAGCAGACGATCAGTCAGTTGCTTCGGCTACGATCCGAGAATGTAAATCCTCCAAAAGGTATTTATAAAATAGCATTATCCCTTCATCGTAATAGTCTTGATTGAAGCGTGCCAAGACGGATGGATCTTCTTTAGGAATTCGTGAGAATTGTTCCGAGGTTTCACGAACGTCCAAGCTAGATTGGTGGATCCTTTTGCGCTTAGCATGAGTGTGGACTTTGTCTTCGTCGTCGCTGGTGGAGGTATGGATCTTAGAATAGAAATCAACTTCAGTGGTAACATAGGAAGTATTTCCAGCAGCATCCTTTTTAGAGAGATCATATGTTGGTTCCCTTGATAACTGATCTGTAAGAACTTTCAAAAGAGCGAACACCTCGTTCTGTATCTTGACAATTTCCGCTTGATTTGTTACTACATCATTTAGGATTTTCATCATATCAGCAATGGTGGTTGAGCTTTGAGTGTTCATAGCCTCTGTGGGAGCTTGACCAGGCCAACCAAGTTTGGTAGTAATTGGAAGAAATTCGCCAATACTGGAGATAATAAATTGAGATTGGATGTTTCTGAGACCTCCCCATAATCGACCATCTTTGATGAAATTGTGAGTTGCAACCGAGAGGATGATCACCCATTGTGGTCGCCAATCTGTAGATGGGAAAAACGATTTGCTGGTTTTTACGGAATTGAGGAGACGACCGTGCGGAGGAGACTCCTTGAACCGAGCGAAATGTTTAACCTCACACAGATGCACTGCAAGAAGGGAGTGCTTTAAGTTTGAGAGATCAATCTGTAGGACTCCAGCCTAAACCAAGACAATGGTCGTTCCAGAGTCAATTCGGTCACAAGATAGGATGGGTCGATCTGTAGGAGGGAAGCTGAGGAATGTGTGAGATCAATGGTGATCGAAGGTTATATGTGTGTTGTGTATTCTGCGTGGAGAAAATGAGTCAAGTTCTGATTGATTGAACGCTGGATTCTTAATCTCTTGTTTGTTTGCTTGACGAGAGATAGTCTTGTCCTTTCAATCATAATTCAGAGACTTATTTATATTGCCAGAATTGTAAACACCTTGATCCCGTGAAGTGTGACAGTTGCTGGAGTCAAAGAGTAGGGAAGTGGGAAATCGTGTCAAAACCAGTTGCTCATCATGCGAAGACTTGGTTAATTTTCCACCCACTACTTTGCTAACTCCTCCAACTGATTGCACGACTTGCTCACATTCTCGTCGTGTGTATAAACACACGTTCCGTAGGCCACCAGACCAAAACCATAGTTAATATCCCCCATGAGACACGATTGACATCTCGTGATTGTGGAGTCAGTTGTTGACTTTATGGGACGATGAGTCCTTGTATTGCTGAGTTGAACGTGATTTGCGAATGTTCTAAGACTCATGAATTGAACATGCCTGCTGAGACAAAAGTATATTGTCGAATAAATGTTGATAACTTAAGGTGAGCAAATGTTGTTGAATTGTTGAATATTGATAGTTGAACCAATATTCCTTAGTTTGAGCAAATATTGCTCATACGAGTAAGTGTTGCTTGTCTGATGAATTGTTGATGTCAGGACCAGATAAGATAAAATATTAATTTAAGACACTGACAACTAGGCCGAGCATAATAGTAAAAGTGTTGATCACGGGATCATCATAAAATTATTAGTATTTGAATCTGCTCAGAATTATGTTTTGCAGAGCTCTGGATTCGAAACCCTAATTTTTGATCAATCGATGATTTATTGAAAATCAACCACAGAGTGAAGGAGGGACCGGCTACATGGGATGACGATTCGACCGTGTAACGCGATGCTCAAATGAGCAAAATACCAAAGTCTCCTGAAGACCAGTTGGTGAAAGGATGATTAAATGCTGGTTTAATCATTTATTGAAATAATGCTCGTGTGAGCGTTAGGTAGTAAAACCTGATTATGGAGATATGAGGGACCGACCAAGGGGTCATCGGACCGGCTCTTGGTGGTCGTGGGGCCAGCTGATCGTCGTTTGAGCAAACTCCCGGTTGTTTGGGAAGAGTTTGGACCCAATAAGAGCAATTGAGCAAATTAGGTCAAAATTATTAAAACATGTGGGACTGGCTATTTGCAACTCTAGGGCCGACCTTGGTGGTCAAGGAGACATGCCCGTGTCACCATAATGTTCGTGTCTCAGTCCTGAGAGTTTCGATATTTTATGATGCGCGTTTGAGCAACATTTTGAGAAAATATGAAGGATTTAGGGTTTTGCTGAAACTAGGGAATCTTTATGAGATGATGAAATATAATTAATAAAATAGGGGATTGCAAGGTGTGGGAACGGCCACAGCTAGGGCATGGCCGTCCAACTAGCAAGCTAGGTCCTGCAACACCTTTCTCAATTTTATGTATTTTCCCTGATGTGAAGGAAATACCATAAAACTAAGGAATTTCATGAGGTTGGGGAATTTCCATGAGATTATGGAAATAATAATAATAAAATAGGGAGTCATGAAGTGTGGGACCGGCTATGGCCAAGGCATGGCCGGCCGACCAAGGACCCCCGTCCCAAGGCACTTTTTCTAATTTTATAATATTTTTCATGATTTTAGGGAAATATCATAAAACCAAGGAGTTTGTTGAAACCAAGGAGTTTCCATGAGATGAGGGAAACATAAAAAATAATAATAATAAAATAAGGGGCGTGTGGGACGGCTAGGGCATGACCGTCCGGCTAGGGCCCGGTCCCACGAGTTTTCCTAATTTTATATTATTTTTCATGACTTGAAGGAAATTTCATGAATTTAAGGAGTTTTCATGAAACGAAGGATATTTTATCAAATGAAGAGATTTTCATGAGATCAAGGAAAATAATAAAAATATGATAAAATATAAAATTGGGCGTGGGACTGGCCACGAGACGAGCAGCCGGCCGGTGGGCCCAGTCCCCTGGCGCCTCAATTAATATTTTATTATTTTCTTCCTATTTTGCATAGGTTCATCGTTCCTTCGTGTTTCGGAATGCTCGTTCGTGCATTCAGGTGCTCGTTTGTGCATTATTGCTGAGTACACTTGCACCATTTTGGTCAGAGCTTACTCGATAGCGGCTCAGATCCCCGTACGTTGAATATTTATCATTAACCCACGGAATTCTTCTTGGAAGAACCACGAATTGAAGTAACGAAATATTATGAAGAACGTAGAATATTCCCGAATATTCAGTTAATGAATTTAAGGATTAGAGATAATTAATTGATGGCTCTATACTAGCAGGAATGTTGTCTAGGAGCATTAATTATATGAGAATTGATTAATATGATCTTGTTGAAGCGTCATATTTATTACATATAGTCAGGGAAAACGTTGTTGCATCCTGAAGACGTTATCGCTCTATACTAGCAGGCAAGCTGTTTAGGAGCCGTCCAATCATAATGATTCTATACACATGTCTTTTATATAGTGGGGGAAAATATTGTTACATCCTAAAGACGTTATCGCTCTATACTAGCGGGCAAGCTGTCTAGGAGCCGTCCAATCGTTTGATTCTATATAAAAGTGGATTACTGAAATTGCTCAGTATTCATGAGATAAGCCGTTGTCTCAGTTGAGAGACTGCACATCTGCATATGCTCTGAGAGACAGTATTCTCAGTCAGAGGTTCTTGCGACATGAACTTTCATGCTTCAATGAGAGACATGAGCCTCAATACTCGTCTGATTGCTGGATCAGGAGTATGTACAATTGTGGTTTTACGATTTTAGCCTTTATCGAAAATCCACCATCTACATTAAGTCCCCTGCTTAGTGAGGGACAGTCATGTTCCTCAGTCAGCACTGAATGGTGATTTTATAGTCATAAACGAAATAAATAATTGAACTTAGTCGTAAGATAAGATGTTACCGGATTTTCGATTGTACGAGCGAAACATGGCTTGAACGAAGATCCCAGTCGCATGATAGAGTATTGTCTAACGAGCGTAAAGTGGTGTATCACCGCTGATTTGGTGATGGAACCTTGGTCGGTTTAGGATTCACTGATCCATACCCAAGAAAGGAATCCGTTTTAGCGCGGACATTCGTTCATTCGTTCGTTAGTTTAAGAAACAAACAAAATAGACCTGAGTCTAGTGATAAAAAATTTGCCTATGAGCTTTCACGAAAACCAAAATTTTAGTTTTTAAATACGTGAGATTTCACAACGTGGAATAAACTCTCGTTTCAAAGATGGATGCTCGTACGAGAGAATTTTTTTTGAATAGACATGCATCTGTTAGTAATAAAATTTTGTTTATGAGCTTTCATGAAATTTTTTTATCTTCGAGCTTTCAGAAATCTTTGAAAATATACTCTCGCTTCAAAGACAGATGCTCGTGCAAAGGAGCAAAAATATATAGATATATTTTTCAAATTTACGTGAGTTTCACGTTAAATATTTATATATTTTGTAAAATCATGTTTTGATTTTGAACAACTGTTGAAAGTAGACCATTATACATGGTGAAGAGTTTTCACAATTGTAGAATGGACGTCTGTCTAGTTTTTGAAAAACCAGTGGATGTCAAAATTCACGTGGGTTGTTCACGGTTTTATAAAAATCAAGTCATGATTTTGAATAATGAATTTTTCTCGTCTTTGCAGGTTTGAGGGAACGAGCAAGTTTTCGAAATTCTGACACTATAATCACTACAGCTAGTGAAATTGTAAATAATAAGAGTTGGATTGTTACCATTTTGTTACGCGTTTTTTATTGGTATATCCATGAGTCCATGTCTTTCGCCTCAGATAGTGGTGACTTCTAGTTATAACCACTTTTCTGGCCCTTCTGGGGAATGCTCCAGAAATATCATGTCAAAGATGAAGACTTCTGCAGATGTTCATACCGAGGTGAATCAACCTTTCAGAGACGCTGGAAAGATGATGCATTGTATGTCGAGTTGTCCGTGATGGAATCAACGCTTTCTTAGCCTTAGCGGATGCAGAAGAGAAGCAGGAACGAGATGAGTTATTACTGAAAAGGGAAGCTGGAGATGAAAGGCTTGCAGCTTATCAGCAAAACGCCGCCGGCTTCAACAAATGAGACTAGCGGCTGAAGATGAAGTCTGATCTCGCGCGGAAGGCGTAGCTTCTGATTCAGATGTAGATGAATAAAGAATTTCGTCATAATTCGTCATCAGAAAATTCAGAAGTCAGGTCTTCATTGAAAATGTTGTAGAATCTTCGTCCTATTCGGATTTTCGTGATCTACCAATGTTTCTTCATCCTCAGAAAATTTCCAAGCTTTATCGAAGAAGATTTTCGGCTTTTGAGCACATTTAAGGGCCGAAATTGACGAAACAGTAAACTTCCAGGAGACTTCCAGAAATTTTTCAGCTGGTATGTAGTCCAATGTTTTGGCCAGATCTTTTTGCTCGTTTCTCCAATTGCTATGAATTTTGGATATGTTGTAGAGGACATCCATATGAAGATAATTGTATATGACCCATACCTATATTATTCACTAATTTCTCCCAGATCACTGCTTTGTGCGTGACAGTATAAAATCATCTCAGGCGAGCTTGTTGTAAAACACTCATGTTGTGTCTTTAGACCATTCGCTTGGGTCTTGAAAGGTTGGTGAAGGATTTTAATGTTATTGAGTCATTTGAGATCAGGAACCCTTGATTGATACATGAGCATGGTGCTTGCAGTGTCATCTTGCTTTTGTCGGCCGTAGAAACATCACTTCTGAAACCCTGGTCACGGGACCATAACTGAAGTTGCTCTCAATAGGGGATGATGTAATGACCATGGTTTCATGTTTTGGTCGTAGCATTACTTTTATGATGAATGATTATCACATGAGAGTCTGGTGCCACGGGTCTTGGACTGTGAAACTGATCATCATGATCAGTGGACCGTCAGTCCCCAGTATTCTGTTAAATCTCTCCATTTCATTTTCCCTTCTTCCGGCAAGACCTAGATAAAGGACCCGGGTATAAAAATTGATGCAAAGACCTAGGTGTTCGAAGTTGAAGGTACCTTGATGAAGTACTTGATGGAAAGACCTGGTGGACACCGATCGACTGTGGAAGTTATGAATCCCGTCCAAGAATTGCTGCCTGCATGTTGTATGCTCTGGAAGCTGTAGGAACCTCGTACGATGTCGGAATTCGATGCTTGACCCCAATTTTTGAAGATAAGAGACTGGGTTATCACATGAGAAAAGAATGACTCAATTTGGAGTTGTAGAGGTCAGCCAAAGAAGCGTGCACATTTGTAATTTATAATCCCGTACAAATTTTTCAGATTCCGTAGACCTGACGGTAAAGGCCGTATCTTTCATCTAATATGTCCGATTGATGCGCCCTTTTGGTATGTTGTAGAAGAGACATAGAAGAACATCTTTCATTGAGGAAGTATTGTCCCATTACTCACTAATTGGTACATTGTAAACCCATGGGCTGAAGTATGTTGTATCTCATTTGTAGAGGTGATGAGAACTTCTTGTAGATGACTTGGGATTGTGCCTGCCTGTTGTGCAAGCTTCGTAAATACTTTCATGTGAACATATTTCATGCCTACAAACCTTGATATGAATCATTAATGCTTGGAGAAGTCTGATCCATCGAGTAACACTTCAGAGAACGGATAGTTGATGAAGCTGGTCATGAGGATGTTTCCCCTGAGACCGTCGTTGATGCTGGATCACGATAGAATTTTCTCCAGAAATGCTTGTTGATGCCGATACTATGTCGGAGTTACTCTAGAGACCGAAAAGGCTAGATCCATGATTATCGACATAGTCTTTACTCCTTCATCATCCAGTGAGCCTTTACATTCACGAACTAATTGATGAGTTGAGCGTCCCTAAGATGAGGGTGTAGGGTTTAATCCAAATTCTTCCGAACCTTTACTGTGAAGTGCCTTGTCAGGGCATCGATGTTGTTGCGGTAGATAGCAGCGGTAGTTTCCATTCTAGATGTGATCGAGGAAGAGAGGAAGTTCCTCAGTCGTGCAGGGGCTTGCGATGCAGAGATACCCGTTGATGGAATCACGTCAGGTCGCAATAACTTGTTATGTGGATAATATTTATTGAAATAGAATTGATTTCTCCAATAAGATCAAGTCCCCGGTGTATGTTGAAGGAGTTTGTGCCACCGATGGATGAATGATGTTGCATCTTCTTCAGAAGTCTTATCATGGGATAATGAAGACTTATCGATTGTAGTTCAGTTACACTTTGATCGTGCTATTGTTGAATCAGTGTGTTATCGTCGAGATATTTGTGCTGAAGCCAGATGCGCCATTATCGAAGGTGTACTCTTTGATTGGGAGTACAATTTGAAGGCTTCTTAGATGCTTGAGCGTTGAAGCGTACATTCCCTAAGCATCGAATGTCTTAGGGGTTTGATCATATCGGCCTTGGAGTATCTTCTGTTGATTCAGCATCCCTTTCGTTGTGGTAGTGGGATTCGACACTTGTGTAGACATCGGAGCTTTCTGATTTTGTGGAACACATGGACTTGCAGGAGAAATTCCCAAAGTGTTCTTTGCCATGTTTGGACATCATCTCAGTAATGAATGTTTCAGTGCTTGATTCAGAGAAACGTCAGATTCAACCACTTGGTAAAATACTAATGTGGTGAAGCTACCATTCATAACGTCTTGCGGAGTTGCTAACAGAATTGAGTCCCCATGCTAGGATAGCATGTGAGGAAATAAATGACATAGACATGGAATGAGACTTTCCTGAGTGGGGAACCTATTGATGAATGTCTATGCATCTTTTGAAGGTTCTTGCTTTAACCTCGTCAAAGTTTGAAATTCCTCCAAGTACTCTGATGATGGAATGTCCGTCAAATCTTCTTGATCAGAACTTTCTTCGTTGGAAAGATGTGCAACCAAAGGCGCTTCGTCAGTACCCATCTTTTCCGCGTGGATCCACGCTCGTCTGAAGGACGTGTCATATCCTAGATCTTCCCGATTATGTGAAACTTGGTTTCTGTCCAAGTTGAACTTATGTTCACTTTGAGAGTGATGTAGCCATAAGTATTTCCGAGCGTTTCTTCAAGGTCTCTGATTGAGATGGGAGCATGATTAGCTTCTTGTCGAGTGATTCATGTGGATCCGATGGTTTTCAGTGGAATGTTGTTGATGGCGGTGCCAACATCGATCAACGTTCTTCCAAATTCGTTTCTTTTGAGATTGACTGTGGTAAGCAGTCCCCAGTCGTACATATCTTGGTCTGTGGATGGAGGCTCAAGAAGTATTTCCGGAATGGACTTCTTGACACGATGTGGTTCAGTACTGTGAACATGTCTCTCCTTTGTGCCTTCGATAGATAGAGTAATTCGCGTTCGACGAAGGATTGAACTGCCTCTTTGATAGGTTGTTCAGAGAGTGTAAAGGTTCTGCTTGGGAGAGGATTCTTGTGTACACCTTCAGTCCCCAGTTGAATCTATTATGGATCAACCTTCTCTTTGAAAATGTGCTTCAAGATATTGCAGTTGCTTGTTGGATGATTGATGAATCTATGAAGGTGACAGTACCTGGGATTCTCCATTTCTTCTTCAGTTGGCTCTCTCCTGATGAACGACAATTTGATTGCACTATCTTGAACCCATACATCCAGTAACTCGATCACTCCTTCATGAGAAGAGAGAAGTTTGAGTTTGTTCGATCATTTCCCCGTTCGTTGATGCCGGGTCAAGGTTTGTGCATTTCAAGATTGGTTATCTTTCTTTGGTGCTTTCAGAGGAACTGGAGGTATGCTTGCGTGGAGGTTCGGATTTCTGTTTGCTCCCTTCTGCAACAGTGTTTGTGGAAGGATGAAGGTTGTACTGCTTGTTGATCAGACGTCTGCTATATCGAGTGTCTCGCGGTTCTTCAACCTTTGTAGCTTTTGTTCTTTCTAGTAAAGCGGGTGCAGTAGTTTCCGATCTCTTCACCGCTTCATGAAGCTCTGAGAAGGTCTGGAAACGAAGATTTTCCAATAAAGCTCTATAGACCGGGATCATGCCGTTGGTACACAAGTCTACCAGTTGTTTCTCCGTGACGTTTGGATCATGACAGTCCAGGGCCTGGACTCTGAGTATTTTCACGTTGTTATTGGAGTGTTCATTTCTCCTCTGAAACATTCTTCCAAGATCAGAGAGAGTAATTTGCTCTGACACAAAGAAGTACTTTCTGTAAAAGGCGTTAATCATTTCTCCCCAATTGATGATAGTTCCTGGTGCGATGTTGTTGTACCAGGTGTATGCTCTGCCTTTCAAGGATTTTGAAAATTCATTGAGGCGAACAACATGGTTATGTTCATGTTCACCCAAAGCTTCCAGAAACCGAGAAACATGTTCTCGAGCATTGCTTGTTCCATCATAAAGGGTGAACGTTGGAGAGAAATAACCTTTTGGTAGTGGAATCCTTTGCGTAGCAACAGGTTATGGAGGCCGGTGGCCGACATGTGGTGTCTTGTCTTTTCCATGATTCTCCAGGAGGCGTTCCAAATCTTCCCAAGTAATGAAATTTGATGATTCATTCGCTGATGAATCGTCTGCAGCTTTGCGGACTCCATTGTCATCCACTGTATGAACTGGAACGTCCTCAGGGTTAGCATCTGAGGATGTTTCTTTTCCTATTTCCTTTTCTTGAGTCTTCTCTGACATCTTGTCAGTGAGAGTTTTGAGATAATTGCACAGCTCCTTCTGTGTTGCATCCATGTGAGTTTGATTCTTGGCAAGAGTCTCTTGCACCTTCACGACATCAGCTATGGTAGGTGGCTTTTCTTTGATTTCCTCAGGGAAACGACTAAACAGGGGATGTGCTCCAGTATCGGTCTGATGTGGAGTGACGTCACCGCCATTGTTGGAAGCAGTAATGGTTTCTGGAATATCATCATTAATGTCATTGCTAGTGTTAGCATCATTTGTGTTAGGATCTGCGATCGTGCGTGACCTAAGATCAACCATCTTGTGAAAGCTTGAGATTGCAACCGAGAGATTAATCTCCCACTGTGGTCTCCAATCTGTAGATGGGGAAAAACGATTTGCTGGTTTTTATGGAGTTGAGGAGGCGACCATGCAGAGGAGACTCCTTGAACCGAGCGAAATGTTAACTTCACACATATGCACTGCAAGAAGGGAGTGATTTAAGTTCGAGAGATCAATCTGTAGGACTCCGTCCTAAACCAAGACAATGGTCGTTCCAGAGTCAATTCGGTCACAAGAGAGGATGGGTCGATCTGTAGGAGGGAAGATGAGAAAATGTGTGAGACCAATGGTGATCAAAGATTGTAGGTGTGTTGTGTATTCTGCGTGAATAAATAAGATAAGTTCTGATTGATTGAATTTGCTCTGTTGAGAGTAATTGCTCAGACGTTGAGTTATTAATCTCTTGTTGTCTGTTGACGAGAGATTGTCTTGTCCTTTCAATCAGGATTCAGAGACTTATTTATATTGCTAGAATTGTAAACACCATGATCCCATGAAGTGTCACAGTTGATGGAATCAAAGAGTGGAGAAGTGGAAATCGTGTTAAAACTAGTTGCTCAACGTGCGGAGACTTGGTCGATTTTCCATCCACTACTTTGTTAACTCCTTCAACTAATTGCACGACTTTCTCACATTCTCATCGTGTGTATGAACACACGTGCCATAGACCGCCAGACCAAAACCCTAGTTAATATCCCCCATGTGACACGATTGATGTCTCGTGATTGTGGAGTCTGCAAGGCAGACATGTATTTAGTTAGTCAGTTTCTGACTTCATGACTTCATAGGACGATGGGTCCATGTATTGCTGAGTTGAACATGGTTTGTAAATGTTCTCGCACGAATTGAACATGTCTGTTGAGACAGATGTATAATCCTCAAGTAAACGTCGATAGTTAAGGTGAGCAAATATTGCTCATTCGATGAATTGTTGAATATTGATAGTTGAACCAATATTCCTTGGGTTGAGCAAATATTGCTCATCTGAGCAAATGTTGCTCGTTTGATGAATAATTGGTAGCGTGACCAGATAAAATATTAAATTAAGATACCGGCAACTGGACCGAGTATAGTTAATAAAATGTTGATCATGAGATCAACATAAAATTATTAGCGTTCGAATCTGGAACTATGAACCTTGGACTCGAAACCCTAATTCGATCAATTGATGGTTTATTGAAAATTAACCACAAAGTGAAGGAGGGACCGACTACATGGGATCATGGATCAACCATGTAGCACCTATATGCTCGAGTGAGCAAATACCAAGGTCTCTTGAAGAGTTGGTCAAAGGATGATCAAATGCTGGTTTAATCATTTATTATTAAAATAATGCTCGTCTGAGCCTTAGGTGATAAAACCTAATTAATTATGAAGAGATGAGGGACCGACCAAGGGGTCATAAAACCATCCATGGTTGGTCACGGGATCGTTTGACGATCATTCCATGAAATTCCAAGTTATTTGGAAGAGCTTTGGACCCAAATACGTGCAATTGCGCAAATTAGGTCAAATTGTGAAAATGCGTGGGACCGGCTTCTTACAAGTAAAAGAGCCAACCTTAGTCGGTTAAGGTAACAAGATCACGTCGCCAGAGTGTCCGTGTATCAGTCCTGAGAATTTTGATATTTTTCTGATGTGCGTTTGAGCAACATTTTGAGAAAATATGACAAAATCAGGGTTTTTGCTGAAACTGAGGAAATTTCATGAAATGAAGGAAAATAATAATAAAATGAAGGAATCATGAAATATGGGACCGCCTATGTCCAAGGCTTGGCCGTCCGGCCAATGAGCTCGGTCTCATAGCATTTTTCCTAACTTTATTATATTTTTCATGATTTTATGAAAATACCATGAAATCAAAGAGTTTGTTGAAATAAAGGAGTTTTTGTTGAAATCAAGGAGTTTCCTTGAAGTGAAGGAGTTTCCATGAGATGAAGGAAATAAATAATAATAAAATAAGGGCGTGTGGGACCGGCTTGGGTATGGTCGACCGGCTAGGGCCCGGTCCCGTGAGTTTTCCCTAATTTTATGTATTATTTCATGATTTTATGGAAATTCCATAATTTGAAGGAAATATCATGAAATCAAGGAATTTCATGGGACCAAGGAAACATAAAAAATAATAATAATAAAATAAGGATCATGTGGGACAGATTAGGGCATGACCGGCCGGCTAGGGCTCAGTCCCACGAGTTTCCCTATTGTTTATTATATTTCATGACTTGAAAGGAAATATCATGAAATCAAGGAATTTTCATGGGATCAAGGAAACATAAAAAATAATAATAATAAAATAAGGAGCGTGTGGGATCGGCTAGGGCATGATCAGCCGGCTAGGGCTCGGTCCCACGAGTTTTCCTAATTTTTATTATTTTTCATGACTTGAAGGAAATATCATGAAATTAAGGAAATACCATGAGATCAAGGAATTTCATGGGATCAAGGAAATAAGAATAATTAAATAATAAGAAATGCAAGGTGTGGGACCGGTCACAACTAGGGAATGACCGGCCAGCTAGTAGGCTTGGTCCCGCTCACCTTTCCTAATTATTTTATTATTTCCTTGATGTGAATGAAACACCATGAGACTGAGGAGTTTCCTTGAAACGGAGGAATTTTGCTCAAATGAGGGAATTTTCATGAGATCAAGGAAAATAATAAAAATATGATAAAATATAAAATTGGGCGTCGGACTGGTCACGGCACGGCCGTTCGACTGGTGGTCCCAGTCCCCAAGCGTCTTGTTAATATTTTATTATTTATTATTTTCTTTCCTATTTTGCATAGGTTCATCGTCCCGTCGTATTTTGAGATGCTCGTTCGTGTGTTCGGGTGCTCGTTAGTGCATTATTGTTGAGTACACTTGCATCCTTTTAGTCGGGGCTTACTCGAATGTAGCTCAGATGCACATACGTTGAATATTTATCACTAACCCATGGAGTTCTGCTGGGAAAACCATGAATTGAAGTAACGAAATATTATGAATAACGTAGAATATTTTTCAAGGATTCTGTGAATGAATCTAATGACTTAGAATAATTAATTGATGGCTCTATACTAGTACGACCGTCTAGGAGAATTAATTATTCAAGAGGAATCCAGTGATATGAGCTTGTTGAAGCGTCATATTTATTATGTATAATATAGTCAGGGAAAACACGTTGTTGCATCCTGAAGACGTTATCGCTCTATACTAGCAGGCAAGCTGTCTAGGAGCCGTCCAATCATAATGATTCTATACACATATCTTTTATATAGTCTGGGAAAACATTGTTGCATCCTGGAGACGTTATCGCTCTATACTAGAAGGCAAGATGTTTAGGAGCCGTCCAATCGTTTGATTCTATATAAAAGTGATTACTGAAATTGCTCAGTATTCATGAGATATGCCGTTATCTCAGTTGAGAGACTGCACATCTGCATATGCTCTGAGAGACAGTATTCTCAGTCAGAGGTTCTTGCGGCATGAACTTTCATGCTTCAATGATAGACATGAGCCTTAATACTCATCTGATTGCTAGCTCAGGAGTATGTACAATTGTGGTTTTACGATTTTAGCTTTTGTCGAAAATCCACCATTTACATCCCATCTCAAGGAAGGAATTAGGGATGCAATGCAATTCATGTGATGATTTTGGCATTGGCCCAAGTATTAGCCAAGGCTTGTACAATGCATATGTAACAATGGCGGGGCCAAATGCTTCATTGGTGTCAATTGCTCAGGAAATAAGAATGCGAGTGATGCATATGAAGTATGAATGGAACTAAGCAAGTCGGGACTAAATTGGCATGGTATTTGGATGTTGGCATCAAAATAACCTAAGTACGCAGCCGGGATAAATGCAGCACAACCATTGTCGAATACTTGGCAGAGGCCAAAGATTGAGTGAAGCGTAAATATTGTCGAATACTTGGCAGAGGCCAAGTTGAGTGTTGCACAGTCATTACCTAATATTGGCAGGTCCAAGTTGCACAATGCAATGATTGTCGGATTTGAGTTCTGAAAAAGCGGGGGTCTAACAACACTACCCAATATTTCGCTTAGCAATATGTATGGAAAAAATCGAATATACTTTTAATAGAATCAACAAGACTCAATCAATTAAAAGTACATCAACGAGTTTATATCTCTCTCTCTTGATTTGATTTCCTCAAACAAAAACTGCGAGTACTAATCAAATACAAGGAATAACTTGGATGGTACCAAAGACCAATATCTAAGGATCAATCAATGACAATCAACAACCAAAGGTTGGATTACTCAAATTGATGATCTAACGCACAACCTGTATTATTTCAATTATAAAGATAAAACAATATAATGCGGAAACTGAAATAACACAGACAGCAGAAATTTTGTTAACGAGGAAACCGCAAATGCAGAAAAACCCCGGGACCTAGTCCAGATTGAACACACATTGTATTAAGCCGCAACAGACACTAACTTACTCCAAGATAACTTCGGACTAGACTGTAGTTGAACCCCAATCAGTCTCCCACTGATCCAAGGTACAGTTGTACTCCCTATGCCTCTGATCCCAGCAGGATACTGCGCACTTGATTCCCTTAGCTGATCTCACCCACAACTAAGAGTTGCTACGACCCAAAATCGCAGGCTTTGACAATAAACAAATCTTTGTCACACAGACAAGTCTATCAAAGGATCAATTTGTCTCCCACAGAAAAACCCTAAAGTTTTTATTCCTTCTTTTGATAATAATCAAGGTGAATAGGAACCAATTGATAATCCGGTCTTATATTCCCGAAGAACAGCCTAGATAAATCAACTACCTCACAAAAATCTTAATCGTATGGTATCGAAACAAGATGTTGCGGAATCACAAACAATGAGACGAAGATGTTTGTGACTACTTTTTATATCTTTCCTATCGAAGATATTAATCTTAAGCCAATCAATCTGATTGTACTCGTACGATAGAATATGCAAGATCAGATCACACAACTACGATAAAAGTAGTATCCGTCTAGCTTCACAATTCCAATGAAGTCTTTAAGTCGTTAACCTGGTTTTAGAAGAAGAAAACCAAAGGTTAAAGGAGAAACGACTCTATCACGCAAACTAGTATCACACGTGAAGTGTGGGGATTAGTTTTGCACAATACTAGATGTCTCCTTTATATAGTCTTTCAAATCATGGTTTCGCCTTGATCACAAAGCAAACAATATCCACCGTTAAATGGAAACCTGATTTAGATTCAAGCTAATATTTCTCAACCGTTAGATCGAGAACTTAGCTTGTTATACATAAATGAACTGCACGCTTCTAGGTTTGTTAACAGTACCCAAACGTGTACATTGTTGGTTCAACAATAGTTAACCAAAAGGTTAGCCATATGAGCATTTCATACCAACCATATTCTTCTTCACCATAACTAGTTCAAATGACTTTAAATGAACTAGTTAGAGAGTTGTTCAATTGCAAGGAAATCTTATGTACTACACAAGACACAATTGAAGCAAAGATGATTTGATTCACTTGAATCGGTTCATGAACTTTTATAACCACGGTTTGCAAAATGCATTCCTTAGTCTTTTTAAGTTTAAGTTCAGAAATCATCTTCAGATATATATAACCTTCTTAAGTTCGCACACTAGGTTCGCGGACTTAAGCAACCGGGCAGAATTTACAAACTCCAGTAGAAAATCTCGGCAAAGACTTTCCGCCGGTTTGCGGACTGGTACTCACATAACAAGTTTGTCAACTCCAGCAGAATTTCTCGGGATGAGAAGTTCGGCAGTTCGCGGACTTGGCAACAATCCATTCTTCCGGTTTCTCTTGATCAACAAAGTTCGCAAACTTTGGTTCAAGGGATAG
Source organism: Papaver somniferum (assembly GCF_003573695.1). Classification (NCBI taxonomy): domain Eukaryota; kingdom Viridiplantae; phylum Streptophyta; class Magnoliopsida; order Ranunculales; family Papaveraceae; genus Papaver; species Papaver somniferum. Next base: position 18,780,016 of record NW_020622934.1, on the reverse strand, counting down.
AACTTATGCACATATGTGTTTCCACAACAATAATTATGTCCGTCATTGGTTATTTAATCTAAACTCTCATTCCAACCATTAAAACATTCTTAGAGGACGTTATATAGTTGTTACACCATTTCTCGTCAAAGCAATTTTCAAAATGATTGAAACATATCATGACTTTCGTCACTAGGTAAAGATAAACATGGTCGAAGAAAAACACTTACCAACACATATTTCGAGATATAGATAGGCGAGGTATACTCGACTCGAAATACCAAATGTGTATAATCTAAGTCTATATATAGTATATGACTTTGTGTCTCAAGAAGTAGGAGATAAAGTAGATAGACTTTTGAGTGACAGATAAGTTCAAGTCTTCACATACCTTTTTGTCGAGAAGTTCCACCGGTTCCTTGAGTAGTTCTTATTCTTGTATGATGAATCGCCATGAAGTCCTTGAGCTCAACTACACTTTCTATCCTAGTCCGAGATTTAGCTATAGTAGACTAGAAATCAAGACTTATAGTTTTTATCACTAACATTGACAAACATGCTTGAGATAGCAACGCATGCGAGTTCGACCGAGCAATGTTCTAACAATCTCCCTCTTTGTCAATTTTAGTGACAAAACTATCAATACATATGGAATACAAAAAAGACAAAGAAACTTTAGTAGCTCCTATTCCACATGTCTAATCTTCAACATTCTTAGAAATCTTCTTCACTTCCAAGTACTCCAATGATCCCAAAGGTTGTAAGTTTAGCATCATTGTTGTTGAAGATCCGTAGATATAACAATGAGAAAGTATCGGTCTCGATCATTGTTATACAGTGTCATAGTATTATTACACAGTGTCAAAGTCCAATTGTATCACAACTTCAATAATAATACTATGGTGATATGTATCACTCCCCCTTATTCAATACTCCATCTCACATGGAAACCACTCCCCCTTACACAATGATCCTAAAACCATATGTATTTGTAGTGTGAACTACATATTAATTCTCCCCTTTTTTTCAATAAAATTGGCAAAGGTACAAGAACGGGATCATAATAAAATTTCCGTAAGAGACATTTCATGAATAAAAGAAAATACATACCATCTAATTTAGATGCAATCATATAGCCGAAGATAATAGCATTCATCAAGGAGTTTAAAGATACAAGATAACCCCTTTAAAATTCCACAGCCGCACACCCCTCAAGATATGACTATTAAGCACAAGTTCAAAAGAACTCTCCCCCATTTGATGTCATTCCCAATGGAACAACAAGAGCGACCTTAATTTCAAAAGAAAAGAAGTATTTTGATTGGACACCAAAAACCATGATAATGATTTTCTATATCCAATAACTCAATCAAATTAATCACAAGTAAACCCATGATTAATTTAATCGGAATACGCAATCAAATTAAACACAAAAGTGATCAACTTAATTGATTATGCTCGACATAAGAGAACTTACGGAGCATACGACTAACATAACCATTAGAAAATGAATAGGATAGTCGTTCATATACTCAACATAAGAGGAATCTTACGGAGTATGAAAATACTCAACTAGATTAATTATAAGAGAACCCAGAATTAATCTAATTGGAATACACAACCAAACTAATTACAAAAGTAACCAATTTAATTGTCATTTGTTTTGCTCGACATAAAAAGACTTATGGATCAATAACTAAATAACCAAACAAGATGATTAATTTAGTTCAAGAATACTCAACATAAAGTACCTTACGGAACAACTACCAAAGCTAATCAAAAATTAATCAACTTGATTGTATCGTGCTCAACATAAGACACATTACGGAGCCTCATAGTATTACATAAAATATGGATCAGTGAAGATCAATACTGTGGAATACACAAGGATTCATTCTATCTTCCATCACTATTTGCATAACGATATTTAATAGACATAATCCTTGAACACAAAAGATTTTAACCTATCTTCCATCCAAGAATTGACGATATAGGCTTAACTTTTGTATATGTCAAAAGTCTATTCATCCTTAAATCAACACATGAATACCGATCATGAACGATTTTACTTTTGACAAAATATGGGACAACATAGTTCACGGACGTAAACACCATGTGTTAGAGCACTGATCGGTTGAACCCACTAGCGTTGGTATGTCAAGTTAGTTGTCAATTTTAGTTGCCAAAATGCATTCTTGATTTAGCATACTAAAGATAGTTTCGGACTAGATTAGGTCTAAGAAGTTGAATCGAAGCTATCCTTAAAGGATGAAGATTGAAGACTACAAGAAGACATCAACAAGTACTTCATCAACAAAGATATGTGATTTATTTCATTTGTATTCTTGTTAAATTCTACATTTCTAATCTATCAAGATATATGCTCACTCTATGGAACAATTCCGATGACGGTAAATGTACATTTATGTGTATATACTTGAGGTTATTTGATTCATGACCTTGGAGACAATAACCTTTATTCTTGTAAAGAATCTCATGTTATAGTGAATGAGATTATGAATCCAACGAGCCAAGAATCACTCAATTCCGAGTTATAACGATGAAGTTATGAGTGATTTATTAAAGTTCTTTAGTAGGAAACAATCCATGGGCTGTTTGTAGTGGTTCATGGACTTGGGCCCGATTCGTGACTAAAAGTTATTTTTGGTCAAGTTGGTGATGTTTCCTTTTTAGGCAAGATGGCTATTATTCCAAACATATTTGATTACCATATTAAAGTGTTTGAGATAACTTTTAATTCCTGCCTAAGTTAGAATGTGATTTATTCACATAAATAAATATTGCTATTTAATTATTAATGCATAATATTTGTAACTTAGGAAAGACTCCCATAATTAGGAGAGTCTTGAAAAAGGAAAATAGTCAAAACCTTAGCTTTGTTTTCAAGCTAACTTTTCACTATAAATAAAGGGTTTGTGAGTTTACACAGTTTTCATCCCCTTTGGAAAATTGGCGTAAGCTTTGCAGGTTGTTTCCATGTCTTTTGTTCTTCGTGAAAAAGAGTGAGATAAAAGTCTTTGTATTGGGGATCATAAAGACAAGTTGGATTTAATCTTCGTGATTGATCATACAACTTGTAATCTAGGTTTTTCACCTCTTGTCTATTCTAACGTTTTCTCTCCTAATATAAAACCATTGAAGAGTTTTTGATCACAAACCCTAGGTTTTGATAGATTTCAGTTTCCGATCATATACCAACACTTGTTAGTCGAAATCGGAGACTAAAAAGAAAAACTTCTATTGAGGCATCTCGTAAAATCCTTGAGAAGTTTTAAACAATTTATTCTAGTTGTTCTTGTTGTGGAGTTATTAGGTTTCTCTTCCTATTTTTGAAGAGTATAATAATCCCTAATCTACAAGTTTGTTTTGATATTACTTTTACCTAGTAACTGTTTTTATCAAAATAAACACAAGATTTCCAAAACCTTGATTCATATCTAAAGGGAAATCAAACCGCTATTTTGTGCAAACAAAATATCGAATCGTATCAATTGTGTTGTGGTATCTTCTAAAGAGAGCCTCGGGTTCTGCTAGAAGATTTGTGTGAAGAATTTCTAAAGAGAATCGGTATTCTGCTAGGAGTTCTACAAGTGTTGAATGATGTGATTTGTAGATAGTGGTAAAAAGAGTGTCGTTTTTCAGACTTGTGAAGGATTTTTTTAGACTTAAATTCAAAACTAAAATAGAAAACACAATAAAAATTATAGCAAATTCAAACAAAGATGATATCAATATTAAAAGAAACACTGAGGCTAAGATTCCACTATTTTCCAAGTTCAAAGTGATTAAATCAATACTTATATTTATGTAATGTTCTCGTTTATTTTGATTCTAAAATATTGCAACAAGTAGATTTTCAAAAGTAGTAATTGTAAATACCAAGTATGAAGCATCAAAAGTCTTCAAACTAAGCATACTCCATCAAAATAGATCACAATCACTGAAATAAAAATCATATTCAATAATAGTTCAAGGCAAATAATCATATAATTATTGCAAATAAAAAGATAAAATAAAATGTACCACTTTTTGTTGGAAAAATAGCTTCCTCTATCGCCTCATCAATGGGGTTTAGCTTCTCATATTAATCATGGTCTCAAAATATGTGTTTGTTGCTCAAAAGATGATTAAAAAAGTGAAAAGTAATAACACAGACTGTTTGCAACAGTGTATCGGAGTTACAAAACAGTTGTTACAATGGAACTGTTACAGAAAACTGTTGTAAATACTGTTGCTTTGTCGCTTATTTTAAGACCCCAGAAACCACTGTCTTCAATGGCCTTTTGTTCTTCGTGTTCTTCCTTGTGCACCAGCAGAAACGATTTCCTGCAACTCTTGATTTCGTTCTCTGTTCTTCTCTAAACTTCCCCCAACTCTCGACTCCTCCTCCTGGAACTCATACAACTCATATATATACATATAAACCACGATATTTCGAGAAATATTTCAATTATCTTTTCGTATTCTTCTCTGCAAGTCACGGCCTCTTCTCCCTTCCTTTTTTTATCTTTACGCGGCTTCTGTTTTGTTGAAACTTCCTAAAGTAGATAAGAGTCGAAACATAGGATAATATTTCTTCCCCAGCTTCCGACGTAACTGCCAAATATAAGCCACCATATCCAGGGAAACCTTCACCTCCCTGTTTAATCGTGCAAGACATCAAACCTTCCATTCTTTACGCTTCCAAACAACTACCTTTCCTGTTTCGATGTACTGGATCATTCCCAGTCCGTATCCAAATAGAAAGTCCACTAAATTCTCATCCAAACCTCTTCCCAAATCTTCCAGCGAAGCTCCGCGTATATTTTCGACATTTTCTTGCTTCAAATCGATTATCTATCCCAGCTTCACCGAATCCATTAACTACACCTTTCCTGTTAAGCCAAAACAGGCCCATACAAGAAGTTTTTGCGATTGAATCTCTCTATAACCTCTCCAAAAATCAAACCCTAAAACTGAACTTCGCTGCAACAAGTTTCCTGCAAAAAAGCAAAAATTCAAATGTAGAAGATGACGCCCCTTATCCTGCTTCTGGGTGCCTTTAACACTTAGGGTGTCCTGGGGTGTAAATATCAAGTGGGTGCCCCTTAGTAATTGAGGTGTCCCTTATCCAAATGAGGGGTGTCTTTAGTGATTTTCTCCCACGAGCGCAAATACCACTTTTTGAGCCAATTTTGCCGCAAAAGCTTATTTCTCCAAAAACACCTACAAAAACATAAAATAATCAAATAAGTACAAAATCGAGCACTAACAATACAATAATTGAGAACAAAATAGACACATAAATGTGTCTATCAAATACCCCCAAACTTATTATTTGCTAGTCCTCGAGCAAATCAAATCTAAAAAAATAAAATCCTAACTCACTGTCGCAGGCATCGTCGATTGCATTTAGCGTATGCAATAAGCCTTTAAACCCCTAGGTGTCTCTAGTGGTGGAGTGTTGTCTCCGGACGGCTTACCAGAGGTATACCCACAAAACCTTTATACTCCAGACCCTAGCTATCTACACAGAACCTTAGAAGGCACTAAAGAATTTCCTTGGTTGGCATACTTATTGACTACATGGGGAAGTACCCTGATGCGAAATTCCAATTGTTGTACACGAGTTTGCACTCAAGCATACTAAAATTCATATATAACTGACAGAGCTCTACTCAGATAGTCGCACTATGGACATCAATATCCGGAGTCAAAACTAATCACATGGATAGATCAAGAAGATGGATATAAAAAACATATATGGTTTTGATGTTTACTAGGTGAACGGTGTTTCTCATATCTGTCTGAAGGCATCCGATAAAATGAACCTATCCTAATGGACTGAGATACTAGTCTGACTAATATCAACAAAATGGCATATACAAGGGAACCAGTGATTGATAATCCTAACTATAGGTCAACACCACTGGCATATACAAGGGTTCCAGTGGTCGACTTTATTGAATTTATTCCAGTTGGTCTGATGGTCTGGTCTCAATTTTTTTTTTTTTGTATCTCAATCACTCTAATTCACCCTAGCATTGGCAACAACTTGAATAGTGAGCCCCACCTAATCACTTATAGAAACATAGTTTAAAAACAAAACAAATTAAAAACAGAAGTGAAAAGGACTCAACGAGATATGGTGAAACTATCATGTTATTTATAACACCTGAGCTCTGTGCTTTTATGAATAGACTCTTTAGATGTTGCCATCTAATCAGATTGGTTCCTCAACTCCTACAACCAAAATGCTTCCATCCACTTAGATTGGTTAGTGCCATCCTTAATAGGGATAAATTTCTAGGCTCTGGAGTTTATTTATTGCAACAAATAGGAAACAAAAAGTTCTACCCCACCCCCAAACTTAAATCTAACATTGTCCTCAATGTTTCTAATTAAAGAACAGTACCAAAAATAGAAGTAACATGAGGAAATAGTAAAGAGAGAAGTCGGAAAGATAGTACCTGGGTGAAGTGTAACCAAAAACCTACAAAAATATTATACAACATACAAAATCACCTCGATGGTCAATCAAGGTAAACAGGGTCCTCCAGAGGGACTTCCTCAACATCACCTGTAGGAAAAGGATCTAAAAAGGGATTCAATCGATGACCGTTAACCTTCGAAGAACTACTACCATCTGGTGTCTCAATCTCAACAGCGCCATGAGGAAAAACAGTACGGACCACAAAAGGACCGGTCCGCCGGGAGCGCAACTTCCCGGGGAATAGATGCAAACGAGTGTCATATAGAAGAACTTTTTGACCTGGAGAAAATGACTTTCGTAAAATATTCCTATCATGCACAAGTTTCATTTTGTTCTTATACTCCTTAGCACTATCGTATTCATCTCTACGAATCTCGTCCAACTCATTGAGTTGGATCTTTCTTTGAGCTCCTGCCTTGTCAAGTGAAAAGCTTAAGTTCTTAATAGCCCAATAAGCTCTATGCTCTAACTCAACAGGCAGGTGACATGCCTTTCCAAATACTAAACGATAAGGTGACATTCCAGTGGGTGTCTTAAACGCAGTACGGTAAGCCCATAAGGCATCAGTAATCCTCGACGACCAGTCTTTCCTATTTGGATTAACTGTTTTCTCTAGAATACGTTTAATTTCCCTATTGGAAACCTCTACCTGGCCACTAGTTTGAGGGTGATATGGGGTTGCTACTTTATGGGTAATACCGTATTGTTTCATTAAAAGAGCAAACGGTCTATTACAAAAGTGTGAACCTCCATCACTAATTATAGCTCGCGGCGTACCAAAATGTGTAAGTATATTCTCTTTCAAAAACTGGACTACGATCCTATGGTCATTCGTTTTACACGGAACCGCCTCAACCCACTTAGACACATAGTCTACAGCGACAAGTATGTAAAGATAACCAAACGAAATAGGAAATGGATCCATAAAATCAATGCCCCACACATCAAAGACCTCAATCACTAAAATAGGGTTCAAAGGCATCATATTTCTACGGTAAATGGTTCCTAACTTCTGGCAACGCTCACAAGAAACACAATGACTATGGGAATCTGTAAACAAAGAAGGCCAGTAAAATCCACACTGCAAAATCTTAGCACCAGTCTTCTTAGCACTAAAATGACCCCCACATGCATGTTCATGACAAAAGGAGATAATACTAGACTGGTCACTCTCATATACACATCTCCTAATAATCTGGTCCGAACAATACTTAAACAGATAAGGGTCGTCCCAAAAGAAATGTTTAACCTCGGCTAAAAACCTAGAACGATCTTGCTTACCCCAATGTTGAGGCATTCGACCAGTAACAAGATAATTCACTATATTTGCATACCAAGGTGATTGGGAAACAGAGAACAATTGTTCATCAGGAAAACTATCCCTTATAGGAAGGGAATTATTAGGGGAACTAACAACTAGCCTTCTGGGGCAAAGGGACAGGTAAAAGTGGTTTTCTCTTGGTCTTCTGGGGCAATAAAGATCTGATTATAACCGGAGTAGCCATCTAAGAAGCAATAATGACTATGTCCAGCTAACCTCTCTAGCATTTGGTCGATAAAAGGAAGGGGAAAGTGATCCTTCCTTGTGACCTTGTTCAATTTCTTATAGTCAATACAGACACGCCATCCCGTGGTCACTCGGGTTGGGATTAATTCATTATTATCATTCTGGACTACAGTGATACCTGATTTCTTGGGGACAATCTGAACAGGGCAGACCCACTTACTGTCTGAAATTGGGTAAATAATACCCGCATCTAACAACTTAAGCACCTCTTTTCGAACTACCTCTTTCATGTTAGGGTTCAGTCGACGTTGCATCTCCCTAGAAGGTTTGGAGTCTTCCTAAATGAATCTGATGCATACACACGTAGGACTTATACCCTTAATGTCTGCTATAGTCCACCCTAAAGCTTCCTTATTGTCTTGAAGTACATTACTAGCCTACTTTCCTGATCACTATCCAAATCGGAAGCTACAATCACAGGTAAAGTCTCAGATGGGCCTAAAAACACATACTTTAGAGTATTAGTGGTTTAAGGTCCAACTTTGGGGCTTTCTAAAGAAGAATTAGGGTAGTCTCAGAAACTGGTAATGGTTCGAACCTAGCTTTCCATCTATCAGGTCTAACACGGGGTAGAATCTAATAGAGCATTCACCTGTTCAATAGTGCTATCGTCGTCAAAATCTAAACCAAAATGGGATAGACAACTTTCTAATGGGTCTTCAGACAAAATGTTTGGTAATGACTCCTGAACTAAGGCTTCTATCATGTTCACCTCTTCAACACATGTGTCATCTAGCTCATGAGGTTGCTTACTGACATTAAAAATGTTCATCTCCATAGTCATATTACCAAAAGATAAACTCATCACACCATTTCGACAGTTAATGATCGCATTAGACGTAGCTAAAAATGGGCGACCTAAAATCACAGTATCTGGTTCTCTGGTCAGGGACAGGTTGGGTATCTAGGACCACGAAATCCACTGGATAAATAAACTTGTCGACCTCAATAAGAACATCCTCGATAACACCTCGAGGGATTTTAACAGACCTATCAGCTAACTGCAGTGTCATCTGAGTAGGTTTATTTCACCACCCGTCCTAGCTGTAAGTATACATGGAATGGAAGTAAGTTCACACTGGATCCTAAGTCAAGTAAAGCTTTTTCTACCCGGAAGTTACCTATTGTGCAAGCAATGGTAGGAGAACCTGGGTCTTTGTACTTTGGAGTTGTGGTGTTCTGAATGATTGAACTTACGTGACTAGCTAAAAAGGCTTTCTTATGGACGCTAAGTTTTCGCTTTCGCGTACACATATCCTTAAGGAACTTGGCATAAGCAGGAATTTGCCTAATTGCATCTAATAAGGAAGGTTTATGGTAACTTGCTTAAAAACCTCCAATATGTCATTAAAGTTCGATTCCTTTTTGTTGGTATAATAGTGGGAAATGGGGCTCTAGGAATAAAATCAGACCTTTCAGGAACCGAATTCACATCATCAGAAACTTTATCAGTCTCCTCAGCTACTGGTCCTGAGAGGTGAGATCTGAGGGGTGAACTACAGTATGTTCACTATCGGGCATGGTTACCTTATTGTCTACAACTCTACCACTCTAAGGGTTCTAACAGCATTCAATTGATTCGATGGTTTTGCACCTAATTCATGAACTCCTCTAGGGTTGGGTTGTGTTTGACTAGGAAACTTACCTTTTTCTCTCAAAGAATCACTTATCAGACCAACCTGGGTTTTTAACTCGGAAATAGCCTGACTATTTTCTTTCCTATCCTGTTACTAGCTTGTAGACTTGTTCTACGGATAACTGAAATTTTGCAGTTTGCTGAGTTAACAAGGCGAGAGATTCCTCTAAACTTAGGATTTTCTTATCTGACTGATTCTGAAACTGAGCTAGTCCTGAAGGATTCTTAGTATACCAAAACCTGGGGGAGCATTAGAATTACTAAACTGACCTTGACTTTGGCCCTTAGACCACGAAAGGTTCGGATGGTTTCTCCAACCAGGATTATAGGTTTCTGAATATGGGTCAATCTTTTGACGGTTATCAAATCTAGTGTTATTATAAAAGAGCATTGGCTTGCTCTTCAATATTCTGGCCTTCCCAAAAAGGCTCCACTCTACCACTAGTCTGGCCCACTTCTAAGGCTTCTAACCTTTTTGCTATAGCAAATTTTGGCATCTGATTCATAGCCTCCTTCTACCCTATTAACGTTTCCTCTACTTAAAAGAATTGTTTTCTGGGGTGCCCTACTATTTTCCCATTGCTGGGTTTTTTCGGCGATTTCATTAAAAAATTCCATCGCCGCATCAACAGTTTGGTTTTCAAATCCACCAGTGCATAGAGACTCAACCATGGTCGTTGTGGAATAATCTAAACCCTCATAAAGGATCTGAACTAGCCTAACCTTTTCTAAACCATGATGAGGACACTGGGATAATAAATCATTGAACCTTTCCAAATACCTATATAAAGATTCTCCCTCTTGTTGTGAAAATGTGCATATTTGCGTCCTAATAGACGATGTTTTGTGCCTAGGGAAAAACTTATTGAAAAAGGCAGATGTAAGTTGTTCATATGTCTCAATTGACTCGGAGTCCAAACTATAGCCACGACTTGGCCTTATCTTTCAGGGAAAATGGGAATAACCTAAGTTTCAAAGCATCATCATCTAAGCCTCTAATTCTTAGAGTACTACAAATTTCCTCAAAATCCCTAACATGGTAATAAGGGTTTTCATTTTCTTTCCCTAAAAAGATTGGGAGCATCTGTAAGGTCCCAGGTTTCAGTTCATAGGGTGCCTCCGTTTCAGCTAACTTAATACACGAAGGACGAGTAGTCCTAGTTGGATTCAACAAAGCTTTCAAAGTTGCCATTTCTGGCACTATCGGAAATGGATTGTCTCCTCAAGCGGACGTTCAAAAATGGAATCTTAAAAATCGTACTTTCTAAATTGAGGTAATCGAGATGTTTAGAACTACTAGGTTTCTCTTTAACAAATCTACCTAGGGCGTCTCTTTTACGTTCAGGCATGCAAAAAAATTAAGGAATGGGATTCTATTCAATCACAAAACAAGTCTGACTCAACTAAATCAAACCTATTGATTTCTAGCAAACAAAAAGCATGATGGCTCCACTTAGATTGTTTCTAGACCAGCTTCTAATCCTTCGAAAGGGAATTCGTTATAATTTAAGCAAACCCCTCTGGAATCAATCCGAGTTAAAGTAAGTTGAATAGAGGCGAGGAAAGCTCGATGGAGCTTTGATACCCAAGGCCTCACCGGTATTACAAGGCGGCGCAGTCACGCATTCAACTTACAAAAACCGTCAAGAACTTCGAAGTATGCTTAAAAGAATAACCGATATTTTTCGAATGACTTTCCTGTTAAGCTCGTTACCCTATCGGTCTCGTTCTAGTCAAAATTTTAGGCTTAGGTTCGCGTAGGTTACGTGTTCCTAAAGCGGGCAAGAAGAGAACGATGATGAAATCCGAACCCTTATCTTGTATGGCCAGGCCTTGCCCTTTACTAGAAAAATAAATTTCCGTATTCAGTCCTCAACATATATGCATACGAAGGAGTCCAGTAACTCGCTGACAGGGGATTCGCGAGTGTTTAGAATCTTACCTCCCGTTCCAGACGGGGGATGGATCGGTTGTAGTCGACTCGGGTCACTGACTCCGATGTCAAGTGTACGAACCCAAGGTGCAGAGACAATATCGTAATTGTCCTCCTTCTCTGCAAACAGTTTATATTTAAAGTACCCTTCCGTAGGGTAATAAAAAAAATAATGTCCCAAAGTCCAAAAGTCCAAAAAGAAAAGAAAAATTACAAAAATAATAAACCCTAATATAGTTTTTTTTTTCTACAAGAAAATAAACAAACCCTAAACTAAAATTGTCTAAAATAAAATTGTCTTCTTTTCTGTTCACTTTGCTTTAATCTTTAGCTCCAAGTCTTTATGAAATCACCAAACTCTTTGGCTCAATTTTCTTTATGATCCAGAACCTGTAGACACAAGATAAATACCCAAAAACATAGAAAAGAACAAAAATAATAAAATAAATAAAAAATAAAATAAATCTAAAACTCTAAAAACAAGTCCGCGTCGGCGGCGCCAAAAATTGATGTGATTTGTAGATAATGGTAAAAAGAGTGTCGTTTCTCAGACTTGTGAAGGATTTTTTTAGACATAAATTCAAAACTAAAATAGAAAACACAATAAAAATTATAGCAAACTCAAACAAAGATGATATCAATATTAAAAGAAACACTGAGGCTAAGATTCCACTATTTTCCAAGTTCAAAGTGATTAAACCAATACTTATATTTATGCAATTTTCTCGTTTAATTTGATTCTAAAATATTGCTACAAGTAGATTTTCAAAATTAGTAATTGTAAATACCAAGTACGAAGCATCAAAAGTCTTAAAACTGAGCATACTCCATCAAAATAGATCACAATCACTGAAATAAAAATCATATTCAATAATAGTTCAAGGAAAATAATCATATAATTATTGCAAATAAAAAGATAAAATAGAATATACCACTTTTTGTTGGAAAAATAGCTTCCTCTATCGCCTCATCAATGGGGTTTAGCTTCTCATATTAATCATGGTCTCAAAATATGTGTTTGTTGCTCAAAAGATGATTAAAAGGGTGAAAAGTAATAACACAGACTGTTTGCAACAGTGTATCGGAGTTACAAAACAGCCGTTACAATGGAACTGCTACAGAAAACTGTTGTAAATACTGTTGCTTTGTCGCTGATTTTAAGACCCCAGAAACGACTGTCTTCAATGGCCTTTTTTTCTTCGTGTTCTTCCTTTTGCACCAGCATAAACGATTTCCTGCAACTCTTGATTTCGTTCTCTGTTCTTCTCTAAACTTCCCCCAACTCTCGAATCCTCCTCCTGGAACTCATACAACTCATATATATACACATAAACCACGATATTTCGAGAAATATTTCAATTAGATTTCCGTATTCTTCTCAGCAAGTCACGGCCTCTTCTCCCTTCCTTTTTTTATCTTTACGCGGCTTCTGTTTTGTTGAAACTTCCTAAAGTAGATAAGAGTCGAAACATAGGGTAATATTTCTTCCCCAGCTTCCGACGTAACTGCCAAATATAAGCCACCATATCCCGGGAAACCTTCACCTCCCTGTTTAATCCTGCAAGACATCAAACCTTCACCTCCCTGTTTAATCCTGCAAGACATCAAACCTTCCATTCTTTACGCTTCCAAACAACTACCTTTCCTGTTTCGATGTACTGGATCATTCCCAGTCCGTATCCAAATAGAAAGTCCACTAAATTCTCGTCCAAACCTCTTCCCAAATCTTCCAGCGAAGCTCTGAGTATATTTCCGACACTGTCTTGCTTCAAATCGATTATCTATCCCAGCTTCACCGAATCCATTAACTATACCTTTCATGTTAAGCCAAAACAGGCCCATACAGAAGTTTTTGCGATTGAATCTCTCTATAACCTCTCCAAAAATCAAACCCTAAAATTGAACTTCGCTGCAACAAGTTTCCCGCCAAAAAGCAAAAATTCAAATGTAAAAGATGACGCCCCTTATCTTGCTGCTGGGTGCCTTTAACACTTAGGGTGTCCTGGGGTGTAAATATCAAGTGGTGCCCCTTAGTAATTGAGGTACCCCTTATCCAAATGAGGGGTGTCTTTAGTGATTTTCTCCCACGAGTGCAAATACCACTTTTTGAGCCAATTTTACCGCAAAAGCTTATTTCTCCAAAAACACCTACAAAAACATAAAATAATCAAATAAGTACAAAATCGAGCACTAACAATACACATAATTGAGAACAAAATAGACACATAAATGCGTCTATCACTGAAGAAGGTATTACATCTAGTCCGAATAGGTGGTAGGAAATTGGTCTAACAACTTTTAATCAGTGTGTGTTTATTCTGGACTAGGTCCCGAGGTTTATCTACATTTTCGGTTTCCTCGTTAACAAAATTCTGGTGTCTGTGTTATTTCTTTTCCGCATTATATTTTATTTATATAATAGAAATATATCAGGTTGTACGTTAAGATCAATCAGTTCTTGTATCTGGCCTTAGGGTTGTTGAGTGAATTGATTGACACTTGAACATTGGTCTTTGGTACTGTTCAAGTTAATCCTCTTATATTCAATCGGGCTCGCAAATCCCTATTTACTGATTGCGGATTGAATCGAGAGATAGAGATATAAAACTCTTTGATATACTTTTTATAGATTGAGTCTAACTGTCTAGTTGATTCTCTTGAAAGTATATTGGAGTTATTCTATTCAGATTGCCAAACGAAATTTTGGGTGTGGTTGTTAGACCCCCACTTTTTCACCAATATCCCATAAAAATTGCAATATAAAAAATCATAAAGATTAAATACTGTAAACCATCATCCTCCAAATATTTTTAGAATTTAAACCAATAAACCTAAAAAAGACCAAAAAGATGAAAAATAATAGTTATGTGTAGTCACAATCATTGCTATTCAAGCACTAGTTATTCTTCCAACTAAACCAAAAAGAAGACATACTAGGAAACAAATAAAACAAGCTAAAGGAAAACAGACTCCAGTGCTATTCTGAACACGAACTAAGATCATATGGACGGTTCAGAATCCTCATGAGACAACTGGTCTTTGAGCTTGTGATTGACAGCATCCGTTGCATCATCGGAGAGGTGATTCTCTTTACGAAAATCATTGATGTGAGATTTTATGAGACCAAGGTCAAAGGTAACCTTTTCCAACTCAGTTTTCAGCGCATCAATACTTTTCAGAGTAGCAATGAGTTGTTTTTTTGCTTCCCCAAAGTACTTAAGAAAGTCATGAACAACTTCAGCAGAAATCATATCATCCTTTTCAGCATCCTCATGAACATAGGCAAAATAACATGAAGCATTAGGATGATCTTCATCTACAAGGGTTATTTTCTTCTTGGACTAAACAACACCTTTATCAAGGATCGTCTTGCAAAACCACCATAGAAAGATGAAGACGAAGACATTCTTGACAACCCAGAAACCAACCTAGAGTATGTGTACGTGACTTTTGCAACTCAATAGGTTAATATTTAAGGGTCTCTTAGGGAAGGGATTCTAGGGTTTTATTAAACAGTTGACTCGTCTCAGAACACGGATATCCGTTCGAGTACAACCTGGCCCCCCAAAGATAAATCCCAACAGGGATTTTTGCAACAAAAGCCTCGAAAAATTCCATAACTCAGGAAAGCAATTTTGAGCAAAGTTGTAGCAAAAAAATAATCAAAAGACGAGTTCCTAACGAAAATGAGAAGACACTTTAGACACAAACAATACTTTAAGAATAGTAAGTTTGCAATTAAAAAGCTTAGCTATGGACGATAAGAAGATAACTCAACTTAACAGATGCAAATGCCAAAAGTATACCTGAAAATTAACACATCTTACTCAACAGGGTTTTTATGAGTAAGCTCTTCAACCCTTGTGATTAATTAGCACAAGTATGAGCCACAAGCTCATCAAGAGATTTGTGTTTATGATCAAGTCTCTTTTTTCTCCTGAATCTAGAGAGGGACTCCTTTTTATGTGAGAAATTATCATAAAACTTTCTGACATCAAAATACGAGACATAGTGTGAGTTCTTACCAGAAGATTTTTTGTTTGAGGAGGAAGACAACCTGTTGACAAATTCTTTATACCCTTCAATTATCTTTTTCAGATTATCTCTTATTTCATCAATTTTTCTTCTTTCTTCTGAACTTCCTTTCTTAGCAGGAGCAGCGTTGTTTCCAAAGACCACGACACGATCTTCTTTTAGACGATGTTTATTAAGACGTCTGTTTTGTTCTTGAGTGTTCGAGGAACTCATTGAACTGACTTTCCTGGTAACATACACAGGGTAGGTATGAAAACCGATTGATTTAGTCATGCGAATGTCAGTTACACCTTTAAGAATTAAGTCTAAGTTGTGTTGAAGTTGAACCAAGGAGTTTTTCTTCAACCTAGAGGTTCCCTTTCGTTTAACAGGACTCTTTGTCTCACAGACAAGACATACTTTCTGATCATCAGAATGATTAGATAGTACAGTCTTAATATCATCCTTAGAAGATTACTTCCCTCTATTTGATGTGCAACATCCTTGAGTGATGGTGACTTCGGGCGCATCCATTTTACTAGAAGGGAATTTCGTTTACTTCTAAGCATGAACTATTTTTATTTGTGTCAGAAGTACTTGGAATATTAGATTGCTTTGAGAATCCTTGAATAGAGAGCTTACTCAGGCGATGTTCAATTTCCAAGGCATCTCTTCTAAGGCTACCTTCAAGAGACGTACATGAAGAATGGACTTCAGTATTACCTTTGGATTTGCAATCTCTTATTACACCAAGTAGAACATTGACATGGCGCTTCAACCGTTTGAATCTATCATCTTGGATTCAAAAAAGTTTTAGAACCAATTCACTCTATTCAGCCGAATCCCGTTCATTAATGGAGAGGCTCACATTTGAAGGGTAATCGAAAGTACACATGTCAGTGTTAGTCTATCTCGTCAGTACAGAAGGTTCATCTATATTCGAGATTGTAGAACCCTTCTCTTCAGTAGAGTTAGACGAGATAGAACTTTTATTTCTGTTAAAGCGTTTATCAGAGATAGTACTCTTGTCCATAGACTCAGATCGCTACAAACACAGACTTGTAAGGTCTTGAACGTGTTTGCCTTCTCTGATACCAATTGAAAAAGCGGGGGTCTAACAACACTACCCAATATTTCGCTTAGCAATCTTTATGGACAAACTCGAATATACTTTTAAGAGAGTCAACAAGACTCAATCAATTAAAAGTATATCAAGGAGTTTATATCTCTCTCTCTTGATTTGATTTCCTCAAACAGAAACTGCGAGTACTAATCAAATACAAGGAATAACTTGGATGGTACCAAAGACCAATATCCAAGGATCAATCAATGACAATCAACAACCGAAGGTTGGATTACTCTAATTGGTGATCTAACGCACAACCTATATTATTTAAATTATAAAGATAAAAAAATATAATGCGGAAATTGAAATAACACAGACACCAGAAATTTTGTTAACGAGGAAACCGAAAATGCAGAAAAACCCCGGGACCTAGTCCATATTGAACACACACTGTATTAAGACGCTACAGACACTAGCCTACTCCAAGCTAACTTCGGACTGGACTGTAGTTGAACCCCAATCAGTCTCCCACTGGTCCAAGATACAGTTGTACTCCCTACGCCTCTGATCCCAGCAGGATACTGCGCACTTGATTCCCTTAGCTGATCTCACCCACAACTAAGAGCTGCTACGACCCAAAATCGTTGGCTTTGACAATAAACAAGTCTTTCTCACACAGACAAGTCTATCAAAGGATCAATCTGTCTCCCACAGGAAAACCCTAAAGTTTTTGTTCCGTCTTTTTATAATAATCAAGGTGAACATGAACCAATTGATAATCCGGTCTTATATTCCCGAAGAACAGCCTAGATAAATCAATCGCCTCATAACAATCTTAATCGTATGGTAGCGAAACAAGATGTTGCGGAATCACAAACAATGAGACGAAGATGTTTGTGACTACTTTTTATATCTGGCCTATCGGAGATATTAATCTCAAGCCAATCAATCTGATTGTACTCGTACGATAGAAGATGCAAGATCAGATCACACAACTACGATAAAAGTAGTATCGGTCTGGCTTCACAATCCCAATGACGTCTTAAAGTCGTTAACCTGGTTTTAGAATAAGAAAACCAAAGGTTAAAGGAGAAACGACTCTAGCACGCAAACTAGTATCACACGTGAAGTGTGGGGATTAGTTTTCCAAAATACTAGATGTCTCCTTTGTATAGTCTTTCAAATCAGGGTTTCGCCTTAGTCACAAAGCAAACAATATCCACCGTTAGATGAAAACCTGATTTAGATTCAAGCTAATATTTCTCAAATGTTAGATCGAAAACTTAGCTTGTTATACACAAATGAACTGCACGCTTATAGGTTTGTTAACCGTACCCAAACGTGTACATTTTTGGTTCAACAATAGTTAACCAAAAGGTTAGCCATATGAGAATTTCGTACCAACCATATTCTTCTTCACCATAACTAGTTCAAATGAATTCAAATGAACTAGTTAGAGAGTTTTTCAATTGCAAGGAAATATTATGTACTACACAAGACACAATTGAAGCAAAGATGATTTGATTCACTTGAATCAGTTCCTGAACTTTTATAGCCACGGTTTGCAAATTGCATTCCTTAGTCTTTTTAAGTTTAAGTTCAAAAATCATTTTCAGATATATAACCTTCTTAAGTTCGCACACTAGATTCGCGGACTTAAGCAACCGGGCAGAGTTTACAAACTCCGGCAGAAAATCTCAGCAAAGACTTTCCGCCGTTTCACGGACTGGGTTCGCGGACTGGTATTCACGCAACATGTTTGTCAACTCCGGCAGAATTTCTCGGGATGAGAATTTCGGCAGTTCGTGGACTGAGGTCGCAGACTTGGCAACAAGCCATTCTTCCGGTTTCTCTTGATCAACAAAGTTCGCAAACTTTGGTTCAAGGGATAAGACTTATACACATATGTGTTTCCACAACAATACTTATGTCCATCATTGGTTTTGTAATCTAAACTCTCATTCCAACCATTGAAACATTCCTAGAGGATGTTATATAGTTGTTCCACCATTACTCGTCAAAACAATTCTCAAAGTGATTGAAACATATCATGAATTTCGTCACTAGGTAAAGATAAACATGGTCGAATCGAAACGCTTACCAACACATATTTCGAGATATAGATAGGCGAGGTATACTCGGCTCGAAATACCAAATGTGTATAATCTAAGTCTATATATAGCATACGACTTTTTGTCTCAAGAAGTAGGAGATAGAGTAGATAGACTTTTGAGTGATAGATAAGTTCAAGTCTTCACATACCTTTTTATCGAGAAGTTCCACCGGTTCCTTGAGTAGTTATTCTTCTTGTATGATGAATCACTCTGAAGTCCTTGAGCTCAACTATACTTTTTATCCTAGTCCGAGACTTAGCTACAGTAGACTAGAAATCAAGACTTATAGTTTTGATCACTAACATTGACAAACATGCTTGAGATAGCGACGCATGCGAGTTCGACCGAGCAATGCTCTAACAAGTTCAAGATGTCAATTACGAGTGTGCGTGCATTACACACATGCCAGAGCAAATGAGTTGGTTGAGATGGTTACAAAGAGGCTTTATAACTAAGTTTGGCATATTCTGACCACAAAAAACAGGTGTGGCATCATTCGGCTTGACAACAAAAAAGGTGGTAGTTGGAAAGAAGATTGGCGGTTAGGAAAACTACCCTATGGGAAACATGGATGTTCCATGCGTGTGCAAGTGTTGTGCACGATTTTTGGCTATGTATCTAATGTATAAATAGTGCAAGAGGCATTAGAAATCAGTAAGAGAGAGTTTGTATAGTTAGTTTCATGTTTTGAGAGAATAAGACATCACCAAGAGGGTGATGGCCTGTTTTGGTCCATGTGATGGCCAAGTTTTGTAATCTTCCTTTAGTGCAATAAAATGAGTTTGTTGCAATATATCTTTGTGTTGTTATGTTGCTGATTCGTGTGCGATTGTCAATTGGAATTGATTATGCATGGAAAACCTCTTATGCTTATGGGGGCATAAAGAGTCAGAGAGAAAGAAGATGAAGATTTTGTTTCATAAAGCCTTAAGAGTGAAGGCAGATGCATACTTTGATGCAAGTATGCAAGGCCAAGTACTTGTGGGTGAAGTTGATTCAATGAACCACATAGTATTGCCGTCTCATGTCCCATTAAAATTTTTAGGCGACTAAATGGGAGTGTGATACCTAGATGGGTAGTTTTCTGCATATTTCTTTGTATTTTATTATAAAACGAAGCTTTGCTAAGTTAAACAAAATAAAGATCGGTCCTGATTTTTCCTCTCAATTGATAAATTGACGACTACGGTCAGTCCCATGAATACACGCTTTGAGAAAATTCATTACATATTCTCTTCTTCCCATTTCAAAATTCAAAATCAAAACAGAGGTCAATTTAAAATAATAAACCTACCCTCCCACATCCGTAGGATGAGTGGATTTGGAAACTCTAAATCTCCACTTTGGAGCAAATGAAAAATCAGAAATAAAATTGAGAAGGGGAGTTAGATTGCGGAGAGAAAAATTTTAAATCCAAGAATAGATTTCCTCTCAATCTTCTTCCACCAAAATGTACATCTCCGGATAATCAAACTACACTGAGATAACAATGTTTGAGAAAACCATTTCTTTTTACATTGCTTCAGGTATGTATTATCCTCAGTTTTATTATTTTCTTGAATTTTATTTGTTGTATATTTAACTGAAGTATAAATTTTCAAAGATAGCCCAATTGATTATAATAATTTCATGGTTGAAATTTAAGGGTGTCTGTATTATTTTATTAGCCAGACTATAAAAGTTTGGCAATTGTAGGTCATCGAGGGTTCCAATATGTTCAAAACTTTTTGGTCTAGAAAGGTGAGATTTTCTCAAGAACCAATTTCCTTTTTTATTTGTTTAGACTTTAGTGTAAACAACTTTTTGGTTTCATCTTGATAGATACAATTAGAGAGAAATTTATATATGTATATAGGATGTACCGTTTTCGGATTTTTGTTTCAAAGTCCATGAGAATTTAATCAATCTTGTGAATAGAGAAAATAGATAAGGAGACACAAAGTATAAGGGAAGAAGAGAGAAAGAAATTCTATTAATATGTATATGTTTACAAAGGTCTGGGACTCTATTTATAGAGTTTACATACTTGGTGCCCAAGTAATGGAGTCCCACTAAAGTGGGCATCTACCTAATAAACTCCCGTTTATAACACTCCCCCTAGATGACCACTGTATCTAAGCAGTTTCCTCATTAAAACCCTGCCAGGAAAATCCAAAGGGACAAAAAACCTGATCTAAGGGAAAAGAGTACAATTATGAGAAAACTTAGGACAGAGTTAGACATGCATATATTTCCTCATTAAAACCTTGATAAGGAAAAACTCAGCGGGACAAAACCTTGACGAAGGAAAAAGAGTACAACATGATAGTCCAGTAAAATACCTTTCAGTATGATGCTCCCCCTAATAGTACGTCAGTTAAATCTTGGCTTGCAAATATTTGAGTCGAGACTTCCAATTTTGATGAACGAATTTTTTGAATGCTGGAGTTCGCAATGCTTGCGTGAGAAATCTTCCAGTTGATGAAGTCTTCTTTTGTGTTAGTCTTCTAATAGTGGTGTTCTCGAGTCTTCATGTTTTTCAATACATTAATTACTTGAGTCTTGGATTGCTAATTTCTTGGAGATGATTTGCAGAAATAGCTGATGTAGTTTCTTCAACAAAGTGCCAAGATACGAATACCTTATCATACGTGAACAAAAATCGTATTTGTGAGAAGGAAATCCAAATTCTTAGGAGATGATTAAGTTGATTTGGTTTAATCAAATGTGGGCATCCACTAAATAACCAAAATTGATACAACTCCCCCTTGGATGATCATCATTTTGAATTAAATTTCCTCACTAAAACCTTGCCAATAAAACCCAATGGGAAAAAATTTGGACAAAGGAAAAAGAGCACAAATATCAACATTTCAAGTAAAATAAAATAATTAAATGTCAACAAGATGTTGCCTCGTTAAAACCTTGTCATGAAAACCACGTGGGACAAAACCTGAAACGAAGGAAAAAGAGTACCACTTCTGACAATTTATGGATGCTAACTCAACTATATGAGTATTACGGAAAACGAGCATCAAAATCATAACTCTAGTCTACCTCAAAGACGAGTTTAAGCTAGCATAATTCTAACTGCGGATTTAAGAAAGAAAAATAATAGAATTTATGCTGCCAAAGCGTGGATTTTAGTGTTTTTAAGGACTCCTCAAGAGACCTATAACGTTGAAATGATCAACTAATTAATCCGGATTTTTGGTCTTGTACCAAATTTCTAAAAAACACACAAAGGATTGTTAAACTTTATGTAAGAAAATAAGGTGGCTACCTGAATAAAATTTGAATCCTCAAAAGATTACAAATTCAATATGTTCTTCGACAATATTTCTTGTGTCAATGCAATATGAGTCCTTCAAAGACTACCACGCCAAGTGCATTGTATAAAGAGAAAAATTAATGAATCAATCCTAGGGTTTGAACAAAAATGAAATCCTTAAGTCGTTTTTACAATGAAAGTTTTCTCGTATAACGCATTATGACTACATTATCCTGTAATTAATAGGCTTGACATTTTTAAAGTGTTAAGTTTTAGATCGAAAAATTGTGTTAATTGAGAAACTAATCCAGCTTAATATGGATTGTATGCCAACCAATCACATATGTCGATATTTCTATGTAGAGGAGTTAACAACCACCGTCTCTATTATTTTAGTAGCTACTGTAAATTAATATTCGACAATGTTAACTAATACGATCCCACACAATTCTCACGTATACGCATATCTTGAAAAATTGACAGAAATACTGGTACCAGCGCCCGCGGGCATTATATTCTCCCCATCTTCCAGTGAGGAGATATGAACTATGAGAATGCGGATCTTGTTTTGATAGACTATATTGAAGTTCTATCTGTAACTCTTATTCTAAAATGCTACTTTTTGCTATATGTGATTGGATTTGCCTTTCAAGAGGCAAAAGCTTATATAAAAGAAAAATGACACATTTCACACCTATTGATAGTGACAGCCTTTTTTCGATTTGGTCATGTTGGGAGAGAAATTGATATAACTTTTAAGTTAATTAACACAAGCTTATGATAGTGTAAGCCCTCTCCCTGATTATGGTGGAAATTTTCTTTTTTATCTCATATACGAAAACTTCAAGTTTCGTAAAGTATTATCCGACTTAATTGAGACATATACTCATTATGAAATGTCTTTCGACATAAAAAATGTCGTCTAAATAGACATACATATTTAACATCAACCATGGAGTACATTTGGAACCCAAAATTAATTGGTATAAATGCATATAAAATATGCGAGCTCTCCAAAAATTAATATTAGAAAGATCAATTAAGTCGCTTAAGGACTAATTATATAAGTTAACAAGCCGGGTGCGCACCCTTTGATCTTTAGTCTCCAATTCCAACTACAAGTGAAACAACTTCAAATTTTGGAGAATAATACAAGAAGAAAACTAAAAATTGTTAAATGTCCCTCAGGAATGGAGCAATTCTCCATCTCATTAATGTTTGCAATTGTGAATACATGATAATGACTCCTCGTCATTCTAGGATTTAGTGAGAAACCTGTTTCAATTGGCTTTATGATTCTTTTTAAGAGAATAAAGAAATCATTGTCATTATCGCCTTTGAAGGAACAAAAACTATTATGTGGTCGAAAAATTCTCTCCTTTTGGCAAAAATTTAGAAAATATGACAATCTTATGGAAACGATGGAGAAAATTAGCACCAATTAGTTTATACGATTTACCAAACTCTCGTATCGACAAAAAAAAACAACGTCGTTTTAACCATCGCAATGGAAAAATCCACTTTCGTGGTCAATGTATGGATTCTTGTAAAGATATAGAAACCATGAGTAAATCACATGAACTTTTTGTCTATAGGACAAAGATACCAACTTAATTAGACGTAGGTTTTTCAACCATGCATGTAAAAAATTACCGCAAAGATAATCAAATTACAATAATACCATATATTTTTTTTTGATGATTACAGTTTCAATAGGTAGGGTAATAGAAACTGTAAACCATTTATTAATGATTTTTTTTTTAATTGTTTTGTTTCTTTCTCTATGAAAAAAAATTAGAGAAGGAAGAAAAAATAAATCAACTTATATAATCAGTCATGTTCCATTGATATAAACCATATCTTATATAAGAATTAACCAATGGATTTTAATGGTACCAAAAAAAAATCGAGTGTGACCAAAATCATATTCCCGTAGTTGGGAAGATGTATATAAAATCCACAAGGGAGAAATACACGATGATACGTGTGTGATATACTGGTAAAGAGATTTAGTGTTGACAGTGGAGTATTCAAATACCACTATCCCCTTGAATGGATACACGGTAGACATGGTTTTTACTAAAAGAAATAGATGCCTTACCAAAACATAAAACAAGAAATACTATATAAAAGGGTTAACAAGAGGATACTATTTATAATGGCATCATCTGTACGAGGATGGTATCTTTTGGATTGCATATGGTTTAGAATCTTTAGATAACATAAATGCCATTAACTCATCGTTAATTATTATTTTAATTCATGTCATCCAGTTACGATACTTAACCCTTTTGACGAGATAATTAGTTCACAACGTGTACTTAGATTTTATCGTTCTGTCAGAAGCTCAGGAAGAATTTCAAGAAAAAGGAAATCACAAGTTTTTTTCTCGTTCCCCTCTGAAATAGTAAAACCCTAAAAAGAAAAAACCAGTTTGAACGGCAGCATCTGAGTAAACTCCTTCGGGATTTGCCGGGGGCTAAATCGGAAACGTGAGATGGGGATTAGGACATGGATTTGTAAGGATCTAATTTTAATTTGTTTGTAGTGGCGTTTTTGTACCAATCTTTCTATTTTTTGTGTGAGATAAGAAAGCTTTTTGCTTTCATTCTATCTCGGGGTTACAGGGTACTAGGAAAGGATTTTAAGCTTGTAAGGTCCGCCCAAAAATCTTTGCTTTCTTTTTTGGTCCGCCCAAAAATTGTTTTCTTATTTTGTTTTCAAAACTCTTCTTAGTTATAAGAAGTGATCTTCGTTTTCAATGAAAACTGGTTTTCTAAAACTTCTGTATTTTAAAAAACTCATCTTTAATCTTCTCAAAGTTGTTGGCTTCATTTTTCAAAAATTTTGTTTTTCAAATCTTCTTTATTTTCTTCCTTTGTTTTTCAAATCGGTTTTTCTCCAAGTATTTTAACAAAAGATAATTTTTCCTTCTTTACCCTGTAGCGTCTTTCCGTTCTTGTGTTTGGTTTGTTTCTAATCTTATGTTGACCTCTCAACCCCCTGAAAGAAAGATCTGTTTTACCTTGTGATTGTCGACGCCTGTAATGCTGCTTATTTCAGTTTTGGGAGCTTAATTTTATGTTAAATAGGTGTTCTAAAATCTCTTAAGTGAAATCCATGTTTTGATCTTTTTGTAATGTTTATTTCCCTAATCGCGTCTCCAAAGTGAAGCCCCCAGGTAAACCCTTTCTTCCCCTCTTTGATTTTTTCTCTTGATTTTTTTTGCTCTCTGATTTGCTGTTTTGCACTTTAGTTTCCCTAAATCTTTGAGTCAGCTCGTTGTGTGGTAGATTTATACTACAGAGTTAACTCACTGACCTAGTTGCTTAACATTTATCTTTCAGCAGGAAAAATGAAACCCCTTCTATACTTGCTTGAAACAAATCTTGCTCTTGTTCTTAACCTTTCACTGTCCTGGTCTTACGACCTTCGTTTCTGCGACTTGAAAAAGTCACAGGTTGGCCGATTCTCTGCTGAGAAAATTGGCTTGATCTCTCTTTGCTTAATTTCTCTATCAAGGAGACCTCTTCGGAGGGCACGGGATCAATCAGGGTGTATCATTTTCTCTTCGGAATATGTTGTTCTCACTATTTTGATAGATTTATCACTTGGGTTGGATCTTGCGGTGGATGAAGTAAAAGGAAGCACAATAGGAGGCGAAAAAACCTCTTGTCGGGCGATTGATGTTATTTATCTTTTAATCAATGTAATCTTCGGTTTTAGTTTCTGTAAGAAATCTTGTTCTCGATTTGCAATCGAGTATTTTGATCTTCTTGGTATCCGGTATTCCAATGTTTGTATCCCTTTTAGTCAAAGGCAAATGTATCCAAGTAACTGTTGGTTTAATTAATATATTACTTAGGACTTTCCAAGAAAAGAAAAAAAAAAGCGTATACTTAGAATAAGCCAATAAAAATTTAGTTAGAAATTGATAAGGTAGAAAGAAAAAAATCAAAAAAAAAAAGTATTTATAGATCGTAGTTAATCTTCTTTTGCTTATATTGGCAGAGCAACGGGCGTGATAACGTCTAGTGAATAGAGAAAATAGAGAAGGAGACACAGAGTATGGGGGAAAAAGAGAGAAAGAAATTATATTAATCTGTATATGTTTATAAAGGTTTTGGACTCTATTTACAGAGTTTACATACTTGATGTCCAAGTAATAGGATCCCACCAAAGTGGGCATCTACCTGATAAACTCCCGTTTATAACAATCAAAAATTATTTTAAATAAATAATCTAACATAATTATATGTAATTTATATAACACCTGTGTCATTATAGCACGGGTTAAACCCCAGTTATATTATAAATTTAGGTATTTTGCGAAACCACTGGTCTGGTCATTAACAACAACATTTACAGAATGGGAGAAGAGTCATCAGTGAAACTAATTGGGGCTTGGCCTAGTCCTTTCACTTACAGAGCAATTTGGGCTTTAGAGTTGAAAGGTATCAAATATGAATACAAAAAATGAAGATCTGAAAAACAAGAGTGAAATGTTGTTAAAATACAACCCAGTTTATAAAAAGACACCAGTTCTTGTCCACGGAGGAAAACCCATTTCAGAACCCGTGGTTATCCGCGAATACATCGATGAAACGTGGCCGGAGAGTAGCCCACTACTACCCAAGGATCCTTACGAGGAATCTGTTGCTAGGTTTTGGATTAAATTCATGGAGGATAAGGTATATTAAACCTCATCTTGCTAAGTTAAATTTATTGTTTGTTTTTTTTAAATTTAGTTGATCATTTTTTTGTTTGTGCCTCATTATACACGGGGTCCAAGTGTTGGAATATTTTTCTCAACAATAGGAGCAGAACAAGAAAAGGCCCAAAATGAAATTTCAGAAATGCTAAAAACTATCAAAGAAAAAGGTGGTCTCGCCGAGAAGAAGTTTTTCGGAGGTGATGCCATCGGATTGGTGGATTTGGCAATTGCACCTATATATAGCTTACTGGTTAGGAGCAATGCGAAAAGGCTATATGACCAGCTAAATGACAGCTGAATAACAGCAAAAGCTTAGGTGGAATCCGACGTGGAGAGAAGCAATTTTCTTTATTTACCGAGTCCCCGTTCAAAGTAAAACAAAAAGCACTTTTATAGTTTTAAGACTCTTAACCAAAGAAGATTCAGAATGATGAAATTATTTTGATGATAATGATGTAGTTTTTGATGGGTTTCTCAATCTGTCTATTATTTCCCAGGGTAAGATGAAGATACAATAGATGGAGATAATGCAGAAAAAAAAACAATAATTGTTTATCAGGAAAGTTTAATGAAATTGAGGTTTAATTCTTGTAAGTCTTATTTATAATCGTGATTCTAATCCGGTTTAATAATCAACGTCCCCAAAATTAAGCAATTCTTACAATCAAGATCAACTTAGTTAAAGTAGTACAATTCTCAAACAGTAAAAGAAACTAGACGATCTGGAGTTGTAAATGTAAATAATAAAATCAATCGGATAACATGAATTTGAAGAGATTATCATGAACTTCTATTATCGGACGATCTGGGATTGCAAATGTAAAATTCCGTGATTATCACAATATCACAGTATATATACTTAAATCAATTGGATATTAAATTAGGTTATACGGAAGAATGAAAAAACGGCACAGACTGATTTTATAGGGATCATGATCATCACAATCGATCCAATAAAAACAGGAAGGAAAAAAACAAACAGTGGTCTTCTCCATCATTTTTTTCCGCTGCAACAAACTGGAAAAAGAGAATCATGGTGAAAATTTATCTGACGTTCGATAATCCAGCGTTGGAAATTGAGTTGTTGTTCCCTTTAGTTTTTCGTTTTACAAATGATGACGTGACAAAGTAGAAAAAAACCTAATCCACCGTGTCAGCCTCCACATCAGCTTCGCTGTTATTCAGCTGTCATGTAGCTGGTCATGTAGCACGATTGGGAGCAATGGAAGAAGTAGTAGGAGTGATAATATTTGAAGTACAAAAGTTTCCTAAATTTCATGAATGGACTAAAAGCATTAAACAAGTTGTTGTAGTCAAAGACAAACCTCCCAAACTGTGGGATTACGTCGGTGGATATAAGTTTGACTTTTGGTCAAAACTTATTGATACAAACTTAGTTCCTAAAGTTAAGTAACTTAGGGGCCAAGTTAGGAAAACTTGTTTTCAAAGTAAAGTTTTCTTAAGTGTCAAGTTTGTTTCTCTATATAAAGAAATATAATTAGAGGTGTAGAGATAATCTAACCTAGAAGAGTGGTAAATCCTTGTGCATAGGATTTTGGTCTCTTTGTTAGGGAGGGTCGTGTGCTACCGTGAAGGTCAATATCCGGTGTGAGAGAAAAGCTTGTAGAGAGATTATTTTGGTGTCCTAGTGTTTAGGGTTTTGGGCTTTGCCCTAAACCTAGTTTCTAGTGTTTCCATGTTTCTCGTCTGGTACTAACAGCTGTGAAAAAGATAAGACACAAGGCTGGTTTGACGAATGGTTAGAGAGTTGGTTTTTCTATGGTTTCTTCAATGGTGTACTCGGGTATGTCTTGTTAACTCTTTGGGACTTATCTTGGATTGCGAAAAGAGCATTTAATGGTCTTTGTTTTAATGGAAGTTTTTCTGGTGGTGTTGGCCGTGGATGTAGCATGTAAAGGTGAACCACATATATCTTGTGTTATGGTTGTGTGTGCTTCTTTATCTTCTGTCTCTTTCTTATTATTTTTCCCACGTTTGGTTCAAATCACCAATTGACCTTTGTGATCATGTGTTCTGCTGTGCTTAGGGTGCCAATTTTTCCAACAATTGGTATCAGAACCATTGGACGGGCTGGTGTGATTGAACCTGGAATTGAACAATGGTTTATCGTTCGGGTGGAGGAATTTTTTTGAAAGTAATGTTTCAACCGGTGTTTACACAAAGATGGATTTGTGATGTGATTTACAAATTGGAGGTTCAACTTGGTAGGAGTGTATGTTCTTCGTTTAGTTTTATGATGTAGTATGGGATGCATAATAAGACTGAATGAGGTGGAATACATATTTACTTCTTGAAGAGTGTTAGTAATCTTACACTATACATAATGGTTTACAAAATTTAAAGAAATGATGGGGCTACGAGGTCTCATGTAGAAGCAGATCCAGCAATGCTTCGAAGTTATGCACGAGATGTTATAGATTTACGTTCTTAAGTCTATGTTAAAGTAATCTTGATGGCTTGTACGTAATATCAAGAATGTGCCCGATATCGGAAGCATGTACCACAGTAATATGGGTATTCACACGGTATATATTCTGAGCGAGTATGTTGGGTGTGTTGGTGGTAAAGAGTATGTCGTATTGGTGATGACTTTGAGAATCGCTTAAAGGATTAAGCTTGTTAATCACAGTGGAGATATTTGATGGTTTGTTTCAGATACACGGTAATCATGACGGGTGTTGGAGTATGATATTCAAGCTAATTATTCCTTTCTGAGTTAGAATTCAATATGTTGTTAGCTTACTGGTTAGGTGGAGCTAACGACGATTCTTATGGATGGTTCTCTTGGTGATCAGTGGTGGAGTCTGTGCAAGGATTCATTGACAGTGATTGAAGTTTTTCATGGTGTTTGTGAAGCGTGGCCAGTTTCATAAGTGTTCTTCATGAAGAAGATGGTGATAGGACTCGTCCACAAACGTGGCCAAGGATGTCTTATTAGAGTTAGACCATAAATGAAGGATAAACCTTGATTAACTTTTCGATATCCCAAGACCAATATTCTAACTGGGTATATAACTGTTTACAAGACACTCCAAGACAAACTTATTACATTACTAGGATAATAAATACATGACTAGGATAATAAATAAATACAAATAGACAACACTTGAGCCAAGCAGATGGACTAGTAATGCCGCGCTAACTCTAATAAGCCATCCTTGGTCACGTTGGTGGCCGAGTCTTATCATTCCTGTCCCCTTCAGACCAACCTTGTCCTCAAGGTTTAAAGTTGTGGTCGATATGTCATCATTTACATCGACTTGATCATCCAACACCGAAGTTGTGGTCAGAAATAGAGCCCTTCTCAAATTTGATACATGAAACACTCTTTGAGTTGTGACTGTTGTCTGTATGCTAACTGTAGACTGTTGCATGTGTGTTTAAGAGTTGTGGTGGATTTTGCATCCATATAATTGGAGTTGCACTGAAGTGTTTAGGACCAGAAATATGTTCAAGTCTCCCACCAGTCATCATGAAGGCCTTAGGAAACCCATTTATTGTTAGAATTGTATCCCATATGACTGTAACCCAAAAGTAAACCCTTAGATGTTCAAGAACTTGGGTACAGACCATCACTGCATATGTGATTTCTATGGGAAAAGTGAAAGCAAGCATTTCAGCAGAATTTGAACTTGTTGTATTGCCATTAGAATTGTCAACCTGACCAGGAATACACACAGGCACACCATCGAGCTCAGCATCACCAGTTGTTGCACATTTCCATCACAAGAAGATCATCAGCATCAGCATATTTGGATTTTTAGTTAACATGGGCATGAAATGAATTCCTATTATTCGTCCATAAAACTCTATCTGGAAATGGCTTCTCTTTGGTTGATATACCAGACTCCGTAACTGCATAAATCTCTTCGAAAGAATCTGTGACACCTCATGTTGTCTCCTTGCAGCAACATATAACTTCAAATAAATCACGTATGGATTTCCCATGCCATTCAGTAAACCCTTATCACAACTGGAAATCCACCTATTATCATGCATTTGATCAACTAGTTCATATACCTTCATAATAGCAATCAATCTTGCAAATTCAATAGTGAATGTATTACGATATGCAATTTTTCATTAAGTTGTTTTCTCACACATTCTAACTGCATTAACTAACCCATAAACTTTTGTGAAGGTGTAGTTCAATAGTTTCTGAAATGAACTTGAACTAGCTTTAATGAAATCCTTTTAAGCCTATTAGGTACTAGAGTAAGGAAACTGATATCCCTACCCACTCGTTGATCAAACAACTCTTGTGCACTGCGAAACCCACTCTTCCTTGTCATTTGCAGAATCAAATTAGTCCATAATACAATTTCATCACACAACTTGGAAGCAGCACGACAATCACTATTTATAACAAATTAAAGCGCATTCGGATACACAATTAACAATTATAGAATGTGAAAATGCGGGGGTCTAACAACCACACCCACAATTCGTTTGGCAATATGAGAGGACTTACTCCAATACACTTTCTAAAGAATCAACTAGACAGTCAGACTCAATCTAGATTAAAGTATATCAAAGAGTTTAATATCTCTAACTCTTAATTCAATCCACAATCAACAAATATAAATCTGCGAGCCTGATTGAAAATAAGAGGAGTAACTTGGACGGTACCAAAGACCAATATCAAGTATCAATCAATGTAAATCAAAAACCCAAGGTTGGATATTCTAATTTATTGATCTTAGCGTACAACCTGTGATATTTCAATTATATAACAAAATATAATGCGAAAAAGAAATAACACAGACACCATAATTTTGTTAACGAGGAAACCACAAATGCAGAAAAACCCCGGGACTTAGTCCAGATTGAACGCCACACTGTATTAAGCCGCTACAGACACTAGCCTACTACCAATTAACTTCGGACTGGACTGTAGTTGAACCCTAATCAATCTCACACTGATTTAAGGTACAGTTGCGCTCTTTACGTCTCTGATCCCAGCAGGATACTGTGCACTTGATTCCCTTAGATGATCTCACCCACAACTAAGAATTGCTACGACCCAAAGTCGAAGACTTGATAGACAAATCTGTCTCACACAGAAAAGTCTATATGATTGAATAAATCTGTCTCCCACATAAATACCCAAGAGTTTTTGTTCCATCTTTTGATAAATCAAGGTGAACAGGAACCAATTGATAACCCGGACTTATATTCCCGACGAAAAACCTAGTATTATCAATCACCTCACAATAAACTTAATCGACTAGCGAAACAAGTTATTGTGGAATCACAAACGATGAGACGGAGTTTGTTTGTGATTACTTTTCTATCTTGCCTATCGGAGATATAAAATCTCGAGCCTATTATTTCAATTGCACTCTCCACAATAGAAACAGCAATATCGGATCATACAACTACAAGAAAGTAGTATCGGTCTGGCTTCACAATCCCAATGAAGTCTTCAAGTCGTTAACCTACAAGGTTTCGAGAAGAAAACTAAAGTTAAAGGAGAATCGACTCTAGTTATGCAACTAGTAACACACAAGAGGTGTGGGGATTAGGTTTTCCAGTTGCTAGAGTTCTCCTTTATATAGTTTTCAAATCAGGGTTTGCAATATAAGTTACCTTGGTAACAAAGCATTAAATATTCACCGTTAGATGAAAAACCTAATTCAACCAAGATAATATCTTTCAATTGTTAGATCGAACTTAGCTTGTTACACACAAATGAAATGTACCCTCATTTAGGTTTATGTAACCGTACCTAAACGTGTACAGCAGGTTGGTTCAAAAATAGTTAACCGAAGTTAGCCATATGATTACTCTCATATCAAGCTTATTCATCTTAACCATAACTAGTTCAAATGACTCAAATGAAAATAGTTAAAGAGTTGTTCAATTGTATAGAAAATACAATCGAAACCAAATCGGTTTGATTCACTTGAATCAATCATGAACATTATAGCAACGGTTTGCAAAGATTGCGTTCCTTATGATTTAAATGTTTAAGTCCATGAACTGACCGATTTGAAAAAGTAACCAGCTTATGTATGCGTATGGGTATGCTTACTTAAGCAATCGGATTTTGAGTTTGTTAAGTTTCCAAACTCAGCAGAAATTTTTGGTTTGAAAACTTCCGCCAGTATGCGTACGGGTACGCATACTTAAGGTGGCTAGTTTAAGAGTTTGTAATTTCCAAACTCAGCAGATATTTTCGGTTCGAAAACTTCCGCCAGTATGCGTACGTGTACGCATACTTATCTTGTCTCCTTCACCAATTTCGTATACACACATATGCATACTCTTGGTTCCCGGTTTATGGATTTATGTACTAATGTGCGAACACACTATATATGCTTATATCCAAAGATGGTCACATCCTCAACTCTTTATTTCAATCATTGAAACATTCTTCTATAATGAAAATAGAAGTTTTCACACACTATTACCATCAAATCAATTTTCAAGATATTGAAATAATCATTATCGAAACATTCCAAGCCTACATCAAATGGTTGTATCACACAAACCGTGTAAGATGTTACTCGGAAATTTTCTCATAATATAAGATGAACTTGGTCGAAGCGAAAGCTTACCAACACATATTTCGAGAAATATGTAAGCGAGATATACTCAACTCGAAATCTCAAATGTGTATAGAGAAAACTATATCGTAACACGACTTATGTCTCAACATAGGAGATAGCAGAAATAGACTTTCCAAGTGATAGATGAGTTCAAGTCTCCACATACCTTTTGTCGAAGAAGTTCCACAAGCTCCCCTTAGTAGTTCTTCGTCTTCAAGAGATGAACGCCGAGAGATCTAAGCTCAAATACACTATCTATATCCTAGTCCGAGACATCTATAAATAGGATAGAAATCAAGACTTATAGTTTTGATCACTAACATTGACAAACATGCTTGAGATAGCAACGCATGCGAGTTCGACCGAGCAATGCTCTAACAGAAGGTACCCAAGCTCTAGAATTAGCTTACGTACGAAATCACCATTGTATACATCCCTCAAAAGTGACCCAATAAGATCAATCCGATCCCAAGAAGTAATTGTATTACCCCACAATTCATAAGAATTAGCAGAATAAGTATACCCACCATCCATCCCTTTGCCACGATCGTATATCCGGCGAGAAAATTTGATGATAATAAGGAGACCTTCATCAACTATTAATTTGTAACCCATTTTATCCATTTTAAGTTGCAAGAGAAAATCATCTTTACCATCACACAGACACCAGACTTCTCTCAGGAATTTCACCAAATAACGTACACCCAAGCAGTATCAGTAAACCCACCATTGGTAAACATACAAGCAACTGTTTCACTAAACAACCCATTTGGTTGACACCCATATTTGCTAATCATCTCATGAACACAATTGTCATTGTATTTGGCCATTAAAATAGAACAAACATATAACGCTAAGGAACATGAAGTAGCTGTATAACAACAAATTTCATAAACACCAGTAAAATGAGAAAAACCTTTAATAAGCTTAAATCCTTTACCACGGTCGAACAACTTTCGAGTATAAACATGAACAAGAGAAAAACATTTCTTACAACTTAGTTTGACGTGGTTGTTGCTTATTTCCTTCAAGTACGCGATAATTTCCACCTCAATTGCGAACTGGATCTCCTTGTTGTAGCTCCTTGCCATCTTCCTGGCAACAAATTCAATTTGAGAACCCCCAACTCTATCTGAATTATCCAAGTCAGTGATGTGTTTTTCTTCCTTTTGATTTAGGATTATTAAATCATCTTCATCAAAGAAAAACAAAGGAATCAACTCAGTATCAAGAGATTTATTCTGGTTTTCTTCTGATAAAATTGAAGAATCTCGGTTGAAATCTGTTACCACTTCTGAGTTAATTGGGTTTGCTACAAATTCTTCACTGAAAATTTCCTCTACAGTCTTTGTTGGTTCTATAAACTATTCTTTGTAATCTTCTGGAGAAGCCCCTTGACTCAATTTTGTAATTGGTGCAGCTAGTTCATCATAATGATTTTTTCCAAATCGTTTAAGCAAAGCGGTTGAAAATCCTACCCAAGTTTGTATTGGCTCAATCGATTTAATCCACTTATACCATTGTAAAGCCTTACCATCGAGATGAAAATTTGTAGTTTTAACTTGTTGTAGCAGTGGTGTTTCATAAAATTCGAGATACGATTCAGCTTTACAGATCCAACCTTCAGGATTAATTCAATCGAAGTATGGAATAATTAATTTCTCAACTCCATCAGTTTGTTTTCTATCATTGGATCATGTATTCAAAGATGAAGATGTAGACTCTAACACTCCGTTCTTCATTGAGTTTCGGTAGTGGCGGCTCTGATACCAATTGATAAGAACCTAGACAGGGTTCTTACCGGAAGGGGCAGACAAACTAGAAATTAAGGATAAACCTTGATTAACTTTTCGATATCCCAAGACCAATACCCTAACTGGGTATATAACTGTTTACAAGACACTCCAAGATAAACATATTACATGACTAGGATAATAAATACATTACTAGTATAGTAAATAAAGACAAATAAACAACACTTGAGCCAAGCAGATGGACTAGTAATGCCGCGCAAAGTAGTCGAAATCGTTTCTCGGTCTTGCTCGGTTGGGGAGCGAGGAGCAAAAAGTTCGGACTTGGAAATCACCAAAACTCGGTCTAATATTCGGAATCTATATATTTATAACTTATATATTGCTGCTCATAAGTCATGAATTTTGCCTAATTAAAATTAAAAAAACTATTCTCTCGTGTAATTAAGTGTGTAATACTATTATATTGAATGCATTTATCATGTATTTAGAGGTTTTTTTGTTTTATAACTCCCATATGAGGGGTTGCGAAAATTGTGATTTCTGATTTTAGTGCATGCAAGGCCAACTCGGAAAAATCGTTAACTCGTTTTGCTCAAAAATCGGTCCAAATCAATATAATCGGCCGCCTTAATCGCTAAAAATCGGGAATGACTTGGAATAAGAAATCGACTCAGTCATATAGCCTGTAGCGATTACTCGGTGATTAGTCGGCCTTGGAGAGCGATTTTGACTACACTGATGCCGCGCTAACTCTAATAAGCCATCCTTGATCACGTTTGTGGCCGAGTCCTATCAGATTGTTTGAAGACTTTTATCAATGTCATTGTGTTTTGGTCGAAGAGATGGTTCTATGAAGATGAAAGTTCGGATCTGAGCTTCAAAAGAAATTCTATGGGTATATAGAGATGGTGAATAACCTTGGTGGAAGACGAAGATGATTTCTTGTGATCGTCTCATGCTTGATAGTATGATCCGAGGTGGAGAATTGTGGGATTATGTCGGTGGATATAGGTTTGACTTTTGGTCAGAACTTATTGATACAAACTTGTTCCTAAATTGAAGGAACTTAGGGGCCAAGTTAGGAAAACTTGTTTTCAAAGTAAAGTTTTCTTAAGGGCCAAGTTTGTTTCTCTATATAAGGAATATAATTAGAGGTGTGGAGGTAATCTAACCTAGAAGAGTGGTAAATCCTTGTGCCTAGGATTTTGGTCTATTTGTTAGGGAGGGTCGTGTGCTACCGTGAAGGTAAATATCGGTGTGAGAGAAAAACTTGTAGAGAGAGGATTCTGGTGTTCTAGTATTTAGGGTTTTGGGCTTTGCCTTAAACCTAGTTTATAGTGTTTCCATGTTTCTCCTCTGGTACTAGCAGTTGTAAAAAAGAGAAGACACGAGGCTGGTTTGACGAATGCTTAGAGAGTTGGTTTTTCTATGGTTTCTTCAATAGTGTACTCGGGTATGTCTTGTTAACTCTTTGGGTCTTATCTTGGGTTGCGGAAAGAGCATGTAATGGTCTTTGTTTGGTGTTGTCCGTAGATGTAGCCTGTAAAGGTGAACCACGTATATCTTGTGTTATGGTTGTGTGTGCTTCTTTATCTTCCGTCTCTTTTATTATTTCTCCCATTTGGTTCAAATCACCAATTGCCCTATGTGATCCCGTGTTCTGCTGCGCTTGGGGTGTCAATTTTCCCAACACAAACTATAATGACTTGTTGCATCATAGTAAAAGAGGTAATAGTAATACCAAACTAAAATATAATGTGTGTCAGATTCAATTATGACCTGCAACTTCCTGGCTAGACTAACCTTGAACCACTGCACCGCTCCTTTAATGTTCAAAAAGAGGTCATGATCAAAAAGAATCAACCATGACGGAAGTCTATCATCCATTTTAAGTGGCTGACACACCCAACGGCCCATCCCCATGCACAGCTGGGTGCTACTTTGTTCGGTCCCAGTTATATCTGTATTGATATTTGACAAGTGTAGCGATAAATCCTTTTAACTAGAGCCATATTATAGGGATCCAAAATTTTGGTTTTGAGCGCTCACTAAATTACAAAGTTGAGTCATCAAATAACAACCAACATAACCGCTTAACCTATTAATTTTTTTAATGGCTGGAATATTTTCAATTAATTATTGTTAATGATGAGATTTACTAAACTGAGTACGGTTGGGCCTATTCCTATGGGTATGACAAAAAAAAGTTGTTTGGCATACCAGGTGGCATGGCAAACCATTTGTGCCATTATGAGAAAACCACGGAGCGACCGAGTTTTTAGCGAGCGATATTGACAATATCGCTCGATATTGACTCCATCGATGGCGTTATAATCAATTTCGACAGGTTCGAGTTTCTGACGCCTATAAATACCGCACCTTAAACTTCTCTTCTCTTCTCAACTCTTCCCAAATCTTTTGATTTTCTTAAACTTCTGTTCTAAACTTAAACAATTATATTTTGATTTTCTTAAACAAATATGGAGAGAAGAAAAAGAAATAGAAAAGCCAAAGCATGTACTAGTACCCCAACTAGTGGAATAAGTTTTTCCATGGATACAAATTATGAGTTTGGTAATGTCAGACAAGTAGCCGGTGAAGGTATGTTATCTAATCACATATCTGACCATGAGGAGCGAGCTAGTTCGATAACTCTAAGAGGCGGATGGACTGAGTTACGTACGATTTTTCAATTACTTCCCCCTATTGTTCAAGAGAGAGTTAGAAGATATCCTTGGAGACATTTTTATCAAATACAACCTAGAAACCACAGGACTCAAGGAGTTCAAGTTATATTAGAACGATGGTGGAAGAATACAACCACGTTCTTTTTCAAGGACTTTGATTGCGGTAAGTCAGTTTTTTCTAGTAATTGACTTTTTAGATTATGTGTTTTATTTTATAAAAATCAAAAAATTCTAAATATAAATAATTATTGTTAATAAGAGTTACACCGATAGATTTGTACATGTTAACGGAAATTCCATGTGCTGGAAACTTACTTCCATTTAACAAACTAAATTGGTTATCAAAAGATAGATGGAAACAAAGACTTACTTTATACTCAAATGAATTAGAAGGAAATCCTACATATAGACAAATAAAAGTGCATGGGTTAAAGGTGGCTGGGTTGAAAAGTTTTTTCAGCGTTATGCTAGGAAAATGGATGAAAACATGGAAGCTGGTAATCAACATTTGATCCCTGATCATTATAAGGAGCTCAAATGTCTGTTTGTATTATGGACACTAGACCAGTGTCTATTTCCAAATGCTAGCTCAGTGGTGTTAATTGGGTTTCTCGAAGCATTAGAAGATTTAGAGCAAGCACCAACATATGATTGGGGGTCTATGATTTTATCAGAGATTTACCTGGCCCTCGGTGATTGCTCGACGTATGTCAAAGATAGTTTTAATGCTTTTTGGGGAGTTCTGGAGGTAAGAACCAATATTTTTCACACTATGTATTTGTTTGTCATTTTCACATGGAAAATTTAGTAACCAATAATGTTATTATTTTCAGTATTTGTGGCATACATATTTCTGTGTTTCAGAACCTTCTCTTAAGAATTATACCAATGTATTTCCGATCATACGGAAGTATGATTCCGAGAATTGGGCACCTACACAGATTGAAGATGGTCAACATACTGCTATTGTTCATAAGATTCAGCAGTTGGGTAGAACAAGCCTTAACTTTGTCTCCCAGCCGTATGAAGCAATATCCGAGTTCGAAGAAGAACTAGCTCAGAGAATGGTACAACTAAGCCTTACAAGGATGGTGTTATACAACCCTATTTCTGAAAAGGGTGTTTGGTATTATGGTGAAAGATAACTTCTTCAGTTACAAAGAAGATCAGTGATAGCCGTCAACCCTTATCCCAGTTCAGATGTTTCAGCAGACGATTACTTCAAATTGATAAGGGAAGGTCATCACTGGCAAGAAGCTGATCAATTGATCCAGGAGCCAATGGACAGAAATGACTACCTATCTTTGTATAACACTATTTTCAAGCCCAATATTGCTACGCAACCGCAAAGTTTGGGTCGGATGGGTTTCCCAGCTTTAGGTAGGATGCCACTTGCCGATGAATTTCTTCCTTCCCAACCTCCACCAGAGACGGGTGACGCATTTGCTTATCCTTCTCAAAGTTCATCGTCAAACATGCCACCATTTTCTTGGGAGGTACATGCTATATCCAACACATCTGGAGAGGTTGTTACTTATCCAATTGTTTTTAGTGCACTTGATCGGACTTATCCATACTTAGGGATCAATGCTACAGAGTTGCAGTATCAGACCTGGTTGAACGATTTAAATTTTCTACTTCAAGGATTTCAGAAATTGCACTAAGAAGAGTTGCAAAAACTGAGGTACAACATGATGTTTGACATCAGTCAAGGATTTGATGGTAATGATGTTTCAGGTAGTAGTAGGGGAATAAGTCCCAGTGGTAGAGATGTTAGAGGAATGAGTACCAGTGGCAGAGGAATGACTCATTTGAAACCCAGTGGTGGAGGTGGAGGAATGAGTCCCACTGGAAGTCAGCAAAGTCGTGGAAGTGAAAGAAGATTGAGACGTCGTTCTATGCAAAAGTTACCAAAAAGTTCTACTCCAAATATAGTGTTAGATAGTCAAGTAGTATGTGGTGGTGAAGAAAACATTGGCTTGGATACAACTCCTGCATGTATGTTTAGTCATATGCCAGCTGACATAATGACTCCAGGTGGTGGTGTGAAGATGGAAGTAATTAGGCAATCGACTCTGTATACACCAATTGCCCCCTCTCCCCCCCCCACACACACACACACACACACATTGCCTCAACCTCATCAGCATTTCAACCATTGCAGCAAACTCCTCAAGAATATCAACAACACGAGTTTCAAGATTTCTACCGTGTTCCCTTGCGCCCTGAACCCATTGCTTATCAAGGTTATGGTGATTCTGATGAGACTCAAGCACCAAGTGAGTCTCAAACCGACTCTCTAACTGATATGTTGAACAACACTCATGATCCAGAAAACGTGGGCAATTGGATCTTTGGTCAGGGAGGAAATGGACAAGGTAATGAGTAGTTTAAATGTAATCTTTTAGTTGAAATGTAAGCAATTTAGTTGAAATGTAATCTTTTTTTTTTAATTAATGGAAACTTTTTTTTTAGATTAATATTCAATTATAAACTAGTTTTACATTTCATTAGAAATTAAGATTGCAAATACAAACTTATAATTTGAATCCCTGCACATGAACATTGTAGAGTTCATAACATTCGTCGTGACTAAACCATCTTCCGTGTCTTCAGCGAATTTGGTACGAGCTCTAATTTTTAGTTATTCCTTTGACAACCTAGGATTATCTCATTTTATCAACCATATAATTTGCTGATACTTTCTAATATTGTAATTGATGAAACAATAACGATTTTGAAGACACTCATTTATTCTTCTTGGATTTACATGAGTTAACGTCGTGAACCTTTGAAACACAGTGTCCCATAAGTTAAAAGTCTCTAAATTGAAATCTCTATCGCTTGCAACTGAAACCCAACATCGAATTAGAGAAACATCTTCCTCTGGAGTAAAATCCACTTCGTTATGCGAGCACTAGGCATGTTGAAATGAATTTGAATTTGAAGTTGGGTTGGAACGGGTAGAAGTTATGTATTTATAGAGGGGGGAACTAGTAGCCGTTGGATAAAGATCTGATAAACGTTGATCAGACCAGCGAGCGACAACTTGACTAACGCTGGCGTTGCGATGACCAGCGAGAGCTGACTTGACCATCAAGCGATGGACAATCTATCGCTTAATGGAAACTCTGTCGTGTATGCCTATATGTTATTCCTGACATATTGGCATATGAGTTTGGCAGTTTGGCATACCCATAGTGGGTGCATATATGCCAAAAATCAGTGTTTGGCATATGCATAGGAATAGGCCTTAGTGATTAAATTAGAATGATAATTTGACTTTTTGAAAATCAATTTCATTAAAAAAAAATTAAAAAAATAAAAAATAAATAAAAATAAATTAACATACGGGTGCTAGAATAAAATGTCAAGGGCTGTCTCATAAAATCTTTCTTCCCTCCGGGTTCTCAATTTTCTTTAAACATAAACCCTAGACTAGACTCTGAGATTGAAATCCAACAAAGAAGAAGATAAAAAGCGTCTCAAGCTTAATTACCACGAGATTGATTTATATCCAACGAATTCTTTTCCCTCATTCCCCAAAGAGCTACTTCTAGGGTTGCAGAACAAAGATTTAGTGGGTGAATTCTTGGTGTAACCGCCGTGAAACAATACCAGATTAATTCATGGTTAGTCATTCAAATTTGGTTCTTCCATTTGATTTAAAATTTCGAAAAATTGTTTATATTGTTTGGGGAAATAAAAATATGGTTTATTCAGTATTAGGTTTTGAGTTGAGATTGAAATTTCTAGTGATGAGAATTGTTTTTTGACAATTTTATAACTAAAGGTGAACGAAATGCTACATTTTGCTCTTCTGATATTCAAATCTATGATGATGATTATAAGGTTTCTGTCAAGAAGAGGGATAAATAGTCCTTCTAAAGCAAAATCTGTACACCATATCATGATTTCGTTCATATGAAAAGTCTGGAGTGCTCCGTGTCAAGCTAGGAAACACAGGGTTTGAATTGGAAAACTTAGGATTTGATGGTACCTTGATGTTCATCTGTTAACGATCTCTACTCTAGCTTAATTTATTTGCAATTTGCAATGGCAGTGAAATTATTGGTATAGAATTTTACTGAGCTCGTGCTGTCAATAATTTCTTCAATGACCTATGTATAAAAGTGATCTACTGACGGTTGTCTAATCTATGAAAGAGACCATGTACACTGTAACAAAGAATCTTAGATATCTCACAGGTATAATGCTAGCTACTTTAAAGTGATCTCATGTAATTATGTTTTTCTTTATGTAGATTGTTGTTGCTGGGTTGTTTGGATCACCGGACCATTCGATACACATATGCTGTCTCATTAGTCCCAAGTCTCTGTATCCTTAAGCATGGCAGTGGATTTAGTGTATCCATTTATACCTGCATTTTGGTTTTAAAGCATATAGTGTCTACCTCAAAATGAGGATGATCCACACAAATGCTAGCAAATGAGGGTGCAAAATAGGATGGCTGCTTTCCAATTTGTGGTAGCATGGGTTAAAATATATAAATTGATAATAGCTATGAAGCATATACAGATTTCATCGGCCATGGCATGCTCAAATTTTGGCTCTTGATGTTTAACAATTCTAGGGAAAGTTTCATGAACACGGAATGTTTTAGACGTACGTGGACAGTAACAACCTGTAGGGTCAATTTAGTGAACCCCAAAGGAAGAGTGGAACCAGATATTTGAAGATTGTTTTAGACATGCGTGGACAGTAACAACCTGTAGACCAGAGTTTAGGGTAAACAATCTAAGTAAATACTGAATGTTACCTCATGATTCAGCCAATGTATATAAATTGTGGGTCTAATTTAGGTTTTGAAATTTGGGCGATTTCACTGAACTAAGAAACCAGAAATGGCAGATTTCTAGTTTTGCGAAAATGTTAATTTAATTGAGAATTTTACTTTTTTGTTGGCAGGTTTATCTGTTTTAATACACTGTTACGTCTTGGTTACTCTTTCAAATGGATGTGGTAAGGAAGGATGAAGAGACTGTACTGCGGAAGAGCAAAAAGAAGAAGCACAAGAAAAACAAGGAGAAAAACAAGAAAAGCAAAGAAATAGAGACTTTAAGTACCTTAGAAGTAAGTATAGAGGATAAAAAGAAGCACAATAATAGCAAGGAAATAGAAGCTATAAGTTCCTCAGAAGTACCTACAGAGAAAAAGAAGAAGCACAAGAGAAACAAGGAAAAAGAGGCTTTGAGCTCCTCAGAAGTACCTAAAGATGTGGGAGGCGAGAAGGGGTCTGAGGAGAAAGAAGGTGGGTCTGATTATGGGATAGAAGAAAGTGGTAAACGCAAAAAGAAGAAAGACAAGGAAATAGTTACTGAGTGCAGTGATGTAGAATGTGCAACTGATCAGGCGGCTTCTAAAGAGAAGGATCACATTTTTGTGAGTGCTGAGGATAATAATGAGCATGTGAAGAAGGGGAAGGGTAAAAAAAATAAAAGAAAGAATGAAATGGAGGTGATTCCGGAGAAACCTGCATTGAGAAGTCTGGTGGTGAGGCTTAATCTGGTTCTCGTTCTTCTAAGAAGAGGAACAGAGAGGAGGAAGTGCTAGATGTAGCTATAGGAGAGGGGAAGAAGAAAATAACCAAATTGGATGCAAATATTGAAAATATGAACACGAGCATTGGAGATGTTGAAACAGAAAACAATTTCGGAAGCACGAACGAGCATTTGAGAAACTCGAGTTCCAAAAAATCATCTGAAAGAGTAAAATTTGCTAGTCATGTAGAAGTCTTCCATTCTGATGACACAGATGATCAGGAGGAAAACCCAGGAAATAAGTTAGTTCGAGGTAAGAGGTTCACGCGGGAAGAAGATCAAATACTCAAAGATGCTGTTCACAAGTATATAGAGGTATGCTTATAATATAAATTCACAGCATTCTTTCATCCCTTGCTTTATGTTCCTAATTTCTTATTGACGGTAGATCACCACATTAATAGCCGTAATCCATTAATGTTCTTAGGCACATAAATTGGGTGAGAAAGGCTTGGATATGATTCTGCAGTGCCGAAGACATCCAAATATAAGAGGATGTTGGAGGGAAATAGGTCAGTATACTCTTTCCATATATGTATATGTATATATATATATATATATAGTAACAGCGTATTGCATTCGTCGCCTCCATTTAGAATGTATAAGGTGTGATGAGCCGATGATTCCACTTACTGAGTCTGGGAAGTGACAAGAAAATCATGTTTGTATTCACTATGAGTGAAATGCACTTTGTGTTGCCTGTTCGACAGAAATTAATTGATTCGAAGAGGTATTTGAAAATTTTCAGGGGCTGCCTTACCGTATAGGCCTCTCACAGCAATATATGACAGAGGACATACTTTGTTTGAGAGGGCAGAGTCACATGAATGGACTTCGGATGAGAAAGCATTTGTCTTAAAGTATGTTTCTTAATGTTGGCTTCTGTTGCTTTCTCCACAAACAGTATGCTTATGTCAATCAATCCAAGTATCTGTATCTCATTCATCCTGAATTATGAATTATAATTTTCTTTCTCTACTTGACAGTCTTCTTAAATCCTAGGTTTTATGAAAAGCATGGACTAGATTGGAAAAGCATGTCCCAGGTCCTTGCAAAGGACAAAAAACATGTGAAGGACGCATGGCGTCGGACATTTCGTGCGGGTCTTGGAAAGGGTGAATTGCTTTCGTCTTTTCCTTATTCTCTTCTTTTGTCAGCTTACTTGTCTTGGATATTTATAAAACACTTTTTAGATTATATTTTGTCTATCTTAAAGCTATATAATAAGAACGCACGTGTCATCGAATTCTGAGTTAGTGAGACATAGATCAAGAACAGTATGCAGTTTCACGTTAAAATTGGTTTGAGTTGACTCTTCTTTCCTGAGGTCTATTTACTGTGAATACTAAGAGTATGCAGTCACTCCATTTGTTTGTTTCAAGTGGTTTATCTTTTGTTTCTAATTGTAAATTGTTGTGATTTTTTAATATATATGGTAAATAACTAAAATATAAAGGCACATTACCCTTTTGGGGTAAAAGTTGAAACTTTGGTATTTAAGAATTAACTTAAATAATGATCGCCTTCTTCCTTTTGAACTGAATCAGGTAAGTGGACTCAGATGGAGTATCAGTCTTTGTTTCATATAGTAAACAAGGAT
The DNA here is from genome assembly GCF_003573695.1 of Papaver somniferum. Classification (NCBI taxonomy): domain Eukaryota; kingdom Viridiplantae; phylum Streptophyta; class Magnoliopsida; order Ranunculales; family Papaveraceae; genus Papaver; species Papaver somniferum. The sequence continues at coordinate 18,735,076 of NW_020622934.1, read as the reverse complement.
TTGCGAATGCATGTGTATGAGGAAAAGAAATCAAAGCATGGCATGGTTAGTATGAGATGAATTGGAAAGCAAATATTAATTGGATGGCCATTCATCTAATTTTCGAGTTTTAACAAAGGAACATGTTCTGTATTCTTAAGTTTCTTAACTTTTTTGCGCAGATACGTGACAATATCGGTTAGCAAGCGATTAGTAACCGTTTAGCTACTCGAACACAGATGGATTGCTGTAACAAATGGTATGTTTTGACAATGTTATTAACTCAACTTTGAATTCGTTGTTTCATACTGTAACTTCTCGAAGATAGTCATTGGTGTTTTCATTCAAAGTTGAAGATCACAATTCAGGGTGGAAGCGTAGAAAAGAATTCATGATATGAATTCAACGGAGAGTTGAAATGTACAAATTAGGAAATTTTGATATCTTAGATGCAGGAGTCACACCTCCACATCCCCAGTCAGCATCTCAGTGTTCGAACTCAAGTCACATTCTTGGGAGCCACTTCCCAAATTAAAAAAACTAGAACCTTAGAACCTTAGATGCTGAACTGTTTTATTACTGCGTGTAGTTTGACCATTAGGCTTTGTTTGTCAGGATGGTTAATTTTATAGGATCTTGAAATTTGCTTGGACCGCATTGACGTTTAAATCATTCTCCTTTTCAGGTATAGACAATTATCATCATCTATGGTTAAAGAAAAGATATGGGCTGACATAGATGATTATCGATTGCTGGATGAGTAAGGAACTTGTCTTTGGCTTTCTAATTTAATATTGTATGGTTTCATGGTATCTATTTTAAAATTTAACCGTGTAACCGTATCTTAAGAGGAAAAAAGGAAAATTGGTTTGTATGGTATCATTTCAAATACAAGGAAATCAATCAATGTAAAGGAAGTTCATAATTTGTCATGAATGGTTATTTATTTATTTTCAGATATTACTGTGAACTTTACTTGAGTGGTTACGTTTAGTTTCTGACGAGTAGTCCCATCTGGTCTAATAATGAATAATGTCTGATTAGGGATTACTTTGGCTCATTGTATGGGCAGTAATAGTGTGGATGACAAAACTTAAGTTTGGCAACTGATTCGAAGGGTTGACAAAATAAGTAATAAGTCTAATCAAATTACTGGTAATTAAAAATTGCAGACTTCTTAGGCTAGATGCGTGCTGTGTTGAAGATGTTGACTGGGATAATCTTCTTGAGCATAGGTAAGCAATTCAACCAAAGCTGATGCATCTACCACTTTGTTGTGATACTGTACGATTTCTCTGATAAATTCTTATGCTGCTAGGCACAAAAGGTACCCACACTTCATTTGTGGAAAACTTATCTCTTCTGATCCCGTTTGCAGGTCTGGAGATATTACTCTGAAACGTTGGAGACAGATGGTAAATCACATTGGTATTCATAAAATTCAATCCTTTGGAGAACAAGTAGAAGTGCTCGCTAAACGCTATTGTCCTGAGCTACTTGAAGTCAGAGAAGCTCTTGACAGCAGACCCGTGGTTGATTGAGGTGTGGAGATGGGAGCTGCGGGCTCGGCAGAGAGGTTGTCAAGAAGGTCAAGCCCTAATTCATCAACGTTTACGATTGCTCCAACTGTATGTGGTACATATTCTATGCTCAACTACATGCATGTGTCCTTAAGCGTGGGCTCACTGAGAGTAATAGTTATACGGGTAATTCGTTGATTAACATGTACCTGAAATGCGGATCCATTGGAGAGTCGGAGACTGTTTTATGACATGCTCAGAAGAGATGTAATCTCGTGGAATTCACTCATCTTAGGTCTTGTGCAGAATGGGCATTCTAAGAAAGCGATAGAAATTGGAGAGAAGGCACTAAGTTTGGGTATCTGCAGCCATGGAGGATTAGTTGACGAAGGATTGAGTATTTTGGTTCCCTGAGTAAAAACTCCGGGGTTGAACCATTTTTGGATCATTATGTTTGTGTGATTGATATGCTCGAAGGGCAGGTAAAGTAGCTGAAGCACATAAGTTCTTTTGTGAGATGCCCATCTCACTGAATGCCGTAGCATGGGCAACTCTTCTCAATGCATGGTTCATGGGAACAAGGCGATTGGGGAAGTTGCAGCTCGTGAGCTTCGGATTTTGGAGCCAAGTAATTCTGCAAGTTATGTAATGTTGGGAATCTATACCGCAAAACAGGTCATTTTGAAGAATCTAGGCAGATATTGGAATTGATCTACAAGTTTGATTTAAAAAAGGAAAAGGGAATTAGTGGGACTCTTTAACTACAAATTACACATACAGAGATGCGAATTTTGATGACTACTTATTATTTGACATTGAATCTACTACATTAAATTATCTCCTGTGTTTTGCGCATAATCTCTATGCAACAACTCGAAATTAAACACTTCTCCTGAGCATACAACTTCTCTTGAATGGGTAATGATGTCAATAGAACACCTAAATGTGGTGTTAAACAACCTTCCTCCATTTCCTGTGCACACCTAAATACCATGAAAGGGATTACACTTCTAAATAATCCAAGTTCTAACATCTAGTTGCTTAATAAGTTGGAAACCTGAATTGAGACCATGAATTCAAGCACACCAATTTGAGCCTGCAAAAACTTGATATACTTATAAGCAGCATGAAACATGTCAGCTGTACTCAGTTTACTTCCTCCAGGAACCAACTTCCCAAGCTGTTGTGTTTTCTGACTTATTTTCCGTCTCCTCTCTCTAGCCGCAACACTCTGAGCCGATAAGTACCTGCCGCTGTTACATTTCTTCCCGTTACTCGTCTCAACGTAACCGCCACCTCGATAGTCTGAATAAGCCGGCTGTGCAATTGAAACCTCATTAGCAGTAGTAGTGGTAATGGTAGTATTAGTTGGTGTTGGAAACAAAAATTCATCCAGCTGAGAAGTTGGGAAACAAGAGTTATTCAAAGGATTCGGAAACCATCCATCATTGTTATTGAGTGCAAAATTATCCAGAGGAAATCTAGGAACATAGGGTCGTTGGCGTTTAAGGCTTGGTGAGTAAGAGCAGTATGGGAAAAGAGGATTAGTGTTGTTGAGGTTATCTGTAATATTGGTAGTGTCGAAGTAATCTTCTTGTTGAAACAAGAAAGAAATATCAGTAGTATGAGTATTAGGACTACTGGTAATGAAGGAAGTGTTTTTCAATGGAGCAGAGTAATTGGTACTGGTACTGATGAGAAGAAGATTGTTGTACATAGTTTGCAAAAACATCAACACCAACAACAACAACAAAAAATAATAAAAAAAAAATCCGACCTACTGGATTCGAACCACTGACCTAAGGATTATCTGCTACAGCAACTACAGTCCTCCGCTCTACCAACTGAGCTAAGGTCGGATGTGCTCGATTGCCAAGAAACAAACATTGCTTTCACTAGAGAACCCGGTTTTCTTTATTTAGCCAGGTAAGAGGATCAAAGAAACACACCATTTATTTAGAAGGTTATTATTGGGGCGTCACACTCCAATAGAGGGGCTTCACTTTGATTCTTAATGTCCAAAAAAATGGTTATGGGATATCCTAACACATATACAAAATGTCTAGATTACCCTTTAACTAAGATAAAAATTTAAAAATCGTAGAAGTGATTTTACGTCCAGGTTTGGATTAATTCCAAGCGTAGAATTTTATTTGCATGTAATTTTACGTCCAAGTTTGAATTAGTCCAACCGTAGAAACTCATTTTACGTCCAAGTTCTTTTTAATTCCAACCGTAGAATCTGATTTTATGTCTAGTTTTCTTTTAATTCCAACCGTGGAAGTGATTTTACGTCCAGGTTTGGATTATTTCCAACCGTAGAAGTGATTTTACGTCCAGGTTTGGATTATTTCCAACCGTAGAAGTTTATTTTACGGCCAGTTTTTCTTCCCACAAAAACTTTGTCCCAGAATCCACCAAGTATACAACAAAATTCATTAATTTAATTTTTATCTAATTAAATTAAATTAAAATTAACTAAATAAGGATTGTTTAGTTATTACAAAATTATTTTAAATAAGAAATTTTTGATATTATTTATGGATGACCCGTTTTTGTCCTAATAGATGACGCCCCCTAATGAATTGTGATGCCCAATAATAGTTTTTTTTATTAATTTAACCTGCCGGAGGCATGAGTCACGTACCGGGGGGAGTTGGTTTGAAAAAGGGGATTAATTTTCTTTTTTTGGAGGTTTATGATATGAGCCGTACAAACAAAGTTACAACGTTATCCGCTTTTTATTGTTAGAATCTTACCTCGTTTATTTTCCTTGACTGACATTTTCTCTCTCTATGTGATCTTTGATAGGAACTAATGGCCTTGCGTATGGGAAACTATTTTCCTATTAACTTTGAAAAAAAAAGAAGGAAAGATAATACATTACCGAAAGGATCATATTCTCTATATAAAAATAGAGTTTTTTTCGAGCGTTGTGGTTAACCGGAGCTTCTGGTTGATTCTGACCTCATCATTCAGAATTGCAGCCAACAGAATTAAAGTTGAATATTTTTTCTCATAATATATATTATCAGCCAATTACATTTAAGAAAAAATATTACTTGACAACTAAATCTTACAAGATCTTACAAAATGCCAAATTCATTATATCAAAGAATAAAATAAAATAAAATAAAATCACATCATAATATATTATATCCATCACGATTTCATCACAAAATTATATGATCATAAATGATTTAAAAAAAAATGTTCAATGTCCCGTTACACCTCTTATAGTTATGAAAGAAAAAAACATCCTAATTACAATTCCAATTAAGCAACTGATATCTAAATTAACTCTAATTATGATTTTCAATTACAATTCCAGTGAAATAAAAAAAAAATTGAAATTTAAGAAAAAATACATAGAATTGTGAATACTTACCATTAGACAAGAGCCTTCGTCCTCTTCGGCAAGAAAAATCCGAACACCAATCCTGTCCAATAATCAGAAAACAATACCGTTATTAGAAAATTGTGATTTACAATACATGATATTAAGCAAGATTTTGTGAAAGAGAGCACAAAAAAAGTTAGTAAACGAAAAGGAAGAAATTTCAAAAAATAAATAAATTTAGTATTGTTTATTCCATACTAAGAAATGCAAAAATTAGAAAAAAAAATAAAAAAAATCCATTTTTAGACATGTAGAAAATTTTGATTATTTTTTAAACAAATATCGCATCAAGTAAATGTGGTAATCCTGAAATGTTAAAATTTTCTATAAATTTTTTGCCCACAAGAGTAAATAAAAATATTGTGATTTTATTGCTATTTTTAATCTAAGTGTTTATTCAAAGATATTGAGTGCGCACCAAAAAAGGATTTGCTGACTCCAAATGGTAGAAAATATTATAAGATAAGGAAAAATTGAGATTTCTTTGGATTGAGCTCGCTGGGAAATGACACAGTAGGAAACAAAAATATTGAAAATCCTATATATTAATATTATTTACAAAATACACTTCTTTTAATTATGGGTTTGGTTTCTCAATATAAAGCATGCAGAGGATAAACGAAACTCATTGTTTCGACGCCGCTTGGGAGGCTTTGATTTTTAATTATTTTTTTCTCGATTAGTGGTTTTGTTGTCTAATTTACGTCTGTTCTTGCTTTGCAGATCTACATCTATTGTTACTTTGCTGGTTTCTTCGTAGGCGTAGTCGACTGGCACGGTAATATAAATAGATTGTCGCATAACAAAATCGGTAAATATCTGTGATCTCTGTAATTTATTTCAAATCTTAGTATATGCATATGATCTAAACAAACCTGCGTAAGTGTGAAATAACCATCTTTAAGAGATAAAATTTATCTTCTTCTTTACCTTTTTTTTACCTAGAGCGATAGATGGCGAATTATGCGATTTTACAACCATCGAGTAAAGCATATGGTGGTCTCAGATACTCCATCACTTTATAAGTCAGGTCTTTTTGAAGTTATTTTGGTGATTTTGATTCTTCTTAATTTGATTCAATTTGTTTGTTTTTTTATTTGATGTTGTTGATAAAATCTCCTAATTTTTGTGGGGTGCAGTGGCTTCTGCTTTTGTTTGGGTGGTGGTTGATGTACCTGAACTTCATTGTTACGATAAGAGCCTTTCAGAAAACCAATCTTTAAAGAAGAGATTGGTACCAGCATTAGCGGGGTGTTTTTTTTTTTTTGCAATTTTTTTTCTTCTGCAAATCATATTCTTGGATATTTTTGTAGGTAGAACCATGGTATCTCTATTGCTTCTTATGCTCAATATCACTGAGTGAAGATTCCATTCGCTCATACAATAGTATGAGTTTCTTCATTTGCTAACAGGTTAACACACAATGTGTACTATTCCACTGGGAGTCCTTATTAGTACCAAGATCATAGATGTTGTGTTATCTTGGATTCGTAAGTACTGATACAAATAACTATTCAGGTGGGATTTTTGTGCTTTATACAGTAAGATCATTTGGATGACAAATGTAAAGTGCAGTGACATTATATTTTGATAGCTCTACAATTTATCGAACTTTTTGAATTTACATTTTTAAATAATATTGTTAAGAGGTTGTCTAGATATTCCAGCCATGAAAAAGAAATCTGTGAAAGAAGTAATAATAAAACAGCAACAGAACCCTGACTGCAACCAAACAATAGAGATTTTCTCATATATTCATTTTCTCTTCTTATTTCTTATATTAATGAAGCAAAGATGGCACCTTAGACATCTGAAGGTACAATTATATGGAATGATGACCTTGAAAACTTGACGTGGGATTCTATTCAACTCTTGGCTGTCAGCTGCTTGCAATTGCTTGAAAAGCACCTCCACAAGCATCGTTGGGATTGATTATGTCAATGTATCACCTCACTCCCAAGCAAGCGGTGTTGACATCCGTTACAGTTTTACTGACTGCACGAAGTACGTCATTATGTTTTTGGTTATACATCTCAGGTATTTGCTGTCGAAATTATAATTTCTTAATATAAATGATGAAGTTGCTCAAAATTCAGAGTTGATGATTTAAATATATCTTGCTTAAAGTTTTGTTCTAAATATTCGCTAATGTTGAGAATGCTCTGAATCAAGTGTTGCAGTCATTGGTTATTTGTGGAATACATATATTCAAGCTAATATGTAAACAATAATAGTAGATTTTTCAAGGCAAGAGAAGCAAACACCATCGGAGATAGTTATGTACGAAGGTTGATTTTCAACTGTGCATCTATCTCCATAGATTCTGAAAAGGGATTTCAAAAGGATTATTGACGAACAAGAAACTAATGTATTTTGGCCCTCCATGTTGTTTTATGTATTCTTTGGTTTGTATTTGTGTCCATTTGAAATTTTTAGACCATGCAATATGTTTTTTGTTTTGTTTCTCCTTTGTGTATATCAATCTCCTAAAATGTGCTTAGCTATGTTGACGACTCAAAGGAGAGTACGTTGTTTTTCCAATTCTCCTACATCTGGCTTTGTCCCGTGTTGCTATTAACTGTTATTGCGCTTTTAGTGAAGTCTCTAGAGTATTTGTTTATGTAACTTGAGTTACCTGAATATGAGATATTATTGTTTGCCAGGATATCATTTAAAACAGAATTGCTAAATGCCGTGGGATCTGTATGTGTAGTTAATTATTCAAGGTAACCGAGACCATATCAGGGTTATCCAAAAGTTGAAATGAAAGGTGGCATGTTTAATTAGTCTGTTGCAGCTCTCTTAACTTTGGTAACTAATTGGTCGCTGAGACCACATCATGGTGCTTCATATCTACTGATACTACAGTTAGCTATAAATGTTACTCGAGAACAAAAATATAGTACAACTATAAACCAAGTAACAAGAAATAAAAGAGACTAGGAAGAAGTTAAGAAAAAAATCCCTTAACCAATAATAATCGACTCATGGAGGACATATGCTCTGGATCTACCTATCTATGAAAACAACATAGTTTTTACGTAATAGGTCTTATGCGTGCCACGAAAATCATTTTTGCATGGTTTATTTTCATAGCGTGGTCTTTAAGTATTGTGAGTGTGGTAAATGTTTGTTAGTTTTTTAGACCTTAGTGATATTATTTGTGTCCTATAGACAGACTTTTCGAATTGTTGAATGACTGGTATGTTGTTGTTTCTTCATCCTATTGGGATATTTTTGTCCCTGTGTCAGTCGACTCAAGTGGATGCATTTTGATTTTATTCTAATACGATACGAGTAATTGATGAATGTAAAGGCTATGCACTATTGAATTTTGCAGCTGTGCACTTGATCATTTTGCTTCAGGTAATCAAAGACTCCACTATCTGGTATGTATTTTATCAACGTCGTATAGTAAACACACCAATTTAAGACGCCATTCGTGAAGTCAATATTTATCAAAAAATTATAGTAAAAGATAGACGCAAGATTAATCAAGAGAAGACAGTGATTGCATGTCCTTCTATGTTACACATAATGTCTTAGAACACTACATTGATGCCGTTGTTTTCATTTTCTGATGTTTTTGTATCTAACAAAGAAACAAACTAAAAACGTCACCATAAATTATAATCCAACAATCCTTTAACATCCGTACTTTTTGTATGTATCGTGGATCTTTTGACCATATCACTTTGGATGACACATCAAGGTCTTTAGGTCGATGATATTCTACTGGAGCTTCTTTAGTAGTTCTCTTGGATGTTCCACCCGAAAGTACCATACAATGAGATTATCATTAGCATGGGAAACCCCGGAAATAAAATTATCAAGTATGTCCCAACCCTTGGGGAATTAATTTTACCACTAAAATGTTAAGTTCTGTTTGCTAACAAAAGTTTTAGGGAACAAGCAACACATACTACGGAACCCAAGGGAACGTTGCATCAAGTAACTGTACCTTGCTTCAAAAAAAAAGTATCTGTACCACTACAATATATACAAAAGACAGAAGATATGAAAGAAAAAAAATGGTTGAATTCAGCCGGGCATAGATTATACGGAGATGCTACACCTACGGCACCTCTGTCCCGCTAGGAAATCAGACGGTTCCTGGTCACCTTATCTGCATTAGGATTATAAGTGGGGGAAAGTGGGCCCCATGTATTTGAGAGGTGGGATTTTCAGTCGGGAGAAAGGCGCGGTAGGGCAATCATTTCCGTAGATTATAACTCTATATGGCATAAAGATAGTTACAGACCTTCCCAGTTCCGAGTATGGCATATATAATATATATTACCTCAGTTTTTAAAAAAAAGATACCATTACTTTTTCATTTTAACCGAAAAATAAACTAAATTGAGAAAATGATAATATTTATTAAATTTGTGAACATGGAAGAATAAAGCGTTGACTAAAATCACATAACCAAATTCTTAGAAAGAGATGAGAGGTTGATCTTTGTTTTTGGCACTTTTTTCCAGGTGTATTTGTGTTACCAGTCTCCTTTTAACCTATCCTATTTCATTTGGTTTCAGGTAGTAAAGTGAATGCTTAAGTAAAGTGTGGAGTTGTGTGGATCAATATACACATGTGAGTCATAATGAGGTAGCTAAAGATAGTCCCACATGGAGGAAGACAAGTTCCATATGGTGATATATAAGTTAGACATTCTCCCTACATAGAACCGAGACCTTTTGGATTTAAAACCCCACACCTAGCCTCAAGATGGTCAAGTGGGGACATTATCGGTGTTATGTGGCCGTGTCCGGAGTAGGTGCGGCGGTCCGTAGAGGTCCTACAAAGTGGTATCAGAGCAAGGTGGAGCTACCGGGAGTCGGGCTGAAGAGTGGTTATGGAATGCCGGTAGTCGGAAGATCGCAGATGGAGTCGGGAAGATCAAAGTATGAGTAGTGTTCCAAGAGCATCTGGTGGCAGTAATCATTGTTGGATTGGTAGCAGACGGAGGTGGCGAGGTGGGGTGTATTCTCGCCAATGTGGAGATTGTTGGAGTTATGTGGCTCAATACACACATGTGAGTCACACATGGGGTAGCTAAAGATAGTCCCACATGGAGGAAGACACGTTCCATATGGTGATATATAAGCTAGACATTCTCCCTACACAGCACTGAGGCCTTTTGGATCAAAACCCCACACCTAGCCTCAAGGTGGTCAAGTGGGGACAGTATCGATGCTATGTGGCCGTGTCCGGAAAGGGTGCGGCGGGCCGTAGGGGTCCTACATAAAGGACAAGCCACTATGATCGGAAATTGTGGCCAGTTGATACAGGCTTTAGCCACGGGCAAGAAGAAGTACACATCATGTGAGTGTGTGTATATATACTGTATCTTATGATATCCATATATTTTACCGGACGGGATGATGGATACCATGTTAGAAATTATTATTATAGTATTAAAGCTCGAAAGAACCATAACTCAGCCAAATTTATTGCAAATGTTATATATGCATTTTTTTAATTTTTTTGTAGATATTAATCCCAAATTATCCGGTAATTTTTAGGGTCATCACCTTGTTGAATGTCTATTAGTTTTTTAGTAATATTATTCTTAATGAAATAAATTTTAAAATATGTATCCAATGTTTTATCGCGAGAAACATACCCGTGCATCACACGGGTGCAAAACTAGTTCATATCAGTAAAGCAACAAGAAATCTCAGCCTTTAAAGACGAAGTAAACGTTTCCAAACTTTCATAGCTATCATTAGAAAAGAAAATCTTCTTTATACTCCCAAAAATCAAAGGTCTCAGGAAAGTGACTTATCATACATGAGTTGTTATCCTAGAAAACAACCATCTGACTACCTCAAAACTTGTGCTCAAACTAACTATTACCCAAAGGATAATCCCATCACCCCTTCATCGAATTCTGAAAATAAAGACACTATGAATCTTTTATGCATATATACGAGATTACAACAAACGATAAAAACAAACTCCAACCCCTTGGAATCTACTTTTCAAGCAAACTTTCTTCCCAAAACTAAACCTAGACAACCACGTTTCAAACCCATCTCAATCGATAGCCATGTCGTGTTGAGCAACCAATCCAATATACTTGTTGACCTACAACTCAGTAAATTCAAAAATCAAAATAACCAGTACAAACAAACTGTCATCTTTAAATCCAAACCCTAAAAAAATTTGTGTTGTGTTGTTGAAGCAGCAAAGTGGACTCAAATGGAAATCTAAAAAACTATCTTCTCAGTTTAGTATGTGAGAAACGAAACAGAAAGAGTTCTTCCTCCTTCAGTCAGTCAGTGCTCTTCACTTAGTACGTGGTTATGCTTAGTAAGTTAATTGATTCCTAAATGTTCTCCATAATCATAGGACTCACTGATAACAAAAAACTATTACATCAAAGAAAAAGTCCCAACTATTCTGGTTTAAGATACTGTGATTCGATTTACTCTGAGGTAAGTCGGAGACGGAGTACCCATTTCCTGACATTTTACTTAAACGGTTCGACGACAATCATAAAATTTTCCCAGACATTTGCATATTACCCACTTCCAAAATAAGTCTTATCTCGTGATCCAAAATCGACCTTTCAAGACATTTTCTTGGTAAGCAAATTTTAAATTTTCCTGGATATCAAATTCTACCTTGTAATTGCGAGTCTCTGTAATTCGCTCAAAATCAACAACCGATCCAAAATTTTACTACTGACCTAAAACCTGCCATTACAAATCAAAATGCCATAAAATGCTTGGTGACCAAACCAAAACGCGCCATGACCCAGAATCTCATATGCAACTTGAAACTTGCCTTCAGACTCAGATTTTACCTTATAACTAGCATCTGCAATTTTTTCAGAATTTATCTCACGACAAAAACATGGTCATTCTGACCCTAAATCTGCTAGTAGCTCAAATTATGATTGTGTAATGTCTAAAAGTTTCCCATGGGTTTCAGAATTTTCAAAATTGGATGAATCCTAGCAAGATAATTGAAGACTAAATTTTGATATCATAATCAGACGACAGATGTGGCGCAAATCGTAAAAGCTAAAATGAAAACGAAAAAACATAATTGTTGAAGGGCGAGGGCTAGGATTTCTATAATGATTCTATTTTGGACTCTAGTATTGCAGTAGGTGGACCAGCAGCGGAAACCATCCTTCAACACTACCAGGCACCAGCGTAGGCTCCAGAAATCGTAAAAACTGGGCCTCCTCAATAGGTTGCAATCAACTTACCATTGGTATTATCCAAGGGTATGTTAGTAAAAACAATAAAAAAATTCATTAGAAATTTTAAACAACCGAACCCTAGAATTTCATTTGAAGATTTAAACATAGAGTGAGACCGTGGGAGTGGGGACTAACAGTGATATTTGCTTGCCGTTTCCAGATGGGAGGTTATTATGATTTGAATTTTGGTTATATGTGGGAAGATTTAGACATATCCTGAAGATCATATATAGAAACATATTGTCACAATGACTTATCCTCCTAAAACTAAGTTGTTTTTGGAAATCCTTGAAGCTTGAAGGTGTGTATTATCACGGATTACAGACTCTTTAAACCTGAAAAGTTGATCGGTACTTTTTAGAGAATAGATCGATTGAACTCACAAAGCGTTTGTATGTCAACTTTGGTTGTCATACTTTAGTATTAAAACTCATCTAGAGTCGCTTGATTAAATACTAGAGTCAACTTCGTTTAGGTTAGACTAGAAAGTCTAGGAATGTTGAGACATACAAGTATTACTCCGAAGACCTGAAGAATAAGAAGAAGTAACGAACTACAACGACGACATCATCCTTCCACTTGAGGTTAGTAATATTGACTTGAAATTGTTTCATTCCTAACGTATCTTTCAACTTGTGCATATTGAAACATAACTGCGAAGCTGTATATACTGTATATAATAATCTAGTGATGAGACATGATCATAATAGTATGATCATAATATTAAGGAATTAGACTAAGAAGTGTAACACTTATCTTTCGAACTTCGTAGATATGACATCGACATAATCTTGTATATAGTTTTATGATTATGTGTATAGGTGTATGGTGAAGATTTCATCCTAGGAAACAATGTTCTATATTTGTTTAAAGGAAGTACATTCATGAACTTGTTTCGTGAATTAAAAGGGAAATCAATAGGTTTATTGGTCTGGCTATTCATTGTATATTCTTTGGATGACCAATATGTGTGAGTTGGTAGAACCTATCTTAACTCAGGTTATATATCTTAGTATAACCGATCACAATACCTAGACTTATGATTTGGTATGACGGTTCCTGGTAATTGGTGTAACTGATCCTAAGAAATCACCATGAGATGATATGGTCGATCCTTGTAATTGGTGTGACCGATCCTGGTAATTGGTGTGACCGATCATAAGGGTGTGTGACCGATCCTTGAAATTGGTGTGACCGATCCTAGTGACTGGTGTGACTGATCACAAGTAAATACCATGTTTAGGTAGAACCGATCCTAGTGATTGGTATAACCGATCTGAACCCATGTATGGGGATTGGTAAGACCGGTCACAATTAACCATTGTGACTTGGTACGACCGATCACATAATAGTCTTGGAATACTGGTAGAACCAATTCTAAACTTGTTTGGAAGTGTGGTAGAAACGATTCCAAGAAGAAAATCCATGTAAATATGAAATAAGGATTTGCAGTGAAAAGATGTCAACGTACTTTGAACACGAGCAGTAACTCTTATCATTTATTGTTCAAAGATATTCCTTAGTACTCACGGTGATCCTGTGCCGGAATAAATTAAGTCTTTTAATTAAGATATTTGGTTTTATATGCTTTAACTACCAGCAATTAATGCGTAAATCTAGAGATAAAAATTAGTAACGTGCATTTACTCATTGGAGATTTTCCATGAGAGATTTCGGAAATCTTGAACCAGCATTTATTGGAATTAGGAAAACCGAACTTGGACATTCACGGTATATCTTGAGAATATTTTCGGTTTTGGAAATTCCTTGGTGTTCAAATATCCTTCTCTATAAATACCTAAGTTTGCAATACTAGCAAACTATCTTAAGAGCCAGGAAAACTTCATTTCTTGTTGTTTCTGATGGATCCGTCTAATCAGAGAGGAAAGTATCCTAATTAAGTGAAAGGGTTATTTGGTTTTTGGTACTCAGATTTAGGCCAAAACCTGAGTTTAGTCTAACATTTGTCCAGCCTTTGCGTTTGGTCTAAAGACCAACGTTAACCCCGTTGACTCGGTTATATGTGACGTGTCTAACCGTTTGACTTGGTTTATTTTGTGTGCACCCCTCAAATTATCATGTATTCACTAAAGAACCCCAAAAAAATAAGTTCTTTTTCCTTCTCTTTTCTTTCTTTTCTTCTGTTCTTCTTATGTTGTTGTTGCTTCTGCTGCTTAATTCGATTCAATGGGGTTTGAGTTGTTTGCACTCAAGAAGAAGAGAGTACAAGATCGGACTGAAGTTATCCTAAACCTATCGAAGATAATATCATTTTCTTATCTTTTTCTTATTCTCTTTGTTATTTTCTGTTTCATTTCCTTCGTCTCTCCGAAAATTCAGAGATGTGATTGTTGAGACTGTGAGATTGAGAGGAAGATCAAGGATTGAGCGATGGTGGTGGTAATAGTTCAATTAGTTAATTCGGATTCACAATAGAAGGTAATTTAGAGAGAATATAATTAGGGTTTCTTATTTGATTGATACTTTATGTGAAATTGATGATGATTGTTTTTCAATAATCGATGGGTTTTCTGTTTTATGAGCACAAAGAAGAATTGGCAGTTAATTTATGGATTTTGGTGGAGATTTTGGGAATTAGGGTTTCTGTTCTTTCCCAAATCTAATTTGAATCTACCTTTCAATAGGAAATCGATAGGAAATGTAAATAGAAGGACTTGAGGAATAGAACTGGTGGTGTAACGGGTGTTTTAGACACCATGAGAGATGATGAAGTTAGTGTTTAAGCTCACGGATAAGATGGGTTTGATTTGATTCTTTTTGTGTTGGTTCTGGTGAACAATTTAGGTGAAACTATGAGAGTTGATGGGTTCTTGTGACATCTGTTGAAGATGGGAGCTGCTGTGATGGTTTTTAGAGATCAATTTTGAAGATTAAAACATCTACTGGAATTATGAAGGATGGGTTCGGGAATCACAATTGATTATGAATACAATTGAATTACAAGCTGCAACTGTCCATTCTTATGGCTGAATTGTGTAGATTAAGATGAGTTTGAATGCTTGATATGGATGATTAAAATGAATGGGTTTTTCTTGAATTCGTGATTAGTTGCAGGGAAGGAATGTGGTTGTTGTAGAAATCAACAACATAATATCTGTTGATTACCAGATCCACAAGCTTCGTGTGTTTGTAAAAATTCCTGAGAGACGAATTCTTTTTACAAAATAAGGTTCCAGTAAATTGGCTCGACTAGAAAGAGTTGTTCAAGAAAATAAGGTGTTGAGAGGACATAAGAAACCTCTTTTAATTGGGGGCCCCAAAAAATAATTAGGGGCCTGACCAATTTATACCCACACCCAAAGTTATAGAGGGGGTTCCAAAATGTGATGAAAATACTATTATGCTCTAATAACTAAACTAAACAATCCTATTAGACTTTAACTCAAGGACCCCAATTTCATTTCCTATCTAAACGAAAAACTTTTCTTCTTCTCCACTATTCCTCTCTCTGCTCTCTCCTCTCCCATTAATGTTCCGATTTTTTTTTTCTTTCAAACATGGAAAGATTAACTTTTATTACAAAAATAGCTCAAATCAGAAGGTATGTGAACTATAACCCTCTAATCTAACTTTTTGCGTTTGATTTGATTTTCTTATTGAAAAATTAGGTTTTCAACTGCAAAATTGTAGTTTCAGTTGTAGGGTCGTCATAGTCGAAGTCCTTATTCCTTAACGATTTTTCATCTGCATTTTGATATTATGAAATCGACTGCAAAATTGCAGTTTCAGTTCTAGGGTCGTCATAGTCGAAGTCCTTATTCCTTAACGATTTTTTCATCTGCATGTTGATATTATGAAAAGTCGTTAATGTTTATGCTGAGGGAGATAACGACCCTAGGTTAGAGAGGAGGATGTTTTAAGTACCCCGATGACGATAACGACCCCGATGACGATTCTTGTTGACGACCTATTTTATTGCTAAACGACTCTATATTATACAAAACTACCACCCTGTCCAAAATAATGAAAGGGTCGTTAGTTTTAATATATAAAACATTAACGATTCCTTATGGCGACCCATTTTTAGAACCTAACGACCCTGCATTTAAAATAACTTGTTTATTGTCCAAGTAATCATAAGGGTCGTTATCGATAAGCAGTAGAGTCGTCGTTATGTATTTGAGAATCATCATGGTCTAATTTGGAGTCGTCATTTGTGTTGAAGGGTCGTTTTTAATGATGACGATGATGATGATGGTCATGATGGTAATGGTGGTGCTGGTCGAGGTGATGGTGGTGGCGCTGGTAAGGAGGATTTGGGGATTGAGGAGGAGGAGGATGAACGTAATGATGATGAAGAGGAGGATGATGAAAATGGTGGTGGTAGTGGTGATAAAGATGATGATGGTAATGATGCTGGTGATAAGGAGGATGGAGATGATGATTCTACCATTCTTAAGCTTGTGGTGAGTATTTATTTTGTAATTGTAATTGTCATCGTCATCTACATACAAATATAAGTTTGTTAATGTGAATTTGTATTTGAATGCAAATAGAGGGAACGAATGAATATTTTTGCCAAGGAACTGTGTTGCTCGGCCGACAAAGGGGAAGTGTTCGATTCTGACAAACAACGTCGGTACGCTGATTATTGCACACACGTTGAAAATCACAATGCAAAGAAAATGTTTGCTGAGCTTGCTAAGGAAGGTAAGAGGACGAGGAAGACACGTAGCCAACTAGGAGAAGAACGTGATGAACAGGGACAAGGTATCCATCATCCTCTTGATGAACAAGGCAGGGGCCAGTGCAACTCAGGGTCTTTCTAATAGAAGATGGAAAATTAGCCGATCGGGGAGGTACTAGGGGTTACTGTCGAAATGAACTTATGTTTTATGTTGCTTTTGACTTGAACTTATGTTTCTTAACTTTTCTTAGATGCAACTATTTTGTGTATTGATACTAGGGGTTTGGTTTGGATGGTTTGTTGAAACTATTTAGCTTTTATTGAAACTATTTTGCTTTCCTAAGATTTTAGAACGTCGTTTAGAAGTTCTTTGTTTAAATGTTGGCTAGAATGAATAAGGACTCTGAAGCTGATAGGATTATATATTGTGGCAGATTAAGGGTCGTCAACTATATATATAGCAGAATAACGACTCCTTCATCGTCGTTAATGTTATAGATGTCGGGAATGACGACTATAAGCTATATATGAAATGGTTGGTTAGTGTCGTTATTGAATATGATTACACAAATTATGACCCTAAGAGTTACATTTACAGAGAGTTTTTGGTTTTAGAGTCGTCTTGGTATAAACAAAACAAAGTAACGACACCAAGTGACCTAGCTAGCAAGCTAGAGTCGTCAATGTTTATCACACCACCCTAACGATTTTTCATAACCTGGAAAAGTTGCAGGTTTGAGTCGTCATTGGTAGTGTCAATAAAGTGACGACATAGGAGATTCGTTTAGGTATACACCCCCCGACTATGATGACCCTTACACTGAGTTGTTCAATGGTGTGGATGATTCGACCACTTGGAGCAACAAACAGACAAATCGAAGGGTATAAAATGTTTACCTGATTGTTTTGAGCTTCGAGTTCTTCATTTTGAGGGTTACTTCCTTCATTTTGAGCAATATGATCTTCATTTGCACCATTATTCAAGGTTTCCTCTACTAACATCTCTTCATCAATTAATCTTACCATCATCACAATCATGTTTGTTATGTGAACCTTCACCAACATCATTTCCTCCACTTGAATCACTCATTTATAAAAACCTTAAATCCCCCCCCCCCACCCACCAAACTCCTCTCCTTCTTCAAAACACACAAAAAAACACAACTTCTTTTTTTTTCCAAAAATTTAACTCTTAAATCTGATTTTAACTTAAACAAACTAAATAATTTAACTAATCATTAACACTAATCATTTAAGAGTAGTTTAGCCATTTAAAAAAAATGGGATAAGGGATAACCCATATTTGCTATTTCATGACCATTTTTTTCTTGTAGTGCAGGGCCCCTAATTGTTTTTAAGGGCCCCTAATTAAACGAGGATAAGAAATTGGGGTTGTTCAGTAATTGGGATTTGGCTGCAATAGGTTTTGGTTGTTATTACATGGAGTTAGATTGGGTGATGGTTTGTTATTTGGGTTCTTTTACTGAATACATGATTATTTAATGGGTGTACAAAAAATAAACCAAGTCAAATAGCTAAACACGTCATCAAATAACTAGTCAACACGGGTCAACGTCCAGTCCAAGTACCAAACGCAAAGGCTGGACAAATGTTGGACCAAACCCAGGTTTTGATCAAAACCTGAGTACCAAAAACCAAATAACCCTAGGTGAAATCTCTTACGACCGCTCGTTTAAATACTTCTGTGGGATCAAGAAGCTCTACGAGTAACGTTGGTGGGAAAATGGATAATTGCATTTTTATTAGTTTTCGATTTGATTTGATTGACTAACGGTTCTTGAAACTTTGATTGCACCTAGTTTGTTTTTTCTTGAGAATCTTCTCTTCCGATATAAGATTCACTCAGACTAGATCAAAGTATCGACGGGATCTTTAGAACTATTGTTAGATCTAAAGATATCTTGTGATAATCCAGTGTTAACAGACTCTGTTATGTGTGTGATTGATCACAAGAGATTCAAGTGGTGTTGTGCAGGTATTTGAAGGCAATAAAAGGTTTGAAGACGAAGAAGAATTCTTATTCATTATTTTGTATCTTGTGTATTTAGTGCACAAACCTTGATCGACTGGGATCCCAATAGAACCGATTTATCTTTGATATATCTGATTGATTAGTTGCATGAGATCGGCATTCTCTATACTTTTCTTTGAGATCTATATTGATTGATTGTGAATCTAAACTTGATTATTTCAGTAGTTATTGTATAAATTGATCTAACCAGACAAAAGAATTTATTAGATTAAACATAAGAGCCTTAGTCAACAACGCATCATTATCTTGTAGCAAAATTGATTAGAGAGGTTACCAAACAAATTCTTCCTTTGCTATTTGGAATACGATCCAAAGGACTTGCTATTCACGTGTGTGGCTCTAGAAGTCGAAGGTACAAGGATACTGAGGGAACTAAGTAGCTAGGGATAGTCTGTTTGCTCTCAACTATACGAAGTTGGTTTAGATTTTGTATATCGGCTTAATTCTGAGAGTATTCAAAAGTGGACTAGGTCCCGGGCTTTTTCTGAATTTGCGGTTTCTTAGTTAACAAAATCTTATGTTGTGTTATGTACTTTTGTTGAAGCACTGCTCGGTCGAACTCGCATGTGTTGCTATCTCAAGCATGTTTGTCCATATTAGTGATCAAAACTATAAGTTTTGATTTCTAGTCTACTATTAGTTAAGTCTCGGACTAGGATAGAAAGTGTAGTTGAGCTCTAGACTCCATGGCGATCATCATACAAAGACGAAGAACTACTCAAGGAACTGGTGGAACTTCATCGAATAAACGGCATGTGGAGACTTGAACTTATCTATCACTCAAAAGTCTATCTAATTTATCTCCTATCTTGAGACAAAAGTCGTATTGCTATATAAACTATGATTATACGCATTTTCTATTTCGAGACGAGTTTATCTCTCTTATTTATTTCTCGAAATATGTGTTGGTAAGCTTTCACTTTGGCCAAGTTCATCTTTACTAGTGACGAAAGTCATATTAGTTTCAATTACTTGAAAATTTCTTTGACGAAAAATATCTTGTGAACAACAACTATATAACGTCCTCTAAAAATGTTTCAATGATTTAAATGAGAGTTTATAATATGACCTTGAAAGGATATAAACATTGTGTGATAACTCATACGTGTGTAAGTCCTTATTCCTTGAACCAAAGTATGCGTACTTTGCTGCTCAGAAAAATCGGAACTGAATTCCGCGTACCATTACGCGCACTGTCGGAAGTTCACATCCCGTGAATTTCTGCTGGAGTTTGTGAACTGAAAACAAACTTATTCCGGGTACTTAAGTTCGCGTACCAGTATGCGTACTTAAGTAGGTTAGTTTCTAAAAGTGATTATTCGTGAACTTAAACTTATATAAACTAAGGACTGCATACTTGCAAACCGTGGCTATAAAGTTCATGAATTTATTCGAGTGAATCAAATCATTTTTGCTTCGATTGTGTCTTATATACTTCTATGAGATCTAAGCAATTGAACAACTCTCTAACTAGTTCTCTTGAGTCATTTGAACTAGTTATGGTTAAGATGAATATGGTTGATATGAAAGTGCTCATATGGCTAACCATTTGGTTAACTACTGTTGAACCAACTAAATGTACATGTTTGGGTACGGTTACACAAACCTAGATAAACGTGCATTTCATTTATGTGTAACAAGCTAAGTTCGATCTAACGGTTGAAATATATTAGCTTGAATCAAATCAGGTTTTCATCTAACGGTGAATATTGAATGCTTTGTTACTAAGAAAATATTGATTGCAAACCCTGATTTGAAAGACTATATAAAGGAGTACTATAGCAACTGGGAAACATAATCCCCACACCTCCTGTGTGATACTAGTTGTATTAGCTAGAGTCGATTCTCCTTTAACCTTAGGTTTCTATCAAGACTCTGTAGGTTAACGACTTGAAGACTTCATTGGGATTGTGAAGCCAGACCCAACTATTTTCTCTGTAGTTGCGTGATCTGATCTTGTTGTTTTTCTCGTATTTGAGTACAATCGTAAGATTGGCTTGAGATGAATTTCTCCGATAGGAAAGATAAAAAAGTAGTCACAAACACCTTCGTCTCATCATTTGTGATTCCACAATATCTTGTTCGCTAGTCGATTAAGATTATTGTGAGGTGATTGATAATTCTAGGATGTTCTTCGGGAATACAAGTCCGGGTTATCAATTGGATCCTGTTCACCTTGACTTATCAAAAGACGGAATAAAAATTCGTAGGTATTTGTGTGGGAGACAGATTTATCTATTACCGTAGACTTTTTTGTGTGATGCAGATTTGTTTATTAAAGTCTTCGACTTTGGATCATAGCAACTCTTAGTTGTGGGTGAGATCAGCTAAGGGAATCAAGTGCGTAGTATCCTGCTGGGATCAGAGACGTAAGGAGCGCAACTGTACCTTGGATCAATGTGATATTGATTGGGGTTCAACTACTGTCCATACCGAGTTAGTTTGTAGTAGGCTAGTGTCTGTAGCGGCTTAATACAATGTCTGTTCAATCTGGACTAGGTCCCGAGGTTTTTCTGCATTTGCGGTTTCCTCGTTAAAAAAACTTCTGGTGTCTGTGTTATTTCTTTTCCGCATTATATTTTGTTATATAATTGAAATATCACAGGTTGTGCGTTGCCGTTGAATCGATCAATTTGGAAATCCAACCTTTGGTTGTTGATTGAAATTGATTGATCCTTGAACATTGGCCTTTGGTACCGTTCAAGTGATTTCTCTTGTATTCAATTAGACTCGCAGATTTCCATTTGCTTGAGTAAGTATTGAATCGAGAAAGTGAGGTATAACTCTTTGATATACTTTTAATAAGATTGAGTCTGACTGTCTAGTTGATTCTCTTAAAAGTATATTGGAGTTTGTCCATACAAACTGCTAATCGAATTATTGGGTGTGGTTGTTTGACCGCCGCTTTTTCAACTTTACTTCCGCATTATAATTGTTTTATATTATAAAGTAAATACACTTGTTCGTTAATCCTAATCATTTGATATTGATCCTATAGTAAATAAGTTTCAGACTGTAACTATTATCAAGTGAATATCAAGTTTTCGTATTGTCTTGACTTTGTCCACATACAGTCACACTTAGTATCGGACTTATAGGTTGAAAATAAAATATTGTGGTGTATTTGGGTACCCTCATCTTTTCAATTTGTATCAGAGCAGGCAAACACGAAAAGATCTAACGATTTGTGTTTAGTGCGATCCAACCTATAAGAAATGAATTTGAGTTATCATGAATCTATTTTTGTTCACGTACCGCCAAGATTTGACGGAACAAACTATCTGTGGTAGAAATCTGTCGTGGGATCTTTTCTCCAATCACGCGACTTTAATACTTGGCTATTAGTCGTCGATGGATATAATCGCCCGAAAACGGAAGGTTCGGAAACTAATTTGAAACGCTTAGTGGATTATACAGGAGAAAAAAAGGCATTCGCAAAGCAGATTTCAGATGGTTTGAATGCTATTATACATGTTGTAAGCCGCGATCTACAACATCATGTATCCACATGCCAAACTGCACAAGAAGCTTTGAATAATCTTCAGATCGTATTTGAAGGTAGCACATCAGAAAAGGAATCTAGACTTCAAACTCTCACTCCTGATTGGGAAAACCTTCCAATGGGTGACAATGATACTTTTGAAGAGTTTCATATTAAACTCTCTGAGATAGTTAATGTTTCTTTCTCTCTTGGAAAGACTATTTAAAAAAAAAAAATATAGTGTGCAAAATTCTCAGATCGTTTCCATCTAGATACGAATCTAAGAAGCATGCAATCATAGAGGCAAATGATATTTCAACTCTCTATCGAAGCACACTTGTTGGGAAGTTAAATTTCTTTGATCACGAATCACAATCTATTCAAGCTAAAAGAACCGCTTTTAAAGCTTAAAAATTTCTAAAACCTCCTGTAGAGAAAAATAGATTGTTAGATGATTCTGATGAATTGATGTCAGAAGATTATGATAATAATGTAGAACAAACATCATCACTGATTAGAAGACAATATCGAGATATCTCAAAGAAAAGGAATAAATATTTGTAAAATATATTCATCGTACTTCTCGTCCTCATGATCGAGTTTCAATCAAGAACAAAAAAGATCAAGAACAAGATGATAAATATCAGACTCAGTGCTTCAAATGTAAAGGTTTTGGTCATTAGCCTAAAGACTGTCCTAATCTAAGAGTATATACTGGAAGCAAGGCATTAGCTGTAACTCTAGACGAGACCTCTGATTCATACAACTCTGAGGAAGATGAAACAAATAATATCGCACTCGTTGTTAATTTAAATCCCTCGTATTCCATTAGTGATTTAACCATTTTAAAAATGGGCATGTCTTCCGATGTTGAAAAATCATCTAATGGTGCAAGGAAAAATAAGACAAAGTGCAAAACTGTCTCAAAAACAAGGATTTCTAAGAAGTGCATATGCAATTCCAACCAATCTCCGAAAACTTCATTAATTCGAGGTAATAAGAGAAGTTATTTGAATCATACTTCACTAGATCAAGAACATCTTGTTTGCCGTGATGAGAAAACCTCATACTAATACCACTTAATTGGTATTAGATTGCATCCTCACCTTGTGTGCCGATAATGTGTATGGGGAAGAAAAAATCAAGGCACTTGTGTGTAGATTATGGGAATAAAATCTAGTAATTGAAAATATATTTTAAGATATCCGTATTTATAGGAATATTATATTTTCGGTAGTATGAAAACTATAAAGGATCCGTATCATTCTCTGGTCATTCCTTGTCCAAACTATGAGTCAGGATCCGATGTCTTCTCTTGCAAAGGTGCTTGATCTAAAAGAGTTCTTTAAGAATAAGTCTGCACCATCTCGTGATGCTAAGAAACGAAAGAGAAAGATCAAAAAGAGAGATTGTCTTAGCAAGAAGGAAAGAGAGAATATAGATAAGTGTATTGAGATATTGACATAATTTTGTGTTTAATCGAAGACAAAATTACATGTGCTTGCAGAGTCCTTCACTAAAACTTCACAACTGCAAGAAATTCTGGTCAAGCAACAAGGTTATCTTCTTGAAGAAATTCACAAGCTCAAGAGTGAGAGTAATAACCTGCCTTCCTCTAGTACTGATATGAAGGATTAAGTTGCTCATGGAATAAAAATAAGACTAGATTCTTATTTAGAGAAAATAGACATCAACTTATTGATTTACTTCGATATTTTGTATAAGGTCTATTTTGAATAGAACTATCAATATTTGAATAAAATTGTTATTTTATAATTTTTGTTTCATGTGATAGTTTTCGATTACATATCTTTTGAATGAATGTTTCTATTTTTGCTATGTGTTTTCGGTTTATGAGATGTATGATTCCGGTTTTTATTAACCTTACGATTCGATCTCATATGATGTAACCCTTATGATTTTTGTGGCTTTTTTTTTTGGCGGGATTAAGTTCTAGCCCGTGTTGGTAGGATTATCAAAGGATCATAAGGTGTTCCGATTGAAACTCATATGTGAAAACTCATAATATGTTGAATCAATTTATGTTTACATGAGTTGTGTTTAGCATAACATATGTGTTTCGGGTTTTCAACTTTTGCTATTGGCACGCATTAGTTAAAACCGTTTCAACCTTCTCTGGTAAAGGTTGATTTTTTTGTTCTTTTTTTCTTTCGAGAGGATGACAACACACTGGGAGAGAGTTCTTATTTGAACTTGCGCTTAATGATATATCTTTGTGGGGAGATGTGGCTGCGGAAATTGAGGTAACGATTTTATTTGTTACTTAATTATTTTCCTGTTTAATAAAAGCATGTTTATATTGCATATATTTTGCTTTTGCTTAACAAAATTTCGGTATTATTGATATGTTCCAACATATTGTGTATGGATTGTTTATGTGATTCAATTGTTTCCGGTTAAGAAAAACTGTGTCAATTTATTTGGCTTATTGTTTGGTATCTTCTTTATTGTTGGGTATCAAGTATTTTTGCTTAATGAAATTCGGTGCAATTTCGGTGTTGTAATGTATATATTTGTTTCAATTGCTGAAAAAATTGTGAAAGTCAATTTATTTTGGTTTATATCTATTGTTTGTGGCTTAACAAAAATACGGGATCATTTGTTTAGTCCAATTAATTCTGATTAAGAGAAACTAAGTTAATTCTGATCTTAGTTAGACTTATCAATTGGAGGATTCAGTTATTCAAGTCTAATCGGACGCCTTGGCAAGAAGAACTAGTTAACTAACCTAGTGCTTGTCTTGTCTAAAGGGAAAGGTCTAAGTTATTTTCTAAATAATTAGAGCCCGACGAGAAAAATAAAGTTAATTCTGATCTTTATTTTGGTCTTAACGAAACAAGTGATTATACATACGCAATCGGTTCAACAAGGGAATTAAGTATCTTAATCGATTTATTGTGCTTTTAGGGAAAATTTCTTCAGGCAATTGTTTCCTTGATAATGTATGGGCTGTCGTAGGCTCAACAAATTAATCAAGATATTTCCCATTAATTAACTAGTAATATAGCGGTAGTAAGAGATCGTTCCCACAGAGAGCTGTGTAATTGATAGGTTATTTGATCAGAAAAATAAAGTAAATAACAAAGGGGGGATTGGTTTTAAGATAAATAAAAAGACAATAAGAAGAAAGGGATGATAAAGGAATCCTTCGCCATTACCAAGCGATAACTGGTTTAATATACTTATCTATCGTTTGTAAGAACCATGCATCACCAACAGTAGAATAACATCTAGATCAGTGTTATCCCCAAAACTCCTTTTACCACGGATACAGAAGCTCTCCAATATCAGATTCTATTCAACCGAACCACCAAGTAGTAGCTCACTCAAGGTGTAATCCAATCGAACGCTTAGGCTTTGTGAATTAGGTTAATCCCAGTAGTTAAACTCTTAGCTCAAGGTTTACTTGCTGGTGTTGTTTTTTCACACGATTCCTCCACAGAATCCCTTCGTAAGGTCTCGCGATTTCTATTTGTGTAGAGAGTTATTTGACGATTACTGATCTCCTAAGCTTTACTAGCAATATAACAATCAATACATCAATCTAGCATACACTCCAAATCAATCTAAGAATCACTCATAAACCCTAGATATGGTAAAAACAAACGATGATGATAAAACTCTCAATAGATTTGTATTAATAATAAAGCTTCACGCTTAGAAACATTGAATTCATCCTTAATCAAAGGATTTAGCTACTCATATTACAAAGAAAATGAAGAAGATGGAAAATGGTGGTTTTCCCCTAAAGGGGTAAACTCTAGGTTTTGATGTTGAATAAACCATAGAATCTAATACGAGATGATATTGATGAAAGACCTAATACCTATTTATATAGGTTTACATTTCTTGGCCTTCAAGTATCCTAGCCGGTTCCGGAAACCGACCTAAAAATTAGTAAAGAAAGACCTAAAAATAGTTCGGGAATTTTGGCCTTCAATAGTTTGCAAACCATATTTTTAGAAAAGTGTCAAGGAACTTTAGTTTGCAAACCAGTATGCAAACTCTTTAATCCACGAAATCATAGTTTGCAAACCAGTATGCAAACTTTCCTGTCTTCAGTATTCGATAAAACATGTTTTGGCCGTAACTTCTTCGTCCGAACTCGGAATGACCTCATTCTTTTTGAATTATTTTCCTATTTCAATTCTTTTAAAGATGGTGATGACAAATCATTAATTTAAATGAATTAAGTTTGGTATTTGTCCCATCTCTTTATTTTGAGCGTTTTGCTCCTTTTCGTCGCACTTCTTCCACTTCTCTTGGACTTAGGCACTTGGATACTTGGAATACTTCTCTTCTAAGCTCTTTTTGGCACTTTGTAGCTCCTTTTTGGAGGATTCACCTAATAGAGGCAAATGAGAGAAAACAAGAGTAATAATACGAACACATGCCAGAATAATAGCTTAAACAAGTATGAAATTGACACTAAAATCATATGAATTATGCACTTATCAGAAACATATTGAAACTAAATTACTTTTGTAGTTTCAGTTTTAATATTGGTTATCTAAAATGGTATGTGAAACCTTCGTGCTTAACTCTTATAGGTTGTATACAAGTCTTATAGATTTGTAAGATCCTTTCGGTTTATCCTTTATTTGCTCGAGCCTTTGTCATTTTGTGAAAAAAGGGGGAGAAATATATGGTAAATAAGTAACTTTTAATTACTAGGAAAGGACAATTGTGCTTAAACGTTATATCTAACGAAAAAGTAAAGCATTGACTAAGAGGGAGAAACATATCATATTGATGTATAATAATTCTTACTACAAAAGGGGAAACAAAGATGTTCAGATTGAATATTTACCTAGCTTGCCTTTAGGGGGGTAGAAGATTTTGTTACTCAAATGTCAAAAACGGCATTTATTGATTGAATATATGCAAGTTATTGTGTATTTGAAACTTGGAATCAAGCGTGTGAAAAAAGAGTTATTTTGTATCGTTTAGCTCCATATGTAATAAGAGTTTTATCACTAAAATTGACAAAGCGGGAGATTATTAGACCATAGCTCGGTTGAACTCACCAAGCGTTGGTATGTCAAGTTTGATTGTCATATTTTAGTATCAAAACTCATTTGATTCTTTAGAAAGTCTAGGAATGTTGAGATATACAAGTATTACTCTGAAGACCTGAAGAATGAGAATAAGTAACGAACTAAAACGATGACATCATCCTTCCACTTGAGGTTAGTAATACTAACTTGAACTTGTTTCATTCCTAACGTATCTTTCAAGTCGTGCATATTGAAAACATAACTGTGAAGCTGTATACACTGTACATGTTAGAGCACTGCTCGTTCGAACTCGCAAGCGTTTCTATCTCAAGCTTGTTTGTCGAGTTTAGTTGCCAAAAATATAAGTTGATTTCTAGTCTACTTATAGCTAAGTCCCGTATTAGGATAGTAAGTGTAGTTGAGCTTTAGACTCCACGGCGTTCATCGAATGAAGACGAAGAACTGCTCAAGGGAACTTGTGGAACTTCATCAACAAAAGGTATGTGGAGAATTGAACTTATCTATCACTCAAATATATATTCTATCTCCTATTTGAGACAAAAGTCGTATTGCTATATAGACTTCATTTATACACATTTGCTATTCCGAGCTAAGTTTAACTCACTTATCTATTTCTCGAAATATGTGTTGGTAAGCTTTCGCTTTAACCAAGTTCATCTTTACTCTTGACGAAAGTCATGTTGATTATTTCAATAACTTGAAAATCGCTTTGATGCTAATAGTTTGTGGATAACAACTATTGTCATCCTCTAAGAGAGTTTCAATGATTGAAATGAGAGTTTAGAACAAGTCACCATGTTTGGATATAAGCATAGTGTGTATTCACATTTATGTAAAAATCCCAAAACCGGGAACCTAAGTATGTGTATCCGTACGTGTATGGTTGGTTAATGGATGTCCGGAACCTAGCTGGCGGAAGTTTGGGTTCCGTGAATTTCTGCTGGAGTTTGGAAGTATGAATTGGTATGCGTACCCTTACGCATACTGGTGTAACCAAACTCGGTCCGGCTACTTAGGTATGCGTAGCCGTTTGCATACTTAAGTAGGTTACTTTCTAAATCGGTTTGTTCATGAACTAAAACATTTATACAATAAGGAATGCAATCTTTTGCAAACCATGGCTATGATGTTCATGAATTGATTCGAGTGAATCAAAATCAATTTTGCTTCAAGTGTGTCGTGTATACTTCTATGAGATCTAAGCAATTGAACAATTCTCTAACTAGTTTTATTTGAGTCATTTGAACTAGTTATGGTAAAGATAAATAAGGTTGATATGAAAGTGCTCATATGGCTAAGCATTGGTTAACTATTGTTGAACCGGATAAGTGTACACGTTTAGGTGCGGTTACTCAAACCTAAATGAAGGTACATTTCATTTGTGTATAACAATCTAAGTTCGATCTAACGGTTCAAAGATATTAGCTTGAATTAATAAGGTTTTCATCTAACAATAAATATTAAATGCTTTCTTACCAAGGTAACTTAGATTGTAAAAACCCTGATTTAAAATCTATATAAAGGAGAACTCTAGCAACTGGGAAACTTAATTCCCACACCTTCTGTGTGATACTAGTTGCATAAGATAGAGTTGATTCTCCTTTAACCTTAGGTTTTTCAAGAAAACCTGTAGGTTAACAACTTGAAGACTTCATTGGGATTGTGAAGCCAGACCCAACTATTTTCTATGTAGTTGCGTGTTCTGATCTTTCTGTTTTCTATTGTGATTGAGTACTATCCTCTTTAAGATTTGTTAGAGATTTTATCTCCGATAGGCAAGATTGAAAAGTAGACACAAACACCTTCGTCTCATCATTTGTGATTCCACAATATCTTGTTTCGTTAATCGATTAATATTATTGTGAGGTGATTGATAATACTAGGCTGCTCTTCGGGAATATAAGTCTGGTTTATCAATTGGTTCGTGTTGACCTTTATTTATCAAAAAAACGGAACAAAACTCGTAGGTATTTTTGTGGGAGACAGATTTATCTATTCAATAGACTCTTCTGTATGATACAAAATAGTTTATCAAGTCTTCGACTTTGGGTCGTAGCAACTCTTAGGTGTGGGTGAGATCAGCTAAGGGAATCAAGTGCGTAGAATCCTTGTGGGATTCAGAGACGTAAGGAGCGCAACTGTACCTTGATCAGTGTGAGATTGATTAGGGCTCAACTAAAATCCAGTCCGAAGTTAACTTGGGGTATTCTAGTGTCGGTAGTGGCTTAATACACTGTGGTGTTCAAATCTGGACCAGGTCCCGGGGTTTTTCTGCATTTGCGGTTTCCTCGTTAACAAAACTTCTGGTGTTTGTGTTATTTCTTTTCCGCATTATATTTTGTTATATAACTGAAATATCACAGGTTGTGCGTTGAATCGATCAATTGGTAAATCCAACCTTTGGTCGTTGATTGATCCTTGAACATTGGTCTTTGGTACCGTTCAGGTTATTTCTCTTATATTCAATCAGACTCGCAAATTCCTATTTGTTTGATTGCGGATTGAATTGAGAAATTGAGATATAACTCTTTGATGTACTTTTTCTTAAGATTGGGTCTGACTGTCTTGTTGATTATCTTGAAAGTATATTGGAGTTAGTCCATACATATTGCTAAGCAAAATATTGGGTGAGGTTGTTAGACCCCCCGATTTTTCAATTGGTATCAGAGCAGGCAAACACGTTTAAACCCTCATAAGTATGTGTTTGTAGCGATCTGACTCTACAGACAGTTGTACTATCTCTGACAACGTAACACCAGTTCAGGAGCACTCTGATTTGGTTCAAAGTTCTGAGCCATCTAAGAATTCTTTCATACTTTCTCCATTGACTGAATCTGTGATTGACTGGGAAAAATACCTAGATGAACAGTTGAATGATCTTTCAGATGAAAGTGACTCAAAAGAGGGACAAGGTATTGATGAGGAAGTCTCCCAATATATCACGTTCTTTGACCACATAATAAAAAGAAAAAGTTCAACAGCCTACCTGGATAAATATCTGACACCTATCTGTCAAGAGAACAGGAAATTGAGAAAACTCTTTAAAGGTTATGATTGTGGTTACAAACTATTACAATCTACTGTTAAAGATCGTGACGAAGATGTACGTTCAAAATGGTATGAATGTGATAATCTCCATCGAAATGTCTTCGTGTTGAAAGAAAGACTTGCAGAATCTGAAGAAAGATATGACTCTTAACAAAAATGTTTTAACGACAGAGAAATCAGCTTCCTCGCCAGGGAAAAACAATTGGAGGTTGATCTAGCCGCGGCTCTTGATAAGGTCAATTCACTAGAACAGAATCTGAAAAGATTCAATTTTAGCTCTAGAAAATTATCCTCTATGCTTGGAGCATGTAAAGAACATCGTGATACACGTGGTCTGGGCTATAAAGGAATAGACGAGCTAAGTACTAGTAAGATCAACTTTGTCTGTGCTAATGACAAGCTTCTAAGTGAGAATCACCCTGATATCAAAAGTGAAAAACTTCCTTCTGTAACTGATGCTCCTAGGAACGAGAATTGTTCTCCTTCGAAAACAACTCAAATGAGAACAGTCAAGAACATTCCCTATAACTGTTATTATTGCGGAAACAAAGGTCACCTTGAAAGGAGATGTCGTTTCCGACTGCGGAATGAAAAACTTCATAACATTCTTGTATGGATGTCTAAAGAAGTAATTAAGTCTGCTTCTCATGTTGTTGGAGTAAAAGGTCTTGTCTGCAATCAAGAAAAATGCTGTGATGAGCCAATTCTTGACTATAGGTATGACACAAATCTTTTCTACATGTGTAAAGGAAAGAATTATGTACAAGTGAATCTTCAAAATACTCTGTGAAGAAAAAATATCACCGAAGGAAGAAGAAATGTTCAAACACCTTGCCTCTCACTGAAGAAATTCTTGAATCTAAAATATATTTTCAGACTTTGTTCACATAAATAATCGAGTCTTAGAGCTCAAACACAAGTATAAATAGACTCAAACACAGCATTAAAAAGGCAAATAAGGCGACATTCTCAGGTATCTCTTGTCCTCATAGTGATAATTCTCTTTTGACCAACCCCAATGCTTCCTATGAAGATCCCCAAGGAACAAAGGGGAAGATATCAATATTCCTGATGAGAAAAGTGCTCATCAAAGTAAAACTTGACTGCTCAAAGTAGCATCCTCCTTAAAACCATGTGAGGATGCTTATAATTCTCAAGAAGTCTTTCTGTCTTGAAAAAGTAGTCTTTGTTGTATTGTTATCATAATTATCATACCACTGTTGAGTCATGCTCCAGTATTTTTATTACTCATGGTAATATTTTTGATCAATAACTCTTGAGATTTTTTGTTGCTTACCTTGAAAAAAAAAACTTTTGTTCTCTTCCCATTGACGAGTGAGTTGTTGCTTATCAACAATTATCTTATGTTCTCTTGAACTAAGACTATTTGTCAATTCATTTTAGAATTTGTCTTTGATTTTTTTCAAAAACTACTTCTAAATAAGGCTCCATTACTCTCTTGGTTTCGAACCTGGTTTGTAATCATTAATACACGTGCACCGGACCCTTACCGAACGTTTATGAGTAACCCCGGGGTTTCCTTATGAAGCACTCTTGTATATATGTATCATGTCTTTTATTTTCTCCTGATACATACAAGTTCTGTAAAGTCAAAAATTCTTCTGAATTTTTGTGGTGTGCACAATGGATGGATGTAACAAGGAAGACAAAGTTAAGAAAGGCAAGGTTATGGAGTTTCACGAGAACCTTGTTTTCATAACTTGCTACCATGTTGTTGATCATGAAAACAAACTTCCAGTTCAGATGTCATCTCAACTGGTAGGAAATCTTCTTCGAGATTTTGATGTCGTACGTGAACAACTTGGAATTGCAACAAAAAATCTTGAAATTATGAAAAACAAACTGAAGAAAGCAACTGATGAGCTGGTCTATGTTCGGTCTCTGGTTGCTGGTCATGTCTGATGAGTTTCAGTTGCGTCTTTTCTAAGAGTTATTTTTTTTGTCTAGGAAACTTCTTATGAGAATTTATTCTTGTGTATTAATAAGGATAACTAGGGTTTGGAATA
This sequence comes from Papaver somniferum, assembly GCF_003573695.1. Classification (NCBI taxonomy): domain Eukaryota; kingdom Viridiplantae; phylum Streptophyta; class Magnoliopsida; order Ranunculales; family Papaveraceae; genus Papaver; species Papaver somniferum. The sequence goes on along the minus strand of NW_020622934.1, from coordinate 18,702,665 downwards.
ACAATTATTGTGAGTACAAATAGCTATTTCCAACGATTTTCATCTTGCAATGTTTTTAGATTTATTTATTTAAATTCTAAAGTTTATTTGGAAGATGATTTTGCAGTATTAATCTTTATGGTTTTATATATTGCAACTTGTTATCGGATATGTGTGTTTGCGTCCGTGAACTATGATTGTCCCATACATGGTCAAAAGTTAAGTCTTTCATTTGTCTTTATACAAATATTGATAAAAAATTGAATGAACTTTTGACAAACAAAAGTTGAGCCTATCATGTCTTTATGCAAATATTGATGGAAGATAGGATGATTTTGTTAACAAAGATTAAGTCTATTATATGTTTGTATGCAAATGTGATGAAAAATAGAATGAATCTTTGAATATTCCGCAATATTGGTCTTTCCCCGATCCACATCTTTGTGAAAATACTGTACGGCTCCGTGAGTTTTCTTATGTGAGCATTTACGATTAAATTAATTATGGGTTCTCTTGTGGTTAATTTAATTGAGTATTTTGGATACAAAATTCATGTTTCATGAGATTTGTTAATGTCCAAAGAAATTCTTCTTTTCTTGTAAAAGTAAGGTCGCTCTTGTTGTTCCTTTTGGAATGACATTTTATGGGGGAGAGTTCTTAATTGAACTTTTGCTTAATTGCCAAACCTTTGTGGGGAGTGCGGATGTGGAATATTATAGGGGTTATCTTGTATCTTTATAAACTCCTTGATTAATGCATTTAGTTTCGGCTACATGATTGCATCTGAACAAGTTGATATGTGCTTCTCTTTTGTTCATGAAGTGTCTCTATGGAAATTTTCATTAGGATCCCACTAATTTTTGTACCTTTGCCAATTTTATTGACAAAAATGGGGAGAATTAATGTGTAGTTCACACTACAAATACATATGGTTTACGGATCATTATGTAAGAGGGAGTGGTTTTCGTGTGAGATGAAGTATTGACTAAGGGGGAGTGATACATATCACCATAGTATTGTTGTCAAAGTTGTGATACAATTGAACTTTGATGTTGTGTAATAATGCTATGACACTGTATAACAATGGTTGAGAGCTACTGTCTTCTCATTGTTATATCTACGGATCTTCAACAACGATGATGCTGAGTCGAACATATTTTGAATCATTGGAGTACTTTGAAGTGATGAAGATTTTGAGTAATGTTGAATAACTAAGGAGATCAAGCATTTGGATGAGAAGCTACAAAGTTTATTTATTTTGTATTCCATATGTATTGATAGTTTTGTCACTAAAATTGACAAAGGGGGATATTGTTAGAGCACTGCTCGATCGAACTCGCAAGCGTTTCTATCTCAAGCTTGTTTGTCGAGTTTAGTTGCCAAAACTATAAGTATTGATTTCTAGTCTACTTATAGCTAAGTCTCGGATTAGGATAGTAAGTTTAGTTGAGCTTTAGACTCCACGGCATTCATCGAATGAAGACGAAGAACTACTCAAGGGAACTTGTGGAAATTCATCATCAAAAGGTATGTGGAGACTTGAACTTATCTATCACTCAAAAGTATATCTATTCTATCTCCTATTTGAGACAAAAGTGGTATTGCTATATAGACTTCATTTATACACATTTGTTATTTCGAGCTGAGTTTAACTCATTTATCTATTTCTGGAAATATGTGTTGGTAAGCTTTCGCTTTAACCGAGTTTATCTTTACTCTTGACGAAAGTCATGTTGATTATTATAATAACTTGAAAATCGCTTTGATGCTAATAGTTTGTGGATAACAACTATTGTCACCCTCTAAGAAAGTTTCAATGATTGAAATGAGAGTTTAGAACAAGTAACCGTGTTTGGATATAAACATAGTGTGTATTCACATTTATGTAAAAATCCAAAACCGGGAACCTAAGTATGCGTACTAGTACGCTTACTGGTTGGTTGTTGGAAGTCCGGAACCTAAGTATGCGTACCCGTACTCTTACTGGCGGAAGGTTGGGTTCCGTGAATTTCTGCTGGAGTTTGGAAGTATGAATTGGTATACGTATCCGTACACGTACTGGTGTAACCAAACTCGGTCCGGCTACTTAGGTATGCATACCCGTTTGCATATTTAAGTAGGTTACTTTTTAAAATCGGTTTGTTCATGAACTAAAACATTATATAATAATGAATGCAATCTTTTGCAAACCTTGTCTATGATGTTCATGAATTGATTCGAGTGAATCAAAATCAATTTTGCTTCAATTGTGTCTTGTATGCTTCTATGAGATCTAAGCAATTGAACAATTCTCTAACTAGTTTCATTTGAGTCATTTGAACTAGTTATGGTAAAGATAAATAAGGTTGATATGAAAGTGCTCATATGGCTAACCATTGGTTAACTATTGTTGAACCGACTAAGTGTACACGTTTACGTACGGTTACTCAAACCTAAATGAAGGTTCATTTCATTTGTGTATAACAAGCTAAGTTCGATCTAACGGTTCAAAGATATTAGCTTGAATCTAATCAGGTTTTCATCTAACGGTGAATATTGAATGCTTTATTACCAAGGTAACTTAGATTGCAAACCCTGATTTGAAATCTATATAAAGGAGAAATATAGCAAATGGGAAACCTAATCCCCACACCTTCTGTGTGATACTAGTTGCATAAGCTAGAGTCGATTCTCCTTTAACCTTAGATTTTTCACGAAACCCTGTAGGTTAACGACTTGAAGACTTCATTGGGATTGTGAAGCCAGACCAAACTATTTTCTCTGTAGTTGCGTGTTCTGATCTTGCTGTTTTCTATTGTGATTAGTACTATCTTCTTTAAGATTTGCTAGAGATTTTATCTCCGATAGGCAAGATTGAAAAGTAGTCACAAACACCTTCGTCTCATCGTTTGTGATTCCACAATATCTTGTTTCGTTAATAGATTAAGATTATTGTGAGGTGATTGATAATACTAGGTTGTTCTTCGGGAATATAAGTCTGGTTTATCAATTGGTTCGTGTTTACCTTGATTTATCAAAAGACGGAACAAAACTCGTAGGTATTTCTGTGGGAGACAGATTTATCTATTTAATAGACTTTTCTGTGTGATACATATTTGTTTATCAAGTCTTCGACTTTGGTTCGTAGCAACTCTTAGTTGTGGGTGAGATCAGCTAAGGGAATAAAGTGCGTAGAATCCTGCTGGGGTTCAGAGACGTAATGAGCGCAATTGTACCTTGATCAGTGTGAGATTGATTAGGGCTCAACTACATTCCAGTCCGAAGTTAACTTGGAGTAGGCTAGTGTCTGTAGCGGCTTAATACAGTGTGGTGTTCAAATATGGACTAGGTCCTAGGGTTTTTCTACATTTGCGGTTTCCTCGTTAACAAAACTTCTGGTGTCCGTGTTATTTCTTTTCCGCATTAATATTTTGTTATATAATTGAAATATCACAAGTTGTGCGTTGAATCGATAAATTGGTGAATCCCACCTTTGGTTGTTGATTGAAATTGATTGATCCTTGAATATTAGTCTTTGGTACCGTTCAAGTTATTTCTCTTATATTCAATCAGGCTCGCAAATTCATATTTGTTTGATGGAGGACTGAATAGAGAAATTGAGATATAACTCCTTGATATACTTTTTCTTAAGATTGAGTCTGACTGTCTAGTTGATTCTCTTGAAAGTATATTGGAGTTAGTCCATCCAGATTGCTAAGCGAAATATTGGGTGAGGTTGTTAGACCCCCTCTTTTTCAGTACATATTGTATACAATACTCTAGTGATGAGACATCATCATAGTATTAAGGAATTAGACTACGAAGTATAATGCTTATCTTTTAAATTTCGTAGATATGACATCTATATAATCTTGTGTATAGTTTTATGGTTATGTGTATGGGTGTATGGTGAAGATTTCACCCTAGGAATTTTTTTTAAAATTTGTTTAAAAGGAAGTACGTTCATGAACTTGTTTTGTGAATCGAAAGGGAAATCAATAGGTTTATTGGTCCGGCTATTCATTGCATATTCTTTCGATGACAAATATGTGTGAGTTGGTAGAACCGATCTTAACTTAGGTTATATATCTTGGTATAACCGATCACAATACCTAGATTTAGATTCGCAATACCTAGACTTATGATTTGGAATGACCGGTCCTGATAATTGGTGTAACCGATCCTAAGTAATCACCATGAGATGGTATGATAAATCCTTGTAATTGGTATGATCGATCCTGGTAATTAATGTGACCGATCATAAGTGTGTGCGACGGATCCTTGTAATTGGTGTAACCGATCCTAGTGATTGGTGTGACCGATCACAAGTGGATACCATGTTTAGGTAGAACCGATCCTAGTGATTGGTATAACCAATCCGAACCCATGTATTGTACTTGGTAGGACCGATCACAAATAACCATTGTGACTTGGTACGACCGATCACATAGTAGTCTTGGAATACTGGTAGAACCGATTACAAGAAGAAAATCCATGTAAATATGAAATAAGGATTTGCAGTGAAAAGATGTCAATATACTTTGAACACGAGCAGTAACTCTTATCATTAATTTTCCAAAGATATTCCTTGGTACTCAAGGTGATCCTGTGCCAAAATAAATTAAGAGTCTTTTAATTAAGGTTTTTGGTTTTTTATGCTTTAACTACCAACAATTAATGCATAGCTCTAGAGAATAAAAACTAGTAACGTGCATTTACTAATTGGAGATTTTCTATGAGAGATTTCGGCAATACCGGAATTTATTGGAATCAAGAAAACCTATAATGGCATTCATTGCATATCTTGAGAATATTTTCGGTTTTAGAAATTCCTTGGTGTCCAAATATCCTTCGTCTATAAATACCTAAGTTTGCATTTCTAGCAAACTATCCCAAGATCCAGGAAAACTTCATTTCTTGTTGTTTCTGGTGGAGCCGTCTAATCAGAGAGGAAAGTATCCTAATTAGGTGAAATCTCTTATGACCGCTCGTTTAAATACTTTTGTGGGATCAAGAAGCTCTACGAGTACCGTTGGTGGGAAACTAGATAATTTTAGTGTTATAGTGTTGAAACTTTGATTGCACCCAGTTTGTATATTCTTGAGAATCTTCTCTTATAATATAAGATTCACTCGGACTAGATCAAAGTAACGACGAGATATCTAGAACTGTTGTTAGACTAAAGACATCTTGTGGTAATCCATTTTTAACAGACTCCGTTCTGTGTGTGATTGATCACAAGAGATTCAAGTGGTGTTGTGCAGGTATTTGGAGGCAATAGAATATTTGAAGACGAAAAAGAATTCTTATTAGTTTTCGTATCTTTTGGATTTAGTGCACAAACCTTGATCGTCTGGGATCCAACTAGAATCGATTTATCTTTGATAGATCTAATTAGTTGCATGAGATCGGCATTCTTTATATTTCTCTTTGATAGTGTAAATCTAGACTTGACTATTTCAGTAGTTATTGTATAGATTGATCTAACCAAAAAAAGGAGTTTATTAGATTAAACTTAAGAACCTTTTGTCAAAAACTCATCACTATCTTGTAGAAAGATTGATTAGAGTGGTTACCAAACAGATTCTTCCTTTGCTGTTTGGAATACGATCCAAAGGACTTGCTATTCACATGCGTGACTCTAGAAGTCAAAGGCGCATGGATACCGAGAGAACTAAGTTGCTAGGGATAGTCTGCTTGGTCTCAACTAACGAAGTTGGTTTAGATTTTGTATAACGACTTAATTATGAGAGTAGTATTTAAAACTGGACTAGGTCCCGGGGTTTTCTGTATTGCGGTTTCCTCGTTAACAAAATCCTGTGTTATGTTATTTACTTTACTTCCGCATTATAATTGTTTTATATTATAATAAAGTAATTACACTTGTGTATTAATCCTATCACTTGATATTAATCCTATAGTAAATCGGTTTCGGACCGTAAATATTATCAAGTGAATATCAAGTTGTCGTATTGTCTCGACTTTGTACATAGATGATCATACTTGGTATCGGGCTTATAGGTTGAAAATAAAAGATTGTGTTGTATTTGGTTACCCTCGTCTTTTCAATTGGTATCATAACAGAAAAACACGAAAAGATCTAACAATCTGTGTTTGGTGCGATCCAACCTATAAGAAATGAATTCGAGTTCTCATGAATCTATTTATGTTAAGGTACCGCTAAGATTTGACAGAACAAACTGTCTATGGTGGAAATCTGCTATGAGATCTTTTCTCCAATCATGCGATTTTAATACTTGGTTATTAGTCGTTGATGGTTATAATCGCCCGAAAATGGATGGTTCGGAAAATGAGTATAAACACTTAGTGGATTATACAGGCGAAGAAAAGGCATTCCCAAATCAGAATTCAGATGGTTTGAATGTTATTATACATGCTGTCAGACACGATCTACAACATCATGTATCCACATGCATACTTCACAAGAATCTTGGAATAATCTTCAGATCAGAAAAGGAAGCTAAACTTCAAAATCTCACTCCTGATTGGGAAAACCTTCGAATGGATGAAAATGATACTTTTGAAGAATTTGATATTAAACTCTCTGAGATAGTTAATGCTTCTTTCTCTCTTGGAGAGACTATTTCCGAAAAAGATATTTTGTGCAAAATTCTCAGATCGTTGCCATCTAGATACGAATCTAAAAACTATGCAATCATAATGGAAAATGATCTTCAACTCCCTCTTGAAGCACACTTGTTGGGAGGTTAAAGATCTTTTATCATGAATCACAATCTATTCAAGCTAAAGGAATCACTTTAAAGATGAAAATTTTCCAAAAGCTCCTATAAAGGAAAATAGATTGTTAGATGATTCTGATGAATTGATTGCAAAAGATTCTGATGATGATGTAGAACAAACATTATCACTGATTACAAGAAAGTTTCGAGATCTCTTAAATAAAAGGACTAAGAGATTTGTAAAAGATATTCATCGTACTTCTCGTCCTCATGATCGAGTTCCAATCAAGAACAAAAAAGATCAAGAAGAAGATGATGAATATCATCCTCAGTGCTTCAAGTATAAATATTTTAGTCATTTGGATAAAGACTGTTCTAATCTAAGGAAATACACTGGAAGCAAGGCATTAGTTATAACTCCAGACGAGACCTAAGGTTCATACAACTCTGAGGAAGAGGAAACAACTAATGTTGCACTAGTTGTTAATTTAACTCCCTCGTATTCCGTTAGTGATTTAACCATTTTAAAAATGGGCATGTCTTCCGATGTTAAAAAAATCATCTAATGGTGCAAGTAAAAATATGGCAAAGTGCAAAACTTTCTCAAAAACAAGGACGGCTAAGAAATGCATATGCAATTCCAAGCAATCTCCGAAAACTTCATTAATTTGAGGTAACTAGAGAAGCTATTTGAATCATACTTCACTAGATCAAGAACATCTTTTTCTTCTAAATCCCATGATGAGAGAAAATCTCATACTAATACCACCTAATCGGTATTAGATTGCATCCTCACCTTGTGTGCCGATTATTTGTGTGGGGAAGCAAAAATCAAGGAACTTGTGTGTAGATTATGGGAATAAAATCTAGTAATCAAAAATATATTTTAAGATATTCGTATTTATATGAATATTATATTTTTGGTAGTATGAAAAATATATAGGATCTATCTCATTCTCTGGTCATTCCTTGTCTGAACTATGAGTCAGGATCCGATGTTTTCTCTTGCAAAGGTGTTTGATCTAAAAGAGTTCTTTAAGAATAAGTCTGCATCATCTCTTGATGCTAAGAAACCAAAGAGAAAGACCAAAAAGAAATATTGGCTTCGCAAGAAGGAAAGAGACTATATACTGAAGAAAGATCGGTGTATTGAGATATTGACACAATATCTAGACCCAGTAAGATAGGTACAAAATAGCTACACAACTAGAATAAAAGAGCAAATAGAATACAATAGAAAACGTTAATTTTATTCCTTTAAAGTAAAAACTTTACAACTTTTACCTTTGAGGATTTTATCTTAGGTGTTGCTTTTTTCCTCTTGGTTTGTATTCCGCTAGTATTTCCTCTAGTTTTCTGCGTGTGACCACTACAAGCACTCAAGGCACCTGTTTATAGGTTTAGGACTATGCTAAAACTAGTCATCCACAGATTAGAAAACCCCACTATTGTTGTAACCTTCTACGAATAGAACTCCTACTGTTCCTTATAGGAATATAAGTCTACTTCTAGAATTACTTGAAGAGTAATTCAGTGATATTTTTAACCTAGGAATATGGTACTCTAATGGGCCTGTACCTAAAAATGGATCAGACCTCTCCCATGAGGAGGATTTTGGTCCCACAAAAGTATTAAGTTGAGATGCGCGGAAGTTTAGCTTGCAGATACACTCTTGAGTACTACTTTGTATGCTTTAAACTTTTGCCGTAAAGACATTCTTGAAACAATTGTAATATTTTTTACCCCTATAACTAACATATGCTATTTTCTCAGAATTTATCTCACGACAAAAACGTGGTCATTCTGACCCTAAATCTGCTACGTATCCCAAATTAGAGCATCTCAAATAGTGGGTCAAAAAAGTCCTACGTGGATTTCATTTTTAGACCTCCATTTGTTAGGTTTTCAAATATATGACTAAATAAGACCCTTGTCCTAAAACTCATCTCCAATAATCAAGGTTGTGTTGTGCATTTTAGATTTAGATAAGCATAAATTATTTTTTTAGCATGATTTATATATATATATTTTATATCGAATATTAATTTTTTTTAAATAAAATTAATGACATGGAATTAGTTAGGCGTCATTTCTGAAGGTGTAGTTAAAACTTTCTTTAACACTTCGTACTTAGTATTCAATCCCTCCTTATTTGTAGGACCTAACTATTGGAGATGCATTTATGCTAAATGGGGGTCTAAAATCCTATGTGTCATTCAAAAAAAAACTATTTTCATCCTCGGTTGTAGATGCTCTTATGATATGTTACACAATGCTTGTGTAATGACTAAAAATTGCACATGGGTTTCGGAATTTTCAAGTTTCCTAACAAGATAATTAAAAACTAAATTTCGACATCATAATCAGAAGATAAATGTGGCGTAATAGCTAAAATAGAGACGAACAAATATAACTTTTTTGAAAGACGAGGGCTAGGATTCGTGTAATGATTTTATCTTGGACTCTAAGTAATGAAACTGCAAATTCCGTCAACACCACCAGGCACTAGCATAGGCTCCAGAAATTGTATAAACGGATCTCCGCTGCAATCTACTTACCATTGGGATTCTGCAAGGGTATTTTAGTAAAAATAATAAAATATTCATATGTAAAGCAACCAAACCCTATAATTTCATTAGAAGTTTTAAACAGAGAGTGAGATTGTGAGAGTGAGGACTAAGGGTAAGATTGAGGCGGTGTTAGGGGAAGAACGAACATGTGACCCAGAGATCTGCTTTCCGTTCCCAGAATCAGAAGGGAGGTTATTATGATCTGAGCTTTGGTTATATGTGGAAAGGTTTACACATACCCAGGAGATCATATAGAGACATGTTATCATTATGACATCTCCTCATTTTTCTATGTTATATGTGGGGTTGTTAATATGGATAAGGGACATTGTTTTGCTTCCATTCCATTTCTACGGATAATCTAATCATTTTTCTATGTTTTAGTATGCATAAATATGTTACACTTGTTACTGTTACTTCGTTTAATCTCATTTCATCCAATAATATTTGCACAATGATCTTAAGTTTCGTAGCAGCTGATCTCTTCTTAAGATTGTAAATCATGTAGTTTTTACCTACTTTACCAAGACTTGAATGAACGGATACACAGTCCTCCGCGATGCGATGTACAGTCTAATGTTGATGTTGTTCTCACTTTTAAGTGAGCCCATCATCCTAATGTTGTCAAAATGTCACTTTAGAGGTTGTGTATGAGAGACAAGAATTGACCGACAAACCATAAACCAATAGTTTCTGAATCTATAGGAGCATACAGTATCACGTGAGTATATCTAGTGAATGTAACTGTGGTGATCTACAATTGGTTTATGGTTTATGGAAATTGTGTGAATTGTTAAGGTAAATATAACTCTGTATTTTCTTGAGAATAAGAATTGCCTAGTATATCATCATGGCGTTTAGATTTTATTTTGCTGTCAGGTTGGTTATCTAGCTAATTGTGCTCGTGTGTATAGTGCTGCGGCTTTTTTTTAGTCCCGGTAGATGGTGGATTTTCAACAAAGGACAAAATCGTAAAATCATGATACTGCATGTTTCCGACACGGCTTTCAAGCATGTGATGATTCATATTTTATGATCCATGGTGAATTTGTTTTCGAAAGGCCTCCACCAGCTGAGCGTTCGATACCTCGCATTTCATCATGCCCTCTATGTAGAATGACATAATTGGGAGGTTCTCCGTAAGATTGAGAGCATTAACGCCTTTAGGACGTGGGTGACACTCACTGTTCCCTGACTACATGAGAGAGTCCCCCTCTACATAGAAGAACGATTGGGCGGTTCCCCGTAAGATTGAGAGCAATAACGCCTTCAGGACGTCGGTGACACTCGTTGTTCCCTGACTATGTAGATAGACCGTTTATAGACCCAGGCGGTTCTCCGTAAGATTGAGAGCAATAACGCCTTCAGGACTTCGACAACACTCGTTGTTTCCTGACTATGCACCTCAGAACGGGTATGACGCTTTAACTGGATAATATCCCTCTATAATAGATTAATTCTACCGTGACATTCACCACTGAATTCCTAGAAGATAATCTATTTTATCTCATTACTCCGATTTCATGATCGAATCCACGGCTGATCTCATGGAATGGTAATAGATAATCTCATTACTCCGATTTCATGATCGAATCCACGGCTAATCTCATTTGATGGTAATAACTACTTTCATTACTCCGATTCTATGGTCGAATCCACGATCCCATGGAATGGTAATACTCGTTTTATTATACCGAATTCATGGTCGAATCGACGGCTGATCCTATGGATTGATAATAATAAACTACTCACTTTTATTACTCAATTTCATGAATCATTCTCCACTGAATTTCATAAATTAGTAATAAATACTCAATAATCGGGCATCTGAACTATCACTGAGTAAGTCCCATCTAGTGGTGCAAGTGTACTCAACAATTATGCACGAACGAGCACCCAACTACGCGAACGAGCATTCAAAAATATGGACAAACGAGGAACCCCCCACAAAATAGGAGAGAGAAAATAATATCATTAAAATAATGGAGAAGCGCCCATGGTCCGGGCCCACCGGCCGGCCATACCTTGGTCGTGGACGGTCCCATGCTTCCTCCATTATTTTTCCTTATTTCTGTTATTTTCATGAACTCATGAAGACCCTCCATTCTAACAACTTTCCTTGTTTGAGCAAAACTCATGGTTTCTCCATATTTTCATGGTTTCTCCATATTTTCGTGGTTTCATGAAAAATAATAATATAAAATAGGGAAAGGTGTTGCGGGATCGGGCAACTTAGCCGGCCGACTAGGGGTGTAAATTCGGGCAGGCCGGGCCGCCCGACCCAAAAACTAAGACAGGCCGGGCAGGCCAGGCTTAATATTTGTGAGCCCGTAAACAAATTCAGGCCGGACAGGCCGGGCACAAGTAGATAATTTGCTACCCAAAGACCGCCCAAAGCCCGCTTTTTATACGGGCCGGACAGGCCACTATTTTGAATTTTTCTTTTTAAGTTTAAATTTTCAAATGAACGGTATTAAATACAATATCCTTTCCTTTCCAACATCGCATATCGTAAGTGATAGTATTATTTTATATTTAAATTACACTGACAAATTTTAAATTTTAGCCTATAATAAATAATTAATTAGAGTACAATAAACTTTCTAATAAGAAAATATATTACTATTAATGTTTTGAAAAGGTTAATTATAAGTAAAAAACAATTATATATTTTATTTTTCTTGACACAAAATTGACAATTATAAAATTATAACTTTTAAGTCTTTTTAAAAGGATATTAAATGATTAATGACACATAGAAGGCTTTCAGGCCGGGCACCAGGTCGGGTATCAGGCCGGACATCATAATTAATCGCAAATCCCGAGACCGCCCAATAAATTAATCCAGACCAGTCCGGATGGTCCATGACGGGCCATAACAGGCTTTGGGCTACTTCGGGTACAGGCGGGCTCGGGCGGATACAGGCAGGCCGAGTATTTTCGGGTATTATTTACACCCCTACGGCCGACCATACCCTAGCATTGGCCGGTCCCACACCTTGCAATCCCTAATCTTTCATAAATTGTTATTTCTCTCATCTCATGAAACTTCCCTGTTTCAGCAAAAATCATGGTTTCTCCATATTTTCTCAAATATTGCGCAAACCATGAAAATGCCAAAAGTCAACATGGTCACATGACCGACTAGGCTACTCATGAAATATATTAAAATATTATTATTTCAATATCCACGAAATTTTAATCAAGCGGGCAAGGTTCTACTTGCTCATTCGAGCAAAATCGAGAATTTCAGTCAAAGATCGAACTCTTCTGAAAATCCAAGATATTACTTAAACGCACATCAAAAAATGCCGAAAACTCTCAGGACTGAGACACGGGCATTACGGTGACACGAGCATGCTCCCTTGACTGACCAAGGGAGGCCCTAAGGCTTGCAACGAGCCGGTTCCACACGTTTTCACAATTTTGACCTAATTTGTGCAATTGCTCATATTGGGTCCAAACTCTTTCCAACCAACTTGGGATTTGCTCAATCGACCATCAGCTGGTCCCACACTTGACCTATTTTCAGCGATCCACCAATTAATGAACAATTGATCAAAAACTAGGATTTTGAACAAACGCTCAACAAATCATCATTCTGAGCATGTTCACACACTGAATAAATTTATGTTGATCCAGCAAACAACACGCGGATTAATTATATAATATTTGGTAATCTACCAATATTTTAATTAATATTTTATTGGATCACGTCACCAATAAATAATTCGTCGAATTGAGCAATACTTGCTCAATTGCTCGAATATTGATCCAACTATCAATATTCAGTAATTCGTCGAATTGAGCAATACTTGCTCAATTTCCCAACTATCAATATTCAGTAATTCGCAGTTGCTCGAATATTGATCCAACCATCGATATCCAGTAATTCGTCGAGCAATACTTGCTAAGTTACTCGAATGTTCCACTGAGCAATTCGTCATTCATGCTCAATTCAACAAAACCTAGACTCATTGTCTAAATCAGTCAATGTGATTAATTAAATACACGTCTGTCATGCAGACTCCACGATTCGTAAGACATCAATCACATCACAAATAGGGGATATCAATTAGGGTTTTGGTCTGGCGGCCTACGGCACGTGGATTTATCCACGATGAGAATATGAGTAAGTCGTGCGGTTGAGGGAGTTAGCAAAGTAGTGGGTGGACGGTTAAACCAAGTCTCCACACAATCTGGAACTGGTTTCACCACGATCTCCCACTTTCCCACTCTTTCACTCAGGAAATCGTCACACTTACAGGGATCAATGTGTTCACTACTCTGGAAATATAAATAAGTCTCTGAATCCATGATTGAGGACAACGAATGATCACCAGAAATCAGCAATTATCTACATAAATTTCTCGAGTAACTACTCTCAAGAATTCATCAATATATCAGAACTTATTCGAACTCATCAGTTCACCAAAATTTGCAGAAACCTTCAACACATCCACAATCCTTGATCATCACTGATCCCACACAATTCCCAGTTTCCCTCCTACAGATCAACCCATCTCCCTCTTTGCGACCAAATTGACTCTGGAACAGCCATTGATTTGGTTTAGGCCAGAGTCCTACATATTGATCTCTCGAATGTAAGCACTCCCTTTGCAGTGCATCTGTGTAAGGTTAAGTAGTTTGCTCGGTTGAGGAGTCTCGAAAACACGCCCGTCTCTTCACTTCCCTAAAAAACCAGCGAATCGTATTTCCCCATCCACAGTCCCTTCGGGGGCATCCGATAAAATTGGAACGATACATAGAAGATTAGCATTTCCCCTGCATAAGGATGACACACACAAATCGAGAAAATCTTGTATTAGGTTTTTCTAATGTTTTTTATTTACAAGTGCTAATTCATAAATACAAGTATCCTTTTTTTTTCTTCTTCTTCTTATGTACAATAATTTGGCTATTGATATCTTAGTTTATCAGCTTAACGTTTGTATAGGCCTCCGATTGTCCTTCATAAATGAAAAATGAGATAATGGGATGTGTTCTGAGGTAACTGGTATGATTAATTTCTATGAGTATGGATTTCATTGCTTCGAGGTATCGACTGTGTTCTGATATATTATCTTGTTTTTGAGGAGTATATTACAGATGTATTCCGTTACATTGTAAGGTTTAAAGTCATACAATTAGGAACGTGTTGCGGATGTATTCCAATGCATTATACAGTTTGAAGCTCTTGTATAGATAGACATGTGAAAACATGAAGAATAAAAATTTTCATCAAGTTTCTAGCAATAAGGATCGATATACATTAAATTATTTTTTGTGGCATCATGATTTTAGCTTCATTCCGTGGGATTGGTTGGGAGGCATTTTCTCATTATTTACACCCATCTTATTTTGATAATATCCTAAATTTGTGTACACATAAAAGACCAATCATCCAAGAAGTCTGGTTGGCTGCCTCTTTTAGTACTCTAATGGTTGCACAGAAACAAGATTTGGTTTAAAAATGTTGCTTGTTGTGTTTGTAAGATTCAACAAAGGATAATACAACTCACACATGAAGGAAGACTCGGTCAAAGGGTTATATGTGGAATACTTCCTATGGCTTACTGATCCTATATTTCTTTGGGATCAAAAATTTCAAGTTATGGGGGAAATTTTGTGTATCGTTGAGCTTCCTTCAGTAGATATAACTCTTGTTTGTTGTGAAACTTGCTTAACGTTGTTAGAAACTGGAAATGCATGAGTACCATTTACACCACCAACTTTTTCGTTCGACAACCTGTATAGTAAAACTTAATAAAATTTCAAGTAGAACAACTGAATCATCCTTGACAATATGCATATAGAGTTTATACCTCTAACCTCTTCTCAATCAGTATGTATATAGACAAGAATTCGTAAACCTAATTGTTAAGAAGAGCACTTGGACGATCTCAAAATTAATATCCAAGACCAATCTAGTAGTATCCAAATAATTCAATTGGAATTCTTAAAAGTAATTAAACTTGATATCTATCTTTCAAGATACGAATTCTACAAGAAACTAGTCTCGTAATCGATTACAATTAAGCAAACGTATCCACTTAAATTGATTGCAAAAGTACAAATCTGTGTAAATCTAATTATAAATATAAACAATATAATGCGAAAAATGAAAAACATAAGAAACTAAAAGTTTTGTTAATGAGGAAACCATAATAGAAGAAAAACCTCGGGACCTCGTCTAGATTCGAACACCACACTGTATTAAGACGCTACAAACACTAACCTACTATGACTGGAATGTAGTTGAGTCCGAATCCACCCTTCAAACGATTCAATTACAGTCGTGCTCCTTACGTCTCTTGAACCTCGCAAGGCTCTACCCAATTGATTCCCTTAGCTGACGTCCTTTACAGCCTAAGAGTTGCTTCAACCTTTTGATACCAATCTGCCTCTAACAGATAAGCATATTTGATTTCCATTTATGTCAAAGATGAAGGTGAGGAAATCTATTTGCGATAGACAAAGCTAGCAAACCTCACAAATCCAGAACTTACGACTCCCAAGGAGAATCCTAGATTCTTAACCACCTCCCAAGAACAATCTTCAAAAGATCAATTAAGATCAGTTTTCAGATATCTATCTTGAGGAATCACAAAGTCTGAGACGAAGAAAAATTTGTGATTACTATCTATCTTGTCTGAAAGAGATTACGAAAACCTCGATAACATAAAAGCAAGATCAGGATACACGAACTATAAAGGTATAGATAGTCAGACCTGGCTTCACGGATCCCCAAAGAAAAGTCTTTTAGTCATAGACCTAATTATTTTTCACAAAGAAAACCTAGGTCTATAGAGGACGACTCTAGAATCAACTAGGAAAAAATGTCAGGGATAAAATTTTCCAGTTGAAAGAGCATATATATTTATAGATTTTGAAAGACCAAGGGTCGCTTAGAATTCAAGCTAAGATAACTTGAGAATCAAGCAAACACTTTCAGGTCTTGGAAATATAATAGAAGAATATACACTACGAATCGGTTCTTGAACCGTGTATAATGATTGTTTGGTTTGGAAAGTATGCTAAAGAACTAAAGCAATTTGATGTTCATTTAAACACTTAAGAATTTAATCATGATGCATACACATTAATGTTTGAGTGATCAATGAAGTCTTAGAAGTGTTTGAGAGAGTTATAATAATGATAAATATATTTGAAAAATAAGTCTTTGAGCATGTACTAAAATCTTAAACTGGGACAGTTGGTACAAAGGTTCGTGAACCGTTAGGCTTGTTCACGAGTCGGGGTGCAACAATTCGTGAATCGGGTTCGACAACCCTACAAGACTACCGAACTCAGTTGACCACGGTTCGTGAACCGGGTTCGTCAACTTCTAGCCTATAGTATCAACTTTCATAATTCAGTTCGCAACAGTTCGTGAACTTTACCTATCTGAACTTGTAGTTTGCGAAATGGTTTGCCAACCCTCCTGTATTTCTGAAACACATAAATCTATGGTTTGCGAAATGGTTCACCAACCTACCCTGAGTATAAATATCAGATAGTTCAATATTTCTCTTTAGATGTTTGAAACATTCCCTTGTAGATTCATGGAAGATTTTCAATTGATCTAAAAATTAATTTACACAATAAATTGCTTAGAACTAATATTGTTAAGGATCGTTGAACATCTTTGCTTAGAATCATATTTCGAGATTTTTAATAAGACAAGCTTGACTCGAAACTTCTTTTTTGTAAATCTACTAGAATTCATACGACATCCTCTCAAAAATATATAATGATAAGATAGTGAGTAAAATAGAACGGTTCCGTCTTCATACACCTGATACAGAAGTTCTCCAAATGTCTTCGTCGATCTTCAGTCTTCAAGGGTGATGTATGACACTCGACTACCAAATTCTAACCTAGTCCGAGACTTGACTTATTAGATTAAAAATCAAGATATAATTTTGATCATATAATATTGACAACAAGCTTGAGATAGAAAAACTTGTGGGGTTCAACCGAGCATTGCTCTAACATAAATAGTAATGAAAACTTGCTTATTTCATAGTGCACTAGTAATTATTTTGCATTTCTGAGACATTATTTTTTAATGTTGACGATTGAGGAATTTCTATCTAACACTTGTCGATTGGGCCCTTAAAGCCCACCAATAAATATTTTAAGCTCACTCAACATGGTGAGATGACTCGGTTGAACAATCATCTTTTCTTTTTTGGCATTTTTTTCTTCTCTTTTGGAAACAATAACGCCTCAGTTATCATGAAAGAAGTAGAGAGAAGTTAATGAAGACGAATGAAGTAGAATTAATGTTATTTCTTGAGTTCTAGTAGGTCTCAAAGTTATCGATAGACTTCAAAAAAAAATTTTGATTCAGATTTGTTTTTATTAATATAAATTAAGAGTTTACATAAGAGTCCTGATCAACCCATTCCTGAATATCTTGAGGCATATCAATTAAAATTCAAAATCAGACTTCAAAGTTCAAGCTCTTTTAGCTAGCTTGTATGTTACTCCATTAACCTCTCTCTTAACTGAAAGATACTTCCAAGGACTAATTGTACTTAAAAGAAATCTAATATCCAAAATTAAAGCCTGATTCATGCAATGAACATAGTAAGTTTGTTCATTCATGGAATTTATTAAGACCTCACTATCTGACTCAAATATGACTTTAATAAGATTCTTTGAAATAGCCCAATTAGTAGTTGCCTTCATAGCGGAGCACTACAATTATTCTACTTCAATACCTTCATTCATTCCTCCATTAAAATACCTCCCTTGAGCACCAAGGCAGATACCTGCAAAATCCCTCACAATTAATCTTATACCATCTTGTAATGTTTCCAACATAAAAGAGTCATCTAAGTTAATATTTAGATAACCATTATATGGAGGCTTCAATCTCAGCACCTGTAAAATATCAATACTACTAGTAGGAGGGTTAGTGCCATAGGAAATAAACCTGTAGATACCATCTAAGGAAATCATCCTATTAGGATTGATATTTCGGAAAACTTTAGGACATATGCCATTCCAAATAGTCCGTACAGTTACCATAAGTAATCAATTTATATCATGTCTAGTAAATATGAACCAAAAATCAAGTTATTACCTCCACAAAACTAAGATAATACCCAGTTTCTAAAAGAGCCATGTTGGGCCACTGGATTACTAACATTGAAATTAACCCCCAACCATACATACCTAGTATAAGGACAATCAATGAATAAGTGATCACTAGACTCACTCGGATGATTACAAAGACTACAATGCAGATCAATAGTACTTTAGCATTTAGAAATTTTGTTACTAGTTGGAACTATATCCTTAATACACTTTCAAACAAAAAATTTAACTTTTTGAGGTAACTTAACCTTCCAAAGAGATTTCCATACATGTGCAGGAATGGATTTAGTACCCGCAAAAGAGTTAGGCATCCAAACAAGACATTATAAATACTTATTACAGAGAATTGACCTATCCTATCTGGTAACTAAATAAAAGCATCATTTTCTATAGTAGGAAATTCATTTCTAGAATCCTAGTAACATAATCAAAAGAAAACAAAAAATTAATCAAATGCACATTCCAGATTCTAGTACCTTCGTAAAAGAGCTAAGAAACATAGATTTAGGAAACAGTGTTAACCAAGCCTTGAGCTGGTTCAGGAGGATGATCCATACCAATGACCCAACAATCTAACCAAATTTTAGCTTTAGTACACATCAAATAGCCCAAAAACTATTGTTCTTAATGGTTTTTATACATTTATAGATTCCTTTCCATATCCAAGAACAATTTTCATTAAGCTTCTACAAATGAAGATTTCTACAGTTATTAAAATGCTTAGCACTTAAAATTTGCACCCACATTTTATCTTGTTCATTGACAAATTTTTAAACAAGCTTACATATAAGAGCAATATTGAAATTTTCTAGGTCTCTAAATCCAAGTCCTCCTAATTGCTTAGACTTTTTAATATTATCCCAAGAATGAACTTGATACCTTTACTAGCTTTGTACCCCTGCCAAAACTTTCTCTGAAGAGTGTCAAGCTTACTAGTCAGAGTAGTAGGAATTATAGAACATTCCAAACAAATTTAATCAAAGTTGATTTACCGACTTGATTGTGAGTAATATTAAAACCCAATTTTTAAGTCTAGCCTCAAAAAATTCCACTATAGGATCCAAATATTTTAACTTAGAGTGTCCTAATAATATAGGGGCTCCTAGATATTTCTCATAATCTGTTACTCCCTCCGTCCCAAATTAATTGAGCTACTTGTAGTTTGCACAATTATTAAGAAAAGGAGAAAATGAGAGTATGTTTAAGTATTTTTTACAATTATACCCTTATGTATAATAACTAATAAAACTTAGAAATGATTTATCTCTTAAACTATACCACGGTTTTTCGTAAACTTTATATCGTTAAAAAGCATTTTAAAACACCTGCTTAACGAAGATATCGAATTATACATAATTCTTATAGTAACAATAATCAATTAAAATGGTAGTTTTACAAATACCCCTTGATTAGTGAGATAACTCAATTATTTGTGGGACAAAATTTAAAACCAATTAACTCAATTAATTTGGGACGGAGGGAGTACTATAGACATACTAATAACCTTAGCAAGATCAACACAAGTACTAGAAATAATATTCTTACTAAAATACACACAAGACTTATCAAAATGAAGCATTTGACCAAAACGCTTACCAAAGTCCTGCAAAATCTGTAAAATATTGCAATACACGACATATTAGCTTGACCGAAAATGAGAATATCATCAGCAAAAAAAAACATGGGAAATAAGAGGTGTTTTCCTAGAAACTTTTGACACCAGTAATAGATTTATTAATTTCAGTAACTAATAGAGACCTAGATAGATATTCCATTGATAGAATAATAAGATAAAGGGATAAATGATCCTCTTGTCTAATTCCTATTGCTGGCTCAAATTGATCACAGGGACAGCCATTAATAAGCACACATATATATGCTAGTGGTGGAAACACATTGCGTAATAAGATTACAAAATTCCTTGCTATAATCAAAATTCTCTAGGACTTTATTGAGAAAATCTCATTCCAATCTGTCAAAAGCTTTTGACAAATCAAGTTTAAGGACCATTATACCATTGAAATATTCTTTCTGTTTCATAGAATGAAACATTTCATGTGCAATAATAATATGTCATGAATAGATCTCCCTGGTACAAAAGCATCCTGGTAAGGGGAGATCAACTTCTTAAGTAAAGGTCTAATTCTACTAGCTAAATTTTTTGACACAATCTTGTAAGAAGCGTTACAGAAACTCAGATGGCAACTTAAGACTTTTACACTTGGGGATAAGGGAATTATAAGTCTTGTTAAGAAATCTAGACATATGACCACTTTCAAAAATCTTTAAACAATATCAATAACATTTTTACCAACAAGTTTCCACTGAGTTTGATAAAATTGAAATCCATATGGACCAGTGAAACTCCAAGCAAGCATATTTTTAACAACATTTTTAATTTCATGAATAGTAGGAATAAAATGTAACATAATATCATCAGCATCAGAAAGAATTCTAGGTATAATATTAAAATCATCATCATCCAAAACGGGATTAGAAGTACATCCCACAGTACTAAAATGATTAGTAAGAAGTTTACTAAGAACATTCTTTTCCCTGTACCAATTTTCCTTAGAATCACAAAGGTAATTAATATTATTGGTATGCATTCTTTTATTAACCATAAAATGAAAATATATAGTATTATTATCCATATCAAAAACATATTTATCTTTAGATTTCTCTTTATAGAAATCAGATTGGCTTTTATACCAGCTTTTATGATCATCAGAGTTAGGTTCATTTTGGACAGACTCTAACATATTCTGGAGATTGTTGATGTTCTTTTGAATGTCACCAAACTCCATCATATTCCACTAAGACAAAGTTATTCTAGCACTATGAAGCTTTTGATTCAACTTATGAGCAGGACTTCCTTGTATATCCAAATTCCAAGATATCTCTAGTTTATCCTTGAAGTTATTGTGTCATATCCAAGTTCTATTTTTTTTTAAAGGCTTCCATAAATGCATAGGAACAAGATCAGTAATAAGCAACACATGACAATATATGATCAGAAGCAATAAAACTCAGATGAAGAAGTTTGGCAGTTCGAAAATTCAAAGACCGATTATTATTGCCAAAAGACATATCAAGTGTAGCTCTCCTAGTGCATGTTCCATAGGAGTTACTAGTCCAAATATAATCCCTACCTTCATAATCAATATCCATCAGACCAGTATCATTAACTCTATTTTGAATTCAAGTGTCTAAACTATTATTATTTATATCGAAATGGAAGTTCAAATTACCTAAAATTAACCATGGATGTTGAACATCCTTACAAAGCTCAGACGAAAAATTCCATTTGATTGTCTTGGGTTATGTATAAGTAGATCGGAAAAAGTGGGGGTCTAACAACCACACCCAATATTTCGTTTAGGCAATCTGTATGGACTAACTCCAATATAATTCCAAGAGAATCAACTAGACTGTTAGACTCAATCAAAGAAAATATATCCAAGAGTTATATCACAATTTCTCAAATCAATCTGCAATTGAAGAGTTAGAAATCTGTGAGCCGGATTAATATGAGAAATAACTTGGATGATACCAAAGACCAATATCCAAGCGTCAACAATTTCAATCAACAACCAAAGGTTGGATTCACCAATTGATTGAACTACACACAACCTTTGATATTTCAATTATATAAAAATATAATGCGGAAAATAAATAACACAGACACCAGAAATTTTGTTAACGAGGAAACCACAAATGCAGAAAAACCCCAAGACCTAGTCCAAATTTGAACACCACACTGTATTAAGCCGCTACAGTCTCTAGCCAACTGTAAGTTAACTTCGGAATGGAATGTAGTTGAGCCCTAACCAATCTCCCACTGATTAAGGTACAATCGCGTTCTGTACGCCTCTGAATCCCAGCATGACTCTACGCACTTAATTCCCTTAGCTTATCTCACCCACAACCAAGAGTTTCTACGACCCAAAGTCGAAAACTTGATAAACAAATCTGTCTCACACAGAAAATTCTATTGAATAGATAAATCTGTCTCCCACAGAAATACCTATGAGTTTTTATTCTGTCTTTTGATAAATCAAGGTGAACATGAACCAATTGTACACCGGAATTATATTCCCGAAGAACAACCTAGTAATATCAATCACCTCACAATAATCTTAATCGTATGGTAGCGAAACAAGATATTGTTAAATCACAAAGAATGAGACAAAGAGCTTTGTGACTACTTTTTATCTTACCTATCGGAGATTAAATCTCGAGCAAATCTTAGAGAAAATAGTACTCAATACGATAGAACAAAGTAAGATCAGAATATGCAACTACAGAGAAAATGGCTGGGTCTGGCTTCAAAATCCCAATGAAGTCTTTAATTCGTTAAACTATAATGGTTTTAGGAAAAACTTAGGTTAAAGGAGAATCGACTCTAGACGCAACTAGTATCACACAGGAGGTGTGGGGAGTAGGTTTTCCAGTTGTAAGGGTTCTCCCTTATATAGTCTTCAAATCAGAGTTTGCAATCAATGCTACCTTAGTAACAAAGCATTCAATATTCACCGTTATATGAAAACCTGATTAGAGTCAAGCTAATATCTTTCAACCGTTACATTGAGTTAGATTGTTACACACAAATGAAATGTTCCTTTATTTTAGATATAGGTAACCGTACCTAAACATGTACACTTGGTTGGCTCAACAATAGTTAACCGAAGTTAGCCATATGGACACTTTATATCAACCTTGTTCATCTTTATCTCAACTAGTTCAAATGACTCAAATGAAACTAGTTATAGAGTTTTTCAATTGTTTATATTCTCATAAAAGTGTACAAGACACAATTGAAGCAAAATCGGTTTTGATTCACTTGAATCGATTCATGAACATTATAGCCACGATTTGCAAATATTGCATTCATTATATAAATGTATTTGTTCATGAGTATGTAAACATACATAACCGAATTTAGAACTTAACCCACTCAGGTATGCAAACGGGTACGCATACCTAAGTTACCGGACTTGGTCTTGTTCACCAGTATGCAAACAGGTATGCATGATGTCGTTCATGACCGAAATCAGTTGAATCAGTACGCATACATGTATGCATACTATAGTTCCCGGACTTCAACTGTTGAATCAGTACGCATACGGGTATGCATACTAAATTCCCGGACTTGGAATACACTTGTACCAGTTAGCATACAAGTACGCATACTGTGCGACATCTAACCAAAGGTTAATTGTTCTAAAATCCCATTTCAATCATTGAAGCATTCTTGGAATACGAGAATAGCTGTCTCACACAAACTATTAGCTTCGAAGCAATTTTCAAGCGATTGAATGATCAATATGAAACATTCTGAGTCTACATCAAATGACTGTCTCACACAAATCATGTAAGATGTTACCAGGCGATTTTCACATGATCATCTTTTGACTTTCGTCAAGAATAAAAGATGAACTTGTATAAATCGAAAGCTTACCAGCACATATTTTGAGAAATATGTAAGCGAGATAAACTCAACTCGAAATATCAAATGTGTATAATTTAAAGTCTATATAGCTATACGACTTTTGTCTCAATAGGAGATATAATAGAAATAGAATTCTGAGTGATAGATGAGTTCAAATCTCCACATACCTTTTGTTGATGAAGTTCCACAAGATCCCCTTAGTAGTTCTTCGTCTTCAAACGATGAATGCCGTGAAATCGAAAGATCAACTACACATTCTATCATAATCCGAGATATAGCTATAAGTAGACTAGAAATCAAGACTTATAGTTTTGACAACTAAACTTGACAAACAAGCTTGAGATAGCAACACTTGCGAATTCGACCGAGCAGTGCTCTAACAAGATCCATACACGAAAGATATAAGGACTTGAGGTTTACTAGGATCAATCTTAATCAAAGAATGAATAATGTTTTTTTCACAACCAATCACTTCAACATCAATACCATCTTTCCACATAAGTATGAGACCACCAACATATCCTACTCTATCAATGAAAGTAAAATTAAGATGGTGAACTGATTAGGCAACTGAAATTAATCTACTTTCATCAATTTTAATTTCACAAAGAAAAATGAAATCACGATTTTGTGTTTGACCAAATTCTGAAACTGTTGTTTTGTAAAATTATTTGCAATACCTTGCACGTTCCATGAAATGATTTTCATTTTAAATAAAAATAAACTTAAATCAATCAAAAATTTGAGTTTTTAGTTGTTGCCTTAGCTTCCTCTGTGTTGCCATTTTGGTTATCCTTTGTTGTGACCATATGAGTTGTCCGTGTGTTCACAAGTTTTCCAGTGATTGTATTAGCATGTTCCAAAACATGACACTCAAGTTAATCATATCTCTGCCTATTTCCTAGTCTTTTCCATGTAGCAAGTTCTTTTTGTTCTTCTTCATTCACAAATCTAGTACCCACAAAATAACCATCTTTTAGAGATACAAAACTATTTCCTTACTAACAGTCCTTTGATTAAGCTTAGGAACTTGATCACCCTCTCTAGCAATCACAACCTGTTTTCTTTATCCCTTTTTAACTTCTCGAAAAAAATGAGTTAGAATGAGCCTTAACAAGATAGTTAGTTGCAGCTTTACAAGTTCCCTTAGTATGGTTTATAATGAAATAATTAGGACATATCTTGTGTGGATCGTTCTCATAGAAAAACTTGATCCATCTAGTGGAACTGCATTGGTAATGGACATCACACCCATCCTTAAGGGATAGTTGATATCCACCTAAACACAATATTTCACTGGATCTACTCGAACTTGAACTCCATCTTCAGGGTCAATTAATTGCCAAAACATCACATATTATCTTTCTAATCTTAGTAATAGCCTTCACATTTTCAGATTGATGATAAACTACTTCATCTACATCACCGAGTTCTAAAGCAGCTTGCATAAACTTTGTAGATAGTTCTGAGACTGATTTCTCATTATCCTCTGTCATTAGGTAATTCAAAGTAGATTTATAATAAGTACGAAATGTGTAATTGAGATGTGAGATAATATATGGAGGAATAGTTTTATATGACTGTAACCCTAGGAAAATATGAATTTGAGTTAAATTTTGATAGATATTCATCCGGGTATCTTGTAATTGAGCGAAAAATCTTGACTGAGTATTTTCCTTCAAAAGGGAATCTGTTCCGACAAAGGAAAGTTCATAGCCGTGAGTACTACCGATGATTACGAGAGGGATTAACAGTAATAACTTGTAACCGACTTTTTGAAATTCGAATTTATTTGAGACGAAGTATTCTCTAACCCACTGAGTTGTTGCAGTGAGTTGACAAAGAATATTTTCCAAATAATCAAATTTGATAGTCTGTGTAAACACAATAGCTTCAAAAAGCATCAGAACAACTTTTACAAAAGCTTGAATCACAACTGCATGTAAACATGGTAAACACCATTTGGGGTATCACCATTTGCAAACACATTAGGAACTAAAGAGATTTAGTTAATCATGATTTTCAAACTCTGAACAAAAAATAAAAAAAACCCAAATCACACCGATTTTAATAAGTAAAAGTGGGTTTAAGAATCATAAAACAGAAGAAACTAATCGGCCATGGAATATTTTAAGATTTAAATCATGATTTTTTTTTAAAATAGATTAGAATTATGATGAAGTAGAAGACTGAGTTAACTCAGTTTGTTCGCCCGATCCTCAGAGCTCTGATACACCCATTCAATTACCCATCAAAAGTCTCTCTTTCTAACTCTCCTTCTTATTTTCTCTTGTTCAACTGTTTTCATTTTGATATGTGAAATTGATTAAAATCGGAAGAAGAAAAACTTTGTTCTCCTTTGAAGATTTTGCTGAAATAAAACTTATTCAAATTTACTTGGGTTTAGACGTTCAGTAGAATATCAGTTCAGCGTTGGAATATTTCGGCACATTGTAGGGGCCATCTTGATGAGGCACGTCCTCTTCAAAGAAATAGACTTTAGATTTCAGGATTTTCTTTCTTTCCTCAGCCGGGTAGCTGGTATATATGCTGCATGTCTATCATATTCCAAGCCAAATGGTGCATAATGCAGATAGTTTATCTTTGAATTGCACAATTTCTTCTGTATTATAGACCTGGAATTGTTGGCAAGGAATACTTGTATTTGGCGGAGTAGAACCGACCTTCTCTACAACAAGATGACTGCAAAGGAACCGTATAAGACTTTAATTTCTAGACTTCAAAATTTAGACTACTTTAATTTAGCTTTTGGCTTGTGAGGACTTAAATTCTAAGAGTAGTGGTATTCTTCCTGCCACTAGCTCTAGCATGTATTTCTTTTAGGGTTTTATGGCCTAAGGCAAAATTAACGCCTTCTTACCTCTGTATTCTAAATTGAAATAAAATATTTTCATTTTTTTTCTCTAATTTTTTCTGATTTTTCCTGGCCAAATTGGGGTATACCCAGATTAATTGAGGTATACCTAATAAGACAAAACCCGGGTCATTCTGAAGTAAAACACACCACCCCTTAACCAGTTATTTTCAAAATACCTAATATACCCTTACTTAATTAACACTAAGAATGTGCTTAGGTTAATTAATTTAATTAGTTAATCAGTTGAATTAAAATTCTCAAATTAGGTACTGTTTGGATTGAATTCATGGATTATGTGTTATGAATTTTGATGATTTCTTTTTTGAGATTTTTTTTTGTAACAGAAATGAAACCACACTAGCCAAACATTTTTACAAAGGGGATTGCAAAGCTGCTGAGTGATTTCATACTCAAAATTACAGAAGGAATCAACACTTTCAATTCTGAAAATATGAAAAGTCGGCAAGATCGACAAAAAAATACCCTACCAACTATGAAAAGTCGGCAAGGTCAACAAAACAATACCCTGCCGATTATAGGATTTTTGACATACAGAGGAAGGTGTTACAAATACGTGATTAGTCGGCAAAGTATTAATTTCATAACTTGCATACTAAACTATAGTCGACAAGGTATAAGCTGGATGAATACCGTGCCGACTCTATAAATACTAATTTCAGAGATGAAAAGTCGGCAAGGTCAACAAAAAATCACCCTGCCGACTAATACAAGTCGGCAAGGTCTACAAAAAGATACCATGCCGACGTTTGGTAAAATGTTGAGTCATAAAGGATTTGAGATTGGGTACAAAATCATACCCAATCTCAAAACCCCTATGATACACATTTTCGGTTTCTTTTTGATTTTATTTTTTCATTTCATAGTTAGAGTTTTGGAAAAAGATTTTGGATGGATTTTAGTCGGCATGTTTTTTTTTGGGCAATTTGATTTTTTAATATTTTTTAGACACCCCTTAACACACTAGGTACTGGTATACCCGAATTTGATGAGGTTATTTTTTACGGGGCATTATGACTTTCCCTTCTTATAAATTTATAAATTTAATCTTGGAATTCGTAAAGCATCAGACAGTGTGAGACAGACACACCCCCGAACACCCCACCCGGGCCACCCCTGCAATTTCACTTGACAAATTTTTGACCAAAGCGACAAGACAAAGTTTCAAAAGGAGTTGGTTCGGTTTCCAAAACAAGCCAGTAGTAGTAGCATTGGGAAAAAGGATGCTCAGCTAAGTAATGCCTTGACTTGGACTAGTACTACTCTGTCTCTCTCCGATGCATTTGTTTGCCTCCGGGTCACTTGTTTTATTTCAATCTTTCATCAAGACTGTACGTCACTGCCGTCGAATAAGGCTCATTTCGGGGTTTGTATGTACCTATTTCAAGTTACTTAGTACTTACTCGAAGGGATGGGGTAATGCCCCTAGTAGTAGTGTAAGGCAAAGACTCTGGCCAACGTTTACTTGAAATGCAGCCTTCAATGTTTATCCAAAGGGTAGTGTGGTGCCCTAAATACGGTCCATCCTATGTGTATTAACGGTTCAGTTTCCAAGACAAAAATAGTAATGAGTAGAAGCTTTGAAAAATGGTGATCTGAGAGTTGTCTAGTCTACTGCTTCATAGACACTTGCTTGCTTCCTTCAACAAAATCTCTCCCTCTCTCTCTCTCTCTCTCTCTCTCTCTGCTACTGCCTTTACTTTCCCTCTCTACGGAGAGATTTGATTTGGCTGTTCTAGGTGTTTTGGGTTTGAAGGATTTTCACTAATTAAGTAGTATTGTTGATGGTTCGGTCATTTTTCTAGGTGTCTTTTGGGTGAAAATTGAGTTTGAAATATTTGCAGGTACTTGATCACAACCATGGATGTTCATAGAATTAAACAAGAAAATGAATTACGGATGCAGCCCCCTCCAGGGTTCGCACCAAGGTTCTCTAATGGCCAAGGAAATGCACAAGGAACTTCCGCAGGAATTTGTAATGACTATGACAGGTTTCACTCTCGTACTGTGGGGTTGCAAGAAAATATCAATCCGCAAGATGAAAAGGCTGACAGATGCAATAAGAATGCAAAGGAAGTAGCAGCAGATGATGATGACCTCGGTGAACAAGGACCTGAAACAGATTCTAGAATCATTGAACTTGCCGATCCAGAGTTTTATGACTTCGACAGGGATAGGACCGAAGAATGTTTAGCAGCTGATCAGATATGGGCCATTCATGACGATTTAGATGCAATGCCCAGACTCTATGCTCTTATCAGAAAGGTTTATACACCTTTTGAGGTGAAGATCATTTGGTTAGACTTTGTTTCAGATGACCGAGATGAGACAGCTTGCGACACTAGTGAGTTGCCTATTGCTTGTGGGAAATTTGAACATGGTGATACTGATACCCTTGAAGTTATAGGTGCATTTTCTCATAGGATTGTTTGCGAGAAAGATGGTAGAAATACTTATAAGATCTATCTTAGGAAAGGTGAAATTTGGGCATTATGGAACACCACTTGGAACTCTGACTCGAACAACCACCGGCCGAACGAGTATGAATTTGTGGAGGTCCTGTCAGATTATACCCAGGATACGGGGATTTCAGTTGCCTACCTGGTCAAGATAAGAGGTTTTGTGTGCTTGTTCAAGCCGGTTACCATGAACGATAGCATGGCTATAATCCAGATACCGTCTGATGAACTTCTCAGATTCTCGCAAATGGTTCCATCATTTAGAACGACAGGTAAAGAACGTGAAGATGTCCCTGAAGGTTATTTTGAGCTTGATCCTGCTTCCCTTCCGAGTATCCTTCACGAAGTTCCAGACAATGTCGTTGTTGCTGAGCGCATTCCTACTTCAGTACCTTCTTCGACTACAAAGCCTTGTGAAGATCCAGAGTCCGAATTTTATGTCTTTGGCGTCGACAAATCTCATGACAAATTTCAAACTGATCAGGTATGGGCTCTGTATGACGAGTTGCACAGCTTGCCCAAGTACTATGCTCGGATAAACAAGGTTGAATCATACCCAAAGTTCAAAGTGCACATTCAATGGCTTGAAGCATGCACCCCACCAAAGGGTGTGATCCAGTGGCTTGACAATAAAATGCCCACATGCTGTGGAATTTTTTCTAGTGGTGAGACAATGGAGTTTTATGAAACTGCTCGTTTCTCTCATCTTGCGAAAGGAGCGGTTGCTAGGACGAGAAACAAGTACGAAATCTATCCAAGGAAAGGCGAAGTCTGGGCAATATTCAGAGAGTTCAGTTCAAATTGTCTTCTTCTGACCTCCAAACGTGCCAGTATGAAATAGGCAAAGTTGACAAGGTACAATCAAGGTGTTGGTTTTTGGTTGTGCGACGGTATTCAAGGTTCAGAGAAAAGCAGGGCGTGGATCCATACTGGAGATATCACGCCGAGACTTACTTAGATTCTCTCACCAAATGCCTGCATTCCGTTTGACTGATGAAAAGGAAGGAACATTGCGTGGATGTTGGAAGCTGGACCTGGATGCGATGCCTGTTTCTCTATCCTATTTAGATACCTCCATTTATTGCAAAGAGACTGCAATTTTGGACCCGGATACTACTAAGGAGATGGATTCTAATGGTGTGGGAACCAACCCTGACATTATTGCTGAGCAAAGACACCTAAAACCTTCTCATTTGGACCATTGTGAAATGAAAAAAAGGTCCCAAAAGTCAAAGAAGAGAAAAATTTTGGAGGACCAGAGCACCACGGATGGAGGAAGAAAATCAACAGGAGGCAACTCACCTACAAGGTTTGCAGATGTTTTTCATAGGAGGCGAGCTGAAGGAGCTTCTGGTTTACCTCTGGGTAAAAGCAAGACTGCCAGTGTATCAGACGGCATGAACCGTTGTGATGGTTCCACTTTTGGTAGTAAAGACGCAGCTGCTCCCGCTAAGGAGATGAGTCTAGATGGTGTGGATGCCGTACCTGGCAGTGTGAATGAACAAATCGGAATCCCCACTCTACCTGCTCACTTAAAGATGTCTGAAATACCAGAGACAGAATTTCGCAATTTGAAAGATCAGCGATCTTCTGAGCTATCGTTTGGAGCTTCTGATCAACCTCTGGATAAGAGTAAGGCTGCCACTGTATCAGACCGCGTAATAACTTGTGATGGTGCCACTCTTGGAAGTAACAACGCCACTGCTAATGCTAAGAAGATGAGTCTAAATGGTGTGGATGACATACCTAGCAGTGTGAATGAGCAAATCCTCTCTTCACCTGCTCATCTGAAGATGTCTAAAATACCAGCCACGGTATTTTGCAACTTTGACAACGACCGATCCTCTGAGAAGCTCAGGACTGGTCAGATATGGGCTCTGTTCTGCAAATTGGATGATTTGCCCAAGAGCTATGCTCGAATAGAGAGTGTTAAACATCTTCCCGTTTTTAAACTGACTATAAAGTGGCTTGAACCATGCGATCCACCAAAAGGTGTAATTTCATGGGTTGACAAGGGAATGCCAGTGTGCTGTGGAACATTTAAGGTCGCATTTGGTGAAGGTGTTGTCTTTGATAATTCCATTTCATTTTGTCATCAGTTAAGTGGGGTACCATCTGGTAACGGCTTGTACACAATCTATCCAAGAGTAGGGGAAGTGTGGGCAATGTACAGTAAATTTTGCTCCGACTTGAAGACATGTGAGTACTACATGGTTGAAATCGTAGGGGTAGTGGATGATTGTTGGATAATTGTTTCTGTTTTTCTAAGTGCTAACGGTTTTGAGACTATATTCAAAGCTAAAGGAAGATATGGACTTAGTTTTACGACTATACCATGGGTTGAATTATATAGATTCTCTCATCAAGTTCCTTCTTTCATGTTGAACGAAGCAAGCTACGACGAGTTGCGTGGCTGTTGGGAGCTTGATCCCAGATCAATGTCAGTTCATATACAATCTTTGAACTGAAAATGAGCAGGTTCGGTATAATATTTTCTGTTTGGGCTAGCTAGGCCAGAAACTATTTGTGTTTCGTGGATCTTTATAGAGATGTATTCTGATGTCAGCTAGAGATATCATATATGCAGTTATTTTGCGTAGACACTTTTATAAAATCATTTTTGTAATACATACAAGCTCCTTTCATTACAAATGAAAACGCAAAGATCATTATTCGGATTCATGTACATTTTTTTTTCTGATATAGTTTTTACTTTGTGAACTTCATTTGTGAGATTTGCAGGCGACACACCTTCATCGAGTGTGTTTGGGGCCGTTAGGGAGAAATCTAGGTAATGATCGTGCTCTTTTAAGTTTTTTGAAAGATGATTGTTTACAACTTCATATATGCTCCTCAACTAAATTTGATCCCTGCAGTGCACACCTCTTCCACACTAGAGATTAAACAGTTTTTATTGAATGCTAGTGTCAATTTGTTTACAGCCTGACTTTTGATGAAAACTTTTAACGTGGGCCTGAAATTTTAATGGGTCATGCTTCTCACCAATTGGACAAGAAATTTTTTGTTATGCCACCTGAAATGATTGCTATTAGATGTTATGCCACCTGAAATTTTTATTAGATTTTTAATTATTGCAGAAGAAACCAAAGAAAATTTAGATAATGTAGAAGAATAGAGAAAGTGCAATCTCACATTATTAAATTCATGGCAAATATTTCTCACAACAAGTGTAAAAAAGAAAACAGAAGGAATGAGGATAAGCAGTACGGTCACAGGAATGCCGAGAAGTTAATGCTAAAGAGGTCAAGCTCCTCGATGAACAGTCCCAGCATGAACAGACGACCTCTATAGACTAAATCACTGTCCTAATGTTGGATTAGGTCAATCCTAATCGCGCTTTTTTGACATAAAAACCTAACAAAGCCATCCAATCACACAAACCACACCACAGACCAGTTGAAACCCATTTCAACAAGCTCATGGACTCACAATTCCCAGGCAGCGACTGGACCAGGAATTAATGTTTGGGTGAGTTAAAAATTCTTTTATCATGAATGCCCAATAATTAATTCGACAATATACTAAAGGGGAATTTAGGTCAAGGCCCGATCCATGGATTATCCATAATATCAAGTCCTTAATTAAAAGAAGTTTAAATTTAGATCCCGAAAAATTAAAAGACGTTGATACCCTTATGTATATTGTCAAGCCTATAATTAAATAAAACTCAAATTAAGGCCCAAAATTATTAAAATATAGTGTGGTGATGTTCCAACCACCTCCTACCACCACAGCCACCGCCAACTACTTCTAACCACCACCACCACCAACCACCTCCGCCCACAACCGCCGCCACCCACCACCATACGCCAACGCCGACCACCACCAACATATGGATATGTACACAGAAGTTACACATGCATATGTCATGTGTATCCAGAAGTTACACATTCATATGACATGCGTAATGCAAAGTTACACATGCATATGGATATGTACTCATTAGTTATATGCATGTGTAATGATAAGTTACACATGCATATGCCATGTGTAGTCCACAGTTACACATGCCATAACAGTTGCACATCAAAAGAAACATACAAAAGTTACATGTAGCCTTAATATTTATTTACAATAATTTCTTCGTCTATCAATTACAATAATCAGTTGTTATTGATAACAACACACACGCTAAAAAACTTGATATGCAAACAAAAATCCACATCCTATACTAGAAAGTTCCCATCCATTCTTGCCTTCCTCGATATCAGAATGCTTGCATATCTGCAACAAAATAAACATTTGTGGGATTTGGTTGGATGAACAAAAACAAAAAAAAACAAAATTATAGAACAATTTAAAGGCAAATAACAAAGATCATAAAAAAGAATCTAATAACTCGTTTTAGCATGTGTAATTAAAAGTTACACATGCACCTGTCTAGTGTAACTAGGAGTTACATATGCATCTGCCTAATGTAGCTAGGAGTTACACATGCATATGACTAGTGTACGTGGCATGTACACGATGTTAACTATGTAATATGAGATGATTATCTGAATTGTAAATTAATTAATCAAATGCATAAAGGCTGAACACAGACATACATAACTTCACCAGTGAAAGCACCTCCTTTCTTCACCCAGCAAGCAGCCACTTGAATCTCATGATACAATGACCTTTTAGCCGAGGTAAGGAACACAAATGGAGGACTGACCACAACCTCTGTACAAAAAACATTCCCAACTATATTTAAATACTTCTAATCCATATAAATATCAAATGTGATAGCGTATTCACAACGTTATCAGTGCATCCACTCACCAACAACATCTATGGATGCAATTTCAGCACCGTTAGTGTGTCAACAATCTTCTTCACTTGGTCCTCAATTCCATTCTGAAATTCCATAATTACTCAATTATGAATTCCACTTCCTAGTCCTCATTTCATCATTTTCAGAGCCAACTCCAATTCTAGGAAGACCATCCTACAAAAATACCACAAATAAGCAGTCAATTTTATTGAGTTATTGGCAACCAGAAGAATAACAAAAAGCAATAAGCTTTTATGTAATTAAAAAGAACAATACACAAAACAATGTATAACCAGTTTTACATGCACTTGACTAGTGTAAATAGGAGTTACACATGTATATGACTAGTGTAACTAGGAGTTGAAAAGAGTATCTGAATAGTATAACTGAGAGTTACATATGCAATTCGGATGTGTAGACGCAAGTTACACATGTGATTTGGATGTGTAGACGAAAGTCACACATGTTGTGCATAATCATCAAAATGAGAAACTCAATCACATTGAATATTAATCAAATTCTGAACAAAAGAACAGTAAACACAAATCATAAAGTATATACAATTTCAATATGATACATTCAAACCATAAAAAAACTCAAAGAAATTATCTTATTTCACTGATTTTCTATCGAAATAGTTGTTCAAATTGCATAGATTCAACGGTATGCTTCCAGTTATCTTCATCAATTAAGATTTCATCTTTAAGACAAGGTACTGAATGTAGCAAATATATATTGAACTTAAAACAATCTCCCAAGAAGAAAATCCATTAAAGATGATCTCTAATCAGTTTGGAAATAAAAGTAAATGAAATTCATATCAAATAGATGAGTAAAACGGATAATGATTCACAGATTTCGAATCTGAAAACCGATTTTCTGTCGAGATGAGAGATTAAAAGATAGATCCAATTATGTTCAAGAACCCTAAAAAATATTCTTTGAAGATTCTTTGAATTTTTTTTCTTCTGAAAGGTATAATTGAGGTGAGATTATATCAGATCTAACTCGAATTATGATTTCAGTAACAGATTTGAACTGAAATAAAACTGGTAAAGCTATCCAAATAATTTTTCAGAATATACAAATTCATAATCGAATAATTGAACCTACCAATTGAATTGACATGAAATTAAAACTTATCTGATTCAATTTTTTGTACGTGAATCGTCAGATTTATTTGCTGATGATGATTATCACTTATGTTATGTTGATTTTGCCCGAATCTTCCATGAACAAGTGATGATGATGTTGAATTAGGTTTTGACAATCGTTTTGTCTTCCATGAGATGGGATTGTTCTTCGCCTCATTTTTTTGCCTCGCGCATCTCTTCTTCTTCCTTCGTAGGATATGATGATAGATCAAATGTTTTTTTAGTAGGTCGCATGCTTCTTTTGCGTATTTCTTCTTCCATTTCCAATATTGATTTGGTTAGTCACTTGCATCTTCTAAGTATGTTTCCAATTAAATTGTTATTTGATGATGGACTTGACATTGAAAAAATGATTTACTTTGATTATTTTTGGTTGTATTTGCTAGTTGATGATGGAATCTTTATATAGAAAATATCCCAGCGGCTCATTTTTTTAGGATAAGTGTATTCAGAAATAGTCGTTGAAGACAAAACGATCAAAGAGTCATTAATCGTTATTTTTATACCAATAACGACTCTAAGCGGAAAAAACATCCAGGAGATCAAAAATTTTATGTATGGAAGAGTCGGTAGGTAGTAGAGTACCCAAACTGACGACTCTAAAGGATACAATAGAGTCGTTAATCAATATTTTATTCCAATAACGACTCTAAACGACAAAAACATCCAGGAGATCAACTAATATGGACCGTTAGAGTCGTACAAGTATATGGGTCTCGACATTAACGACTCTAAGTCAGAAAATAATTGGAGGTTTGGGTCGTTATTTGTGTGAATATAAAGTTGACGACTCCATGTAACAAAAACATCCAGGAACTCAACTAATATGGTTGGTTAGAGTCGTACAGGTATATGGGTATCAACATTAACGATCCTAAGTGAGAAAATAATGGCAGGTTTGGGTCGTTAAGCATTAGCTGTTAAACATTAACAACAGTGGTTCAAAATAAATAAAAATAACAGTAAAAAACATTTGTGCGGGAAGATAAAACACATTGTATTCACTAAGCATTCTTCAAAATAAAAATATCCATGTTCTAGATACAACCATCTTCCAAAAGTATGCTTCAAAATACAAAGCTCTAAATAAAAATGTTCAAACCGTTAAACACTCCTTAATTCTTTCATTTCATCACCCATGTCAACGTAATCCGGCATCGGGTCCAAAGCATTCCACAAGTTCATGACGTACTCGTAATGGTTTGTCCACTCCTTAGTGAACTCTCCCCAGTCACCATAGCCAACCCGTGGCAAAAGACATTCCTCAGTTATCTTAAAGCTTGTGTAATGGTTCATGTTGACATGTGTCATTACAATTCTTCTTTTCTTTATTGCCGGATCACACCTAGTTCTTGAGGGAACATACGTACAAGAGCCTCCGGGGAAGCCTTTGTTGAATACATGAACGACACAAGTGAATGTGTCGGCTAAAAGTTGGGCACCAAAAGACATTTGCATCCAAAACTTATAACCGGCCGTCTTCGACCATTTTCGCCATTTCGCGTTGGAAACCAACTCCTTGAACTTCATTTCTTTATCTTTTGGATCTCTTTCCATGATCATTGTTATATAGAGTTGCTTGTCCTCAATGAGTTTAGCGGCCATTTTTTTTCTTGCATATTCGATTTGTGTGAGTTTTAGTTTGTCCGCTTCATCGAAATGCCCTAACTGTTCCGTTGCAACATGGTAACCACAATTTCCATCGCTGTCAACATCGTCGGTGGATATAAGGTGATTCAATATGACGTAAGGAAGTTGATCGGTATACTCTTTATACAAAATGTAAGCAACACGATGTGTTCTTCATTGGGAATCTCTAGGGGTGTGAGGATTACCCTTTATTCCTCTTATCGTCACCATTCGCTCGTTTGGCTTTGCTGGTTACCGACCATATGCTCAACAACATCCATATTACCGACCGTATGCTCAATAACATCCATATCCTCCTTTTCTTTCACTTGTATATAACATTGGGTGACTACTTGATTTTTTGGCCGACCCTTTTTTTTGGGAATGAAAGAGATCTCATACTCATTAAATTCCGCCTGGACATACTCATGGCGACACGGATCTCTTGTGCAGCTCTTGTCTTCATTCACAGTTTCTCTAAATGACATTTTAGTTACCGGACGCCCTGGTGGTTTTTGTTTTATTGGCTCTTCTTCTACCCCCAAGCTCTTACGGGCCGCCGGCCACAAGTTAGAAACCAATATTTATCTTCCTACACAATTCATTTTTCGTTATTTTTCGTTGATATACTTGCCAATATCCGAGTCTCTGAATTCTTGCTCAGCGTCTCTTGTGGGATTTGGGATGAATGAAAGTTGCTTCCAGAATGGATCAATATCTCCAAGAGGAATGATATCTTTGTACCCACCAAGTTTATGTTTACACGGGAGGCCGAGCCATGTTTCGGTTGTACAATAACACTTCATCACCTTTCCAGCGGCCGCATTGGCTCTAAACTTTATAAGTTCTTCCATCATATGGATTATTGGACGTGATACTTGGTGTGCTACCCCCGTAACAAATCTTTGTCTTCAATGTATTGCATCAGAAAACAGTCTTTACTTATATGGGCCACTATTTTTCTTAGATCATTCTCTGTGTGCTCGTGAATAGCTTCCTGTACCGCAACTACTCCACCATTATTCTCTTCCAGAATTTTTTCCAAACGTCCATGAGACTGCTCTGCAATACTTGTAGACTCATTTTTGAAGTGCTTGTATCTATTGGTCCATGCATAAACAAACTTCTCCTTCCAAGCATGTATTCAGGCAATACTCGACAACCTTCTTATGATCCATGCTCCAATCATCAATAAACTTATGCAAGTTAGCATAATACTTAACCTCGGTCTTCGAATGAGCCAAATGGTCCCAATATTTCAAAAAATCTTTCCATAGATCCCCCTCTTCATCGTATTTTTCCTTTTCTCTTCCGCTCGCTCCTTTTTGGAAAGTTGACTTAGACGCTCGTCTTCCTCCTTCGAACGTTGATTACCCTTCTTGGTATGGATCTTTTAGATTTGATTCTTGCAATTAGAAAAAAGATTGGTTTGGATGAGCCACGTACAACGAAAATGTTGAGATAGTGGAAAAACATGACGGACGACACTCATAACTGCAAAATCCCTATTCGTAAATATAGCTTGCGGTCTCTTTGACACGGTAAATCAACCTCACTTGCTCCAACGCCCAAACATAATCCTGTATTTCTTCTTTTCCCATAAAGCACCATGCCACGGTGAATGATTGTTTATCCGAAGTATGACTGACCACGTTCAACATTGGCATGTTATACCTGTTTGTCTTGTAGGTGCAATCTATGAAAAAACCTGGTAAAAACACTGAGCCAAATCCACCACCCCTGGGGGCGCAAGAAA
The DNA here is from genome assembly GCF_003573695.1 of Papaver somniferum. Classification (NCBI taxonomy): domain Eukaryota; kingdom Viridiplantae; phylum Streptophyta; class Magnoliopsida; order Ranunculales; family Papaveraceae; genus Papaver; species Papaver somniferum. The sequence goes on along the minus strand of NW_020622934.1, from coordinate 18,664,205 downwards.
AATATGAGTCACCTTCTCTGCTGGACCACCTTTTTTTTGCATGGCGTAGTTAAGTTTTTCTGCTAACCACTCAGATTGTTGCATAATTAATCTACCACCCCATTCGGTTTTCTTGATCGATGCTTTGACATCGTAGATTGTGGAAATGGAACATTTAAGGTCGCATTTGGTGAAGGTGTTGTCTTTGATAATTCCATTTCATTTTATCATCAGTTAAGTGGGGTACCATCTGGTAACGGCTTGTACACAATCTATCCAAGAGTAGGGGAAGTGTGGGCAATGTACAGTAAATTTTGCTCCGACTTGAAGACATGTGAGTTCTACATGGTTGAAATCGTAGGGGTAGTGGATGATTGTTGGATAATTGTTTCTGTTTTTCTAAGTGCTAACGGTTTTGAGACTATATTCAAAGCTAAAGGAAGATATGGACTTAGTTTTACGACTATACCATGGGTTGAATTATATAGATTCTCTCATCAAGTTCCTTCTTTCATGTTGAACGAAGCAAGCTACGACGAGTTGCGTGGCTGTTGGGAGCTTGATCCCAGATCAATGTCAGTTCATATACAATCTTTGAACTGAAAATGAGCAGGTTCGGTATAATATTTTCTGTTTGGGCTAGCTAGGCCAGAAACTATTTGTGTTTCGTGGATCTTTATAGAGATGTATTCTGATGTCAGCTAGAGATATCATATATGCAGTTATTTTGCGTAGACACTTTTATAAAATCATTTTTGTAATACATACAACCTCCTTTCATTACAAATGGAAAGGCAAAGATCATTATTCGGATTCATGTACATTTTTTTTTCTGATATAGTTTTTACTTTGTGAACTTCATTTGTGAGATTTGCAGGCGACACACCTTCATCGAGTGTGTTTGGGGCCGTTAGGGAGATGGCATTTGTTTGGATAAAGCAACAACATAAGGTGAAATCTAGGTAATGATCGTGCTCTTTTAAGTTTTTTGGAAGATGATTGTTTACAACTTCATATATGTTCCTCAACTAAATTTGATCCGTGCAGTGCACACCTCTTCCACACTAGAGATTTAACAGTTTTTATTGAATGCTAGTGTCAATTTGTTTACAGCCTGACTTTTGATGAAAACTTTTAACGTGGGCCTGAAATTTTAATCGGTCATGCTTCTCACCAATTGGACAAGAAATTTTTTGTTATGTCACCTGAAATGATTGCTATTAGATGTTAGAGCAACTGCAGTGGTGCGATCAAAACCAAAGATCAAAGATCAAAAAAAAGACCAAAATTTGGGTTTAGTCCGTGTTGTGACGCAACGGTACATGATTAAAATTTCGTCAGGCGGACTTTAAAAGTCCGTCCCAATTTTTTTTTGTAAAATTTCATCAGGCGGACTTTAAAAGTCCGCCCCAATTTTTGTAAATTTCATCAGGCGGACTTTAAAAGTCCGCCCCATTAAAATTTCATCAGGCGGACTTTAAAAGTCCGCCCCATTCTTTATAACTTTCATCAGGCGGACTTTAAAAGTCCGCCTCATTCTTTTTTTTTTATTTAATTAAAATTTCATCGGGCGTAATTTAAATCTCCGCCCGTTAACAAGCGTACTTTAAATTTACGCCCAACAACAAGCGTACTTTAAATTTACGCCCGACTATATTAGAATTTGGGATTTGGTCACGACCATATTTGGTCTGGAATTTGATCTTTGGTTGAGATTTGATCTTTACTCCGTTCCACTGTGTTACGATCTCATCCCAAATTTTTGGTTATACTCGCCCACTGTGGATGCTCTTATGCCACCTGAAATTTTTATTAGATTTTTAATTATTGCAGAAGAAACCAAAGAAAATTTAGATATTGCAGAAGAATAGAGAAAGTGCAATCTCACATTATTAAATTCATGGCAAATATGTCTTACAACAAGTGTAAAAAAGAAAACAGAAGGAATGAGGATAAGCAGTACAGTCACAGGAATGCCGAGAAGTTAATGCTAAAGAGGTCAAGCTCCTCGATGAACAGTCCCAGCATGAACAGACGACCTCTATAGACTAAATCACTGTCCTAATGTTGAATTGAGGTCAATCCTAATCGCACTTTTTTGACATAAAAACCTAACAAAGCCATCCAATCACACAAACCACACCACAGACCAGTTGAAACCCATTTCAACAAGCTCATGGACTCACGATTCCCAGGCAGCGACTGGACCAGGAATTAATGTTTGGGTGGGTTAAAAATTCTTTTATCATGAATGCCCAATAATTAATTCGACCATATACTAAAGGGGAATTTAGGCCAAGGCCCGATTCATGGATTATCCATAATATCAAGCCCTTAATTAAAAGAAGTTTAAATTTAGGCCCCAAAAAATTAAAAGACGTTGATACCCTTATGTATATTGTCAAGCCTATAATTAAATAAAACTCAAATTAAGGCCCAAAATTATTAAAATATAGTGTGGTGATGTTCCAACCACCTCCTACCACCACAGCCACCGCCAACCACTTCCGACCACCACCATCACCAACCATCTCCGCCCACCACCGCCGCCACCCACCACCATACACCACCGCCGACCACCACCAACATATGGATGTGTACACAGAAGTTACACATGCATATGGCATGTGTATCCAGAAGTTACATATTCATATGACATGCGTAATGCAAAGTTACACATGCATATGGATATGTATTTATATGCATATGTAATGATAAGTTACACATGCATATGCCATGTGTAGTCCACAGTTACACACGCCATAACAGTTGCACATCAAAAGAAACATGCAAAAGTTACATGTAGCCTTAATATTTATTTACAATAATTTCCCCGTTTATCAATTACAATAATCAGTTGTTATTGATAACAACACACACACTAAAACACTTGATATGCAAACAAAAATCCACATCCTATACTAGAACGTTCCCATCCATTCTTGCCTTCCTCGATACCAGAATGCTTGCATATCTGCAACAAAATAAACATTTGTGGGATTAGGTTGGATGAACAAAAACAAAAAAACAAAATTATAGAACAATTTAAAGGCAAATAACAAAGATCATAAAAAAGAATCTAATAACTCGTTTTAGCATGTGTAATTAAAAGTTACACATGCACCTGTCTAGTGTAACTAGGAGTTACATATGCATCTGCCTAATGTAGCTAGGAGTTACACATGCATATGACTAGTGTACGTGGCATGTACACGATGTTAACTATGTAATATGAGATGATTATCTGATTTGTAAATTAATTAATCAAATGCATAAAGGATGAACACATGCATACATAACTTCACCAGTGAAAGCACCTCCTTTCTTCACCCAGCAAGCAGCCACTTGAATCTCATGATACAATGACCTTTTAGCCGAGGTAAGGAACACAAATGGAGGACTGACCACAACCTCTGTACAGAAAACATTCCCAACTATATTTAAATACTTCTAATCCATATAAATCTCAAATGTGATAGCGTATTCACAACGTTATCAGTGCATCCACTCACCAACAACATCTATGGATGCAATTTCAGCACCGTTAGTGTGTCAACAATCTTCTTCACTTGGTCCTCAATTCCATTCTGAAATTCCATAATTACTCAATTATGAATTCCACTTCCTAGTCCTCATTTCATCATTTTCAGCGCCAACTCCAATTCTAGGAAGACCATCCTACAAAAATACCACAAATAAGCAGTCAATTTTATTGAGTTATTGGCAACCGGAAGAATAACAAAAAGCAATAAGCTTTTATGTAATTAAAAAGAACAATACACAAAATAACGTATAACCAGTTTTACATGCACTTGACTAGTGTAAATAGGAGTTACACATGTATATGACTAGTGTAACTAGGAGTTGAAAAGAGTATCTGAATAGTATAACTGAGAGTTACATATGCAATTCGGATGTGTAGACGCAAGTTACACATGTAATTTGGATGTGTAGACGAAAGTCACACATGTTGTGCATAATCATCAAAATGAGAAACTCAATCACATTGAATATTAATCAAATTCTGAACAAAAGAACAGTAAACACAAATCATAAAGTATATACAATTTCAATATGATACATTCAAACCATAAAAAAACTCAAAGAAATTATCTTATTTCACTGATTTTCTATCGAAATAGTTGTTGAAATTGCATAGATTCAACGGTATGCTTCCAGTTATCTTCATCAATTAAGATTTCATCTTTAAGACAAGGTACTGAATGTAGCAAATATATATTGAACTTAAAACAATCTCCCAAGAAGAAAATCCATTAAAGATGATCTCTAATCAGTTTGGAAATAAAAGTAAATGAAATTCATATCAAATAGATGAGTAAAACGGATAATGATTCACAGATTTCGAATCTGAAAACCGATTTTCTGTCGAGATGAGAGATTAAAAGATAGATCCAATTATGTTCAAGAACCCTAAAAAATATTCTTTGAAGATTCTTTGAATTTTTTTTCTTCTGAAAGGTATAATTGAGGTGAGATTATATCAGATCTAACTCGAATTATGATTTCAGTAACAGATTTGAACTGAAATAAAACTGGTAAAGCTATCCAAATAATTTTTCAGAATATACAAATTCATAATCGAATAGTTGAACCTACCAATTGAATTGACATGAAATTAAAACTTATCTGATTCAATTTTTTGTACGTGAATCGTCAGATTTATTTGCTGATGATGATTATCACTTATGCTCCGTTGATTTTGCCCGAATCTTCCATGAAAAAGTGATGATGATGTTGAATTAGGTTTTGAAAATCGTTTTGTCTTCCATGAGATGGGATTGTTCTTCGCCTCATTTTTTTGCCTCGCGCATCTCTTCTTCTTCCTTCGTAGGATATGATGATAGAGCGATTGTTTTTTTAGTAGGTCGCATGCTTCTTTTGCGTATTTCTTCTTCCATTTCCAATATTGATTTGGTTAGTCGCTTGCATCTTCTAAGTATGTTTTCAATTAAATTGTTATTTGATGATGGACTTGACATTGAAAAAAATGATTTACTTTGATTATTTTTGGTTGTATTTGCTAGTTGATGATGGAATCTTTATATAGAAAATATCCCAGCGGCTCATTTTTTTGGGATAAGTGTATTCATAAATAGCCGTTGAATAAAAAACGATCAAAGAGTCATTAATCGTTATTTTTATACCAATAACGACTCTAAGCGGAAAAACATCCAGGAGATCAAAAATTTTATGTATGGAAGAGTCGGTAGGTAGTAGAGTACTCAAACTGACGACTCTGAAGGTACAATAGAGTCGTTAATCAATATTTTATTCCAATAACGACTCTAAACGACAAAAACATCCAGGAGATCAACTAATATGGACCGTTAGAGTCGTACAAGTATATGGGTCTCGACATTAACGACTCTAAGTCAGAAAATAATTGGAGGTTTGGGTCGTTATTTGTGTGAATATAAAGTTGACGACTCCATGTAACAAAAACATCCAGGAACTCAACTAATATGGTTGGTTAGAGTCGTACAGGTATATGGGTATCAACATTAACGATCCTAAGTGAGAAAATAATGGCAGGTTTGGGTCGTTAAGCATTAGTTGTTAAACATTAACGACAGTGGTTCAAAATGAATAAAAATAACAGTAAAAAACATTTGTGCGGGAAGATAAAACACATTGTATTCACTAAGCATTCTTCAAAATAAAAATATCCATGTTCTAGATACAACCATCTTCCAAAAGTATGCTTCAAAATACAAAGCTCAAAATAAAAATGTTCAAACCGTTAAACACTCCTTCATTCTTTCATTTCATCACCAATGTCAACGTAATCCGGCATCGGGTCCAAAGCATTCCACAAGTTCATGACGTACTCGTAATGGTTTTTCCACTCCTTAGTGAACTCTCCCCAGTCACCATAGCCAACCCGTGGTAAAAGACATTCCTCAGTTATCTTAAAGCTTGTGTAATGGTTCATGTTGACATGTGTCATTACAATTCTTCTTTTCTTTATTGCCGGATCACACCTAGTTCTTGAGGGAACATACGTACAAGAGCCTCCGGGGAAGCCTTTGTTGAATACATGAACGACACAAGTGAATGTGTCGGCTAAAAGTTGGGCACCAAAAGACATTTGCATCCAAAACTTATAACCGGCCGTCTTCGACCATTTTCGCCATTTCGCGTTGGAAACCAGTTCCTTGAACTTCATTTCTTTATCTTTTGGATCTCTTTCCATGATCATTGTTATATAGAGTTGCTTGTCCTCAATGAGTTTAGCGGCCATTTTTTTTCTTGCATATTCGATTTGTGTGAGTTTTAGTTTGTCCGCTTCATCGAAATGCCCTAACTGTTCCGTTGCAACATGGTAACCACAATTTCCATCGCTGTCAACATCGTCGGTGGATATAAGGTGATTCAAGATGACGTAAGGAAGTTGATCGGTATACTCTTTATACAAAGTGTAAGCAACACGATGTGTTCTTCATTGGGAATCTCTAGGGGTGTGAGGATTACCCTTTATTCCTCTTATCGTCACCATTCCGCTCGTTTGGCTTTGCTGGTTACCGACCATATGCTCAAAAACATCCATATTACCGACCGTATGCTCAATAACATCCATATCCTCCTTTTCTTTCACTTGTATATAACATTGGGTGACTACTTGATTTTTTGGCCGACCCTTTTTCTTGGGAATGAAAGAGATCTCATACTCATTAAATTCCGCCTGGACATACTCATGGCGACACGGATCTCTTGTGCAGCTCTTTTCTTCATTCACAGTTTCTCTAAATGACATTTTAGTTACCAAACGCCCTGGTGGTTTTTGTTTTATTGGATCTTCTTCTACCCCCAAGCTCTTACGGGCCGCCGGCCACAAGTTAGAAACCAATATTTATCTTCCTACACAATTCATTTTTCGTTATTTTTCGTTGATATACTTGCCAATATCCAAGTCTCTGAATTCTTGCTCAGCGTCTCTTGTGGGATTTGGGATGAATGAAAGTTGCTTCCAGAATGGATCAATATCTCCAAGAGGAATGATATCTTTGTACCCACCAAGTTTATGTTTACACGGGAGGCCGAGCCATGTTTCGGTTGTACAATAACACTTCATCACCTTTCCAGCGGCCGCATTGGCTCTAAACTTTATAAGTTCTTCCATCATATGGATTATTGGACGTGATACTTGGTGTGCTACCCCCGTAACAAATCTTTGTTTTCAATGTATTGCATCAGAAAACAGTCTTTACTTATATGGGCCACTATTTTTCTTAGATCATTCTCTGTGTGCTCGTGAATAGCTTCCTGTACCGCAACTACTCCACCATTATTCTCTTCCAGAATTTTTTCCAAACGTCCATGAGACTGCTCTGCAATACTTGTAGACTCATTTTTGAAGTGCTTGTATCTATTGGTCCATGCATAAACAAACTTCTCCTTCCAAGCATGTATTCAGGCAATACTCGACAACCTTCTTATGATCCATGCTCCAATCATCAATAAACTTCTGCAAGTTAGCATAATACTTAACCTCGGTCTTCGAATGAGCCAAATGGTCCCAATATTTCAAAAAATCTTTCCATAGATCCCCCTCTTCATCGTATTTTTCCTTTTCTCTTCCGCTCGCTCCTTTTTGGAAAGTTGACTTAGACGCTCGTCTTCCTCCTTCGAACGTTGATTACCCTTCTTGGTATTGATCTTTTGGATTTGATTCTTGCAATTAGAAAAAAGATTGGTTTGGATGTGTCACGTACAACGAAAATGTTGAGCTAGTGGAAAAACATGACGGACGACACTCATAACTGCAAAATCCCTATTCGTAAATATAACCCGCGGTCTCTTTGACACGGTAAATCAACCTCACTTGCTCCAATGCCCAAACATAGTCCTCTATTTCTTCTTTTTCCATAAAGCACCATTCCACGGTGAATGATTGTTTATCCGAAGTATGACTGACCACGTTCAACATTGGCATGTTATACATGTTTGTCTTGTAGGTGAAATCTATGAAAAAACCTGGTAAAAACACTGAGCCAAATCCACCACCCCTGGGGGCGCAAGCAAAATATGAGTCACCTTCTCTGCTGGACCAACTTTTATTTGCATGGCGTAGTTAAGTTTTTCTGCTAACCACTCAGATTGTTGCATAATTAATCTACCATCCCATTCGGTTTTCTTGATCGATGCTTTGACATCGTAGATTGTGGAAATGGTAGACAAGTTATCCTTATCATCCGCCCTTATTGAATTTAGGATCTTAAGAGGCCTACATCCCTTCATCTGCTGAACCTTCTCCATTTGATGCGGTTTCACCGGGCATATGCAGGGTGTCCATATAAACTCTTAGGCGTAGGATGGTTATGACGACCGTCCGGAATACTATACAATCGGAATAGATCAGTTTCGTGATGCCTTTTGATAACAATCCTGAACGGGTATTCACACTTCTTCGACGCAGTTTTGTAGGCCCTAGTCGTCTTCTTCTCATATTTGTAATTCTTACCTCTTTGACTTTCTCCCTTTTCCCCCGCTGTCTTGCATACCATCTCCATATTCTTACAATATACGTGTCTGCTTTGAACATCCACTCACATCTTCTCTTTTGCCTTTGAGATAAGCCATTCCTTGGCCTCAGCCTTGCTTTTCCATGTCTAAATTCAGCAAAGAAATTACACACCATGAGATCACTAATAAAATAATTTATAATTAAATATAACTAAACGGTTAAGGGAAACGTACCAAATCATTCATATAGTGTTGGGAGGTATCTGGACCCATTGTAGAGACTGGTTCTGGTTGAGAGCTTGGTTGCACCACCAACTACAACATAACACAAAACCTTCATTAGAGGGTCGTCACTATATAAAATAAAACAATGACGACCGTTCTGTTAATTAACCTTTCCAAGGCTAGAGTCGTCACCCATGGAACATGCAGATTGACGACTCAACAGCCTAGAAATTATGGTCATTATTACCTTTACTAGGGTCGTCAATTACTATTTTAGCAGATTGATGACCTAATAGTAAGGAAGTCTTGTATGTATACCAGGGATAGGGTCGTCATGGGTATTATAGCACGCGAACGACTCATTTGGTAAAGAATGATGACCCTAAAAGAATGCTAACGACTCTTTACATACAAACACACACCATTCTGTTCATTTTTATTAAAGGGTCGTTAGGTTATATGTATCATACATGACGACTCTACATGTAGTTATTGCATAATTTGAAGATCAAATTTACATTTGATTCCTAGGAGCAGTTATTATTTTTTTTTTTGAACAAAGTAACCGTTTTTTTCAAAATAAACTAGTCGTTGGGTCTTTTTTCCTATAAAATGAGTCCTTTCCCTTTCAAAGTTATTCATTCATCACTTTCAATCTTCTCAAATCAGTCACCCATCACTTTCAAACACTGAAAATGGCTCAAATTCCATTCAATAATCAAGAAGATGTTGCTATTGTTAGAGCACACATCACCGTCACGAAGCACGACTTTGAAAGAGCGCACTGGGTCGCCAATAACCATGACCAAACTAGAGATCCGTACCTTAACATGGATCAAACATCCAATGCTTGGTGGAAACGTGTATTTACCATTTTTAAAGCACTAAACGGAAATCCTTATAGAAGGACGCTCTAGCAGATAAGGGAAAGATACAATTATTTATACAATGAATGCGTAGTTCTGAGAGACGAGTTGAAAGATCGGGCTGACGCTCTTCCCGACAAACCTCGAATGGATAGAGTAAGTTTGTGAATCAATAGGCCGTTCATCAAAAATTATTTATTTGGTTATTTTTATTCAACAACGCTAACTTATAAAAAAAAAAAGTTTTTCCAGTACTCTTTGGGTCGCAGCCAATACAAATTAAAGTACGGCAAGGAGTTTTTTCACGAGGACTGCTATCGTCTCTTGGGGGAAGTGAATGGCAAATCGCCGCATATGATTAAACTCGTTTAGGTTTTCAAGCGCAATGTATTGAACTATTTTATGTCTTTTCCTTCTATTTCATTTTGTAGTACATGTATGTTTTTTTCGATTCAATAAAGTGAGTTCAAATATTTATTCACTAAACATTCCCAAAACATGTCGTCAGGGTTTGTAAATATACGAGTGAGATTATTTGAAATGTTTGGTATGAGTCTTCACTTTTGGAGAAAGCCATATTAACGACTCTAAACATTACTTAACACGGAGACTTTTTGAAAGTAGAGTCGTCAGCCAATAAACATAATAAATGACGACTCATTTGATCTGCAAGAGTCGTCACTTTGTTAATATGCCTGATAACGACACACTTAGCAGTTAATGTGAGTTTTGATTTTCACCCAATGTGGTTGAGTCGAGCAACGGTTAAAAATTCAAAAAAATTAATCTTGGGTCGTTAATTTCTATAAATAGAGACCTATATCTCACCCCAAACCATAATTCTAAACCTTTACATTCATTCTCATTGATTTACCATCCAAGAGCAAGAAGAAAAGGAAACACCATGGCTACTCCCTACACAGAAGAAGAGAATTGCGCCATTGTGAGAGATTGGTTGACAGTCACAAACCACTTTGAAGATCTAGGAAAAGACATTGATCAAACATCCGATGCTTGGTGGAACCGTGTATTCATCGTTTCTATGGCGTTAGACGGAAATTGTAACTCTAGGTCTTTGAAACTCTTCAAGGAACGGTTCGAGGAGATATTCATAGAATGTGAAGCATTCAAAAAATATTTGAAAGCCGTAAGGGAAGCCATGCCCAATATGTTGGGTGCTATAAGAGTAAGTATTTAAACAAGAGGTAAAACTAATCCCAAGTTTTGAATGATACTAACTTAAGAACTTATTTATGTGTTGCATTTCAGTTGGAGAAGGCGTATGCCCGATATGAGGTGCTTCGTGGGAAAAAGTTTGAGTTCGACGAATGCTACCGTATCTTGGAAGGCACTACCTTTAATTACAACATCTATGGTTAAGTGTTTAAGTGCACCATTATTATTTATTGTTTTTCATTTCCTTCAGTGCAACGGTATGCAAGATGTATTCCTTTTATGATTCAATGAAATGATTCTATGAAATCAAAAGTTATTAAAAAAAAATGTGATAAGGTCGTCATTGAGTATGACTACATATATGATGACTCTAAGGTATATTTAAAATGGTTGGTTAGGGTCGTCATTGAATATAAATACACAAATGACGACCCTAAGAGTTATATTTACAGAAAATTTTTGGTTTTAGAGTCGTTCGGGTATAAACTAACCAAATTAACGACTTTATCTGACCTGGATATCCGGAGTCGTCATTGTTTATCACACCATCCTGACGATATTTTTATAACCTGGAAAAGTTGCAGGTTTGCGTCGTCATTGGAGGTTTTAATAAAATAACGACTCTATAGAGTCGTTTGGGTATACAACCCCGACAATAACGACTCTTACACTGAGTTATTCCATAGTGGGGATGATTCGACCAATTGAAGCAACAAACAGACAAATCGAAGGGTATAAGATGTTTACCTGATTGTTTTGAGCTTCGTGTTCCTCATTTTGAGGGTTGGTTCCTTCATTTTGAGCAATGGGCTATTCATTTGCACCATTATTCATGGCTTACTCTATCAACATCTCCTCATTATACATCCAATCCAAATGGGAATGCAAGATAATCTCAACATCAACACAATCATGTTTGTTATTTGAAGCTTCACCAACATCATTTCCTCCACTAGAATCACTCATTTCAAATAACCCTAAGTTTTCCCCCAAAAACTCAACTTCTCCTTCTCCACAACACAAAAACACAATTTTTCTTTTATCAAAAATTTATTCCTAAATCTGATTTTAATTTAATTTAACTAAACTAATTAACTACTTAATTAACACTAATTATTTAGGGTAGTTAGGCATTTAAAAAAGGGGACAAGAGATAACCACCAATTGCTATTTCATGTTCCTTTTTGTCCTGTAGTGTGAGGCCCCTAATTGTTTTTTGAGGCCCCCAAATAAACGAGGTTATTAATCTATCAGTTATTTAATATCTCAGGTATATCAATATATTTGACCGATCCCATGACAATTTGATCATTGTGATTTAGCAATACCCAGTGCCTAAAATCGGTCGTGTGCGTTTGTGACCTAAAGCCTATTTTGTGACCTCATTTATTTGTTCGGGGAGTTGAATCGCCCATACCCAAAATCTTTCTCATGGAAAAGAGGTCTCCAAGTCGAAGAAAATTCTATTTCATAGAATAAAATTTCTCTTACGACCCAAAGTTATCTCGTAACTCTAAAACACGAAAACTTTCTTCGTAACTCAATTATGCCTACATCTGCGAGTACTCCAACCTTGTGTTGGGACCCAAAATGTACTAAGCAGCATCAAGTACCAAATTCCATATAAGAGGGCTTTTTAGTATGAAATTTAGTATCCTCCTCGATAATTTGGTATCCTCATTAACAACCATAACTAATTTACGACAAATATTTCAATTGGCTTGAAATAAAAACCAATTTATCATGTTATTTTTGTTATTTTATCATATGACACGTATAACATATGAAAATTTCTGCATCGCATATCTGCATGTTTGGATGACTACCCAACTCCATATTATTATTTCACCACGTGACCCAATTGTGCCCATTGAACAAAAACATGCCTCATGACTTCAAATCTGCACCATAGCCCACAAATTGCCATAGATTTAAATTTGGAACAAATTTTTGGGGACCATCCTTTTTTGGGACCATTGTTTTATTTTGGGTAAAGACATTAGAAATAAATCTGGGTCACCCCATATCTGATATTTATATTAATACCTAAACTACCCTAATAATTAAATTTAGGTTATGATTAGTTAAATGATTTAGTTAATAATAATTGGTGAGATTATATTAAAAGATGGTATGATTATTAGATTAGTAGAATTTTAGAGAGAGTAAAGTTAGAGAAGATGAAGGAAAAAACATGGAAAATAGTTTTTTTTTCCAATTCACTAAGTTTGGGTATTCAAGTGATGAAAACTCATCTGATACTTCATCTCCATCCTTTCCTAGAGTATTTGTTAATATTCACAATGATCCGTATATGAGTTATTTCTTAGATGGTGATTCTATTCTTCCCAAAACTCGATCTCAAGATGAATATGATGGATTTTATCAACCACAACCGGATCGGAAGAGTATTTGGGTATCCAGATATGCTCCAAACTTAGATAATGTATGTTGAATTGGTCAAAACTTTCCTAAAAATGTAAAATTTTCAAGTGGATTTGGGCTAGTTCGGTTACACTTTGTCAAGAACAGCTAACCAAACTCATCTGGAAGTGCAGTTCGGTTGCTTTAGCTATACACGGAAGTAATCGAACTCACCTGAAAGTGTTGTTCGGTTACTTTCTCCAAACACGCAGGTTACCGAACTCAGATTTCAGTGTAATGTTCGGTTGGTTCGTTACAAATTAACAAACCGAACTTTACGTAAAAATTAGATCTAACTTAGTGTACAAAGTTCGGTTGGTACGCAACCAATAACTAACAGAACTTACGTAAAAATAAGAATTAACTTAGTGTACAAAGTTCGGTTGTTTTGCAAACTGCATGTTTACGAACTAGATAATCGAACTCTACGTAATATTAGAGTTTACTTAGTGTATTAAGTTCAGTTGTTTCGAAAACTCGAAATAACAGCGCAAATAACCGAACTTAGGAAAAAAAAAAAGAAGTTCCAGTGTAATGTTCGGTTATCTAGATAAAATAAGAAGTAACCGAACGTTTTATTTGTTACTTGTTCGGTTATATGTCAACTTTGCTTCATAAACCGAACCTTGAGTTCGGTTATTGCGATAAAATTTACAATTAACCGAACTGTAATGTAATTTCAATTGATGTTTTTACATTTCTTGTAGATGGAAAGCCAACCTATACCAATGGATGATCAACCTTCCCCGGTTAATATGTTGTTCGAAGATACATCTCTTCACTATGCTAATGAGTTGGTATTTGACTTACCTATTGATGTGAAGAATCGGGATAGAGAACATGCTAAGAGAGTCAATCACGTCCTAGTTTTGAATGGAAAAGAAAGCCAAACTCGTTTTGAAATGGTTTGTGAGAGAAGTGGAGATCCCGATGTTAGTCACAAGAGGAAGGGTTATGAGTATAAAGGAAAGACGACGAGGAAGAACACAACATGCACAAATAAAATTAAATGCCCGTTCAAGCTAGTATTTAGCAAGAGAAAATTAACGAAGAAATGGTTTCTAGCTATGAATAAGGTGGTAGGTCGTCATAGCCACCCTCGTCCGGAAGATCTTGAAGAGCATGCAATGGCCGCAAGGCTCACTCCTCAATAAATGGAAAAAATTGCTAAGTATAGGAAAACGAGTATTCTGCCTACCGTTATGATTCTCTTATTAAAGGAAGATAACCCGGATAACGTATCAGGTTTGCGAACCATTTACAACGCAATTGAGATAATTAAAAGGAATGAATGGAAGGATAGACAAGTAATGCAACAATGAAAGGTACCGTCTCTGGACAACATCAAATTTTTGGTGCGCATGTTGCATCGCGTTCCAAAGTACACAATCATATACCGCCAACCGGACCTCATCGCACTCATTTTCTATATTCCATATCTTGTTCTTTTGACATTTTGAAACACGGACAACATTATTATGGTCCTACAATAAAAACATCTCATCTTATATATTAATATATATAGAAAAATATATGTCAAAATACGATAAAATCATTGAGAAATCTTCATGGTTAAGATTCAATACCTTTGCCGAATAGATCTTAGCAGCCCATGAGTTTTTGTAGCCAAACAAGACGTCCCCTCCATCTCTTGGAGTACCATAAGTTGGGTTCTTTGGTGGAAAACACATATCGTCATCAGGAATGTATGCTTATCTAGCACAAGGTTTTTTAGCCGCCTTTCTAGGTTTTTTCTTTACTTCTTCCTTTTCAAATTCCTCTTCATCCGAGTCGTCTTCTGCTTCTTCATCTTCATTGTCTCCATCCTTATCCTTACCTTCCTCATCTTCTTCATTGTCATCCCCATCATCCTTATCTCCATCTTCCTTATCTTCTTCATTGTCATCCCCATCATCCTTATCTCCATCTTCCTTATCTTCTTCATTGTCATCCCCATCATCCTCATTTCTACCCATGACTTCAACTGGTTCCTCTTCTCCTCCTTGATTATCTTCTTGATTACCCATGCCTTCCACAATTTCTTCATTAACTTGTTGTATCACATTGTCAACATTATATCTATTGACATCGTCTTGGATGACAACACCCGGTAATGACACGCGTCTATACTTAGCATTTTTGGTTGCACGCTTACCGACATCACAATGTACTTTCCCTCGAGGCGTGGGAGTTATAAAATCTTCCGGTAATGGTTGGTTGGATTTCTTACCTTTGCCACTAAACAAAAAAACAACTCAAGAAATAAGGAATAATTCACGAAGAAAAAAAACAACTCAAGAAAAAAAATTGTGTTCTAGGGTAGAGTTCGGTTACTCAAGCATTTTTGCGAGCAAACCGAACTCCACATATATATGTAATTAGCCAAGAGTTCGGTTTATCAAGGTTTTTTGCGAACAAACCGAACATATTGGACAGAGTTCGGTTATAAAAGAACTCAACATAATGGGAAAAACAGTAAAGTTCGGTTACATGGAAAAGTTTGTTTTTCTTTTCAAATGTGGTTAAAGTTCGGTTACATGACAGTTTCAAAAAAATTTGCGAAGCAACCGAACAAATTGGAAAACGTTCGGTTGTATGGGTACTAAACATACAGGGAAACAAAGAACAGTTCAGTTACATGGAAAAAAAAAATTCTTTTGTAATACAGGTAGAGTTCGGTTACATGGCAGTTTTAAACATTTATACGAAACAACCGAACAGAGTTTCTTTTGTAATACATGTAGAGTTCGGTTACATGGAAGTTTCAACAATTTTTGTGAAATAGCCGAACTCAGAGTTCGGTAACCTAGTTTTAAATCCTATAGAACCGAACTGTTCTTCGTGTTCTTCATACCAGGTAGTTCGGTGAAGAAACTAGGGTAACAATAAAACACGTTCTAACCGAACTCAACACTGTAACTTCCATATGAACACTATTTTGATGATTTCTACTCAATTGAACCGATGAAAATCAAATTAAAAGTAATGGGTTTGTCGGGAAATACCTGCGAATCGGTCCCATGGCAGACTCAGGGTTGTTCTTGCGACTGTTACGCCGAATCACTTGTTCACCTTCCGGTTCAAGTTCTTCCTCAATTTCATTTGCTTGATTAGCTAGATGTCCTAATGGTGGACCTTTTCCTGGGAGTCTTTTGGTTTGCTTTCGACGAACCATTTATATAGTTGATCGATTAATCGACGATGAAAATTTTATGAATCGACGATTAATCGATGAAGACAAGTTTGAAACGAAGAAGAAGAAGAAGAAGAAGAAGAAGCGGAGAAGTAGAGAAGAAAACAGTTCTCCTTGCGGCAGATTTTTTTTTTCTTCTTTAGATTGGGTTTCACGATTTAAGGTAGGGTTAGTGTTAATTAGGATTAATATTAACTAAGGTAAGGGACAAATTAGTAAACTCGCTATTTTAGGACACCCCTTAGCATTATAGGGTAGATGATCGTATAAAACAATGGTTCCAAAAAAAGACTGATCCCAAAAAAATCGTTCTAAATTTGTTCCCATGGTCTCACATCTGCGTGGTGATCCAAAATATTAAATATGCCATCACTCTACTTGATAATCCAAAATTTTCTATTGTTAATTTATCTCTTTGCCGTGAATTTATCAGATGCGACTAGTGAGCTAACTCGTTGAGAGACATTTTTGGTATTTTTTTTTCTTTTGACGTCCCTACTCAAAGGAATGAATTATTGTCTGTCCAGCGACTCAAAAGTTATCTTGAGGCGCACCAGCATCTCCTCGGGGCTCAAATGTTCTTGGCTCAAATTCTCTCTTACGTATATTAAATTCGTTTTTTTTTTTTCTTTTTTATCCAGCAGGACCAGCACTAACATAACCCTCCACGTGTATGCTGTTGCATTTTCCAATCATTTCTGTTTCCAATCATTTCCATTTTCCAATAACAAAACTGTAAAAACAAAAGAATCCAGTTTCCGGATACCAGACAGAGAAGAAAAGAAAGAAGATGACATTGGGGACGACAACACAAGCATACGGAGAACCATCGTACTGGGACAATAGGTACACACAAGATCCAGGACCATTTGATTGGTACCAAAAATATCCAGCTTTATCTCCTCTTCTTCATCTCTATGTACCTCTACATAATCGTGTTCTTGTCATTGGATGTGGTAATGCAGGTTAGTCATGATTAAGATTCATCATTTTAAGCCCCCAATGTACCAAATTTTTTTTTGCCGGGTTTCGATTTTGTATTCAAAGTTCTGATTTTTATTCATTTTTAAGATGGATCCTTTCGGATGTGTGTTTAGAATGTTAGCTATTTAGTAAAATTCATGTGAAAGTCACAATTGAATAGGATTTTAAGGATTCGTTGAAATGGTTGTTGCATTAGTGAATAACATGATCATGAATTTAATGGCTTTACCACAGCTATCAGTGAAGACATGGCCAATGATGGGTTTGAGGATATTGTAAACATCGATATTTCGTCGGTGGTGATTGAAGCTATGCAACCAAAGTATCAAGACATTCCTGCTCTCAAATGTATCCTACTCTTATGTTATTTGCCTTATTGGTGATCTTATTACTTTGGGTGAATTGTGCTTTCATATTTCGCACCCGTAAATTGTAGATCATGTTGAATGAATTGCTAGATTTGGGCTTGTTGGGATCATTATTTCGGTGTCGTTAGCTTGTTAAACGTTCTCAATTGTAGCTTTCCTGAACAATTGGTAGATATTCAAATGGATGTCCGAGATATGAGTGGTTTTGAATCAGGGTCTATTGATGCTGTTCTTGATAAAGGTACTTTTTTTTCCCAATCCTTTTAGCTTGAGCTTGGCCTTCATTCTGAAGTTCCAGACCTGTGTCGCATAAAGATCTTATCTACTGTTAACTTTTATTTGTTTTGTGTTTGATATCTTCAGGGACTGTGGACTCTATTATGGTGAGTATTTTACCTTTATATTTCATATAAGAAACTTCATGTCTGCTTAGAGATGATTGCGGTTACTCACTAGATACTTGTATCTTCAGTGTGGCCATAATTCGCAAGATAATGAGTCTAAAATGCTAGAGGAGGTCGGAAGGTACCTATTAAAAAACTTGTAGAATTGATTTAGTTCAACGTTTTTAGTTTTTCCTTTTTTTGATCCAGTCACCATATATCATATCAGTTAATGCCACTGTCAGGGTCCTCAAGGATAATGGAGTGTACATTCTGGTACGAAAACCTTAATCTTTGTTCTTTCGCTCTTTCACCCCCAAATAGACCTGGAGTATACTTGTCAGAAGTTTCATTTGTATATCCTGACTTGGTTCTATAAATGCAGATTACGTACGGAGCTCCAGCTTACCGGCTACGAATGTTGAAAAAACTGTCCTTGTGGACCATAAAGTTACATGTTGTAGGTTAGGCGAATTTTGTTTGCATTACACTAGGATTCTGAAATGCGTAACCAAAATAGTATGCTAAATCTTCCCTGGTGTAATTGTTTTAGAAAAGCCCATGGCTGATGGAAACTCAGAGCAGATAAAATGGGAATTAACAAATCCTGTATCCTTGGACAGCTCTCGGAAGGACTCCAGAAGTCCATTTTATTTATGTCTGTACCAAGGTACCCCAGACTTCCCTCAACTGTCATTTCGTTTTCTTGGGCAATTTGCCATGCCCATTGTCATGGTCTGATTCTAAAACAACTCAAGTTTGCGCTTGGCCATTTCAGGACGAGTCCTTACAATCTTCGAGTTCGAAGCAGGAGATCGAGTTTTGAAGGAAGAAGTAATTAGGAGATTACCTCCAAAGTTTTGTGTGAAATTTATATCCCCTAGTATGTTTCTTGGATTCAATATGTTGAGACTTATCAGTAAATAAGGGTCACTGTCATATCTCTCAGTGTTTCCATTCATTGATTTATATGACTAAATCTTTTGTAGATAGGAACTATTTACTGTTTAGGGCAATAAGAAGAAATCAGTAATTTGTAAAACAACAATTCCATGTAAATTTGAATCGGAAACAAATTGATTTCCAAGTTAACCTTTATTAAAACAAAAGCTGCCATCTTCAGCACAAAGAATAGTTGTTGGGCACTCACAAGTCACGACCAAAATACAGCAGCAATACAACATTTTGCAAAAAATCGTAAATAGTGGTACTAAACTAGTATACACAAAATATTGCTATAACTATTACTATAATTATGCCTACAAGTTGCTAGGCGTGATTTTCTTTTTTACAATTGAAACTCTTGTTGGAGAACTGTCTCTTCAGAAGGCCAACAGCTGAAAGACCATTCACTGAGTAAATGCGTGCTCCGAACTTGAAAAAATATGAACAACAATTAAGGTTTTACACTTAATTTAACATTTTTTTTTTCAGGAAGATGTTGTCTTTCAAGGTTTGCTTGGGCTAATTGTAATCATCTTCGCGTTCCTGTCACATTAAATACTGGTTAGTTATGTTCTCATTACTGACAAACTTCTGTTATAATGTTGTGTTTTGGTTACTGAAGCTTGTATGGCATTTTATTTCACCTAAGTTCTTACCTGTCTTCTGTTTCTGTGTCTTTCCTCGTCGTATTGATGTCGGCTAGAAGGTTTCTGGTAATAATTAAGTTCATTGTTGACATCAGATAACAGCCTATCTGAATGCACTACCCTCTTGCTAAACTCCGCATTACCATCACTTGAGAATCGGTTTTCCTGTCAGACCAAAGAAAAGTTAGTAGTAGATAACGGGTGACACAACTAGTGTAGTTGAGTAAATAACCAAAATCTACAGCATACCTTCCCCTTCATCTTCTGTTGAACCCTTTGTTGGGAAGTCTGTGACTCGAACTGCTTCTTCACCATTTCGTCCAAGTCTGTCACCTTTCTCTTTAGATTGGTTTTGTCCATCTAGTCAACAGGTAGGATTGTTACACATGTTAAGAATAATTTGGATTGAACCAAGGGTCTACAAAACATGTTACAAGTTTGATCAAACTATTCAGATTTTAGATGCTGTGCACCTTTAACATTTCATTTTGTGCTTTGAGCATGTGATCTCGTTCTCTTAATTGTTCAACTTTGAGCTGCGTAGATAATATATCTGCTTCCTTTTGATTTATTTCATTGACGTAGCTGCATATCAGAGGAAGCCATATTCAGATATAAACAAAAATGTAATAGTCAGTCTTATTCCCATCATCTATATCTCTGGAAGTTTGAGAGTAAACTATGACAAAGAGAAACCAAACCCCAGTACACTAAGTTTCCAGAATGCAAGGAGGAACACGTCTCACCTTTGTCTTTCCTCCAACAAGTCATTTATCTGCTTCCTCAAATTCATAATTTCTTGCTCCTATCAACAAAAACCAAATTAAAACTAAGCGCAAAAAAAGTGGAAAAAAAAAAAAACTCAAAGTTTTCAACATAAATAAATAAAATTGAATCAGCATTTTGTATGACAATACCTTCGCAATGGACTCTTCTGTTTGTTGCTGAGCTTCTTCTACCAACTTCTGAACCTCATGCTGGTCTATCAAGTTCTGGATTCCAGTAGAGAAGATTAAAAACTAAGAACACTGAGAAAAGTAACGTATAGAAGAACTCTCTAGATGGCAACATCAAATGCTAATCTAAACTTACTGCGTAGTTAGTGAGGTCCAGTTTGACAGCAAGTAAATCCCTAATCACATCATGTGTCATGCTTTCAGCTGCTGCAAGTCTAGCATTTAACACGCATACCTGAGAGGCAAACAGATCAGCTAATTTTTTTTTTGCAACATATAGGAAGAGCTTTAGTACTAAGCAGGCAGTTCTTACTTCTTTTTGTTGTTTGGACGAAAATGCCTGCAGCTCTTCTATCTGAAGTCTGGCCATTGATAACTCTTGATCTTTCTCTATGCTCACATGGTGAACCAAACCCTGGATGCATCTAAAAGGTGAGCTAGATCCTCTTGGCCTTGTTGAACTTTTCTCTGTTTTTTCTGATGGTAATGCCACAGAAGTGGAGGCTGATGAGTCTTTCTTCACTTCGCGAACCATGGACTCCAACTCGTTGTACTGTTTCAAGCAAAAGGGATTATTTATCTTAAGTAATGAAGGGAAACAGTGCTTGGGTCGACAAGATGAACATGAAAGTCGCCCTAATTGCTTGCATATCTGGCAATCTTGCAGAAAGTGAGGGATTGCTTGTAACATTGGACAAGACACATAATTTGCTTGTGCTAGTGTCAATTTATTCGATTGACTGTTTTCAGTTTTTTTGGTTGAATAAGTCCAGAAGTTGCTATAGTGATAAAATTAGAACTATTACTGCTCAAAGGTATGTTAATGTACCTTTTGGTGATACAGGGACGCCTGAGCATCTGCGTGCAATACCAGTTCTGAGATGTAGTCTCTGCACTCTTTGATCTTCAAAACATGGAAAACATTATGCGATCAGCATAGTATTGGCAGGAAAATGCAATAATTACATACATAAGACATACAGATCAACCAAAAATAACTCTCGGGAAGTAAGGAGTTCACCTCTTTAGCCTGTTCTGCTCTTTTCTTTTCCAGAATTCTTATCTGGTCTCTATACTCATGAGGCGGCAGAGTTTGATCATCCAGGTGCCTGCCAGTGTATTTCCAGTATTTTAATAATGAAAAGATGAGAGAAACAATAAAAGTAGTGCTTCAAAAAAATAAAAATGATAGTAGAGTTTTAAGAATTATAACTCAACATTTCCAACCTTGATATCTGATGTTCCATTTGCCGTTCGTCGTCTGAATATTCAGATGCCATATTTTGTTTAGTGTTCTCAACAGTCAATGTTCTATGTAGCGAATTTTGGACTTCCTGTTGCGAATCATCAATTAGTCGGTATCTCTCTACCTCCTCGCCCATCTCATGCACCTGAAAAGAAACATGGTATTTACTAGTTAGTAGTTGAGGACTAAGGGAGTAGATATGCATTGGGAGTTTCTAGACACCTGCATATATGGTAGCCGTAGTTCTAAAAGTTTCACACTTGCGCAGGCCTTTTGACATTTTATTACTTTCCAGTTTTTCTAAAACGAAGAAGCCAGGTTCCCAGACAACATTAAAGAATCAACAAATGTCGTACTTAAAATAAAGGTGGAAGAAATTACCTTCTGATCCATCACATTTATGGTATATTCAAGCTCCTCCACAGAACGTTCAAGAATTTTAACCTCTTCCTCCTTTTGTTCAGCATATAATTTACTTGCTTCTGATTCCTACAACAGTGTAAATTTGGGTTGTTCAGCAATAATTTGAAGCATATATCTAGAGACAAGCATATATGTACACACCTGCCGAGCTTCAACAGCAACAGCCTCATTCTCATCTGCAAGTGCATTTGCCATCTCAAGCTTATCATTCAGGGAGATGACCTCTTCACGGAGATTATCCCTCTCGTCAGAGACTGCTCTTAGTTCATCCTCAATATCCTCAATTGAAGCCAGAATCTTTTCCTCCACTTTAAAAGCCATGCGGAGGATCTCTTCCTCCAAATTTTTGATGATTTCTTTTTTTTCTTCCAGTTGTCCTTCTACATCATCTTTTGTAGTAAAGAGATCATCTACAAGAGATTTCAGTTCAGAATTTTGGTTCATCAAATCATCTTGTATCTCTTCAACTTGCTCAAATTTGGAATTTGTCATAATTAATGCAGCTTCAGTTTCGGCCAGTTGTTCTTCGAGTTTTTTATTTTGAGCCAAGATGTTGTCGAGCTGAGTTGTTTTCACCGCTAGTTCTTCTTGAATTCCTGTCAGAGTTGCAAACATTTGTTCAGTCTCATCTTTAATATCCTTGGAATTGGAGGTAGATTCCTGCAACAGACTGAGATCAAAGAGCAAGCCTTTCAAAAGAATGTCTTTTCGAGCAATTTCTTGTTTTAGCAAATCATTCTCAGTTGTCAGATTATCTTCTGTTAGTCCCAGTTCTTCTTCCTTGGATTTTTCCCCTTCTCCCAAGGAATATCTGAGGTCTGTAGTGTCTCCTGGATTAGATACTTCACCAAGAGCTTCAAAACTTTGATCTGCTTCCTTTATTCCATGTGGACCATTGAAACATGTAGTTTTCTCCACAAAGCCTCTTTCCTGGACATTGTATGGTATGGAATTGCAACCTTTCTCTCCCGGCTGGAGAATGGGAGCTTCTGAATTAAGCCTCGAGATTTTTTCTAATGATCCTCTTATGTGACACTGGTACATTACAAATAAAGAAAATCCTTTCTCCATTATGTCGGACCAAATATCTTCCAGCGATGATCTTGAGTTGCAAACACAGTCCAGTAGGTCCTTTCCTAAAGAAGAAATATCAGAATAAACTAACTTGAACTTCTCCTCTACATCTTTTTGCATTTCGACAACAAAATTTTCCAATGAAGAGACTGAGTTTGTTATTTCCACTAAACTTGAATGGAATTGGCCCTCCAATGATTCATATTCTCCTTGTTGTAGACAAACAGTAGCTGTGAGCCGCCGTACTTCTTCATTCAAGCTGGCTCGCTCTTTCTTCAGTCTCTTTCCTGCTTGCTTCCACCTGTCAGTCATGAGTTTGGCATTTTCATTTGCTTCCAGCAATGTGTTTAACATAGTATCAGCTTCTTGCATTGTTGCCTGAGCCTCCTCTAGTTTAACAAAGAAGTCTGTAGCTGCATTAATCTTCTCATCAGCTACCAATATAGCACTGCTGAGATTGAAGTGCATCTAATGAAGGGACATCAAAAGACAATAACAGTAACTAATTAGTAATTATCAAAAAGGAGAACCATTATTAAGGTCAATGGAATGGTATACTGCCATATAAGAGCCACCAATATTTTTATTGAACTAGTACCTCTCTTGTATCTCTGCATCCTTCTTCAGATTCCTTAATAGCTTCTACGATCTGGATATTTTCTTCAGCTCTAATCTGGATGTTTTTATCCTGCTCAACAGAAATAGGCAACTTTAACTCGGGATCTTCCTTCTCAGCAACTTCTGTACATACAGCTCTCGGAAAATCAGACAGCCTCTTCACAACAACAAATGCAGCAGCAGCACATTTTTCTGCATCAATAATCTCATCCTCCTTTACTTGAAGTGCACTTTCGAGATCCTGTATCATGTGAATCTTCTCGCTCAATTGTGAACGTAACAAAATTGTTTCTCTATCCTTTTCTAGCTGTTGAACATCAGTTATAGCCAGTGTTGCTCCCTTCAAGGAGCTCAATTTCAACTCCATATCCAAACCCATTTTCAATGCATCTTCTAGGTTCTTCCGTAGTTGTTCGATTGTCTTTTCCTTTTCCAAAAAACTTTTGGCAGCCATCTCAACATGTTCACTAATCCAAACTTCACTCTCAGGAAAAGAATTTGCAATTACCCGCACCTGATCAGAAGCATCCTCAAGGGATCTACAACCATCTGTAATGAAAGCTGTTAGTTCTAAGGTCGCTTTCTCCCATTCCTCGGTCAATACTTTCATTTCGTCTTCTCTGGTAGAAAGACTGTTTCTCAGTCTCATATTTTCTTCGGTAGTAAGACATAATTTGTCCTGGAGTTCCTGTTGTAGTGTGGTGAGGTTGTCTTGTAAGTCAAGAATTGCTTTTGCTGTCTCCACTTCAACCTGCTGACGGATTTCTTCGAATTCATTCTCTTGGTGTTGCTTTGATTCCTGGTCATCTTGATACCGCCTAATTAGTTGTCTGGCCTCCTCAAGATCCCTGTTCATTCTGTCCAGCTTACATTGTAAAACTGAACCTGCAACATTGTCTTCTGTAGCCAAGGTACGATTAAGTTGAGCTGGATTCTTAATTAGTTGGTCCCTCTCTGAAGGTTCACATGGATTTTCATGCTGAAGCTTAGTTTGCCTGTGTCCAAATTCTCCATTTCTCAGTAATTCTAAGTATTCTGAATTCTCCTTCTGTAGAATATCCAGCTCTTCAATTAAGCGTACCTGCTCAGATTCCATCGCTTCAATCAGGTACCTTGCTTCCATCAGATCATTCTCAGTTTCACTAAGCTGAAGAGCTAAAGTACTATCCATCTTCAGCTCATTTTTTCTCAGAACCTCATCATCCTCTCGAGCATAGGACCTAGTCTCATCCAAATCAGTTCTGGCAGATACAATCTCAACCTGTTTAAGTGATACAAATCAGCAAAAAAAAAAACTCAATAAATGCCACTCAACAAAAAATGCATGATATCAAATACTTAAGAAAGCCAGGGAAAAACTATCTCCCCAAAACAACTGAAGTCTTACAGATGATTGCTGTTCTGTCTGTTTAATTGTCTCAGCTTCCTTGGATATGGAATCAGCTACCTGCAATAGGTGCAAGTGGTAAAAGAACACAATCAAAACCGAAACGCGCACAACAAATAAAATGACCTTAAACAGTTGTATTATCTAGTAGTTCACGAATCAGCCTTACAGAATCAAAAGGATCTTCACTATGGTTCAGATACTTGTTGAGATCCCTCTGCAATTCATCAACTTCCCTGTGAACAAATTCACAAGCAACAAAACAAATTAGCGAGATAAGTAAGATTCCTTGCTAGTTTGCCATGCCAGGATCATGTTTTAAAAAAACTCCTGGTACTTATTTAATGGATTTAAAGCAGCAGTAATGAATGTCAATTACCTATTCAAGCTATCATTGATTTTCAAACATGCATTTAGATTTCTCTTGCAATCTTCCAACTCCCTTTTGGAGTGACTGCCATGTTCCTGTATAATGTAAAATCTAAAGGTAAGTAAGGTACATATTGGATGATAAGAAACACACAAATGCGTAGTATGCAAAGTTAATATTGCATGCTTTAACTAAGACCTTAATCTTTGCTCCTGAAGATATTTCCTGCTGCTGGTAATGCCCCGCCAAGGTTTCCATGAGCTACAAAGAGGAGAAACACAGTTTCAGTCTTTCAGATCATATTGAGTTGCAGTTGGAATGGAAACTAAAAAAAAAAAAAAAAAAGCTAAGTGCGCAAACCTGATCACGCAGTTCGGAAATTTCACTAAATAGAGTTTCTCTCTCCCCTCCTTCATAGAAATCTTCGTACCTACAATGTGAATAATTTATAGAAATTATCGCTCATGCTCTACAGTGGACTTGGTAGAAGAAACACAATTTTATCCATTTAATAGAAAAAATGTTTGTGAGAGCTACATTCTGAGCCGTTCAAGGAGTCTGATGTTTTCCAATGCGAATCGAGTTAATTCTGGATTTCTATCAATTCTTGCTTGAAGCAACTGAATCTCTTCGTATAATGCGGCATTTTCCTCCTTGAGAAAATCATCGGCAGTCACTAATCCATCTGCAAGCGACTCCATCTTTTTAATCTTCTCCTCACGAAACCTTAGAATCATTTTAGTACGCTGAGCATCCTCTTCTCGCTGGTGCGCCTACAATTAGTGGTGGTATTGTTAGCTATATATATAATAAAGCATGAGCACAAACCACAGCTAGTCGGCAGATTCCAATACGGTGGGATAAGGAGGCATACCAAGCGATTCATGTGTTCGATTTCAGCTTCTAATCTGCTAACTGCAGCTTCAGCCATTTTTTCTCTCCTCAGGGCACCAGTTAAAGTTGTTTCAATGCATTTCATCTAATACAGGAAATCACACACTGTCACATGCTTGACTTTATCATTTAAATATTAAGAAAGTGGTAATATGACTGGGAAGGGTACCTTCTTTTTTGTAATGCTTATACTATTCTGGAAATTAGGAATTCTTTTATTCGGAGTGGAATAGTTTGTTTCATGAACATCATCACCCAACTGAAAGTGCTCAGAATCTGGCATGCAAAGTGATAGATCCCTTGATGGTTTTTGATGATTGAGCACAAACAACTGATCCTGCTTCGTAAAAACATTGACAAATTCACCAATTGATCAGTTCTACTGGTGCTTGTCTGTGTGGTGGGATTAACACGTAATATGAAACAATATGTACCTTTAACTGTTGTATTTGTCGCTGCAATGCCAACACATCACCTGAAGCATCTTCATTTACCTTAGCCTAGAGAAAGGATAGAAATGTATAAGTATTTAATCCCATGATTAACAGGGTAGTTTGCATATGAAATATATATTATACTCACATTGTTCTGAATAAGTTTGGCACGTTGAGCAAATTTTAGAGTGCTTAGAGTTTCATTTGCAGAGCTGCAAGAATGCATAAAAGATATTTCAAATACAGAACTGGAACATACTTGGCAGTTGGGTGCCTCACAGATATTTGAAATGAAATGCATCTCAAGGATAGAGGTAAAAACCAAGTAGATGGACTGATATTGGCGATTATTTTTGTTTTTGAATTTCCACCAAGAGAATCCTGCCCGCAAAAGTTCAAATATCATAGTCTGCAGTTAAGGATTTGAGACCCTTGATAGATACAATCTATCTTCATAGGGCTTAAGGATGTACCTGAAGCAGAAATGTAAGTCTAGAATCACGGTATGGGACATGTCTATGTTTCCCATGCGCTAGATCTACTAAAGTCATGATCACCAGACTGCAAATTTTCAGCAGGAGAACAAAAACAAAAATATTCAGATGGACTCCCAAACAAGACTCAGCTATGTTTAACTGAGCACACAATCAAGCAATGAATAAGAAACAAACAGTAAAATAAATTACCCTAGAGTTGAAAGTGATTTGTTGATGTTTGCAGCTTCTTTTAAGCGCTCTCCTTCAGCACCAGAGCTTTTCTGCCTAAAAATGTAAATGTAGACGAATATCAGAACAAGCATAAGATAGCACATGACACCAGTTTGAATTCAACAATTACCTCTCTGAACCAGCAAGGTCTACAAGGTTTAACCTTCCAAATCTTAGGTGAGTTGTGGAATCCATTTCCCATCGGCTCTCAATGACACAGGTAAAAACACTATGGGAGCGACTGCTCTCACTGTTCATGTTTGTTGCAGCCATTTTTCTATTTGCAGCACCCTGGACAGACACAATTTTGGGAGTTATAATAGCTGCTATATCTAATCAGAAATGGTAAATGTGCAACTAAAATTCACCTGTAATAAAAGCTCGACAACATCCTTAACGGTGGTAACTTCATGTTCGGTAAGATTTTCAACATATACGCCTTTTCTTATATCTTCTCTAAGCTACAACAAATATTAAGGTATATCAGAAATGACCAGATGGATCAAAAATGAACTGAGAAATCGCAAGAAACGCTTTAATTACATGAAGATTAGTTGATGAGGGTTCCAAGAGATCAGTTATTTGCTCATTATAAATCTCAAGGAAGGAACACTTGCAGCTGTACTTCAGATTTTCTTCGCGACGGTTCTCCTCTTCCTGAGAAACATGAAGTACTTAAGGTAAAATTGAAGGGAAAATGGAAAATGCAGAGAATATGTAAGAAAGCAATTATCTCAAGTCACCAGAGTTTCCTTGTGATATCTTACATCTCGAATCCTCATAAACAAATGTTCAAAAATACGAGGAGTCATTCCACAGTCTTCATTAAGATATCTATCCATTTCATGTATCTCTCCCATCATAGTATATGTCTTACCACTTCCCGTCTGCAAGAACCACATCAAAATGTCATCTTCCATTGCACAATCCCCAAAACTACCTCAATAACTGTACCAACGTACCTGACCGTAAGCAAACATACAACTATTATACCCAGACATAGAATTCTCTACCATGGGCAATCCAGCAACCATGAATAGCTTCTCCTACAACACATATCAAACATCCGTCAGTCACTAACATACTCCGGATTCTCAAATGCAAAACAACAACAACAAAACCCAATAATTTGTTACAATTTGGTCATGTGTGTACCTGCGATATCGTCTCACACGCAACATGATCAAAAGTAAACCTAGTTTCAGGATTCCCAAGCCATGTTAGGGTATGCGCACTGTCCTGTCTCAAACATCTAAAATTCCCTTGAGTAACCTTCTCTGCGTTACTAATCGGTCTAATTCTTATCAAAACCTACAATAAACCATCGAAATACACAAATTAAAATACTAATCATTTGAATTCTAAAGAAAACAATAACAATACATACCTCTACATTACGATCTAAAGGCATAATCAGTACTAATCGTTCGAATTCTAAAGATATAACGACACATACCTGAACATTATGATCCATCCAGAAAGATGGATCTTCAACAAGCTCAAAATGTTGAACATCCACAGGTAATATCTCAGACGGCACAACTGAAACCCTTCTACAAACTTTAGGATGACTTCCTCCTCCTCTGGCGCCAACATCACCACCGCGATGAGGTTTAACACATCCTGTTACAGAAACACTCTTAGGAAGACTCCTAGATGGAGTACTTTGAGCTGAATTTGGTTCAGAATATGGTAATTTCCCTTTACCACCACCACTAGCTCTTGGAGTTCCATTATTATTACTAGTAGTAGTACTCCAAGATCTGTTATCTGATAATGGATCTCTCAATGGAGGTAATAGAATTGAATTACTACTGGTTTCAAAATCATTCTCGTTTCCTTCTAATTGATTTGTATTCCTTCGAAGAAATCGAAACGACATTCCGACGATGATTAAATTAGATTAAATTAAAAAACTGAGAAGAAGAAATTCTCAATCTGAAAGAAACCCTAATTTCCATGAATTTTTTCAGTAGAAATTTATAAGATTTGGGGAAAATAGAGAGAGTGAAGATGAGCTTAAGCCCCGCTCAATCTAGATTTTGAAAACTATAACGGTTCAGCAATTACGCCTTTTGACACTGTAAAGTAATGTCTGGATTGACTGTACAGGGATCATGTTTTCACGTGCTCTGAGTAAACGGATAGTGATGTGGGTGAAGTTGGACTTGCAGAAAAGGTAGGTGTACGATACGACGTTTCATCTGATTGGTTTGTGATGTGATGGATGTAATGTACACTTACATTTAATAAGTAGGTAAAGGAGTAGAAGAGAGGAGAAACTGAGATGTTTGAAAATGGGGATGATTTAGGACTTAGTTATCATTAATTAATGTTTGTCTAACGGAAACATTAATCATTTGTTTTTGAATATAGAAAGATTTGAATTCAAATTCTCCAAGACCCCACTTGACGGGGGAAGGATGCATGGACGCTCTCTTGGACGGGGACGGTCCATTTGACTCATACGGAAGGGAGCTGGGGTTTACCCTCTTTTGTGTGTTCTTTTGCTGATAGCCTATTTGGATATTACTTCACAGGATTGAATGATAAATGAATTGGTGAGTTCCTTCCTTTGCTTTGTGTGCTCTTTTGATGCAGTTATTTCGTTTGGAAATTGGGAAAAAATCGAGAATTTTTTTATTTTTTATTTATTTTTAAGGTCTAGAAATTACAAAAACAAAAATTAGTTGCGTGATACAATTTTGAAAATGATTTTTAAAAATAAAAAGAGTAAAAAATTAACTTTTAAAATGTCTCATATTATCGTGGTCCTAAATTTTGATCATGATGATTCTTGTCAATCTTAAAACAGAAGTTGGCCATGAAAACTCGTCATGGTTTAAATATATAATCATGCCGACTCTTTTAAATCATCATGGTACAAATTTATCGAATCCTGGTCCAAATTTATAGAGCATGATGATTTTTATTAAAATATTCAATATCATTGAGTACCTTGACTAGGGCAGAGCCAGTTGCCCATATGTCATGCCCCGGTTATGGGTTGTCCTACTTGTTAAGGGGAGACCGAATGCTTTTTTAGTAAAAATAGTAATACTAGGCGTGTGAGTGGCATGTGCCGGTACTTGAGGTTGTTTTCCCTTATAAGCTTCAATCTTCTGTAATTGCATTTTCATGAAAAATTAGTAATCAAAATATCTTTTCTCTCTAAAACCTTCTATTCTCCCCAGTCCATCTCTATCCTTAGAGATCAGAATTGCTTCCTGAGACCCAATTATCATGTAGATCGTGATAACATCCAACCCAACTGACTGCTAAGCCTAATGATAAGAACGATATTTTGGGCATCTTTCCATTTGTGGGAACATGTAATGTGCTTAGGTCATATTCCCTACGTTTATAAGAGGTGTCTTAAAATTAGGAAACGACTAACTTATGCTCATTACTAATTTAATTTATTACTAACCTAATAATCATCTGAACCTAATCTTATGTGTATAAATATATATGATCTAATCAAAATTTATTAACAAAAAAGCAACCAAAACCCAACCTAGGTGGTTGAATTTTCAATTTGAATTTTTTCTCTCTTCTTTTTTCCCTCTTTCCATAACCGTTCATCGTCATCGATTAATAAAATTTTCATTGTCGATTAATCAATCAACGAAATTATTAGTAGGTATTTTACAATAAACCCATTACTTTTAATTCGTTTTTGATTGAAAAAAATTATGAGTACTAACCATCAAAATAGGATGAAAATAGAAGTTACAGATAGCAGTTCGGTTAGGAGAATTCAAAAAAAAAAAAAATTGGAAATGATGAACATGAGTAAACACTTCGGTTAGGAAGAAATTATTTTTGGCCTAACCGAACTTTTATATACAACACCAATTGTTGTGTTCTGTTAAGTCGAATTTTTTTTCTTTACCGAACTTTAGTATGTAAGAAAAATGTTAAGTTCGGTCTAGTCGAATCAGTTTTTCTCCTAACTGAATTTTTCTCTGAAAACCTTTATGTAAAGTACGGTCATGTTGCAATTTTTTTCTCCTAACCGAACTTGCTAGAGCAATGCTCCGTTGAACCCAAAACTTTTATTATCTCAATCTTGTTGTCAGTGTTGGTTGATCAAAACTATATCTTGATTTCAAGTCTACTAAGTCAAGTCTCGGACAAGGTTTGAATTTGGTGGTTGAGTATCATATATCATCCTCCAAGACTGAAGATTGAGGAAGAAATTTGAAGAACTTCATTAATCAGGTATGTGAAGACTAAACCATTTTATTTTACTCGCTATCTTACCATTCTATCTTATGAGACTATGTCGTATGACTTCTAGTATATTTACAATGAAGAATTTCGAGTCAAGCTTGTCTTGTTTAAAATCTTGAAATATGATTCAAGTATAGATGTTCAAAGTTCCTTAACAATATTAGTTCAAAACAATTTATTGCTCAAGAATTAATTTGTGGATCACTTAAACATTTTCCGATGTAAATGATATTATCATTTGGGAATGTTTCAAACATCAAAACAGAGAAATTCATAACTTCTGATATTTTTTCTTAGGATAGGTTGGCGAACCACTTCGCAAACCATATATATTCGCGCTTCAGAAATATAAGGAAGGTTGAGGAACGAGTTCACAAACCGCAAGATCAGTTGGGGACAGTTCATGAACCTGGTTCATCAACCGTGGTGATCTAAATTTTTCATGTTGTATAAAAGGCTAGCAGTTGGAAAACCTTGTTCACGGATTGAGTCAATCTGAGTTCTTGAGCCGAATAGGTTTGGCGAACCCGGTTCATGAAGCGTATCACGATGAGTCGTGAACTAGCCTTATAATTGACTGTTTCACCTATGGTCCCAGTAAAATTTAACAGCTGTTCAAAGATTTATCGCTTAAATATGTTTAAGACATCATTGATCACTAAAACACTTGTGTATGAGTATCATCATTAAATTATGAAGTATCTAAATGAACATCAAATCACTTATTATTCATAAGGCATACTTTCCAAAAAGGAACATCCATTACGCACGGTTCCGTAACCGGACCACTGTGAATATTCTTCTATATAGTTTTCAAGATAATTTCGCACATGCTTACTTAAAACCCTAACTATAGTTTCATCTAAATAGAGAAAGTATTTGCTTGATTCTCAAGTTATTTTAGCTTGAATTCTAAGTGAAAAAGCGGGGGTCTAACAACCACACCCAATATTTCGTTCGACAATCTGTATGGAATAACTCCAATATAATTCCAAGAGAATCAACTATAAAGTCAGACTCAATCAAGGAAATACATCCAAGAATTATATCTTAATTTCTCAATATAATATGCAATCGAACAGATAGGAATCTGTGAGCCCGATTGATATGAGAAATAACTTGAACGGTATTAAAAACCAATGTTCAAGTATTAATCAATTTCAATCAACAACCAAAGGTTGGATTTACCAATTGATTGAACTATGCACAACCTGTGATATTTCAATTATATAAACAAATATAATGCGGAAAAGAAATAACACAGACACCAGAAGTTTTGTTAACGAGGAAACCGCAAATGCAGAAAAACCTCGGCATCTAGTCCAGTTTTGAACACCACACTGTATTAAGCCGCTACAGACACTAGCCTATTAATAGTTAACTTCGGACTGGAATGTAGTTGAGCCCTAACCAAGTCTCACATCGATTAAGGTATAGTCGCGTTTCTTTCACCTCTGAATCCCAACAGGACTGTACACACTTGATTCCCTTAGCTGATCTCACCCACAATTAAGAGTTGCTATGAACCAAAGTCAAAGACTTGATAAACAAATCTGTTTCACACAGATAAGTCTATTCTGATAGATAAATCTGTCTCCCACAGAAATACCTATGAAGTTTTTGTTCCGTCTTTTGATAAATCAAGGTGAACATGAACCAATTGATAAGCCGGTCTTATATTCCCGAAGAACATCCTAGAAATATCAATCACCTGACAATAACTTAACTATATGGTAGTAGAACAAGTTATTGTGGAATCACAAAGAATGAGACAAAGAGCTTTGTGATTACTTTTTATATCTTACCTATCAGAGATAAATCTCGAGCTAATCTTAGAGAATATAGTACTCAATATGATAGAACAAGTAAGATCAGAACACGCAACTACAGAGAAAATATTTGGGTCTGGCTTCAGAATCCCAATGAAGTCTTCAAGTCGTTAACCTTTAATGGTTTTATGAAAAACCTAGTTAAAGGAAAATCGTCTATAGTACGCAACTAGTATCACACATGAGGTGTGGGGATTAGGTTTTCCAGTTGCTAGAGTTCTCCCTTATATAGTCTTCAAATCAGGGTTTGATAGCTTTGAAACAAAGCAATCAATATTCACCGTTAGATGAAATCCTGATTTAAGATTCAAGCTAAGTTTGCTTAAAACCAAAGCAACATCTCTCCACCGTCAGATGGTCTTATCTTGTTACACACAAATAAAAGATACCTTTATTTAGATATGGGTAACCGTACCTAAACGTGTATATTGAGTTGGCTCAACAATAGTGAACCGAAGTTATCCATATGAACACTTTTCTATTAACCTCATTCATCTATCACTTCTAGATCAAATGATAATCAAATGAATCTAATTGTATTACTCATAGAGTTGTTCAATTGTTTCTATTCTCATAGAAGTATACAATACACAATTGAAACAAAATCGGATTGATTCAAAAGAATCAGTTAATGAACATTTAGCCACGGTTTGCAAATATTGCATTCCTTATTTTATATATGTATTTGTTCATGAGTATGAAATCATACTTAACCAATTTTAGAACTTAAACCAACTTAGTTCTGGACATTGGTCATGTACGACAGTTCGCAAACGGGTACTCATACTATCGTTTCGGACCGAACTCAGGTGAAACCGTTCGCAAACGGGTACGCACACTTGGTTCCCGGACTTTGACAGTGAAAACTATTCGCATACTGGTACGCATACTTGGTTCCCGGACCTGAATCACACTTCAACAATTTGCATACTGGTACGCACACTATGCTATATCTAGACAATGGTTAATTGTTCTAATCTCCCATTTCAATCACTGAAACATCCTTAGAAGATGACAATAGCTGTCTCACACAAACTATTAGCTTATAAGTAATTTTCAAGTGATCGAACGATCAATACGAAACATTCCGAGTCTACATCAAATGACAGTCTCACACAAATCATGTAAGATGTTTCAAGGCAATTTTCACATGATCATATTTTGACTCATCGTTTAGTTTCCAACAAATAAATCGTTTCCAACTAAACTCGTCAAGAATAATGATGAATGTAGCTAAAGCAAAAATCTTTCCAACGCATATTTCGAGAAAGATATAAGCGAGTTAAACTTAGATCGAAATATCAAATGTGTATAATGTAAAGTATAGCTATACGACTTAGTCTCAATAGGATATAGAATAGAATAGACTTCTGAGTGAATATAAGTTTTAAGTCTCCACATACCTTTTGTTGATAAAGTTCCTCCAAGCTCTCCTCAGTAGATCTTCGTCTTCAATAGATGAACATCGTGAAGTCTACAGAACAACTACACATTCTATCCAAGTCCGAAACATAGCTATAAGTAGACTAAAAATCAAGACTTATAGTTTTGATCACCTAAACTTGACAAACAATCTTGAGATAGCAACGCCTGTGAGTTCGATCGAGCAGTGCTTTAACAATCTCCCCCTTTGTCAATTTTAGTGACAAAACTATCAATACATATGGATTACAACATAAATAAACTTTGTAGCTTCTCATCCAACATATTTGGTTTCCTTGGTTCTTCAACATTCCCTGAATTCTTCGCCACTCTAAGTACTCTAGTGATTCTGAACGTGTTCAACTCAGCATCATTGTTGTTGAAGATCCTTAGCTATAACAATACAAAAACAACTGTTCTCAAATATTGTTATACAGTGTAATAGTATTATTACACATCATCAAAGTTCAATTGTATCACAACTTTGACAATAATACTACGGTGATATATATCACTCCCCTTTAGTCAATACTTCATCTCACAATGAAAACCACTCCCCCTTACATAATGATCCGTAAACCATATGTATGTAGTGTGAACTACAAAATAATTCTCCCCCTTTTTGTTAATATAATTTGGAAAAGGTACGAAAACTATCGGGATCATAATGAAATTCTCATAGAGACACTTCATGACTAAAAGAGAACATATCAACTTTGTTTCGACGATTTCACATAGTCGAAAATTAGTGCATGAAAAAAAGGGGGTCTAACAACCATACCCAACATTTTGTTCGATAATCTGTATGGACTAACTCCAATATAATTCCAATAAAATCAACTAGACATTCAGACTCAATCAAGGAAAAACATCCAATAGTTATATCTCAATTTCTCAATACAATCTGCAATCGAACAGATAGAAATCTGTGAGCCAGACTGATATGAGAAATAACTTGAACGATATCTAAAACCAATGTTCAAGTGTCAATCAATTTCAATCAACAACCAAAGGTTGGATTTACCAATTGATTGAACTGTGCATGACTTGTGATATTTCAATTATATAAACAAATATAATGAGGAAAAGAAATAACACAGACACCAGAAGTTTTGTTAACGAGGAAACCACAAATGCAGAAAAACCTCGAGACCTAGTCCAGTTTTGAACCCCACATTGTATTAAGCCGCTACAGACACTAGCTTACTACAAGTTAACTTCGGACTGGAATGTAGTTGAGACCTAACTAAGTCTCATACTGATTAAGGTAAGTCGCGTCCCTTACGCCTCTGAATCCCAGCAGTACTCTACGCACTTAATTTCCTTAGATGATCTCTCCCACTACTAAGAGTTTCTACGACCCAAAGTCGAAGACTTGATAAACAAATTTGTCTCCCACAAAAAAGTCTATTCAGATAGATAAATTTGTCTCCCATAGAAATACCTATGAAGTTTTTGTTATGTCTTTTGATAAATCAAGGTGAACAAGAACCAATTGATAATCCGGTCTTATATTCTCGAAGAACATCCTAGAAATATCAATCACCTCACAATAACTTACCTATATGGTAGTAGAACAAGTTATTATGGAATCACAAAGAATGAGACGAAGAGATTTGTGATTACTTTTTATATCTTACCTATCAAAGATAAATCTCGAGCTAATCTTAGAAAAGATAGTACTCAATACGATAGAACAAGTAAGATCAGAACACACAACTACAGAGAAAATAGTTGGGTCTGGCTTCAGAATCCCAATGAAGTCTTCAAGTGGTTAACCTATATTGGTTTTAGGAAAAACCTAGGTTAAAGGAAAATCGACTCTAGTACGCAACTAGTATCACACATGAGGTGTGGGGATTAGGTTTTCTAGTTGCTATAGTTCTCCCTTATATAGTCTTCAAATTAGGGTTTGATAGCTTTGAAACAAAATAATCAATATTCACTGTTAGATGAAATCCCGATTTAAGATTCGAGTTAAGTTTGCTTAAAATCAAAGCAATATATTTTCACTGTCAGATGTTCTTAGCTTGTTACACACAAATGAAATATGCCTTTTTTTAGATATGGGTACCAGTACCTAAACGTGTATATTGAGTTGGCTCAACAATAGTGATCCGAAGTTAGCCATATGAACACTTTTCTATTAACCTCGTTCATCTATCACTTATAGATCAAATGATAATCAAATGAATTGAATTGTGTTACTCATAGAGTTGTTCAATTGTTTATATTCTCATAGAAGTATATAGGACACAATTGAAGCAAAATCGGATTGATTCAAAAGAATCAGTTAATGAACATTTAGCCACGGTTTGCAAAGATTGCATTCCTTATTTTATATATATGTGTTTGTTCACGAGTATGAAATCATACTTCACCAATTTTAGAAGTTAAGCCAACTTAGTTTGCAAACGGGTACGCAAACTAAAGTTCCGGGCATTGGTCATGAAA
Source organism: Papaver somniferum (assembly GCF_003573695.1). Lineage (NCBI taxonomy): Eukaryota > Viridiplantae > Streptophyta > Magnoliopsida > Ranunculales > Papaveraceae > Papaver > Papaver somniferum. The sequence goes on along the minus strand of NW_020622934.1, from coordinate 18,626,481 downwards.
GACAGTTCGCAAACGGGTACGCATACTATCGTTCCGGACCGAACTCAGGTGAAACCGTTCGCAAACTGGTATGCAGACTTGGTTCCCGGACTTTTACAGTGAAAGCCTTTCGCATAATGGTATGCATACTTGGTTCCCGGACCTGAATCACACTACAACAGTTTGCACACTCGTATGCACATTGTGTTATATCCAGACAATGGTTAATTGTTCTAAACTCCCATTTCAATCACTGAAACATCCTTAGAAGATGGCAATAGTTGTCTCATACAAACTATTAGCTTATAAGTAATTTTCAAGTGATCGAATGATCAATATGAAACATTCCGAGTCTACATCAAATGACTGGCTCACACAAATCATGTAAGTTGTTTCAAGGTGATTTTCACATGATCATCTTTTGACTCATTATTCAGTTTCCAGCAAATAAACCGTTTCCAACTAAACTCGTCAAGAATAATGATGAATGTAGCTAAAGCAAAAAGCTTTCCAACACATATTTCGAGAAAGATATAAGCGAGTTAAACTTAGCTTGAAATATGAAATGGGTATAATGTAAATTCTATATAGATATACGACTTAGTCTTAATAGGAGATAAAATAGAATACACTTCTAAGTGATAGATAAGTTTTAGTCTCCACATACCTTTTGCTGATGAAGTTCCTCCAAGCTCTCCTCAATAGATCTTCGTCTTCAATCGATGAACGTCGTGAAGTCTACAACACAACTACACATTCTATCCTAGTCCGAAACATAGCTATAAGTAGACTAGAAATCAAGACTTATAATTTTGATCACCTAAACTTGACAAACAAGCTTGAGATAGCAACGGTTGCGAGTTCGACCGAGCAGTGCTCTAACAATCTCCCCCTTTGTCAAATTTAGTGACAAAACTATCAATACATATGGATTACAAAATAAATAAACTTTATAGCTTCTCATCCAACATGCTTGATTTCCTTGGTTCTTCAACATTCCCTGAATTCTTCGCCACTCCAAGTACAGTAATGATTCTGAATGTGTTCAACTCAGCATCATTGTTGTTGAAGATCCATAGATATAACAATACAAAAACAATTGTTCTCAAATATTGTTATACAGTGTCATAGTATTATTACAGAACATCAAAGTTCAATTGTATCACAACTTTGACAATAATACTACGGTTATATGTGTCACTACCCCTTAGTCAATACTTCATCTCACAATAAAAACCACTCCCCCTTACATAATGATCCGTAAACCATATTTATGTAGTGTGAACTACAAAATAATTCTCACCCTTTTTGTAAATATAATTTGGCAAAGGTACGAAAACTAGCGGGATCATAATGAAATTCTCATAGAGACACTTCATGACTAAAAGAGAACATATAAACTTTGTTTCGATGTTTTCACATATTCGAAACTTAGTGTATGAAAAAGCGGGGGTCTAACAACCATACCCAATATTTCGTTCGGCAATCTGTATGGACTAACTCCAATATAATTCCAAGAGAATCAACTAGACATTCAGACTCAATCAAGGAAAAACATCCAAGAGTTATATCTCAATTTCTCAATACAATCTGCAATCGAACAGATAGAAATCTGTGAGCCCGATTGATATGAGAAATAACTTGAATGGTATCAAAAACCAATGTTCAAGTTTTAATCAATTTCAATCAACACCTAAAGGTTGGATTTACCAGTTGATTGAACTATGAATAACCTGTGATATTTCAATTATATAAACAAATATAATGCGGAAAAGAAATAACACAGACACCAGAAGTTTTATTAACGAGAAAATTGCAAATGCATAAAAACCTCGGGACCTAGTCCAGTTTTGAACACCACACTATATTAAGCCTCTACAAACACTAGCCTACTACAAGTTAACTTCGGACTGGAATGTAGTTGATCCCTAACCAAGTCTCACACCGATTAAGGTACAGTCGCGTTCCTTACGCCTCTGAATCCCAGCGGGACTCTATGCACTTGATTTCCTTAGCCGATCTTACCCGCAACTAAGATTTGCTACGACCCAAAGTCGAAGACTTGATAAACAAATTTGTCTCCCACAAAAAAGTCTATTTAGATAGATACTTTGTCTCCCACAGAAATACCTATGAAGGTTTTGTTCCGTCTTTTGATAAATCAAGGTGAACAGGAACCAATTGATAATTCGGTCTTATATTCGCGAAGAACAGCCTAGAAATATAAATCACCTCACAATAACTTACCTATATGGTAGTAGAACAAGTTATTGTGGAATCACAAAGAATGAGACGAAGAGCTTTGTGATTACTTTTTATATCTTACCTATCAGAGATAAATCTCGAGTTAATATTAGAGAAGATAATACTCAATACGATAGAACGAATAAGATCAGAATACGCAACTACAGAGAAAATAGTTGGGTCTGGCTTCAGAATCCCAATGAAGTCTTTAAGTCGTTAACCTATAATGGTTTTAAGAAAAATTTAGGTTAAAGGAGAATCGACTCTAGTAAGCAACTAGTATCAGGAGGTGTGGGGATTAGGTTTCCCAGTTGCTAGAGTTCTGCCTTATATAATCTTCAAATCAGGGTTTGATAGCTTTGAAAAATCAATATTCACTGTTAGATGAAATCCTGATTTAATATTCAAGCTAAGTTTGCTTAAAACCAAAGCAATATATCTCAACCGTTAGATGGTCTTAGCTTGTTACACACAAATTAAATATACCTTTATTTAGATATGGATAACCGTACCTAAACGTGTATATTGAGTTGGCCCAACAATAGTGAATCGAAGTTAGCCATATGAACACTTTTCTATTAACCTCATTCATCTATCACTTCTAGATCAAATGATAATCAAATGAATCTAATTGTGTTACTCATAAAGTTTTTCAATTGTTTATATTCTCATAGAAGTGTACAAGAAACAATTGAAGCAAAATCGGATTGATTCAAAAGAATCAGTTAATGAACATTTAGCCATGGTTTGCAAAGATTGCATTCCTTATTTTACATATGTATTTGTTCATGAGTATGAAATCATACTTAACCAATTTTTGAACTTAAACTAACTTAGTTTGCAAACGGGTACGCAAACTTAAGTTCCGGACATTGGTCATGTACGACAGTTCGCAAAAGGTACTCATACTGTCGTTCCGGACCGAACTCAGGTGAAACCGTTTGTAAACGGGTATGCAAACTTGGTTCCCGGACTTTGACAGTTAAAACTGTTCGCATACTGGTATGTGTACTTGGTTCCCGGACCTGAATCACACTACAACACTTTGCATACTGGTATGCATACTGTGTTATATCCAGACAATGGTTAATTGTTCTAAACTCTCATTTCAATCATTTAAACATCCATAGAAGACGATACTAGCTGTCTCACACAAACTATTTGCTTATAAGTAATTTTCAAGTGATCGAATGATCAATACGAAACATTCCGAGTCTTCATCAAATTACTGTCTTACACAAATCATGTAAGATGTTTCAATGCGATTTTCACATGATTATCTTTTGACTCATTGTTTAGTTTCCAACAAATAAATCGTTTCCAACTAAACTCGTCAAGAATAATGATGAATGTAGCTAAACCAAAAAACTTTCCAACACATATTGCAAGAAAGATATAAGCGAGTTAGACTCTGCTCGAAATATCAAATGTGTATAATGTAAATTATATATAGGTCTAGGACTTAATCTCAATAGGAGATAGAATAGAATAGACTTCTGAGTGATAGATAAGTTTTAGTCTCCTCATACCTTTCATTTATGAAGTTCCTCCAAGATCTCCTTAGTAGATCTTCGTCTTCAATCGATGAACGTCGTAAAGTCTACATCACAACTACACATTCTATCCTAGTCCGAGACATAGCTATAAATAGACTAGAAATCAAGACTTATAGTTTTGATCACCTAAACTTGATAAACAAGCTTGAGATAACAATTCTTGCGAGTTCGACCGAGTATTGCTCTAATAGTGCATTCATCAAGGAGTTTATAAAGATACAAGATAACTCCTACTATATTCCACAGCCGCACTCCGCACAAAGATTTGGCAATTAAGCAAAAGTTCAATTAAGAACTCTCCCCCATAAAATGTCATTCCCGAAAGAACAACAAGAGCGACCTTACTTTTTAACAAGAAAATAAGGATTTCTTTGGACAATAACAAATCACATGAAACATGAATTTGAATCCAGTAACCTCAAATAAGTTAACCACAAGAGAAACTTAATGATTATTTTAATCAGAAACGCTCAACATATGAAAACTTACGGAGCCATATGGTACTTTCACATAGAAGTGAATCAGGGAAAGATCAATACTGCAGAATATTCAAAGTTCATCCATCTTTTACCAATAATTGCATAAAGACAAAACAGACTTAACTTTTATCATATATTCAGCTAAACTTCTTATGGATTTAACACATTTAGCAATTTAATTGAAGGATAATATCATTCAAGGCTAAAATATCATTAAAGTTATTACAACCATTAAAAATAACAGTTTTAATAAGTTCGACATAAGAAAGTTCAACAAAAAATACCATAAACAGAGTTATAACAAATAAAACATAAGAAAAGAATTTAATTCAAACTCTCATAAAAGTCTCTAGCAATATTAACAAACTTCTCAATCAGATCAGGATGAGTTTCAAAAGCATAATCCAACTACTCTTTCAAGCACTCAACCTCTTGTCGAAGATGGATAATCTCAGTATTTGAGATAATTGAAGTTCTTGCTGAGGTTCTAGTTAAAGTTTTCTTCATCTTTTCGATGCTTGCTATGGTTAAGATTTTTGGCCCTCCAAGATCGGTTCCAAAAACAACGATACCGAAGTGACTGCAAATCCTTGAAATGAGACAAGGAAAGCCATGAGTCTTCTTAGAAGTCTGTTTTATACTTATCATCTGACAAATGATAAGACTACAGAAATCAATGTCTCTCCCTTCAACAATGTAACAGACCAATTCAGCAAGAGACCTGGTCCATAACATTTTGTCAATTGTGCTCAGCATCATGTTTGCTTGAACCAGTTTTCTAGCAACTTTAAGAAACAAATCAGCACCATGAACATCAATCTTGCCATCTTTCCAGGAAACATCTTTGTTAAGAAGACGATTTGATAGCACGTTAGGAGACAACCTTTTATGCTCAGGTGGTGGGAATTGGAAGTTACCAACTTGGGTCAAGTTCATGAGCTCAGCAATAACTTGACGATTCACCAAAAAGATTTCATTCCCTACAATGGTCTTGAACGTGCAGTTCACAAAGTCCGGTTCATGTAAATTTGCATAAAACTGGGCAGTCATTTCAACATGAGTAGTTCCCATAGGTTTATGAATTATTCCCCATACAAAACCTCTAAAAGACCTAGAGAGATGTTCTACACTAATTTTTGAAGGATCATAATAGGAAATTTCTTACTATATTCCAAATAGTGGTCGCGAGCCTCTTTGCTGACAAACCTAGTTCACAAATTGGAATCATAATAAGTATCACCACTAACTTGAGCACCTGAACTTTCACCACGACTTGACCTCTTCCTATATGTCATTGTTGACAAGGAAAACTCAAAATAATATGAAATAATTACTTGGTACATGAACTGACGTTAATGGTGGAGTTCCAAAACGAAAAGTATAATGAAAACGGTCATTGACCCAAAGCAAGAAAGCTTCTCCTGATTTCAATGGTTTATATCAAACACATAAAGGTTAAGAAATGAGAGAGAGGTGAAGAAAGTTTGAGAACTTTTGTTTTTTTTTTCTTTCATATACGAACCGTTGAGAAGAAGGGTGAAAAGAACAAGAAGAGTTCTTTCTCTTTTTATGTGTAGATGGACTAGAACCTGAACCGGCTATTGTACATTTGGGAACACGGTTTTAACATGGTTCTAACAAATAATGGTTACAAGTTCAACGTACATGAACCACACGAGTGCAAAACAAGGGCTTGTTTGTTTTTATGCTACACTATGTTTTGATAAGCAAAAACAAATACATGTTTTTTTTTGGAGAGTCAAGAAGAAACAGTACAAAGTAGCCTTGTACACCATGACACTAAGATAGAGTTTCTTTCCAATTATTTTTGCATTTAACAGTATTATGAGACACCCAAAGGTCTGTTTTTACAAGTCTTTCAAAAAAAATGTAAGAAGAACACAAAAGAGTTTATGTTCCTGATTTCTTGTTTTACAACTTATAAAAACCAGTCTCTGTAGAAAGCGCTTAGAACTGCATAGGAAACTCTTTTGAAAAGAGACATCCTATCTTTCTCACAAGAGAACACAATATCAATGTCTTGATAAGGTGTAACAGGATTTGATCGAAGAAATGAGCAATGTTCTGAGATGAATCCATCTGATGGATGAGGTTTAGACTCTTCTTGTGCTTTATCCAGTTTGTTACAAGATTTTGGATAGAAGTAAAGAGAAGTATTTCCCTCACTAATAAGAAGATCAATATCAACCTCAACATGAAGATTACTCATCATAACTTGGTTTAGATTATCAAGAGAGTTTTGTTCTTTCAAGAGATAAAACTTAACATCAAGAGATAAACCTTCAAGTTGTTCTTCAATTCCTGAAAACACTTCAAGGGATTTTAGACCTGGAGAAGGTCGAGATAGAATACCTTCTACAATAAAATATGTCATGGAAGAAAATTCTGAGTCCCCTGGATCTGGTGGTGCGTTTAATAAAGACTTACTATCCATAAATTTAGATTGCTACAAACACAGACTTATGAGGTCTTTAACGTGTTTGCCTGCTCTGATACCAATTGAAAAGGCGGGGATCTAATAAACACATCCAATATTTCATTCGGCTATCTGTATGGGCTAACTCCAATATAATTCCAAGATAATCAACTAGACAGACAGACTCAATCAAAGAAATACATCCAAGAGTTATATCTCAATTTCTCAATACAATCTGCAAACGAACAGATATGAATCTGTGAGCCCGATTGATATGAAAAATAACTTGAATTGTATCAAAAACCAATGTTCAAGTGTTAATCAATTTCAATCAACAACCAAAGGTTGGATTTACCAATTGATTGAACTATGCACAACCTGTGATATTTCAATTATATAAACAAATATAATGCGGAAAAGAAATAACATAGACACCAGAAGTTTTGTTAATGAGGAAACCGCAAATGCAGAAAAACCCCGGGACCTAGTCCAGTTTTGAACACCACACTGTATTAATCCGCTACAGACACTATCCTACTACAAGTTAACTTCGGACTAGAATGTAGTTGAGACCTAACCAAGTTTCACACATATTAAGGTACATTATAGTTCCTTACGCCTGTGAATCAACAGGACTCTACGCACTTGATTCCCTTAGCTGATCTCACCCACAACTAAGAGTTGCTATGACCCAAATTCGAAGGTTTGATAAGAAATCTGTCTCATACAGTTAAGTCTATTCTGATAGATAAATCTGTCTCCCACAGAAATACCTACGAAGTTTTTGTTCCCTCTTTTGATAAATCAAGGTGAACAGGAAACAATTGATAATCTGGTCTTATATTCTTAAAGAACATCCTAGAAATATCAATCACCTCACAGTAACTTAATTATATGGTAGTATAACAAGTTATTTTGGAATCACAAAGAATGAGACGAAGAGCTTTGTGACTACTTTTTATATCTTACCTATCGGAGATAAATCTCGAGAAAATATTAGAGAAGATAGTTACCAATACAATAGAACAAAGTAAGATCAGAACACGCAACTACAGAGAAAATAGTTGGGTCTGGCTTCAGAATCCCAATGAAGTCTTTAAGACGTTAACCTATAATGGTTTTAGGAAAAACCTAGGTTAAAGGAGAATCGACTCTAGTCGTAACTAGTATCACACAAGAGGTGTTGGGATTAGGTTTCCCAGTTGCTAGAGTTGTCCCTTATATAGTCTTCAAATCAGGGTTTGATAACTTTGGAACAAAGCAATCAATATTCACCGTTAGATGAAACCTGATTCAAGATTCAAGTTAATATATTTCCACCGTTAGATGGTCTTAGCTTGTTACACATAAATGAAATATACCTTCATTTAGATATGGGTAACCGTACCTAAATTAGTATATTGAGTTGGCACAATGACAGTTACCCGAAGTTAGCTATATGAGCATTTTTCTCTTAACCTTGTTCATCTTAACACTTCTAGATCAATTGGAAATCAAATGAATATAACTTTGTTACTAATAGAGTTGTTCAATTGTTTATATTCTAATAGAAGTATACAAGACACAATTGAAGCAAAGTCAGATTGATTCAATGGAATCAGTTCATGAACATTTTAGCCACGGTTCGTAAAGATTACATTCATTTATTTATAAATATATTTGTTCATTAGTATGAAATCATACTTCACCGATTTTAGAACTTGAACCACTTAAGTTTGTAAACGGGTAGGAAAACTTAAGTTTCAGACATTGGACACAAGCCGACTGTTTGCAAACGGGGTACGCAAACTTTAGCTCCATACCGAACACAGTTGAAACAGTTTGCGAACGGGTACGAAAACTTGGTTCCCTGACTTCAACTGTTAAATCAGTTTGCGAAAGGGTATGCAAACTTAAGTACCCTAACTTAAACAGTTTAATTAGTTTGCGAACGGATATGAAAAATTAACCTACGGTCCTGAATTCCATCAAAACAGTTCGTACACTAAGTACACAAACCGTAATGTATCCAGACATGGGTTTTATCTCTTAACTCCCATTTCAATCAATGAAACATTCTTAAAAGACGACAATAGCTGTCTCACACAAACTATTAGATTATTATAAATTTTCAAGTGATCGAATGATCAACACGAAACATTCCGAGTCTACATCTGTTGATGGTGGTTTTTAGTTCAGGGCTAAGGTTGTAAATTTTGCGTATTTAATATGATGTCACTCTGCAAAGAGACAGAGCCATGTAATAGTGATGAGTGTTCAACCTATTCACTGGCGTATTTATTGAGAAATTCAATATATTCACATGAAATTTACCCAGAATGGTGCATGTAGCAACAATCCCAGATGTTCTGTAAATTCCAGCGCCCTTCCTATATTAATCATTAATATATGACTCACTGAATACTTTTTTGTGCTATGTTCCCTGGCTGAACTCTTAATACTGATATGATATGACAATTAATTTTCACTCGCAGCAGAGTAGCATGAATTTTCCGAAGTATCGAGGTTAAGGTATTTGCATAAAAGAACTCTACAGGAAAGAATATTGCTCTCCGGCAATAAATTTAAATAACTCTATGTAGAGTTCAATCAATTTTGTGATAACTTACGAAAATATCTTAACCCAATTAATTTGCAAAATTAGGGTTTTACGCCCCGCGCAGTATATCAGACCTTGCTGGTCGAGGCTAAACCTAGGCAAGCTAGGAAATTGATCCGCCATGGATTAGTAGGTTCAAAATCCTACCCAAAATCAGAAAACAAGAAATTAAGAGGAACTGCGGCAAATAGGAGCAACGACAAAAGAGGCGTGGCCACGCCACATAGACGGCCAATCTGCTCCAACAGGCACCGCCTATGGCCGCTGGGCACACTACATGTTGATCTTGCCATCCCCCTTTCCCATCGACCAATCAGGTCGCTCTAAATGCGTCGCACGCATATTTTAAAGTCGGGATGTGGCCGGCCACGCTCCATGTTGCCATTGCCAGCCCCCGACCAATCACGTCGCTCTAAACCCGCCGCACGCACACCAGAAATGTGGCCACGCCCATGCTTGGTCGGCCCCTCTTATATTCACCAATCAGGTTGCTCTAAACTTGCCACAATGTTAAAAAGGGGAAACTGCGTCAGATGTTCACAAAGCCAATTGGCTTTCCAAAACCGCGCCAACATGCCAAACGTGCCATGTTGCGCCAATAAGTTGAGCGGCATGCCAACATGTCACTCCGCCACGCCAAACATGCCACTTTGTGGCAGCATGCCAACGTGCCGTAAATAACGCCCTACGTGCTAACCTACCTCCTGTTCGTGGCCAACACCATGATGTGCTTAAATTAGGGTTTTCTAGTCAGATTCACGACTCTGCTTTAGACGCATTAACCAAAACCCTAATTTCCAGTTGTGGCTCAAATCACGCCACTTTGGGCCCCACAACATTCCATAAGCCATGCGGGACCCAGGAAACCCTAGGAATGGCGCCATATCATAGCAACTCTTACTCCTGTGGCAATTTCCACATAATGGCCTTATTACAGTTCCTTTGGCATGACTATGGTGTCGTTTGCACAAAAAGTGTCACCATGTCGCGGCCGCATGCCAAACCCTAATTTAGGCAAAGTTGCTACGCCAACCAAGCCCAATCACATTATCCAGAGTATTGTGATTGATGTGGAAACTAGAACTAATGTTTCTAACCATATTCGGGTCTAACACCAATGTGCCAAAATCTAGCGGCCATGGCTACGCCAGGCGCTACTTACACCACCGTGCCATTGGCAGGTGCAAACTATGCCAACCACGCCATTGTGCCATTATCAGGCGCCCACATAATGTGGCCATAATCAATGGCCACCATTTCTCATGGGTCACAATTTTAGCCGTCCAAATTCGCCACACAATTGACAGGCATGTGGCAAGTCTTAGGCGACCAGCCAAGACAAGCCTAATAACATCACATGTTATTCTCCTGCGGAAAGTCTTCTGACTTTGACTTGCCACACATAGCAATCTGTTACACGTTTTCCATGAAAACACTCGAGACATCAAACATGTCACAAACTGGGGGATACTCATCAGGGTATTGGTCTGGCGGTTTACAGCGTGCGGCGTGCAACACGCCCATTATAAGAAAGTGTCAGAAAGCAGGGCAGTTAGTGGTGGCAAGAAGTAGTGGGTGCAAACTAACATGTCTACTTCATGATGTGAACGTGGTTTTCTGGCATTTACACACGACCCCACTTCTCCATCACTCAATCGTTCCCACTTTCTACGAGATCAGGATGCGTTCATATGACTTGTATAAATAGGTTCTACCTATTTTCAACCAGACGACAACAGTTTGGTTAACGACAACACAGTATCCAGAAAACACAAAAGAACTAATAGCTTACATTTTGCAAGCCAGTTCCAAATTCTGATACAAGTCATAAAATAGCCACACCTTCAGAATTAACCATTCTGGTCTCAGCACCTTCTTTGCTTCCCTCCCTAAGACCAACCCTTCTCCTTCACTTTGTGACCGAAGCAAGATTGGAACGACCATTTCTTGGTTTAGGCCAGGATTGTACAGATTGATCTCTCGAATCTAAAGTACTCCCGTGCAATGCATTTGTTTTAGGTTTAGATTTGTTTCTCATCCACACACACCCAAATTTACCAGAACTAGCAGAAACAGTTTTTACCCATAAACAACTGGCGACCACAGTGGGAGATTAATCTCTCGGTTGCAATACCAATTTCCCATTTCATTTTTCAATCCCAATTTCAAGATGGTAGAGCTCAGGTCCGGGTCAGCAACAAACCCTGATGCGATCGGCGCTGAAAACGCCCTTGATATCAACGGTCCTTCCAGTGACATAAATGTACCACTTGTCAGCATGATCAACACCAGCGGCGTAGGAAACGTTCCCTCAGGCGTTACACCTCCGGTCACCAGAGCCAGAGCCGCTGCCACCACCCTCATTGTTTCTTCAAGTGTGACGCCCCCAGTTGTCACCAGAGCTGCTGTCACTCCACCATCAGGACGAGAGACTGAAGGAGCCAGAGGAAGCCAACCCCTTATTAACATTGCTGATTTAATGGAAATACTAGAAGTTCTTGCTAAGGCTCAGACGGACATGGCCACAACTCAAAAGGAGCAAAACAATGAACATTCGAATAATTAGTCAAGGATTCAAAATTCGGGCGTTAGATTGTCATAAACTAAATGTGACTGAAAATCAATTGGTGGAGTTGTGCATTGATACTTTCTGGGGACTCTGTTCACAAAACCATGTAATCTATTATGGAGAAAGTGTGTGAGATTCTCTATTTCTCCAAGGTGCAGCGCCGAAATATATTTTCGGTCCTCAACCGTGTTGCATTGGCACTTCGACCTTTGCTCCAGGAGCCGCTTCAACGTTCTCTCCAGAAGTCATCGCTTCAACTTTATCTCTAGAAGCCGCTCCGCTTCAACGTTTCGCTCCAGGAGCCGCTTCAACATTTCGCTTCAGAAGCCTCTGCTTCAACTTTTCGCTCCAGAAGCCGCTCTTCTTCAACGTTTCGCTCCAGAAGCCGCCATTCCTTCCTTCCAAGGTTCGTTCCCGTAGCCGCCACTCCTCCCTGTCAAGGATTGTGATTGCAGCCATCCAAGTCTCTTCTGATCATAGCTGCTTCCAAGAACCGTTGATGCTCGTTTGTTGATACCAGCCAGAGCTTCACCATAGCAACAACCACTACAAAGAATATTTTGTCCATGTGATGTTCCAAGCATCCCATCTAGGAGAGTACAATAAGCTTCTATCAAATCACAGAGGCGTGGATTCAAGGCGGTGCAATTAAAGTAAGCTACACTTGGGGACTGAAGCCTCTTTCAGGTTTAGAAGTTTAAACGCAGTCACTGCCTTACTAGCGAATACAATGGAAGCACATCTTCCATGAGAAAATAAGTTCAGGACAATTACACATGGGGATTTTTGTCACGCTGCTTACTCACGGGAGAGCCCGATACACCTAAAGCCCAATCATGCGTGAAGGACATGCCTAGCGGAGACAAAGCTAAGTAACTATCCTTAAACTAAATGTTTTATATCTATTAGGGATATCAAATAAATTTTAAATCTCTTAGTGTTGAGACGTGAAAATTCCTCAACACTCACCACTATGTTGCCCGGCAAACTGCCTCAACACATTTTTCCTCTTAGTGTTGAAACGTTCAAACTCCTCAACACCCACAACTGTATTGCCAGGAAAACTGCCTCAACACATTTTTCCTCTTAATGTTGAGACGTGTAAATTCCTCAACATTCACTACTGTGTTTCCAGGCATGCTGCCTCAACACACCTTCCCTTTTAGTATTGAGACGTGTAAATTACTCAACACTCACTACTGTGTTGCTAGGCATATTTCCTCAACACATCCTTCCTATTAGTGTTGAGACGTGTGAAAAAATGGGGGTCTAACAACACCACCCAATATTTCACTTAGAAATCTGTAAGGACTAACTCCGAAATACTTTCTAGAGAATCAACTAGACATTCAGACTCAATCTAGGTAAAAGAATCTCAAAGAGTTAATATCTCTCTCTTGTTTTGATTTACTCAAGCTAATAGAAATCAGCGAGTCTTTAATCAAACACAAGGAATAACTTGGATGGTACCAAAGACTAATATCCAAGGATCAATCAATGACAATCAACAACCAAAGGTTGGATTACTCTAATTGATGATCTAACGCACAACCTGTATTATTTCAATTATAAAGATAAAACAATATAATGCGGAAATAGAAATAACACAGACACCAGAAATTTTGTTAACGAGGAAACGACAAATGCAGAAAAACCCCGGGACCTATTCCAGATTGAACACACACTGTATTAAGCTGCTACAGACACTAGCCTACTCCAAGCTAACTTCGGACTGGACTGTAGTTGAACCCCAATCAGTCTCCCACTGATCCAAGGTACAGTTATACTCCCTACGCCTATGATCCCAGCAGGATACTGCGCACTTGATTACCTTAGATGATCTCACCCACAACTAAGAGTTGCTACGACCCAAAATCGCAGGCTTTGACAATAAACAAATCTGTCTCACACAGACAAGTCTATCAAAGGATCAATCTGTCTCCCACAGATAAACCCTAAAGGTTTTGTTCCGTCTTTTGATAATAACCAAGGTGAACAGGAACCAATTGATGATCCGGTCTAATATTCCCGAAGAACAGCCTAGAGTTATCAATCACGTCACAACAATCTTTATCGTATGGTAGCGAAACAAGATGTTGCGGAATCACAAACAATGAGACGAAGATGTTTGTGATTACTTTTTATATCTTGCCTATCAGAGATATAAATCTCAAGCCAATCAATCTGATTGTACTTGTACAATAAAAGATGCAAGATCAGATCACACAACTACGATAAAAGTAGTATCGGCCTGGATTCACAATCCCAATGAAGTCTTTAAGTCATTAACCTGGTTTTAGAAAGAAGAAAACCAAAGGTTAAATGAGAACCGACTCTAGTATGCAAACTAGTATCACACGTGAGGTGTGGGGATTAGTTTTGCACAATACTAGATGTCTCCTTTATATAGTCTTTCAAATCAGGGTTTGTAATTAAGTTACCTTGGTAACAAAGCAATCAATATCCACCGTTAAATGAAAACCTGATTTAGATTCAAGCTAATATTTCTCAACTGTTAGATCGAAAACTTATCTTGTTACACACACTTGACAATGCACGCTTCTAGTTTTGTTAACCGTACCCAAACGTATGCACTTGTTGGTTCAACAATAGTTAACCAAAAGGTTAGCCATATGAGCATTTCATATCAACCATGTTCTTCTTCACCATGACTAGTTCAAATGACTTCAAATGAACTAGTTAGAGAGTTGTTAAATTGCAAGGAAATCTTATGTACTACACAATACACAATTGAAGCAAAGATGAATTCCTTAGTGTTTTTAATTTTAAGTTCAGAAATCATCTTCAGATATATAACCTTCTCAAGTTCGCAGACTGAGTACGCGGACTTAAGTTACCGGGCAGAGTTTACAAACTCCAGCAGAAATTCTCGGGTATGAGAACTTCGCTGGTTCGCGGACTGGGTTCGCGGAATGAGTTCGCGGACTTAGCTTCACGCAAGTAGTTTTCAAATCCAGTAGAAATTCTCGGGTTTGAGAACTTTGGCAGTTCGCGGACTTGGCTCACGTCATTCTTCCGGTTCTCTTGATCAACAAAGTTCGCAAACTTTGTTTCAAGGAATATGACTTATACATAAATGTGTTTCCACAACAATGCTTATGTCCACCATTGGTTATGTAATCTAAACTCTCATTTCAATTATTTAAACATTCTTATAGGACGTTATATAGTTGCTACACCATTTCTCGTCAAAGCAATTTTCAAGATGATTGAAACATATCATGACTTTCGTCACTAGGTAAAGATAAACTTGATCGAAGCGAAAAGCTTACCAACACATATTTCGAGATATAGATAGGCGAGGTGTACCCGGCTCGAAATACCAAATGTGTATAATCCAAGTCTATATATATAGCATACGACTTCTTGTCTCAAAGAGTAGGAGATAGAGTAGATAAACTTTTGAGTGATAGATAAGTTCAAGTCTTCACATACCTTTTTTTTGAGAAGTTCCACCAGTTCCTTGAGTAGTTCTTCTACTTGTATGATGAGTCCCCATGAAGTCCTTGAGCTCAACTACACTTTATATCCTAGTCCGAGACTTAGTTATAATAGACTAGAAATCAAGACTTATAGTTTTGATCACTAACATTGACAAACATGCTTGAGGTAGCAACGCATGCGAGTTCGACCAAGCAATGCTCTAACAATCTCCCCCTTTGTCAATTTTAATGACAAAACTATCAATACATATGGAATACAAAAAAGATAAAGAAACTTTAGTAGATCCTATTCCACATGTCTAATCTTCAACATTCCTCGAAATCTTCGTCACTTCCAAGTACTCCAATGATCCTAAAGGTTGTAAGTTTAGCATCACCGCTGTTGGAGATCCGTATCTATAACAATGAGAAAGCATCGGTATAGATCATTGTTATACAGTGTCATAGTATTATTACACAGTGTCAAAGTTCAATTGTATCACAACTTCAACAATAATACTATGGTGATATGTATCACTCCCCCTTAGTTAATACTCCATCTCACATGGAAACCACTCCCCCTTACACAATGATCCGAAAACCATATGTACTTTTAGTGTGAACTACATATTAATTCTCCCCCTTTTTGTCAATAAAATTGGCAAAGGTACAAGAACGTGATCATAATGAAATTTCCGAGAGAGACATTTCATGACAAAAGGAAAAAATACATACCAACTAATTTAGATGCAATCATAAAGCCGAAGCTAAATGCATTCATCAAGGAGTTTAAAGATACAAGATAACCCCTCTAAAATTTCACAGCCGCACACCCCTCAAGATATGACCATTAAGCACAAGTTCAAAAGAACTCTCCCCCATTTGATGTCATTCCCGAAAGAACAACAAGAGCGACCTTAATTTCGAAAGAAAAGAAGGATTTTTATTGGACACCAAAAACCATAAGAATGATTTTCTATATCCAAAAACTCAATCAAATTATTCACAAGTAAACCCATGATTAATTTAATCGGAATACGCAATCAAATTAAACACAAAAAGTGACCAATTCAATTGATTGTGCTCAACATAAGAGAACTTATGGAGACACGAAAATATTCAACTAGATTAATTACAAGAGAACCCATAATTAATCTAAATGGAATTCACAACCAAAATAATCACAAAAGTAATCAATTTAATTGTCAATTGTTTTGCTCGACATAAGAAAACTAACGGAGCAATAACTAAATAACCAAACAAGATGATTAATTTAGTTCAATATGCTCGACATAACATACCTCACGGAACACCAACTAAGCTAAAAAATCAACTTGGTTGTATAGTTCTCAACATAAGATACATTACGGAGCCTCACAGTAATACATAAAATATGGATCAGGGATGATCAATACTGCATAATACACAAGGATTCATTCTATCTTCAATCATTATTTGCATAACGATATTAATAGACGTAATCCTTGAAAACAAAAGATTTTAACCTATCTTCCATCAAATAATTGACTATATAGGCTTAACTTTTGTATTTGTCAAAATTCCATTCATTCTTTTACCAGTACGTGAATACCGAACACGAACGACTTTACTTTTGACAAAGTATAGGACAAACATAGTTCACGGACGTAAACACCAATCCCATAAAAAATTGCAATATATCACATAATAAAGATTAATACTGAAAAAACATCATCCTCCAAATATTTTTAGAATTTAAACCAAATAAACCTAAAAAAGAACAAGAAGATGAAAAATAATAGCTATGTGTAGTCACAATCATTGCTATTCAAAGCACTAGTTATTCTTCCAACTAATCCAAAAGAAGACTTACTAGGAAACAAATAAACTTCTATGATGCATTTCACTTACTTTGAAAATTCTTTTCATATTCCCTATATTCATTAAGCTCATCTTCGATTAGATCAATCCTGGATTCAAAATTATCCACCTTTTCTTCAAGTCTTTTGGAGGAAGCTTCGAGTTCACTTTTCAGGGAACGTACTTGATCCAAGACAAAATCCATGGTTAAAGAGAGCTTATCAAATTGTGAGACTGAAGGATTCTCATCAGACGATGAGATGCGCTTCTCATAACACATCTCGTTACCGGAAGAATCAAAACGAATCTTCTTAGAGGGAAACAGAACAGTCCATACATCACTTTCTTTGATTGAAAGACTAGAGGAGGACATGATAGAGAAGATAAATGAAATGATCATCCAGAAGAGGGGAAACTTCATTTTAAAAGAATGAAGATGAAGAATTTCCTAAAACGACCTTTTACCAAACCCTAACATAATTAGGTTATCACCAGAAAAAGTCTTTTAAAGAGTCAGAAACCGTACATGAACAATAACGGTACAAACGGAGAATAAACAAAAGCCAAAAAATCCTAGAGAATTAACAGACACATTCCAACACAACCCTCTCGAACATCATGATTCTTGCCTAAGAGGGATAGACGAAAGAATCATGAATAACAAGATTACAAATCATAATCATTCCAATCCAATATAGGACTGGGATATATCTCGTGAGGGGAGAAATTATTTGTTAATCCAAGTTTTTCTTATTCTTTAGAAAAGAAGAGTTATGCACATCATTATTTTCCCTTTTAATCACAGTTTTGAAGAACTTGATTGTTGATTTGCGCAAATCCTGCGCCATTCTAGAAATCACTTTTTGAGGGAAAAAAGATTTTACAGGAGATTTCTTCTTCTTCTTCTGCACACAGCGTTTAGCAGAGCATGATTTCTTTTGATCATTCGTGATAAAATGATCCTGATTTTTACACAAGGAAACCGAGAGTTTTGGTAGCATCTTGTGTTTACTGTATCACCTTTGTTTTCAAGATGACTGGAGAGTGATACATAATCGGGTGACATTTGCTGACATGGCTTACGAGACACAGTCGGAGTTATTCGACATGTCGTATAAGAATCACGATTGTGATTTTCAGCAAAGAGATTAAGATAACAATCATAGATTTCATCCTCAGGACAATAATCAATAGTATTCATCCATGCTTTAGTTATCTTATTCACCTCAGTATCTGGACCTTTGGAAGTATGAACACTTTTACAGTACACGGGACTAGTTTCGCTAGTACAGTTTTTCTGAACTCTCTTATCCTCCTTTTTGATTGATCGAACTTCTTTTTGAGACTTTTTTTTTTACTTTGCCTAAGAAATTTCTTAAGCTGTTGTATAAACCGAGACAACGTAGACACAAAGAAATTCTCAGTTTTCTTATCAATCAATTTAGGACAATGAGATTTTCCATCAGGAGTAGTAACATGACCACTAGACCAGTGATGTTTATCTCTTGATTTAAGTTCGCGATCGAAAATTTTAAGCTTCCCAACAAGTGTGTTTCACGAAAGAGTATCAAGGTTATTTCCCTCAATGATGGCATGTTTTTTAGATTCGTATTTAGATGGCAGTGGTCTGAGAATCTTCATCACAATTTCCCTTTCAGGAATAGTCTTACCCAATGCACAAGATCATTAACAATTTCAGACATTTTTTGATAAAATTCGTCAAATGACTCTTCTTCTGCCATATGAAGGTTTTCCCAATCTGAGTTAAGGTTTTGAAGCCTAACTTCCTTTTCGCTGGTGTTACCTTCAAATACAGTTTCTAAAGTATCCTAAGCATCTTTAGACGTGGAGCATGAAGTCATATGGTGTCGAAGATTCAGGGTAATGGCATGCATGATGGCGTTCAAACCGTCGGAGTTTTGCTTTGCAGCAGGCGACTCAGCAGCAGTACATGTACCGATGTTTTTAGGCATGGTAACATTTTCAACTATAACAACGGGAACCTCATAGCCATTGACAACATATACCCATGATTGAAAATCACGCGATTGAAGAAACGTATGCATAGCAATTTTCCACCATAGGTAGTTTGAGCCATCGAAGACTGGTGGTACGTTTACTGAGATAACACAATTGTCCATAGATTCAGATTGCTACAAACACAAACTTGTAAGGTCTTGAACGTGTTTGCCTGCTCTAATACCAATTGAAAAAGCGGGGGTCTAACAACACCACCCAATATTTTGCTTAGCGATCTGTATGGACTAACTCCGAAATACTTTTAGAGAATCAACTAGACAGTTAGACTCAATCTAGGTAAAAGTATCTCAAGGAGTTAATATCTCTCTCTTGTTTTGATTTACTCAAGCTAATAGAAATCAGCGAGTCTTTAATCAAACACAAGGAATAACTTGGATGGTACCAAAGACCATAATCCAAGGATCAATCAATGACAATCAACAACCAAAGGTTGGATTACTCTAATTGATGATCTAATGCACAACCTGTATTATTTCAATTATAAAGATAAAACAATATAATGCGGAAATATAAATAACACAACACCAAAAATTTTGTTAACAAGGAAACGGAAAATGCAGAAAAACCCCGGGACCTATTCCAGATTGAACACACACTGTATTAAGCTACTACAGACACTAGCCTACTCCAAGCTAACTTCGGACTGGACTGTAGTTGAACCCCAATCAGTCTCCCACTGATCCAAGGTACAGTTATACTCCCTACGCCTCTGATCCCAGCAGCATACTGTGCACTTGATTACCTTAGATGATCTCGCCCACAACTAAGAGTTGATACGACCCAAAATCGCAGGCTTTGACAATAAACAAATCTGTCTCACACAGACAAGTCTATCAAAGGATCAATCTGTCTCCCACAGATAAACCCTAAAGGTTTTGTTCCCTCTTTTGATAATAGTCAAGGTGAACAGAAACCAATTGATAATCCGGTCTTATATTCCCGAAGAACATCCTAGAGTTATCAATCACGTCACAATAATCTTAATCGTATGGTAACGAAACAAGATGTTGCGGAATCACAAACAATGAGACGAAGATGTTTGTGATTACTTTTTATATCTTTCCTATCAGAGATATCAATCTCAAGCCAATCAATCTGATTGTACTCGTACAATAGAAGATGCAAGATCAGATCACACAACTACGATAAAAGTAGTATCGGTCTGGCTTCACAATCCCAATGAAGTCTTTAAGTCGTTAACATGGTTTTAGAAAAAGAAAACCAAAGGTTAAAGTAGAAATGACTCTAGCACGCAAACTAGTATCACAAGTAAGGTGTGGGGATTAGTTTTGCACAATACTAGATGTCTCCTTTATATAGTCTTTCAAATCAGGGTTTGCAATTAAGTTACCTTGGTAACAAAGCAATCAATATCCACCGTTAGATGAAAACCTGATTTAAATTCAATCTAATATTTCTCAACCGTTAGATCAAAAACTTATCTTGTTACATACACTTGAGAATGCACGCTTCTAGGTTTGTTAACCGTACCAAAACGTATGCACTTGTTGGTTCAACAATAGTTAACCAAAAGGTTAGCCATATGAGCATTTCATATCAACCATGTTCTTCTTCACCATAACTAGTTCAAATGACTTCAAATGAACTAGTTAGAGAGTTGTTCGATTGCAAGGAAATCTTGTGTACCACACAAGATACAATTGAAGCAAAGATGATCTAATTCACTTGAATCGATTCATGAACTTTTATAGCCACGGTTTGCAAACTGCCTTCCTTAGTGTTTTTAAGTTTAAGTTCAGAAATCATCTTCAGATATATAACCTTCTCAAGTTCGCAGACTAGGTTCGCGGACTTAAGTTACCGGGCAGAGTTTACAAACTCCAGCAGAAATTCTCGGGTATGAGAACTTCGCTGGTTCGCGGACTGGGTTCGCGGAATGAGTTCGCGGACTTAGCTTCACGCAAGTAGTTTTTCAACTCCAGCGGAAATTCTCGGGTTTGAGAACTTCGGCAGTTCGCGGACTTGGCTCACGCCATTCTTCCGGTTCTCTTGATCAACAAAGATCGCAAACTTTGGTTCAAGAAATAGGACTTATACATAAATGTGTTTCCACAACAATGCTTATGTGCACCATTGGTTATGTAATCTAAACTCTCATTTCAATCATTGAAACATTCTTATAGGACGTTATATAGTTGTTACACCATTTCTCGTCAAAGCAATTTTCAAGATGATTGAAACATATCATGACTTTCGTCACTAGGTAAAGATAAACTTGATCGAAGAGGAAAGATTACCAACACATATTTCGATATATAGATAGGTGAGGTATACTCGGCTAGAAATACTAAATATGTATAATCCAAGTCTATATATATAGCATACGACTTCTTGTCTCAAAGAGTAGGATATAGAGTAGATAGACTTTTGAGTGATAGATAAGTTCAAGTATTCACAAACCTTTTTGTCGAGAAGTTCCACCGGTTCCTTGTATGATGAATCGCCATGAAGTCCTTGAACTCAACTACACTTTCTATCCTAGTCCGAGACTTAGATATAATAGACTAGAAATTAAGACTTATAGTTTTGATCACTAACATTGACAAACATGCTTGAGATAGCAACGTATGCGAATTCGACCGAGCAATTCTCTAACTACGTGTAAATTCCTCAACACTCACTACTGTGTTGCTAGATATGCTTCCTAAACACACCTTTCCTATTAGTGTTGAGACGTCTAAATTCCTCAACACTCACTACTGCATTGCCAGGCATGCTACCTCAACGCACCCCTCCTCTTGGTGTTGAGACGTGCAAATTCCTCAACACCACTATTGTGTTTCCAGGCATGCTGCCTCAACGTACCCTCCTCTTGGTGTTGAGACGTGCAAATTCCTCAACACCACTATTGTGTTGTCAGGCATACTGCCTCAACACGTTTTTCCTCTTAGTGTCGAGACGTTCAAATTCCCCAACACTCACCACGGTGTTGCCAGGAAAACTGCCTCAACACATTTTCCTCTTAGAGTTGAGATGTTCAAACTCCTCAACACTCACCACTGTGTTGCCAGGAAAACTGCCTCAACATATTTTTCCTCTTATTTTTGAGACGTGTAAATTCCTCAACACTCACTACTGTGTTTCCAGGCATGCTGCCTCAACACACCTTTCCTCTTAGTGTTGAGAGGTGTAAATTCCTCAACACTCACAACTCTGTTGCTAGGCATGATTCCTCAACACATCCTTCCTCTTAGTGTTGAGACGTGTAAATTCCTCAACACTCACTACTGTGTTGCCATACATGCTGCCTCAACACACCTTTCCTCTTAGTGTTGATACGTGCAAATTCCTCAACACTCACTACTGTGTTGCTAGGCATGCTTCATCAACACATCCTTCCTCTTAGTGTTGAGACGTGTAAATTCCTCAACACTCACTATTGTGTTGCCAGGCATGCTGCCTCAACACACCTTTCCTCTTAGTGTTGAGACGTGTAAATTCCTCACACTCACTACTGTGTTGCCAGGCTCAACACATTTTTCTTCTTAGTATTGAGACGTGAAAATTCCTCAACACTCACTACTGTGTTTCCAGGAATGTTGCCTCAACACACCCCTCCTCTTGGTGTTGAGACGTGCAAATTCCTCAACACCACTATTGTGTTTCCAGGCATGCTACCTCAGCACACCCTCCTGTTGGTGTTGAGACGTGCGAATTTATCAATACCACTATTGTGTTGTTAGGCATACTGCATCAACACGTTTTTACTCTTAGTGTCGAGACGTTCAAATTCCTCAACACTCACCACGGTGTTGGCAGGAAAACTGCCTCAACACATACTTCCTCTTAGTGTTGAGACATGAAAATTCTTCAATACTCACCACTGTGTTTCCAGGAAAACTGCCTCAACACATTTTTTCCTCTTAGTGTTGAGGCGTTCAAATTCCTCAACACTCACCACTGTGTTGCCAGGAAAACTGCCTCAACACATTTTTCCTCTTAGTGTTGAGACGTTCAAATTCCTCAACACTTACCACTATGTTGCCAGGTAAACTGCCTCAACACATTTTTCCTCTTGGTGTCGAGACGTTCAAATTCCTCAATACTCACCACTGTGTTGCAAGGCATACTGCCTTAATATATTCTTCCTCTTAGTGTTGAGACGTACAAATTCCTCAACACTCACTACTTTGTTGTCAGGCATACTGCCTCAACACATCCTCCTTTTAGTGTTGAGACGTACAAATTCCTCAACACTCACTACTGTGTTGTCATGCATGCTGCCTCTATACTTATAGTGCTGACGGCTCCACCATATCAACACTCTTCTTTGTATTCAAGGCTCGCTGCACCAACACTACATGGCACCAGTACTCCGTGGCCAAGATAGAAGCGAGCCAGCACATAGATTATAGACTGCTCATGCCTCTTTCCAAAGGTCAATCAATTTTCCTGGTACTCTTCTCATGTCTTGCCCTTTAGATTTTTCATCCTTCCCTGTCACCATCTCATGCTTACCCCGCAACAATGACACTGTTACGTGCTAAGCATGGGACTTAATGTTGATGGTGTTTTTTAGTTCAGGGCTAAGGTTGTAAATTTCCAGTATTTAATATGTTGTCACTCTGCAAAGAGACATAGCCATTTAATAGTGATGAGTGTTCAACCTCTTCACTGGCGTATTTATTGAGCAATTCAATATATTCACATGAAATTTACCCAGAATGGTGCATGTAGCAAAAATCCCAGATGTTCTGTAAATTTCGGCGCCCTGCCTATATTATTCATTAATATAAGACTCACTGAATACTTTTCTATGCTATGTATCCCAGCTGAACCCTTAATACTGATATGACATAACAATTAATGTTCACTCGCAGCAGAGTAGCATGAATTTCGCGAAGTATCGAGGTTAACGTCTTTGCATAAAAGAACTCTACAGGAAAGCATACTGCTCTCCGGCAATAAATTTAAAGAACTCTATGCAGAGTTCAATAAATTTTGTGATAACTCAAGAAAATATCCTAACCCAATTAATTTGCTTAATTAGGGTTTTACGCCCCGCGCAGTATATCAGACCTTGCTGGTCGAGACTAAACCTAGGCAAGCTAGGCAATTGATCCGCCATGGATTGGTAGGTTCAAAATCCTACCCAAAATCAGAAAACAAGAAATTAAGAGGAACTGCGGCAAATAGGAGCAACGACAAAAGAGGCGTGGCCACGCCACATAGCCGGCCAATCCGCTCCAACAGGCACCGTCTATGGATGCTGGGCACGCTCCATGTTGCTCTTGCCGTCCCCCTTTCCCATCGACCAATCAGGTCGCTCTAAATGCGCCACAGGCATATTTTAAAGTTGGGATGTGGTCGGCCACGCTCCATGTTGCTATTTCCGGCCCCTGACCAATCACGTCGCTCTAAACCCGCCACACGCACACCATAATTGTGGCCACGCCCATGCTTGGCCGACCCCTCTTATATTAACCAATCAGGTTTCTCTAAACTTGCCACAATGTTAAAAAGGGGAAACTGCGCCAGATGGTCACAAAGACAATTGGCTTTCCAAAACCGCGCCAACATGCCAAACGTGCCATGTTGCACCAATAAGTTGAGCGGCATGCCAACATGTCACTCCGCCACGCCAAACATGCCACTTTGTGGCAGCATGACGACGTGCCGTAAATAACGCCCTACGTGCTAACCTACCTCCTGTTCGTGGCCAACACCATGATGTGCTTAAATTAGGGTTTTCTAGTCAGATTCACGACTCTGCTTTAGACGCATTAACTAAAACCCTAATTTCCAGTTATGGCTCAAATCACGCCACTTTGGGCCCCACAACATGCCACAAGCCATGCGGGACCCAGGAAACCCTAGGAATGGCGCCATATCATAGCCACTCATAGCAACTCTTACTCCTGTGGCAATTTCCACATAATGGCTTTACTACAGTTCCTTTGGCATGACTATGGCGCCGTTTGCACAAAAAGTATCACCATGTCGCGGCCGCATGCCACATGCACTAATTAGGGTTTCGGCATGCCAAACCCTAATTTAGGCGAAGTTGCTACGCCAACCAAGCCCAATCACATTATCCAGAGTATTGTGATTGATGTGGAAACTAGAACTAATGTTGCCAAGCCATATTCGGGTCTAACACCAATGTGCCAAAATCTAGCGGCCATGGCTACGCCAGGCGCTACTTACACCACCGTGCCACTGGCAGGTGCAACACGAAAACACTCGAGACATCAAACATGTCAAAAACTGGGGGATACTCATCAGGGTATTGGTCTGGCGGTTTATAGCGTGCGGCGTGCAACACGCCCATTATAAGAAAGTGTCAGAAAGCAGGGCAGTTAGTGGTGGCAAGAAGTAGTGGGTGTAAACTAACCCGTCTCCTTCATGATGAGAAAGTGGTTTTCTGGTATTTACACACGACCCCACTTCTCCATCACTCAATCATTCCCACTTTCTACGAGATCAAGGTGCGTTCATATGATTTATATAAATAGGTTCTACCTATTTTCAACCAGACGACAACAGTTTGGTTAACGACAACACAATATCCAGAAAACATAAAGAATTGATAGCTTACATTTCGCAAGCCAGTTCCAAATTCTGATACAAGTCATAAAATAGCCACACCTTCAGAATTAACCATTCTGGTCTCAACACCTTCTTTGCTTCCTTCCCTAAGACCAACCCTTCTCCTTCACTTTGTGACCGAAGCAAGAATGGAACGACCATTTCTTGGTTTAGGCCAGGATTGTACAGATTGATCTCTCGAATCTAAAGTACTCCCGTGTAATGCATTTGTTTTAGGTTTAGATTTGTTTCTCATCCACACACACCCAAATTTACCAGAACTAATAGAACAGTTTTTACCCACAAACAACATCAAATGACTGTCTCACACAAATCATGTAAGATTTTACCAGGTGATTTTCACATGACCATCATTTGACTTTCGTCAAGAATAATGATGAACGTGGTTAAAGCAAAAAGCTTTCCAACACATATTTCAAGAAAGATATAAGCGAGTTAAACTCGGCTCAAAATATCAACTGTGTATAATGTTAAGTCTATATAGTTATACGACTTTGTCTCAATAGGAGATCGAATAGAATAAACTTCTGAGTGATAGCCGAATTTAACTCGCTTACATATTTCTCCAAATATGTGTTGGTAAGCTTTCGCTTTAACCAAGTTCATCTTTATTCTTGACGGAAGTCAAAAGATGATCATGTGAAAATCGCCTACATATTACATGATTTGTGTGAGACAGTCATTTGATGTAGACTCGGAATGTTTTGTATTGATTTGTTGATCATTTGAAAATTGCTTTGAAGCTATAATTGTGTGAGACAGTAATTCTCATCTTCCAAGAATGTTTCAATGATAAAGATGGAGTCTAGAACGACTATCCATTGATTAGATATAGCACAGTATGCGTACTTGTATGCTAACTGTTGCAAGTTATTCAAAGTCCGGGAACCATAGTATACATACCCGTATGTGTACTAGTTTGATAGTTGAAGTCCAGAAACCATAATATGCATACCCGTATGCGTACCTCCTAAGAAGTTCAAGTTCAGGAATTCAACTGAGGTTGGTCACGTACGACAGTATGCGTACCTTTTCGCATACTGGCGAACCCAGACCAAGTATGGAACTCTAAGTATGCGTATCCGTTTGCATACTTGAATGCGTTAAGTTATAAAATAGGTTTGTTCATGAATAAAATCATACATTAAGGAATGCAATCCTATGCAAACCATGGCTATAATGTTCATGAATTGATTCAAGTGAATCAAAATCGATTTTGCTTCAATTGTGTCTTGTATACTTCTTTGAGAATATAAACAATTTAACAACTCCATAACTAGTTTCATTTGAGTCATTTGAACTAGTTATGGTTAAGATGAACAAGATTGATATGAAAGTGTTCATAGCTAACTTCAGTTAACTATTGTTGAGCCAATTATGTGCGTACATTTGGGTACGGTTACTCATACCTAAATGAAGTCACATTTTATTTGTGTATAAAAATCTAAGTTCGATCTAACGATTGAAAGATATTAACTTGACTTTAATCAGGTTTTCATCTAACGTTGAATATTGAATTCTTTGTTACCAAGGTAGCATTGATTGCAAACCCTGATTTGAAATCTATATAATGGAGAACTCTAGCAACTGGGAAACCTAATACACACACCTTCTGTATGATCCTAGTTGCGACTAGAGTCGATTCTCCTTTAACCTAGGTTTTTCCTAAAACCATTATAGGTTAACGACTTATAGACTTCATTGGGATTCTGAAGCCAGACCCAACTATTTTCTTTGTAGTTGCGTGTTATGATCTTACTTTGTTGTATTGTGTTGATTACTATCTTCTCTAAGATTTGCTCGAGATTTAATCTCTGATAGGTAAGATAAAAAGTAGTCATAAACATCTTCCTCTCATTGTTTGTGATTCCACAATATCTTGTTTCTCTTCCATACGATTAAGATTATTGTGAGGCGATTGATATCACTAGGCTGTTCTTCGAGAATATAAGTCTGGTGTATCAAACGGTTCCTGTTCACCTTGATTTATCAAAAGACGGAACAAAAACTGGTAGGTATTTCTTTGGGAGACAGATTTATCTATTCAATAGACTTTTCTGTGTGAGACAGATTTATTTATCAAATCTTCCACTTTGGTTCGTAGCAAATCTTAGTTGTGGGTGATATCATCTAAGGGAATCAAGTACACAGAATCCGGCGTGGTTCAAGAGGCGTAAGAAACGCGACTGTACCTTAATCAGTGTGAGATTGGTTATGGCTCAACTACATTCCATCCCGAAGTTAATTGGTAGTATGCTAGAGTCTGTAGCGGTTTAATACAGTGTGGTGTTCAAATCTGGACTAGGTCTCGGGGGTTTTCTGCATTTGCGGTTTCCTCGTTAACAAAATTTCTGGTGTCTGTGTTTCCGCATTATATTTGTATATAATTGAAATGTCACAGGTGGTGCGTAGTTCAATCAATTAGATAATCCAATCTTTGGTTGTTGATATAAATTGATTGACACTTGGATATTGGTCTTTGGTACCATCCAAGTATTTCTCATATTAATCCGGCTCACAGATTTCAATCTGTTCGATTGCAGAGATTTGAGAAATTGAGATATAACTCTTGGATATATTTTCCTTGATTGAGTCTGACTGTCTAGTTGATTCTCTTGGAAATATATTGGAGTTAGTCCGTACAGATTTCCTAAACGAAATATTGGGTGTGGTTTTTAGACCCCAGTTTTTTCAGTTGGTAGCATAGCAGGCAAACACATTTAAGACCTCATAAGTCTGTGTTTGTAGCAATCTGACTCTACGGAAAATATTGATATCTCTGACAAACGCATCACCAGGGACAAAAGTTATGTTTCGATGAAATCTATTAAAGAGAAAGACTTGTCAATCTCACATATAGATGAACATTCTGTTCCTACGAAATAGACAAGTATTGATATGGGTTACCCTGATTATCTTACTGATGAATCTGATTTTGAAGTAGAAAGGGAAGCAGCCCGAGATAGTGCAGCGATCCTAAAACTTATTAGAGTCCAGGAAGTTAAAATCAATATTCTGAAACACAAGGTCAATACAATGGTTGGTATGGTAAAAGATCGTGATTCCCAACTAAGGATTCATCGTGAGGAAAATGTTATAGTTTGTTCATCCTGAACCTTACTCGAGGCTAAACTCAAGGAAGATTCCCATGAAATTGAACGATTATTGAGTAATCTCTCTATTAAAGATAAAGCTAGTTCTGGGAAGTCTGTCATACCAACTACTTCTGACTCTGCTGTAATATTAGAAAACATGACTAATTCTAATCGTGCTTCTCTAATGAAAACAGCTTCAGAAGATAAGCATCAAACCCTTCCTATTGCTAAAGAAGTGCTTGATCCTTCCACTGATCATGGATTTACCATATCTCATGGAAGGAAGAAACCTCCTAACAATGTTTCTAATGCTACACACTCTAATCACTTCGGTGATCAGAAAGTATGTCTTTTTTTGTGATTCAAAAGGACATGTTCAACGAAAGAGAAAACTGAAGATGAATGACAATTACTTTGGTCGACTTCAGCACACCTTAGATTTAATACTCAAAGGTGTAACTGACATTCAGATGTAGTAAAATATTGGTTTTTGTACTCTCCCTGTGAATTCTTCCAGGCTAGTTAGTTCAATATGCTCGTTGAACGTTCGAACCAATTGTAGTATTAATACAAATCGTTCAAGGAGATTTCAGAAAGGTTCTTCTCAACCTAATGTGAATAATGATGGTCAAGATGTGAAAAAGGTACCAGTAGGTGGAAGCAACAGTGGAAATATGAAGGACAACCTTAATCTGATAATTGAAGGATACAAGGATCTTATCAACAGACTATCAAAATCCTCCATACAAACTTCTTCTTGTAAGGATTCAAACTTAGTCTCATACTTTGATGATAGTAAGTTTTATTTTACTTTTTCACATCACAAAGGGTTTCCTCCAAAAATTAGAAGAAAAAAGAGGATTAACCATGAAGCTTTACTTCCGTCAATATTCATTTGATGAGCATAAAGCTCATACTTGTGCTAATTAATCACAGGGGTTGAATCCTTACTCAAAAAAATCATGTTGAGCAAGTTTTACTAAAAAACAGGTATACTTATTGGTAAAATGCTTTCTTCTTAGTGGAGCTATTCTCTTATCGTCCATAGCTAAACTATTGTCTACAGAAAAGTGTTGCCTAAGTATTGTATGTGTCTCGAGGATCTCTTCGATTGTCGTCTTTTTTTTTTTTAAGTTTTTGTTGCAATACTGTTTTGTTTTAAACTTGTAAAAGGGTTTGTTATAAGTTTTAGTTTTTTCTTTCTTTTGGGTTCGGGTTGTGTTTGTACGGGTACCCATGACTTTACTTGTCACGAACTGTCTTTAGAAACCTTAAAATTTACCGTCCCTAAGAAACCATTTAAATACCAAACCTATTGAGTCACGTACGCGTACTCTAGGATTTTTTTCAAGAATGTCTTCACCTTCTCGCACTTGTTATTTTGCAAGAGGTTTTCTTGATAAAGGTATTGGTTTTGAATCCAAAGGGAGGAAGAAAATAACCTTAGTAGATGTTGATGGACAAAATCCTGATGCCTCATGCTACTATGCCTATTATCATCAATATGTTGAGATTGAGGAGATGGTTTCGGCCAAAGTGGTTCATGATTTTCATAAATACTTCGAGGAAGCAAAACTGCAGATCGTTGATACTATGAAAGGTCTCGATGTGTTAAGAACTGAGTTAAAAAAGGTTAACTCTGACCTTGTTCTCATGAAAACACATGTTAAAGATCTTCTCAATGAGGATATCTTCTCTGAAGAAGCAGTGGATGCTGTCAATCACAAGCTCAAAGGTCTCAAGACTCGTGAGGGTTCCGGAAAAGCTCTTTGATTTCAGTTCATGATCGGTTTTGTTGGTTTAGGAGTCCTTTTGTTTTTAGCTTGTTGATTTTTATTTTATGTCTAGGAAACTTCTTATGAGAATTTATTCTTGTGTTTTAAGAAGGATAACTAGGGTTTGGAATAACCTATATTATGATTACACATTGCTATTGCCAAAGATTTTCATCTTGCAATGTCTTTAGATTTATTTATTTAAATTCTAAAATTTATTTGGAAGATTATTTTGCAGAATTAATATTTATTGGTTTTATACATTGCAAAAAATTGTTATGGGATATGTGTGTTTGTGTCTGTGAATTATGATTGTCCCATATATGTCAAAAGTTAAACCTATTATGTCGTTATGCAAATATTGATGGAAGATAAGATGAACTTTTGATTGCAAAGATTAAGTCTATGATATCATTATGCAAATATTGATGAAAAATAGAATAAATCTTTGAATATTCCGTAGTATTGATCTTTCCCTGATCCACATCTTTGTGAAAGTATTGTATGGCTCCATAAGTTCTCTTATGTTGAGCATTTTTGATTAAATTAATCATAGGTTCTCTTATGGTTAATTTAATTGAGTTTTCTGGATACAAATTCATGCTTCATGTGATTTGTTAATGTCCAAATAAATCCTTCTTCTTTTCTTGTGAAAGTAAGGTCACTGTTGTTGTTCTTTCGGAAATGACATTTTATGGTAGAGAGTTCTTAATTGAACTTGTGCTTAATTGCTAAATATTTTTGGGAAGTGCGGATGTGGAATATTGGAGGAGTTTTCTTGTTATCGCTATAAACTCCATGATGAATACACTAAGTTTCGACTATGTGAAATCAACGAAACAAAGTTGATATGTTCGCTTTTAGTCATGAATAATCTCTTTGATAATTTCATTATGATCCCGCTAGTTTTCGTACCTTTGCCAATTTATATTGACAAAAAGGGGGGAGAATTAATGTGTAGTTCACACTACAAATACATATGGTTTACATATCATTATACAAGGGGGTGTGGTTTTCATTGTGAGATGAAGTATTGACTAAGGGGGAGTAATTGATGGCTGTCGTAAGTGCAATCAAATTAGTAATCTTATTTCCACACAATTAACTGGTAATATAATGAAAGTAAGGATCGTTCCCACGAAGAGCCGTGAGTTTTAGTTGTCAAAGTGTCACAAAGGGAGGTTTTGTTTTAGATTGTGAACAAAATAAATAATCAAAGCAAATAAATGTTGTATTGTAATCAATAGACAAAGATATGATCGAGGAATCCTTCTTCGTTAATAAACCGTCAATGAGTTATTATAGTTGCCTACTCGTCGTTAATCATAGATTATCACCAACTGTGGAATAACAACTAGATCAGTGCTATCCCCTAAATTCCTTATATCACTGGATAAGGAAGTTCTCGCCTACCAAATTCTATTCACCCAAACCACCTAGTAGTAGATCACTCGAGGTGTAATTTAGTCGAATGCTTTATCTTTTGTGAATTTATAGGTTGATCGTACTAGTTAGACTCTTAGATCAAGGTCAACTTTTTAGTGTTATTTATACACATAATCGTTCCACAGAATCCCTCTGTAAGGTTTCGTGTTCTCTACTTGTGTACAAGTTATTCGACGATTACTTATCACCTAACTTAATACTAGCAATAGTTTGAATCAACAAACCAATTTAGTTGGCCAGCTAAACAATCTATCAATCAATCATAAATATTCATATCGTATAACCAAACGATAATCATATGAAGAACTTCAAAGTAGATTAATATAATAACTCAAATCTTATTTACAAGTTAGAATGCATCCTCAATCAATAGGTGTTTAGCTACTCATGGATGTAGAAACATCCATGTTATACATATGAGAAAAGTTTAGAGATATCGTTACGATTGAATATCCGCTCCGAAACTCTAGCTTTCGATCCGTGTGATATTTCTCCTCTTCAAGACTTACAATTTCTTGATCCCTTGATGATGTTTCATTCATTACCTAATACCTCTCTTTATAGGTTTACATTGCTTGGTCTTCACGTATTTAGTTCGGTTCAAGAACCCAACCCGAAAATATGAAATAACGACCCCAAATGTGACCTTAAGCCTTACAAGGTATGCATACAAGTTTTAATACTTGTTAAGTATGCATACCTCAAATTCCAGCAGAAATTTTCGGAATTAATGTACGCGTACCCGTTTGCATACTTTACTGTCTTCGGTATACGATAAAAGCTTGTTTTGGCCACAACTTCTTCGTCCGAACTCGGAATGACCTCATTATTTTTGCATTATTTTTATATTTCAATTCTATTCAATATGATGATGAGAAATACTTAATTTGAATGAGTTAAGATCGGTTTTTGACCCTTCTCTTGATTTTGAGCGTTTTGCTCCTTTTCATCACTCTTCTTCCACTTCTCTTGGACTTGGTCGCTTGGATACCTGGAATACTTCTCTTCATATCTATTTTCAGCACTTTTTAGCTCCTTTTTGGATGATTCACATAATAAAAGAAAATAAAACAAAATAAGAGAAAACAAGAGTAATAATACGAAAATATGCAAGAATAATAGCTAAAACAAGTACGGAGTGGACACTAAAATCATATGAATTACGCACTTATCAAATTCCCTCACACTTAGCTTTTGCTAGTCCTCGAGCAAACTAAATAAACTAATCCTAAATACAAAAACTCCATTCCGTTGAGAAAATGGTTACACTTAGCATGTATAACAAGCCTTTAAACCCCTAGGTGTCCCTAGTGGACGAGTTATAGTCTCGTGAGGGTTTACAAGAGGTATACCCACAAAACCTACTCCAATATATCGCCATGGAAGAACCACTAAGGATAGACACAAAGTAGAAAGCCAAATAATTAGCTTGCATAAGTTCTTTAATTACAAACATCCCACATACATTCCAATCATCACACACAAGCAATTACTTACGCGTGACATTCAGATAGTCATTGTACTTGTTGCAATGTTTATCACAACACTCACATAATGAAATCACATGGATAGATAAGAAAATGGAAATATAAAAGTGAAGTGTGCAAATTTTAACTAAAATGAAAGATGATACCCACAATACTTGTGTGAATGTCGTCAAAGAATTCTTATTTATAGCATAATAGTTGAGAGAAGCACCCATTTAACTTGACCACATGATTATATACTCTAAGCGCATGTTTCCTTTCAGAAAGTATGTGATAGTTGCCTTGGATCCTGCGTTCCACGCTTGTTTAGGCGACAGAGACAGGGACAACGTTTCACACATACTGCTATCCAAGCATCAAGAACCCCATCAATAGTCTTTTTGACTTGCTATATAATGATGATATGGTTTTTATTTTCATCGACTAAATGATTAGATACTCTAAGAGCATATTCCTTTTCATCAAATACGCGATAGTTTCCTTGGATCCTGTGTTCCAAGCTTGTTTAGGCAACGGAGACAGGGACAACGTTTCACACGTATTGCTATCCAAGTGTCGATAAATGAAGAGGATCCTTATTTTTTTTTCTGGCTCACTCTTTATCAGTGTTGGACAACTGTCTATGGGGTTTTTATATACTCAACTAATGATTACCTTGTTACAACATCCACGACAGTATCAGGATCCCACCAAATCACTTTAGAGAAACATAAAACTGCAAAAATAAAAAGAAAGTGATTCAGTAATAATTAATTGCGAGGATGACTCTTTCAAACGACTACCATAGGTGAGTTTCACATTCAATTATGAACATATATATTTAAGAATTGAAATAAATGGAACTTAATCTATAGCTGGAATAATTGTTTCAACCTTAAAGGTTTAGAGTGTCATCCTAAGTAGCTCATAATTAACTCCAAAAGATGAAGTCTCAAGAATGCAAGAAATCATAGAGTATGATTTTTTCTTATGTGTATATGCAAATAGTATATACTAAATGCTCCCCCACACTTAAACTCAATATTGTTCTCAATGTTCAAAAACGAAAATTCTGATTTCTGACATAACAACTCTGAGAAACTCAAAAACTGTACCAATGGGTAGGGAACTAGGAAAAACATCATAAATGAAAGTTGTTTTCCTACATCTTTTCTATAACGTGTCAAAAGGGAACATTGTTTCGATAAACGTCCTTACTTTTATGGCCTCCGGACTGACAGACATGCAATCTGAAAAAGTTCTAGAAAAATACCGAAACTCAAATGTCCATGCCTATTGCTCCAACTTAACAGACTCCAAATTAAGATTTTATTTTTTGAAAAGAAAGGTGAGTCTGTCCTATTTAAAATTTGGGGTTAACTACTCAAATCGGACTCCGTATGAAGTCTCGAGAGTCATTTTCGTGACAAGTGCGCAGTCAGAATTTTCTGACGAGAATTCGTCAGAACTTTCATTATGGATATAGGACTTGTAAAATCTAAGATGGGAATGAAAGATATGATATGCAAAACTAAAAAAAATTAAAAACAAAATGGATAGAGATACAAAACCGATGGTTTTCCTCCCATTTAGCGATTAGTTTAATGTCCTCAGCCCGACTTGGCATCCTTTCAATTACTCTTCAAGAAGGAGATAATCATGCAATCCTTGCACATCCATATCCACATAAGCAATGCTTTCATAATATGTCTTCAATTTATGGACGTTCACCTTTAAATTTGTTCCATCTCTAAGACTAGAAATTTCAAACGCTCCATGAGAATAAACATTAGTAACAACATACAGTCTAATCCATCTGGACCTTAGCTTACCAGGAAATAGTTTAAGACGAGAATAAAATAAAAGAACTTTTTGCCCCACAACAAAATTCTTTCGAGAAATCATCTTGTCATGGAAAAGTTTCGTCTTCTCCTTGTATATACGAGAACTCTCTTAAGCATCATTACGTATCTCCTCTAGATCATTAAGTTGTAACTTCCTCTGTTTCCCCGCATTGTCATAATCCATGTTAAACATCTTTATCGCCCAATATGCCTTGTGTTCAAGTTCAACCGGAAGATGACAAGCTTTGCCATAAACCAACCGATATGGAGACATACCAATCGGTGTTTTGTACGCCGTTCTATTTGCCCATAATGCATCATTAGGCCTGTAACTCCAATCTTTCTGTGTAGTGTTCACGGTTTTCTCAAGAATGGATTTAATCTCACGGTTCGAGATTTTAGCTTGCCCACTAGTTTGTAGGTGATATGGTGTACCAACCTTGTGTGTTATGTTGTACTTCTTGAGTAGAGCATGGAAGGATTTTTAAAAATGTGAGCCTCCGTCACTGATAACCACTCTTGGTGTACCATGTCTAGAAAAAATATATTTCTTCACAAACTCACAAACTTGAGAATCATTAGTAGGAGTGGCTTTAGCTTCCACCCATTTTGAAACATAATCCACAGCAAGAAGTATATAAAATTCTCTGTTAGAATTGACAAAATGACCCATAAAATAAATTCCCCACACATCAAATACTTCAACAGCAAAAATTGGTGTGAGTTGCATTTGATTTCGATCAACTAGATTGCCAGTTCGTTGACATCTATCACAAGATTTGTAAAAAATATATGCATCCTCAAACAGGGTAGGCCAATAAAATCCACATTCAAGTACCTTGAAAGAGGTACGCTTAGAACCAAAGTCACCACCACATGCATAAGTATGACAAAAACTAAGAATAGATTGAAATTCAGAATTAGGTACGCACCTGCGGATGATTTGATCAGAACCGTATTTCCACAAGTAGGGCTTATCCCATACACACTGCTTGGCTATTTTCTTAAGCTTAAGCTTTTGAAAATTATACATTGTACTAGGGACTTGTCTCGTAACCAAGTAGTTCACTATATCAGCGTACCACGGTGTTGAATCTTCAATTGAGAAAAGTTGTTCGTTTGGAAAACAATCTTGTAAAGAAAGTTCTTCTTCGGAATCAACAATTCTACTAAGGTGATCCGCAACAGTATTTTCAACACCCCTCTTATCCTTAATTTCATAATCAAATTATTGCAATAGTAATATCCACCGTATAAGCCTTGGCTTAGTTTATTTCTTCTTTAGTAGGTACCTAAGTGCTACGTGATCAGAATACACAACTACTTTTGAACCCACCAAATAGGATCTAATTTTTCTAGTGCAAATACTATAGCCAAAAATTCTTTCTCGGTGGTAGAATAGTTGATTTGTGCATCGTTTAGGGTCCTAGATGCATAATAAATCACATGAGATAACTTGTCTACTCTTTGACCCAAAACGGCTCCAACTGCATAGTCACTTGCATCACACATTAATTCAAATGGCAAATTCCAATCCGGTGACTTGATAATTGGTGCAGTTGTCAACAACTCTTTTAATCTATCAAAGGCATCCTTGCACTCCTTGTTGAAGTTAAAAATAACCTCTTTTTGTAATAATTTGCACATCGGCGAGATTTTGGAGAAATCCTTGATAAGCCGCCTGTAAAAACCTGCATGACCAAGAAAAGAACGAATCTCCCTCACCGAAGTGGGATATTGTAAGTTTCTTATTAAGTCTATCTTTGCTTTATCAACTTCTAGCCCTCGAGAGGACACAATATAACCAAGCACTATGCCATGGTTTACCATAAAGTGACATTTCTTCCAATTTAAAACAAGATTAGTGTCTATGCATCTTTTAAGCATAAGTTCAAGATTTTGTAAACAACTATCAAATGAATCACCATAAACACTAAAATCATCCATAAATACCTCAATGATGTGCTCCACGTATTCAGAAAATATACTAACCATACACCTCTGAAAAGTGGAAAGTGCGTTGCAAAGACCAAACGACATCCGTCTATAGGCAAACGTACCAAAAGGACAAGTAAAAGTAGTTTTCTCTTGATCCTCCGGTGCAATAAAAATCTGATTGTAGCCCGAATAACCTTCTAAAAAGCAATAATGTGAGTGTCCCGCTAACCTCTCTAACATCTGATCAATGAAAGGCAAAGGAAAGTGATCCTTTCGGGTTGCGGCATTAAGCTTTCTGTAGTCTATGCACACTCTCCATCCTGTTTGAACTCTTGTAAGAACAAGTTCATCATCTTTATTTCTAACAATAGTGAATCCTTATTTCTTAGGCACCACTTGAACCGGGCTAACCCATTTGATGTCAGAAATTGGGTAAAATCACCCACACACTTAGAATTTTGAGGATCTCTTTCTTTACGACCTCTATCATTGAGGGGTTAAGCCTACGCTGAGCATCACGTACAGGCTTAAAATCATCCTCCATTAGGATTCTATGCATGCACATGGATGGACTAATGCCTTTGATATCAGCAATTGTCCAACCAATAGACGTTTTGTGCTCTTTCATGAGACATTATTCTTGTATTGGGGTGAGGTTCTTTGCAATAATCACCGGAAGTTCTTCTTATCACCCAAGTATGCGTACTTTAGGTGGTATGGAAGCGGCTTCAGTTCTAGTTTCGGTGCATGCAAAATAGAAGGTAAAGAAACCTCATTAGTTATGGGTAACGAAATATAAGACATATTACCCTTTTTTGCTTCTTGTAGTGCTGTTAGGGCACCACACATCTCCACAAGTTCTTAGCTATCCCAACGTCCAGGTTCGGTTGTCCATGAATGTACAAATCAATGCTATTCCGCAACACAACTCCAAGTTCATCTTCATTATTCAAATCAAACACTTATTGCGCTAACGAACCAATAACATCAATGGAGAAAGCGGAGTGAACATCACTAGGATAGCGCATGGTTTTAAAAATATTGAACCGTATGATCTCCTTATCAAATTCCATAGTGAGTGCACCACTATCAACATCAATCTTCGTCTTTGCAGTTTTCATAAACGGTCTCCCAAGAAGTAACGAAGTAGATGAACAATTATCTCCATTGTGCATATCCACAATGTAGAAATCAACCAGAAAGATTAACTGATTCACTTGAACTAACATGTCCTCCACGACTCCCTTAGGATATATATTGGACTTGTTAGCCAATTGAATAGTGATCTTTGCCTCTTTTAAAGGTCCGAGATTCAAAGAATCATAAACATCGGCTGACATAACACTTATGGAATCTCCCAAATCAAGCAAAGCACGATCAAATCGTCGGTTACCAATGGTAACGGGAACTGTGAATCCACCAGGATCTTCACACTTTATAGGCATTTTTTAAAGTAACATAGATGTATCACTTTCGTCCACTTGAGTGATCTCATTAGCAATCAACCTATCCTTCCTTGTACACAAATCCTTCGATACCTTAGCATACCTGGGTACTGTTTTGATGGCCTCAATAAATGGAATGTTGATTTGTATCTTGCTGAAAATATCCATGATCTCCTTGTCTTGAGCTTGCTTCTTTGACTTGGAAAAACGACTAGGGAAAGGAGGTGGTATGGTAAAGCTGGGAACCGTGTCCTTAGGTTGGCCTGTTGAAATTGGTTTTTCCTTTGGTACGGTTTCCACCTCTACTTCCTTTTAGATGTCGCTATTACCATTTTTTTGTTGCTTTGGCTCCTCTGTTAGTTTCCCACTTCTTAAAGTTACTGCATTAACGTGCTCTCTTGGGTTCACGTAAGGTTGTGATGGTAGTTTTCCAGCTGCTTGTGCTTCTAACTTTCCTACAAAAGTTGCTAGTTGACTCATCTTTGTCTCAATGTTCTTCATCGCCATATCCTGCTTCTGTATGTAAGTTTTAAGCAAATCTTCAAGATTGGGGCCTTGATTCTGAGGTTTTTGAGATTGCTGGAATTGTTGTTGAAGCCCATTTTGTCTCATATAAGGATTGGGAGCTGCTGCTTGTTTGTTGGCATAACTGAAATTAGGATGATCTTTCCAACCTGGATTATAAGTATTAGAGTAGGGATCATACCTTGTCATATGATTAGGAAATACAACATTTACCTCGGCATCCTCTTCATATGAAGGAACAACTTCAGATATTATACATTGTACCATTTTTTCCATATTACTCATTTGTTGCTCCATGTGTGAAAAATCTCCCATATCGCTAACTCTTCTAACTGTTGAGGAATATCGTGTATAAAACTGTTGAGTGTTTGCATCCATGCTCTCAATCAAACTAGTAGCTTCCTCGATAGTTTTATTAGCCAGTGCACCACTGCTAGCCGCATCAATCAAGTGTCTCTCATGTGGTAGTAAACCCTCATAAAAGTGTGTGATAATGAGTTGCGGTGGTATTTGATGGTTTGGACAGCTCGCCAACAATCTATTGTATCTATCGTAGTATTCATACAGAGATTCTCCATTAAATTGCACAATGCCACTAATATCCTTACGAATAGATGCATCTTTAGAAGCAGGAAAATACTTCTCTAAAAACAGCTTATTCATTCCGTTCCATGTGGTAATACTTCCGTAAGGGAGACAATATAACCATGATTTTTCTTGGTCCGCCAATGAGAATGGAAAAGCTCGTAGGAAAGCTGTATCAGCATCATCGTCAGTCTTTCTCATGCTTCTTACTGTATTCTGAAATTATTGTAGGTGTCAATTAGGATCTCCACCCGGTAGTCCCTTGAACTTCGGAATCCAATGAAAAAGATGTGACTTAAGTTCCACTGCGTCATTCAGAGTAATACACAATGGTTGAGAATCCAAACATGGGGATATTAGATCTCTCAACGTTTTCCTCTCCGGAGGAGGAGGAGGATGTAGTGGATTTACACCGTCTACCATCTCTTATGAAGGTTGTTCTAGTTGCAACCGCTAACGTGCTTGTAGTACCGTTCCTTTACGAGTTTGAATACCGCACCTCAAATAATCCCAATCTTTCGGTGCCAGAGATTACATACCTGAAACCAAAGATCTAGAAATCAAAAAATTAAAAACTAAAAAGAAAATCTAAAAACAATAATAAAAATAACAACTGAAGTTACCGACTGCTCCCTGGCAGCGGAGCCAAAATTTGATGGCTGTCGTAAGTGCAATCAAATTAGTAATCTTATTTCCACACAATTAACTAGTAATATAATGGAAGTAAGGATCGTTCCCACGTAGAGCAATGAGTTTTAGTTGTCAAAGTGTCGCAAAGGGGGGTTTTGTTTTAGATTGTGACCAAAATAAATAATCAAAGAAAATAAATGTTGTATTGTAATCAATAGACAGAGATATGATCGAGGAATCCTTCTTCGTTAATAAACCGTCAATGAGTTATTATAGTTGCCTACTCGTCGTTAATCATAGATTATCACCAACCGTGGAATAACAGCTAGATCAGTGTTATCCCCTAAATTCCGTATGTCACTGGAA
The DNA here is from genome assembly GCF_003573695.1 of Papaver somniferum. Taxonomy (NCBI): domain Eukaryota; kingdom Viridiplantae; phylum Streptophyta; class Magnoliopsida; order Ranunculales; family Papaveraceae; genus Papaver; species Papaver somniferum. Next base: position 18,585,611 of record NW_020622934.1, on the reverse strand, counting down.
ACGGAAGTTCTCGCCTACCATATTCTATTTACCCAAACCACCTAGTAGTAGATCACTCAAGGTGTAATTTAGTCGAATGCTTTATCTTTTGTGAATTTATAGGTTGATCCTACTTGTTAGACTCTTAGATCAAGGTCCACTTTTTAGTGTTATTTATACACACAATCGCTCCACAGAATCCATCTGCAAGGTTTTGTGTTCTCTACTTTTGTACAAGTTATTCGACGATTACTTATCTCCTAACTTAATACTAGCAATAGATTGAATCAACAAATCAGTTTAGTTGGCCACCTAAACAATCTATCAATCAATCATAAATATTCATATAGTATAAACAAACAATAATCATATGAAGAACTTCAAAATATATTAATATAATAACTCAAATCTTGTTTACAAGTTAGAATTCATCCTCAATCAATAGGTGTTTAGCTACTCATGGATGTAGAAACATCCATGTTATACATGTGAGAAAAGTTTAGAGATATCATTACGATTGAAGAACCGCTCTGAAACCCTAGATTTCGATCCGTGTGATATTTGTCCTCTCCAAGACTTACAATTTCATGATCCCTTGATGATGTTTCATTCATGACCTAATATCTCTCTTTATAGGTTTACATTGCTTGGTCTTCACGTATTTAGATCGGTTCAAGAACCCGTCCGGAAAATATGAAATAACGATCCCAAACGTGACCTTAAGCATTCTAAGGTATGAATACACATTTTCATACTTGTTAAGTATGTGTACCTCAAATTCCAGCAGAAATTTTCGGAATTAAAGTATGCGTACCCGTTTGCATACTTTACTGTCTTCGGTATTCGATAAAAGCTTGTTTTGGCCACAACTTCTTCGTCCGAACTCGGAATGACCTCATTCTTTTTGCATTATTTTTATATTCCAATTCTATTCAATATGATGATGAGAAATGCTTAATTTGAATGAGTTAAGATCGGTCTTTGGCCCTTCTCTTGATTTTGAGCGTTTTGCTCCTTTCGTCACTCTTCTTCCACTTCTCTTGGACTTAGTCACTTGGATACTTGGAATACTTCTCTTCCTAGAACTTTGTATCTCCTTTTTAGATGATTCACATAATAGAAGTAAATAAGAGGAAACAAGAGTAATAATACGAAAATATACAAGAATAATAGCTAAAACAAGTACGGAATGGACACTAAAATCATATGAATTATGCACTTATCAGTGATACATATCACCGTAGTATTATTGTCAAAGTTGTGATACAATTGGACTTTGATGCTGAGTAATATTACTATGACACTGTATAACAATAATTGAGAACAATTGATTTCTTATTGTTATGGCTTCGGATCTTCAACAACTATGATGCGGAGTTGAACACATTCATAATCACTGGAGTAATTGGAAGTGATGAAGATTTTTAGTAATGTTGAAGAACCAAGGAAATCAAGCATTTGGATGAGAAGCTACAAAATTTATTTATTTTGTAAACAATATGTATTGCTAGTTTCGTCACTAAAATTGATAAAGGGGGAGATTGTTAGAGCACTGCTCGGTCGAACTCGCAAACATTCCTATCTCAATCTTGTTGTCAAGTTTAGTTTCCAAAACTATAAGTCTTGATTTATAGTCTACTTGTAGCTATGTCTCGGATTAGGATAGAATGTGTAATTGAGCATTAGACTTCTCGGCGTTCATCAATTGAAGACGAAGAACTACTAAGGCGAGCTTGTGGAACTTCATCAAAAAAAGGTATGTGGAGACTTGAACTCATCTATCACTCAGAAGTATATTTATATTCTATCTCCTATTGAGACAAAAGTCTTATAGCTATACAGACTTTACATTATACACATTTGATATTTCGAGCTGAGTTTAACTCGCTTACATATTTCTCGAAATATGTGCTGGTAAGATTTCGCTTTAACCAAGTTCATCTTTATTCTTGAAGAAAGTCAAAAGATGATCATGTGAAAATAGACTGGTAACATATTACATGATTTGTGTGAGACGGTCATTTGATGTAGACTCGGGATGTTTCATGTTGATCTATTGATCACTTGAAAATTGCTTTGAAGCTAATAGTTTGTGTAAGACAGCTATTCCCGTCTTCCAATAATGTTTCAATGATTAAGATGGAGTTTAGAATGATTAGACATTGATTGGATATACACAGTATGTGTACTTGTATGCTAACTGTTGCAAGTTATTCAAAGTCCCGAAACCATAGTATGCATATCCGTATGCGCACTATTTTGATAGTTTAAGTCCGGGAACCATAGTACGCATACCCGTATGGTTACCAGCTGAGAAGTTCAAATACGGAAATTCAACTGAGGTTGGTCACTTACGACAATATGCGTTCTCATACTGGTGAACCCTGACTAAGTCCGGCCGGAATTCAAAGTATGCATACCCGTTTGCGTACTTGAGTTGGTTAAATTCTAAAATCGGTTTGTTCATGAACAAATATACTTATATATTAAGGAATGCAATCCTGTGCAAATCATGGCTATAATGTTCATGAATTGATTCAAGTGAATCAAAATCGATTTTGCTTCAATTGTGTCTTGTATACTTCTATGAGAATATAAACAATTGAACAACTCCATAACTAGTTTCATTTGAGTCATTTGAACTAGTTATGATTAAGATGAACAAGGTTGATATGAAAATGTTCATATGGCTAACTTCGGGTAACTATTGTTGAACCAACTATGTGCACATGTTTGGGTACGGTTACTCATACGTAAATGAAGTCACATTTCATTTGTGTATAACAAGCTAAGTTTGATCTAACGGTTGAAAGATATTAGCTTGACTCTAATCAGGTTTTCATCTAACGGTGAAAATTGAATGCTTTATTACCAAGGTAGCATGTATTGCAAACCCTGATTTGAAGATTGTATAAGGGAGAACTCTAGCAACTGGGAACCCTAATCCACACACCTCATGTGTGATACTAGTTGCGAATAGATTCGATTCTCCTTTAATCTAGGTTTTTCCTAAAACCATTATAGGTTAACAACTTAAAGACTTCATTGGGATTCTGAAGCCAGGCCCAACTATTTTCTCTGTAGTTGCGTGTTCTGATCTTACTTTGTTCTATTGTGTTGAGTACTATCTTCTCTAAGATTTGCTCGAGATTTAATCTCCGATAGGTAAGATAAAAATTAGTCACAAACATCTTCATCTCATTGTTTGTGATTCCACAATATCTTGTTTCGCTCTCATACGATTAAGATTATTGTGAGTTGATTGATCTTACTAGGTTGTTCTTCGGGAGTATAAGTCCGGTATATCAATTGGTTCCTGTTCACCTTGATTTATCAAAAGATGGAACAAAAACTCGTAGGTATTTCTGTGGGAGACAGATTTATCTGTTCAATAGACTTTTATGTGTGAGACAGATTTGTTTATCAAGTCTTCGACTTTGGGTCGTAGCAACTCTTAGTTGTGGGTGATATCATCTAAGGGAATCAAGTGCTCAGAATCCGGCGTGGTTCAAGAGGCGTAAGGAACGCGACTGTACCTTAATCAGTGTGAGATTGGCTAGGGATCAACTAGATTCCAGTATGAAGTTAATTTGTAATGGGCTAGAGTCTGTAGCGTCTTAATACAGTGTGGTGTTCAAATCTTGACTAGGTCCCGGGGTTATTCTGCATTTGCGGTTTCCTCGTTCACAAAATTTCTGGTGTCTGTGTTATTTCTTTTCCGCATTATATTTTTATATAATTGAAATATCACAGGTTGTGCGTAGTTCAATCAATTAGATAATCCAACCTTTGGTTGTTGATATAAATTGATTGACACTTGGATATTGGTTTTTGGTACCATCCAAGTTATTTCTCATATTAATCTGGCTCACATATTTATATATGTTCGATTGCGGATTGATTTGAGAAATTAAGATATAACTCTTGGATGTATTTCCTTGATTGAGTCTGACGGTCTAGTTGATTCTCTTGGAAATATATTGGAGTTATTCCATACAGATTGCCTAAACGAAATATCGGGTGTGGTTGTTAGACCCTCAGTTTTTCAATTATTCATAAGGCATATTTTCCAAAAAAGGAACATCCATTATACACGGTTCCGTAAACGGACCACTATGTATATTCTATTATGTAGTTTTCAATATAATTTTTCATATGCTTACTTTAAACCCTAATTATAGTCTCATATAAGCAGAGAAAGTGTTAATTTAATTATCTTAGCTTGAATTCTAATTAAGCAACCCTCAGTCTTTAAAATCTATAAATAAAGATGCTCTTTCAACTGAGAAATTCAATTCCTGACACTTTGTGTTCTAGTTGATAAATAGAGTCGTCCTATATTTTTACCTAAGTTTCATCTGTGAAACGTTATTATGTTTACGACAAAATACTTCACTTTGGGGATTCGTGAAGCCAGGTCTGACTATCTTTTACCTTGATAGTTCGTGTATCCTGATCTTGCATTTCAGTTATTCATGTTCTCGTAATATCTTTCCAAAAATATAGATAGTAACCTCAAAGTTCGTCTCAGATTTTGTGATTTCTCAAGATAGATATCTGAAAATTATTCTTAATTGAAAAGTTGAAGATTGTTCTTGAGAAGTGGTAAAGAATCCAGACTTATAATCTAAGTGAGTATAAGTGTTCCAAATTTGTGAGGTCTACTAGATTTGTCTATTGCAAAAAGATTTTCAAGCCATGATCTTTGATCAAAGGGAAATAAAATAGGCTTACCTATTAGAGGCAGATTGGTTATAAAAGTCTTCACTGAAGTTTAAGAAACTCTTGGGATGTAAAGGATGTCATCTAAGGGAATCAATTGCGTAGGCTTGCGAGGTTAAAGAGACGTAAGGAGTGCGATCTGTAACTGGATCACTTGGACGGTGGATTTGATCTCAACTACATTCCAGTTTGAAGTCTGATAATAGGCTAGTGTTTGTAGCGCCTTGATACATTTCGGCGTTCAAATTTGGATGAGGTCTCGGGGTTTTCCTACAGTTGCGATTTCCTTGTTCACAAAATTTGTAGTTTATTGTATTTTTACCCTTCTGCATTATATTTTTTTTATCTTTATAATAGGATTTACACAAGTAGTACGTATTCAGTCTTAGTAGATACGTCCATATAATTATGATGGATTACAAGGCTCGTTTCTTATAGAATTCGTATGTTGAAAGATAAATAACAAGTTTATTACTTGGAAGAATTTCAATTTGATTATTTGGACACGACTAGATTGTTTTAGATATTGATTATTGAGATGGTCTAAGTACTCTTCTGGACAATCAGGTTCACAGACTGTTTAGTCTATACATACAGATTGAGAAGAGATATAGATATAAACTTTACATACATATTTTCGAGGATCATTAAGTTGGTATACTTGAAATTGTATAATATTTTGTCCATACAGGTTGCTGAACGAAAAATTTGGTGGTCTACTTAGTACCCTCTCCTTTCCAGAACTTTTCTATGAAAACCTATATATTAAGTTCGGTTACGTCACAATATATTGAAGAGTACGGTAAGAACAGGTAGCCGAACTTAACACTCATGTTTTTCCGCTTATTTTAAACTTAAAGTTCGGGTACAAAAACGCGGACTCGACTAAACTGAATATTTCTCTGTATACCTCAGAATAAAAGTTCGGCTGCCTGTCCTGGAAATCTGATAGCGGAAAAAAGAAAAACCTCCATTAAAACTAAGTTTGGATACCTGTTCCTTCAGAAACATTAACCTAAATACATTTGCAGATAAGTTCTGAAATGACGAGGGTAACCCAAGTACACCAATTTTTCTCTTTTGATCACAACCTATTCAAGAACCACCGTGTATAAACCTCTTTAGGAAACAATCACTAAAGAAATATTTCAACACGGTCTCCACTTGGAACAGGGTTAGTCTGGACTGGCCTAACAATGTGAGATATCAAAGCCAAGTGGCGAATCACAATACACCTTGTGTGATTGTCTATGGATACAAGATGTAGACAATAGAACAACAAGGTGTTCACTTGATAATAGTTATGGCACAAGATAGAAACACTATAGGATCAATATCAAATGCCTAGTTTACATACAAGTGTACTTACTTTAGTTATAATATAAAGACAATTATAATGCGGAAATAAAGTAAAACACATACCAGAATTTTGTTAACGAGGAAAACTACAATCTTGTAGAAAAACCCCCGGGACCTAATTAAATTTTGAATACTCAATGAATTAAGACGCTACGAAAAGTAAACTTGCAACTTCGTGCAGACGAGACCAAGCAATCTAAAATCCTAGTTACTCAGCTTCATCAGTATTCTTGTTTTGACAACATCTAGAAGAACCAAGGTTCTAAATAGACATTAAAATACTAAATATCCTAGCATAACAAATATTCTCTTTAGGACGAGATCTAGTAGATCTTCTTAATGGTTCAAAATAACTTCTGCTACCAATCTTTCAACTGGTAAGACAAGATTCCTTTGGAACGTATTCCAAATAGTTAAAGGATCAAAACTGTTTAGTAACGAAACTCACTTTCCAATCACAATACCGAAATATATAATAAAAGTATAGTTACAGATCTTCTATTTTTAAGATTTGAAGCTCATAGGTTACGAGATAATATTAATGTTAACCAACATTTCCAAGAACTCTCATCGAAAAACTTCTATTATTAGTTTAGCACATTAACTAATAAAATTTTCCAGAGGATATGTTTTATTGCTGGTAATTAAAACATATATTATGAAAATCATAATTAAATGTTTTTCAATATTTCGGTTCGGTATCACCTTGAGCATCAAGGAATATCTTTGAACAATAAATGATAAGAGTTATGTTCAAATGAGCAAACCCCAATTCCAAGCTTCACACAAAACATAAAGAGATATGTGAATATTAGAAACTCGGTTTTGTTATTTGGGATCGGTTATGCAAATCTCACATTGTAAGTTGTGATTAGTTATACCATGCTTACCAAACTAGGTTGTGACCGGTTAAACCTTGCTTTCCAGAGGTAGATTGTGATCGGTTACATCTTGGTTCCCAGAGAAACTTATGACCAATTACAACTAAATTCCCAAATTAGCCCCTGTTATACCTTACTTCGAAAAGGTAGCTTGTGACCGATTACAACTAACTTCCCCAGGTAGCTTGTGACCGGTTACACCATGCTTCACAAATTAGCTTGTGACCGATTAAAACTTGCTAAACATCATAAGTTATGACCGGTTATACCTTAAGTCTCAACATAATTTAAGATAGGTTTTACTTTGTCATCGTCCATTGGTCATTGAAAAGATATTCAATAAAAAACAAGACCAATCATGATTTCCCTTTTGGTATGTAAACAAGTTCATACATCTACATCCTTAAACCAATATAATAATACAAAGTTTCCTAGGATGAAATCAACACCTATGTCATATACATAATCAAGTAATAAATACACAGATTATGATGTTGTCGTTTTTACGAAGTTCCAAAAGATAAGCGTTTATACTTCGTAATATGTTTCCTTGATACTTTGATCATAATGCTATGACCAAGTCTAATCACTAGAATATTATATACAAATATATACAGCTTCGCGTGTTATGTTTTTAAATATAGTGCGACTTGAAAGATATGTTAGGAATGGAAACAAGATCAAGTCAATATTATTAACCTGAAGTGGAAGGATAATATCTTCGTTGCAGTCGTTGCTTCTTCTTATTCTTCAGGTCTTCAGATTAATACTTGTATGTCTTTCAACTAGACTTTCTAGTCTAACCTAGACGAAGTTGACTCTAGTATTTAATCAAGCGACTCTAGATGAGTTTTTATACTAAAATATGACAACCAAACTTGACATACCAACGCTTGGTGGGTTCAACCGAGCTACGCTCTAACAAGTTCGTATACGTGTTCTTCAGATCTTGTAGCCGAATGTGTTTGATATAGCCCAAATCAAGCTGCAAAACTTCTCATTTTCAAGAAATTTTGGCCCATTCAAGAAACAAAAAACTAAATTTGAAGCATGCCTAAGTAGTTTGAAGATTCAAATTCAGAAAAAATAATTCTTCCAAAACTCTTGTTATCCTTCTTGTTCTTCTCTATTTAATTTAAAAAGAAAAGACAACTTATTGATTTAATCTTACACCAATCATTAATTAGCTTAACTTAATGATTCATCAAGTTGATGTACTGATATTTGAGGTACTTCAGATTTCTTCCAGTTGATCTAGACAAAGGGAAATTATGGTCCCCTCTAAATTGAAGAGGTTCTCAAAATCGTTCAATTACAACTATTTTTTGTCTTTCTTTTGTCATAAAATGGGCTTAAGAGCCCATTATTCACCCCGCTAAGAATGTTTGCACCCCATTCTTCATAAAATTGGTTCCACCTTGGACTTTAATGACTCTAAAATCGGACATGGTCATGATTCAGTACCTTGACGACTTTTCATGAAAATATGGGTGATTTTTTTTTCTTTGAATTTTTTAAGAAAAGGATATTAAAAATAATTAAAAGGATAAAAAATGGTTAACCCATAATTAAATAAGATACCCTAATTAAGTAAAGGGTCGAGATCGACTAACAAAGGATTTTGGCAAACTTTTTAACAATCATACTAACCATATGATCTCATTTATCTAACGGTATTCGATGACATGCATCCATTTTTGCTTTAGTGTGTATTTGGCTGAGTAATCTAGTTGAGTCATGGACTTTAGATTTATTTTTTATTTCCACAGATGGAAATGAAAAATTGATTTAATTTATGGATAACGAGTGATCAATAGGTTAACATACAAAAAAAAAAAAGAAGAAAAAAAGTTCAACATATCAGTATTTATTTGAAAATCCTCTCTTTTTAACGTATCTTTTAGTGGTCATACCATTTAAGCTTCGAGTATATCATTGTATTACCTTTTCATAAGATAAATTATATTTGGTTTAAGCATTTCTGAGAATCACGTAGATATGCAAATCCACTTCTCTGAAATTTCTTTGCATATCCCCTTCACCAAAGTTCTTTTGGTTGTATTGCTTAGATGCAATTCGCATGTTCACTTTTCCTTTTTCTTCTGATTATTTCTGATCATGTCCATCTTGTTTCAATTAACTTTTCAAGTTATAATCGACCATAAATAAAAATAGTTAAGGTACGGGATGTCTACTGATAAGGTGTATTATTCATCTAAGGCTCGATTATATGGGAAAAAATGTTAATTGATCGGGGAGATCGCATAGACGTAGCATGTAGGAGAAGTTATAGATATATATTGACCGACAAAACAAGAACCAGAACAAAAATATTGCCATCTCATCAAAGATGATATGTGTTAGATATGAAAAATCCTATGGCTAGTATGTTTTGTCAAAACCCTTTGTTAGTCGATCCTTATAAGTAAATTAATTCTAATTAACAAGGGGTTATTTTGGTATTATAAAAAGTATTTGGTCAAGAACTTTTGGGTACATTAATTATATATCCCTACTTTTGATACCCAATAAATATATCCTTTCCCAAAATAAATATATCCCTACTCCTTTTAGAAACTAGAAATTAGAATTATTAGATTACTAAAATGTCCTCTAATATATCTCACGTAATAACCTTGACCGATACATTTAATTTCATTTAGAAGTTTTGTTCTACTCTCTTTATGTCTCTTCTCTCTCCATATCTCCCAAGAACAGATGTGGAAAAACTAAACGAAAAAAAATTGAAGAAAAGTTGTCGATCTAAAACAAAAGGAAACAAATTCACTACTGATAGGTGATTTATTCACATGATTTGAGTGTCAATTCCGTACTTGTTTTAGTTGGATTACTTGCATATTATCCTTGTATAACTCTTGTTTTCTACTCCCTCCGTTCTTTTTTAATATGCCAGTTTCTATAAATAAAAGTTTCAAAAAAATAGGCCAATTTCCTAATTGGGAAAGTCAAATATTACTTTAATTTTTTGGGACCACTTTTCTCTTAACTTCTTTTGATGACAAGTGTCATGTGGACCACTTCACTTTACTTCTTTTGCTAACAAGTGTCACCGGGACCATTTCACTTCACTTCTTTTATTGACAAGTGTCATGAGGACCACTTTCAATGATTAGTTCTCTTAATTTCCTTAAATTTCGCTAAAAACAAAACCAGCCTATTAAAAAATAACGGAGGGAGTATTTTATTTGTTTTTCAGGTGAATCATCCAAGATCAATGGAATCAGGGGTTGAAAGAGCTAAGAAGAGAAAAGGATCCATTCAGCACAAGAAAGAAGAGTTGGAGCTTAAAAGATACTTTTGGAATGAAAACCCAACCGTAGATCCACCAGGTTGGAACATTTTCTGTCAGAGTTACGGTTGGGAAACCCAACCATAGATGAACCAGGTTCGCAAGAAATTGTCAGAGTCAAAGTTACGGCGAGGAAAGCAAGCCGTATGCAAATCCAGGGTCACTTACAGATTGGAAAGCATTCTAAACCCAACCGTAGGTACAAATGATAAGATTTGAAGGATTTGAAGACACCATATTTCAGAGGACGATGATACAAAAAGAACTCAAAAAGAATGAGGTCAATCGGACATCGGATAAAGAAATTATGGCCAAAATGATGAAGGAAGACAAAGGAAGAGATTCTGAAGCACAAACCCAACCGTAGCCAAACTTAGGGAGACAATCGGTTGGGAAACCCAACCATAGGTAAAGTCAGAGGAACATTCGGTTTGGAAACCCAACCGTAGGTAAAGTCAGAGGAACATTCGGTTAGGAACTCAGAGAAAAACCAAAACGTAGACAGTTCGAGTTATGCGAATTTTGGACTTCTAAAACGTGTAAAACTTGGTCCCGGAAGGATTCTAAACCCTAGATATCGTGAGCACTATATAAAATATCCTCAATACATTGAGAGGATATACCACACATTTGGAGGCACAATTCTACCTCCCATATTACATCTTCTACATCTAACCCTAGGGTTTACCCCTTTAGGGGGAACCCATTCTTTTGTTATCATGTGTAGATAAACCTTCGTTGATTAAGGATGAATTCAATGTTCTAGCGTGAAGCTTTATCGGTTATATAAATCTATTCGGAGTTTTATCATCTTATCGTTTGTTTTCATTATTTCTAGGGTCTATGATTGATTAATTAGATTGTTTGGAGTGCATGCTAGATTAATCTATTGATCATTCTATTGCTAGTAAAGGGTTAGGATATCCGTGTAGTTGTTGAATAATCCGTGCACAAGTAGAGAACGTGAGACCTCGCAGAGGGATTCTATGGAGAAATCGTGTGTGAAGACAACACTAGTAAGTGGACCTTGACCTATGAGTCTAACTGCTGGGATCAACCTAAGTTCACATAACTTAAAGCTTCCAATTGGGTTACACCTTGAGTGCGCTACTACTTGGTGGTTCGGTTGGATAGAACTTGATATGCGAGCGCTTCGGTATCTGGTTACACAAGGGACTTTGGGGATAACACTGCTCTAGATGCTTTCCTACGGTTGGTGATGAATGGTCTTAACGAAGATAGATAAGTATACTATTGAGTCAACGTTTGGTAACGACGAAGGACTCCTTGATCATCCCTTTCTTTTATTTGTTATTCTTTTTATTTATCTTACACAATCAATCCCCCCTTTTGGGTTTTACTTTGTTTTGCTAATGTAAATAACCTATCAATTACACAACTCTTTGTAGGAACGATCTCTTAGTACAGATATATTACCAGTTAATTAGTGAAAAATATCTTAATTAATTTGTTGCACCTATGACACGCATCAACTAAAAAACTAAATTACAAACATCATTTTTAGTTTAAAGAAGATCAAAATCGCCACAAAAATCATCAAAGCTAGGTTTTTTCATGTTTGATTTTGAAATCAATTTTTATTCCTGAAAAAATTGATGCAAACAAAAGGTAAAGAACGAATTACTCATGATTTATTTGAAATTAAATTTAAAACATGTTTGATTTTGATTAATGTTCATCAATTTTGAAATTTGTTACCGTTTAAAGCTGATTTGAAATCTGTTCTCCATTTTTGAAAACTTGATGCATGTTTAATTTAATATTGTTTGATTTTGTATCAAACTTGTTCAATTCACTGATTTTGATTTTCAATTTTCTTTTTGATACGTTATTAATTTTAGATCAATTTTAGACTAATTTCGTTGTTGTTTACTGTTACACGTCATTGAAACAAAAATTGACTATGTTGTTGGTGTAAACAATGGAGAGAAAAAATCAATTTTACAGGTAAAAAAGCCATTACTGATGTTAATTAACAATACCAATTCAGGTAGTAGCAAAAAATCAACGTATGTTGTTAATTGTGATGCATTTATGATGTAGTAAATTATTGTTTCTTGTCGCTTGTTTAACTTTTTAGTTGAAATTATGATCATTATGAGGTTTTAGGAAACAATGTTTGTATAACATTCACTGATATAATTCTTATTGTGGATGCTGATTAAAGTGAGAGTCCGACCATATAAGTTTTGTCAGTAGATCATTCGTATGTATATAACATGTGAGGCATCATCTTCTCTAGTACACTGGAAACTTGTTAGTTTTCATCTGAAAGTTGTTGAAATAAAATGATTGTATTTGGATGTAGTTGTCTTATTAGTTTCTTTAATTTTTTTTCTCTCTGGCAAGCATGAGTTTTGCATGACTATACTAATCCAAGTAGATGTTTCTCAGTAAATGGTGTCAACAACATTAGTTGAACCCATAAAAATAGTGTCAACAATAGTAGTTGATCCCATTAATTGGATCAACAACATGATTTGATTCCTTAAAAATGAAATCCAGGGAACTTTTCCCCATAAACTGTTGTCGACATCCAAAGTTGTGGTCAACAACCTAATTTGATACAAAAAATTACTTGCTAATCTGTAAATATGAACACTAGCTATTATCTTGTTGAAAATCAGGTTGAGTAAAGATAAAAATGAGGAGATCACCAAGGATAAAAAAGAAGAACCAAGAAGAAAATTTATCGCAAAATATTAAGAAAGTTAAAGAACCAAAACGAAAAGCGAAGAACAAATTTTTTTTGAAATAATACAATTGCAAGACTTAGTTGAATCATCAGACTAGTGTCTATCTATAAGTGGAATCTAACGTAGTTTGTTCATGGTATGAAAAAGAAACATCTTAGTATAGTTTTTAAATCTTATAAGTAAATGTAGGTCTTTTTATGGTTTGAACAATTTAATTGGATTACTTGTTACTTATATCATGAATGAATGTATTATTGGTTTCTTAAGAAGTGAATAAATGTTAGTACTGAAGATTGCAGGTATGTATAACTCGTGGAGTTAACTTTTGTATACAGATAAAATCATGCAATTTTTTTTTCTTAGTGTCAACAATGGAAGTTGATCCCATCAAGTGGGATCAACGATGAAAGTTGACCCAGAAAGGTGGAACCCGGGAACAATGTCTCCAGATTATAGTGTCAACAACCAAAGTTGATCCCTTTAAGTAGGATCAACAATTGAAGTTGATCCCATTAAGTGGGATCAACAGTTGAAGTTGATACCATTTGCATAAGTCTGTTTCATGTAAAAACCAATAAACCTGAAACCTCCAAATTGACATATCCTAAGAAACAGAAAAATAAACATTCATAAAATAAATCAGAACGTATGTCGTTAAAAAAATAAAAAATCCAAACCAAAAACCATAAAAAAAAACTTTCAATTAGTATAAAACCTAAAAAAGATACAAAAATCAACTTCAACACGTCAATCCCTTTCGTGCTACAATAGTGGATCAAAAACCTTAAATCCAAATCGTGACTAATGATATTAGACACTCCGTAACCAAACGGTATAGATCTTCGAGAACATAAGGCCAATTTTGTTTGACCACACTTATCATCTCGGTAGCAGTAGTTGATTCTGAAATAGGATGCGAGACGCTCATATTGCAAAATCTAAACTCTGCAACAACCATCTTTCCCCTGTAACTACCAAAGTTTTACACAACAAAATGATATATACGAATGAGTGAACTTGGCGTGAGTCGAACACGCATCATCTAACGTGGAGTCAGTCATGCTACCATTCCACCACAAATTCAACATTTGAAGATCTTTACAGCTATAAAATCCAACAACACCACCACTACCATGAGTCGAACAACAATACAAAAACACAAACCAACAAAATCACCAAATTCCAACATTACCACCAATCCAACACCACCACTAATACCAGCACCACACAACCACTACACAACCACCAACTAACACTTTCAAAAACCACAAAATATGAAATCCATAAGCACATTAATCTTTATAATGTTGATGTAAGAGAAGCAATACACAATATGAAGTTAACATTTTAGGTACTCGTATTAAAAAGTGGCAAGAAATTAAGCTAATCTTTTTAACAAACATGATTTAAACTACAAGCATAACTATACTAATGATGTCAACAATATGAACAACAGTTGATCCCATAAAAACGGTGTCAACAGTAGGAATTGATCCCATAAAAAATACGCCGCCACCTTCACTACTACAATGAAATCCACCACCATCACTAGCAGTGCAACAAATATCCACCACCCCCGCTGTAATAACACCATCCACCATCACCACCACCATAACAACAACACCAATACCAAATGTTGATACCACCACCACCAACCTCACTAGTACAACAAAAGCTACCAACATCCACTTTATTGCATCAAACATCCACCACCACCACCACCATAACAATAACATGCACCAACACCCGTGCCACAACATCGACCACCAACTATACCTTTCATAGAACCGCAAAAACATGGAATAATTGGCTTGTTTCAGAAATGAATCACAATCAAGATCTCAATTAAAATTGATATAAATAAAGAAATCATGCTGAATCAACACCAAAATATCAAAGGCAAGATCAAATTTATTCTACTACTTAGAATTACAGTAAGAGATCAAACGCATCTTTAATTTGTTTATGATGATTGAATCTTCAGATCCACTTATTGATGAAGATTTTCATTGTTTATTCTCAATTGATACAAACCGTTAACATCGATTTCAGGTTCTTCAAGCCAAAATCAACTTAAATCGGAATGAATCTGATGTTTCTAATGAAAAAGATTAGGATTTGAAAATTAGGTTCTCGCCGATTCGTCACCATATTGAATTTTTGTATCTGAAAAAGTGCAAATCGATGGTGATTATTGTGACGATGGAGATGGTGATGCTATGGCGTAAGAGATGGTGGGGGTACATGTAACAACGATGGAGAAGTGAAGAGTTACGACTTTGGTAATGGCGGAGGAGGTGGTAAATGGAGAGAAAAGAATTAAATCTGAAATTTATTGTGAGGGAGGGTAAATATGGAAACACAAAAAATATTAATGGACCCCTTATGGGCTTATAGATGGAGAGGGATATATTTATTGTGTGATAAAGATATTTGTGAAATTCATCAAAACAAGGGATATTTATTCAATTACTATTTTTTAAAATTATTTCTAAATGACCTTTGTTTTATTTACAATACTAGTCCCCTTCTGAAACACCGCGCTCCTAATTAAATGAGGATTTTTATGTGCTCCTAATTTACATGAATAATAATTAAGACAAACTATGTGTTTAATGTAGATTTGAAGTGAAACGATATAGTAATCTGCCCAACTAGTTGGGAATTCGGGATAGTAACCAAGATATTCTCATTTATACCAGAGATAGAATGATTTTTTGGGGACCAAAAAACTTTTGAAGGAGGCCATTCTTTTATTTTTGGTATGTCATTATGAAGTAAAGTTCAACACCCCTTATCCACATATTTTAGTTAACGGTCAAATTACCTTTTAATTATTTTGATTTTTTAATTTTTTAAAATAATAAAATAATTATTACTGATTATAATTTTTTTTAAATATTAATTAATATATAAATACATAATTGTTCATTTTCTTTTGGTTGGTAACCTAGGAACAAGTTGTGCTCCAACACCTTTTTGAATAGTAACACCGAGTCTATGAAAAGTAAAACTACCTATACCAATACTTGCATCATTATAAATTAAAAAAGAAATTAAGATTTTTACATAGATTTGGTTGGTAACCTAGCAACAAGTTGGGCCTCAACACCCTTTGAATAACAACACCCAATCTATGAAAAATAAAACTGCCCAGACCACTACTATCATCATTAATTACTAACTAAACAATTCTTCATACGCTTAAAAAACACAAAGTATCCTCACTAAGCTTCCCCAAAATAGAAAAGGCTAAAACACCAAATCATAACGAGAAATTTATTTTTTTCATTTATTTTTATTTTTATTAATTTTGAATAGGCTAAAAACTTTTTTTCTTAACGAGTTTGGTTAAGAAAAATTTAACCAAATTTAATGGAAGTAATTTGAAAAAAGTTCAGTTAGGAGAAACTGTTGCAATGTAACAGAATATATTGACCACTATAGGTTAAGAAGGAAAAATTGCGATTAGACCTCGGCTAGGAGAAAAAATTGCGGCGTAACCGCATTCAATATATATGTTTTCAGAGAAAAGTTCGGTGAGGGAACAAAAATTGCGACATAACCGAACTCAATATATAAATTTTCAGAGAAAAGTTCGGTTAGGAAAAAAAATTGCGCCATATACATCAACGCTTAGGTTTTCAGAAAAAAGTTTGGTTAGGAAAAAAATTTAGACTTCACCGAACTCAACCTTTTTCTTTTTTACAAAAGTTTGCATATAAAGAACAAATTCGACTAGAAAAAAAAGAAAGAAAAAAAAATGACCTAGCCTAACCATATCTAATAAAGCATATTGAAAACCCAAAAAAATAAAATAAATATTTAATTAAGTAAAGGGACAATTTAGTCATTTTTTCTTAGCAAAATAAAGACATCCCTTACAATGGTTGGTCTAATAACTTAATGGTCCGTCGACAAAATCATGGTTCCCAAAAAAAAAAAAAAAAGAGTCAACCTAATAATAATAGACTAGTTGTACATGTTCTTGTCTGATAATCGAGGTTCTAGATTTCGTTACAATATCAATTCTATCCTTAATATGCAATACTTGGAATACTCTGTTCATGTCTGAAGAAATTATCTGGATCAGTTTTGCCCTTCACACGCACTAATCTCTTATAGTTGTTCTTGAAATACTTGCGTCCCCAGGTACTTGCTTGTGAGTAACTTGCTTTGCCATTCTTACTGTTTTGACCCAGGTCAAGATCCCGGTAATTGATATATGCTTCTCTCGGTGATTTTGAAACATACGGAGTCATGTACTTGTACAAATTTCGAACACGACTAATATACTTTTCAGATGCATGGTCCGGTTTCTCATCCCAAGACACCAAATATATGATCTTGAATAAGTTTCCACTTCTATGCGGGAACGGGGACGCAGATTCTGAAATCTCACTCATCCTTCCACCATAAGGTATGAAGGTCAAAAACGTCAGCTCCTCGATTAGCAGTCTCTCCCATAGCCCTTGTAATCCAATTTCAGAAATGGGTTCTTTGACATAATCAGATTTTATCTTAAAAAATGTCTTTGGTTGTGTCTGATTTAGTAACACTTTAGGTGTAACATTTAAAGGGTATCCAGAGATTCCAGACAAACTCATCTCAATGCAATCCTTAGTCTTCAATCCCATCTCAGGAAATCTATCTTCCATCACAATCTCAAACTTGTCAACACCCCCGAGATATACCGAGTTGAATGAAGCTAGGAGTGTTTTGTTAATCCCGGTAGCATTCACCGCAATTAAATCCACGTCAAGGAAGACCTCTTGCGGAAGCTTGTGCGCAACTTCTTGCCACTTATGAGTTGCACCATCTTTTTGGGATTTCTTTACTGAATAAAGAGTGACAGTGGGTGGAACATCAACTAATCTGATCTTCCATGAAAGAACGATCCCGAAGCTCCCTCCACCACCTCCTCGGATAGCCCAAAACAGATCATTAACTAAACTGACTACATGCTGGGCAAGAGTTGCTAAATGTGACAGTGGCTTTGAAATCATGATTAAGGGGATGTTGCACATGAACATTTTGGTCAGTGGTTATTCGTCTATTGGTTGTGAGGAAGTTTGAAATTCCTATGGTCGATAAATCAGTATAATGACACTCATAAGAACCTCCACACAGGAAGTTTTTAGGTCACAACAATAGAGAATGACCCTCATGAGTTTTTTACGCAGAACCGCACTACTGTTCATAAAGCCACATGGTTTAATATCTAGGCAAAACTAAACCTCCTTCCAGCTTAATGACTAGTAATCATCCTCCGCCTCATATCACGAATACAGAAAAGGTGGTTGACTGTACCTGTAACTGCATAAAAACCTGGCTATTTTACGTTATATGCAGTTATAGTCATAATGGGATTTGAACAATTAGCAGGCCTAAGCAACAAGGAGTTCTATATATAGAGTGAAGTACCTGTCAAGTGTTTCAGTAAGGAGTTCCACAACCAGAAGAAGAAAGCAGTACTAGTAGTGGGTAAAATGCTAAAACGACATTACCATCGTGAAATCGTTCGGCTTGTCCTTTTCTTTCACCTAATTGACTAATTCTATTTCCTTCCTTACCTCCATTGAGAATCTAAGTACCAGTTACTGGAAAAACTGGAGAACTACACAAAACTCATTTCTCTCTTCTAAGGAATTGGATTTATAGAGGACCAGCAACCGGATTTCTGTCATAAACTCTAGATTTTGTGGACATATGATTATCTATGCAGCCAAACACCATAATTAGAAATTTCGAACCAGAATAAAATTCATATTACCCAACTTTAACAACACCAAAATCATTTTGAAAGCACAAATAGAAAAACAAGGCAGCTCGACACCAATTTGGAAATTCACAAAGAAAGCTGATATTTATAATGTGGTAACATACACCAACACTGATTTGGATACTAGGGACAGCTCATTAAGTACAACCTTTAGATTAGAATAGGTAACATTACATACATATGTTTAAATGACCTGAAAATCACAATGAAAACGTACCAGATTATACAGGTACGTGCAGATCTCTTTCTTCGTACTGATGCTGCATCCAGTGATCTCTTTCCACAACTTCTTCTCCTAATGCTTTCAGTGAAACCAAGGTGTTCACATAAGGTTTTGCTTGACGGATATCTTTACCAAAATCCACAAGCATCATTTTGGAAGAAGGAGATTTTGGATCGTAACGCGTGACCTTGGTATCTGAGTAACATAGAACTTCGCCACTACTTGTAAGGGAAACTAGAATACTGTCTGGATCCAAATCACTTAAACTGAACTCCTCACTTTAACTCCATGCCTCATCTTCCTTCTTTTTCCATAATCATATGCTAGCAGTTTCAGTCTTGTTTTTGTTGGTAGCAATCAAAAAATCCCCCAATAAGCCAAGTCTAGGATCCCATCCAGGCATCCCAGGAAGCGAACAAGTAGACAATTCATCAAAAATTTCATCAGTTAAGTTAAATGCCGTGATTATCCATGTATGGAGAATCCAATAAATGCACTCATTGGAAAAAACACCATATGTAACTGCATAGTATTCTGAACAGTTTCCATGTCTCCCTATGTGTCTCCATCCCTTGCCACTTCCAAGAGTGTAAACCTCAACTTGTACAACTGCAGATTCTTCTAATGCTAACTTGTACGTTCTAAGAACCTTGTATTCATTAGTAGAAGAAACATAACCGTCAAGGCAAGGCCTCGATATTGATCAATTAAATTTTGGGACAAAAACAGATTCTCTAGTTGTGGGGTTACAAATATAAGTAGGTGCATAGCTGGGACGATTATTATCAAGGCATGCACTTACCACTTACCAGTAATCCCCACAAGAACATGAACCACACTCGAATCGATGAAAACGAATGCGATCCCTCATGACAATCACCCGGTTTAATACTCTTGAAACCATTTTCAACCAACAATGACAGTCACAGCAAGTCCTAAGGTTTTTTGAGATCCTAATTTCAGTTCCCGGACTTGTTTTTAAAATCCCATAAGCAGTTGCAAGTTTTTCACTGTGACAATTCAAATTTCCCTCCTTTTCCTCCTCTGAAACATCCATTAATACTAACTCAATTACAGGAACGTAACCATCAACTTTGACCCTTGCATTCACTCTTTCCAAAACCTTATATATCATATCAGAATCAGGAACCGACCTATCACCTGCTTTGAATTGATGAATAACACCTTTAACTTCAATCCAACTCAATCCTTGATTCTTTCGAATTCCATTTTTTCTCATCCCTTCTCTCATTCTCTCAGCATTATCCCATCTTTTTGCCGAAGAATAAATGTTTGATAACAACACATAATCTCCACTAGTAAGATGAGATGACATTTCTCCGGCTGCTAGTTCACCAATCTCAGCTTTTCCATGAATTCGAGAAGCACTTAACAATGCTCTCCACATAACTACATCTGGCTTCATTGGCATTGTCTGTACCATCTCACGAGCTTCTTCCAAGAGACCTGCTCTGCCCAAAAGATCAACCATTGCTCCATAATGTTCAATCCCAGGCTCAATTGAGTAATTCCTTCTCATTGAGTTGAAAAACCAACGACCTTGTTCGACCAGTCCACAATGGCTACAAGCAGATAGGATTCCAACAAAGGTGATTGAATCAGCTTTAATATCTTCTCTCTCTAAACGAGTAAAGATTTCGATTACTTCCCAAGCAAGTCCATTCATTGCTAATCCTGTAATCATCGAATTCCAAACAGATATATGATCTCGTTTCACACTTTCAAATACTTCCTTGGCAGTTTCAATTCTTCCACATCTTGAATACATATCAATTAATGCTGCATTCAGTATATAATTTAGCTCAATCTGTTTTTCTGTCATCAAAGAATGAACCCATTTTCCATTACTAACAGCTCCAAGTCGGCCGCAAGCTGTAAGAACTGATGCAAAAGTAAAACCATCTGGTTCAATACCAGAACTGAGCATTCGATGAAATAAAGTTACTGCCTCTTTTAGACTGCCATGTCTAACGCAGCCGGTTATCATGGAGTTCCATGAAACAACATCCCTATAAGGTGATTGGCGAAACAGTCGGTTTGCACTATCGAACTTCCCAGCCCTTAAATAGCCTGTAATGACCAAATTCACAGAAAGAAGATTGAAACCCCACTTGGGAATTTCATCAAGCAGACGACAAGCATAATCAACGAGTTGTTTATGAGAAACGTATATGGATATCAAAGAAGTTAAAAGAGATGGGTATGAATCAAACCCAGATTTTAACATTCTGGTATGGAACTGTACTACAGTTCTGTCATCTGATAAAATTTTGCAAGCTTCAAGTGCATGAGAAATGGTTTGAAAATCAGGCAACACAGAAGTCGAGCTGAAAATAGTCTGATAATCCAATAGAGCTTTTCGAGGAGACCCCTTTTCCAGAGAAGCTCGAATAATGTTATTGAAGGGAGTTACAGAAGTAGTACTAGTAACAGATGCAGTAGAAGATGAGCAAGAGCAAAATTGTCTGAGACATCTCATTTCGAAGGAGTGGAAGAAGCAGCTAGTACTAGTTACAAATGAAATAGTTTCCCTTCCCTTGGTGGCTCAGTCCAAGCCCAGCACTTTGAACATTAAGAGTACCCTTTAGGACAGCCGTATTATTGGGACTCCCGAGGGAAGTTTAGGTGACTCAAAACAAAACAAAACAAAATAAAGTCACCAAGTAGTAATCTTAATAAAAAAAAAAATTTATGCGGACACTAATTAATTTTATTAACTCTGGAGAAAACGATTGTCTGACAATAAAAGAATTTCAAATACACTAGGTGCGAATTTCAAATACACTAGGTGCGAATTTCAAGCCAGACCCGTGTGACTCTAAACTTCCTGTTGAACTTTGCCAGTTCATCCGCAGGTTTATTACATTTTGTAGGAATGAAACGATATTTCCATTGTGATTCTGACTTCATGATATGAGTAACATCTTGCAGAATGTGTTTGTTCTCCCATGCTATGAATGGTGAGGAGTTGTTAATGAAACTTTCAATGTTCGTTGAGTCTGTCTCGAACATTGCATAAGAAATTCACAATTCCTTGCACCATAACACAGCATCATAGATAGCTACACATTCTGCTCTTTCTGAATCTGCTACTAATGCATAGGACTTTGCGAGACACCCCTTCCAGGTACCTGCAAAATCACGAATAATCAAGCCCACACCTGTTAGTCCAGTATTGGAATCATAAGAAGCATCACAACTAGTAGTAATATATGGGTTATCATAGGGTTTACAAATTGCATGCTGGTTTAAGAGAGCTGGGGAGGACATATTGCGATCATTTTCCTTGTCAGACAGTGATGATAAATAGTTTGCAAAACTGACTGCTTTCCTAGCAATGCTTCTAGGATCAGCCTTCTTATTCTGGAAGATCACCTCACATCTTTCATTCCATATACTCCATGTTGCAACCATGACTAAGTTAATCCAATTACCAAGACTTTGCTATTGTTTTAATTGCATTATCCAATCTTCAAATATTGCTGCAATATCATTGAATCTTCCTGTGAGAACTTGACTCCCTCCTGGTATACCCATCCACACTGCCCTTGAGAAGGGACATTGAAACAGAATATGCATTGTTCTTTCTTCATATTGATTGCATAAAGCACATGTTTTATTGATGTACCCACACTGTCTTGATAAGCGAACTCTAGTAGGCAGAATATCAATGAAACATTTCCAAAAGAAATGTTTAAATCTTGGCCAAGTATTAATTTTCCAGAACTCCTTCCATCTTATATTAGTGTCTTGTATGAAGATTGAGAACTTCCTAGAACCTAAAATGTCTTCAAACAATCTCTTATAAGCCGATTTGAGAGTAAAGTTCCCATTTTTAGTAAGCTTCCATATTAATTTA
Organism: Papaver somniferum; assembly: GCF_003573695.1. Lineage (NCBI taxonomy): Eukaryota > Viridiplantae > Streptophyta > Magnoliopsida > Ranunculales > Papaveraceae > Papaver > Papaver somniferum. The sequence goes on along the minus strand of NW_020622934.1, from coordinate 18,562,758 downwards.
TTTGTAGTGCTAACTGAGAGCCTCATTTTGAGAATAAGATCCGTCGTAGGTTGATCGAACAGATAGCGCACCAGATCAGAATTTCATCTTCTACCATCTGGAAGGAAGAGCTCATTAACCCAGACAAAATTTTCATTGTCAATAGCTTCGGGTCTTGGTGTTGGTGGTTCTTTCATACCTATAATCCACACGTCCGACCAGATCTTTACTTGAGAGCCATCACCAACACGCCAGCAGCTGTATTTCCTAATGAAGTCCATGTTTCTCTGCAATCCTTTCCATGCCCAAGAACAATCTGCCTTTGATGGTATTTTTTAATGATGTTGTAGTAAAAGGTTTGTTGAGACTTTTGAAGGTTCGATTTTTAAACTTAATAAAAATAAAAATATATCAAACTCAAATATAGAAAAGTGTTTGTGGAAATTGTGGAGAGGCTGGGGCTAGGATTCCACAATTGGTCGATATTAGTGATTTAATAAAACAATAATTATGCAACTCAACATTCAAATTGATTCTAATAGTATTGCCTAGACATGTAGATTTTCAAAAGAATAGATGTTAATCCAAACATAGAATATCAAAACCCTAAAGCAAGCATATTCTATCAAGAGAAAATACACCAAACTAATCAAAATCATATAATCATTTTTTAGTTCAATGCAAAAATCATAATAGAGTTGTTATAATTAATTAAAAATAGAAATGTATCACTTTTACCGAAACAACGGCTTCCTCCATAGCCCCAAAGATTGGGTTTATCCCATCTTGATGGAAACACGCTGAAAAGTTGATTTCATTGCTCAAATGGTGTTCACAAATGATTAAATGGGAGAAAATAAGGATTAAACCGAATCTGTAACACTTATATTTGTTACAAACTCGACTGTTACAAAGAACGATAAATCTAAACTGTTGCTGCCACTGTAGAGATACGACCAATTTCCTTTTGTCGTTGTCGCTGTAGCATGAACGACGATTAGCTATGGTCTTATGTTCTTCGTGTTCTTCCCAGCAGCAGCAGAAAAGTATTCTCTGCAACTCTCAATTTTCACTCTGTTGTTGTTCTAAACTATCCCAAACTCTCCGTCCCGCCTCTCTGCTATCTCAGCCACAATTTATAACCCATCAACATCGAAATATCACACAATAACTTCATAAAATTCTCCATTACTCGGCATTATTCTTCACGGCCAGTTTGGGAAACAATTTAGATTTTTGATTTCTCCACGCGTTCTGAAGCTTCCAAATTGCCATAATTAAATCCTTCAAACTCCAAATAGTTGTTAGGGACTTCCAAACACGTGCAAATTCTTGTGCTGCTCGTGCAATCTAGTGAATATCTCCTCCGGTGAGTAACTCCCTAATTTCTTCGAATCTAGGTATTCAGCCCAACTGGATCGAAACCAACAAATACATCATCCCTGTCTAGCCCATAAAAGTATACCAAATTAATTCCATCCCTTTAATCTCGCTGAAACAAGCTCAAACCGCAAACCCTAATTCTGCCGGTTGAGAGTTGGTTTTCCCGCTAAAACCAGAAATTTGAAATATTAGCCCTTCCCGGTGGTGGCTCGGTCCAAGCCCAGCACTTTGAACATTAATAGCGCATTTGGATACAAATCTGCTTCTGACTTATGCTTCTCCAGAAGTAGAAGCCAAAAGCAGAAGTCAGAAGCAAAACTGTTTTGCTTCACAAAAAATTGACTTTTCTGCTTCTAGAAGTCGTTCTGAAATATTATTGCGAAACTGACTTCTGACTTTTTGACTTCCAGAAGTCGAAAAGCAACTTCCGAGTGTGCATCCAAACGCACTATTAGTTCCCTTTAAAACATAGTCGTATTATTGGGACTCCCGGGGGAGGTTTAGGTGACTCACAAGAAAACAAAATAAAGTCACGAAGTAGTAATCTTAATAATGTTTTATCCTGTTATTATTAACAATAACTAAAATGTACTCGATTATTAAAAATAACTGAAATGTACTCGATTAACAAGTGTATTAACTAAATTAATTAGACGTTAATGGTTAGATTAAATTTATAGTTAGTTTTTGAAAATCAAACAAAATTTGAGTTTTTTTTTTCTAATTTCATAATCACCTTGAAAAGGCGAGTGTACCCAAATATACCTCAAGCTAAAACTTTTCCTACCTATAAGTCCTTTCTCCGAAAGTGATTGTTTACGGACTGGTTCGAGACAATACAACTAATCGGTTCACACTTCGTGTGATCGTCTATGGATACGAGATCGAGACAACACAACAACGAAGTATGTTTCCTTGATACAAAGGTTCGGATTTAACCAAACACAATAGGATTGCTTATCAAGTAAATAGGAATTAACGTTTGTGTAATTTACTTTAATTATAATAAAACAATTATAATGCGGAATATAAAAGTTAAATGACACAGCAAGATTTTGTTAACGAGGAAACCGCAAATGCAGAAAAACCCAGGAACCTAGTCCAGAATTGAATACTCTCCGGATTAAGCCGATACACAAAATTACACTAACTGCATATAGCTGATAACCGGTTTTAACAATTGCAAGCAAAAGTTGAAAACCGTCGAAACACATATGCTTTTATGCTAAACCAAAATCGATTCAACATATTGTGAATTTTTCACACATTGTTTCTATCATAACCCCGCATGATCCTTTGATAAATCCAACCTACTAGGGATAGAACTTAATCCCGCTAAATCAAAAAGTCACCCAAACCATAAGGGTTCACAATATATGAGATCGAATATTAAGGTAGTAAAACCGAAATCAAACATCTCATAAATAAATTTGCAATAAACCATAAATATTTAATATAAAATAAAGTATTGCAATTACCTCAATCTTTTAGGAAATTTAATTACGAAACCAACGCAAAAAGAATGAGGTCATTCCGAGTTTGGACGAAGAAGTTATGCGCAAAACAGTTTTTACACTTCTTCGTAAGGGGACCTCTCACTAGGATCGGTTCTCTCACCATGACATGGTACTAGGATCGGTTCCCTCACTATGAAAGGGTACTAGGATCGGTTCCCAAGAGTTATTTGTGACAGATCACAACACTAAACTGTTTTCGACATAACTTTTGCATACGATGTCCAAATTCAGTGATTTTTGGCTCGTTTTAACTGTAAAAACAAGAGCTACATATATATGATCAGTATATATCAACATCATAAACTCAAAATTACTGTTTCTATAAAAATCTCAAATATAGATATATAATGTATGATTATAGAAGAAAAGCAATCTCCCTAAAGATGTTAATTAGTCATATAATAACCGAGAGATCATGTGCTCAGTTTTCTCATGTGCTTCATCACCTTTCAAAAGATTGAGAACCAAGGTGAGCATGCACATATCAACACAACTAGGTTGTGTTGAGTTGATCCTTGTCTTGTTCATCACGAGTGACTAAGACAGAATCATCATTCTTGACTTCTTGCTTGGTTTGTTTTCTTTTGTTCCATCTCTTGTTTTTCTTCTTTGACTTGTGATGAAGAGTGTCATTATCACAACCTTTACTAGTACAAGAGATTTCAGACATAATGTCTTTCTTTAGTCTTTCAAGAAGACTCTTGTAATTATTGTCACCAACAATTGACAGCTGAGAGTCATTCTTGTGACCAACTTTTGGTCCCTTCTTGGCTATGGAGGACTTCAGGACCCATTTAGTGTTGGGTTTCGCAGGAGCAGCTTTCTCCTTCATTTCATTAGGATCATTGTCCTTTTGAATATTTTTCGAAACACCCTTTCTCCAATTTGGAACATCATATCTTGTCTTTGCATTTAAAAAGTCATCTCTCTTTCTATAATTGGGTCTTTTATGGGATGACCTTGTCGAGTGATATGCAAAATTTGAACTATCATTATAATAATTCTTTTGCCTAAACTTAGGACAATAACGATTTGAGTTCTTATGAGGAGCAAACTTAGCCAATTCATTTGATACAAAAGAAAGAGCATCTTCCATCTTACGAACCTTGAATCCCCATTGAAAGTGTCCTTTATTACCACAATGATACTATGCTTAGTATAAATATACGAAGTATGAGTTTTAGTGTTACCTTTTTGTGGGTCCTCTTGCATTGGAGCTCGACGAGTGTTCTTCTTCTTCTTCTTAGCAGAAGTGCTCTCTTTGATTACTGCTGGTTGAACACTATTCTTAGGCTTGACGAACTTTTCTTCTTTACAAGAGATAGGAGCATCTTTGTCATCAGTGGAAGCCTCTGATTGAGAAGAATTTGTAGCTTTAACAAATTTTACCTCTTTGCTAATATTTGAAGCATCTATTCCCTTATAGCCCAATCCTCGTGTATGACGATGATTTCTACTTTCTTCTAACATTGAGGTTAACTTGTTTGAGCTTTCATTGGATTTTTTCAGTTCCAAATTTTCTTCTTCCAACATCTTGATTTTATCAAGAGTACTGGCTAGATCAGCCTCAAGGCGTTTTTCTCGTGAGATATATACACCTTCTTTCTCTTCAAAACTCTTTTGTTGAGAGTTAATCCTTGCATAATATTTAACAAATTTCTCTTCCAACAAATGAATTTTTTCAAGAGCAGTATCACGCTCCTTTTTTAACAGTTCTGCTTGAGAGGGACTAGCGTTTTCTTTTTCTTCAAGACCCTGAATTTGTTGAGAAGTATCTTCCCTCAATTTTTCATAGTCTAGACGATGCCTTTCACATTCAGTAGTCTTTAATTGTAAAGTAACCTGAAGTTCCTTTATTTGCTCATTAGACACACTTAAGAGAATTTCGTTAGACAACAATTTCTCACGAAACTTTTCCAACATAGAGTCTGCGACCTCTGATTCTGAAGATGGTTTAAAAACCTCTTGCGACACGTTAACTGAGTCTTTCAATAATTTTCGCTTTCGCTTAATCTTACTTTGACTCATTTCTTATAGGTTGGATCGCACCAAACACAGATTGTTAGATCTTTTCGTGTTTGACTGCTCTGATACCAATTGAAAAGGCGAGGGTACCCAAATATACCTCAAGCTAAAATGTTTCCTACCATAAGTCCTTTCTCCGAAAGTGATTGTTTATGAACTGAGTCGAGACAATACAACTAATCGGTTCACACTTCGTGTGAACGCTTATGGATACGAGATCGAGAAAATACAACAACGAAGTATGTTTACTTGATACAAAGGTTCGGACTTAACCAAACACAATAGGATTTCTTATCAAGTAAATAGGAATTAATGTTTGTGTAATTTACTTTAATTATAATAAAACAATTATAATGCGGAATATAAAAGTAAATGACACAACAAGATTTTGTTAACGAGGAAACCGCAAATGCAGAAAAACCCCGGGACCTAGTCCAGAATTGAATACTCTCCGGATTAAGCCACTACACAAAATTACACTAACTTCGTATAGTTGAGACCAAGTAATTAACCCTATAGTTCACCTAGTTCCTTATGTATTCCCACGCCTCCAACTTATAAATAAGTCACGTACTTGGAACAATTCTTTTGGTTCGTATTCTAAACAGTAAAGGAACAATAAATCTGTTTGGTATCAACTCTATTCAACCAAGTGATATGAGTCGGACAAAGGCTCTTCCGTTTATCTCAACATAAACTCCTTCGTCAGGTCCTTAAATTTATCTTATATTTTCAATCACCCAAAGGCAATCGATTAAGATTAATCCAACAACACCTTTAATCCGAAGAATCGTGCTGATGCCGATCTACTCAATCAATCAATCAATCCAATCTACCACAAGGATAAACCTATTATTAATTGGATCCTCTTTTACTAAAACAAGTATTGTGCACACCAAAGATTATAAAACCCAAGTCAGATCTTCAATATCTTCTTTGTCTTCAAATCTTCTTAAATCTTCAATAAAAACTTGCACACAATCACTTGAATCTCTTGTGATCAATCACACACAGAACGGAGTCTGTTAACAATGGATTATCACAAGATCGTCTTTAGAACTAACAACAGTCTAAAGATCCATGTCGAAACTCCGAACTAGTTTGAGTGAATCTTATATCATAAGAGAAGATTCTCAAGAATAAACAAACTAGGTGCAATCAGATTTCAACCACCGTAGTCAATCAAATCAATCGAAAATAAAAGATAAACGACAATTATCTAGTTTCCCACCGACGGTACACGCTAGAGCTTCTCAATCCCAAAGAAGAATTTAAACTGAGCGGCCGTAAGAGATTTCGCCTAATTAGGTTACTCTCTTCTCCGAATAGGCGGCTACACCAGTAACAACAACAAAAGAGTAAATTTGTTGTTACGAAGGATTAGTTTGCTAGAAAGGAAAACTTCGAGTATTTATAGACAAGGAAGTTTGGACACCAAGGAATTTCCAAAACCGAAAATATTCTCAAGATATTCATAAAAGCACAGATTCGGTTTTCATAATTCCTGGAAATGCTCTGTCCAAAAATAACGATCGAAATCTCTCGGAAAATCTAATTAGTGAATGCACATTACTAATTCTGTAATTTTCCTAAAAATGAAATTAATAAACTTAATTAAAAGATTCTTAACTTACTTATGTTTCAATCCTGGGATTCTCTTCCCTTAGCCGTTAAGGAATATCTTTGAACAATTAAAGAAATAAACATTCACATCACGTTTTCAAAGTTTGTCGACATCTTAACTTTGTAAGTTCTCTTTCACACTTACAACCTTGAAACCGATTTGCCACACTTCCAAACAAGTTTAGAATTGGTGCATCTGACTTTCAAGAACTATGTGATTGATTAAACCAACATTCAATCACAATCATGGGTTTACGGTTCTACCAAAACAAGTTTCGGTTCTACCTCCATGTGAGTATTGTACATAGTCACACTAGCTTTCCAAAAATTCGGTTGACTAGGTACTAGGATCGGTTCCCCACATATATATGATATCTAACTTATATGTATTGCACATGTCCATAAGATCGGTTCCCCTTTGTCTAGAAACGTGTTGCACATGTCCATAGGATCGGTTCCCCTTTCTGCTATAAACCTTGCTGCACCCCATACAAGGATCAGTTCCCTTTGATGTACTGCACCCTTTACAAGGATCGGTTCCCATTTCCTTTTAATTGGTCAGACATACAAAATCCGATCATACCACAGGTGATTACTTAAGATCGGTTTTACTAATAAAAGTTATACCAATACATAAGTCAGGTCTTTGTGAATAGTTCTACCAAGAACACAACAAGTTTTTGAGAGGTTATACTTTATCACACATATTGGTTGTTCATAAGGTATGCAATGAATAAAAAAACCAATAACACCTGGCAATTTCCTTTTCGGTCCACAAACAAGTTTATGAACTTACTTCCTTAGAACACATGTAAACATTGTTCCCTAGGATGAAATCCTCACCTCATACCCATACATAATCACAATAACATTCAAATGATTATGGCGATGTCTTATCTACAAAGTTTAATGGTTAAGCAATAAACCTCGTATTGTATTCCTTAATACAAGGTCTATCTAGAGTTCAAATATGCTTCGCAGTTATATTTTCAATATGCACGACTTGAAAGATACGTTAGGGAATGAAACAGTTCAAGTCAAATATCACTAACCTCAAGTGGAAGGATGATTGTTTTCGTTGTAGCTCCTTGCTCCTTCACATCTTCAAGACTTCGCAATACTTGTAATGTCTCATATCCTAATACCTTCAAGATAACCTATACGAAGTTGACTCTAGTACATAATCAAGCGACTCTTAACATGAGTTTTGATTCACTAAAATATGATAACCAAACTTGACATACCAATTCTTGGTGGGTTCAACCGAGCAATGCTCTAACGCACCTAAGGTTAGGATTCGAGAGTAACCTAGCCGTAAAATCATACTTACGATTGAGTCTTTATCATTTTAAAATTTTCAGTCGTTACGGCTGGCAATTCATTTCTTCCACATGTAAATGAAAACAAGATTATTATGGCTGAAAGTTCTTTTTTTCTAGCAGTAATGAAAAATTAAATATAAACAAATAGTTTATATAATCTCATTTTCTTCACATATTGGTGCTCAATTTTTTTTTCATTTTATTCATTATCTGGATTTTGTGAAAAATTTCAATCACTTTCCCTATTTAATATAATCATAATACAGGGGCTTCACATGGATTTCTAGTAACTAAAAACTTGGTTATGGGGTGTCTTGATGTAATAGCAAATGTCTAATTTATCCTCCATCTAAAATAAAATCCTAAAAACTAAAATCAAAACATAATTCTAATTCAAAAATATGCTCCTCCTTTTCTTCTTAACTTCCTCTCCTTCATCAACCGTAAATTCTTCCCTCCTTTGTCAATTGAAATTATTTCGTCGTCTTTGATCAATCTGCAATTCGAAAAACTTATAATTGTTGATTGAGCAACAACTAAATGATAGTTTGAAACACTGAATTACTCACTTCCCATCCATAAATCCGCACTAAAATCTTCTAACATGTTACTTTCCGCATCAGCAATCATAGCACCAAGTCCACCAATCTCCGGTTCTTAAAGTTAATCATAAAGAGGGAGAAAGCAAATAGATATATTTTGTTCCAAATCCAACACATGAATTAGTTGAGAGATCAGGAGAATATTCATCAAGATTGAGTGTTAACCTTAAAATCCTAAGAAGATTGCTAGCAAAATAACCAAGATCGATAAGGATCATAACTGTAAGGACCCTCAAGCTCGTCAACACTATTTGACTGGTCTAACGATGATCAGGAGACGTCTTAGTCGATAATTACTCGATTAGTTTAACACGAACGTTAATTAATATGTAATAACCTAACAACGATCTTGATACGAGACTAGATCCGTTGGATAGATCTCGAAAAGTTACGCGAAATGGACTACTCGAACGTGTCATTCGGATAACGGATGAAGATAATTTATCAATTTGTTTTCGAAGGGTAAAATAGTAATTTTCTATAGTATCCTTATGGCTGCACGTGTTGAAGCGAGTGGATATCTCAGCAATGCGGGTCGACCTTATCCCTAGCCGATCGAGAGGATAACTCTCATTCTTTTTCTTCTTCTTTTTCTTCTTCTTCATTTCTCATTCTTTTTCTCTTTCTTTCTTCACTGCTCTTCTTCTGTAAACGTTTGAGAGGTAAGTTGAGATCCGATTTGAGAGAATCAATTGAGGTTAGTATACAGATGCTGAAGGTGATGGTGCTGCTGCGAATTAGGAATAGAACTATAAGGAATCGAAGATATAAATCAAGGGAAATTCAGTTAGGGTTTACTAAACTCGTTAACTGTATTCGTATGCAATTGATATGGTACTTAGGTTGCTTCTAGAGGAATATGACAAGGGTTGTGGTTGAATTGAAGCTTAGAAGCTGACGCGTTGTAGAGTTGAAGAATTGGGGTTTCGAGAAGTTGGTTTGAAACTCAATTCGAGAGATTAATCGTAAGATTTGTGTTCGGTAGAAGGTGGAACAGATCATGGGGTTTATATTGGTGGTGGTACTGGCTCAAGCGGCTGATACAGAACTTGGAGAAAAGGCAATTAGGGTTCTTTAAAATTGAAGATTAAATTGTGTGATTTCGAGTAATTGTTTGAGAAACTAGTGATGGGTAATTTGATTTGAGAGCAAGGAAGAAGAATTAACAACTGATTCCCAATTCAGAGTCAATAATCGAGGAATTAGGGTTTTGAGATTGATGAATGCATGTTGAAATTGATAAGTGATTCGGGTTGTTGTTAGATGGAGATCGAGAGGGTTTTTGTTTAATTGAAGCTCTGGTGTTGATTCATGGTTAAACAGACTTAGGGTTTGAGGCTGGGTTCTGACCATGGAAGGATCGAGTAATTAAAGTTGGACATTAGTGATTGGTGGAGGTGCAAAGCTATTGAGGTGTGTGTGTGTGTATGGAACTGGATCTGTTATGAGGTAACTGATCTTCTCTGTGTTTTTAGTTAAGTTATTAATTTCAATTGTGGACTTTCTGAAATAGTTGTTAAGCTAAGAATTGAAGTGACTAGGGTGAATGTGTTATGAAGTTGTGGTATATAGTTCAGTCTTATGTTGAACTGCTGGGAAAAGGAGGTGGATGTTATTGTTGAATTTTGTTGATTGAAGTTCTTTTGAATGGTTGTTTGTGGAGTCGAGAAGTAGTGGTGTTGTTATGAAGTGATTTTGTTGTGGAGATAATGGTGAAGATGTACAGGATATGGTCGGTGGTGATAACTGTTGCTGCTGGGTTTCAGATTGAGTTTACATAATTGTCGGAGTTGTTAGTGTTGAACTGAGCTTGGTGTTGTCTGAGTAGTTTTTATTGTAGAACTGAAGTTGTAGGTTATGCGTGTTTGGTTAAGCTCAGAGTTTGGAGAAGTTGAACTGAATGGGTGGTGGTAGTTCTGGTAGTTTGAGTTACTGGTGGTTCAGATGGAGTTGTATCAGCTCATGATTGATCTGTTGGATGAATTGTGGTTGATATGGTGTTATGAGTTGTTGGTGCTGAAATGGAGGTACAGGTGATGGGTTTGTTTGTGTTGAGATATTATTAGTGAATGAAGATTCAGTTGCAGTGGTGGTGTTTACTTGGTGGTGCTGAATTGAGACACAACGCTATCTAATGGAACTGGTAGAGGCTATGAAGAACTGTAGATGATGAATGTGTTTGTGATGTTGCTATTAAGAGGTTGTTGATGGTGTAGCTGCTGGTATTAATATTTCGGTTACAGTTGTGCTCAAGGAAGAAAATGGTAGTGATGTAGAGTGCAGAGAAGAGATATGTGGTTGAGGTTGTAGCTAGAGTCTGGTGGAACTGAACTCAGTGGTTGATGTTTAAAGGATTAGGTTAGGTTGAATCTTTCAGTGAAAGCTTGTAACTGCAATTGCAGTTAGTCTATTAACAACGATCGATTCAAAGGATGAACCAGTGGATCGTGGATCTCGAGGTAGGCGTGGCTTGTCATCAAAAGAGGTGGGAATACATTTGACTCTTTTGTAACCATTGTTGTTTCTTTTACAAAAGTTTATGCTTAACAAACTCATGCATTGTCTAGTATGCATTCCATGTTTTGTTTAAATTGCATTACTATACTTCTGTTGATTTTGTTGATCTTTCCATGGTTTGGAAAAGACTTGTAATATTTGTTTGTCATATGAATTGTTATGGGAAATAAGAATTTCCACGTGTGGTATATAGGATACGCTCCTTCACATTTATACCTAGAGCTTTTATGATATATTGGTCGGCAGTTTGCGAGTTCGGAATTGTCGATATCAATACTTACGATTAGGTGTGGATTTGCGAGTTCGGAATTGCACAACCATAGTATACATTGTTTGAAGAAGGAGTTTGTCCATATGCATGTTTGTTTACTTCTGTGAGGATATGCTCTTTCGCATTAATATCTACATGAATTCAGCTTTTATGCTTATATCGGTCGACAGTTTGCGAGTTCGGAATTGTCGACATCCATATTTACGATTAGGTGTGGATTTGCGAGTTCGGAATTGCACAGCCATAGTATACATTTTTTGAAGAAAGAGCTTGTCCATATTCGTGTTTGTGTATTTCAGTGACTTGGTCACTATTTAGTATATGGGAAAACATTATTGTTTTTTCTTAATCTTGTTTATGATTACTTAGAAGTTAAATGTTAATTATTCCCACTTTCAGTTTTCAGAGACAGATCAGAGTTGCGCAGCGAAAGCCACAAGTGTTGACTCCGTTAATTAGTTAACTTTCGCTATGTTTATTATGTTGTCTATTGTATCTGTAAACCAATTGACTATTATATATGTATCATTCAATAGAAGTTCATGTATATATATTTCCTGAGCGGGTTTAGTTTTGGGATAAATTTTGTAGCAGATTTCTTAATTGAATGTTTAAGTATTTGAATTAGATTCGTAGTGCCTCTTTATTTAGTTAATCTCTTGGATTAGTCAGCTGCTAGCTTAGTGGGCGCTACAGTGTTGGTACCAGAGCTCACTATTAGATCTTACATGGGAAAAGATAGAAATAGCCAGTGCCAGTTAGTGAAATAGATTAGTTTAGAATTGGGTTGGGTTTGTGAGATAAATCTTGATCACTAAAAGCTGTCAATAATTAAAAGATTTCTTTGATTGATTGATTTGCTTGTTTGGTTGTTTGTTTGTGTAATGAAGTAAAAATTGTAGGGTACACCTATAACTTTAGCTAATAAGGATTGATAATAATTAATCTAAGAAAGTATAAACACGTAGACAATCCAACATTAAAAATAAATAAATAAATAGTGAGATTAGTATTGTAAACTTATTAAGCACCTTGACTTATACGTAGGATCAATAATTTACAATCACATAAATGTTAATAATTATTTTGGGACTTAATAACATTTGGGAGAGTAGTTGGAATAATAGTTCGACCACTGATGTTAATAATAAAAATATTAATATAGTAACTATAGATGATAATAACAGTAATAGTAGTTTTAATAGAGTAATGTTAGCATTTACCAGTTAGTACCATATTAAACTTAATTAAAATTTCAAAAAGGATATACAACGAAAAATAATAATAATAATTATGATTATGATTAAATAATTATGGAAAAAATTGGTAACGCTTATCTACGATTAAGTTTTTTAAATTAAACTAATGACAAATTAGGAATAAATGTTTTGCGTTTAAACTAGACGGTTAATATGACACTTGTTAGGAACGTAAAAGGGTGGAAGAAAAATATACCGAAATTATCTTTAGTCTAGCAAATGATCCAGTAACTCTTTAAAATGGAACAAATATACATGAAATAGTAATAATAGAATTCTGACGCTTAGTGTAATATTAGAATTAAAAGAAAATAAATTCGTATATTTATAAGATACTTCACTTTGATAGAAAAATCTAAAGACTATTAAGACATATTAAAATTTTATGCAGACTCAAAATTTAAATCATATTAAATTACCAACGGCGGTATTTAAAAAGATATATATAGAATACGGATCCAATATGAATAAATAAAATCTATTATAGCAATCTTTACGTAAATGAAGATTTATAATTAGAAGATTAAGGCTTAGTGTATCATCTGGATTAACTGACTTAAGAATAATGAAAATGATAATATAATTAAGACATTGATTTTTGATAAGATAGTAACAGCAAATAATAACATTATATAATACTAACTACTTTATAGGATAGTAATAACAAAATGTAATTTTTGTTAATAGTACAACTTAAGGATTATTTAGCAATCATAAAAATTTAAAGAAATAAAATAAATGACTCAGATAACTAAATTTTTAAAATGCTGTAAATTATGCACATATTTTATGAAGTTAAATTTTTAAGTCAAATCATCTACAGTAAAAGTTTAGAGACTAATTAACTTTAATAAATTAATAATTAGTTAATCCAGCACTGGGAAATAGTGAAGGTTGTGTTTTCTCTGTTCGTAGGAAGGCATTGTTGGGCTTGGCCAACCTTGACAGGGCAACTGCATTCAGAGGTGACCGATCATAGACGTTTAGTATGATTTAGATCTTTTAGAAAACCGATAATTATAAACTTAATTAGAAATATTCGTAGGAATCTCCCTTGTAATTTGAGACAGGTATTTTATAGAATAGAAAGTAGTGTAAGGAGTTTAAAGACTAAAACTTATAGTTTTCCCATTACATAAATTAGTGTAAGAAAATTTAGACTTTCCTATTTGATAGAATTTAAATCAACGTAGCTGAACTTAGAGAAATTTTAGATTTTAGTTATAGATCCATATAGGTTTGTGCTTTGTTTAAGTTGTTTGCGCTTAGATAAGAGATACGGTTATTCTATAAGGTGGGGAGTTTTTGAAGACCAGAAGGGTGGTTTGATTTTCGAAGACGAAAATGAATAAGGTGGGGAGAATGTAAGGACCCTCAAGCTCGTCAATGCTATTTGACTGGTCTAGTGGATGAAGATAATTTACGCGAAATGGACTACTCGAATGTGTCATTCGGATAGTGGATGAAGATAATTTATCAATTTGTTTTCGAAGGGTAAAATAATAATTTTCTATAGTATCCTTATGGCTGCACGTGTTGAAGCGAGTGGATATCTCATCAATACGGGTCGACCTTATCCCTAGCCGATCGAGAGGATAACTCTCATTCTTTTTCTTCTTCTTCTTCTTCATTTCTCATTCTTCTTCTCTTTCTTTCTTCACTGCTCTTCTTCTGTAAACGTTTGAGAGGTAAGTTGAGATCCAATTTGAGAGAATCAATTGAGGTTAGTATACATATGTTGAAGGTGATGGTGCTGCTTCGAATTAGGAAGAGAACTATAAGGAATCGAAGATATAAATCAAGGGAAATTCAGTTAGGCTTTTCTAAACTCGTTAATTGTATTCGTATGCAATTGATATGGTACTTAGGTTGCTTCTAGAGGAATATTACAGGGGTTGTGGTTGAATTGAAGCTTAGCAGTTGACGCGTTGCAGAGTTGAAGAATTGGGGTTTCGAGAAGTTGGTTTGAAACTCAATTCGAGAGATTAATCATAAGATTTGTGTTCGGTAGAAGGTGGAACAGATCATGAGGTTTATATTGGTGGTGGTACTGGCTCAAGCGGCTGATACAGAACTTGGGGAAAAGGTAATTAGGGTTCTTTAAAATTGAAGATTAAATTGTGTGATTTTGAGTAATTGTTTGAGAAACTAGTGATGGGTAATTTGATTTGAGAGCAAGGAAGAAGAATTAACAACAGATTTCCAATTCAGAGTGAATATCGAGGAATTAGGGTTTTGAGATTGATGAATGCATATTGAAATTGATAAGTGATTCGGGTTGTTGTTAGATGGAGATCGAGAGGGTTTTTGTTTAATTGAAGCTCTGGTGTTGATTCATGGTTAAACAGACTTAGGGTTTGAGGCTGGGTTCTGACCATGGAAGGATCGAGTAATTAAAGTTGGACATTAGTGATTGGTGGAGGTGCAGATCTATTGAGGTGTGTGTGTGTGTGTGTGTGTGTATGGAACTGGATCTGTTATGAGGTAACTGATCTTCTCTGTGTTTTTAGTTAAGTTATTAATTTCAATTGTGGACTTTCTGAAATAGTTGTTAAGCTACGAATTAAAGTGACTAGGGTGAATGTGTTATGAAGCTGTGGTATATAGTTCAGTCTTATGTTGAACTGCTGGGAAAAGGAGGTGGATGTTATTATTGAATTTTGTTGATTGAAGTTCTTTTGAATGGTTGTTTGTGGAGTCGAGAAGTAGTGGTGTTGTTATGAAGTGATTTTGTTGTGGAGGTAATAGCGAAGCTGTACAGGATATGGTCGGTGGTGATAACTGTTGCTGCTGGGTTTCAGATTGAGTTTACATAATTTCCGGAGTTGGTAGTGTTGAACTGAGCTTGGTGTTGTCTGAGTAGTTTTTATTGTAGAACTGAAGTTGTAGGTTATGTGTGTTTGGTTAAGCTCAGAGTTTGGAGAAGTTGAACTGAATGGGTGGTGGTAGTTCTGGTAGTTTGAGTTACTGGTGGTTCAGATGGAGTTGTATCAGCTCATGATTGATTTGTTGGATGAATTGTGCTGGATATGGTGTTATGAGTTGTTGGTGCTGAAATGGAGGTACAGGTGATGGGTTTTTTTTGTGTTGAGATATTGTTTGTGAATGAAGATTCAGTTGCAGTGGTGGTGTTTACTTGGTGGTGCTGAATTGAGACACAACGCTATCTAATGGAACTGGTAGAGGCTATGAAGAACTGGAGATGATGAATGTGTTTGTGATGTTGCTATTAAGAGGTTGTTGATGGTGTAGCTGCTGGTATTAATATTTCGGTTACAGTTGTGCTCAAGGAAGAAAATGGTAGTGATGTAGAGTGCAGAGAAGAGATATGTGGTTGAGGTTGTAGCTAGAGTCTGGTGGAACTGAACTCAGTGGTTGATGTTTAAAGGATTAGGTTAGGTTGAATCTTTCAGTGAAAGCTTGTAACTGCAATTGCAGTTAGTCTATTAACAACGATCGATTCAAAGGATGAACCAGTGGATCGTGGATCTCGAGGTAGGCGTGGCTTGTCATCAAAAGAGGTGGGAATACATTTGACTCTTTTGTAACCATTGTTGTTTCTTTTACAAAAGTTTATGCTTAACAAACTCATGCATTGTCTAGTATGCATTCCATGTTTTGTTTAAATTGCATTACTATACTTCTGTTGATTTTGTTGATCTTTCCATGGTTTGGAAAAGACTTGTAATATTTGTTTGTCATATGAATTGTTATAGGAAATAAGAATTTCCACGTGTGGTATATAGGATACGCTCCTTCACATTTATACCTAGAGCTTTTATGATATATTGGTCGGCAGTTTGCGAGTTCGGAATTGTCGATATCAATACTTACGATTAGGTGTGGATTTGCGAGTTCGGAATTGCACAACCATAGTATACATTGTTTGAAGAAGGAGTTTGTCCATATGCATGTTTGTTTACTTCTGTGAGGATATGCTCTTTCGCATTAATATCTACATGAATTCAGCTTTTATGCTTATATCAGTCGACAGTTTGCGAGTTCGGAATTGTCGACATCCATATTTACGATTAGGTGTGGATTTGCGAGTTCGGAATTGCACAGCCATAGTATACATTTTTTGAAGAAAGAGCTTGTCCATATTCGTGTTTGTGTATTTCAGTGACTTGGTCACTATTTAGTATATGGGAAAACATTATTGTTTTTTCTTAATCTTGTTTATGATTACTTAGAAGTTAAATGTTAATTATTCCCACTTTCAGTTTTCAGAGACAGATCAGAGTTGCGCAGCGAAAGCCATAAGTGTTGACTCCGTTAATTAGTTAACTTTCGCTATGTTTATTATGTTGTCTATTGTATCTGTAAACCAATTGACTATTATATATGTATCATTCGATAGAAGTTCATGTATATATATTTCCTGAGCGGGTTTAGTTTTGGGATAAATTTTGTAGCAGATTTCTTAATTGAATGTTTAAGTATTTGAATTAGATTCGTAGTGCCTCTTTATTTAGTTAATCTCTTGGATTAGTCAGTTGCTAGCTTAGTGGGCGCTACAGTGTTGGTACCAGAGCTCACTATTAGATCTTACATGGGAAAAGATAGAAATAGCCAGTGCCAGTTAGTGAAATAGATTAGTTTAGAATTGGGTTGGGTTTGTGAGATAAATCTTGATCACTAAAAGCTGTCAATAATTAAAAGATTTCTTTGATTGATTGATTTGCTTGTTTGGTTGTTTGTTTGTGTAATGAAGTAAAAATTGTAGGGTACACCTATAACTTTAGCTAATAAGGATTGATAATAATTAATCTAAGAAAGTATAAACACGTAGACAATCCAACATTAAAAATAAATAAATAAATAGTGAGATTAGTATTGTAAACTTATTAAGCACCTTGACTTATACGTAGGATCAATAATTTACAATCACATAAATGTTAATAATTATTTTGGGACTTAATAACATTTGGGAGAGTAGTTGGAATAATAGTTCGACCACTGATGTTAATAATAAAAATATTAATATAGTAACTATAGATGATAATAACAGTAATAGTAGTTTTAATAGAGTAATGTTAGCATTTACCAGTTAGTACCATATTAAACTTAATTAAAATTTCAAAAAGGATATACAACGAAAAATAATAATAATAATTATGATTATGATTAAATAATTATGGAAAAAATTGGTAACGCTTATCTACGATTAAGTTTTTTAAATTAAACTAATGACAAATTAGGAATAAATGTTTTGCGTTTAAACTAGACGGTTAATATGACACTTGTTAGGAACGTAAAAGGGTGGAAGAAAAATATACCGAAATTATCTTTAGTCTAGCAAATGATCCAGTAACTCTTTAAAATGGAACAAATATACATGAAATAGTAATAATAGAATTCTGACGCTTAGTGTAATATTAGAATTAAAAGAAAATAAATTCGTATATTTATAAGATACTTCACTTTGATAGAAAAATCTAAAGACTATTAAGACATATTAAAATTTTATGCAGACTCAAAATTTAAATCATATTAAATTACCAACGGCGGTATTTAAAAAGATATATATAGAATACGGATCCAATATGAATAAATAAAATCTATTATAGCAATCTTTACGTAAATGAAGATTTATAATTAGAAGATTAAGGCTTAGTGTATCATCTGGATTAACTGACTTAAGAATAATGAAAATGATAATATAATTAAGACATTGATTTTTGATAAGATAGTAACAGCAAATAATAACATTATATAATACTAACTACTTTATAGGATAGTAATAACAAAATGTAATTTTTGTTAATAGTACAACTTAAGGATTATTTAGCAATCATAAAAATTTAAAGAAATAAAATAAATGACTCAGATAACTAAATTTTTAAAATGCTGTAAATTATGCACATATTTTATGAAGTTAAATTTTTAAGTCAAATCATCTACAGTAAAAGTTTAGAGACTAATTAACTTTAATAAATTAATAATTAGTTAATCCAGCACTGGGAAATAGTGAAGGTTGTGTTTTCTCTGTTCGTAGGAAGGCATTGTTGGGCTTGGCCAACCTTGACAGGGCAACTGCATTCAGAGGTGACCGATCATAGACGTTTAGTATGATTTAGATCTTTTAGAAAACCGATAATTATAAACTTAATTAGAAAGATTCGTAGGAATCTCCCTTGTAATTTGAGACAGGTATTTTATAGAATAGAAAGTAGTGTAAGGAGTTTAAAGACTAAAACTTATAGTTTTCCCATTACATAAATTAGTGTAAGAAAATTTAGACTTTCCTATTTGATAGAATTTAAATCAACGTAGCTGAACTTAGAGAAATTTTAGATTTTAGTTATAGATCCATATAGGTTTGTGCTTTGTTTAAGTTGTTTGCGCTTAGATAAGAGATACGGTTATTCTATAAGGTGGGGAGTTTTTGAAGACCAGAAGGGTGGTTTGATTTTCGAAGACGAAAATGAATAAGGTGGGGAGAATGTAAGGACCCTCAAGCTCGTCAATGCTATTTGACTGGTCTAGTGGATGAAGATAATTTACGCGAAATGGACTACTCGAATGTGTCATTCGGATAGTGGATGAAGATAATTTATCAATTTGTTTTCGAAGGGTAAAATAATAATTTTCTATAGTATCCTTATGGCTGCACGTGTTGAAGCGAGTGGATATCTCATCAATACGGGTCGACCTTATCCCTAGCCGATCGAGAGGATAACTCTCATTCTTTTTCTTCTTCTTCTTCTTCATTTCTCATTCTTCTTCTCTTTCTTTCTTCACTGCTCTTCTTCTGTAAACGTTTGAGAGGTAAGTTGAGATCCAATTTGAGAGAATCAATTGAGGTTAGTATACATATGTTGAAGGTGATGGTGCTGCTTCGAATTAGGAAGAGAACTATAAGGAATCGAAGATATAAATCAAGGGAAATTCAGTTAGGCTTTTCTAAACTCGTTAATTGTATTCGTATGCAATTGATATGGTACTTAGGTTGCTTCTAGAGGAATATTACAGGGGTTGTGGTTGAATTGAAGCTTAGCAGTTGACGCGTTGCAGAGTTGAAGAATTGGGGTTTCGAGAAGTTGGTTTGAAACTCAATTCGAGAGATTAATCATAAGATTTGTGTTCGGTAGAAGGTGGAACAGATCATGAGGTTTATATTGGTGGTGGTACTGGCTCAAGCGGCTGATACAGAACTTGGGGAAAAGGTAATTAGGGTTCTTTAAAATTGAAGATTAAATTGTGTGATTTTGAGTAATTGTTTGAGAAACTAGTGATGGGTAATTTGATTTGAGAGCAAGGAAGAAGAATTAACAACAGATTTCCAATTCAGAGTGAATATCGAGGAATTAGGGTTTTGAGATTGATGAATGCATATTGAAATTGATAAGTGATTCGGGTTGTTGTTAGATGGAGATCGAGAGGGTTTTTGTTTAATTGAAGCTCTGGTGTTGATTCATGGTTAAACAGACTTAGGGTTTGAGGCTGGGTTCTGACCATGGAAGGATCGAGTAATTAAAGTTGGACATTAGTGATTGGTGGAGGTGCAGATCTATTGAGGTGTGTGTGTGTGTGTGTGTGTGTATGGAACTGGATCTGTTATGAGGTAACTGATCTTCTCTGTGTTTTTAGTTAAGTTATTAATTTCAATTGTGGACTTTCTGAAATAGTTGTTAAGCTACGAATTAAAGTGACTAGGGTGAATGTGTTATGAAGCTGTGGTATATAGTTCAGTCTTATGTTGAACTGCTGGGAAAAGGAGGTGGATGTTATTATTGAATTTTGTTGATTGAAGTTCTTTTGAATGGTTGTTTGTGGAGTCGAGAAGTAGTGGTGTTGTTATGAAGTGATTTTGTTGTGGAGGTAATAGCGAAGCTGTACAGGATATGGTCGGTGGTGATAACTGTTGCTGCTGGGTTTCAGATTGAGTTTACATAATTTCCGGAGTTGGTAGTGTTGAACTGAGCTTGGTGTTGTCTGAGTAGTTTTTATTGTAGAACTGAAGTTGTAGGTTATGTGTGTTTGGTTAAGCTCAGAGTTTGGAGAAGTTGAACTGAATGGGTGGTGGTAGTTCTGGTAGTTTGAGTTACTGGTGGTTCAGATGGAGTTGTATCAGCTCATGATTGATTTGTTGGATGAATTGTGCTGGATATGGTGTTATGAGTTGTTGGTGCTGAAATGGAGGTACAGGTGATGGGTTTTTTTTGTGTTGAGATATTGTTTGTGAATGAAGATTCAGTTGCAGTGGTGGTGTTTACTTGGTGGTGCTGAATTGAGACACAACGCTATCTAATGGAACTGGTAGAGGCTATGAAGAACTGGAGATGATGAATGTGTTTGTGATGTTGCTATTAAGAGGTTGTTGATGGTGTAGCTGCTGGTATTAATATTTCGGTTACAGTTGTGCTCAAGGAAGAAAATGGTAGTGATGTAGAGTGCAGAGAAGAGATATGTGGTTGAGGTTGTAGCTAGAGTCTGGTGGAACTGAACTCAGTGGTTGATGTTTAAAGGATTAGGTTAGGTTGAATCTTTCAGTGAAAGCTTGTAACTGCAATTGCAGTTAGTCTATTAACAACGATCGATTCAAAGGATGAACCAGTGGATCGTGGATCTCGAGGTAGGCGTGGCTTGTCATCAAAAGAGGTGGGAATACATTTGACTCTTTTGTAACCATTGTTGTTTCTTTTACAAAAGTTTATGCTTAACAAACTCATGCATTGTCTAGTATGCATTCCATGTTTTGTTTAAATTGCATTACTATACTTCTGTTGATTTTGTTGATCTTTCCATGGTTTGGAAAAGACTTGTAATATTTGTTTGTCATATGAATTGTTATAGGAAATAAGAATTTCCACGTGTGGTATATAGGATACGCTCCTTCACATTTATACCTAGAGCTTTTATGATATATTGGTCGGCAGTTTGCGAGTTCGGAATTGTCGATATCAATACTTACGATTAGGTGTGGATTTGCGAGTTCGGAATTGCACAACCATAGTATACATTGTTTGAAGAAGGAGTTTGTCCATATGCATGTTTGTTTACTTCTGTGAGGATATGCTCTTTCGCATTAATATCTACATGAATTCAGCTTTTATGCTTATATCAGTCGACAGTTTGCGAGTTCGGAATTGTCGACATCCATATTTACGATTAGGTGTGGATTTGCGAGTTCGGAATTGCACAGCCATAGTATACATTTTTTGAAGAAAGAGCTTGTCCATATTCGTGTTTGTGTATTTCAGTGACTTGGTCACTATTTAGTATATGGGAAAACATTATTGTTTTTTCTTAATCTTGTTTATGATTACTTAGAAGTTAAATGTTAATTATTCCCACTTTCAGTTTTCAGAGACAGATCAGAGTTGCGCAGCGAAAGCCATAAGTGTTGACTCCGTTAATTAGTTAACTTTCGCTATGTTTATTATGTTGTCTATTGTATCTGTAAACCAATTGACTATTATATATGTATCATTCGATAGAAGTTCATGTATATATATTTCCTGAGCGGGTTTAGTTTTGGGATAAATTTTGTAGCAGATTTCTTAATTGAATGTTTAAGTATTTGAATTAGATTCGTAGTGCCTCTTTATTTAGTTAATCTCTTGGATTAGTCAGTTGCTAGCTTAGTGGGCGCTACAGTGTTGGTACCAGAGCTCACTATTAGATCTTACATGGGAAAAGATAGAAATAGCCAGTGCCAGTTAGTGAAATAGATTAGTTTAGAATTGGGTTGGGTTTGTGAGATAAATCTTGATCACTAAAAGCTGTCAATAATTAAAAGATTTCTTTGATTGATTGATTTGCTTGTTTGGTTGTTTGTTTGTGTAATGAAGTAAAAATTGTAGGGTACACCTATAACTTTAGCTAATAAGGATTGATAATAATTAATCTAAGAAAGTATAAACACGTAGACAATCCAACATTAAAAATAAATAAATAAATAGTGAGATTAGTATTGTAAACTTATTAAGCACCTTGACTTATACGTAGGATCAATAATTTACAATCACATAAATGTTAATAATTATTTTGGGACTTAATAACATTTGGGAGAGTAGTTGGAATAATAGTTCGACCACTGATGTTAATAATAAAAATATTAATATAGTAACTATAGATGATAATAACAGTAATAGTAGTTTTAATAGAGTAATGTTAGCATTTACCAGTTAGTACCATATTAAACTTAATTAAAATTTCAAAAAGGATATACAACGAAAAATAATAATAATAATTATGATTATGATTAAATAATTATGGAAAAAATTGGTAACGCTTATCTACGATTAAGTTTTTTAAATTAAACTAATGACAAATTAGGAATAAATGTTTTGCGTTTAAACTAGACGGTTAATATGACACTTGTTAGGAACGTAAAAGGGTGGAAGAAAAATATACCGAAATTATCTTTAGTCTAGCAAATGATCCAGTAACTCTTTAAAATGGAACAAATATACATGAAATAGTAATAATAGAATTCTGACGCTTAGTGTAATATTAGAATTAAAAGAAAATAAATTCGTATATTTATAAGATACTTCACTTTGATAGAAAAATCTAAAGACTATTAAGACATATTAAAATTTTATGCAGACTCAAAATTTAAATCATATTAAATTACCAACGGCGGTATTTAAAAAGATATATATAGAATACGGATCCAATATGAATAAATAAAATCTATTATAGCAATCTTTACGTAAATGAAGATTTATAATTAGAAGATTAAGGCTTAGTGTATCATCTGGATTAACTGACTTAAGAATAATGAAAATGATAATATAATTAAGACATTGATTTTTGATAAGATAGTAACAGCAAATAATAACATTATATAATACTAACTACTTTATAGGATAGTAATAACAAAATGTAATTTTTGTTAATAGTACAACTTAAGGATTATTTAGCAATCATAAAAATTTAAAGAAATAAAATAAATGACTCAGATAACTAAATTTTTAAAATGCTGTAAATTATGCACATATTTTATGAAGTTAAATTTTTAAGTCAAATCATCTACAGTAAAAGTTTAGAGACTAATTAACTTTAATAAATTAATAATTAGTTAATCCAGCACTGGGAAATAGTGAAGGTTGTGTTTTCTCTGTTCGTAGGAAGGCATTGTTGGGCTTGGCCAACCTTGACAGGGCAACTGCATTCAGAGGTGACCGATCATAGACGTTTAGTATGATTTAGATCTTTTAGAAAACCGATAATTATAAACTTAATTAGAAATATTCGTAGGAATCTCCCTTGTAATTTGAGACAGGTATTTTATAGAATAGAAAGTAGTGTAAGGAGTTTAAAGACTAAAACTTATAGTTTTCCCATTACATAAATTAGTGTAAGAAAATTTAGACTTTCCTATTTGATAGAATTTAAATCAACGTAGCTGAACTTAGAGAAATTTTAGATTTTAGTTATAGATCCATATAGGTTTGTGCTTTGTTTAAGTTGTTTGCGCTTAGATAAGAGATACGGTTATTCTATAAGGTGGGGAGTTTTTGAAGACCAGAAGGGTGGTTTGATTTTCGAAGACGAAAATGAATAAGGTGGGGAGAATGTAAGGACCCTCAAGCTCGTCAATGCTATTTGACTGGTCTAGTGGATGAAGATAATTTACGCGAAATGGACTACTCGAATGTGTCATTCGGATAGTGGATGAAGATAATTTATCAATTTGTTTTCGAAGGGTAAAATAATAATTTTCTATAGTATCCTTATGGCTGCACGTGTTGAAGCGAGTGGATATCTCATCAATACGGGTCGACCTTATCCCTAGCCGATCGAGAGGATAACTCTCATTCTTTTTCTTCTTCTTCTTCTTCATTTCTCATTCTTCTTCTCTTTCTTTCTTCACTGCTCTTCTTCTGTAAACGTTTGAGAGGTAAGTTGAGATCCAATTTGAGAGAATCAATTGAGGTTAGTATACATATGTTGAAGGTGATGGTGCTGCTTCGAATTAGGAAGAGAACTATAAGGAATCGAAGATATAAATCAAGGGAAATTCAGTTAGGCTTTTCTAAACTCGTTAATTGTATTCGTATGCAATTGATATGGTACTTAGGTTGCTTCTAGAGGAATATTACAGGGGTTGTGGTTGAATTGAAGCTTAGCAGTTGACGCGTTGCAGAGTTGAAGAATTGGGGTTTCGAGAAGTTGGTTTGAAACTCAATTCGAGAGATTAATCATAAGATTTGTGTTCGGTAGAAGGTGGAACAGATCATGAGGTTTATATTGGTGGTGGTACTGGCTCAAGCGGCTGATACAGAACTTGGGGAAAAGGTAATTAGGGTTCTTTAAAATTGAAGATTAAATTGTGTGATTTTGAGTAATTGTTTGAGAAACTAGTGATGGGTAATTTGATTTGAGAGCAAGGAAGAAGAATTAACAACAGATTTCCAATTCAGAGTGAATATCGAGGAATTAGGGTTTTGAGATTGATGAATGCATATTGAAATTGATAAGTGATTCGGGTTGTTGTTAGATGGAGATCGAGAGGGTTTTTGTTTAATTGAAGCTCTGGTGTTGATTCATGGTTAAACAGACTTAGGGTTTGAGGCTGGGTTCTGACCATGGAAGGATCGAGTAATTAAAGTTGGACATTAGTGATTGGTGGAGGTGCAGATCTATTGAGGTGTGTGTGTGTGTGTGTGTGTGTATGGAACTGGATCTGTTATGAGGTAACTGATCTTCTCTGTGTTTTTAGTTAAGTTATTAATTTCAATTGTGGACTTTCTGAAATAGTTGTTAAGCTACGAATTAAAGTGACTAGGGTGAATGTGTTATGAAGCTGTGGTATATAGTTCAGTCTTATGTTGAACTGCTGGGAAAAGGAGGTGGATGTTATTATTGAATTTTGTTGATTGAAGTTCTTTTGAATGGTTGTTTGTGGAGTCGAGAAGTAGTGGTGTTGTTATGAAGTGATTTTGTTGTGGAGGTAATAGCGAAGCTGTACAGGATATGGTCGGTGGTGATAACTGTTGCTGCTGGGTTTCAGATTGAGTTTACATAATTTCCGGAGTTGGTAGTGTTGAACTGAGCTTGGTGTTGTCTGAGTAGTTTTTATTGTAGAACTGAAGTTGTAGGTTATGTGTGTTTGGTTAAGCTCAGAGTTTGGAGAAGTTGAACTGAATGGGTGGTGGTAGTTCTGGTAGTTTGAGTTACTGGTGGTTCAGATGGAGTTGTATCAGCTCATGATTGATTTGTTGGATGAATTGTGCTGGATATGGTGTTATGAGTTGTTGGTGCTGAAATGGAGGTACAGGTGATGGGTTTTTTTTGTGTTGAGATATTGTTTGTGAATGAAGATTCAGTTGCAGTGGTGGTGTTTACTTGGTGGTGCTGAATTGAGACACAACGCTATCTAATGGAACTGGTAGAGGCTATGAAGAACTGGAGATGATGAATGTGTTTGTGATGTTGCTATTAAGAGGTTGTTGATGGTGTAGCTGCTGGTATTAATATTTCGGTTACAGTTGTGCTCAAGGAAGAAAATGGTAGTGATGTAGAGTGCAGAGAAGAGATATGTGGTTGAGGTTGTAGCTAGAGTCTGGTGGAACTGAACTCAGTGGTTGATGTTTAAAGGATTAGGTTAGGTTGAATCTTTCAGTGAAAGCTTGTAACTGCAATTGCAGTTAGTCTATTAACAACGATCGATTCAAAGGATGAACCAGTGGATCGTGGATCTCGAGGTAGGCGTGGCTTGTCATCAAAAGAGGTGGGAATACATTTGACTCTTTTGTAACCATTGTTGTTTCTTTTACAAAAGTTTATGCTTAACAAACTCATGCATTGTCTAGTATGCATTCCATGTTTTGTTTAAATTGCATTACTATACTTCTGTTGATTTTGTTGATCTTTCCATGGTTTGGAAAAGACTTGTAATATTTGTTTGTCATATGAATTGTTATAGGAAATAAGAATTTCCACGTGTGGTATATAGGATACGCTCCTTCACATTTATACCTAGAGCTTTTATGATATATTGGTCGGCAGTTTGCGAGTTCGGAATTGTCGATATCAATACTTACGATTAGGTGTGGATTTGCGAGTTCGGAATTGCACAACCATAGTATACATTGTTTGAAGAAGGAGTTTGTCCATATGCATGTTTGTTTACTTCTGTGAGGATATGCTCTTTCGCATTAATATCTACATGAATTCAGCTTTTATGCTTATATCAGTCGACAGTTTGCGAGTTCGGAATTGTCGACATCCATATTTACGATTAGGTGTGGATTTGCGAGTTCGGAATTGCACAGCCATAGTATACATTTTTTGAAGAAAGAGCTTGTCCATATTCGTGTTTGTGTATTTCAGTGACTTGGTCACTATTTAGTATATGGGAAAACATTATTGTTTTTTCTTAATCTTGTTTATGATTACTTAGAAGTTAAATGTTAATTATTCCCACTTTCAGTTTTCAGAGACAGATCAGAGTTGCGCAGCGAAAGCCATAAGTGTTGACTCCGTTAATTAGTTAACTTTCGCTATGTTTATTATGTTGTCTATTGTATCTGTAAACCAATTGACTATTATATATGTATCATTCGATAGAAGTTCATGTATATATATTTCCTGAGCGGGTTTAGTTTTGGGATAAATTTTGTAGCAGATTTCTTAATTGAATGTTTAAGTATTTGAATTAGATTCGTAGTGCCTCTTTATTTAGTTAATCTCTTGGATTAGTCAGTTGCTAGCTTAGTGGGCGCTACAGTGTTGGTACCAGAGCTCACTATTAGATCTTACATGGGAAAAGATAGAAATAGCCAGTGCCAGTTAGTGAAATAGATTAGTTTAGAATTGGGTTGGGTTTGTGAGATAAATCTTGATCACTAAAAGCTGTCAATAATTAAAAGATTTCTTTGATTGATTGATTTGCTTGTTTGGTTGTTTGTTTGTGTAATGAAGTAAAAATTGTAGGGTACACCTATAACTTTAGCTAATAAGGATTGATAATAATTAATCTAAGAAAGTATAAACACGTAGACAATCCAACATTAAAAATAAATAAATAAATAGTGAGATTAGTATTGTAGACTTATTAAGCACCTTGACTTATACGTAGGATCAATAATTTA
This sequence comes from Papaver somniferum, assembly GCF_003573695.1. NCBI lineage: Eukaryota > Viridiplantae > Streptophyta > Magnoliopsida > Ranunculales > Papaveraceae > Papaver > Papaver somniferum. Next base: position 18,535,210 of record NW_020622934.1, on the reverse strand, counting down.
CAATCACATAAATGTTAATAATTATTTTGGGACTTAATAACATTTGGGAGAGTAGTTGGAATAATAGTTCGACCACTGATGTTAATAATAAAAATATTAATATAGTAACTATAGATGATAATAACAGTAATAGTAGTTTTAATAGAGTAATGTTAGCATTTACCAGTTAGTACCATATTAAACTTAATTAAAATTTCAAAAAGGATATACAACGAAAAATAATAATAATAATTATGATTATGAATAAATAATTATGGAAAAAATTGGTAACGCTTATCTACGATTAAGTTTTTTAAATTAAACTAATGACAAATTAGGAATAAATGTTTTGCGTTTAAACTAGACGGTTAATATGACACTTGTTAGGTACGTAAAAGGGTGGAAGAAAAATATACCGAAATTATCTTTAGTCTAGCAAATGATCCAGTAACTCTTTAAAATGGAACAAATATACATGAAATAGTAATAATAGAATTCTGACGCTTAGTGTAATATTAGAATTAAAAGAAAATAAATTCGTATATTTATAAGATACTTCACTTTGATAGAAAAATCTAAAGACTATTAAGACATATTAAAATTTTATGCAGACTCAAAATTTAAATCATATTAAATTACCAACGGCGGTATTTAAAAAGATATATATAGAATACGGATCCAATATGAATAAATAAAATCTATTATAGCAATCTTTACGTAAATGAAGATTTATAATTAGAAGATTAAGGCTTAGTGTATCATCTGGATTAACTGACTTAAGAATAATGAAAATGATAATATAATTAAGACATTGATTTTTGATAAGATAGTAACAGCAAATAATAACATTATATAATACTAACTACTTTATAGGATAGTAATAACAAAATGTAATTTTTGTTAATAGTACAACTTAAGGATTATTTAGCAATCATAAAAATTTAAAGAAATAAAATAAATGACTCAGATAACTAAATTTTTAAAATGCTGTAAATTATGCACATATTTTATGAAGTTAAATTTTTAAGTCAAATCATCTACAGTAAAAGTTTAGAGACTAATTAACTTTAATAAATTAATAATTAGTTAATCCAGCACTGGGAAATAGTGAAGGTTGTGTTTTCTCTGTTCGTAGGAAGGCATTGTTGGGCTTGGCCAACCTTGACAGGGCAACTGCATTCAGAGGTGACCGATCATAGACGTTTAGTATGATTTAGATCTTTTAGAAAACCGATAATTATAAACTTAATTAGAAAGATTCGTAGGAATCTCCCTTGTAATTTGAGACAGGTATTTTATAGAATAGAAAGTAGTGTAAGGAGTTTAAAGACTAAAACTTATAGTTTTCCCATTACATAAATTAGTGTAAGAAAATTTAGACTTTCCTATTTGATAGAATTTAAATCAACGTAGCTGAACTTAGAGAAATTTTAGATTTTAGTTATAGATCCATATAGGTTTGTGCTTTGTTTAAGTTGTTTGCGCTTAGATAAGAGATACGGTTATTCTATAAGGTGCGGAGTTTTTGAAGACCAGAAGGGTGGTTTGATTTTCGAAGACGAAAATGAATAAGGTGGGGAGAATGTAAGGACCCTCAAGCTCGTCAATGCTATTTGACTGGTCTAGTGGATGAAGATAATTTACGCGAAATGGACTACTCGAATGTGTGATGATTATGTGATAGTCAAGAATGGCTATGAAATAGCCTCAAGATGTTGTATATGTGAGGAAGAACAAGACAGCATGCATCACCTTTTGTGGGATTGTTCATTTAGCATTGATATCTGGAATTGGCTATGTGCCGTTTTTGCTTTTACACCTCAAAAAAAAATCCAGAGACATATGGAATAGTGCAAAGAATAAAAGTTCTCTTATCAAAGAGGTATGGATTACTGCAAGAAGTTAAGACCAATATCCAGTGGTTCAAAAGCAAGATCAAAAAGATGGTTCTGGAAGGGGGAATCATAATGCAAGGTACTACATGGAACCATAACTATGATTTGCAGGTAATTTCATTCTTCAATCTTGCTCTAAGAAACATCAATTTTCAAAAAATCCTTGCTTGTCAATGGTACCCTCCAAACAATGGAGAAATCATGTTCTGCTGTGATGGTGCCTCTATAGGAAACCCTGGAGCAGTTGGATTTGGAGTGGTGATAAGAGATCCTCTGTGTCAGGTATTGGGTACTCTAACTGGTGGTATTGGAATAACAACAAACTATATTGCAGAAGTTTATGCCCTGATGTGTGCTGCAGAATTAGTTGTAGAATGGAAACTTAGTCACATTATATTAAACTCTGATTTTAAAACTGCAACATCTTAGTTTGAAAAAGGTAAAGTACCATGGTTTGTTAAGACTAGATGGATTAAAGCTGTGAGTAAGATTAAAGCTATCAGATTATGTCATAGCTATAGAGAAGTTAATTTTTCTGCAGATGCAATACCCAAGAAAAGGACTCAGCTAAGGGCAGGAGAAAGACAACTTAACCTTGGGAGGCCATCTCATCTTGCAAGAATAGAAATGCCAGGAGTAACCTACTATAGATTCAGTTAAACCTTATTTGAGCTGTAATTCTTTGTTTCATGGGCCTATGTAGTTGGCTTTTTTAGTGTCTTCATTTTTGGGCTGTAATTTTACAATTATTTTCACTTAATAAAATTCGCGTGATTCAGCAAAAAAAAGAACCATTTTTTGGGGACTACTCAAAAATGGTGGGGGACTACTTTGTGATAGGAATGTCTACCATATACTTATGAGGGGTGTCTTAAAAATGTGGAAATGACTAACCTACTCTTCACCTATATATAATCACCTCCTCCCATCACCACCACCTATATATATATATATATAATCACCTCCTCCCATCACCACTGCCGCTCACCACCACCGACCACCTCAAATCACCACCATCGCCACCTCTATATATAGTTTAATTTAAATCATTAACAAAACAAAACCAAATCAAAATCAAACCCATTACTTTTCATTCGTTTTCCATTGATAAAATGAGAAGTAATCATCAAAATGAGTTGAAAATGGAAGTTACAGAGAGAAGTTCGGCTAGGAATTATGTGAAAATTTTTGTCGAACTAGCGGAACTCAACTTTAATGGATGTTTTTGTTTTCAGAGAAAAATTCGGTTACATCGAAAAAAGTTCGGTTACGCCACAAAAAAGTTCGGTTACTTTGCAATTTTTTTCTCCTAACCGAACTTTTCTCTGAAAAACCTGTTGTCATGTGCACAGGGGTGCCCATATCGTATATCTGTGGATAATTAGTTGTGTCTAGTTGATTATAATGGGTGGTTTAGATTATCCCACGTGGATAGTTTGTGACTGTCGGATATTGAGAGAGAGAGAGAGTGTGAGTTATATACCCTCATCTCTTGTAATGAAACTCTTATGAGAAGATTTATGAATATAATAGCTTAGTTTAGAATTTAGGCTTGGTTCACTATGAATCAAGAGTTTACTTACTCAAATTGGGATCCAAACCCTGTAGTTGTACATCCAGGTACACTACAATTTGCATCAGAGCCGTTTCTTTCCGCATAAATTTATCCAATTTTTTTTTCATATCGATCTAGGGATTATTGGTATAGAGTTAAGGGAAAAAACGAAGCCTATGACCATTTCCTTGATCTGCAGACACAATATAGAGATCTATCCAACGAGGTCTCTTCACGGAGTATTAATCGTGAGCTTTGGAGACTAAAGAATGAAATCTCTTGGGCCAGGGTCAGTTGGGAATCCATTCAGGTACCACCATTCAAATAACAATTCGTGAATAGAGTTAGGAATACAGAAGCTAAGAAGAATGAGGAAGAGGTGTTCATTGAAGACTTGGTAGATGAATTCAGTCAAGATCTTACTCCAAATTCTCTTCCTGCTGCTATTTCCGATTCAACTTTAGATTTCGATTCAATTTCTGGATCTAAAACTGATTTAGCTAAGGGTTTACATGGGTTTTTTAAATCGAGTTCAAACATTGAATACTCTGCTATTTCAATTGGTGATTTCACTGTCTCCCCGTCTGAGGAAATCAAATCAATTTCTACTGGTGTTGTTGAAGAAGGTGATTCTCTCGATTTGGAGTCAATTCCTCAATGTTTCTTCATTGAAAACGAAGCTGCTATTTCAACTGAGGCTGTGAGTTTTCAGTTTACAGAAATTGATAAATCTGAAGTGAATAACTTTGAAAGGAAGGATCATATCAAATGGGGTAAGTGTTTTTCCATTACTCTCGATTCTTCTCGTATCATTTTTGATCCAGGAAAAGATTTCAAACTCATTAAGAGGTTTTCTTATTTGGTTGGTGTTTATGAGTTTGGTTTCGATTCAATTACTTCATGTTCTTTTGCACTATATGTTGGCTCAAGTTTAATGGATGAATTTGATAGCAATCTGGTGTATAAGCTGAGTTCCAAGAATAGGTACTAGGCAGATTCATGGTCTGGTGATTCAATTACTTGTAGACTAACTAATGAGGGTGTTCTTAGTACTGCTGAAATGTTGTTTGTTCAAATATCAAAGAGAGGCACAATTTGGTTGGATAGAATGATTGAGACCGTATTGCGGAGCTGGAATGATGGTGTTTTTGGTTCCTATCCTTCTTTTGTTTACACTGGTTCCGTATTTGATCGTGGCAGAGGGTATTTTAATTTTGCCGATGCTTATAGAATTGGTTTTGATACTCATAGTTCTGGCTTGATTGTTCTTATTGGGTTGATTTTCATGAATGAGTGCAATAGAAATTGTGTTTACAAGGTGATTACAAGACATGGGTATCGATTGAAATGGTTGTTTCAAAATTCTATTGTCCTAGAGTTTGCTACAACTGGTGACAGTGGTGATAGTGGTCAACTGTTTTCAAAATGGCCACGGGGAAATAGTATAACACTGAATAGTCATTTTTCTGTGTGCAAGCTAATGTGTGAGATTAAGAATGTTTATCAATTGTTTCATCAAATGCTTGATAGGCGTGAGAAACTGAAATATTTCTTTTCCAGGTGACGTATGTTTTGCCTGATACGATTTTGGGTTGTAAATTTGAGTCTTTGGCTGTTGGTTTTATTCGACTTCTTGAAGAGGTTTTTAGGCCAGCAACCGCATGGTCTCACCAAGTGATTACACTTTTCAATTCATATGTTACATTGGTTAGACTCCATGACTACTCAATAAGGATTATTCTCGTAATTGTTAGCATCTATTTTCGACTTCTAAGGATGGGCTTCTTCTTATCGAGTACAAGGCTTACATCTGCAGCTATTAAAGAAGAAGAAATGAAGAAATCTCTCCATTTTTCCACAGCTGGTCTTCGTTTCTTATACTTTGTTCAACACAAACCTTCTGGCTGTCAACATGGGTTGTGCGTGGGGTATCGAACTATGAGAGTCTATGGGAGTATGGGGATAATAAAACTTGTACTCACTGTCACACATGCTCCAATTGTGTCAAGGTTAGTGAACTTATTCAGCTGGAAGTGCAAATTGTATTCTACAAGTCTGGAGAGTGTTGCATATGTGAATTGGAGCAGTTCAGCCGTCATATGTATGACTGAAACTCGACCCATACTCAGGGTAATTCAATTCCTACAGGTGCAACTGTTGGTGGGATATTTGAGGTGGAAATTCAGATTGGTTGCAATTGGATTGTGGAGTACAAGATTTTCCTGTATGGGTTTTTTTTTCTTCCCTTCACATCTTCATGGTGCCGTGTTATCACCAGATTATTCAAACCGTTCCCAATTGCTTTAAGTTGACAATTCGTCAGCCAAATTTGTTGAATTCATGATTATACCTCTATGTTGATGCTTACACTTTCAAAAGGTACTTTCTTTCCACTATTCAGAAGTTATCACATGATTGGAAACTTGGATCCGACGAGTTACCAAGTAATAGTTGTTGCCTGTCTATTTTTTCTACTCAAGTTTGCTCGCTGGATATATGATAGAGGAAAGCTGTTTACTACTCAGGGTTATTTTTCTTTTGCTGTTACTTCTAAATGTGGTGTTAATACTCGGGTCACTGTTCTTCCTGTCCCCAATTGGATAAATGCATATGTTGAATTTTTCTGGGTTAGTGCTGCGAAGACTGAAGCAAATTTCTGTGGTAGTTGTCTGAGTATGCTTCCGTATCCATTTCGCAACAAATGGCCGTGCTGCATTCAGATCTGTGCTTCTTTTACTGTTTTTATATACTGCGATGGTCAAAGCACATGGGCAGTTTGTGTTGGTGTTTTGGTTTATTCACCTGTCATATTGGTTTGCCCACCGACAAGTGGCTATATCCAGATCGAGTTCTACGGAAGGAAGCAGGCAGTACAACTCTCACAAACTGTGATGCACACTCTAGCTGTGTCAAAGTCAGTGGCCCGTGCAAGTAAGGATCTATGGCTCACAATGGACTGGACATCCGAGGTAAATGCAGTTGATCACGGTGCCTGGGGACTGTTCACTCAAACCAACTAAAGATTCCAGGTGTTAAGAATGTAAAGATGGTGCTGCTAGAAAGGACAGCAAAGGCAATGGGTATCTTCGTCAGGTCTACCACCGCAATAGCTACTACCGGCGTATGCATATGCTCTTAAAGGATTCTGCGACTCATCACACTAGTGCATATGGCACGCATCGTATTTGATTGCGAAGATTGGCATTGTCCTGCAGCCACTCGAATTGTTATGTTTCACCTGCATCCTTGAGGACAAGGATGTTTTCAAGGGGAGTGGAATGTCATGTGCACAGGGGTGCCCATATCGAATATCTGTGGGTAATTAGTTGTGTCTAGTTGATTGTAATGGGTGGTTTAGATTATCCTACGTGAATAGTTTGTGACTGTCGGATATTGAGAGAGAGAGAGAGAGTGCGCGAGTTATATACCCTCATCTCCTGTAATGAAACTCTTATGAGAAGATTTATGAATAGAATAGCTTGGTTCATTATGAATCAAGAGTTTACTTACTCAAATTATGATCCAAACCCTATAGTTGTACATCCAGGTACACTACACCAGCATGTTGAGTTCGGTTACGTCGTAAAAAAATTTCCTAGACGAGCTCCTAGTTCGGTTACGTCGTAATTTTCTTCTCCTAACTGAACTTTTCTCTGAAAGAAAAAACTTCATTAAAGCTGAGTTCGACTACCTGTGTTTTCAGAAATATTAGCCGAACTACACATGCAGATGAGTTCAGCTACCTGTTCTTCAGATTTTGTAACCGAACTTTTTTAACCAAACCGAAATCAATTTGTAAATTGTTCATTTTTAGGAATGTTTTGGCCAATTCAAGCACCATTAACTAAATTTGAAGTATCCGTGAGTACCCAAAACATCATACTCTTGTTGTCTTAACTTTTTTTTTCCAAAACCCTCATCTTCTTCTTCTCCCTCTCAATAATTCTTCTTTTGAAAAAAATAACTTATTAATTTAATCTCACTAATCATTACACTAATTTAATTAATAAGGGCAAATTTGATATTAAAAAAAAACTTAGATAAGGGGTGACTCATTATTACTACTAATATCCACCCAAAAAGTAGAGAGTAGTCCCCCACCATTTGTGTTTTGAGTAGTCCCGAAAAAAAAGAAAAAACAGTTCAAAAAAAATCATAATCAAAGAGAGAACCCATGGATGGCTACTCTAGCGGAAGAAACTCAAGTTCCACTTCTCTTAGATTTCCGAGTAGAAGAATCCAAGTAGTAATATATTTGAAGCCAAAACAGTCCAGAGAAAGAAGCTTTTGATTCTTTCAACACTTGAATGGAAGACGGAGAATCCAGTAACTCCCATTTCATTCCTTGATCTCATTATTAGAAGACTTGGGTTAAGTAACAATCTACACTTGGAATTTCTCCAAAGTTGTGGGCATCTTCTTCTGTTAGTAATTGCATATACCCTTCACGTTACTGATGAGGTTGAACCCGAAAACCTAATGGAATATCAAAAACAACTCATGGCTGTTCAACTCACAATGGAGGATGTAGGAGGACTGTTATCTGTTCATATAGAAATTGGCACATTTAGCTGCAATTGTAATAAACCCATCTAGTCCTAACGGAGTTACTGATGATGCATCATCAAGACTCAATTCCCACTAGCCTCACATCACATTGCTGCCATGAAGAAGAGGATAAAAGTGCTCTTTTGAGCTTTAAATCTCCTTTGATCCGACTCTTCAAATCGTTCCTTGGTCACACTATTAGAAGACTTAGTTGAAGATATTGATTTCAAAATGAGATTCCAATATTCAACCATTTGCAGGTGCCAACTCCGTCTCTTTGAAGTTTGCTTAATCCGTTTAAGCTTAGTTGAAGCCAAAAGAAGATTACTGAAACAAGAACAAAAACACAGAAAGAGGGACAATATAAGAGAAGGTCGATTTAAATTCTTCTGTTTCAACAAACCCTCTGTTTGATTACTCTGTATCTACAACATTTGCTGATATTCATGAACGATTCGAAGATCAAGTTGTCTAAGAAAGTATACAATGAACACCCAATCAAGAATCATTTCTAGAGATCGGAGGAATAGTGATTTTTGCGGTGGAGTAAATGAAGAAGACAAATGCTATCCCACACGACTTTGCGTGGCAATGATAATGGGGTAGTAAAGTGCTCGGCCAAAGAGTATCTAGAGTGGGAGCAAGAAACTACAAAACCATTTTCAATGGAGTAGGTAATGTGCTCGGCCAAAAGAGTTGGAACAAATGTAGACTTTCATGGATGCAACGCTGGAACGGATGAAGGAAACATACCGAAAAGAAATTCAAGGAAGATTCAGTCTGGGATTTCATCAAATGAATGATGGAAATTTTAAAACAATATTTATTGTCAACAGCCCGATCAAAGTCAATCGGGATCAGAACAAGACGGCAATAAAATTTGATCTACTTATTCAAAAACTTGCGGTCAGTAGGATCAAATAGCAATGTTTATGTATGAAAATCTCGGGTCTTTGCAGGATGCTGGAGTCAGCTCTGCAAACCTAAATTGATAAATTTTAGGTAAATACTCGTTTACACACAAGAACACCTCTAAATCTGTAACAATATGGATGATGTTACAGACAAAAATGGATTTCGGAATACATGACTTGCAAGTGTTATCTGTACTTGGCTACCAGTAAATGGTTTTCAGGAGAGATATTAGATGGGACATACTTGACAAGCTCTGAGGTGAAGCCATTGAGCTGCTTAACCCACTTGAGCCTACCCATATCGATAATAGCTTTGCACTTCAAACCTAGTATTGCCCTCTCTATCGCCGTCATACTCTTTACAATTTCTTCAACACCGCTGACAACCCCATCACATGCTTTCTTCTCACTGTTGAACCAAAAGCCAAACAGTTTAATCAGCACTTTTGATAAGCGGGGAGAAAAAAATCAACGAAACAAGTTTGCTTACATGGAACTCAAGTGTAATCCTTGATCCACCAGATCAGAGAGATCTGAGCCGTGATCTGCATCTATTGCCCAGCTGGTAAGCCATGTAATCGCATGGAAATCGTCTTTTTTTATTCCCAAATCTGATAAATAGCTTTTATCTGCAGAATACAAACATTATTCTAAGTTACATTCATATTGGGAGTATCCACACACTAGGAAATTTCTACAGCCAAATTCAAAAGAAAAAACCTCCAAAATTATACTGCAAGGTGGCAGGATAAAAGATTACTTATGTAATGTTTATGTTGGCAAAGATGATGGCAACATGTTGCAATTGCAAGACCTCTCAGGTTGCAAGTATCAGTAGAATGTACGTCTCCGATAGTTTGTTTAGGGAGGCAGCATCTCAGCGTCAAATCTGTAACAATGATTCACATTGTATAATGATTAATAAATAATGAACACTAACTTACTTATTGACAAATATAACTATGAGACAGGTTACGATGGGGTTTCTCTCGAGTCCAACTCCTGACACTATTGAGGCGTAACGTTGCCATTTCATATACTTCGGAGTTAGGATGTATTAACTAGTAGTCACCAAATTGATATAAAGGATTCTTGTAAAAATATAGTGGAAACATAAATGCAAAGCGTAAGAAAAGAAAGGCAACTGAACAAGACCAAAACAAACTTCAAGCAGTATAATTGAGAATCTTTAGGCCTTTGGGGACATACTTTCATAAAAAGAACTACTCACCTGTTGCAGGCCCACAAAGATGTTTCCCAATAGCAAGGTAAGGAATCCCCTTCAAAGACTCAACAGCATTCAAGTCCAAATCTTCTACTGCAGAGTATATTTTGGGTGTGAAACACGATATAAGAACAATGAACAATGGACTGAGAAAGTTTGGTATAGTAGATTTCTGATTTGGATGAACTAAGAAGTTCACGACAAAGTTACTGGAAACGACGGGTTTCTGAGAAGCTTACTTACTGTCAATCCTCAAACGCTCTAATATCAGGCTTTCTTTTTGACGCAAACTTCGATCTGCCTACATTTGTTTAAAAAATTAAAAGCTAGGAATAAATTACAGATCCTACCAGAGCACTAATAAAAAGTTAAAAAAACAGTTACACTCTCTGAATCTCTTCAGAATCCTTACTGTTTCTTTTAAGAAATGCATGACACTACACGATTACTTATGGCACAGCGTAATATTTCCAACTAAGTAGGTGGATGCGCGAAAATGATTTTTTAAATTCGTTCCTCATTTCCTGCTGAAATTTCTCGTATCGGTGATCATTTGGCAAATTATGAATAAAAATGGTGATATTGTTCTTCATTGGCCATTACTTTTGATTTTTAAAATTGCAGAAGGATGTCAGGTGCAGCGGTGTAGCATTAAAATAAGTATTATGATCTGTAAGTATAGGCAAAATTGAAAGATAAATAAGGTCGGGGATGGATTTCAGCTTCTAATAAATAATGAATAACTGAGATATCACATCACATGAAGGAAATTCTAAGAAAGCAGAGGGAAGCAAAGTTGGATCCCAGGATGGGACTTGTGAGTCCAAGACTCCAAGTCAGCTATTTTGTGCCTCGAGAGGCCTCTTGCTTAGTTTGCCGGAATTCTTTTCAGGTTTTGGTTCCTCTCTTTGTTCACAGGATGATACTATGCTACTAGGGTGCAACAAATAAACAATGAAAAAAATAAAACGAGAGAAGGTCAATCTTGACGAACATGACTAACCTTAAGCCTGTAGGAATTCCTTTCGACTAAAAGTATTTTCTTTATTCTGTAACAATCTGCAAGTGTTTGGGTCAGATATCCTCTACCGGCTCCAAATTCAACTACGGCAGGTCTCTTGTTAGCATATTCAGATGACACGGCACCGTCCAACTTTATAGGATTCTCCAACACCCCAAATTCTTCCAAGTTTCCAAGAATTGAGACTTGTTGTAGAACATGTTTCTCTTGAAAGGGTACATTCCTGAAATGTTCTATACCGATGTTACTAACACGAAATTAGATTATAATTACATAGACATCATATGCATTCAAAGTACACAAAGATATAAACACTGTACCTGTCTACTTCTTCTCTGTTCATCCATATCCCACAAGCTTTCGGTTCCTTAAATGACTCTCTTATATCAGAACATGTCGATACATAAACCGCCTCAATCTTTCTAATCAGCTCATAAAACTCAAACACAGTCATTTTATACACAGCACTCCTTTTCATCACTGAAGTGATAATATCCTCAGACCCATTAACTAATGTGCCCACCTCTTCCACATTTCCCAACACAGAATCCTCTTCTCTACCACTATTAATACCTTTTTTGTAGAAAGGTTGAAGCATCAAAGACTGTGCTTGCTTCATAAATGGGCAGACTTTGATATGTGCTTCAACATTTTCACCAAGTATTAAACTTTTCACACAACAATATGTGACAATGAACAAGAAAGTAAGAATCAGTATTGGGTTTTGCATCAAGCCAAAATATTTTAATTGAGACAATTTATCAAACACTTGGTATACTAAGATGGGAGAAAGTAGAGTTCTTACTGAGATGGGTCAAGTGGGCAAGGGATTCTTTGAGCTTCGAACTTGGGGTTATGATTTCCACAAAATCTACACAGAGGGAGATTAGAGGTTAAGACAAATGCATAAAGATGAAATGGAGGGAGAGACATTGAGAGAGAGGTTCGAGTCTTACTGAGAATCATGGCTTCGGATGTTTGCACAGAACCGTTTCTTCCTGGGTAGCCAGAACGTACAACTCGAAGCTGATTTTTCCATAGTGTAATCTGAACAATCAAAACCAAAACCCTATTTTCCTAGCTGGGTTTATTGGAACCTGTTTTGAGTAGTTAAGCGAATGTAAGTTTTGGCTCACCGGACAGGGAAATATGGGGACACTAGGCAGATCTACGGCTGCTGCTCCATCTAATGACAGGTTTTGGTCCATTGACTACATTTTGAATTATGTGACCCATTTTGAGAATTTTATACCAGAAGCCAAAGTACTTCTGTTTTTGTGGAAGTAGAATTGAAAATCAGAATTTTTTACAAAAAGATAACTTTTCGATTTTTAAAAGTCATTTTAAAATTCAATACCCAAATTTATTTCCGACTTTTAACTTTTAGAAATCAAAAAACAACTTTTTATAAGCTATCCAAACAGGATGTGCTCCTGCCTCTCCAGAAATGGAAGCCAGAAATAAAATGTTTTTGCTTCATAAAAAGTTAACTTTTCGATTTTTAAATGTGGTTTTGAAATTCAATATCCAAATTCATTCTGAATTTTCAACTTTTAACTTTTAGAAGTTAGAAAGTAATTTTTTATGAGCTATCCAAACATGTTGTGTTTTTGCTTCTCCAGAAGTAGAAGTCAGAAACAAAATATTTTTGTTTCACAAAAAGTTAATTTTTCTGCTTTTTAAAATTGTATACTCAACCTGACTTCTGACTTTTATGCTTTCTTCTGACTTTTATGTTTCTAGAAGTCAAAAAGCAACTTCTAGAATGGTTATAAGCAAATTTATTTAGATCCGTAGATATGGAGTTACACATTAGATTTTGGGGTTCAAATTTAACCCATTGCCATATTGGAGTCACACTCATAGCAAGTACGCACAATGATAACAAGAAAAATAAATGATTGTTTGTGTATTAGCATCTGATATCATCTCATCTCATCTCATAGATTGGTGAAGTGTAGTAATACCAAGAACTCTCGTTCTACGTACATGCAATAGTTGATCAAGCCATGAACAGCAAGGAAGTCACTATTGTATGCTCAGAAAGGCACGAGGGAACCACTTCGAGAACTCTCCGTTCTTTAGTTTTATGATCAGCGCATACAGCCCGTAGCAAGGGATGTGAATAAGGGCCAATAAGAAGTACCTGTAGATAAAATTCTTAGTGTTGGCATGCAAATGCGAAATACATAGAACTTAAGTTCAATATGGATTTAGTGTTTTACCATAGAGGTGCCCATGGAGTTGATAGATCAAGGAATGGGTAAGGCCACCTGGAAAAAAGAAATGAAACCACCAATTCAGCAAGAAGATTAAAACTTTTGCTTTGTTCGTCTCCTGTTAATATGAAACGGCGTTTCCTTTAGCTTACCATGAAACACCACATGCGTGAAGAACCCATTGGAAAATGACATATGTAGACGTGAACAGCACGAAATATGCAAGTCGAAACCATGGAAAGGGCTACAAACAAGCAAGTCATAATCACAATTTTATTATAAGATATAGAAGACTAGAAATGGAGTAGAACTTCTCCAGATTTGACTGTCATACTTACAAGGCTGTTGAGAGCGGCGTCAATGAGAAGAAACACAGCGTTAAGAGAATGCATACATCCCATTAACTGCCAAACAGAGGCCATTACACACGAAATTAGCTCTTGCATGTTGCAGAACTCAGAGGAGACTGATTAGGCCATTATACATACTTCCTATATAACTAGGTTTAGGGTGTGCAGCATTTTGATATCTTAATCTTACACTTGTCAACAAGGATTGAGTAATCTCACCAGGTTCAATTTGACCCTTTCAATTGAGAGAAACGGGACTATAAGAAACCAGAAGACAATATCTGTAAGGACCACGGCTCCTGCACAAGTCTGACAAGAGAAATATTGGTTACATATTTCAAGCAAAACCACCTAGTTAGCTCGCTAAGGAAAGAAGTACCTATTTCCTCGAAAAGCGTTTAGGCGGGCTAACCTGATATACTGTTTGCATCAGATATCCCCAAAATCCAGCAATTTCCTTGACGGCGTCCTGCTCATGATAACTCTGCACTTTGACTGTAGCTCTGACTTTGTTAGCCCAAAAACTTATGGTTGTCTTGGATTTACTACTCTCTGCAATATTAGTTCCTACCGAACTATTTCTTCCATTGTTTTCGTTCACAGGTTTCCTCGAGTTCTCCCAACATCCTTGTGCCGATGTTATTGTGCCAAGCTATATGCAGAAACAAATGTCAGGACTGAGAACTTGCACATTGATCCAGAAGTATAGAGAATGTTAGATGGCCACACATACCGCGAAATAGATGATGACTAATATAAAGGTCCACCTACATATCACTCACAGAAAGCGTAATTAGATCACCAGTAGTGTTTATTGCAGTGAATATAAAATGCATAGAAAATATTATATGAAGGAGAAGGAAAACATACTCGGTGTAGTAGAGAAACATAATTTTGCCGTGCACCTGAATATCCCAAGCCAGAAAACGAGCCATAATAACGAATGATAAGAGCCGTGTAACCAGAAGCCACACAGGGTTAAGATTTCGCCAACAACTTGTCCACAACTGACAGGATCCTACATGATTAGGCTGTGTCCACTCTGCACTGACGTTTCCGTTGCCTTCATCAGGTTGAGAAACCAACAATAAGCTCTCATATTTCGTTGAATATTTTCTTGTACCGTCATTCTCTTCATGGCGCAGGAGCATCCATATGGCAGCAAAAATAGAACCGACAACAACGATGAAGCACAGAAAGTCGTACCAGTGAATTAGTACTGTCATGGATACAACTCTAGAGGATATGAAACTAACCTAAAAATTTAGATGTGATCATAATCTCTCATACAATGATGAAGGTTAGTGTTTAAGCTGTTGACTAGTGAGTGATGAACAAAGAAAAGCTTAGTTGAGCCAGTTGGTATGGACTATTAGGTTTGGTGTTTGCATCACGTTTTTGGAGCTAATACTTTTTGGTCCATCCCCATGACACTAAAAGGGCAAGAGGGTCCATGTTTTCAGTACAAGTTGGATTCAACTGTGAGCCCTTCTTGGAAGAGAAAAGGAGTTGCTAACATCAAAAAATAAATAAATTAGATCTTCTCCTAACCCACCACCTAACTATCAACTGTAGGAGAAAAAGGGTTCCTAACCTATTTGTATTAGCCCAGCTGGTAGGGAGACTAAACTTGCCCAACAACTACAAAGGGTTTTGGTGGATGCGGATCAGTGATTCTAGAACTCAAATTGGCATCCAAAACAAGGACAAGATCTGTTCATCATTCAGTGTTAGCTCAAATACACTTACATCGTCTTACTCACCATTATTCTCCTCCAGCTGGTAAGTTTCGGCTCATGACTACATAGCTTTTGTTCAATATGTCCCTTGGTCGACTGTGGTTACCTTCACTCTTGAAGGTGGCAGCGGCAGTGACAGTGGATGGAGAAAGTTTTTTTTATCTTAAATTTGATACAGGTTATTGCAAATATGGGGTCTTTGCTTCATTGGAGGGACATTATTACAGGAATGATTATTGTCTTTGATGTGTACTCACTGGTCACTGAATTGGAGCTATGAGCTTAAATTTCACGACAATAGTACCATTAGCATTTACCAAATGTGACAGTTACAACTATGGTTACAAAAGTTGTAATCCCAATCAATGCACAATAGTTGATCAAGCCATGAACAGCAAGCAAGTCACTATGGTATGCTCACAAACGCACGAGGGAACCACTTCGAGAATGCTCCATTCTTTAGTTTTACGATCACAGTATACAATCCGTAGCAAGGGAAGTAAATTAGGGCCAGGCACAAGTACCTGTAGATAAAAATTCTAGTGAGCGCGAAAGCAGAATATATAGAAGAGCTCAAGTTCAAGAGGGATTTAGCATTTTACCATACAGGTGCCCATGGTGTTGATAAATCTAGGAATGGGTAAGGCCACCTGGAAAAAAGAAATGAAACCACCTATTCAGCGACAAGATTAAAAACTTTTGCTTTGTTTGTCTCCTGCTAAGATGAAAACTCGTTTTGTTTAGCTTACCATGAAACACCACATGCGTGAAGAACCCACAGGAAAACGCCATATGAGCAATTGAAGAGTAAGAAATATGCAAATCGAAACCATGGAAAGGGCTACAAACAAGTAAGTCGTAATCAGAATTTTACTAGATACAGAAAACTTAAACCTTCTCCAGGTTTGGCTGTTATACTTACAAGGCTGTTGAGAGCAGTGTCAATGAGAAGAAACACGGCGTTAAGAGAATGCATGCATCCCATTAACTGCCAAACAAAGGTCATTAAACATGGGAGGATTACTGCATTGGATATGCTAGATGCTACATATATCCTAGATAACGAGGTTTTGAATCTTATACTTCTCAACAGGGATCGAGTAGACTCACCAGGTTCAATTTGATTCCTGCAACAGCCAGAGATGGGACTATAAGAAACCAAAAGATGGTATCCGTAAGGATCACAGCTCCTGCACAAGTCTGGCAAGAGAAAGGTTGGCGTTAATTGCTTATTTCAATGCCACCTAGTTGACTTAACGTTTGGGCAGGCTAACCTGATAGACTGTTTGCATCAGATATCCCCAAATGCCAGCTATTTCCTTGACGCCGTCCTGCTCATGGTAACTCTGCACTTTGACCGTAGTTCCGGCTTTGTTTGCCGAAAAATTTATGGTTGTTTTCGATTTACTACTCTCTGACATCCTCGTTTTTACCGAACTATTTTTTGCACTGTTTTCGTTGACAGGTTTCCTCGAGTTCTCCCAACATCCTTGTGCCGATGCTATTGTGCCAAGCTATATGCAGAAATGAATGTTAGGTTTGGGAAGTTGCACTTCACTTCTGAAGTATAGGAAATGTTAGAACACACGTACCGCAAAATAGAAGACGACTAATGCAAAGGTCCACCTATGTATCACTCAGGAAACGCATAGTCAGAGCACAGGTAGTGTCACAAAATACTATATGAAGGAGAAGGGATTCAAGGGAAAGGAAAACATACTTGGTGTAGTACAGAAACACTGTTTTGCCGTGCAGATGGATGTCCCAAGCCAGAACACGAACCATAATAACGAAGGATAAAAACCGTGTAACCAGAAGCCATACAGGGTTGAGATTTCGCCAACAACTTGTCCACAACTGATTGGATCCTACATGATTCGGTTGAGTCCACTCTGAAGTGATGACATTTCCATTGTCTTTGTCAGGTTGAGGAACCAATAAGCTCTCATATTTCGTTAAACATTTTCTTGTACCGTCATTCTCTTCGTGGCGCAGGAGCATCCATATGGAAGCAAAAATAGAGCTGACAACAACGAGGAAGCATAGAATGTCGTTCCAGGGAACTAGTACCGTCATGGATACAACTTTATCTTGAAACTAACCTAAAGAATTTAGAGATCAGACAGAATGTGATGGATCTTTCACACAATAATGAAGGTTAGTGAGTGACGAACAGATAAAAGCTTATTTGAGTTAGTTGGTATGGTAGGACTATTAGTTGTACTTCTAGAGAAATACAAGTACAACGAGGCAGACATCAAAATTTCTCCACTTTGTTGGTCCATCCCCTAAGACATACTAAAAGGCTAAGAGGGTCCATATTTTGAGTACAAGTACAGGAGAACAGAGGATCGAATCCTCCTACATTAGAATTAGAGTATTTCGCTGAGTTTTGGACAAAGGAAAATAAAAATTGGCAATACAAACTTCTAGGTAAAAAAGCACACTATGTTTTTCAATTTCTTTCATCTTTACCCCCAAAATCTCGTTTGTCTGTTTGATCTTATATGGGTGTAGCTTGCCCTTTGGCATATGTCCCTTGGTCGACTGCAGTTAACTTCATTTTACCAATCTGTACATAGCTGTGGCAGTGGTGTAACTAAGACCCAGAACCAAATCTGCATTTAAGAATGGCAAAATGGAAATGAACCATTCTGTCAGATGCTAATTAACCAGTTTATACTTCAGAGTAGGGATTTGGAAAATGTTTTCCGGCTGAAAAGTATTAATGAACAGCAGTCTAAAAGCCACAATCAAAGATGAAAAACCCCAAAGAAACTATTACAATGCCCTAAATTTATCGAAAGAATTTAAGCTTTTGACAGTGAACTACTTGTTGCAGTTGGTACCAGTACTAGTACTACCACTTCCTTTTGATTATCGATAAATTGATGAATCCAGTCGTCAATTCTTCCACCCAATCTTCACTTTCGTTACTAGATTGAGTAGATTCATCTCTTTCAGCACTTCCAGTCATACTTCCCATCATCACCTTCTCATCATCGCTTACAAAATTGACATAGAAACCGCACTCTGTTTCAGTAGTAATATTATCCATTTCTTGATCTTCTTTCTTATCTTCTTGATGTTGCAGAGTACTACTACTTTCAGCCAATTCTTGATCTTCATCTTTAACAATTCCTTCTTCATATGTTCGTGTTCTTTTAGAAGAATCTGAATCACTAGTTTCAGCTAATTCATCATCATCATCCAAACTGCTACTACTTTCATGTTTGCGTTTTAGAACTGATAAAGATTCTTTATCTGCACCATCATCTCCAATAGTACCAACACCCGATTCTGGGTTTTCATCTTGAACACTTTCTTCTTCAAATTTGCGTATTCTTTTAGAACAACTACTGCTACTTTCATCCAATTCACCATGTTTGCGTTTTACTTCTTTATCTGCAGCTGTTGATTCCATTGTCACTTGAGACAGATGTTCTTCAAATGAGAATCTTGAATTTCGAATGTTCTAGAAGAAATTAATTGATTTATCCGTATGGGTTTCTTCCGATTGATGATGAAAAAAGGATTTTGATTTTTATATATAGAGACTGGAAAAACTGTTAGACCGCCTTCCTCCCTTTCAAGAATATTTTGGCGCTCAAGTCATGTTGATATGGGCCTGGCGGGCTATTGGTAAAAAATCTTACTGCATCTAACATTCTAACTATTGACATGTTTCAGCATCTTCCTAAATGCTGTTTTCAGAGCCATATGCCGCCGTTCTGTTAGTAGCTATGGCATACTGTCAGCAGCAATAACTTGGTGAAAGGCAGTGACAAGCCTATCGGAATGGAAAATATGCTCACAGGTGTTGCTAGTGCTTCGCCGCTACCCCTTTCTAACACTCACCAGGGGGTGAGCCGTGAGCTAGATTATAAAGATTTTGATATGCCCTCTCTTAGGATGCAGCCACTCTAAGCACCTTTATTGCAGCTTGCCTGGCACAATCGAAAACCTTATTTTTCAATTCACATGTCACATGAATCTTCAACTCCAAAGATACATTGAAGTCGGACACAAGAAGATGCCAAAAGAAACAAAAATGATATTCAATCCCATTGCGTAATAATGAAACAAGTTGACATCGCAGATTACTAGGAAAAAAAATGCACATGGTACTCTTATTCAATTGCCCGCAAATCAAGCCTCAGTTTCGCTGAAATATTGCAGCTTCTTATGATCATGAAGTAGCAGAACTAACATTAATGGGAAAGCTACTAGCCGCAACTGTAAATCCGCCATCAACAACAAGATTATGTCCATTCAGATAAACCGAATCATCGGATGCAAGAAACAATGCAGCATCAGCAATGTGTTTAGCTTTCAAAATAATCCCTTTCAGAAGACTCATTTTTGCTGTATATTCTTCAACATGCCTTGCACTAATCTTGCCTATATCACAGGCTAATGGTGTTCCAACTCCAGATGGAGAAATACAATTCACCCTTATTCCGTAAGCACCAAGTTCGCTACAAGCTGATTGAACCAATCCTAGCACAGCGTGTTTAGACGCTGTGTAACAGTGTGGTGCAAATCCAGCTTGAACTGCAGCTACACTCGCAGTACATATAATCGAGCCACGGATTTTTCTGTCTAACATCGCACGAGCAGCGTGTTTGATCATTAATGCTGCACCGGATACGTTTGTAGCAATAATCTTGTTAAAATCTTCCAAGCTGAAATCAAGGATACTCGAAAAAGATCCGCCCATACCTGCATTGCTATACACAATATCTAGAGATCCATATTTCTCTAAAGCAAATGCTACTGTTTCTTCAACTTGTTTTTCGACACTTACATCGCAATGTTTGTAACTAGCTTTCTCTTTACCAATTGAAGATACAACTTGATCCCCTAATTCGTCTTGAATGTCTGCAACTACAACGAACGCACCATGTTCGACGAATAGCCTCGCTGTTGCTTCGCCAATACCACTTGCTGCTCCAGTAATTATAGCTACTTTACCTTCTAATCTGATTGCATACATATATGAAGTGAAATCAAGATCTAATCATCATTGAAACAACAAACAACAACAAAAAAAAGTGAAATAGAACAGTATGTAGTTTGAGAGATACAAAGAGAATCACCTTAGTTTAGACATGAAGAGATTGTGTTTGAAGCTTGTAGAAATGAATTTGTAGTTCTCAAGTAAAACGATGAACAAAGAAAGGCTAACAAAAATTATAGTCAGAAGATCTGTTGTTTTTTTCTATGGGGAATGAATTATTGTAATCGTCCTTTGACATTGTACAGTTTAAAGGAAAAAACAAACCAACTAAACATTAATGTGCTTAGCTGTCTCCCACCGCATACAGTGCACGTTTATCTACAACTAGTTAGTAATTCTCCTAATCATTCCCGGATGATTCGCGCTCTAACTGACCGAATTCGAATAATATTTCCGAACTATTTGAACTCCGAACCTAATTTCGATTTCACGGATGATTAGCGAACATACCCGAACTGACCGAATCCGAAGGGTATTTTCGAACTAGAACTTTGTTTGATTTTTGTATATACTTTATATTTAAATACAATTATTCAGTTAAAATTTTCGATTGATAGTTGTTTAACCAGTTTTATGTGTTGATTTTTGTTTAAAAGTCTATAAACTATTTTTTAATACATTTATGTGATTAAATTGTTTACTTCTTGTTAAATAATCACGCTAAAATGTTTTTTCCATCTTATAAATCATACACAAATAAAATTAGTCCCGTAATAAGGTCACAATACTTATCAATTTATCATATATGTAAGCCGAATTTTAAGTGCTGAACTCACATTTATAAAATGAATATGCACGTGCGTATGTCGTTCCGAACTATTGTCCGAACAACGTACCGTTGACCGGATTTTTGACCGAATCCGACCTATCCGAATTCGTATAATTCCCGTACGTATAACGTCCCGAACTACTACCCGTACCCCGAATTGTTAACTAGGATCTACAAGCGAGATCCAGTCGACATGGTCACAGAGGTAAGAGAGCGTTTAGATACCAAAACTGGTTCTGCTTTTCCATAAGCAAAACTTACAAGTAAAAATTAAGAAAAAATTATTTCACAAAAAAGTTTAACGTTTTTTATTTTGAAAATGCTTTTGAAATTTTATATGGAAACTAATTTTTTACACTGGCAGTATATTCAAACGGAAATGCTATTTTAAAACTAATTTTTATTCCGGCACGGGTTGGTTAAGTTAAATTTAGGGCTAATCAATGGTTTGGTAATATCTGGTTTTTAAGGGTTTAAATGGAGATTCAAAATGTGGGTTTGAAACTAAGTGGGGTTAGCCCAATTGGCTAGGAGTCTGACTCTCAAATAGGAGGTCAGCAGTTCGAGTCTCCTCTCAAACGTAATTATACTAACTTTAACATGGGTTTAAGAGGGACGAGTTTTAATTATACTAACTTTAACATGGGTTTAAGAGGGCCGAGTTTTAAGCGGGTGGCAACGCTGCCAAGGGGAAGAACGGGCCTATGCCTAGCATCAAAAGAAAAAATGTGAGTTTGATGTAAAAGATGAAAATTGAAGGTGGGTCTGTGAAAAGATTACAGCAAAACCAACTAAAACCAGCAAAAAAAGATGAAGTTGGAGGTGGTTTATCCCTGTGACTTTCCCTTTCTTAGAAGAACATTAATCTTAACCTTTTATTATTTTCTTCTCTTTCTTCTGATCAAGTATTCTTCGCTCGATTGAATTTGAGACGATTGTTTTCCAATTGAAGCTATATGGAAACATCAGATCTCTTTGTCCAAAACCAAATCAACATTCAACTTGTTTGTCTTGGTCAATGGACACTTATAATTATAATTTCAATTTAATAAAGAGAATAATCAACAAGTAACATAAATTAGCTATTAACCACCCTATACAATTGTACTTGGGATTTTTTTGATTGTTCCTCTAGGTTTCAAGTTCATATGTTCTCTATAGTTTATACTAGGGCTGCACAACGGGTAGGGTGGATAGGATATGGACTATACCCGCCACCCTACCCGTTTACTGGCGGTTAAGAAAATTTTTACCCGCCACCCTACCCGCCATTAAACGGGTAAGATTCTACCCAACCCATTCTCTGGCGGGTAGGGTAGGGTGGCGGGTATAACCGTTTACTACCACCAACACAACCTCCAATTCCAGTTCATCAGCAACTGCACCACCTCTTCATACCCTGTAGTTTCTCAACTGACACAAATTCATAGATTCCTTCATTCCAGTTACAATTCAATTTCATTCATCTGCACCAAACAATAAATCAGGGCAACAGTTGACCATAAGATGTTCTGTTCCGCTTCATACTTTCCTTGACCTCAGGTTGAGAAGCTGGTGGAGGTGGAGGTGGCGGAGATATAACAACACCGACCCTTTGTTGCGCAGATTTAGATGCAGCTTGAGAGGGAATAGGAGGTCTCGTTGACATCACTTCTGTAATCTCAACCATGCTTCCTCACCAGTCACTTCTGCAACCATTTTTGTTCTCTATAAGTTAAGTAAATTTATATTTCAAAAAATTTACCAGTTAAAAGAATCCACTTAAAAGACTAAAACCGATTTCATATCGAGTTACATTAAAAATTGGAAAATTACAACTGACTTCTAAATCATCATAAAGTCACTAATTCCTACCTTTGGGCCTTTGGCCATTGAAGATAAACAGAGTATCAAGTAAACAGACCTTAAAATGTTAAACATTTGAAGATTGATGTGAGATCAAAATATACAATGGCAATGGTGTAGAAAACATTAAACATCCTAGCAAGGGAATGAAAGTGGTAGCTAATAAGGTTAATACAACACCATCCTACAATGGGAGAATGCCTGATCATGCAATAATCAGCACACACCATGTTTTCTATATCCCAAAAAGAGTACAAATCACACATCCGTTCTAACCCCTGGATGAAAATGGAAACAAATTTATCAAGTTCTAGGTAACCATAAAACAACTACCACTAACTGGGGCGTGAATTTTTAGCACCCTAAAGTGAATCGGCGAACGGCAAAACATGGATCCATACCCATGGATGAAAAGCGAAACAGATTTCAGACATACAAAACAAAATAATTCCATTTGGTGTAACAAAACATCAAAACAAGATCCGCACATAAAAATAGGAAATTGAGGGAAACCAAGTAAAAGAACTACCACATATGGTTAAAGATGATTTGTTAGCGGTAACATTGCTCTCTGCTGACACGTCAAATAACTTAGTCCAGCACTGAGTAACTTAGTCCAATTTCATGGTTGATGAGTAAGCTACCTAGATGTGAAATAAATGTGTAGTGCTTATTTGATGAGATTTCATTTGAAACTCGTCCCCCATGTGGAACAAACTAAATTTCTATGAGAAATTCATCAATCGGTTAACATGCATGTTAATTTCTCAACTAAATTCCTAGATCTTATTACTCAACTGATTACTCATATGAAGAAAGTAGAGGAAAGCCCTTGGAAACGGATGTAAACCCTAGTTTAAAAACACCACGAAGTCATCAAACACTAGTTTTAACACGCCAAGAATTACTAGATTCGGAGGTAACAACAACAACATCAATAAATCGATTTCACTTTTTGGGGAGTTTGAATTCAAGAAACCATGGAGATATAAAATAGAACCGAAGCTGAAATCAAATAAAATCCATGCTTTATGACTCCATCAAATACATCAAACAAAAGGAAAATTTGCAAAATCTTTACAGATTCAAGCAATAACAGCAAAATAAAATCATGCAATGATAATAAAAAAATAAAAAAAAAAGTAAAACAAAATTGGGTTTATACCTGGTGAAGTCTTCTTCTTGTACTTTCATCTATATCGAGTATGAGATGAGGGTTTGCTTCAATTTCAGGAGAATAATGAACTGTATCTAGGGTTACAAAAATTAGGGGATGTTAAAGGATTATGGTTCTAATTCTGAGATGGAGTTTGATTCAAAGATGCAGTTATGATTAGGTTTTGAAATCGATGATGAGAGGTGTTTGCGTATGAATATGAATAAGTAAACTAAACTTTGATGAGAGTTTGGTTTTAGGAACAAATAACCTAAATCTAGGATTACAAAAGAGGGGTTTTCTGTTAGATCGGATACATGGGTTTTAATTTGGAGAAGAGGTTGGGATTAGTCTTTGATTGTGATAGCAGAGGTTGGATCTGTGGGATTTTCTCGAGAATGAAGAGAAGAAGCAGAACGAGTTTGTGGTGAATGGTTCGATTTGGGGTTGAGTTCTCTGAAGAAAGATGAACAAAAGGGTCTTTATATTTTACCCCTGATATCTTTAAAAACAACGAAAAAATGTGCAGGAGAAAAAAACATTAGAAGGGTTATTTTGTCTTCTAAATATAAGGCGGGTAAGCGGGTAGGGTAGGATAATTTCGAACTTTACCCGTCACCCTACCCATTTAACGGCGGGTAAAAAATCTTTTAACCGTCACCCTACCCGCCAAATAATGGATAGGATAGGATACGGTTAAAACATTGGCGG
Source organism: Papaver somniferum (assembly GCF_003573695.1). Lineage (NCBI taxonomy): Eukaryota > Viridiplantae > Streptophyta > Magnoliopsida > Ranunculales > Papaveraceae > Papaver > Papaver somniferum. The sequence goes on along the minus strand of NW_020622934.1, from coordinate 18,510,264 downwards.
ATAGAATAGTATTGGCGGGTATGGGTAGGATATGTGCACCCCTAGTTTATACTTCTATGGAGAAGGAGTTAGAGAAGAGTGAAAAATAACGAATAAATAAAAGGATTCCTAGGTGAGAGAATGACTTTCACGTGATCGGATACACATCACCATGCCACATCATCTTGGGCGTAGACTGCGGCATAAACCGAGACTCATAATAGCATTTCCAATATTCAAACAGGATACGAATGTTCAAAGTTTAAAACTCAATTTTGGTGAAGATGCTTCGGTAAGGTGCAAGTTGACTACTAGTGGAAATCACGTTGGAGTTGTAACTTCAGTCAATTTTTCAGGTGTCTTATTGCTATTATAAATTTGTAAGTTAAGCATATCATTAGCTTTATCGATTTATTGCACCCAACATTAGCCTATGTTTTGCTGAATACCTAGCTAAGTATTAGAACAACTGAGAGGAAAGTTTTTTTTGTTATACATTGTACAAATTCAACAAAAGGTAGAGTATTATGCTTCAAAAAAAAAGGTAGAGTATTTGATTAGATGACCAAGAAGTTGGAGAAAACATTATGAACAAAGTGATAAACTCTATCAGCCCAATTTCTTTAGATGGATCATTTATAAAACCACAACTGATTCCACCACTGTCAGATTTTAAATGTCTGATTCCATCACTGTCATTGTAACCGAATTATAATGTCATTGTAACCGAATTCAGTCAAATTGTTGACGTTAATTTATAATTTTTTTAAGTCAAACCTATCCTAAATAATGTACATTGAATATACTCCCTCCGTAGTACCAATGATGATTTATTTCAAATTTGCAATTCTTGAGGCAAGGAGGATGGTTGAATTCGGCGCAACTGCTTGTCTCGCCATCACATAATCTTGGTAAAAGATATCTTAGAATATCTAGGCATTATATAATGCTCGGAAACCATCTTGATGTGTTTCAATTTTTTCAACCCTTGCAGTTCCTGTTACTCTTTGTACTCTTGTTTATCTGTTGTTTTATAAGTAAAATGAACAAGGAATTCATTATATCTTCACATGTTCCTCAACTGTTTAACTTCAATTAATCTTAATGATTTTGAAGTTACGGGACACGTTTCAATCTTTTCATTTACCTGACCTTATTCATTCCAAGTCTGTAAGTTGTCTAAACTATTTAAACTGTGTCCCCTGTGTGTTCTAGACACTTGTGTAAGATTATAAATCAAATCAACATTTGGCAGACCATTGTTGACCTGATGGGAAGTCAAAAATTTCTCAAAACGACCAGTCTTCTTACGTCAAAACTTTAAACTTTTATTCGTCTTGAAGTTGTTTAAAATCATATTTAACTTATTATGAAACCTAGTATTGTGACTTTATGTCATTTCCTTTAGTCAAATCAAATGACCTCGTGCAATCGCGATGACTGCGACACTGAGTTAGGATTTCATTTTCTAGATTAAATTTACTGGAGAACTAACAAATAATAAGTTTGGGATATTTGATAAACACACTTTTATGTCTGTTTTATAATATTCGTCCCAATTTCAAGGAAATTTTCATCTTTTACCAAATGGGTATTTTTGTAATTTGATGAAAATGGTATTTTTGTAATTCTGGCCATAACGGTATCCAGGTAAATTCATTTTATGAAAACAAACTCCTAAATATCGTGACAAGTAAAAGGGGTAGGATCCGTTGACATGGTTATCATGACATAATCTTCACATGGCGGCACCTTTTTTTCTACTAAATCTAAACGACGATGGATTTGAATCTAATATTTTGGGGACATATTCCTCACGTAAAACTCTACATTCATACCACAAATGAGAGTGTTCCGAATTATGAAACTCCACCTTCCACAAATTTTAATTTCAACCCTTAATCTTCAACGGCTGATATTCAAAATCGTAGATAGTGGATTATACATCTCGGAACGCTCTCACTTTTTGTTGGAACGTAGAGACTAATAAGAAGAACATGTCATCAAAAAATTAGCTTCAAATTCATTCTCGATTGGGCTCAGTAAAAAAATGACGTTAAAATATGAATATTATGTCAATATAACCATGTCAACGAATCCTACCCCTTATCCCAAGTAAAATACATGCTCCCTGATTAACAATTAGGTTACACTTCGGTTAGTTATTGTAAAAAAATAAAAATATATTTAATTGTTAGACATTGGCACATGTCGGTTCACCATTGGCGCCTATACTTTGAATATATCAAGTCACTGAAGTATCTTAAGAATAGGAAGCGAAAGTGAGAGAAGTTTTGCTCCAGGTGGTTAAGGTGATGGAGTAACACCGTGGGATTTTGTAAAGGGAAACGTGTCACTGAAAGAATTTCTTTTTAGTTGCAATTTTATGATTTCGCTACATGTCATGCTAGGTGTCACACGCCCATTTAATCGCCTAAAATTTTTATGGGACATGACCGACAATACTCTATGGTTCAGTGATTCACCATCACCCACAAGTACTCATCCTGGCATACTTGCATCAAAGTATGCATCTGCCTTCACTCCAAAGGCTTTGCACAACAGAAGTCTTTACTCTTTTTTCTCTCTAACTCTTCATGCCCCCATAAACATAAGAGGTTCTACCATGCACTTCAACACTTCACACAAGATCAACAATATAATGAACACAAAGAACTAACACAATAAACCAATTTTATTGCATTAAGGAAGATTATACAAAACATTCCATCACATGGACCAAACAGGCCATCGCCCACTTGGTGATGCCTTTATTCTCTCAAGTATGAGACTACATGTCTACAAAACTCTCCTATGTAAGCCTACTGATTTTTCTCACTCCTTAGGACTGTTTATACAGCAAACTCACTATCCAAAACCATGCACAACACTTGCACACGCATGGAACAGCCATGTGTCCCGTTAGGTAGTTTTCATAACCGCCAGCTTTCTTTTCCAACTGCCACCTTTTGTGTTGTCAAGCCAACAGATGCCACACCTGTTCTTGGTGGTTATGAACACCCCATATGGTTATAAACTTCCTTTATAACCGTTATGTATTGTCTCACTTCATTGGCATGCTCGCAAAGCTAATAACCAACTCCTAACCGTCACTTGAGCCGTATTGCACACTTGTTGTGCCATACTAGATTCTGTCTAGCACCAACGTTCATCTCTCTTGGCCCTTCATATTTATCATTCCAAACTCATGCACGGACAATCCTTATGCTTAAAAAATCGAGGCCAGCTCCTTAAGCTCACTCTAGTTACTCATGCGTCATATATGCTTCACTTCGCCAATTAGCTTGACAACAGCAATGCAACTCTTGCATTACCAACTTGTTTGCATTATTCAAGCTTTATCCAGCCTTGAACTAATGCATAGACTAATCCTTAGTATATTATACATGCTTGCATCATCCTTGAGTTTGGGCCAACTCAATTCCACGGACATGCCAACATGCCAACTCGCACGTTGCATGTTGCATCTTGAAACTTTGGCCTAGTCTTGCCTTCTACTTAATGAAGCTTCATTGTGTCGGCCAATAACTTCATTACTTAGCCAAATGCATTTACAATGTAATGCCACTCTTGCACTTCATTGGACCTGCGGGGTTGTACCATTCTCGGCACTTGACAGTCTACACAGTGTCGTGCCATCCTGGCTGCACACTGACTTGTTCTGCAACTTTGTAACGCAGAATCATTATGCGCCACTTGCATCCCTGTTATAGACCCCCACCTCCCAATCTGTTCAACGTCCTCATTGAACGCAACCAATTACACTCAATATACTTGTTCTTCGGCCTTGTACACTTCTGAGACACTCTCAGAATTCAACAAACTTGTTTGTCCCTCATTCTTGCCAACTCTTTCTGCCTAGTACCATATGCCATCACTTAGCTTTCTTCCTTGTCATTGATCCTACTGACTTGCACTGTTGTTGTCACATTGCGCATACGTTCCAACTCCCACTACAATCGCATATCAACACCCAAATGCATCTTGGAAATTGTTCTTGCTAATTCCCTGAATTAGGATTGAATTTCAATTGAATCATTTGCGCCTAAGTGCACGCAAGCAATGATTCCTCCCAACTGATCATACTAATCATTGCCATAGTCTTTTGCCTTCATTTTCCGACTTTAGTTGCACCACGCAACATAACAGGACTTATACAAGACTTGGCCTCATTCTTCAATCATATGCGCCTACGCCAAATCATTCCATGCCTTAAGGTATGCACTATATGACTCCATACCATTCTTGGTATGCGCCACAATCTATATCCTTCGCTGCACTTTCCAACTTCAAGACTTTCACTAGATTTGGCCTCCATATCATATTGCAAAATTCACCTTTTTGGACTCGCATCATCTGTATGCCAAAGAACCCGCACCTTGCTGTTCTTTGCATGCATTTTCGCAACATCATGATTGAAATGCATGAATTTTGTACTAGTCATGACTTAGCATACCCGTGACATCACAGCGTCTCTTTAGACCAGGCATCCTCTTCACGCGCCTTTGAAACCAACACTTTAAATATCACTTGCTCTTTCAAACTGCTACGCTTTAATGTGGCGGAAAAACAAAATTATGTTCTTTCTAACAATGAGTTACTCTTAAATCATATACTTGATGGACTAACATCTTCATTCTTGATGCGTTACTCCATGCATTCGCTGCCAAATGCCTTCGCACTTCCACATAACTCCCAACAGCAAACTCGACTATGCCACCAATTCCTATATTTGATTCTTTTCACTTTCAAAGTCTTTTATTGCATATTTTGGCTTGATATTCTATGTAGCATTTTCCACGCGAACTATTTTTACTTTGAACGAAAGAGGCAAGGCTTTCATCTCAAATACCCTCATTCACTACTACCTTACATAGAGAGATAATTTCCAACACCAAGGTACGCTTGATGCAAACTGAAAGTATACTCAAACTTGAGCAAATACTTGCACCAACTGATTGCAACTTGTAATACCTAACAATCCTTGCAATACTGACTTCAACTTCGCTTCTAAGCAACAAAGGAAGCGAGACAGCACCTACTGTCCCCAATGTAACAATTCACTTTGCCACATGCACTCTTCCAACTATCAACGTTCGTATGCCACTCCCATAACGAAGCACACTATAATTGACAATTAGTTGAATACTCCTTTTAGACTGATGCTATCATTTTGCTTTATCTTTCATGAAGATTTCTTTAATAATGGCCACATGCCATCTTTATGCATCACCACTACTTTGTCCTTCTTTTTCTATGCATCTATGATTCGCCTAACTTGCATCTCCAACCGCATCATGCATCTTGGCCATGCCCAAATCTCATTTGGCGCATGCTACTGTTGCATACATGGTATGCCAATTAACTTGGTAATTCTGAGCATCACCATAGAGCTCGGCAAAGTCATATCACTCAATAACTTTTGCGGATAAACACTTTGGACAGTTGCAAAAAAGGTCATAATCCTTGCAAATGAGGCACCACTGCCTGCGTTTGCTTGAATGCCTGCATTATCCTTCAAACTTGAAACTCATTTTTACTGTCCATGCACAACTTGTTACTCTTGTTTTTCCCCTTCTCCAAAATCAGCTTTGTAGCAATACTGATTTGTAGTTGACAAGAACATCCTCTTGTGGTTATGATCATATGCAGGTCTTTGGACACCCTTGTCCAAGCATACTGATCCCACTCATAAACCAGGTGCAAACACACTCCTTGTGTGCATCTAGAATCAATGAAGAACACTTTGCAAACGCAAGACCGTGGTATATTGGGTTTCCTAACTTGCGCTTATTTCTTCAGCCTTCCCATAAGCTTTATGCTAGATAAGAACTGTCCATCCAATTCTTGCTTCACGACATCACATTGCCACAAACATGCTGGTTTGCAACCAGACTTTGGATTACCACCAAGGTACATGCATTCAAGAGAGATTTCATTAATCTTCCATCAACTGGATACAGTTAGAGCATATTTAATCTATCACATAGACATTTTCTTCATCCACTTTTCCACTGCAAAGGCCATCAACATCTTTGCATTCAGGAATTTTCGAAAAATTCCCATTACAACACGTAACATACTCGCTACTGATAACATTACGAAAGAATGCATTCCAAATGCATAATCTTCGCATACTTGTGAGAAACATGGACTTTAAAACCTGACTTGCACCATAGAAGTCAGCATACTCCTTAGTTTTGTCATGACATCATTTGAAAACCCGGTTTTCAATGATTCTCGCATGTTCGTCTAACACTTTGGGAAGGAATTTTGACACCTTTGTCATAAACTTTCATGGCCTGCTGCTACTTCAAGCTGCAAAGTTTATTCCAATTGATCTTTCCACACAAGACCAACTTCTTCTAGTCTCCATACTAGTGAAACCTAAACAATTATTCACTGAATTTGACAAACAAATGACGTTAAATTAAGTAAAAGAGAGAAAAATCATCAACTGTGTCCCCTAACACAGCTCTGATACCTGTTGTCACATGCGCACTTAATCGCATAAAATTTTCATGGGACATGACCGGCAATACTCTGTGGTTCAGTGATTCACCATCACCCACAAGTACTCAGCCTGGCATACTTGCATCAAAGTATGCATCTGCCTTCACTCCAAAGGCTTTGCACAACGGAAGTCTTTACTCTTCTTTCTCTCTAACTCTTCATGCACCCATAAGCATAAGAGGTTCTGCCATGCACTTCAACACTTCTCACACAAGATCAGAAACATAATGAACACAATGAACTAACAAAATAAACCCATTTTATTGCATTAAGGAAGATTATACAAAACAGTCCATCACATGGACCAAACATGCCATCACCCTCTTGGTGATGCCTTTATTCTCTCAAGTATGAGACTACATGTCTACAAAACTCTCCTATGTAAGCCTACTGATTTTTCCCACTCCTTAGGACTATTTATACAGCAAACTGACTAGCCAAAACCGTGCATAACACTTGCACACGCATGGAACAGCCATGTGTCCCATCAGGTAGTTTTCATAACCGCCAGCTTGCTTTTCCAACTGCTACCTTTTGTGTTGTCAAGCCAACAGATGCCACACCTGTTCTTTGTGGTTATGAATACCCCATATGGTTATAAACTTCCTTTATAACCGTTCTATCTTGTCTCACTTCATTGGCATGCTCGCAAAGCCAATAACCAACTCCTAACCGTCACTTGAGCCGTATTGCACACTTGCTGTGCCATAGTGGATTTTGTCTTGCACCAACGTTCAGCTCTCTTGGGCCTGCATGTTTATCATTCCAAACTCATGCACGGACAATCCTTATGCTTCAAACATCGAGGTCATCTCCTTAAGCTCACTCTAGTTACTCATGCGTCAAATATGCTTCACTTCGCCAATTAGCTTGACAACAGCAATGCAACTCTTGTATTACCAACTTGTTTGCATTATTCAAGCTTTTGCCAGCCTTGAACTGATGCATAAACTAATCCTTAGTCTATTCTACATGCTTGCATCATCCTTGAGTTTGGGCCAACTCAATTCCACGGACATGCCAACATGCCACCTCGCATGTTGCATCTTGCAACTTTGGCCTAGTCTTGCCTTCTACTTAATGAATCTTCATTGTGTCGGCTAATATCTTCATTACTTAGCCAAATGAATTTACAATGTAGTATCACTCTTGCACTTTATTGGAACTGCGGGGTTGTACCATTCTCGGCACTTGACAGTCTACGCAGTGTCGCGCCATCCTGGCTGCACACTGACTTGGCATGCAACTCTGTAATATGTAATCATTATGCGCCACTTGCATCCATGTTATACTAGGATTGGCGATTAGCTACTTAGGAATTTAGAGAAATTGGATTGGGTAGATAACTTTAGCATCCTATTCTAGATCTGTTGAAAATCTTCTACCCACGGGTGTATGTATATATATTATGCTTGTTTTATCTTTTAGGTTTTGAGTAATTAGGTTTGGTTCTTTCTTAGCTGCACAAAGAAAACAAAAATATATAGGATACCTATACAATACTTGCGAGCAGTGGAAATAATATCGAGCTTCCTTATCAGGGGACTTCATTCTTTGTACTTATTGTTCTTCTCGGCGATTATTCGGCTAGTGTAGTAGCAATTAGTTGGCAAGTAAAGGTGGCGCAATCCTAATCTATGAGACATCGAGGAAGAGAGAAAGGTGAAGCATGGAATCACTTTATCGGATCCAGTGCAGTAAAAGAGAAAGTATCTACTGCATGTGGAGGAGAAGTAAACACGTGTAAAGTAAAATCCATATTCAGCGGTCGGGTCTGAATCGAGGGACAATGCATTAATTGCACTGACAGAGCACGCGTAGGAACAGGAGGGTCACGTCATAACAGTATCGAATGCAGAGGATGGTAGAATCGGATCTGGCAGAGTAAAAACATCGGATTAATGGATGTTGGGACCATTACCATTAGACGAAAGCAAACTTGAGACGAGAAGATATAGATCGGGAGACCTATTCTTCATAGGAGCACAGAGCCGGAAGTGGAGTGTCGGAATGAGATTTTAATGATCATCCGACGGGACCATCAAGATAGATAGACTGTGACCAACACTGTAATCTCGTTGTATGAGAATCTTAGCCTATAAACATAGACTCTTGTGTTGAGAGAAAGGAAAGTGATTTGTAAGTGAGTAAGGAGAGGGACTAAGTAGTGTTGAGAGCTATCACCATTGTAACTTGAGAGAAGTAATAAGATCATCCTTTCACCCCCGTGGATGTAGGTAATCATGCCGAACCACGTACATCTTGTATCTTTGAATGTCTCTATACTTATTTATTATCCTATCTCTTCATTTTGAATGTTAGATGTAGGATGTATAGCTTCTTACAACCACATTTTGGCGTCGACTATGGGGACGAGTAACATATTTAGATACCTTGGTTAAAAGAGTGGAATCTAAAGCTCCTAATCATCTATGATGATAGTTGAAGCTAAAGGAAGAACTTTTGTAGTTAGTTTTAAAGATTATGTTCGTAGATACGTTATATTTTCAACCATGGGTTCGTTGAACTCATGGGCCTATTTGATAACTCTTGAAATATCATTGTTTCAAATCGTTTAAAGTTTTAAGTTATTTCGATTTCGGGTTTTGAGTTGATGTTTAAGTTACAAAAAGGTGTTGATTGTTAAGTTCCTCAAACCATGCGAGTTGTTAGAAAGTTTCATAAAGCTGCCAAAATAACATCCATGATATTTGGTTGAAGCTACAAGAAACTTCATCTCACTGGTAGGAAGGGAATATAATGTGTGGAAGTTTAGAAAAAATCGAAGGTTTTGGATCTGTGAAAGAGACGTTGTCGGATCATACTATTATAATCAGCAACTCGGCTCGGAAACAATGAGTTAGAATGCTAAGAACAAATGTTACTGTGTTTCTTTAAAAAATCAAAAAGTATCACCTTTTCTCTAAATCTATAGAGGTATGGAGTCAAATGAAAAACCTAAAAGTTCCAAGGTAAGATTATCCTTGATGAACTCGAAGGAAACCATAAAGAGGGACGAATTTTTATTATAAAATCTACGCCTTAAACGATCACAACCCAAGAGTACTGATTCCTTCAAGTTCCAATGAAGAAATTCAATATGTCAAATATCAGTTTAAGTTAGTTTTCAGGCCACCTGTACAGTTGAGTAATGTCACCTGGAAAAGGGAATGTTAGGACAAATAATGATTCATGCGTAGGGAAAGTACAGATAGCAACGGGTCATTAACCCACTTTATGAAGTATCATGAGAGTCAAACTAAATAATTTGCTGAGTTCAGCGTGACAGAAATAGGAGAATCGTACTTGTATATATGTATTGTCCAGCTGACAGAACCTTTTAACCTGCTTTTAAATTCTTGCAAAAACTGTTCAAAGTGAGGTGTTGTTTATTTCATGTCGTAGGTACAATTCTCGGAGAAGAAAGAGAACACGACCCGGTGGCCAGTGCTTCGGGAACTATCAGGATTCTTAGGAGCCGAACAATAGCAGGGACCAGTATGCAAGAAGGGGTTACTGACTCACGACAAGAGAACAGCCACCGGCCACGACCCGATGAGAACTTAGCACCAGCTGCAGAAATGACAACACTCAATGAGGAAGTTAACTTGGGTCAGGATGATGACAACACTCTCCTAGGAAGCATCGAGCCGAGTCAGAGGAGATCAGAAAACATGATAGATGGACTCATTGCATCCAACACTGAAGACGATGAGGAAGTATTGCTAGCATAGGAAGAACAATGACGGACCAGGAGGCACGCTGAACATCAGGCAGCTATAAATCGGGAAGAGGAGTGATAATGACAGATTCGGCTGAGAAAAAGAAATGAGACTCGAGCATCATCGGTAATGCCACCAGTGATACCACCAGCGGTACCAGTAAATCAGCACCATGATCCATTTAGTCATGAGAGTACAGACCCGACCTTGTTGGCAATTTTGGAAAACCAGAGAAGGCAAAAGGAATTCATGAGGGAGTTAATTACAAAGGAAAAACATAGCACTTGAGGAAGAGAACCACCGACTTAGAAATCAAGGGTCGAGGTCGCGAGGGTCATCCAGCCTAGGAGCATCAAGAGATCATACCCGGACCCGATCAGGATACGTTCACGAACCACCTCGGCATCAAGGAACTGTACCCGATCCCACTAACCCTAGAATGGGATACGGTCCTCCCGAAGATTCAACATACGAGGAAGAAATACCCCAACAAAATGAGAGATCCGATACAGCTACCGAAACTAAACTCTGACAACTTGAAGAAATGGTTAAGAAATTCGCTGTAAATTGAGAAGATGACAAATTGACGGAAGTAATTAATGAAGCAGAGAAGACACCCTTTACCCGACAGTTGGAGCAAGCACCATCTCCCCCAAAGTGTACTCTTCCAACTTTCCCATCACGGTTCGACGGCACCGGAGACGCTGTGGAGCACATCAAGATGTACATAATATCACTTTTACAATGGAAGTGCAACGACATAGTCATGTGCAAATTCTTTCCGGAAAGTTTGGAAGGGGAAGCTAAGAATTGGTTCTATACCCTACCCGAAACCTCCATTGGAAACTACGGTGCGTTAGTGGATACTTTCCTCGAGACCTACATGCATAACAGCATTGCTGGGCCAAGGGTTAACAAACTATTCACATTAGCACGAAGATTCAGAGAACCATTAAGGTCTTTAACCGATAGATGGAGGAAGTTATGTACCGATATCGTGAAGGTACCTGTGGACCAGCAGATAATTGGGATCGAGAGTTCACTTGGGAAAACGGATCCTATATGGGTGGAAATGTACACCGAAAAGCCGCAAACCCTAAAGTATATGCGGAAGATGCAAGAACATTACATTGCCCTAGAAGAAATTTAAAAGGGAACACAAGATAAGAACGTTTATGAGGCAACCAAAGCAGCAAAAACGGTCCCAAAAGGAGTTATGAGGCTACCCGAGAAGAGATCGGGACCACAGAATAAAGGTCCAGGAAAGAAAGAGTGGTCGAGAAAGCAAAAAAGCCTCGTTATGAACAAAAAGTGTACATGCCATTGAACGCACCCCTAGAAGAAATTTTCAAAGAAGTGGAGAAAAGAAATGATATCCGGTATCCGAAGACTCGGGGGATACAATTTGACGAGACAAATAACCATCTCGAGTTTTACCATTATCATCAGTTCAGGGGTGGGCATTCAACCAATGATTGCCGAGAAGTGAAAGATACAGTTCAACACCTGATTCGTGATGGTACTTGAGACAGTTTTTCAAGCAAGTAGTCCCAGTACCCGATGCTCCAGTACATCAAGTCAGGATTGATCGAGGCATACAATTTCTATGCAACACCATCTCACACTCATATACACAAGATCTGGATCTCGGTTCAGGAGTTATGACAAGGATCCACAAAAGGGACCGATCAGGGAAGGAAATCTTTAACGTGGCCAAGACTCTTCCCATGGAGGATTGGATGATGTAGCCAATCACATTCACATCCAGAGATGTCCTGATGAATGGTCAGGCACATGGGGATCCGTTAGTCATCACATTAATGATAGAAGAATGGGAAGTGAAGAGTATCTTAGTCAATGGTGGAATTTCTGTAGAAGTTCTTTTTTACTACACTTTCAAGAGAATGCAACTATCCAATGATATATTAATCTCGTCAACCTATAGCATTTATGGCTTTAACGGGACCGTGATTATACCAAAAGGAGAGGTTACATTGAGAGTCTCAGACGAAGCTGATTACTTGGATACTCTTACTACCTTTTGTATAGTGGATGTCGTGTCACCATACGAAGCGATCATCGGGAGACCTTGGGTTGCAGGCATCAAAGGAGTCGCTTCCACATATCATCAAAGAATACGATTCACGACCTACAAATGTGTGGCTGAGGTCGTGGGAGATCTGCAAGCCGCTAGACATTGTGTTCAGGTAGACATTCAACAAAGTGGGGATAAGCAAGCCATATTACGTCGCAACAAGAAAAAATCTAAGGAAATCAAAGTCGGCCAAGAATTAGAGAAGATAATCTCACAAGCTGTTATGTCATATGAAGCATGGAGAATAAAATCGTATAACAACCAAAGGAAGCAACATTGTTCGGATATCCTAAACCGAGCTTCACGACCCTAGAACCTACTCGGGAGATTAACTTGGGAACGGAGGAAGATCCGAAGCTTGTAAAGATCAGGTCGTTACTATCAGAGGAAGAAACGAATCGATTAATAACTCTACTAAATGAGCAGATGGATGCGTTCGCCTGGAAAATGCATGATATGGAAGGTATCGATCCTGATGTATGTTGTCACCACCTAAGAATCGATCCGAAGTTTAAACCAGTCCGACAGAAAATGCGTAGGATTGCACCCGATCTGCAAGCGGCAGTGGAAGTGGAGCTGAAGAAGTTATAATCATCAGGGATCATACGAAAAACACAATATCCATTATGGATATCGAACATGGTAATAGTACCTAAGAAGACCGGATAAGTCCGAATCTGTATCGATTTCAGCGACCTGAACAAAGCATGCCTGAAGGACAACTTTCCTCTCCCGAACGTCGACCAGCTAGTAGAAGCAATCATGGGACATAAAGAGATTTTGTTAATGGATGGGTATTCGGGACATAACCAAATCCCTTTGGACCCATACCAAGAAAACACGTCTTTCTTTACACCAAGAGGTCTCTATTGCTAAACCAAAATGCCGTTTGGACTAAATAATGCTGGTGCAACGTATCAGAGACTAGTGGAGGACATGTTTGAAGATAAGATCCATGACACAATTGAGGTGTACGTAGATGACATGTTAGTTAAAAAAAAAGTTGCAACTGATCATGTCAAAGACCTTTGAAATATCTTTCAAACAATGCGAAAGTACAAAATGAGAGTGAATCCAGCCAAATGTACTTTCTGGGTGACCTCGGGTAAGTTTCTAGGATACATCGTCACAGGCCGAGAAATTGAGGCAGATCCTGTCAAATTCCAAGCTATATTGGAGATGCCATCACCGGTGTCAATCAAAGATATACAAAAACTAAACGGGTGCCTGGAAGCTCTAGGGCGTTTTATCTCGCGATCATCCGAAAAATGTAAAGACTTCTTTAGAACCTTGAGAAAATGAGAGAAGTTCAAATGGAGCGAGGAGTGCGAGGAAGTATTTCAGAAAATTAAACAGTAACTCGCGAGTTTACCCGTGCTACAAAGACCCGAACCTGAGGATGTACTCACACTTTATCTCGGGGCTATAACTTGTGCTACTAGCGCGGTACTGGTCAAGAATGTGGGAATGGAATAAAAACCGGTATATTTCATTAGAAAGACCATGATCCCCCGAGAAGAATTATACTAAAATCGAGCAATTGATACTCGCGTTAGTATTTGGAACATAGAGACTGCGAACATACTTTCAGACACACAAAATTAGGGTGCTAATAAAGTCCTCTATCGAGTCGGTACTAGACAGCTTTTCTAGATCAATTAGGATATCCAAGTGGAGTACTCAAATCAAATAGTTTGACGTTTTCTATAAAATGAGAACAGCAATCAAAGCACAAGCAGTAGCGGATTTCCTTGTTGATTCCCTCTAGGAGAGGAGGAAGAAGTAGAGGATATCCCCGATATGAAAGAAGATAGAGACATCCCCTCCGACCTTCTCGAGACTTGTAACTCGACACGATGGGAGGTGTTTACTGAAGGATCAGCAAATAAAGATGGCTCGGGATTGGGGTTGGTCTTCACAATGCCGAAGGGGAAGAAAATAGTCAATTATTTTAGGCTTGAGTTTGAAGTAACTAACAACGTCACCGAATATGAAGAGGTAATACATGCTCTGCGGATAATTATAGAATTGGGGATTGAAGAAGTAAGGCTTATTAGTGACTCACAGCTGGTAGTTCGGAAAATTAGCGGAGAATATATCGCTCATGACCCGATACATCAGAAGTACTGGAAATTAGCGAAATTCTACATCGACCAGATTCCCAACATCAAGTTTAGACACATTTTTAGAAGAGACAATCGTCACACGGATGCCATGGCTTACATCGCATCTATGTTAACAGACCCGAATGTATAAGTTATACGAATCGGGAGGGTATTAGCTTCATTACTACCTGAAAAAGGGGACAAGGAGGTACAAATGGTAACTGCTACAGCCAACGAAACAAGATATTGGATAAGACCAATTCTCCAATATCTAGAGTCGGGAGAATTACCAAAATGGCGACCCCAGATAACAAAATTGAAAGTAAAGCAGCAGGCTATGAGCTTAGGAAAGGCATATATTATACAAAAGATCATATTTGGGTCCATTGCTAAGGCGTTTGAGAAAAGAGAAAGGACTTTCGATCTTGAACGAGTTACATTATGGCGGCGCGGGTAATCATAGCTCGGGACGAAGTCAATAGGCAAGAGAAAAAATGATTGGATATTTATGGACCTATATGAATGAGGATGCGAAGCACATGGAAAAGATATGCGATGAATGTCAAAAGTTCGGGAAGAAAATACACGCGCCATTTGTGTCCATGAACTCGGTGGTAAGCCCATGGCATTTTTATAAATGGGCATTGACATTGTAGGGCCATTGCATATCGAGTCGGGACAAAGAAAGTATTTGATAATAACAGCAGATTACTTCACCAAATGGGTTGAAGCTGCAACATTAAGGAATATTCGGGATAGAAATGTATTTCGATTCATCTTCGAGCATATTATTTGTTGTTTTGGAATTCCGGAAGCTATCGTGTCAGATAATGGGGAACAATTGCAAGGAAATAATATATAGACATGTTATTCAATACTTACCAAATCAGGAAGAGTAAAGCTACACCCATATACCCACAGAGTAATGGACAAGCAGAGATCACCAACAAAACGATAGTAGAAAACTTCAAAAGAAACTGGATGGAAAGTATTGCGAGTGGTGAGAGGAGCTACACAACGTTCTATGGGCCTATCAAACAACCCGAAGGGAGGCAACGGGTCTCTCGCCCTTTAGGCTTACATATGGAACCGAAGAAATCTTCCCGACTTTGGAAATGATACATACTACAAGAACTGAAGCGTGGGGAGGAAATATATCATCATATTTGATCCTAGCTAAACTTGAAGACTTGAAAGAAACAAGAGAAATGGCCTTACAGAAAATGGATAACTACCAAAGGCGATTACAACGTGAATACAACAAGAAAGTTCGTCCGAGAGAATTTCACCCGGGGCAACTAGTGTTGAAATAATTACCTAAATATGAGCGAGATAAGAAAGGCGGGAAATTAGCAGCCAAATAGGGTGGGCTATACACTATTGTGTCGAAAGTTGGAGAGGGTGCGTACAAGATACTTAAACCCGACGGAACTCTGGAAGAGCGACCATGAAATGCACAATATTTGAAGATATACCACCCATGATAGGTGATAGCTCAGGTATGATACCTCGTCATTCAAATCCCTGTATCATCCGTGAGAGATAGATAAGGGTAAATGACATAAGCGACTAATGGTCATTCATACTCGGGGCGATAGAAATGTGCAAGTTCCGAGGTGACTCACACTCGAATGGTCGTTTCAAACTCGGGGTGATGGAAATGTGAAAGTGCCGCGGAGACTTACACTCGACGGACTATTCGAACTCGGAGCGATGGCAGTGTGCAAGTGCCGAGGTAGTCTAAGGGTTTTGGTGGTTGGAAACCAGTAACAAAAAGTTACCAGGACATGAGTTCCTAGTAACCGAGAGACCTAGACACATCTACAGGTTACTCCCATCGCAAGTGACCAGTCTCACTTGATCCAAGGTGGCCGATTGATGGCAATCATAGGATGATCAGGACGTAGGATTTAGAAAATACCTAATACACTTTCATTGGATGAAAATGCTAAAGATGAGATACCTCAATCGGTACATGGAATTGGGCAGGATGACCCTCCTTGTTGATTGTGTTCCACAAACATGGAATTTATACTAACATATAATCAAAACTATAACTGCAGGAAATCGAAGTGCTAAGGGTTATGAACGACCATGCATAAAAGAAAAAACGCGGAGCATTGTCGAAAATAACAAGTCCCAAAGAAAAGAGACTGATCGGTGACGCAACACCATAAGGAAAAAGTAGTCTGAAAATTAAAGGTGTTCAGAAGAAACAGAAATTATAGCTCGAGAAAAGGGGCAAAATAGTGGCGCAACACTATAAAAGACAGGAATTATTCTTTGGGATTAGCCGAGCCCGATCCAGCACTCTTGGAAGCGAGCTTAGATTTCCTCATTCTTATGAATTCTTTCACGTCTTCCTTAACTTTCTCAGTGAGCTTATTCTCATGCTTATTCTTCTCCTCATCCAGTTGGCGAGTCAACTCAGCAGCAGCGTCACTAAGCCTGGTATTTAAAAGAATTTTATTATCCTTCAGTTGGACGACCTTCCCCTCCAAAGCTTGGACTTTCCCTTGTTCGGCTATTGGAAACAAAAGCATAAAGTGATTTCTGTTAGAGCACTGCTCGGTCGAACTCGCAAGCGTTGCTATCTCAGTCTTGTTTGTCAAGTTTAATTGCCAAAACTATAAGTCTTGATTTCTAGTGTACTTATAGCTAAGTCTCGGATTAGGATAGAAAGTGTAGTTGAGCATTATACTTCACGGCGTTAATCGATTGAAGACGAAGAACTACTAAGGGGAGCTTGTGGGACTTCATCAACAAAAGGTATGTGGAGACTTGAACTCATCTATCACTCAAAGGTCTATATACTCTATCTCCTATTTGAGACAAAATTCATATAACTATATATACTTCAATTATGCACATTTGATATTTCGAGCTGAGTTTAACTCGCTTACATATTTTTCGAAATATGTGTTGGTAAGCTTTCGCTTTAACAAAGTTCATCTTATATTCTTGATGGAAGTCAAAAGACGATCATGTGAAAATCGTCTGGTAACATCTTACATGATTTGTGTGAGACAGTCATTTGATGTAGACTCGAAATGTTTCGTATTGATTATTCGATCACTTGAAAATTGATTTGAAGCTAATAGTTTGTGTGAGACAGCTATTGTCGTCTTCCGAGAATGTTTCAATGGTTGAAATGAGAGTTTAGAACAATTGATATAATCATAGTATGCGTACTTGCATATGTGTAATCCAAGTCCGGGAACCATGGTATGCATACGCGTCAGCGTACTGATTGGTTTAGTAGAGGTCCCGGAACTAAGTGTGCATACCGGTACGCGTACTGGCGTGAGGTTCAAGTTCCGGGACTCTACTGAATCCAGACCCAAACTTAGTCCGGCCACTAAGGTATGCATACCAATTTGCATACTTGAATGGATTATGTTCTAAAATTGGTTTGTTCATGAACCAATACATTTATATAATAAGGAATGCAATATTTTGCAAATCGTTGCTATAATGTTCATGATTTAATTCGAGTGAATAAAAATCGATTTTGCTTCAATTGTGTCTTGTATACTTCTATGAGAATATAAAAAATTGAACAACTCTAGAACTAGTTTCATTTGAGTCATTTGAACTAGTTATGGTTAATATGAATAAGGTTGATATGAAAATGTTCATATGGATAACTTCGGTTAACTATTGTTGAGCCAACAAAGGTGTACATGTTTAGGTATGGTTACTTATATCTAAATGAAGCCACTTTTCATTTGTGTGTAACAAGCTAAGTTCGATCTAACGGTTAAAAGATATTAGCTTGATTCTAATCAAGTTTTCATATAATGGTGAATATTGAATGCTTTGTTACCAATGTAACATTGATTGCAAACCCTGATTTGAAGACTATATAAAGGATAACTCTAGCAACTGGGAAACCTAATCCCCACACCTCCTGTGTGATACTAGTTACGACTAGATTCGATTTTCCTTTAACCTTAGGTTTTTCCAAAACCCCATAAGTTAACGACTTGAAGACTTCATTGGGATTGTGAAGCCAGACCCAACTATTTTCTCTGTAGTTGCGTGTTCTGATCTTGTTGTTTTCTATCGTGATTAAGTACTACCTTCTCTAAGATTTTCTCGAGATTTAATTTCCGATAGGCAAGATAAAAATTAATCACAAACATCTTCGTCTCATCGTTTGTGATTCCACAATATCTTGTTTTGCTATCATACGATTAAGATTATTGTGAGGTGATTGATATTTCTAGGATTTTTTTCGGGAATATAAGTCCGGTATATCAATTGGTTCCTGTTCACCTTGATTTATCAAAAGACGGAACAAAACTCATAGGTGTATCTGCGGGAGACATATTTATCTATTCAATAGACTTTTCTGTGTGAGACATATTGGTTTATCAAGTCTTCGACTTTGGGTCGTAGAAACTCTTAGTTGTGGGTGAGATCAGCTAAGGGAATGAAGTGCGTAGAGTCCTGTTGGGATTCATAGACGTAAGAAGAGCAATTGTACCTTGATCAGTGTGAGATTGGTTAAGGATCAACTACATTCCAATATGAAGTTAACTTGGAGTAGGCTAGTGTCTGTAACGGATTAATACAGTGTGGTGTTCAAATATAGACTAGGTCCCGGGGTTTTTCTTCATTTGCGGTTTCCTCGTTAACAAATTTTCTGGTATTTGTGTTATTTCTTTTCACATTATATTTGTTTATATAATTGAAATATCACAGGTTGTGTATAAGTTCAATCAATTGTGAATCCAACCTTTAGTTGTTGATTAAATCGATTGACACTTGGATATTGGTTTTTGATACCGTCCAAGTTATTTCTTATATTAAATCGGGCTAGCAAATTCCTATTTGTTTGATTGCAGATTGAATTGGGAAATTGAGATATAAATACTTTTCTTAAGATTGAGTCTGACTGTCTAGTTGATTCTCTTGAAAGTATATTGGAGTTAGTCCATACAGATTGCTAAGCGACATATTGGGTGTGGTTGTTAGACCCCCGCTTTTCCAATTGGTATCAGAGCAGGCAAACACGCTTAAGACCTCACAAGTATGTGTTTGTAATGATCTGAATCTATGGACAATAGTACTATCTTCGATGGCTCGAATTACTTATGGTGGAAAATTCTTATGCGTGCATTTCTTCAAGCACGTGATTTAAATGTTATTCTTATGCGTACTATCTAACGAGATCCTTGCTGCAAAGCAAAATTCTGACGGTTTAAATGTTATCCTACATGTCATTACCCCAAATATTCAGCACCATGTGACTACGTACACTTGGTCTAAAGATGTGTGGGATATCTTAGAAACTGTATTCAAAGGGAATACCTATGAAAAGGAAGCTAGGCTTCAAAACCTGTGTTCTGATTGGTTCATTTGATGAGTTTAATCACAAAGTGTCTTAAATTGTTAATGCATCTTTTGCATTGGGTAAGACTATTCCTGAATAGGACATTGTGATGAAAATTCTCAGATCATTGCCAGCCAAATACGAATTTAAGAAAAATGCCATCCTTGAAGGAAATAACCTTGATACTCTGTCCAGAAATTCTCTGGTAGGAAAGCTAAAAAAAATTGGTCTTGAACTTAGTAAAAGGGAAAAACTTCGAATGATTTGCAATTCCGTTGCTGCATATGATGAAAGTTCTCTGTATCCAAAATTGATTCATCTGAAGGATGAGAATTGCTTTAATTCTACTCTTTCACTGTGTGTTCAAAGTTAAAAAAAAAAACTCTTAGGATAAGAAGAAGAAGAAGGTTTCGAAAAAAATCTTCCTCAATCAATAAAATGGATAAGAAAGTTCACAAAAACTATGATAATGAAACTCGTTCCATGTGCTACAAATGTGATCATCACAGTTCGGGTGTTCCTGACAAGGAAGTGAGTAAGATAACAAAAGCATGGATGGAAACTCTTGACTATTGTTCTAAGGAAGAATCCTGTGAAAGTTCTCTCACTTATTTGCTGATAATCACTCTTATTCTTCCAACATCTCTGACTATTCCATGATAAACAATCACACTTCTCCAGAAGAAAATTTCAATCTCTTGACCAAATATCTCTACTTGATTAAGACTAATTTTCAACTGGAAAAGGAAGCCTGGATTAAAAAGATTGAGAATCTGGAATATCAACTGAAAATGTTAAGACAAAAAAATGCGATTTTTAGTAATTGTGATTTTAAAAAGAAAGATTGATGCTCGTTGATACGTTCTAACAAACTAAATATGCATATTACTTATGTAATTTCATCGTGTTCTAATCTCTCTCTTAATGAGAAAGACATGATGAAATCCAGTAGAGTATACCTTGAACAAAAATCAGGATTTCCCAAAAACTGATTGCACAAAGGTTCTCAAAACAACTTCTTCTAAATCAAGTTTTCATAAGAAGAAAAGGAAATCTCAGAAGAAATCTATGTCACTATCTAAAGAGATTTTCACAACCATTCATAGTATGAAAAAATCGATAAATAATTTGTTCAGAAAAATAACGGGAAGAAAAATATCCTCTTTGGATTCTCACTCCACTAGAAGGAATCAGAAAAAAGGTTTAACAGAATCATCCTCCTCTCTTGTGAAACCTCCGATTCTTCTTTATGTGGGAAAAATTACCTATTATAAGTTTCATGATTGTTCTTGTCTATTTTGCCTTAGACAAGAACTTTAATCTCAAGAGGGATGTGTAAAGATATCTACTGACTTGTTCGTATATCTCCCTTAAATTGCTCTAATTTCGGTCATTGAGCCATGAACCGTTTCTGAACACTTGGATGGTCTCCCTATCTAAACTCTTTAAGGTTCTGTTAGGGTTTGTGTCAAAGGTCTTTTGGGGAATTTTTTCCCATCTCTTCTTCCGTTTAAATAGAAGATTTCTTTTCTTAAAGCAAGCATTTCATTTACCTTCTCTATCATGTCCTCATCGAGTTTTTCCAGTAAACAATATGATGTATGGATTGTTCTTTTTCCCTCTAAGAAAGTTCGTCTTGGTTCTTCTGATAATGAGATGTTTCAAGATAAACGTGATTCATCCTCTGATGGAATTTCCACTGTTTCTCATTTTGATAAGCTCTCATTAACCATGAATCTTGTCTTGGAGCAAGTACGTGCTTTGAAAAGTGAACTAGAATCTTCAATCTAAAGACTCGAA
Source organism: Papaver somniferum (assembly GCF_003573695.1). Classification (NCBI taxonomy): domain Eukaryota; kingdom Viridiplantae; phylum Streptophyta; class Magnoliopsida; order Ranunculales; family Papaveraceae; genus Papaver; species Papaver somniferum. Next base: position 18,488,691 of record NW_020622934.1, on the reverse strand, counting down.
GACAAGATGGATAGTCTTGAATCCAGGATTGATGTAATCGAAGATGAGCTTGATGATTATAGGGAATATGAAAAGAGTCTCCAAAGTAAGTGAAATGATATTTGTTTCTTGTTTAATTTTTGTCTAGGAAACTTCTTATGAGAATTTATTCTTGTGTTTTAAGAAGGATAACTAGGGTTTCGAATAGCAATTATTGTGACTATACATAGCTATTCCCGGGATTGATCTAATCGAAGATGAGCTTGATGATTATAGGGAATATGAGAAGAGTCTTCAAAGTAAGTGAATTGATATTTGTTTCTTGCTTAATTTTTGTCTAGGAAACTTCTTATGAGAATTTATTCTTGTGTTTTAAGAAGGATAACTAGGGTTTGGAATAGAAATTATTGTGAGTACACATAGCTATTTCCAACGATTTTCATCTTTCAAAGTTTTTAGATTTATTTATTTAAATTCTAAAGTTTATTTGGAAGATGATTTTGCAGTATTAATCTTTATGGTTTTATATATTGCAACTTTTTTATGGGATATGTGTGTTTGCGTCCGTGAACTATGATTGCCACATATTAGCTCAAAAGTTAAGTCTATCATATGTCTTTATACAAATATTGATAAAAGATAGAATGAACTTTTGACAACAAAAGTTAAGCCTATTGTGTCATTATGCAAATATTGATGGAAGATAGGATGAATTTTTGTTTATAAAGATTAAGTCTATTACATGTCTTTATGCAAATATTGAAGAAAAATAGGATGAATCTTTGATTATTCCACAGTATTGGTCTTTCCCTGATCCACATCTTTGTGTAAGTACTGTGCGTCTCCATAAGTTCTCTTATGTGAGGATTGCCGATTAAATTAATCATGGGTTCTCTTGTGTTTAATTTAATTGAATATTTTGGATACAAATTCATGTTGCATGTGATTTGTTAATGTCCAATGAAATCCTTCCTTTCTTGTGAAAGTAAGGTCGCTCTTGTTGTTCTTTCGGGAATGACATTTTATGGGGGGTGGGGGTGGGGTGGGGAATTCTTAATTGAACTTGTGCTTAATTGCCAAATATTTGTGGGGAGTACGGATGTGGAATATTGTAGGATTTTTTCTTGTATCTTTATAAACTCCTTGATGAATACACTAGTTTCGTCTATGTGAAATCATCGAAACAAAGTTGATATGTTCTCTTTTGGTCATGAAGTATCTCTATGGGAATTTCATTAGGATTCCACTAGTTTTCGTACCTTTGCCAGTTTATATTGACAAAAAGGGGGATAATTAATGTATAGTTCTCATTACAAATACATATGGTTTACGGATCATTATGTAAGGGGGAGTGGTTTTCATGTGAGATGAAGTATTGACTAAGGGGGAGTGATACCTATAACCATAGTATTGTTGTCAAAGTTGTGAATTGGACTTTGATGTTGTGTAATAATATTATGACATTGTATAACAATACGAAAACATCTTGTTTTTATATATTGTTATAGCTAAGAATATTTAACAACTATCATGCTGAGTTGAACACATTCAGAATCATTGGTGTACTTGGAAGTGACGAAGATTTCGAGTAATGTTGAAGAACCAAGGAAATCAAGCATTTGGATTGAGAGCTACAAAGTTTATTTATTTTGTATTCAAAATGTATTGATAGTTTTTTCACTAAAATTGACAAAGGGGAGATTTGTTAGAGCACTGCTCGGTCGAACTCGCAAGCGTTGCTATCTCAAGATTGTTTGTCAAGTTTAGTTTCCAAAACTATAAGTCTTGATTTCTAGTCTACTTATAGCTAAGTCTCGGATTAGGATAGAAAGTGTAGTTGAGCATTAGACTTCACGGCGTTCATCGATTGAAGACGAAGAACTACTAAGGGGAGCTTGTGGAACATCATCAACAAAAGGTATGTGGAGACTTGAACTCATCTATCACTCAAAAGTCTATCTACTCTGAAAAAGCGGGGGTCTAACAACACCACCCAATATTTCGCTTAGCAATCTGTATGGAAAAACTCGAATATACTTTTAAGAGAATCAACAAGACTCAATCAATTAAAAGTATATCAACGAGTTTATGTTTCTCTTCTTGATTTGATTTACTCAAGCAAGAACTACGAGTTCTAATCAAATACAAGGAATAACTTTGATGGTACCAAAGACCAATATCCAAGGATCAATCAATATCAATCAACAACCGAAGGTCGGATTTCCAATTGATTGATTCAAACGCACAACCTGTATTATTTTAATTATATAAAAAAATATAATGCGGAAATAGAAATAACACAGATACCAGAAATTTTGTTAACGATGAAACCACAAATGCTGAAAAACCACAGGACCTAGTCCAGATTGAGCACACACTATATTAAGCCGCTACAGACACTAGCCTACTCCAAGCTAACTTCGGACTGGACTATTGTTGAACCCCAATCAGTCTCCCAATGATCCAAGGTACAGTTGTACTCCCTACGCCTCTGATCCCAGCAGGATACTGCGCACATGATTCCCTTAGCTGATCTCACCCACAACTAAGAGTTGCTACGACCCAAAGTCGAAGACTTGATAATAAACAAATCCGTCTCACACGGACAAGTATATCAAAGGATCAATCTGTCTCACACAGATAAACCTAAAGTGTTTTGTTCCGTGTTTTGATAATAATCAAGATGAACAGGAACCAATTGATAATCCGGTCTTATATTCCCGAAGAACAGCCTAGAGTTATCAATCACCTCACAACAATCTTAATCGTATGGTAGCGAAACAAGATGTTGCGGAATCACAAACAATGAGACGAAGATGTTTGTTATATCTTGCCTATAGGAGATATCAATCTCAAGCCAATCAATCTCATTGTAATCGTACAATAGAGAATGCAAGATCAGATCACACAACTACGATAAAAGTAGCATCGGTCTGGCTTCACAATCCCAATGAAATATTTAAGTCGTTAACCTGGTTTTAGAAGAAGAAAACCAAAGGTTAAAGGAGAACTGGCTCTAGCACGCAAACAGGTATCACACGTAAGGTGTGGGGATTAGTTTTGCACAGAATCTAGAGTTCCCCTTATATAGTCTTTCACATCAGGGTCTGCAATTAATTTACCTTGGTAACAAAGCAATCAATATCCACCGTTAGATGAAAACCTGATTTAGATTCAAGCTAATATTTCTCAACCGTTAGATCGAAAACTTAGCTTGTTACACACACTTGACAATGCACGCTTCTAGGTTTGTTAACCGTACCCAGACGTATGCACTTGTTGGTTCAACAATAGTTAACCAAATGGTTAGCCATATGAGCATTTCATATCAGCCATGTTCTTCTTCACCATAAATAGTTCAAATAACTTCAAACGAACTAGTTAGAGAGTTTTTCAATTGCAAGGAAATCTCATGTACTACACAAGACACAATTGAAACAAAGATGATTTGATTCACTTGAATCGGTTCATCAACTTTTATAGCCACGGTTTGTAAACTGCATTCCTTAGTCTTTTTAACTTTAAGTTCAGAAATCATCTTCATATATATAACCTTCTCAAGTTCACAGACTAGGTTCGCGGACTTAAGTTACCGGGTAGAGTTTACAAACTCCAGTGGAAATTCTCAGGTATGAGAACTTTGCCGATTCGCGGACTGGGTTCGTGGAATGAGTTCGCGGACTTAGTTTCACGCAAGTAGTTTGTCAACTCCAGCAGAAATTCTCGGGTTTGAGAACTTCGGCAGTTCGCGGACTGAGTTCGAGGACTTGGCTCACGTCATTCTTCCGGTTCTCTTGATCAACAAAGTTCGCAAACTTTGGTTCAAGGAATAGGATTTATACATAAATGTGTTTCCATAACAATGCTTATGTAAACCATTGGTTATGTAATCTAAACTCTTATTTCAATCATTGAAATATTCTTAGAGGACGTTATATAGTTGTTACACCATTTATCGTCAAAGCAATTTTCAAGATGATTGAAACATATCATGACTTTCGTCACATGGTAAAGATAAACTTGGTTAAAGCGAAAAGCTTACCAACTCATATTTCGAGATATAGATAGGCGAGGTATACTCGGCTCGAAGTACCAAATGTGTATAATCAAAGTCTATATATATAGCATACGACTTCTTGTCTCAAAGAGTAGGAGATAGAGTAGATAGACTTTTGAGTGATAGATAATTTCAAGTCTTCACATACCTTTTTGTCGAGAAGTTACACCGGTTCCTTGAGTAGTTCTTCTACTTGTATGATGAATCGCCATGATGTCCTTGAGCTCAATTACACTTTCTATCCTAGTCCGAGACTTAGATATAATAGACTAGAAATCAAGACTTATAGTTTTGATCACTAACATTGACAAACATGCTTGAGATAGAAACGCATGCGAGTTCGACCGAGCAATGCTCTAACGTACTCTATCTCCTATATGAGACAAAAGTCGTATAGCTATATAGACTTCAATTATGCACATTTGATATTTCGAGCTGAGTTTAACTCGCTTACATATTTCTCGAAATATGTGATGGTAAGCTTTCTCTTTAACCAAGTTCATCTTATATTCTTGACGAAAGTCAAAAGATGATCGTGTGAAAATCGCCTGGTAACATCTTACGTGATTTGTGTGAGACAGACATTTGATTTAGACTCGGAATGTTTCGTATTGATCATTCGATCACTCGAAAATTTCTTTGAAGTTAATAGTTTGTGTGAGACAGCTATTATCGTCTCCCGAGAATGTTTCAATGGTTGAAATGAGAGTTTAGAACAATAGGATATAAGCACAGTATGTGTACTTGCATATGTGTAATCCAAGTACAGGAACCATGGTATGCATACCCGTATCCGTACTGATTGGTTTAGTAGAGGTCCGGGAACTAAGTACGCATACTAGCGTGAGGTTCAAGTTCCGAGACTTTACTGAGTTTGGTGGTATGCATACCCGTTCGCATACTGGCGAACCCAAACTTAGTCCGACCACTAAGGTATGCGTACCCGTTTGCATACTTGAGTGGAACATGTTCTAAAATCGGTGTGGTCATGAACTAATACATTTATATATTAAGGAATGCAATCTTTTGCAAACCGTGGCTATAATGTTTATGACTTGGTTTGATTGAATGAAAATCGATTTTGCTTCAGTTGTATCTTGTATACTTCTATGAGAATATAAACAATTGAACAACTCTAGAACTAGTTTCATTTGAGTCATTTGAACTAGTCACGGTTAAGATGAATAAGGTTGATATTAAATTGTTCATATGGCTAACTTTGGTTAACTATTGTTGAGCCAACAAGGTGTACACATTTAGGTACGGTTATTCATATCTAAATTAAGTCACTTTTAATTTGTGTGTGTTTACGGGTAAAAACTGTTTCTGCTGGCTTTGGTAAATTTGGGTGTGTGGATGAGAAATAAATCTAAACCTAAAACAAATGCACTGCACGGGAGTACTTTAGATTCGAGAGATCAATCTGTACAATCCTGGCCGAAACCAAGAAATGGTCGTTCCAGTCTTGTTTCGGTCACAAAGTGAATGAGAAGGGTTGGTCTTAGGGAGGGAAGCGAATAAGGTGATGAGACCAAAATGGTTAATTCTGAAGGTGTGGCTATTTTATGACTTGTATCATAATCTGGAACTGGCTTGCGGAATGAAAGCTATTAGTTCTTTGGTATTTTTCTGGATATTGTGTTGTTGTTCTCACTAAAACTTGTTGTTTTGTGGAAAATAGGTAAAACCTATTTATACAAGTCATATTGAACGCACCCTGATCTCGTAGAAAGTGGGAGTGATTGAGTAATGGAGAAGTGGGATTATGTGTAAATGCCAGAGACCACGTTCCCACCATGTAGTAAATTTGTTAGTTTACACCCACTACTTCTTACCGCCACTAACTGCCCTGCTTTCTGAAACTTTCTTATAATAGGCGTGTTGCACGCCGCACGCTGTAAACTGCCAGACCAATACCCTGATGAGAATCCCCCAGTTTGTGACATGTTTGATGTCCCGAGTATTTTCGTGGAAAACGTGTAGCAGATTACTATGTGTGGCAAGTCAAAGTCAGGAGACTTTCCACGGGAGAATAGCATGTGATGCTATTTGGCTTGTCTTGGTTGGTCGCCCACTACTTGCCACAGGCCTGTCAATTATGTGGCAAATTTGGATGGTTGGTAACTCATGAGAAAGGGTGGCCATTGATTATGTCTACATTTAGTTGGCGCCTGATGGTAGCACATATAGCGGCATGCCAGTGGCGCCTGGCGTAGCCATGACAGATATTTTGGCATATTGGTGTTAGACCCAAATATGGCTCCGGTAACATTGTCCCTGTTGTTACATCAAACTTAAGGCCTTAGGAGAATTACTTGACTTAGTTTGCGTGGCAACTTTAGCAAAATTAGGATTTGGCATATCGAAACCCTAATTAACGCGTGTGGCATGGCCGCGACACGGTGGAACTTTATGCAATTGGTGTCATGGCTACATTAAAGGAATTATGGCAGGTCATAATATGAGAATAACCCCAGGCACAAGTATGGCCACGGGTGGTTATAGAATGGCACCGTTTCTAGGGTTTGGCGGGTCCCACATGGCTTGTGGCATGTTGTATGGCCAAAGTAGCGTAATTGGGCCACGATTGGAAATTAGAGTTTCGTCTAATTCCACTAAGGCAGAGCCGTGTTTAGAATACCCTAATTGGAATATGTTATGGTGTTTGGCCACGAACAAGTAGGTTAGCGTGTTGGCGCGTTACTTATGGTACGTTTCCACGTTCAGCATGCTTCTGTGGCAAAGTGGCATGTTCAACATGTTTGGCATGCCAATTAGTGTTTTGGCGAGGAATGGCATGTTCGGAATGTCACTAGCATGCCGTAGCGGAAAGGCACATTTGGCATGTTTGGCATGCCAATTAGCGTATTGGCGTGACTTTCAGAAAATCATTTGGCATTGTGATCTTCTGGCGTAACCTTAACTCTTTTAATGCTGTGGCAGGTTTAGAGCGACCTGATTGGTCGATTAAAAGAGGGGTCGGCCAAACGCGGGTGTAGCCACACTTCTGGTGTGTGTGTGGCGGATTTAAAGCGACCTGATTAGTCCATGGGAAATATGTCCGGCAAGCATGGGCCCAGCCACAACTCATGTGCGTGTGGCGGGAATAAGGGCCGGTTCGAGCAGCATGGGGTGTGGCCACTTGCAAGTAGCGCCGGCTGGCCTATGGCATGGCCACACCTCCCTTTGCTGATGCTCCTATTCCGCGGCTCTTTTTATTCCTTGTTTTCTGATTGTGGGTAGGATTTTGCACCTACTAATCCATGGAGGATTATTTCCCTAGTTCTCCTAGAATTAATTTCGACATGCAAGGTCTATTATACTGCGCAGGGCGCAAAACCCTAAGTTTTGCAAAGTAGTCAGGGTAATATCTGAATCTTGTAAATTATCACAAAATTGATTGAATTATATGTGTTGACATAGATTTCTTTAAGTTTATTTCCAGAGAGAAGTATGCTTTCTGATTGAATACTTTTAGGCAAGGACCTCAACCTTGATACTTGGAAATTCGTGCTACTCTGCTGCGAGTGAACACAAATTGTCATACCATATCAATATTAAGGGTTCAGCCAGGGAACATAACACAGAAAGCATTCAAAGAAACTTATATTAACTAGATAATACAGGAAAGGTGCCAATTTACATAATATCTGGGATTGTTGCTACATGCACAATTCTGGGTAAATTTCATGTGAATATTTGTTGCTCAATAAATGCGCCAGTGAAGAGGTTGAACACTCATCACTTTTACATGGCTCTGTCTCTTTGCAGAGTGACGACATATTAAATGCAGGGTTTTACAAATTTAGCCCTGAACTAAAAACCACCATCAACATTAAGTCCCCTGATTAGCACGTAACAGTGGCCTTGTTGCGGGGTAAGCATGAGATGGTGCCAGAAAAGGATAAAAAATCGAAAGGGTAATACATGAAGGAATTTCCAGAAAAATTCGACCAACCTTTATCAAGAGGCATGAGTAGTATACGATCCTCGTGTTGGCGACTTGGCGTACTTCTATCTCGCCTATAGGGTGTTGGTGCTTGGCGTTGCAACTTTGGCCACTGAGCATTGATGCTGGCGCTGCAACTTTGGCCACAGAGCGCTGATGTTGGCGCTGCAACTTTGGCCACGGGACGATGCAGGTTGAGCGCCTGATGTGCTGGCGGTCCTCTGGTTCGGCTATAGGGTGTTGATGGCAGGGAGCATTTGGCGTGGTGCTGGCTTGGCCGTGGGGAATGGCGCCATGGAACGTCGACACCACGGGCCCAGTTTCCTTCTTCCGCGCGTGTCCCAAAAGGGAAACCTTCTTCGACTCAAACTCCAAAAACGTTATGCACATATAAAAGGGCGTTGCCCATATTCACTATTTTTGTATCGTTGGATTTATTTCTGCGTCCTCGTTTTAGCAGCAAGAGTGTAACGAGCGAGATCCTACCAGCAGGAGAAACAGCAGCAATACAAGATCTTGGGTGTAGCTCAGGTATGTAGTCCAAAATCTCTTCTTTTCCCTTGAAATTTTTTCGTTCTTCTATGTCGGCGTGAAACCCTAGCCAGTAGTTTCTTTGAACTTGCAAAACTTATCACAATACGCTAGCAGTATCGCAATAGTATCGACAATGACATTAATAACAATGAATCCAGCACCATTAGCATTACTCGTAGGGTGAGCAAAATTTATGCATGAATGGCCACCGTTTTCTCCCTCTTTCATAAAATTTAGCCTTAGGTTTTGGCTATGAGCACAATTCCCGCGGCAAGATGCAGATTTGGCCAAGAGCATATTTCCCGCGGCATCACATGTATTTTTTGGAGCGAGCATCAGTCCCCATTCCGTTTGGCCGTGAGTGCCATGACATGTGGCCAAAGAAAATTTTCCCGTAGAAAAATTGTTGTCGGCCCTCAATCATTGTACCCGATCTTTTTTTTTGACAAAATCTTCATGTGTGGTTTTCTTCAAAGTAGTAATTTTTTATGTTTTGCTCCGTTGTAGTTACTTCGAAAGTAAAAGCAGCATAAGGAATTATGTTAAGATGACACCTGAAAGCAGTTCTGCCGCCGCATCGAGAAATGCTAACAACTCCAAGTCGAACACGGATGATGAGTTCTTTACAAAGTATGCTACAGTTACCAGGACCCATCCCAAATTCGTGGCAACCCTTCTGACTAATTCATAGAATGAAGGAGAAGTCCAATCAGTCTATCCAGGACGTATAATGAGGTTTTTCCTTCAAAACAAAGAGTATCTGGCTTCTCCCATAGACTTAAAAATATGTCATAGTCCATTGTGCTCTTATGATAAATGGATGAAATTCATGATAGGCCAAGACCATGTAAGGGCTAATCTGACTGGGGCGCAAATCATGAATGTTGCTATGGCATCCGCGACTCTTCAAATCAGAAAAGATGCTGCAGGTTTGATTACTTTCATCTCCAGATGGTGTCCGGAAACTCACACAACCATATGTAGATGGGGTGAGATGACCATTACTTTGGAAAGCGTAGCCGTTCTATTGAGTCTTCCAATAATGGGGAATCTTGACGCCATCTTGTCTGAGGAAGAAGAAGAAATGCATGATACTTTGGTCACAAAATAAGCAGAATATGTTCGGAAGCATTATGAGGAAAAGTGTTTCTATAACTGGTGGGTGTCCGAATGGTTCCCCAATGAGCCAGAGACGGATCAGGTGCTGGATGATACACTCCATGTTGTTGCATTTTTAGCTCCGTGGTTATCCAGGGACATTTTTATGATGGTTATGGCAAGACGGAGATAAGGAGGAAGCTCATCAAATTAGCGAAAGGCATTGCTCTTCCCATCGGAAGTTTATTCCTTGGCTCCTTCTACACCCATCTAGATCACTTAGCAGCGGACATGTATGTCTCTAATGGGTATATGAAAGTAAACTCGTATGTCCGTGTCACCTTTCTCCAAGCATGGTTGGGGAGCATTTCAAATATTACGCTCCTAAACCGAAAACCTCATTTCCTGATACATATGGCGGTTCTAGGATACTTCGTTGGTTGGAGAGGCGTCCAAAACCTGGCTCAAAGCTCATTGATTCTTGACAACATGCATAGAGTTGACTTTCGTCTTTGGGCTTCAGTCCACACGTCTATAGTTCAGCCGAACACATTTGCTTCTGCCTCGAACATGACGTTGCATTCTGCCGAAGATAACATGAGTATTGGAGAAACTGTGTTTATGCAACGCTGCATTCCTGGATACGTGCCATCTTTTTTCAGAAGATCTTGTGAAGTGGTTCCTTACAACATTGACAGAGCCGCTCGTCATATGGGTTTTGACCACGGGGTTCAATTTCGCCGTCCATTCACGGCTCCAAAAGAACTGTTGCCAGCCGTTTTGAATAGCAGTGTCTCTGCGCCCCATAAAGGCCTCCCCTTTCTGCTCCCAGAACGAAAACCTGTGACAACCTCCAAATATAATGTTTTCTGGCAGGAAGAGTTCCTCGCTATTCATCAATTCGTGCAGGATGTTGTGACAGTTCCACGCGGCAAGCCCTATTCTAAAGTTCTGGAAAAACACGGATTATTGAGGTTGCTTTCTTCGGGTAAGCGGAAATCTGACAGTCCCCAGGAAAAAGAGCGAAGGTCGAAAAGTCGTGCGAGCGGCATCTGATCGGCTTCGACGGCCCTTGTGACTTTCAGTTCTTCCAACATGCAAGTAAGTATGATTTTCTCTGTGATTTGGCCGTATTGCATAAATATTCTGAATTTTCGCCACTGAACATCTCTTCCCCTTTTGACTCAGGGTATTAACAAGATAAACGCCTTCACCAGACTTGCACGTGGCCAAAAAATGGCGCCTTCTGAAGAAAATTCTGGCGATACTGATCCCCTTAGTAGTGAAGAGGAAGATGATGAAGAAGAAGAAAGCTCATAATCCGACGGTGATGCGAAAAGTACTTCAGAGCGTAGCAGTGAGTCTTCTTCCAGTCCCAGTGGGACCGCAGATGAGTCGGTGAGTTTCCCACACGTTTTCTTCTTGGACTATTTATTTATACGGAATAAATATTCAATTGGTGATATTTACAGGAAGAAGCCGCTTCTGAAAATAACCCTAAGATGGAGATTCATGGCAATGAAGATGTAACTATGTCTCCAATCATGGAAACCGTACCTGCTGGTAATCTGGAGATGGAGGTTGATCGTCATGAAGGTGTTGCTGAGTTTCCAATGGCAGAAAATGTTGTCGTGGCGATGGGCGTGATTGTTCCCAAAGAATCTTTTCTAGTCGCACATCCAGCCGGAGGTATCGTTTTTGATCCTCCATTCGAGGCTCATTTTGAGAGTCACGTGTTGATTGGAGAATTCAGTGTGCCAATGAAGTATGCGGAGCTATATACCAAGATATGGTGAAGGTATGCCACGACCAGGAAGGTTGATAGTCGCTTTGCATTGGTCAAGCGTGTGGAGGAGACCTTATCTTCAATCCACGACATGTGCAGTGTGACTGGACACACTGTTTCTGGAGATGTAATCAAAAGATGGGAATTCCATCGGGACATGTGTGTGAATTTCAATTTTAATGCCTCCTGGTTATGTGAAGGATTTTCCGAAATCCAAAAGCTGCAAACTAAAATGGCTGGAGTCCCTTCTGCGGATTTCATTAACCAGGAGGAGACGGAAATTGAGAGGTTATACCAGGAGTTGAAGTTGAAGCAGAATGCTCTTCAAAACGTGAAGGATGCTTTCTCCAAGAAGAATGGGTTGTTGTTGGACAATTTCCCTTGAATGCTTTTATTTTTCTGAACTTGCTCTTTATTTTTTATTTTTTTTAAAGGCAAGAGACGCTTGTTTCATGGTTTGATTTTTTGGTTTTTTGGATTGATAGATGACTGTTTTATAAGAATTTTCTGAATTGGTTTATTATTTTTGGAATAATGGCTCTTTGATCAATTGATATGTTGGAATCCGAATTATGAATGTAAGTGGCACAATTTATTCTGGAAAAATTGTGAAACCGTGAATGTTGCATGAAAAGGGAAAATATGGGATGATATGAAATCTTTGGGACAATTGGGTTATCGATTTCCACAGTCAATACGAAATTGATGCATGTGTACACCTTCAATAAGTTCAAAACAATAGGTTGTGTAAACATTGTCTGACAAAACTTACTCGCTTTAGGGTCTTTCAACAAAACTGAATCTTCCGGGCGTGAATTCGATTTTTCTGTGTGACGCCATCCTAGCCGCGAGAAGTCCCCGGTCGTTCTTTATTGTCTATGAAAAATCTTTACGTTGATCCGTGGCAAGGTGGAGAATCTCCAGTCCCCATGCGCAATTCTCCTGTGTCTATCTTTTCTTGGACGATGCGCTTCAGAGCATTGCATTCACTGGTAGGATGATTGAAGAATCTGTGATAATGGCAATATCTTGAATCTAGCATCTCTTTCTTAGTTGGTGAACTCCATACCGAGGGTAGTTGGACCACTCCCTCTCGCACCCAAACTTCCAGTAACTCTAGGACCTTTCTGATAGGCAACGGGAAGCGTGGATATTCTGGGTCTGGCTTCTCTCGCATCACCGGTTGCTGCGGTGGAAGTTCTGGCAGGCTTCAGTATAAATTTCTTTTCTAAGGAGGAGTTGACGATTGACCGATCATGGACCGTTTACTTCTACCATATTGTTGAAGGGTGGTTTCTCTTGGGGAATCTGCTTCAGCGGCAGCAATACGAGGTGGTTGGGATGGATATTGTTCGTTTCCATAGGCGTCTTGGCAGATTTTTCCCTCTTCAGGTGCCTCTTCCCTAAGCGAAGCAGTTGTGGCCGCGGAATGTTGGACGACTCTCTGAACCTCTGCGAGGGTTTGAAGATAAATGTTTTCCAACAAAGCTTCATAGGCCGGCTCTTTACCTTTGTCATGTAGATGTTGTGGAACACCTGGTAAATCTCCTTCCTTGGCCCTGTGAAATTGTCTTGGCTCTCCAGCAGAATTCAATTGGATGTTTTTCCTCTGCTCTTGTATAACATGGGTATGTGACCCATTTGCATCTTCATTGGTAGAAGTACAGGCTTTGGCCAAAGATCGAATGTCTTTCGCACATTATTCTGGAAATTGGTGAGATATTTCTGACAGGTACTTGCTGATTCTTTCCATAATTGACTTATCATACTTTTCAGGATACGAAGCGTTTCATTTTTCCGTCTGATAATATCAACTTGGTTTGCAGCCATATCCTCTATCAATTTTATCATGCTTTCCATGGTGGATGGCTTCCGGCTATTCGCTGCTCTTGAAAGGTTTGAATGACCCGAATATATCTGGAAGTTGGAACTTTTGATTGAAACAGGCTTTAGTTAATGATTTAATTAGGCCTAAGACCAATTGGGATAGAAATGAAATTGAGAATTGAATTTGAAACCGAGAGATTTAATCTCATACTGTGGTCGCCAATTGTTTATGGGTAAAAATTGTTTCGCTGTTTTTGGTAAATTTGGGTGTGTGGATGAGAAACAAATCTAAACCTAAAACAAATGCATTGCACGTGAATACTTTAGATTCGAGAGATCAATCTGTACAATCCTGGCCTAAACCAAGAAATGGTCGTTCAAGTCTTGCTTCGGTCACAAAGTGAAGGAGAAGGGTTGGTCTTAGGGTGGGAAGCGAAGAAGGTGTTGAGACCAGAATGGTTAATTCTAAAGGTGTGGTTATCTTATGACTTGTATCAGAATTTGGAACTGGCTTGCGGAATGAAAGCTATCAGTTCTTTGGTATTTTTCTGGATACTGTGTTGTTGTTCTCACCTAAACTTTTTGTTTTATGGAAAATAGGTAAAACCTATTTATACAAGTCATATTGAACGCACCATGATCTCGTAGAAAGTGGAAGTGATTGAGTAATGGAGAAGTGGGATTATGTGTAAATGCAAGAGACCATGTTCCCACCATGTAGGAAACTGGTTAGTTTACACCCACTACTTCTTACCGCCACTAACTGCCCTTCTTTATAACACTTTCTTATAATGGGTGTGTTGCACGCCTCACGTTGTAAGCCGCCATATCAATACCCTGATGAGCATCCCCCAGTTTGTGGCATGTTTGATGTCTCGAGTGTTTTCGTGGAAAACGTGTAGCAGATTACTATGTATGGAAAGTCAAATTCAGTAGACTTGACACAGAAGAATAGCATGTGATGTTCTTTGGCTTGCCTTGGTTGATCGCCCAAAACTTTCCACAGGACTGTCAATTCGGTGTCGAATTTGGACGGCTGAGATCGTAACTCATGAGAAAGGGTGCCCATTGATTATGGCCACATTCTATTGGCGCCTGATGGTAGCACATATAGCGGCATGCCAGTGGCACCTGGCGTAGCCATGGCAGCTATTTTGGCATATTGGTGTTAGACCCAAATATGGCTCCGGTAACATTGGCCCTGTTGTTACATCAAACTTAAGGCCTTAGGAGAATTACTTGACTTAGTTGGCGTGGTAACTTTATCTAAATTAGGGTTTGGCATATCAAAACCCTAATTAGCGCATGTGGCATGGCCGCGGCACGGTGGCACTTTATGCAATCGGTGCCATGGCCACATTAAAGGAATTATGCAGGCCATAATATGAGAATAAACACAGGCGCAAGGATGGCCACAGGTGGTTATAGAATGGCACCGTTTCTAGGGTTTGGCGGGTCCCACATGGCTTGTGGCATGTTGTAGGGCCAAAGTAGCGTATTTGGGCCACAATTGGAAATTAGGGTTTCGTCTAATGCCACTAAGGAAGAGCCGTGTTTAGAATACCCTAGTTGGAATATGTTATGGCGTTTGGCCACGAACAAGTAGGTTAGCATGTTGGCGCGCTATTTATGTTACGTTGCCACGTTCGGCATGATTATGTGGAAAAGTGGCACGTTCGACATGTTTGGCATGCCAATTAGTGTTTTGGCGAGGCATGGCATGTTCGGCATGTCACTAGCATGCCGGAGCGGAACGACACGTTTGGCATGCCAATTAGCGTATTGGCGCGAATTTCCGAAAGCCAATTTGGCATTGTGATCTTCTGGCGCAACCTTGCCTCTTTTAATACTGTGGAAGGTTTAGAGCTACCTGATTGGTCGATTAAAAGAGGGGTCGGCCAAACGCGGGTGTGGCCACACTTCTGGTGTGTGTGTGGCGGATATAAAGCGACCTGATTGGTCGATGAGAAATAGGGCCGACAAGCATGGGCCCAGCCAAAACTCATGTGTGTGGCGGGAATAGGGGACGGTTCGAGTAGCATGGGGTGTGGCCACTTGCAAGTGGCGCCATCTGGCCTATGGCATGTCCACACCTCCCTTTGCTGCCTCTCCTATTCCGCGGCTCCTTTTATTCCTTGTTTTATGATAGTGGGTAGGATTTTTCACCTACTAATCCATGGAGGATTATTTGCCTAGTTCGCCTAGACTTAATTTCGACAGGCAAGGTCTATTATACTGCGCAGGGCGCAAAACCCTAAGTTTTGCAAATTGGTCAGGGTAATATCTGAATCTTGTGAATTATCACAAAATTGATTGAATTATATGTGTTGACATAGATTTCTTTAAGTTTATTGCCAGAGAGCAGTATGCTTTCCGATTGAATACTTTTATGCAAGGACCTCAACCTTGATACTTGGAAATTCGTGCTACTCTGCTGCGAGTGAACACAAATTGTCATACCATATCAATATTAAGGGTTCAGCCGGGGAACACAACACAGAAAGCATTCAAAGAAACTTATATTAATTGAATAATATATGCAAGGTGCCAAACTTTACAGAATATTTGGGATTGTTGCTACATGCACCATTCTGGATAAATTTCATGTGAATATTTGTTGCTCAGTAAATGCGCGAGTGAAGAGGTTGAACACTCATCACTTTTACATGGCTCTGTCTCTTTGCAGTGTGACTGCCAATTAAATGCAGGTTTTTACAAATTTATCCCTGAACTAAAAACCACCATCAACAGTGTGTAACAAGCTAAGTTCGATCTAACGTTTGAAAGATATTAGCTTGAGTCTAATCAGGTTTTCATCTAACAGTGAATATTTACTGCTTTGTGACCAAGGTAGAATTGATTGCAAACCCTGATTTGAAGACTATATAAGGGAGAACTATAGTAGCTGGGAAACCTAATCCCCATACCTCCTGTGTGATATTAGTTGCGAATAGAGTTGATTCTCCTCTAACCTTAGGTTTTTCCAAAACCCTGTAAGTTAATGACTTGAAGACTTCATTGGGATTGTGAAGTCACTCTCAACTATTTTCTCTGTAGTTGTGTGTTCTGATCTTCCTTTTTTTCTATCGTGATTGAGTACTATATTCTCTAAGATTTCCTCGAGATTTAATCTTCGATAGGCAAGATAAAAAATAGTCACAAACATCTTCGTCTCATCGTTTGTGATTCCACAATATCTTATTTCGCTACCATACGATTAAGATTATTATGAAGTGATTGATATTTCTTGGTTGTTCTCCGGGAATATAAGACCAGTATATCAATTGGTTCCTGTTCACCTTGATTTATCAAAAGACGGAACAAAACTCATAGTTATATCTTTGGGAGACATATTTATCTATTCAATAGACTTTTCTGTGTGAGACAGATTGGTTTATCAAGTCTTTGACTTCGGGTCATAGCAACTCTTAGTTGTGGGTGAGATCAGCTAAGGAAATCAAGTGCGTAGTGTCCTGCTGGGATTCAGAGACGTAAGGAGCGCAACTGTACCTTGATCAGTGTGAGATTGGTTAGGTCTCAACTACATTCCAGTCCGAAGTTGTAGCGGCTTAATACAGTGTGGTGTTCAAATCTGGACTAGGTCCCGGGGGTTTTCTGCTTTTGCGGTTTCCTCATTAACAAAACTTCTGGTATCTGTGTTATTTCTATTCCGCATTATATTTGTTTATATTATTGAAATATCACAGGTTGTTCTTAAGTTCAATCAATTGTTAATACAACCTTTGGTTGTTGATTAAATTGATTGACACTTGGATATTGGTTTTTGATACCGTCCAAGTTATTTCTTATATTCAATCGGGCTCGAAAATTTCTATTTGTTTGATTGCATATTGAATTGAGAAATAAAGATATAACTCTTGGATGTACTTTTCTTAAGATTGAGTCTGACTGTCAAGTTTATTCCATTGAAAGTATATTAGAGTTAGTCCATACAGATTGCTAAGTGAAATATTGTGTATGGTTGTTAGACCCACGCTTTTTCAAGGGGCATAAATGTAGTAGCAATTACTTGACAAGTAAAGGTGGCGCAATCCTAAGCTATAATACATCGAGGAAGAGAGCAAGGAGAAGCATGGAATCATTATATCGGATCTGATGCAGTAAAAGAGAGAGTATCTATTATATGTGGAGGAGAAGTAAACACGTGTAAAGTAAAAGTCGTATTCAACGGTCAGGTCTGGATCGAGGGACAAGGCATTAAATGCACTAAAAGAATACGCGTAGGAGCATAAGGGTCACGTCATGACAGGCTCTGATGCAAAGGACGGTAGACTCGGATCGGACAGAGTAACAACATTGGATTAATGGATGTCGGGACCATTACCATTAGGCGAAAAAAAATTGATCCGAGAAGATATATATCGGGAGACCTATTTTTCAGAGGAGCACAGATCCGGGAGTGGAGTATCAGAATGAGATGTCAGTGACCACCCGACGGGACCATCAAGATAGATAGGCTATGACCAATATTGTAATCTCGTTGTATGAGCATCTTAGCCTATAAATATAGACCCTTATGTTGAGAGAAAGGAAAGTGATTTGTAAGTAAGTAAGGAGAAAGACTATGTAGTGTTGACAGCTATCACCATTGTAACTTGAGAGAAGTAATAAGATCAATCTTTCACCCCGTAGACATAGGTAATCAATTCGAACCACGTACATTTTCTGTCTTTGAATGTCTTTATACTTATTTATTTTCCTATCTCTTCATCTTGAATGTTAGATGTAGGATGTACAACTTCTTACAACTACAACTAGCATTTGAGGTAGGCACAACATCAATTCTTATAATTGTTTTGATTAAATTCTTTCAAAATTATTGATTCATGATTTTGGTGTGATTGGTGTTGTGATTGTTTTAAAAATACTTTTGACGGGATACGAGGTATCCTTGGGAATTGATTTGATTCCCTAAACCCACGTAGGGCTCCCTTGGGCGAGAGGTTAATTTATTTAATTCTTTTTGTTGATATTGGTTTCCTTGGGTGAGCGGTTGACTGTTTGATTCTTTTTTATTGATATTGGCTTCCTGGGGCGAGCGGTTAAAAATTGATTTTTGATTATATTGTTGTTGCAGTATGGATGACATGATGTAGATATGCATGTTGTGGTTAAAATCATGATTGTTTTAATTAAAAGAGTTGAAAAATATTTTGTTGCTTCTTTGCCCACTGAGTGTCAAAACTCACATTATATTATGACAAAAAAATATCCAGATTCGATGCATGACAAAGAGTTCTTCAATGTGGAGCCTAGAGAATAATTTTAGATCCTTAAAATTGTTGTTTATGCGTAAAATTCTAATTCAAATATGTAACTAGTCTTAGATTTAAAGCTGTAAAATATTGTATGATGTTGAGTTGACTGTTTATCATTTTAAATTATTAATAGGTTTTGGTATATTTTTTTTTGTAATAAATGTAAAACATCTTAAGGGTCATTTGGTGAAATTTTTGAAATTTTCTAAGTTGTATACGTATTTTTAAAATAATTCTTTGTACCAGTATTAAAACCAGAAAATATTTAACAGTTGTAAATATCTCGTAAATATCCTACTTTAAAATTATGATCCACTGATTTTAGACCTTAATGCCTCCGAGAAAATCAATATCTATATTTTATTTTTCTAAAATGACAAGCCTCATCCAAACTTGAGTTATTTGTGGTTTTTTATAATTTTTATAAAATAGAATGTCACAGTTTTGATTTTCTGATGTGCTAGTCAACTTCATGTTTGACTATTGTCAAAAGGTCCTTGAGATAAACTAAAAATTAAAGAAAATCTATGACGGGAATCATACTAACTTCAGATTTATACTATATAATCAGAATAATTTTTGGAGTTGAATTTTTTTCAGTAACATTCTCGGAGTGAACTGATGTCTGTTTCAGTTTGACGTTTGTTCCTTGAAAACGTGACTCTTTTGGATTGAATCTGGAACTTTTAACGGTGAAATTATTTTTTCAGCTATAGTAGAGTTTTCTAGGATTCTTATGGATTAAAAATTATGTCAAAGTAAATGTTAGATCTTCCTAAAAAAAATTATGTATCCCCTGCGACATAATTTCTAAATTGAACAAATAAAGTTTTGACAAACAAATAGTCGTTTGGGCTTGGGCCAAGTGTGTAAGTCTGAGATTGATATTGAGTGTAGGATACCGGGTTTTGGGTTTGCATTTAGGTTAGAATCCAGAACCAAAATTCGAGATGTTACATTCCTTATGTGTTTTACGCGTTTCTGAGTTGTAAAAATTATTCCGAACTCTCTATTAGATAGATACAGATATTACAAGAGTTTATCTTCCCTTAAATTGCACAAAATTTCCAAAAACAGACCCAAAGAAAAACCCGAGAAAACTCTTCCCATGTTTTACTCCAACTCGATTATCCATGCCACTTTTATCAAATCCAACAACCGTACCATATCTCTGTTTAGCCCAAACAGGTTGATCCCTGCCAAATCTAACGATTGAATCTCTCCTAAATAGTTCTAAAAATCGAATCCTAATTTTGCTGCAATTTTCCCGTCATTTTTCTGAATTTGAATTTGAGAAGAAGGTGTTGTCATCTACCCACTACTGAGGTCCCTTTAGCACATGTCATCGGGTTTCCTTTAGTAATTTTTTTGGGTGTCTTTATCCCTTTTCGAGTCAGTTTCTTCAAAAATGTTTATTTCCCCAAAATACCTGCACCACATAAAACACCATAATAAGTAATTTGAGATAAATCATGTAATAACCCGTCCCTCCACCGATAATGTCCCCACTTAGCCACTACGGTTATCCATAATAAGACCCGTCCCTTCACCGATATTGTTCTCACTTAGCCACGGCAGTGTAAGATTTTTTAACAAGCATCGCTGCAGTAATCCAACAACAACTTCCCGGAAGGTCATTCATCCCAAAATTGCTCTCGTCCGAACACGTTTAACTGCAGAGTTATCTGCCAACTCTGTAACTAATTGTGCTAAAAAGATCTTAGTGTTAGAAAATGACAAACCATTACCTATATTCTAATGGGCCAACCATTGCCGAAATCCCGGTATTACAATCCCTTGTAATTTTCAACTAAATTTTACCAAACAATAAAACAATCCAAAAAAGGTCAAGTATTCAACCGGAACCAAATTGAGAGCTGATTATCACTTTCAGAACCTTTTTTCTTTTTGTTAAGAAATTTCTGAACCTTTTAGCCCAGGGGATCTCACCTTTTCCAAACACCAACTATCCTTCTTCGTTCATTTTTCTATTGGATCCGATTGTCTTGTAATTTGGTAACATGACATATCTAAAATAATTAAGAATCAAATTATTTATTGATTAAGAAGTAAAATAAGAATTACAAACAGAAAAGTTTCAATCATCACTGCGTTTAATACCAAGTGGGAAACCATCACAAGAAACTGTATAACCACCATCAACAACAAGATCATGTCCGCTCACACAACTAGATTCATCAGAAGCAAGAAACAAAGCACCCTCGGCTACATTCTTAGCTTGCAAATAAGTTCCTTTCAGATACCCAGTCCCTGATCTCGACATATCAATAAATTTTGGATCCCAATTCTTGACTTCCCCGCCAACTGCAACGGCCATCGGAGTCGCTACTCCGAACGGCGACACCGAGTTAACCCGAATCCCATGAGCACCAAGCTCGCGAGAAGCCGAACGCACCACACCCAGAAGCGCATGTTTCGAAGCCGTATAAGCAACCGGCGAGACACCTCCCCTTGCAGCAGCAATACTCGCCGTGCACACAATCGATCCGCGGATTTTTCTTACCACCATGACACGGCCGGCGTGTTTAATCATGGCAGCACCGCCGCAAGCGTTGATTGACATTGTTTTCTTGAAAAAACCCAGATCTAAATCGAGAATTCCAGGCAACGGACCCATGATTCCTGCATTACTGTACACAATATCCAATGTCACATACCTTTCCACAGCAAATGCTACTAGTTCTTCGACTTGTTTTTCGTCGGTAACATCACAGTGCTTGTAACAAGCTTTTTCTACACCAATTGAAGCTACAACTTTCGTACCCAATTCATCTTGCACATCAGCAACCACAACAAACGCGCCGTTGTCCACGAATAGTCTTGCTGCTGCTTCACCGATCCCACTTGCAGCTCCGGTGATGATAGCAACTTTTCCTTCCAACCTGTAACATAATGGGAAGTACTATCATTGGAATCAATATTTCAAAATGAAATAACATACAATTAAGAAAAGATGCACAAATAGTGTAATTACCTTGGCTTAGACACTGTTAAAGACCCCATTGAAAGTATTGGTTAGTTTTATGGTTGGAGATGATGAAATAGAGTTTTTGTATAGAGCAAGTGATGAAGATGTGATGCTTGATATGAACTTCTATATGCATATATATTTATATTATATACTATATAGTATTTCTAGATAGAATCCTTCAGATTGATTACAGTATTATTTTAAGATTTCTTGAAAATTTGTGCGTCGTTATTATTGATTAAAATATTGAAACATGGCATTAGTACCACACGCTTCCTTAGAGATGATAAATGAATAAACGCTAGACAGTGACTAAAGCTAAAGCCGTCCTGGGCAATTTATTGTCACAACTGCATTGTAGCTCGGTTTCATCTCGACTTTTAACTGCATTGTACCGCGGTCCAGACCTAGATATTTCATATCGGTCAGTGACTGTTTATTCTTTTTATGCTTGTAGAAAGAGGATTTAACCTGCGGGTACAAAAGAACGTTTGGGTGTAAGAAGTTCGGTTTTCTATTTTTCTTTTATGGCTCCAGGGCTTAGGCTGGGTTTAATGGGATCCAAGATCCAAGTTTCTCCTTATTGAAGTATCGTTAATAAGGCTACTGTTACCTTGATTTCCAGAGAATGCTTCGTTTTGCTTGGATGCAAGATGGAAGTAATCCAGACACGCCTTTTGAAACCGCGTACGAAAAAAGCATTATACGCCGTTCCTAACTGCGTACCAGCAATATTCTACGAAAATATTCTTCAACACGCCCTTCGGAACTGCGTGCCACGGTGATTAAAATCGTGTCTCCCAAAATACAGTTATAACGAGCGCGCCCGTTTTGTATTTGCTTGACCTTTTTTTACCTACACCCAGTTTACACTCTTATGTTATACAACAAATTATTTGCGTATACTTTCCAATGCCGCGCCACTTCAAAATGCGCATCGCCTAGGAATTTTGGATCCCCACTACGACCGGGCTTTGAGTTTTAGTGACGTGGATCCGGTGAGAAACTTGAATCTTGACGTACCATTAGACCGACCTTATAGAGATAAGGTGACTTAAGCGGAATGCCAACAAAGAATTATTTTCCATAATGCCTGACGCGCAACATCTAAAATGGGTCAATATACGAACGTCCAGTGGGTACAGTTTAAGTTAACAATCTGCGTTGTGTTAGGTGCTAGGCGAGGCGCCAATCCCTTTACCTAGTGCCTCGGGCGTTTAAGGCGTGCCTAGGTGCCCATGTAAAAATTAAGAAAACCAAAATTGTACACATTTCGTGCCTAGGGCCTTGTATCGCCTATGCGCGATTCATGCGCCTAGAGAGCCTAGACGAGCGCACATATGGCGCGTTTCACAACATATGTAACAATAGGGTGTTGAAATATATGCATGAAAGTTCAACCAGTTGTGGATTTTCGCCAAAAGCTCAACTTAAAAGCCAAATTTAGTTCACAGCACGTTTGTATACACATCCAAAAATAACTTTTGGGCTTCTGAAAATCAAAAGCGAGAAGTTCGTTTGGATATAAAATTACAGAAAAATTCCTAAAAACAAAAATGTTAATTTTCCTGACGGTTTTAGGGGCCACTGAAAAGGATTTAGGGGCTAACAATAAAATGAAAAAAGATCACCCAAACATAAAATGTAGCCATCCCTTATCCCGCGTAATTCATAATGGCAACATTGCCCTTAAATAATCGTTAGATAATATATTGTTTTTATCCTCCGAATGCATTCGGTAGACAAGATAAGAAGCATGCGTCTGAATGTAGTGAGTGCAGTATTTGAATGAATTTTGTTTCATTTTTCATTTCATTTTTGAGTTATAGCCATGGCATGGTAGGACCAGCCACAGTCATATTCGGAAGATATATCATTTGAATAAACTCCCGAATATACGATGACCCAAAAATCAGAATTTTAGAAAAACGGAGATTTTTCAAATTTTGATATTGTAATAATCGGAGGAAATATAATTTACATAAACTTCCGAATATATGTTGCCTAACCTTCTAAAATGGCCCTTGAAACCACCTAGAGCCATGGCATGGTAGGATCTGCCACAGTCATATTCGGAAGATGTGTCATTTGAATAAACTCCCAAATATACGATGGGCCAAAAATCAGAATTTTTGAAAAACCAAAATTTTTCTGGTTTTGAACTTGTAATAATCGGAAGATATTGCATAAACTTCCGAATGTATGTTGGCTAACCTTCAAAAATCCTTAGGTTTGCGCCTCTTGGAACCACTTAGAGCCATGTTATTGTTTGTTATGCAACAAGCATATTCAGAAGATATTGCATTTGCATAAACTTCCGAATGTACAATGGCCCAAAAATCAGAATTTTTGAAAAAACAAATTTTTTCTAGTTTTGAACTTGCAATAATCGGAAGATATTTCATTTGCATAAACTTCTGAATGTATGTTGGCTAACCTTTAAAAATCCTTAGGTTTGCGCCTCTTGGAACCACCTAGAACCATGGCATGGTTTGTTATGCAACAAGCATATTCGGAAGATATTGCATTTGCATAAACTTCCGAATGTACAATGGCCCAAAAATCAGAATTTTTGAAAAACCAAAAATTTTCTGGTTTTGAACTTGTAATAAACGGAAGATATTGCATTTGCATAAACTTCCGAATGTGCAATGGCCCAAAAATCAGAATTTTTGAAAAACCAAAAATTTTCTGGTTTTGAACTTGTAATAAACGGAAGATATTGCATTTGCATAAACTTTCGAATGTATGTTGGCTAACCTTTAAAAATCCTTAGGTTTGCGCATCTTGGAACCACCTAGAGCCATGGCATGGTTTGTTATGCAACAAGCATATTCGAAAGGTATTGCATTTGAATAAACTTCCGAATATACAATGGCCCAAAAATCATAATTTTTGAAAAACCAAAATTTCTCTGGTTTTGAACTTATAATAATCGGAAGATATTGCATTTGCATAAACTTCCGAATGTGTGTTGTCTAATCGGAAGATATTAATAATATTTGTTACCGAATGATATAAGGCCCCAAAACTATTTCAGTTTCAACATTTTACAATCAGAAGAATAGAATATTATATTCTCTTCCGATATATACTGGCCCCAAAATGGGATTTTGCCTAAATCACAATTTTGAGAACTTTTCAATTATATATATATTCGGTAGTTAGTGTATTTCCGATTATTGTGTTTCTACATCAATATATTAGGAAGTCTAAAAATTCTTTAATATACCGATTATATCCATTTTGTTCACAGGAAGATATGACCAACAATATTCGAAAGTTAATCTATAACTCTGTCTCCCGAATATTGTCGATGTTCTTGAGAAATGAAGAACACGACTACACTCGGGAGTTAAATATCATGCATATCTCCCGAATCTGGGAAAAAACAGAAAACCTTAGAAAATTTTTTCGATTCGTCGAATTAAAGCGACATAAACCCAAAAAAGGAAATGTATTGGACTGCAAATCCTGGAATGACGGTTCGAGCCCGTCCTTGGCCTCTCCCCCAGTTCATAGATCCCCTGCTATGAGAACTTTCGGCATCAAAGGACAGTGATTGATGATAGAATCTTATCTAATTGGGGCCATTTGAAGTTGTTGGAGTGTTTGGCTATCAGATTCGCCACCACCAACTACATCCGCGGCTTCACGTCCGTCGCGTTCTTCGTATTCTTCGTCACTTTCAGCAACAATCTCTTTATTTATTGCTAAAATTCCAACATTTGGATCGATATCGCGAGCAACGTTTTTAGTTTTAGCTCTTTGGGGTTCATTACCCTTACCCATGATTTTATAAACGAATCGACGATATTTTTATTTGACAATTCACCACGACGATGATGAATTGAAGAAGAATAGTTGAAATGAAGGAAATTGAAATCAGATTTTGGTTTTTATTTTTCCTTGAAGGGTATAAAGATAACTTCAAATTCCTATAAGATGTCCCTTAGCTAGTGTCCTTGTATGGGTATAAATCAATGGCTCCTAAATCTTTTTAAGTGGCTCCTAAAAATACCAGGTTAATTTTGTGTGAAGCAAAATATTTTTATTTCTGAGGATCATTCTTTTCTTCTACCATCTAAACGCGCTATTAGAATATGACTATGGACACTCTCATGTAGGTGGTGTTAATTGTTGATGGTTCTTTCTAGCATGTAGACGAATGGTTCGTTGTGTGTATTCAATGTAGTTGTGGCTTATGTAATGATTTAACTTAAGTCATCCTGTTAGATAAATCATATCCGACTATTTTATTTATTTTTTTGTTAATTTTTATTTCATTTTTTTTTATTTAAATTTGTTCTGTTGTACTGCATATTTCATATTAGGTGTGCTGGCTAATATCTCCTTTCCCCCACCTTTTTCCTCATTTTCCTATGCGACCTTGTGCTAACATCTGAAAATGCTGTTTAGATTCATTTTTTTTCTTCCAAATATTTTTTCAAAAATGTCGATCACATACCAGATTTCAGGATTTTAGAGGAAAGAATTCTTCAAACTCCAAGATTGGAGGGAGGCTATTAGCAAATCGTTTTTAGTCTTTATATGAAACTTACAAGTCTTGCGTTCTTATTTTACTTTTAAAAAAACAATTTGCTTCATTTGTATTCTTCAAATAATACATGCATATAACAGCCGACATTGACTAAAAATAAATCAAACCCTTCACTAATTGTAATTATAATCTATTAAAATAGTTTGGGAAGGTAAGAAGGTTCTTTCTTGTTAAGTAGCCTAACAATCATCAAAGAATCAATTAGAAATAATTATTATATAATTTACATGCCATACTAATGAAGAAAATATCGATATCCACCGCCGAGCTAAATTTTCTAGGTTGGATGAAAAAGAAAAATTAGGGATGCAAAATACGGACAGAACGATATTAACTCTATAAATAAAAGGCTGTTTTTAGGTATACCAAAAACTTTCAAGGCCTACAAAATAGTTTTTCCATCCTAGGTGACCTTATAAGGGGTGTCTACTGGGTAGTTCAATTACCTATATACCCTTGAACCTAAAATCAAAAAATAAACTATCCTAAACATCTCTTCTTCTTCCTCCAGCCAAACCACCTTCCTTTTTGCTTAGATTTTTTTTCATCACCGTAATTAATTATCGATTCGTGAAAATTCGATCATCGGTTAAATTGAACTATATAATGGATCGTACAAAGAAAAAAGCAAACGTCAGGTGTTCTAAATCCTCTTCCAATCCATGAATTAAAGAAGAAGAACCAATTGAAGATGAAGGTGTAAAAACTATAATTGAACCAGAAATTGAATTGGAAATTCAACCATTTGAAGCTCCAAATACTGAAATGAGGATAAGAAGGTATTCCCTACAAACCCAATCTTTTATTTGTTGTTTTTCATGGATTGAATGGGTTAAATTGCTAAAAACTTAGGGTTTTTAACGGTTACGGTAGCGGGTTCGGCTGATAATTGAGTTGAGTTTTGAGCCTAACTGTTCTTGAAATTTCACCCTGAAACTGTCTATGAATAGTTCGTCTAAACCGTAAATGTCAATTTTTAGCCAAACCCCAAAATGTGTATTGAATACGTCCTAGAACAGTGTCAGGTTCGGCTAATACCTTGCAAACCTTCCCGGCCGAACCTGAGAAGTGAAATTTACCCCAGGTGGTTGTCATGTTCGGCTGACTCGATTATATCACTTTCAAGCCGAACCTCTCTCTGTAAACACTTCGAAAATATTGATTTGCAGGCTCTAGGTTCGGCTAGCTCGTTTTGTTGAGTTATCAGCCGAACCTTCTCTTTGCACACTCAAGTTTTTCGATCTTGTTTTGGCCATAACTTTTTCGTCCGATGTCGGAATGACCTCATTCTTTTTGCGTTGTGTTTGTCTTTTCATTCTCTTGAAGTTGAAGATAGATCTCATTGATTTTAATGAGTTTAATATGGACCTTGGTATTCTCCATCATTAGACTTCACTTTCTTAACACTTTTAGTAATTTTCACTTTTTTTTGTTTGGCTCATCCTATGAAAAGGCTGCACAATAGAAAACATATGCAATAAAAATCCTAACCGCTAAATTTGTATGAATTTAAGTGTTTCATTGAAAATCAGTATCATGTTCGGCTGATGCGATTTTTTGAATATGAGCCGAACTTGGAAAAATATATAGTTCGGCTGATACGATATTTAGAATGAAAACCGAACTTAACTCTCAGGAATAGGTTTGACTTATTATTAGAATTTAATATAAGCCGAACTAGGATCTTGCAAATAGGTTGGAAGTTGGAAAATGAAGGTTCGGCGTATAACGTTAACAAATTCAGCTAGCCGAACTGTTCATCAATTTAGTGGGTTCGGCTTATATTTTTAAGCCGAACATAGTCCTGGTTCGCCGAACCATGATGAAAAATACAATTTTTTGATGATTTCAAGCTACAAAAGTGAGAATAAACATAAAATAGAAGTGTACATGTGTTTCAGAAGCATTGGGTTCCTCATTTATGTATTTATCATCTGGATTTGACTCATAAAAATCATCGTCTTGAGTTTGAGTTTGAGTTTGAGTTTGTGTAAAATCATTCTCATAATCTAAGAAATCAGCCATTTCTGGATCATTGTTGTAGTTGATATGTATCTTCCTAAGTTTTTTAGATGAAGAATGACCCTCATCATCCTCAATTGAATCAAGAAAAAAAAATTCTCACAAAGGGCAGATTTGCCATTATAAAAAGTTTTGGTTAAGGGGGTTTCTGATTTTGTTATTTGACATCCTTTTTTGTCTTTATTCAGTATGCCTAGAAAGATTTAGGTATGCCTAAAAACAGCCTTCTATAAATATGGTTATATTTGAAATTGGGCCTCTATTATTAGGCTTTGGAGATAGCTAAGCTGGAAGTAGGGGTGAGCATGAGCCGGTTTTTGCTTCATCCGCATCCAATCCATTGTACTACGGATTTTAAATTTGGCATCCGCATCCAATCTAGATCCAACGGATTTGCATCCAATGGATGCACGGGTGGACGGATTGGATGGGGATAATCCAATGGATTTGTTTAAGTTAAAATTTATAGTAAAGAAAATAAATCTAACACAAATGACTCCTTATAAAACCTACATATCCTATATATGTATACAAATATAAAAATGTCATGTACAACACCCAAAGCAAACATCTCAAATATTCCTAGATGATCCATTTTATTTTCTAGAACTATATCAATGCCTTTAATTTAACGGATATGGATGTCCAACGGATTTTCATAATTGCATCCGGACCCGATCCGTTACCGTTTGATTTCAAAAATTCCATCTGCATCCAATCCATTAACGAACGGTCCGAGCATTCATCCGCAAAAAACGATTGGTCCCGGTTAAATCCACGATTACCGATCAAATTTCACCCTTATCTGGAAGTAGAAGTGCACATTCTTGCGCTGGGCTTTTTTCATGGGATGGAGATCAAAAACATATTACGACTTACTAGTACTATCTTTTTTCTTCTTGAGGGCCGACGGGTAAGACATGTTATCATTTGTTTGCGCAGTGACACGTATCAGTAGATGGTGAGGTCTTTCAAACATCTAACAAAGGGAAGAAAAGTCATGATGAAGCCAACGTGAGAGACCTTCTATCGTTTTTGTTGGGACACATTATTTTGTTTTTCAAACTTTTGGAATTCAATATTGGAATCTACTGCGTCTCCTCAGTTTGAGAGCTTTGATGCAAACAAGGCTTCAGCAACGTTTTCCCAGCTGAATCCGAAGTAAATAATGGTGGGTCGTATTGATGATGTTTCGAATCATATTATCTTGTTTACCCACCCATACATGATGGGTCCATTTTATCTGCGCTGAGGAATCATAATTGAAATTCAGGCTAGTTACCAAGAAATAAATAATGCACAGTCCTTGCTGATCGGCTAATCCGGATTATAACCCGTTTCTAATCGTAGCCCAATAATTTTACAAAAAAATCTAAACATGTCGCCGAAAAAAACAAGCCAAAAACCGTCCCCTCTCACATACTTCCCGCGTCCTACTTTATCTGCTTAAAATGGTTTTTGCACATAAATTAAGAAAAGTAGAGAGAGAAGAATTTTTTCCAAAATTACCCCACACTAGTATTTAAGATGCATCTAGTTTTTTGATATAATAGAGAGAGGAGCATTTAAGATGTGCATGGGAAATAGAATTACCTGATTCTAACATAGGGGTAAATTAGGCTTAAATAGGGGAAAATATGAAACTTATCAACTAAATAAGGACAAAAAAAATGTCCAACTTAAACAAGTAAACTAGGACGGAGGGAGTACTTAATATGGTGGGACCCCCTGCTATTTACTAGGGGCATGGGGCTCTCCCTCATGTGAGAGGGCGATTTTTACCTTGTTTTTCGGGGCAGTACTTGTAGAATCATTGTAATTTTTAGTACAGGACAATACCATCTGAAGCATGTTGTACCATTTCAGGGACGGGTTAATATCATTAGCTTCAAATTATGGTTCATGGAACTGAGCCGAGTAGATTTGGATCCGGTTTCGGATCCTAAAGGATGTTGTTAGGTATTGGATACCCAGGTATTCATTTTTTTATTCATCTTTTCAGCAAAATTATAAGTATTTTTTTAGTCATGCCTTTGATTTTTTTCATTTTATTTACGCAAATTTTTATTTAGTACACTAATAAAGAACAATAATAAATTTTCATCAAAAAAATTTAGATTCAATCCAAAAAGACAAAGATATAGTTTTTGAGATTTTATTTTTATAGTTTTCTTGATACCCAACGGGTACCCGAAATTGTTAAAGGTCCAGTTATGGTCCACAAGTTTAAGAACCGAACCCGAAACCATTAGAAACTGAATCAGACTTTTATATGTAGGGTCCAGGCCCAGTGCTACCCTGGAGGATCCAGATCCATTGATAGCCCTACTTCAAATGACATTACGGATAATCTTCCTTTTCCAAATTCATTATATGATAATATTAAGTCCATTATGCAGTACATTTAATTCAAATTTGACATATGCGTTCACTCTTCTAGGCAAACCCAGATTCCAAGTAATTTTCTCCAACATCTGCAATGAAGCAGTAGAATGTTTGTACTTCTTATAATGGCGTAAAAATAGGAAACATTGGCTATAAATAAGAGTTGAACAACCAATAATATTGCAAAAACTCACCCTGAACTTTAATAATCTTGAACTTGATATGTCTCTTGAATATATAACTGCATTTTATAACCTGTTTCTTACTGACTAGGCATAAGATGTAGATGGATATTTTGATAACCAGCTCACAAATCTTTATTTTTCCGGAAAAGAGGATAAAACCTTAGTAAATATATTGACAAAGCCGATTTAGGCAATCCCAAACCTTACAAGAATTTTTCATGATTACAAAAGATTCATTCAATTTGAAGTATCTCCACCAATTCTTGTGCATCAAATCTATCATTACAGACCTAAAAACAGTTTCAGATGACCA
Organism: Papaver somniferum; assembly: GCF_003573695.1. NCBI lineage: Eukaryota > Viridiplantae > Streptophyta > Magnoliopsida > Ranunculales > Papaveraceae > Papaver > Papaver somniferum. The sequence continues at coordinate 18,457,724 of NW_020622934.1, read as the reverse complement.
TTTCTCTCTCTCGTAAAGGAGAAGAACAAACAACTAGGATCAAACTAATTCTGAAAAAAACAAAACTAGTTTGTATCTTACAGATAATCTTCCTTTTCCGAATTCATTTTGACAATATCAAGACTATTATGTAATACATTTAATTCATGTTCGGCATATGTTTTCACTCTTCTTGGCGAACCCCGATTCCAAGTATATTTATCCAGCATCTGCAATGAAGCAATAAAATGTTTGTACTTCTTATAAAGGTATAAAAATAGGAAATATTGGCTGGCTGTAAGTAAGAGTTTAACAACCAACAATCTTGCAAAAACTCACCCTAGTAACTCTAATAATCTTGAACTTGATATATCTCTTGAATATATAACTGCATTTCATAACCTGTTTCTTACTGACTAGTGTAAGATATAGAAGAATATTTTGATAACCAGTTCATAAATTATTTTTTTCCAGAAAAGAGGTTAATACCTCGATAAATATATTGACAAAGCCGATTTTAGGTAATCGGAAACCTTACAAGGATTTTTCAAGATTACAAAAGATTAATTCAATTTAAAGTATCTACACCAATTCTCGCCCATCAAATCTATCCTACCAACCTAAAAACCGATCAGATGACTTTTTTCTCTCTCGCAAAGGACAAGAACAACCAATAAGGGCCAAACTGATTCTGAAAGTAAAACTAGTTCGTATCAAAGCTGAAAACGCGGGGGTATAACAACCACACCCAATAATTTGTTCGACAATCCGTATGGACTAAACTCCAATATAATTCCGAGAGCACCAACTTAAAAGCGAGCTCTATCAAGAAATATATCAAAGAAATTTATCTCAATATCTCAATGCAATCAGCAAATCAAACAGACAGAAATCCATGAGCCTGATTGATATGTGAAATAACTTGGACGGTACCAAAGACCAATGCCCAAGTGTCAATCAAGTTATATCCAACAAACAAGGTCGGATTTATCAACTGATTGAACTACATACAACCTGTGATATTTTCAATCATATAAACAAATATTATGCGGAAAAGAAATTACACACACCAGAAATTTTGTTAATGATGAAACCGTAAATGCAGAAAAAACCCGGGACCTAGTCCATCTTTGAACACCACATTGTATTTAGCTGTTACAGATACTAGCCTACTATTAGTTAACTTCGAACTGGAATGTAGTTGAGCCCCAACCAAGTCTCACATCGATTGAGGTACAGTCGCTTTCCTTACGCCTTTAGAACCACACCGGATTCTGCGCACTTGATTCACTTAATTAGCTGATCTCAACCACAACTAAGAATTGTTATGACCCAAATTCGAAGACTTATAAACAAATCTATCTCGCACAGATATGTCTATTCTTTATTCGGTTTTTGTCCCGTCTTTAGATAAATCAAGGTGCACAGGAACCACATGATAATCCGATCTTATACTCCCGAAGAGCATCCTAGAAATACCAATCACCTCACAATAACCCAACTGATTAACAAAAAAAATTATTGCGGAATCACAAGAGTCTGAGACGAAGAACTATTGTGATTACTTTTTATATCTTACCTATCGGAGATAAATCTCGAGAAAATCTTAGAGAAGATAGTACTCAACACAATAGAACAAATAAGATCAGAATATGCAACTACATAGAAAATAGTTGGATCTGGCTTCACGAATCCCAAATGAAGTCTTCAAGTCGTTAACCTAATATGGTTTTGGAAAAAGCTAGGTTAAAGGAGAATCGACTCTAGTTTGCAACTAGGACATAGGAAAGTGTCGAGATTAGGTTTTTCAGTTGCTAGAGTTCTACCGTGTATAACCTTTCAAATCAGGGTTGGTTACAATCAAAGCTAAGATAGCTTAGTAACAAAGCATTCAATATTTGTCGTTAGATGAAATCCTGATTAAAGATTAAAGCTAAGTCTTCTTAATAATAAAACAATCAATCTCCACCATTAGATGGTATTATCTTGTTACACACAAATGAAATACACATTCATTTAGATATGGGTAACCGTACCCGAAAAGAAGAGGGTATCCAAATATACCTCAATCTAAAACTTTTCCTACCTATAAGTCCTTTCTCCGAAAGTGATTGTCTATGGACTGAGTCGAGACAATGCAACTAATCGGTTCGTACTTCGTGTGATTATCTATGGATAAGAGATCAAGACAATACAACAACGAAGTATGTTTACTTGATAAAAAGGTTCGGACTTAACCAAGCACAATGGGATCACTTATCAAGTAAATATGAATTAACGTTTTGTGTAATTTACTTTAATTATAATAAAAAAATTATAATGCGGAAAATAAAAGTAAATGACATGACAAGATTTTTTTAATGAGGAAACCGCAAAAGCAGAAAAACCCCGGGACCTTGTCCAGAATTGGATACTCTCAGGATTAATCCGCTATACAAAATAACCTAACTTCGTATAGTTGAGACCAAGCAACTAAACCTATAGTGCACCTAGTTCCGTTTGTATTCCCACTCCTCCAACTTATGAATAAGTCACGTACTTTGAACAATTCCTTTGGTTCGTATTCCAAACAGTAAAGGAACAACAAATCTGTTTGGTATCAACTCTCTTCAACCAAGTGATATGAGTCGGAAAAAAGGATCTTCTATTTATCTTAACATAAACTCCTTCATCAGGTCCTTAGATCTATATTATGTTCAATTATCGAAGTAACCGTTAAGATTTTGCAATCAACACTCTTAATCCAAATAATTGTGTTGATGCCGATCTACTCAACTAATCAATCCAATTCTATCACAAGGATAAAACCGACTATAGTTGGATCCTCTTTTTACCGAAACAAGTATTGTGCACACCAAAGATTATGAACCCCAAATCATAAATCTTCAATATCTTCTTTGTCTTCAAATCTTCTTAGATCTTCAATAAGTACCTGCACACAACAACTTGAATCTCTTGTGATAAATCACGCACAAAACGGAGTCTGTTAACAACGGATTATCACAAGATCGTCTTTAGATCTACAAACAGTCTAAAGATCCCTGTCGAAACTCTGAACTAGTTTGAGTGAATCTTATATCAAAATAGAAGATCCTCAAGCATAAACAAACTAGGTGCAATCAAAGTTCAACCACCGTTAGTCAATCAAATCAATCGAAAATAAAAGATAAACCGTAATTATCTAGTTTCCCACCAACGGTACTAATAGAGCTTCTCAATCCCAAAGAAGACTTTAAAACGAGCGGCCGTAAGAGATCTCGCCTAGTTAGGTTACCCTCCTCTCCGAATAGGCGGCTTCACCACTAGCAGCACAACAAGAGGTACTTTGATGTTATGAAGGATTAGTTTGCTAGAAATGCAAACTTCAATATTCATAGACAAGGAAGTTTGGACACCAAGGAATTTCCAAAACCGAAAATATTCTCAAGATATTCATTAAGGCACAAATTCGGTTTCCATTATTCCTGGAAATACTCTGTCCAAAAATAATGATCGAAATCTCTTGGAAAATATCTAATTAGTAAATGCACATTACTAATTCTTATTTTCCTAAAAATGAAATTAATAACCTTAATTAAAATATTCTTAACTTATTTATGTTTCGATTCTAGGATTCTCTTCCCTTAGCTATTAAGGAATAACTTTGAACACTTAAAGATTAACATTCACATCACGTGTACAAAGTATGTCGACATGCTTAATTTGTAAGTCTTCTTTCATACTTACAACCTTGAAACCGATTTTCCACACTTCCAAACAAGTTTATAATTGGTTCATCTGACTTTCAAGAACTATGTGATTGATCAAAGAACATTCAATCACAAAACATGGGTGTAACGGTTCTACCAAAACAAGTTTCGGTTCTACCTCCACGTGAGTATTGTGCTTAGTCACACTAGCTTTCCAAAATTCGGTGTACGAGGTATTAGGATCGGTTCCCTACATATATACGGTATCTAACTTATATGTGTTGCACATGTCCATAGGATCGGTTCCCCTTTTCCTAAAAACGTGTTGCACATGTCCATAGGATCGGTTTACCTTTCTGCTATAAACTTATTGCACCTCATACAAGGATCGATTCCCCTTTGTGATGTACTGCACCTCTTACTAGGATCGGTTCCCCTTTACCCAGATTTGGTCAGACATAAAATCACAAACTTGATCATACCATCTCAGGTGATTACTTAAGATCGATTTCACTAATAAAAGTCATACCAATACATAAGTCAGGCCTTTGTGAATAGTTTTACCAAGAACACAAACAAGTCATGAACGGTTATACTAATCACACATATTGGTTGTTCGCAAGATATGCAATGAATAACAATACCAATAACACCTGGCGATTTCCTTTTCGATTCACAACCAAGTTCATGATTTTACTTCCTTTGAACACATGTAAAACATTGTTCCCTAGGATGAAATCCTCATCTCATACCCATACATAATCACAATAGCATTTAAAATATTATGTCGATGTCTTATCTACAAAGTTTAATGGTTAAGCAATAAACCTCGTATTGTATTCCTTAATACTATGTCTATCTAGAGTTCAATCATGCTTCGCAGTTTTGTTTTCAATATGCACGACTTGAAAGATACATTAGGGAATGACACAGTTCAAGTCAAATATCACTAACCTCAAGTGGAAGGATGATGTTGTCGTTGTAGCTCCTTGCTTCTTCACATCTTCAAGTCTTCGCAATACTTGTAATGTCTCACATCCTAATACTTTAAAGCTAACTTATACGAAGTTGACTCTAGTACATAATCAAGCGACTCTTAACATGAGTTTTGACTCACTAAAATATGATAACCAAACTTGACCTACCAAGCTGTGATGGGTTCAACTGAGCTATGATCTAAAAATCTCCTCCTTTGTAAATTTTAGTGACAAAACTCTTACATCATATGGATAAACAAATTACAAGAATTCATTACACATACGCTTGATTCCCGAATTCAGCAGCACAGTAATCTACATACATTCAATCCTTAAAAATGCCGCTGTTGACATTATAATAACAAAGCTAATACTCCACCTAAAGGTGAGATAAGTATATTTTCAGTCCTCACGTCTTTGTTATTCACCAATATGATATGTTACTCCCCCTTAGTCTATGCTTTCACTCTTTCGTTAGATAAATGTTTAAGCACCGATGTTCTTTTCCTTAGTTATACCAATCAATATAAAATCAATGCCAGTATCACTTGTTTACTCCATATATTTCTCCTCTTTTTGTCACATAATGACAAAGAAACGAAAAAATAAAGGACAAACCGAAAAGAATCTTACAAATCTCAAAATAGACTTGCATCCTATATAGTTAAGCACGAGGGTTCCACACACCATTTTCTGATAACTAATATCAAAACCGAAACTAAAAGTAGTTTTATTTTGATATGTTACCAAGGAAACAATTGTCCGGAACAATTTTCCCACTTTAGTTTAGCAAACCAAAAATCAACTAAGCACCTTAGTTCCTTTGCTAAACCGATTGTATAAATACAATCGCTTATTCGATAAGACCAAAATAAAGATAACTCTATTTTTCTCATCAGATTCTAATTATCCATAAACTTAGACCATTCAATTTTAAACAAGACAAGTACTAGGTTAGTTAACTAGCATTTCTTGTTAAGGCATTCGATTAGACTTGAATAACCGAAACCTCACTTCGATAAGTCTAACTAAGATCAGAATTAACTTAGTTTCTCTTATCCGGAATCAAATTGGACTAAACAACTCATCCCGTAAACCTTTTCTTTCGTTAAGCCATAAATAATTCATACAAACCAAATAAATCAACTTGCATAATTTTTCACCTCAACCGGAAGCAATTGAAACAACATAGACATTAAAGCACCGCAATTGCACCGAAATTTTGTAAGCCTAAACAATTGATACCATACAATAAAGCAAGATAAAAATAGTTTTTCTTAACCGGAAACAATTGAATCACACACACATCTATATACACATCATGGAATAAACATCAATTGTACCAAAATTTTGTTAAGCAAAAGCAACAAATATATATGAAATAAACTTAGGATTTTCTTAAACAGGAAAACGATTAACTAACAAACTCGTTACCTCAAATTTCACATCCACTTCTCCAATATGTTTGCATCTTCGTCCAGGGAGAATTGATATCGAAATATCATTATGTTGTCATCCTTATGCAAAACAAAAGAATAACAATAACCAACCTTTACCAGAGAAAGTTTGAAAATCGGTTTTAAAAATTGCAAGCAAAAGTTGAAAACCGCCGAAACACATATGCTTTTATGTTAAACCAAAACCGATTCAACATATTGTGACTTTTTCACATATTGTTTCTACCGGAATCCCTCATGATTCTTTGATAAAACCTACCAACATGGGCTAGAACTTAATCCTGCTAAATCAAAAAGTCACCCAAACCGCAAGGGTTCACAACATTATGAGATCGAATATCAAGGTTAGAAAACCGAAATCAAACATCCCATAAACATACATAGCAATAATATAAAAGCATTCAAGCACAGGCTATGTAAACCGAAAACTATCACAAGAAAAACTACAAATCAAATAATTTTATTCATAATATACTTAATACAATCATTGAAAGAAATCAAAAATTGATGTCTATTTCCTCTTGCAACTCAGTCCTTCATGTCAGTGCTAAATGAAGGCGGATTACTACTCTTCAGGTTTTGAATTTCTTCAAGTAGAAAACCTTGTTGCTTGACCATAATTTCTTGTAGATGAGAAATTTTCGTGAAGGATTCTGCAAGAACATGTAATTCTGTCTTTGATTGAACACAAAAGTGTATCAATGCTTCAATACACTGATCTTTCTTCAGCGTATTCTCTCTTTCCTTATTGCTAAGCCAATCTTCCTTTTTGATTTTACTCTTAATATCAAGAGACGATATAGGCTTATTCTTCAAGTGATCTTTCTGATCTAGCATCTTTTCCAGAGAATCCATTTGATCCAGACCCATAGTTCGGACAAGGAACGACCAAATTAAGAGAAAGATCTTTTTATAAATTTTCATACTACCGAAAATATAATATTCCTAAAAATAAGAATATATAAAATATCTTCAAATACTAGATATTATTTTCATAATCTACACAAAAGTTCCTTGATTTTTCTTCTTCCTCACTCAAAGATTTGGCACACGTGGTGAGGAAAGAATTCTAATACCGATCAGGTGGCATTAGTATGAAATTTTCTCTCAGCATGGAATTTTGAACAACCAGAGTGTTCTTAATCTAGTATAGTATGAAAAGATCTCCTTTTGTTACCTAGGACTAACGAAGTATCTTGGGATTGACTGGAATTGCATACGCAACTCTTAGCAATTCTTTTTTTGAAACAGTTTTTGCATCTTGTCTTATTTTTCCTTTTACCATTAGGTGATTTAATAACATCGGAAGACATGTCCATTCTTAAAATGGTTAAATCACTAATGGAGGAGGAAGGAACAAAATTAACAACTAATGCAATATTAGTTGTTTCCTCTTCTTCAGAATCATATGAATCAGAGGTCTCATCTAGAGTTACAGCTAGAGCCTTGCTTCCAGTGTGTTTATTAAGATTGGGACAGTCTTTAGAAATATGACCAAACCCTTTACACTTGAAGCATTGCGGGTGATAATCATCATCTTCATCATGTTCCTTTTTGACAGGTACTCGATCACGTGGACGAGAAGATCGATGAGTATCCTTAATGAATCTCTTATTTCTTTTCTTTAAGAGGTCTCTAAAATGTCTAATAATCAATGATAATGATTGTTCAATTTCATCATCAGAATTTTCAGCAATCTGTTCATCTGAATTATCTATCTGTCTATTCCTTTCCATTGGAGCTTTCGGAATTCTTGCAGCTTTAAAAGTGATTCCTTTACCTTGAATAAACTGTGATTCATGATCAAAAATCTTCAACTTACCACCAGTGTGATTCTTGAGAGAGTCGAAAGATCATTTGCTTTTATGATTGCATGCTTCTTAGAATCGTATCTCGATGGAAACGATGTGAGAATTTTTCATACTATATCCTTTTCAGAAATAGTTTTTCCTAATGATAAAGAAGCATTAATTATCTCAGAGAGTTTAATATGAAACTCTTCAAAAGTGTCGTTGTCATCCATTCGAAGGTTTTCCCAATCGGAAGTGAGAGTTTGAAGTCTAGCTTCTTTCTCTGAAGAATTTCCTTCGAATACGATCTGAAGATTATCCCAAGTGATGAGTGCTAAAAAGTGCATATTTCTATATATTTTTCTTGGCATTTAACTCATCCTTTGTGCATTAATTCTACATTTTATCCCATATTCTGTATTTTCGTTGTTTTCAAGAATAAATACTTTTCTTAATTAATTTTGCATTTTTAGGTACTAAATAAAGCCTGGTTAACTCACGGAGCGAAAAAGAGAAAAGAAACGGCAAAGACTCTCGCTAGGAGGAAGCGAAGAATGATGTTTGCAAGAGCTGGATCAACGAGAAGTGGGCTTGAAGAGGAAGAATTGTTCTTAAAGAAGATATGGGCTTGGCATACCCAAGGCCCAAAACCCTTACCCAAATCCATTTCCATTATCCATACCCATTTCCATGAGAGCCGTCAGATTGGATCCATCTTGTCATCCAACGGTCGCCTCATCATTGTGCATCAAAATCTGATGCTCCTGTCAAACACTATAGTACCTAACTCCATCTGAAGCCGTCAGTTTTGTTGTATCTCATCATCCAACGGTCGTTCCTATCGCACCGTTGGATCATTCCATCACCTTTTCATCCTACGCTTTCGCTTTGCTGATCATCAACCTTTGATACACCCGCCTCACACCCTAGCATCAGAACCCTATACCCCTAACCAAACGGACCCTTCTTCTCCATCGAGTTCTTCTTCTCATCTTCCCCAAACTGCAGAGAGCTGCTCCGCAGTTCTGCAACTCCATCACCTCCACCAGCTACACCTTCTTCTCGAACCACACAACCACCGACAACACCACGACATCTCTCCCTAGCCTAGACTTCTTTCCAAATTCACATCTCTGAACCCTAGGTGTGGGTTTGACAAGAAAGCTCGAGCTAGGGTTTCACCAACAGCGAGGAGAAGACAAAATTGAGGGCAGGAAAAGCTTCAGAAGAGCAGAGGGGACATACCCAAAGCATGGGTCGAGCTCAATTCAGGAAATTGGTGAGAGAATTTGATTTTCCCCAAAAAATTAGGGTTTCTAATTAGGGTTTTGTATTTTTGAAAAACTATAAAAGGGAAGCTGTAGAGAATGCAAAAGGGGTTCTTGGGTCATCCGAGAAACCCCCCTAATTGGGTTAATTTGATTCTTATCCACTGTTAATGTCTGTTGTGTTAGTGTTCAATGTTTTGTTAATGTTTAAGTTTCAAGTATGTTCTGTCATGTGTAGTTAACTTTCTTGTTCTATTTCATTATGTTCTAAATCACTGGTGCTAAGGTTGAGATGAAACCAATGCCACTGCTAGTTAGTTGAAATCATAGATATTGTTCTTGTTGTGCTAGAACTGTTTAGGATAAATTATCCTTCAGGATTGCTTACTCATCTAAGTGATTGATCTGCGGTTAGTTTGTTTTGTGATAGGACAACTAATACTAGGATTAGATAATTATCTTAGTGATACTAAACCATCCTCCTGAAACAACCCTTTGATGAGCAGCAGGCTTGAACCTTCACTGCCATCTAGATAGTCAGCAAGCCTAGAAGCTCACTGATATCTACACCAGGGACAAGAGTGATATTGAAATTGAGATTGCCTTAGCATAGGTTATTGGTGGATTCAATACCTTAGTAACATTTGCTCTCTGTTGTTTAGTTACACTTTCTGTCACTAGTTCAGTTACACCAAAACAGCTCAGTTGTGTTTCAACACAACACAAAAATCATTATCTTTTGTCACTGCCTTGCATATAGAATTAGCTAGGAAAACTTCATAACACCCCAAGTCCCTGTGGATTCGACCCGTACTCGTGCACTCACTGCAACAACACCGTGCACTTGCGGTATCACTGTAGGCATCCATTTATTCTCTTATTCTTACACTCTTGAAAGCCTACCAAGTTTTTGGCGCCGTTGCCGGGGACTTGGTGTCGTGTAGTGAAGTCTTTGCATCTTAGTATAAGCATTTAGTGCATCATAACTTGCATTTTCATCTTTGCATAATTTTTCATCTTTACATCATTTTCCCTTGCTGTTCTTGCTGTTCTTGACAGCTTCTGTTGAGCTTTCCAGGTGCTCATGTTGCTGTGCTGTTGTGACTCTGTTTTGCTTGGCTGAGCCCTTGCTGTTGCTGCTGATTGAGTTGCAGCTGGGCCTGCCACTTGCTGCTACTTTCTTCCTCTTTCCTGTTGCTGCTGCCAGCCTCTGCTGCTGCTAAGACTACTGCTGTAGCTGTTGTGGTGCTCCTGCTTGTGCTGCCTCTGCTGTTGCTGGTGAACTGGTGGAACTGAGGCTATTAGTTTCCCTGTTGCTGCCTGCTGCTGCCTTCTGCACCTGTTGCTGTGTGACCTGACCCAAAGCCTGCTGTTGTGCTGTTGCTGCTGCTGCTGATCTGCTCCTGCTGCTAGGCCTGAAGTGGTGCTGCTGCCATTCATAAGCCAAGCCCAACTGGGCTGTAAGCTGCAGAAGGTGAACCAAAGCCCAACTGGGCTTTTGCAACCAAACTGAGCAGCTGGGCTGTGCTTAAGCAAGTAAGCCTAAACCCATTAAGAGAACCCAACCTCTGGGCTTCCATTTTTAATTTGTGGGCTTGTAATAATTTTTTCCATTTTTCTGTTGGGTTTGTAATTAATTTCTTGTGGGATTGTTTGTTTAATTGCTTGTGGGCTTGTGGTGTTAGATTGATTTGGGCATGTAGTTTTAAATTAGAAAAACTGAACTTTTGAAAGCCCAACTGGGCCTCAGACCAAACAAGCAACAGTTGGGCTATTTCAAAAGCTACATTGGGCTTCAGTTTGCATACACATTGTGGGCTTAGTTCACCTTCCCTTGGCAAAGCAATTTCTCCCACCAATGTGGGCTTGCTCCCAACACTAAAACCAAAATTCTTGCTCCCAATACTAAAACCAAAATTTTTGCTCCCAATTAAAAACCAAATTTTTCTACCTCTTTAAAACCAAATTTGCTCCCATAAAAACCAAAAGCTCCCAAATGGGCTTTGTCTTCAAAGTCTAAAACCAAAGTTTTCAAAACCCAGTAAACCAAAGTGTTTTCTTTTCCCATTAAGTCCAAATTTTCTAAAACCCATTAAAAACCAAATTTCTTTTTCAAACCCGACAAAACCAAATGTTACCCATAAAAACTAAGTTTTTCCCAAAAATCCAAACCCATTAAAAACCAAATTTTGGGCTTTGTAACATAGTTACTTAGCTTTTGAGCCAAATCATGTCTAGATCTTGGTCTAGAGTTGGGGAATACAACAAATCCCTTAGAGAACTTGGGTATGGACATACTCCACGTTATGAACCTCCCATAGACCATGATGTCAATAGTTATAGGAATTATTATGGACATTTTCAGAGTCCCGAGCCTCAATACATGAACCCTAATGACTATTCACACATGCATCATTCATCACAACGTGAAAATGAACATTTTGCTAGTGCCTCACTCACACAATCATCACTGATCGATCAATTAGAAGCTCGAATCGCAGCTTTAGAAATGCAATCACATGAGGAATCTGTCACATCTAATTTTCTTAGGCAACCTGAAATCTATGCATGTCCCGCATGTGGTAGTTTAGACCACCCTGTTGAGAATTGTCATATTTTGCATAATTTTAGGAAATCTAGAGAAAATCCAAGGTATGAAATGCCCATAAATTGTGAGAATGGTAGTCATTGGGACCATAATCAATCCTTTGAGGGTTGCGATCAATATTTTGTAAACCCTAATGACCATGCACACATGTACCATTCACCACAATTTGAACATGAATAATTTTGTACTCCCATGAATTTAGACTCCACCACAGAAGCTTTAAGACTCAGTAAGCAAAACTTTGATAGATCTACATCACGAATTCATGCATATTTAGATCAGATTTTGCTTCACCTACAAAAGGAGGAAATTCATGAGGAAATGTATGTTGTCCCTAATGAAGTGTCTAGTCCCATTCTTGTAAATGATGTTGAATATGAACCTAATTTAGAGGAACATGAATCGACTAATGACACCACCACTGTTAATGAGGACCAATATGCATGCTACCATGATGATGATTATGATGATATGTTAGAAGAACATGAAAATATTGTGGAACCTGTTGGTTCAAAAACATATGGCTTCTCGCCCTCGACCTTCATGAATGTTGTTTTTTCTAATACTCATTGTAATTCATATGATTTTGATATTGACATGGGATTCGTACAATTATTCTGCGAAGATGAGCATGACATAGGAATAGTTGAATCTTCTGTAGACACACATGCTAATATGCATGAAAATATATTTGATGTGTCTGATTCTCTACCTAGGTCACATTGTGATATTTCTCCTGATTTGCCGATGCATGAGAATAAATTTGTTGATGATGTTGATGACTCTGATTGTGATCTTGCCAATTTGTTTGATGATTGTGAGCATGTTGTGACACGTGTAGAAGACTTAGGAGATGTTGATGTGATTAGTAATGATGTGCCTATCGTCCTACATAAGTCACAATCTGATGGCCTTCCACCCAACCTAGATTTGGTTTGTACCGATATTGTCAAACCAATTTTTCTGAAAATTCCTAATCTAGGATTGGAACTGTATGCTTCCCAAGTCCTTTTGGACTATTTTGCATCTAAGTATAATATCTTTGAGGAGCCACAGTTGGAATTAGCATGTTTTCTCGTCCCTAGCAAAGTTCATTTCGAGCTAGACCTTGTGCATGATGAACCTCCAAAACTGCGAGATTTTGTTTCCAAAATTTTATCCGTTGAAAAATCCAGGTTTGGGGGTAGCTCATTTTGTTTCACAGTTTCACTTGCGTTTCTTTCCTGTTATATTTGTGTGAAGCTGTTGAAACCTCTACACTTTGTCTTTTGGGTTGATCCTCAACTCTTTAGATTGTTAGTGTATGGTGAATTTTTGTATATAATCCAGTAGATAAAATTTCTTAAAACCCTTTTGTTCCTTTTGTATATATTTTTTTAATCCAATATGATCTCGGCTGACATATGTTGGATTCTTGCCTTGAATAACGGAGTTCTAATATTGCTTTCGCCGAAATCGGGTATTCTCTTTCCTTTTTCTCTACTCAACATGATCCTCTTCATATGTTGTATTATAATTTTGTTCATATTTTGAAACATTGAGGACAATGTTTAGTTTAGGTTTGGGGGTGAAAAGTAGATACTTCGATCACATGCTATAATTGAAAACAAGAACTCCTTCTTTTTGAAAAAAATGAAAAAAATCAAAATTAAAAATTAAAAATTGAAAAAAAACATAAAAATGGAGCTCATTTACCTTGAAATGTTGACTCTTGTGCAAATATGTATTTTTATTAGGAGTCTTAGTCTAGATATTTATGCACCCTGATTCTAGCACAATTCACATAGTGATAAGAAACTTGCACGCGCACGATCTACCAATACATGTATAGCCTCATCCTTGAGGTGTTCTATCGGAAGTTTTAGTTGCCAATCACTTTAGAATACTGAACGAAACTTGAGTAGCTTGTTCTTTGGTTGGTTGGGATAGAAGGTGGAGGTTACATTAAGAAAAACAACCATCGAATTTAACTGGGTGCATCAAAAAGGGCTACCTCTTGCAAAGTCTACCACCAAGCTTTTTTCGAAGTTTGACATGTTGATACATGATATTGTAGATCACGACTTACAGCATGTATTATAGCATTCAAACAATCTGAATTCTGCTTTGCAAGTGCCTTTTCTTCGTTCCAAAAATCTACTAAGCGTTTAAACTCAGTTTCCGAATTTTCTATCTTTGGACGAATATAACCATCGACGACTAATAGCCATGTATTAAAGTCTTGAGATTGAAGAAAAGATCTCATAACATATTTCCACCATAGATAGTTTGTTCCGTCAAATATTGGCGGTACATTAAATGAAGTCGATTCATGAGAACTTGATTTCCTTCTTATAGGTTGGATCGCACCAAACACAGATTGTTAGATCTTTTGGTGTTTGCCTGCTCTGATACCAATTGAAAAGACGAGGGTACCCAAATTTACCTCAATATAAAATTTTTCCTACCTATAAGTCTTTTCTACGAAAGTGATTGTCTATGGACTGAGCCGAGACAATGCAACTAATCGGTTCACACTTCGTGTGATCGTCTATGGATACGAGATCGAGACAATACAACAACAAAGTATGTTTACTTGATAAAAAGGTTCGGACTTAACCAAACACAATGGGATCATTTATCAAGTAAATATGAATTAACGTTTTGTGTAATTTACATCAATTAAAATAAAACAATTATAATGCAGAAAGTAAAAGTAAATGACACAACAAGATTTTGTTAACGAGGAAACTGCAAATGCAGAAAAACCCCGGGACCTTGTCCAGAATTGAATACTCTCAGGATTAAGCCGCTATACAAAATAACCTAACTTCGTATAGTTGAGACCAAGCAACTAAACCTATAGTTCACCTAGTTCCGTCTGTATTCCTACGCCTCCAACTTATGAATAAGTCACGTACTTGGAACAATTCCTTTGGTTCGTATTCCAGACAGTAAAGGAACAACAAATATGTTTGGTATCAACTCTCTTAAACCAAGTGATATGAGTCGGACAAAGGCTCTTCTGTTTATCTTAACATAAACTCCTTCGTCAGGTCCTTAGATCTATCTTATGTTCAATTACCGAAGTAACCGATAAGATTTTGCAATCAACACTCTTAATCCAAAAATTTGTGTTGATGCCGATCTACTCAAGTAATCAATCCAATTCTATCACAAGGATAAAACCGATTATAGTTGGATCCTCTTTTTACCGAAACAAGTATTTTGCACACCAAAGATTATGAACCCCAAATCAGAAATCTTCAATATCTTCTTTGTCTTCAAATATTCTTAGATCTTCAATAAGTACCTGCACACAACAACTTGAATCTCTTGTGATCAATCATGCACAGAACGAAGTAACAATGGATTATCACAAGATCGTCTTTAGATCTACAAACAGTCTAAAGATCCCTGTCGAAACTCTGAACTAGTTTGAGTGAATCTTATATCAAAATAGAAGATCCTCAAGCATAAACAAACTAGGTGAAATCAAATTTCAACCACCGTTAGTCAATCAAATCAATCGAAAACAAAAGATAAACCGCAATTATCTAGTTTCCCACCAACGGTACTAATAGAGCTTCTCAATCCCAAAGAAGACTTTAAAACGAGCGGCCGTAAGAGATCTCGCCTAATTAGGTTACTCTCCTCTCTAAATAGGCGGTTTCACCAGTAGCAGCACAACAAGAGGTACTTTGCTGTTGCTAAGGATTAGTTTGCTGGAAATGCAAACTTCAATATTTATAGACAAGGAAGTTTGGACACCAAGGAATTTCCAAAACCGAAAATATTCTCAAGATATTCACTAAGGCACAAATTCGGTTTCCATAATTCCTGGAAATACTCTGTCCAAAAATAATGATCGAAATCTCTTGGAAAATCTCTAATTAGTAAATGTACATTACTAATTCTTATTTTCCTAAAAACGAAATTAATAACCTTAATTAAAAGATTCTTAACTTATTTATGTTTCGATCCTAGGATTATATTCCCTTAGCTATTAAGGAATAACTTTGAACAATTAAAGATTAACATTCACAGCACGTGTACAAAGTATGTCGAAATCCTTACTTTGTAAGTCTTCTTTCATACTTACAACCTTGAAACCGATTTTCCACACTTCCAAACAAGTTTATAATTGGTTCATATGACTTTCAAGAACTACGTGATTGATCAAAGAACATTCAATCACAAAACATGGGTGTAACGGTTCTACCAAAACAAGTTTTGGTTCCACCTCCATGTGAGTATTGTGCTTAGTCAAACTAGCTTTCCAAAGTTCGGTTGACTAGGTACAAGGATCGGTTCCCCACATATATATGGTATCTAACTTATATGTGTTGCACATGTACATAGGATCGGTTCCCCTTTGCCTAAAAACGTGTTGCACATGTCCATAGGATCGGTTTCCCTTTCTTCTATAAACTTATTGCACCTCATACAAGGATCGATTCCCCTTTGTGATGTACTGCACCTCTTACTAGGATAGGTTACCCTTCACCTTGATTTGGTCAGACATAAAATCATAAACTTGATCATACCATCTCAGGTGATTACTTAAGATCGGTTTCAGGCCTTTGTGAATAGTTTTACCGAACTTCACATACCAATACTTGGTGGGTTCAACCGAGCTATGCTCTAACAGTATCTAAACGTGTATATTGAGTTGGCTCATTAACAGTTAACTGAAGTTAGCCATATGAACAGTTTTGACTTAACAACATTCATCTATCACTTCTGGATAAAATATGATGATCAATCAATCATGAACAATAATCAAATGAATCTAATTGTGTTTCAAATAGATTTTTTCAATTGCCACTATCTCATAAAAATATATATGAACAAATTGAAACAAAATTGGATTGATTCGTAATTGTACAAAGTACTTATACAAGAATCAATTCATGAACATTAAGACACGGTTTGCAAAGATTGCATTCCTTAATTCATAAATATTTTAGTTCATAAGTATGAGAATCATACTTAACCGATTTTAGAACTGAACCACTGTGTTCGCAAACCAGGTATGCAAACAACAGCTCCAGACCTTGGCCTGTCCAGCCGTTCACAAACCAGGTATGCGAACAGCCGTCCCGGGCCTAACTCATATATATTTCATTCATTGAAACATCCTTAGAAGACGACAATAGCTGTCTCACACATACCATTAACTGCAAGTAATTTTCAAGTGATCGAATGATCAATACGAAACTTTCCAAGTCGACTTCAAATGATTTTCCCAACAAATCATATAAGATGTTTCAAGGTAATTTTCACATGATCATCTTTTGACTTAATATTTAGTTTCCAACAAATAAATTGTCTCCAACTAAACTCGTCAAGAATAATGATGAACATAGTTAAAGAAAAAAGCTTCCAACACATATTTCGAGAAATAGATACGCGAGATAAACTCAACTCAAAATATCAAATGTGTATAATGTAAAAGCCTATATAGCCATACGACTTAGTCTCATTAGAAGATATAATAGAATATACTTCTGAGTGACAGATAAGTTTTAGTCTCCACATACCTTTTGTTGATGAAGTTCCTCCAATCTCTCCTTAGTAGATATTCGTCTTCAATCGATGAACACTGTGAAGTCTAAAGCTCAACTACACATTCTATCATAATCTGAGATATAAAATGTGTTAGAGCACTGCTCGGTTGAACTCGCAAGCGTTGATATCTCAAGCTTGTTTATCAAGTTTAGTTGCCAAAACTTTAAGCCTTGATTTCTAGTCTACCTATAGCTAAGTTTTGGACTAGGGTAGAAAGTGTAGTTGAGCTCTAGACTCCACGACGTTCATCATGCAAAGACGAATAACTACTCAAGGAACTGGTGGAACATCATCGACTAAAAGGCATATGGAGACTCTAACTTATCTATTACTCAAAAGTATATTTACTTTATCTCCTATCTCGAGACAAAAGTAGTATTGCTATATAGACTTCGATTATACACATTTGCTATTTCGAGCCGAGTCTATCTCGCTTATCTATTTCTCGAAATATGTGTTGGTAAGCTTTATTTTTGGCCAAGTTCATCTTTATAAGTAACGAAAGTCATGTTGATTATTTCAATATCTTGAAAATCGCTTTGATGAAAAATAGTGTGTGAATAACCTTTATTTAACATCCTCTAAGAATGTTTCAATGATTGAAATGAGAGTTTATAATATATAAACTTGAATGGATATAAACATTGTATATGAACTCATACTTGTGTAAGTCCAAAATCCTTGAACTAAAGTATGCGTACTTTACTGGTTCAGGATGTCCGGAAGCTAAGTCCGCGTACCCGTACGCGTACTGCCGGAAGTTCACATCCCGTGAATTTCTACTGGAGTTTGTGAACTGAAAACAAACTCAATCTAGGTACTTAAGTATGCGTACCGGTATGCATACTTGAGTGGGTTATTTTCTAAAAACGGTTTATTCAAGAACTAAGACATATATAAACTAAGGAATGAAATCTTTGCAAACAGTGGCTATAATGGTCATGAATCGATTTGAGTGAATCAAAATCTTTTTTGTTTCGATTGTTTCTTATATACTTCTGAGATCTAAGAAATTGAACAACTCTCTAACTAGTTCTTTTGAGTCATTTGAACTAGTTATGGTGAAGATGAATAAGGCTGATATGAAAATGCTCATATGGCTAACCTTTATTTAACTACTGTAGAACCAACTAGGTGTGCACTTTTAGGTACGGTTACACAAACCTAAGTGAACGTGCATTTCATTTGTGTATAATAAGCTAAGTTTGATATAACGGTTCAAAGATATTAGCTTGAATCTAATCAGGTCTTCATGTAACAGTGAATATTGAATGCTTTGTTACCAAGGTAACTTAGATTTCAAACCCTAATTTGGAGACTATATAAAGGAGAACTATAAAAACTGGGAAACCTAATCCCCGCACCTCCTGTGTGATACTAGTTATATAAGCTAGAGTCGATTCTCCTTTAACCTTAGGTTTCTACCGAGACCCTGTAGGTTAACGACTTGAAGACTTCATTGGGATTGTGAAGCCAAACCTAACTATTTTTCTGTAGTTGTGTGATCTGATCTTGTTGTTTCTATCATGATTGAGTGCAATCATAAGATTGGCTTGAGATCAATTTCTCTGATAGGCAAGATAGAAAAATAGTCACAAACATCTTCGTCTCATCATTTGTGATCCCACAATTGTTTCGCTAGTCGATTAAGATTATTGTGAGGTGATTGATATTTCTAGGCTTTTATTCGGGAACATAAGTCTGGTATATCAATTGGTTCCTGTTCACCTTGATTTATCAAAAGACGGAACAAAACTCGTAGGTATTTCTGTGGGAGACAGATTTATATATTCTTGTATACTTTTTTGTGTGATACATATTTGTTTATTAAAGTCTTCGACTTTGGGTCGTAGCAACTCTTAGTTGTGGATGAGATAATCTAAGAGAATTAAGTGCGTAGTATCCTGATGGGATCAGAGACATAAGGAGCGCAAATGTACCTTGGATTAGTGTGACATTGATTGGGGTTCAACTATAGTCCAGACCGAAGTTAGTTTGTAGTAGGCTAGTGTCTGTAGCGGCTTAATACAGTGTGTGTTCAATCTGGACTAGGTCCCCGGGTTTTTCTGCATTTGAGTTTTCCTCATTAACAAAACTTCTGGTGTCTGTGTTATTTCTTTTCCGCACTATATTTTGTTATATAATTGAAATATCACAAGTTATGCGTTGGATCGATCAGTTGGTAAATCCAACCTTTGGGTGTTGATTGATCCTTGAACATTGGTTTTTAGTACCATTCAAGTTTATCTCTCTTATATTTATTTGGGCTCGCAAATTATTGTTTGTTTGATTGGGGATTGAATTGAGAGATTAAGATATAACTATTTGATATACTTTTTATTAAGATTGAATCTAACTGTCTAGTTGATTCTCTTAAAAGTATATTGGAGTTAGTCCATACAGATTTCTAAGCGAAATATTGGGTGAGGTTGTTGTACCCCCACTTTTTCAATTGGTATCAGAGCAGGCAAACACGTTTAAAGACCTTATAAGTCTGTGTTTGTAGCGATTTGACTATATGGACGATAATGATATCTCTAACAAACGCGTCACCAAAAACAAAAACTCTATCTCGACAGTGTCTATCAAAGAGAAATATTCGTTAATCTCAAATGTAGAAGAACCTAGTGTTCTGGTGAGACTGACATACACCGACATATGTTATCCCAATTACCCTTCAAAAGAGTCTAAATCCGTTGATGAAAGGGAAACAGCTGAAGAGAGTGAACTGATTCTAAATCTTGTTAGAATCCAAGATGATAGATTTAATCAGTTGAAAAACAATGCCAATGTTCTTCTTGGTATAGTAAGAGATTATGATTCTAAATGAAATTCTGAAGTTCAAACTTCACGTATCCTACTCGAGGCAAGCCTCAAAAAGGATTCCTTGGAAATTGAACATCGCTTGAGTAAACTCTCGATTCAAGGATGTTCCAAAAAGTCCCATATACCATCTACTTCTATCACAACTGAAAGAGTTCCAGTTCCAGAAGTAAAATCGGAATCCCTTCCTATTGGAAAAGATGTGCATGTAACCTCCACTAATCAAGGATGTTGCACATCACATGGAAGGAAGAAATCTCCAAATGATGATGTTAAGTATGTACTATCTAATCACCTTCGTGATCATAAAGTATGTATCTTTTGTGATTCAAAAGGGAATGTTAAGCAAAAGAGAAACTCTCGGTTGAATAACAATTCCATTTTTCAACTTCAACACACCTTAGATTTAATCCTCAAAGGTGTAACTGACATTCATATGTCTAAACCAATTGGTTTCAGTACTCACCCTATATATTCTACCAGGAAAGTCATTTCGATGAGTTCCTCAAATGCTCAGAAGCATAACAAACGTTTCAACAAAATTCGTCTAAGAAGAGATCAAGAATTTTTTTATGTCAAAAAGGGAGATAATGTTGTTTTTGATGTGAACAATGTATCAGGAGAAGGAAGCAAAAATGATGATATGAGAAATAACCTAAAGGTGATAATTGAAGCTTATAAAGAAATCGTCAACAGGTTGTCGACTTCCTCTAGTCAAAATTCTTCTGGTAAGAACTCAAACTATGTCTCATATTTTGATGACATTAAGTTTTATGATAATTTCTCACATCAAAAGGGATTCTTTCGTAGATTCGAAAGGAAAAAGAGACTCAACCGTAAACACATTTCACCTAATGACCTTAGGGATCATACTTGTGCTAATTAATCACAAGGGCTGAAAACTTACTCATAAAAATCATGTTGAGTAAGATGTGTTATTCAAGTATACTGTTGGCAAAATTTATTTCTGCTTAGTTGAGGTATTTTCTTATCGTCCTTAGCGAAACTATTGTTTGTAGACAATATTGCTTAAAGTATTGGTTGTGTCTAATGTTGTTCTTCTTTTCTTTTCTTTTTTTTTGGAAGGGGTGGGGGTGGGTGGGTGGGAGGGGGGGTTTCGTTGCAACTTTGTGATCCAAATTGTTTCTCTATGAAGTTATAAAATGATTGAGCTAAAAAATTCTTGAAAGAACCTTCACGTAGTAAAAAGTTTTCTTTGTGTCGATCAATATGACCTTTTTGTGTTCTTATTTTCATTGGTTTGGATTGTGTTCTTACGAGTACCCATGTTACTACTACGGATCAATTTTAGAAATCCTAAAAGTTAACTTCCCTAAAAAACAATTTAAATACCAAACCCATGAGTCACGTACGCATACTCTGGGTTATTTTGTGTATTGTCAAGAATGTCTTCCTCTTCATCTTCACGATATGGTGGCTTTTCAAGAGGCTTTCTTGATAAAGGTATTGGTTTTGAATCCAAATGGAGGAAGAAAATAACTCTAATAGAATATGACCATCCTAATGCCCCATGTTACTATGCCTATACACATCAGGATATTGAGAAGGAGGATATGGTCTCTACTAAAGTCGTTCATGATTTTCTTAATACTTTGAGGAAGCAAAACTGCAACTCGTTGATACTTTGAAAAGTCTTGATGTATTAAGAACTGAGTTGAAAAAGGTTACTTCTGACCTTGTTCTCATAAAGACACATGTTAAAGATCTTCTCAATGAGGATATCTTCTCTAAAGATGCAGTGGATGATGTCAATCACAAGATCAAAGACCTCAAGGATCGTGAGGATTCTGAAATGTCTATTTGATTTCAGTTCATATTTGGCTTTGTCTTAGGAGTTTGTCTTTATTCATTAGCTTGTTGATTTTATTTTGCCTATGAAAACTTCTTATTAAAATTTTATTCTTGTGTTTTTAAGAAGAATAACTAGAGTTTGGAATAGCCATTACTATGATTACACATAGCTATGTCCAACGATTTTCATCTTCAATGTTTTTAGATTTATTTGTTTAAATTCTAAAGTTTGTTTGGAAGATGATTTTTGCAGTATTAATCTTTATGGGTTTATATATTGCAATTTGTTATGGGATATGTGTGTTTGAGTCCGTTAACTATGATTGTCCCATACGTGGTCAAAAGTTAAGTCTGTCTTATGTCGATACGCAAGTATTGATGAAAGATTGAATGAACTTTTGACAAACAAAAGTTAATCCTTTTATGTCATTATGCAAGTATTTATGGAAGAAAGGATGAACTTTTGTTTACAAAGATTAAGTCTATTATATGTCATTGTGAAATAGTAATGAAAGATAGAATGAATCTTTGTTTATTCCGCAGTATTAATCTTCCCTGATCCATATTTTTTATGTATATACTGTGCGGCTTCGTAAGTTCTCTTATGTTAAGCATTTCCGATTAAATTAATCATGGGTTCTCTTGTGGTTAATTTATTTGAGATTTTTGGATACAAATTCATATTCTTATGTGATTTGTTAATGTCCAAAGAAATCCTTCTTTTCTTGTGAAAGTAAGGTCGCTCTTGTTGTTCTCTCGGGAATGACATTGTATGGGGGAGAGTTCTTAATTGAACTTGTGCTTAATTGCGAAATCTTTGTGGGGAGTACGGCCGTGGAATATTATAGGGGTTATCTTGTATCTTTATAAACTCCTTGATGAATGCATTTAGTTTCGACTATATGATTGCATCTAAAAAGTTTATATGTACCTTCTTTTGGTCATGAAGTGTCTCTATGGAAATTTCATTAGGATCCCACTAGTTTTCGTACCTTTGCCAATTTTATTGACAAAAAGGGGGATAATTAATGTGTAGTTCACAATACAAATACATATGGTTTTCGGATCATTATGTAAAGGAGAGTGGTTTTCATGTGAGATGAAGTATTGACTAAGGGGGAGTGATACATATCACCATAGTATTGTTGTCAAAGTTGTGATATAATTTAACTTTGAGAAAGTTCTGTAATAATACTATGAAACTGTGTAACGATGATTGAGAGATTTAGTTTTCTCATTGTTATGGCTATGTATCTTCAACAACGATGATGCTGGTTTGAATATTTTTGGAATCATTGGAGTACTTGGAAGTGACGAAGATTTCGAGTAATGTTGAAGAACCAAGGAGATCAAGCATGTGGATGAGAAGCTGCAAAGTTTATTTATTTTGTATTCCATATGTACTGATAGTTTTGTCACTAAAATTGACAAAAGGGGATATTCTTAGAGCACTGCTCGGTCGAACTCGCAACCGTTGTTATCTCAAGCTTGTTTGTCAAGTTTAGTTGCCAAAACTATAAGTCTTGATTTCTAGTCTACTTATAGCTAACTCTTGGACTAGAATAGAAAGTGTAGTTGAGCTCTAGACTCCACGACGTTCATCATGCAAAGACGAAGAACTACTCAAGGAACTGGTGTTACTTCATCGACTAAAAGGTATGTGGAGACTTGAACTTATATATCACTCAAAAGTCTATCTACTCTATCTCATATCTTGAGACAAAATTCGTATTGCTATATAGATTTTGATTATACACATTTTCTATTTCGAGCCGAGTCTATCTCGCTTATCTATTTCTCGAAATATGTGTTTAGGCTTTCACTTTGGCTAAGTTCATCTTTCCAAGTGACGAAAGTCATGTTGATTATTTTAATATCTTGAAAATCGCTTTGATGAAAAATAGTGTGTGAATAACCTCTATTTAATATACTCTAAGAATGTTTCAATGATTGAAATGAGAGTTTAAAATATATAACCTTGAATGGATATAAACATTATATGTGTAAGTCCAAAATCCTTGAACTAAAGTATGCGTACTTTACTGGTTCAGGATGTCCGGAAGCTAAGTCCATGTACCCGTACGCGTACTGTCGAAAGTTCACATCCCGTGAATTTACGATGGAGTTTGTGAACTGAAAACAAACTCAATCCGGGTACTTAAGTATGCGAACCGGTATGCATACTTGAGTGGGTTATTTTCTAAAAACGGTTTATTCGTGAACTAAGACATATATAAACTAAGGAATGCAATATTTGCAAACCGTGGCTATAATATTCATGAATCGATTCGAGTGAATCAAAATCATTTTTGTTTCGATTATGTCTTATATACTTCTATGAGATCTAAGCAATTGAATAACTCTGTAACTAGTTCTTTTGAGTCATTTGAACTAGTTATGGTGAAGATGAATAAGGTTTATATGAAAGTGCTCATATGGATAACCTTTGGTTAACTACTGTTGAACCAACTAAGTGTACACGTTTAGGTATGGTTACACAAACCTAAATGAACATGCATTTCATTTGTGTATAACAAGCTAAGTTCGATCCAACGGTTGAAAGATATTAGCTTGAATCTTATCAGGTTTTCATCTAACGGTGAATATTGAATGTTTTGTTACCAAGGTAATTTAGATTGCAAACCCTGATTTGGAGACTATATAAAGGAGAACTATAGCAACTGGTAAACCTAATCCCCATACCTTATGTGTGATACTAGCTGTATAAGTTAGAGTCGATTCTACTTTAACCTTAGGTTTCTACCGAGACCCTGTAAGTTAACGACTTGAAGACTTCATTGAGATTGTGAATCCAGGCCCAACTATTTTCTCTGTAATTGCGTGATCTGATCTTGGTGTTTCTATCGTGATTGAGTGCAATCGTAAGATTGGATTGTGATTAATTTCTCCAACAGGAAAGATTGAAAAGTAGTCACAACATATTTGTTTCATCGTTTGTGATTCCACAATATCTTGTTTCGCTATTAGGTTAAGATTATTATGAGGTGATTGATATTTCTAGGCTGTTCTTCGAGAATATAAGTCTGGTATATCAATTGGTTCCTGTTCACCTCGATTTATCAAAAGACGGAACAAAAATCGTAGGTATTTTTGTGGGAGACAGATTTATCTATTCCTGTTGACTTTTCTGTGTGATACAGATTTGTTTATTAAAGTCTTCGACTTTGGGTCGTAGCAACTCTTAGTTGTGGGTGAGATCAACTAAGGGAATCAAGGGCGTAGTAACCTGCTGGGATCAGAGACATAAGGAGCGCAACTGTACCTTGGATCAGGGTGATATTGATTTGGGTTCAACTACAGTCCATACTAAAGTTAGTTTGTAGTAGGCTAGTGTCTGTAGCGGCTTAATACAGTGTGTGTTCAATCTGGACTAGGACCCGGGGTTTTTCTGTCTTTGCAGTTTCCTCGTTAACAAAACTTCTGGTGTCTGTGTTATTTCTTTTCCGTATTATATTTTGTTATTAAGTTGAAATATCACAGGTTGTGCGCTGAATCGATCAATTGGTAAATTCAACCTTTGGTTGTTGATTGAAATTGATTGATCCTTGAACATTGGTCTTTGGTACCATTCAAGATATTTTCTCTTGTATTCAATTGGACTCGCAGATTTCTATTTGCTTGAGTAAGTATTGAATCGAGAAATTGAGATATAACTCTTTAACATACTTTTTATTAAGATTGAGTCTAACTGTCTAGTTGATTCTCTTAAAAGTATATTGGAGTTAGTCCATACAGATTTCTAAGCGAAATATTGGGTGAGATTGTTGTACCCTCACTTTTTCAAGATGAAAATCGTAGAAATAGCTATGTGTAATCACTGTATTTGCTATTCCAAACCCTAGTTATCCTTCTTAAAACATAAGAATAAATTCTCATGAGAAGTTTCCTAGACAAAATAAAATAAAATCAACTCCTAAACCATACTGAAAAACATAGACATAGTTAGTAATTATACATCGAACAACATCAAGATCATCAGTTTCTTTCTTCAGTTCAGTCTTCAGAAAAACAAGATTCTTTGTTGCAATTTCAAGTTGTCAACCAAATTAGATGACATCTGAATGGGTCTATCGACTTCATGATCGCAAGCATAGAAACAGGTATGATGAGAGGATTCTCATGAAATTCAATAACCTTTCCATCTTCAATTTTGTCTTCTTTTTGCATCCATTCATCGTGTATATTGTGATATCACAAGAAACGTCTATATATATATATATATATGTTTATCATATGAATAAACCCTAGGGACACATATAGATGTTTCCAAATACATGAGTGTTGGAACCATACGTCCGACCATGAATATACACGGACCATTCGTGGACATGAATAAAATTCGGTGCCAAAGAACCAATGGAGCCTATTTCAGAAATGAGTTTTGAACTGATTATCGAAACAAGTTTTTAACTTTAGACATAATATCTTAGCTTAAAAATAAATTTAGAGCACAAGAATTTTTTTGATAAATAAATAATCAACTGTATAAAAGAAAAGACCTATTGAAGCTTTTTAATGCTAGCAACAAAGACTATTATTTCAAGAGTTACTGATCATGCATATTACCAACCGTAAAAAATAACTGGAGAAAGGCTCAACAGTAAGATGATCATCAACATTTAATTTATTATTTTTTTTTTTAAAGAAACTAATACAAATACAACAAAGACCACTTTGTCAAAAAGAAGATATCTTCTTGAGAAACTTGTGCATCCTCATACGGTCTCAATGAGGAGGCACAACTAAAAGTAGTCAAGTTGTACTATGATGAGCTTTTCGCTCATCAAAGGTGTTCATATTATCTCATTTTCTTTCTTGAGATACAAGAGAGAAGTCAATAAAGTTAGTCTCAAGTGAATCAATAAGACACTAGTACAAAATTGGGCTTTAGACACGCCACTTATAATTTTGTTAGTCACGCCTTTGCTTTTTGGCGTGTCTATATAGTAGAAATCTTTCATATAGCCGTGCCATGTTTTATTGGCGTGTTCATTGGGGTGCTTTCAGCCACGCCAGGGTTATTAGCGTGTCCAAATATCACCATTTAGACACGTTAGTTCTTTAGTTTTTTATGGGCGTGTCTATAGACCACTCTATGGCCACGCTAAGCAATTGTGGCGTGTCCGAAAAAAATAGTCACGCCACTTTAGGCGTGGTTAAAAAGTTAATTTTATTGGACACATTAGTATGCGTGTCCGAAGTGTAAGTTTTGTAGACACGCCATTTTATATGTGTGGATAAAAGGTTAGTTTTACTATACACGCTAGTATGCGTGTCCAAAGGGCAAGTTTTATAGAGACGCCACTTTTACGCGTGGCTAAAAAGTTAGTGTTTAGTAGCGGACGTGTCCATATCCTAAGTCTTATACACACGCCAGTTCGAGTTACATGGTAATGGGAAGCAACTGGGGTCAATGACTGCAAGTCCACAAGATATTTACATCTTAATTACATATTCTCTATATAAAAACATAATTTTTTCGAGCGACGTGGTTAATCAGATTTTTTGGTTGATTTTGGCCCCACCATAATATCTTTTTTTGATATTTTTATAATATTTTTGGTTCACAATATATTTTCCACCAATCACAACAAACAAACAAATTACCTGAAATAACCGAATATAATAAAATCTAACACATTTCCAAAAATAATTAAAAAATAAACATTTAATCCTAACAACAATTAAAATAACAAACGAAATAAACAAAAAAATATTTTACAATCAAAATTAAAATAAAATCACATCGAAAAAAATGTTGTTGATCATGATCTCATCAAAAAATTATCAAAAAAAAAATGTTTAATGTCCAATTACAGTTTTTGGTAATTAAACTGATCCTAATTACAACTATAAGCTATTGATTAATATTAAAACTAATCCTAACTGCGATTACATTTACAATTCGAAATAAGTAAAAATACTTTGATCTAAGTTTATAAATCAATATAAATAGAGTCATGAATGCTTACCTGACCAAAACGTGCTACCTGTTCCGCAAAAAAAGGATCGGTTATCCTGTCCAATAGTTTGAAATATAAAACCGTCAATAAAAAAGCATGTAAGTAGCATAACATGATTTAAACAAAACTAAAAATAAGGAACCAAAAAACCTCAATAAAAAAGTATAATCAACAAAAATGAATATTGGTTCAACATTATTTTTCTTGATAATGTTCATTTCACAGAAAATAAAAAAACATTATTTTTCTTAATATTGTTCATTTCATAAAAAAAAATAAAAAAAATCAAACACAGTTTCCTTTTTCAGATATGGAGAAGATACTCAATATCTTTTTTGGAAAAATAACTCAATAAACAAATATAGTTGTCCAAAGATAATATTTATTTATTTATTTATCTTATAGGTAAATATGGAAAAAATGTTGTCTAAGAAAATATATCACTTTATTTACCAAAATAACATTGTTTCCACACCTTTTTCTATTTTTAGCAATGTTATTAATATTATAAGAAAATAATTTTTATTTTGGTAATATAAAAAAATTTAAAGAAAAGAATTTGTGGCCCACAATATATATTCTGGCCAATCAAAAAAGATTACATAAAATAAATAAATATAACAAAATCTTATGAATTCTAAAAAATCTTAGTGCTTTTCTGAAAGTAAATATTGTTCATAAACAAAAAATACAATAAAAATATGGCCTATATTTTTTTTGGAAGGAAACACAACAAGTAAATATGACGATCTAAGAATATAGGATATCCCAAATTATAAAAATATATTATATAAATTTAGAGATATCGAGATTGATATTATTTCCTAAGAAAGAAAATTTATATCGAGGTCGGTATTATTTCCTAAGCAAGAAAATTTATTATAGAAATTATGGGTTTGGTTACTCACTATATAAACACTCGAGCGAGATCCAAACTGCCACATTGTTTTCTGGTTGTTTTTTACTTCTAGGGTTTTGTTTTTGTTTTTTTTTTTCCTTATTTTTTGCGATTTGGGGTTTGATTGTCTAACCTTTTTATTTATTTCATGTATTATAGCAGCAATTGGGGTTTGGTTGTCTAACCTTTTTATTTATTTCATGTATTATAGCAGCAACAATGGGGAATGCATGAATGCTGACTTGCATTTGTAATAGTCGCAACAATGTGGATCTCAAGAGTACCGACATCAGAGGTGATGAAATTAATTTTGATGTTTGTGTTTTTGTTTTCTGGGGTTTCTTTGATTTTTATCAGAAAAATCTATATACTGGCTTCTGGTGAATCCAAGGTGGTGATATTTGTCTTTCCTTCTGGTTATGACGTAAGGGAACATTAAAAGCGCAAGAGTGTTTTGTTAACTTTTTGTTTATCTAGATTGCTTTGGATATCGATTCATTATTGCATGGATTTATATATACCCAATGTAGTTAATCTTCTATAAAGTTTTAAACTAGATTGAAAGTTTTTTTTAGAGTCTTACAGGGGAGTTAAAGCTATTTTTGTTGCTCTCCATACTTTTTCTGTTTTTGGTCATACATGGAGCAACTAATTGTAGAGATTCTTTACTCATCAGGTAGCGGATTTAGCAGAGGACCTCTTTTATACATTGACGCACTATGAATCCATCATAACTGCACCGAAGAAGTGATTCTGAGAAAAAAAGCGAAGCAGTGATTGCTCTCGACATGAAATTTGGTATGCTAATTGACACACCACATTGAATTTATATAGTTTCGGTAGTGATTTCAAATACAGGTTCATTTTTTCATTTTTGCTATTTTTGAAATGTCTGTATGAACTATTTTGTTAAGCAAATTTTTCTGCTTGAATGAAAATGAAATAGATGAAAAAACCATGGTATTGTTCTTATGAAACCATTCAGAGTCTACGGTTTCCATATTTGCATGAACTCCACGAGCTTTCCAAATCACGTTCACATATAATCGTGTGCAACTAGCATATAAATATCTATGTTGTCAAAGTGATATTCAAGAGTAACCAAAACATCTTATATTATTTGTTTTTGTGCATATTCAGTAATAATTGGATTCAATTCGGCGACTGATTGTAATGTTGCATGGTTGATGATCATATAATGTTTATTATGATTTTTATTATGGTCATATAATGTTGAATGGAAAGTCCGAAAGTTTGGGAGAGTTGTGCCTTGTGATGTTGTCTATGCAAGTGCAGTTGATTCTTACATGTATAGCAAAGAACATACATATTTATTTGATGTTACCTTAGTTTTTCGTGCTGCTACTCTTAACGTAAGATAAGTTAAACTAACATTCTTGAAATATTACAGGCAAAGGGCTTAAAAAGAGTAAGTGCTCGTTCTTGCTTTCGTTCACTTGATTTTATCGTTTTTTTTGCAGCGGAGTAGACTGCAGTCTCAAGTATAAGAGTTGGAGGGTCTGGTTCTTCTTTTGGTAAAAGAAGGTTCTAATTAATCTCTTCTTGATCGGCTCATTTTCTCTCTTATTTTTCAAGTATATGGTTTATATTCCTCACATGATGGGAAAATCAAAATAGTCAATCAAGTACTTCAAGCAGATAAAAAATGTGGTCTCAATACATGACTCTTTAGTTATACTATTTACTTCATGTGTTTATGCAACTTTGTTATTGTGCTTGAGTGACTTGGAAGGTTTTTTTTTTGTGGAGTTAGACATAAATCTACGAGTTTGAAATCTAAATACATTTTATAGCCTCTAAAGGTCTTATTGCATAATTATGTAGGAATGGATCTGGATTGTAAGTACACATACACCAACACGTTGAATATATTCATGAGAAATTTTCTAAGTAGCGTTATTTTATTTTTTAGTGTACACTTTCGAGTTCAGTACAACTCAACACTTGATCCCTTAATCATGAACACTTTTTTTTTTCTTTTTGTTAAAGTTGAACTTAATGTCGTACAGTGTAACATAGAGTACGTACTCACAGTGTAGGTGTTGTTGGTAAAAAAATAACTTCGCAACTGATAAAGTTCCTCCACCTAGTAAGGTACTCTGTGTAAGATGCTTGAAAGACACATACTGTTAAACTGTAAGGTACTCAAAATACCTTATATTACAAACGTTGGCGTGTTCAAAATACACTTCTAGATAATGGACTTTGGGTGAAGGATCACTTTTTTTCCCCATGCAGGATCGAAATATTTGTGCCAAGATAACAAAATTATTAGACATACATTATATTTTTCAATCCTTTTAAATTAATAAGACTAATAGATAAACTTATGCATGTATAAAACGGATTTAGAATTGCATTATGATTCTTGAATTGGAACAATTATTAATATTGAACCAGATGTGGAGGTTCTACTCAATAATAACGCGAAAGTTTCATAGCTTATGCGAATCAGTGCACTCATGGAGAGAGGTATAAAAACTTAATTACCAATAATATACGGTAAATTTAAATAAGAACTAATTAGTCGCATGATAAACTGGCATAAAACATTCCCGAAATAGTGGAAATTTAAGGAATCATATGTGCATATGGTTGATAAATTTTTGATGGGGAATTATATATTTGGCTATAGGAGCCATGTCATGCAACGCATTTATCATCTAATCATGAATTAGAAGATAAAAATATCACTATGAAAGACTACTAGAATTAGAGACCGATAAAGAAGATAGAGATAAAACATATCCTACCAAAACCGTCATTCAATAAGAAAGTTGTGCAATATTGTGACCGGCCCACCGCCCACGGACTTCATTGAAATCTATGAGCCAGTTGTGCGTCAGAGAACCAATATTTGATATAGTGCAATGACTGTTTAAAGTAGATGAATTGTTTGCTAAGAATCACTACTTGATGCTCATATACTAGAGAGAACATCGATCTCTGAAAAGTGAAGTCATATAGGAGTAGTTATTATTAGGTGAACCGAAAGAGACAAAAGTATATAAGAAAAAAAAAACACGAGCTTCAGAAATTTAAAGAATATTAAAATTCAAATTTGAAAAAAAACTGGACTACTAGAACTTTTAATCAATTTATGAAGCTTGAATGTAGGTTTTCTTCTTTAGATTTTAGAATCACGAGTTTATTAATTTTTCATTAGTTTTTAGTAATATTATGTATTTTAACAAAACTAATTTTAAAATATGCATTCAATATGTGTAAGCGAGAAACAAACCCGTGCATAGCACGGGTGACCAACTAGTAGTATTAATTTTTGAGCTAGTCCATGAGCTAATTTTAAAACTTAGTACGTTGACTGAATTATGGATATATTGCCACGCTATGACTGGCGAATTTATGGATATATAATGGCATTGTCTAAACCAGGCTCAATCACCGAAAAAAAGCTTATTGGTTAATTTAATGTCCTGCAAAGATTCATATTGGATTGATTTGCAGTACTATTTTCTACGCTATCCTAAATCCATATTCAATTCAAAACTAAATTACTTGATTTCAATCCTCAAAATGAGTTTTTCATTTCAAAGTGACTCACACATAGCATACTACTAATACCTTCATAATGTCTTTATCACAAAGTGAAACCTATCAAAAAACCAAACATTCATTCACCAAAACAAATACACATTCAAATTAACCAAAAGAAAGGTTCGTTAATTGTACCCAAATGGTGCCCATATCCAAAAAAACTATAATAAGAAAAGGTCCAGATGTAAATCCAGTAACTATTCTCAATGTTCCAAACCATGCCATGAGTCAATCATCTCATTTTAAAAACAAAAATCCAACTGTTTTTTTTAATATTCATGGATGTTACTAAAAAGAATCAGGCACCTGATGTTGTTGCCTTCTTTGCCTTCCTAATGTTGTGCCTGAGTCTATTGATAGTAGTCTTAAGTTATGAAACACGATTATTGATGTGAATGTATTCAGGAATGGTTGATACTTTTGATCCACCACGTCCTTCAGCCATGGAGGAGGAGTTTGAAGGTGTTTTCTTTTGTGGAAATGCCTTTCTACTCATTGTACCAGCAAAATGGTCATTTGTCCTTATAATATTATTCTTTTTGCGACTATAAAAACGTTTTGTGTTATCTTTACAAACAAGGGTTGGATCATCATAGCACTTTCCTTGTTTAAAAGATGGACAAGTAAGACCAGTAATATGAGAATCAGGTTTGATTACTTCCTTAGACATCCAGACAAGAATGTTATGAAGTTTTTCGTTCCGCAAACTAAAACGACATCTCCTTTCAAGGTGACTTTTGTTTCCGCAATAATAACAACTGACCGGAATGCTATTAACCGTTCTCATATGAGCTGTTTTAGGAGATTGACGACCCTTGTTCTTTAGAACTTCTGCTGCTGGAGGTAGTTTTTCACTTTTGCCATCAGTAAGGTTTTTCAGTTGAAAATCGCTACTAGCACGAACAAAACTTGTCATATTAATACTTAGAGCGTCTATTCCTTCATATCCCAAACTTTGTGTATCACGATTTTTTTTACATGCTCCCAGCATAGTGGATACGTTCGTTGAGCTAAAGATAAACTTTTTAAAGTTGTCTTCCAATGATTTGACCTTATTGAGAGCAGCAGTTAGATCAGCCCCCAGTTTTTTTTCTCGAGAGAGAAATACATCTTCTCTGTCATTGAAACAATTTTGTTGAGAGTCACACCTTGCTTCAGATTCAACAAGTTTTTCTTTCAACACAAAGAGATTTCGATGAAGGTTTTCACATTCAGAATTTTTTGAACGCACATCTTCTTCACGATCTTTAAAAAGAGATTGTAAGAGATTATATCCACAATCATAACCTTTAAAGAGTTTTCCCATTTTATTATTTTCTTGACAGAGAGGAGTCAGAAACTCAGTCAAAAAATACGTTGACTTCTTAATTTATGAGATGGTAAAAAAGTTTGATATATTGCGAGACTTCCTCATCAACATTTTTTCAACATCCTAAACACTTCCATCTAAAAGTTCATCCAACTGTTCGTCTAGGCGTGTTTTCTAGTTATACACAGTTTCGGGCAATAAAAAGGATTTGAGAGATTCCTCAAGCGAATCCAAGCTTTAAACCAAGTCGGTATGTTTCTGAACTGGTGCTACTTCGTTTGAGATAACACTTCTGTTCATAGAGTCATATTGCTACAAACACAGACTTACGAAGTCTTAGCGTGTTTGCCAAATCTGATACCAATTGAAAACCCGGGGTATAACAACCACACCCAATAATTCATTTGGAAATATGTATAGACTAAACTCCAATATAACTCAGAGAGCACCAACTTAAATGCGATCTCTATCAAGAAATATATCAAAGATCTTTATCTCAATTTCTCAATGCAATCAGCAAATCGAACAGATAAAAATCCGTGAGCCTGATTGATATGAGAAATAACTTGGATGGTACCAAAGATCAATGCCCAAGTGTCAATCAAGTTATATCCAACAAACAAGGTCGGATTTATCAACTGATTGAACTTCTCACAACCTGTGATATTTCAATTATATAAACATTCAATTATATAAACAAATATAATGCGAAAAAGAAATAACACAGACACCAAATTTTTTGCTAACGAGGAAACCATAAATGCAGAAAACCCCCGGGACCTAGTCCATCTTTGAACACCGCACTGTATTAAGCCGCTACAGACACTAGCCTACTACAAGTTAACTTCGGACTGGAATGTTGTTGAGCCTAACCAAGTCTCACACCGATTAAGGTACAATCGCGTTCCTTACACCTCTAGAACCAAGCCGGATTTTGCGCACTTGATTCCCTTAGCTGACCTCAACCACAACTAAGAGTTGCTACGACCCAAAGTCGAAGACTTATAGACAAATATATTTCCCACATATATGTCTATTATTTATCTGGTTTTTGTTGCATCTTTAGATAAATCAAGGTGAACATTAAAAATCCGGTCTTATACTCCCGAAGAGCAGCCTAAAAATATCAATCACCTCACAATAACCCAACTGATTAACAGAAAAATTTATTGCGGAATCTCAAGAGTCTGAGACGAAAAACTGTTGTGATTACTTTTTATATCTTGCCTATCGAAGATAAATCTCGAGAAAATCTTAGAGAAGATAATACTTAACAAGATAGAACAAGTAAAATCAGAATACGGAACTACAGAGAAATAGTTGGATCTGGCTTCACGAATCCCAAATAAAGTCTTCAAGTCGTTAACCTAATATGGTTTTGGAAAAACATAGGTTAAAGGAAAATCGACTCTAGTTTGCAACTAGGACACATGAAAGAGTCGAGATTAGGTTTTCTAGTTGCTAGAGTTCTCCCTTATATAGCCTTTTAAATCATGGTTGAAAAAGCGGGGGTCTAACAACCACACCCAATATTTCGCTTAGCAATCTATATGGACAAACTCCAATATACTTTCTAGAGAATCAACTAGACAGTCAGACTCAATCTAGATAAAAAATATATCAAAGAGTTTTTATCTCTATCTCTCTATTTAAACCTTACTCAAGCAAACTGCGAGTCTCAATTTAAATACAAGAGAGATAAACTTGGATGGTACCAAAGACCAATATCCAAGTGTCAATCAATTTAAATCAACAACCACAAGGTCGGATATTCTAATTGATTGAGAAACACACAACCTGTATTATTTCAATTATATAAACAAATATAATGCGGAAAAAAATAACACAGACACCAGAAATTTTGTTAACGAGGAAACCGCAAATGCAGAAAAACCCTGGGACCTAGTCCAGATTGAACACACACTGTATTAAGCCTCTACATAAACTAGCCTACTCCAAATTAACTTCGGTCTGGACTGTAGTTGAACCCCAACCAATCTCACACTGATCCAAGGTATAATTATGCTCCTACGTCTCTGATCTCAGCAGGATACTACTTACTTTATTTCCTTAGCTGATCTCACCCACAACTAAGAGTTGTTACGACCCAAAGTCGAAGACTTTAATAAACAAATCTGTATCAGACAGAAAAGTCTACGATAATAGATAAATACGTCTCCCACGAATATACCTATGAGTTTTGTTCCATCTTTTGATAAATCAAGGTGAACAGGAACTAATTGATAAACCGGTCTTATATTCCCGAAGAACATCCTAGTATTATCAATCACCTCACAATAATCTTAATCGACGCAGCGAAAAAAGATATTGTGGAATCACAAATGATGAGACGAAGATGTTTGTGATTATTTTTTATCTTGCTTTTCGGAGATAGAAATCTCAAGTCAATTATTACAATTGTACTCGTACGATAGAAACAACAAGATCAGATCACACAACTACAAGAAAAGTAGTATCGGTCTGGCTTCACAATCCCAATGAAGTCTTTAAGTCGTTAACCTAGTTTAGAAGAAGAAACCAAAGGTTAAAGGATAATCTACTTTAGGTTAGCACAACTAGTATCACGCAGAATGTGTGGGGATTAGTTTTCCCAGTTGCTAGAGTTCTCCCTTATATAGTCTTTCAAATCAGGGTTTGCAATCAATGTTAGGTTAGTAACAAAGCATTCAATATTCACCATTAGATGAAAACCTGATTAGATTCGAGCTAATATTTATCAACCGTTAGATCGAAAACATAACTTGTTATACACAAATGAAATGCAGGTTCATGGGCTTGTGTAACCGTACCCAAACTTGTACATTAGTTGGTTCAACAATAGTTAACCAAATGGTTAGCCATATGATAACTTTCATATCAACCATATTCTTCTTCACCATAACTAGTTCAAATGACTCAAATGAACTAGTTAGAGAGTTTTTAAATTGCAAGGAAATCTCATGTACTACACAAGACACAATTGAAGTAAAAACGATTTGATTCACATGAATCGGTTCATGAACTCTATAGCTACGGTTTGCAATTGCATTCCTTAGTTTATAAATATAAGTTCACTAAACATCATTTTTAGAAAGAACCTACTCAAGTTCGCGGACTTAAGTTCCCGGATGGAGTTTACAAACTCCAGCAGAAATTCTCGGGTTTGAGAACTTCGCCAGTTCGCGGACTTAGCTCACGCACTTCTCCGGTTCACTTGATCAACAAAGTTCGCAAACTTCGGTTCAAGCAATAAGGACTTATACATATATGTGTTTCCACAACAGTGCTTATATCCTCCAAATGGTTATATATTATAAACTCTCATTTCAATCGTTGAAACATTCTCAGAGGACGTTATATAGTTGTTATTCACAAACCATTTTTCGTCCGAGAAATTTTCAAAGTGATTGAAACATAACATGACTTTTGTCACTAGGTAAAGATGAACTTGGCTAAATAGAAAGCTATACCAACACATATTTCGAGATGACTTTCGTCACTAGGTAGGCAAGGTAAACTCAGCTCGAAATACCAAATTGTATAATCTAAGTCTATATAGCAAAACGACTTTTGTCTCAAGATAGGAGATAAATAGACTTTTGAGTGATAGATAAGTTCAAGTCTCCACATACCTTTTAGTCGATGAAGATCCACCAGTTCCTTGAGTAGTCCTTCGTCTTGTATGATGATTGCCATGGAGTTCTTGAGCACAACTACACTTTCTATCCTAGTCCGAGACCTTAGCTATAGTAGAATAGAAATAAAGACTTATAGTTTTGATCACCAACATTTACAAACATGCTTGAGATAGCAACGCATGCGAGTTAGACCGAGCAATGCTCTAACAATGGTTGCTTACGATCAAAGCTAAGATAGATTAGTAACAAAGCATTCAATATTCATCATTGGATGAAATCCTAATTTAAGATTCAGACTAAGTCTGCTTAATAATAAAGCAATCGATCTCCACCATTATATGAACTTATCTTGTTACACACAAATGAAATATACCTTCATTTAGATATGGGTAACCGTACCTAAACGTGTATATTGAGTTGGCTCAATAACAGTTAGCCGAAGTTAGCCATATGAACACTTTTGGCTTAAACACATTCATATAAAACTTCTGGATCGATCAATCAATCATGAAAGATAATCAAATGAATCTAATTGTGTTTCAAATAGAGTTGTTCAATTATTCACTATCTCATAGAAATATATATGAACAAATTGAAACAAAATCGAATTGATCCGCAATTTTACATAGTACTTATACAAGAATCAATTCATGAACATTAATCCACGGTTTGCAAAGATTGTATTCTTTAATTCATAAATGTTTTAGTTCATGAGTATGAGAATCATACTTAACCGATTTTAGAACTTAACCACTGTGTTCGCAAACCAGTTATGTAAACAACAACTCCGGACCTTGGCCTGTCTAGCCATTCGCAAACCAGATACGCGAAAAGTCGTCCCAGACCGTTCGCATACTAGGTACGCAAACAAGGTTCCCGGACCTGAATTATAACAATACAGTTCGCATACTAGGTATGCATACCGTGTTGTATCCATATATGGTTAATTGTTCTAAACTCTCATTTCATCATTGAAACATCCTTAGAATACGACAATAGTTGTCTCACACATACCATTAGATTCAAGTAATTTTCAAGTGGTCGAATGATCAACACGAAACTTTCCAAGTTGATATCAAATGACTGTCACACACAAATCATATAAGATGTTTCAAGGCAATTTTCACATGATCATCTTTTGAGTTAATAATTAGTTTCCAACAAATAAATTGTCTCCAAATAAACTCGTCAAGAATAATGATGAACATAATTAAAGCAAAAAGCTTCCAACACATATTTCGAGAAATAGAAAAGCGAGATAAAGTTAGCTCAAAGTATCAAATGTTTATAATGCAAAAGCCTATATAGCTATACGACTTACTCTCATTAGAATATAGAATAAAATAGACTTCTGGTGATAAATAAGTTTTAGTATCGACATACCTTTTGTTGATGAAGTTCCTC
Source organism: Papaver somniferum (assembly GCF_003573695.1). Taxonomy (NCBI): domain Eukaryota; kingdom Viridiplantae; phylum Streptophyta; class Magnoliopsida; order Ranunculales; family Papaveraceae; genus Papaver; species Papaver somniferum. The sequence continues at coordinate 18,418,962 of NW_020622934.1, read as the reverse complement.
CAAGATCTCCTCAGTAGATCTTCGTCTTCAACCGATGAACGTCGTGAAGTATAAAAATCAATTATACATTTTATCCTAATCCGAGACGTAGCTACAAGTAGACTAGAAATCATGTATATGGTTTTGATCAACTAAACTTGACAAACAAGCTTGAGATAGCAACACTTGCGAGTTCGACAGAGCGGTGCTCTAACAAAATCACAAGTCATTGAATGAATCGAATCCAACCCTATGTTCATCGGAACATGTAAATAACATGAGCTGGAGTTTTTAAAATTTGATTGGCTAATGGAATTAGGGTGGCTATGACCTAACTAGCAGTATCAGTAATAGAAAAGTAACCATAGTGTCTTGTGTAACAGTGTTAATCTAAATCGGTCTTTAAGAGTCTGAATCGGGACGAATTGGGTTGTCTCGACATTGAAGATATGATAATAGTTACAAAGATTGATGAAATTAACGGTGATCTTAATGAACAAATTGTTGTTATCTTGGTTTCTACGGCTAGACTTGTTTCCATGCTTATTGCGGCATGATCCAAAACCCTATACCAAATATTTAATTTTTTCTGAAGACCCTGTCCTGCCAAGGAATATTTATTAAAATATTTTCCAACCGGTAAACAAAAAGACTCGCCTGAGAAATCGTCAGAGTTGTTTTACCTACCGCAAACATTCATCATCCATCTTGAGACTAACATTTATCAGATAGTGACCCCTACTTAATAAAAACATTATTGAAGGGATTTCACGCCCCTAGAATTAGATCTAACTGCCGAAAACATAAGTAATCTAAAATAAACTAGATCAATATACCAACCCAGAAGATTAAAATCACATAAAGATAAAATATTACAAACTAATATCTAGTCAGCCATCTCCGAGGAGAAAATCCCCAAATTGCAAATCTTAGGAGGAGATGAAACCGAATATGAAATAGTTTGCTGCTTCATCTTGTTCACATATCGGAATTGAAGAATAGGAGATGTACTGCTTTCTTTGATGAGATAGATGACAACCCATTCCTTCTTTAGCAACCATTAATCAACATAACAAAATTCTAAACCAAGTAGGAGAAAAAGAGTACCTTAATAGAAAAAATGAAAGAACAAGCATACTAAAGAACCTAAAGTAAAACAAAGCAACGAATTACGAGGCGTTTAGTCTATTAGGATTTCCGCTTCTTTTTACTTTTGAGAGAGGAGAGAGGGTTTATTGGATGAGACTGGGGACGGAAAATCATATCAATACTTTTCCAAACCAGATCCAAACTTTTCCACTACAATATTCTTCCTGAGCACATTATCTTCGGTTAAAATCTTCATAGCCATTTTATCAGTAGAGGTTGATTCATTTTTCTTAAGCATTTTACACCCAAGCCACCAAAATTTTCTTCCTGCATAAGACTTCCCATTTCACTAGATGCAGTTTTTTCTTCCTTTGTTGTCATTCTAAAAAAGTCTTTCATTAGCTTTTCAATTTTCTTATCTACCAACAACGACATACATTTCACAAGGGAGTGAGAATCGTGACCGATGAGTACATGCATGAGTAGGTGGAGTAGGAAGGAAGCGAGACTATCATCTAGACGAAGCGATGAAAATTAAAGATATTGTAAAGCACACTACTAATAAGGGTAACTTAACCTGCTCTATTGAAAAATGGCTTCTCCAAACCTACTAACTTAAAATTAAACTTATCAATTACCTGATGCCAATTTGCAATACCTTTAAACTTATCACCCAAAAGAAAAACCAAATAGGAAGTAGGTAATCAACCAGTGTAACAACCTAATAGGTCAGAAAATTATGTTGAATCACTAAGATTTCCGGATTCTCCACCAACAATATCTCCCCCTTTTCTTCTTGTTCCTTCCCCACAACATCGCCAATGCCTCCTTTTTTTCTCTCCCACCATATCATGTTCAAAGATGCCACCAGTAGCACCTATGTAGCCTCCTCCTCCCCCACCACTACCACCTCTTGGTACTCCTATATAACCTGGAAATGCAGGGGTACCAAAATACACCACCAACTTTTTCTTAGGGAACCTGTATGGACTAAACCTGAATACAATTCCGAAAGTTACAACTTAATGAAACTCAATCAGGAATTATATTAAGAGTTTATATCTCTTTATGTCACAATCAATATGAAAACGGAGACAAATCCGTGAACCTGATTATACATTGGGAGTACTTTGACAATTCCAAAGACCAATATCCAAGATCAATCAGGTCATATCCAATAATTACGATAGACATATATACCTTGATTGATTTACGTTCAACATGTGATATTTCAATTATAGATACAAACAATATAATACGGAAAAAGAAATAACACAAATACCGGAAATTTTGTTAACGAGGAAACGACAATTGCAGAAAAAGCTTGGGACCTTGTCCAGATTTGAACATCAAACTGTATTAATCCGCTACATACTCTAGCCTACTATCAATACTTCGGACTGGAATGTATTTGAGACCGAATCCGCCGTCATATTAATTCAGTTACAATCGCGCTCCTTACGCCTCTTGAATCTCGCAAGACTCTGTGCAACTGATTCCCTTAGCTGACGTCCTTTACAGCCTAAGAGTTGCTTCAACTCAATTGAAGACTTTAAGCCAATCTTCCTCCCACAGATAAGCCTATATGTGATTGTTATTTTGATCAAAATATCAAGGTGAGATAGGAAATCGTTTGCAATAGTTCGTGTATCCTGATCCAGTACAAAGAAGTGTTACAGAGGAATATACTTGTGGAATCACAAAGTCTAAGATGAAGAAACTTTGTGATTTATATCTATCTTTCCTGATCGGAGTGAGACTCAACAATCAGTAGCAAGATCAGGATACACGAACTATGAATATAAAGATAGATGGACCTGGCTTCACAAATTCCTAAGTGAAGTCTTTTTAGTCGCTAAGTTTAAAGGAGAGGACGACTCTAGTTTACAACTAGGAGACACAAGAAAAGTGTTGGGGATTCAAAGATCGATCCCAATTGCTTGAGGTTCTCCTTATATAGACTTTCATTATCAAGGTTGCTTTAGATTTAAGCTAAGGTAGTTTTGGAATCAAGCAATCAATATCCACCGTTAGATGAAAACTTAACTTAAGATTAACACAACAAAATATACACTCTGGTTAGGATGAACCGTATTAACCTTGTATAAAGATTTGTTCACGAATGGTTAGCCGAAACTTTTCAGACGAACTATAAGCTTAACCATTTTCATATAACACTTTAAGAATTTAATCTTGAGTCACAACCATAGATTATAATGTGATTAAATATGTATACATGTGTTTTTAGAGAGTTATTCAAATGCCGATTATTTCATAGAAATAATTCTGACGCATCTGAAAATATTCGACTGGGTAAGTACGTGTACTTATTTTCCATTTTGTGAGTTATTTTGTCATGGTACATGTATCGGGTTTGTATACTCTTAAGACAAAACAATTTCAGGAGTCTGCAGAACTTTTTCGATATGCATACTAGGTAAGTGTACCATCCTGAGTTCACGAGTCAACAGACTTTTTGGGTTTGCATACTCGGTATGTGTACCAAAAGTCGTTGCCGAACTATAGATATGCCGGTACGTGTACTGAGTACAGGTACTACGGATCCGGACTTATAAAAGTTGCGCCAGTATGTAAGCTGGTACATGTATTGTCTTGTATCCATATTTACTATAGTTTTATATCTTTCTAATAATCAGTTTCAAACATTTTCGAATAACATCAGTGACACATATCACTGTTCCAGGCTATTTTCAAATGATTAACTTGAATCACGAGTTAGGTCATAAACAATAAATTGTTCTTAATCAAATTCATCAAATATGAACAAATGTTCTTAAGCTTAGTCATACACATTTCGAGAACAATTAACAAGATAACTTGACTCAAAAGTTTTGTTGTGCACATAAAGTCCAATTTACTCATGCGATATAGTCTCATAGATAGAAAGGTGAAAACTTGAGTAATATAATAGGTGGTTCAGTCTTCACTTACCTTTTGTTGATGAAGTTCTCCAAAAGCTTCCGTTGATCTTCACTTTCAAATGGTAGAACGTCGTGATTTCTGGTACTCAACTACACACTTCTATCCTAATCCGAGACTTGACTAAATGTAGACTAGAAATCAAGATATAGTTTTGATCAGCTAAATTTGACAACAAGCTTGAGATAACAACACTTGTGAGTTCTACCGAGCAACGCTCTAATATCACCACCAAACCTACTATCATCAACTGATTCTCTACCTTACACTACCTTTGCCTCGTTTTAATTTTTCATTACAGTACAAAAAGGTTAAATTAATAAGAAAAAGATGATACATCGTCATTATCGAAACTAATATTTATATAGGTGAAATGCCAATTCAATTTTTATGTTGACACTAGATTGGTTTCAACATATTTTGACAAAATTATACGATGTTGAAACCAATTAGTGAAAAAATATGTTTATGTTTAAACCAATTGGTAAAAAAAATATGTTTATATTTAATAAAAAAGACGAAGAGTATATAATATATGAGAAAGAGTTTAAGAAAGCACATGTAATGGTTTGTGATTAACCTAGATTCACACAGAAAGTTGAAGCTAGACCGGTCCACGCAAATAGTTTTGCAATTAATTAACCTAATGAAATATTTTTCACTTATTTATACATCATGTATTGTTATAAAAATAAGTCGAGATAACGAAGATAAAATGTCGAAAATTAGCTAGAATAAAATTTTTTTTGTGAAATATATACAAAATGCGATTTGTTGTGTTATGTTGTGCAGTATTTTATGCAAGTTATGACGTACTTTAAAGTGTTGTGTTGTGATGGCGTGACGTGTTTTATCCATGCCGCGTAGTATCTTAGTGGCAGTTACTCTATCCCAGCACAACCCACATCTGTTGGGCTGGGCTGCGCTCAAACTTTAGCATACTGTGATGGGCTAACCCTATGCTCGTGCTGGCACAACCCAGTTTACATAGCAGTTTGAAAAATATGACGACTTTGCAACTCTAGTGGGAAAAAAAGTGTATTAATATTTGGACACAGCTTCCAACAAGCTTCATGACACAGCTTCTGGAACTCATTTCAATATTTGGACACGGGCATGAAACAAGATGCTACAATGCTAAGAATGGCACAACAACTTCATCTTTGACAATGGTAGTCGAGATGTCTAGTCATAGACTCACATTATCAGTGCTTGGGAGTTCTCTTCTCATTGGCCAAAATCATTTTTCGTTTCTTTAATACTGTTTAAATATAGTTTAGTTGGTCGCCACTTGATATAAACACCTAATCAAATTATTTTTATCAATTAAACTACAAACAAGCTTATATGGGTCTTGAACAAGGACAAGGATAATGATGTAATTGGGCACTAAGCCCCGCTTCTAAATTATAAACAAACTTATTGGGTCATAGGAATCAAATTTGATGCAAATAGTGTACTAGTTCATATTTAAAAATGTATATAACTGAGAGACATATATATATATATATATATATATATAGATGGTGTTGGTTAAACTTCAACATAGAAGTCACTAACAAGCTGGTTAGGACAAGATTGGGAAATTGATGTAATCCTAAGGGAATTAGAAGTCATCTAGTTATAAGAAAAGGAAAGACATGTAATAAGGTAATAGGACTAGAAAAAGGAATTCATAGTTCTATATATATATATATGATCACCAAAGTTGTGGTTGATCATATGAGCAAGATTAGAGCTTGTGTTTAGTTTTGAGAGATTTTCTAAACATCAATAAAGAGAGTTGTCTTTATATAAGCTAAGTTTCATCTTGCAGTTGCCATTAATTGGTATCAGAGCTTGTATACACCGAGCCATGGGAGACGAGAGCACCATTAATTGGTATCAGAGCAAGACCGGAGAACAGAAGCTTGTCACAAACATCTACTTCATCCCAAACTTACAAAGCAACATTCTAAGTTTAGGACAAGCTACAGAAGTTGGATGTGATGTTAGAATGCCACAAGATTATCTAACAGTTCATGACCCAAGTGGAAGACTTTTAGTTAGAGTCTCACGCTCACAGAATAGACTCTACAAGATAAGTCTCATGATTGGAAGGCCATTGTGTCTGAATATGAGACTGGAAGATCAGACATGGAAGTGGCACGCAAGGTTAGGACACATAAGCTTTAGAACTTTAAAGGCAATGTCTCAGAACAAGATGGTTCGAGGACTACCACAGATAAATGATGAAGCAAAAATCTGTGAATCATGTTTAGTTGGGAAACAAACTCATCAAGGTTTCCCAAAAGCAACAACATTCAGAGCCTCAAAGCCATTAAAGCTTCTTCATGCTGATTTATGTGGTCCTATTACACCACAAACCCTTGCAAATAACAAATACATATTTGTTATTATAGATGACTTCTCAAGATATATGTGGTCTATTCTTATGAAAGAAAAGAGTGAAGCATTTGACAGATTCAAAGCTTTCAGAAATCTGATAGAAAAAGAGTTAAAAGAGGAGGTCAAAATGCTTAGAACTGATAGAGGAGGAGAGTTCACTTCCTTAGAGTTCAACAAGTTCTGTGAGTCAAATGGAATCAAAAGGCAACTCACAACACCATATACACCACAACAAAATGGAGTGGTGGAGAGGAGAAACATGACTCTAATGGAGATGACAAGAAGTTCTTTAAAGGCTATGCAGGTACCTAATTATCTATGGGGAGAAGCTGTACGACACTCCACATACCTAATAAACATGATACCTACGAAAGCTCTGAAAGACATGACTCCATATGAAAGTTTGCGAAAGAGGAAACCAAACATAGATCATTTAAGAGTGTTTGGTTGCAAAGCATACGCAAAAGTTGATTCTGCAACTCTTAAGAAACTGGATGATCGATCTCAGACTCTTGTGAATCTAGGAATTGAGCCTGGATCCAAAGCTTACAGATTATTCAATCCAACAACGAAAAGAGTGATAGTGAGTCGAGATGTGGTATTCGATGAAAAAGCAAACTGGAACTGGAAAGAAACTAATGATGGATCAAGTAGGGATCCAGGAATGTTTCACATGAGATGGCGTCAAGTAATTGATGAAGGCGAAGGACCCATAATCATCAATACCAATGGAAACAATGATGTTAATCAAGAAGAAGAAGAGAATAATGAAAACACTGAGAATAACGAAGAGGCACAAGAAGAAGCTGAGATTGATCCAACGAGTTACAGAAGAAATGTTGGATGCCTTAGATACTTGTTACACACAAGACCAGACTTGGATTTCTCTGTGGGAGTAGCAAGTCGTTATATGCAGAGTCCACGTAAGTCTTATGGTGATGTAATAAAGCAGATATTGAGATATCTAAGAGGAACAATCAGCTGTGGATTGAAGTACGGTCGAGGAGGATCAAAAGGAATTGTTGGGTATAGTGACAGCAGTCATAATATTGACCAAGATGATGGAAAAGGTACAACTGGTCATATATTTTATCTAGGAGAATCACCTATTACATGGTGTTCACAGAAGTAAGATACTGTAGCCCTCTCATCCTGTGAAGCTGAGTTTATGGCCGCAACAGAAGCAACTAAACAATCAATATGGCTTCAAGAACTGTTGGGTGAAATCAAAGGAAGAGAACCTGAAAAGGTTCTCATCAAGATTGATAATAAGTCTGCAATTGCACTCACTAAAATCCAGTGTTTCATGGGAAGACGAAACATATTCACAAAAGGTATCATTTCATACGAGAATGTATCGAGAAGGAGATCATCAACGTTGAACACATACCAGGAACTGAGCAGAAAGCAGATATATTGACAAAGGCATTAGCTCGGATCAAGTTTGAAGAAATGAGACAATTGATTGGAGTACAAGATATGTCACGGGTAAGGTTGAAGCTTAACGGGGAGAATGTTGGTTAAACTTGAACATAGAAGTCACTAACAAGCTGGTTAGGACAAGATTGGGAAATTGATGTTATCCTAAGGGAATTAGAAGTCATCTAGTTCTAAGAAAAGGAAAGACATGTAATAAGGTAATAGGAATAGGAAAAGGAATTCATAGTTCTATATATATATGATCACCAAAGTTGTGGTTGATCATATGAGCAAGATTAGAGCTTGTGTTTAGTTTTGAGAGATTTTCTAAACATCAATAAAGAGAGTTGTCTTTATATAAGCCAAGTTTCATCTTGCAGTTTCCATTAGATGGGTCTTAATGGAGGAAGTGAAAATCAAGAACATGGTCAGTATGAATCTTTACTAGACCAGGGTAATCATAAAGATGGACTAGGAAGTAGAATATGTGTAGTTGAAGGTGCGGTGGATTACGGAGGAAACGAGTTGGAAAGTAATAGAAGTTCACATAAGGTTGGTATTGGTGGATGGAGATCGGCATGGTTCATAATTGTAGCCGAGATATTGGAAGAACTATAATTTTGGGCATACCAAAATCTTCCAAGGCATACTGAATGAAGACAAAAAAGGTTGTGAAATAGCAAAATCAGATAACCCCTTAACCCAAAACATTTTTAATGGCAAATCTTCCCTTTACGTATTAGTGTTAATAATCTTGATTAGTGATTAAATATTTTGTTTAGTGATTAAAATAATTTTCAGAATTATAAGAGTTGTTTAGATGAAAAATTTGAGGAGAAAGTGAGAAAATTCTAATTCTTGATTCAATGGAGGATGAGGAGGGTCATCATTCATCTAAAAAACTTAGGAAAATACATATCAACTACAACAATGATCCAGAAATGGCTGATTTCTTAGATTATGAGAATGATTTTACACCCACTCAAACTCAAACACAAACTCAAGATGATGATTTTTATGAGCCAAATCCTGATGATGAAGACATTGATGAGGAACCCAATGCTTCTAATACACAGGTACACTTATATCCTATACTTAATCTCACTTCTATAGCTCTCAATTATCAAAAGTTAGGTTTTTTGAATCATGGTTCGGCGAAACAGGTTGAGGTTCGGCTCACATCTATGAGCCGAATCTACCAATTGATGAACGGTTCGGCTTACTGAATCTGTTTACTGCATCTGCCGAACTGTTTCCTAGACACTAGTTCGGCTTATATGAAAGTTTCATAGTAAGCCGAACAACATCCTGAATAGCTCGGAAAAAAAATAATTACCGGTTCGGCTTATGTTTCGAAAATTGTATGAGCCGAACATCAATTTGTTATTTTTTGGGTTAAAATATTGTTATTGGTTCGGCACATATTGAGAATATCGTAATAGACGAACCTCGTTAATGTACTAGGTTCGGCACATATTATGATTATCGAATACGCCGAACCCCTATGCATCTCTATCTGTGACTAGGTTCGGCTTGAAATTTCATGCCGAACTGTTCATATACACTTACAGGAAGCTTTTGTGAAGAACAGTTCGGCTAAAAACGCAACTCAATTTTGAGCCGAACCCAACACTGTAATCGTCATTTAATCGATGAAAAACAGCAAATAGGAGATTGGGTTTGTAAAACTTGCTTTCTTATCCTCATTTCCGGAGTTGGAGATGCAGTTGGTTCAATTTCTGGTTCAATTGGTGGTTGATTTTCAGTTTCTACACCTTCATCTTCAATTGGTTCTTCTTCTTCAATTGATGGATTAGAAGACGATTTGGTTTGCCTAGTCCCTGCTTTTCTTTGTACGAGTCATTATGTGGTTGAGTTTAATCGACGATCAAATTTTTACGAATCGACAATTAATCACGATGATGAATTTTTTTTTTCGCAGGAGGAGGAAGAAGAGATTGTAAGGGAAACTGATTTTGATTTTTTAGAAAACTGATTTTAGATTTTTGTATTAAGGGTATATAGGTAATTGAACTATCTATAGGGTACCCCTTATAAGGTCACCCAAGATGGGACTATTGTTTTGTATGCCTAGAAAGATTTTGGTATGCCCAAAATCAGGGTTCTATTGGAAACCATGGCTTACTATGGAATTGCTTCAAACTTGATCACTTATCTAACTGGTCCACTCCATCAATCAACAGCTATAGCTGCTTTCAACATCAATGTTTGGTCTGGTGTTGTTTGGATGCTTCCTCTGCTTACCGCCTTCATCGCTGACTCTTATCTTGGCCGATATCGTACCATATTGTTCTCTTCTCTTATCTATCTTCTGGTACGTAACTTCTCTCTCTCCCCCCTAATAACCATATGGTATCTTGTGCTCCAATTCGGCCTTAGAATATGCTAGGATGCAACTTTTCCTAACAATACAATAACTTTTGTGATGTGCTCAGGGATTTGGATTATTAACTCTATCAGTTGTGCTTCCTGCACCTGTGAAAAATCCGACAGATTGCCATATTGACATAGGAACCGATGTCTCCTGTGTTTCTAATTCTTTCCAAGTCATCCTCTTTTTCATTTCTTTGTACCTCATAGCAATTGGGAAGGCTGGATTTAAGCCATGTGCACAAGCATTTGGAGCTGACCAGTTTGATGTACGTAAACAGGAAGAATACGCATCCAAAAGCTCGTTTTTCAATTGGTGGCTTTTCGGGATATGTGTTGGCAGTACTCTTTCTCGTTTGATCTTTATATATATTCAAGAAAACTTGAGTTGGATTCTGGGTTTCGGATTTCCTGCCGTTTCTATGGCCATAGCACTCGTTGTTTTCTTGCTTGGAACCAGAACTTATACTTTTCGTGTTAAAGTGGTTAAAGAAAACCCGTTATTAAGAATAGTTGAAGTCTATGTAGTTGCCGTAAAGAACTGGAGAACTGCCTCATCCTCAGTTGCTCCTCCAGAGGAGGACTGGATCACAGTGCCTAGTCATGATGACCGTGATCGAGCTCATCAGTTCAGGTAACAAAATTTCACTAAACACATCTGGTCCAAAATTTCATTTGCATTCTCATATTTGTGAAACTTGGTACATGACATGTACATATTGCATTTACTAAACTTGCATAGGTTCTTGGACAAAGTGTTGATGAATAATATAGGCATCGATCAACTTGAAGATGCCAAAGGGGTGCTACGTTTAGTACCAATATGGATTACACTTGTGATGTATGGAGTTGTGTCTTCTCAAACCCTGACATTCTTCACCAAGCAAGGGCACACCATGGACAGATCAGTGAGGGGGATAAGCATCCAGATACCAGCTGCATCACTTTTAATCCTCCTATCCTTATCTGTCGTACTTTTTATTCCCATTTACGATTGGTTTTGTGTTCCTTTAGCTCGATCGTTGACTGGCAAACCTAATGGCATAACGATGCTTCAGAGAATGTGTTGCGGCTTGTTTCTATCTATGATATCCATGTTGGTAGCTGCTGTGGTTGAAAAAGCAAGACTTCAAACTGCTCTTGATTTCCGATTAATCGACAATCCTAAAGAAACAATTCCTATGAGCGTATGGTGGTTGGCTCCTCAATACATATTGGTCGGTCTTTCCGAGGTTTTCACCATAGTTGGTATACAAGAATTCTTTTATGATCAAGTACCCGATGATATGAAGAGTATGGGTAGTTCCCTTAGCCTTTGCATATATGGTGTTGGGGAATTTTTCAGTGGGTTTCTCATCTTTGCTATTGACAAGGCAACTAAAGTTAGCGGTCACTCTAGTTGGTTTTCTGACAACCTTAATCGTGCACATCTTGATTCTTTCTACTGGCTTCTTGCTGGACTTAGTGCACTGAACTTAGTGGCTTACATATATTTTTCAAAATCTTATGTATATAAGAACTGAATTTCCACCAAGAGGATCAAAAACTATATCAAAGTGACAATGTCTGTATGTAGAGATGTACAACCATGATATATGTAAATATGGGCTTTTTGTGTATGGGCCTCTAATAAAAATCAAATAATTATGTGACAGTCATTGCTCATCGCTCCTACAATATCATCTCTCTTCCTCAATTCTCTCTCTTTCGAAAGAGAAATGATGTTGTCTTCAGCAATCATGGCTTCTACTTGTTCAACTTCAACTACCACAGTTTTACTTCATTGCTCAAACTTCTCAACTACTACTACTTCAACACTGAGTCATTTGACTTCATTTTCAACTACCAGAGTACTAAGAACTTGTTCATCACTGAAGCAGACATTCTTCAGAAACAACAAACTTTCATATGCTAATGGGGGAAATCGAAATCTTAAAAGTATCAGAAGAAGAAAACCCATTTCTCCAATTGTCATGGAGTGGCAAGATTGCACGTAAGTTTCTATTATTCATATTTCAGTTTGCCAATTTTGACTTTCAGATTGACTTTCTTGACTTTGAAAATCTGTTGAATACAGGGTTAAGATGGATATTGATGTTCCTGTTTCAACTGCGTATAATTGTTACTTGGATCGTGAAGCTATTCCCCGTTGGATGCCTTTCATATCAACTGTTAAGGTTTGTACCGACACGACTTTGAGTGTGTTTCTTATTAGCTTAGAAAGTAGAAAACGTGACTTGTCTGTACAAATGTGCAGCTTGGAAATGAACATAGAAGTACAGCACTGGCATGAGCTATGACCCTTTTCGCTGTTTAGTAGTATTCTTGCGTCAATGGTGTGTATGCATAAGCAAGTCTACTAAAACTGAACCTGATTGATAGTTAACAGGTTTTGGAAGATAAGCCTGATTTATCAAGGTGGTCATTGAAGTATAAGGCATTTGGTCAAGATATTGAGTTTTCCTGGCTTGCTCGCAATATGCAGGTCAGGGTTCAATCAACTTGAGGCTATCATTTATTTGAGCATTGAAAGGCTCGGGATATTGTTTGGCTAATGGTACATGATTTTCCTTGCAGCCGATACCCAACCAAAAAATCCACTGGCGATCATTAGAAGGTCTACCTAACAGGTATGTGAGATCACTAGCAACAGTAGAGTGATAAGTGTCAGTTTGCCAGATTTTTATTTTTTTTAGGGAATTCGGTTAATTAAATTGTTTAGGCAAGTCTATCAAAAGGATTTTTGGCACACCCACAGGTCGCTTACAAGGATCACTTTTACTTTCTAACTATACAGTAAACATAGCTTTAAAGTTTAAAACCAAGTCTATCTATCTTCCGTTGTTTGAAGGTTAGTTCGTAAATCTGTCAAAAGGATTTTTTGGCATACTCACAGGTTGCTTACGAAGACTACCTTCACATTTTAATCACGCAATAAAGACACCTTTAAAACCAAGTCTATCAATCTATCATTGTTTGAAGGTTAGTCTGTAATCCTGTCAGAAGGATTTTTTGATTTTAATTGCGCAATAAACATACCTTTAAAACCATGCTGATATCGGAACACAACTCTACATATCTATGTCCAAGCATAAAAAGTCAATGCGTGATGCTTCCTCATGTTTCCTGAATCATTTTTCTGTTAGTATTTGATAAGTTGTTCTCTTTTTATATTACAGAGGAGTCGTACGATTTTTTCCAAAAAGTCCTACGTCGTGCACCGTAGAAGTGAGAATACTTTTCCTTTTTATTCCTGTTTTTCCCCTTATCAATATGGCTATCCGAGAATTGTTATTGTTGGTGTGAGATAAACTGCAGTTACTCTTACTTCGTGCCCAGTGAGAGTAAAAGACTGATTAAAAGGTCTAAAGTCTAAGCCCGTATCCGTGGTAATGCTATCAAGAGATAGGCTCATAGATCTGGGTCTGATAAGAAAGGATGATCTCATAGAGAGGCCTTTCCTTTCTCGTTGTAATTGGTTAAGGCAGGAAAAGTACTCATTGAAATTGTCCTGTGATGCCATTTCTTGTTTTCTTTTGGTGCTTTCATCTTTTGGTGATTAAAGCATTTCATGGTTTTCTTTGTATAATTCCAATTTTCTTTTTTTCTTTCCAGCTGACAGTTTCTTACGAGATTCCTCAAATTCTGACTCCAGTATCATCAGTAAGTTTAATAAACCTCACCTGCAGATTAACCTTGTTTGAATTGGGAGCATTAACTCCAATTCCATTCCATTCTTCAGGCACTAAAGCCCCTTCTTGAAAATTTGCTTGTACGTGGTTTGGAGAGGTTCACAAAGGTTGCAAAAACATACACATGATAATTCTCGTGCATCATTCCAAGTAACATTTCTGAAGCTCGATATTATTAATTGAGATCTTTATTACTTGGTCTCAATCTCTTTCTTTTGTAAATGATAACAATGATGACATACATGGCAGATTTCAAACAAGACAAAGCTTTTCTTTTTTTGTAAATGTATTGTCTTTGCTTGTTTATGAGCCAACATATATCAATCCATTACATGTTTACTGATTCCTGACAACACCTTACCCTTTCCTAATCATAAATCATTAGGATATCAAGTACACAAAACGTTTGCGCTGAGAAAATTTAGCTCCAATTTCACAATGTCATTTTGTTGCTGTATTTTAGGTCACATACTTACTAATCAAGCAGTAGTGATATCCTACAATATTGACACCTGACAGGTCATTTTGTATTGTGTGCTAGCAGATGAAATCATCTCATGGCGTATAAACCAGTAAAACAGATAGAAAAACATAACAATAGAAAATTTATTCATTATCAGTACTCTAAATAGCTATTATAACATCATGCCTCATGCATGTAATTAAGCTGAACCAACTGCAGCCTTATGAAGATCAGATTTATTTATACTAAGTTATCAACGCCGTACCTAAACCCCTGCAAAATGAACTAATACATGTGTTACATATGCTTAAGCAGAAGCCCTAACCTGAGATCTAGATCCTGGGCTAAGTATCATCATCTCTTCTTGTCTGTTATACTTCAATCTATTTGCTTCTTCCCTTGAGATCTGATAAGCATTCATCAGCACATCTACCGGCATAGCTCTTAACACGGAAGTCTTACCGACCAATGGACTTGTCATTGCCTTGTCGTTAGTCTTGAATGATACCCATTCAAATCCTTCATTTCCAGCCTGTTTAACCACGGCGAAGTTCTGAGGAACAACCAACATCTGTCCTTGGTTGAGTTGTCCGTTGAAGACTTGGCGACCTTGGTTACCTACAATCTGACACCTACAACTTCCTCTGGTGAAGTAGATCACGCTGTGGGCATTCAAGTTCCAGTGTGGCGCAAGTAGAGCATTCTGCATATAGAGCATCATGCATGTGTGAGACAAAAATTCTTCGCACTGGATTGCAGAAATTCAATCGTTAAGGAAACCTGACATTGTTACCTGGTAAAGAACTCCTCTCTCAGCGCTCATTTGGAGGTAGTTAAGGATGGGTAACTTCTGACTGTTGAGAGTAGTGATTCTTCCAGCTTTTTCTGAGTAAACATCAGCTCTAGTTGGGTTCGCTATGTTCTGCTCGAGCCTCATACTGCAAATAGTTTCCTCTAACCCATTTGTGGTCCTGTAATGCTGTTCTTTTTCTTCTTCTTCTTCTCCTTGTTGTGGCCTGATAGCTTGAAGCCCGCCTTCAACAAAAACGATGTTACCTCTCTGGTCATCTTGTCCTTGTAGTCTCCTTGCTGTCTCAGTGCTCACTCCAAAAGCCTCGGCCAAGGTTTCGACGTTGAAGCCATTGAAGATGTTGTTTTCCGGGATATCTTGCTGGCCTCGTAATTGTTGACGCTGTTGTTGTCGTTATTGGTATGAGCTAATTTGTGTTTGCTGCCTTCCTGCCAATTGAAATCTCTACACAGCATATATGTAGTCAGTCTGTATATGTTTGTGTATGACATAATTCATCAGTAACAACATAGACAAGAGGATTGATCATTTCATATACCCTGAGGTTGCGATCGAGCTGGTTAGCGTTACTGCTTGTGTCATGAAGGGAGATAGCAATAAGTGGGGTCTCTCCCTCGTTATACAACCAATGAGTTACTCCAGCAGGTAAAGCCAAGATATCTCCTTGTCTAATGCTACGGATCTTCTGATGTTGATCTCTAGCTCCCTGTTGCTGGCTTCTTCCTCTTAGTTGCTGCACAGATTGTCTAATTGAGTGGAAAGTTTCAGGACAGCCAGGGATAAGAGCTCCAGACATACCCCTACCTGCATTAGTACATGCAATGCTGAGGGTGTTACTAGTGCTGCTAGCAGAAATTGAAATGTGGAATTAGAAGTAATATTAGGGAACAGATCTAGACCTTGAACAATGTAGACAAGTCTAGGTGCATTAACAAAAAATGGCAAGAGAAGTCCTCTAGGCTGAATAATATATCGAGCAGGAGCGACACCAGCACAGTCGAATTGTTCGTTATTCTGGTCCCAAAACTCTGTAACACCAGCTTCGGACTCAACACGGCGGTTAGGTTCTTGTGCATTTATGTTCTCAATTCGACACTGGCTTTGGCCTTGGTAATGGCGTGACTGTTGTTGCTGCTGCTGGGTTTGCCATCCTCCTCCTTGCTGCTCTATCTGAGCTAAACAACCATTCAACACAAAAAGAAAGCAAAAACCAAGACAAACTAAAGATGAGGACTTCATCTTGAAATAGGCTAAGCTTAATTTATTGTAGTGGTTTCAATAGTGAATGAGATGAATTATTAGGAATGAGTTTTGCTGGTATTTATAGGATAGAAAAGGGTTTAAGGGTTTGACACATTTCATTTGGTTGGTAGAACCGTAGAATATTCTTCTATTTGCATGCCATGTTGCAGATATGCATAGCTCTTCAGCAATGATGGCTGACAGTGTGTAGGGGCCTAGGGGGTAAAAAGAAAGAGCTCAGAAATGCTCGTAAGAAGCTGGAAAAAGAAGAAGTAACGGGGGTAAAGCTGAAATAAAAAAGTTCATGGGGTGAGAGAGGCTCGAAATCTCGAGCTCATACTCTAGATAGCTATGAGACCTACGCGCTAGCCAACTGCGCCACCACCCCATTGGTGTCAGATTTCACCTATTTTATATCATCAAACTGTGGTACAGTAGGATGAGCTTTTTATGCCGGACCTGGCATGTCAAACGGCTCCTACCCCTTAAAAATAAATGAAAATAAAGAAATTGGTTGCTCGTTTTCTTTGTTGCATTTGCAGCAAACACATGACTTTGAAACAAAGTTGTTTATTTTATCAAATTCATTCTTACAGACTGTCGAAAGCTCATAACACACAAAAACAAAGCCAATTTGAAATTAATACTAATTTTATTTTTGACAAGGTCAATCATCAATGGGGGCATCCGCATATCATTACAAATACTATTACTAATTTAAAAATCTCAACTGCTACTCCTAAGATGACTAACCTGTGCCTAGCTGCCCTAAAATCTCCTGAATAACTCACTACTCACTTACCTAATTCAACAGTATTTACATTTAGATGAACTGGCAATGATAAATACTGCTACAACAAAATAAATGAGCTAATGAATCCTATCACTATTAATTTAGTGTCTCCTTAAGTTGAATTCAATGGAATCCATGTCCCCTTCCTACAAAAATGTTGGTTGCTTTTTCTCTAGAACTCCCATAACAGCTGAAGCAGCCAAAAACAGCAATAACATATTTCTCCATCTCAGTTGTAACAGCACCCTCCTAATACATTCTCGGAATCAGTATCAATTTTTGCTGTCGTTTGCATCCATGTGGCACCCTAAGGTAAACAAGGCCTCGGTAGAAAAACACCATCTACCCTTGCGTTGTCTTGGTGGGGATGGAAACATTTCCCTGCTATCCAAAAAGCAAATCACAATCACGGTAAGGTTATCCCCTGTGTTGAGCCTAAGTGCCTCCTTAATAAGGTTCCTGGCGCACTGCTGTGGACTATCATGCCTTCTAAGACAGCGACGTGCAAAACTGACTGCTTGTTGGCTGGTCATTACATCCCACAGACCGTCACATCCAATTATGAGAAACTCATCGTCCTTTGTGAGGATGGCCTGGCGGAACTCTGGCTCTGCTATGAGAGGTGAGGGGGAACCCCTGGGGAATTTCATGTCCCAATCGCCAAGAGCCCGGGTTACTGATAGTACTCCATTCAGATACCCATCGTCAACATACCCACCAAGCTGCTCTATCCGTCTTCGCTCTGGTGGATGGATGGGCTTGTGGTCTTGAGACATGTCGATGGCTATCCCTTTACGGCTCAGAACAGCACGACAATCACCAGCATTTGCCACAAGTAAACGTCTGTAACAACCATTGAATTTTAAAATACATAAGTAAGCCACTGAGAAAATAACAAAAGACACAAAATTGAAAAGAACTCAAATCTATAGAATAATATCTTATTCTTCCTAGATCATCTGAACACTAGCCTAGAAACATATAACTGAAAATAGCACACGAACCTTCCCAGGACCAGGGCTGTAATAGCTGTTGTTCCTGATGAACTGCTCACATTGCAGTCGTCAGCCAAAGCATCATCTGCCAAAAGAAATGCTCTCCGGAACGAATTCACTACCTCTTCTACTAAATTATCGTCATCATCACTCACGTAAGTCTGTGGAATATCAGCATTCTCAAAAAAGAATCTAAGTGCATTTTCTTTCATATATGCTGCTGCCTCTGCACCTCCATGGCCATCAAACACCTGAATCAAGTAATCAAATACGTAAGCTATAGTTCGTGTTGTACCAGATAAATATGTAGTTTTCTTGAAACTGTCTACTCTGGAATGGGTGGCAAGCAGGTCTACATTCCTGGATTCTACGAGATTTCTTATGAATGGTGTTCTTTCTAATTTTAGAGTTTATAAGGATTAAGGACTTACCCCGTAAAATGCACTCGGCATCGGAAACTTGAAGACTGAATCAAAATGAGATGATAGGTCATCAATCATTATATGCTCATCTTCCATAAATCTCCGTAGCCCAATATCAGAAAAACTGCCAGAATGGATGGTTGGCATAAATTGAACAACAGACGATCCCAAGGAACCATCTGATTTGAGATCAGAGGTCTTACGGGCCTGATCAAAGTCATAAAATTATAGTTAGACTTTCAGACTTGATCAAAGTTAACAAAACTAGTTAAGTCAACAGAATGTGGTATTCGAAATTTATTGAACACGTCAAATGAAAGCAGCACGAAAAAAAATCCTTAAGTTCATTAATCCCAAAGTTCATTAATTCATAACCTACAACAACCCAAACAAAAAATAATAAATTTATGGTCATAGAAGTTCAGACGAGCATTAACCAAAGTTTTGAAGTTACCTAAGAAGGATGACATGACTTTAACTATGTATATGAGATCACAATTGGCTAAACAACTGAATTTTATGAAATTGCAGAAGCAGAACTAAAAAACCATAAGACTTTAAAACTTGAACAGGACCATAATCCAATCAATACATGCAAATCCTAATTCAAAGTCAATACCCGCATAAAGTAGCTTGAATTTTTTCTATATTAGTGTATACAATAAAAGGCATCTCCTGGTAGCTAAGTCAATATTATACGCGCAACAAACTAAAAGTACGAAGCCTGATGAGTTCTTCATCTACAATAAATCATCTAAGATCACGTAATCAATCATCAACAACGCACTAAAATTGAGATCTAGGTCTTTGGTTTAAGAACCCAGATTCGAGATCTAACCATAAACTTCAGGAAACCAAAAATTAATTTACAATTCTATAAAAATTTCACCTTTTTTCCTTATAACAAAAGAATTAAGATAAAACAGATCAAACCCAGAAAAAAAATAACCAAAAACCCTAATCAAAATTCATCGAAAACAAGTAAAAAAACAAAATTGAGATACATACCACTTCACGACGTGAATTTTCGGTTGGAATTGAGACAGAAGCTCGAATTTGCTGATACACGGAGGACGATGAAGAAGGGGTGGAAATTTCAACGATTTCTTCAACAATTTCTTCAACGATTTCTTCAATTTTCTGATTATGATTATTAGGTTTAGAATTAGAATTAGAAGAAATACATCGATACTGAACATCCAATACTTGGATGCTTTGATGATGACAAACAATATCTCCTTCAGCTACCATTGATTGATTGATCAGAATTTCAAAGAATTTTTAAGAGAATTGGGGATTTTTAAGAATTGAGGATTTTTTTGTGAAATTTGGAAATTTTATAAATTAGGGTTTCAGGCTGTGAGTAATAATAATTTATGGAAATAAATATTTGGGCCTCTAAATTTGGCTCGAACCGGGTTTTATAGTACTACTAGTTTTGCAGCAACTCGGAAAGCGGCGGCACCGGGGGAATTGGAACTGACACGTGTTTATTTGTGATTGCATAATGGAAGAGAGATTTTTTTAATATTTTGTGGTGTTTTTTCTCTTTACGTAATAGTGTAGTCCCGTTCGCGGAGGTTATGACATGTGTATTTGTTGATTTAGCTCGTGATGATTTTTTATTGGAAGTTGACTATGGCTAGATGTTCCACTGGGGGTTGTCCTTTCTGACGAAAATACCCCTCTTTAGACGGATCGATTCGGTTGACTTTTGGGAACTTGAGGGGTAATTTTGGGGAATATGTCTTTTCCTTTTCTTACGACAACCGGGAAATGAAATTTTGAGTGTATTTGAAAAAACCATTTTTATAAGGATAATAGTTTTCCTTTTACAAAAGGGTTTCCTTTTGGGAGACTCCATTGGAAATCTTGTACTGTACGTGTAGCTTAATTAAGAAGCTATCGAAAGTACAAGAAATTCTTCTGGTTTCTTAAGCTTGAGGTTTCTTCAAGGTTGGTAAAAAAAGACCTTAGTTAAATTTTTCAAAGATACCATGATGCAAATTTGCAGAGTGCAAAATTAAATTTGGCTTCTTGGTTTTGGTATGTTACTGTTTCTGGTTTTCAGGCCGGAAAAAATGGGGAATCTTTAATCTTGAAATTGTGCGGTCACCGTAGCTTTTTGTTTTCTTTTTCTTTTTAGACAAAGGCCTTCAAGAAGGCTAATGATCCCCCTCAACAAAAGGCATCAACCATTTTGGAGGAACAGACCGGTACATAGTAGAATCGTTTGTCTTGGCCCAAAGGGCAAGTTCATGAGCCACTGAATTACAGGTGCATGGCTAGAAAATAAATAAACAAGCTATAAACTCGGAAGAAAGAAACTTAATATCCTTATAGATAGCATTTGTTCTAGAGTTCTCATCAAATACACCAGCAGAAAATTGATTGATTAGACTCTGAGCATCAATCTCTATGATAAGATGAGTAAGCTATTGCTCCACAGCTTTTTGTAAAGTCGCCCAAATAGCTCTGGCTTCAGCTTCTTCGGCAGACTCGACTTGAAAAACAATGGAAGCACAAAAGGAAGCAGTGTTGGTGAAGTACCTCATCACAAAGCCTGCACCATTGTTCCCAGAAATATCATCATAGGCTCCATCTGTATTACATTTTATCCATCCAGTTGGTGGGGGCATCCATTTGTCACTTATACTATCAGGGGTCATAGTGGAAACACTAATGGGGGATTTTCTAGTTAATAACATAGCTTTGTCTCTCATCAGAGCGGCAGTGTAATTCTCCTTAATGTTCTGAAACACTAGGTTATTTCTACTTTGCCACAAGGACCAAAGGATGGCAACAAAAAAACACTGATCCTCTTCTGGGAGTTATAGACAGGACTAACTAACCAGAATAACATCCAATCCATGCAAGATTTAGAATTAAAAACCTGAGTGTCGATATAGAAAGAGGATAAAAACCAAACACGACTATCAAAAGGGCAGAGAACTAAGACATGCATAATCGATTCAGAAGGGTCATTATATCTACTACAATCAACAGAACTCAAAAGCATTCTAGTATGAAAAACATTTCTAGCAGGTAAGGCATTTCTAGCAGCTTTCCAGATGAAAACTTGAATTCTATAAGTAACATTAATTTTGCAAATACACTTCCAAAGAGCACTACAAGGGGAAGGCCTGAGCCCTCGAAGTCCCAAGTAAGCAGATTTATAGGTAAATCTACCATTATTTGAAAGATCCCAAGCCCTCCTATCAGGAGTGCAACACTGGCTTAAGGGAATAGTGATAATCTTCTTAGCAGAAGCATCATCAAAATGGGTGTTTAATCTATCAACATCCCAAGATCTGGTAATAGGATTAATAAACTAGAAAACTTTTATAGATGGATCTGGAGGCACCAAAGGGTTGGGCACAGCTGATCCTAGAGAAGGAATCCATTTGTCACACCAAGAGTCAATAAATTGATCATCTCCAACTATCCAAGTGATAAAAGGTTTGATAAGCTCTTTAACAACATGTAAACATTTACAAGTCCAAGAACAATTGGCAGGACACTTGGCATTCAAAAAATCAGTTCTAGGGTATAATATCTAGCTTTCAGAGTAGTAGCTAGCAAACAATCAGGGTTCTCAACTATCCTCCATGCATTTCTGGCAAGCATATCAAGATTATTGATTTCAGTTTTTCTAAAACCAAGGCCTCCTTCAGATTTGGGGGAGCAAAAGAATATCCCAGTCAAGTGACGGAGCTTTCTATCTTTTGGGTCAAGAGTTTCCCCCCACCAAAATTTGCAGAGATGAGAATCCGTTTTCCTACAAAGGTATTTGGGGATAAGGAAAGCTCCCATTTGATAAAGAGGGATGGCCTGACCAATATGCTTAATTAAGGTTGTTCTAGCAGCTTGGGAAAGAAGTTTATGGATCCAGATAGAGATTCTTGCATCAATAGCCTGGAGAATACTCATGTGAGTTTGGATTTTAGAGGCTTTAAAGGCAGTAGGAGTGCCCAGATATTTTTCTCCAAGATCCTTATTACTAATATCAAGGATAGTAAAGAGCTGCAGTTTAAGATGTTCTGGGATTTTTTTGCTAAACAGGGTACCGGACTTATCAAAGTTTATTTCTTTACCAGAGGCCAAGCAGTACTTTTGAAGGCACTCTTTAATAGTCTGGAAATCCTCAACAGTAGCTTTAGAGAAAAGCAGGGAATCATCAGCAAATAAAAGGAGTGTCATAGCAGGAGCATTTTTACACACTTTTATGCCTTCAACCAAACATTTTCTTGTTAGAGCATCAATGTAAGAGGACAGAGCCTCCTAGCAAATGATGTAAATATAAGGAGACAGAGGGTCTCCTTGTCTTAAGCCTCTTTCTGGTTTGATGAGACCAGTGGGACTACCATTAAGGAGAACAGAATAAGAGAATGTGGAGATACACTGATTTATGAGTTTTAACCCAATGATCAGATAAGCCATTTTATTTAAAATCTTTTCAAGAAAAGACCATTCCAGCTTATCATAGGCCTTAGACATATCAAGCTTGATGGCAGCAATACCAATAGCTTGAGCAGCATAAATGGTCTAATTAACAGGAAGGATGTTATTAGAGATACTCCTTTTAGGGACAAAAGCACTTTGGTTTTGGGAAATGATATTATTCATAAAAGGTTTTAATCTATTAGCTAGAGTTTTAGAAAGGATTTTTTAAATAAAGTTACAAAGTCCTATGGGTTTGTATTGGGAGACCAACTCAGCTAGAGGAACTTTGGGAATAAGAGCTATGTTGATATGATTTAAAACTTTTGCCACATTTCCAGTTATGAAGCAAGTTTGAGTCATATCCACAACAGCTTCTCCCACAATTTTCCAATGTTTTTGATAGAACAGACCTGTAAAATCATCAGGGCCAGGAACATTTTTTCCACCCATTTGAAAGACAGTATTTTTTATCTCCTCTCCTCTGCCGTCACCGTAGTTATGATGTCTGTAATATGTAATCATTTTTGTAGTGTTTCTAGCCTCAAATTGACTTTATCAATCAATGTATATGAGGGTTATCCTTTTTATGCAAGAAAACACGTACATATAAAAGGAAAAAAAAATAAAAATGACATATATCTCAGTAGCATAAAGAGAAAATTAAATTTAACTAAGAGTTTTATCGTGGGATGAATAAAACCTTTTTTGTTCACTACTAGGAGAGTATGAGTTACGTAATGTAAAGAGACAATATACAAGTATCAAGTAAAACTGTAAAAAAAGAAAAATGGTAAAAATGGAATCTTGACAAGCAAGAGATGAAATACTATGAAATTATGGTTCGAAAGTCTTAAGTTAGTATTCTACAAGAAAGTGATCATGTCGCAGAAAGAAAAGAAGTAAGTAATGAAACTCTTTATTTTAGGAGCCTAAAGCCAACTTTTAAATGGTCAGTAAAAGTTGTTGCACTAGCAAGTTTCAAACAAAAACCAACAGCTTCATCGTTTTACTACAGTAACATCTCCTTTAGTTGGTTTTGTTGGAGACTCTACTTGCCGGCTAAGGTCCACCTTTGATGACCAGGTCAAATGTTGAAAAAAAAATGCATATATGGCACCTTCTATAGTTTTGTATCCATGGAAATAAAATAAGACCCAACGATTTTCAAGTCAAGGGTCATATTTGTTAGGGTGTTGCAATCATCAACAGTGTGAAGAACTAGATGATAATTAATGGCAACATGAATCACAAGTTTTGCTTCAAGAAATGAATAAAAAATACAAGTTGCAACAACCAATCAAAATGCGACGAAATCCACCCTCCCTCATGACCGGGTTTTAGTTTCCGCGTTCTCTTATTATTAATGGAAGTCTAATTAGATTTCTTAATTATACAGTGCAATTCACAATCGTAGGCAGGAAGGATGATGCTTTTGAAGACGTCATTAAACTATGATTAAACCTTTTGGCTAATCCAATCGTATTTGATTAGTTTATGTATAAGCATGTTTTCAAAAGTTGTTTAAAGTTTCATCTAATTATATGGACTTTGATGTTTTCGTGGGAATTAGTCGTAACCTTCTTCTTTTTTTTTTTGGATAGGAAATTAGTCATAACCTAGTTCCCCTTTAATAAAAGGTGAAACCTAACACAAATTTTACCTACTATTTAAGTATTCCCTGCGTTATTTTTCAATAAGCTGGTTTTTATAAATAAATGTTTCAGAAAAATAGGCTGGTTTCCTAATTGGAAAGTCAAATGTTATTTTAATTTTTTGGGACTACTTTTCTCTTAACTTTTTTTATGACAAGTGTTATGTGAACCATTTCACTTAACTTATTTTGCTGAAAAGTGTCATGGGGACCATTTCACTTCACTTCTTTTATTGACAAGTATCATGATGACCACTTTCAATAATTAATTCTCTTAATTTCTTTAAATTTCTCTAAAAACAAAACCAGCCTATTAAAAAGAAACGGAGGGAGTATATGTTTACATTAGACTAACCCAATAAATAAATAAAATGTTGATGGCGTTGGGTTCAAGCAAGAACTGACACGGCCCAAGAGCAAAAATTCTACCAAGAATCTTGTACAGTAATTAATGATGTTTTCCGAGTGCTATTTCTCAAATACGTCCCTTAGCAGAGCACCACATATATGTGTGGCTATAACATGCCAAAGGGCCAACACGGCTTTGGTATCATCAAGTGACTCTTGGCTGTTCATTAATTGGGTACCTTTCAATTCATCAGCGTTACCTACGTCACATGTCTTTTTCTCTCAACACTGTTGGGTTGAGTGTTCGAACATGATTCACCAGGCCAATTTGAGGCCTCCCAAATAGACAACACTTATTTTCTAGTCTGCAACGTTTTTTTTGTCGAACATAGCACCCAAATCCAGCGCACAAAATTTAGTCTTAAAATGAGCATATGGGATGTTTATATGGAATTGAAGTACCAAGTCGCCCTTTATCTAATCCTAACTTTAATTACTGCAGGTAGAAAATTCTTTCTATCTCCATCATTTAAAAAAATAATAATAAAAATACAACTAAACAACAAAAAAATTGAAATCTTTTTGGGTTTTTTCTTTAATCTTTTGAGTATCCTTTATTATATTGGCATATATCTATGTATCTTATCTATGGGATTTATGTTTCTGTAGAATTTGGTAGTTAGAACTGGTACTTATCTACATGTCTTATCCACCAATTGTATGGGTTCCATTTTTCTGTACAACTCGGTATACAGAACCAATGCATACGTGTCTTATCCACCAATTCTCTTGGTTCATTTAAACCTTTTCTTCTTTAATTATATATATATATATATATATATATATATATATATATATATATATATCTTCTTATAGGTATGGACTTCAACCACTTAAGCATTCACAACCGAGATTCCAAGAAAGGGATGTTAAGAGGAAGGCTGAGGTAATCATAAAGAGTCGATAAGAGTTTGTGTTTGGCCGAGACACTAAACTAAAAAAGGCATTGAAAGTGGCCGATGAACTCGCCTACGAAGAACTTGAGGAGCTTAGCAAACTTTCAAGAAAGAGGAAAAGAGAATAAATTAGAGCTCGGATGGTCCAGGACGATGAGATAAAGGAATTGTATCAACTTCGAGCAGCTGCTTCAAGAACTTATTGCTGCTAGCGATGATGGTGTTGTCGCTGCTGCTAATGTTGTTGCTGCGAGTCCAAATATTGTAGCTCCATGATACATCTTGTTATTATCATGCTAATTAAGACATTGTAAATATATATTCTAATACTTTTTTGCTTCATAGTTATCGCAAGACACTTTTTTGGTTTCATAGTTATCGCAAGGTTTTCTTTTATGTTTTATAATTGTGGTACAATATATTTGTGCATGAATGAACTTATGGTTTGTAATGGGTTTATACATGGTTCAACTTATTTTTATAATCCATATGGTTATACATATCAACTGATTTTATGGATTTCATCCAACAATCGGTTGTTGTAGATATTCATATATACTGATTCTTCAATCCTGAAAAATTGTTATTTTTGTTGATTTTGGAGACCAAAATTGGTCTCTGTATGCGACCATATAAACTGATTTTGGGCAGTGGAAACTTCAAATTTTCTGTTGATTTTTAAAGTTATAATCGGTAGATGTTGATAACCATAAAGACTAGTTTTAATTGGTATCAACATATCATCGGTTTTTATGGACATCCACGAGCGCCGATTGTGCTCAATTATTTCACATTTTTCGGATAAAACTGGTCGTTGAGTCGTCCTCTATATAAGAAATATCTCTTTTTCTTACCCAATTTGGCCCAAATATTCATCTCTTACTCATTTCTACTTCATCCATCACTCGAAAAACACAAACCTAGTCTCATATACTTTACAAAGGCTACTATATCAAAATCACTTCATGCCTCTACAAACATGGCATAGTTTGATTCAGCTGAAGATTTGGCCATAGTCAAAACATGGTTTTTGGTAGTGGATTTTTGATGAAGGCTAAAATCGTAAAATCATATTTTTGTATACTTCTGACCTGGCTTCAGAAGAAAGTATGAAATTCATATTTTAAAATTTAGACATAAATGCTCATGTCATGATGATCTCTGACTGAGTGTGTAGCCTCTTCAGAGAATGCATGAATATGTAATTATTAAAGCCTCTCAGTTGAGCTTTCAATATTCTGCATATTTTACCATTTATCCTGAGCACACTTATGTACAAAATCGAGAATGATTGGACGGATCCTAGATGGATTGACCATTAGTGTAGAGCAATAACGTCTTCAAGATATCGCAAATGTTCCCTGACTATGCAGAATAAACATTCAAAACAAGTATGATGCTTCCACTATCTCATACCTCGAATCTCGAATAATATTCCTAGACAGAGTGTCTGCTAGTATAGAGCCATAAAATAATTAATTCTAGTGCAATATTCATCAATTGAATTCCTAGAAAATATTGTATTTTCATCACTATATTTTATTACTTCAACTCACGAGTTTTCCCAGTTGAATTCCATGGATTAGTAATAAATGTCTACCTTTCGGGCATACGGGACACCACTGAGTAATCCCCATGAAAATGGTGCGTGTGTACTTAGTAACAATGCACATACGTGCACTCAAAAATATGGACGAATGTGGATATATGGATATCTATGCAAAATATGAAGGGGAAATAAAATAAAAAGGGAAAAGAGGCGCAAGGGGCCGGGGCCCACCGACTGGCCGGCTGTTGCCTGTTCCACGCCTCTCCACTTCTTTTATTTGATTATTATTATTATTCCACAACTCTTGACTCCCACATTCGTGCAAACTCTTAGTTTTCCATATTTCTTCAAATATTGCTGAATTTTCCAAAAAGACTAATTCCACGACTATTAGGTTTTTTTCACCAATAAATATTAAAATATCATAATTTTAATATTCCAATATTCGGACGTGTGAGCAAAACCCTACTCGCTCATTCATGCAAAAATTGATAGTTTCATTCAAGATCAAACTCTTCTTAAAATAGAAAATATTGCACAAACATCCAACAAAAATACCAAAAATTCTCAGGAATGGATGGTCGTCGACATGGTGGCCTGTGCTCCACCATGATCGGACTTGCCCGGCTGGTCCCACATTCCTTAATATATTTTGGATAATCCTCCATATCTTGGATAATCCTCCATATCTTGGATAATCCTATATTTTTTTTCTAAATCTTCTTACATCAGTTGCACAATTCTCCATTCACCGCTCTGCCGGTCTCTCTATCACCAATGGACAGTCTTCATACCTATTGGTTCGTAATTCTCTACCCACATTGGAAAGCTCTCCATCTCCTGGATCCAGGTTTCTCCAAAATTAAAGTTTTAGACTTATGATAATTCTGATAAACATCAATAGTTTCCATGTTGGATCAGGAATGAGTCCATTACTTATTGGACATCCATCCACTCGGCCGACCATCCAATATTTTATTAGACAACCATGCGTCCAATACTTATTAATTCTGTAATTCATACTTTGTCATTTGATAATTCATGACATATTGGATCAGGAATGAGTACTCTATATAACTCAGAAATATATGATTTCATGTTAAACAAGTTCATGAGCGATAACTATGTTATCCGCCATCCGTCTATTTTACAGAAAAGCTACTTGATATAGCGAGATCCAATTAAGGACGAGCCTAAGTCTGTTACAAATGATTTTAGATATTATCTTGTACGACGTAATACATAAAAAATTGGCCTAAAATCCGTAGCATTCATATGAAGCTATGATTACATTGCTTTAATATGTGCTTAAAATGAAAAAAATGAAAAAAAATAAAAAAAGAATTAAAAAAATGTACCATATTCACCGTGTCCTACATTTTCTGATAAAATTCCGGTGAAAATCCATCTGACCTGGAAATGTACAAGGTTTCATCTTAAATACTACATCCTTGATTTCATATTCACTAGGGATAGCTAATAGAAGCGCATTATCAGTTTCAGAGACACAATTCTAACGCGCAGTCATAGAATCAAGAAGGATAATCGGATTAGTAGACCTGCTATAATGGCCAGAAAACGGTCCTTAAGATTATTAGCAATATCCACTCTATTTGTGAGCCGGATACCTAGGCTATTTTGCAAAGATTTGATTTGAGATTTCCTTCTCCTACACGTATCCCTATCATGAAAGTTCTTAGTGTTCCTATCACGAAGAACGATCTGGTACAAATTACTTCAAAATGACATTTTTTATCTTCTAATGGTAGGTCTCAAATAATTGGTATGCGTACGTCAAATTAACCAGGATAATTTAACGTGATGCCCCTTATGAAACCAACAAGTTGTATGCTTTTTGATCCTTTCTGTATGCTTTTTGATCCTTTCTCTTTTCGATGAGTTTGTTTACCCATGCCTTCTGGTTTTTATTTCAAACTAATCAAATTCTTACAAAATAATTCTCGTGTTTTTAACTCATAGTGTTGGCATGTAACAAAAAGTATATTACATGATTGCTGGTAAGGCTTGGTCTTAACTCCAACTAGTAATTGTGCATGGAAGTGTTATTACACTGCAAAATCGCTAGTAATTAGATATTATCTTTTTTCATAAGAAGAGAAATTTATCAAGAGTGAAGAATATATTGTACAAGAAAATATAAAAAGCCCAAATATTATAAATGCTGATGAAAGAAACAAGTTGTAAATTAGCTCCCATACAATGTTGTAGTGTGTAGATTATACCGGTTGTAAAAAGGAATGATTTTTTGGGGACCATGGTTTTTTTGGGGAGACCATGGTTCTATTTTTAATAAGACATTTAGAAGTAAATCTAGGTCACCCCTTATCTAGATATTTATATTAATACCTAAATTACCCTCCTGATTAATTTTGGGTAATGATTAGTGAAATCATTAGTGAAATGATTAAGCTAAAGAAGTAGAATTATTGAGAGAGTAAAATTAGAGAAGATGAAGAAGAAAAACATGGAAAATATTTTTTTTTCCAATTCACTAAGCTTGAGTATTCAAGTGATGATACCTCATCTGATTCTTCATCTCCATCCTCTCCTCGAGTATTTGTTAATCTTCACAATGATCTAGATATGAGTTATTATTTGATGGTGTATGTATTCTTCCACAAACTCAATCTCAAGATGAAAATGATGGATTTTACCAACCACAACCGGAGGAAGAGTATTTGGTTACCCAAGTATGCTTCAAACTTAGATAATGGTGGTTGAATTGGTCCAAATATTCATAAAACTATAAATTTTTATAAAAAATTCCTGTTAGGTTCAGGTAGTTCGGTTACTAAGTATGAAGAACAGGTAACCGAACACGGAGTTCGTTTAATAAATGTCAAGAACATATAATCGAACACAGAGTTCGGTTTCTTTCTTCAAACACGCAGGTATCCGAACTTTAGTAATAAGATTTACAGAGGTATGTTCGGTTAGTTCGCAAACTTCAACGCAACCAAGTTCCCAACCGAAATGCAGGTTAAAAGTAACCTAGTATTAGAAGTTTGGTTGGTCAAACTTCAACATATTTTGTAAATCAACCGAACTGGTCTTATATATGCATATATGCAATTAGGCAAACATTCGGTTACTACGAAATTTATTTCTTGGCGAATTAGGTAGAGTTCGGTTACGAAGTTTCAAAGGTAGAGTTCGGTTACAAAGAAAACTTAACATTTTTGCGAACGAACCGAACTTTTGGATTTCTCATTATTTCCGTAAACTAAAATTCGGTGATATCCTTATTTTGCGAAGGAACCGAACTTATGGACTTGTGTTATTCTAATACAAGGAGTTCGGTTAAAAGTGTTTTTTGTGAATCAACCGAACTCTGAGTTCGGTTAAGAAAAAAATAATTCGTGATAACTGAACTTTTTGCGACGTAACCGAACTTTTCTCTGGAAAAAAAAAACTCCATTAAACCTCTCTGCAACTTCCATTTTAAACTCATTTTGATGATTACTTCTCATTTATTCAACCAAAAACGAATGACAAGTAATGGGTTTGTGAGAATATCTTTGTTAATGTTTTAAATTAAGCTATATATATATAGAGGTGGTGTTGGTTGGTGGTGGTGGTAATCGGAGGTGGTGGTGGTAATCGGTGGTTGGTGGTGGTGATAATCGGAGGTGGTGGTGGTGGTAATCGGCGGTGGTGGGCGATGGTGGTGGGAGGAGGTGATGGTGGTAATCGGTGGTTGGTGGTGGTGATAATCGGTGGTGGTGGTGGTGGTGGTAATCATCGGTGGTGGTAGGAGGTGGTGGTTATATATATATATATATATGGTTATTAGGTTGGTTTTAAATTAAATTAGGTTAAGGGTAGGTTAGTCATTTCAACACTTTAGGACACCCCTTATAGCTATAGGGAGGGTGGCCTAATAAAACCATGGTCCCTTCAAAAAAACCATGATCCCTAAAAAATCATTCGTAAAAAGCTTTCGTCCCCAGATATTACCCCTATATGCAGCTGCAAACGAAATCCCAAGCCCAACCCAAAATCGTTGAAAAGTACCTAAATGAAAAGAACGGTTTTTTGGGGACCATGGTTTTTTTTGGGACCATGGTTCTATTTTTAACAAGACATTTAGAAGTAAAGTAAAGACACCCCTTATCCAAATATTTATGCTAATACCAAATTGCCCTTCCTAATTAAGTTTGTGTAATGATTAGTTGGTGTAATCATTAGTTAGTGTAATTAAGTTAGGTTAATTAGTGATTAGTGTAATATCAAATCAATATTATTTTTCTTAAATTTAAGTTATTGAGAGGGAAGAAGAAGAAGAATATAAGAGTTGAAAAAACTCAATTATTTTTTTTTTATTTTTTGAATCCGAACCTTCAAACCACCTAAGCATACTTCAAATTTAGTTTTTTGTTGCTTGAATAGGCCGAAATTTTCTGAAAATGAGAAATTTTATAGCTTGATTTGGGCGAAATCAAACAAGTTCGGCTATAAGATTTGAAGAACATGTAACCGAGCTTATCTGCTAATGTATTTCGTTTAATGTTCATGAAAACGCAGGTAGCCGAACTTAATTTTAATGGAAGTTTTTGCTTTCAGAGAAAAGTTCGGTTAGGAGAAAAATATTGCGATATAACCGAACTAAATATATAGAGAATTCGGTTAAGAGAAAAAAAAATTGCGACGTAACCGAACTCAATATATAAGATTTCAGAGAAAAGTTCGGTTAGCAAATTAAGAGTTCGGTATGGAAATTAAAAAGTTCGGTTAGGAGAAAAAATTTGCGATGTACCCGAACTAAATATATAGAGAATTCGGTTAAGAGAAAAAAATTGCGACGTAACCGAACTCAATATATATGATTTCAGAGAAAAGTTCGGTTAGGAAATTAAAAGTTCGGTTAGGAAATTAAAAAGTTCGGTTAGGAAATTAAAAGTTCGGTTAGAAATATTTTCTTGCGAAACAACCGAACTGTTCTTCATGTTCTTCATTTCCAGCAAGTTCGGCTAGTTCGACAAAGTTTTTCCACAAAATTCCTTACCGAATTTACTATTGATTAATCGACGATAAAAATTATGAATGGGTTTCTTTACAAAAGATTAATCGACGATAAAAATTACTATTGATTAATCGACGATAAAAATTAATCGGCTAGTTCGATGAGTTTGTGGGAAAATACTTATGAATGGGTTTCTTTACAAAAGATTGATTAATCGACGATAAAAATTCAATGAATCGACAATGATGAAAATTTGATGATTTTGATTAGATTTGTATATGATCATGTTTAGAATGATCATAAACTGATGAAGAAGAGAAGAAGAAAAGTCGTAGAATAGAGGAAGAAGAAGTTGTAGAGTTATAATTTTAATTAGATTAAAGGGTAAACTAGTCATTTCCACCTTTTAGGACACCCCTTATAATTATGGCGCGGATGGCCTAATCAAATCATGATCTCCTCAAAAAAAACAGTGGTGCCCAAAAAATCGTTCAATCAAAATATAGGAGGCCCAACTTGTAAATTAGCTCCCAAGTTGTCATTGGATTGGATCTCATCATTGTTGCTGTCTTTTAGACGGTTACTTTTTTGGAAGGAGAGGAATTATCTTCAAAGGAAATTACGGGAAGCACTTGCTTTGTCTTCGGCTGTAGGCAATAGGGTGGATTTAAACTTCTCTAATGATGTGCTTAACTGGAAAAATGTCTTTATTAAATTATATCTCCTCCGTTTTAAAATAATAGATTTATTTTGATTACCAGTTCCTCATTACTCTAATAAATTTTCTCTCTTCCGATTAAAAAAAGAATCTTATTATTGGGGCCGTAGGAGAGAGATTTTGGGAGCTTAAAATGACACTTAAAACCAAACCATGGATAGGGAGGACCCCATCCATATGAAAAGTCCAATTTACCCTTATACATAAATAAATCAAAATCACACTATTCATTAAAAAAAAACTAAATTAATTATCTTCTCCTTCTGTACTCATTCATCAAATGTAATGAAAATGATGATCATGATTTCATCATGATGATCATAAAAATAAAACTAAAGCTATTTTCTTCTCATTCTTCTTGTTTACAAAACATGATGAAGATGACGATCATGATATCACCATGATGATGATGATCACAAAACTATTATCTTCTCCTTCTTCTCTTCTCATTCATAAATCACAACGAAGATGATGATCATAATTCCATCATGATGAAATTGATGATCCTAAAAATAAAAAATAAAGGAACCCATTAGTTATTTTTGCTTGTGAATGACTAAGAAATCTAATTCGGGTAAAAAAAAATAGTTTCTGTAGATGTTTATGGCTGGGAGTTCTTATTTTCCCAACCGTAAATCTCATATTACGGGTAGAAAAATAAAATTTCTAGCCGTCGAATAGGTATACTGTTGGGAAGATTTTATTTCTCAGCCGTAATTAGTTGTTCACGGTTAGGATTTCCTAGCCGTCTTAAGTAATTCTGATAATCACAGGAAAAAAAAAACAGAGCTCTGCTTCCGGCTAGGTTTTTCCATCCATTGTAGTACAATCGTCCGGGTCTTCCAGCGGAAATTATCAATTACGGCTAGGAAAAACTAGCCGTAACTTGTTCTGATAATAAGAAAAAAATGACATGTTGAGTACGACCAGATATTCCAAGCCGTAAAATGAGTTTCGAATAGGAAAAATGCTAGGAAAACCTAGCCGTAATTTGAACCTAGCCGTAATACAGACATAAGTGATCCTGGAAGAGCTTACGGCTAGAAGTTCTTTATTTCCCAGCCGTAAACAGTTGTTTACGGTTTGGAATCCTTCTATTCCTAACCGTAAATACTATTCACAGTTAGGTCGAGTATTATATCCCAGCCGTAATTGTTGAAAAACCCAGATTTTGATCTTGATTTCAGAGGATTTGAATCAACAAAATTGAGATTGGGAGAGGTATACAAGGCCTTTTTGACTATTTTCATGACGTTTTTCATCAGTTTCTTCCAAAATTTTCAAAAAAGGTACTTCAAAATCATCCATCTCCTTCTACTAAATCAAAAGAAAAGAAAAATTAATTTTGAAAAAAATTAGTCGGATGATTAGTTTAGTTAATCATTCACTAATAATAATTAGTTTAGTTAATCATGATTAACACTAATTAAATCGGGGGCAAATTAGGTATCATATAAAATAGGATGATAAGGGGTCATAAGGATTACTATTTCATGATCCCATACAGCACCCA
This sequence comes from Papaver somniferum, assembly GCF_003573695.1. Classification (NCBI taxonomy): domain Eukaryota; kingdom Viridiplantae; phylum Streptophyta; class Magnoliopsida; order Ranunculales; family Papaveraceae; genus Papaver; species Papaver somniferum. Next base: position 18,384,176 of record NW_020622934.1, on the reverse strand, counting down.
AATTCCCACCTTTTTAAAGCCCCGGTAATAGTATTCTAAAAAGAAAGTATTATTAATATTACATTGCATAATTCTGGGAATTTTGATGATCATTTCTCGAAATTAAAGAATTTTTTGGTGGTCACCTTGTTTTTCGCTATGAAATTTCTATACCAAGTTGCAGATAGTTTTGGAGTTCTCTTCAGTGTTGTAAAATCCACATAGAAAATGCCAAATCGTCGAGTATATCCCAATACCCACTCGAAGTTGTCAAGCAAAGACCACGCGAAGTATCCTCTGACATCGGCTCCTTTCCTGATTGCGCTTGCCAAGGAATCCAAGTAGCTGCTCATGAAGTTCACTCTCTCGGTATCGTTCAAGGAGTCTTCAATGTTGGCACTACCGTTGTTGATCTCACCGTAACCATTTTCTGCAATAAACATGGGCGTATTATTGTACCTCTCCTTTACATACGTAACCATTTTCTCCATTCCTGGTGGATGAACATAGTATAAATCCATTACAGTCGGTTCTCCAATGGGAACACCATCCTTTTCGCCAGTTAGATAGGCAAAACCTTCTGTCCTCGAAGCTCCCTTTCCATCTGGGCAAGAAGAGAACATACAGTCTCCGACATAGAGACTGGTGTAATGGTTTAGACCAATGAAGTCTGAACCACTTTGTAGTTTCTTCTTTTCATTTTCTGAAAACAACGGCAGATTGGATTCCAGTACATCTCTTGCATTTCTGCAGGATACCTTCCATGCATAATGGGATCCAAGAACCAATTCAAATAGAAACATCGGGCTCTCTCGGCGGCTAGCTTGTCTGCCAAAGAATCACTAAGGGGTTCGAACCATATACTGTTCATTACAATCCCAATGCTACCCTTTTGTTCTTCCTGGTATTTGTTTCTGTATAGTTGAACTGCAGAAGCATGAGACAGGATAATGTTGTGAGCGGCAATAAAAGGTTCAGTCTCGGAGTCGCCAAATGCACATCTGCCAAATACTCCGGAGCAGCGACCAGGTGGGTACATACCGGTACGGTAACTCCGGATAGCGACGACGTTTGGCTCGTTGAATGTGCCCCAGTACTTGACGCGATCTCCGAACGCTTCAAAACAAACGTCCGCATAATAACGAAAATCTTCCTGTATCTGAGGACTCAACCAGCTTCCGTATCTGTCTTCGAGTTCTTGAGGAATGTCGTAGTGAAACAACGTGACCAACGGTTCGATTCCTTTCCGAAGGAGAGCGTCAATTAAGTTGTTATAGAATTGAATGCCACTGGGATTTACAGCTCCAAATCGCCCTCTAGGTAGAACTCGCGCCCATGAAATTGAGAAGCGGTAACTATTGACACCAAGAGAATCCATCAGCTCTATATCTTCCAGATAACGGTTATAATGATCAACGCTGATATCTCCATTACTTCCGTCTACGATTTTACCTGATTTATGGGTAAAAACATCCCAGTTGTTTAAACCTTTCCCATCACTCCTAAAAGCACCTTCGATTTGATAAGAAGAGGAGGCAGTGCCAAAGAGGAAATTGGTTGAGAAATTAGAAAAAGATTGATCATTTGTTACTGTGGCCACATGATCACTTAACACCAACAATGGTGAAGAGGAGATACAGAGAGTAAGTAGAACTAAGAAACCATTAAAAAATCGTTTTGAAAAATCTTCCATGGCCGACAACTTATCTTTTTGATTCATTAACTGATTAGTTTTCTTTTATTGGGTTTTGATTGAAGAAGAAGATGACCCACAGAATAATATTCCTGGTGTGAGAGCAAGCACGTAGTGTGGATATAGCCTTGGCTTTGCTGTGTACTTTTTGAATGAATGATTTTCTGGGAACCAGTCTTTTTATTTATTTATTTGGGATTATTATTTTATTTTGGGTAAGACATCCTAAGTAAATTTAGGTCACCCATTATCTAGATATTCATATTAATACCTAAATTATCCTCCTGATTAATTTTGGGTGATGATTAGTTAGTGTTAATAATATTTAGTGAATGATTAGTGAAATGATTAAGTTAAAGATAATTAGTTAGATTAAAAAATCAGATGTTTCTTTTTAAAAGAAGTAGAATTATTGAGAGAGTAAAGTTAGAGAAGATGAAGAAGAAAAATATGGAAAAAAAATTGAGTTCACTAAGCTTTAGTATTCAAGTGATGATTCAATTGATGATAGCTCATCTGAATCATGTAACCGAACACATCTGATAATGTTGGTTGAATTGCTCCAAATTTTCAAAAAAAAATGAAATTTTTTTAAGTAGATTTGGCCTTGTTCGGTTACCTTATGTGAAGAACATGTAACCGAACACATCTGAAAGTGTAGTTCAGTTACTTTTTCCAAACATGCAGGTTACCGAACTCGCTCGTTAATGGAGGTTTTTAGTCGTTCGGTTAACAGACATGTTACCGAACTTTGTTTATAGGATTTACAGAGTAATGTTCGGTTCGCCCCGCAATGTAACCGAACTTTAAGATCTAGAAGTTCGGCTGGTTTGCAAATAATATATAACTGAACTTCACATGAAAATAAGATTTTACCAAGTGTACATAGTTCGGTTGGTTCGCAAACTTCATACCAACCAACTATCTGACCGAACTTTACGTAAAAAAAATTATATACCAAGTGTAAGAAGTTCGGTTGGTTCGCAAACTTTTACCCAACAACATATCTAACCGAACTCAATATCATAGTGAAGTTCGGTTAGGAGAAAAAAATACTCAAATAAACCGAACTGATCAACTTATGTGTTTGCATTGTAGAGTTCGGTTAGATTTTTTTTTTGCGAACCAACCGAACTCTGAGTTCGGTTGCAAAAAAATAAATTCGTGATAACCGAAGTGTTCTTCGTGTTCTTGGTTTCAGAATGTTCGGTTAGCAAACTAGGTTTTATTAAATAATTTCTAACCATATTTTGATGATTTCTGATCAATTTTCTCAACCAAAAACGAATTAAACAAGGAACTTTAAGGAAAGAGAGAAGAAGATGAAGAGAAGAGTTTTTTTTTTTCAAAACAAAAGATTTTTAGTGTTTTTATTTTCGATTTTGATTAATGGTTCATTTAGATTAGACATATATATATATACACACACATATATATGATTAGATTTATATACTTATTATGTTAGTTTTAATTTAAATTAGAGTAAAGGATAAATGTGTATTTTTTATCTTTAGGTCACCCCTTATAATCACAGGGAAGATGGCCTAATAAAACAATAGTCCCCTCAAAAAAAGACTGGTCCCAAAAAAATCGTTCTTTTGAATTATGTGCACATTTATCATGCCAAAAAGATGCACAAAACCACTAGGCACAAAATGCAATTAACATTATCCATCTTTATCTTACGAGCATTTTTAGTTTGTTTGTACCAAGGAAACTTACCCTATGGGTTCGAAGTAAGGGACTAAGAGGGAAATAATAATAACGATCTACGGCTATTTAAATGAATACCCTTGATTTACAACTCAGTTTTTTTTTTCTTAACTAGTATATGACCCGTGCCGTAACGGCCCGGGCAAATTTTCATGTGAATTGAAAATCTGAACTGACGCTAACATGTTTCATTACCTTCCCTTTCACATATGAAATGTGCCTTCAGGGCTGAGGACCTATATAACTCGCTCACAGTTATGTATTCAATATTTTCATGAGGTTATAAATATGGCTTAATTGAAAATTCACCATAGTCATCATGCATGTTATCATTTCCGGGAATAGAAACTGCACTGGACCTGCCATTAAACTTTATGTATTTGAACAAAATGATTTACTGTGCACAACAATGATAACAATCTGAATGAGCCAAAAAGTACCCATAAACAAACTTTTGATAACAGCGAAAGTTTACAAAGGCGGTTTTGGTTGATCAAATCTTTTCGTTTTTATGAAAGATTAAAAATATTCTAACTCATTTTCGTTCAAAAATCAAAATAAAAAACAAATATTCAGAAAGAGAGATAATTCTGCCCTCAAACGCTTAAAAAGTTTTGTTATACATGAATTGAGAGGCAGTCTAACGGCAAGCTGATCACAAAAATGAAAGTGTCCAACTGAATTAAAATGCTTCACTGGCATCGCGGCAGGTGATTCATTCTATCATGAGTCGAATAGACTTGCTAGCTAGAAATGCCTTCAGTGGCATCGTCGACAGGTGCAAAAAATTTGTGACCATTTCAATATCAGAAATAAGAAGGAAATACTCTATTTCAAAGCATATCCCTACCTGCGCAACAATAAACAACAACACAAAAAACTGCTTAGAACATACTTCATCAGAAGATGAATTACTCGCCGACTCAGTATACATGAAAAGCAATATAGGTGGTATCTCAATCTCAATTGCAGCTTTAACTTTAACCATTGTCAGTTTCAATTTTTAAGGCAAACTATGACTTCAACAGACAGGTACTCCATATCCAACAGAAAACAACCGAGTGGTCACTGCAAAAAGTTAAAATCTTCAGTATCTATTAGGCTGGGTGAAATATGACTCAGTTCATTGTCTTTGCATCTTCTGTTTGGGCAATTAGAATTTCAACAATTAACAACCATAAATTTCTTAAAACATACATCAATATAAGAAGAATTAGTCCCTTACCATTAAACACAGGAAGCTGGAATATAGTACAATAAATATCAAATTATACCCCTAGTTTAAATGCAGAAAATGATTTAAAAAGATTATATCTTCGAATGGAAATGACATCACCTAATTCAAATTTGAAACCGGAAATCAAACATTCCAACCCGTTCTTGCATAAAATGGAAACAATACTTCAAGATAATCCAAAATTAATAATGCCTGAGCCTCTGAGTGTGAATTTTTAATGTGCCTATGGATCTTCACAAATTAATAATGCCTGAGCCTCTGAGTGAATTACATAATGCAATTTCTCTGTGATAAAGGAACACAGCCTAGGGAACACTAATGGATGAAATTTGTACCTTTTTCAATGTAAGAAAGAAATTGTTGGTCGTGATTACGTAGATCATGCAAGTAACCTTTTCATATAAGAAAATAGAGTTGTTGGTGTTTGAAACTTTCTCCAGTTGTATACCGATATTCATTCATTATGATTGTGCCTATGGATCTCCATGGGTCTTGTATAAGCTTATTTTTCAAATTAAGGCGATGTAAAATTTAGTTTTGGTCTCATTAATTAACACGACACACGCCACTATCTATTTATTTTCATCCAATTCACATTCTATGTTGTTGCTAATGGTCACTAATATAATCAATTTCCGACATCGCCTACAACTTTCTTACTACAGTCTAAGCAATACTCATAGTGTAGGGGTACCTTGCACAGTGGCATTCTGGTAGGGGTAGCCTTGCACAATATTTCCCTACTTGCACGAACATAACACGACAACACACACAAAATAATCAGCTCGATACACCAAAAACCAACAAAAGCTGGATGTAACAATACCGACTTGCAAAATTACCTGGTACCTGAAGCTCGGGATTGCAGTCAGTAATTCAACAACGTCTGCAGTCACAAATTAGTTTGTTACTGGGATTGAATGTAAAATTATATAAGATATAATTGAGATGATATAAGCCATGCCTCTCTGATTTCCAGTATTGTGGGTGTATCCAGGTGAAGTATATATTTGTATTTGTAGAAGTTGTCAATGATAATGTGAACTTCCAAGCGAAAGCAGTTTGGTTATCGGGTTCAAGGTTCTTATATTTCGGCCACTGAGTTTTTAAGTATTTAAGGAAATGCTTGATGTGAAATTCACTCGCAATATGACATTATAAAGCATTAAAGTAGCACATCTCCCTTCCATAAGATTAGCACATCTCCCTTACATAAGATTATGCACAAAAATTAACCCCATTATTGACTTCGGGAAGTTGAAAATTCAGGACACTGCAGATTATATCAGGGAGAGAATAGTGAAGGTTGATGTGATACTGAAGTAAGAAAATTAAAAAATCTGTATGTTCATATATATATGTGACAAAACCCTGGCAATTTGCAAATATATATCAAACCTTTATTCAATACTAATTTGAAATGATAAACTTACGATGATAAGTTGTACCTGTTGTGGGAGAACCACGCCTTTCAATCAGACTCTTGTGACCTACAAAATTTACAAAACAGTCAGTAAATGAGAGAGTGACTCGTGAACTCATTAGATTCTAAAACACAATGTTCAAAGAAGAGTTGTTTGTTATGAATGTTACCCTCAATTTTAAAATGCTACATCAAGACAAAGATGTCGTTCAATCTATCTTACAAAAACTAAGGCCATATATCTTTCCGTACTACGATTCCAGTCCACGCCTTACATACATCGATCACGATCAGTATGTGTCCTGCAGTTGCAAAAGACGAACGTGTAATGCTAAGATGTTCCCTAATCGAACAGCAAGTACATATTTTATGGGGAGGGTCTTAAGTAATTTGCGTCACTTAGAAACTTCGGTCAAATATGAAAATTGTGTGCAATTTTATCAATAAAAAGTACAATAGGCAATTAGGGTAATTGCTGCAAAATAAACCTTACCAAGAGAAATGTTTTACCGATAGCTTAATGTTCTCTCTACCACTTGTTTACCATATCCTGTCCAACATCCCAAATTGATAACTTAATGTTCTCTCTACCACTTGTAAACATCTTCATTTTTAAATATCAACTCCTGAAAATGATTGATAGAAGGGCATGAAAACTCAAGTTATACTTGAATGATTGATAAAACTTAAGAACACAGACCAAATTCTCTATAATAAATATATCTCGGCATAAAGACAAAATAAAATTACCCAATGATCCTGTATTCCAGCAAAAGAAAAAAATAACTTAATGATCTAGTAGTTCCTAAAATATAAAGCCAAATTATCTAAAATTATCCATGTTACAAATTCAAAATTTCATCTCTCATAAAAGTAAAATCCCGTAAATACAGTAATTGTCAAGTGTAGCAGAAACCCTAGAACAATATTTTTGATAAGATGCAGAGAGATTCATCATTCTAATACCTTCAATTTTTCAAAAAGTACGAAACAATGGAGAAATAACGTTGATGTTAAGGTAATTGATATGTACACATGTAATAGGTAGTTTGGGTAGTTTCTATGGGCAGTTATAGGTTTGGCTATATATGTGCCATTGTGTAACACGCAGAGGTTATCTATGAAAATGGTGATATTTTAGATCATGGCTTCTCCTTCTATGATTATATGATTTCGTCTTGCTTCTAATCTGATAATTCTTCTCTTCTCTTCTTTTCTAATGGTTTCACTCTGATTTCACCCTGATCACCGAATGATATGTTTGCACATATCATTAGTACACACAATAACGGAGATTACTGACCCGGTAATCTTGAGACTTGAGAGATTATGCTGGAAGATGCCAACCTTGGTGGAGGCTTATGTAGGGGCACATTTCAAAGGGAAGTTGTTCGTAACGCATAAAATTGAATAGCTGGGTATGAATCAAAGAGATTTAATAGCGCAAATCATGTTAGCGTTATTGGTTTCTATAACGGGCAAACTGGGAAGCACGGACACATCAGATTCGTTTCCGTGTCCGTGTCGGACGCACTATGGACACAGGACGCGGCCACGACGCCCACACGATGCGTGTCGGACGCATCAAAATCCGTGTCCTCATTTGACGCACGTCGGACACACTCGGACGCACGTCGGACGCATATGTTACACTATTTCTTAAATTCCAAAAAAAAAAATATTTTATCAAAACTCGTCTCTCTCTCGTCTATCTTCTACTCTTCCGTGAATACCCGTGGGAAGAGTCTCCCTCACCTTTACTCTTCTTTTCTCAGATCTAAGTTGATCATCCGAAAATCAACTTATTTAGTTTTTTACAATCATTTGCTAATTGTTCTGGCTTTATCTCTTAGTTGTTTACATTGAATTTGAAGGTATGTTCTCTTTCTTTTACTCTCCCTTCTTCCTTCTTATTTGCATGATTTTGTTGAGTTATTGATTTTTTGTTCTATTTTCAATCTATTGTGAACTTGGGTTGTTGCTGTATTTGGTGAACTTGGGTTTTGTTGCTGTATTTGTTTTGAATTTGTGAAGAGAAATAAAATTACTCCACAAAGAGGTGAAGATTTGGTATTTGTTCATACTAATCTCCGTCTCTTATCAAGACGAAGCCCAGAATACTTGCTAGGGGATACAAGAATGTGGGACATTGGAGGTGATTCTTTTGATACTGTGGAGGGTACTGTTGGTGTACTTGAAGTTGCTGATCTTTCTCTTAATGAGCCAGAGATGGAACGCATGATATTGGATGATAATGAAGCTAATGTGGAGGAGCTATACCCCCTGGTTTGACTGTTGACGTTATTTTTTGGTGACCAGGTAACTGTCCATCTCCTTGATCTATTTTATTCTAAAATTTTAGTTACCATCATGCCAATTCTTTGTTTTATGATGTGAATTCCCCCTAAAATTTGTGTTTAAACTGACCTTCTACAAGTAGCCCTGCACTCTTACAAACTCTGGCAAGTTTCATTTATGCCAATTCTTTGTTTTAAATTTCTACAGCTGGATGTAGCGGCATTCACATCATACTTGGAGGATCCTTGTTTTTTGGGCTAGTATTTGGTTCATGAAGTTGCGCTGTTGCGGGAAGGACTTTACTCCCCTTTGTGAAGCCTTCTAATTTTTTGTTGATATGTATATATATATAGACTAGTAAATGTCGCGGAAAGGACTTTACTCCCTTTTGCGAAGCCTTCTAATTTTTTGTTGATATGTATATATATATATACTAGTAAATGTCTATATAACCTTTTGTTGATAATGGATATCTATGTTCTCATGGAAGGCTGGAACATTTAGACAGGTAAATGCTTAATCTTTTATGTTAGGAATGGGGACAAACATATATAATTTAATGGAAATATTTTTATATATACGTGTCCGTGTCCTAGTATTTTGAGAAATTGCCGGTCCTCGTGTCCGTGTCCGTGTCGTGTGTCGGTGCTTCCCAGCGGGCAAACAATCGAGAGAACAATGAGAGGAGAAAAATCCCTAATTTATGCCTATGGTGCTATTGGGCATTGTGACGGAAGAGGAGATTAAGTGCAAGATGATATCTAAGACGTCGGATTTGGGCTTAAAAATATGGCTATTTCTCAGCCGCAATTTATATTCTGCATTTTCTAAGGAATGGAAACCGTCAGATTAGGAAGAACACATTTATTTTTGTAAGATAGACTAGGATATGACCCGTGCCGTAATGGTCCGGGTTTTGGGTGTTCTTGTCGTTACATAATATGATATAGTTTTTTTCTTGGTTATTATCCTTTAAAAGTCTATTGTGTTTCTGATATCGGGCTTATTGTCAGTAATTCTTTGAAGACTTAAGATGATTCGCTCTGGCAGCTAACCTAATAAAATTATTTGAGGCGCCGGTTTTATTTTCACCCAAAGGAAGCGGATAAGTGTCTTAATTAGTGTGCTCATTAATATCTAGATACACCAGTAGCACGGGGACTGGGCCAACTTAGAGCCCAGCTGGCTCCGAGGAAAGGAAAATTTGTTGGTTGGTCCTAGGCCCAATAAGTTAGTTATACTAGGGTCCAACCGGATTTTAGACTTATCACTAGGTACATAATTATTTGAAACAAGAAAAATGACCACATTACCCTAGAGCTAAACACGTGTGAAGAATGCAACACATTCTTACGGTTTTGTTTCCCGTACTAAAACCGCTGAAACGGTCAGAAGAACACTGTTTATACCAGATCGGGATTCTATTTTATCTGGAGGTCCAAATTTAATTAAAACATGGAAATGACCACAAATTTGAGTACATATCTGCTACACTGTTTACAAATCTGAGTACATATCTATTACACTGTTTACAAATTTGAGTATATATCTGCTACATTGATTACAAATTTGAGTACATATGTGCGACACTTCTTACAAAATTTTGAATACATATCTGCTACACCACTTACAAATCTGAGTATATATCTGCAGCACTGGTTACATATAGAGTACGTATCCATTTGACATATGAACCTGTAAATGTCAGCAGAATATAACAATATTAAAACACAGCAAAGTTGGTGTGCACTAACGCATTCGGTTAGCTGATAAGATCAACTACATAGCTCAGACAACTCCATTTGATTCATAAACTAAAAACTCAATTACATGTCAAGAAATGATGAATCCATGAATATAACCGAATAAAAAATCAAAGCACATATTTCAGTATTTCACATGTAGGAATTACCTATATGTCAAGAGAAGGTCATCGGAAACGATATATTCACTGGTTTTTGTGGCATTGTCCTTTTCAAAGCAAAGTTGGTGTGCACTAACGCATTCGGTTAGCTGATAAGATCAACTACATAGCTCAGACAACTCCCTCCTGGAAGTCTCAATTAATGTTTGCAAGAACTTGCTAGGTTCACAATTGTTAGGGTTTGTAAGAGAGGCATGAGTTAAGAAAGGAAGTTTTCTTAATGCTCTTCCACTTAATCCCTGAAATAACAAAGAATCCAAAATCATTTAAGTATTATAAGGTAATCAAATTTGGATTAGTTACTCATCATATGGATTTTAAGAATTATTTGTTGATCTCTAACCTCACAAATTTCTGAGGCTTCCAGCAATTGCTTAGCCAATTCAAGTGGACCCAGACTCTCGTGTATGCTGGGTGAATTCAGCTTCTCTCTTACACTTGCAAAACTTGGAAGAATGAGTGGTTCCTAGAACAACAGAAACATGGATCAACACAAGCTAGTAAGTGGACCTTTGGCAGACTGAACCGCAGTGTCTCTCCGAATAATCTAGAAATTATGAAGTCACGTTTATCAACAATTAGGTGAATGAGGAAAAGGAAACATTACCTGTTGATCTGTCAAAATTTTAGTTCGAATCAGTTCCTGGATGCACGACCTTAGTATCTCATACCTTGCTTGAAGGGTTGGAGGCCCCACATAGGCCTTAATATCTGCCCTATCGACAAACGCAATATCTGGAATCTAAACCATAGTCAGTCTATAGATTCCACCTTTAACAAAGATGCGTATAGAACACAAATTTCTATTCCAGATCTCGAAAAAACTGGCTGGGTCTCACGATAAAATGATTCTTAAATGCTACATACGGGCAACTCCAGAAATTAAAGTCTTTCCTGGCAGGAAAAATGAAACTTTTGGCAGCATCTATAGTTAATAAAAAGAATGTACCGATTCATTGCAGGCGTACCTATTGCAGTTGTAATATTTGAAGTTGTTAGGATGATGACGTTAGGCGAGGATTTTAATTTATCCATCCGAGTGAGTAAAGCATTCACAACCTGAATATAATACAACTTACGTTACATGGCTATAAAGTGCATTCGATTACTTTGTGTTCCCAGTTCAGAGAATTTATGATACCCTAATCGAGTCAGAAGGTTCGGATCCAGACAAAGCAGCATTTCGAGCAGTAACTAAGCTTTCAACTTCATCTACAAAGCAAAAAAAAGGCTGTTACTACATATTGTCAAAATAAGTCAGCAAAAGAGTTTGTGCAAGAACCTAGCAGAAAGTACAATAATGTGGATGGATGAAGATATGCTCACCAATCAAAGCAAATACCAGGATGTTATCTTCCTCTACCATCTCTTGGATTTTTTGAAAAAGTTTCGCAACCTGATTAAAACAATTTGAACAAAGATTGAATTTCAAAAGACTATGATTTCTTTACATTTAATTGGAAGTTCAGTAAAGCAGTTGAAGAGCAAATGTACATACCAATTTACCACTTTCAGAGAACCATTTACTGAATAAAGAATGTGCATTAACCTCAACCAATTGGCAGAATAAAACAGAATCAAAAGAAGTTTCTATCACTACGTCATATATATACATATTGCAGATTCATAAACTAAAAACTCAATTACATGTCAAGAAATGATGAATCCATGAATATAACCGAATCAAAAATCAAAGCACATATTTCAGTATTTCACATACGTACTCATGGATCAAACCAAAAAAAGTGACAAAACTCTGAATAAAACAGAATCAGAAGAAGTTTATATCAGTTTGACATATACGTACTGCGGATTCATCAACTAAAAGCTGAACTGCATGTCAAAATAGTGGCAAAAACTCAATTGCATACAAGAATAGGTGACGGATATATAAAAAATAAGAGGATCGAAACAGATACTACAGTATTTCGTATATGTACTGACGGATAAGACTAAAAAAGGAGCAAAAACACAACCAAATAGCACTTCCTATCAGTATGAGATAAATGTACTGAAGATTCATGAACTAGAAATCAACTGGATGACAAGAATAGGTAACGGATCTATGAAAAATAAGAGGATCGAAACAGATATTACAGTATTTCGTATATGTACTGACGGATAAGACAAAAAAAAGGTGACAAAACTTCAGTATTATACATACATACTCATGGATCGAACCAAAAAAATTGGAAAAACTTCGAATAAAACAAAATCAGAAGAGTTTTGTATCAGTACGCCATATATGTACTGTCAATTCATACACGAAAAACAACTGTAACAAACCTAAAAACCATAAAAGCGTCAATCAAATCGATTTGATTATCATAATACAATAAAAAAAAAACAAATCAAAAGAAGAAAAACCGAACAAAATAATCATACCTGGAAATAGAAAACAAATATTCTCCTCGTAAATCATAATGATGCACCATCTTGTTCATCTTCTTCTTAAAAGTAGACTAGGTTTCTGTCAGTACGGGATATACGTACTGCTGGTTCATACACAACAACAAACTGAAATAAATCTAAAACCAACAAAAATGGAACTGGTATAATCAGATCTAATAACGAAATGAACAAACAATCTGATTATTCATCTAGATCTAGTAAAATAATCAACAAATTAGACACGGAGATAAAAGACGAAATCAAATACAACCACGATTAGATCGTGAAAACCCTAATATAAACATTGCAACAAAGAAATTTTCATCTGATTTGGTAGAAGCGAGAGATATTGAAGAAGACCATAAATCTGATCGCATAGCAGTGAGAGGAAAGAGAAAACGAATATGAAACGTGAAATGTTTATCTCGTGCTTATAGGTCTTTAAATAGGAAAGGTTATTTTTGGTATTTTCATATTTCACATGCCTAAAGTCACACGTGTATTGGACCAGGAATAAAAAAAATTGGTCCATTTTTATGTTTTCTTTTAATTATGGACCTCTGATTACTGGGCTTTAATGGGTGGACCTGCCACTAACTAGTATCACCAAACTAGTACCTATATGTAATTCCTACCAAGTCATTTTAGATATTTTAGTCCTGATTTACCTGGCTCCCTTGATAGCACCCACGTAGTTTCTTCTTGTTAATGATAATGGATTGCCAATATTTGATAGGTGGGCATTGTTTTTGAACAAAGAGCATAAAACCGTAAAAGTGTGGCATTGTACGCACATCAAAACCAACTCAATCTATGTTATGCCGTATTCTTATCAATTTAATGCTTCGTAATCCTTCTTAATCCACATCCACATCGTTGGTCCTTGCACCACAACCCGACAGTCTATTCTCTGCTGTCTATTTCATTTGATGCTCAAAAAAGCAGACACCTACAGATTCACTCTTTATGGGATATGTGGGCACACGAACCACGATGGGGTCCGAACGCTCACAATCAATCATTAACATCTAAAGAGATTATGATGATGGTACCTTGGTGTTGATTCATTGGCTCAAAACCTTCGGGTTTATCATGGCCTCATCCAACAACTCCATGCGTGGCGTTTGTGCATGGGATATAAGTATTAAGGAAAACAAAACATATAAGCAAACAAGCGCGGGCTAAATGAATGTAAAGTGATGAAATGTAAATAAGACCAAGGTTTACGTGGTTCAGCACTAAGGCCTACATCCACGGGGTTTGTTGTTTTACTATGTTCTTCACGGTTACACGAATAGTTGATGACTTTTGGGGTTTACATGTTTCTCTCCTCTAAGGGATTAACTTACCCTTACTGTTTCTCTCTCTCTCTCCTTCCCTTCCTGATATTTTCGATCCTCCTTTCCTCTTGGTGGAGATTGGGTATTTATAAGGTTAGAACGTGGGACCCATCTCTGAAGACCGTTGGAACCTTATCTTCTTGTGTCCTTGCGTCCATCACGCGGAGGTCTGCGTTTGCCCCTTGATCCCGCAGAGGCATCCTCGCTCGTTCCACAGGTTGGTCGACACGTACACTGCTCAGAGTGTTTAATGTGGGTAGTTGAGGGGTCTGCTCGTGTCAGACAAGTGTCTTCTGCCCCTGTCAGTCCGTGTCAGCTAACTTTCTCTCCACCGTTGATCTTAGCTCCTCTTTTGGGGATGAGATAAAGTAACTCCTCGGGGTTTATTCGGTGTTTCGTGACGCATCATGTTTTGATGTTTTGGCCTGCATGCTTTCCACGTACCTTTTTATATACACGTGTCTGATAGTGAGATATATGTGTACACAATTTGCCCCTTTTCTTCGGGCTTGAATGACTAATGGGTGCCTTGAAGAAAAACTATCGTCGCATATTCTTCTCACTCCTAATAACTTCTCCTAGATACTTGGGCACGTCTTTTATTCGTGCATTAACTGCTTATGTAACGGGCACGTTTCCCATTCCTCCCTTAATTTCCTTCTCTTTCTTTCGGGTATTTTAAGGATAGAAAGAAAATTTAATTTCATTCTTCCTAAACACTCTCTCAGTTTTCATTCTTCCTTTAAATTTTCTGTCTGTCTTCATTGAACCCGTGACCTTAAATTCTCTGTCAGTCTTCATTGCACCTGTGATCTTAAATTTTATGTCAGTCTTCACTGCACCTGTGATCTTAAATTCTCTCCAGCTTAGCATTAACCACGCCCGCTTCTCCTGTTTGTTTCTTCTACTGCTGTTTTTGCCGGTAAGTTTTTCTTTTCTTTATTTCCATCGTTTTATGCTGTGTTGATTTGTGAATTTTCTGCTACTGTTGTTCCTTGTTTGTGATGAAGAACTTCTTCTGATGCTTGCATACTAGTTTGCCCCTGTTCTTCATCTTAAATTAAGGAAGCCATTACTTCGAGGGTGAAATTTTGAGCATGTATACTAATTTTAGGGTTGTTACGTTATCGTGGTTGTATTGCTATGGATGTGTTTTTTGATTTTTGGTGATGTTTTTTTGATTGTGTGTAACTTGTTCTTGATTTTATTCTTTCCGCAGCCATGTCTGACCGTCCGCGGCCTACTTATCAGACTCCTGATTCTGGGTTATCGAGATCTCCTCCGCGTCGAGAGTCTCAAGATGATGTTCGTCGGAGTCGAGTTTCTTCTGGAGCGAAAGCCTCGTCCTCTAGGGAAGAGATTCCTCCGATAATTCCGTCTGGTTCTCGAAGAGTCTTTGATCGCTCAATGGCTCGTCCTCGTGATGATACTAGGAGTACGCAGGCTCCGCCCCGCGCTGTTGCTTTTGACATTCCTCCTCTACGTTCGTTAGTGCCCGAGCATCATCTACGGTCTTCTCCAACTTTTAAAGGGAAGAATACGAAGGGCGTAGCTCCTAGGGTTGAATCTTCAAAGAATCCTCCCGTGAAGAGAAAAGCTTCGGAAGCGTTCGTTAGTTCATCCGGCCCCGCCGAGGAGGATGAGGCTGCTCCCTTGATACACAGTGTCTCTGTTAGCAGGAAAAAAGTAACCTTCAAGCATATCGATCTTGAAATATTCAAGGAAAAGCATGAGCTTCAAGCCTTCGGGGTTCGTTTCTATGCCCCTGAGGATGATATTACGTATGAGCTTATCTCCAAGGATGAGTTCGATGAATTTCATTTGTTAACGACGGTTGGGGCATTCGAGGCTGGTCTGATGCTGCCGTTGTACAAATCAGGTGATTCCTTCTACTACGACGTGCTCGCTAGTCGTGAGGGTTCTTCCACCAATACTCATAGCCATTCCGTATCCCAATTATCGGGGAATTATCTCCGCGCCCTGAAGGAATGCTATCTGCGGAGTAAGGGGGAAACGTCGATGACTTGTTACGTCCCCAATCCCATGGAGAAGGAATGGTATACTCCCGAGAATTTCAATAACTCCTTCGGTGATTACGTCAATAGTAGGAATCGCAAGCCGTGGAGTGTCAGCCTTCGGAATCTCCCTGCTCCTCGAGGCGAGATTCGTCTGTTAAATGAGGTCAGCGATGCCAAGCTGAAGTATGTTCCTGGCACGGAGGCGTCCAGTCGTCGGAAACTCTTCCCCGCGCGAGAGAGAATCAAGCGCGATCATGACTACGAGCCGTTATCGAGATAGTTGGTCCGTGGGCTTACGGTTGGATTCCTGGTCCCCGCGGTTGGCGGCCTACCGAGAATAGTAAGCCGCGCGAATCTCCTCCTGTTCTCTATGGAGATTTCTTCCCCTGGCGTCTGAACTTTGCGGGCATGAATTTTCCTTATGCCCTGGACGTCGTAGAGGGAGACGAGGAGGATGGTTCCGGTGCTATACTCCCACCGAAGAATATCTCAGCTGCTCAGGTACGCAGATTCTAGCTGCGCTTCTTTTTTAGAACTTCCATCAGACGGGAAAAATAATTCTTTTTGTGGTGTTGGTTTCAGGTATTGAAGAAGAAAAAGATTAGGCCGAAGCAGTCTTCTACTACGGTGATGGGTGAGGTTGAGGCCCAAGAAGAAGTTACTAGTCCATTGAACGAAGAGTTTGCTGAGGACGAGATTACAGATGGGGAGGAACGTACTGGTACCTCCCCTATCAATGTCGAAGAAGAGGTCTTCGCTGGTCACGTTGGTGATGAAGGAAGGAACAAAGCTGTGGTGGCTGATGACGTTGTCATCGGGGATGTTTCCGTCCCTGCTGGTGATGTCGCGGATACCCTTCCCACTTCTCAAGAATTTTCTTTTGATCGAATGTATTCCACGGGGGAGTTATTTGACGAAGCCCTCGATTTTCCCGAGGACTTCTCTTTACTTTCCCCCAATGATGATTGGGATGTTCTTGGTGGTGATGGTAATGGGGATGCTACTGTAGAAGATGTTGGTGCGGAGGAGCCTGCTGTGCATGTAGGCGCGGAGGAGCATGCCAACATTCGTGCTGAGGGGGTCGTGTCAGAGAAAGGAGAATCTGTCGTTGACGCGCCTGCCGATAGTCTTCCCCAGTCGCCGACGTCTGAGGGTGAGGACGCCATCATGGATTGGTTTAAGAAAAAGAATCTTCTGTTTGTCTCTCATCCCGCTCCTGTTGTTGCTGGGTAAAAGGAATCAACCGCGTATACCCGTCGCATGATGGAGATGTCTTCTAAGGCGCAGGTGTCTGAAGCCTGGGGAAAAAGGTTGATTGTTCCCGAAGCTACCCTCGTGCCGGAGCCTCCTACTTCCGTTGCCGATATGATGGCTATCGCCGACGGGTATCAATATGGCTTTCCGCAGCAGCGTGTGCTGGAGGTAAATTTTCGTACATACTTCTACGTGATGATCAGACGCTTCGGTGGAATAATGTTTTGTCATCTTGATGTGTAGATGATGAGGAGCGAGCATTGTAACCACGTGTTGTATCAGTTCTTCAAAGCGAAATCTCTGAAGCTCGAGGCTAAGCTTCGTCACCGAGAAAAGGAATTATCTGCGGCTGAGGTGGAAGTAGAAGAGCTGAAGAAAAGCCTTAAGGAGAAAGAAAAGCTGGGTGAAGCAGAGGATGATCTTCGTTCAGAACTCGTTGCAGTGCGCGCTGAGTTAGAGCAAACTCGTAGCCAAGTTTCCACTTTCACAGGTTTGGTTCTTTTCCCTCGTCGTATGTCGTCATTATTTTATCTCTTAGTTGTTCTGTCTGAGTCTCCCCACCCTATCTCCAGTGGATGGCGTCCCCGAGCTGATATGGCTTCGAAACGAAAGAGTTCGGCAAAAATCTCGTATTAGAGATTTGGTTGAGAAAATTAAGAGTGAAGCTAAGAAATGGGATGCTCGGGCTGAGGTATGGCGCGCGCGGCATGTTCAGATGGTTGACATGCAAAATCTGTACAACCATGATCGTGCTTTATTTAATGGCACACTGCTGTGGACCCGTGATAATCTGCGGGAAGCCCGTGAGCGCACTTCCTTGTTGGAATCTAGGATTCAGCTGTTGGAAGAAGAATTACAGACGGCTCGATCCATTCCTCTTTCAGGGGTCCAGGATAATATGCTCTGTCTTGCCAGAGAAAGAGATGATGCTCGTACTGAAGTCTACGCTCTCAGCAATGCTCTTTCCGCGTCTCGTGCCGACGTAGCTCGTCATGCTGAGTCTGAGAGGAATCTCGAAGTGTGCATGTACAGACTCAGCAAAGGGGTCTCAGAGATAAATAAATAGGTCGACCACCTTCGTCATATGGACTCGATGAAGCAGGTAGAATTAGATGCCTGTCAATTTACTCTCACCAACCTTCAACTAGACTATAAGAAATTATCCGCGGAATATGATCATCTTGATGAAGCGCGAGATGCGGTTGTTAATGAGTATGAAGAGGCTTCGGCTTGTGTCGAAGGTATAATCCCATTTCATCGAGTGTGACCTTGTTTTTTTTTCTACGCTAACTCCGTGGTGTTGTCTTTTTCAGAGCTCGAGGGACGCCTTCGCGTCACAAATGAAAAACTTGAAAAGGCTCAATCTTCCTTAGCGCAGCAGGAAGAACAGACCAATCACTTCAAGAATTTAGCAGCAACCCGCGAGGAGGCCGTTGGTGCTGCTTCTAGAGAAGTGAATCGGCTATCTTCGTTATTATCCCAAGCCCAACAGCGGACAACAGTTATTAAACACAAGGCTCGTTGTCAATTGGATGAGGAGACGAACAAGATGCTGGAGAGGATAGAACTTGGCCTAAGGAATGAACATGGTATCGTGAAGAACTATCCTCGTCGTCCCGTTTCTTCTGCCTTGCCCAGCTCCTCGGGCCCCTCTTCTGGTGGGAGCGTCCCATCAAGTCTTCAGAATAATCCTGCCGATGGGGCCGCCACTTAGGGAGAGATCGCAGCGTTTTGTAGGATCCGCGACATCATTATACTTTTTGTAATCATGTAACAAGGATATTTTTTGCTGATGATCCTGTAAAAGGAATATTTTTTGATTGTGTATCCTTGACTTTGGCCTTTCACTTCTTGTAATCACCCTTTATGAAATGAATCCTCTTCTTGATATACCTACAATGTTGTTTTGTTTTTATTTTAAGTATTTGTGAAAAATCAAAACAAAAGTTTTTAAGTGTTTTTGAGTGCGATACTGAAGGAAGGTACCTTCGTGATCGTCTTGAGACCTGTCACCCCGCTGGCGAATCCTGGGCCAGAGGATTCCCAGACGGTGGGGGCCGGGGCAACGTTCTAGGATATGGGATTAAAATATTTACGCACCCATTCCGTCGACCCGTTGCCTTAAGATTGGTTGGGTATCTCTTTCTGCTGGGTGCCTTCCCCCTGGTCCTACACTTATGGACACTGATGGGGGAGCCCTGAGAGATTGTAGATTAACTACTTTCCCCAATATTGTAGGTAGATTCCACTGACTTGATAATTTGAAAGCTTGTTTGATTGATAAGTTGAGGTCTGCAATTCCTCTTCCAGAGATAGAAACATGTGGAGCGGTCAGGCTCCCTTCTTCTTCTGGTACACTCCAAGCAGATTCAAATCTGCGTTGCTTCTATGGGAAGTATGGTTTGAGCCATTTAGCATTCCAAGGATGCCGGAGGACCTCGCCTTTTAGATTACGAAGGTAGTAGGAACCGTTACCCGCAATGTCGTGGATCATAAAAGGTCCTCCCCATGTAGGTGCTAACTTTCCCCATTTCTTTTCTTGCTGATACCGTGGGATTGTTCTCAACACATACTGTCCCTCTACAAAATTCCGTAGCTTTACCTTTTTGTTGTACTCCCTTGCTAGTCTTCGTTGATAATTTTCCATCTTTTGCAATGCTACTTCCCTTCTTCCTTCCAAGTCGTCCAACCTTTCTAACATCATATCTGTTGTGAGGTTTTTCTCCCAAGCTTCGGTCTTCGTGGTTGGCATGAGGATTTCCGTAGGTATGACTGCTTCAGCTCCATAAGTTAGAAGAAACGGGGATTCCCCGGTAGCGGATCTTCGTGTTGTCCTGTATGCCCATAAGACATTGTGCAGTTGTTCGCACCATCTTCCCTTATGCTCGTCTAATTGTTTTTTGAGTATAAGGGCGAGGGTCTTGTTGGTAGCTTCCGCTTGTCCGTTGCTTTGAGGGTATAAGGGGGTGGACTTGTTCTTTCTTATTTTGAAAGTGTCGAAGAGCATGTCTATATTTTTTCCCTGTAATTGCTTGCCGTTATCAGATACAATTTCAGCAGGTATACCAAATCTGCAAATGATGTTCTGGAATATGAAAGTGAACACATCCGCGTCTCTGATCCTGGCCAAGGCCTTAGCCTCCACCCATTTACTGAAGTAGTCCGTGGCTACTATCAAAAATCGTCTCTTCCCTGATCCTTCGATGAAAGGCCCGACGATGTCTACGCCCCATTTTGCAAATGGCCACGGGCTATCGACAGAGTTTAACATTGTTGCCGGCGCGTGGATTTTTTTCGCGAAGCGCTGACATTCTTCACATCGTCGGGACATCCTCGCGGCATCTTGTATCATTGTCGGCCAGTAATATCCTTGCGTTTTTGCTTGTCAGCTAGTGATCTCATGCCGCTATGATTCCCCGCGTCACCATAATGGATATCATTTAGAATTCGATGCCCCTCTTTCCGGGACAAGCAGCGTAGTAATGGTCCAAGGAAGGATTTCTATACAGGACCCCCTCCCGAAGATCATATCTTCCCACTTTGGAGAGCATCTTCCTAGCTTGTTTCCGATCCGCAGGTAAGCTTCCTTTTCGAGAAAGGCATGTATTGTCACCCTCCAGTCATCTTCGTTGCTGAAGTCTTCGTCTTGATTTGCTCTTGACAGGATGTCCTCTTCATCAAAGTCATTATGGATGTCTTCTCCTACCTGGTCTTCGATATTTTCTTCCATCACATCTTGATTGGTAGCGAAGGAGAATTGAGATGCAATCGAAGGCTCGTATACCCTTGCTATTTTAATACCTTCGGCATTTTTATCCCTCAGCATGGATGATATATGCTAGGGCATCCGCGTGCCTGAGGTCCCTTCTGCATAAGTGCCGGAACTTAATGTTCGGGATTTGTGATGCCAATGTTTGGACCAAGGCCATGTAAGCTGAAAGGGTGTCATCGTACACATTATACTCGAGCCCTATTTGCCGTATGACAAGCTGCGAATCACTTGTCAGCCTTACATCGGTTACCCCCATCTCTATTATTATACGTAGGGCATGTACGACAGCTTCGTATTCAACAATGTTGTTGGTATGCTCTTTGAATTCCAATCTAAGTGCCTGTATAATCCTTTCTCCAGTTGGGGTGATAATGACAATACCTATTCCTGCTCCTTCCTTATTTTTAGATCCGTCGACAAAGACTTCCCATTGTCTATGACTCGCAGGTTCGAGGATATCCATTGGATCCTTGATTTCTTCCTCGGCTTCTGGTATTCCCTTAATCTCTTCGTCGTTGTCAGGGGGAGGTCTGCTAAGAAATCTGCCAGCACTTGGGACTTCTGAGAATGTTGAATTTCATGAATGATGTTGAATTGGTCCAGATGGGTGTTCCATTTGGCTATTCGGCCCACTTTTCCCGTGCTTTTGAGGACTGCTTCCAATGGTGCTTTGCATGGTACCCTGACGAGGTGAGTTAGGAAGTAGGTTCTCAGTTTTTGGGTAGCCCATACCAGTGCGAGGATGAGTTGTTCAATCTTAGTATAATTTCTTTCCGCGGAATTGAGTGTCTTGCTGACGTAATAGATAGGCTGTTCTACCTTTGTATTGGTTTTGACTAATACCGCGCTGACTGCGTCCTCCGTTGCTGCTATGTACAGTGCCAAAACTTCATCAGGGTCTGGCTTCTGCAGGATCGGGATTGAAGCTAGATGTTCTTTGATTTTTTGGAATGCTTCCTCGCATTCGCGGTCCATTCGAACCTGCTCCCTTTTTTAAGAATATTGAAGAAATGTTTGCATTTGTCCGAAGACCGTGCAATAAATCTGCCCAACGCTGCTATGGACCCATTGAGCTTCTGCACTTCCTTCAGATTCTTTGGGACGGCATCTCTACTATGGCTTGAATCTTGCTGGGTCTACCTCGATGCCCCTTTTCGTCACCAGATACCCGAGGAACTTCCCCGAGGTGACACCGAAAGTACATTTCTCCGGATTCACTTTCATGTGATGCTGTCTCATTGCTTCGAAGATATTCCTCAGGTCCTGGTGGTGATTTTTACGCAGCTTGCTTTTGACGAGCATGTCGTCCACGTAGACTTCTAGGGTTCCTCCAATCCATGGCTTGAAGATAGCATCGACCATCCTTTGGTATGTTGCCCCTGCGTTTCGGAGCCCGAAAGGCATTCTGGTATAGCAATAAAGGCCATGTGGGGTATAGAACGCTGTGTGTGGCTGATCTTCTTCTGCCAGGGCTACTTGGTTGTAACCAGAATATCCGTCCATGAATGACAGCTCTTCGTACCCTCCTTCAACTGCTTCAACCAGTTGATCTATGCTCGGCAGGGGATAGCTGTCCTTTGGACATGCCTTGTTGAGATTAGTAAAGTCGATGCATATTCTAACCCCTCCATTTTTCTTAGGAACAATGACCATGTTGGAGATCCAGGTAGGGTACTTGACTTCCTTGATAAATCCTGCATCTAGTAGCTTCCGAAGTTCTGTTTCTACCGCCTCATGATATTCTGGAGCCACTTTTCGTATTTTCTGCCTGAACGGGGGCGTGCCCGGTTTGATGCGTAGTTCATGTTGGATTACTTTTGGGTCAATCCCCGGCATATCTCCTAACTTCCAGGCGAACACATCCGCATATTCCTTAAGTAATTTGGTTAAGGAATGTTCTCTTCCTTCGTCCATGATGGTCCCAATTTTGACCATCTTCGGGTCTTCTTCCGTTCCTATGTTGATTTCCTTTATGGGTTCTACTGGTGTGAACACAGGCTTCGGGTTTCCGAGGACTGGGGCGCTCTTTAATTGCTATTTAGCTTGTTTCTGCTCTTTGCTGGTTGTTGAGGTATGGTGGGCCCGGAGGTGTGTGAAAATTAAACGCAATAAAAACGCGGGCCTACAGTAATACCGCAAGTGCACGGTCATCAGTTGTAGCTCGTGCAAGTACGGGTCGATCCACAGAGACTGGGGGTGTTTGGAGTTTCTAGCTATTTGGTCTCTAAATTGCTATTGGGCTTCTAATTGTGCTTTGGGCTTATTGGGTTTGTTTGTAATGATGAAGTGCTTTAGGCCTTGGTCATTTGAATGATTTTGGAATGAACTGTGAACTTGGGCTTAACAGTTCAATTGTGAACTGGGCTTGGGTTTTTTTTTGAGTTGCACTGGGCCTTGGACCGACAGTGACTGAGAATTGGGCTCAATGTCTTTTGATGTGAACTGGACTTGTAGCCCAGAATTGAACTGGACCTGGAGCAGCAGCAGTGGTGGCTTCAGCAGCAGCAGTGGTGGCTTCAGCAGCAGCAGAAGCAAAGGGCAGGTGCTCAGCAGGGAAAGGGAGAGCAGGAGCTGTGCAGGCAGACAAGGTAACTAAATCACACAGGGCCAAGGATGGCATTTACAATGACAATGAAGATGGTAGTGAAATAATGAGACAATGGATGATAAAACAATAAACACAAGAAAACAGATACAAATACAAAACACAAAACAGGTGACAGTGGCAGTGGAGAGTGATAGTGAAGAAAAGCAAAGGAAATGGTGAAAATGGCAGTGAGGATGGCAATGGAAATGAAGCAAAGAGAAAGACCAAGGCAGTGAAGTAAATGTGACAGTGAAGCAAAGGTAACAGTGGCAGTTAACAGGAAACAAAGCCAAATAAACCAAGGCTGTTAGCCAAGGGCAGGGAGGAGTTTGCAGCTGTGGCTAAGCTAAGGCTTAGAATCCACCTTGTGTCCTAGCTAAACAATGCAATTCTAGATTTAAAAACTTAAGCATCCAACTAGAATGGGAAGAAAATCAGCTTGCTCACTGATTTTCCCCTAGCATTGACTGTCTTTTGAAAGCACAGTCAATCACAGGCATATCAGAGCACCAACTTCTTCCCATTACTCAAGCAAAACAGGCTAGCAATTCATCATTCAATAGTGCACTAAGGTTTCATCTGAGCCTCAGCAGTGAACTCAGAACATAATTAACATTAAAATGGAACTAAACATGATCATGTGAAATAACATAGCATTTAAACAACTAAATAGTGAATGAAAATTGCAAATGAAGAACCCTAAAAATTAACAGTGAAATCAAATTGACATTGAGAATTAAATTAACCCAATTAGGGGGTTTCTCGGATGACCCAAGAACAACTTTTAACATCCTACATCAGTTCCTATTTATAGTTTACAACAAAATCCCTAATTTCACCAAACCCTAATTTGAAAATCCCCAAATCAGCAGGATTAGGGTTTCGAGAATAACTAAAATTAACTCACCCTCTGATGCAAATAGACTCGACCCATGCTTCTCTCTGACCTTCCGCCTCTCTCATGCTTCAATTGACGCCTCTGCTGCTCTAATTGTTCCCTAGTTCGAGTTATTTACTCACCCCAAAACCTAGGGTTTCAGTGGTTGTGAGATGGGGAAAATAACTAGGCTAGGGAGATGGGTTTGAGGTGGTGTCGGGGTATGGAGATGGTAGTGAGGCAGAGGGTGGCAGTGGACATGGAAGAGAGGCAGGAGCAGAGCTCGACTGCAACTGTCGGGGGAAGAAGAGAGTTTTTGGGGAAAAAAATTTGGGGAAGAAGAACTTGTTTGGGTGAAGTCGATGGTTTTGGATGCTAGGTGTGAAGCGGGTGTAGCGAACTTGATGAACAGCAAGTAAAGAGCGTTGGATGATCCCATATAGATTGAATCGAACGGCTACGATGGAGAGGTATGTAGCGACCGTTGGATTATGAGATACAACAAAACTGACGGCTTCAGATGGAGTTAGGTACTATGGTGTTTGACAAGAGCTTCGGATTTTGATGCACAATGATGAGGCGACCGTTGGATGACAAGATGGATCCAATCTGACGGCTCTCTTGGAAATGGGTATGGATAATGGAAATGGATTTGGGTAAGGGTTTTGGGCCTTGGGTATGCCAAGCCCATATCTTCTTTAAGAACAATTCTTCCTCTTCAAGCCCACTTCTCGTTGATCCGGCTCTTGCAAACATCATTCTTCGCTTCCTCCTGGCGGGAGTCTTTGCCGTTCCTTTGCTCTTTTCGCTCCGCTATTCATCCAAACTTTATTTATTACCTAAAAATGCAAAATTAATTAATAAAAATATTTATTCTTGAAAACCAAGAAAATACAGAATATGGGATAAAATGTAGAATTAATGCACAAAATATGAGTTAAATGCAAACAAAAAGATATAAAAATATGCACTTTTTAGCACTCATCAAGGTACTTGTTTCCGAGCCTTGGACATTACCATCTTTCGTCAAGCCTTTTCCTGTAGTTTCCTTAAGGAATAGGTCTACGGCTTTCTCTTTCGCGGTTTCTTGATTTCTTACTATTCGGATTTTTCGCTGCTCTTCTTGCTCATTGTTGATATGATCCTGAGTGGCCTGGCACTCTCGCGTAGCGATTCGATCTCCCTTGATCTCCATTATTCCCTCAGGTGTTGGAAATCTGAGGTATTGGTGGTATGTTGCCGCAACTCCTTTGAGCTTGTGTACCCATTGTCGTCCAATAATGGCGTTGTAGGGGAAGGGGTGTCCACCACACTGAATCGGGTATCCATTTCATGGGCCCTGCGTTAACCTGTAACACGATGTCTCCCAAGGGCTTCGTGGCTGCTCCATTGAATCCGTAGATGGTGTGATAAGAGGTCATCAACTGTTCATCATGTAGCTTCATCCGTTTTGAATGCATCATAGAAAAGGACATTTACAGAGCTTCCCCCGTCTATGAAGATCTTTTGAGGTTACATCCAGCTACTGGTAATGTTAGGACCAAGGGATCGTTATGGTCTTCCATATCTTCTTCGATATCCTCGGCATCGAAGATGATAGGAGATTCCATCCATCTTCGTGTTCGTCCACCGCTATCCCATCGACCTTATATCTCGCAGCGGTCTTCGAATTGCTTCCGTAACCTTTTTCCAATCTGCGCTGGGAGTAGGGTCCTGTGGCTTCGGAACCAGATGGTGTTGATTGTTCGGTTTTCTTCCGGAAGTTGGACTGGTTGGTCGTTTGGATCTGTCCTCGGTAACCTCCTTCGTATGTAATGTTGAGCTCTCCCAGCATCAATTAATTTTTGGATCATTATTTTAAGGTTCTGCATTTTTCGGTCTGGTGTCCGTTGAAACAGTGATACTCACAGTAATCTTTAGACTTCTCGGATCTCGGGGGCTGCTTCCCTTAGACCATGGCCACTCTAAGTTTTCCCTCCCTTTGATCTCTCGTAGGATACGAGCATAGCTAGCGTGAGTTTCGTGTAAACTTGACTTCGAATTTTCGGTCGCCTGTTCTTCGTTCATCCCTCCGTTCCTTCCTATCTTCGTGAGGTCTCTCATCTGAGCAACCCCTTTTGGCCCCATTGGTTTGTTCCACTGAGTTTGTGCGATGAGACCTCTGCGATATGCCCCGGGTTTTCCCGTTGAATTTTCTCAAGTCGAGCGTGTTTCTCGATAATTATTCGGAGATCTCCTTCTGTCTTGGGAACGCTCCGTGAATTCAACAAAATAGGGGACTCATTCGGTCTAAGCCCCATTTGTAGCAGTTGATGCTACACACTGGGTCCACCTCCCTATGGCTTGGCAGATCTTATGCCATCTGTTTGTGTACTCCCTCGTGGTTTCCTTGTAGCCAATTGCTAGTGAAAGAGCTTATCCATCCCGGTGTTTAAGTCTTGTTGTACATGTATGTTCTTAAGAATTTCTCTGCGAGTTGGTCGTATGAGTGGATGGAGTTTGGTGGCAGATTATCAAACCATGATAACGTCGATCCCTTCAAGCTTGACGGGAAGTATCTACAGAGTACGGCGTCGTTCTGACCCCATCTAGCTAGACACGGTTGTAGTACGAACATGTGCAGCAGGGTCGCTGGATCCATCATAGCATTCGAACGTCGGGACAGGGCATTTCAATGGAATAGGGGTGTTTGGCCAAGCGATGGGTTAAGGGCGTGGAGTTAGCTTCTCTCATGACCTCTTCTAACCTTCCCCACCTTTTATTTTTTAATTGCCTGATCTCTCCATCATCTCATCTCGTAGTTCCTCCATTGAGCGTTGGTGTTCTAAATTATTCAGCTCATTACCGTCTGACTCTCCTCGTCATAATCCGGGTCGGATACGCTACGTCTCCTTGTCGCGTCTTCATTAGCGCTAGGACGACTCCACAGTCTTGGTTGTGGCTCTGGTCTTTGGAGCTTGCTTCATCAAGTTGTTGGCTGGTCTTCGTGCTTAGAGCAATCCGCTCCTTTAAATCTTGATTTTCTCTGGCCAACAGAGCTACAACTTCTGCGTAAACCTGCTGGTTCTTCCTCAGTTCCTCAAGCTCAGCCATTAGTCGGTGTGATTGGTTGGACCCCTGATTGGGAGTCCCAGCGCGTGTCGCTACAGCCGTGGTGCCGCCCTCCTCCATGGTCTGTACTAAAGGCGGCAGGGGTTCAGCTTCGGTTGCCGGTGTTTCCAAATTGGAGTGAGCGCCCCTCTGCGGTGCCAGAGCCGCCGGTATGGTTTGATTCTGATTATTTGTTAGCGGCATTCCAAAGGTTAGAAGGTGCGCGGGTTGGAATGTTCTGGATTCATCCACCCTTTCTCTTGGTTGATTAAGTTGACTCATGGAGAAGGTATTGCTAGCCTCCGCAGCCATCGGGACTACCGCAGCCTCCCCGTACTTTATCGTTGCTGCTCTGAGAGCCGCCGCTGCAACTGAATTAGCGTTCAAGGGTGAAGTGATTTCTGCAGTATCTTGCCTTCGATTGGTCATTTTAGCTTTATCTCCTTTCTGCTTGCTTCGGGTGATGATCGGGGTTGTCCTGGGTATTTCTTTTGACAAAGCTTTGGATTTTCCTGCTTCCTGCGTCTTTTCCATCACGTGCCCTTTTGTTGATAATGAAATCTCGCGTAAACTTGCCTTCTTTACTCACAACACGTTCTCTCTGCATAAGTTATTTCAAACAACAGAAACGGGAATATCCGCGTGAAGCGGGTTAGTTGGCGAAATACAATTTTTCAAGAGGGAATTAATACCCGCAGGCTATAAAATACGGGTTAGAGTTTTATTAAAGGCGATCCTTAGTATAAAAACTACGAAAATTGTAAATCCGATGGATTAGAACAATAACTCTTATCGAAGACCAATAACTCTTATCGGGACATAATACAGTTGACGAATGATCTATACGGTCCGAGCTGATAAAATCAGAGCAATCATATGCCAAATTAAAATGAAATCACAGGACAAGATAAATCTTTTACCGGGACGAAGTCCCTGTTTCTAGCGCCAAATTGTGGGCACACGAACCACGAGGGGGTCCGAACGCTCACAATCAATCATTAACATCTAAAGAGATTATGATGATGGTACCTTGGTGTTGATTCATTGGCTCAAAACCTTCGGGTTTATCATGGCCTCATCCAACAACTCCATGCGTGGCGTTTGTGCATGGGATATAAGTATTAAGGAAACAAACATATAAGCAAACAAGCGCGGAGCTAAATGAATGTAAAGTGCTGAAATGTAAATAAGACCAAGGTTTACGTGGTTCAGCACTAAGGCCTACATCCACGGGGTTGTTGTTTTACTATGTTCTTCACGGTTACACGAATAGTTGAATGACTTTTGGGGTTTACATGTTTCTCTCTTCTAAGGGATTAACTTACCCTTACTGTTTCTCTCTCTCTCTCTCCTTCCCTTCCTGATATTTTCGATCCTCCTTTCCTCTTGGTGGAGATTGGGTATTTATAAGGTTAGAACGTGGGACCCATCTCTGAAGACCGTTGGAACCTTATCTTCTTGTGTCCTTGCGTCCATCACGCGGAGGTCTGCGTTTGCCCCTTGATCCCGCAGAGGCATCCTCGCTCGTTCCACAGGTTGGTCGACACGTACACTGCTCAGAGTGTTTAATGTGGGTAGTTGAGGGGTCTGCTCGTGTCAGACAAGTGTCTTCTGCCCCTGTCAGTCCGTGTCAGCTAACTTTCTCTCCACCGTTGATCTTAGCTCCTCTTTTGGGAATGAGATAAAGTAACTCCTCGGGGTTTATTCGGTGTTTCGTGACGCATCATGTTTTGATGTTTTGGCCTGCATGCTTTCCACGTACCTTTTTATATACACGTGTCTGATAGTGAGATATATGTGTACACAGGATACACCAAACCAACCTTAGAACTCTACATGTGCCTGCTTTTTCTTTTCCAAACCAAAAGGCTATATTTTCATTAATAAACAAAATGATTACATTTAGGATGTCATAGTACCACAATATGCCATCATCTAAGCCAAACTTGTTCATAAGGAACATCATACTCAAAAGTTATCGCTACAACCCCATATTGCCAGTACTGTGTAACAGGGTTCCTAGGCTAACTACTACTACAACTGAACCTTGTACCTTTTCCCAACATCTTACAGATTACAGATTCTTCAAAATAAAGAAACAATTTGAAGGAAATACTACCAAGTGCGTGGGTTTTAACCAATATAGATGTGAGTGCAGTGATGGTATTCCGTGGAGATCTGCAAGGTAACCTCATCAACATAAGAATATCAGAAAATATGCATGTTCATGATAAAATCCAATTATATATGATGCATTAAGGCTCCACCAATCTTGGCTAACGTAAGATACCAAAAGAATTATTAGCTTCAACACACATTCCACAACACCCGGGGGGAAGAAACAAAAATATAAAGAGGCTGAATTGAGGATTCCCAAAATGTTGTGCTACGACGTACATGCCAGCAAATTATTCACTTAAAATTGGCGTAGAAGGTTTGTACGACCAAGCCTTAGTGCATTTTCAAAGATTACAAAGTAAAAGGTAACCAAGTTCAAGTCTTTAATCATGTCTAGTCTAGACTATCAAAACCATGCAAAAACATACTATTAGCGGTTAGCTGGATATCCACTATATGTTAGTCAAGCCACCTGTGAGTGGGCACTGGGCAGAGAAAGAAAATCAGGTAAACAAAAAACGGATTTTTCTTGAGAAAAAAACACGCACAGACATTAATCTAACAGAGCACAAACATTACCTTAAAGTGTGTTTCCCGTGCAGTTACCATTATTAAACCACATAGCCCACTGTTTGAAAACCGGTGATCGAAGAATGAAATTTTAACGCACAAAATGACCTTTATATATATATAACTAATTTGAGTATTTAGTTTTAATTATACAACAATATAAAATAGTTTAATCAACAAATACCTAAAGGTCAATTTACACAAAATAAAATAAAATCTTGCTGTCTTATATGTACCATGTATGATCTGTTGCAGCTCCACATATTCCTGGGATCATTGACAACATGATGAACTTACCAGCCTCCATCCGTCAAGCACAACATAGAGGAAACACTGCTGCTCATAGTTGAGATCACTTGCTTAAATGGCACGTGCTATTTCGCACTGTAAGGAGTTATGAGAAAAAAACTAATCAGAAAAATACTAACAAATGAAATTCATGTGCGATATATGTGCACCTGAAGATAGAACAACCACTTCGAGCAAAACTACAATTGCTATTTGAAATTGGTTGTCAGATAAGGTCGTCTTGCTAGAAGAAATAACTCACTTTATCACATGTCTTCTGCTCAATTGGTCATCTTTTTATTTTCTTGCACGAAAGTTCAAGAGCGAGGAGTCCTAAAACAAAAAACGAAAAGGAGTCCGAAATTGTGATGCAAAAGAACAGTGATGCACCACCTAAATTGTGCCCATTTACTTGCAATTATGACTCGTCACCAACACCATCACCTCTGCAATAAAAAAAAAACGACAAAAGCAAATCCCACTCAAACAAACTTACAACATGGACAGAAGAAATTTTCATTGGTCAGCAAAGCCTCCTCACTACAACCAAAGATCTTATTTCCGACTACGTAAAAGATAAAAGAGCTAAAGTATATAAGAGAACTTACAATTCAAAGTAGTTGTAAACCTCCTGACAAACGACTCATAACATACATTTGATCCAACATCTATGGTGCTACCCTTACTAAGATTTGTTACACAAAACTGATCATTGTTCCTTATGCTCGAATAACCAACTCTTTTTAAGCCATAAATCAAGAACATATGCAATTTTATATTACAATTAAAGAATTTTACATTCGATAAATTTCGAGATAAATACAAAGAATTTACCGATGTATAAGAATATTTTTTAAGGTAGGTTCGGTATTAACATTCGCGACTGTATCTTCTGCCGCTTGAAGCATCAACAACATGATGGATTTCAAAGTTTTTGAAACCGTTTAGTCACTTCAAAATTTTCTTTGCAATTAACGCGTGCAGTTCATCCCTTGATGAGGGCATAAATATTATTTAATCTCTGAAAACTCACAACAACTAAGTGATAGATAATTAATTTTCCAGTGATTATGACTTTCAAATCAATTTTCCAGTGATATGTATAAACCAAAAACTAAGGAAACAAAAAATCAGCGGGTAATTTTAAACCCTAAACTTAGATCTGGGTTAACTGGATAGTAACAAAACTATTAAAATCATAGAGATCGATTTCCCTAGAAAAATACCAAAATCACATAAAATTACATGAATAAATCTTGACAGAGAAAAAGGAGACTGGAAAGCATTGGGAACCCGTGAAAGATAATTTTTAGAGGTTTATGTAAAACAATTGATAACGGTGTTGTTAATGGGTAACGTATGAACAGTTATTCTGCTTTGAATTAAAGGGAATCATGGTTGTCATCCCCCTACGGATGAAAACCCTAGGAGTAACCGATGGAAGTCAAGGGGGAAGAAATTAAGACATTGAATCCGGGACGTTGGATGAGGGCGTGTAAGATGCATTTTCAGTCACGATTTATATCCTTCCCTTTCCTACATTTTGAAAGTAATATGACCGTCGATTGGTGGAAATGGGTAATTCAAAAGCATTAGATTAGGCTAAAACCATTTGTATTTGTAAGATAGTTAAAAAAACAGGGATAACCCTGAAGTCACAGAACATACATAAAACTAGTAAATACAACGCTATGCGATTTCCAAACAGTAGAATCTCGTAACCAGAATCCTGTAACTAGAATCCACTAATAGTGATCGGGCCATCAAACGGTAACAATGACAATAAAAGTAACACCTGCAACTCTATACTGGAGAGATGATCGTTGGTGCATGATCAGACTCGGATGAATTTTTTTTCCGATTGTACTGACAACCCCTCCTCAAACGAGAGATGCTAAAAAGCCAAAACTGATCCATTCTTCGCACGATGTGCAGATTCCACTCGTTAGAGCTCCTCCACCGGCCAGAAAAATGCAAATCAAATATGGATAATATCTCTCCAGAAGAATATTATCACCAAACTTATATCATAGAGTCATCAGTTTACAAACAAGCCATATAATCAAAATTACAGACACAATCACAGGATCTAACATATCATTAACCCTAGTTGGTAAACAAGGTACCTCTCGGAGATAACAATCACCGATTACAACACAACATTCTTCCCTAGTTGATACAACAAGATCTTGACTTTCATCCAAATCTGGTACCTGCCGGAGTAACTTGCCGTGAAGAAAAAGGTCGCTGCAAATCACAATTATTACACCACAAAATAGCAAATATGAACTTGAGGAACCCTTGTAAGAGAAGCTGGACAAGTCTTTAGCAGGAACTAGAACAAGACCAAATAAAAACCGATCTGCAACAACATCAGAGACAAAATCCCAACTGTAAAGCATATGTTGAGAAAATGCCGAAAATAAAACTGTCGTTGATACTTCTTTTAGCTCACAAATTAGCACAAAAGATGATGACATGCGTAGTGACAGTCGTATGTCTACATTGATGAAGGGTTTGATATTGATTAGAAAATATTAATTGTCTGTTACAATGGACCTGAGTATATATACTCCTCTCTCAACTCTCTTGATTTCAATAAACACATGCTCGATCATCTCAAACACTCACATACAATCACTCACTCACACTATTATCCCCCCTCAAGTTCAAGGGCATTGCAAAGGAACATTGAACTTGCTCTCACACACTCACATACAATCACTCACACATAGAAAAAAGCAAAAACAGTAGGACAATTGTGAGTAGTTACACCAAGACAGATAGATTGCGACTGTAGTCAGAGATGCAGTAGTAGAACAATTGAATATAAAACACCTATTGCAATGAAGCTTGTAGTAGACCATAGGAAGCAGTTGAAAAAGTTGGTGCATAGAAACTAGCATAAGAGGCTGCAAATCAGATTGTGACTGTTGTAGTAGTTGTTGCAGTTGGTGAAGAAAAAGTCATAGTATTGCAGCAGTTGATCTTAGGAAGAATCAGTACTAGAATTCAATCAGCAAAGTACCAACCTGGATATGAAAACTGTAGCAAAGAAGCAACAGCTGTATGCATAACTGAATAGTAGATTGCAGCTTTTGAATAGGAAGTTGAGAGAAGCAGTAGGTCAAAAGCAGTTGTCGGTGTAGTAATAGTCATAAAGAATCAGTAGACTAGGATTTGTATAAGAAGTTGGTGTATAAGTATCGAAGCACGGCAACCACCAATATCAACAAGAAGATTATAAGAGAAACACCAGGCACCAGAGCATTTGATAGCAGACATACCAAGGATAAATGATACAGATGAAGCTAGGCAGGTGTAACAACTTGTAGGACAGCAATAGTTTGTGGTTGCAGAAATTTTAAAAAAGAAAGTCAGACAAAGTACCACCAGTAGTAAGACAGAAGTACAAATTACACCAATAAAAAAATACTCAGTTTGAATCTCACCATTGCTTCCAATAGAATCACACACCTAGCTGACAAACTTTGATCTCAAGAATTGTACACAGTTAATGATGCTCCAAAATACTGCAAAAATACTCACCAATCTCTAGCAATTACCAATTGTATCTTCTCTGGCCAATTTAACCATCAACTTGTAAGAAATGAGGTTGTAAGTATAACCACTCAGTGAGATCTTCTCAACATTATTCAAAGTACTATTCCAAACACATCAGCAAGATGCATAGTTTGGTGCATTATTCAGCACACAAGGACTTATTAAAGCACCTTGTATTATTCAAATTCTTCTAAAATTGAAGGAAGTTAGAAACTTAACAGCAATAAGATAAAAGAACCATAGGCTGCATATTTCACCATATGCAATCTTAGCAACAGGTTGCATACAAAATCATAAGCAAACTCAACAAACACAACTTCAATCCAAAATTTAAATCCGTAGATTATATCCATAATCAAAACTAAACTTCAAAGCTTCGTACTAGCTCTATCATCTCACACGCTCGGAAGAAATCAACACCATCTAATCGGTGAGAACTGAGATGAAGTTAAGAATATGAATGAAACTGAAGAAAGCAAATAAAGCATACAAAGTGCAACAGAATTCAGCAACAGAGGCCTAGGATGTTCAACTGATGAATTTAAGGAAGTTCCTCTATCTCCTTCGTAGTAGAAACTACCACGAACAGCATAACATTTACCAATTTTCAGCAGCAGTGATCTTCAATTCAAAATAAACATAAAATGCTTCCTCTAACCCCTTAGGCAGCACCGACATAACTAATTGATGATGAGAAAGTAAGATGAAGAAGAAAATTAATTTTGGAAGATGAACTGATTAGGAATTGAACACATGAAAATCAGATATGAAGTAATCTAAGAATTTCAAATCAAGATTATCAACATAGTTTTGATTTACCAGTCAACTAGGCAAAGCAAAATACAGATATGAGAAGCATGCTTGATTGCGTTGTTGTAGAAGTATCAGATCGAACACAAAGCCCTAGTTTCTACCAAAAAATACCATTAAGTAGAAGGAGATGAAGATGATTACCAACTGTTGATGCAGAACCAGAAATCATAGATTTGACAAATTTGTGTTGTAAGAGATGAGATCAGAGCAAATTGAGCACAAATTTGTGATGATTTTACCTTTGAAAACATAATTCGAGTCTCCGATTTCAGTAACAGCAGAAGGTGATGAAGAGATTTGATGATCGTGGTGGTGGTGGTGGAGAAATAATGGTGGTAGTGGTGAAGAAATCACAGGAAATGATTGATTACCCTCAGAAATTAAAATTTCTGAGTTTGATACCATAGTGACTATCGTATGTCTACGTTGATGAAGGGTTTGATATTGATTAGAAAAGGTTAATTGTCTGTTACAATGGACCTGAGTATATATACTCGACTCTCTCAATTCTCTTGATTTCAATAAACACATACAATCTCTCACTCACACTATTAATGCGTTGATTTCTTCGATGCAGAAGATCATAACCCATCCTTTCATCTTTAGAGAAAACAATACCCTGATACGAAGCTAAAAGAACAAAAGAGAAAAAAATAGATCTAGAAATCAAATCCGAGAAAAAACAAGATCTAACTATAAAATGTCAAGTATAGAAGCAACATTTCACCAATAATTCCTGAACTGACCAATTCAAGTCACCAGCACAACTGATTACCAAACCTAGTCTAATCTTCCGTGTATATTTCCTAGTCTTTGTATAAGTAGTTTCCTAAAAACTAGAAACTGTATCTGACCTTGTAAAAACAGAAATACAAGTATAAATAGATTGTTTTGATCTCCACAGATTTATTTGTGGAAGATAAACCAAAACCAAACTCTTGTGTTGGTATCAGCCTACGATCCAAAAACCACGCAATCCACAAAACAAAACAAAAAAATACCTTTCATCAAATGGCAGATATTGCAACTCTTCAGAATGTTCACACCAACCATCTTATCACACTTAAACTCACCAAAATTAATTATATTTTTTGGAAAACCTTGTTCAAACCCGTTCTGAGAGGATACAAACTCATTGGTTTCATTGATGGGACAAAGGCAGTTCCCCTACGAACCCTTCCAAATTCAGAAGTTATTAATCCTGAATTTACAAAGCATGAAGACATCGATCAACTTCTGTTGGGTTGGCTTGTCTTTTCATTATCTGAAACTGTGATTGGCAAAGTCACAGGTCTTGAGACATCAAAAGCAGTGTGGGATACTCTAGAAAGGGAGTTTTCCCCAAAAACATCTGCTCATCAGATGCAGCTTCGCAGACAACTACACAATCTTCAGAAAGGTAATCTCACAATGCAACAATACTTTTCTCAAGCTAAGAATTTATCTGATGGTCTTGCAGCTTGTGGATACAATGTATCCTCTGAAGATATGAAGTATGTTCTTGTTAATGGACTCAATCAAAGTTATGACCCAATCATTACTGCATTGGGAACTGCCATTGATGTGGA
This sequence comes from Papaver somniferum, assembly GCF_003573695.1. NCBI lineage: Eukaryota > Viridiplantae > Streptophyta > Magnoliopsida > Ranunculales > Papaveraceae > Papaver > Papaver somniferum. Next base: position 18,347,659 of record NW_020622934.1, on the reverse strand, counting down.
TATGGAGACATTCAAAACGCATCTCCTTACCTATGACATGCGGCTGGAGCAGCAACAAGCTTTGCTACAGCAACCATTGGCTAATTTGGCTACATTTGGAGCATCCTCTTCATCGCCAAGGCCTGATCAGAGAAGATTCAGAAACAATCCACCAAATGGTCCAAATCGTAATCAACAGCGTCCAAGGACAAACAACCAACCTGCACAAGGTCCCTGTCAACTCTGTGGTCGAATAAATCATATTGCATTTCGATGTTGGTATCGTTTTGACAAAGATTTTGTGCCACAACAGCGTGCACCTGCTGTCTATATTGTACTTCCTCAAGGACATGAAGATAACAGCTAGGTTACAGACACAGGTGCAACCCATCACTTGACAGCTGACATCAAAAATCTCCGCATCCCTCATGAGTACGATGGCGCTGAACAAGTCCATGTTGGAAATGGTAATGCTCTCCCAATTTCAAATGTCGGTAAAGCAACTTTTACTCATAACAAAAGAACTTTTCATCTCAATAATATTTATCATGTGCCAACAATATAAAGAAATCTTCTTTCAGTACATCAATTTTGTAAAGACAATGATGTATTTTTTGAATTTCACACAAATCTCTTTGTTGTAAAGGAAAAAAGCACGGGGACAACGCTGCTGCGGGGGCGGAATAACAATGGACTATATGTGTTTGATGATGTTTGCACTGGAAAGACTCAACTACAACCACAGTCATTCATAACCAATTCTCTGCCAGTTTGGCACCAAAGATTAGGACATCCAATACTGAGGACTGTCCATCGAGTCATCAATAATTTATCTCTTCCGTTATCAAATAAAACTTTTGATTTTTGTCATTCTTGCCACATTAGTAAGAGCAAGAAACTTCCCTTTCTAATTAGTAGTACTATCTTTGATAAACCATTAAGTTTGGTCGTCTCTGACATTTGGGTTTCTCCTCATATGTCTAGGAATGGATTCTGTTACTATATGCTTTTAATGGATGCTTTTTCACATTATACATGGGTTTTTCCTCTTGTCCAAAAATTAGATGCTTTAGCAACTTTTGCACAGTTTAAAAAGAAGGTGGAAAATCTTACAAACCACAAGATAAAAGTTTTCCAATCTGATAATGCAGGTGAATACAAAAAGTTCACTGCCTTTCTCAATGATTCTGGTATTTTGCATCGTTTTTCATGTCCTCACACATCTCCACAAAACGGTCTTACTGAACGTAGAATAGGCCATGTAAATGAGTCAGGGTTAGCGCTGCTCTTTCATGCTCAGATGCCGAAAACATTTTGGCCTGAAGCTTTCCAAACCTCATGCTACTTAATCAATAGGCTACCTAAATCACAGAATATCTCCAAAACACCACTAGAGCTATTATTTAACAAAACACCGGATTACTCGTTTCTGAAAGTGTTTGGATGTTTGGTTTATCCTTGTCTACGTTCTTACAATTCAAATAAATTAGAACCAAGGTCTGTAGCTTGTGTGTTCATTGGTTATAGTAGTTCTCATAAGGGCTATATGTATCTTCATCAACAAAAAAATCGCGTATACATTTCTCGTCATGTCAGGTTCGAAGAAAGCACATTTCCATTCGCCCCACAACAACAGCAAAGTCCCTTGAGCAGTCTACCATCTCCGTCTCCTAGCACAAGATTGTTTTCATCCCCTATTTTCAGACAATTAAGAGCATCAACAAATGTCCCAGTCCTGCCAACAATCACAGCTCAACAACAGCCTTCACCAGCATTTACAGCGTCAGATGTTCATATTCAGTGTTAGAAAAATCGATGCAATCAGCAAGCATCAGTACTGCACAAGATGTTGTTAACAATGCAAACTCCGGGAATAGTCAGCTCCAGATTACTATTCCTAGTGATACTGACGCTTCTCAACTTCAACCTCCGCAACATTCCATGAGAACTAGGGCCAAATCTGGAATCACAAAACCTGTGCAGCGACTGTGTTTGACAGCAACAAATTATCCACTAGAAGATTCAGAGTTCATGGAGCCAACCTGCTACTCCAAGGCGCGTTTAGACCCTAAATGGAGAAATGCAATGGATGTACAAATCAATGCTTTGCTACAAAATGGTACGTATTCACTTGTGAAATATGAGAACAGGATGAATATTGTTGGTTCAAAATGGGTTTTCCGCATCAATAGAAATCCAGATGGAACCATTAATTGTCACAAAGCTCGTTTAGTTTCCAAAAGCCATAATCAGCTAGAAGGGATTGACTACGGTGAGACCTTTAGACCAGTGGTGAAACCATGCACAATTAGTCTGGTATTGTCAATTGTTGTAATGCATAACTGGGAGCTGCGATAATTGGATGTGGAGAATGCATTTTTACATGGGGATTTGCAGGAAGAAGTCTACATGAAGCAGCCAACAGGTTATGCTGATCCTAACTTTCCGAATCATGTGTGCAAATTGCACAAATCTTTCTACGGACTCAAACAAGCTCCACGGGCTTGGTTCTCGAAGTTGAGCAACCATCTAATTACCTTAGGCTTCAAAGGATCCATTGCTGATAGTTCTCTATTTGTCAAACAGTCTGCAGATTCCATTATTTATGTCTTAATTTATGTTGATGACATAATAATCACCGGAAGCAGTTCCTCGCATATTAACAAATTGATTGCAGATTTAAGCTGTGCTTTTGCTGTTAAAGATATGGGGCAGCTGTCATATTTTCTTGGAGTTGAGGTTATCAGACAAGGGAAGAACCTATTGCTTTCTCAGCGACAATACATAGCTGACTTGCTCAGGAGAACTAAACTAGATGGCATTAAACCTGTGTGCACACCCTTAGCAACTCAGACAAAATTGCAGAAGCAGGGCAGTGTGAAGTTTGACGACCCAACATTATATCGGAGTGTCGTTGGAGCATTACAGTACTTTCATTTAACTCGCCCAGATATTTCAGTCGCTGTCAACAAGGCTTGTCAATTTATGCATGATCCCTATGTAGAGCACTGGGAATTCATAAAAATAATTCTACGGTATCTAAAGAATACGGTGGACTATGGGTTGCTCATTAAACCATCCGATAACAAAGCTCTATACGCTTACTCAGATGCGGACTGGGCTGGAAATTTGGACGACAGACGATCCACAAGTGGGTACTGGATATATTATGAAGGCAATCTCATCATGGAGTGCACGCAAACAGAAGACAGTTTTAAAGTCCAGCACGGAAGTTGAGTACAGGGGGGTTGCTATTGCTACTTCGGAACTTGTATGGATACAATCTTTATTAAGCGAGCTAGGCATCATTCCTGCAGCTCCAACGTTATGGTGTGACAACCTATGAGCCACTTACTTAACGGTGAATCCCATCTTCTATGCACGCACGAAGCATATCGAAATAGATTATCACTTCGTCCGTGAAAGAGTTGCAAGCAAGAAACTTCATGTAAGGTTCATATCTTCTAAAGATCAGCTAGCGGACATATTCACAAAAGGTCTAGCAGCACCAAGGTTTCAGTTAATTTCTGACAAGTTGAACATTCGCAAACTCCAGCTCAACTTGAGGGAGGGTGTCAAGGATAGAAGCAACAGTTCACCAATAATTTCTGAACTGACCAGTTCAAGTCACCAGCACAACTAATTACCAAACCTAGTCTAATCTTCTGTATATATTTCCTAGTCTTTGTATAAGTAGTTTCCTAAAAAGTAGAAATTGTATTTGACCTTGTAAAAACAGAAATACAAGTTAAATAGATTGTTTTTATCCCCACAGATTTATTTGTGGAAGATAAACCAAAACCAAACTCTTGTGTTAAAAAGATCTTTGAAAAAGCCTGTGAAAGGATTAAGAGAACTAGTGGCAAGATTGACTGGAGCTGATTTGCTCTGATTCACTCCATGGAGCAAATCAGAGTAAACCTTGGACGAAGGTGAAAGGGTTTTTCTTATCTCTGTATTTCTGAGAGAAATGAGGTATTTTTCGGAGAGATAGTTTTGCGAAGGACACAAATCTTCGTCAGCTATGAATTTATGCTCGATTTGTGAGGCTATAAGATGCACACTAACCTTAGTTACCCAAAACAAATGGCACAAAGATACGGCCGTAACTTTCTAAACTTGAACGAATCTATACCATATCGCCAACACTAGATATGTAATGTTAATATGGCTTGGGAAGAATATCCAGCAAGATACACCCAATCAGAAAACAACAAAATCAACATGGGAGCCATTATTGTTGGAAAAATAAAGTTTTAATTGAATAAAATTATAATAAAATGGTTTTTCAAATAATATAAATACCTTCCAAATTTATCGCTCCAACTTTTATGGAATAAATATATAGTTCGTTGAATGAAAAAATAATTTCTATAAAAGAGTTTTCCTGATTTATTATGTTTACCTTCTCTTGTATCGATTCTGCCAGATTATTTCTTCTTTATATTTAATGTTTTCGAATGTGAGATTTTTACAAAAGTTTCATGAGTTTTCCACGGCCAAGTTCTAGTACATTAAGGTTTAAATGTGTTATTCAAGGTTTATTAAGATTGTTGAATCCTTGAGGTATATGTCCAGTGGTGTGTAGCCGGCCGACATTCTTGTCTTAAAGACAACATGTTAAACATGTGCCTCAATCTACCATTTTCTTCGTTCATGGTGTTTAACAGGAAACGATATTTCAAGACATCACCAAACCTTTCGGGGAAGAAACAAAGATCAGATAAGTGCCTCTTATTTAATGATGTTGTTTGATATATTATCAATTTTAATTTTTATTCCCCACTAATATAAGTGCCTCTTATTAATTGTTTCCCAAATCAGATAATTGCCTTATTTTATGTTATTGTTTGATATTGAAAATGAGAGGGTACCAAGTATACCACCAGCTTTTTCGTTCGACAACTTGTATGGACAAAACCTAATACAATTGCAAGCAGATCTAATGGAAGATCCATGAACATCTTTTATCTTCCACAATCAATATGTCTAGACAACAAAGACCGTGAACCTGATTATGTATAAGAGTTCTTGGACGATCTCAAAAATTAATATTCAAGATCAATCTAGTTTATCCAAATCAAGAGGATTTGAATTCTTCCAAGTAAAAAACTTGTTATTTATCTTTCAAGATACGAATTCAACAAGTACAAGCCTCGTTATTGGTCACACTTAATACCTAGATTGAATGTGTATTACTTGTTTTATTCATATTATAATATAAAACAATATAATGCTTGTTAACGAGGAAATTTGCACCTGCAGAAAAACCTTGGGACCTCGTCTATCTTTGAGCACCAAACTGTATTAGTCGTTACAGACACTAGCCTATCAAACTTCGGACTAGAATGAAGTTGAGACCGAACCAACCCTCCAATCAATTTAGCTTTGGTCGTGCTTTTTACGTCTCTTGAACGTCGCAAAGCTCAACACAATTGATTCCTTTAGCTGACGTCCTAGACGGAAAAAAAACTTCGTTGGTATTTCTATGGGAGACATATTTATCCATCCGAATAGACTTTTATGTGGGAGATAAATTTGTTTATAAAGTCTTCAACTTTGGGTCATAGCAACTCTTAGTTGTGGGTGAGATCAGCTAAGGGAATCAAGTGCGTAGAGTCCTGCTGGGATTCAGATGCGTAAGGAACGCGACTGTACCTTAATCGGTGTTATACTTGGTTATGGATCAATTACACTTCAGTATGAAGTTAACTTGTAGTAGGCTAGGGTCTGTAGCGGCTAATATAGTGTGGTGTTCAAATATGGACTAGGTCCCTGAGTTTTTCTACATTGAGGTTTCCTCGTTAACAAAACTTCTGGTGTCTGTGTTATTTCTTTTCCGCATTGTATTTATTTATATAATTGAAATATCATAGTTTGTGCGTGATTCAATCAATTGGTAAATCCAACCTTTGGTTGTTGATTGAAATTGATTGATACTTGAACATTGGTCTTTGGTACCGTTCAAGTTGTTTCTCATAATAATCAGGCTAACGGATTCTATCTGTTTGATTTGTTGATTACATTGAGAAACAGAGATATAATCTTGAATATATTTCTTGGATTGAGTCTAACTGTCTAGTTGATTCTCTTGAATTATATTGGAGTTAGTCCATAAAGATTTCCGAACGAAATATTGGGTGTGGTTGTTAGACCCCCGCTTTTTCAATTGGTATCAGAGCAGCCAAACACGTTTAAGACCTCATAAGTCTGTGTTTGTAGCAATCTGACTCTATGGACAGAAGCGCTATCTCTATAAACGTACCCCCAGTATTCGATGTCTCGAATTACTTATGGTGGAAAATTGTTATGCGTGCCTTTCTTCAAGCGCGTGATTTTCAATCATGCGTTTATGTTGTTAATAACTATATTCCTCCAATGGTTACAGTAGACGGTGTATCTGTTGCAAAGGATATTGATAGCTATGAGCCTGACGAGATTCTACAGCAAAATTCCGACGGCTTAAATGTAATCATACATGTTATTAACCCAGATCTTCAGCACAAAATGACTACGTGCGCTCGGTCTAAAGATGTTTGGGATATACCTTCGTATGGCTGATGAAGATGCTTAGTAACCGTATTTGAAGGGAATACCTATGAAAAGGAAGCTAGGCTTCAAAACCTAAATTCTGATTGGGAAAACCTTCGTATGGATGATGAAGATTCATTTGATGAGTTTATCATAAAGTGTCTGAAATTGTTAATGCATCTTTTGCATCGAGTAAGACTATTCCTGAAAAGGATATTGTGATGAAAATTCTCAGATCGTTGCCATCTAGATGCGATTCTAAGAAACATGCTATCATTGAAGGAAATAACCTTGAAACACTTTCCACAAACTCACATTGGAAAGTTAAGAGTTCTTGATCATGATCAGAACATAGTCAGAACTTCCGCATTCAATGCTGTGACCAACACAAATAATTCTCCTAACTTGTCTTGGGTTGATGATTGTTGTCTGAATTATATTGATCCTGACAGGTCATTGATTTTACAAAAGATCAAGGATATTGTGAGAAGAAGCAAAAGATCTGAGGAACATCTCTCTCTCTGATGCTTCAGATGATTCAATATATGAAAAATAATATCAGTTGGTCAATTTGCATACTTTTGAAGTTTGCACAGAAATTTCAGCTCTCACAGCAGAAACTTCTACTAACTCAAATTCTGATTCAGAATGTGAGTCTGACTTGAATTCTTGGATAAAAATGAAGAAATTCACCAAGAAAATCTTCAACTAATGATGACGTTGGAGAAACTTGAATAATCACTTGAGGTGAAAAATCTTGAGATTTTTTGTCTTAATGATGAATTCACCAGAACCCTATCTCTAAAAGAAAAAGAGATTAATACTCTTAAGTGTGACCTCCGAAGGTTGTCTGGAAGCTCTGACAAGATTTCAGCAATGTTATTTAGTCAGAAGTCTTTCGGAAACACAAATGGTTTAGGGTTCAAAAGCAAGGATGTGAGCACAAAAAACTTTTTTGTTTCAGCCGGTTCTGGAATAATAGATGTTAAAAGTTGTTATAAACCGGAGTCAAATCAGCAAAAAAAAATTTGTTATTGAATTGTTCAATTCGTTTTCTGGAAATGCGAATCATGTTCAAAGTAAGTGTTGGAAATTCAATAAGAACAACAAACGAATGGCCAAACTTCAGAATGACATGCAGAGGATGAAATGTGGCTTTGGGTAACAAACAAGGAACTCCTGAAGACAAGAAGAAGTCTAAGAGAACCGGAGTCAGACGAGGTAAGAAGTCTGTTTATACAATAAACCTTGGCAAGTCACCATGTGACACAAGATGTGAGCATTCTTCTCACTCCATCACTATCTAATTATAGTGACGTATGTATCCTCATTATTAACTTGAGAATATGAGGATTGCATCAAGGTTTCTCAAGTCTTGTATAGTTGTTAATTTATTATCTTCTATTTTGTTTGGGTTTATATAAGTTGAGATTTATAATTGAATATTTTCTTATCAAAAATAGATAATGATCGTGAACCGTTAAGACTTTTTCAAAGTTTTTTTAGGGTATACTCTTCTGGTGATCTATTTATATTCATTTGTGATCAAAATGCCCTTCGCACTTTTTTCTTTGAAAGATACAGTATCATGGCTCCTGTAACTAGAGTTACCACAAAAATGGATGCAGTAGAAGCAGCTATTGTGTGTCTGTGGGAAAGAATCCAATCCTCAAGGAACAAAACGGAGAAGTGTACAAATGATGAAAAAAGTTCCTCCTCTAATTATTTTTTATCTATTTGTCAAAGTGGTAATAACTTTAGGGCTATGGTGAAGGATTTTATCAGCAAAAGAAATGAATTAAAATCTCAAATCATGTTCTCTTTAGAAAAGATAGCTCAATATGAATAAATGTTATCTCTGACGAAGAACACTCCGTGTGAACTGAAAAGAGAACTTAGTGAGTTAACTGATATTTCTGAAGATCTGGAGGAATTAAATAATCTCATATTCAATGGGTTCTTCAATAATGAGAAGGAATTCTCAGTAAATGCTCCGAGAAATCTCTACAATATTTAGGAAACTTCTCATGAGAATTTATTCTTGTGTTTTAAGAAGGATTACTAGGGTTTGGAATAGAAAATATTGTGATTACACATAGCTATTGCCAACGGTTTTCATCTTGCAATGTTTTAGATTTATTTATTTAAATTCGAAGTTATTTGGAAGATAATTTTGCAGTATTAATCTTTATGGTTTTTTATATTGCAAATTTTTTATGGGATGCGTATGTTTACGTCCGTGAACTATGATTGTCCCATATATGTCAAAAGTTAAGTATATTATGTCGTTATGCAATTATTGATAAAAGATATAATGAACTTTTGAATATTCCGCAGTATTGATCTTTCCTCGATCCACTTATATGTGAAAGTACTGTATGGCTCCGTAAGTTTTCTTATGTTGAGCATTTCAGATTAAATTAATCATCAAGGTTCTCTTGTGGTTAATTTATTCGAGTTTTCTGGATACAAATTCATGTTTCATATGATTTGTTAATGTCCAAAGAAATCCTTATTTCTCGTAACAGTAAGGTCGCTCTTGTTGTTCTTTAGGGAATGACATTTTATTGGGGAGAGTTCTTAATTGAACTTGTGCTTAATTGCCAAATCTTTGTGGGGAGTGCGGCTGTGGAATATTGTAGGATTTATCTTGTATCTTTATAAACTCCTTGATCAGTACAATAAGTTTCGACTATGTGAAATCATCAAAACCAATTTGATATGTTCTCTTTTAGTCATGAATAATCTCTTGGAGAATTTCATTACGATCCTGCTAGTTTTCGTACCTTTGCCAATTTATATTGACGAGAATTATTTTGTAGTTCACACTACATACATATGGTTTGCGGATCATTATATAAGGGGGAGTGGTTTTCATTGTGAGATGAAGTATTGACTAAGAGGGAGTGATACATATCACAATAGTATTATTGTCAAAGTTGTGATACAATTGAACTTTGATGTTGTGTAATAATACTATGACACTGTATAATAATAATTGAGAACATCTGTTTCTTATTGTTATGGATACGGATCTTCAACAAAAATGATGCTGAGTTGAACACGTTCAAATCACTGGAGTACTTGGAGTGACGAAGAAATCAAGGAATGTTAAAGAACCAAGGAAATCAAGCATGCTGGATGAGAATCTACAAATTTTATTTATTTTGTAATCCGTATGTATTGATAGTTTTGTCACTAAAATTGACAAAGGGGGAGATTTTTAGAGCATTGCTCGGTCAAACTCGCGAATGTTGCTATCTCAAGCTTGTTTGTCAAGTTTAGGTGATCAAAAATATAAGTCTTGATTTCTAGTCTATATATATCTATATATCGGATTAGGATACAATGTGTAGTTGAGTTTTAGACTTCACGGCGTTCATCGATTGAAGACGGATATCTACTGAGGAGAGCATGGAGGAACTTCATCAACAAAAGTTATGTGGAGACTAAAACTTATCTATCACTCAGAAGTCTATTATATTCTATCTCCTATTGAGATTAAGTCGTATAGCTATATAGACTTTTAAACTATACACATTTGATATTTTGAGATGAGTTTAATCCGCTTATATCTTTCTCGAAATATGTGATCGTTCTTCTTGACGAGTTTAGTTGGAAACAATTTATTTTTTTGAAACTAAATAATGAGTCAAAATATGATCATGTGAAAATCGCCTTGTAACATCTTACATGATTTGTGTGAGACAATCATTTGATGTAGACTCGGAATGTTTCGTATTGATCATTCGTTTACTTGAAAATTACTTATAATCTAATGTATTGGCTCAATTTATGCAGTCTCCTCGGGTGTCTTATTGGGAAGCTGCTCTCCGAGTTCTTCGTTATCTAAAGGGTCATACAGGTCAAGGGATTTTTTTACGCAAGGATAATTCTCTTCAACTTACTTCTTATTGTGAATCTGATTGGGCCTCTTGCCCTCTTAGTCGTAATTCGCTTACTGGTTACTTTATTTTTTTGGGAGGCTCACCTATATCTTAGAAGACTAAGAAGCAACATATTGTATCTCGTTCTTATGCTGAGGATGATTACCGTTCCACGGCTCATACTTGTAGTGACCTCATGTGTCTAAAGGCATTATTGAAATCTATAGGTGTGTTTCACTCTCAGCCTATGCGCCTTTACAGTGATAGTCAATCTGCACTTCATATTGCTGTTAATCCTGTTTTTCATGAACGCACCAAACATATTGAGATTGATTGTCATTATGTACACGATCAAATTCAGTCTGGCGCTATTATTACTTCTCATGTTCGCACAACCGCTCAGCTTGCAGACATTTTCATCAAAGCTATTGGACGTCCTCAGTTTGAGATGCTTCTCGCAAGTTGGGCATTCGTGATATCCATGCTCCAACTTGAGGGGGGGAGTATTAGGAGATACACATATTTATACATATTTTATATATATGGTTAGGAAATATTTTAATTAGGAAATAGATTATTTTTGGTGTAAATCTATTTTGGCTTTCTCCCTTTTAAAGTTTTAGAGAAACCAATTGTAATTTCAAGCTTTTCAGTAATAAGAAATCTTCTCTACCTTGTCGTTTCATTTTTATTTCCTCGTCTCTCCTCTTAGTTACTTACGGTTCGTGTCCACTAATGACATTTTTTCTCTTTGTCTCTCCTCAGCAGGGAATTGGTATTCTGCTGTTCAGAACTTTTTCAAATAAGCTTTATTCTTTGTTCAACATATGTCTTAAAAGTGCATATTTAATATCTAAATGATAATTTTTTTTGTTTTTTTTAACCAAAGAGCAATCTAAATGATAAGTTTGTCATGTTAGTCTCCAAATGTAATATGTGAGGTGTGGATATGTTAACACGTCACTGTTTTAGTTGTTTTTCATTCAAAATATGCCATGTATCCATTCGTGGTGGTGAAATTTGAGGTCATTTCATTTCGCACTACATAAGTTAAAGTAGGATAACGTATGAGATCAATTCCTTTACATTACATAGGTTAGAAAAGGCTAACATACGTTGACGGGCTCATATGACCATCTATTGTCAATGGTAATAAATCTCAGTTGGTATCCTCGAGTTTACAATTTGGATTCAGCATATTCACTCATCTATTTGGTAGCACTGGATGCTAGACGCATTATCTTAGTTTTCTTTAATTTTTAATTATCGTATTAACTCATTTATTCAAAAAAGTAGATACCATGGCTCATTATGTTGCTGGATGATTAGGTCTTCAAGATGATATTTTGCATTTTTATTTAAGCCTTGGCAATTCTACGATAGCAAATTTAGCGACATAATTTGATAGCAACTGAAAGAGAATTGAATTTAATAAAATAATTGATACACGTATTTTGTTACCTGATTCGCTTCCAAACTTGGTCCCCTTTTACTTGAGATAGCAGTATCTCTATCTGTTGCTGAATCCCTAGGTTTCACCCATTTTTCATCTTGTGCTTTTGTGCAGCTTTTGAGGGCGTTCATGTAATTTCATCCCTGTTAGGATCCAGACTTGTATCAATATATAGCATTTGGGATGGGTTTTTGGTGAAATTCAGTTGAAGTACTTTGGATTTGCTTGATTGCAATGGAGCTCAAAGAAGAGGGGAAAGGATTGGTTTTTGGACTGATGGGGTTTTGTTGGATTGTTGAAACAGGTAATGCATGTGACTCAGTGGATTGATTGTGTGTTTGTTTAGAGGTAGATGATACAATTTGGTTGTTGGACTGACCTTGTTTATTATGTTGATTGGGGATCTATTCAAATTTCATTTTGATTACCTTCTCCTTCACCTATTCAAAAATCAAAACCTAGACATACTTTTTCTTCAAGAAACAAAACATAAGGAATCATACATCAAACCTTTCATAAAAAAACTCCAATACCAGTATATGATTATCATGGAACCTTCAGGTGTGATTGGTACTACAGGAGGCCTCATTCTGGCTTGGTCTTCAAATGTTTCTATCCAACTAATCCATAGTTCTGATAACCAGATCGATGTCTTAGTCTATGATAGCTCTAGAAATTTCGAATGGATGTTATCTGCTGTTTATGGATGCCCTTACAGAATAAAAAAACACCTAAGTTGGAATTACTTTAGGAATTTAGCAGTTTCTGTTGATTTGTCGTGGTTAATAATTGGGGATATGAATTTTGTTCTTCAGAAAAGTGAGAAGAAAGGGGATAAGAAATTGAATCCTGTAGAAACTAGGTTTTTCTCTCAACTAATTGATGCAGCTGGCTTAATGGATATGGGCTTTGTCATCTATGAGTATACCTGGTCTAATAAAAGAGCAGGTACAGATTTTATTGAGGCTAGGCTTGACAGAGTCCTATCAAACCCGAAGTGGTTTGATTTCTTTCCTAGAGCCATGATATATCATTCGCCTTCTGTAGGGTCTGATAATAATCCCATTTTTCTAAGGGCTTCTCCGTGCTAGAAGGATGGAGCCAAGTCGTTCAAGTTTTTTGGTATTTAACTACAAGACCCTTCTTGTTTCAAAGTTATTGAGGAGGCTTGGTCTCTAGAAATAGATGGCTATCAGGCCTTTATGTTCATTGCTAAGCTAAAAAATGTTAAGAAAAAATAAAAATATGGAACAGATAGTACTTCGGGAACATCCAAAACAATATTAAAAATATTAACCAAACCTTTCTGCATGCTAATAATACCTTGAAACACCCAGAAAATAGCCCTAGAATAAAACTTATAAAAGAATATATGGAAAGATGGTACAATTTTGAAGAGGCTTTCTGGAAAATTAAGGCCACTGATAATAATATGTAACTAGGGGACAAGAGTACGGGTTACTTTCACTCGTCGGCTAAATATAAAGCAAAAAAACTGAGAATAGAGGCAATTAAGAAGGAAAATGGAGAATGGTGTTATCACAGTCCGGACATTATGGACACACTTTTTAAGCACTTTAGCAACATGGCTACCTCAACCCAACCAGGTTTACAAGACCAAATCCTCAATCTTATCCCAGAAAGTATAACGAAGGAGGACAACACCAAGATCCTACAAATCCGAACAGAACTTGAGATCAAACTTATTGTTTTTGACATGCATCCGGATAAATCCCCCGACCCAGATGGGTTCCCTGCCGGTTTTTATCAAAAGAATTGGTACCTCATTAAAGAGGAGGTCACTAAATGGTCCAACAATTCTTTGAATCAAAACATCTTCTAAATGAGCTAAATGCAACTTTCATAACTCTGATCCCTAAAAAGGAAGCTCTGAATACTCCAGCTGACATCCGCCCTATCTCCTTGTGTAACACTATTTACAAAATTATCTCTAAACTGCTTGCAAACCGAATAAAGCCATTTCTCGACAAATTTATCTCTCCTTATAAATCGGCTTTTGTCCCGGATAGGAAAATTACGGATAATATAGTGATAGCCCATGAAGTTATACATACTATGAGGACCAAGAAAACCAAACGTGGCTACATGGGCCTGAAAATTGACATGCCTAAGGCCTTTGATAGAGTTGAATAGACTTTCTTAGAGGGAATTATGAAAAAATTAGGTTTTTGTGATGAATGGATAGGATTAATCATGCAATGTGTTATTACCCCAACCAGTGCCGTTCTTGTCAATGGCTCCCCCTCTGATTTTTTCAAGCCTAGTCGTGGAATTCGACAAGGGGACCCTCTGTCCCCTTATCTCTTCATAATTTGTATGGAAAGCCTCTCAAGAGTCCTTCTAGAAGCATAAAATCGAAAGTGGATAAACGGAGTTAATTTTTCCAAAAACTCTATTACCATATCTCTCCTCCTTTTTTATGATGATTTCCTCATATTCACGAAGCTACTAAAAAGATAGTAGACGCCTGATAACCATTTTGGAATCTTTTAGCTCTGGCTCTGGAAAACTGATTAATTATGAGAAGTCCGGGATCTTTTTTAGCAAGTCTATCTCGAAAAATAAGGCTAGAAAAATTACAGATATCCTTAAGGTAAGGAGAATCAAGCTTGATGACAAATAACTGGGAGTCCCTCTGTTTACTCATAGGTCAAAGATCAAATGCTTTGAGTCTTTAGAGGAGAAGCATAAGTGTCGTCTCGCAGGTTGGTCTGGTAAACTACTTTATTTGGCAGGAAAATGAGTCATGATAAAACATGCAACCGACTCTCTAGCTACCTGTCATATGACTTGTTTTAGGATACCAAAAGTTGTCTCCAAAATGATGGACAGACGAAATAGGGCCTAATGGTGGGGGAATACAAGGAAGGATAAAAGAGGTCTATGTCTTAAAAAGTGGGTTATGTTTTGTATACCAAAAGATTTTGGTGGTTTGGGTTTTAGGAACTTTGAACATTTTAACAAGGCTTTAATAACAAAACTGTCTGGAGGATGATCCAAAGTCCAGACCAACTATGGGCTAAGGTGATGGATGAAAATACTTTAAAGGCATCTCTCCTTTGTGCATTGATAAAGTGAAAACCAATATCTCTTGGTTATGGAAGGGTTTCAATATTGGTTTAGATATCATTAAAAAATGTGGGGGGGGGGGGGGGGGGGGTTGGAAAATAGGTACAGGGGAAAATGTTAAAATTTGGGAATACAACTGGTTTCCTCTAAACCAACCAAATCAGTTGACAGTGGAGCACACACAACCAATTATAACAAACACTCTGAATTTAGTTAGTGATATCATTGTAGAACAAACTAGGGAGTGGAATCAAGATTTTCTAAGACAAGTCTTTCATCCTGCAACAGTAGAAAAAATATTCTCTCCATATACCTGCACAACACTACCTCCCAACAAGACAAACTTATCTGGCCAGATAACCCAAATGGTAAACTCATTGTCAAGTCTGTATACAAATGCCTCATCCAATCTGCTAAAGACTCTCCAACGGATCTAAACCTGAACCATATTTGGTGTAAGATAAGTCCTCCCAAGAATCCAGGTTTTCGTCTGGAAATGCTACAACGATATCCTTTCAGTCAATGTTAAATTAAGCACCAGAATGACAAACATATCACCCATATACTGCTTCTGTGGAAATTATGATGAAACCACCTCCCATCTTCTCCTTCACTATAGTTACAGCAGGGCGGTAAGATTTGGTTTGGGTACTAGAGGTCCCATTGGACCGAACGAAACAATTTCAGAATGGATAGGCAATTGGTTCTCTAACACAGGGCTTACAGTTTTATAAAGGGTTCACAGTAGACGGACTGAAGCTACCACCTGTTGGTTTATATGGAAAAATAGGTGCGCAAAGAGTTTTGGTGCAGCTCTTGAGGAGACAATCTCCCAAATCAAACATCATCTCAATCACTCTTACAATACCCTCACATCCCATACACTAAACAGATCTCCAACAAATTCTCAACTTCAAAACCTCCAGATCAAATTACTAACAAAAAATAAAACTGCTATAACACACTGCTATCATCAAATTCACCCCACAAACTCTACGGTTATTGAAGTTATTGCAGATGAAGAACACATGATTGAAGACTGCAAAATCTTCACTTGCAGAATAGCAACACAAAATGAAGGAAGCACACTTGGAGTACTGGTAGCAATGAGGTGGATACAAATCAAAAAAGAAAGAATCTGCATCATCCAGGTGGGAGACAGAAAGCTTGTAACAAACTTGAGAAGGAAGTGGAGCAATCATCAACACACGACCAACAATGCTCTGCTAGAAGACTATGTAGATATTATTTCATATTTTCGTAAACTTGAATCTATTCCCCTAAGGAAGGAGTGGTTGCCAAAAATGTAGGAAATAGCCTCGAACTACAACTCAAATCCCCAGAATTTTGAGTTAAGATAACTATTTTACGACATTGATACGTTTGTAAAACTTAATGCTCGACAGGTAGTTAGCCTGATTGAGTAATCCTTTTATGAAGTATTGTATTTCTAACAAAAGAAAAAAAAATATTATGTTGCTAGATCATATACTTATTGTTAAGCCCTGAATTCTAAAGTTCCGGGCCTAAAAATATCAAAATATGGAAGAATAAAGTTGATAGTGAAGGATCCATTTTGTGGGGCTTCTCTATATTGAACCCAGATAGTAGGGGGTTATAATAGGTTTCACATTTAAGATACCCCTTAGGACACTCTCTCTATTGGGAATAAAATTCATAAGATCTTCATCGGGGTTATCATCATAGCTATATGATATTCAAAATGGGTAACTTTTGTATTGATTCTCTTGTCTATTTTCTAGCCATTTTATTCTATCTTATCTGGTTTATCAACACCTAATACCTTTTCTGTAGAATTTTTTCGACATCTCTTCCTTTCACTATCTATATAAATAGAACTTATCTAGGATCCTTTAATCATACCCTTTTTAATCTTCAATCTTCTTTTATTACTTTCATGGCTAGAAATCATATTAGAAATATTACTCAACAAATGGAAGAAACTTCAATTGATGAAGAACCTATTACTAGAAGGGTTGTTTCTCATTCTACTGATGCTATTTTCACTGGTATTAGAGACTGGAGATTCAGTTTAGCAGGAAAAATTTATGCACCGGGTATTATGACATGGAAGGATGCGGAAAGAGCGGCTAAATTTATTTGGCCTCACCTTAGAAGAAACAAACAATGGTATGTGCAAGTAAGAACTCTGGATCCTAATATTTTCTCTATCAAATTTACTTCAGCTGATGATAAGAATGCAATTTTGTTTGGTGGGGCTTGGAACTTTGATGGTTACTTGATTGTTCTAAAAGACTGGAATCTTACTATGGATTTTAGTGACTTAGATTTTTCTGTCTCTCCTTTTTGGCTTGCATACAAGTACCTGCTTCCTGAATTTACTTATCCAGATGTTCTTAGACTATTTGTGCTATTGTTGGAGAAGTCAGAGTTGTTGAGCCTGATGGTGTTAATGAACCTACCCCTTCTAAATATCGTGCTTTAGTGTTGATTGATGTAGCTACCCCTTTAATAACTGGTATTTATGTTGCTAATGCTACTGGAGTTACAAGATGGGTTGGTTTTTTCTATGAAAAACAACCTTATCGTTTATGTCCTAACTGTAAGGTGCCTAATCATGAAGCTAACCCTTGTGCTGATATGACACAAAGAAGAATTGAAATGGAAGAGCTTGTTCGAGGTTTTGGTTTTGTTGAACTCATCTATCCTGCTTACCGAAATCCTCAATAAGAATCTCAACTTTTTCTTCAACATGGTTCTCAGAGGAGATCGCGATTAAGACAACCTTTTGAGCAACAACAGCAGAGACCTTATGATGGTATGAGAATTTCTCTTTTCTCCGCTACTGATCCTGACATGGCTTCATCTTCGAATGCTACTCCAGCTGTTTCTAGACCTCCTTCTAGTTTCAGACCTTCATCTACTTTAGCAAGTGAAGTTGCAAGTACTAGTGGTGTCAAGAAAATATCTAGAAAGGTCTCTACTCTGGTTATTGTTAATGAGCCAACTATTTCGGGTCATGATTTTGCAGAACTCAGGGCAAGATGACTTGGAAAATTCTGATATGACCTTTTCGCATCATTTGGATCATGCTGTTCAAGATGATAGTGTTTGGGACATTGCTGCTGATCAAGCGTATCTTGCGCAAAATCACACTGATGCTTGGCAACAGGTTATTTTATCTGTCTCTCAAACTTGTTATTTGTTTTACTTTTCTTTATTTACTGCTTTTGTTTTTGGGTTTTGCTTTTTATCCTTTGGATTTTATCTCCATTCTTGGTTTTCTTTAGACATGAAAATTTTTTCATGAAATTTTCAGGGTATAGGAAATCCCCATACTAGAGATTACCTTAAATTTTGCTTGACTCATTATGACCCCGATGTGTTCTTTTTATCTGAAACTAAGGCTCAACCTAGTAATATGAAATTATATCTTACTCACATTAAATATCCCAACTATTGTTTTTATCCGGCTATTGGTCTTTCTGGTGGAATTGCTCTTGCTTGGAAAAATGGAGTAGATTTAGAAATTATGCATACTACTTTAGACACTATTCATGCAATTATTCATACTCATGACAATAAGCCTGATTTTTTGATAACCTTTATGTATGGTGCACATAACTCTGTTGAGTTTGATAATCAATGGCAGTATTTGATAAATATGAATCCCTATGTTGATCTTCCTTGGGTCCTTATAGGTGATTTAAACTTTACTAGGCATGATTCGGAAACTCATAGTAGAAATAATCATTTGCATCATGCTAGTCATGTTAGACCTATCATTCAACAGTTGGGTCTCATTGATTTA
Source organism: Papaver somniferum (assembly GCF_003573695.1). Lineage (NCBI taxonomy): Eukaryota > Viridiplantae > Streptophyta > Magnoliopsida > Ranunculales > Papaveraceae > Papaver > Papaver somniferum. Next base: position 18,328,926 of record NW_020622934.1, on the reverse strand, counting down.
GGTTATACTGGTCAAGATACTACTTGGTCCAATCATAGAACTGGTGATGATCATGTCTCGGTTCACTTAGATAGAGCTTTAGTAAATAATTGTTGGATTAATAATTTCACTAGTTCTCTTCTTCAACACCTCATTCCCATTGCATCTGATCATAGTCCCATTTTACTGCATACATCTCCTAGCTCTAGTAAACACTTTCTGTTCAAGCTTTACAAATGTTGGTTTAGAATACCTTCTTGTACTGAAACTATCAATAAGAGTTGGCAATTGGATTTTCTGGGCTCCCCTGCTTATCAATTTTCTAGCAAGCTGAAATTCACAAGAACTCAACTTCAACATTGGAAAAGGTTATCTTTTGGTAGTATTGAAGCTTCAATTCATGGTGTTCAACATCAACTTCAACGAGTTGCTATGATAATAACATGCCCTCTTCTCATCCTGATGTGCAGCAGTTAAGTAAATCTTTACAAACTTGGCTTACTATTCAAAAGGAATATTTTGCAGCAAGCGGGTGCTAACTTTCTTGAGGCAGATAAAAATACTTCTTATTTTCACTCGATGACCAATTTTAATAAGAGAAGATCTAATATCTGTTCTATCCAAAGACCACTGGGTATCTGGTATGAATCAAGAACTGAAATTGAAGATATTTTTCTTTCTCATTTTCGATCTATTACTGCTACTTCAAAACCGCCTGTGGATTCAGATATTCTCAATTTGTTTCAGCCATGTATTTCAGATACAGAGAACTGCAATCTTATTCAAGTGCCAGATGCTCAGGAAATTAAAGAAGTCGTCTTTAGTATTCGACCTTGGGATTCTCCAAGAAATGATGGCTTTCAGGCCGTATTATCAGCAATGCTGGGATACTATTAGCTCCGAGGTAATCTCTATGGTTCAATATTTTTTTGAACATAAACACATGCTTAAAGCTATCAGTCACACTTATCAAGTTTTAATTCCTAAAATACCTCATCCTCAAAACCCTGCAGACTATAGACCAATTAGTCTTTGCAATTTTATCTAAAAAATTATTTCGAAAATTTTGGCTAACTGGTTGAAACCTTTTTTTACCTCGAATCGTTTCTCCAACTCAGACAGCTTTTATTTCAGGCAGGAATATTCATGATAATGTAGTAATAGCTCATGAGAATTTACATACCATGGAGACTAAGATTAATCAAGCTCTTATTCGGTTGAAGTTGGATATGTCGAAAGCTTTCGACAGGATAGAATGGTCTTTTTTACTTTCGATTCTTTGACAGTTGGGTTTTCATGCTGATTGGGTTGCTTTAGTTGAACTGTGTGTTTCTACTGCTAATGTTTCGTTGCTTATAAATGGTATCCCAAGTGCTTCTTTTGCTCCAACTCGAGGTATTAGACAAGGGGACCCCCTGTCCCCTTACTTATTCTTGTTTGTAATGGAAGCATTTTCAAGATTGCTACAACAAAATGTGAATTCAGGTTTTCTCAAAGGCATTAAAATTAATAGACATTTCCCAGAAATAAATCATCTGTTTTTTGCAGATGATTGTTTATTGTTCTTTCAGGCTAATAATACCCACATGGTTCATTTACAACAGATTCTGCGTAAATTTGGTCAAGCTTCAGGTCAAGTCATAAATATGCAGAAATCGACAATCTTTTTCGGTAAACATACTTCTCTCCATAAGAAAAACAACATTGGTGGTATTCTTAACATGAAGCTTATGTGCCTTGGAGAAAAATATTTGGGGATTCCTCTGCTGATGCACAGATCTAGACAAAAAAAACTGTAAGGGTATCCTTGATAATATGGGCAGCAGATTACAAGGATGGAGCTGCAAACTTATCAACCAAGCAGTGCGAACTACTCAGGTCAATGCTGTTCTGAGCTCCATGGGTATGTATCAGATGCAAATTTTTCGTCTACCAGACTCAACTATCCATCAGATGGATAAGCTTCAGCGTCAATACTGGGGGAATAATTCTAAAAAGCACAGAACTACTCAACTTATTTCTTGTGATACAGTGAGGCTGCCTAAAAGACTTGGTGGATCTTAAAAATCTGAGTAATTATAATTTGGCATTTCTTGATAAATTAGCTTGGAAGCTTCTACACAATCAAGATGCTATTTGGGCGAAGATTTTTAAAGGTAAATATTTTCCTTACAGTGAACTTCAATTTCATCCTCCACCAGACACAAAAAATACAAGTTGGATTTGGAAAAGTGTGTGTATTGGTCTTCAAATAGTGCTGAAATATGCTAAGTGGCAAGTGGGTAATAGTAACTCAATAAATATTTGGAGCTCAAATTGGATTCCTTCTTCATCAACGGCTTTACAATATTGGGATGAACTTCATTTAAGTTATTATCAACTAGTATCTCAATTGATTGATTCTCATACAGGTGAATGGAAGGTCTCAGTTCTGCGACAACTTTTTAACAATGATCAGGTGAACTCAATTCTTACTATTCCAATTCATCTGGATCAACCTGACACCCTCATTTTTACTTTTACTTCTTCTGGTATGTTCACAACCTCTTCGATTTATAAAATTCTTTGTGAACAAGATCTCAACAACCATGCTTCTCTTAATCTTTCACCCCAATTTTGGCTTAAGTTTTGGAAGTTGAGAATTCCATATAACATTCAACTTTTTGGATGGAAATGTTTTCATAATGCAATTCCTGTAAGATCTAGGTTGTTTCGACACCAATATGCTTCTCATCAGAATTGTGTCATGTGCAATGAGTCTACCTGTGAAGACTTGAATCATTTAATTCTTCATTGCTCCTTTGCTCGAGCTATTTGGAGATACTTTCTTCCCCACTGTTATTCTACTATGATGCAACATTCAAATTTTTTGGAATGGGTTCAGTATTGTCAAGATAACAACAGCAGTATCAACATCTATAACACTCCTATCTCTATACATATTTTAGGCTGCATTATGCATTTCATGTGGAAACATAGGTGTAGAGTTATATTTAGTAATATTGCACCTAATCCAAACACAGTCATACATCAAGTTAGTCATTACATAACTCAGCATCATTTAGACATTGCCATTGATTATCAGTCTCACTCACTTACTGTCAGATCTAATGTGCACAACATTTGGAGACCTCCTCCTATGAATATGTTAAAGGTTAATATTGATGCCTCTTATAGTCCTCATTATCTGTTAGCTGGAATTGGAATTATAACTCGAGATTATGCAGGAAGATATGTGGTTGGAAAAGCAACAGTAAAAAGAGCTATTAGTGTTCATCAGGCGGAGACTTGGGCTTTGACAGAAGCAATGGAAATGAATAGCAACTACAGATGGAACCGGGTAATCTTTGAAACTGATAATCTGAATATCAGTTCTTATCTTCAACAACAGTATACTTTATCTCCTTGGCAGAGTACTCCTCTTTTTAGGAAGTTTGTGACATTATGTAATACTAACCTTCTTTGGTCGTGTGATTTTGTTTATAGAGAGTGTAATAAGGTAGCTGATGCTTCGGAAAAAGCTGCGCGTAAACATAGTTTATGTGGGGAATGGTGGTTTAATCCACCTGACTTGTTAATCAGGGCTCAATTGGGGGACCTGTAAAAATAATTAGGGGCCTTAGATTCCTATCCCCACTCATGGGAAGAGGATAAGGGGTGTCTAAATACCATGAAAATACTAGATTACCCCAACCCTTGGGATTGTGACACATGTCAACCTATTAATATTTCTTTTTTTTTCTTTTTTTAGTTTTTATTTTTTTAGATTTAATTTTTTTTATTTGTTATTCTTTTTTAAAAAAAAAAATATTTTTTTTTAATTTTTTTTTGCCGAGATTTGTATGAAAAATTGTCGTGGTAGTGAAGTGTTTCATTGACGACTCTCAAGAGTCGTTACTATTTTAAAAACGAGCCTCAAGGGTCGTCATTATTTCATTGACGACCCTCAACAGTCGTTAATGATTGAAAAACGACCCTCAAGAGTCACCATTGAAACAATGACGACTCTAAACAGTCGTTAATGCATATAAAAGGGTCGTTATCTTTTCCGGAAAAGTACATCAAAGGGTCGTCATGGTCTTATTCAATACTTTACGACCCTTTAATGTATTTCCGCCATTAATAACTCTCCGAAGATAATAACGACTCTTTATATGCATTAACGACTGTTTAGAGTCGTCATTGAAACAATGACGACTCTTGAGGGTCGTTTTTGAAATAGTAACGATTCTTGAGAGTCGTCAATGAAATACTTCAACTCCACGAAGATTTTTCATATAAATCTCGGTAAAAAAAATTAAAAAGAAAATTAAAAAAAGAATTGCAAACAAAAAATTTGAAAAAAAAAAGATTAAAATCAAATTAATTAAAATTAACAACTAATCAACTCAATTAATACTAATGATTTGGGGTAGTTTAGCCATTTTAAAAAAATGAGATAAGGGATAATCCCCAATTACTATTTCATGATCCTTTTTTGTCCTGTAGCAAGGGATCCCCAATTATTTTTCCAGGGCCCCCAATTCATCCATGTTGTTAATCCCTCGTATAAATTGTGACTAGGGTATCACCCAGGCCGAAGGCCTGGGCTCAACCTCTCGTACGTCTTCGGCGTGATGGACTTCGCGCTTTCTGCATATCCAATCATTTAGTTTTGTGGTATATTATTGTTAACGGTCGCGCTAGGCTCATCGCGCTTTCCCCGCTATTTACTCGCGGGCTGAGTTGTCAATTTGACATGTCATAAAATTTCAGATCGAACAACACACGTTGGTTTCAGGTGAGATAAAATGAAATTCCATTCGCTTAAGAACCGAAGAACCAAAAGCTAGTAGTATTTCTTCAATGAATTTATTGAGTCTTGCAAACCCAAAATCAAGGTGGCTCTTTTAAATCTCTGGGTAATTGAAGAATAAGAATGTACTGATGATGATGGTGATGATGATGACCTTATTTTGATCTTGAATTTACAGTACAATGGCAGAGACAGAAGTAATTATGTGTGTTAGACGATGATGAAGGTGGTGATTTAGTAACAGATAATGATGATGATGAAGAAGAAGATGGGTCTGATTTTACAGAATCTTATGTTTTGGTGTTAAGCGGTGGAAATCAAATTGTTCTCCACCAAATAATCTAACATTTTCTCCTTCTGATGAGGGGGGGTGGCTCATCAGTTCCTCATCCTTTCCGGTCTTCATCTTCTTCTTCTATTACTTCATATTCATCATCAGTTGAGTTCCTTGGGTGTGTATAATTATAACAATTCTAACTTTCGATTTCCTGTTAATTTAATCAACATAGATATAAATTCAGAGATTGCTTAACAGTAATCTGCCCAAATCAAAAAAATAAAATAAATAAAAAACAAAGCAAAATTAAGATGGTTATTTTAAAAAAAGTAAAATATTGGAGGTTAAGTTGAACTGAGCTTATCAATGGGTAATCAGAGATTTGAAGAAGAACCCATCATCACTTTTGTAATCCTAAATGTGGATCTGTTTATGTTCTTTTCGTGTGATTTTCAAAAAAAATAAAATCAATGATTACAACATCTTTGAAACCGAAACCTATTATCAAGTTTCAATTCTCAAATCCTTACATACAAAATTAATCAACTACAAGAACCATCAATTGGATTTTCTTAGATGGTAAAAGATACTTACAACCCCTGAATTTCATCCGAGATAGTGAAGAAGAAGAGTACAGTAAAAGAGAGATAGAGAAAAAGAAAGAGTCAGAAATTCATCGTTAAAGTCAATCACATGGGTTTCTGCAATTATTTCTCTTTCCTAATTCAGTGACGTGTGACGCGAGAAATCCACATCTGCTTGCCACGACTAGATGACACGTCGGAACGCGTGCAATTAGCTAGGAAAGAGCGCGTTTTCTAGTATTTTCCTATTGTTAATGATGTGAATTCAAATTTTCACTCGATACTAAAATAACAAATATTTTACATTTCAAATTTAAAAATACTAATTACATGCATCAGGAAGTACTACATTTGCCAAGTGAAATATGATGTACCGTTGTGTCACTCTGTTGAATTGGAAATAGCAAATTAGTTTTTTTGAGGTGGTATGTGATTATGCCAACGGATGACACTTAATAAGTCCCGCTTAATACTTTCAAAACAAAGAAAGTGTATTTATTTGGTAGCAAGTAAGCTCAATTCCTAGTGGTGGTAATGTTTTTAAGAAAACGTGAATTCAATCCGGCTCAGAAGCAAGGATTTCTGTCATGTTAACATCTCTTCTTTTAATTAAATGGTTCCGGAAAATGAACAGTTCCGGAAAATTAGAAGTTTCATTCCCCAAGTGAGAAAAATGTAGAAAAATGTGGTGTGAAGCAAGGTGTTAGTAGCTAATGGCCGCGATGACAACACAACAGTGACCCATCTACATTGAGGCTGCATTGAGGTGGAAAGTCTACACATAGTTTTAATTTTGAGTTGTTGATGTGGTTAATTAGTATTTCATACTTCCACTTGATATACATACCATACAGGAATGCAAAACGGTATACATCTGTGCCCGATTGCGCATTTAGGGGAAAATGTTGGTGTTTCACTATGAAGATATCAGTCTTGGTTGGATTTAGAAAAGTGCAAAAGAAACAACCATGAAAACAGTACCATTAAGTAACTTCATTGAAATACAAATAATAAACAGGTGGGAAAGCAAATGCCAAACTTTTGACATACTCTGAATTAAATCAACTCCCATGCAACCCTTGGTTTTAATTGGCATTAACCTACCCGATTTTGCATGTAAAATACTTTGGACCTTATCTTCTGAGTTCTAAAGATCCCAAATTCCATCCAAGCAAAATGTCAAGGCTTCCGTTTGTTGATAGAAAAAACAGTTGTAACCGCACTAAACTATCCACTGGTGTCCCCAAACTTTAAACTCCACTTAATCAGAAACCACGTATTAACTGGTTTAAAATTGGAACTTTCATTAAGTCGCGGATGACTTATTAGCGCACTTACACAGTACAAAACTAAGGTTGAAATCTGAAACAACCCAGCCCAAAAAAAAGGTAAAATTTTTTAATGGAATACTAACAAAAGATAGTAACCAAAATTGCAGATCCATGTCTGGCCTGTCCCGGATGAAACCCTCCTTCTGCACCATATACTGTCCAAGGTAGCATTACAAACCAAGTCGTGGAACTTCTTATAGTCATTCCATTTAATATCGCAGATCAAACTTGTAGCCAAGTCAAGTATAAAAGATGCTAGAAGCAACCTAAAAAGATAGAAGACAAAAGAATATGAAATTGAACAAAAAGAACAAAAGTGCATGAATAAAATAATAAGAGACGTAAAATTGCCAGGAGGGAAGTTAAAGAAGAATAATTAACCAAATGCATCCTTTGGAAACTGATGCATCTCGTAGGAAACAGATAACATCCTTATTAGTGTTGCCTTACTAACAGATAATAAAAAAATTGCAAATCCATATGCCTACTTTAGACTCACTGAATTGCTACTTACTTTTGTGACGACGTTGTTTTTTAGTATATCCTTGTCTTCCCAAGGACGCCGTAGTGGTAAAGCATAATCTGGAAGCATCAGACAACTATAAATTCGAAAAAGCAAAATCGATGAAAAACAAAAATGACAGTACACATATTTACCAGTAGTTCTGATGATATGTCTGCCATTGAGTTACTAATGCATGCTCTGCAAAGATGCTTTAATTTTTTTTGAGGATCTGCAAAAATGTCGAAGAGCGATAGAAATAAATAGCCCTCATAGAGATTGAACAAAACGAACAAAAGTGAAGAAAAATAAAGAGGGACATCAATTACCATTAGATCAACCAAACAAAATTACAGTAGGAAAGTTAAAAGAAAATAATTAACCAAATTTAAAGTGGAACCACAGGTTTCACTAGAGCTGCACATGGGCCGGTTCGGACCGGGTTTTTGTGGGAACCGGTACCTGTACACGGAGTTGACCGGTTCTTCAATTTGAGGACCTGTACCTGTACCTGGACCTGGACTTGTACCTGTCCCGGTAAGACCGGTCCGGTTCCACTCCGGTACCGGTTTTTTACCTGAATTTTAACACACACAGTAAAGTAACAACCTAAGACTAAGAGTCTAAGACTAAGTTCAACATTACAAAGTTCAAAATAACAAAGGTTTAAAACATCACAGAATAATAAGTGTATCACACTTTAAGTTCAAAGTTCAACATTAAAACATAGTACTAAAAACAACATTTCCATAAGTCTGCGACAAGAAATGAAAAGAAATCCTTGCAAAGGATGGGGGACTTCTCGAACAATTGGCACTGGCTGCACTGAGTCACTGACACGGAGTTTACATCAAGCTTCTTTTAGCAGAGAATCCCATATGGCTGCAACATGGAACAAAAAAGTAAAACAAGAAAGTAAGCAAGCAATACAAGAAAACATGAAAAGTAAGTTCTATTAAATAGAAGAAAACCTAATATATTACCTGCCTCATCTTCAACAGCATCATCAGGTATATAGTCACATAGAAGATCAAGAGCAATGGGCTTTTGAAGAAAGCTTTGTGTACAGAGCAATGCTTCGACTGTCCTTGTAGACATAGAAGCTCTCCATGGAGTCAGCACGCGCTTCCCGGTGCTAAAAGCTGATTCAGAGGCCACTGAAGACACAGGCATGGCTAATATATCTCTTGCCATGTATGAAAGTATCTTATACCTGCTTGCATTAGCCTGCCACCAAGCCAATATGTCAAAATGGTCAGGTTGACCTATTTCACGCATTCCACCTTCAATCACATCTGTCAAAGAAAAAAAAAAGTTTATTATGGTCTTACACTAACAGGAGCAATGCCATCAGCATCATTGGAATCATCTGGTGCTTTGCGCTTCCCCATTTAGCACCTCAAAGGCCTACAAGGCTGCAACATATCAGTGATTCAGTGCAGGTAATTAACAAGACAACAAGATAGAGAAACGAGAAAGGTTTTCAATCAAAGCATCTTACAAGAAACTATATGAGAAACATTACAACATTAAGTCTACTGTCAGTGATCAAACGCCAAACAAACATTAGGTTCTACACACTGATTTCTCATGATTCTATATTTTGATTTTGAATGGTAATATTTGCTAATATGTTCAATCCAAACCTAAGTTCTATCCAAACCTAATTACAAAGACTAATTCATACAAACCCCTTCAACTGAATCCAAATCATTCACCACCCAAATCCATATCAACAGAACAACTTTATCAATTGTATTTACCAATACTAGATCTATTTCTACATAAGAACACCAACAGCAACACCCAATTCATCTTCCTCCCAAAACAATCCAATTAATTCTTAAATACAACCTAAAACCCTAGTTTCTAATTCTCCTATGCAGAACCTTAAACTATCAACCCAAATTCAATCCTAACCAATTCATCTTCTTCATCTGTGGATTCCAAAACAGTCACCCTTATTCATACGAACCCTAATTTTTGGGTTTTTGGGAAAAACAGGGGAAAACCCTAACTTTCTACAAACTCAAAAATTAAACCTCATGCAAAACTCTAACTAAAAATTTACAGAAGACTCATCTTTAATCTATCAGCACAAATCAACTTCAAGGAAAGAAATCAATCAATTCAGAAACCTAAATAATCTTACCCTTTTCTACTTCTTTCAGAACTCAAACAACAGCATCAGCGTCACTGCGTCAGTGCGTCACCTTATTCGTTAAGCTTATTAAGAATCTTTGTTTACTTTGTAGAAGAATCAGTAAACAAGAACCCAAGAAGATTCAGAAGAAAAACAAGGAAAGCAAATTTCTAAATTGAGAAAAAAAAAGAGAAAAAAAAAAGAGAAAAAAAATTGAGATTCAAGCCAGGAGTCCAGGACTAACCTTGAATCTGTGGGGGGTGAAAATTGATACGTATGAACAAAGAAATTTCACGATCTATGGTGCATGTTGTTCACTTGTTCTTGTTCTCTTCTTCAGACTCTTCAGTGAAGGAGGAGTTCAGATCGGGAAAAACGAAAAAAAATAAAATGATATACCCTATGTTTGAAGATGAGACTAAACCTACAAGGGATGGCTAGGATGTAATATCCTAAAAAATATCAATGGCTCTAATTTACCGGGTATTTCGGTCCGGTACAGATCGGGAATAGGCCAGAACCAATACCTGTACCGGTCTGTTCCGGGTATCAACATTCAGAACCGGTACCTGTACTGGCTACTCCGGGTCTGGGTCGGTACAGGTCCGGGAATTATGGGTTTGGAGCGGGTCACCGGGTCTGGACCGGGTCTTGTGCAGCTCTAGGTTTCACCCTCTGAGAGTTTTCTATAAACTCAAGTATACGTATTACAGAGTTACCACGTAAATTACAGACTTCCATTTTTAGTACACTTATTTAAGTAAAATAAGATTTTTCGGGGTCATGGTTTTTTCACTTTCTCAGATTTTATTGCTGGAGTTGTCGGACACAATCTCTGTGCGGTTGCAAAGGGGAATAGAAAAAACGAAGTTACAGAACATAGGACTTAAGAAAAATCAATGAACATGCAACAAAAACATAGAACGGACTTAAGAAAAACCCAGAGATCGAACCCAGGATGCAAAATTAACATTCTTAGATCAACCCACCCTTTAGCATCCATTCCCAAAGTTGTTACAGCAAACGAAGAGTGTAGAATCCATGTGATCTTCATAGGTTTACTCAAATAAATCTGACCAAAATTGATATCGATATGCACATCGTCTGCAGCAACACAAACGGAAAGATGGATCAATTAACAAATTAAACGATGTGCATCATTCAAATGCAGGTGAATACCTTTAAAAAAAACTTCTCCCATAACCCATAATTCTAATATCGCTGCTGCAGAAAATCAATAGGAGTAAATTCCAAACAAAGAGCTGCAGAAAATCAATAGGTTAGCGAAGAAAATTCCAAACAAAGAGCTAACAATTACGGTTTTTAATAAAATAAGAGAGTAAATCAGTTTGGACAGTTTTAAAATCGTAGAAACACCTGGTATGAGACACGTGGGAGAAAAAGAGAGGAGATAAGGACACATATGCCGGAGACTTGGGATGAAGGTAAGAGAAGATAAAGAACGGCGGATCAGCGTATATCTCTTTAAACTGACGGTGTAAATCTCCTACTGTTGGATTAAAAAATCAGAATCACTACTTGTCTTCACAAAACTCAATCCCGACCATTCTTTGTCTTAATATACTGCTCCTTTGTTCAAAAATAAAAAAAATCTATTTCTCCGAGTAAGTTCTTCATTGTCAAAATCTACACTACAGTAGTATGTCAGTGAGACATAAATTTGGTGGTAGAACTCCTCCGACAGAACTATTACCCTCGGTTGAGTCAAAAATGAGACAAATGAATGTTGAGAAATCCGATGAGAGTAAGATGTCTTTAATCTTCCTCACGGCTTGTTTTATCGGTATTACTTCTGCTTTCTTGATTGGGTATATGCTAGGTATCTTAGGTATGTACCCTCTGCTTTATTTTTTTATTTTTTTTTGGATGATTTTGTTGGGTTTAGGGTTTATAAGAATGATGAATCTGATAATCAATTTAGACTTCAACACACACCAGCACCTCTAAAAGTTGTTACTGAGGTTGGGAACTGGATTTTCATGCAGTTCGATTTGATTAGGGTTTATCTTTTCCTTTTCCCGTAATTCTATGTTTGTATAGAACTAGATCTTTAATTTATCTTGCGATTGATTATTTCAGGGAAAGGAAGAATTAAGAACTGTTATAGATGGTTCTTGTATAAACTCTACCCAATACATGTTTCTGATATTATTATCATTATTATTATTAGTTAGTAGTAGCTTGGGATGGTAACACGCCATTCTCGATACTATAACTTCGGTGTTAGAAATTTCATTTTACCAATAACATTTTTTACAACACCCCGCCTTATCAAGTATATAAGCAGCAACTTTTTATTTTTACACACATACACTTAAATGCTTGATGTTTATGAAATAAATCTAATGGATTTGCAGGAGGGCTTATATTTGGGACAGGATATGCGAACCAATTCTACCCATATACTTGCAACGATTCTGTGGCCTCTTACGGAGTTCTCGTCTCTATGTTTCTAGCAGCTCTCTACATGTGCGGTATTCTTGCCATACATATTAGAAAACATGCACCTGATTTCAGTAGACTAGATATGAGAAGGCATATGATCTCGGGGGGAGCACTCCTGTCCGTGGGTTCACTGGCCACTGTTCTCATTACCAACGAATTTCTGTTAGTCATAGGTCCGTTTCTGTACGCTTTGGGTTTTGGCTTAATGTATCAGGTATATTGTCTAAGCCTGTAGTTCTATTTCTATTATATCAAATAATTCTGGTAGAGTGAACTTCTCATAACGTTGCTCAGAGACGAGGTATAGTGTCTCCTACAGGATACAGAAGGCCATGGGTTTGAAATTTGAATCCCCATCTTGAGTGTAGACAACACCTTTCGTTGTGTGTTAACGTAAGCCAATAATACTATAATAGACATTTTCTTTACGGAGCTTTATTTGGTCTCTTGTCAGTGGAAAGATGTTGGCAGAGTGAGAACCCTTCACGGGCAATTCACTCGCTATGAGATCAGCCACACGTGCAAAAAAGATTTGATATACTAACTGAGGCAGTTCCATATACATTACCTCTATTCAGTACTATTTGGTGTAACTAATAACAGTACATTGACATTATGTACGATGTCATTGTCATGTATGTATTCTTTCATACAAGTATTTATGCAAACAGTGTAGGAGTCTAGTTCATCATCATACCATGTGCCACCTAACAACTTGTGTCAAATTTAGCGAAAAGATTTGAACTGTCATTGCATTTCTAGTTTAAACCACCTTAGCTGTTGCTTTCCAACAAATTTATCATTTGCTTTGATTTTGAACACTGATCTTCTTCATTTGTTCCTCATGCGAAGGGCCAAATGGGAGAATAATCAACTAAGCTCATCTTACCTTTTCATTTCTTTCCCGCCTAATTCATGACTTTCCAACTATGAACTACATATATCCCTCCTCTTCATTTCGCGTCATTACTTTTGTGCAGGGTGCTCAAGTCTATATGTCTGAGATGGGATTCGCTCATAGAAACTACTTAGCTTCCTTGAATATCACTTTTAAAGTGATGATTGCGGTCGGTATCTTTGTGGCCAATCTTGTAAACTGCAGCACCAACAGCATGAAAGGTGGGTGGGGCGGAAAGTTAGCATAGGCATTGCTGCGATCCCTGCAGCTATCACCTCTATTGGATCTTTCTTACTCCCAGACACTCCAATGTCCATGATTAAGCTAGGTAAGTTTGATGACGCCAAACAGTTGCTCCGACGCCTCCATGGCACCAAAGACGGCGTTCATATACTGTTCAAAGATTTATTAGCCGCCAATGAAGCATCAAAGTCCGCAAAAGGATGCGAGTATCAAATTCTGTCTCGAACACAGAACAGGCCCTACTGTGTGATGGCAATAGCTCTCCCCTTGTTCCAACAGCTCACAGGAGTGAATGTAATGGTTCTCTACGCTCCCTACCTTTTTCAGGCTGTGGGATTTGGAACCAGTGCAGCTCTAATGTACACCGCTATCATTGGAGGGGTTAATGTTGCTGCAACCATCGTTGGTATAATCTCGGTCAGGAAATGTTACAGAAGGTTTTTCTTCATAGCCGGAGGAGTTCAAATATTCGTTTGTCAGGTAATGGTACTAAATTAAGTAAAGAACACTAAGTTTGTGGAACAGTTATCTTCCTTCTGTGTGTCTGAGTATCACTAACAAAATGAAAATTTTGATTTCAGATCATGTTGGGGAATCTGGTATGGATCAAATTAGGAGGTTTGGATGTGTATGACTACTTAATCATAGCCATCAGCTGTATTTGTGTTGCAGGATTTGCATGGTCCTGGGGTCCATTAGGCCGGATATTTCTCTCTAGTGATGATGATATGTTAGTGTTATACCCGTTGGAGGTTCAGTCAAGCTGCCAGCATTGGGCTTCCATAGTGCATTGGGTGCTTTCCGCTTTCATCACTTTTGTGTTCCCCGCCATAGTCTGCCTATTCAAGTCTCTTGTCCTTTACTTGTTGGCTTTCTTTGGGGTGATTATGACTTTTCTTGCCTATTATTTCATGCCCAGCACAAACAGACTGCTGGTTGAAGAAGATGCCTCCGAAGTATGGAAGCACCATTGGTTCTGGAGAAGGTATTTTGTTGACCTTGAGAACAATCTGATGGTCGAAGAAGATGATGTCTCTGAAGTAATTAAGCAACACTGGTTCTGCAGAAGGTACAATTAGTTCCAACAAGATAGGCTTGAGGCTCGTTATGTATGTTTACTTGAAAATGGATGATATATTTTTCCTGATCTAAGTTAGCTAGTAGTAATCTCGAAGGACTGATTTTAGATGAGATATATACTTACCAGTTTGTCATCTCATCCTCCCTAACTCTTATTCCGATGTATCGAAATTTACCCCTTTTAAAAACAAATCCAACCTTTGAGAACTCTTCACGTGAAGATAAAATTTGCCGGTCCTACAAGAACGGTCTGTTAAGCTGTGTTAAGCCAATAATATCAACGATCATAAACTAACTCTAATTTGAAATGGCGGATCTCTAACCTCATAATACAGTATATTTTTTTTAACCTCATAATGCAGTATATTTGAAATGGCGGATCTCTAACTCCAGCTTGAAGTTATTAGTTAACCTGAATTCTCAATCTTTAATATTTGAAACATCAAGCTTCAAACACTAAGCTCTGGAGCTGATGCGAGAAATTAATACACAAATTCAAAGGCTGCTAAGGCGCAAAAAGGCTTCTTTAACCAGAAGAAGTATGCCTACCTTCTAGAAAGTTCAATCTCTCTACATATCATGATGCATTAAGTTGTTCTACTGGATCCAAGGTTCATTGTCTTTCTATACCCTGATTTAGTTTTGTTTTTGTGTTTTTATTAAGAGACTAGATTTGTGCTCGTGCTACACACCGGGATTTTTTTCTTTTAATTTAGTGTGTCCGGGGATTTCCCTTCCCCGTGGTTATGCATTTTTGATTTGGTGTTGTAGATGGGGGAAAACGATTTGCTAGTTTTGAGGAAAGTGAAGAGACGAGCGTGCGGACGAGACTCCTCAACCGAGCCAACTGCTTAACCTCGCACAGATGCACTGCAAAGGGTGTGCTTGAATTCGAGAGATCAATCTGTAGGACTCCGGCCTAAACCAAGTCAATGGCCGTTCCAGAGTCAATGGCCGTTCCAGAGTCAATTCGATTTGGTGTTGTAGATGGGGGAAAACGATTTGCTAGTTTTGAGGAAAGTGAAGAGACGAGCGTGCGGACGAGACTCCTCAACCGAGCCAACTGCTTAACCTCGCACAGATGCACTGCAAAGGGTGTGCTTGAATTCGAGAGATCAATCTGTAGGACTCCGGCCTAAACCAAGTCAATGGCCGTTCCAGAGTCAATTCGGTCACAAAGAGGGAGATGGGTTGATATGTAGGAGGGAAGCTGAGAATTGTGTGGGATCAATGATGATCAAGGATTGTGGATGTGTTGTGGGTTTCTGCAAAAATTGATGAACTGTTGAATGTTGAGTTCTGTGAATAAGTTTCAATCGAGTTGTTGTATAGACGAATGTTTTCGTGTAGAACGAACATTGTCTTTTTTCCTCGATTTAGGACTTATTTATATTGCCAGAATGATGATCCCTGTAAGTGTGTCGGTTTCTTGAGTGAAAGAGTGGGAAAATGGGAGATCGTGGTGAAACCAGTTCCAGGTCATGCGGAGACTTGGTTAACCATCCACTCACTACTTTGCTAACTCCTTCAACCGTTTGCAAGATTTACTCACATTTATCATCGTGGATGAATCCACGTGCCGTAGGCCGCCAGACCAAAACCCTAATTGATATCCCCGAGTCTGCATGACAGATGTGTATTTAATTAGTCAGTTGTTGACCGTTTAGACAATGAGTCTCGATTTTGTTGAATTGAGCATGAGTGACGAATGCTCAGTGATTCATGGATCGAACATGTCTGTTGAGACGTATAGTTCTTTGAATGATGTTGACATTGTGCGTATTAGCAAAGATGGTAAATTCGACGACTGAGCATCGATTCGATGAATTACTGAATATTGATAGTTGGATCAATATTCAAGCAACTGAGCAAGTATTGCTCAATTCGACAAATCACTGAATATTGATAGTTGGATCAATATTGGAGCAACTGAGCAAGTATTGCTCAATTCGACGAATTACTGAATATTGATAGTTGGATCAATATTCGAGCAACTGAGCAAGTATTGCTCAATTCGACGAATTATTTATTTGTGACGTGACCCAATAAAATATTAATTAAAATATTGGTAGACTACCGAATATTATATAATTAATCCAGATGTTGATTGCTGGATCAACATAAATTTATTAGTGTTTAAACTTTCTCAGTATATGAAACCCTAATTTTTGATCAATTGTTCGTCAATTGATGAACTGCTGAAAATAGGTCATGAGCGAGGGAGGGACCGACCACATAGGATAATGGACAACCATGTGATGCCCAATTGCTAGAGTGAGGGTGCACCAGGGTTATAAGTTGACCAGTTGGTGAAAGAATGAAGATTAAATGCCGGTTTCATCATTTATTAAAATAGTGCTCATTTGAGCATTAGGTAATAAAACCTAATTTATGGAGAAGTGAGGGCATGAAACCGTCCCTTGGTGGTCGTGGGACCAGCTTATGGTCGTTTGAGCAAATTCCAAGTTGGTTGGAAATAGTTTGGACCCAATATGAGCAATCGAGCAAATTAGGTCAAAATTATAAGAATGTGTGGTACCGGCTCCTTGCAAGCCTTAGGTCCGTCCTTGGTCGGTCAGAAAGCATGACCGTGTCACCATAATGTTCGTGTCTCAGTCCTGAGAGTTTCCGTATTTTCTGATGTGCGTTTGAACAATATTTTGAATTTTCAGAAGAGTTCGATCTTTGACCGAAATTTTCGATTTTGCTCGAATGAGCAAGTAGAACCTTGCTCGTTTGATCAAAATTTGGAAAATATTAAAATAATAATATTTTATTATTTGGCGTGAGTAGCCTAGTCGGTCATGTGACCATTTGACTTTTTGGCCTTTTCATGGTTTGAGCAATATTTGAGAAAATATGAAGAAACCATGATTTTTTCTCAAACGTAGGAGTTTCATGAGATGATGGAAATAATAATTATGAAAATAACGGATTGCAAGGTGTGGGACCGGTCACGGCTAGTGCATGGCCGGCAGGCTAGGTAGCCCGGTCCCGCAACACCTTTCCCTATTTTATTATTTTTCATGAAACCGTGAAAATATGGAGAAACCGTGAGTTTTGCTCAAACAAGGAAAGTTTCTTGAATGAAGGAGTTTTCATGAGTTCATGAAAATAAGAAAATAATAATAATAAATAAAGGGAAGAGACGTGGGGGACCAGCCATGGTGGCATGACCGGCAGGCCGGTGGGCCCGATCCCTGGGCGCCTCTTATATATTTTTTATTATTATTTTCTCTCTCCTATTTTGTGTGGGTTTCCTCGTTTGTCCATATTTTTGAATGCTCGTTCGTGCATTTGGGTGCTCGCTCGTGCATCATCGTTGAGTACACTTGCACCATTTTAGGGGCTTACTCAGTGATAATCTAGATGCCCGGTTGTTGAGTATTTATTACTAATTCATGAAATTCACTAGAAAATGATTCATGAACTGAGTAATAAAGGTGAGTTGTTATTTATTATCAATCCATAAGATCATCCGTGGATTCGACCATGAATTATAAATAATAAAATGAGCATTACCATCTCATAGGATCGTGGATTCGACTACAGAATCGGAGTAATACAATTATCTATTACCATTCCATGAGATCAGCCGTGGATTCGATCATGAAATCGAAATAATGAGATTATCTATTACCATTCCATGAGATCAACCGTGGATTCGATCATGAAATCGGAGTAATGAGATAAAATAGATTATCTTCTAGGAATTCAGTGGTGAATGTCACGGTAGAATTAATCTATTGCAGAAGGGATATTAGCCAGTTAAAGCGTCATACCCGTTTTGAAAGGTGCATAGTCAGGGAGCAACGAGTGTTTCCGACATCCTGAAGGCGTTTATCCCTCTCAACAATTATGTATGGAGAGCCGCCTGAATCTATACATGGTCTCTCTACATAGTCAGGGAACAATGAGTGTCACCGACGTCCTGAAGGTGTTAAGATCTCAATCATACGGATAACCACCCAATCGTTCTTCTATGTAGAGGGGGGTCTCTCTATATAGTCAGGGAACAGTGAGTATCACTGATGTCTTGAAGGCGTTAAGTTCTCAATCATCGGAGAACCGCCCAATTATGTTATTCTACATAGAGGTCGTGATGAAATGAGCAACATCAAACGCTCCGGGGAGGCCTTCGAGTGACATATGCATCATAGCTCGTAAAATATAAATCGTCACATGCGTTCATGAAGTCGTGTCAGAAACATGTAGTATCGTGATTTTACGATTTTGACCTTTGTTGAAAATCCACCATCAACATTAAGTCCCCTGCTTAGTGAGGGACAGTCATGTTCCGCGGTAAGCATTAGATAGTGATTTTTCGCAGACGAGGTCGGTGGTTGAACTCAGTTGTACAAAGGTATTTTCAGAATCCCCTATTTGCTCCAATGGTTCCATGTACGAACAAATGTTCAGAGGAGGACCCTGATAATATGATAGAGTGTCATCCCTTGAGCACGGAGATGAGGCACTGCTGATTTGGACGATCGGGCATCCTGTTTTGGTCGGTTTAGTGTTTATGGGCCCAAAAAAAGAAATCCTTGTTTTAGGAACAGACATTCGTTCGTTCGTTAGTTTAAGAAACAAACAATGATCCCTAGCATAAGAGAGATTTTTTTTTTCAATAGACCTGTGTCCAATGATAAAAAATTTGTCTATGAGCTTTCACGGAAACCAAAATTTTATTTTTTTAAATATGTGAGATTTCAGAAAATGGAATAAACTCTCGTTTCAAAGGTGGATGCTAGTACGAGAGAAAAGTTTTTTTTTTTAATAGACGTGTGTCTACTAGTAATAAAAATTTTGTCGATGAGTTTTCATGAAAAATGTTATTTTCGATATGTGAGCCTTCACAAATTTTGAAAATATACTCTTATTTCAAAGACGTATGCTCGCGCGAATGAGCAAATATATATATATATATTTCAAGTTTACGTGAGTTTCACGTTAAAATATATTTTTTGTAAAATCAATGTTTTGATTTTGAAAAACTGTTGAAAGTAGACAATTATACATGGTGAAATAATGTCTGTATGTGAGTTTTCACAATTGTAGAATGGACGTCTGTCCAATTTTTGAAAAGTCAGTAGATGTTCACTCGGTAAAAATTTACGTGGGTTGTTCACAGTTTTATAAAAATCAATTTATGATTTTTGAATAATGAACTCTGCTCGTCTTTGCAGGTTTGAGGGAACGAGCAAGTTTTCGAAATTCTTACGTTATAATCACTACATCTAGTGAAATTGTAAATAGGTAAGAGTTGGGTTGTTACCATTTTGTTATGCGTTTGTTATTGGTATATCCATGACTCCATGTCTTTCGCCTCAGATAGTGGCGACTTCTGGTTACAACCACTTTTATGTTTCTTCCGGGGAACACTCCAAAAATATCAAGTCGAAAATGAAGACTTCTGCAGATGCTCATGCCGAGGTGAATCAACCTTTCAGAGACGCTAGAAAGCTGACACATTGTATGTCTCTCGATCATCTGGGAGTCGTCCGTGCTAAGATATATGCTTTCTTGGTATTAGCAGATGCGGAGGGAAAGCAGCGACGTGATGAAATATCACAGAAGAGAAGAGCTGAAGATGAAAAGCTCATATATCATCAGCAGAAGCACCGCCGACTTTATCAAGTGAGACTATCGGCTGAAGATGAAGTTCGGCTTTGCGTTGATGGTGTAGCTCCTGATTCGAATGTGGATGAATGAAGAATTTCGTCATAATTAGTCATCAGAAAATTCAGAAGTTAGGTCTTCATTTAAATTGTTGTAGAATCTTCGTCTGATGTCGGAATTTTGTGATCTACGCATGTTTCTTCATCCTCAAAAAAATTTCAAGCTTTAACAAAGAAGATTTTCGGCTTTTGAGCATGTTTAAGAGCCGAAATAGACGAAACGGTAAACTTCCAGGAGGTTTTCATAAACTTCAGTTTTCATGTAGTTTGATGTTTCGGCCACATCTTTTTGCTCGTTCATCCAATTGCTGTGAATTTTATATATGTTATAGATCACATCTATACGAAGAGAATGGTATATGACCTATCCATATATTCTTCATCAATTTCTCCCAGTTCGCTTCTTTGTGCGGGACAGTGTAAAATCATCAGACGAGTTTGTTGTAAAACACTCATGTTGTGTCTTTAGACCATTCACTTCTGTACTGAACGGTTGGTGAAGTATTTTAATGTCATTGATTCATTTGATATCATGACCCCTTGATTGATACATGAGCATGGTGCTTGCAGTGCCATCTTGTTTCTGTCAGTAGAAACATCACTTCTGAAACCCTGGTCACGGGACCATAACTGAGGTTGCTCTCAAGAGAGAATGATGTAATTACCATGGTTGCATGTCCCGGTAGTAACATTCGTTTTACGATGAATGATTAGAACTGGATATCCCGGCGCCGCGAGTCTTGGATTGTGAAATTGATCGTCATGATCAATGGACCGTCAGGCCCCAATATTTTGTTAAATCTCTCCCTTTCGTTTTCCCTTCTTCTGGCAAGACCTAGATAGAGGACCCAGGTAAAAAAATTGATGTAAATACCTAGGTGGTCTAAGTTGTAGGTACCTTGATGAAGTACTTAGTGGAAATACCCGGTGGACACCGATCGACTGTGGAAGTTATGAATCCCGTCTAAGAATTACTGCTTGTAGTTGTATGCTCCAGAAGCTGTAAAAACCTCATACGATGTCGGAATTCGATGCTTGACACCAACTTTTGAAGCTAAGAGACTGAGTTATCACATAAGAAAATAATCACTCAATTTGGAGTTGTAGAGGTCAGCCAACGAAGCTTGCACATTTTTAATTTGTAATCCCGTACAAAACTTTCAGATTTCATAGACCTGGCGGTAAATGCCACATCTTTCAGCTCGTATGTCCGATTGATGCGCACTTTTTATATGTTGTAGAAAAGTCATAGACGAACATCTTTCAATGAGGAACTATTTTCCCATTCCTCACCCATTGGTACGTTTTTGTAAACCCATGGCCTGAAGTGTGTTGTATCTTATTTGTAGAGGCGATGAGAACATCTTGTAAAAGACTTTGGCTTGTCTCCGTCCGTCGTGCAATGTTTGCGAAGAATTTCAAGGTTAACATGCTTTCACGTCTACACATTTTGATATGAATCATTAGTGCTTGGAGAAGTATGATCCATCGGGTAACACTTCCAGACTTAGGATGTAGAGAGCGAACAGTTGATGATGCGGGATGTTGCTCATAAGACCGTTGTAGATGCTGAGATCACGACTGATTACGCTCCAGAGATCCTTGTTGATGCTAAGATCATGGATGGTTTCCTCTAGAGATTATTATTTATGTTGATACCATGGTTGAAGTTGCTCCAGAGACCGAAAAGGCTAGAACCATGATTATCGACATAATCTTTGCTCCTCCATCCAGTGAGCCTTTACATTCACGAACTAGTTGGTGGGTTGAGCATTCCCAAGATGAAGGTGTACTGATCAGCCATAATTCTCTTGAACAATATGACTTTACTGTGAACTAGCTTCATCAGCGAATCGACGTTGTTGCGGAAGATGGCAGCACCGGTCTTCATTCTGGTGAAGAGAGGAAGTTCTTAGGTCGTGCAGGGGCTTGTTATGTAGAGAGTTCCCGTTGATGAAGTTTCATGGAACCACATCAGGTTGCAATAACTTGTTATGTGGATAAAATTTATTGAAATAGAATCGATTTCTCCAATAAGATCAAGTCCCTAGTGCTTCTCTATTCCCTCATTCACTTAGCAGAGTTGAAGGAGTTTATATCATCTATTGATGAATGATGTTGCATATGCTTCAGAAGTATTATCATGGCATAGTGAAGACTTATCGATTGTAGTTCAGTTACACTTGGATCATCTTGGTGTTGAATCATCATCGAGATATTTGTGCTGAAGCCAGAGGCGTCATTATCGAAGGTGTACTCTTTGATTGGGAGTAAAATTTGAAGGCTTCTTAGATGCTTGAGCGTTGAAACATCATGTCCCTTGAGCGTCGAATGCCTTAGGTTTGATCGTCTCGGCCCTGAGTATCTTATGTCGATTAAGCATCCCTTTCGTTCCGGTAGTAGGATTCAACACTTGTGCAGAAATCAGAGCTTTCTGGTTTTGTGGAACACATGGACACTCCTGCAAGGCTATGGAGAAACGCCCAAAGTTTTCTTTTCCATGCTTGGACATTATCTCAGTAATGAATCGATTCGGAGAAATATTAGATTCAACCACCTGGTAAAATACTAATGCGGTGAAGCTACCATTCATAACGTCTTGCAGAGTTTCTAGCAGAAGTCCCCATGCTAGGATAACATGTGAGGAAATAAATGACATAGACATGGAAGGAATGAGACTTTCCTGAGTGTGGAACCTCTTGATGAATGTCTATGCATCTTTTGCAGGTTATTTCTTTAACCTCGTCAAAGTTCGAAATTCTTCCAAGTGCTCTGATGATGGAATGTCCGCCAAATCTTCTGGATCAGAAATTTCTTTGTTGGAGAGATGTGCAACCAAAGGCGCTTTGTCAGTACCCATCTTTTCAGCGCGTATCCACGCTCGTATGAAGAACATGTCATATCCTGGATCTTCCTGATTATGTGAAACTTGGTTTATGTCCATGTTGAACTTATGTTCACTTTGAGAGTTATGTAGCCATAAGTATTTCCGAGCATTCCTTCAAGGTATCTGATTGAGATCGAATCACGAGTAACTTCTTCTTGAGTGATTCATGCGGCTCTGAGGGTTTTCAGTGGAACGACATTGATGGCGGTGTCAGCATCGATCAACATTCTTCCGAACTCATTTCCGAGATGGACTGTGGTAAGCAGTCCCCGGTTGTGCATCTCCTTGTATGTGAATGAAGGTTCAAGGAGTATTTACGGGATGGAAAGACGTCTGGGATTCTCTATTTCTCCTGCAGTTGGCTCTCCTGATGAACGACAATTTGATTGCACCATCTTGAATCCAGACTTCCAGTAACTCGATCACCCATTCATGATAAGAGAGAAGTTTGAGTATGTCTGATCATTTACCCGTTCGTTGATGCCAGGTCGAGGTTTGTGCATTTCAGAATTGGTTATCTTTTCTTTTCGCCTTCAGAGGAGCCTGGGATATTGGAGAAGAGCTCTGATGTTGTGTCCCGACTTTCCTTTTATTCCTTTCAGCAACAACGTTTGTTGAAGGCTGGAGATTGTACTGATTGTTGACTAGACGTCAGCTTCTTTGAGGTTCCTCGACCTTGCAGACTTTGCTCTTTCCATTAAAGCAGGTGCAGTAGTCGCTGATCGTTTGGCTGCTTCATGGAGCTCCGAGAAATTCTGGAACCAGAGATTTTCCAGCAAGGCTCTGTAGACCGGGATCATTCCGTTGATGCACAAGTCCACCAATTGTTGTTCAGTGACGTTCGGGTCATGACAATCCAAAGCTTGCACTGTGAACCTCTTCACGTAGTCGTTCGGATGTTCAGTATTCTTCTGAGACATTCTTCCTAAATAAGAGAGAGTAATACGCTCTGAGACGAAGAAGTACTTTTGGTAGAAAGCATTAACCATTTATCCCCAGCTAGCAATGCTCCCTGGTGCGATGTTGTTGTACCAAGTATATGCTCGACCTGTCAGAGACTTTGAGAACTCCTTCAAACGGACGACATGATTGTGTTCATGTTCTCCTAATGCCTCCAAGAATCGAGGAACATGTTCTCGGGCGTTCTCCATTCCATTGTAAAGTGTGAACATTGGAGAAGTGTAGCCCTTTGGGAGAGGAATTCGTTGTGTAGTAGCAGGATATGGAGGTTGATGACGATGGACAGATGGTGTCTTGTATTTTCCACGAGCCTCCATGAAGTGTTCCAGATCTTCACGAGTGATGAAACCTGCAGATTCTTTCCGGTGGATTTTCTGCAGTTTTGAAGGCTTCATCATCATCCACCACATGGATTGGTGAAACTTCAGGGTCAACTTCTTTGGCTTTTC
This sequence comes from Papaver somniferum, assembly GCF_003573695.1. Classification (NCBI taxonomy): domain Eukaryota; kingdom Viridiplantae; phylum Streptophyta; class Magnoliopsida; order Ranunculales; family Papaveraceae; genus Papaver; species Papaver somniferum. The sequence continues at coordinate 18,304,654 of NW_020622934.1, read as the reverse complement.
CTTTCTCCGACCCTTCTTTAGTTTTCTCTGATATTTTTTCTGTCAGAGTTTTGAGATAATTGCATATCTCCTTCTAAGTAGTAGCCATATCAGTTTGACTTTTAGCGAGAACTTCCTGGACCTTCATGAGATCAGCTATGGTGGGTGGATTTTCTATGACTTCCTCGGGATGCCGTCCGAAGAGAGGATGATTTCTAATGTTGGTTTGAGGAGGAGTAGTATCACCACCATTGTTGGAAGCATGAATGGTTTCTGGAATACCATCACTGTTATTGTTGCTAGTGCTAGCGTCGTTTTAATTTGTAACTAACCCATACCTAAGACCAACCATTTTGTGAAAATGTGAGATTGCAACCGAGAGATTAATCTCCCACTGTGGTCGCCAATCTTTAGATGAGGAGAAACGATTTGATGGTTTTTAGGGAAGTGAAGAGACGAGCATGCAGACGAGACTTCTCAACCTAGCAAACTGCTTAACCTCACTCAGACGCACTGCAAAGGGAGTGCTTGAATTCGAGAGATCAATCTGTAAGACTCCGGCCTAAAACAAGTCAATGGCCGTTCCAGAGTCAATTAGGTCACAAAGAGGGAGATGGGTTGATCTGTAGGAGGGAAGCTGAGAATTGTGTGGGATCAATGATGATCAAGGATTGTGGATGTGTTGTGGGTTTATGCAAAAATTGATGAACTGTTGAATGTTGAGTTATGTGTTTCAATCGAGTTGTTGTATAGATGAATGTTTTCGTGTAGAACAAATGTTGTCTTTATCTTCGATTTAGGACTTATTTATATTGCCAGAATGATGAACACATTGATCCCTGTAAGTGTGACGGTTTATTGAGTGAAAGAGTGGGAAAATGGGAGATCGTGGTGAAACCAGTTCCAGGTCATGCGGAGACTTGGTTAACCGTCCACCCACTAGTTTGCTAACTCCTTCAACCTTTTGCACGACTTACTCACATTTCTCATCGTGGATGAATCCACGTACGTAGGCCGCCAGACAAAAACCCTAATTGATATCCTGCCATGTGACGTGATTGATGTCTCACGAATCGTGGAGTCTGCATGACAGACATGTATTTAATTAGTCAGTTGTTGACCGTTTAGACAATGAGTCTCGATTTTTTTGAATTGAGCATGAGTGACGAATGCTCAGTGATTCATGGATCGAACATGTCTGTTGAGACGTATAGTTCTTTGAATGATGTTGACATTGTGCGTATTAGCAAAGATGGTAAATTCAACGACTGAGCATCGATTCGATGAATTACTGAATATTGATAGTTTGATCAATATTCAAGCAACTGAGCAAGTATTGCTCAATTCGACAAATTACTGAATATTGATAGTTGGATCAATATTCGAGCAACTGAGCAAGTATTGCTCAATTCGACGAATTACTGAATATTGATATTTGGATCAATATTCGAGCAACTGAGCAAGTATTGCTCAATTTGACGAATTACCGATAAATTACTGAATATTGATAGTTGGATCAATATTCGAGCAACTGAGCAAGTATTTCTCAATTCGACGAATTATTTATTGGTGACGTGATCCAATAAAATGATAATAAAGATATTGGTAGACTACCGAGTATTATATAATTAATCCAGATGTTGATTGCTGGATCAACATAAATTTATTAGTTTTTGAACTTGCTCAAAATGATGATTTATGGAGCGTTTATTCGAAACCCTAATTTTTGATCAATTGTTCGTCAATTGATGAATTGCTAAAAATAGGTCATGAGTGAGGGAGAGACCGATCACATGGGATAATGGACGACTATGTGATGCCCAATTGCTAGAGTGAGCGTGCACCAGGGTTCTGAGTTGACCAGTTGGTTAAAGAATGATGATTAAATGCCGGTTTCATCATTTATTAAAATAGTGCTCGACTGAGCATTAGGTAATAAAACCTAATTTATGGAGAAGTGAGGTCATGAAACCGTCCCTTGGTGGTCGTGGGACCATCTTATGGTCGTTTGAGCAAATTCCAAGTTGGTTGGAAAGAGTTTGGACCCAATATGAGCAATCGAGCAAATTAGGTCAAAATTATAAGAATGTGTGGGACCGGCTCCTTGCAAGCCTTAGGTCCGTCCTTGGTCGGTCAAGGAAGCATTCCCGTGTCACCATAAAACTGTGTCTCAGTCCTGAGAGTTTTGGTATTTTCTGATGTGCGTTTGAGCAATATTTTGAATTTTCAGAAGAGTTCGATCTTTGAATGAAATTCTCGATTTTGCTCGAATGAACAAGTAGAACCTTGCTCGTTCGATCAAAATTTGGAAAATATTAAAATAATAATATTTTATTATTTGGCGTGAGTAGCCTAGTCGGCCATGTGACTTCATGGTTTGAGCAATATTTGAGAAAATATGAAGAAACCATGATTTTTGCTCAAACAAGGAAAGTTGCTTGAATGAAGGAGTTTTCATGAGTTCATGAAAATAAGAAAATAACAATAAAAAAATAAAGGGAAGAGGCATGGGGGACCGGCCATGTTGGCATGACCGGCCGGCCGATGGGCCTGGTCCCTAGGCGCCTCTTTATTATTTTTATATTATTTTCTCCCTCCTGTTTTGTGTATAGGATTCCTCATTTATCCATATTTTTGAATGCTCGTTCGTGCATCATTGTTGAGTACACTTGTTGGGGATTACTTAGTGATAATCCAGATGCCCGGTGGTTGAGTATTTATTACTAATTCATGAAATTCAGTAGAGAATGATTCATGATCTGAGTAATAAAGGTGAGTAGTTATTTATTATCAACCCATAAGATCAGCCGTGGATTCGACCATGGATTCTAAATAATAAAATGAGCATTACCATCTCATAGGATCGTGGATTCGACTACATAATCGTAGTAATACAATTATCTATTACCATTCCATGAGATCAGCCGTGGATTCGATCATGAAATCGGAGTAATGAGATTATCTATTACCATTCCATGAGATCAGCCGTGGATTCGATCATGAAATCGGAGTAACGAGATAAAATAGATTATCTTCTAGGAATTCAGTGGTGAATGTCATGGTAGAATTAATCTATTGCAGAAGAGATATTAGCCAGTTAAAGCGTCATACCCGTTCTGAAAGATGCATAGTCAGGGAGCAGCGATTGTTGCCGACATCCTGAAGGCGTTTATCCCTCTCAACAATTATGTATGGAGAGCCGCCTGAATCTATACACGGTCTATCTACATAGTCAGGGAACAATGAGTGTCACCGACGTCCTGAAGGCGTTAAACTCTCAATCATACGGAGAACCACCCAATCGTTATTCTATGTAGAGGGGGGGTCTCTCTATGTAGTCAGGGAACAGTGAGTATCACCGACGTCCTGAAGGCTTTAAGTTCTCAATCATATGGAGAACCGCCCAATTATGTTATTCTACATAGAGGTCATGATAAAATGAGCAGCATCGAATGCTCCGGGGAAGTCTTCGAGTGACATATGCATCATGGCTCGTAAAATATGAATTGTCACATGCGTTCATGAAGTTGTGTCAGAAACATGCGGTATCATGATTTTACGATTTTGACCCTTGTTGAAAATCCACCATCAACAGGTGTGCGCGGGGTTTCGTCCCGTCCCGCCCCGTGGCCATGTATTTTTGATTTGGTGTGCGTGATGCTTCGCCCTGCCCCGTGGCAATGCATTTTTTGTTTAGTGTGCCCGCCCCGTGGCGAACCATTTTTTATTTGGTATACACGGGGTTTTTCCCCACCCTGTGGCGATATATTTTTTATTTCAGGTGCGCGGGGCTTCGCCCCGGCCCGTGGCGATGTATTTTTTATTTGTTGTGGCGGGGCAAATAAATTAAATATGTGTAGATTTTATTTATCTGTTCCTTTTTTTGTAGAGAATATGTGGATTTTTTCCCCCTATATGTTAATTTTGAAAAAAGGCGGGCCATGCATTTTTGATTTGGTGTACGCGGGGCTTCTCCTCTCCCCGTGGAAATGCATTTTTTATTTAGTGTGCGCGGGGCTTTGACCCGCCCCGTGGTGAGCCATTTTTTGTTTGGTATACACGGGGCGACTCCCCGCCCCGTGGCGATATATTTTTTCTTTGGTGTAGGCAGGTCTTTGCCCCGTCCCCTGGTGATGTATTTTTTATTTATTGTGGCGAGGCAAATATGTGTAGATCTTATTTATTTATTCCTTTTATTTTCGTAGAGAATATGTGTGAAATATGTGGATGTTTTTCCTTTTATATGTTAATTTGGAAAAAGAAGTCCTAATATGGTAGGTACTTGGTTTCCAAATTTTTAATCCAATTACACGTTGCCAACTGTCCTCACCTAAATAATGTCACGTAATGAATTCCAAATTGAATTTGGTTTCCTTTATTCTATCCTTTTATTATTCTTTTTAAACCAAGTATACGTTGTCAAGTGTCCTCACCAAAACGCTCGTTTCACATAATTCAAAAAAGACCTATTTCGACCAATAGGAAGCGAGGGTTTCCTCACCATTCAACGTGGGAGCTTTATTTGTCTAGGGATTTAAGTCTTTAGATGAGTTTTCTTAATAATTACTTGTAAGACTACATGTGCGATGCACATGCTTGAATTTGATTATTTTAACAACGCCAAATTTAATGAAAAAAAGTTCTTAAATAAAAAATCTGATATTCTTATTTGAACACATTATGTAGATATTCTTTTGATTAGGAATTGTCGAATACTGATAAAAGGAGCTCTGAGGATCGGGCGAAAACTGAGCCGACCCGAAATCCTCCCCGTTCAATTTTTCAATCTGATCTTCTGCATGTTCATAGATCTATCCTTAAAACGTCAATCGAACTTTCATTTTTTCTTTAATCTTATCAAGTTTCGTCGTACAGCTTTCCGATTTCCCTAATTAATCAATCCCAATTTTCTCATCCTAGATTTTTACCCTAAATTTCTGGCCATGAGAGGCTAATTCCTTTTTCATAGTCTCTGATGGATTAATAATATACAAGTTTCTTGGTCTACTGCAATAATTAGAAGATGATTTTAAGGTTTTGGAGGTGGAAGAGCAATAATTAGGAGAAGATTTTAAAGTTTTTGGAGTTGGAAGAAAATCTCAGTCCCTGCAACACCTAAATCCTAAACCCGCCGCAAACCCTATCTGATAGTAATTAGCAAGGTATTCGGTGGAGCTCAGGTAATCTTTAGTCTGGAGAATTTTTTGTGTAATTCAATTCACCCCTATCTGGTTCTGTTTGATAGCCTCATTCAATTTATTTTGGGTTTAGCGGTTAACTGAGTCTGTCTTCTATCCATTTGGTTCCTTTGAAGGATTTCTCCTAAATCCATGATTTGAAATTGGTTTTTTCTTCTTTAATCGTGATAATAGTTATTATTTTAGTTTCGTTGAATTCTCTGTTGGAGTTCTTATATATTTTGAATTTTAATCATCAATCTTTCTCCTTATAAACTCTGTGAATTTGATTTCAGTTTTTGTGTTGTGCATCTCTTTTTCTCTGTAATTTTCTAGTCTTTTTAAACCTCGGAAAAACTATCCATCTTTGTAGCTTTGCGGATGTGGTCTTGTATCACCAGGTCTGTTGTTAGGCACGGTAATGTTTATTGATTTTACTTTCAGATTCAAACTCCTTGAACTTGAGTACTGGTTTTAAGTTGGTTTATAGATGAGAATTTCCTATATCTCATGAGGATATAATTGTTTTTATGGTCAGAAATGCTTTTCTTTTATTGAAAGTTCTAAGGGTTTTGTCTTATGTCCTTATCTTCTGTCATGAGATTAATAGAGTTTTTGTTATTAATTTCTTCTTACGTGTGGGATTCTTTTTTGATATTCTCTTACTCTGAATTCCATAATCGGAAAGGTTTTCTTTTCTCCTTTATCCTTTTTCTCATATCTAATCAAGTTTTTTTTTTTTTTTTTGATAAACAAAGAACCTTTTCATTAATGAAAATTCGAGGTTACAATGAGTTTAAGATCGAAAATATGGGAATACAAAGTAACAAGAACATATCGTAAAAGTACAATGCCGAGAAATCCGACAAGAGAAAAAGAAGGATTACCGGAGTAAGACAAATACAAGTATGAATACGGTCCGATTAAATCGGAAGAATGATGATTTTTATCGGAATTAAATTACAACCATTTAGTTTGTTTTTCTTCTTTAGAAAGAAATGCTCCCAAAGTATGGGTGATTTGCTCAAATCTCTTGTAACTAGTGATGAAGCTTCCATCGTCAAAAAGACCACTTATGGAGATTCAGTCACCGGATAAGTTTATGATGAAGATTTCGATCAAGATTCCTTCGCCGGAGACAACCAAGATGAAGATTTTGTCGTTGGAGAGCATCACTATTGACCTTAAAACTCAACCCAATAACCAAAAATCACCATTAAAACGAAGATAAACCTCAAAAGAGTAGATAAAACCACCATAATGGTGTAGATAAGTAGAAAACATAATAAAAACTATACTAAACTATTAACTAACCTAGAAAATAAGGAATAATGAAGAAATCTGCCCAGATCTAGTCCAAAAATGGACTAGATCTGAGCAAAGAAGGGTTGTTCTGATGAGTTTCCGGTGGCATATTTATCTCCTAACCAATTTTCAAATATTTTTTTGTCAGGTAATGGTACTAAATTCCCGAAGGGTTGTTTCCCTTCACGCATGCATGGTTTTAGGTTCCTTAGAGCATCCACAGTGGGCGAGTATAACCAAAAATTTGGGATGAGATCGTAACACAGTGGGACGGAGTAAAGATCAAATCCCAACCAAAGATCAAATTCCAGACCAAATATGGTCGCGACCAAATCCCAAATTCTAATATAGTCGGGCGTAAATTTAAAGTACGCTTGTTGCTGGGCGTAAATTTAAAGTACGCTTGTTAACGGGCGGAGATTTAAATTACGCCCGATGAAATTTTAATTAAATAATAAAAAAAAAAAGAATGAGGCGGACTTTTAAAGTCCGCCTGATGAAAGTTACAAAGAATGGGGCGGACTTTTAAAGTCCGCCTGATGAAATTTTAATGGGGCGGACTTTTAAAGTCCGCCTGATGAAATTTTAATCATGTACCGTTGCGTCACAACACGGACTAAACCCAAATTTTGGTCTTTTTTTTGATCTTTGATCTTTGGTTTTGATCGCACCACTGCAGTTGCTCTTACCGTTCAAATTTGAAACTATCTTAACCTAACTAAAAGGTCAAACTAAGACCAAGCCCAACCCAAAATCCAATACGGTACTAGCCAGTGATTTTCCTATTCATATAATCATATATTGGGTACAATTTTCCAACAAACACCAGTCCAATTGGTGGTACATAGGTCTACATGCTTATTATATATATTTCTTCAAGAAATTCCTTGGATCATTCAGATTCTGTTCGACTGCTAGTAATGCATTCACTATACACAAATTCGACTGACTTCAATTAGATGCTATGGATTTACCATTTCGTATTGATTAATCCAACCAAAGCCCAATTTCCCAATTTAGTTCAACAAATAATTTTTTTTACTGTGATGCAACATAGTGACTAAGACTTGAGTAAGTCAACTGAAAATGAAGTCTCTATTAACAGGAAAAAATCAACCAAATTTGAAAGCTATATAACATCATGATCAACAGTAATGTGGAGATAGAAAAATCCAACATGTACATGTAGTCTCTCAATTCTTTGAGCATGTTTTCTAGCATATAGGTTTTTGATTTTCTCAGCCCTAAAACTCATTGAACTTTGAATCTTCATTGTCATTCTCTTTCTTAAATCACAGAGCCATCAATGGAAATAAGTGGAGCATTAACCCCTTTTTTTAACCTAACCTTAACTCCACATTTTAACTCGACCAGGAAGGTTAAACTGATAAAATACATCACTCAGAGGGTTGGACCAAATCCGCAACACTCACATGGTTGATAGTGTGTCACTCTAATAATCTAGAACAGTGGCATTGTTGTAAGTTAAGGTTTTTTTCTCTTACCATAGAGAGTCCTAAAGATTTCATCGTATCATATACTTTGCGGTCCTAAAGATACCGGCAACATGAACTTTTACTGTATAGAATCCAGTTGGGCTTGTAAAGATCACATTTGTTGCACGTTAAATCAGTTGATGGGATTTATTTTACTAAACTTTGTTTCACGTCAATTGATTATTAATATAAATGGCTCTCCCTGGTCCTCCTGATGCACACCATCTTCATCTTAATTACTAGCTGAGAAACACGGTGTTGTTTGGCTTTCCCTTTAGTAAAATTAGCTTTCCCACTAACAATTATAAAGAAAGAAGAAAAAATCCTCATTAATGGATATTTAACTTTTAATACAATTTTTGATCAATTGTATCCTACTTGATACAAATCAAGTATTAAAAAAATCCAAATTCAATGATAAGAATAGAAATTCTGATTCTAACTTGGTGTAATTAAATGTGATGAATGAATCATTAAGATAAAAAAGAATAATAAAAAAAATAATGATTCCGAGATCACACTCTAAAATGATCTAAGAATAAGATTTTTGTTTGATTTTTTGTTTTGTTTCCAAATAATTCACCATGGACTGAACGAGAAAACTAGGCCATAGAATATTGCACATACCTGCGATTTTCGCGTTCACCGTCTACGGAACTTATCATGATGATGAAGCAAAGTTTACAAAAAAAATCACTGAATATTCATATTAAATTTTCCATGTTGCTAACGATCTACAAACCTAACTAATCTTGCACTTACATTATAGGTTAGCTAGATAGAGAGATCTATATTCAAATGGATTGATAGTTGAAAAACTATTTTTAAATCAATCCCAAAATTGACTTTCCCTTTAATAAAATTGGCTTTCCCACTAACAATTATCTATCCGGGGACTATGCTCAGCGTGGTTTCTTTATAGGTAGCTAAGAAGTTTAGGATTAGATATTAATGTGGCGAGGCATAATCTTTGCCGTCCAACTTAGAGAAGATCTTCACCCTCTTTCGTCCATGATAGACACCGCATTTTCGTAGAACATTGATTTGGCACTAGGGAGAGCAGCTTGTTAGCTTTCCTCCGAGAAAATATTTGTCACGCTACAGGCTGGTGTGGCACCATCTTAGACTTGTGTAAGTAGTACCAGTAGACGTGTGACATTGACTGCTTGAGTTGTGACTGATAAACTCCGTTCTCAAGAAAGGTGTACAGGACCACAGGTTTGCCTATGATTTAGACCCTTTTTCGTTATTTTTCTATATCCAGCCTAACAACAAAATAAATAAACAATTTGCTTGTAATAACCCTTCAAAAAACAAAAACAAAAAATCCTACTATTCGGCTTAGAAAGTCAAGTTTTTTGGGGCTTTATAAGATCACCAAATATCAATTGGGACATCCCTCATAATATATTTTTATAGAGACTAATATGACCCCATGTGATTTTAGATAATAAAACGTGAATAACATTATTAATCATGATTAGCAAATTATTTAAGACTAATTCATCTCTTTGAGGAGGAGGAGGAGGAGGAGGAGGTGGTGGAGGAGGAGGTGACCCTTCATCTTCAAAATATGATAGCATATTATTACCCATCAACAACGACCAGTTCTTTGCTAATTTTTCAGAAAATCATGAAATTTTTTCTCAAACTCAAAATAACCCTTATGAACCTTACTATGATTTCGAAGGACCAACCCAAGAAGAAGAAGAAATCGAAGAAACCAATGCTCAAGATTACCAGGTATACCTCTATTCTAGCTCCAATTTTAGTTCTTAAGCTCAGAGTAGCTATAAGTTTCAATTTTTTCCTTCCGTAAATCCTAGTTTTACAGCCGCCAGGTACAATCATAGCTGGAAACAATGAACTCCTGGTCGTTATTATGTTATACGGTTCACAGTTCATGAACTCCCAACCGTTATGATATTTTACGGATGGGACGACGAAAAGGTCCTGGCCGTAACTAGTCAATTACTACCAGCTTTTTTCTACGTGCATGGGAAGCATTTAATACTGTCGGCGGCGGTTAAATTTCCTGGACGAAAGTATTAAATGCTATTCAATGCTGACGGCGCCGGCTGGGTTACCCAACCGTTTATAGTTTTACGGCTGGATTTCTAAGCCGAAATCAGACTCATCCAAAAACAGGGAAATAAACGGTCAAGAACTCATATGCGTAAACTGTTTACGGATGGGACCATGGGCGGTCGACCCAGCCGTTTAATTCTAGTTGTACCGTCAATTCACGGTTGGTTATCCCAGCCGTTTTTTACTCTGAATTGTTAGTAAATTGTGTTCTCTGCTAGATAATTAAAACACTAGTATCCATTCATTCAAGGTACATTAATATCCAATTACTAAAAACAAGCTAAATCAACGCAAATATACCAAAATAAAGTCTTGAATGATAAAAGCTAAGAAGATGAACATACTAAAACAAAGTCTTAAACAAGTACATAAACCACTTATTCACCACGACCAATATTCTTGGGAACATCGTCAGAAGATGATGAAGAAGAACTTTAGGGAGTTTGGGAAAGACTAATCCAGTCATCCTCGTCGTCAGTATATAGATCATCCCTTGTTGGATTATGTAACTCCTGAAGCCTGAGAAGCAGTGTTTTTTGTTGGTCGCAATCCAAATATAAGACCTCCTCAATGTTACGTTGCACTCCCCTGGCTATCCACTTAGCTCGCTTAACCATAATCGTAGCAATGTCACATATTGGAAGCTCCTGTGCTTCTTTTTCCTTTTTAGGGTTCCTAAAAACGGTGAAAAACAAATCAGAGTTACACAATTACGGTTAGGAACTAACAAAAAACCATATGTGGTAAATATTATCGGCTGGGATGATTGGGACATCCTAACCGTAAATAAAGTCTCGGCTATAAACAATGTATATGATAGACACATTTTTGTGTTTAATTTGATCTCAATACTATATATTGTTGGCACTCGAGTTTGTACTAATTTTGGTGTTTTATGTGTTTGTAGGCACCTTTGGAAAATAATTTTTTTTTGGAAAATTCGGCTCGAAAAGTTGGTAAAAGCCCCGGAGGACACGTGTTATTCGGACTCTTACCGTTGGATAAGGGGCACCTCAATTACTAAGGGGCACCCCAGGTCACCCAAAAAGGCATCTGCTATTCGCACCCCGGTACAGGATTAGGGGGAGGTCATCTTCTCCATTTGAATTTTTTTTTGGCGGGAAAATGGAGAACACTTTTGCAGATTTTTGATCGAATTGTTGAACGTGTTCTAGGGAGATTCAATGGATGATTTTTGGTAGATAGTTGTGATATGGCCTATTAAACACACTGTGGGCGTTTGGTTCGAATAGAATTGGCTAGAATCAGCTAAACAATTCGCGGGTTGAAAACAGGGCAGTTCGTGTATATCACGGGTTTCACGTGATTTGGAGAAGATTCAACGTGTTTTGTGCGTGCATGGAAGACCGTCAGAGCCTGTTGGAGCGTGAAGGAGTTAAGTATGGTAATTTGGAGGCTTGAAAACGCGTGAGAAGATGAAACAGGAAAGAAAATATTCCCAGAAATATATTCTTTACTGCCGAGTTAAAGAGAATTATATGGAGTGAATGAGCGAGATTCGATGGGTCTGTTGGCTATAAATAGGTTGCTGGGGTTGAGTAGAAAGGGTGTCAAGAGTCTGGGGGGCTGAGGAGAGCCAGAGAAGAAGAAATTCGAGTTTTCCCAAACTCGGTTTCTGTTGCTGCTGCTGCTGAAGAACATGAAGAACACGAAGAACGGACCTGCACCAGCAGTCGTTTTTCTACAGTAATAACGACTCACACCTGTGGGTCGTACATCAGGAAGACTTATTTGCTACAGCGTTTGCGACACAGCTGCAGCAGTCTTATTTTGTCACTGAGGGTCGTAGTTCTCTGGTTTGTAACAAATATAATTGTTACAAACCCGGTTTTATTGTATTTCTTATATTCTCATCATTTGTAAACCATTTTTGAGCATCAATGAAATATTTTGAGAGGTTTTCCAACATGATGAGCGGCTAATTCCCTCGTAACCAAGGCAATGGAGGAAGCTATTCACGCAACATAAATGGGTAACTATTTCATTTAATTATATAATTCACCTAATCGCTGCTTTTGCAGAGTTTTAAATTATTTGAATGATTGTCTTAATTATTTGTTATTCAGTTTGATAGGTTATGCTTGGTTTAATCTCTTGATAATCTATGTTTAAGGTTTACGAATAATGTTTGAGAATCTGTATGATTGATAGTGAATTAAAGATAAAAGAGGACTTAAGAATTGAATAGATTTTTGAAATATTTATCATTCAATTTTGCATAATAGTGGAATCTAGTGTCTTGGTTACCTCTCGCACCCATTGTTAATATTTTTGTATATATATTTTTATTAAATCTAAAAATTTCATTTCCTTCACAAGTCTGAAACGAATCTTTTTACCACTATCATGACAACAATTTTGAAAACCATCAAATTTTGGCGCCGCCGACGCGGATTTGTGCTTAGGTAGAATTTTTAGGTTTTTATTATTCTATTTGTTCTTTTTACGTCTCTTTGGTTGTGTCTTTGTATTACAGGTTTGAAGTTGGATACTAAAGACCTTGGAATCAAAGCTTAAAGCTAAAAGATAAGGAAAAAAGACAAAGCAAAAAAAAAAAAGAAAAAAGAGAAAAAAAAAGAGAGAGAATTATTTTTTTTTTATTTTTTGAAGAGACTTTCCATTTTTATTTTTCTTGTAATTATTATTATTATTTTTTGTATTTCTTTTCATTGGACTGGACTTTGGAAAATTTATTTTAATTTTAAACCCTACGGAAGGGTTATATAAAAAAAAATTTAAATATAAACTGTTTGCAGGGAAGGACGACGATTACAATATCGTCTCGGCCCCTCGGGTTCGCACACTGACACCGGAGTCAGTGTCCTGAGTCGACTACACCGGTTCTTCGCCCGTATGGTACGGGAGGTAAACTTCTAAACACCCGCGAATATCATGTCAGCGGGTTTACTGTCTGCTTTAAGGTGATTATATGTTGAGGACTGAACCGGCTGCTTTAATTTCCTAGTAAAGGGAAAGAACTGGCCACATAAGATAAGGGTTCGGATTTCATCAACGTTCCCTTCTTGCCCGCCTTAGGTAAACGAAACATAACGCGAACCCAAGCTTAAAATTTGATTAGAACGAGACCGATAGGGTAATGAGCTTGGTAGGAAAATCTTTCGAAAAATATTGGTTACTCTTTTAAGCATACTTCAAAGTTCTTGATGGTTTCTGTAAGTTGAATGTATGACTGCGCCGCCTTGTAATACCGGTGAGGCTTTGGGTATCAAAGCTCCACTGAGCTTCCCTCGCCTCGATTCAACTTACATTAGCTCGGATTGATTCCAGAGGGGTGTGCTCAAATTGTAACGAATTCCTTTTCGAAGGAATAGAAGCTGGTCTAGAAAACAATCTAAGTGGAGCCATCATGCTTTTTGTTTGCTAGATTTTATAGGTTTGATTTGGTCGAGTCAGCCTTGTTTGTGATTGTGTAGAATTCCCTTGCAATTAAGAATATCGAACTGGTATGATAGAAGCCAATACAATGATTATCGACCTGAATTTGAATATGGACATCATCCTTTCTATGACCATGCTGGGAATAGTGGTTGGGAACGCCATCCTTTTCAAGGTTATGGTTCATACCATAGTGAGCCCAATTACTATCCACACGCGAATTGGTCTTACGAGCAAGAAAATCGGGAACATTATAGTACTAGTTACGCGTTTTTGGAAAATTACTTAAAAACTAGTCCTGATTATGATATTTCTGAACCTGTTCCTTCTCTAGAAGAGACCCAACAACGGATTAAAAGGACGTATAAACGTTTAGTTGCAATGAATAGTTTAAAAGAAGAGTGTACACGGTATTCTGAGATGATAAACTAGAGTAGTGAACGTATAAGTGTTATGCTCAGTGAAATTCAGGCACGTCTAAAGGCAGAAATGAACAGTTAGCTAATGCTGCTCGAAATGATCTAAATTTCCAAAATAGTGTTTCTAATTCTACCCTTGATATCAATAGTGAATATTTGCCTAATTTAGAGGACGAGGTTAGAATAAAAGACACTACTTATTTAGATAAGGTTCAATCATCTTCGTACTATTATGATGAGGATAGTAGTAATGAAGAATCTGAAATGTGTAGGCATAGTGATCAGGAATCTATTAATCCAATTGAGATTTATAATGATTCTAGTTCAAATCCAAATAATTTTTATGATTATTCACCTATTCAAAAGGATGAGGATTTGATTAGGGATACCACCGTTTTAGACGATGTAGTTTTTCCTTTTGATTACGAAGCCGATAATGCTTTAGAGGAACGGGTTTATTCCGAAAATACTGTTTTAGAGTCTAGCGACTTAGAAACAATAGTCTTAGACGAAGAAAATGAACTCGTAGAGCTATTAAATATGAGTGAGGATGCGTCACTTGAGTATAACCTCGAAGAAGCAATTGACTATTTTCAGGATTCCAATGATCTAGAAATTAAGGAAATTGTAGCTAGTCTATATAGAGATACCCAAAAATCTAAGTTTGGGGGTGATTATCATTCTCCTTGTGCTATACCTTTAGCTCTTACAGAGATCCCTCATTTTGGACTTGATATCTCTGCCTCGACCATTTTACAAGATTACCTTCATACTCGTTTTCCCGAACCTAATGATGTCCAGGAAGAAGTTCAGTTGTTAGAAACCCGTCCTCTGGTTGATGTGGTTTTCCCAGGCTATGATACCCAGATTGACTTTGTTTTCCCACCAAATAGTTTTCTTCCAAATGTGGGAATGTTTATATTTCAAATGTGTTGAATATTAAGTTGTGAGACTAAACCTAAATGCTTTAGGAAATTAGAATCGGCACATTTGCTTAAGAGTGACCACTACTCTCATTGTGGTCAATTTTGTAAGTCAAATCTTATTGACTTAGAGGATCCTCAGTTATTTAGGTTATTATTGTGCGCTTCTAAGATCATATTTGAGTTTTTCCAGACTCTAGGACCTAATGATTCGGATCCCACCTATGAAGAAACTCAACCAATGAAAATATTTTATTTAGACCCTTTCATAGAACCTGAACCTGAACCACGATTAGATATAAATATCTTAATCACGAAAATAGATAAGGGCATGCTATCCTTGTTCACTTTCTTGGGTTATTGTAGTTTCCTTTGGTCAGCTCTTTTTGGTTTTGAAGACCCACAGTTATTTCGGCTGTTACTTTTTGATTCTATGAGGTGACTAATTCCTTCTGATGTCTGGCTGAAGACTTTAAACTTAGCACTTCTTGGGAGGTAACCCAATCTCATGCGACACGGTAATATCTTTCCTTAACTCTTTTGCTTCAAATGGTAACAGTTTCTCCTTGTTCATATGTTTTTAATTTTATCTTTAGAACATTGAGGACAATGTTAGATTTAAGTTTGGGGGTATGGGAGAAACTTTTTAGTTGCACTTTTGAAACTTCTAGCGTCACATGGTATCCGTTTAGCTAAGTTTACATACTGTTTCTAACCGAAAAGATAGAAATTGGAATGCCAGAGATAACAACTTATTGAGACATTAGAGAAAAAGACATTGAGATCCTTGAAATTCAGGAGAGAACTTGTTCCTTTTAGAGGGTAACCGTGATGGACCTAACCATACATGATAGAAAGGCAAGTAGGTCAGGGAAATGCCAGAAAGACAAAGCAACCTCACAATGTAGTCTTAGTTACTGGATTGCGACTCTCTCTCAGTAGAAACTTATCATCATCAACAAGCGGAGCGATATCAAAATCTATGAAGAAAGTTGAAGACGTTTTAGGTTTAGAAGCAATAATAGAAGAGAATAATTCAAAAATCAAAGTTGAAGTTATAAGAGCAAATGATATAAGTTGTTAGAATCCATGATACCAAGACATCACAAGTTGCGAAGATCCAAGTTTTGAAAGTCCTTCTCTCATGGCCATGTAAATTTTTGTCTTGTAATTTTTTGTTTTCAAAAAAAAAAAAAAATGAAAAATGAAAAAAAAAAATGATGAAACATCATTACGTTCTTTTTGTTCAATAAGGCCATAGGGAAGAAGAAATTTATAAGTCAAGCAAGAAATCGAAGAGAAGAGTTAATTGTCAAGGTTCTATGAGGTTCGAGAGTTTATCATCAACCGTTGAATACCGAAGAAGGCGTTGTTTCTACTGAGCACTGTGAGAGAGTCGAAGAAAGATGCATTTTGGTTGCTTTGTTAGTCTGCTTTCAATCTGGCACAAAATCTTTCTAGCACTGGTTTAACTCATCACACGTAATTAGTCCAGCTGTGTAGCAGATGTCCCTCTCATTTTTATCTCTCTCCTAATCTTATCCAGCTGTAAAGCAGCGGACACATCTTACAATGTTTATCTAGCTGTGTAGCGGATATCTCTTTATCTAGCAGTGGTGTGGATGTGTCTCCCCTTTTCTTCAGTCAACTTTAGAGCTGACACCTTTAATTTCTCTGGCATTCTACTTACTTGGAGATAGGTTGAGAATAGGTATGTCCTCATAGCTCTTTGGATACTTGTGACCAATTAGGAGTAAAGGTTTTGTGGGTACACCTCTGGTAAACCCTCCGAAGACAACACTCCGCCGCTAGGGCCACCTAGCGGTTTAACGGCCTGCTGCACGTGCTAAGTGTAGTCTTTTTATATTTTCAAAAATAAATTTTGCTCGAGGACTAGCAAATAATAAGTTTGGGGGTATTTGATAGACACATTTTTGTGTTTAATTTGATCTCAATACTATATATTGTTGGCACTCGAGTTTGTACTAATTTTGGTGTTTTATGTGTTTGTAGGCACCTTTGGAAAATAAACATTTTTTGGAAAATTCGGCTCGAAAAGTTGGTAAAAGCCCCAGAGGACACGTGTTATTCGGACTCTCACCATTGGATAAGGGGCACCCCAGGTCACCCCAAAAGGCATCTGCTATTCGCACCCCAGTACAGGATTAGGGGGAGGTCATCTTCTCCATTTGAATTTTGTTTTTGGCGGGAAAATGGAGAACACTTCTGCAGATTTTTGATCGAATTGTTGAACGTGTTCTAGGGAGATTCAATGGCTGATTTTTGGTAGATAATTGTGATATGGCCTATGAAACACACTGTGGGCGTTTGGTTCGACCGGAATTGGCTAGAATCAGCTAAACAATTCACGGGTTGAAAACAGCGCAATTCGTGTATATCACGGGTTTCACGTGATTTGGAGAAGATTCAACGTGTTTTGTGCGTGCATGGAAGACCCTCACAGCCTGTTGGAGCGTGAAGGAGTTAAATATGGTAATTTGGAGGCTTGAAAACGCGTGAGAAGATGAAACAGGAAAGAAAATATTCCCAGAAATATTTTCTTTACTGCCGAGTTAAAGAGAATTATATGGAGTGAATGAGCGAGATTCGATGGGTCTGTTGGATATAAATAGGTTGCTGGGGTTGAGTAGAAAGGGTGTCGAGAGTCTGGGGGGCTGAGGAGAGCCAGAGAAGAAGAAATTCGAGTTTTCCCAAACTCGGGTTTTGGTGCTGCTGCTGCTGAAGAACATGAAGAACACGAAGAACGGACCTGCACCAGCAATCGTTTTTCTACAGTAATAACGACTCACACCTGTGGGTCGTACATCAGAAAGACTTATTTGCTACAACGTTTGCGACACAGCTGCAGCGGTCTTATTTTGTCACTGAGGGTCGTAGTTCTCTGGTTTGTAACAAATATAATTGTTACAAACCCGGTTTTATTGTATTTCTCATATTCTCATCATTTGTAAACCATTTTTGAGCATCAATGAAATATTTTGAGAGGTTTTCCAACATGATGAGCGGCTAATTCCCTCGTAACCAAGACAATGGAGGAAGCTATTCACGCAACATAAATGGGTAACTATTTCATTTAATTATATAATTCACCTAATCGCTGCTTTTGCAGAGTTTTAAATTATTTGAATGATTGTCTTAATTATTTGTTATTCAGTTTGATAGGTTATGCTTGGTTTAATCTCTTGATAATCTATGCTTAAGGTTTACAAATAATGTTTGAGAATCTGTATGATTGATAGTGAATTAAAGATAAAAGAGGACTTAAGAATTGAATAGAGTTTTGAAATATTTTATCATTCAATTTTGCATAATAGTGGAATCTAGTGTCTTGGTTACCTCTTGCACCCATTGTTAATATTTTTGTATATATAATTTTATCAAATCTTTAAATTTAATCTTCACAAGTCCGAGAGTTTGAACCTCATTACTACAACATCATCAAAAAATATTATCAGTATACGACCTAGCCGTTTACATGATTACGGCTGGGAAGTGTGCCCCTACGTAACCGTAATTTAGTAAATCGTTTAGGAAACATGGATAACGGTCAAGAACTACTAGTTACGGTTAGAAAATTTCCGGCCGAAAACACTCAACTATGAAAAAAAATCAGCTAACACGGGGCTTTTTACGGTTGAAAAAGTCCCATCCGTGTAAACATATAACGGTTGAGATATCAAAATTTCCTAACCGTTTAAGAGGTTAACGGCTGGGAGTTCGTGATGTCCCAACCGTTAGGTTGCAATTACGACCAGGAAGATATGATATCCCAGCCGTACACCCTTTAGAAATGAATTTTGGAATACCCTGAAATCATCAATCGAACTTATTTTTTCAATCTAATGATAAAATAACTTGTGGATTTTTCGGTTCTTACCTTGTAGGAGTCATTTGTGAAGGATTTGCAGGTGTTTGAACAGATTGGTTCACCACATAGGGATTTAGTGTTTGGAAAGATTGGTTCACCACATCTCCATTAAAAGGAACACCAATAACTTGCCATGTTTCAGAATCAGGGTTCAATTGGCCGGATCTTGTCACTCTTAGTCTTGCTGCCATCTTAAGAATCAATGAAGAATAAAAAGTTTTTGATTTTGGTTTTAGAGAATTTTTTGAGAAGATGAAGGAAAATAAAGAAAATGAATGGGAAGAAGGTTAAAATTAAGATTAGGTTTTATTTAGAGGAGAGGGTAAATCAGAATTTTAAGTCACCTGAGTCTCCCCCATCTAGTTTTTGACTTCCCAAAACATTTAAACCCCAAAAATGATCGAAAGATCTTGACTCTGTGAACCCAATAATAGGATTCAAAAAAAATTGTCTGTGATAGTACACGTTTGAATTATGCACCCTCTTTTTTGTTTCACCCTTTTCATAACCAATCACTACTATATATTCGGTTTTTTATTAAATAAACTACAATGTTCAAAAAAACAAAAAAAAAAAAAGTTAACAACCAGAAACAAATTAATATCATAAACTATGTTCATGGGATACTGTAAATAATTGCTGCTTGATATTTCTTTTTGTTTTTATAATGATATTTAATCCCATGATCCCAGAATGTACACGACTCCTTCAGCAGTTCAGCTTTGCCCAACTTGCATCAGCACCGTTGAAACGGAGCACCATATGATAATACGTAGACTTCATGTGCGCAGACTGATCAATCACATTTTGTATAGAGTCAGCTGGCTACAAGCCTGCCCAAACACCACTCTCCACACGTACCGATCAACTCTGGCTAGGACAATCCCAACCCACGTCGAGGATTTTCTGCTCATGGATCTCCCAACATCATCAAAAACCCTATCCTGCTTTTGGCACTTGTCTGGCTGGCTCGGAACTCTAACGTCTACAAAAACAAAGTACAAACACCAACACAGCACGATCGCGTATTTGAGGTTATGGTTTCTACGGCAGCACTGAAAGACGTTTAACGGCTGCCTTTGCGAGGACATTCATGATTATACGCTGTTATATATTAAAGGCCTTAAAACGATGTTGCCGTGGAATAGCAAAAGCACGGTCATGATAGCGGCTGCTTTAGTTCTAGGGAAAGCACGGTTGTTAAAAACGTTTGTAGAACACTAACGTGCTTATTCAAATAAATAGAAGGAAAAAAAAGGAGAAAATTGCGTCCCTCACATATACACGTACAGTAAAACCAACATCAACCAACTAATACATGATAATAAACTAGAAATTTAACGAAATTGATTAAGAAATCAGGAGAATAATTATATTCCTAATTTATCTATTATGCCCGAAAATGCGCCTTGTAGGGGTTAGAATTTCAATAAAGTAATTGTTGACATATAGTAGAAAGAAAAGAAAACAAAAATGAGTTAGTTTCGTAAAAGGCTTAATTATCAGAAAATGGGCTATATAGCCAAAAGTGTATTTTTTCGGGATCAAATGGATCGGTAGACATTCCGTCTGGGTCAAATGAATAAAAAAATCTTTTAATTGTAACTGTCGGAACTATCCTTTTGTAACTGTCACGTTCTCCCTCTCTCTTCAACAAAACCACGTTCTCCCTCTCTGTTCAAGTGAAAACCACCGTCCTTCTTCATCTTCTCACAAACCAGAAGAGAAAAAAATTCCTCCACCATTTCCTCACCATAAACAGTAGCAGAAAACGATTTCATCCACCATCTCCTAACAATCATCAGTACAACAAATCAGTTTCGTCAACATCACTACAAGAAATCAGTTTCATCAATAGTATTTGCTCAACAACAACACTGTTTTCTGCAAAACACCATCAACAATACACTACAGAATGAGAAGTTTCTAGGATTTTAGTCGATCGATCAGATCAGTGCATTTGAAGCATCATGGTTTCAATCTATCCACAGAATGTCTCCTAGAACTCGTAAGATTTGAAACCTTAACTCTGATTTGTTCTTATTTTCAGGATTGCATGATTAATTTGTTGAATTGGTTGTTCTTATTTTCATTTCAGTAGGTTAATTTGTTGAATTGGTTGTTTTTTTATTTTCATTTCAATGGATGTGTATTTTATTCAATAAAATTGGTTTGCATCTGGTTATTTGAGTTTTTTCAATTTAATGAATGAAATTAGTTGTGGTGTATGAGTCTGGTTATTTTCCAATGTTATGAATAAAATTGAATGAATTTGGTTTACATGTGATGGAACTGGTTTCATCAGGTTTAAACCTTGGATGGAATTGTTTCAGCAGGTTTTTACCTAGATGAAACTGGTTTCATCCAACAGTTTTGATATGTAGTGCATTTTGTTTTAGCAGTTTAAACCTTGGATAAAATTGTTTCAACAGGTTTTTACCTGGATGGAACTGGTTTCATCCAGTTTTAATATGCAGCGTATATTGTTTTAGTAGTTTAAAAATAGATGAAAACAGTTTCATCCAGGTTTAAAGATATGTCCTCTGACGAATATTAGTAACACTAGATGTAACCAGTTACGTCCTATGTCGAATAGTAGTATGCAGTGTATTTTACCTAACTGAATAGTAGTATGAAGTTACATCCTTTGTCGAATAATAGTTAAATCCAGGTTTTTACCTAGATGAAACTGGTTTCATCCAGCAGTTTTAGTATGCAGTTACGTCCTATGTGGAATAATAGTTACATCCAGGTTTTTACCTAGATAAAACTGGTTTCATCCAGCAGTTTAAACCTTGGATGAAATTGTTTCAACAGGTTTTTACTTGGATTGAACTGGTTTCATCCAGTTTTAATATGCAGTGTATATTGTTTTAGTAGTTTAAAAATAGATGAAAACAGTTTCATCAAAGATATGTCCTGTGACGAATATTAGTAACACTGGATGTAACCAGTTATGTCCTATGTCCTACCTGTTATGTCCTGTGATGAATATTAGTAACACTGGATGTAACCAGTTACGTCCTATGTCGAATAGCAGTAACACTGGATGTAACCAGTTACGTCCTATGTCGAATGGTAGTAACACATGATGTGACCAGTTGCATCCACCCTATTTGAATACTTACATCATATCTTATTGTAATATCCACCCTAATATATACTTGATTTTGCTTTGGTTGCAGTTTTTGTTGAAAAGGAAAGCAAAAGGCTATTCGGAAGTGCTTGAGCAATTCCAAGAAAAGACTGATTATTTCATTTAAGCATGCTATAAAACCGCAAAATGATGGAATACTTTATGGTTCGTTACAGGTCCTACTTTCTTAACGACAGTCTATGCTGATTATCTTACTACCACTAGGAAAAGTGTTCATTGTCCTGACGGCACTGCCACTACAAATGAGATTCACAATTTTAGTCTTTGTTGCATTCACTTGCTGTAAAATATCGCTTACCGCTTGCATGTATATTTGTTAGTATATAATTTTGGTTTAGAGTTTAGACATACATATATATGTTACTGCTCTTAGCTTATGTTTTTTGGTTCAAAATGATGAAAACTAGGAAATGCGGTGCTAGTTTTTGGGTGGCTGAAGAAGAATGGCAAGAAGAGTTGCAGTCGTAATTGAATTTCTGTTGAGTTTATGAGGAAGGGTTTTGATCGGTTGCAGTTGCTCCAACCGGAAAAAATTAAAAGAATTAAAGGAAGGGTTTTGATGGCTTTCATAGGATTCAATAAGCACAAGAAAGTAGTGTTCATTGTCTCGTTGTGAAGAAGATGGCAATAACCGAGAGGTCCTCATATTTTCTTGTCGTTGGTTCTTATCTTGTTTTATTACTCATTTCCCTATCTGCTTGCTCAGGTACAGTAATCTATTTTTGTATTATTATTCCAGTTTGAAGCGATTGTATTTGTACAGATAATTCTTCTTGTTTTTCCATTAACTTTTTTATTTCTTGATGTTATTACTTGATCACTATTACTGAATCATTCTTTGTTTTACCTTTTTGAATTTGTTATTGCATAACAACCTGGATTTGGTGTTTCAGAGGTGGCAGTCATTTTATCATGTAGCCTTGGTGAAGCTTATGTAGTCACTAACGTAACTACTTCTGATTCGAACTGCAACTTTTGCCCAAAGGAAATTGAACGCAAATGTAAGTTGCATGACAGACCAGTGTCTACCATAGAGTGCAACTGGTGGGATCGTCCTGAAGTTAATAGGGAGTCGGTATGTGAGGGATGTTGCGGGAAATTTCTCCCAACTCCACCACCAACCATTACACAGGAATGTCAAGCTGGGGACACAGATTTCTCTTTTCCCACACCAGCTATCCACCCATGGAATTGTAGTCGTTATCAAGATGGTTGTAAAGAAAAATGTGGGTGGTGGATTCTTACGGTTGCAAGGGAGATGTTCAAATTCATGAGTTATGATGGTGAAACTATTTATGTGTGCACTTGGTGTTGTAGTGAACGTACTCTATCAACTGCTGCTCTTGGTTCTTCGTTATTCACAGTAGGCCATTGAATAATATTTCACTAGGTGAAAAGCTAGCTGCAGCTAATGTGACGTGATATCAAGTGATCTTTGCATTTAATTACAATAAGCAGCATGCACTTTTTTTCTTTTTTTGTTTAAGCATATTATGTTGTCATTCGTGTATTTCTCGTCTTCCGATGATGTGTTTGTATTTTTCGTAAAATGATGTTGTTGATCTACAAGGGTAGACACACTAACTAGTCAATTCACGCTCCCCGTTCAGAGTACGTCCGTATATGTTAGTAGTAGTATGATTAATAACAGTATTTTTTAAGAACAAGGGCATAATGGACTGTTCCAGTTAATAAATAAACAAAATCCTGGACGAAATATCCAAATTGGCTAATTGAACAGTATATTTCTGATTTTTGTCCATATAAACAGTATCAAAAACTAAAAATCTATTTTACCCGGAAATTATTTGTTTTGATCTTTTGGACCAATTTTGTGCTTAATTAACACCAATGGCCGCAATCACAATAGTGCCAAATTTAGTAGAAATTGAAGCACCTACCTATTCAATATTCGATCACATGAAGACTATATATGTCAAGTTGACATGTACATCTATATACGTCAAGGTAAACATTATTAACGGTCATCTGGTTAATTAGGAATGGGATTAGTAGCACGCAATTTGGAAGACCAATAATATTGTATTTACTTATGTCTTGTGTCCCAAGAAAATGTTTGTCGCAATAAATAGGTTGGGGCAGCACTATTCTTGGCTTTCTAAGTGGTAGACGCCTGACATGGACTGCATTTTGCATTCTGGAGAAGCGAAGAGAGGTGTGCAAGGTCTGACTCTGTTCTCCCTTTCACGACTATCGAGCTAACAACAACCAAAATAATATATACTGTATTATTTAATAAAAGTTTTAGTATAAGTAGTGATAGTGTGATACAGCTTCTCTTCTGATCAAAGAAAAAGTTTTAGTATAACTAGTTTGTCTGTAGTAATGATGAAAGTCTGAACTCTGAAGTGATGCACATGCACCCACTCTCTCTTTTCACTCATTAATCACTCCTGTCAATTTAGTAATTAACTTAAAAAATTAACAGTATTCCCATAAAAAAATGACAGTTCCTTCCTCACTTTTAGTGATACTTCGTCCATCCCATGATCCCAGTATGCCTACATGTCCCGATACTAATGGATAAGACCAGTATCTTTTACACAAAATTGATTAAAAAGATTAAAATCAATAATTTCTGGGTGAAATGGAAAGTTAGATTTTGATACTGTTTAAATGGACAAAAATGTAAAAATAGTCAGGATGTAACCAGTTTCATCGTGCCCATTTTCAAATATTTTTTCTTATTTTTAATTTACACAGGATGTATCCAGTTTCATCCTTGCTATTTTTTAAATTTAAGCTAGGATGAATCCAGTTTCATCCTTGCTATTTTTTTTTTGCCATTTCATCCAAACTATTTTTTAATCGTCTATTTGAAACGTAATTTAAAAATATTTGGACAAACCACTCATTTTCCATATCTTTTATACCTATCAGACAAACAAGTGGATGTGCTAGTCATAGTATTTGACTCTTTGGTTAAAACGAGATTCAAATTGGAAATGAAAACTAAAAACATAATATATATATATCTTATAACAAGGAGATACATCGTACATAAACAAAGATTTGCAACATAAACCACCCATATGCTAAATGTTAACCCCTCAAAAAAAATATAATCACGAGCTGCTTCCCAAAATGGAAATGAAACTTCCAATAACTCAATAATTAAATACTAATTAACCTTCACTGCTAATAATTAATAATAACTTAACCTAACCTTGTACTTACTCTCCTGAAGCTTCTTTCCTTCATCAGATCATTTAGTACTTCCTCCACTAATTCCTTCTACTGGATGACAGTTTGAGATAGCACACTGTTGAAACTTCTAATAACTTAATAATTAAATACTAATTAAACTTCACTGCTAATAATTAATAATAACTTAACCTTGTACTACTCTCCTTAAAGCTTCTTTCTCTCATTGCAGACCATCTAGTACTTCCTCCGTGCTTCTGAATGACCCTGATCTCATTAATCCTAGTGCATGTTCTAGGATATCCACTTGATCTCTCAACTTAACAGGATCCTCTTCTTCGGTGACTTTTACTGTTAACATGCATGTCACACAAAAGACAAGTATCCATACAGCAACACATACAATGTGTGATGAGGATAGCCAGACCTGTCCTGCTAGTGACTGAAACAGCAAAAACATCAAATACGCAACAGATGATAACCAGGCGGTTAAAATAGTAGTTTCCAATATTGAAGTTTAGCTTCTCAAGACTCATCATGGCCGCCATCAGAAACAGGACGGATAAGGAGCACCATGATATGCATCTGGACTTCACAGCATCTGGACTTTCAGCATCAAACCTCAAGTTGAAACCAGCAAATATCATTCCTCCTAATATCACCACCACTACACAAGCATCCTTTAAAGTATTGAGAAGTACTTTCACCCAAGGCCGAGTTTCATAGTTGATCTTCGAAGAAACATACTGGATTAGTGAGCCGTACACCAATGGAAAACACATGAAGAACACTCCAGTGCAACCTCCTACAAAGACAAAAGGAGAACGATAGAGCATCCTTCTCTCTGTTTCACCATGAACACCAGGATGTGTTGGTACAGCAGCTATGACACTAAACCCAAGGAAAGTAAACACACCCAAGATGTCGAGGAAGAGACTGGTTTCCGTAAGAATGATGTCAGACTTCTTTGTCCAAAGCTAAACTTCTCTTTTCCTCTCCATTAGTACTCTCTGTTTCTATTAAGTGCTCTGAGTGGGTTTAAATTTTCAGCGATGGTTAAAAGTGGTAGCTGGTTGTGATTAGGGTTCTGGTTTTTTTTTTTTGAGTTGGATTGCGTTACGGAGGAAATATTTCAGGAATTTAGGTTTAGAAGAGTAGAGAGGTAGATCTGCTTGTTTATATATAGGGCTGAAACCCTAATTTCATTACCAAACCGAACACTCTAGAAACAACTAAAAATCAGAACACGTGTCTTCATCCGCGAAATGATGTTTTTTACGAATCCCGAAACTCCTATCGGAGGGTTACCAAAATTTCAAAAGGGTTGCCAAATCATACACAAATGAAAAAATTCCAACCATTGGATCGAATGTAAATTTTAAATTTCATCCTATTACAAGGGGCGGATTTAGAGTCACACCGACTTTCCCTGAGTATAAGCACCACGTACAAAGATCCAAGCCTTCAAATTCAGTTTATGAACTTATAATGTGCCTTCCATTACACCCTTGTTAGACTGGAGTTCTCCGGTATGTGGATGATTAGAGAGTTGAATGTGATATTGAACCATGGCGAGGCACAACCCGCTGTTAGCTGTATTGGGTCTGTGTCTTACCTTGGACAAACAAGTACTCGTACGTATTATCTTGTCAATTTCGTTTGTAATTAATTGCAAATACAAATGGGTACCTGCAGTAACTCAGTGACAGATTTAGTGGATAAGTTACTTACTGAACCGGCCAATGCACCATCTTGATATAAACTGGACCCAATATCCATAACGAAGGATTAAAGTTAGAAACAGGAGCATGCCGTTGGTAGTTACCCTGTCTATGATTGGTCATAATTGTGCATTTTAATTTGATGTTAGGTTCTTTCTATGCCGTCACTGGCATTTAATGTGGTGGATTTCCTGGTGGTTCAGTTGGAAAAAGAAGGCCGCTTATATAACTGCACATCTCAATTATTCAATGCTGCTAGTTGGATGCCGGATTCCACGGGAGATACCAAAATGTATATAGGACAAAATAAAAAGTCCTCAGTCTTCTATGTATGTATTTAGTACCCCATGTGAAATCCGGTATCCTATTAACAACGTTGCAGTTATTTGAGGCTCATTATTATAACAGAAACCAAAAATGGTCTTTTAAAGTAATTTCAAAAACCTCCTAATCGTTCTTTTTTGTACACGAGTAGCATGGTCTTATCGATTAGTGTTGATTAACTAAATTAGCAGTTAGCATTTGTTCTTCTAATTAAGGTTTGGAAACAAAAAAATACAAACAAAAAAAAAAGCAATAGGGAATAAAAAATGAGTCGAAATCCATGAACAAAATGTTTTGACAAACTATTTTAACAAAATTTGTAAACTATAGGATGTTATCTATCCAATGGTTGATAATTTCAACTTAGGTGGCATCTAACAGACACTATTCCCTGTTTGGTAGTACATATCCCGGGGCGAGTAAAGAATTTCGGGAAATTGTTTACGGAGAAGTTCAAAGAAAATTGAGTTTCGAGTTTTCTTTTTTATACATCGTTAGGTTTTGATCACTGGATTAACCATGATCTTGATTTAAATTCACTTTCCGTTTTTTTAAGACATAGAATATATTAAGAATTTTACCAAGCAGAATTTAGAAGATCAACGAGGAGAAGCTGTTGAGTGTTAAGAATCCTATAACCAGGAAATGTATTGTTCTTCCAAGGGTGAACAAAGTAATTAAGATGAAAGTGTTATGCTAGTTATACTTGATTTATGGATAACTTGAATTGCAGGATTCTAACGACGACTCAGTACAAGCTTTTTACTGTAGAAGAAGAACAAGTTTAAAAACAAAATATTTGATTGATTGCACGACTATTCTTGTATGTGGTGAACCGTAACTTGCATATGATGGATTTTGAATTGACAAAATTCATATGATCTATTTCTTGTAAAGATTCTCTAATAATGATTTCATAATAAAGTAAAAAAAAAAAGATTAGGAATGATTAACGATGAGTTTGGGTCTCTGTTGCAGAGAAGAGACATTAGACATGGTCGATGGTTCATGGATTTAGGTTTTCAGATATCATTTCAAAAAAAATTCAATTAAACCAAACATGAAATAGAGTTAGTTAAACTGCCACATAAGCATCAATGTTAACCATTAGATGCAAACAATCTAACGCTTTGTACCGTTTGTCGAAACACTTTGTTCATGGAAAATTGTGATTTGCTGGCAAAACTAAAACTTTATAGGGGCAATGTAGTTTCAAGTAAAGGAGCGGGTACTTTTACATTCACCAAACAAGTTATTTTGATTTTGATCCAATTGATTTGGGTTATTTGTTGGATGAACAAGAACCTGTAAACCAAAGCCTAATTGAGGACAAGAAGAATTGTTCTGGGAAAATGAAGATTATGATGATACGGTCTAGTATAAGTTCTAATGATCTCCAAACATGTATTTGTAGCTTATAATCCCTCAAACATGATTTTTTTTTCAAGCTTTGCATTTTTTTCCTGGTGTACTTTCACGTGGACGCGATAGCACCACATCCACCGATTCCCTATTATCCCAACATATTAAGAACCATAATCGGCCTTCGTTCATCACCGCCAACCAACTGTGGTTCTTTTTTCTGCGGGATTGGTAGGTGAAAAAATCGACTTTTATGCCATTTTATGCTGATTGTAGCACTTGAAAATTTACCAAAATTCACCAAGTGTGCAATCGGCGGATGTTTGTTGCTCTATAATCTGGTTGTAGTCGAAATAATGGACAACAAAACTGCTCTTGATGAATGCTAGAATGGGTTCACAAGGCACCTTTTTTTCTCCTCCAATTTCTAATCCTTCAGTCATTACAACTGAAATTATTTTGCAGTTGGTTCCACCAAAAGGTATAATACTTCATTCGAAGTAGCAAAATTCACAGGTTGGTAAGAGCAAAAATTACTTAAGTAACTAAAATGAAAATTATTAAATAAGCCCACGAAAAGCGATATTATGTTGTTCTCTTTACAGATGAATTGATTTTGAGGGTGTTGAAGATCATAAACGTTCAAAAGAAGAAAATATCACAACGGAAAATAAATATTGATAAGTATCAGATAAAAATTTCCAAACCTCAAATTATTCTTACGAATAACGAATATGAACGAATGATCCAGAACTCGTAACTGGAAAGAACTACAACTATGGATAAGATAAGTATTTAGACCTCTGGATGATCCCAACTATAAATAAAAATCAAAATAAAGTTAAACAAAGTTTATCATCAAAACATAATTTAATTGATCTTACTTTTCATTTTTGGAGCTCCTTATATAGATAACTCCTCATAAACAAGCTAAACTTAACAAAAATACCAAAAACTTATTTCCCAAGGTATCTATTAACTTTAGGAAAATTTCCTAACATATTAAAACCCTTAAAATAAACTTCTAGACTAACCTAAGATTACCCCAACTAATAAAGAATCCTATTATAAGGGCTCCAAGGATTTACTTTTGAAGGCTCTTATGGATTTAAATGTCCTAAATATGGATGAGGGGGACATAATTCATAACAAAAATCCAAAAAATACTCTTTCATATGTTTTCTTACTAAATTATCATTCATCCAAGCTTGAAAGATGGTTGTATCTTCCACATGAGTGAATCTGATAACCATAACTTACAAAAATTAAAATAAAATAAGATATCGAAAGTAAAGAAGAAGATGTATAAAGTTAAGAAGATATTGAAAATTGGGTTGTGTTATTTTGGTAGAGAGTGACACTATTTATATAAAAAAATTTAAGGGTGTGTTTTATTGAAATTTCAAATCACTTTACTGATTTGTCTCGTCTCTTCCTCCTGCTCATATTACTGATGCATGTTTTCAGATGAGTCTTTCACCCGTTGTATTGGGTTTTTTCATATCACTTATTACTTTAGCACATTGTTGATGATTTTTCGCGATGAGTTTTTGTATCAATGTATCTGTTTCATTTTGTCATATCACTTTGCATGAATTTTATTGTCATTGCATCTGTTTCTGACTTTTATTGTCATTATTTTTTATGCATTATTTCGACTTATCAAATCAGTGTCCCATTGATATGTTTTGGTGTGTTTTCATATTTGTTTCATTGTATCACTTTGCATGACTTTTATTGTCATTACATTTATTTCTGACTTTTATTTTCATTATTTTGCATGCATTATTAGTTAGTGTCTCATTAATATATTTTGGTGCGTTTTTATATGATACTAGAAATAACCCGTGCCGTAACGGCACACGTTGTAACATTTATCTTCTATCATGATGAAACCTGAACCTAAGTAAATTATCTTTAATATGGTGTTAATGTTCGATAAAAAAATTAAAAAAAAATGGTTTATTTAATTTAATTATTATTGCTTCTATTGAAAATATAGTTGGGCTCTGATATATCCTTAAAATCTGGTTAGGCTGAATCTCGCACATTTTTGTATTGGTATTTTATGATATATTTTTTTAGGATTAATTAGAATGGTCTGTACGTGTATATGCAATTACTTATCCTTCCGCTTTCCCTATCATTCCAAAATAAAAATGTGAAAAATTAGAAGAAAAAAAAAAGATCTGCACATAAGGTATTAAAATAAATACGATATTTTAGCCCAAAATATATGCGAGTATAGATTTTCTGTCTCCTAAAAATACTGACTTTCTCAAAACTAATAACTTCCCTCAAATATTCATCGATCTCCGCTACGTCTTTGGTTTTCACTTCAGGTAAGTTCAGTGGCGAATCCATAACAAAAGTTTAATAGGGACACGCTTTACTCTTAAAATTTTTATCTAACAATGTCTAAGTCTTATACACCTATGTAGACTACCGGAAAGCTCATCCAAGTCGGAAAATTCGCATGAAAGTAATGCAAGACTCATTCAAATTGAAAATACATATAAAGAAATGATGCCCATACACTGCTGTCCTTGGTCTTTCACTGGAAGTATGAAGTATCTAAACATGTCTTTTTGAAATCACAAAAGGATTACTTGATTAAATCTATAACGTGGCCACCTTCATCATTCAATAGGGGATATTTCTCACCACATAATAAACTTAAAAACCTAATATCATGTATATTTCAAATGAAGGAAAAGCTTATATAAAATCATTGTTCTATTTGTACTGTATACACAGATAGAGAAGGCATCTGAGTTTTTACGAGTGCAAATTAAATTGAACTCACCTAAGTTTCATAGGATGCACTATTCTCTTGATCTTTTTTATCTTCTAATGATTAACATTTTGATCGAAAAGTTCATGCCTCACTAGTCCTAGTGTAACACCCCGATTTTCGGGTCCGGATCCTGCCTGGATTCCATGTCTGAAAACCCGAAGTGCTACGTCAATATCATAGCCAAAGCCCGACTACCAAGTCCAAACTCATTAAATAAATTTGGGCTTATTTAATTTATGTTCATGTTACCATTTTTGTCGCAGCGGAAAACTTAGAAAATTATTTAGGAAAATCTAAACATTTATTTAACCTAATTTTAGAGCCATAGGAAACAAAACACATTTTGGGCTTCAAATAAAAATATTACACCGTTCAAGTCTTAAAATTTAATTAATAAGTAACGGTTTCAACACCAGATTGTAAAACTGAAAACAGACCAATGTAGATTCCTTTAATTTTACAGGCTTCATATGAGTTCCAAAAATTATGATAATTACACTTGTAAAATCTATACTTTAAATACTATTAGGTGTAAATCATTCAATATTTTTAAATGAGTTTAGTATTCTATGACCACGGTCAAACACGAAGTTGACTAACAGTACTGAAAAACAAAATTGTCACATCCTGTTTTATAAATTTTTATACAACTCGAAATTGGATGAGGCTTATCATTTTAGAAAGATAAAAGATAGATGATGATTTTCCCTGACGACACTAAGGTCGAAAAACCAATGTATCATAGTTCTAAAATAGGATGTTTATAAGACATTTAAACTGTCGGATATTTTCCGGATTCAAATCCGGTACAAAGAATTATTGTAAAAATACTTCCACAATTCATAAAATTATAAAATTTACACCAAGTGTTCCCAAAGATGTATTACATTTATTGCAAAGACATTCATACCGAAAACTATTAACGATTAAAACACATTTACAGTCAACTCAACGTTATACAAGATTTTACAACTTTGAAACTAACAGGGGGTTAGTCCACGAGTGAGTTGGAGGGAGTTTAATGTATTTTGAATCTTGGGGATTTTGAGGGAGTGTAAGAAAGTATTGAGAGTTTGAGAGAGTTTGGTGTGTTGAGTGTAGGGAGTTTGAGAGACTCTCCCAAAATCTCTACTTTTTTGAGAGATTTGGAGTGAGGCAAAAATACACTATAAACTCCCTAGAACTCCCAAAAAAAAAAAAAACTCCCTATCATTCTAATTTTTACCACTAACAGGGAGTTTAAGACTTTCTTTCAAACTCCCCCACGACTAACGGGGTTTTCTAGGGAGTTGGGAAGACTCTTCTAAACTCTCCCACGACTAACGGGGATTTTAAGAGACTCCCTCGAACTCCCTCACGACTAACGGAAAAAAACACAACTACACCCAACTCCCCCAACTCCCTTGAGGACTAACACCCTGTAAGATTTATTTACATCTTAAAATATATTTAAAAATAAACCAACAATTAAAATATTCATAATTATTCTAACTAAAGACCCGACATAATTAAATTGGCCATCATAATTTTATTCCAAATTTAAGAGTAAGAATATTTAAGATAATAAAATCACATATTATGTTATAATCACACGTGCTGGACCGTCAAACGGCTGCCTACGTACCCTAAGGGATCAAGCACGACCGTAGTTCATCAACAATAAATTGAATATAAACTGGTTAAACGATCAAACCCACCATTACCTGAGAAGCTTGTAAAAACCATTAAAATACCGCTCGCCTTTCGGAAGCCTGCTCACACTTCGGGAGCCCGTTTAAAAATAAACACAAAAAAATAATCTGCTCGCCCTAGGGAGTCTTTTGAAATAAACACACAAAAATCTGCTCGCCCCAGAGATCTCCACATGGGTTAAACAATCGTATAGGAGGCAACCATCAACTCCTAATGAGCCCCATGTGGTTTAGGGGAAAACAACCATCCCAATGATATCTCGTACCCTGTCAATCAGGAATATTTAGGGATTGCTGCCCAAAAACCCTCGTCCTACATTCATAATCATGTTCATAACAATATTTTGTAATCAATTCATATCAATAATATACCAATAAATATTCAACAATTATGAAATTTGACATTAACAACCACATATCACCATGATACTTAAATCATACAAATAAAGCTAAAAATCAGTTTGTTTTTTGTGTTGCGCTTACCTCAATCGCAATCCAAAAGGAGACAAATATAAAACACCAATCCAAAGTACTAAAATTCCAACGAACAGTAGTATCAACATCTACCAATTATTTCTAGGTTCTCTATCGGCTCAAAGGACCAAAGGGGAAACTTATATGTACAAGGACAAAATGATCTCGTTTTATATAAGGGAAGGTGACGACTATACGGCTGTAATGGTTGAGCTTTTCTTTTTCTTTTCTTTTCTTTTCTTTTCGCTGCAACGTTTTTCCTCATCCTAAACGACTGCCAAAAACCTATTATATATAAGCAGTGACCTAATTTTTTTTAGTCCAACACAAGTTTTCCTCCTACTTATCCAACCATTGCTTCCGACAATACGAGACGGCACTTGGATACACTCCGTTCCAATTGGCAATAAAATTTTCCAAATTCTTTTCGTCTGTATCCTCAGTAAGAGACCAATAAACTCCCAATCTCTTTGAAATTCCAACCACTTTGTATGATTTTCATTGTGTTCCTTGTCCACTTTCTCTTTCCTCTTTCTTCTTCTTCTTCCGCTGATAGTTTCTTCGTCCGAACTTCTTCCTCAAGTTGAGCATGTTAGAGCACTACTCGGTCGAACTCGCAATCGTTGCTATCTTAGGCTTGTTTGTCAAGTTTAGTTATCAAAACTATAAGTCTTGATTTCTAGTCTACTAATAGCTATGTCTCGGATTAGGATAGAATGTGTAGTTTAGATTTACACTTCACGGCGTTCATCGATTGAAGACGTAGAACTACTAAGTGGGCTTGTGGAACTTCATCAACAAAAGGTATGTGGAGACTTGAACTCATCTATCACTCAGAAGTCTATTCTATTTTATCTCCTATTGAGACAAAGTCGTATAGATATATAGACTTTACATTATACACATTTGATATTTCGAGCTGAGTTTAACTGGCTCATATCATTCTCGAAATATGTGTTGGAAACCTTTTTTCTTTAACTAAGTTCATCGTTATTCTTGACGAAAGTCAAAATATGATCATGTGAAAATCACCTGGTAACATCTTACATGATTTATGTGAGACAGTCATTTGATGTAGACTCGGAATGTTTCGTATTGATCATTCGATCACTCGAAAATTGCTTATAAGTTAATAGTTTGTGTGATACAGCTATTGTTGTCTTCTAAGAATGTTTCAATGATTGAAATGGGAGTTAAGATCTAAAACCCATGTCTGGATACATCACAGTTTGTGTACTAAGTGTGCGAACTATTTTGTTGGAATTCAGGACCGGAAGTTAAGTTTGCGTACCCGTTCGCAAACTTATTCAACCGTTAAGTCAGGGTACCTAAGTTTTCATGCCCGTTCGCAAACTGATTTAACTGTTGAAGTCCGAGAACCAAGTTTGCGTACCCGTTCGCAAACGGTTTCAACTGAGTTCGGTCCGGGGATAACGTTTGCGTACCCGTTCGCAAATTGTCGGCTCGTGAACAATGTCTTAATTTTGCGTACCCTTTAGCAAACTTAAGTGGTTCAAGTTCTAAAATCGGTTAAATATGATTTCATCCTCATGAACAAATAAATTTATATATTAAGGGATGTAATCTTTGCAAACCGAGGCTAAAATGTTCATGAGCTGATTCTTTTGAATCAATCTGATTTAATTTCAATTGTGTCTTATATACTTCTATGAGAATATAAACAATTGAACAACTCTATGAGTAACACAATTAGATTCATTTGATTATCAGTTGATCTAGAAGAGTTAAGATGAACATGGTTAATACAAAAGTGTTCATATGGCTAACTTTGGTTAACTGTTATTGAGCCAACTAAATATACACGTTTAGGTACGGTTACCCATATCTAAATGAAGGTATATTTCATTTGTGTGTAACAAGCTAAGACCATCTAACGGTGGAAAGATATTATCTTGAATCTTGAATCAGATTTCATCTAACGGTGAATATTGATTGCTTTGTTCCAAAGTTATCAAACCCTGATTTGAAGACTATATAAGAGAGAACACTAGCAACTGAGAAACTTAATCCCCACACCTCTTGTGTGATACTAGTTACGACTAGAGTCGATTCTCCTTTAACCTAGGTTTTTCCTAAAACCATTATAGGTTAACGACTTCAAGACTTTATTGGGATTCTGAAGCCAGAACCAACCATTTTCTCTGTAGTTGCGTGTTCTAATCTTACTTGTTCTATCTTATTGAGTATTATCTTATCTAAGATTTTTCTCGAGATTTATCTCTGATAGGTAAGATATAAAAAAGTACTCACAAAGCTCTTCGTCTCATTCTTTGTGATTCTATAATAACTTGTTCTACTACCATATAGTTAAGTTATTGTGAGGTGATTGATATTTCTAGGCTGTTCTTCGGGAATATAAGATCGGATTATCAATTGGTTCATGTTCACCTTGATTTATCAAAAGACGGAAAAACTTCGTAGGTATTTTTGAGGGAGATAAATTTATCTATCAAAATAGACTTTTCAGTATGAGACAGATTTGTTTATCAAGTATTTGACTTTGGGTCGTAGCAACTCTTAGTTGTGGGTGAGATCAGCTAAGGGAATCAAGTACCTGGTATTAAATGGGTACTACAAGAATTTGAAGAAAATACAAGATGGATTGTTGGTAATGGTAAAAATATCTCTGTCTGGAGAGATACTTGGATTCTTGATTCAAACTTATAAAAAAATTTTCCAGATAATGATTATATTCATCAACATTATCATATGAAAGTGGAGAAGCTGATTCAGAACAACACTTGGATTATACCTGAAGAAATGCTTAACTTTTTCTTTGTTTAAGACTTACCTACTCTTTCTCTTGAAGATGATAAATTGGTCTGGACTACAACTCAAACTGGAGAGTTTTCTGTTCAAAGTGCCTACAATGCAACAAGGAAAAAACAACCTACTTTGAGATGGTACAAAAAGATTTGGAAATCCTGTGTTCATCCTTCTACTACAAGCAAAGTATGGAAGATAACCAGAGGAGCTTGCGGCACTGATGAAAATGCTATAAAGAGAGGAATGATTATTGCTTCAAGATGTGTCACAAAAACCAAGACTTAATGAATCACATACTCTGGGATTGTGATTATGGACAAATCCTCTGGAAATGGATTTGAAGTACTTTTGCTTTTAAAAACCCTAAATCCTTTGAAGATGTTATATCTGAATGCAAAAATAGTATCTAAGTAATCCAAGAATTATGGTATACTGCATCCTTTAACATAATGGTTGATATTTGGTTTGCTAGAAACAAAGTTTTCTTCGAATACATAACCCTTGACAGTGATACAGCCAAAAAGAGAATTTCAAGAATGATTCATGACTGTGAAGTCAGACTTATAGGTTTCATGCATAAATCATCTTATGATCTGCAAGTGCTGAAGTGTTTTGATATTGGTTGCAGGAAAGTTAAAACTGCCACAACAGTAGAATGCTTTTTTTTCTCTCTCTGAAACTGATAATATTCTACTATGTTGTGATGGTGCATCAAGGGGTAACCCTGGAAATGCTGGGTATGGATTTATAGCTAATGATTGTACATGTAATTTTTTGACAGCGGAAAGTGAGGGTTTGGGGATATCAACTAATTTTGTAGCAGAGATAATGGGAACTGTTTGTGCTCTGGAATGGGCTGTGAAAAACTTTCAATTCAAAATTACCATCAACTCAGATTCTACTGATGCTATAATAGCATTTATGAAGAATAAAATCCCTTGGTTTGTTTGGAGAAGATGGAGAAATATATGCAAACAGGTACACTTCATCCATTTTAATCATGTTTTCAGAGAAATCAATTTCTCTGCTGTTTTTTTTTTGTAAAGAAGGGAGTATATCTTAGCAGGGGACAAGTTCTCACTCAAATTTGATGACAGGCCAACTAATATGCATATGATGGAATTCCCAAACACAGTTTACTATAGGTTTGCCTGATAGATTGTCTAAGACATATTGTCTTTTGGTCATTTTTTTAACCTTTCTTTTTACTGCCTTAGACACGTTGTCTGCTCTGCCTATGTTTTTTATTTTTGTGATTTTCACATTTTCTGTAATTGTTCTGTAATTTTATATATTAATAAAAGTATCATTTTGGTTAAAAAAAAGAAAAAAAAAGTCATGTTGGGATTCAAAGGCCTAAGCAACGCGACTATACCTTAACTCAGTGTGAGATTGATTAGGGCTTAACTACATTCCAGTCCGAAGTTAACTTGTAGTAGGATAGATTCTATAGCGGCTTAATACAGTGTGGTGTTCAAATCTGGACTAGGTCTCGGGATTTATTCTGCATTTGTGGTTTCCTCATTAACAAAACTTCTGGTGTCTGTGTTATTTCTTTTCCGCATTATATTTGTTTACATAATTGAAATATCACAGGGTGTGCACAGTTCAATCACAGGTTGGTAAATCCAACCTTTGGTTGTTGATTGAAATTTATTGACACTTGAACATTGGTCTTTGGTACCGTTCAAGTTGTTTCTCATAATAATCTAGCTCGCGGATTTCTATCTGTTTGATTTGCTGATTACATTGAGAAACATGGATATAACTCTTGGATATATTTTCCTTGATTGAGTCTGAATGTCTAGTTGATTCTCTTGGAATTATATTGGAGTTAGTCCATATATATTTCCTAAACGAAATATTGGGTGTGGTTGTTAGATCCCCCCCTTTTCAATCGGTATCAGAGCAGGCAAACACGTTTAAGACCTCATAAGTATGTGTTTGTAGCAATCTGACTCTATGAACACAAGTGATATCTCTATAAACTTACCGCCAGTCTTTGATGACTCGAATTAATTATGGTAGAAAATTATTATGCGTGCGTTTCTTCAAGCACGTGATTTTCAATCATGGGTTCGTGTAGTTAATGGCTATGATCCTCCGCTTGTTACAGAAGGCGATGTAACTGTTCCAAAGGATATTGGTGCATATGATCCTGCCGAGATTCTCGCTGCAAAGCAAAATTCCGACAGATTAAATGTTATCATCCATGCCATTACCCCAGATCTTCATCACCATATGACTACGTGCACTAAGTCTAAAGATGCTTGGGATATCTTAGAAACTGTATTCGAAGGAAATTCCTTTGAGAAAGAAGTTAGGCTTCAAAACCTAAATTCTGATTGGGAAAACCTTCGTATGGATGATGAAGATTCATTTGATGAGTTTAATTACAAAGCGTCTGAAGATTTTAATGCATCTTTTGTATTGGGTAAGACTATTCCTCAAAAGGACATTGTGATGAAAATTCTCAGATCGTTGCCAGCTAGATATGATTCTAAGAAACATGCCATCGTTGAAGGAAATAATCTTGATACACTTTCCAGAAATACTATTGTTGGGAAGTTAAAGATCTTTGATCATGAGCATACATCCAAATCTAGAAAGGATATTGCTTTCAAAGCACAAAAGAACACTAAATTTCTTGACAAAATTAAAAGTGTTGGCACCTCTGTTGTTAATCCTATTGAGACTGATTCATCAAATGAAGATCTTGACAACTCAGTCTCACTGATCACAAGGCGGTTTAGAGATCTTCTTTTGAAGAGAAGTAAACAGTTCATTAGAGATAAACCTAAGTCATCAGTCAAACCTCATGATCGTGCTCCTCCTAAAAATAGGGACACCGTCGATACTGATGATGGGGATATGCCACAGTGCTTTAAGTGTAAAGGTTTTGTTCATTTTGCTAATAAGTGTCCAAATCGTAGAAAATACACTGGAAACAAAGGTCTTGCTGCAACTCTTGATGAAATGTATGATCACTATGTGTTGATGGTGGTTTTTAATTCAGGGTTAAATTTATAAAAGTCTATCTACCTGACCCGGCATCAGATGTAGTAGACATTGATATGTCTATATTCCGCAGGGAATTTGGAGAATATATCAACATATGATGAGTGCCTATGTCTCTCTTCATATTATATTGAAATTCGAGCTCCTAGATGAATTGTTCACTAGTATAGAGCCTAATGAGTGTATAAGCTCCTAGCTGCATTACTCACTAATGCCGGAGCCTGCCAAGTATTTTTCCTATGCAATATTCCCCGGCTGACCCTTAATATTTATATGGCATGACAATTTGTGTTCATTCGCATAAGAGTAACACGAATTTCCAAGTATCGAGGTTAAGGTCCTTGCATAAAAGTACTCAATCGGAAAGCATACTGCTTTCTGGCAATAAACTTAAAGAACTCTGTGTCAGCACATAAAGTTCAATCAATTTTGTGATAATTCACAAGATTCGGATATTACCCTAACTAATTTGCAAAATTTGGGTTTTGCGCCTTGCGCGGTATATTAGACCTCGCCTGTCGAAATTAAGCCTAGGCGAACTAGGCAATTAATCCGCCATGGATTAGTAGGTGCAAAATCCTACCCACAATCAGAAAACAAGGAATAAAAGGAGTTGCGGAATAGGAACAACAATAAAGGGAGGTGTGGCCATGCCATAGGCCAACAGGCGCCACTTGCAAGTGGCCACACCCCATGCGGCTCGAACCGGCCCCTATTTCCCGTCGACCAATGAGGTCGCCTTAAACCCGCCACACGCACATGAGTTATGGCTGGGCCCATACTTGTCGGCTCTATTTCCCATCGACCAATCAGGTCACTTTAAATCCGCCACACGCACACCAGAAGTGTGGCCACGCCCACGTTTGGCCGACCCCTCTTTTTAATCGACCAATCAGGTCGCTCTAAACCTGCCACAGTATCAAAAGAGAAAAAGTTGCGCCAAATGGTCACAATGCCAAATTGGCTTTCTAAAGTCGCGTCAATACGCTAATTGGCATGCCAAACATGCCAAACGTGCCATTCCGCTCCGACATGCTAGTGACATGCTGAACATGCCATGCCGCGCCAATACGCTAATTGGCATGCCAAACATGCCAAACGTGCCACTTTGCTACAAAAGCATGCCGAACGTGGAAACATACCATAAATAGCGCCAACGTGCTAACCCACTTCTTGTTCGTGGCCAAACGCCATAACATATTCCAATTAGGGTATTCTAAACACGACTCTGCCTTAGTGGCATTAGTCGAAACCCTAATTTCCAGTCGTGGAACAATTACGCTACTTTGGCCCTACAACATGCCACGAGCCATGTGGGACCCGCAAAACCCTAAAAACGGCGCCATTCTATAATCACTCGTGGCCATCCTTGCGCCTGTGGTTATTCCGATATTATGGCCTGCCATAATTTCTTTAATGTGGCCATGACACCGATTGCATAAAGCGCCACCGTTCCGCGGCCATGCCACGCGCGCAAATTAGGGTTTCGATATGCCAAGCTCTAATTTAGCTAAAGTTTCCACGCCGACTAAGTCAAGTAATTCTCCTAAGGCATTAAGTTTGATATAACAACAGGGACAATGTTTCCAGAGCCATATTTGGGTCTAACACCAATATGCCAAAATAGTTGCCATAGCTACGCCATACGCCACTATGCCACTGGCATGTCGCTATATGCCATTACACCATTGGCATGTGCCAATGACGCCATTGTGCTACAAACACAGATTCCAATGGAATTTCGCTGTAATCAATGGCCACCCTTTCTCACAGGTCACCATCTCAGTCGTCCAAATTCGCCACAGAATTGACAGGTCTGTGGCAAGTTTTAGGCGACCAGTCAAGACAAGCCTAATAGCATCACACGTTATTTTCCCGTGGGAAGTCTCCTGACTTTGACTTGCCACACATAGAAATCTGCTACACGTTTTCCACGAAAACACTCGAGACATCAAATATGTCACAAACTAGGGGATGCTCATCAGGGTATTGGTCTGGCGGTTTACAGCGTACGGCGTGCAACACGCCCATTATAAGAAGTGTCAGAAAGTAGCGCAGTTAGTGGGGCAAGAAGTAGTGGGTGTAAACTAACCAGTTTCCTCCATAGTGCGAACGTGGTCTCTGGCATTTACACAACCCCACTTCACCACTACTCAATCACTCCCACTTTCTACGAGATCAGGGTGCATTCAATATGACTTGTATAAATAGGTTTAACCTATTTTCAACCAAGCAACAAGTTTTGGTTAGAACAACAACACAGTATCCAGAAAAATACCAAAGAACTGATAGCTTACATTCCGCAAGCCAGTTCCAAATTATGATACAAGTCATAAAATAGCCACACCTTCAGAATTAATCATTCTGGTCTCAACACCTTCTTCGCTTCCCTCCCTAAGACCAACCCTTCTCCTTCACTTTGTGACTGAAGCAAGTCTGGATCAACCATTTCTTGGTTTAGGCCAGGATTGTACAAATTGATCTCCCGAATCAAAAGTACTCCCGTGCAGTGCATTTGTTTAAGGTTTAGGCTTTTTTCTCATCCACACACCCAAATTGACAAAAACCTGTAGAAAAGGTTTTTACCCACAAACAATTGGCAACCACAGTGGGAGATTAATCTCTCGATCGCGAAGCCAATTTCTCAGTTTTCATTCCAATCTTCCCAAACTCAAGATGGTGGATCTTAGGTCTAAATTCAATCGTAACCAGAATTCACTTCAATCACCAATCCCAACTTTACGCCTCATGAGTTACCCCGGCCATCCCAAACACTTCCAAAGCCGATGATGCTCGAAATCCAATCACCATTGAAGGTATGGAAAAAATATTAGAAGATGTTGTCCCAAATATAGATGATATTTTCAAGATGCAAAATGAGATGTTTTGTCTCTTAAAGAGTATGGCAAACTGGTTGTATCGAGATCCAGCAAACATTCGCTCGGAGAACTGCCACCAATTTCAGAGATGGCACAAAAATGTTGAATCCTTGTTTGAGGTCTGTGCCCCGCCAACGACGATGCATAGAGAGTATGTGGACGTATCCAATGAGAGCAAAAGGAAATGACCAACACCAATGTACCGTCCGCAAGCGCAATCAACACATCCCATGGCGTTACACCCTCTAGCACCAACACGAGCAGCACCGGAAGCATCCCCTCCGGTGTGACGCCTACTATTACCAGAGCCAGAGCCTCCACTACTCCTAATATTCCTTCGATCATGACGCCTCCAATCATCACCAGGGATGCTACCACTTATTCGTCAGGACGAGAGACTGGAGGAGCTAGAGGAAACCAACCTCCCGTTACCATTATCGATTTAATGAAGACACAGGAAGTTCTTTCCAAAAATCAGATGGACATGGCCACAACTCAAAGGGAGTGAAACAACGAACATCCGAATGATTATGTCAAGGGATTCAGAATTCGGTCGTTAGATTGTCATGATCCAAATGTGACTGAACATCAATTGGTGGAGTTATGAATTAATGCTTTCTGGGGACTCTGTTCACAAAACCGTGTAATCTATGATGGAGCATATATTTTCAGCCCTCAACCGTGTTGTGTCGGGAAGGGAATTGTCTTCAATTGGAGAAGCTACCCCGGAATCCCATTCTTTCTTGGAAGGTACGGATGGTAAATGTAACGGGGGACTCCTAACCACTACTCACCTGAAAGGTGTCGAGTTTGAAAGCGTACTGATTGACGTGGCCTCCAACTTCAACATTGTAACCATCAAGTCTCTGAGAGTTTCAAGGGAAAATCAAACAGAAGTAGCGTATTCTTTCCAGGAAGAGAAGACATGACTTGTCAACCAGCACTATTTGTACGCCGTCTTCCCATCTGCCATATCGTATCAACTCGTCTTTAGAAGTCAAGGGTTAATGGCGCCTTCACATGAGTTCGCTCCAGGAGATGCTTCAACGTTTCGCTCCAGAAACCGCTTCAACATTTCTCTCTAAGAGCCGCTCCGCTTCAACGTCCTCTCCAGAAGCCGCTTCAACGTTCGCTCCAGAAGTCGGTTCAACATTTCGCTCCACAAGTCGCTTCAACGTTTCTCTCCAGGAGCCGCTCCGCTTCAACGTTTCTCTTCAGGAGCCGCTCCGCTTCAACGTTTCGCTTCAGTAGCCGCTTCAACATTCTCTCCCGAAGCCGTCGCTTCACCAAAAAAAAGAAGGGATAAACTCACATAAGTGATTTATCAATGCCCTTCAATGTTCACGGTCGTGGTCGTCCTAGGTTCGTGCTCGTAGCTACCACTCCTTCCTTCCAAGATCCATGGCTGTAGCCACCACTCTTCCCTGCAAGGATTTGTGCCTGTAGTCACCACTCCTCCCTGTCAAGGATCGTGACCGTAGCTATCCAAGCACCAGCCAGCTTGTTTTTGTTCCCACGAAAATACTTTCTTTCCTGATCACAGTTGCTGCAAAGAATCGTTGCTGCTCGTTTGTTGATACCAGCCAAAGCTTCATCACAGCAATAACCACTATATACAAAGGTAATCCGAACTTGTGCATATTTTAGTTTTCCATGGAGGAAGTAATGGAGCCATCAATACGGAGGCAATATGGTGAAATCTTTATCATGCTTAACTCACCGACCATACAAGATAGACCCACGAAAACCACACTTGGGGACTGAGACTCAACACAGAATCCCTTCACTGTCGAGAACCTTTCAACTCAGAAGGGGCAACCAACCAAAAAGTCATAATTGTGACAAGGTCACCACTCTTCAAAGATGTAGCGCAAGGATATCACCACCTCCTTGTCTGGAAGGCGCCTGACCAACGAGCAGTATTTGGCTCAGCCATTCATAAGCGTTGTTGTTAGTGAAGAATCAAAGAGGAATCGCGCCTCAGCAAGCCACACATATCAACTACACCATGTTTGCCACATCACCTACTTAGAACTCAACACCTCCTACCCAAGGCCTGCATAAAGCTGCACATCGCCGACTAAGCCAAATTCGATGTTTCTAGATTTCCAATTTCCTATGGAAGGGGTGCATAGGCTGCCAGAAGTTGGATACAATGCTGAGCTATCAAGTGGGACTCCATTCCACTAATCAACAA
This sequence comes from Papaver somniferum, assembly GCF_003573695.1. Taxonomy (NCBI): domain Eukaryota; kingdom Viridiplantae; phylum Streptophyta; class Magnoliopsida; order Ranunculales; family Papaveraceae; genus Papaver; species Papaver somniferum. The sequence continues at coordinate 18,260,389 of NW_020622934.1, read as the reverse complement.
ATGACGAATCCAAAAGACTGCCTCCTTCATCAATTCGTCAACCTCCTTACCGGAAAATGCAATAGAAGTACGTCTTTCAAGAGAAAATAGGCTCATGATAATTACACCAAGGGACTGCTAGCACAGGATATCCTCACGTCCCTCAACCAGGTTATTTCTGATATCAGCATCATTCAAAGCTTTACGAGCCGTATGAATTTCTCAACATGAAGCCGTTCACGTGCATCAAAGACTCCAAAGTACGCCGCAGAGATATATTCACATATCCGTCCACACCATCGGATCTATGGCCAGATAGAAGTGTAACTGGGGACTGCTCATCGCATCCTATTCGATACAATAGTCCAAGATTCAGAAGATGGTTCAAAGGATGTCGCTTGGAATGAAGTCCTTGAAGACTTGATAGCAGCACGTCGGCAACGGAATGCCTCTCAGCTCGTCTACTTCACCCAGCGGTTCCGGAAGATTTCGACCATACAAGCATCCACAACATATCATCACCGCAATCAGAAAGGACATAATAAGCCTCAAGACACTGGCTCAACAGTCCATACACCAAATAACTTAAAGTCAAGGACGGATCAACAACGCAACTACACTCTCCAAGATTATCCTTGACATGATCATTGTCGAGCATATATTTCATCCATCCATCCAGGAGTGCAATGGAGTTTGGTAAATTTTTAAATCCACTAGAGAGGTTAGATGCTCATTCTTCTGGAGTCAGAACCTTATTACACATTCTGGAGAAGATCGATGGTACTGTTGGGTGGCTACATGCGTAAAATAGAAAAGAGCACCTACCTTGAGTTCTCCTGGTTCGCATTGATGCTAATTATAAATATTAGAGATTTCTTTGTTGCCGTTGACGTCGCTAACAAAGAAAGTCATTCACATCAAGCTAAATGTCCAAAATTGATCAACTACTCATGGATATTACACTCGCAGCTAAAATATAAAGACAAGATGAACTTACCTTGCCGCTAACGATTGGCACGCCTATGATCGATCTGCTGCAAACGAACACAAGAAGCAGACGAGCGAATAATAAAAGGTAAGGAAGTCAGCACACCCATTTATATGCAGAGTGCTTTTGGAATTCGAGCAGAGCAGGGTTTTTATTTGGACCATGCACGGAAGAATGCAGTTGGGCCTGCAACGCCAACGCTCCATGGCACCAACCTCCATGACCAAGCCAGCTGCTCAACCTGAAATGCTCCGTAGCCAAGCCAGTCACTCAACCTGCAATGCTCCGTAGCCAAGCCAGTCGCTCAACCTGCAATGCTCCGTGGCCAAGCCGTCCGCTCAACCTGCAAATGCTCCTTGGTCAAGCTAGCAGCACGCCAGTACAAAGATCACCGGCCACTCATGCCTATTACCGAAGGTCAATCAAACTTTTCCTGGTAACCTCTACATGTCTTGCCTTTTAGATTTTACTCCCGTCTGTCACCATCTCATGCTTACTCCGTAAAAATGTCATTGTTACGTGCTAAGCATGGGACTTAATATTGATGGTGGTTTTTAGTTCAGGGCTAAATTTATAAAAGTCTATCTACCTGACCCGGTATCAGATGTGGTAGACATTGATATGTCTATATTCCACAGAGAATTTGGAGAATATATCAAAATCCATTGAGTGCCTATGTCTTTCTTCATATTATATTGAAACTCGAGCTCCTAGATGAATTGTTCACTAATATACAGCCTAATGAGTGTATAATCTCTTAGCTGCATTACTCACTAATGTCGGAGCCTGCCAAGTATTTTTCTTATGCAATATTCCCCGGCTCAACCCTTAATATTGATATGGCATGACAATTTGTGTTCACTCGCAGCAGAGTAGCACGAATTTCCAAGTATCGAGGTTAAGGTCCTTGCATAAAAGTACTCAATCGGAAAACATACTGCTCTCTGGAAATAAACTTAAAGAACTCTGTGTCAACACATATAATTCAATCAATTTTGTGATAATTCACAAGATTCAGATACTACCCTAACTAATTTGCAAAATTAGGGTTTTGCGCCCTGCGCAGTATATTAGAACTCGCATGTCGAAATTAAGCCTAGGTGTGTCCATGCCATTAAAAAACAAGGAATAAAAGGAGTTGCGGAATAGGAGCAGCAACAAAGGGAGGTGTGTCCATGCCATAGGCACCATTTGCAAGTGGCCACACCCCATGCTGCTCGAACCGGCCCCTATTTCCCGTCGACCAATCAGGTCGCCTTAAACCCGCCACACGCACATGAGTTGTGGCTAGGCGCATACTTGCCAGCCCTATATCCCGCCAACCAATCAGTTCACTTTAAATCCGTCACACGCACACCAGAAGTGTGGCCGACCCCTCTTTTTAATCGACCAATCAGGTCGCTCTAAACCTGCCACGGTATCAAAAGAGTTAAAGTTGCGCCAGATGGTCACAATGCCAAAATGGCTTTCCAAAGTCGCGCCAATACGCTAATTGGCATGCCAAACGTTCCACTTTTCCACAGAAGCATGCCGAACGTGGCAACGTACCATAAATAGCGCCTTAACGTGATAACCCACTTCTTGTTCGTGGCAACGTGCTAACCCAATTAGGGTATTCTAAACACGGCTCTGCCTTAGTGGCATTAGTCGAAACCCTAATTTCCAGTCGTGGCCCAATTACGCTACTTTGGCCCTACAACATGCCACGAGCCATGTGGGATCCCCCAAACCCTAAAAACGGCGCCATACTATAATCACCCGTGGACATCCTTGCTCCTGTGGTTATTCCCATATTATGGCTGCCATAATTCCTCTAATGTGGCCATGGCACCGATTGCATAAAGCGCCACCCTGTCGTGGCCATGACACACGCGCTAATTGTGCGTTAGGATCAATCAATTAGAATATCCAACCTTTGGTTGTTGATTTAAATTGATTGAAACTTGGATATTGGTCTTTGGTACCATCCAAGTTTATCTCTCTATTATTTGATAAAGACTCGCATATTTCCATTTGCTTGAGTAAAAATCAAATCGAGAGATTGAGATATTAACTCTTTGATATACTTTTTACTAAGATTGAGTCTGACTGTCTAGTTGATTCTCTTAATAGTATATTAGAGATAGTCCATACAGATTGCTAATAGAAATATTGGATGAGGTTGTTGTACCCCCGCATTTTCAAAATCTTCTTATGAGAATTTTATCTTATGTTTTAGGAAGAATAACTAGTTTTTGGAATAACCATTATTGTGATTACACATACCTATGTCCAATGTTTTCTTCTTCTTTTTTTAGGTTTATTTGTTTAAATTCTAAAATTGTTTGGAATATGATTTTTGCAGTATTAATCTTTATGGTTTTATATATTGCAATATGTTATGGGATATGTGTGTTTTCGTCCGTGAACTATGATTGTCCCATACTTTGTCAAAAGTTAAGTCTTTCATATGTCGATATGTATGTATCGATAAAAGAATGAATGAACTTTTGACATTATAAAAGTTAAAAGCCTTTTATGTCATATTTTGATGGAAGAAAGGATAAAACTTTTGTTTACAAGGATTTTGTCTATTATATGTCATTGTGCAAATAATGATGAAAATTGGACGAATCCTTGTCTATTCTGCAGTATTGATCTTCCATGATCCATATTTTTTTATGTATATACTGCGCGGCTTCATAAGTTCTCTTATGTTGAGCATTTCCGATTAAATTAATCATGGGTTTTCTTGTGGTTAATTTAATTGAGTATTTTTGGATTCAAATTCGTATTTGTATGTGATTTGTTATTTCTAAAGAAATCCTTCTTTTCTTGTGAAAGTAAGGTCGCTCTTGTTGTTCTTTCGGGAATGACATTTTATGGGGGAGAGTTCTTAATTGAACATGTGCTTAATTGCCAAATCTTTGTGGGAAGTGCGGCTGTGGAATATTATAGGGGTTATCTTGTATCTTTATAAACTCCTTGATGAAAGTATTTAGCTTCGGCTATATGATTGCATCTAAAAAGTTGATATGTGCTTTCTTTTGTTCATGAAATGTCTCTATGGAAATTTCATTAGGATCCCACTAGTTTTCGTACCTTTACCAATTTTATTGACAAAAATGGGGAGAATTAATGTGTAGTCACACTACAAATACATATGGTTTTCAGATCATTATGTAAGGGGGAGTGGTTTCCATGTGAGATGGAGTATTGACTAAGGGGGAGTGATACATATCACCATAGTATTGTTGTCGAAGTTGTGATACAATTGAACTTTAATGTTGTGTAATAATATTATGACACTGGTAACAATGATTGAGAATTCTTGTTTTCTCATTGTTATAGCTATGGATTTTCAACAACGATGATACTAAACTTACAACCTTTGGAATCATTGGAGTACTAGGAAGTGCGAAGATTTCGAGTAATGTTGAAGAACCAAGGAGATCAGACATGTGGAAGAGAAGCTACAAAGTTTCTTTATTTATTTTGTATTCCATATGTATTGATAGTTTTGTCACTAAAATTGACAAAGGGGGAGATTGTTAGAGCACTGCTTGGTCGAACTCGCATGCGTTGTTATCTCAAGCATGTTTGTCAATGTTAGTGATCAAAACTATAAGTCTTGATTTCTAGTCTACTTATAGCTAAGTCTCGGACTAGGATAAAAAGTGTAGTTGAGCTCAAGACTCCATGGCGATCATCATACAAAGACGAAGAACTACTCAAGGAACTTGTGGAACTTCATCGACTAAAAGGTATGTGGAGACTTGAACTTATCTATCACTCAAAAGTCTATCTACTCTATCTCCTATCCTGAGACAAAAGTCATATTGCTATATAGACTTTGATAATACACATTTGTTATTTCGAGCCGAGTTTATCTCGCATATCTATTTCTCTAAATATGTGTTTGCAAGCTTTCGCTTTGGCCAAGTTCATCTTTACTAATGACGAAAGTCATATTAAGTTTCAATTACTTGAAAATGGCTTTAACGAAAAATGGTTTGTGAATAACAATCATATAACATCCACTAAGAATGTTTCAAGGATTGAAATGAGAGTTTAGAATATATAACCTTGGAAGGATATAAACATTATGTGGTAACACATATGCGTGTAAGTCCTTATTCGTTGAACCAAAGTATGCGTACTTTTCTGCTCAGGTAATCCGGAACTAAAGTCGGCGTACCATTACGCGCGGAAGTTCACGTCCCATGAAAATCTGTTGGAGTTTGTGAACTGAAAACAAAATCATTCCAGGTACTTAAGTCCGCGTACTTAGGTTGGTTATTTTCTGAAAACGATTATTCGTGAACTTAAACTTACATAAACTACGGAATGCATATTTGCAAAACGTGGTTATAAAGTTCATGAATCGATTCGAGTGAATCAAATCGTTTTTTGTTTCGATTGTGTCTTGTATACTTCTATAAGATCTAAGCAATTGTACAACTCTCTAACTAGTTCATTTGAGTCATTTGAACTAGTTGTGGTAAAGAATAATATGGTTGTGTTGATGGTGGTTTTTAGCTTAGGGTTAAAATCGTAAAACCGCACATCTGACATGACGTCACTATGACTATTAACACATTTATTGAATAGATCAGCATGCCTACATAAGAATTACCAGGGTAGCTTTTTTTTATGAGTCATGTTCCACGGCAGAACTCTTAACATTGACCGACATCATCTATGCCAAACCCTAATTCTCATGATACCGCGCCAAGGCATGCCAACCATGTCAGCTGCACCACTGTACCAATGGCATGCCATGCCAGCCACGTTTACCGCGCCAAGGCATGCCAACCATGTCAGCCGCACCACTGTGCCAATGGCATGCAATGTCAGCCACGTCTGCCGCGCCAAGGCATGCCAACCATGTCAGCCGCATCACTGTGCCAATGGCATGCCATGCCAGCCACGTCTACCGCGCCAAGGAATGCCAACCATGCCAGCCGCACCACTGTGCCAATGACATGCCATGCCAACCATGTCTACCGCTCCAAGGCATGCCAACCATGCCAGCCGCACAGCTGTGCCAATGGCATGCCATGCCGGCCTTCCCTATGCGGCTACCAAAGCGAAGGCGTGCGACGATCAACGGCCACCCTTCCACCTTAGATGCAAATCTTAGTCGTCCAAGGTCGCCAACCAACGCATGGTAGCCTTTATCCCAAAACCCTAGTTTTGGCCACGCCAAACCGCATCAAGGCATGCCATGCCACATGTGCCAATGGCATGCCAACCACCTTGCCGCACCATACCATGTCGGCTTTCCATTTGCGGCTACGAAAACGAAGGCGTGCGACGATAAACGGCCACCCTTCCACCTTAGATGCAAATCTTATCCGTCCAAGGTCGCCAACCAACGCATGGCCCAAAACCCTAGTTTTGTCCAAGCCAAACCGTGCCAATGGCATGCCAACCACCTCGTCGCGCCATACCATGCCGGCCTTCCCTATGCGGCTACCAAAACGAAGGCGTGCGACGATCAACGGCCACCCTTCCACCTTAGATGCAAATCTTATCCGTCCAAGGTCGCCAACCAACGCATGGTAACCTTTGGCCCAAAACCCTATTTTTGGCCACGCCAAACCGCGCCAAGGCATGCCATGCCACATGTGCCAATGGCATTCCAACCACCTTACCGCACCATACCATGCCGTCCTTCCCTACGCGGCTACCAAAACGAAGGCGTGCGATGATCAACAACCACCCTTCCACCTTAGAGACAAATCTTAGCCGTCCAAGGTCGTCAACCAACGCATGGTAACTTTTGGCCCAAAACCCTAGTTTTGGCCACGCCAAGGCATGCCATGCCACATGTGCCAATGGCATTCCAACCACCTTGCCGGACCATACCATGCCGGCCTTCCCTATGCGGCTACCAAAACGAAGGCGTGCGACGATCAACGACCACTCTTGACAGACACATTTTGTGTCTAATTTTTCCTCAATGTTCCGTATGGTTAGTGCTCGATTTTATATTAATTATGGTTTTTATGTGCTTGTAGGTATTTTTGGGAAATAAACTTCTTTGCGGAATTCGTCTCGAAAAACTACTCAGGGCACCCCAAAGGACAAGTGCTAGTGGACCCCAGTTTGGATAAGGGGCACACTACTTCTAAGGACACCCCTACTCTGGATAGGAGGCCTTCCTTCTTCACGAGAAGCTGAAAATAGCGGGAAAACTTCTGTTCAAATTGTCAGCTTTCACCGAGATTTCTTATTTTGATTTTTGGGTTGGCTTTCACCGGGTTTCTTCTTGGATTGGGCCTGTTTCATACAAACAGGGATGGTAATGGGTTTATTTATGTAAAAAAGGAAGTTTAGTCACCTGATTGAAGATAGCAAAGCGAATATTTATTCTCAGAGATTTTAGGTATATTTGGAAAGATCACATGTGTCTCGGCAGTGTTTGAAATTATCTAGAACATGTTCCAGCGTGTTGGAGTGTGTAAGATCATCAAAATCCACGGGAGACTCAACTACAGACGCGTGATGAACTTAATCAGGGAATACATATTTTCATATTATTCTTTGTTGGTGTTATTGAAGGAAAGAAACGTGCAGTGGAGGAAAGATATTGATTGGGAATTCTACACTATTGATGGTGAGAGATTTTTTCAGGCGTAAAGAAGAGAAGAAGAGTTGGAATTATTCTCGTATCTCCCTGTAAAAGGAAAGGAGATTGTTGTGAGTTATTACGCATGATTTTCTTCACTTGTTGAGTATAAATAGCATCTTGGGGTATCACTGAAGAGGATGAAGAGTTTGGGTACGAGACAGAACTAAGAACAAAGATGCAGAGTGAGTTTCAGCAGCAGCAGGTGAAGGAGAAGAATGAGAAGAACAGTTGACAGTCAACGACAGTCGTTGATTGATTGTCACCTTTTCTTCCCTTTGCAAAAGTTGTTCTGCGACAGTGCTGGACTATAGTTTCTTTGTGACGCCTTTTTGGTGTTGCAAATATCTGTTTTGATTAATATTCATCTTTGTAAGCACTTTTGAGCAATGAAATTAATTTTTGAGCGTGTTTCCAACATGATGAACTAAACCCAACACTGGGACGATGGAGGAAGACGAATTTCATACGTGGGTAAAATTATTTAATTCCTTTAAGACTTTTGCATTAATTTTAATTGAAATATGATTTGAATTAATTGGTTGTTATTTAATTTGATGAAGTATGCTTAGCTTAAATGTTTTGATATATCATGCTTAGGATTTACAACTAATCTTTTGAAAATCTACCTTGGCAAAATCAGAGTCCATGTTAATTTTATTGAGCTTTCATTGTTGAGAATAAATAAATTGAACCGTTTGTTATGAATTCGACGAAATCCTAGTCCCAGTAACTCTCTTCATCCTGTGACAATTTTTTGTACATATTTTTTTCTTTTATTTTAGTTTATTAATTCTTAAAATCAATCTCATCAAGTCTGAGTGAACGACAACTCTATTTACCACTCTAGTTTATTAATTCTTAGATGCAAATTTTAGCCGTCCAAGGTCGCCAACCAACGCATAGTAACCTTTGGCCCAAAACCTTAGTTCTGGCCACGCCAAATCGTGCCAAGGCATGCCATGCCACATGTGCCAATGGCATGCCAACCACCTCACCGCGCCATACCATGTAGGCCTTCCCTATGCGGCTACCAAAAACGAAGGCGTGCGACGATCAACGGCCACCCTTCCACCTTAGATGCAAATCTTAGTCGTCCAAGGTCGCCAACCAACGCATGGTAACCTTTGGCCCAATACCCTAGTTTTGGCCACGCCAAAACCGCGCCAAGGCATGCCAACCACCTTGCCGCACCATACAATGCCGACCTTCCATATGCGGCTACCAAAACGAAGGCGTGCGACGATCAACGGCCACCCTTCCACCTTAGAGGCAAATCTTAGCCGTCCAAGGTCACCAACCAACGCATGGTAACCTTTGGCCCAAAACCCTAGTTTTGGCCACGCCAAACCGCGCCAAGGCATGCCATGCCACTTGTGCCAATGGCATGCCAATCACCTTGTCGCACCATACCATGCCGACCTTTCCTATGCGGCTACCAAAATGAAGGCATGCGACGATCAACGGCCACCCTTCCTTCTTAGATGCAAATCTTAGCCGTCCAAGGTTACCAGCTAACGCATGGAAACTTTTGGCCCTAGTTTGGTCGCGCCTAAATAAAGCCAAAACCCTAACTTTTGGCCGCGCCTAAACCAGGCCATATTAAAGCTATACCGAGCATGCTTTCATGCCACTGGCTACCAAACGATGGTTTGCAATAATCAACGGTTACCTTTCCTCTTAAGATACAAAATCTCGACCGTCGAAGGTCACCACCGAGCCGGCAAGTCTCCCAAGCTCAACTTGCCAGACAACAACAACATGCTACATGTTTTCCATGAAAAACGCTCGAGACATCAACACATGTCACAAACTGGGGGATGCTCATGGGGTATTGGTTTGGCGGTTTACAGCGTGCGGCGTACGCTACGCCCGTTATAAGACAGTGTCATAAGGATGAGGCGGTTAGTAAATACAGGGGGTAATGGTGAAACGCTTTCTTTTATGGAACATCAATTCCAGGCTTTACCGGTTACCACCTCCTCTCATTTACTCATCCGTTTTCCATTTCTTAATGAGACCAGAGTACGTTTCACTTCGACTTGTATAAATAGGTCTTACCTATTTCCCCCGAACAACAAGATTAGGTCAGGAGCATACAACACTCAGAAAAATTTGCTAGCTTTCCATCTGTTAGATTCCTACTTTCTGATACAAGTCGTAAAACAACTACTCTTCCAGAATCAACTATTCTGGTCTCAACAATCTCTTCGCTTCCCTCCCCAAAACCAACCCTTCTCCTTCACTTTGTGACCGAAACAAGTCCGGAACGTCCATTTCTTGGTTTAGGCCGGATTTGTAGAGATTGATCTCTCGAATCTAAAGTACTCCCTTGCAGTACATTGTTTAGGGTTTAAACTCATGTCTCACCTACACACCCGAAATTACCAAAATCAACAGAAACCGTTTTCACTCTCAAACAATTGGCGACCATAGTGGGAGGTTATTCTTTCGGTCACGATGTCAATTTTCAATCCTCGATCTCATACCTCGACCCAGACGTTAGGACGGTAGAATCAAACGATCCGCTCAGGAATCGACGACTCAGCTACCAGAAAGCCCGATTACCAGTCATGACACGGCAAGGGGCGACTGGGGACTTCCCAGAGGTCAAAATCAAACGATCCGCCCAGGGATCGATGACTGGATTACCAAGTGACTCGGGAACGACTGGGGACTTTACGCAATCGCGGTGCTTCCCACAAAACCTGGACTTGCACCTGACTCATTTTTTGTTAGCAGATCCAAAAAATCGAGTAAGTCATGCCTAGAAAAAATACGTGGTTTACTATTTCAAGATTTCACAGGAATGATAAAACCGATAGCCATGTTATTTTTCATTCCATGTCATCTACCGACACGCAATGTTCACGTTTCCATATCTTCCCTGGTATGTTTGTGTTACTTACAATCATAACCAAAACATCATTATTCTAAAACAGTTCATTCCAAATAATAATCCAAAACCCTCAGGGGTAATACTTGTCTATCAACCCAAAAATCCAAAAAATCAAAGTCGTAAAATAGGCGTTTCATTTTCCTTTCAAAAAAAAAACTAAGATAAGAAGTTCAGAAGACAGAAATGCATTCAAGGAAAGTTTTTTAACAACGGCTTGCTCTTCTTAGCGAAAGCCTCCTTCGTACTTTGGAGAGCCGTCCGTTTTAACTTCAGCTTCCTGGATAACTTTTCGACTTCCGCTTCCTGCTGTTTGACCGTATCTGCAGAAGGACCTTCGGTTGTTTCGACCAGCAACTTTTCAACCTCAGAGAAACCCTCGACGAACCAGGGAGCATTGAACTCGAAATTTATGCACATGTCACGATGGAAACTCCAGCTTGAGATTACATCCTCAGAAACGGTACAGCAAGTCACGTTGCACATGTTGTCAATTAAAGACAAGGCTTACTCTACACGCTTAACCAACGAAAATCGACTAGTAATTTTCTTGGTCGTGGCGATATGTCTGTAACTCTCCCATATCTTAGTATACATCACCGCATATTTGGCTGGCACGCTAAATCCCCTGACCAACACATGATCCGGATGAGGAACCAGGTATGGAGGGTTAAAGATGGCGCCCGCGACTGCATCAACGACCGACGAGGGATTCCTAACGACAATTGCACCTGCGGGCACTGGGGTGCTCTCCATTGTCTGAGTCACAACAACGTCTTCACCTCGATCAACCTCCATTTCAATGTCGCCCGGTGCAGCTGCCACAGTTGGAGACAAAGATGTATCTCCACCAACCTCCGTCTCGGGTTCATCTTCAGAAACGGCTTCCTCCCTGTGATATCACGTATTAAATGCTTTTCTAAAGTGAAGAAAGAAAGAAGGAAGAAGGAAAAACGTATAGAAGACTCACTGATCCGCTTTCAGACCGGCCAGAAGAAGATTCAACGCTACTTTTGGAAGAACTATTCTCGTCGTCACTAGACTCCCTTCTCGAATTCCCCCTCACCACGGAGAGGTTCAGTACCGCCACTTCCTTCCTCGAGAAACGTTGTTTTCTGATTACTAGCAAGTTTGGTAAAGTCGTTCACGCTGCTGAGACCCTGGGAAAGGCACGAAGACAGACGCTTAGAAAAGAGACGAGGATATATGCAATCCAACTAAAATCAAAGAGAAAATCATACATACTCGCATATTAGACGAACTAAAAGTCGGAAAAGCCGCCGAATCTGACTGGGAACCATCTTCACGGCTTTTAGACCTTCGCTCCTTAACTTGGGGACTCTCCGCTTCCAGGATAACGGATTTTCGCTTGGTTGAAGAAGGATCCCTCAGCAATGGGTGCTCCATTAAAACCGCAGGAGAAGGCTTACGGCGACGGTTTTCTACCACATCATTCACAAACCCATGAATAGCAAGAAACTCATCCTGCCAGAATATGTTATATTTGGAGGTTGTTGATGGATTTCGTTCCGCGAGCAGAAAAGGGAGGTTTTTACCCGACACAAGAACACTAGCATCGAAAACAATTGGCAACGAGTTTTCTGGAACAACTGGCTGACGAACGAGTGGGACCCCTTGGTCAAAACCCATATGCCGAGTGATAGACACAGTTTTGTGTCTGATATAATCTCAATTGTGTATATTGTTAGTGCTCGATTTTGTATTTATTATGGCTTTTTGTGTCTTTGTAGGTGTTTTTGGAGAAATAAGCTTTTGAGGGAAAATTGGCTCGAAAAGTGGTATTTGCGCTCGTGGGAGAAAATTACTATTCGGACTCTCAGTTTGGATAAGGGGCACTTCAATTACTAAGGGGCACCTCACTGCTATATACAGTCCAATGGCTAAATGCACCCCAGTCTGGATAGGGGGAGGTCATCTTCTCTTTTGTTTGAAAATAGAAACTGGCGGGAAAAGAAAACACAGTTCATCGACGTTATTATCTGGAGAAATTTGGTCGAGATTTTCTCAGGGTTTTGGTTGCATTAAAGACACGTATCATCCTGTTACACTAAAACAGGGTGGATAATCTCCTTTAGATTCGATAAAAGATGGAAGGTGCCGGCAGTAGTGGTAAGATTTCCTTGGACTTTATCGCATACCTAACTGCTTGTGACAGCCTTCCTGATTACCCACATCTTCCTTCTTCTGGAGTCAAAGGAGAGTCAAGAATGAGAAGAACATGGTCAAGGAAAGCTCCAACATCACTCCTAGCTTTGGATGGAAGTTTTCCTTAACGCGAGAGTCCTAGCTTCGGTGTCACTTTGAAGTAAAATAGGGCAGCCATTGTTTATGGGATTTGGTGGATCATATTTGGCAGTTGCTGTTGGATTTGTACGAGGAACTGGATAGGAATGGTTGTTATATCGTAACAGGCTTTTTATTGGGCTTTTGATTCGAAAAAGAAGTATTTCACGTTGATTTCCTTAAACAGGAAGTGAGAGAGATATTCGGCTCTGTAATGGTATTTTTGGAAATTACGTGAAAAGATAGGAAAGAGTACTCTATGTTGATTTAGTTTTATCCTTGAGAGATTCAGGGACGTCAGATTGGACTAAAAAAGACTCGTAAAGAAAACTTGGAGAGGATTATTCGCAACTTGGCAGCGAAGAAAAGAAGAGAAGAAACAAAAGATTTCGGGGAGATTTTATTGGTCCTGAGGTGTATATAAGAGCGGCTGGAAGTTCAGAGAAGGGAGTCGAGGAGTTTGGGGCCTTTACGTAGTTTAGAGGAGGCTTTGGTACGAAGAAATCACGCTGCAGAGAAAGTTTCAGCAGCAGGAGGAAGAAGACGAAGCTGAAGAACATTGGACGACCCAAGTCAGTCGCAGAAAAGTGTGGTTTATCCACGACACACATAGTATTGTTCCCAGCAGTCTTACATCTTTTGTATCGTTAGTAACAGTCAATCTGCCACGCATATAAACGTTGTAATTGATCTATTTTGGTGATTTTCCTTGTACTTCCATCTTTAAACACTCTTTGATCCATGTTTCTATCTTATGAGAGTTTGTACGACATCATGAGCTAAACCCCAACACTGGGATGACGGAGGAAGCCATATTTCATACGTGTGGTAATTATATTTAATTCTTTCATGACTTTTTGCATGAATCATTAATTGTTTTATGGTTTTTATTGAACGGTTGTGATTTCAATTGATGGGTTATACTTAGGTTAAGTCTTTTGATATCCCATGCTTTGGATTTACAGTCGTTGCTTTTCAAAAATCTACCTCGGCAAAGAAACAGAGTCAATATTCTATTTGAGCTATAATTGTCTAGAATAACTATATGAATCACATGAATGGATTTATTTGGTGGAATCCTGAGTCTTAGTCTCTTGTAACATTAAGTGAAACCAAAATTAAGTCTGAAATCAAATCTTTACAAGTCTTTGAACGAACTTCCACTTATCACTTTCAAAATTACATCAATTTTTGGCGTCGCCGACGCGGATTTATATTTAGATTTGTTTTAGGTTTATTTTTATTTTTATTATTATTTTTTTTGTTCCTTTTTACGCGTTTTGGTATTTTTCGATTCTTTTCAGATTTGGAGCGAAGCTACAAGGAAAGAAAAAGTGTTATAAAAGGAAAGCATCGCCAGAGAAGGAAAGAAAAGAGGAATCTGAAAGGAGTGAAGAAGAAGATTTTGTATATAGTTATTTTGTTTATTTTTAGAAACTGTAAATATGATTTTATTTTTGTAATTTTTCTTTTCCTTTTTGGACATTTTTAGTTTTGGACTTTATTTTTGGACTGGACATTATTATTATTTTGAAACCCTAAGGAAGGTTTAAAAATTAAATATAAATTGTTTTTCGGGAAGGACGACAGTTACGATACTGTCTCGGCTCCTCGGGTTCGTACACTGACATTGGAGTCGGTGGCCTGAGTCAACTTCAACGGTTCATCGCCCGTCTGGTACGGGAGGTAAGACTCTATCCACCCACGAATCCCCTGTCAGTGGGTTTTATTTTGTGTGACAACTCACACCCCTGCAGTAAAATGTCGAACTGGTATTACAATAGCCAATACAACGAATATCAGACTGAGTTTCAAAATGGACGTTACTACTTTGACCATAGTGTGAATAGTGGTTGGGAACATCAGCCTTCTGAAGATTATGGTCCATACCATGATGAGCCCAATTACTATCCACATACGCACCGGTCATATGAGAAAAATTCTTCTATTTCTATTTTAAAAGAGTCTCTCAGGAAATTAGAAGAGTCGACACGTAGGATAGCTGAGATGAATAACTTAGTTTATGACGAAAGAAAACTTTCTATAGAGGAATCCCTCAAGCTGATAGCTGAGACGAACGAAAGAATTGCTCGAAATAATCTTAATTTTCAATACAGTGTCTCCAATAATACCCTTGAAAATGAGGATAGTTATTTGCATAAACAGGATGACGAGGATATAATTGGTAACACTACTTGTTGTTTAGATGAAGTTCAACCATTTTCATGTTATTATAATGATTATGATGAGGATAGTGTTGATGAAGAATTTGAAATAAATAGGCATAGTGATCATGAATTTGCTATTCCAACTGAGCTTAATAATAATATTATTTCTAGTTCAAATTCAAATAATTTTAATAATTATTCACCTATTCAAAAGGATATTTGACTAGAAATATCCTCGTTTTAGACAATGTAGTATTTCCTTTTGATTACGAAGCTAATAATGGTTTAGAGGAACGAGTATATTTTGAGTCTAGCGATTTAGAAACAATAGACTTAGAAAAAGAAAATGAACTCGTCGAGATGAGTGAGGATATACCCGACTTAGAAGAATCAATTGACCATTTTCATGAATTAGATGACCTTGAAATTAGGGAAGTTGTGACTAGTCTTTCTAGAGACACTGAAAACTCTAAGTTTGGGGGTGATTATCATTCTCCATGTGATTTAACTCTTAGAAAGGTCCCTCACTTGGGACTTGACATATGTGCCTCAACCATTTTACAAGATTATCTTCATACACGTTTTCCTGAACCTAGTGATGTCCACAAGAAATTTCAGTTATTAGAAACCCATCCTCTGGTTGATGTGGTTTCCCCATGCTATAATACCCAGATTGACTTTGTTTTCCCACCAAATATTTTTCTTCCAAATGTGGGAATGTTTGATTTTCAAATGTGTCGAATATTAAGTTTTGAGACTAAACCTAATTACTTTAGGAGGTTAGGGTCGACGTACTTGTTTGAGGAAGATCACCACTCTCATTGTGGTCAGATGTGTAAGTCAGATCTGATTGACTTAGAGGATCCTCAATTATTCAGGTTATTATTATGTGCTTCTAAGTTTTTATTTGAGTTTTTCCAGACTCTAGAACCTGAACATTTGGATCTAACCTATGAGGAAACGCAACCCATGAAAATATTTTATTTGGACCCAGTTATAGATCCTGAACCTGAACCACAACTAGATGTAGTTGTCTTAAACAGGAAACTAGACAAGGGTGTGCTTTATTTGTTCATTTTATTGGCATGTTGCAGATTCCTTTTACTTGTGATAGCTCTATTTGGTTTTGATGACCAACAGATATTTCGGCTATTATTTTATGATTCTATGAGGTGATTAATCCTTTCTTAGTCTGGCTGAAGACGTTAAACTTATCACTTCTTGGGAGGTAACCCATTCTCATGCAACACGGTAATATCTTTCCTTATCTCTTTTGTTTCAAATGGTAACAGTTTCTCCTTGTTCATGCTTTTAATTTGATCTTTAGAACATTGAGGACAATGTTAGATTTAAGTTTGGGGGTATAGGAGAAACTTTTTAGTTGCATAATTAAACTCCAGAGCCTAGAAAGTTATGCCTATTAAGGATGGCACTAACCAATCTAAGTGGATAGAAGCATTTTGGTTGTAGGAGTTGAGGAACCAATTTGACTAGATGGCAACATCTAAAGAGTCTATTCATAAAAGCACAGAGCTCTGGTGTTATAAATAACATGATAGTTTCACCATATCTCGTGGAGTCCTTTTCACTTCTGTTTTTATTTTGTTTTGTTTTTAAACTATGTTTCTCTAAGTGATTAGGTGGGGCTCACGATTCAAGTTGTTACCAATGATAGGGTGAATTAGAGTGATTGAGATACGAAGAAAAAAAAAACAGACCATCAGACCAACTGGAATAAATTCAATAAAGTCGACCACTGGAACCCTTGTATATGCCAGTTGTGTTGACCTAGAGTTAGGATTATCGACCACTGGTACCCTTGTATATGCCAGTGTGTTGATATTAGTCAGACCAGTATCTCAGTCCATTAGGATAGGTTCATTTTTGCGGAGGCCTTCAGACAGATATGAGAAACACCGTTCACCTAGTAAACATCAAAACCATCTATGTTCTTCTCTATATCCATCTTCTTGATCTATCCATGTGATTAGTTTCGACTCTGGATATTGATGTCCATATTGCAACTATCTGAGTAGAGCTCTGTCACTTTATATGAATTTTAGTATGCTTGAGTGCGAACTCGTGTACAGCAATTGGAATTTCGCATCAGGGTACTTCCTCCTATAGTCAATAAGTATGCCAACCAAGGAGATTCTTTAGTGCCTTCCAAGGTTCTGTGTAGATAGCTAGAGTCTGGAGTATAAAGGTTTTGTGGGTATACCTCTGGTAAGCCCTCAGGAGACAACACTCCGCCACTAGGGACACCTAGGGGTTTAAAGGCTTATTGCATACGCTAAATGCAATCGACGATGCCTGCGACAGTGAGTTAGGATTTTATTTTCTAGATTTGATTTGCTCGAGGACTAGCAAATAATAAGTTTGGGGGTATTTGATAGACACATTTTTGTGTCTGATATAATCTCAATTGTATATATTGTTAGTGCTCGATTTTGTATTCATTATGGCTTTTTGTGTCTTTGTAGGTGTTTTTGGAGAAATAAGCTTTTGCGGGAAAATTGGCTCGAAAAGTGGTATTTGCACTCGTGGGAGAAAATTACTATTCGGACTCTCAGTTTGGATAAGGGGCACTTCAATTACTAATGGGCACCTCACTGCTATATACACTCCAATGGCTAAATGCACCCCAGTCTGGATAGGGGGATGTCATCTTCTCTTTTGTTTGAAAATAGAAACTGGCGGGAAAAGAAAACACAGTTCGTCGACGCTATTATCTGGAGAAATTTGGTCGAGATTTTCTCAGGGTTTTGGTTGCATTAAAGACACGTATCATCCTGTTACACTAAAACAGGGTGGATAATCTCCTTTAGATTCGATAAAAGACGGAAGGTAAGTCACTTTGAAGTAAAATATGGCAGCCATTGTTTATGGGATTTGGTGGATCATATTTGTCAGTTGTTGTTGGATTTGTACGAGGAACTGGATAAGAATGGTTGTTATATCGTAACAGGCTTTTTATTGGGCTTTTGATTCGAAAAAGAAGTATTTCACGTTGATTTCCTTAAACAGTGAGTGAGAGAGATATTCGGCTCTGTAATGGTATTTTTGGAAGTTACGTGAAAAGATAGGAAATATTACTCTATGTTGATTTAGTTTTATCCTTGAGAGATTCAGGGACGTCAGATTGGACTAAAAAAGACTCGTAAAGAAAACTTGGAGAGGATTATTTGCAACTTGGCAGCGAAGAAAAGAAGAGAAGAAACAAAAGACTTCGGGGAGATTTTATTGGTCTTGAGGTGTATATAAGAGCGGCTGGAAGTTCAGATAAGGGAGTCGAGGAGTTTGGGGCCTTTACGTAGTTTAGAGGAGGCTCTAGTACGAAGAAATCACGCTGCAGAGAAAGTTGCAGCAGCAGGAGGAAGAAGACGAAGTTGAAGAACATTGGACGACCCAAGTCAGTCGCAGAAAAGTGTGGTTTATCCACGACACACATAGTATCGTTCCCAGCAGTCTTACATCTTCTGTATCGTTAGTAACAGTCGATCTTCCAAGCATATAAACGTTGCAATTGATCCGTTTTGGTGATTTTCCTTGTACTTCCATCTTTAAACACTCTTTGAGCCATGTTTCTATCTTTTGAGAGTTTGTACGACATCATGAGCTAAACCCCAACATTGGGATGACGAAGGAAGCCATATTTCATACTGTGGTAATTAAAATTAATTCTTTCATGACTTTTTGCATGGATCATTAATTATTTTATGGTTTTTATTGAACGGTTGTGATTTCAATTGATGGGTTATACTTAGGTTAAGTCTTTTGATATCCCATGCTTTAGATTTACAATTGTTGCTTTTCAAAAATCTACCTTGGCAAAGAAACAGAGTCACTATTCTATTTGAGCTATAATTGTCTAGAATAACTATATGAATCACATGAATGAATTTATTTGGTGGAATCATGAGTCTCAGTCTCTTGTAACATTAAGTGAAACCAAAATTAAGTATGAAATCAAATCTTTACAAGTCTTTGAACGAACTTCCACTTATCACTTTCAAAACTACATCACCGAGCCGCCAGAGACTGCTTTACAAGATCCCCGAAAGAATGAAGACACATGACCAGGCGTGCAGCTTCGCATGAACACCATCTCTCCAACACTCATATTCTCTTTATCAGAAGACAAGGACATGCTCGGAGCAGGAGCAAAGGTATTTATCTGAGTTATGGACGCATGTACAGGAGCCCATGGGTGAAAGTTTACCGTCTGCGAGTTTTCAAGGAATCCAATCAGGTTTGAACCAACCTTTGGGAGCCTATTCGACCAGCGCGGTATCCTAGAGCCACCCCAAGACTCGGGAAGTAAGGCCAACGGTTTTGGAGCATACTTTTCGAAGTGCTCCCACAACCACTCTTGGAGAAAGGCGGCATGAATATACGAATGCACTTTCATGTAGCCATTTGAAGCGCACATGTGCGCGACCAGCTGATCCAAGTGTGTGTACAGTGAACCAAGAAACAAGCCGCCAATAGGTAGAACGACACCTTTTGCCATTTTATAGAATACTTGATAAATTCATGTCTTATCTCTTTCTTACCAGAGCCGTCATCGAAAATATCCCTGGATAACCAAAGAGCCAAGAACGATGCCACATGAAGCGTACTATTCTTCTGATCTGGTTCCAACTCATCAGGAAACCACTGAGATGCCCACCAGCCATAGAAGCACCTCGTCTCGTTTTCTTTCCGGACAAATCCTTTTGATTTCGCAACCAGAGCGGCGCGCATTTCTTCTTCATCTGCAGACAATTTGACATCGAGTGTTCCTATTACAAGAAGGTTCAGCAGTACGGCCACACTCTCTAAGGAAATAGTCATTTCACCCCACCTGCATATGGCCGTGTGAGTGTCTGGACACCATATGGAAATAAAGGCAACCAAGCCTGGAATATCTTTCCTAATTTGAAGCACTGCGGAAGCCGCGACAGCTTCAATAATCTGCGCCTTGGTCAAACTGGCTTTTACACATTCCTGGTTATCATGAATCGCATCCATTGCTCAAAGGGACGCAACGGACTCACACAGATTTTAAAGTCGATGGGAGAAGCATAATACTCTTTCCTATGAAGATAAAACCTTATTACACCTCCTGGCCGAACCGACCAGGCCTCTCCTTCACTTTCCAGACCAGTCAGAAGAATCGAAACATACTTGGGATGATTCTTCCTAATTGTGGCGGATGTTGTAAAGAACTCATCGTCTATGTTTGGCTTGGAATTGCCAACATCTTTAGGTACGACAAAAAGTGACATCCTAACGAAAATTCTCCCACACTACTTTCACCTTCGAAATAACTACAATGGAACAATACGAAGAGAAATTATTACGGAAAGCGCATGGAAATTATTTTATCAGACACAGGAGATCCATCTTGAACGTAAGCTAATTTGTTGCAAAGTTATAATGCGCATAGACAAAGAAAAGAGGACTGACATACCATGCATCACCACCTCATGCCATGGTCGTACCTTGCCGCGGGAAGTTGGCGCCGACCGAGAAGGCGCGCCCCACTATGGGAACCATGCACACGGTCACACGAGGAAAAAGGAGAAAATCCTAGAAGCTAGGTTTTCACGGGAAGGTAATGACAGTTACTAGATCATGCATGCTTACTTTGCACAGTAATTGGGAGGCCAACATTACTACGGTATTCACACCTAAATGTTACTACAAGTTCATGCAAAACATATCTACGGCTAGGATTCATACCAATATAGAAGAAAACTATTTCTACAAGTTCATGAAAAGGTACGACTATGGCTAGGGTTTGCACTAACACAAGAAAACCAGAAAAACAAGTTAAAAAGGAAGTGCTGGAAGACATACCTGGGATTCGCTCGTTCGCTTTACTACTACCACATGGCCAGAATAAAAAAAAAAAAAAAAACAAAGGCGTGAAATAAAAGGAGAGGCCGACCCCTTTTAAAGGCGTAACACTTAGGAGTTTGAATAAGGAAATGACTTCCTATTTGAGTCAAGTAAGGAAAAGAGGCAATCGGGCCCGCATAGACAAATCACCACCGTGCCAAGCCGTCAGCGCATGCCTTGCCAAGCCGTACGCGCCATTGCCTTGGCCCCACCATGCCAAGCCGTCCGCGTCATGCCTTGTGATAAGCATGTATATGCTACATTTTATACCCATATTTATATTAGCTATGATACAATATTTTAGTTACTAATACTATTTTAGTGCTTTTGTAGAAAGTACAAGTGAATTCGATCATACAGCGAATAAACAACAAAATGTGAGACTTAATAGTGTTTGCGACGAAAATGGAAAAATGTGGTTGACCTGCTACTTCCATATATCAGCAACCACAATGATGAAATGTGGTTGGCCTGGTATTTCCATGTATCAGCAACCACAATGATCAATTATGCTGGCCTGGTATTTCTATATATCAGCAGCACTTATTATGCTGGCCTGGTATTTCCATGTATCAGCAACCACAATTATGAAATGGGGTTGACCTGGTATTTCCATATATCAGCAACCACAATGATGAAATGAGGTTGGCCTGGTATTTCCATATATCAGCAACCACAATGAGAAAAATGACAAAATGTAGCTGGCCTGGTATCTCCATATATATCAGCAGCATAAAATTGTTTCATAGGCGAGGCACAAACGCAACAAAGGAATTGAAATCAAAATGGGGTTGGCACATGCAAACTGAAAATGAGAAGTATTTTATCTTTCTTACTTTATTACAAATATATTCCACCGGGAAAGATAATTTATTTGCCATGTGAAGAATTTGTTGAGAAATATTTACACGTGAGATTATTTTGGAAATAAAATAATTCTTTCTTCATTTGGGAGATTTTGAAAATAAGGAGAGTTTATTAATTCATTGGAAGAACGAGGTGGCAATACTATTTGGGGAAAGATACTGATGACGACATCAAATTGTGTGCAAGTATTTCATAGAATAATTTATTTTGATACTTTGTTTAATGAAATAAAAGAAAGGGAAGATGTATAAGAAGGATGTCGAATATTTGAGAGGGGAGGCGCGGCTGCAGAGCCGCAGAGGAGAAACAAGGGTTTTGTGATTTGATTTCATTTTCTCCATGGTTTGCTAAATCGTTTGTTAGGGTCTAGATGGAAGCCAATTAATTGTTTAAACACTACGATGATATCTCTAATAATAATTCATTGACTAGTAATTTCTCTTCATATAGCTTGGTGATTAATCGTTTATGTGGTTGTTTTAATTATCTATGCTTTTCAATTGATATTTCGTGCTTCGGTTAAATCCATTGACGTGATATTCTTTAGGATTGATAGGTAATGCTTTAGAATCACTACCTATGAAGCGAAGGAGATTACATCGGAGAAACAATATTTTAGAATTTAACATACCATCTTTCGAGGCATGAGATTGAGTTCAATATTTGTCTTGAGTAATACATAGAGATTAGTTGAGTTTATATGATTGAATTGGTGGAAATCGAAAACCTTAATAACCCATAACCCATTTTGTTACGATTATTTATTATTTCATTTTGTTCCGGATATCTGAAAATCCCTAAACATCATCCTATTGATTAGTTAATTCTTGGTATTAGTTGGTAGAGTATTTCACACTCCTTGTGGGAACGACCTGTACTTACCATTGTCTACTAGTTAGACGATGTGCGCTTGCAGTATTTTATTGTAGGTTTCCGAGCCTACCACCTTGCACCACCGTGCCGCGCCATGACTTGCCGCGCCAACACCAACAACTCTCCAAGCCAGAGTCACGATGTTCCCTAACCCGACCAAGATAATGCATGTCCAGACTAAGCCGACAATCTTCACCTTACCACTGCACGATCTACATCACAAATAGAATCTATGCAAGGCCGCCAAACACGAGGATCATGAACTCTCCTTACCTCACGAAAAAGGTTAGTCGGACCTTCCTGACCAGATTTTCACGACTTTTCGTTTCGATTTTGTCCTAGCCTGTCACCATCTTATTCTTACCTCGCAACAATGTTCCTGTTCCGAGTTAAGCAGGGGACTTCATGTTGATGGTGGTTTTTAGCTTAGGGTTAAAATCGTAAAACCGCACATCTGACATGACGTCACTATGACCATTAGAACATTTATTGAATCGATCAGCATGCCTGCGTAAGAATTACCAGGGTACCTTTTTTTTATGTGTCATGTTCCACGGCAGAACCCTTAACATTGGCCGACATCATCTATGCCAAACCCTAATTCTCCTGCTACCGCGCCAAGGCATGCCAACCATGTCAACAACACCACTGTGCCAATGGCATGCCATGCCAGCCACGTCTATCGCGCCAAGGCATGCCAACCATTTCTGCCGAACCACTGTGCCAATGGCATGCCATGGCAGCCACTTCTACCGCGCCAAGGCATGCCAACCATGTCAGCCGCACCACTGTGTCAATGGCATGCCATGCCGGCCACGTCTACCGCGCCAAGGCATGCCAACCATGCCCGCCGCACCACTGTTCCAATGGCATGCCATGCCAGACACGTCTACCGCGCCAAGGCATGCCAACCATGTCAGCCGCACTACTGTGCCAATGGCAAGCCATGCCAGCCACGTCTATCGCGCCAAGGCATGCCAACCATGCCGGCCGCACCACTGTGCCAATGGCATGCCATGCCAGACACGTCTACCGCGCCAAGGCATGCCAACCATGCCAGCTGCACCACTGTGCCAATGGAATGTCGTGCCAGCCACGCCGCACCATACCATGTCGGCCTTCCCTATGCGGCTACCAAAACGAACGCGTGCGACGATCAACTGCCACCCTTCCACCTTAGATGCAAATCTTAGCCATCCAAGGTCGCTAACCAATGCATGGTAACCTTTGGCCCAAAACCCTAGTTTTATCCACGCCAAGGCATGCCATGCCACATGTGCCAATGGCATGCCAACCACCTTGCCGCACCATACCATGCCGGCCTTCCTTATGCGGCTACCAAAACGAAGGCGTGCGACGATCAACGGCCACCCTTCCACCTTAGATGCAAATTTTAGCCGTCTAAGGTCGCCAACCAACGCATGGTAACCTTTGGCCCAAAACCGTAATTTTGACCACGCCAAACCGTGCCAAGGCATGCCATGCCACATGTGCCAATGGCATGTTGAGTATAAATAGCATCTTGGGGTATCACTGAAGAGGATGAAGAGTTTGGGTACGAGACAGAACTAAGAACAAAGCTGCAGAGTGAGTTTCAGCAGCAGCAGGTGAAGGAGAAGAATGAGAAGAACAGTTGACAGTCAACGATAGTCGTTGATTGATTGTCACCTTTTCTTCCCTTTGCAAAAGTTGTTCTGCGACAGTGCTGGACTATAGTTTCTTTGTGACGCCTTTTTGGTGTTGCAAATATCTGTTTTGATTAATATTCATCTTTGTAAGCACTTTTGAGCAATGAAATTAATTTTTGAGCGTGTTTCCAACATGATGAACTAAACCCAACACTGGGACGACGGAGGAAGACGAATTTCATACGTGGGTAAAATTATTTAATTCCTTTAAGACTTTTGCATTAATTTTAATTGAAATATGATTTGAATTAATTGGTTGTTATTTAATTTGATGAAGTATGCTTAGCTTAAATGTTTTGATATATCATGCTTAGGATTTACAACTAATCTTTTGATAATCTACCTTGGCAAAATCAGAGTCCATGTTAATTTTATTGAGCTTTCATTGTTGAGAATAAATAAATTGAACCGTTTGTTATGAATTCGACGAAATCCTAGTCCCAGTAACTCTCTTCATCCTGTGACAATTTTTTGTACATATTTTTTTCTTTTATTTTAGTTTATTAATTCTTAAAATCAATCTCATCAAGTCTGAGTGAACGACAACTCTATTTACTACTCTAGTTTATTAATTCTTAGATGCAAATTTTAGCCGTCCAAGGTCGCCAACCAACGCATAGTAACATTTGGCCCAAAACCTTAGTTCTGGCCACGCCAAATCGTGCCAAGGCATGCCATGCCACATGTGCCAATGGCATGCCAACCACCTCGCCGCGCCATACCATGTAGGCCTTCCCTATGCGGCTACCAAAAACGAAGGCGTGCGACGATCAACGGCCACCCTTCCACCTTAGATGCAAATCTTAGTCGTCCAAGGTCGCCAACCAACGCATGGTAACATTTGGCCCAATACCCTAGTTTTGGCCACGCCAAAACCGCGCCAAGGCATGCCAACCACCTTGCCGCACCATACAATGCCGACCTTCCATATGCGGCTACCAAAACGAAGGCGTGCGACGATCAACGGCCACCCTTCCACCTTAGAGGCAAATCTTAGCCGTCCAAGGTCACCAACCAACGCATGGTAACCTTTGGCCCAAAACCCTAGTTTTGGCCACGCCAAACCGTGCCAAGGCATGCCATGCCACTTGTGCCAATGGCATGCCAATCACCTTGTCGCACCATACCATGCCGACCTTTCCTATGCGGCTACCAAAATGAAGGCATGCGACGATCAACGGCCACCCTTCCTCCTTAGATGCAAATCTTAGCCGTCCAAGGTTACCAGCTAACGCATGGAAACTTTTGGCCCTAGTTTGGTCGCGCCTAAATAAAGCCAAAATCCTAACTTTTGGCCGCGCCTAAACCAGGCCATATTAAATCCATACCGAGCACGCTTTCATGCCACTGGCTACCAAACGATGGTTTGCAATAATCAACGGTTACCTTTCCTCTTAAGATACAAAATCTCGACCGTCGAAGGTCACCACCGAGCCGGCAAGTCTCCCAAGCTCAACTTGCCAGACAACAACAACATGCTACATGTTTTCCATGAAAAACGCTCGAGACATCAACACATGTCACAAACTGGGGGATGCTCATGGGGTATTGGTTTGGCGGTTTACATCGTGCGGCGTACGCTACGCCCGTTATAAGACAGTGTCATAAGGATGAGGCGGTTAGTAAATACATGGGGTAATGGTGAAACTCTTTCTTTTATGGAACATCAATTCCAGGATTTACCGGTTACCACCTCCTCTCATTTACTCATCCGTTTTCCATTTCTTAATGAGACCAGAGTACGTTTCACTTCAACTTGTATAAATAGGTCTTACCTATTTCCCCCGAACAACAAGATTAGGTCAGGAGCATACAACACTCAGAAAAAATTTGCTAGCTTTCCATCTGTTAGATTCCTACTTTCTGATACAAGTCGTAAAACAACTACTCTTCCAGAATCAACTATTCTGGTCTCAACACTCTCTTCGCTTCCCTCCCCAAAACCAACCCTTCTCCTTCACTTTGTGACCGAAACAAGTCCGGAACGTCCATTTCTTGGTTTAGGCCGGATTTGTAGAGATTGATCTCTCGAATCTAAAGTACTCCCTTGCAGTACATTGTTTTGGGTTTAAACTCATTTCTCACCCACACACCCGAAATTACCAAAATCAGCAGAAACCGTTTTCACCCTCAAACAGGTTGATATGGAAGTGCTCATATGGATAATTATTTGTTAACTACTGTTGAACCAACTAAGTTTACATGTTTGGGTACGGTTACACAAACCTAAATCAACGTGCATTTTATTTGTGTGTAACAAACTAAGTTCGATCTAACGGTTGAAAGATATTAGCTTGAATCTAATCAGGTTTTCATCTAACAGTGAATATTGAATGCTTTGTTACCAAGGTAACTTAGATTGCAAACCCTGATTTGAAAGTCCATATAAAGGAGAACTATAGTAACTGGGAAACCTAATCCCTACACCTTCCGTGTGATACTAGTTGTATTAGCTAGATTAGATTCCCCTTTAACCTTAGGTTTCTTCTCGAGACCCTGTAGGTTAACGACTTGAAGACTTTATTGGGATTGTGAAGCCAGACCCAACTATTTTCTTTGTAGTTGTGTGATCTGATCTTGCTGTTTCTATCGTATTTGAGTACAGTCATAAGATTGTCTTGAGATTGATTTCTCTGATAGGCAAGATATAAAAGAAGTCACAAACACCTTCGTCTCATCGTTTGTGATTCCGCAATATCTTCTTTCGCTAGTCGATTAAGATTATTGTGAGGTGATTGATAATTCTAGGTTGTTCTTCAGGAATATAAGTCTGAGTTATCAATTGGTTCTTGTTCACCTTGATTTATCAAAAGAAGAAACAAAAACTCGTAGATAATTCCGTGGGAGATAGATTTATCTATTACCGTAGACTTTTCTGCGTGATGCGGATTTGTTTATTAAAGTCTTCGACTTTGGATCTGTTGATGGTGGTTTTTTTCTTAGGGTCAAAATCGTAAAACTGTACATCTGACATGACGTCACTATGACCATTAGTATATTTATTGAATCAATCAGCATGCCTACGTATGAATTACCGGGGTACCCTTTTAATTTCATGGGTCATGTTCCACGGCAGAACCCTTAACACTAACTGACATCATCTATGCCAAACCCTAATTCTCATGCTACCGCGCCAAGGCATGCCAACCATGCCAGCCGCACCACTGTGCCAATGGCAGACCATTCCATACACGTCACCGTACCAAGGCATGCTAACCAAGCCAGCCGCATCTCCATGCCAAGGCATGCCAACCATGCCAGCCGCACCACTGCGCCAATGACATGCCATGCCAGCCGCACCTCCGCGCCAAGGCATGCCAACCATGCCAGCCGCACCACATGTGCCAATGGCATGCCAACCACCTTGCTGCGCCATACCATGCCGGCCTTCCCTATGCGGCTACCAAAACGAAGGCGTGCGATGATCAATGACCACCCTTCCATCTTAGATGTAAATCTTAGCCGTCCAAGGTCGCTAAACAACGCATGGTAACCTTTGCCCCAAACCCTAGTTTTGGCCACGCCAAACCGCGCCAAGGCATGCCATGCCACATGTGCCAATGGCATGCCAACCACCTTACCACGCCATACCATGCCGGCCTTCCCTATGCGGCTACCAAAACGAAGGCGTGCGATGATCAACGGCCACCCTTCCATCTTAGATGCAAATCTTAGCCGTCCAAGGTCGCCAAACAATGCATGGTAACCTTTGGCCCAAACCCTAGTTTTGGCCATGCCAAACCACGCCAAGGCATGCCATGCCACATGTGCCAATGGCATTCCAACCACCTTTCCGGCATGGCATGGCTTAGGCGCGGCAAGGTGGATGACGCAGCATGCCATTGGCACATTTGCATGGTCAGCATGCTTTGGCGTGGTTTAGGCGCGACCAAACTAGGGTTTTGGCTTTGGGCCAAAGGTTACATGCATTGGTTGGTGACCCCCTTGACGGCTCATATTTGCATCTAAGATGGAAGGGTGGCCGTTGATTGTCGCACGCTTTCGTTTTGGCAGTCGTGAAGGGAAGGCCGGAATGGCATGGCTTAGGCTCGGCAAGGTGGATGGCGCGACATGCCATTGGCACATGTGGCATGGTTGGCATGCCTTGGCGTGGTTTAGGCGCGGCCAAACTAGGGTTTTGGGCCAAAGGTTACCATGCGTTGGTTGGCGACCTTGGACGGATAAGATTTGCATATTAGATGGAATGATGGACGTTGATCGTTGCAAGCCTTTGTTTTGGTAACCGCATAGGAAGGCCGGCATGGTATGGCGCGGTAAGGTGGCTGGCATGCCATTGGCACATGTGGCATGGCCGAATGCCTTGGCGCGGATTGGGCATGACCAAAACTAGGGTTTTGGGGTTGGGCCAAAGGTTACCATGTGTTTGTTGGTGACCTTTGACGGCTGAGATTTGCATATAATATGGAAGGGTGGTCGTTGATTGTCGCACGCTTTCGTTTTGGCAGTCGTGAAGGGAAGGCCGGCATGGCATGGCTTAGGCGCGGCAAGGTGGATGGCGCGGTATTCCGTTGGCACATGTGGCATGGTCGACATGCCTTGGAGTGGTTTAGGCGCCGCCAAACTAGGGTTTTGGCGTTGGGCCAAAGGTTACCATGCGTTGGTTGGTGACCTTGGACGGCTGAGATTTGCATCTAAGATGGAAGGGTGGTCGTTGATTGTCGCACGCCTTCGTTTTGGCAGCCTTGAAGGGAAGGCCGGCATGGCATGGATTAGGCGTGGCAAGGTGGATGGCGCGGCATGCCATTGGCACATGTGGCATGGTCGGCATGCCTTGGCGTGATTTAGGCGCGGCCAAACTAGGGTTTTGGCGTTGGGCCAAAGGTTACCATGCGTTGGTTGGTGACCTTGAACGGCTGAGATTTACATCTAAGATGGAAGGGTGGTTGTTGATTGTCGCACGCCTTCGTTTTGGCAGCCGTGAAGAGAAGGCTGGCATGGCATGGCTCAGGCGTGGCATGGTGGATGGCGCAGCATGCCATTGGCACATGTGGCATGGTCGGCATGCCTTGGTGTGGTTTATGCGCGGCCAAACTAGGGTTTTGGCGTTGGGACAAAGGTTAACGTGCGTTGTATGGTGACCTTGGACGACTAAGATTTGCATCTAAGATGGAAGGGTGGTCGTTGATCATCGCACGCCTTCGTTTTGGTAGCCGCATAGGGAAGGCCGGCATGGTATGGCGCGGTAAGGTGGTTGGCATGCCATTGGCACATGTGGCGTGGCATGCCTTGGCGCGGTTTGGCGTGGAAAAATTAGGGTTTGGTCCAAAGGTTACCATGCGTTGTTTGGCGACCTTGGACGGCTAAGATTTGCATATAATATGGAAGGGTGGCCATTGATCATCGCACGGATTCGTTTTGGTAGTCGCATGGGGAAGGCCGACATGGTATGGCGCAACAAGGTGGTTGGCATGCCATTGACACATGTGGTGCGGCTGGCATGGCATGCCATTGGCGCAGTGGTGCGGCTGGCATGGTTGGCATTCCTTGGCGCGGAGATGTGGCTGGCATGGTATGCCATTGGCACAGTGGTGTGGCTGGCATGGTTGGCATGATTTGGCGCGATGACGTAGCTGGCATGGTCTGCCATTGGCACAGTGGTGCGGCTGGCATGGTTGGCATGCCTTGGCGCGGTAGCATGAGAATTAGGGTTTGGCATAGATGATGTCAGTCAGTGTTAAGGGTTCTGCAGTGGAACATGACCCATGTAAAAAAAAGGTTACCCCGGTAATTATTACGTAGGCATGCTGATTGATTCAATAAATATGCTAATGGTTATAGTGACGTCATGTCAGATGTACATTTTTACGATTTTAACCCTAAGCTAAAAACCACCATCAACATTAAGTTCCCTGCTTAGCTCGGAACAGGAGCATTGTTGCGAGGTAAGCATAAGATGGTGACAGGCGAGGACAAAAATCGAAATGACAGGTTGTGAAAAGATGGTCAGGAAAGTCCGACTAACCTTTTTTGAGAGGTAAGGAGAGTTCATGATCCTCATGTTTGGCGGCCTTGCGTAGATTCTATTTATGGTGTAGACCGTGAAGTGGTGAGGTGAAGATCGTCGGCTTAGTCTGGCCATGTATCACCTTGGCTGGGTTAGGGATTATCATGATGCTGGCTTGGCGAGTTGTTGGTGTTGGCGCGGCAAGTGATGGCGCAGACGGCTTGGCATGGTGGGGTCAAGGCAAGGCGCGGTTTGGTGAGGCAAGGCGCGGTTTGGTGAGGCAAAGCATGCGCGGACGGCTTGGCATGGTGATTTGTCTTCGCAGGCCCGGTTGCCTCGTTTCCTTACTTGACTCAAATAGGAAGTCCTTTCCTTATTCAAACTCCCAAGTACCACGCCTATAAGCCGGCCAGTAAAGCGGACGAGTGAATCCCAGGTATTTCTTCCAGCACTTCCTCTTTAACTTGTTTTTCTTGTGTTAGTGCAAATCCTGGCTGTAGGCGTACCTTTTCATGAACTTGTAAAAATATTGTTCTTTTGTGTTGGTATGAATCCTAGCCGTAAATATGCTTTGCGTGAACTTGTAGTAACATTTAGGCGTGAATACCGTAGTAAGGTTAGCCGCCTCAAATACTGTGCAAAGTAGGCATGCATGAGCTAGTAACTGTCATTCCCTTCCGTGAAAACCTAGCTCCTAGGGTTTTCTCCCTTTTCCTGGTGTGGCCGTGTGTATTGTTCCCATGGTGGTGCGCGCCTCCTCGTCTGGGCGCAAATTTCCTGATGCAGGGTACGGCCTTGGCATGAGGTGGTGATGCAGGGTCTGTCAGTCCCCATTTCTTTGCTCATGCGCATTATGACTTTGCAACAAATTGGTTTGCATCCAGGATGGATCTCCTGTGTCTTATAAAATAATTTTCATGCACTTTCCGTAATAATTTCTCTTCGTATTGTTCCATTGTAGTTATTTCGAAGGTGAAAGTAGCGTGAGAGAATTTCGTTAGGATTTCATTTGAGAAAAGTTCTTCCGTACCGAAAGATGTTGGCAATTCCAAGCCAAACATATACGATGAGTTCTTTACAACATCCGCCACAATTAAGAAAAATCATCCCAAGTATGTATCGATTCTTCTGAGTGGTCTGGAAAGTGAAGGAGAGGCCTGGTCGGTTCGGCCAGGAGGTGTAATAAAGTTTTATCTTCAGAGGAAAGAGTATTATGCTTCTCCTATTGACTTTAAAATCTGTGTGAGTCCGTTGCGTCCCTTTGAGAAATGGATGCGATTCATGATGAGCCAGGAATGTGTAAAAGCCAGTTTGACCAAGGCGCAGATTATTGATGTTGTCGCGGCTTCCGCAGTGCTTCAAATTAGGAAAGATATTCCAGGCTTGGTTGCTTTTATTTCCAGATGGTGTCCGGACACTCACACGGACATATGCAGGTGGGGTGAAATGATTATCTCTTTAGAGAGCGTGGCCGTCTTGTTGAACCTTCTCGCAATAGGTAACCTCGATGTCAAGTTGTCTGCAAATGAAAAAGAAATGTGCGCCGCTCTGGTTGCGAAATCAAAAGGATTCGTTCGGAAAGAAAACGAGACGAGGTGCTTCTATGGATGGTGGGTGTCTCAACGGTTTCCTGATGAGTTGGAGCCAAATTAGAAAAATAGTACACTTCATGTCACAACGTTCTTGGATCTTTGGTTATCCAGAGATATTTTCGATCACGGCTCTGGTAAGAAGGAGATAAGACAGGAAATTATCAAGTTTGCCATAAAATTGGCAAAAGGTGTCGTTCTCCCTATTTGCGACTTGTTTCTTGGTTCTGTGTACACACAATTGGATCATATGGTCGCGGACATATGCGCTTCAAATGGCTACATGAAAGTGGATTCGTATATTCATGCCGCCTTTCTCAAAGCGTGGCTGTGGGAGCACTTCGAAAGGTATGCTCCAAAACCGTTGGCCGTACTTCCCTAGTCTTGGGGTGGTTCTAGGATACTGCGCTAGTCGAATAGGCGCCCAACGATTGGTTCGAACCTGGTTGGATTCCTTAACAACTCGCACACGGTCAATTTTCGTCCATTGGCTCCAGTGCATGCGTCCATAACTCAGATCAATACCTTTGCTCCTGCTCCGAGCATGTCTTTGTCTTCTGATAAAGAGGATATGAGTGTTGGAGAAATGGTGTTCATGCGAAGCTGCACGCCCGGTCATGTGCCGTCTTTCTTTCGAGGATCTTGCAAAGCAGTTTCTTACAATATCGATAGGGCGGCTCAGCATATGGGTTTTGACCAAGGGGTACCACTCGTTCATCAGCCGGTTGTTCCAGAAGACTCGTTGCCAACTGTTCTCGATGCTAGTGTTCTTCTGTCGGGTAAAAGTCTCCCTTTTCCGCTCACGGAATGAAATCCATCAACAACCTCCAAATATAACATATTTTGGAAGGATGAGTTTCTCGTTATCCATGGATTCGTGAATGATGTGGAGAAAACCGTCGCGGTAAGCCTTCTCCTTCGGTTTTAGCGGAGCACCCACTGCTGAGGGATCCTTCTTCGACCAAGCGAAAATCCGTTAGCCCGAATGCAGATAGTCCCCAAGTGAAGGAGAAAAGGTCTAAAAGTCGTGCAGACAGTTCCCAGTCAGATTCGACATCCCTAACGACTTTCAGTTCGTCTAATATGCGGGTACGTATGCTTTTCCTCTTGATTTTAGTTGGATCGCGTATATCCTTGTTTCTTTTCTGAGTATCTGTATTTGTATCTTGCCCAGGGTCTCAGCGTGAACACCTTTACCAAACTTGCAAGTAGTCAGAAAACATTGTTTCTCGAGACGGAGGGTGGCGGTGCTGAGCCTATCCATGGTGATGGGGAACCCGAGAAGGATGAAAGTTCAAAGTCCAGTGATGGCGAGAGTAGTTCTTCCGACAGCAGTGCTGAATCTTCCTCTAGTCGGTCTGAAAGCGAATCAGTGAGTCTCCCGCATGTTTTTTCTTCTTTCCTCTCTTCCTTTCTCTTTGGATCCGTGATATCATAGGGGGAAGCCGTTTCTGAAGATGCCCTGAGACAGAGACAGGCGGAGATACAGCTTTGTCTCCAACTGTGACAGCCGCATCGGGCGACCTTGAAATGGATGTTGATCGAGATGAAAATGTCGTTGTGACTCAGATAATGGAGAGTACTCCAGTGGCTGCAGGTGCAATTGTCGTTAGGAATCCCTTGTCGGTTGTTGATGCAGTCGCGGGTGCCACTTTCAACCCTCTATATTTGGTTCCTCATCCACATCATGTATTGATCAGGGGATTTAGCGTGCCAGCCAAACACGCGGCGCTATACACCAGGATATGGGAAAGCTACGGACATATCGCCACGGCCAAGAAAATTACTAGTCTATTTGCGTTGGTTAAGCGTGTGGAGCAAGCTTTGTCTTCGAGTGACGACATGTGTAATGTGACTGGTAATATTGTTTCTGAGGATGTAGTCCCGAGCTGGAGGTTCCATCGTGACACGTGTGTAAACTTCGAGTTCAATGTTCCTTGGTTCGTTGAAGGTTTCTCTGAGGTTGAAAAGTTGCTGGGCGAAACAGTCGAAGGTCCTTCTGCGGATATGGTGAAGAAGCAGGAATCGGAAGTCGAAAAGTTGTCCAGGAAGCTGAAGTTGAAGAGGGCGGCTCTCCAAAGCACGGAAGAGGCTTTTTCCAAGAAGAGCAATCCATTGTTGAAAAACTTTCCTTGAACGCATTTCTGTCTTCGGAACTTCTTATTTTAGGTTGTTTTTTTGAAAGGCAAATGAAATGCCTAGTTTACGGTTTTGATTTCCTGGATTTTTGGTTTGACAAACAAATGTTACCTTGAGGGTTTTGGATTATTATTTGGAACAAACTGTTTTTAGAATAACGATGCTTTTTGGTTACGATTGCGAATGGTGCAAACATCCCAGGAAAGCCACTGAATCGTGAGCATTGCTTGTCGACAGAGAGCATGAGATGAAACATAACATGGCTATTGGTTTCATCATTCCCGTGAAAACCTGAAGTAGTAAAACACGTATTTTGTCTAGGAAAGACTTACTCGGTTTTTGGATCTTCTGGTGAAAAAGGAATCTCCCGGATGTAAGACCGAGTTTTGTGGGAAACATCGTCGTAACTGTGGAAAGTCCCAGTAATTCTTTTTCGTGTTGCCGATCCCTAGGCGGATCGTTTTCTTCTAACCCCTCGGAAGTCCCCAGTCGTCCCTTGGCGTGTCACGACTGGTAATCGAGTCGCCTAGTAGCTGAGTCGTTGAAATCTGAACAGATCGTTTGATTTTACTGTCCCGACGTCTGGGTCGAGGTATGAGATCGAGGATTGAAAATTGACATCGTGACTGAAAGATCAACCTCCCACTATGGTCGCCAATTGTTTGAGGGTGAAAACAATTTATGCTGATTTTGGTAATTTCGGGTGTGTGGGTGAGAAACGAGTTTAAACCCTAAACAATGTACTGCAAGGGAGTACTTTAAATTCGAGAGATCAATCTGTACAAATCCGGCCTAAACCAAGAAATGCCCGTTCCAGACTTGCTTCAGTCACAAAGTGAATGAGAAGGGTTGGTTTTGGGGAAGGAAGCGAAGAGAGTGTTAAGACCAGAATAGTTGATTCTGGAAGAGTAGTTGTTTCACGACTTGTATCAGAAAGTGGGAAGCTAACTGATGGAAAGCTAGCAAATATTTTCTGAGTGTTGTATCCTCCTGACCTGAACCTGTTGTTCGGTGGAAATAGGTAAGACCTATTTATACAAGTCAAAGTGAAACGTACTCTGGTCTCTTAAGAAATGGAAAATGGATGAGTAAATGGGAGGAGGTGGTAACCGGTAACGCCTGGAATTGATGTTCCATAAAAGAAAGCGTTTCACCGTTACTCCCTGTATTTACTAACCGCCTCATCCTTATGACACTGTCTTATAACGTGCGTAGTGTACGCCGCACGCTGTAAACCGCCAAACCAATAACCAATGAGCATCCCCCAGTTTGTGACATGTGTTGATGTCTCGAGTGTTTTCGTGGAAAACATGTATCATGTTGTTGTTCGGCAGGTTGTGCTTGGGAGACTTGCCGGCTCGGTGGTGACCTTCGACAGTCGAGATTTTGCATCTTGAGAGGAAGGGTAGTCGTTGATTATTGCAACCCTTTGTTTGGTAGCCAGTGGCATGAAAGCATGGCCGGTACGGCTTTAATATGACCTAGTTTAGGTGCGGCCAAAAGTTAGGGTTTTGGCTTTGTTTGGGCGCGACCAAACTAGGGCTTGGCGTCGGGCCAAAGGTTGCCATGCGTTAGCTGGTAAACTTGGACGGCTAAGATCTGCATATTAGATGGAAAAGTGGCCGTTGATCTTCGCAAGCCTTTGTTTTGGTAGCCGCATAGGAAGGCCGGCATGGTATGGTGCGGCAAGGTAGTTGGCATGCCATTGGCACATGTGGCATGGATGGCATGCCTTGGCGCGGTTTGGGCGTGGCCAAAACAAAGGTTTTGGCGTTGGCCCAAAGGTTACCATGCGTTGGTTGGTGACCTTGGACGGCTAAGATTTGCCTTTTAGATGGAAGGATGGCCGTTGATCGTCACCAGCCTTTGTTTTGGTAACCGCATAGGGAAGGACGGCATGGTAAGGCGCGACAAGGTGGATGGCATGCCATTGGCACATTGGCATGGCCGGATGCCTTGGCGCGGTTTGGGCGTGACCAAAACTAGGGTTTTGGGCCAAAGGTTACCATGCGTTGGTTGGCGACCTTGGACGGATAAGATTTGCATCTTAGATGGAAGGATGGCAGTTGATCATTGCAAGCCTTTGTTTTGGTAACCGCATAGGGAAGGCCGGCATGGTATGGCCCAACAAGGTGGCTCGCATGCTATTGGCACATGTAGCATGGCCGACATGCCTTGGAGCGGTTTGGGAGTGACCAAAACTAGGGTTTTGGGGTTGGGCCAAAGGTTACCATGTGTCGGTTGGTGACCTTGGACGGCTGAGATTTGCATCTAAGATGGAAGGGTGGCCGTTGATTGTCGCACGCCTTCGTTTTGGCAGCCGTGAAGGGAAGGCCGACATGGAATGGCTTAGGCGCGGCAAGGTGGATGGCGCGGCATGCCATTGGCACATGTGGCATGGTCGGCATACCTTGGCGTGGTTTAGGCGCGTCCAAACTAGGGTTTTGGCGTTGGGACAAAGGTTACCATGCGTTGGTTGGTGACCTTGAACGGCTGAGATTTGCATCTAAGATGGAAGGGTGGCCATTGATTGTCGCACGCCTTCATTTTGGAAGCCGTGAAGGGAAGGACGGCATGGCATGGCTTAGGTGCGGCAAGGTGGATGGCGCGGCATGCCAATGACACAGGTAGCATGGTCGGCATGCCTTGGCGTGGTTTAGGCGCGGCCAAACTAGGGTTTTGGCGTTGGACCAAAGGTTACCATGCGTTGTTTGGCGACCTTGGACGGCTAAGATTTGCATCTAAGATGGAAGGGTGGCCGTTGATCATCGCACGCCTTCTTTTTGGCAGCCGCATAGGGAAGGTCCGCATGGTATGGTGCGGAAAGGTGGTTGGAATGCCATTGGCACATGTGACATGGCATGCCTTGGCGCGGTTTGGCGTGGCCAAAACTAGGGTTTGGGTCAAAGTTTACCATGCGTTGTTTGGCGACCTTGGACGTCTAAGATTTGCATCTAAGATGGAAGGGTGGACGTTGATCATCGGATGCCTTAGTTTTGGTAGCCGCATAGGGAATGCCGGCATGGTATGCGCAGCAAGGTGGTTGGCATGCCATTGGCACATGTGGTGCGGCTGGCATGGCATGCCATTGGCGCAGTGGTGCGGGTGGCATGGTTGGCATGCCTTGGCGCGAAGGTGCGGCTGGCATGGCATGCCATTGGTGTAGTTGTGCGGCTGGCATGGTTGGCATGCCTTGGCGCAGAGGTGCGGCTGGCATGGCATGCCATTGGCACAGTGGTGCGGCTGACATGGTTGGCATGCCTTGGCGCATAGTTGTGACTGGCATGGTATGCCATTGGCACAGTGGTGTGGCTGGCATGGTTGGCATGCCTTGGCGTTGTGACGTGGCTGGCATGGTCTGCCATTGGTACAGTGGTGCGGCTGGCATGGTTGGCATGCCTTGGCGCGGTAGCATGAGAATTAGGGTTTGGCATAGATGATGTCAGCCAGTGTTAAGGGTTCTGCCGTGGAACATGACCCATGTAAAAAAAAAGGGTACCCCGGTAATTCTTACATAGGCATGCTGATTGATTCAATAAATGTGCTAATGGTCATAGTGATGTCATGTCAGATGTACAGTTTCACGATTTTGACCCTAAGCTAAAAATCACCATCAACAACCGCAAAGCAAGAAAATAAACAAGTTTTAGGATCAAAGGATAAATAAAAATAAAATAATAATCAATCAAAGTCAGGTGTTTCCATAAGGGCATGGTTCTTTTTGCCCTGGAAGTCTGAAATGGTAAAGTTGACGTCTGGGGAATGATCATGTTCTTCCACACAGTGAGATTCTTGATCTATGGATTCCGGTACTTTTTGTAGCTGGATGCTACCTTGGCACTAGCCTTGCATTGCTGGTACCAATGTACGGAGATTCCACACTTGTAACAAGGTGCATCGCCATTCTCTACCTTCTTATGTGTGGGCTTCTTATGTGTTTTTTCAACAGTGTTGCCCCTACCACTAGGTCCAGAAGTAGCATCTCTAGACCAGGTATTTGAATGGACTCCACGCCAATGGCCCCTACCACGATGACCCTTTTGTCCTCTTCCACGTGGGTTGTTATCCCCACGTGAGTATGGAGCATGAGAATATGAATCAACATTTTTAACCCTCTTTTCTTTGGGGTGTTTTCCTTTGTTATCCTTGCCATAGTTAGCCTCCGGAATTTTCTTCTTCCCGGGGCTCTATCATTGTTGTTTGCTAGAACATCATTGTGCTTTTCGACCACCCGCAATAAGTTGATCAACTTTCTAAAAGTTGTTATTATTTTATTATCAACCTCTATGCGGTATTGGTTGGCTAGAATAACAGATGACAAAGGGAAAGTAGACAATGTCTTTTGAATTAAATCTTTATCTATGAGTTTTATCCCACGGAAATCGAGTTGTGCTTGTAACTTAAGCATATCTCTTTGGAAATCACCTACCTTCACATAATCAAGA
The DNA here is from genome assembly GCF_003573695.1 of Papaver somniferum. NCBI lineage: Eukaryota > Viridiplantae > Streptophyta > Magnoliopsida > Ranunculales > Papaveraceae > Papaver > Papaver somniferum. The sequence continues at coordinate 18,221,989 of NW_020622934.1, read as the reverse complement.
AACCGGATGTCATTCCACTGTTCATTTAACTGTGGGAGAAGACAATCCTTAATGCTCCCAAAACGGCTTGCTAGTGCATCCCACAGTTCTTTAGAACACATTGTGTGTTGATATCCCCAAAGGAGATTATGGTCAATGTATGCCTTCCAATATCGGAGGGCTTCAGCCTTTTCTTTTTCAGTTGCTGGGACATCATCTTTGTCAGTAGAGGGTTTGATGGTGAGTACATTCTTTTGCCACAAAAGCGATCTTCACATCATCCATACAATAGTGATACTCAAGTCCATCTATGCCCAACTGTCCGAATTCTTGCCGGATATATTCCGTCTTGCTCATCTACATAAGGAAAGATTAAAGGACATTAGTATGACCAATTCCGATACTGTATTGCCCAAAACCAAAATCCTTTATGGATTGGGGAAACCAAATCTCTTTATGGTTTTTATTGGTGAGCTAGTCAACAATCAAATATCATCACAATTATCAAGGTTTTCAAAGTAAAGCATATGTTACAAAAAATAAAATAAAAATGATAACACTTATGGCATGGAATTTACAAACAAAAAAAATAAAAAATAAAAATATTATAATCAATACATCTCATATTACATAGTCAGATATTATAATTAAATTATTACACATACATAGCACATATATAGCATTAAAGGCATACATAACTTCTTACGTTACAATTAGCATAATTAAGGAAACATAAATAAACAAACAATAAAGACAAAATTTTACGTTACACACAGAGAATAGTCAAAGGCAGATACTCATCAAACATGCAGAAATACAAGTTAAATATAGTAATAGAGTAATAACATATTATCATCCTCTAAAAAACACTTCATAAAATTACTTGCACAAACAAATAAAGCTAGATAATTGGGACCATGCTAAGAAAAAAAACACATCAACTAGGCAATCATCATAAGACACAAAGGCAAGCATGGATTTATAAAATATCAAAGTTTACATGCGAGTAAGACAGATAACAAAAATATCAGAGAAAATATGGAATAATATTATATTATAAAATTAATTTTCAATCAATCACAATATGATCAGACAGATCAGAGTAGTAAACAACTAAAAAAAAACATCGATTTTCAAAGTTTAGACTAGTAGGACATGAAAGCATTTGAACCACTCAAAAGCTAATCTATACATGTGATAGGTGATAGCTTACTAAATGCTAGGCTAATTTGTTTCAGCTAAGCATGTGAAATAAGATAATAAAAAAAAATCATTTACACAGAGAAAATGGACAAATTAGCATAAGGGTTCATGGATAGGGGTTCATAGTACACGTCAAATACATAGCAGATAATAACCAAACGTGTGCGACAATCGAACACTACAACAAACATTCACATCATGTGAGTTCAAACCATAGCATATACAGACCTCCACACAATAATATAATATTATGGTAGTGCTTAAATAAAAAAAAAAAGATATATAGAAATGTAGCATCATGAATATAGATAGGGTCTTATTATAGAGCAAGCCATAACAAACTAGCAGACATACCATATATATAGTCATAAATCCAACACATAGTAGTAATATGACATCATGGCATTGACATAGAATAAAAAAGAATAAAAACAAGCAATCATAGCCTAGTACAGTAGTATGAAGACTTCATGTATATAAAACTGATCAAGACATGTTATACATCAACATCAAAATATCAGACCATAGAAAACTCACATGGGGACAAGAAATATGTTAAACAAATCACACGACAATGAAAGAACAAGAAAAAGAAGATCAAAATCCTAGATACATACAGGGGGATTCACCAAAATCAAAGAAAACATGTGTAGCATCCATGTGTATGATAGCACGTTAAAACAAACAAAATAAAACTATTTTTAATATAAAGCGTAGCAAACAAGTAGACAAGTCATTGTAGACAATTTTTTGATAGATCTCTTCACATCCACAAACCTAATTTAAGAAATGAAATAAAGAAGTAGGTTTAGGTTTACCTTTCCAATTGATTAAAAGCAGAAAAGAACCAAACAGTAGTACCAAAATCCAAGGGAGCTTTCTTTTGATGTTTGATCGGAGAGAAAAAAAACAAACAGAGGCATCGACGGAACGTATTGAGATGGGATCTTCGAAATTGCACTACGAACGTATGATTAGGGAAGCGAAAAAAAATAATCTTTTAACAGGGTAGAGCTCATTGCTGATGACGTATTTGAGTAAGAATAATAGAGAGAGAAAAGAGAGAAGAACTTTTCTATTAACCATAGGAGAGAACCCCATTACATAGGTTTGGTGTTCTATTTATACAAGTAGAAGGGAAAAGCCTAGTAGTCTAATGGACCGCACATCCATGGGCCATAGGCTCTATAACAAAATTATATTTTTCATTCTAATATTTAATAAAATACAAGTAATATTTATTTTATTTTTTATTTACTTCTATAAATTTTTGTTCCTGTTAATTATTATTAATAGAAAGAGATTGACAAGGAGTTGGTCGGGAGCCTAGCTACAAACTGGGCACCCACACCTTTCTGAATGACAAGCCCAATTTTATGAAACAAATAATTGCCTATTTTTATGTCGAGACCATGACAAGAAATATAGTTTTGCAATCTCTTCAGAAAAGTCACCATGTCTTCATCAAGGATAGAAAAAGGAAGGACACCAAAACCATAGCCGCAAGTCCTACACTTATCTAAATAATTGGAGCACATGCGGTAGACTGCATTAGAAATAACAAGGTCTGGCTTGAAAATGCGGATCCCTCTAGTAAAATGAGATATGCATGTGACATTGAAACAAGTGTCATGACCATTATACTAGTTGTAAACAAGAATGTCAACGGACTTGAAGTCTGCACCATCATTAGACAAAATACCTAAGGCTACTTCTCGTAGGTACGCCTGCACGAAAGCATGCATCTACCAAGGTGTCACTACAAGATCATGACGAAATTTAAAACCTACATCGCTAGAACAGTGTATGGCGTGGTATTTGTTGCAGCTTTGACACACAAATTACCCTTTTCAAATAAAGGGATGCCAAAACGGTAACAAAGGACTAAGTTAAACTGACATGATCCAATGCTTTGATGAAGCCCGCTAATAGGAATGATCATAAGATAATCCTGTGCATGTTTTATTTGGTTGCTTTGCCATAAGACAGAATCACGTTGCTGTCATGTGGAATTTTATAGTCATTGTCTTCTTAACATCATCGAAATATAGACTACCGACTGATAAATCCATTCACTAATAGTGATTATGTCATTTAATCATTATAATTAGCATTAATAAAATTGAGGATACGTTATCATATAAATTAATCACCATAATTTTAACACTAATCAAATTGAGGGTACATTAGATATTATCAGAAATTATAAGATAAGAGGTTATAGGGATTAGTATTTCATAACCCGGTTTTGGACTTTAGTGAGTCCGAAAACACAACTGATTTCAGGCCCAATAACAAGATTCTTAAATACAGCCACCTAGGTAATTTTTGTTGGGCACAAATCTTCCTCTTAAGAGCAAGGGCTATGGGTAGTGTCACTCTTTCAAATGAAAGAGTGCACTACCAATTTGAGCAAATTAGGCTCTCCTATGGGTGGGTTTCAACCCACTTTTCTCCCAAATCCTTCCACACACTCGTTCATTCGAACGAGTAGTTGAGAGTTTCTGTTGGGATATATGTTTTAAAATAATTCTTTTGTATATTTTATCAACAATTCAAGCTTGGCCCAGTGGTTAAGCATTTTGGGCCTTGAGGGTGAGGTCTCAGGATCAAATCCCTCCCCCTACTGATTGGGTATATATATATAAATAATATGTATATATTTAATTATTCCGGGAGCGGGGTCTTGGGACCTTAGGGGTCTTGGGAGGTCTCTTGAATTTGGAAAGTTATTTTTACTGATTTTGAAAAGAATTTTCAACCCAGTTTTACTGCCCTTAATTACATTGATAATTGTGCTAATTATGGTACGATTAATTTGCCCGTTTTATACTGTTATGAAATTTATAATGTTTGCAATAAATTAGATTTATTTTGCACTAATTCGTATTCATTGCTTGGGCTATAAAAATCAGTTTTGGTAGCAGAAGGAAAACAAGTTTTCAATACCACTGTTGTTGTTTTTTTTAGAATCAAGAGACTAGTTTTTATGAGCAAGATAAGAAAGAGTGAAAGTGATCAATCTCTTATTGTGTGCGTGAGGGATTGAAGAGAGTTTTTATCTCGGCTGTTTTATCCTGGGGGCGTTGTGACGAAGAACGAACTGCTTGCACAAAACTCAAGGCAGAGCCACGAAACGTCTTAAAGAGAGCGACCTGGTCGTGAATCAGCCGTTATCTTGTTTTTGTGTTTATCTTTTGTTTTGCAGGTTTGAAATCGGCAATTGTTCCAACAATTTTAAGACGGATCTTTCTGCCATGGAATCTGAAAAGAAAATCGTTGCTGATATCAACAAGTCGTTCAAGTTTGAAGGACTTCATTTCAGAAGATGGAAGCTAAAGTTGTTTTTCTACCTCAAACTGATGAAGTTGCACATGATGGTGACCTCCATCAAACCATCTAATCCACAAGATGAAGAAGCTGCGAAAAAAGCAACTTCAGCCGCAACAAGTACAACTCCTCAACCAACTGAAGAACCTGTTGTGACCCAAACTGCTGAAGAAAAACAAAAAGCCTATGAAAAATGGATTGATAATGTCTTTGATTGCAAAAACTATATTTTGAATTCTTTGTCTGACGATCTATATGAATATTAATCCACATTTGATACTGCTAAAGATGTGTGGGATGCCTTACAGAAAAAATATGACACTGAAGAAGCTGGATCGAAGAAATATGCTGTAAGCCGCTACCTGAGATATCAAATGATGGATGAAAAATCAGTCGTTGCTCAGGCTCATGAACTTCAGAAAATAGCTCATGAAATTATGACGGAAGGTATGAAAACTGATGAACAATTTCAAGTATCTGTACTGATTGATAAATTACCCCCATCTTGGAAAGATTTTCGTAATGCTTTGCGTCATAAAACTAAGGAATTTTCTCTTGAAAGTTTGATTTTTAAGCTCAGGGTTGAAGAGGAAGCACGGAAACAAGACAGAAAGGAAGAGATTCTTATCGTTTCCAACAATAAGAATCAGACTCAACCGAGTTTGAAACCTAAGAAAAAACGGATGAAACCTGACCAGAACCAAAGGAAAAGAAAAACTAATCAAAACAAGAACCCACATCCATCAAGGAAATTTCAGAATTCTGATTCTGAGTTCCTTTGTTATGCCTGCGGTAAACCAAACCACATGGCTAGGGATTGCAGGAATAACAAAGGAAAGAATAACGCACAAGCTAATGCTGCTGAAAGTGTTATAATTGCCATGGTTTCTGATCCATAGATTCACATGGTTGGTGGAACCGATGGGTGGTGGATAGACAGTGGTGCTTCGCGCCATTGTTGTTTTGATAGGTCCCTATTTAAGAGCTATGCAGAAATCAAGGATAAGAAAGTGTTGTTGGGAGACTCCCATACCACTATTGTGAAAGGTTCTAGTACGGTAGAACTGAAGTTTACTTATGGGAAGACAATTATGCTGAAAGATGTCCTCCACACTCCAGAAATGAGAAAGAATCTTGTTTCCGGCTATCTTCTCAACAAGGCTGGGCTGTATCAAACTATTGGATCTGGTGTTTACATAATTACTAAAAACAAAGTGTTTGTAGGAAAAGGTTATGCTGCTGATGGAATGTTTAAGCTTAATGTTGAAATGAATAAAATTGCATCTTCTTCTTATATGGTGTGTACTTTTAATGTTTGGCATGCTATACTTTGTCATGTGAACAGTAGATCAGTAGATACCATGAGCAAACAAGGTTTTATTCTAAAACTATCCATGCACGACTTTGAAAAGTGTGAATCTTGTAGTCAAGCAAAAATAACCAAGAGTTCCCATAAATCTGTTGTTAGAGAATCTGAGCCTTTAGAGTTAGTGTATTCTGATTTGTGTGAATATGAAGGTATATTAACTAGAAATGGAAAAATATATGTCATGACTTTTATTGATGATTATTCTAATTATACCTATGTTTACTTGCTAAGTCATAAGAATGAAGCTATTGAAAAATTTAAGGTTTTTTTTGCTGAAGTTGAAAATCAATTTGGTAGGAAAATTAAGAGATTTCGTAGTGATAGGGGAACTGAATATGATTCTAAACCATTCACTGAAATTTATGAATCTTCTGGAATTATACATGAAAAAACTGCTCCTTATAACCATGAAATGAATGGAAAAGATGAAAGAAAGAATCGTACTTTTACTACTCTTGTGACTGCATGTTTGTTGAGTTCTGGTGCTGCCCCCCATTGGTGGGGAGAAATTTTGCTGACTGTTTATTATGTCTTGAATCGTGTTACAAATTCAAAAACTAAAATTTCACCGTATGAACTATGGAAAACAGAAAACCAAATGTATCTTATTTTAAAGTATGGGGTTGTTTGGCTTATGTTCGTATTCCCGATCCTAAAAGATCAAAGCTAGCTAGTAAAACTTATGAATGTGTTTTTGTTGGGTATGCTCAAAACAGTAAAGCTTATAGATTTTTTGATATTAATAATAAAGTTATTATTGAATCTATTGATGCTGATTTCTTTGAAGATAGATTTCCTTTTAAATCTAGAAATAGTGGGGGTTCTCTACCTAGTACAAGTTCTGAACGTAGAATAAAAAAACCTAGAACTGCAGAAAGTAGAGACACTGAAATTGAACCTAGGCGTAGCAAAAAAGCTAGGATTGCGACACCCTATGGTTCTCACTTTGAAGTTTATACCTTAGAGGAAGACCCTTATAGTCTTCAAGAGGCACTCAATTCACCTGAATCCGGTTTTTGGCAAGAAGCCATAGATAATAAAATGGACTCCCATAATCTTAATGGAACTTGGCACCTAGAAGATTTAACCCCTGGTTGCAAAGCAATAGGTTGTAAATGGGTACTTAAAAGGAAGTTGAACCCTGATGGTTCAGTAGAAAAACACAAAGCTAGGTTGGTAGCTAAAGGATTTAGACAAAGAGAAAATGTAGATTTCTTTGATACTTATTCTCCTGTTACAAGATTGACTTCTATTCGTGTTTTGATTGTTGTTGCTGCTGTGCATAATCTTGTTGTTCATCAAATGGATGTTAAAACAATTTTTTTGAATGGTGAATTAGAAGAAGAAATTTACATGGAACAACCTGAAGGTTTTGTTGTTCCTTGCCAAGAACATAAAGTGTGTAAGTTAGATAAGTCACCGTATGGTCTGAAACAAGCTCCTAAGCAATGGCATGAAAAATTTGATAATTTGATGATTTCACATGGTTTCAGAATTAATGAAAGTGACAAATGCATATAATATAAATTTGAAAACAATGCATGCATCATGATTTGTTTATATGTGGATGATTTGTTGATTTTTGGTTCAAACTTGTTTGTGGCTGAAGAAACTAAGAATATGCTTAAGTCTAACTTTGAAATGAAAGATTTGGGTGAAGCTAGTGTAATTCTGGGAATTAAGATTACTAGAACTAATGATGGTATTTCTTTGGATCAGTCTCATTATATTGAAAATATTTTAAATAAGTACAACTATTTTGACTGTAAACCCGTGAGTACTCTTTTTGATTCTAGTGTTAAACTATTTAAGAATACTGGTGATAGCCAGACAATCTGAATATGCTAGTATAATTGGTAGTCTTCGTTATGCAACTGATTGTACCAAACCAGACATTGCATATGCAGTGGGGGTTTACCAGTTGTCCTGGTTTGGAACACTGGAATGCAGTTGAGAGGGTTATGCGGTACCTTAAAAAGACCGTTAACCTAGGATTACACTATAAGAGGTTTCCTGCAGTCCTTGAAGGATACTGCGATGCTGATTGGAACTCTCTTTCAGATGACTCCAAGGCCACTAGTGGATATTTGTTTAATATTGCTGGTGGCGCTGTGTCTTGGAAGTCAAAGAAACAGACAATTCTGGCTCAATCTACGATGGAGTCTGAATTGATAGCACTACCAGCAACTAGTGAAGAAGCGGGATGGTTGAGAAACCTGCTTTCTCAAATTCCTGTATGAGATAGACCGATACCAGCTATTATGATCCACTGTGATAGTACCGCGGCTATTGCAAAAGTACAGAACTGTTTTTATAACGGTAAGAATCGACAAATGCGTCGAACGCACATCACAGTTAGAGAGTTTCTCACAACTAGTGCTGTACGTGTGGATCATGTTAGGTGGGAAGAGAACTTAGCTGATCCTTTGACGAAAGGATTAGCTAGAGAAAAGGTATTGTATACCTCTAAAGGCATGGGACTTTTGCCCACTAGAAATTGAGTCATTTTGTGATGGATACCCACCTAGAAATAGGTTCAAAGGGAATAACGATTCACAAATGATATGAAGATAGAATCATGCATCTTTCCCATGGCATGATGTCCTGAAGCGGGTTAAGGTTGAGTTCTTTAATTCTTAATGAAGTCTATAGATCTGTATAGATTGGGGTACCAAGCTACAGGAGTACTTTTGATAGACTCACCTATGTGAATGAGAAAGTGTGGCCGCTTTCTATGAGAACATGGGCAGTTCTCTAGAAAATTCATTGAAACTGGGATACGCACAAGGCCGTAATGTGCTGGCGTTTAGGAATTTACTCTTAGTATAGTTGTGCGTGTATTAAGTAATTTGTTCTCTCCATAGAGTTCAAAGACATGTGTTCACTCTATGTCAGAGTTCAGAGAATTTAATACTATGTAAAGGTTCGAAATCGAAAGATACCTTTGCTTATGCACATAACTAGACGGATCTTGCTCAATGATTTTAAAAATATAAGTGGGGGATTGTTGGGATATATGTTTTAAAATAATTCTTTTGTATATTTTATCAACAATTCGAGCTTGGCCTAGTGGTTAAGCATTTTGGGCCTTGAGGGTGAGGTCTCAGGATCAAATCCCTCCCCCTACTGATTGGGTATATATATATAAATAATAATTATATATTTAATTATTCCGGGAGCGGGGTCTTGGGAGGTCTCTTGAATTTTGAAAGTTATTTTTACTAATTTTGAAAAAAAAATTCAACCCAGTTTTACTGCCCTTAATTACGTTGATAATTGTGCTAATTATGGTACGACTAATTTGCCCGTTTTATACTATTATGAAATTTATAATGTTTGCAATAGATTAGATTTATTTTGCATTAATTCGTATTCATTGCTTGGGCTATAAAAATCAGTTTTGGAAGCAGAAGGAAAACAAGTTTTCAATACCATTGTTTTTTTTTTTTGAGAATCAAGAGACTAGTTTTTCTGAGCAAGATAAGAAAGAGTGAAAGTGATCAATCTCTCATTGTGTGCGTGAGGGATTGAAGAGAGTTTTTATCTCGGCTGTTTTATCCTGGGGGCGTTGTGACGAAGAACGAACTGCTTGCACAAAACTTAAGGCAAAGCCACGAAACGTCTTAAAGAGAGCGACCTGGTCGTGACTCGGCCGTTATCTTGTTTTTGTGTTTAAATTTTGTTTTGTAGGTTTGAAATCGGCAATTGTTCCAACAGTTTCACACTAGACGGGGGACTATCCTCCGTCAGAAAAAAGAAACTTTTAGTGCAAAACGGGGGACAGTCCCCTGTTAAAACCTTTTTTTTTCGTTTTTTTTTGACGGGGGACTATCCCCGTCTATGTAGAACTTTTTAGCTTCTTTTTGTTGACGGGAGATTGTCCCCCGTGTAAAAAGATTTATTTTTTTTTTTGGAAGGAGGACAGTTTCCCGTCTGATCCAAAATCCAATTTTTCTTAATTAAACGGGAAACCGTCTTCCATATAATAGCTTTTTTTTTTTGTATTTGCCCATAATAGCTTCACACGTTCATCTGGACAAATAATCTTTCATACGAAAGAGTTAGTCTCCATTTGGAGACTACCCATAGGATATGCTCTGAAGATCAGAAAACGATGGAATTCAGTGATCGGTTTTGAAATTTTAAAGCCGGTGGTCGATGGTGGTCCAATCTGCACAGGCGCACAGACATACAGTAACGGAGATGAAGTTTCAACGGGACAATTAACAATCCGCCACCTGAACATTAATAGACGAGGAAGATTCTGATCCAACGGTTATGTATAAATTCGAATAGATTTCATTAACCGGGAAAGTTAAAATAAAAATAAATTAAATTACAATAAAATAACAATAATGAATAGAGAAGAAGTATTTTACTTTTTCTTTCTTTCTGTCTCGAAGAAAAAAACATCTTTTAGGGCTCTTCCCCCTTTTTGACTCATTCCCCACCAAAACCAGTTTTTTCTTTTTGGGAGGAGACGTGGATCTGTTAATCTCTACTTTCCTTCTTCATCTTCAGATTATCCTCATCCGATCGGTATATTTCTCCTTATATATTGCTTTTAGTTTTAGCAATAATTTGGTGTTTATTTTGGGTAAGTTTTGTTTGTTTTGTTTATTTAGGGTTTAGATTTTTTTTATGATGAGATTTGTTTACTGGTATGATAATTTCATCTCTAGTGTTACCTGATCTGAGATATTATTGTAGTTCTGTAAGGTTTTCTTTTTTTAGTGAATTTATTTATTCTTTGGGAGTTATTTTGTGTTTGAAGTATGAATATAGCTGAAATTAGTGATGTTTTAGTGATGTATTTGTTTGATACTTAGTAGTTCCAATCATTGTTTGCAGAGGGGGTAAATTTTAGTAGATTGATGACACGTGTTAGTAGCAATTAGGTTGTATCTGTATGAGAACATAGGGTTAATACAGTTACAGTTGCTAACCTTGATAAGAACGAAGGCGAAACCTAAATTGAAAGTACGAGCAGGTTAGTTTGGTAAATTTTACTAGATTTTTGGTGTGAGTTAGTTGGAATTAGGTTGAAGAAAAATGAAAAGCTATGCAAATGGAAGTAATGTTAGCGAGCTTATGGACAAATTAATGTTATAGTTGATTTTTTAGGGAAAGATATTTACATGGCACGGTGATATTAGTATTGATATTAACAACTAGCCTTGAATAAACTACGACATGGTGTCATTAATTGGAGTATTAGATAGTGATGGTGGAAAGTGTATCTGCGGTTTCATTGTAGTATTCAATATCAGTGTCACTAGAACTGAATGTAGGACTACAACAAGTTTGAAGAAGTAAATGAAATATAAACTATAATACTCGTGAGGTATATTCTAGTTTGTCACTTGTCACTGTTGATTTTATTGGAATCACCATTATAATGGCCCTTGATATCAATCCTAACAACTAACAGCTTCCAACAACCAACAGGCTACACTACGATGTCACTGTTGCAGTATGTGATACTAATGGTTGTGGACATTTATTGTTGTTAGCACTTAGCATGTCATTAACGACTAGAACTGAAGTAGATTTTGCTTTTGTGTCCAGAGGCACGTTTCCGGTGCTTCTTATCTTATCTTAGAAATATATAGATTACACAATTGGTAACCTTAAAAAGAACGAATTGATGACTTCTTTTGGAATTATGATGTTACTGCGGTTGGCAGGAAATATATGATACATATATGTTTGTCACATTTAGGGTAATTCCATTCTACAGCATGGTAATAAATCAATCTAAACAATTAACATCATGAACAACCTGCGTGACAACCTGCGCGATGATGTCATTTTAAACGATACAGTATGTGATAGTAGTTAGTAGTTCTAATGAGAACATATATATTTAAACGATTAGTAACCTCAAAAAGAACGAATAAATGACTTATTTTGAAATTATTATCTTAGTACAGCGTCACCAGAAACTTATGTTTGTCACAGTTGTATATGAAGGGAGAACCTTTCTGTTAGAGCCTGGTGTTATCAATCTGACAATTAACAGCGTCGAACAACCCTTGTGATCATGTCTTGTTTTTTGCTGAAAGGGTCTGGAGGTGGTGGAATTTTTGCTTGTCTACTTGTTGTTGTTGTTCTTCTTGTTTGAAACATCTTCGTTGTCATCGGATTCTGAGTCGGATGAGGAAGGGAATGATATGGGATGTTAGTGTTGGATTTGGAGCTGTAGATATGGGGATATGGGGGTTTTGAATTGATTCTTCAATTTGTTGCTTCTGTGTTCAATTTGAATGTTTTTAGGGTAAGAAATTTGTGGGTATTGTTTATTGTTTAAACTTGAGTTGAAATTGAAATTGAAATTATCAGGACCAAAGTTTCAGTTTATTTTTAGAGCAATTTGATTGTTCTTGAATATCTGGGTTAGGCGTGATTTTCGGATGTTTGTCGGTAGTTGTATAGGGATACTAGTGATGCCCATCTTGGCTTAAGCTAACTAGGTAACTATTTTAGCATGCTATTCAGTCTGTAAAAGCATGTGTAACTTGCTCTATGTAGTATAGACGATGGTAGGACGTTATTTTGGTGAGGGTTTAAGTGCAGGTTTTTGTAAGAAATTAGACGAATAGTATTAGTAGCAGCAGCAACAGGTAATGATAGTAATGGAGCTTCCAGTGATATAAGTGTAGTGAATTGAAAGGGTAAGATGGGTTGAAGGATGAGGGAGAGAAGAATTTTTGTGTGTAGTGAAGAACAAGAAAAAAGAAGAGCAGCTACTGCCATTGCTGTTTAACTGTTGTTGTGTTTTATTCCGAGAGTAACAACAAAAAAAGGGAACTAGGAAGAAAATGAGTGCAGAACCTCACTTTGGGTAGGCTATAGTAGCTATAGATAGAAGGCAAAACTGGATATAGCAAAACAAAAACAAGAAAGAGGTCCTACCGGAAGTCGAACCCAGGTCGCAGGATTCAAAGTCCTGAGTGCTAACCACTACACCACAGAGTTGTTAGGTGTTTTAGATTCCGACGATTTTTAATGTCATCATCGTGGTACCCAGCATGGTGTTAAGGATCTGAACACTTAACAGCATTGAACAACCTGTGTGATGATGTCATGTTTTTAGCTGTATGGGTCATAAGTTGGCGGAATTTTGCTTGTCAATGTCTTGTTGCTGTTCTTCTTCTTGTTTGAAAGGTCTTCGTCATTATAAGATTCTGAGTCGTATGAGGAATGGAATAATATGGGACTGTTAGTGTTGGATATAGAGCTTTAGAATCTTGTTTGGAGTGGAAGCTTGTGTAAGAAAATGGACGACTAGTAGAAGCAGGATCAGCAGTTCATAAATGATGAGGGAGAGAGGGATTTTGTGTTTAGAGAAGAGCGAGAATGAAGAAGAGCAGCTTTTGCTGTTGTTGATTGTTTTTTCTTCTTTTTGTGCAAGAATAACAAGTTAACAACAAATGGGAAACTAGAAGAGGAAGAAGAAGAGTGTAGATCTCTCACTGAGGCCGGGCTATTATAACTATAGATAGAAGGCAAAACAGGATAAAGCCAAACAAAAACAAGAAAGAGGTCCTACCGAGAGTCGAACCCAGGTTGCAGGATTCAAAGTCCTGAGTGCTAACCACTACACCATATAACCAGTAGTGACGTTGTTAGGTGTTTTAGATTTTGACAATTTCAAATGTCATTGTTGTGGTACAATCCAGTCCTTTTCTTTGGTTCTTTCTTTATCGTTTATAGTTTCTTTCGTTTTTTTTTTCTTGATGTAAGTTTTGTGTTTATTTAGGGCTTAGATTTTATAGGATGAGATTTTATTTACCTTTGATGCCTTTTATGATCATTTCATATCTAAAATCATTTAAGTCACCTGATCTGAGATATTGCCGTAATTTTTAAGGCTTTTGGAGTAATTATTTGTTTTTGGGTGTTTATTTTTGGTCTTTGAAGTACGAATATCTACAGATTATAGCAGAAATTCATGGTGTTTAATGGTGTGTTTGATTGATACTTGTACCTTTTGGAAGTTGAAGCTTGAGAAATTCAATCACTGTTGACTGAGGGGGTAAATTTTATTAGATTGATGATGTGTCAGTAGCAATGAGGTTGTACGAGAACGTAGGGATTATACACTTACTATTATTAACCGAGATAAGAACGAGGAGAAACCTAAATTGAAATTACAAGACTGTCAGTTTGGAAAATTTGGCTACTTTTACTGTGAGTTAGTGAGGTTAATGAGAAATTTAGGTTATAGTTGATATCAACAACTAAGCTTTGAATAAGCTATGAGATGTTTTTGTCATTTGGAATATTAGATTGCTATGGTGGAAAGTATATCTGCGGTTTAATAGTTGTATCCTGTTGATGTGCAAATATAGGAAGTCGAAACCTGCGAAATTCAACCCATGTTTATGAGCTAGTAGTTTTTTTTTTTTTTTTTTTTTTTTTTTTTTTTTGTATACTGGTTATGTGTGCTAATACTTAGTTGTAAGTACATACTTAACAGAAATAGTAACCTTAAAAAAAAACGAGTAAGCGACTTACTCTGAAATTATGATCTTAATATGGTTACCAGAATATATATGATATTCACATGTTTGTCACAGTTGCATTAGAAGGGAAAACTATTTTATTAGATTGATGATGTGTCAGTAGCAATGAGGTTGTACGAGAACGTAGGGATTATACACTTACTATTATTAACCTAGATAAGAACGAGGAGAAACCTAAATTGAAGTTACAAGACGGTCAGTTTGGAAAATTTGGCTACTTTTACTGTGAGTTAGTGAGGTTAATGAGAAATTTAGGTTATAGTTGATATCAACAACTAAGCTTTGAATAAGCTATGAGATGTTTTTGTCATTTGGAATATTAGATAGCTATGGTGGAAAGTATATCTGCGGTTTAATAGTTGTATCCCGTTGATGTGCAAATATAGGAAGTCGAAACCTGCGAAATTCAACCCATGTTTATGAGCCAGTAGTTTTTTTTTTTGTATATTGGTTATGTGTGCTAATACTTAGTTGTAAGTACATACTTAACAGAAATAGTAGCCTTAAAAAAAAAAACGAATAAGCGACTTACTCTGAAATTATGATCTTAATATGGTTACCAGAATATATATGATATTCACATGTTTGTCACAGTTGCATTAGAAGGGAAAACTATTTTTATAGCACGGTTTTATAGCACGGTGTTATCAATCTGAACAATAACGACGTGAAACAACCTGTGTCATGTTTTAGCTGAATGTCTTGTTTAAGTTGGGGAAGTTTGCTTGTCAATATCTTGTTGTTGTTCTTGTTTTTGTTTGAAACTTCTTCGTCATCATCAGATTTTGAGTTGTATGAGGAATGGAATTATATGGGCCTGTTAGTGTTAGTGGAATTTGTTTAACTTAGATGAGTAGTAGAAGCAGGATCGGCAGCAAGTAATGGTAGTAACAAAGCTGTGAGTGATACAATTGCAGTAATGATGAGGGAGAGGAATATTTGTGTGTACAGAAGAGCGAGAATGAAGAAGAACAGCTGCTATGCGGCTAGGCTATAATAACTATAAATGGAAGGCACACAGGATAACAAAATAAAAACAAGAAAGAGGTCCTACCGGGAGTCGAACCCAGGTCGCAGGATTCAAAGTCCTGAGTGCTAACTACTACACCATAGAACCAGTTGTGTCGTCAGGTGTTTTAGATTCTTACAATTTCAGATATCACCATCTTGGTACCACAGTTTATTTATTGGGAACACCATTTTCATGCCACCTTTTTTTTTGATCGGCATTTTCACAACACTTTGATATCGATCTTAACACCTAACAGCTTTAAGCAAGCCATGTGATGGTGTCATGTTTTAGCTGTATGGGTCATAAGTTGGTGTAAGTTTGCTTGTCAATGTCTTGTTGTTCTTTTCTCTTGTTTGAAACATCTCCATCGTCATCAGATTCTGAGTCGTATGAGGAAAGGAATAATATGGGACTGTTACTGTTGGATTTGAAGCTATGTAATCTTGTTTGGAGAGGGTTTGAGTGGAAGTTTGTGTAAGAAATTAGACGAGTAGCAGAAGCAGGATCAGCAGTAGGTAATTGTAGTAATGGAACTTTGAGTGCTACAATTGTAGTTGTAGTTAATGGAATGGGTGAGATGGGTTGAATGATGAGGGAGAAGGGAATTGTTGTGTGTAAAGAAGAACGTGAATGAAGAAGTGTTTTTGCCAGAATAACCGCAAATGGGAAATTAGAAGAGGGTACATCTTTCACTTTGGCTAGGCTATCATGACTATAGATAGAAGGCAAAACAGGATAAAGCAAAAACAAGAAATAGGTCCTACCGGGAGTCGAACCCAGGTCGCAGTATTCAAAGTCCTGAGTGCTAACCACTACACCATAGAACCAGTTGCGACATTGTAGTTTAGATTTTGACATTTTCAAATGTCACCATCGTGGTACCCAGTCCCTTTTCTTTCTTTCTGTTTCTATTGTCTATGTTCTTTTTTACAAGCCTACAAGTTTTTTGGTATTCTGATGATGTGTGTTAGTACTTAGTAGTAAGTAGTTCTAACGAGAACATAATGGCAACACAAAAAGTCAACTAGTAAGGCTTGTAAGTAGTATTTTGATAATGTGTGTCAGTATTGAGTAGTAAGTAGTTCTGTCGAGAATATAAAGATAACACACAATGTCAACTAGTAACCTTCAAAAGAACAAATAACTGGCTTATTTTGGAATTATGATCTGAGTGTGGTTAACAGGAAATATATGATATTAAGATATTTACATATTTGTCACAGGTATTTTAAGGGAAATCCCTTTTTTTATAGCGTGGTGATTTCAGCCTTAACAATTAACAGCGTCGAACAACCGGCCCTATGCTGTCATCATTGTAGTAGGAGATAGTGATGGTGGAAAGTATATGTGTGGTTTATTTTGGTGGTTATATCTGAATGAAACTCGTGTTAATATTTGTGATTATATGTCAAAGTGTTACTTTCTTGGTTAATCATGTTCAGTTTAATCATGTTCCATTTGAGGAGCACTTAGTGAGAGAACCCTTTTTTGATTCATCATACACTATGAGTTGCATCTATTCGGGTTACTAAGTTATTTTATTTCTCAGGCGTATGGATTGGTTTTTCTGAGGTCAAGAACTTAATTTATCAAGGTGGTTGAACGAGAACTGCCAACTGCTGTTTTAATTAATGGCTTCAGTCAGCATGGCGCCCACTTCTGGGCTCAGAGAAACCAGTGGTAATAATGCTGGTGTTGATAAGTTGCCCGAAGAAATGAATGATATGAAAATTAGAGATGAGAAGGTAGATGAAGTGCTATTTTTATCTTGGTAGGTTTTTCGCTGAGTATTAATGTGTAATCATTTATATGTAAGCTATTAACTTCCTTTCTAGGAGATGGAAGCAACCGTTGTTGATGGAAATGGTACAGAAACAGGACATATCATTGTGACGACTATTGGTGGAAGAAATGGCCTGCCAAAGCAGGTATAGCTGTGTGATGATTCATGAAATTTTGCTCTCACAGTTTCTAGCTGACATTTTTTCCCTTTTCCTGTAGACAATAAGCTATATGGCAGAGCGTGTCGTGGGACATGGGTCGTTTGGAATTGTATTTCAGGTGTGTTTTCTGGTTCCTAAACTACAAACGCTTTACATGTTTCATGAATCATGTTATGGTTCATGGGTTTATCTAGTATAATTCTGTGAACCAAAGTGTCAGTTATTTAATACATTAATTCTCTTTTTATTTCTTGTATGGTTTGTCAGGCCAAGTGCTTAGAAACTGGTGAAACTGTTGCCATAAAGAAGGTCCTTCAAGACAAGAGGTACAAAAATCGTGAGCTGCAGACCATGCGTCTATTAGATCACCCAAATGTTGTGTCGCTGAAGCACTGTTTCTTTTCAACAACTGAAAAAGACGAGCTTTATCTTAACCTGGTGCTTGAGTATGTACCTGAGACCGTTCACCGTGTCATCAAGCACTACAACAAGATGAACCAACGAATGCCATTGATATACGTAAAACTCTACATATACCAGGTGTGTCTCATTGCATTATTAGTTTTTACCACTGCTAAGTTGGCATTTTAAATTACTAAATAAACTATAAGCTGTGTATGATTGAAGTAACTTTTTCTTGAATTAATAAATAAGTTGCCATCGGCTCTTTTATTGGTTATTTCCCATCCTTGCTTATACTGTTAATAAGTTTCGTTCATTTGTACATTTTTTTCCCTCTTTATTAAATTATTGAGCCTCTGGGGTCATTCTTCCTTCTAGTTTTAACAGTAAATTTGGCTGGGACATTTATTTTTTTCAAAGCTAATAATATTGTGTTTATGTTCTCAGATTTGTAGGGCACTGGCTTATATCCACGGTAGTATTGGAGTATGTCACAGAGACATCAAGCCTCAAAATCTTTTGGTACGTTTAAGCCTATGTTACTCCTCACACTTTGATATCAATGGGTGTGCGTGTGACTCTAGTTCCTCAATCATCTGGTATCTTGTTTTTACCAATAACTCCTCAAATGGGGAAAGTCACTGGTTTTAAAAGGGTAAAGCATCATTCTGATGCACTGGTAACTGGTAAGTGATGATAAAGAGGGTAATGGTTGATGTTAGTAATTGTTTTTTCATTGCTGAACTTACCAGTAGCCTATATGACTGGGTTTTGGGTTGGACACATAAAACTTGAGTTTCCTCTCTAGCTCGTAGTTTCATTACATGGGAATCTGCATGAAGTTGGTTATTTTTGGGCGTCTAATGTCATCAATTGTCATGGATGGATGAGCAGCCATATCACTTAAGGAATTGATTTGCGTTTTATGTTTTCAAAAATGAAGCAAGTGTCTGATTGCATTACGTGAAGTTAAAATGTTGTTTCATTGTTCGATGTCAACAGGTAAATCCGCATACTCATCAGCTGAAGTTGTGCGACTTTGGAAGTGCTAAAGTTTTGGTAAGCAGTTGTATTATCAGCCTATTGGGTCGTATTTAAGTCATTTTATATTACCATCTCATTAGTTTAAGCCTCTGAATCTCTATTCTTGTTATTTCCTTCCCTTGGTATAAACAGGTAAAAGGAGAGCCAAACATATCATACATTTGCTCTAGGTATTACAGAGCACCAGAGCTTATATTTGGAGCCACTGAGTACACTTCAGCCATTGACATCTGGTCTGCTGGCTGTGTTCTTGCAGAGCTACTCCTTGGACAGGTATTTTGATTACTCCTCCTGCATGTATGTGCTGGGCGTTCCACTATAGTTGGAAGCTTAACATGTTTTTTCTTCTTCTTCTCAGCCTCTCTTTCCTGGCGAAAGCGGAGTTGACCAGCTTGTTGAAATTATCAAGGTGAGCTTCAGTAGTAGTATTGCCGTTGAAATTGCTTTGTCAGATACTCATACCCTTGGCTCGACTATTACATCCTTTCTGTAGTCACATGCTCTTTTTAGGAGTTGAAAACGTATATAGCAAATATCCCCCCTGTTCTGGAATACAGAACCATGGTTGGTGGATACGACTGTTTTGATAACTTAATTGCTTAAATCACACACGTGCATTTTCTACTGACAGTCGAATTTACCTGTGTACCTGTTCTAGAACTTGTATGCATCACTGCACTGTTGCGTCATTGATATCTGACATGCTTCATTTGCAGGTATTGGGTACCCCAACTAGGGAGGAAATCAAGTGCATGAATCCTAACTACACAGAGTTTAAGTTTCCACAAATTAAAGCTCACCCATGGCACAAGGTACTAAGAATAGGGATTTAATTTTTGTACGACTTTCTCTTTAGGTTTAGCTCAAGTTTTTGTAGAGATGTATTCTCAGAATGTTTATTTAATGCAGATATTTCATAAGCGAATGCCACCAGAAGCTGTTGATTTGGTGTCAAGACTTCTGCAGTACTCTCCCAACCTACGTTCCACAGCTGTGAGTGCAATCAATTTTTTCTTCCATTGTATATCTAGTCTCGCTTTTCAGATAGCAAAACAGCAATGTACACTAAACTTGAGAATCTGATATGTGAATTCAGTACTCCAATTGTCAAATAAAAATACGCTAGACTTCCTTTAGCTTGCATTACTAATTTAGGTTTTTCGTCTGGTGGCTGGTATGCTATATACGGTCTTCATGATTGTTAAAAGGAATATTTTGTTAAAAGAATAGTATTTTCTTTCTCTTTCTCTCCCTCTGTATTCAGCCCAGTCTTTTGCATTATGCAACCATGTGTGGACATTTTAAGAAATTTTATTTTGCTGCAGTTGGAGGCCTTGATGCATCCGTTCTTTGACGAGCTACGTGATTCAAGCAGTCGCCTTCCTAATGGACGTCTCTTACCCCCACTCTTCAACTTTAAGCCTCACGGTAATGTATTTACTTTCGAACAATATGATCTTTCATTTTCAGTAAAATAAATCTAACATTTTGTCTATCCATGGCTTTGGTCCCTCCACTGATGATCAGAACTGAAGGGAGTGCCAGCGGAGATTTTAGTGAAGTTGGTCCCCGAGCACGCGCGAAAGCAATGCCCATTCCTTGGTTTGTGATTTTGTTGTTTCCCGTCTATCTGCATATGCATAGTAAAATGCCCCACCTTGATTACCAATTATCATATGTAAGCTTCCGTAATTTTCTCTTCTTTTTCTGTTCAATAGTGTTTCTACTGTGTTGTAATAGCAGAATAAGAAAGTTTCTGCTTAGGCTTTACCTTCAAATATCAATGTATGGAGATGTATGTTGCTGACCGTTGTTGCTAAACAGCTAAGACAGATTGTAACATTATTGTACGTAGATTTAAGAAGAAAACATAACTTTTTCTTCCCACCTCAGCCGATGCATTGTAAAGGGAGATTCATGGATGCCCAGAGTTGGTAATAATAATGTGGTTTTTGTGCAGGGTGAGTGAATTAATGGAGGTGGTAAATTATTATAAGAAGTTGGAAGTTGTTTCTAATTAGGTTGGGTCTTTCAGAGTTGACCTAGTTTGGAGTATTTGAGCAAAATATCTGGGCTGTTTTATTGCAGATTCCAGTATCTCTCCTAGATTTGATTGAATTTTACGGTCCCCTACATATTTCCTGACCTAGTATATGTATGGTGAAGGATACAGCCAAATATCTCATTTTTCCTTCTTTGACGTCCTTTTTCCTTCTTTAAGCATTGTTTTTAGTTATCTTAGTTTTTATGTTTATGTAGTTGCTATCTGGAGAGATTGGAAACGAGATATTCTATTGTTGTTTGCAGATCATTGGCTCATGCACAACGTGTGGTGGGCTAATGCAAGAGAAGATGAGGTACTTGGTAAACACCTTAAGGGTCTCAATCTTATTCATTTTTAGCAGCAAGTAGAATTCCAGTACATGTTCTCCATTAGGTTTTTAATCACATGCCTTATTTTTCGCGTGGCTTATTTCATGTTTTTAACAAAATGTAACAAGATAGTACCAAGGGTGAAATTTTGGATAGTAAGGATGGAATTTCGGACACTGTCTATCTTCCACACTCACTTTAAGGAATGCAGTTAATCTCGGATACCTTAACAGTGATTATCTAGTTTTGAAATTCAGGCCTGCAGCTGAGTGTGTGCCAATTTTTTTATAAAATGTCAAGCCTGCGTGCACATAATCAGAATGAAATTCTTGACTTGTTTAACTCACCAGATTCCTGTTCTTTGTAGCTTCGGTTCAACCGATGTCAGGCCCATTTAAGAGAGTAATAGAGATGTCACATAAATAGTTTTTTGAAAGAACTATGATTTTGGGCATACTGAATAAAGACAAAAGGATGTGAAATAACAAAATCAGAAATTCATTTAACCAAATTTCTTTTTAATGGTAAATCTACCCTTTACGTATTAGTGTTAGTAATCTGGATTAGTGATTAAAACTTTTATTTAGTGATTAAGATAATTTTCAGAATTATAAAGGTTTGTTTAGATGAAAAAATTTGGGGAAAAAAAAATCAAAGTTTTTATTGAGAACGAGAGAAGGAGAAAGTGAGAAAAACTTTCTTCTTGATTCAATGGAGGATGAGGAGGGTCGTTCTTCATCTAAAAAACCTAGGAAAATACATATCAACTACAACAATGATCCAGAAATGGCTGATTTCTTAGATTGTGAGAATGATTTCACACAAACTCAAACTCAAGATGATGATTTTTATGAGCCAAATCCATATGATGAATACATAGATAAAAGGAACCCAATGCTTCTAACACACACGTACACTTCTATTTTATGTTTAATCTCATTTTGTAGCTTGAAATCATCAAAAAATTGTATTTTTCATCATGGTTCGGCGAACCAGGACTATGTTCAGCTTAAAAATATAAGCCGAACCCACTAAATTGATGAACAGTTCGGCTAGCTGAATTTGTTAACGTTATACGCCGAACCTTCATTTTCCAACTTCCAACCTATTTGCAAGATCCTAGCTCGGCTTATATTAAAGTCTAATAACAAGCCGAACTTATTCCTGAGAGTTAGGTTCGGTTCTCACTCTAAATATCGTATCAGCCGAACTATATATTTTTCCAAGTTCGACTCATATTAAAAAAATCACATCAGCCGAACATGATACTGATTTTCCATGAAACACTTAAATTCATACACATTTAGGGGTTAGGCTTTTTATTACATATGTTTGCTATTGTGCAGCCTTTTCATAGGATGAACCAAACAAAAAAAGTGGAAATTACTAAAAGTGTTAAGAAAGTGAAGTCTAATGATGGAGAATACCAGATCCATATTAAACTCATTAAAATCAATTATATATTATCTTCAACTTCAAGAGAATGAAAAGACAAACACAACGCAAAAAGAATGAGGTCATTCCGACATCGGACGAAAAAGTTATGGCCAAAACAAGATCAAAAAACTTGAGTGTGCAAAGAGAAGGTTCAACTGATAACTCAACAACACGAGCTAGCCGAACCTAGAGCCTGCAAATCAATATTTTCGAAGTGTTTACAGAGAGAGGTTCGGCTTGAAAGTGATCTAATCGAGTCAGCCGAACCTGACAACCACCTGGGGTAAATTTCACTTCTCAGGTTCGGTCGGGAAGGTTTGCAAGGTATTAGCCGAACCTGACACTGTTCTGGGACGTATTCAATACACATTTTGGCGTTCGGCTAAAATTGACATTTACGGTTTAGCCGAACTGTTCATAGACATTTTCAGGGTGAAATTTCAAGAGCAGTTCGGCTCAAAACTCAACTCAATTATCAGCCAAACCCGCTACTGTAACCGTCAAAAACCCTAAGTTATTAGCAATTTAACCCATTCAATCCATGAAAAACAACAAATAAAAGATTGGGTTTGTAGGGAATACCTTCTTATCCTCATTTCAGTATTTGGAGCTTCAAATGGTTGAATTTCCGATTCAATTTCCGGTTCAATTATAGTTTTTACACCTTCATCTTCAATTGGTTTTTCTTCTTTAATTCATGGATTGGAAGAGGATTTAGAACACCTGACGTTTTCTTTTTTCTTTGTGCGATCCATTATATAGTTCAATTTAACCGATGATCGAATTTTCACGAATCGATAATTAATTACAGTGATGAAAAGAAAAATCTAAGCAAAAAGGAAGGTGGTTTGGCTGGAGGAAGAAGAAGAGATGTTTAGGATAGTTTATTTTTTGATTTTAGGTTCAAGGGTATATAGGTAATTGAACTACTCAGTAGACACCCCTTATAAGGTCACCTAGGATGGAAAAACTATTTTGTAGGCCTTGAAAGTTTTTAGTATACCTGAAAACATCCTTTTATTTATAGGGTTAATATCGTTCTGTCCGTATTTTGCGTCCTAATTTTTCTTTTTCATCCAACCTAGAAAATTTAGCTCGACGGCCGATATCGATATTTTCTTCGTTAGTATGGCATGTAAATTATATAATAATTATCTCTAATTGATTCTTTGATGATTGGTAGGCTACTTAACAAGAAAGAACCTTCTTACCTTCCCAAACTATTTTAATAGATTATAATTACAATTAGTGAAGGGTTTGATTTATTTTTAGTCAATGTCGGCTGTTATATGCATGTATTATTTGAAGAATACAAATGAAGCAAATTGTTTTTTTAAAAGTAAAATAAGAACGCAAGACTCCAGTTATACATTTGTGGTAATGGGGCAAGAAAAAAATCTGGGCTTCCAGTATCTGTCCAAGTTCGATTGAATTTTAGGGTCCCCTACATATTTCGTGTCCTAGTATATGCATGGTGAAGGCTGCTATGCATTCATTTTGCCTTCTGTGACGTCCTTTTTTCTAATTTTGAGTTTTGTTTTCAGTTACATTTTTATAGTTTTACGTTTATGTATTTGCTATCCGGAGAGATTGGAAACGAGATACTCTGTTGTTGTTTGCTGATCTTCGCTCACTCACAACACGTGGTGGGCTAATGCAAGAGAGGGATGGGGTACTTGGTACACACCCTAAGGGTCTCAATCTTGGTTTTCTAATGAATTCTAAAATTGCAGCGTCCACATTTTTTTGTTTGTTTGTTTTGGGTTTTAGTTTATTTTTCTTTTAGTTTTATGGTGCAAAAACACAACTCCAGTTATACATTTGTAGTAATGGGGCAAGAAAAAAAAACTTGTAAAATTACAAGAAGTAAGTGCAGTGCAGCACGCCTCACTTGTTTTGTTGCTGAAGACATTATTAAGTTATCCTTTTAACATTTGAGATGGTAAATGGAATGAGATTATTCCAAGACTGCCGTGTTTGAATGCAAAATTGAATGACTTGCACTAGGTTTCTCCCTATCAGGACGGTGGGGCAAACTAGGCTTTGACAAAGCGCAAAGTATTGATTTGGAGCAGTTATTATGGGGGCAATAACTAGCCCTCAAGGCACTGTTTAGAGTAAAAGGAGAGAATACAAGTGATAGGTACTGTTTTCTACCCAAACACTTCATCCAGTTCTGCTCAATGGAATTTTCTATCTAAAACTTGAAAACAAAAATAAAGTTATGGCACAGGGTAGACTTTAAAATAAACCTAAACAAGTATCCTATGATGTACTCTACTTGGACCTAGCTCAATACAGTTAATTTCAACTACCTAAAAAAATGAATTTAGTGGAAAACGCATCCCAGTCTACTTCATTCAAGTTTGAGGACGAAAACAGAAATTACCCTATTTTCACTTGTGAGATTAATGCATAGTAAATATTTTTTTTTGTAGGTTTTTCCTACTTCCACTACCTTGAAAATGAGCTCAATGGGAAATGCACTACGCTCTGAAATTCTTATTTATGAAATTGACACATAGAACGAGCGGATGAATCTTGAATGGGATGATGGATCAGCACCCTACTTGGTCCGTTTGGATATAATGTCATGTGTATCATTTAGGAAACTCTTGCTTTTGTTCATCTGAAAATCTCGTGCCTCATTGTGCATGTGTTGTGTTCATTAGAGAACCTTGTTTAGGTGTGGTCCATCGTATCAGGATTTGTACGTTTTTGTATCGGAAATGCATAGTTCATGACGCTTGACATGTTTTAGTATTTACATGAAAGATTTGTGCTTTTTAGCTTCATTCTCTGTATTAAAATGGGATTTTTTTTTTTTTGCTCGTATGGTGCTCGAGCATTTTTGATCTTCTAGTAGCACATCCAATCATTTCACATATGGTTGGCTGTGATGATACTTGCAGAAAGTACTTGTTAAAGGAAAAACTTGTCCAAACTAACAAAATTCGATCAAATATCGTTCGTATTTCCTAATGGTCTGTTGTGATGCTGATACATCAAAAATGCTCTGACAGTGCAGGCACTTTTTATTTCCCGTCAAAATGGTCTTAATATAGTTAGGCTAGCAGCTGTATATATATCACTGCACTGTTCACATGAGGTTCCTAACTCTTTGTTATCTCCCTCCCTCTCTCTCTCTTAAGCATCTTCTCTTCATTTTCTGTAACATCTCAATGTTTAATCTCCTAAACAATTAATTAAGAATATCAATATTTCCAGATACTCTCCACCGGCATTCATCCCCAGTTCTTGAAAAAATTGTTCCGAAGATTTGCTTACTCAAGAATACGAAAAGAAAAGCGCGAGCTTTGGATGGGGTTTTCTGGCGGGTTGTCGTTTGCTTTAGTGATAAGAATCGCCATTTTGTTTCTGGCTCTCAAGAGTGCAGAAGGAGGAACCCAATTTGTAAGAAATCTGTTTAATGCTAAGAGCTCAAAATATGGGAGTCATGATGCGTCTCACTTCTATTTTGATACTTTGCCTAACAACGGGAAGCATTCCGTCTCAAAGCCAAGGCCACGTATTTTCAACGTGAGATATTTCGGAGCTGTTGGAGATGGTTGGAACGATGATACAGCTGCATTCACAATGGCATGGAAAGCCGCTTGTGAGGTCCGATCGGGCGTTGTTTTGGCTCCTGAAGGTTATATCTTCATGATCAATCCAACAACTTTCTACGGCCCTTGTAAACCAGGCTTAACATTCCAAGTAAGAAGATTACATAGCACAGATTCTTTCAAGATAGAAACTAAACTGGTTTTAAGTAATTCAGCAGCTAAAAAAAAGTTCTGTTTTTGAGTAGGTGGACGGAGTTTTGATGCCCCCGGATGGACCGTATTTCTGGCCGAAATCTGTTAGTATGGCACAGTGGCTTGTGTTTTTTCAAGTTGATAGAATGACCCTTACAGGCGATGGAATCATTGAAGGAAATGGAGATAAATGGTGGGAGATCCCTTGCAAACCTCATCGGGTAATTCTTGTAAAGGAAATGGAGAGAAATGGTTTATTTTTTTTACCCTTTTTCCATAACATAACTGTGTTGAAATTTATTTACAGGGTCCTAATGGAACGACGTTACCCGGACCTTGTGATAGTCCTGCAGTAAGCATTTCAGACAAAGCAAATTTCATATTTCGATCAATAATTATGGTTACGTATTGACATTATTTCGTACTCTTGGTTGTTTCAGTTGTTGATGTTCTTCTGGAGCTCAAATTTACATGTCAGTAATCTGCACATCAGAAACAGTCCTCAATTTCACATGAAATTTGATAATTGTACAGAAGTGGTCATCCAAAACATCTCCTTAGATTCCCCTGCATTAAGTCCAAACACAGATGGAATCCATATAGAGCAGACGAAGTCTGTTGGTATTTACGACACCAATATCGCCAACGGTAAAAAATCGAACTCCCTATCGAATTTCAGTCATTTTTTTAATGTAAGTTGCCTTCATGATTTTATCTCTCTTTTGGAACAGGTGATGATTGCATTTCAATTGGAGCTGGTTGTACGGACGTCGACATCAAGAACATTACCTGCACGCATAGCCATGGAATAAGGTAAATCTTTACTCCCACGAGTTCGGCTCCGGAATGTTTGATCCTCCAAGCACTCATCAAATTTTTGGTTTCAACAGTATTGGGAGCCTTGGAGCAGCGCAAAATATACAGGCTTGTGTCTCGAACGTAACAGTCAGAAATGTATATCTGAAAGATTCAGATAATGGTGTAAGGATCAAGACATGGCAAGGCGGCTCCGGCTCAGTGTCTGGAGTAACATTCCGGGACATAGAAATGGATAATGTTAGGAACTGCATCATCGTTGATCAGTACTATTGCCTTGCCGAGGAATGTCGGAACAAGACATCGGCGGTGTTTATCAATGACGTCTCGTACATTAATATAAAAGGAACTTACGACGTAATAACCAAACCGGTACACTTCGCATGCAGTGACACTGTACCGTGTATGAACATAACAATATCAGAGGTCAATCTTCTGCCATCTGAAGGAAAGAGTGAGATCGACCCATTCTGTTGGAACGTGTACGGAAGACTAGAGACCGAAACAGAACCTCGAATAAGATGCTTACAAGAAGGAGAGCCTGACTCAGTTTCAGAGAGATTCCGAGGTGTTTGTTAAAGAAATCACACTCTATATACGAAGAATAACCGAAAGCTGAATATTGTACAGGTGCCCATGAGCCACTCATATAATTTTGCTATTTTTGTTCCTATTTATATACTTTTCATTTCTTACAGCAGGTTGTTACTTGCAAGAGCTAGTCACTTTGATTGTTCAAAGGGGCCTGAGTTAGCTCACTATATATATTGTGATAGCTTCATAGATATCAATAATAAAGCATTCTATTTTTGTTTTGGATTTCACTTCGATTTCACTCAATTGAGTTCCCTGACAATACAGCCCCAGAGGAGGGCATATAAACGTGCAATACATAGCTGCAAGATCTGTGCAGTGGCTATAATTTCCTGAACATACACAAATTTGTATTTCCAAACACATAAAAGCTAAGGTATGCTATTGTTACCAGCAGTCGTTACAGGAACAACTCCCTTCTCGAAATATATGAAAACGGCTACGATCCCTCGCTATAATCTCCCTCTTAACAACTTTAGAGATGATCTTGGCTGCTTCATGACAGTCACTACAAACTCGCAGATTCTTCACAATTCGTATTGTGGTTCCTTCGCTAGTGTTGATGAGTCCAAATGCAATTGCTAACTTCTCACTGTGAGTGGACAGTGCATTTTCCTTCTCTTCCTCATCTACACTCTGAAGCACGAGATCCGTGTTCGGTTTATACCCAGCAATCTTCATCCTTGGACCTAACTCGCGAATCTTAGAATAGATCTTGTCGGTTTGAGGGTGCCATCTGTCTCCCATGAAGAACTCATGAACCCTGTTATCTACCTCAATCCAACTGCAACCAGGAACTTTCAGCACTCCATTCTTTCTCATCTTCAACATTGAATTTGCAGAGTCATCAAGCCGACCCATGGAAGCATATATATTGGCCAGATAAACATAACTTCCGGAGTGTTCAGAATCTAGCTCAAGGATACGTTGAACAACCATCTCTCCTCTCTCAAAATCTTTGTAGATCCGACAACCCCCGAGCAATGCACCCCAAACTATAGCATTCGGTTTGATTGGCATTGAATTGATCAAATCTTCTGCTTCATTTAGTCGGCCAGCACGGCTAAGTAGATCCACCATGCACCCGTAATGCTCGATTTGAGGAGTAATTCCATACTCTGATTCCATCAGCTTGAAATACTCAAGTCCCCTCTCGACCAACCCTGCATGTGTGCAAGCCGATAATAATCCCATGAAAGTAACCTCGTTTGGATTGACTCCAGTCTTAAGCATTTCAAAAAAGTAAGAAAATGCTTCTTCTGCATACCCATGCATTGCCAATCCAGTAACAATTATACTCCATGAGATCACATCTCTTTCTTTCATTGTTTCGAATACCCGCATACCTTCAGCTAAACACCCACATTTGATAAACATATCAGCTAGCGCGTTCCCTAAGAAGAGCTTCAACTCAACACTGTTCCTTTTAATGAATAAATCGATCCACTTGCCCAAGTCAAGTGCACCAAGCTGCGCACAAGCTGATAAAACGCATACAAGAGTTATGTCATTCGGTTTTACACTTCCAACTTGTTGCATTTTGCGAAACAGATGTATCACATCAGAATACTTCTCATTCTGTGTGTAACCAGCGATAATTGCATTCCAAACAACCACATTCCTCTCAGGCATTTCATTAAAAAGGCAACGAGCTGAATCTAAGTCTCCCGACCGCGCATACCCTGTAATCATGGCAGACCAAGAGATCATATTGTTATCATCCATTTGATCAAATACACACCTGGCAGAGACCACGTCTCCGCACAATGAATAACCATTGACCATTGTGTTCCAAGTAACCACATCTCTCACAAGCATTTCGTCGAACAACAACTTAGCAGTTACAGGCAGCCCAAATCTAAAGTACATATCAACTAGAGAGTTACTAACACAAAGGTTGGACTGGTGTCCCATCTTCGCAGCAACAGCATGCACCTTCTGGCCATCGAAAACAGCAACAAGGCCAGAACATGCCTTCAAAACTGAAGTGAAAGTATATTCATCTGGCTGACGAAACGCCGGAGAATGCAGCTCCTTGCAAAAGCAATGAAGAGTTTGAAACCATTCACTATTTTGGGCGTAGGCTTTGAGCAATGTATTCCAAGCGATAACATTGGCGTTGGGTAGTTGGTTGAAGATGAGTGCAGCATAGCGAACTTTGGAGTGAGTGGCGCAAACACCGATTAGTTTGATGGTGATGAGGTTAGGATCTATATATGGTGGAGCATTTGTTATGAGTTGTGTTTGTATTTGTAAGAGATGTTTCATGTTCAGTTGGGACGTACATTTTAGTAGCAGCGCCGTGAGTTTACGGTGGTTACGCGGTGGAAGTGCCAGCTTGTCTCATTAGCAAGCAAGCATTTTACTAGCAATCACAACCGAGAAAGAGAGGACTTATGTATAGCACAAAGCTCGAGAGACTTACTCTGATACTCTAGTTTCATTTAGCCCCGCAATTGCCGAAAATTCCCCAAAGCTAGTATCAAATTTACGTTGTGTGGGCCGTGCCATATTTCATTTTAGCCGTTTGTGTCATAACTTAGGTATTGCCGTATTGGTATTATCAAATTTATTTACGTTGTCTTTTTTTTTGAAGCATATCTTTGAAATTATTAATTTTATACTATCTTTAATATTTTTTGACGTTATTTTTCCCATCAAAGTAAAAAGCACAGCTAAATGATTACTATTAAAAATAATAAAGAATAGTTATTGCCTAGTGATGATAATAAACCTCAAGGCATGGGTTTGTGGAAAGGTGTTCTAAAGTCTATTATTTTTCTGAATAGTTCTTTGAGATTTAAGATGGGGAATGGAAAAGCCGTAAGATTTTGGAAGGATAAATGGACAACTCAGGGTCCATTGTGTATGAGATTTCCAGCAATTTTCAAAGTTTGTATTATGGAATTTGCTACAGTTGCTGATATGTTTCAGGAAGGCAGACTGCACTGCACTTTCAGAAGAAGGTTAACTAGCTGTGAAAAAATGGAGTGGGATCTATTGTGCAATGAACTGGGGCCTTGTTATGGGTTGGATGCAGGTGAGGATTCAGTGACTATGGAGGGAGAGTTCTCTGTTAAAAGGTGTTATGAATTGCAGATCACAGATGCTGAGGTGAACTTTAACAAACATTTATGGAAATCAGATATTCCTTCTAAGGTTAGTTTTATGTTATGGGCAGCTTTTCATAATTATTTGCCAACTAAGGATAGGCTACAACATAGAGGAATTGAAGTGCAGGATGGGTTATGTCCTCTTTGTAAGAGAGTTGAAAAATCTGCGTATCATATTTTCTTACATTGTTCTTATGCATTCAGCATTTAGACTCATTTCTTGAATGCATTTGGGATGGCTTGGGTTTTTTCTGCAAACTTGTTAGCAGTTTTGAAGCTTGGAAGTTTAATATTCTTACAAGAAGGAATAAGAAGATTTGGTGGAAAATTTTGTATGATGTTTCTTGCATTTGTGGCTGGAAATGAATAGTAGAACTTTTGGGGAGGGCTAAAGAGGAAGATGATCTAATTTTGATCATTAAACAGACTCTTGCATTATAGTTTTTTGATACTAAAGAGTTTGATGGCATTTTTATAAGCCAAATTTTGTTTCATTGGATTAGTATTGTGCATACATAATGTATGGCATAGTACTCTCCTGGTTGTAAATACTTTTTCCTTTTAATATAACCATTTTTATTCAAAAAAAAAAAATTCAGAAAGGATTTATTGTAGAGTTTGTTGTTTCTTTATTCGTTCATAACTTTTTTTTTCTTTCTTTTTGCTATTCGCGGTATGTTTTTTTTTTTGAAGTATGTATTTATAAACGAAACTATGAGGAAATTACACGAGGGTATCTAGTACCCATGGAGTCGCTGAGTACAATTTGACTAATGAAACTTGGGATTGCGTGTTCCCATATTTCGGTTCCAAAATTCCCTCTATGGCTTCCGTCCGCCGCGTGATTGGAAAGTCCATCCGCCGCCTGGTTTCCCTCTCTATAGTTGTGTTGGGTTGCCGCGTGTGGTATCTGATTGATATGGTGCTTTATTTCTGCTATCATTCTCTGTAAGTACCACGGTGGTGCTGTAGGTGAGGTAACAAAGCGCATTAGATTTTCAAAATCTGTCTCAAAAAGGAATCTCATCCACTGTCTCTCTGTCGCGGTTCTGGTAGCTAGTAGCAGCGACCAAGTTTCTGCAATTAACGCAGTAGTAATTCCTAGTGGTTGCGCGAGACCCATGACGACTTTTGCTTCTGAATTCCTGCAAATGAAATCCGCCCCTGCAACAGCCGGGTGTCCTCTGGCAGCTCCATCTGTGTTGATTTTTAACCAAGTCCGGATGGGGGGAGACCATCCTACCATTAATGTTGTTGTTGTTCTATTTTCTCTTGAGGGTGCGAGTGTCGGTATGTCGCCTGGCAGGGTCGGTGGTGAGGATTCTTGGGCCCATATTTACTCTTCTTGTTGTTTTAAGGTGGAATGTAGAATGTTATTTGTTGTTGCCTGTTTTTGTCGGTAGAAGAAATCGTTTCTAGTTGTCCAAAGGGACCAAAAAAGATAACAGAAGGAGGTGATGAAAGATGGAGGGGCCTGTTGTTGAAGGAGTTGGGAGATGGTTGTTTGAGGTGAAATTTCATTTGGGAATGTAATGGAGGTATTTAGGGTATTTGTGAGTTGATGAAGCAACGTGTTCCATGTTGTAATCGCTACGGGACAACGTAAAAGTAAGTGGTCAGCTGATTCTATTACAACGAGGGCATATGTTGGAGTTGACAAGATGGATTCTGTTTAAGATAGCGAAGGTTGGTAGTCCTTCATTAATGGCTTTCCACAATAAAAGCCGAATTTTTGGTGGACATGAAAGAGTCCAAAGAAATTTGGTTGCTGGAAGGGGGGGGGGGGGTGAGGGGTTCTTCTGGGGTTGTGTTGCTTCTTTTGTTAGGCATTTGTAACCAGAGGCGGTGGTGTATTTGCCAGATTTGGAGTGTGTCTAGATGATTTTATCCTCGTTGTCGCTTAGGGGTAGGTGGAGATTTTTAGTTCTTTGTGAGGCATGGAGGGGTAGGGTGTTTAGTTTGTCATGGATCCAGTTATGAGAGATAGGATCAATGATGTCTGCTACCATATGGATGGGATAGCATTGTGTTGGATCTAGGTTTGTAGAGTGTGGAATCCAGTTAGCTTCAATAGGGGTTGTCAAACCGTTTCCTATTTGGTGGAAGGAATGTTTCTGCACTTTCGGTATGAATGATGCTAGTTGTTTCCATTGTGGGCTAGCTGAAGGTGCAATGGAGAGGGTTCCTTGGAAAATTGGTTGGTTATTTAGGTATTTCTCATTACAGAGGCTTGTATATATAGAGTCTTGATAATCATGCAAGCTCCAAATTCTTTTCAATAGTAAAGCCTGATTATGTTCGGCACTTTTCTTTATGCCTATCCCTCCCTCTGCAATTGGCTTGGTTAATTTATCACCACCCAAGGTATGAAGTTTTCTAATTGATGAATCATGCCCCCAGAAGAAGTTTCTTGTGATTCGGTCGATTTGTTGATGGACCGTTGTGGGTAAAAGTTGAGTTTGCATAATATGATTTGCAGTGGGTGTAAGAGATTTTTTTATGAGAACTAACGTTCCGACATTCGTTAGGAATTTGGTCATCCATCCTTTCGCTTTCCGTGCCAATCTTTGTAGGAGGGGCTCGAATACGTGACGAGAGGTTCTTCCCATCTTGAATTGGACCCCCAGATATATTGGGGGTTCTGATGTGGTTGGCATTCCGAAGAGCTGTTGTAGATTTTCTACCTTATGCTGTTCCAATCTTGAGTGGTGGATAATTATAGATTTTGAAGTATTAATCACCTGCCCTGCTGATGAACTGTAGGAATGTAGCAGTTTCTTTAGATGGTTACTGCTTTCCGTAGAGGCTTTAAAAGTGATTAGTAGGTCGTCTGCATACTTCAGATGCAAGATTGGCGGAGCCTTTTGGGATATGCGTAGTCCTCCTATGCTTTTGCAGATTTCCAAGTTCCCCAAGTTGGTGGAGAGAATTTCAGCGCAGATTATGAATCCACAAGAGGAGAGAGGGTCGCCTTGTCTAATGCCTCTGGTCGGAGTAATATAGCCGTGCGGTGTACCGTTGATGTTGATTGAGTATGAAACTGTGGTGATGCATAGAATTATGTAGTCTACGAATATTGTCGGGAATCCGAGTCTGGTGAAAGCTGTTTTAATGAAGCCCCAGTCTAAACTATCGTAAGCTTTCTGAATATCTAATTTTAGAGCTATTTTTGGGTCTTTTGTGCAGCTCGAGGTTCTGATATGGTGAAACAATTCTCCCGCGATTGCAATATTTTCATGTATCGATCTTCGCAGTATGGTGTATATATACACATTAAATACATTAAAAGAGAAATACATTTAAAACTTATAGTTTGTTTGGATGTAGAAATTTAAAGGTGGAATTTATGGGTCCATGGGATTTGGTGGAATTACGTTTTCTTCAGAATATTTGGTTGCCCAAATTCCTGGAATTACGTTTCCCACAGGAATCAGTTTTCCTGCAAATCTCTCCATATGGAGTACGACCCCTCCCCCCTAAGATTTGCTGGGAAACTTATCAAGGGATTTATGGACCCATTTTTTAAAATACTTTAAATCTCATTTATATATATATATACAATTTTAATATTCTAAGGGTAATACCAAACAGTATATGGACTTTAAAATAAGAAAATTCTATGAATCCTAGAAATTTTAAATGAGTTACCAAATACACGAGGAATTTACACGAATCCTAGAATTTGTAATCCAATAGAATTATAAATCCTCAAAATCGTAAATTCTGCAAACAAACACACCGTTAAGTTTTTTTAAACAATATTATTATATTGGATAAAGAGTATTATTACAATCAACTAGTTGGTGAGAAAGTTTAGAGAGAGAATAATATTTCTTCAGATCAAACGAAATATTCAAGATACTGTTACAGGAAAGACTGGTGTAGATGGTGGATGTTCGAAAAAGGCTAAAATCGTAAAACCATAATTGTACATATTCCTGATCCAGCAATCAGATGAGTATTGAGGCTCATGTCTCTCATTGAATCATGAAAACTCATGCCGCAAGAGTCTCTGACTGAGTTTATTGTCTCTCAGAGCATACGTGAATATGCAGTCTCTCAACTGAGGCAACGACATATCTCATGAATACTGAGAAATTTTTATAATCACTTTTATATAGAATCGAACGATTGGATGGCTCCTAGACAACTCACCTGCTAGTATAGAGCATAACGTCTTCAGGATGTAACAATGTTTTCCTTGACTATATAAAAGACATGCATATAAAATCTTAACGATTGGACGTCTCCTAGACAGCTTGCCTGCTAGTATAGAGCAATAACGTCTTGAGGATGTAACAATGTTTTCCCTGACTATATAAAATAAATATGACGCTTCAACAAGCTCATATCGCTCGATTCTTGAATGATTAATGCTTCTAGACGATGGTTCTAGTATAGAGCCATCAATTAATTATTTCTAAATCACTAGATTCATTAACTGAATCCTTAGAAAATATTATACGTTCTTCATAATATTTCACTACTTCAATTATTCTTGGTTCTTCCCAGCAGAATTTCATGGGTTAGTGATAAATATTCAACGTATGGGCATCTGAGCCGCTATCGAGTAAGCCCCAACCGAAATGGTGTAAGTGTATTCAACAATAATGCACTAACGAGCACCTGAATTCACGGAAGAGCATTCCAAAATACGAAGGAACGATGGACTTATGTAAAATGGGAAGAAAAATAATAATACTAAAATATTAGCTAAAGGCGCTAGGGGACTGGGCCAACCGGCCTTCTAATCATGTCGTGGCATTCTAAATTTTATCATATTTTTATTATTTTCCTTGATCTCATGAAAATCCCTTCATTTGGACAAATATCCTTCATTTTAAGGAAACTCCTCAGTTTCATGGTGTTTCCTCCGTATCAAAGAAATAATAAAAAATTAGGAAAGGTGTCGCGAGACCAAGCCTACTAGTCGGCCGGTCATGCCCTAGTTGTGGCAGGTCCCACACCTTGCATTCCTTATTATTTTATTATTATTTCCTTCATCCCATGAAATTCCTTGATTTCATGATATTTCCTTCACATCAAGGAAAAGATATAAAATTAGGAAAGACTCGCGGGACCGGGCCCTAGCCGGCCGACCATGCCCTAGTCGTGGCCGGTCCCATATATGCCTTTATTTTATTATTATTATTATTTGTTTCCTTCATCTCATAGAAACTCCTCCACTTCAAGGAAACTCCTTGATTTCATGATATTTCCCTAAAATCATGAAAATAATATAAAATTAGGAAAAATGCCATGGGACCGGGCTTATTGGCCGGCCGGCCATGCCTTGGCCATAGCCGGTCCCACACTTCATGATTCCTTATTTTATTATTATTATTATTTCCATCATCTCATGAAAATTCCTTAACCTTATGAAACTCCTCAATTTCATGGTATTTCCTTCACATCAAGGAAATTACATAAAATTACATAAAATTGGGAAAGGTGTCACGGGACTGGGCTCGCTAGCCGGCCGACCATGCCCTAGCCGTGGCCGATCCCACACCTTGTAATCCCTTATTTTATTTATTATTTCCATCGTCTCATGGAAATTCCTCAGTTTCAGCAAAATCCTGAATTCTTCATATTTTCTTAAATGTCGCTCAAATGCGCATCAGAAAATGTAAATCCTCTCAGAACTGAGGCATGACCACTTTGATGACATGAGCGTATTACCTTGACCAACCAAGGTTGGCTCTTTGTCTTGCAAGAGGTCGTTCCCACACATCTTCATCATTTGACCTAATTTGTTCACATTGGGTTCAAACTCTTCCAAACAAATTGGAATTTCATGAAACGATCGTCAATCGGTCCCATGACCAACCAGGGGCGGTTTCATGACCCCTTGGTCAGTCTCTCATCTCTTCATAATTAGGTTTTATCACCTAAGGCTCAGACGAGCATTATTTTAATAAATGATTAAACCATCATTTAATCATCCTTTCACCAACTGGTCTTCAAAAGATTTTGGTATTTGCTCACTCGAGCATCTGGGCGCTACATGGTCGATCCATCATCCCATGTAGCCGGTCCCT
Source organism: Papaver somniferum (assembly GCF_003573695.1). Lineage (NCBI taxonomy): Eukaryota > Viridiplantae > Streptophyta > Magnoliopsida > Ranunculales > Papaveraceae > Papaver > Papaver somniferum. The sequence goes on along the minus strand of NW_020622934.1, from coordinate 18,185,047 downwards.
CCTTCACTCCGTGGTTTATTTTCAATTAATCATCAATTGATCAGCAAATGATCGAAATTAGGGTTTTCGAATCCAAGGTTCATAATTCCAGATTCAAACGCTAATACTTTTACGTTGATCCCATGATCAAAATTTTAATTGATTATACTCGGTTCGGTTGCCAATATTTTAAATTAATATTTTATTTGGTCCTGCTACCAATAATTCATCAAACGAGCAACATTTGCTTAGATGAGCAATATTTGCTCAGACTAAGGAATATTGGTTCAACTATCAATATTCGACAACTCATCAAATGAGCAATATTTGCTCACCTTAATTATCAAAATTTACTCGAGAATTATACCTCTGTCTCAACAGACACGTTCAATTCATGAGTCTTAGAACAGTTGCAAATCACGTTCGACTCAGCAATACAAGGACTCATCGTCTCATAAATTCAGCAACTGACTAACTAAATACACGTCTGCCTTGCAGACTCCACAATCACGAGACATCAATCGTGTCACATGGGGGGATATTAACTAGGGTTTTGGTCTGGCGGTCTACGGCAAGTGTATTCATACACACGATGAGAATGTGAGCAATTCGTGCAATCAGTTGGAGGAGTTAGCAAAGTAGTAGATGAAAAATCAACCAAGTCTCCGCACGATGAGCAACTGGTTTTAACACGATTTCCACTTCCCCACTCTTTGACTCCATCAACTGTCACACTTCATGGGATCAAGGTGTTTACAATTCTAGCAATATAAATAAGTCTCTGAATCATGATTGAAAAACAAGACAATCTCTCGTCAAACAGACAACAAGAGATTAAGAACTCAACATCTGAGCAATTACTCTCAACAGAGCAAATTCAATCAATCAAAACTTATCTTATTTCTTCACGCAGATTAGACAATACACCTACAATCTTCGATCACCATCGATCTCACATATTTCTCAGCTTCTCTCATACAGATCGACCCATCCTCTCTTGTGACCGAATTGACTCTGGAACGACCATTGTCTTTTTTTATGCCGGAGTCCTACAGATTGATCTCTCGAACTTAAAGCACTCCCTTCTTGCAGTGCATTTGTGTGAGGTTAAACGTTTCGCTCAGTTCAAGGAGTCTCCTCCGCACGGTCGTCTCCTCAATTCCGTAAAAACAAGCAAATCGTTTTTCCCCATCTACAACTGGACAATATATATGGAGAGTCAATTAACAGTCAATGGAAACGACCTTAACCTAGAGAGTCAACACAAGTCAACAATGACTTGGCTACTACACTTAACACACACCCTCAAGCTGATAAGGGCAGGCAGAGAACAAATTTATCATCTTGAAACAAAAAACTAAAAAAGAGTACTCTCTCAAACAAAACAAGAAAGAAAAGTTCAACAATCATCAGCATCAGTAGAATCCTCAAGACCAGAAGAAGACCTAGAACCAGCAAGAGAATCCTCAAAAGCAGCAGAAGAAGACCCAAGTAGTTAATGAAGAATAGTCGAGAATATAAGATAACAAAGTCCTTTGGTTAATAGATCAGCCAACTGAGCAACATACACGAGACACCATCAAGAATCCATTCTCCACTAACTCCTTAGTTACATGATAGTTCAAGTCTACATGTTTGGTCCTGGCATGATTTACTGAATATAAGCCAAACTAATTTCACTGACATTGTCACAAAACATCTCAATTGGTAATTCAACAACAATATGTAGATCAGCAAAGAGATAAGACAACCACTCTAATTCAAAAGAAGCGATAGATAATCATTTGTATTAAGCTTCAACAGAGGACCTAGAAACAATAGGTTGTTTTTTCGAAGACCAAGAAATTAAAGAAGACCATATGAAAATCACATAACCAGAAGTTGATCTGCGATTATCAGGGCAACCATCCCAATATGATTCCGTGAAGGCCCTAAGGGCAATTCCTATGGCAATGGCCAAATCCATTTTTTTGTTGAGCCAGGTGGATGGCCAAACTGGCTTTTCCACTATGGTAAAGCACTGGACGTTATATAACTAAGCGCACGAGCTCGAGACAAATGTTGGAGTTTAAAAAAAACGCGGGCGTGAACAGACAAATGCGGGCGTTGGACATACAAACGCGGGCGTGGAAAGATCAGTCGTGCGCTCAAACAATTCACTCCCAGTGCTACTTTTCAATCATTAGCACTACTTCCTTCTATTTCCCGCCCATTAACTTTAATATAATAATAATAATAATAAAAGTTTTTAAAAGTATAAGAGTTGTAAGACTTTTATAATATAATAATAAGTTAAAAAATATAAAAATGAAATGTAGCATGTGAGCAGTGGTAAAAGAAATCCAGGGAAAAGGAATTGCACTCAGCGTTTGTGGCATTAACGAGGGAGTTTTAAGTTCAAGCGCCGGCGTTGGTAGCAAGCTCGCCCGTCCTTACCACAGACGCGCGCTGGTTTGTCCGTCTCGATGTTCAAATCAACAAATATATTGATTTGAACATCCATTTTTCATGTTTGTTCATTCCATAGTGGGAGAAAAATGAACAAACTCTGAGTTTGTTCATTCCATAGGAACTGCTCTAAGAGAGTGAATATTTCCCTTTCTAAGAGTTATACCAAGACTAGTGGTTCCTTTCAAATATCGCAGAATTCTTTTAACAAGAAAAAAGTGAACCTCAGTTGGATCATGCATAAAATGATACACGTAATTGACACCAAAATAGATATCAGGCTGTGTAAGTGTTTAATACTGAAGACCACCCACTATGGATCTGTAAAGATCAGGTTTATTAAGTAACTTGCCATCTGAAATAGAAGCCCTAGGATATTTAACCACTGGTGTATCAAAAGGCTTGCAGTCAAGTATATTAGCCTTGTCAAGAAGTTCTAAAGTATAGTTCTTTTGTGACAATGTCAAAGAATCATCAGACCTATGAGCCTCTATGCATAAGAAATAGTGCACATCACTATGTAATTTCATTGGAAACATGGAACTTAAAGCTTGAACTAATGAAGAAATCAATATACCAGAACTGCCAGTAAGAATAATGTCATCCACGTACAGTAACAAGACCACCATATCAGAATCTGTTATGTAAACAAACGTAGAGTAGTCTGAAACAGATTGAACAAACCCATAGGAAAGTAAAAATTTACTAAATTTAGAAAAACATCCCTTGGCGCCTTCTTTAGACCGTAAAGACTTTTCTTCAAATGACACATATGATGTGGATAGTCTGGATCAACAAAACCATGAGGCTGAGCCATATTAACATCTTCAACATGAACTCCATGAAGAAAAGAATTTGATACGCATAATTGCTTAATAGACCAGTTTTGTTAATTGTTAAGTCCAAAACAACCCTAACTGTTGTAAATTTTAACAATGAGACTAAAAGTTTCACTATAATCAACATTATTCTGTTGATTGTAGCCTTTTGCGACCAATCGAGATTTGAATCTATCAATAGAACCATCTGCCTTTAACTTAATACGGAAAACCCACTTACATCCTAAAATGTTCATATGTGGTTCATGTTTGACATACTCCCAAGTGCCATTATCACACAAGAGATGTTACCCATCTCAGTAATTTTCTTATGCTTTCTTTCAGCTAGGCCATTCCTGCTAGTACTAATGAACCCACTTAGGATTCTTAGAAACAGTTTTGAACCCTTTTGGCTCAGAGGAAATGGCTAAAAAAGAAGTTGAAGCAGCATATAATTGATGAGGAACAAAATGATTTGTGACATAATCTGGAAAGCGTTTGGATTTTGAAATTCCTCTTTGAAACCTAGTAACAGTAGTACTAGTAGGAACTGACTCACTAGAAGAAAATAAATCAGGACACAAGTCAACAGTAGAAGGAAGACTGAATCAGAAAAGTAAAAATGATTTTCATCAAAAATAACATGCCTTGAAATATGCATTTTTCTAGGGAAAGGATTATAACATTTATAACCTTTGTGGAAAGGGCTATAACCAACAAAAATACACTTGACTGATTATGGAGAAAGCTTGTCAGGTCTGGAATGACCAAGAAAAGGATAATAATGGTACCAAAAACTTTAAGATTTGAATAGTCATGCACTTCATGAAACATGACTTGATATGTAAATTGAAAATTAAGAATTCAAGTAAGAGTCATGTCAATAAGAAAAGTGGCACATAAAAAGGCATCATACTAATACTCCTTTGGACAAAAAGATGTTACCCTTCTCAGTAACTTTCTTATGCTTTCTTTCAGCTAGGCCATTTTTCTGAGGGGTTTTAAGACAAGAAACACGAATTAAAATACCACTTGTGTCTAAGAAATGCTTAAAAGTACCTTTTACAGGTTCAGAAGATCCATTATTTTGAAAAGAAAGAATTTTGGTGGAGAATAAATTTATAGTGAGAGATTTGAAGTTTTGAAAACAAGACAAAGCATCATAATTAAGAAAGATGGGATAGATCCAATGAATACGACTGAAATCATCCACAAAAGCAATATAATAACGATATCATGTAAGAGAGGAAACAGGGACAGGGCCACATACATCACAGTGAATAAGAGACAGGGAGAAGATGCATGAGAATCAGAAAAGGGTGAATGGTAATAGTTTGCTTTTGGATAACTAACAAGGTTGACATAAAGTCATAGACTTTGAATAATTGAGGACAATATGCTTTTGAGAATGCATATGTTGAGGAAATTTAAAAGAAGAATGACCTAGCCTACAATGCCATAAATTAGAAGAACCAATTATAGAAATAGAAAAAGCATGTTGATATGAACTAAAAGAGAAAGGAATATGAGAAGTAGGATATAGATTGTTAACCATTCTTCCTTTGTCCAATAAAACATCATCATGCAATCCTCTAATTTCACAACCATAAGGATAAAACCTAAAATAACAATCGTTATCTCTAGTGAAATTAGCTATAGATAGTAAGTTGTGTGTCACAGCAGGAACATGTAATACATTGTTGAGATTAAAACTAGTTGTTGGTGTACATAAAGAAGAAGTACCGGTAAGTGATAGACACATTTTTGTGTCCGATTTGTCTCGATTCTATATATTGTTAGGGCTCATTTTTGTACTTATTATGGTGTTTTATTTATTTGTAGGTATTTTTGGCCAATAAACATTTTTGAAAAAAATCGGCTCGAAAAGTTGTCGGAAAGCACCCGGAGGACACTTGCTATTCGGACCCCCGGTTTGGATAAGGGGCACCCCCAGGACACCCCTTAAGGCAGCTGCTAAAGGCACCCCTACTCTGGATAGGGGGCACCCTTTATCTTCACCAGAATTTTGGCGGGAAAAACTGAATTCAAATTCAGTTTTGCAGCGGAATTTTCAGGCGAGATTTTGCTGGAGTTTTGGCCGGATTCAATGGGCTCTTTGGATTGGATATATCCTGTTATAACTAAACATGGCTGGTAGGTATGATTGGATCGAATGAGTTGGGCTAGATAAGCCAGAAGAAGAAATCAGAGGTGTGGAGTTTCACGGGACTGTTGAGATTTTATGAATCAGATTTGGAGTGATTCAGCTGCATATTTTTATTGGGCTGGACTTCTTAAATCATAACAGGGGTGGTAGTAGAGTTTGAATCGAACCAGGAGAAGTTGTGATGTGGTTCTCATGAAAACAGGGCAAGAGAGAAATTATGGGAAGTTGATTTATTTTTAGTAAATACGTACAGAAAGGGAAGAGAATATCACCTGTTGGATTTGATTCTATCCTAAGAAGAGGGTTGACGACGGAAACCAGAGAAGAAAAGGGAAAGAATCCGTAACTTTCTGTGAAGAAAAGTCCGGACTTGCATAGAAAAGAACGGGAAGATAATTGAAATCTTTCTCAAAATATCGTCACCTGTAGAGCATATATAAGTTGTTTCGAGTCTCATATAGGGAGACGAAGCCTTTTAGAGAAGTTTAGAACACCATAGAGCTCCAGAGATCGAGTTGCAGGAAAAATACCTTATTCTGCTGCTGCTGCTGAAGAGGAAGAACACGAAGAACATTTACGCACAAGTATCTGTTGCAGATCACTATCACTATTCAACAAGAAGAACCCATCTATCGTTTATCAACAGTAATTGCATCAGGTCTTTATCTACTGTTTCCTCTTTGTAACAGAGATTCTGCAACACCTTCACACTGTTGCGAATCGGCTGTGTTATCACTTTTTCACCTCCTTGTACACTTTTGAGCTATAAAAACATACTTTGAGAACATGGTTAATATGAGGAGCTAAACCCCATTGCTGAGGCGCTGGAGGAAGCTATTTTTCCAACAAGAAGTGGTATATTCTCTTTTATCTATTTATTGCAATTTTATTATGATTATTTGCCTTGAACTAATATCGAATATGATTTTTATTTGAGTAATTGTGATCTATTTTGATGGAGTATGCTTAGTTTAAGACTTTTGATGCTTCATACTTGGTATTTACAATTATTGTTTTTGAAAATCTACTTGTTGCAATAGTAAGAATCAAATTGAACGAGAAAATTGCATGAATACAAAGATTGGATTAAATCACCTTAAACTTGGAAAATAGTGGAATCTTAGCCTCAGTGTTCTTTTAATATTGATATCATCTTTGATTGAGTTTGCTACAATTTTTAGTGTGTTTTCTATTTTAGTTTTAGAATTTAAGTCTATATTTTATCCTTCGCAAGTCTGAGAATCGAACCACTTTTACCACTATCTACAAAACACATCAGTAAGTGAGATGGTTAAGGACTTACCATTGCCAATAACTACTTTATCCTTCCCACTATAAGTAGAAGAAGTATGTAGAATTGAGGAATCACCAGTCATGTGAACAGAGGCTCCTGAATCAGAAATCCAATGAGTTGAAGTGGAAGCACCACCACCATTAAGAGAAGTATCATCAATATTCATAATTGTAAAAGCTTGTTGAACCTCAACCACATTAGCACCAGAACCAATAAAAAAGAACCAGTATTTGCATTACTATTGTTATTTGAAGGATGATAATGAAAGAAACACCTACTAGCATAGTGACCTGTTTTGCGAAAAATCTGACACTAAACTTGTGAGAAAACTGTTGGAAATCTCCTTGCAGAACCACCAGAAGAACCACCTCCATTACCACCAGAAGAAGATGTGGTACCAGTTTAATGTTGACTATTATTGAAATTAGAATTACCAGTCTTTAATCTAGATCGATTTCCATAATGAGAAGAATTATTATTATTATTGCCAAATCCATTGCCAGAAGAAGAAGTATTGCGACTATAAAAACCACCTGTATTTTGAGTATCAAGCATAATAGAAGAATCTATGTCTTGATCAATGAGCCACTGCTCATGAGTTAGCAATCTAACCTTTATTTCAGGATATGTAAATGGTGTATCACGATTTTGTGCAGAAATCACAAAATTCATAGTCGGACTATTCATAATGTGCATCATAAGATCAGATTCACTAACACGTTCTCCTATACCGGCTAAAGAATCAACAATAGTCTTGATAGTATGAAGATAATAAAGAATAGATGATGTTTCCTTTCTAACATTGTGCAATTGATTTCTTAACATGGTTTTCTTAGCAAGAAATTGAGATCGAAAACTTTTCAAGAAATAACCAAATTTCACGAGCCGTAGTAAGACCAAGAATGTCACCTGAAATTGTTGGAGTAATTGTGGATTGGATACAACTAGTAATAAATTGATCTAACTTCCTCTAGTAGATCCATCTTGGATTAACAGTCAATACGCCATCAAGAACAACTTGCTCTGGCGGTGCAACAAATTATCATCATAATTATAAAAATCAGTAGAGATCAAAATAGATTCAAACTGATCTCGCCATAGAAGATAATTGGATAAATCTAATGTATGTGAAATAAAATTAGAGATATTGGTAATCGGTAGAGTGAAATGCATGTTAACAGATTCAGCAACGGAAGTACTTGCAATATTGTTGTTGATTGAAGACAAAGGATTTTGAAAACTTTGTTGTTGTTGATTAGCCATGCTTCGAGTAGTAGGCATGAAAGATTTCAAGAAATGAATTAAAAAAAGTTAGGGTTAATTTTCGGATCGAAAAACACAGAAAATAAATCTTGAACTAAATTTGATGAAGGTATTAAGAATCGATCTGTAGATGATGAAGATGAATCGAAAGATTTATGAAAAAAATTTAGAAATTTTTTGATGAAGAAGGATCATCCCTAACTGATACCATAAGAAATTTTAGAGAGAGAATAATATTTCTCCGGATTTAACGGAATATTCAAGATACTGTTACATGACAGACTGGATAGTATATATGGAGAGTCAATTAATAGTCAATGGAAAATACCTTGACTCAAAGAGTCAACACAAGTCAATAGTGACTTGACTACTATACGTAACAGTTGGAAGCATAACAAGCTAAGCTCCAAGAGAGTATACTACATCAGTTGAATAGGTTGACGTGCTAGCCTACTAGCGAGCCTCATGAGGAACCATCCAAGGGAGCCGAAGAGGATAGGGAGGACGATTATGTTGCAAGGGGGCAAACTAACTCTACCTTCCATGTCAAATTCTGTAATATTGCGCCATTGGGGACTCGAACCTGGGACCTCTTGGAGCACATGAAACCTTTGAGAAACGGGGATGACCAGCTGAGCTAGCTACACATTTTTAATAGAATAATATATTCCTCTTTTTCAATCATTTTATGATATATGATCTCACAATCTAATGATTTGAATTTGAACGGTTGATAATTATTACCGAAGTTAAGTACTAAGTACAATTTAGGTCACAAAGTGGATTTTATGCCAAATGGACTTTGGCCTGCAAGAAAACTTCGATTGAAGGTCTAGAGGTATAATTGTAATGTGGAATCCGAATGTGCTGTCGATGGAAGAACAATTTTAGGTGCTTTATCAGTTACTTTAAAGTCCACGACTGTGCATGAGAGTTTTGAATGGATTTTCACTTTAATTTATGGTGTTTATGATCCAACGGATTATGAGTAGTTTTGGCAAAAACTTATTATAAATATTATGGATTGACCTTAGTGTTTGGGTGGTGACTGAAATACAATTTTGTATCAGGATGAGAGGAATCAAAGTGGTGGGTGTAAGATAACGGAAAGAATTTCAGAAAATTCAGGAATTCCAACAACTTGATGGATATTCCAACATCTGGTGGTTCTTTTACTTGGAGAAATTCTCAAAATCCACCTACTCTGAGCAGATTAAACATGTTTTTTTCAAAGCTGATTGGGTGGAAAAGTGCATTTCCTTGGTCAATTCAGATTAAAAAGACCTATTTCAGATGACACCCCAATGTGGGTGACCTAACTAAACCTCCTTTCAAATTTGAGAATTATAATTTATCTCATCCTGACTTTTTAGCACAAATGAAAATTTGGTGGTCAAATTTAGTGTTTTCTAGTGGACCTGGATATATGCTAGCTAGGGACAAACTTTTTTACCGAAAGCGGGGAAGGGAGGTTTTGGGTCATTGCATAAAGATGTTGATAAAATAGAAGCTCAGATTAATGCTCTTGACAGCCCCGGAGAGTTTGATACTCTTTCTCAGGATGACTATGTGGCAAGGGAAGCTGCTAAATCAAGTCAGGTCACACTAAATTTAGCAAGGAAGTGGTTCTCTAGAGCAAAAAGATAGTGGCTGACGATGGGGAAATAAACTCAATTCTTTTCCTAACAACCAAAAAGTAAATGCCATCCATTCTTTGGCGATAAATAAAAGTACATGTCATGACAGGATCAAATCAATCAATAAGCAAAGAGCTTTTCTTTAAACCTTTTCAATGAGAATATCTTTTGCAGACCAAAACTTTATGATCTAGAGTTGCCTTTTTTATGTTTGCACCTGCTTGAGTAGCCATTTGAAGAACAAGAAGAAGAAGTCAAGAAAGTGATTTGAAATTTTGGCACCCACAAATCTCCTGGTTCAGATGGTTACACCATGGAGTTTTTCAAGGTTGTGCGGAAAATTATCAAAGTGTTCTTATGGCTGTGATCAAGGAGTTTGAGCAAAATGGTTGTATTGATTAGAGATTGAATTATACTAACATCATCTTGATTCCAAAATGTGACGGAGCTACTGCTATGCAAAATTTCAGGCCAATAATCTCTAAGTTGTTGGCAAATAGATCGAAGATTGTACTTCCCACTATCATTTCAGAGTTTCAAGAGGCTTTTATGGATAATATACAAATAGCTGATGGTATCCTTATTGCTTCAGATTTCATAGATTCTAGATAGGGGTGTCAACAAGTCCTATACGGTCGGAGTAGTATACTACCAGGAACCGGGACTTATTATTTTATTCGGTATCGGATCCGGTTCCTAAATTAACAGTTCGGTACCCGTTGGTATTTAGAAAATAATATATTTTTTTCTAAAAAGCACACATATTCTCCCATTTTTGTGAAACATAATTTATTGTAATACAAAATAAAAGTATTTTTATGAATGGTGTAGATAAATTTTATTATTAATATTTTTTTAAAGAAATGGCTAATAAAAAAATATCAAAGTTAAAGCTTGATAAATATTCGAGATTTTGGTAAATATACTAATAAAATGATGCATAACCGAGTACATGTTATTCGTGTACCTGTCGGGTATATAAATTACTAGCGGCAGGACCGTCTTAGGTAAGGGCGGGATGGTCGCCCACACTAGGCCAAGATATTAAAGGGCCCAAAAAAAAATGCAGGTTTTAGTTATTGGGATCACTAAATAGCTTTGTTAATGCTAGTTTTTAATAATTTTTGGTTTATATTTAATGATTTATTTTTTAAAATTTTATTAATCCTTGTAAGTTATCCTTCATAGTATAAAGTTATTATAAATCACCCAATTTCATTTAGATATTTTTTTAGACATTTTGCACCATGTGTAGTATCGTGGTGATCTTTTTTTTTTCCAGCAAAAAGCAAGATAAAGTGCTAAAGAGTTTGGTCCGCCTTCCGCTGCTATTATTTTTACAATGGTGGTTAGTACCGTCCCTCTTCCAAATAAAATTTCAGTTATTTTTGAATTTTTATATGCATGCATGAGTAGGTTGTTCGATTAATTTAATCTTCAATTCATCATTTATGTTCATGTACATAAAAAAATAAAAAAATCCCATTTTTGAAAGTTTGCCTCGAGTCCCTAAAATGGTAGATTATCCAATTTTAGAACCCGGAACCTAGTGATTTGGTTCCTATAGACAACCCTGATTCTAAAGAAAGAACTGACTCTCCTGGTCTTGTGGTTAAAGTTGATATAGAAAAAGATTTTGAAAACATAAGTTAGAGGTATCTAGATTACACTCTTGAAAGATTTGGTTTTGACAAGGTATGGAGGAACTGGATTAAAATGGCGTCGTACAACAATATATGGTCGTTAATGGATTTACATCCCCCTTATTCTGCAGTAGCAAAGGGGTTAAACAAGGTGATCCTATTTCACATTTTCTTATCAGTTTGGTTGTTGAAGTTTTATCTTTAATGATTAAGAAAGCTGCAGCTCGGAAAATCATTCCTGGTTTTAAGCCTTTTCAAGATGCAAATCCAATTAATCATCTATGAAGAGGAGAGGGTACCAAGTACACCAACTTTTTTGTTTGGTTACATGTATAGACAAAACCTAATAGAATTTAGATCTAATTAAAGGTCTTTGAAAAATATGTGTATAAATATGTCTAGACAACAAGGTCCGTGAACCTGATTGTGTAGGAGAGTTCTTGGTCGATCTCAGCAATCATTATCCAAGATCAATCTAGTCGTATTCAAATCAATAAGATCCGAATTCTGCCAATAATGAAAATTGTTATCTATCTTTCAAGATACTAATTCTACATAAACAAGTCTCATAATTGATCACAAATAATAAGGACTTAAATTACCTAAATTGAATATGTACTATTTGTGTTATTCCTATTATAAAGATAAAACAATATATTGTGGAAAAGGAAAGACGCAAGAACCAGAAGCTTTGTTAACGAGAAAAAATGCGCTTGCAGAAAAACCCTAAGACCTTGTCCAACTTTGAACACTAAAATGTATTAAGACGATACATACACTAGCCTACTATTAGAATACATACTGGAATGTAGCTGATACCAAATTAACCCTCAAAGCAATTCATCTACAGTCGTGCTCCTTACGTCTCTTGAACCTCGAAAAACTCTATGCAATTAATCTCATTAGCTGACGTCCTTTACAGACTAAAAGTTGCTTCAACCTTAGTGAATACTTTTGATACCAATCATCCTCGAATAGATAAGCCTATTTGATTTCTCATTAGATCAATCAGATCAAGGTTTGAAAATATGTTTGCAATAGACAAAGCTGACAAACCTCACGAATGCTGAGCACTTACACTCAGTTAGATGAGAAGCCTATATTACTAACAACGTGTCAAGAATAATCTTAAACCGTTAAACAAAGAATATTTTAGATATATGTCTTGATGAATCACAAAGTCTGATGAGACAAAGAGAACTTTGCGATTTATATCTATCTCGTTCTTGATATAAGATAATAAAAACCTCAAAAATCAATAAAAACAATATCATGATACAAGAGCTATCAAGGTAAAGATAGTTGTACCTGACTTTACGAATACCTTTGTAAAGTCTTTAAGCCATAAGCGGCATTATGTTTCTCATAGGAAACCTAAGTTAATAGAGGAAAACTCTAGCATACAACTAGGACGCGGAAGTGTCTGAGATTAGAATTCCCAGTTTTTTGAGTATCTCTATTTATAAACTTTCAAGACTACAGGTAGCTTTGAGTCAATGTTCTGAAAACCGTCCCGGATATCAAACCGGAAAAGTTACCAGGTCAGGGTCAAATGGTTCAACCAGTGGTTCAACTCTGGTTCACTGGGTCACATTTGTATATGTTTTTTGTTCATGCTTTGTTGTTTAAATCTATTATATATTATTTATGTGCATGATTATCACCAAAGAACAATTGGCTCAGTGGTTATGGCTATTTTGAAGGTGTATTAGGTCATGGGATCGACTCTCCCTACTCACAAAATATTTTTGCGAAAAAAGAAACGAGTCAACCCATTTGGGAATTGTATAGACTCCGCTGGATCACAGGTTAACCCGGCCAGGTCACCCAATTTTCAAAAAAGAAAATGGTTTCTTGTAAATTTACTGGGCCATTGATGACCCAACACAGAAAAGTGACTGGGTCATCGGTTTACTGGGTTGACCGGCCGGGCCGGGCCGGTTTTCAGAACACTGCTTTCAAGCTAAGATAACTTGACATTCAAGTACACACTTTCTCAATTTAGATAAAACTTTTGTAAGGAGTTCATGTAAGCATGTGAGAAGTTCGTCTTGAAATTACATAGAAGAATATGCACTATGGTCCAGGGTTCTGGAACTGTGTACCATGATAGTTGACGACAAATATGCCATACGAACGTATATGAATAATCGTGTTCATTTAACAATCAAAACTTAAATCATGATTAACAAACACATAGTGATTTAGTAATCAAAGATGTCTTAGAAGTGTTTATGAGAGTTGTACTAATTTATGAGTACTGGGTGGGTATGTGCTTGGGTAAACGTATTTATGAACCCGTTCATAAATTCAAGGAGCTAGGGTACGCGTACTGAGTATGCATACCTTAAGCTATTCACGAACTCAGTCCATTTGGTTACGGGTAATGGGTATTCGTACCTCCTCCTTTTATACGAATTCAGAACATGCGTACCTACTATGTCTCCAGAATCTCATTAGTTATGATAATTCTCTTTCAATGCTCTGAAACACTCCCAATTGTTATAGATATGAAATATCATTGCTTGAGTGGTTTTTAAATGCTCAACTTGAAACAAAAGTAGTTCTTGAAAGATAAATTGTTCTTAACTAGGATTTCTAAGGATCAATGAACACTATTGCTTAAATCATATTTCAAGATATTTAACAAGACAAGCTTAACTCAAAATTTCTTCTTTGCAATATGAAATCTACTAAAAATCATACGGTATAGTCTCATAAAGGCAGAAAGGTAATGCCGGGAGTAAATATGATGGTTCATTCTTCACACATCTGTTTGTCGATAAAGTTCTCTAAATGTTTTCGTTTGGTCTTCAATCTTCAAGGGTTATTCAGTGATGTCTGATACTCAACTACCATACTTTAATCCTTGTCCGAGACTTGACTTTAATAGACTAGAAATCAAGATATAGTTTTGCACATCTAACATTGACATCAAACTTGAGATAACATAACTTGTGATTTCGACCAAGCAGTTCTTTAACATATGATCTTATAGTTTGTTTTATAAATGATGATATGTAGTAAATCATCAATCTAAAGAATGTTCTTTTGGTTTTTGCGTTTGCATCTGGATTAAAAGTCAATTTTAATAAAAGTGCAATTGCAGCAGTTGGCAATACTAGTAATGCTTCAGAGTGCCTATGATTTTTGGTTTTCAGTTGAATTCTTTTCCTATGAAATATCTGGCATACCTTTGAGGAGTAAATATAAAGCTGTGGGTGTTTGGGATGTTTTTATGCAAAAATTTCTGAAAAGGTTGAACTCTTAGTAGAGAAGTTATTTATCTAAAGGTAACAGATAAATGTTAACTAAGCATGTTCTTTCAAGCTTGCCAATGTACTACCTCTCATGTTTCAACTTCCTGTCTCAGTTGAGAAGAAAATGGAGAAAATAATGAGTCATTTCTTATGGGGTTCATCAAATCTTAAGCCAAAGAGGAGTTGGGTCGTAGGATGGATTAAGGTGTGTTTACCAAAAGAAAGAGGTGGGGCTGGTATAAAAAACTGAGATTGATGAACAAACCACTCCACGCTAAATGAATTTGGAGGTATGTGATTGAGGATAAATCTCTATGGAGGAAAATCATTAAAAAGAAGTTTGGAGACAATGACAAAGCTTTTTATCCAAATATGACAAATAAATTCATTGGTAAAAACTTATGGTCTGGAATTCTAAAAAGGAGCTCTATAATGCAACTAAACCGTGGCATCCAGATTGTAAGTGGTAACAGATACTTGTTAAAGAAGGATAGATGGGTAAATAGACAATCTTTAATATCTCTTTTCCCTGATCTGTATATGCTCAGATAATGAAGGAAGCAACTAAGAAGAATGTGCTAGTAGTGATGGTGGATGGAATTTGGATTTTTGAAAGAGTCTAAAGACAAATCGGAAAATATTGTGGATAAATGGAAGGACATCTTGTTCATTAACAGGGTTGTTAAAACAACTCTCGTACGATCCCCCAACGGTAAATGACGGTGAAGTGGACCAAATTGCTCAACTTTTGCAAGCACTTCCTAACTCTGATAATGGGGATGATCAGAGAATATGGAAGATTGGAAATAAATTTTTGTGGCAGGTTGTTATAAAGCTCTTGAAGATGATGGATTATTATCATTCCCTCATTAAAGTCTCAGGAATCCAGAAATTCCACAAAGGTGATATTTTTTGTTTGGACATGGTGCTACAATGCTGGTCTAACAATTGGTACATATAAAAATTCTTTTGCAGTATATGTTTTTCTTTTGTGCAAAAAGGATTTTGTATAAATATACACATTTCCCTTCACTATTTCTAGAACTATTTCTTGCAGGGATAACATTCAATGGGTATTTCATGAGACTGTCGGGAAATGGGAATGAAATATGAAGAAAGGTAAAAACCTATCTCCTTGAATCAAAATCTTGGACTTGATTCTCTTAAAAATTTGGTGGGTAATCTGAATTGAAAGAAATAATACGGTTTGAAGTGAAAATACAATATCGTGGAGTTTATCATTGATAGTGTTAAGACTTTCATTTTCAATAGGTGTGTGGGTTCAAAGGTTTTTGAGAGCATTACTTTAAATACAGTTTTGAGTAATTGAAATATTTCTATGAGCCTTTTGTAATTTGTAGTAATCTACTATAATTGAGTCACTGTCTCTATTTTTCTTCGGCTGAACCACTTCCTTAATATTGATGTTGTTTCATCTTTAATTCATTTCCTTTTCGCGTCGAAAAAAGAAGAAAAAAGTTTCGATTTATTTAGGTGGATTTTAGGCTACAAGACCTATAATAGGTCAAAACCCAAACATTAAGAGTCCTATTATTGGGGATTTAAAAGGATTGGAATTTGGGGGCTATATAGGGTCATGAAATAGTAATGCTTATAACTCCTTATCATACTATTTTATATGATACTTAATTTTCTCTCGATTTAATTAGTATTAATTATGATTGACTAAACTAATTATGATTACTGAATGATTAACAAAACTAATTATTCGACTAAACCTTTTGAAAATCAAATTTTTTTTCTTTTGATTTAGAAGAAGGAGAATGGCGATTTTGATGAACTTTTTTTGAAAACTTTGGAAGAAACTGATGAAAAACATCCTGAAAATAGTCAGAAAATCCTTATAAACCTCTCCCAATCACAATTTTGTTGATTCAAATCCTTCAAAATCAGGGCCAAAATCTGTGTTTTTCAACAATTACGGCCAGGATATAGTACTCGACCTAACCGTGTTTACAGTTAGGAATAAAATGATTCCAAACCGTAAACAACAATTTACGGCTGGAAAATAAAGACTTCCTGGCCGTAAGCTCTTCCAGGATCACATGTGTCTGCCTTACGGCTAGGTTCAAATTACGACGAGGTTCTCCAAGCCGTACTCAAACCGTGATTTTTTTCTTCTTCTTATCAGAAAAAGTTACACTTAGTTTTTCCAAGCCGTAGCTAATAATTCTGGCTGGGAAACCCGAACGATTGTACTATCACGACTAGAAAAACCTATTCGAAAGCAGACCTCTATTTTTTTTCCTGTGATAATCAGGATTACTTACAACGGCTAGGAAATCCTAACCATGAACAACTAATTACGCATGCGGAATAAAATCTTCCCAATCGTATACCTATTTGGCGGCTAGGAATTTTATTTTTCTACCCGTAATATAAGATTTACGATTGGGAAAATAAGAACTCCTAACCGTAAACAACTTCAGAAACTGATTTTTTTTACCCGAATCTAATCGAATCAGATTTCTTAGTCATTCACAAGCAAAAATAAATAATGGATTTCCTTTATTTTTTCTTTTTATCACCATCATTTTCATCATTATGAAATTATGATCATCATCTTCATCATGATTTATGGATGAGAAGAAAAGGAGGAGAAGATAATACTTTTGGCTTCTTTATGATCATCATCGTGGTGACATCATGATCATCATCTTCATCATGATTTGTGAACAATAAAAATGAAAAGATAATAATCTTAGTTTTTTTTTTATGATTATCATGATGAAATTATGATCATCATCTTCATCACAATCGATGAATGAGAAAAGAAGGAGAAGATAATTGATTTAGTTTTTTTTAATGAATAGTTAGATTTTGGTTTATTTATGTGTAGGTAAATTGGACTTTTTATACGAATTAGATCCCCTATTCATGGTTTGCTTTTGATGGTCATTTAAAACCCCAAAAACTCAACCCCTACAACCCCAATAATAATTCAATATTAAGACACATTGGAGAATTAGAATTATAAGAGGCATATTTAAGGAATGTAAGTTTTAGGTTGGTGGACACAACTTTGGAGCCATAATATAAATTCGGGCCACCTGGAGAATTTTGGATCAAAATACAAATATTGGAATACATGGAAATTTTGTGATCATGAAAACAAATTTTGAATCACGTGGCATATATAAAATCACAGAGCAAAAAATTTGGTCCACAATTTTTCTTTGGGATTCCGGTACATTTGGCATTTAGGGACCTTAACAAACATTTGCTAACAGAAAGATAGTCGTTCATGAGTAGGGTTGTCAACGACGCTAAACGTAACGGATATTGCCTCTGCCTTTGCCGTTAAAATTAACGGATATCCGAAATCCGTTAAGTTCCGACGGAAATCTGAAATTCAATTCCATTGTCGTTACGTTGGACTTAACGGATATCGGATATTTTTTCCGATACCATCCGGTATGTCACATACTCACAGAACAAACACAGAACAGGTTCTAAATCCAACAAAACCAGTTCTAAATCCATGCACAAAAAAAAAACATACAAATGTTCATGTTCTAAATCCATGCCACCAAATTACATGTTCAGATGTTCTATCAAAAGAAAAAACCATGTTCTTACAAAAGAAAAGACAAAGGAACTCCATCTCCATGTGTTGCAGCAACTAAAAATTCATTCCTCCATGGCTCCATGCCTCCATCTCCACTGCCAAGTGCCAACTGCATCTACAAATGCATTTCTCCTTAGTCCTGAACTTCTGCATTTTGAACGGAAAATAAAAAGTGTTAGTTAATCTTAGCAATGTCAGTGGAATAAGCCAATAAATATAAAAGCAAATAAAAGATTAAGATGTAAGGAAAATTACCAGTAATACAACTATTATCACGGTCACTGAGACTGAGATCTGGCAGCCAATCATCCAAACAAAGCAATGCTTCAACAAGGTCTGGAGCTAATGAACTCCTATGAGATGTGAGAACCCTACCACCAATATTAAACATTGATTCTGATGGTACACTTGTCACTAGAACAGCCAATACATCTCTTGCAATCCTTGAGAGAGTTTGGTACTTAGGAGCATGATTCTTCCACCAACTTAAGATATCAAACCTCATTTCTTCAGTGGTTGTGCCTTTAGGAAGAACTGGTTCTGCTAAGTATGTCTCCAATTCTGACTTCTCAACCTCAAACATATTGTTTTCCATAATAAAATCATCATAACCAAATTCATATGATGTTATTGTACCTGCAGAGATCTCAATTCCAGCTGAATGCATTCCAGTATCAAAATAATCTGGAGCTGTAGTGTTGGTTTCATAAGCACAGAAAAGAGCATTGAGTTCAAGCTCAAATTTGTGATAGTGACTTTGATGGTTTTCCATACCATATACTTTCTTCATAACAAAATCCACTCATTTAGCCTTATACCTAGGATCTAAAACAACCCCAATGCCCGACAAAGTGTTACATTCTTTCCAGTAGCTATTAAATTTTGTCCTCATATTCTTGGCCATGTATCTGATGTACTCATGCTCACTGAATTCCCAGATCTTAATGCATCTATTAACTTCTTGCACCCTATTATAATACAAATTTGGTTGAAATCACATCAAATAATTCCAAACATTCACATATATGTACTCCTTGTTGCCACTCCTGAGAAGTTGGTAGTATCTTGAAGTCATTATCCAAATCAGCTAGCCTAACAAAAGCTTGTTTCAAAAAAATTGCATCTTTAAGCATCTTAAAGGTAGAGTTCCACCTGGTATCCACATCTAAACCAACAGACCTTGAAGCAGGAAGCTTAACTTGGGCAATAACACATTCAAATTTCTCTTTTCTAGCCTGAATTGACTTGACATATTTCACACACTCTCTAACTGCATCTATAAATGAAGAAGCTTCTCTCATCCCACACCCAACAATCAAGTGCAATACATGATTACTACACCTCATTTGGAACAAATCCCCATTAAGAACTAGACAATATTTGCTATCAATCCATGACTTCAAATTTGCCATCATAACATTGTTTGAGCTAGCATTGTCAGCAGCTACAACAAAAAGCTTACTATCTATGTTCCAATCTAGAGCTACTGATTTCACTACAGATGCTAGAACTCCAGAATGTGGTGATGGTACTAAAGTGTATGCTAGTGTTTTCTTAACCAGTTTACACTCATCATCTATGTAATGCATTGTCACACAAAAATAACCATTTTTTTATGCTTACATATCCACATATATGTTGTTAAACTACATTTAGATGTAATTGTGTCAAATTGTTCTTGTAGTTGCAGTTTGAACTCAGTTGTTAGTTTCATGATATCTTCCATAACTGTATTCCTAGTGTAAATCTTAGCAGCAGGATTTAAAGACTTCACAAACTCAATAAAATATGGATGCTCAACTATAGTGATTGGATAACCATACTTAGAAATCATCTTGGAAATAAGTATCTTAGTAGCATCAGCATCATATTTCCAACTAGCTAACTTAGTTTGTGCATTACCTGTTTTGATTGTAGTAATCTTTCTTTTTCCTTTCTTGTTCTCAGTCTTTTGTTTGCAGGTTTTAGCATGGTAATGCAAGCGGCTGGTTCTTTGGTTATTGGGTGCAGGCATTCTCCTCTTACAATGTTTGCATTCAGCTATAAGTATCCAAATCTCCTTACCTTTTACCATCTTCTTTCCAATTAACCTTTCAAAATCATTCCATGCATCAGACCTTACAACACGTAGTTTTTTCTTTTCTCCAGCTATAATTGGATCTTCATCTACTTCTATTTCTGCTTCTTCTGTTAGAAGATTTGGAGGTGTAACAGCAGCAGGTGTTGAATGAATTCCTGAACCTTGAACTTGGTTTGATGCAAAAGGTAATTGTGATGCAACTGAAAGTGAGGGATTGCTTGATGAACCAACATGATTGGATGCTCCTCTTTCGCTTTGGGACATGATTAATTTCACGAACCTCAATCTGTTCTGAAAACCCTAATTTCAGAAACCCTAAATTGAAAATTGAGTTTTTAGGATTGAAATTAAACTCAAAAGAAATAGAAGAAGATAACCCTAGTTTTCTAATCAGTAATCACACATGATTTGTATAGAGAAGATGATGATTTTGCTCGAATTGAAATGAAGGAGACGAGGAGGTGAGTTTCTTCTCTTTTTTTCTCTCTTTTGTGTCGACTGAACTGAAGAGAATGAGTGATTCATTCGAAGTATTTTTATCTAGGTATAGGAATTTACACGTGCTAAACACTTGTTAGTGGATATCAGAAATAAGGCTAACGGAAATATCTCAAACCGGTACCGTTACGGTAGGAAGAAAATATCCGTTATGTTATCGGATACGGATATCCGATTACCGATATATCGGATCTTAACCTAACGGATTCCGGATATTGGGATTCGGTTAGTGATGTAGTTTTTTAAGTGGTAAATAAAGTTCGTTCAACTCGGACTTGTGTAGACTCAATTTCAGACTTAATAATAGATAATAATAAAAATAAAGAAAATATATACACAAGGTTTGTCACAATGTCGAGAGATTACTGAGACTCAGGATTCCACCAAACCTCATACCATGTGGTTCAAAAATCAATTCTTAGAAAATTATAGCTCTTGTTTATTGACTCTAATTCTTTGCCAGGGTAGATTTTAAAAAGATTAACTGTAAATCACTAGCATGATGCATCAAAAGCACTTAGACCAAGCATACATCATCATAAGACTTCACAACTAATTAAGAAAAATCATAAAACGATTAAATTAATGCAAAAAGTCATAAAAAGAATTAAATAATTACCACACGTATGAAATATGGCTTCCTCCGTCATCCCAGTGTTGGGGTTTAGCTCCTCATATTAATCATGATCTCAAAATATGTGTTTGTTGCTCAAAAGATGATTAAAAGAGTGAAAAGTAATAACACAGACTGTTTGCAACAGTGTATTGGTGTTGCAAAACAGCTGTTAAAATGGAAATGTTACAGAAAAACTGTTGCTTTGTCGCTGATTTTAAGACCCTAGAATAAGACTTCCCTGAACAGCTTAATGTTCTTCAGCTGTTAAACAATGACACTTTTCTGTGACTGTCTACCGAGGGTCAATGTTCTTCAGCTGTTCTTCTTCTTCAACAGCAGCAGCAGCAGAAACAGAGTTTGGCAAAGCTCTGATTTATTCTTCTCTGGCTCTCCTTAGGTTCCCAAACTCTCGAAACCTCTTCTATATGACCCAAGACATCTGTTTATATCAAAAATACCGATTAAATCTCTCCCAAATCTTCCAAAATCTCTTTCTTTCTCTTCACGGCCAAGTTGCGACAATTTCTTGTTTTAGGATTTCTACGCGTTTCTAAGCTTTCCTTTTTATTCTAAACTATTCCTTAGATAAATACAAATCTTTGGGAAGGTTTACAGCGTTTTAATCACTCTAAAATTCCCTAAAACAGGTCACACACGTGACTTTCCATATTTTCTTGTTGTGAGAAAAATCCGTCGTTTGATCCCGATCTAATCGATTTAAACACCCATATCAGATTCCTAGACCCATAAGGAGTCTATCCTATGAAAATCAGAGGTTTAATCGACCTCAAACTCCTCCAAATCACGATTTCCAAAACTGCTCTTTAACTACACTTTTTTCCCGCCAAAACCTGATTTTTGAATGTTGAAGATGGTTGCCCCTTATCCAGAGTAGATGTGCGATTAGAAGATGCCTGGAAATGGGATTCCCCTTATTAATTAGGTTACCCCTTATCCAAAGTGAGGGTCCGAATAGCAAATGTCCTCCCATGAACGCAAAAAACACTTTTCGAGCCAATTTCGCCGCAAAATCTTATTTTTCCCAAAACACCTACAAAGACATAAAAAACCAAAATAAATACAAAATCGAGCACTAACAATATATACAATTGAGATTATATCAGACACAAAAATGTGTCTATCAAATACCCCCAAACCTATTATTTGATAGTCCTCGAGCAAAAATAAAATAGAAATAAAATCCTAACTCAGTGTCGCAGGCATCGTCGATTGCATTTAGCGTATGCAATAAGCCTTTAAACCCCTAGGTGTCCCTAGTGGCGGAGTGTTGTCTCCGGAGGGCTTACCAGAGGTACACCCACAAAACCTTTTTACTCCAGACCCTAGCTATCTACACAGAACCTTGGAAGGCACTAAAGAATCTCCTTGGTTGGCATACTTATTGACTACAGGAGGAAGTACCCTGATGCGAAATTCCAATTGTTGTACACGAGTTTGCACTCAAGCATACTAAAATTCATATGAAGTGACAGAGCTCTACTCAGATAGTTCCACTATGTACATCAATATCCGGAGTCGAAACTAATCACATGGATAGATCAAGAAGATGGATATAGAAAAACATAGATGGTTTTGATGTTTACTAGGTGAACGGTGTTTCTCATATCTGTCTGAAGACCTCCACCAAAATGAACCTATCCTAATGGACTGAGATACTAGTCTGACTAATATCAATACACTGGCATATACAAGGGTACCAGTGGTCGATAATCCTAACTCTAGGTCAACACAACTGGCATATACAAGGGTTCCAGTGGTCGACTTTATTGAATTTATTCCAGTTGGTCTGATGGTCTGGTCTTTTTTTTTTTTTTGTATCTCAATCACTCTAATTCACCCTAGCATTGGTAACAACTTGAATCGTGAGCCCCACCTAATCACTTAGAGAAACATAGTTTAAAAACAAAACAAAATAAAAACAGAAGTGAAAAGGACTCAACGAGATATGGTGAAACTATCATGTTATTTCTAACACCTGAGCTCTGTGCTTTTTTGAATAGACTCTTTAGATGTTGCCATCTAGTCAGATTGGTTCCTCAACTCCTACAATCAAAATGCTTCCATCCACTTAGATTGATTAGTGCCATCCTTAATAAGCATAAATTTCTAGGCTCTGGAGTTTAATTGTGCAACTAAAAAGTTTCTCCTATACCCCCAAACTTAAATCTAACATTGTCCTCAATGTTCTAAAGATTACATTAAAAGCATGAACAAGGAGAAACTGTTACCATTTGAAGCAAAAGAGATAAGGAAAGATATTATTGTGTTGCATGAGAATGGGTTACCTCCCAAGAAGTGCTAAGTTTAATGTCTTCAGCCAGACTAAGAAAGGATTAGTCACCTTATAAAATCATAAAGTAATAGCCGAAATATCTGTGGGTCATCAAAACCAAATAGAGCTATCACAAGTAAAAGGAATCTGCAACATGCCAAGAAAATGAACAAATAAAGCACACCCTTTTCTAGTTTCCTGTTTAAGACAGCTACATCTAGTTGTGGTTCAGGTTCAGGATCTATAACTGGGTCCAAATAAAATATTTTCATGGGTTGCATTTCCTCATAGGTTAGATCCAAATGTTCAGGTTCTAGAGTCTGGAAAAACTCAAATAAAAACTTATAAGCACATAATAATAACCTGAATAATTGAGGATCCTCTAAGTCAATCATATTTGACTTACACAGCTGACCACAAGGAGAGTGGTGATCTTCCTTAAACAAGTATGTCGACTTTAATCTCCTAAAGTAATTAGGTTTAGTCTCAAAACTTAATATTCGACACATTTGAAAATCAAACATTCCCACATTTGGAAGAAAAATATTTGGTGGGAAAACAAAGTCAACTGGGTATCATAGCCTGGGTAAACCACATCAACCAGAGGATGGGTTTCTAATAACTGAAATTTCTTGTGGACATCACTAGGTTCAGGAAAACGTGTGTAACGATAATCTTGTAAAATGGTTGAGGCACATATGTCAAGTCCCAAGTGAGGGACCTTTCTAAGAGTTAAATCACATGGAGAATGATAATCACCCCCAAACTTAGAGTTTTCAGTGTCTCTAGAAAGACTAGTCACAACTTCCCTAATTTCAAGGTCATCTATTGTTTATAAATCGCTAAACTCAAAATATACTCGTTCCTCTAAACCATTATTAGCTTCGTAATCAAAAGGAAATACTACATCGTATAAAACGGGGGTATCTCTAGTCAAATCCTCTTCCTTTTGAATAGGTGAATAATTATTAAAATTATTTGGATTTGAACTAGAAATAATATTATTATTAAGCTCAGTTGGAGTAGCAAATTCCTGACCACTATGCCTATTTATTTCAAATTCTTCATCAACACTATCCTCATCATAATCTTTATAATAACATGAAAATGGTTGAACCTCATCTAAACAAGTAGTGTAACCAATTTTATCCTCGTCATCCTGTGTATGCAAATAACTATCCTCATTTTCAAGGGTATTATTGGAGACACTGTATTGAAAATTAAGATTATTTCGAGCAATTCTTTCGTTCGTCTCAGCTATCAGCTTGAGGGATTCCTCTAAAGAAAGTTTTCTTTCGTCATAAACTAAGTTATTCATCTCAGCTATCCTACGTGTCGACTCTTCTAACTTCCTGAGAGACTCTTCTAAAGGAGAAATATAAGAATTTTTCTCATATGACCGGTGCGTATGTGGATAGTAATTGGGCTCACCATGGTATGGACCATAATCTTCAAAGGGCTGATGTTCCCAACTACTATTCACACTATGGTCAAAGTAGTAACGTCCATTTTGAAACTCAATCGGATATTCGTTGTATCATTCTACTGCAGGGGTGTGAGTTTTCATACAAAATAAAACCCACTTTCAGGGGATTCGTGGGTGGATAGAGTCTTACCTCCCATACCAAACGGGCGATGAACCGTTGAAGTCGACTCAGGCCACCGACTCCAATGTCAGTGTACGAACCCGAGGGCCCGAGATAGTATCGTAACTGTCTTCCTTCCCTGCAAACAATTTATATTTAATTTTTAACCCTTCCTTAGGGTTTCAAAATAATAATAATGTCCAGTCCAAAAATAAAGTCAAAAATAAAAATGTCCAAAAAGGAAAAGAAAAATTACAAAAATAAAATCCTATTTACAGTTTCTAAAAATAAACAAAATAACTATATACAAAATCTTCTTCTTCACTCCTTTCAGATTCCTCTTTTCTTTCCTTCTTTAGCGATGCTTTCCTTTTATAGTACTTTTCTTTCCTTGTAGCTTCGCTCCAAATCTGAAAAGAATCGAAAAATACCAAAACGCGTAAAAAAAGAACAAAAAAAATAAATAATAAAAATAAAAATAAAAATAAACCTAAAACAAATCTAAATACAAATCCCCGTCGGCGGCGCCAAAAATTGATGTAGTTTTTAAGTGGTAAATAAAGTTCGTTCAACTCGGACTTGTGTAGACTCAATTTCAGACTTAATAATAGAAAACAATAAAAATAAAGAAAATATATACACAAGGTTTGTCACAATGTCGAGAGATTACTGAGACTCAGGATTCCACCAAACCTCATACCATGTGGTTCAAAATTCAATTCTTAGAAAATTATAGCTCTTGTTTATTGACTCTAATTCTTTGCCAGAGTAGATTTTAAAAAGATTAACTGTAAATCACTAGCATGATGCATCAAAAGCACTTAGACCAAGCATACATCATCATACGACTTCACAACTAATTAAGAAAAATCATAAAACGATTAAATTAATGCAAAAAGTCATAAAAAGAATTAAATATAATTACCACACGTATGAAATATGGCTTCCTCCGTCATCCCAGTGTTGGGGTTTAGCTCCTCATATTAATCATGATCTCAAAATATGTGTTTGTTGCTCAAAAGATGATTAAAAGAGTGAAAAGTAATAACACAGACTATTTGCAACAGTGTATTGGTGTTGCAAAACAGCTGTTACAATGGAACTGTTACAGAAAAACTGTTGCTTTGTCACTGATTTTAAGACCCTAGAATAAGACTGCCCTGAACAGCTTAATGTTCTTCAGCTGTTAAACAATGACACTTTTCTGTGACTGTCTACCGAGGGTCAATGTTCTTCAGCTGTTCTTCTTCTTCAACAGCAGCAGCAGCAGAAACAGAGTTTGGTAAAGCTCTGATTTATTCTTCTCTGGCTCTCCTTAGGTTCCCAAACTCTCGACACCTCTTCTATATGACCCAAGACATCTGTTTATATCAAGAATACCGATTAAATCTCTCCCAAATCTTCCAAAATCTCTTTCCTTCTCTTCACGGCCAAGTTGCGACAATTTCTGGTTTTAGGATTTCTACGCGTATCTGAGATTTCCTTTTTATTCTAAACTCTTCCTTAGATAAATACAAATCTTTGGGAAGGTTTACAGCGTTTTAATCACTCTAAAATTCCCTAAAACAGGTCACACACGTGACTTTCCATATTTTCTTGTTGTGAGAAAAATCCGTCGTTTGATCCCGATCTAATCGATTTAAACACCCATATCAGATTCCTAGACCCATAAGGAGTCTATCCTATGAAAATCAGAGGTTTAATCGACCTCAAACTCCTCCAAATCACAATTGCCAAAACTGCTCTTTAATTACACTTTTTTCCCGCCAAAACCTGATTTTTGAATGTTGAAGATGGTTGCCCCTTATCCAGAGTAGATGTGCGATTAGCAGATGTCTGGAAATGGGATGCCCCTTAGTAATTAGGTTACCCCTTATCCAAAGTGAGGGTCCGAATAGCAAATTTCCTCCCATGAACGCAAAAAACACTTTTCGAGCCAATTTCGCCGCAAAATCTTATTTTTCCAAAAACACCTACAAAGACATAAAAAGCCAAAATAAATACAAAATCGAGCACTAACAATCTATACAATTGAGATTATATCAGACACAAAAATGTGTCTATCAGTTAGCGGATAACGTATATCCATTGGCAGGCCTATTCATGAGGCGGCTTTTGGGTGACAGTGAAAACTGTTGGGCACATATGAGGGCCACACACAACTAAAGAAAGTAATTACCTGGTTAGATAGATTTTGGTTGGGACTTGGGACGACACGATGGATTAGGATCAGTATAGTGGATCGATTGAAGGTAATGAAAGCGACATAAAGTAGTGGCTAAAGAATGTGAAAGTTTTAATCCCCGTTTTCTCCGCTCGAAAATAGGTAAGGTGGGAGGGGATTTAAAAGAGAAAAGCGAACCTCGTTCCCTTATTTTTTTCACTAAAAATAATCTAAAAGTGGACCCACTATATATATATTTAAAAATATCAATATTTATAATATATATATTTATAAATAATAAAACTCTTTTAAAAAGAATATAATATATTTTGGGCGAGGAAACAATCCTCGTCCATATCTTAATTACCTCACTCACCACTAGAGTCAGTCCTCACTCCAAGGTTACGTGTCAGCACTGTGCAAGGGCTACCTTACCTCCTCCACTACACTCAGCCTTTGAGAGTTCTCCTTATAATGCATGTGGATACCAGAAGCAAAAGTGAAAGTCAGAAGCAAAAATATTTCGCTTCACAAAAAATCGACTTTTTAGAAGTTGTTCTGAAAATTTACGCCCAAATAAACTTCTTTCTTTTTGGCTTCTATAAATCAAACAAGTTATTTCTAAATGTGTATCCATACACGCTATTAAAATCCTAGCTTCCTTTGGTTTAAAAGAGAGAATAAAAAACCTTATCTGAACCTAGCTACAATATATGTTTCAGATCGGTTATTCTAACACGTCCGAACCAGTTCTTTAAAAAATGATGACTTTTTTTTTTGTAGGAAATAACAATTAGTCCTAAGAATAATATATTAGAGCTAGTTTGGTTCAGTTAACCCAGTCAACTATCAGTTTGGTCCTTTAAAAAAAATATATTGCTCTTTGGTCCTAGGATGGACAATACCACGCGGGATGATGTCATCAATGATGTCACAGTCCTTTAATAGTGGCAGAAATACCCTTTTATTCTCTTTTTTCTCTCTTTAATAAAAATAAATAAAAATACTTAAAACTTAAATATCTTTTGAACCATATGTCCAAAAATAATAAATTTTATATATTTGGAAAGCCCTCGACGAGAGATTTCCAACGAGTACCATTGTCGCTATATTTAGGAGCTTTTAATTTTTACCTTAGTTTTTAGCTATAAAATGAATTATTGTACGAGTTCATCTACAAAATGAACTACTTAATAAACTATATCATATGAGTTAGTTCATTCTAAAAAGTGAACTCTTAGGATTAAATAACATACGAGTTCATTCTACAAAATGAACTACCATACGACTTCATTCTAAAAAATGAACTGGTATAATGAACTATTATTACGAGTTCATTATACAATATGAACACCTATCACGGGTTCATTCTACAATATGAACTACCATTTACGAGTTCATTTTATAATATGAACTACCATAATGAACAATTGTTACATGTTAATTCTACGATATGAACTACCATTCTTAATTATCACTACGATTTCATTTTACAACATGAATTATCAATCCTACAATATGAACAACCATCACGAGTTCATTCGAAAATAAGAACATCTATCGCGAGTTCGTTCTACAATATGAACTATAATAATGAACTACCATTGCGACTTCATTCTTCAAATTGAAATATTATTATGAGTATGTTCTACAAAATAAATTGCTAGTATATACGAGTTCATTCTACGAAATGAACTGTTAGAACTAGAATGAACTACCATGTTCTAAAATAGTGTTAATTCTTGGATAAGAACTACTATTATACCGAAAAAAATTAAAATTTCGAAACATAGTATAATGAGTACGCGGTTGTGTAGATCTCGTCAAGACTTTTTCGAATATATAAAATTTATTAATTTTCGACTTATATTTTGAGAGGTATTTAATTTTTAAGCTTTTATCTATTAATGTTAAGAAGAGAGAGAAATTAGTAGAGAAAATAAAGAAGAGATAAAACCAAAAAAGAGAATGACGTGAGGAAGAAAGAAAATAAGAGAGAGAAAGGGTACTTTAGATACTTTAATATTTTTGAATAAATAAGGACCAAACAGAACTTCCCTTTTTTTGGTGGACCAAACTAACTTGGGACCACCTGAAAAAGGACGAAACGATTATTTCCCTTTTTTTTTTCATTTGTTCCCATCTGTAGATGATAAAACAAGAGTTCTGAGATTAATAATTCACAAACATTTTGACATTTAAAAGATTTGACTTTTCTGGCTAAATTGGGGCCTACTGTGATTAATTTGGGACTACAATTACAAGACAAAAAAGAATAATTTGAAGTAAAATGGATAACCTCTTATCCAACTATTTTACTAAATGGAAAAACTACCTCTGATTGATTAGTGCTAATCAAGTTAACCCTGAAATCAACTACCATTAATTCATCATCAAAAACTTGATTTTTTTTCAAAAATCGATCCAGAATCGGCTGATGTTAGTGCAGTTGTAAACCGATTCTGGGTTGAATTTTTCAAAGGATGAAGTAAACCCAGAATCGGGTTTTTTCAATACAAAAATAAACCGATTGTTGGAATCAGTGTTTATATATTCCCACATAATCCGATTATACCTTACTTTCGGAAACAAAATATTCATTACATAGTTTAGGAAATTAGCGCATTGCATATACATGATTCAGTATGGGTATTCTAGAATTTGACACATCAAATGTTCGTCAATGAACCTCCGAGAACGTCGGTACAACGTCGTATATTCTTTGTGGTGAATGAACTTAGTTTCCCCATTACGAATTCTCCATAACCCATTGAAACGTTCTTTGTGGTGAATGAACTTCGTTCCAAACGACATCCTTTGAACCATCTTATGAATATTTGGCTATTGCATGGAATGGGATTGTGACGGACCGAAAAATTACGCCTTTGGCGCGTTGCCCCGCAAGCCTTAATCTCCCCGATGCGCCATGATGGAGCTACGATCCGGGCCTTAAATCTAGGAAAATGCACGCCCATCTGCCCTTGCAAGCATGCTCGTGGTGCATGATGCATCTAACTTAGTTTCCACACTGTTCCAACTTACCCTTGTTCCGCGAAGGGTTTATTAAAAAAACAAAACTTTCCTAAAACGACAAAAACGCCTTTTTGAGGCCCTAAACGATGGAATTTGGCTATATTCTGGTGACCATGTGGATCTATTGATTGACATGTCTTGATCTTTAGGCCGTTTCCCATCAAAATGGACTCCTCTTGAGCTATATTACGACACTCGGGTTTTCAGCCTCCAAATAGGCTATAGCTTGCTCTTTGTAGCTTGATAGGAAGTTTGAGCATCCACTTGCTGGCATGCAACTAAGCCTCATCAATCTTGACCACAATCATCTCTTGCATTGAGCTACCGATATTAGATGATATGAGGGGCCAATATGCCGCAATCATCTCGCAATTAGATGATATGAGCGACAATGTGCTGGACCGGCAATGCTGAAACTCATTGCGGCTGCCTACGTACCCTTCCATACTCTAAAGGATCAAGCACAGACCGTAGTTCATCCTCGAAGGGACATAAACTCAAACCAACTCGTTTGCAAGGTTGTGGCCTAGCAAAAATGGTAATGACCTAGTCCGCATAGGCCGTTCCGTCATGATGCACAATGATTATGCATCATCGGGTCCGCGATATGGCATAATGATACCTAAGCATCAAATGCCCTCTTCGCAAGGCTGCACAACTATAAATGAGGCTTACGCATCATTTATACTCTTCCGTCTAACCTGTGAAGCTCACTTGGCACATAGTCCGCATATGCACCTTCAACTCACCACCCCTCCCTATATATGTCTTATTGACATTTCTACAAGTATGGAAAGGGGCCATATTGACATGCCTGCTTCACTATTCATCGCAATGATTGCGCGCAATTATTGCATGTAATGATTGTGCAACACTCCTTTGGTCATCCCCCTCTGGCCTGATGCACAATGATTGTGCATTACTCGTTCTGCCAGCCCTCTATGTCCTGATGCACAATGATTGTGCGTAATGATTGCACACAATAATTGCGTGTAATGATTGCGCCACACTCCTTTGGACAACTCTCTCTGGCCTGATGCATAATGATTGTGCATTACTCGTTCTGCCAGCCCTCTATGTCCTGATGCACAATGATTGCGCATAATGATTGCGCGCAATGATTGCGTTGCAACGCTCAAAGACACCTACCCAACTGGCCTAATGCATCATAAATGATGCAACACCGGCTCCAGGACAAACACATCTTACTATGCAAGGGAAGCTTTAATGAAGCTTGAATCTCGGGCCATGGCGCATCTTTTGCATGCGCCATGCTAAAAGTACGGGGTGTTACATTATTCACCTCTTTAAAGAATTCGTCCCCGAAATTCAAAACAAAAGCTATTGTGGACAAACTCTTCAGTTTGGATTTCCTGAGCAAAAGTATCATACCAGATGCTCAAAAATCACGAGTTTCTTCAAGATATCGTGAACAACAATTTAGAACTTCTGAGAAACCGTATCATACCGCCTGCCCAGGAGTCCAAAAGTACCCACAACAATACCAAGAATCGCAATTGGCCAGTGCCAAGAGGATATCTCGATCAGGTATCCTAGATGGCATCCCATACTACCACCCAGGAATCCCTAAGGTTCACAAGTTGAAAGGTGTCATCGAAATGACAAGATATTAGCACAGTACTGTGTGGAACAGTATCCAGCTGCCCATCGTCCCTGACGGTCATCCATGTTGCCACTCGTAAGCGAGATGTTAGCCGGGCCTGACAACGCACACCCTTGGCCAGTTATCAACGTGTGGGGATGATCAGTCCCATTGTCTACCCACCATCCCAGACGGTCTTCCGGATATCCACTCGTGAGTGGGGTGCCACTTAGGCCAGGCAAACTCACAGTAATTATACAAGCTCAACTCGATTCGCAAAGTAACTGGCATAGCAGTTACAAACTCCTTTCCGCGCGAAAGTTGGCCTACTCTTCAACTTTAAGTTTCCATTAAGGAAAATACTCGTTTGACGAGTCCACCCCCCACAGTCCCTAATTTCTCGGAACTTGCTCTGATACCAACTGTGACGGACCGAAAAATTACGCCTTTGGCGCGTTGCCCCGCAAGCCGTAATCTTCCCGTTGCGCCATGATGGAGCTACGATCCGGGCCTTAAATCTAGGAAAATGCACGCCCATCTGCCCTTACAAGCATGCTCGTGGTGCATGATGCAGCTAACTTATTTTCCACACTGTTCCAACTTACCCTTGTTCCGCGAAGGGTTTATTAAAAAAACAAAACTTTCCTAAAACGGCAAAAACGCCTTTTTGAGGCCCTAAACGATGGAATTTGGCTATATTCTGGTGACCATGTGGATCTATAGATCGACATGTCTTGATCTTTAGGCCGTTTCCCATCAAAATGGACTCCTCTTGATCTATATTACGACACTCGGGTTTTCAGCCTCCAAATAGGCTATAGCTTGCTCTTTGTAGCTTGATAGGAAGTTTGAGCATCCACTTGCTGGCATGCAACTAAGCCTCATCAATCTTGACCACAATCATCTCTTGCATCGAGCTACCGATATTAGATGATATGAGGGGACAATATGCCGCAATCATCTCGCAATTAGATGATATGAGCGACAATGTGTTGGACCGGCAATGCTGCAACTCATTGCGGCTGCCTACGTACCCTTCCATACTCTAAAGGATCAAGCACAGACCGTAGTTCATCCTCGAAGGGACATCAACTCAAACCAACTCGTCTGCAAGGTTGTGGCCTAGTAAAAATGGTAATGACCTAGTCCGCATAGGCCGTTCCGTCATGATGCACAATGATTATGCATCATCGGGTCTGCGACATGGCATAATGATACCAAAGCATCAAATGCCCTCTTCGCAAGGCTGTACAGCTATAAATAAGGCTAACGCATCATTTATACTCTTCCGGCTAAGATATGAAGCTCACTTGGCACATAGTCGGCATATGCACCTTCAACTCACCACCCCTCCCTTTATATGTCTTAGTGACATTTCTACAAGTATGGAAAGGGGACCATATTGACACGCCTGCTTCACAATTCATCGCAATGATGGTGCGCAATGATTGCGTGTAATGGTTGTGCAACACTCCTTTGGCCAGACTCCTCTGGCCTGATGCACAATGATTGTGCATTACTCGTTCTGACTTCCCTCTATGTCCTGATGCGCAATGATTGCGCCACACTTCTTTGGCCAACCCTCTCTGTCCTGATGCACAATGATTGTGCATTACTCGTTCTTGCATCCCTCTATGTTCTGATGCACAATAATTATGCGCAATGATTGCGGTGCAACGCTCAAAGCCACCTACCCAACTGGCCTAATGCATCATATATGATGTAACACTGGCTCCAGGACAAACGCATCTTACTATGCAAGGGAAGCTTTAATAAAGCTTCAATATCGGGCCATGGCGCATCTTTTTCATGTGCCATGCTAAGAATACAGGTTGTTACAGGGATGTTGTGAGCAGTCCCCAGTTATACTTCTGTTAGATCCGATGGCGTGGCCGGATATGTGAATGTATCTCTGTGGCATGCTTTCGGAGTATTTGATGCATGTGTAGGCTTAATGTTGAGAAATTCTTGCGGCTCGTAAAACTTCGACAGTGATGATGTTGAAATCGGGAATAACCTGGTTGAGCGCAGTGAAGGCATCCCATTCTGGTAGTCCCCATGTGTAATTATCCTGAGCCTATTTTCTCGTGGAAGATGTGGTTTTGCTGCATTCACTGGTAAGGTGGTGACTGCGTTTAATCTTCTAAACATGAAGGAGGCTTCAGTCCAAGTGTAGCCTACTTTAATTGCATCTCCTTGAATCCACGCCTATGGTATTTCATACAATCTTATCATACTCTCCTGGATGTGATGCTGGGATGCTTGGAATATCACATGGACGAAACATTCTGGATAACAAAGAGGTAGAAGTGAGAAAGTTATGTCGTTAATCGTGGCTCCCTATGTCTCTTCAAGAAAAATGTTTCAGCCGTGTCTCTGGAGTTATCTCATGAATGCTTGATTGTTGCCGGGGATGGACCGTGATGAGCAGTCCCCAGTCGCACTTCTCTTTGGTTACTGAAATTGTTTTCTCTAAGTAGGCCTAGGATCCGCCGCGGCCTCGTAAAGTGCTGCAGGTGCCTTCTAGACAGAGATGTGATGATATTCTTACGCTACACCTTTGAAGGGTGGATGACCTTGTCGTGGCTATGACTCTTTGGTGGACCGTGTCTTCTGAGCTTTGACAATGAAAGGATCCTGTGTAGAGCCTCAGTCCCCAAGTGTGGTTTACATGTTTCTAACTTGTATGGTCGGTGAGTTGACCACGATAAAGACATCATCTTGCATCCGCACTGGTGACTCTATTACTTCTTCCACGTGAAACTTTGTAGTGGTTGTTGCTATGGTAAAGCTCTGGATGGTGTCGACAAACGAGCAGCAGCAGTTCTTGGCAGCAGATGTGATCAGAAGAGACTACATCGTCGTAGGAACCAAAATAGGTTGGCTGGAATTGCATGGGCGTCCATGGAAGCAAGGGGATCGGATGGATGCGTAAGCGAGTAAACTGTCCACGACCATGAGGGTTGGCGAGATGGATCAAAAGTGGACACAACCGCGATCCTTGGCTGGCTGTGATCACGATCTTTGACAAGGAGGAGTGTGGTGGCTACGGGCACGAACCTTGGAAGAAAGAAGTGTGGCGTCTACGGCACGATCCTTGGCAGGAAGGAGGCGTTGAAGCTTATGGAGAAAAACGCTGAAGCTTCGGCTTCGGATCCTGGAGCAGCTTATGGAGAGAATGCTGAAGCGGAGTGGCTACTGGAGCGAACGTTGAAGCGGAGTCGCTGCTGGAGAACGTTGAAGCGGAGCGGCTTCTGGAGAGAACGTTGAAGCGACTCCTAGACAGAAACGTCGAAGCGGCTCCGGAGAAAACTCCAATGAGGGCGCTATTAACCCTTGACTTCGAAAAACGACTTGATAAAATATGGCATATGGGAAGACGTCACAAATAATGATGGTCATCAAGTCGTGTTTTTCTCCTCATAGGAAAGAATACGCTTCTTCTGTTTGATTTCCCCTTGCAACTCTCAGAGCCTTGACGGTTACAATGTTGAAGTCGGAGGCCGCGTCAATCAGCGTGCTGTCAAACTCGACATCCTTCAAGTGAACAGTGGTTAGGAGTCCCCAGTTCCATCTATCAATCATGCTTTCCAGGAGAAGTTGGGGTTTGGGAACGGCTTCCCTGGCTGGAAACAGCTTCTTTCCTAATGCAGTCTGGTTGAGGGATGCAAATATGTCTTGACGCTGCGCCTTGGAGAAATACAGAATCTCACATAAATGTTTCATCATAGACTGCACGATTTTGTGGTCGAAGTCCCCAGAAATCATGCAGCTCCTGACGGGAAGAGGGTCTCTGTGAACTCAGGAGGGTTGCTTATTTTCTTTGCCTCGATTTTGGAGAAGTCGTTCCTTATCTTCACGTGTGATGAAATTGGATTGCTGATTCCTTTCTCCTGGGCGTTCAAGAGCAACGCGAGCCTGTTCATCTATAAACGTGCGTCCTGCTGAAGTGCCTGTGACGGATGTTAAAAGTATTCCTTGTCAGTTTCATCTGGGGTTGACGTGACTCTTGTGGTAGCCGCTCCGTTAGTGTCTTGAGGAAAATAGGTATCTCTTTCTGAGTTGTAGCCATGTCTATCTGAACCTTACGAGAACCTTTTGTCTTTCTATCAAATCAACAGTGGTAAGAGGAGATCGGCTTCTTCTGGATCCTCCAGTCTCTCGTCCTGATGGTGGAGTAACAACGGCTCTGGTGACGGTTGGAGCTGTCACACTTGAAGAAACGTTGGGAGTGGCGGCAGCGGCTCTGGCTCTGGTGATCGGCGGTGTAACACTTGAAGGAACGTTAGTACCGGGGATGATTTCAGTGCTAGTGTTCTCCGGGTTTACTTGCTGATCCAGACCCGAGTTCTACCATCTTGAGATCGAGGTTAAAAAATAAAATTGGAAATTGGAAATTGATATTGCAACCGAGAGATTAATCTCCAAATGTGGTCGCCAATTTTTTGTCGGTGAAAACTGCTTCTGCCGGTTTTGGTAAATTCGTGTGTGTGGATGAGAAGGAGTCTAGACCCTAAACAATGTACTGCATGGGAGTACTTTTGATTCAAGAGATCAATCTATACAATCCTGGCCTAAACCAAGAAATGGCCATTCTAGGCTTGTTTCGGTCACAAAGTGAATGAGAAGGGTTGGTCTTAGGGAGGGAAGCGAAGAGTGTTGAGAGCAGAATCGTTGATTCTGAAGGTGTGGTTGTTTATGACTTGTATCTGAAAGTAGAACTGGCTAGCAGAATGGAACGCTACCAGGTGATTTCTTGATACTGTGTTGTTGCCGATCAAAACTCATTCTTTGGTGGAAATAGGTGAAGCCTATTTATACAAGTCATATTGAAACGTACCCTGGTCTCTTAGGAAGTGGAAACAATTGAGTGGTGGAAAAATAGAGTAACGTGTAACCGTCAGACATTATGCTTCCATGATGAAGGAAGTGAATTCGTGTAACCATCACTTTTCACCACCACTAATTGTCCCGCTTCATGACACTTTCTTGTAACGGGCGCATTGCACGCTGCACGCTGTAAACCGCCAGACCAATACCCTGATGAGCATCCCCCAGTTTGTGACATGTTTAATGTCTCGAGTGTTTTCTTGGAAAACATGTAGCACTTTTATACGTGCGTCAAGTCAAAGTCAAGGGACTTACCACAGAAAATAGCATGTAATGCTATTACGCTCGGTTTGGCTGGTCGCCTAAAACTTGCCACAGGTTTGTTAGTTCGGTGGCGAACTTCGATGGCTGAGATCGTATCTCATGAAGGAGGGTATCTGTTGATTATGGATACCTTGTGTTGGCGCCTGATAATGGCGCAGTGGCGTTTTGGTGTACACAGTGGAAATGTAGCATGGATAGGGCATGCCAGTGGCACGGTGGTGCAAGTGTTGCCTAGCGTAGCTATGGCCACTAGATTTAGGCAGCTGGTCGCCTGAAACTTGCCACAAGTCTGTCAGTTCGGTGGCGAACTTGGATGGACGAGATTGTATCTCATGAGGAAGGATGGCCATTGATTATGGCCGCATCTTGTTTGCATAGAGAAGTGGCGCCATTGGCATAGTGGCGCCTGGCGGAGCCATGGTATAGCGACGTGCCAGTGGCGTAGCCGTGGCAGCTGTTTTGGCATATTGGTATTAGACCCGAATATGGCTCCGACAACATTGGACTTGTTGCTAAGTTAATCTTGAGGCCTTAGGAGAGTCACTATACTCAGTTGGCATGGCAACTTTTAGCTCAATTAGGGTTTGGCGCGTTGCAACTCTATTTAGCACGTGCGACATGACTGCGGCATAGCTCCGTGGCCAAAGTTATGTCTTGGCGGCGTTGCCAAGGCTAGGATTTAGCATCGTGGCCAAAGAAAGGGCTTGGCGGTGTAGCCAAGGCTAGGATTTGGCGCTGTGTCTAAAGTTAGGGATTGGCGGCATGGCCAAGGCTAGGGTTTGGCGTCGTGGCCAAGGCTAGGATTTGGCGTCGTGTCCAAAGTTAGGTCTTGGCGGCGTGGACAAGGCTAAGATTTGGCGCCGTGGCCAAAATTAGGGCTTGGCGGCATGGCCAAGGCTAAGATTTGGCGCCGTGGCCAAAATTAGGGCTTGGCGGCATGGCCAAGGTTAAATTGGCTCGTGGCATGTTGTGAATTATGACCAAAATTTGGATTTCGGCTAATGCTACTTAAGAAAAAGTTTTGTTTTGATCATGAAATTCTAATTGAAGTCCGTTATGGCATTGGCCACGAACAGAAAGTGGATTAGCATGTAATGGCGTCATTTGTGGCACATTGGCTTGTTACTGCGGCAGAGTGGCATGTTGTCATGTTACTGCGGTAGGGTGGCATGTTGGCATGCCAGGGTTGTTGTGGTAGAGCGCGTTTGGGTTTCCAGTTAGTATGGTGGCGTGGCAGGGTGCGTTTGGCCTTTAATGTATAGTGGCGAGTTTAGAGCGACTTGATTGGTCAAGAAAAGGGGTCGGCCAAACATAAGGCGCGGCTACTCCTCTAGTGCTCGTGGCGCATTTTAAAGTGACCTGATTGGTCGGTAGGAAGGAGAGGGGCCGGCCAAGAATGGGAATGACCACACTTCTGGTGTGAGTGTGGCGGCTTTAGAGAAACCTGATTGGTCGATGGGAAGTGGGGCCGCCAAGTAAGGGCCCAGCCACAACTTATGTGCGCGTGGCTAGTTTGAGGAGACCTGATTGGTCGAGGGAAATAGGGCCGGTTTAGGATGGGGCGTGGCCAATGGCAAGTGGCGCCAGTTGGCTTAAGGCCTGGCCACGCCTCCCTTTGCTGCTGCGGCTCCCTGTTTTCTGATTCTGGGCAAGATTTTTCACCCTACTAATCCATGGCGGATTAATTACCTAGTTTGCCTAGGCTTAATTTCGACAAGCAAGGTTTGATATACTGTGCAAGGCGTAAGACCCTAACTTTTGCAAATTAGTCAGGATAATTGATTGAATTTTATGTGTTGACACAGAGTTCTTTTAAGTTCGTTGCCAAAGAGAAGCATGCTTTCTGATTGAATACTTTATGCAAAGACCTTATCCTTGATATTTGGAATTTCGTGTTACTCTGTTGCGAGTGAACACAAATTGTCATGCCATATCAACATTAAGGGTTCAGCCGAGGAACATAGCATAGAAAGCCTTCAAAGAAACTTATATTAAGTGAATATAGGCAAGGCGCCGAAATTTACAGAACATCTGGGATGGTTGCTACATGCGCCAGTCTGGATAAATTTCATGTAAGTATATTGAACGGTTCAATAAGTATGCCAGTGGAGAGGTTGACACTCATGACTCTGTTTCCTTACAAAGTGACGTCACATCAATGCAAGGTTTTACAGTTTTAACCCTAAGCTAAAAAAACACCATCAACACTAGGTTAATTCAATAATCCTTGTATATCCTGAGGTTCTTCTCTTCTGATATAAGGTAATTCAAGGATTTTTGATCATGTACCCTAGATTTAATAGATTTTAATCTAAGATCGTATATCGACATTACTTGGTCGAAATATGGATTAGAAAGAAAACTTCATATAAGGTGTCTCATAAATTCTTTAAGAAGTTTTTACAAGATTTCTCAAGATTTATTCTAGTTGTTCTTTGTGTATAATAGATTAGAGTACAAACCCTAATTCTACAACTTTTTTTTGATATTATGTTTACCTGGTAATTTTCAAAACAAATACAAGATTTTTGAAACCTTGATTTATTTAAAGGGAAATCAAACCGGTGTTTTGTGAAAATACAATATCAAAAATCTTCACCTGGGATGAAGCAACTCTTAGGATGTAAAAGACGCTAGATAAGGGAATCAATTGCGTAGATCCTTGCAGGGTTCAAGAGAAGTAAAGAGCATGACTACATCTGAATTGGTTTGAGAGTGAATTCAGTGTCAATTACATTCCATTCAGAAGTCTGATAGTAGGCTAGTATCTGTATAGGCTTAAATGATCCGGTATTCAAATTTAGATGAGGTCCCGGGGTTTTATCTGCAGGTGCAGGTTTCTTCGTTAATAAAATTTCTCAACGTCTTGCTTTACTTTTTACTTTCGCATTATATTTGTGTTTGATATGATTAAATTAAAAGCAAGTTATTCTATATTCAACCTACACATTTTTAAGTGTATAGAACCTACAAGACTTGTTCTTATGAATACGTATGTACAAATATAGATTACAAGACTTGTCCTCGTTTGAACTCGGTTCGTGTACTATTCGGGTACAAACTAAGTTAATATTGGATATCGATTTTTAAGATCGTCAAAGAGTTCTTGTACACTGAATTCACAGATGTTTGATCTAATATACTGATTGTACAAGAAATATAAACCATATATACAATCGTATACAAGGATATTTTCTAAAGGTCTACTTGTTGAAAGTATTAGGTTTTGAAATGACGAGGGTACCAAGTACACTACAATCTTTTCGATATCATCTTATAGCTTTGATACCTTGTGTGATTGTATATGGACAAAGTCGAGACAGCATAACAACAAGATAATCACTTTATAATAATTACAATACAAAACCGATTTACTATGGGATCGATTTCAAGTACTTTGGATTAGCGTACAAGTGTAATTTACTTTATTATAACTAGAAAACTATAATATGGAAGTAAAATAAATGACACAACAAAATTTTGTTAACGAGTAAACCGTAAATGCAGAATAACCCCGGGACCTAGTCCAATTTTGAATACTCTTTCATAATTAATCTGTTATACAATAAACTACCAACTTCGTATAGTTGAAACCAAGAAAACTACCCCTAGTTACCTAGTTTCCATGCGCCTACAACCAATATAGCAAATGCACGTGAATCCTGAGATAAAGTCCACCATCTTAAGTTGCTTCAGTCACTCTGAAGACTTTGAGCACCTAACCCTTTGGGTCGTCTTCCAAACAGTAAAAGACTAATCTGTTTGGTAACCACTCTTCTATCTCAAGAAGTTAATCAGGAATATATCTTGATGAGTGTGAAAAAGGATTTTCTGTTTATAATTGATTAAACTCGTTTGTCGGGTATTATATCTTCCAAAATCTGGATTAAACAAGTTAATTAGCCTGATCAACTCAAACAGAACTACCAAGTTCGGGTAGTGAATAGTACCACCAAATAATAGATTGTCTATCCAAATACGACTAGTCAATAATCATTCTATCAAAGATAAACAAGATTTAGTCGGATCCCATCCTATCAAGTTTGTGCACGAAGCAAATCAAAAAGATAAAATAAATAAATAAGAAAGGTCTTTTTTCTCCAATCTTCAATAGTCTTCTGTAGCTGCACAACAAAATACTTGATTCCTGACTTACGACCGATCACCCTCAGAATGGAGTCTACTAATAAAGGATGATCACAAAACAATGTTAAACTCTTGATCTAGTTAGATTTTTCAATTTAATTTTTATTTTTTTCCAACAACATAAAAATTAATGTTTCTAAACACTAGTTTGAGAGGTATGTTTATTTAAAATGTTCTTAATATTTTTAGACATAGGGGCATAAACGAAAAGATCCTAAACATCATTACTTTTACTTATTTCCTTAGAAATTGTACAAAAAAGAAGGGACGAAAGGAACATAAAACTAACTTACTGAGCTTTGATTAACACTATTAACTTAAAGGCGAGTCTGTAGCATCAACCTTAACAAGAACGAAGTAATTCCATTTCAAAACAACCACATGAGTGGCAGCTAAACAAGATTTTCTCTCATATCACCAAATTTGTAAGTGATATTTGATAGTATCTTATGATTTTAATATATAATAATTTTGGGTCAGGATCCTGTAACAAAACATTTTGACAATTTTTTTTCCAACAAATCCACCTATACGTTGGATTTTTTTATATCTAATGGTTCATATTATTGCTTATGTCGCATTTTGACAGACTCCATTTTGTATTTTCCTTAATTGAAACTTTTTAGGTTTGTTAAAATCTTAATCTTTTCCCATGAGCATACCGAAACTTAAAAATAATAATTTAATATTGATAAAAGATGAGCGCCATATGGATCTTTGATGTAATTAATAAATCAAACGCCACTATTTTTTTAAAGTTTTTTTTTTACTAAGTCGAGGTGACAGAAACTCTGTAAATCGGCGATTGACTCAGTAAAAATTTCCAGATCTTCATTTTTTTATGTTTAATCTTTTATCAATTCATTTGATTTTCTTACAAAAAGTTCAATGATTGGTATCAACTTACATACATCGATGTAGGAAGTTTATAAGTCTCGACCAAGTATGAGTTTCAAAACAATTTCAAGGGTTTCATCAGTGGATATTTCTTATCTACCGGATTCTGGTAAGCATGGTAAGCATCCTTCTATTTTCATTCTTAATGGTGAAATAAATGAAATTTTAGATGAATGCAAATTCAGTTTAATTGGGAGACTAGATTTTGTTAAGTTGAAGCTAGAAACTGCAGAAACTTCATTAAGACAACAATGGAAACTTACTGGTAGTTGTCAAGTATTTCCACTAGGTAAGGATTTCTTTATTATCAAGTTGGAAAATGAAGAGGCCAATAAACATATCTGGTTTGGATATTGGAAGGTTGAATCTCAAATTTTGAAATTAAAATAATGGCAACCTGTTAGAGCATTGAACTCACCAAGCGTTGGTATGTCAAGTTTGGTTGTCATATTTTAGTATCAAAACTCATCTAGAGTCGCTTGATTGAGTACTAGAGTCAACTTCGTTTAGGTTAGACTAGAAAGTCTAGGAATGTTGAGACATACAAGTATTACTCCGAAGACCTAAAGAATGTGAAGAAGTAACGAACTACAATGACGACATCATCCTTCCACTTGAGGTTAGTAATATTGACTTGAACTGTTTCATTCTTAACGTATCTTTCAAGTCGTGCTATATTGAAAACATAACTGCGAAGCTGTATATACTGTGTATGTTGTATATTATACTCTAATGATGTCACATGATCATAATAGTATTAAGGAATTAGACTACAAAGTATAATACTTATCTTTTGAACTTCGTAGATATGACATCGACATAATCTTGTATATAATGTTATGATTATATGTATAGGTTATGGTGAAGATTTCATCCTAGGAAACAATGTTTTACATTTGTTTAAAATAAGTATATTCATGAACTTGTTTCATGAATCGAAAGGGAAATCAATAGATTTATTGGTCCATCTATTCATTGCATATCTTTGGATGACCAATATATGTGAGTTGGTAAAACCGATCTTAAGTCAGGTTATATATCTTGGTATAACCGATCACAACGCCTAGACTTATGGTTTGGTATGACCGGTACTGGTAATTGATGTCACCGATCCTAAGTAATCTCCATGAGATGGTATGACCGATCCTCGTAATTGGTGCGACCGATCCTAGTAATTGTTGTGACCGATCATAAGTGTTGTGTGACCGATCCTTGTAATTGGTGTAACCAATCCTAGTGACTGGTGTGACCGATCACAAGTAGATACTATGTGTAGATGGAACCTATCCTTGTAATTGGTGTAACTGATCCTAGTGATTGGTGTGATCGATCACAAGTAGGTACCATATTTAGGTATAACCGATCCTAGTGATCGGTATAACC
Source organism: Papaver somniferum (assembly GCF_003573695.1). Taxonomy (NCBI): domain Eukaryota; kingdom Viridiplantae; phylum Streptophyta; class Magnoliopsida; order Ranunculales; family Papaveraceae; genus Papaver; species Papaver somniferum. Next base: position 18,141,496 of record NW_020622934.1, on the reverse strand, counting down.
GATCCGAACCCATGTATGTGACTTGGAAGGAACGATCAAAACTAACCATTGTGATTTGGTATAACCAATTACATAGTAGTCTTAGAATACTGGCAAACCAATTCTAAAATTGTTTGGAAGTATGGTATAACCGATTCCAAGAAGAAAATCCATGTAAATATGAAATAAGAATTTGTAGTGGAAAGATGTCAGCATACTTTGAACACGAGCAGTAACTTTATCATTTATTGTTCAAAGATATTCCTTGGTACTCAAGGTTATCGTGTGCCGAAATAAATTAAGAGTCTTTTAATTAAGGTTTTTAGTTTTATGTGATTTAATTACCAACAATTAATGCATAGCTCTAGATAATAAAAATTAGTAATGCGCATTTACTAATTGGAGATTCCCTATTGAGAGATTTAGGAAATATTGGACCAACATTTATTGAAATTATGAAAACCAAATTGTGCCATTCATTGCATAACTTGAGAATATTTCCGGTTTTGGAAATTCCTTGCTGTCCAAACATCCTTTGTCTCTAAATACCTAAGTTTGCATTTCTAGCAAACTATCCTAAGATCCAGGAAAACTTTATTCTTGTTGTTTCTGGTGGAGCCGTCTATTCGAAGAGGAAAGTATCCTAATTAGGTGAAATCTCTTACGACCGCTCGTTTAAATACTTCTGTGGGATCAAGAAGCTCTACGAGTACCGTTGGTGGGAAACTAGGTAAACACAGTGTTATTAGTTTTCGATTTCATTTGATTGACTTGAAAAAGCGGGGGTCTAACAACCACACTCAATATTTCGCTTAGCAATCAGTATGGACTAACTCCAATATAATTTCAAGAGAATCAACTAGACAGTCAGATTAAATCTTAAGAAAAGTATATCAAAGAGTTATATCTCAATTTCTCAATTCAAACTGCAATCAAACAAATAGGAATTTGTGAGCCTGAAAAGACGAGGGTACCCAAATATACCTCAATCTAAAAAATTTCCACTTATAAGTCCTTTCTCCGAAAGTGATTGTCTATGGAATGAGTCGAGACAATACAACTAACCGGTTCACACTTCTTGTGATCGTCTATGGATACGAGATCGAGACAATACGACAACAAGATAACTTGTGTGATTGACTATGGATACAAGATCGAGACAATACAACAACGAAGTATGTTTACTTGATAAGAGGTTCGGACTTAACCAAACACAATAGGATTGCTATCAAGTAAATAGGAATTAACGTTTATGTATTTTACTTCTAATTATAATAAAACAATTATAATTGCGGAAATAGAAAAGTAGGCAAGATTTTGTTAACGAGTAAACCGCAAATGCAGAAATACCCCGGGACCTTGTCCATAATTGAATACTCTCAGGATTAATCCGCTATACAAAATCTAAACCAACTTCGTATAGTTGAGACCAAGCAACTAAACCTATGGTTCACCTAGTTCCGTCTGTATCCCAGCGCCCCCAACTTGATATAAGTCACGCACTTGGAATGATTCCTTTGGTTCGTATTCCAAACAATAAAGGAACAACAAATCTATTCGGTAACAACTCTTTTCAACCAAGTGATATGAGTTTGAAAAAAGGCTCTTCTGTTTATCCCAATAAACTTCTTTTTCAGGTCCTTAGATCTATCCAATAACAATTACGAAAGTAATTGTCAAGATTTTGCAATCAATACTTTGAATCACAAAGAATCGTATTGATGCCGATCTGCTCAACTAATCAATCAAATCTATCACAAAGATAAGCCGATTATAGTTGGATCCTTTTCCAGCCGAAACAAGTATTGTGCACACCAAAGATTACGAACCCAAATCAGAAATCTTCTTCGTCTTCAAATCTTCTTAGATATTCAATAAACACCTGCACAAAATCAACTTGAATCTCTTGTGATCAATCACATACAGAACGGAGTCTGTTAATAATGGATTATCACAAGACGTATTTAGATATACAAACAGTCTAAAGATCCCTGTCGAAACTTCGATCTAGTTTGAGTGAATCTTATATTAGAAGAGAAGATTCTCAAGCATAAACAAACTAGGTGCAATCAAAGTTCAACAACCGTTATTCAATCAAATCAATCGAAAACTAATAACTGCAATTATCTAGTTTCCCACCAATGGTACTAATAGAGCTTCTCAATCCCAAAGAAGTTTTTAAACCGAGCGGCCGTAAGATATTTCTCCTAATTAGGTTACTTTCCTCTCCGAATAGGCGCCTCCACCAGTAACAACACAACTAGGTAGTTTTGCTGGCTCTGAGTTTACTTGAAATGCAAACTTCAATATTTATAGATCAAGGAATTTCCAAAACCGAATATTCTCAAAGATATGTAATAAAGCCAAAAAAGATTTTCATAATTCCTGGAAATGCTCTGTCCAATTAATGAGCAAAATCTCAGAAGAAAATCTCCAATTAGTAAACGCACATTACTAATTTTTATTTTCTAAAGATATGCATTTTAATTGCTGGAAATTAAAAGCATATAAAAACTAAAAACCTTAATTAAAAGATTCTCAGTTTATTTCGATCCGGGATTCTCCTTTAGTTATTAAGGAATATCTTTGAACAATAAAAGATAAGAGTTACTGCACGTGTTCAAAGTATGCCGACATCTTTACTTTGTAAATCCTTTTTCATATTTACAATCTTGGAACTGATTTGCCACACTTCCAAACAAGTTTAGAATTGGTTCATCTGACTTCCAAAACTATGTGATTGATTATCCTATCAAATCACCATTAATGGGTTTCAGGGTTCTACGTCAACATAAAATTTCGGTTTCACCTCCAAGTGGGTACTAGGATCGTTTATACTAGTTACCATAAAATGGCTAACTAAGTACTAGGATCGGTTACCACTTCTTATGGTAAAACTTGTGATAGGTTTTCCAATTTATAAGATCGGTTTCACCAACTTACTAAAACTTGTTAAACCTCTTACAAGGATCGATTACACTCTCTCTTGTGATCGGTCACACCTCTTAGTAGGATCGGTTACCCAATGACTAGTATTTAGTCAAACCAAATTCAAGATATCGATCTTACCATCTTAGGTGATTACTTAAGATCTGTTTCAATAATAAAAGTCATACCAATATAAAAGTCATGCCTTGTGAATAGTTTTACCAAGATACATAAACAAGTTATGAGCGGTTATACTAAACACACATATTGGTAATTCAAAAGATTTGCAATGAATAACAATACCAATAAGCCTAGCGATTTCCCTTTCGATTCATAAAACAAGTTTATGAATTTACTTCCTTTAAACGAATGTAAAACATTGTTTCATAGGACGAAATCTTCACCCATACCCATACATAATCACAATAGCATTCATACGATTATGTCGATGTCTTATATACGAAGTTCAAAAGATAGACGTTATACTTCGTATTGTATTCCTTAATACTATGTCTAACTAGAGTATAATCATTCACAAATTCACAATTATGTTTTCAATATTTACGAATTATAAGATACGTTAGGGAATGAAACAGTTCAAGTCAAATATTACTAACCTCAAGTGGAAGGATGATGTCGTCGTTATAGATCCTTACTTCTTCACATTCTTCAAGTCTTCACATAATACTTGTAATGTCTCATATCCTAATACTTTCAAGCTAACCTATACGAAGTTGATTCTAGTAAATAATCAAGCGACTCTTTAAATGAGTTTCGGTTCACTAAAATATGACAACCAAACTTGACATACAACGCTTGGTGGGTTCAGCCGAGCTGTGCTCTAACAATTTCCCCCTTTGTCAATTTTAGTGACAAAACTCTTACATCATATGGATAAACAAATTACAATAATTCATTAGACATACGCTTGATTCCCAAATTCAACAACACAATAACCTGTATACATTCAATCCTTTAAATGTCGTTGTTGACATTATAACAACAAAGCTAATACTCCCCCTAAAGGTAAGATAGGTAGATTTTCAATCCGCATGTCTTTGTTATTTACATCATCATATGATATGTTACTCCCCCTTAGTCTATGCTTTACTCTTTCGTTAGATATAACGTTTAAGCACCATTGTCCTTTCCTTAGTGATACCAAATCAATATCAATATCACTTTTTTACTTCATATATTTCTCCCCCTTTTTGTCACAAAATGACAAAGGTACGAGCAAAATAAAGGACAAACCGAAAGGATCTTACAAATCTTACAAGAGACTTGCAAAACCTATAAGAGTTAAGCACGAGGGTTCCACATACCATTTTTGATAACCAATATCAAAACCGAAACTACAAAGCAATTTTTTTTTGATATGTTACCAAGGAAACAATTTCCATAAGAAATTTCCCCTAATAGTTTAGCAAACCAAAAATCGACTAAGCACCTTAGTTACTTTGCTAAACCAATTGTACAAATACAATCGCTTGTTCGATAAGACCAAATTAAAGATCAGAATTAACTCTATTTTTCTCATCAGGTTCAAATTATTCTCAACAATAACTCAAACATTTCACTTTTAAAAAAGACAAGTACTAGGTTAGTTAACTAGCATTTCTTGTTAAGGCATTCGATTAGACTTGAATAGCCGAAACCTCCACTTTGATAAGTCTAACTAAGATCAGAATTAACTTAGTTTCTCTTATCCGGAATCGAATTGTACTAAACAATTCATCCCGAAAACTTTTTATTTTGTTAAGCCATAAACAATTCATACAAAACAAATAAATCAACTTGCATAATTATTTACCTCATCTGGAAACAATTGAACAACATAAACATTAAGGTACTGCAATTGCACCATAATTTCATAAGCCTAAATAATTGATACTAAACTATAAAGCAAGATAACAATAGTTTGTCTTAACCGGAAACAATTGAATCACACATATCCATACACAAGCAATGGAATAAAACATCAATTGTACTGAAATTTTGTTAAGCAAAAGCAATAAATATATGCAATAAAATCAGGCTTTTCTTAAACAGAAAAACAATTAACTAACAAATTTGTTGCCTCAAATTCCGCATCCTCTTCACCCCCAAAAGATATGTCATTAAGCGCAAGTTCACATAGAACTCTCCCCCGTTGTGTTGTCATCCTCTCGCAAAACAAAAGAACAACAAAAAAGAGCAACCTTTACCAGAGAAAGGTTGAAAACCGGTTTTAACTATTGTAATGCAAAAGTTGAAACCCCGAAACACAAGGTACTAATGTACCTTGACAATGCCAATAGACTTCCTTAAATTTTCGAGTGTTGCCCTGTCTAGGGGTTTAGTGAAAATATCAGCAAGTTGACGTTCAGATGGCACATATTCCAGTTTGATAACTCCATTCTCATATAATTCTCTAATAAAGTGATATCTAATATAGGTATGTTTAGTACGAGAATGTTCAATTGGATTTTCAGTCAAGCGGATAACACTTGAGTTATCACAAAGGATGTTTATAGTTGAAATATTTATTCCGTAATCAATGAGCATTTGCTTCATCCACAAAAGTTGAGTACAACATGTACCGGCAATAATATATTCTGCTTCACAAGTTGACAAAGACTGTGAATTTTGTTTCTTGCCGTGCCAAGCTACAAGATTTTGACCAACATAGAAGCATCCACCAGTGGTGCTTTTCCTATCTTCTACACATCCTGCCTAGTCTGCATCTGAATAGGAAACAAGGCTATTTTTTGTATCCATAGAGTATGATAAACCATAGTATAAGGTACCATTAACGTATCTTATGATTCGTTTTACAGCTTTAAGATGTGGTTTTCTAGGATCTGCTTGAAATCTTGCACAACATCCCACACTAAAAGCAATGTCTGGTCTTGTTGCAGTTAAGTACAGCAAGCTTCCTATCATAGATCTGTATAATTTCTGATCAACTGATTTTTCTCCTGGATTCGATTGAAGTTTTCCAGTAGTTGGCACCGGAGTTTCCATAGGTGTTGCGCCTTTTAGTTCGAATTTTTCAACTAAATTGCTTGCATATTTTTCTTGAGAAAGAAGAATATTGTATTTGTGTTGCTGTATTTGCAAGCCAAGAAAATATGATAATTCTCGAACATTGGTCATTTCGAATTCTCTACTCATAAGATTCATAAATTCATCTGTTAGATATTTTGAGGTGGATCCATAGATGATGTCATCTACATATATTTGTGCTACAAGAAATTTTTTTCCACTCCATTTAGTGAAGAGTGTCTTATCAACAACACCTCTAGAGATTCTTTTTGAAGTAAGAAGGATGTAAGCTTATCATACCAAGCTCTTGGAGCTTGTTTTAGACCATACAAGGACTTTTTGAGTTTAAAGACATGATCTGGGAGTAATGGATCTTCAAATCCTTTGGGTTAAGCAACAAATACTTCTTCTTTTAAATCCTCATTCAGAAATGCTGATTTAATATCCATTTGAAAAAGTTTTATCTTAAGATAGCAAGCATAAGCAAGTAAAACAGTTATTGATTCTAAACGAGCAACATGAGCAAAAGTTTGATCAAAGTCAATACCTTAAATTTGAGAATATCCTTGAGCCACGAGCCTGGCTTTGTTTCTGACAATTGTTCCGAATTCGTATGATTTGTTCTTGTAGATCCACTTTGTTCCAACAATGTTTACTCCTGTCGGCTTAGGAACAAGTTCCCACACTTCTTGTCTTTTAAACTGGTTAAGTTCCTCATGCATCGAGTTTACCCAAGCAGGTTCACTAAGTGATTCCTCAATATTTTTTGGTTCTATTGAAGAGAGAAAACATGAATAGTGACAGAAATTCTGAAGTTCTCTTAGAGTCATAACTCTAGCATTAGCATCTCCAATGATGTCTTCAGAAGAGTGTCTTTGATGTACCCACTTGGAAGGTTTTTGGATAATATTTTCAGTATCATTGGGTTGTTCAAAAATACTTTCATTATCATCTTTATCATCTGTGTCACTAATTAAAGGAACAACTGATGGTTATACTTCAGTCTGTTTTTCTTTAATAACAGTTTCAGAGGGAGGAAACTCTACTGCAGTGTGATTGTCTTGACAAAAATTGTTAATGTCATCAATAACCATGTTAATTGATTCCATCATGACTTTTGTTCTGAGATTGTATACCCTGAAGGCACGACTGTCATAAGCATACCCAAGAAAAATTCCTTCATTACTTTTGGAATCAAATTTTCCTCTATTTACACTGTCTTTGAGAATATAACATTTGCTTCCGAAAACCCTTAAATAACTTAGATTGGGTTTTCTTCCATACCATAATTCATATGGGGTATTTAGAGTTTTGGATATTAAAATAAACTCTGTTTATAAGATAACCAGCTGTAAATACAGCTTCCCTCCCAGAAGGTTAATGGTAGGTTTTTATCGTGAAGCATTACTCTTGCCATTTCTTGAATATTTCTATTATATATCTTAGCCATACCATTTTCCTGAGGTGTAATAGGAGCAGCGAATTGATGAGTAATTCCAAGACTATTGCAGTATTCATATACTTTCGTATCCTTGAATTCTATGCCACGATCGCTTCTTATCTTCTTAAGCATGCGACCTTGTTCAGTTTAAATTCTATTCACAATGATTTTGAACTCTTCAAGAGTATCATTCTTTTACTTCAGAAAAGAAACCCATGTGAAACGTCTGTAGTCATCTACCATTACTAAAGCATACTTATTTCCTCCAACAGTTGTGTGGATGGGGAAAAATGGTTTGATGGTTTTTTGGGGAATGAGGGAATCACCGTGCGATGGAGATTCCTCTAACCGGCCAAACTGCTCAACCTCACACAGATACACTGCAAAGGGAGTGCTTAGATTCGAGAGATCAATTTGTAGGACTCCGGCCTAAACCAAGTCAATGGCCGTTCCAAAGTCAATTCGGTCGCAAAGAGGGAGATGGGTTGATCTGTAGGAGGGAAGCTGAGAATTATGTGGGATCAGTGATGATCAAGGATTGTGGATGTGTTGAAGGTCTCTGAAATAATAGTGAACTGCTAAAGTTGAGTTTTGTGAATAAGTTTTCATCGAGTTGTTGACGAATGATGATCGATGATGTCTGATTATCATCGGTTGTCCTCGATTTAGACTTATTTATATTACAAGAATGATGAACACCCTGATCCCTGTAAGTGTGACGGTTTCTTGAGTGAAAGAGTGGAAAAGTGGAAGATCGTGGTGAAACCAGTCCCAGATCGTGCGGAGACATGGTTAATCATTCTCCCACTACTTTGCTAACTTCTTCAAACGTTTGCACGACTTACTCACATTCTCATCGTGGATGTATCCACGTGCCGTAGGCCGCCAGACCAAAACTCTAAGTGACATCCCCCATTTCTGACGTGTTTGATATCTCACGAATCGTGAAGTCTGCATGACAGACGTGTATTTAATTAGTCACGTTGACTGATTTAGACAATGAGTCTAGGTTTTGTTGAATTGAGCATGAATGACTGCTCAGTGGAACATTCGAGTAACTGAGCAAGTATTGCTCGGCGAATTACTGGTATATTGATAGTTGGGAAATTGAGCAAGTATTGCTCAATTCGACGAATTACTGAATATTGATAGTTGGATCAATATTTGAGCAATTGAGCAAGTATTGCTCAATTTAGCAAATTACTGATAATTTACTGAATTTTGGTAGACTGAGCAAGTATTGCTCAACTCGGCAAATTATTTATGGATGTCGTGACCCAATAAAATATTAATTAAAATATTGGTAGACTAACAAATATTATATATTAATCCATATGATGATTGCTGGATCAATCATAGATTCATTAGTGTTTGAATCCTGCTCAGAATGATGATTCGTGGAACGTTTATTCGAAACCCTAATTTTTGATCGATTGCTCATTAATTGACGAATTGCTGAAAATAGGTCATGAGAGAAAGAGGAACCGACCACATGAGACTATGGACGTCCATGTGATGCCCAATTTCTCGAGTGAGCGTACTCCAGGGTACTGAGTTGACCGGTTGGTGAAGGAATGACGATTAAATGTCAGTTTCATCATTTATTGAAATAGTGCTCGATTGAGCATTAGGTGATAAAACCTAATTATAGAAAAGTAGGGGACCGACCAAGATGGATGGCATGAGAACGACCCTTGGTGATCATAGGACCGCTGATGGGTATTTGCACAAACTCTGAGTTGGTTGTGAAGAGTTTGGACCCAATATGAGCAATTGCGCAAATTAGGTCAAAAGTGTGAAAACGTGTGGGACCGGCTTATTGCAAGCCTTAGAGCCTCCCTTGGTCGGTCAAGGGAGCATGCCCGTGTATCCATAATACTCTGTCTCAGTCATGAGAGTTTCGGCATTTTCTGATATGCGTTTGAACAATATTTCGGATTTTCAGAAGAGTTCGATTTTTGACTGATATCCTCGATTTTGCTCGAATGAGCAAGTATGCTCGTTTGATCAATATTTTGTGAATATGAAAATAATAATATTTTAATATATTTTTCGTGAGTAGCCCAGTCGATCATGCGACCATGTTGACTTTTGGCTTTTTCATGATTTGCGCAATATTTGAGAAAATATGGAGAAACCACGATTTTTGGGAAGTTTCACAAGATGAGAAAAATAAAAATTTATGAAAGATTAGGGATTGCAAGGTGTGGGACCGGCCACGGCTAGGGCATGGATGGCTGGCCAAGTTACCCGGTCCCGCAACTCCTTTCCCTATTTTTTATTATTATTTTTCGTGAAACTACACAAAATTGGGGAAACCACAAAATATGAAGAAACCATGAGTTTTGCTCAAACAAGGAAAGTTGCTGAGATGGAGGAGTCTTCATGAGTTTATGAAAACAACAAAAATAAGGAAAAATAATGGAGGAAGCATGGGACCGGCCGGACGGTGGGCCCGGCCCATGGGCGCTTCTCCATTATTTTAATATTGTTATTTTCTCTCTCCTGTTTTGTGAGGGATTCCTCATTTGTTCATATTTTGGATGCGTGTTCGCGCATTTGGGTGCTCGTTCGTGCATCATTGTCGAGTACACTTGCACTATTATATGGGGCTTACTCAGTGGTAGTCCAGATGCCCAATTGTTTAGTATTTATCACTAATTTATGAAATTCAGTGGAGAATGATTCATAAAACTGAGTAATAAAAGTGAGTATCTTTTTTATTATCAATTCACAGGATCATCCGTGGATTCGACCATGAATTTGGAATAATAAAGTAGGTATTACCATTCCATGGGATCATGGATTCGACCATGAAATCGGAGTAATAAAATAACTGGTGATATTACCATTTCATGGGACCAGCCGTGGGTTCGACCATGAAATCAGAGTAATATCTATTACCATTTTATGAGATCAGCTGTGGATTCGATCATTAAATCGGAGTAATACATTTATATATTACCATTTCGATCATGAAATAGGAGTAATGAGATAAGATAGATTATCTTCTAGGAATTCAGTGGTGAATGTCACGGTAGAATTTAATCTCTTGTGTATAGTCAGTGAATCAGCGGGTGTTGTCGATGTCCTGAAGACGTTATTGCTCTCAATCTTACGTAGAACCGTCTGGGTCTATACACGGTCTCTCTACATAGATAGGGAACAGTGAGTATCACCGACGTCCTGAAGACGTTCAATCTTACGGAGAACCGCCCAATTGTTCTTCTATGTAGAGGCAGGTACCTCTATGTAGTCAGGGAACAACGAGTGTCACCGACGTCCTGAAGGCGTTTTGTCCTCTCAACAAACAATTATGTATGGAGGACCGGCTAATCTTTCTTAAACATAGAGGGACGCGATGAAATGCACAACATCGAACCCTCAACAAGTGGGAGGCCTTTCGAGAATCATATTCATCGTGGCTCTGAGAGGTACTCAATCAGAGATCGTGAAAACGGTTCACAGATCGTAAAATATGAATCTTCACATGCATTCCAGAATCTGGGTCAGAAACATGCAATATCATGATTTTACGATTTTGACCCTTGTCGAAAATCCACCCTCAACAAGTTGCTAGTTGGATTGGTCCAAATAGATCCATATGAATTAGATCGAGTGGAGCACGAGGGGCTATGTCTCGAGAAAGTTTTTGTGTAATTTTTCCTTGCTTACTATTTTGGCATGCACCACAAACACCTTTGTACTTTAGTATTTACTTTTGGAACGCCTTTGACAAGTTCACGATTAATGAGCTTTCCTAGCATTCGGTATTTGATATGACCAAAGCGTTCATGCCACAAATGAGTTGACTCAACCTTAGTCAAGTTACAGTATAAATTGGATTGTATATCAAGGATATAACAATTATTCATACTTCTACGTCCTCGAAAAATTATTTTTCCGGACTTATCTTCAATATCACCACCTCTCATGTTGAAGATAATGTTGTGGCCTTTATCACAAATTTGACTAACTGATAAAAGATTTGCTTTCATTCCTTTTAACACATCATGGATTTCGGGAATAACTGGAAGTTTGAAAGTACCCTTTTTTCTAATAAGACATCCGCTTCCATCACCGAAGGTTACTGATCCTCCTTTGTAGTAATCTGTTTTTGTGAACCAAGAAAGGTCACTTGTCATGTTCCTAGTACACCCACTATCTAGAAACCATTTGAATGATGGAGTTATTTTAAGTGAAAATGATCCAATACATTGTTCACCATATTTAGGATGCTTTGTTAAGTTCATATAAAGTTTCTTAAAGCTATTAATCAGACGTTTTGTAAAACAAATCTTCTGAATTAAACAATTCCATCCTTTTTGAAAACGGTTCCTGGTATGTCTCTTATTAGACTTTTCAAAATGTCTGGATGAAAGAATTGGACATTTTTGAGAATCTCTCATTCTAGATACTTCTATGTTTTTCATCAGTTCTCTATCAATCATCAGTTTGTGACCGATTTTGTTCAATCTCTTCATCTAACATCTTAACAAGAGCAGAGAAATATTCTTCAGAGTATTCTTTGAGACCATCTAAAATATTTAAAACGTTAATCGAATCGTTCATATGATTCAATTTTTATAGGTTGGATCGCACCAATCACAGATTGTTAGATCTTTTCGTGTTTTCCTGCTCTGATACCAATTGAAAAGACGAGGGTACCCAAATATACCTCAATCTAAAACTTTTCCACCTATAAGTCCTTTCTCCGAAAGTGATTGTCTATGGACTGAGTCGATACAATACAACTAATCAGTTCACACTTGGTGTGATCGTCTATGGATACGATATCGAAACAATACGATAACAAGATAACTTGTGTGATTGACTATGGATACAAGATTGAGACAATACAACAACGAAGTATGTTTACTTGATAAAAGGTTTGGACTTAACCAAACACAATAGGATCGCTATCAAGTAAATAGGAATTAACGTTTGTGTATTTTACTTCTAATTATAATAAAACAATTATAATTTCGGAAATAAAAAAGTAAAAGACACTTGTTAACGAGGAAACCGCAAATGCAGAAAAACCCCGGGACCTTGTCCAGAATTGAATACTCTCAGGATTAAGCCACTATACAAAATCTAAAACAACTTAGTATAGTTGATACCAAGCAACTAAACCTATAGTTCACTTAGTTTCGTCTGTATCCCTGCGTCTCCAACTTGCAATAAGTCACGTACTTGGAACAATTCCTTTGGTTCGTATTCCAAACAGTAAAGGAATAACAAATCTGTTCGTAACAACTCTTTTCAACCAAGTGACATGAGTTTGACAAAAGGCTCTTCCGTTTATCCCAATAAACTCCTTTGTCAGGTCATTCGATCTATCCAATAAAAATTACGATAGTAATTGTCAAGATTTTGCAATCAATACTTTGAATCACAAAGAATTATATTGATGCCGATATACTCAACTAATCAATCAAATCTATCACAAAGATAAACCGATTATAGTTGGATCCTTTTCCATATGAAACAATTATTGTGCACACCGAAGATTATGAACCCAAAGTTTGCGAACTTTTTTGATCAAGAGAACCGGAAGAATGGCGTGAGCCAAGTCCGCGAACTGCCGAAGTTCTCAAACCCGAGAATTTTTGTTGGAGTTGACAAACTATTTACGTGAAACTAAGTCCGTGAAATCAGTCCGCGAACCGGCGAAGTTCTCATACCCGAGAATTTCTGCTGGAGTTTGTAAACTCTTCCCGGTAACTTAAGTCCGCGAACCTAGTCTGCGAACTTGAGAAGGTTATATATCTGAAGATGATTTCTGAACTTAAACTTAAAAAGACTAAGGAATGCAGTTTGCAAAACGTGGCTATAAAAGTTCATGAACCAATTCAAGTGAATCAAATCATCTTTGCTTCAATTGTGTCTTGTGTAGTACATGAGATTTCCTTGCAATTGAACAACTCTCTAACTAGTTCATTTGAAATCATTTGTACTAGTTGTGGTGAAGAAGAACGTGGTTGATATGGAATGCTCATATGGATAACCATTTGGTTAACTATTGTTGAACCAACAAGTGCATACGTTTGGGTAACGTTAACAAAACTAGAAGCATGCATTGTCAAGTGTGTGTAACAAGCTAAGTTTTCGATCTAACGGTTGAGAAATATTAGCTTGAATCTAAATCAGGTTTTCATCTAATGGTGGATATTGATTGCTTTGTTACCAAGGTAACTTAATTGCAAACCCTGATTTGAAAGACTATATAATGGGAACTCTAGTATCTGTGCAAAACTAATCCCCACACCTCACGTGTGATACTAGTTTTCATACTAGAGTCGGTTCTCCTTTAACCTTTGGTTTTCTTCTTCTAAAACCAGGTTAACGACTTAAAGACTTTATTGGGATTGTGAAGCCAGACCGATACTACTTTTATCGTAGTTGTGTGATCTGATCTTGCATCTTCTATCGTACGAGTAAAACAGAATGATTGGATTGAGATTGATATCTCCGATAGGCAAGATATAAAAAGTAATCACAAACATCTTCGTCTCATTGTTTGTGATTCCGCAACATCTTGTTTCGCTACCATACGATTAAGATTGTTGTGAGATGATTGATAACTCTAGGATGTTCTTCGGTAATATAAGACCGTATTATTGATTGGTTCCTGTTCACCTTGATTATTATCAAAAGATGGAACAAAACCTTTTAGGGTTTATCTGTGGGAGACAAATTGATCCTTTGATAGACTTGTCTGTGTGAGACATATTTGTTTATTGTCAAGTCTTCGACTTTGGGTCGTAGCAAATCTTAGTTGTGGGTGAGATCAGCTAAGGGAAACAAGTGCACAGTATCCTGCTGGGATCAGAGGCGTAGGGAGTACCACTGTACCTTCGATCAGTGGGAGACTGATTGGGGTTCAACTACAGTCCAGTCTGAAGTTAGGTTGGAGTAGGATAGTGTCTGTAGCGGCTTAATACAGTGTGTGTTCAATCTGGATTAGGTCCCAGGGTTTTTCTGCATTAGCGGTTTCCTTGTTAACAAAATTTCTGGTGTCTGTTTTATTGCAATTTCCGCATTATATTGTTTTATTCTTATAATTGAAATAATACAGGTTGTGCGCTAGATCATCAATTAGAGTAATCCAACCTTTGGTTGTTGATTGTCATTGATTGATCCTTGGATATTGATCTTTTGTACCATGCGAGTTATTCCTTGTGTTTGATTAAGGACTCGCTGATTTCTGTTAGCTCGAGTAAATCAAAACAAGAAAGATATATTAACTCCTCGATATACTTTAATCTAGATTGAGCCTGACTATCTAGTTGATTCTCTAGCAAAGTATATTGGAGTTACTCCATACAGATTGCTAAGAGAAATATTGGGTGGTATTGTTAGACCCCCACTTTTTCACCCATACATAATCACAGTAGCATTCATACGATTATGTTGATGTCTTATATACGAAGTTCACAAGATAGACGTTATAATTCGTATTGTATTCCTTAATACTATGTTTAACTAGAGTATAATCATTCACAGGTTCGCAGTTATGTTTTCAATATGAACGACTTGAAATATATGTTAGGGAATGAAACAGTTCAAGTCAAATATTACTAACCTCAAGTGGAAGGATGATGTCGTTGTTGTAGCTCCTTACTTCTTCACATTCTTCAAGTCATCACGTAATACTTGTAATGTCTCATATCCTAATACTTTCAAGCTAGCCTATACGAAGTTGAATCTAGTAAATAATCAAGCGACTCTTTAAATGACTTTTGGTTCACTAAAATATGACAACCAAACTTGACATACCAACGCTTGGTAGGTTCAACCGTGCTATGAAAGTACGCATACCTAAGTACCCAGACTAAGTTTGGGTTCGCCAGTATGCGAACGAGTACTCATACTTTCCAAACTCAGCAAAAATTCCTGGACCTGAACCTCACGCCATTACGCGTACCGGTACGCGTACAAGGTTCCCGGACTTTCTCTAAACCAACTAGTACGCATAATATTATGCATACTATGTTTCCCGGACTTGGACTATATATATGCAAGTACGCATACTATGTTTATATCCAATTGTTCTAAACTCTCATTTCAACCATTGAAACATTCTTGGAAGATGACAATATCTGTCTCACACAAACTGTTAGCTTCAAAGCAATTTTCAACTGATTGAATGATCAATACGAAACATTCCGAGTCTACATCAAATGATTGTCTCACATAAATCATGTAAGATGTTACAAGGCGATTTCACATGATCATCTTTTAACTTTCGTCAAGAATATAAGATGAACTTGGTTAAAGCGAAATCTTACCAACACATATTTCGAGAAATATGTAAGCAAGTTCAACTCAGCTCGAAATATCAAATGTGCATAATTGAAATCTATATATCTATACGAATTTTGCTCAAATATGAGATAGAGTAGATAGACTTTTGAGTGATAGATGAGTTCAAGTCTCCACATACCTTTTGTTGATAAAGTTCCACAAGCTCCCCTTAATAGTTCTTCGTCTTCAATTGATGAACGCGGTGAAGTCTAATGCTCAACTACACTTTGAGACTTAGCTATAAGTATACTAGGAATCAAGACTTATAGTTTTGGAAACTAAACTTGACAAACAATCTTGAGATATCAAAGCTTGCGAGTTCGACCGAGCAGTGGTCTAACAATCTCACCCTTTGTCAATTTTAATGACAAAACTATCAATACATCTGGATTACAAAATAAATAAACTTTGTAGATATCAATCCAAATGCTTGATTTCCTTGGTTCTTCAACATTACTCGAAATCTTCGTCACTTCCAAGTACTCCAGTGATTCTAAACGTGTTCAACTCAACATCATAGTTGTTGAAGATCCGTAGCTATAACACTAAGAAAGTGGTTGCTCTAAATCACTGTTATACAATGCCATAGTATCATTACAAAGCATCAAAATCCAATTGTATCACAACTTTGACAATAATACTATGGTGATATGTATCACTCCCCTTTAGTCAATACTTTATCTCACATGAAAACCACCCCCCCCTTACATAATGATCCGTAAACCATATGTATTTGTAGTGTGAGCTACATATTGATTCTCCCCCTTTTTGTCAATAGAAATTTGCAAAGGTATGAAAACTAGTGGGATCCTAATGAAATTTCCATAAAGATACTTCACAACCAAAAGAGAATATATCAACTTTGTTTCAATGATTTCACATAGCCGAAACTAGTGTATTCATCAAGGAGTTTATAAAGATATAAGAAAACACTTATAATACTCCACATCCGCACTCCCCACAAATATTTGGCAATTAAGCACAAGTTCAATTAAGAACTCTCCCCCATAAAATGTCATTCCCGAAATAACAACAAGAGCGACCTTACTTTTACAAGAAAAAAAGGATTTAAAAGAATACTTTGATACCTAACAAAACTGTTATCTACGTAGAAACAAATCTGAAATTGAAACAACACTACACTGACGTTCTAAGCCTTGATTTCCCAAAATATATGAATGAGTCCAGGGGAAAAAGGCTAGAAAACTAATGAACCAAAAAAGCACCAATAGACTGCCGTAAGTTTTGAAAGGTAGCAATATCTAAAGGTTTGGTGAGAATATCAACCAATTGTTGATAGAAAGGCACAAATTCCATATTGATGATACCATTTTCATAGAGATCTCCAATAAAATTATACCTTATGTAAATGTGCTTAGTTCTTGAGTGCTCAACAGGATTCTTTGTGATGCGAATCGCACTTGACTTATCACAAAAGATCTTCATTACACCAGTGTCAATTCCATAATCAACAAGCATTTGTTTCATCCATAGCAGTTGAATACAACATGAACCTGCAACAATGTATTCTGCTTCGCATGTAAACATGGATTGTGAGTTTTGTTTCTTGCTATGCCATGCCATAAGATTCAACCCAACATCGTAAAATCCCCCCGAAGTATTCTTTTTGTCTTCTACACATCCTGCCCAATTTGCATCTGAATAGGCAGTAAGATCAGTATTAGTATCAAAAGTATAGGATAGACCATACCCGCTAGTATGTTTGATATATCGCATAATCCTCTTCACAGCTGCAAGATGAGATTCATTTGGATTAGCCTGAAATCTAGCACAACTACCAAAACTGAAAGCAATATCAGGTCTAGTAGCTGTAAGATATAGGAGGCTTCCAATGATAGATCGATAAATATTTTGATCCACATTTACTCATTTCTCATCTCGATGTAGTTTACCAGTAGTGGGCATAGGTGTCAGTTTTGGAGTTGACTTATCAAGACTGAACCTTGTACCAATATCCTTAGCATATTTTTCTTGAGATAATTAGATTCCATCCTTGTGTTGTTGAATTTGTAATACTAAAAAGAATTTTAGTTCACCAATATTGCTCATTTCAAACTCCTTTCCAAGAGAGACTTGAAACTCTTTTGCAAGTTTCTCAGAAGTCGATCCATAGATGATATCATCTACATAAACTTGAGCAATAACAACATCTTTCCCACTCTACTTGGTAAACAAGGTTTTATCAGCTCCACCTCTCGAAATACCTTTCATAAGAAGGGAAGTAGTTAGTTTTTCGAACCAGGCACGAGGTGCTTGTTTCAACCCATGTAATGCCTTTTTAAGTTTAAGGACATGATCTGGGAAGCCATGATTTTCAAATCCCTTTGGTTGAGTACATTGACCACTTCCTTTAAATTTCCGTTTAGGAACGCGGATTTTATGTCCATTTGAAATAGCTTCACTTTAAGAAAAAAAGCATGATCTAATAGTAACCCAATGGACTCAAAGCGTGCCACATGAGCAAAGGTTTCTTCAAAATCGATACCTTCAATCTGTGAATATCCTTGAGCGACAAGTCTGGCTTTGTTTCTGACAATGGTGCCAAATTCATCATACTTGTTCTTGAATATCCATTTGGTACCAACAATATTGATATTGGAAGGACAAGGTATGATCTCCCATACATCTTGTATTTGAAATTGATTTAACTCTTCATGCATTGCATTCACCCAAAATGGATCGCTAAGAGCTTCATCAATATTTCTAGGTTCTATATGTCAAAGATAACAACCAAAATTGCAAATATTTTGAAGTTCCCCTCTTGTCTTAGCCGTAGAATCTTTTCCTCCGATAATACTGTTAGTATCATGATTTATTTGAACCCAGAGGTGTCTTGGAGGAACACGTTCTTGTTCAACCTGATTAATGATCTTCTCCTCGTCACTGAAAATATCAGGATCAGCTATTGTTGGAACAACTTCAATAGATTTTGGAATTTCCTTAACATTCTCAATTATCTCGATTGGAGACAATTCAGTAGGAGGACTATCATGACGAAAATTGCTCAGATCATCAATGATGACATTTGCAGATTTCATCATAACCTGGGTTCTGAGATTAAATACTTGAAAACCACGACTATCAGAAGCATAGCCAAGAAAGATGCCTTCATCGCTTTTAGAATCAAAATTCCCTTTATGTTCTCGATCTTTCAGAATGTAGCACTTACTTCCAAACACTATGAGATAATGTAAGTTGGGTTCCTACCGTACCACAACTCATAAGGAGTATTTAGGGTTTTGGACCGGAGGTAAACACGGTTGATCAAATAACATGTTGTGAACACAGCTTCTCCCCAAAACCTTAACGGTAGGTTTTTGTTGTTGACCATTACCCTGGCCATTTCCTAAATATTCATATTCGTCCTTTCTCCAACTCCATTAACTTGAGGAGTAATGGGTGGTGAGTATGGTTGAATAATCCCCAGTTTGTCATAAAATTCAAACACCTTAGTGTCCTTGAATTCAGTACTACGGTCACTTCTAATTTTTTAGCTTGCGACCTTGCTCATTCTGGATTCTATTAACAATAATATTGAATTCACCAAGGGTTTCATTCTTATGAGCTAAAAACGCCACCCAAATGAATCTGGTGTAATCATCTACCATAACTAAAGCATACTTCTTCCCAACAACTGTAGGTTGTTGAATAGGACCGAAGATATCCATATGAATTAAATCAAGTGGAGATTTAGTGAGAATGTCTCGATATGATTTATGTGGAACTTTCGTTTGTTTACCCTTTTGACAGGCACCACAGACACCATCAATCTTTGCATTGATTTTGGGGACGCCTCTAACAAGTTCTTTGTTAATGATCTTAGTTATAAGGAAATAATTGATGTGACCAAAACGATCATGCCAAAGATGTGTAGTTTCCACCTTAGTCAAATTGCAACAATTACTAAACTGAGTATCAAGAAGATAACAGTTATTTTTACCACGAGTTCCCTGATTACTTTTCCAGATTTGTCTATAATGTCACATCCATTCGCATTGAATATAACTTTATGGCCTTTGTCACAAATTTGACTAACAGAAAGAAGATTTGCAGTCATACCTTTAACGTATACTACATCATGGAATTCAGGAACACCGGGAAGTTTGATCGTCCCCTTCTTGCTTATGTAGCAACAACTCTCATCTCCGAATGTTACAGGACCTCCTTCAAAATCTCTTGGATTCACAAACCACGAATGGTCTCCGGTCATATATCGACTACATCCATTGTCAAGAAACCATTGAAAGAGTGATGTTGATTTTAGATCAAAAGCTCCCATACTGACGCTAATACCCCGTTTGGGATTTCTTGTTAGATTTGTACATCTTTTTAGAGAAGTAAACAGTTGTTCACCTTTCTTATGAAGATTACTAGCAACTTTTAAACTTTTCGAAGGATATACATTTATGTTGAAAATGATTGTGAGAATCACATGACATACATGGACCAACATCTTTAATCTCTTCTGAGTGGTTCTAAGTCCTATCAGGTTTTACAAAGCCTAAACCTTGCTTATCTCCTGACTTGCGACAATCCTTCAAAGAAGAATTAAAGGAGTTATTCAAAACCATTGAAGGAACTTTGACAGACTTCAAATCCTTATACTTTGCAATTTCTGCAATAAGATCAGAATTGATCTGGATTTGATCATCCAACTTCTTCTGGAGAATAACCATCTCTTTAGAACTTTCTCTAAGATCAGAGTTAAATTCTAGTGAAGCGTTTATTGAGACTTTACTATCCATAGAGTCAGATCGCTACAAACACAGACTTATAAGGTCTTAAACGTGTTTGCCTGCTCTGATACCAATTGAAAAAGCGGGGGTCTAACAACCACACCCAATATTTCGATTAGAAATTTGTATGGACTAACTCCAATATACTTTCAAGAGAAACAACTAGACAGTCAGACTCATTCTTAAGAAAAGTATATCAAAGAGTTATATCTCAATTTCTCAATTCAATCTGCAATCAAACGAATAGGAATTTGCGAGCCCGATTGAATATAAGAAATAACTTGGACGGTATCAAAAACCAATATACAAGTGTCAATCAATTTAATTAACAACCAAAGGTTGGATTCGCAATTGATTGAACTTACACACAATCTATGATATTTCAATTATATAAACAAATATAATGCGGAAAAGAAATAACACAGACACCAGAAGTTTTGTTAACGAGGAAACCACAAATGCATAAAAACCCCGGGACCTAGTCCAGATTGAACACACACTGTATTAAGCCGCTACAGACACTAGCCTAATACAAACTAACTTCAGTCTGGATTGTAGTCGAACCCCAATCAATCTCACACTGATCCAAGGTACAGTTGCGCTCCTTACGCCTCTAGAACCACGCCGGATTTGGCGCACTTGATTCCTTTAGCTGATCTCACCCACAACTAAGAGTTGCTACGACCTAAAATCAAAGACTTGATAAACCAATCCGTCTCACACAGAAAAGTCTATTGAATAGATAAATCTGTCCCACACAGATATACCTATGAGTTTTTTTCAGTCTTTTGATAAATCAAGGTGAACATGAACCAATTGATATACCAGAATTATATTCTCGAAGAACAGCCTAAAAATATCAATCACCTCACAATAATCTTAATTGTATGGTGACGAAACAAGATATTGTGGAATCACAAACGATGAGACGAAGATGTTTGTGACT
The DNA here is from genome assembly GCF_003573695.1 of Papaver somniferum. Lineage (NCBI taxonomy): Eukaryota > Viridiplantae > Streptophyta > Magnoliopsida > Ranunculales > Papaveraceae > Papaver > Papaver somniferum. The sequence goes on along the minus strand of NW_020622934.1, from coordinate 18,120,108 downwards.
ACTTTTTATCTTGCCTATTGGATATTAAATCTCAAGAAAATATTAGAGAATATAGTACTCCATCACGATAGAAAACCGCAAGATCAAAAAACGCAACTACAGAGAAAATAGTTGGGTTTGGCTTCACAATCCCAATGAAGTCTTCAAGTCGTTAACCTACAGTATTTCATGAAAAACATAAGGTTAAAGGAGAATCGACTCTAGTCGCAACTAGTATCACACATGAGGTGTGGGGATTAGGTTTCCCAGTTGCTAGAGTTCTCCTTTATATAGTCTTCAAATTAGGGTTTGCAATCAATGTTACCTTGGTAACAAAGCATTCAATATTCACTGTTAGATGAAAACCTGATTAGACTCAAACTAATATCTTTCAACCGTTAGATCAAACTTAGATTGTTATACACAAGTTAAAAGTGACTTCATTTAGATATGAGTAATTGTACCTAAACGTGTACACCTTTGTTGTCTCAACAATAGTTAACCGAAGTTATCCATATGAACACTTTCATATCAACCTCATTCATCTTAACCATAACTAGTTCAAATGACTCAAATGGAACTAGTTCTAGAGTTGTTCAATTGTTTATATTCTCATAGAAGTATACAAGACACCATTGAAGCAAAATCGATTTTGATTCACTCGAATCAATTCATGAACATTATAGCCACGGTTTGCAAAAGATTGCATTCCTTATTATATAAACGTATTAGTTCATGAACAAACTGATTTTAGAACTTAACTTACTCAGGTATGCATACGGGTACGTATACCTAAGTATACATACTAAGTTTGGGTTCGCCAGTATGCGAACGGGTACGCATACTTTCCAAACTCAACAGAAATTCCCGGACCTGAACCTCACGCCATTACGCGTACCGGTATGCGTACAAGGTTCCCAGACTTTCACTAAACCAACCAGTACGCATACGGGTATGAATACTATGGTTCCCGGACTTGGACAACATATATGCAAGTACGCGTACTATGCTTATATCTTATTGTTCTAAACTCTCATTTCAACCATTGAAACATTCTTGGAAGATGACAATAATTGTCTCACACAAACTATTAGCTTCAAGAAAATTTCAAGTGATTCCGAGTCTACATCAAATGACTATTTCACAAAAATCATGTAATATGTTATAGAGCGATTTTCACATGTGTTGATGGTGGTTTTTAGCTTAGGCTCAAAATCGTAAAACCTTGCATCTGACGTCACTCTGCAAGGAAACGGTGCCGTGAGTGCTAACCTCTCTACCAGCATATTTATTGAGCCATTCAATATATTTACATGAAATTTATCCACACTGGCGAATGTAGCAACCATCCCAAACGCTCTGTAAATTTCGGTACCTCGCCAATACAAGACTCACTGAGTACTTTCCTGTTCTATGTTCCCCGACAGAACCCTTAATATCGGTATGGCATGATGGATTTGTGTTCGCTCGCAGCAGAGTAGCATGAACCTACAAGTACCAAAATTAAGGCCATTGCACAAAATGCTCAGACGGAAAGCACACTGCATTCTGTAAATAAGGATTTTTGTGGCAGCATACAAAATCCAGCCAATTATTGTGATAACTCACCAAAAACTCATAAACCCGACTAACTTGCAAAAATTAGGTTTTCGCGCCCCGCTCAGCACACTAGACCCCTTAGTCTAAACTATGCTTAGAAAAACTAGGCAATCCGCCACAGCGCACTGGAAGTGTGGCCACGCCCTAGCTTTTCGGCCCCACTTCCCATCGACCAATCAGGTCCCTCTAAAGCCACCACGCGCACTAAAAGGGGAGTCACGCCCATGCTTGGCCGACCCCCTACTTTCATTGACCAATTAGGTTGCTCCAAACCCGCCGTAACCTTAAAAGAGGTTTCCATACTAAGTTAGTTACCCAAAAACCCCCGCCAACATGCCAATCGGCACGCCAAACATGCCAAGCAGCATGCCAAACTCACAAAGCGCGTGTCCCATACGCACATGCCAATCGGAACGCCAAACCCGCCAAAACGTGCATGCCAGACGCACATGCCAATCGGCATGCCAAACATACCAAGCAGCATGCCAAACTCGCCAAACACGCGTGCCATACGCACATGCCAATCGGCATGCCTAACTTTCCAAACGCGCATGACAGGCGCATATGAAAAACGGCATGCCATATACGCTAGTTAGGTTTCGGCATACCAAACCCTAATTTAGACAAAGTTTCCAGGCGCCAACAGAAGGTAGCCATAATCAACGGCTATCCATCCTCATGAGATGCAATCTCAGCCATCCAAGTTCGCCACCGAGATGAAAGACTTGTGGAAACTTTCAGGTGACAAGCCACCTAAAATTAATGGCTATGGCTACGCCAAGAGCCACTTGCACCACCGTGCAACTTGCATGCACGAGCCATGCCAGCTATGCCGCATTGCTACTGACGTGCACCAAAACGTCACTGCGCCATCTTCAGGCGCCAGCACAAGGTAGCCACAATCAACGGCTACCCTTATTTCATAAGATGCGATCTCAGTCATCGAAGTTCGCTACCAAGCCGGTGAGCTTGTGGCAAGTTTTAGGAGACGAGCCTAATAGCATCACATGCTATTTACCCGCGGCAAGCCTCTCAATTTCAACTTGCCACACGTAGAAAAGTGGTACATGTTTTCCACAAAAACACTCGAGACATCAAAACATGTCACAAACTGGGGGATACTCATCAGGGTATTGGTCTGGCGGTTTACAGCGTGCGGCGTGCAATACGCCCGTTATAAGAAAGTGTCATAAGGCGAGGCGGTTAGTAATGGCAAGAAGTAATGGTGAGACGCATTCTTCATTATGGAAACATCAATTCCAGGCGTTACCTGTTACTCTTTTCTTCCACCACTCAACCGTTTTCACTTCCTACGAGACCAGGGTACGTTTTATTGCGACTTGTATAAATAGGTCTCACCTATTTCCACCAAACGACAAGTTTTTGGTCAGAGAACAATACACATTCATAAATCACCTGATAGCTTTTCACTCAGCTACCCAGTCCAATTTTCTGATGCAAGTCACAAACGCCCACACTTCTAGAACGACGATTCTGGTCTCAACACTTTCTCCGCTTCCTCCCTAAGACCATGATAGACGCATTTATGTGTCTATTTTGTTCTCAATGTTTTGTATTGTTAGACTCGATTAAGTACTTATTGTGTTATTTTGTGTTCTTGTAGGAAATTTTAGAGAAATAAGCCCTTGCGGCGAAATGGGCTCAAAAAGCAGTGTTTTACACCCCGGAAAAATGTACCGTAGGCACCCCAGAAATGCACCGGAAGCGTCCCAGAAATGTCCTGGAGGAACCCATAAAATTACTATTTCCACCCCAATTGATATTCGCACCTCAGCACTCTGGATAAGGGGAACCTTCTTCAACAATTTGAATTTGTGTTTTTGGCGGGAAATGAAGTTTTAAACTGGCAGAATTTTGATTGTCAAAATGAATGGGTTAGAGTGCGATTCAGTCGCTGAAAATTGGAAGAAAGATGTGATTTGGCATAAGGAACAAATTTTGGGTGGTGGTTTCGATCAAATTTGGCTGGAATACGTGTTTTGATTCTCGAGTTCAAAACAGGGCAAGCATGCACTGGAGGATGATAATCACGCGTCATGGAGAGTCTTTGGGAGAGTTTAGGAGCCGAGAAGAATCGAAAGAAAGTCACGCAGGAGAAAATCTTGCTGCTTGTGCAAGGAAGAACACGAAGAACATAATACCCTCAGGGACAGTCGTTGATTAGTGTCGCTTAATTGCGACAATACTCAATTCCTTTCCCCGACTTCGGAACAACAGCACCTCTGTTGTATCGTTCTTTTTGAACGCTCTATATGTGTCGCAAACACTGTTGTAAACCGTTTTTCTCCATTTTCTCTTGATTGTAAACAACTTTTGAGTATCAACAAATCAATTTGAGAGGTTTTTCACCATGAGTAGCTAAACCCAATCCCAGGGGTGACGGAGGAAGCCATTCTTCCAAAAGTTATGTGGTAAAATTTATTTAAATTTATTTATGCAACTCTTTTATGATTAATTGCACCGAATAAAAATGGAGTAAATGATTTTTATTAATCAATTGTGTTTTCTCTTGATGGAGTATGCTTAGTAAATTGCTTTTGATACTTCATGCTCGCGATTAACAGTGGATGTTTTCAAAATCTAATTTAGGAAATGATTAGAATCACAATTTCCTTTGATTGGAGTTATATTGTCTAGAATTGCATGATAAGAATTGTTATTGAATCACATAAATTTTGGTGAATGGTGGAATCCTGATCCCCGGTAAAAATTCTCTCCCATATTTTGTTAATATTGTGCATATAAAATTATTTTTTTATTTTTATTAAGTCTAAAAAAAATTATCCTTCACAAATCCGAGAGTTTGAACCTTCACTACTACAACCACGAAAAATCATTAACCATTTTGGCGCCGCCGACGCGGATTTGTGCTTAGGTAGAATTTTTAGGTTTTTATTATTTTTTTACTATTACTTGTTCCTTTTTACGTTTCTTTTTGTGTCTTTGATTTACAGGTTCGAAGTGGAATACTAAGGACTTGGGAACAAAAAGCTTAAAGCTAAAAGCTAAAAGCTAAAAGAGAAGAAAAAAAAGACATAATTTTTTTTTAGGATTTGTAAATAGGCTTTATTTTTCATAATTTTTGTAATTTTTGGACTTTTTATTTGGACTTTATTCTGGACAATTGGACTTTATTCTTTTTTAACCCTACGGAAGGGTATTATTATAAATTTTTTTTTTTATATAAACTATGTGCAGGGAAGGACGACGATTACTATATCGTCTCGGCCCCTCGGGTTCGCACACTGACACCGGAGTCAGTGGCCCGAGTCGACTACAACGGTTCTTCGCCCATCTGGTACGGGAGGTAAACTTCTAAACACCCGCGAATCTCCTGCAAGCGGGTTTACTGTTTTCCTTAAGGTGAATATATGTCGAGGACTTGAATACGGATGTTTTAAATTCCTAGTAAAGGGAAAGGCCTGGCCAATACAAGATAAGGGTTCGTATTTCATCACCGTTCTCTTCTTTCCCGCCTTAGGAAAACGAAACCAAATGCGATCCTAAGCCTAAAATTTTGACTAGAACGAGACCTATAGGGTAACGAGCTTAATAGGAAACTCGTTCGAAAAATATTGGTTGCTCTTTAAGCACACTTCAAAGTTCATGATGGTTTCTGTGAGTTGAATGCGTGACTGCGCCACCTTCTAATGCGGTGAGGCCTTGGGTATCAAAGCTTTACTAAGCTTCCCTCGTCTCTATTCAACTTACTTTGACTCGGATTGATTCCAGAGGGGTTTGCTTAAATTGTAACGAATTCCCCTTCGAGAGATAGAAGCAAGTCTAGAAACAATCTAAGTGGAGCCATCATGCTTGTTGTTTGCTAGATTTTATAGGTTTGATTTGGTCGAGTCAGCCTTGTTTGTGATTGTGTAGAATTCCCTTGCAATTAAGAATGTCGAACTGGTATGATAGAAGCCAATACAATGATTATCGTCCTGAATTTGAATATGGACATCATCCTTTTTATGACCATGTTGGGAATAGTGGTTGGAAACGCCATCATTTGGAAGGATATGGGTCATACCCTGGTGAGCCCAATTACTATCCATACATGCATCAGTCTTACGAGCAAGAAGATTATAGTCCTAGTTCTTCGTCTCTAGAGGATACAATAAAACTACTGAAAAGTAGTCCTTTTTATGATCCCTCTGTTCCTATTCCTCCTTTAGAAGAGTCCCTCAGGGAGTTAGCTGAGTCGACGCGTAAGTTAGCTGAGATGAATAGTGTAATTATAGACGAAAGAACTACAATAATGAGTGAACTTTCTATAGAGGAATCCCTCAAGATGATAGCTGAGACGAACGAAAGACTTGCTCGAAATAATCTTACTTTCCAATATAGTGTTTCCAATAATACCCTTAAAAATGAGGATAGTTATCTTCATAATCAAGATGACGAGGTTAGAATTGGTAACACTACTTGTTTTGATGAGGTTCGATCTTTTTCATGTTATTATGATGAGGATAGCGTTGATGGAGAATCATACTTATGTAGGAATAGTGATCAGGAAATGGTTACTCCAATTGAGCTTTACAATGATAATATTATTTCTAATTCAAATCCAAATAATTATTCACCTATTCAAAAGGATGAGGATTTGATTAGAGATACCCTCGTTTTAGACGATGTAGTATTTCCTGTTTACAAAGCCGATAATGATTTAGAGGAACGAGTTTATTATGAGAATAATGTTTTAGAGTCTAGCGATTTAGAAACAATAGTCTTAGACGAATAAGGTGAACTCGTAGAGATGAGTGAGGATGAACCTGACTTAGAAGAATCAATTGACCATTACCAGGAATTTGATGACCTAGAAATTAGGGAAGTTGTGACTAGTCTTTCTAGAGACACAGAAAACTCTAAGTTTGGGGGTGATTATCATTCTCCGTGTGCTTTAACTCTTAGAAAGTAACCTCCTGTAGGACTTGACATTTGTGCCTCAACCATCTTACAAGATTATCTTCATACACGTTTTCCCGAACCTAATGATGTCCAGAAAGAAGCTCAGTTGTTAGAAACCCATCCTCTGGTTGATGTGGTTAACCCAGGCTATGATACCAAGATTGACTTTGTTTTCCCACCAAAAACTTTTCAACCAATTTTGGGAACTTTTGATTGTAAGATGTGTCGGTTATTAAGTTTTGAGACTAAACCTAATCACTTTAGGATATTAGGGTCGACACATTTTCTTAAGGAAAACCACCTCTTTCATTGTGGTCAGCTGTGTAAGTCAAATATTATTGACTTAGAGGATCCTTAGTTATTTAGGTTATTATTTTGCGCTTCTAAGATCATATTTGAGTTTTTCCAGACTTTAGGACCTAATGATTCGGATCCCACCTATGAAGAAACGCAGCCAATGAAAATTTTCTATTTAGACCCTTTCATAGAACCTGAACCTGAACCACAATTAGATATAAATTTATTAATCAGGAAACTAAGTAAGGGTATGCTAGTCTTGTTCACTTTCTTGGTTCATTGCAGCTTCCTTTGGTCAGCTCTATTTAGTTTTGAAGACCCATAGTTATTTCGACTGTTATTTTATGGTTCGAGTTGACTAATCCTTTCCTAAGTCTGGCTGAAGACTTTAAACTTAGCACTTCTTGGGAGGTATCCCATGCTCATGCAACACGATAATATCTTTCCTTAACTCTTCCGCTTCAAATGGTAACAGTTTCTCCTTGTTCATGTTTTTAGTTTCATCTTTAGAACATTGAGGACAATGTTATATTTAAGTTTGGGGGTATGGGAGAAACTTTTTAGTTGCAATAAATAAACTCCAGAGCCTAGAAATTTATGCGTATTTAGGATGGAACTAACCAATCTAAGTGGATGGAAGCATCTTGGTTATAGGAGTTGAGGAACCAATCTGATTAGATGGAAACATCTATAGAGTCTATTCATAAAAGCACAGATCTCAGGTGTTAGAAATAACATGATAGTTGCACCATATCTCGTTGAGTCCTTTTCACTTCTATTTTTATTTTGTTTTTAAACTATGTTTTTCTAAGTGATAGGTGGGACCCACGATTCAAGTTGTTACCAATGTTAGGGTGAATTAGAGTGATTGAGATACCATGAAAAAAAAATTTGGGACCAGACCATTTGACCAAAAGGAATAAATTCAATAAAGTCGACCACTGGTACCCTTGTATATGCCAGTTGTGTTGACCTAGAGTTAGGTTATCGACCACTGGTTCCCTTGTATATGCCAGTGTGTTGATATTAGTCAGACTAGTATCTCAATCCATTAGGATAGGTTCATTTTGGCGGAGGCCTTCAGACAGATATGGGAAACGCCGTTCACTTAGTAAACATCAAAACCATCTATGTTTTTCTATATCCATCTCTTAATCTTTCCATGTGATTAGTTTGACTCCGAATATGATGTCCATAGTGAAACTATCTGAGTAGAGCTGTGTCACTTATATATGAATTTTAGTATGCTTGAGTGCAAACTCGTGTACATCAATTGGAATTTCGCATCAGGGTACTTCCTCTTGTAGTCAATAAGTATGCCAACCAAGGAGATTCTTTAGTGCCTTCCAAGGTTCGTTGTAGATATCTAGGGTCTGGAGTATAAAGGTTTTGTGGGTACACCTCTGGTAAACCCTCCGGAGACAACACTCCGCCACTAGGGCCACATAGGGGTTCAAATGATTTTCCTTTCTAGAATAAATTTGCTCGAGGAATAGCAAATAATAAGTTTGGGGGTATTTGATAGACGCATTTATGTGTCTATTTTGTTCTCAATGTTCTGTATTGTTAGACTCGATTAAGTACTTATTGTGTTATTTTGTGTTCTTGTAGGAAATTTTAAAGAAATAAGCCCTTGCGGCGAAATGGGCTCAAAAAGCAGTATTTTACACCCCGGAGAAATGTACCGTAGGCACCCCAGAAATGCACCGGAAGCGTCCCAGAAATGTCCCGGAGGAACCCATAAAAATTACTATTTCCACCCCAATTGATATTCGCACCCCAGCAATATGGATAAGGGGCACCTTCTTCAACAATTTGAATTTGTGTTTTTGGCGGGAAATGAAGTTTTCAACTGGCAGAATTTTGATTGTCAAAATGAATGGGTTAGAGTGCGATTCAATTGCTGAAAATTGGCAGAAAGATGTGATTTGGCATAAGGAACAAAGTTTGGGTGGTGGTTTCGATCAAATTTGGTTGGAATACGTGTTTTGATTCTCGAGTTCAAAACAGGGCAAGCATGCACTGGAGGATGATAATCACGCGTCATGGAGAGTCTTTGGGAGAGTTTAGGAGCCGAGAAGAATCGAAAGAAAGTCACGCAGGAGAAAAGCTTGCTGCTTGTGCAAGGAAGAACATGAAGAACATAATACCCTCAGGGACAGTCGTTGATTAGTGTCGCTTAATTGCGACAATACTCAATTCCTTTCCCCGACTTCGGAACAACATCACCTCTGTTGTATCGTTCTTTTTGAACGCTCTATATGTGTCGCAAACACTGTTGTAAACCGTTTTTCTCCATTTTCTCTTGATTGTAAACAACTTTTGAGTATCAATGAATCAATTTTGAGAGTTTTTTCATCATGAGTAGCTAAACCCAATCCCAGGGGTGACGGAGGAAGCCATTCTTCCAAAAGTTATGTGGTAAAATTTATTTAAATTTATATATGCAACTCTTTTATGATTAATTGCACCGAATAAAAATGGAGTAAATGATTTTCATTAATCAATTGTGTTTTCTTTTGATGGAGTATGCTTAGTAAATTGCTTTTGATACTTTATGCTCGCGATTAACAGTGGATGTTTTCAAAATCTAATTTAGGCAATGATTAGAATCACAATTTCCTTTGATTGGAGTTATATTTTCTAGAATTGCATGATAAGAATTGTTATTGAATCACATAAATTTTGGTGAATGGTGGAATCCTGATCCCCGGTAAAAATTCTCTCCCATATGTTGTTAATATTGTGCATATAAAATTATTTTTTTATTTTTTTATTAAGTCTAAAAAAAATTTATCCTTCACAAATCCCCGGCAGTGGCACCAAAATGATTAATGATTTTTCGTGGTTGTAGTAGTGAAGGTTCAAACTCTCGGATTTGTGAAGGATAATTTTTTTTAGACTTAATAAAAATAAAAAAATAATTTTATATGCACAATATTAACAAAATATGGGAGAGAATTTTTACGGGGGATCAGGATTCCACCATTCACCAAAATTTATGTGATTCAATAACAATTCTTATCATGCAATTCTAGACAATATAACTCCAATCAAAGGAAATTGTGATTCTAATCATTGCCTAAATTAGATTTTGAAAACATCCACTGTTAATCGCGAGCATGAAGTATCAAAAGCAATTTACTAAGCATACTCCATCAAGAGAAAACACAATTGATTAATAAAAATCATTTACTCCATTTTTATTCGGTGCAATTAATCATAAAAGAGTTGCATAAATAAATTTAAATAAATTTTACCACATAACTTTTGGAAGAATGGCTTCCTCCGTCACCCCTGGGATTGGGTTTAGCTACTCATGATGAAAAACCTCTCAAATTGATTCATTGATACTCAAAAGTTGTTTACAATCAAGAGAAAATGGAGAAAAACGGTTTACAACAGTGTTTGCGACACATATAGAGCGTTCAAAAAGAACGATACAACAGAGGTGCTGTTGTTCCGAAGTCGGGGAAAGGAATTGAGTATTGTCGTAATTAAGCGACACTAATCAACGACTGTCCCTGAGGGTATTATGTTCTTCGTGTTCTTCCTTGCACAAGCAGCAAGCTTTTCTCCTGCGTGACTTTCTTTCGATTCTTCTCGGCTCCTAAACTCTCCCAAAGACTCTCCATGACGCGTGATTATCATCCTCCAGTGCATGCTTGACCTGTTTTGAACTCGAGAATCAAAACACGTATTCCAGCCAAATTTGATCGAAACCACCACCCAAAATTTGTTCCTTATGCCAAATCACATCTTTCTTCCAATTTTCAGCGACTGAATCGCACTCTAACCCATTCATTTTGACAATCAAAATTCTGCCAGTTGAAAACTTCATTTCCCGCCAAAAACACAAATTCAAATTGTTGAAGAAGGTGCCCCTTATCCAGAGTGCTGGGGTGCGAATATCAATTGGGGTGGAAATAGTAATTTTTATGGGTTCCTCCGGGACATTTCTGGGACGCTTCCGGTGCATTTCTGGGGTGCCTACGGTACATTTCTCCGGGGTGTAAAACACTGGTTTTTGAGCCCATTTCTCCGCAAGGGCTTATTTCTCTAAAATTTCCTACAAGAACACAAAATAACACAATAAGTACTTAATCGAGTCTAACAATACAGAACATTGAGAACAAAATAGACACATAAATGCGTCTATCAGACCAACCCTTCTCCTTCACTTTGTGACCGAAGCGAGCCTGGAACGACCATTTCTTGGTTTAGTCCAGGATTGTATAGATTGATCTCTCGAATAAAAAGTACTCCCGTGCAGTACATTATTTAGGGTTTGGACCAAGTTTCTCACCCACTCACACGAAATTACCAAAATCAGCAGAAACGGTTTTCCCCCACAAACAATTGGCGACCACAGTGGGAGATTCATCTCTCAGTTACAATATCAATTTCTCAATTCCCGATTCTATCTTTGTATCCCGATATCAAGATGGTAGAACCTAGGTCCGGATCAATAACAAACCCTGAGAACACTAGCGCTGAAATTATCTCCAGCGTTAGAGTTCCTTCCAGTGGTGTTAATCGCCACCTGTCAACACCAGAAACATGGAGAATGTTTCTTCAGGTGTTACGCCCTCGATCACCAGAGCCAGAGCCTCTACCGCGGAAAATTCTCCTTCAGGTGTTACACCTCCAATCACCAGATCCAAAGCCATTGTCGCCGCTCCCAATGTTTCATCAAGTATGACGCTTCCAACCGTCACCAGAGCCGCAGCCAATCCGCCGTCAGGGCGAGAAACTGGAGGAGCCAGAAGAAGCCGATCCTATATTACTATTGCTGATTTGATAGAAAGACAGGAGGTCCTCGCTAGAGACCAAACAGACATGGCCTCGACTCAAATGGAGGTACTCGTTTTTCTCAATACACTAACGGAGTGGATACCACAAGAATCACGCCATCCAGAGCCAATGAGGAACACCTCCAATACCCCTGACGCCACTCACCCACTCACACAAAATTACCAAAATCAGCAGAAACAGTTTTCACCCACAAACAACATGATCATCTTTTGACTTTTGTCAAGAATATAAGATGAACTTGGTTAAAGAGAAAGCTTACTGATGTGATTTCAAATTGAGTTGTAGTAAAAAGTTCGTTGAGACTTGTGAAAGCAAAGATTTTAGAGTTCATGAAATTTAAAAACAAACAAAACTTAATTCAAGATTATTAGGAATAACCAAGACACCGATTCCACTATCACACATGAATAAATTATGGAAAATAATCCAAAACTCTAATTATCTTTTAAGTCCCTTATTTCTTAATTCACAATTAATCAAACATATTCTCAAATATTAATTGTATTCCCCAAGCATAGACTATCAATTGATTAAACAAAGTATAATCTATCAAATTGAATCACAAATAATTAAGAAAATTATGTAAACATTTAAAAACTCTGCAAGAGTAGTGATTGAGTGAATTATAATTAAAAATTAGAGAAAATGAAATAGTTACCCATTGTTCATGCGTGAATAGCTTCCTCATTGCCTTGGTTGTGGGAGAATTAGCTCATCATCATGTTGGAAACACACTCAAAATTCATTTTTATTACTCAAAGGGTGTTTACAAAGATGAAATGGAGAAAAACTATTAAAAACCGGGTTTGCAACAGTTATAAGTGTTACAAACTGAAAAGAACGATAGAACAGAGTAATGTCGCTGATTCTCGACCCTCGCCTGTGTGTCGTTTCCACTGTTGAGAAATGAATGTTGTTGCGCGCCTAATGTTCTTGGGGTTCTTCACAGCAGAAAAAATGGTGATTCTTCTGCAACTCGACTTTCACAGCTCTATAATCTCCCCCAAACTCTCTGTAACCCTTACTGGATCCAGTAGACCCTTTATATACCCAACAGTGACAAGAATCTTCGCTCATTACTCCTAAAAATATTCCCATATCTCGGCAGTAAATAAAAAATAATCTCGGATAATTTTATTTCCTTTCTTGGCTCTTCATGCGTCTGCAACTGTATGATTCGTGCAAAATACTGATGCACGTTTCTTCAGCATTCCAACACGATCCAAACACAAGCAAAACACGTCTATCCTTGCTGTAATCCATTGTTATCTCCTCCGGTCACGTACTCTCCTGTGTAAGATACAAAGATTATACGTCCCAAATAAACACATACGAAAACCCATACCAACTTTGTTTGGATAAATCCCGTTCATCCTGGTCGAAACCAGTGATTGAGTCTCACTGAAACTCCTCAAAAATCCAACAGAAAATAACGCAGTGAACTGCATTATTTTCCCGCCAAAAAAACTTCAAAGGAGGAGGGAGATGGGTGCCCTTATCCGACATCCAGGGTGCCGAATAAAACAGTGGGTGCTAAAGATGAATATGGGCTACACATAGACGTGGGTGCCTCTTAGCAAAAGTGGGGGTCCATATATCAATTATCCTCCGGGGGTGCTCCGAGCAACTTTCCGGGCCGCAATTTCCAACAATATTTATTTCCAAAAAATACCTACAAACACATAAAACACCATAATAAGTACGAAATTGAGTACCAACAATACAGAAAATTGAGGACAACTTAGACACAAAAATGTGTCTATCAAATACCCCCAAACTTATTATTTTCTAGTCCTCGAGCAAAACTAATCTAGAAAATAAAATGACTACACTAAGCACGTGCAGCAAGCCGTTAAACCGCTAGGTGGCCCTAGCGGCGGAGTGTTGTCTCCGGAGGGTTTACCAGAGGTGTACCCACAAAACCTTTACTCCATACCCTAGCTATCTATGCAGAACCTTGGAAGGCACTAAATAATATCCTTGGTTGGCACACAAACATTAACTATAGGAGGAAGTACCCTGATGCGAATTTCCAATTGTTGTACACGAGTTTGTACTCAGCATACTATAATTCATATATAAGTGACAGAGCTCTACTCAGATAGTTTCTGTACATGATAACCGGAGTCAACCAATCACATGGAAAGATTAAGAAGATGGATGAAGAGAAAAATAGATGGTTAAAGTGAACGGTGGTTCCCATATCTGTATGAAGGCCTCTGCCAAGATGATCCTATCCTAATGGACTGAGATACCGGTCTGACTAATATCAACACAACTGGCATATACAAGGGGACCAGTGGTCGATAAACCTAACTCTAGGTCAACACAACTGGCATATACAAGGGCACCAGTGGTCGACTTTATTGAATTTAATCGGTTGGTCTGATGGTCTAGTTTCAAACTTTTTTTTTTTTTTTGGTATGTCAATCACCCTATTTCACCTAGAAAAGGTAACAACTTGAGTCGTGTGCCCCACCAAATCACTTAAGAAATAAAAACAGAAGGGATTAGGATTCAACGAGTTATGGCGAAACTACCATGTTTTTTTTTGTTCTAACACCTGAGCTTTGTGCTTTTATGAATAGACTCTTTAGATGTTTCCATCTAATCAGATTGGTTCCTCAACTCCTACAACCAAGATGTTCCCATCCACTTAGATTGGTTAGTGCCAACCTTAATAAGCATAAATTTCTAGGCTCTGGAGTTTATTTATTGCAACTAAAAGCTAACAAAAAGTTTCTTCCCCACCCCCAAAATTAAATCTAACATTGTCCTTAATGTTTCTAATGAAAGAGCAATACCAAAAAGCAAAGTAACATGAGGAATCAGTAAAGAGAGAAGTCGGAAAGATAGTACCTAGGTGAAGAGAGAAATCAAAAACTAATATACAACATACAATCGCCTCGATGGTCAATCAAGGGTAAACAGGGTCCTCCAGAGGGACCTCCTCAACATCACCTGTAGGAAAGGGCTCTAAAAAGGGTTTCAATCTCTGACCGTTAACCTTCGAAGAACTACTACCATCTGATGTATCGATCTCAACAGCTCCATGAGTAAAGACAGTGTGAGCAATAAAAGGACCCGTCCATCGAGAACGTAACTTCCCAGGGAAAATATGCAAGCGGGTACCATACATAAGAACTTTTTGACCTGGAGAAAATGACTCCCTTAAAATAATTCTATCATGCACAAGTTTCATTTTGTTCTTATACTCCTTCGCACTATCGTAAGCATCTATACGAATCTCTTCCAACTCATTGAGATGGAGCTTCCTATGGGCTCCTGCCTTGTCAAGTGAAAAATTTATCCGCTTAACAGCCCAATATGCTCTATGTTCTAACTCAACAGGTAAATGACATTCCTTACCATACACAAGCCGATAAGGCGAGATTCCAATGGGGGTCTTAAACGCAGTACGGTAAGCCCATAAGGCATCAGTAAGCCTAGACGACCAGTCTTTCCGATTAGGATTAACTGTTTTCTCTAATATACGCTTTATCTCCCTATTGGAAACCTCTACCTGACCACTAGTCTGTGGATGATATGGGGTAGCTACCTTATGTGTAATACCATATTTCTTCATCAAAAGCCTAAAAGGTCCATTACAAAAGTGCGACCCTCCATCACTAATTATAGCGCGCGGTGTACCAAAACGTGTAAGTATATTATCTTTCAAGAACTCAATCACAACCTTATGGTCATTAGTTTTACATGCAACCGCCTCAATCCACTTAGAGACATAGTCTACAACGACAAGGATGTATAAGTTACCAAAAGAATTAGGAAACGGACCCATAAATTCAATACCCCATACATCAAAGACCTCAACAACTAAAATAGGGTTCAAGGGAATCATGTTCCTACGAGAAATGGTTCCTAATTTCTGGTAACGTTCACAAGTAACACAGTAACTGTGGGAGTCTTTAAACAACGAAGGCCAATAGAATCCACACTGCAATATTTTAGCGGCAGTCTTCTTAGCACTAAAGTGACCCCCACAAGCATGATCATGACAAAAGGAAATAATATTGGACTGGTCATTCTCATGTATACATCTCCTAATAATCTGGTCTGGACAATACTTAAACAAATAAGGATCATCCCAAAAGAAGTGCTTCACCTCGGCTAAAAACCTAGAACGATCTTGTTTACCCCAATGTTGGGGCATTCGACCAGTAACAAGATAATTCACTATATTCTCATACCAAGGTGCTTGGGTAACAAAGAACAGTTGTTCATCAGGAAAAATATCCCTATCAGGAGGAGAATCATTAAGGGTATCCACAACAAGCCTAGACAAGTGGTCTTCTACTACATTTTCTGCACCTTTTTTTATCTCTAATGTCTAAGGAAAATTCCTGCAACAATAGGATCCATCTAATCAATCTAGGTTTAGTATCCTTCTTGGAAAGAAGATACTTCAAAGCAGCATGATCAGTAAAGATTATGACCTTAGAACCTAAGAGGTAGGATCTAAACTTGTCTAAGGCAAACACAATAGCTAATAGTTCATTCTCCGTAGTGGTACAGTTCAACTGGGCATCATTCAGAGTTTTGCTAGCATAGTAAATCACATGAAGTAACTTATTTTCTCGCTGACCTAGCACAACACCAATAGCATAATCTAAAGCATCACACATGATCTCAAAGGGTAGGTTCCAGTTGGGTCCCTGGACTGTGGGGGCGGTAGTGAGTAAATTCTTAATCTTCTCAAAAGCCTCTAAATAAGCATCATCAAAGACAAACTTAACGTCTTTTGCAAGAAAATTGCAAAGAGGTATAGAAATTAAGCTAAAATCCTTAATGAATCGACAATAAAAACCTGCATGCCCTAAGAATGACCTAATATCTCTTACGGTTTTCGGGACCTGTAAAGTTTTAATGAGGTCAACTTTGGATCTATCTATCTCTATACCCTTCGAAGATACGATATTCCCTAAAACAATTCCTGAAGGAACCATGAAGTGAAATTTCTCCCAATTAAGCACTAAATTCTTTTCCTTACACCTAGTCAAAACTAATGACAAATGATGCAAGCACTCATCGAAAGACGAACCAAACACTGAAAAATCATCCATAAAGACCTCTAAGAACCGTTCTACCATGTCAGAAAATTTGCTCAACATACAACGCTGAAAAGTCGCAGGGGCATTACATAGCCCGAAAGGCATGCGTCTATACGCAAAGGTACCAAAGGGACAGGTAAAAGTGGTTTTCTCTTGGTCTTCTGGGGCTATGACAATCTGATTATAACCGCGGTATCCATCTAAAAATAAATAGTGGCTACGTCCAGCTAATCTCTCTAGCATTTAGTCGATGAAGGGAAAGGGAAACTGGTCCTTCCTAGTGACTTTGTTCAATTTCCTATAGTCAATACAGACACGCCAACCCGTGGTCACCCGGGCTGGGATTAACTCATTGTTATCATTCTGGACTACAGTAATACCGAATTTCTTGGGAACAACCTAAACGGGGCTGACCCACTTACTGTCTGAAATGGGGTAGATAATGCCTGCATATAACATATTAAGAACCTCGGTTCGAACTAGTTCTTTCATATTATGGTTCAGTCGACGTTGCATATACCTAGAAGGTTTGGTGTCACTCTCTAAATAGATATGATGCATACAATCAGTAGGACTTATACCCTTAATGGCTGCTATGGTCCACCCTAAAGCTTTCTTATTATTCTGAAGGACAGTCACTAGCCTACTTTCCTGATCACTATCCAAGTCGGATGCTATAATCACATGTAAAGTTTCAGATGGGCCTAAAAACACATATTTTATGGAATCTGGTAATGGTTTAAGGTCCAACTTAGGAGGCTTTTCTAACGAAGGAACTAGGGTAGACTCAGAAACGGGTAGAGGTTCGAATTTAGGTTTCCAACCATTACTAGTGTCTATCAAAGAGGTTGAATCTAACAAAGCATTCACCTCATTAATCACATTGTCATCATAAAAATCAATCCCAAAGTGGGCTAGGCATTTTTCTAATGGATCTTCTAACAAAGTGTTTGGTAATGACTCCTCGACTAATTTTCCTCTCATGTTCACCTCTTCTATGCTCGAGTCATCTAGTTCAGAGGGTAGCTTACTAATATTAAAAATGTTCAGCTCAATAGTCATATTACCAAAAGACAAATTCATAATACCATTTCGACAGTTAATGATCGCATTGGATGTAGCTAAAAACGGGTGACCTAAAATTACTGGTATTTGGTTCTCTGGGTCAGGGACAGGTTGGGTATCTAGGATAACAAAATCCATTGGATAAATAAAATTTTCGACCTCAATAAAAACGTTCTCGATCACACCACGAGGAATTTTAACGGACCTATCAGCTAACTGAAGTGTCATCTGGGTAGGTTTCATCTCACCAAGTCCTATCTTAAGGTACACATGGTATGGAAGTAAGTTCACACTGGCTCCTAAGTCAAGCAAAGCTTTCTCGACACGGTATTTACCTATTGTGCAAGAAATAGTAGGGGACCCTGGGTCTTTATACTTAGGAGTAGTGGTATTCTGAATAATAGAACTCACATGACTAGCTAGGAAGGCTTTCTTCTGGACACTAAGTTTTCGCTTTCGCGTACACATATCCTTAAGAAACTTGGCATAAGCGGGAATGCTTAATCGCATCTAACAATGGGAGGTTGATAGTAACCTGCTTAAAAACCTCCAATATATCATTAAAGTTGGACTCCCTCTTAGTTGGAACTAGCAGCTGGGGGAACGGGGCTCTGGGAACAAAGCCGGGCTCAGCAGGACCCTCATTGGTCTCTTTGGAGACTCTATCAGTCTCCTCATTTTCTGGCTCAGAAGGGTGAACTACCATGTTCACTATCAGGCATGGCAACCTTATTGTCAACTTTCTTTCCACTCCTAAGGGTTGTTATAGAATTCACATGATTGTACGATTTCTCTCCTTTAGGGTTAGGATCAGTTTGACTAGGGAATCTTCCATCTTCTCTTTCACTAAGAAACTTAGCTATTTGGCCGACTTGAAGTTCTAAGTTAGCAAGAGACTGGGAATTATTCTTAAAATTCTGCCTGGTTTCTTCTTGAAAACCATAGTGGTTCTTTGATAACATCTCATGGTTCTTTGCTAACATAGTAAGGGTTTCTTCTAAGGTGGAGATTCTCATTCTGAAACTGGGGTTGACCTGAAGAGTTCTTAGCATAACCAAAACCTGGGGGAGGCTGAGAATTACTAGACTGTCCTTGATTCTGACCCTTAGACCAAGAAAAATTAGGATGGTTTCTCCAACCAGGGTTGTAAGTCTCTGAGTATGGGTCAAACTTCTGACGGTTCTCAAACCTAGCATTGTTATAGACACATGGGCTTGCTCTTCACTAACCTGACCTTCCCAAAACGAGTTATTGGGTTCTACTCCACAACTAGACACTTGAGAGGCTCTAAACCTATCATCAGGTTCAACAAGAGACCTATGTTTAGGATGATTCAATTCCAAAGCTTCTAACCTTCTAGACAAAGCAGCAAACTTAACATCAGACCCGAAGCTTGTATCTACCACATTGGTGCTACTTCTATTGACCAAGGGTCTTTTGGGGGGTTCAACACAAGACTCCCACTGTTGGGATTTTTCAGCGACATCTCCTAAGAAGGTAAAAGCATCATCAACACTTTTACTAGTGAACTCACCAGCGCACATAGACTCAACCATGGTTTTGGTTGAATAGTCTAAACCATCATAAATAATCTCTACGAGTTTCATCTTATCAAATACATGGTAAGGAAACTGGGATAGGAGATCATTGAATCTCTCTAAGAACCTATAAAGAGACTCTCCCTCTTGTTGCACACTAGCACTAATTTTTTGCCTAACAGACGCAGTTTTATGCTTAGGGTAGAATTTCATATAGAAAGCAGCAATAAGTTCCTGCCATGTTTCAATGGATTCAGATGGTAGGTTGTTCAGCCAGGTATTGGCTTTATCTCTCAAGGAAAAGGGAAACATCTTAAGTTTCAAGACTTCATCAGTAAGGTCTTTTATTCTAATTGTTCCACAAATTTCCTCAAAGTCCCTAATATGAAAATAGGGGTTCTCATCATCTTTCCCTAAGAATATAGGGATCATCTGAAGAATACTATGTTTTATCTCGAAATTAGTCATAGTGGCTGGAAATTTAATGCACGAAGCTCGGGTGGACCTAGTTGGGAACATGTAATCTTTCAAAGTTGCCATCGTTGGCACAGCTGAAGTACTAGGGGTATTTTCCTCACGAAGAGACAGATTCTCAAAACTGAAGTTTTCAAAAACAGGGCTCTCAAAAGAAGAGTCTTCGAGCTCCCCTCCTTCACAAGAAGAACTACTAGGTGTATCACTAATCAATCGACCTAGATTGTTTCTTTTCCAAGCCCGCTCTTTAATAACATTGGGCATACACTAGAAAAACAAAATAAAAAGAAAGAAATCCTAAAAGGAAGGAAGTTCTATGCAAACACAAACAAGGCTGACTCCACCATAGCAAACTTACTGATTTCTAGCAAACAAAAAGCATGATGGCTCCACTTAGATTGTTTCTAGACCAGCTTCTAATTCTTCGAAAGGGAATTCGTTACAATTTAAGCAAACCCCTCAGAAATCAATCAGAGTTGAAGTAAGTTGAATCGAGACGAGGGAAGCTCAATGGAGCTTTGATACCCAAGGCCTCACCGGCGTTACAAGGCGGCGTATTCAACTCACAGAAACCATCATGAACTTTGAAGCATGCTTAAAAGGGTAACCAATATTTTTCGAATGACTTTCCTATTAAGCTCGTTACCCTATAGGTCTCGTTCTATTCAAATTTTAGGCTTAGGTTCGCGTTTGGTTTCGTTTTCCTAAGGCGGGCAAGAAGGGAACAGTGATGAAATCCGAACCCTTATCTTGTATGGCCAGTCCTTTCCCTTTACTAGGAAATTAAAGCAGCCGTTTTCAAATCCTCAGCATATATGCAAACGAAGGAATACAGTAACTCGCTGACAGGAGATTCGCGAGTGTTTCGACAAACTTACCTCCCGTACCATACGGGGGATGAACCGGTGAAGTCGACTCGGTCCACGACTCATATGTCATGTACGAACCCTAGGGGCCAAGGCGATATCGTAATCGTCGTCCTTCTCTGCAAACAATTGATATTTAAACTACCCCTCCGTAGGGTTTAAAAAAAATAAAGTCCCAAAGTCCACAGTCCAAAGTCCAAAAATAAAGTGCAAAAGAAAAAGATAAACTAAAATAAATTCTAAAAAAATTTGTCTCTCTCTCTCTTTTTTCTTAATTAATTTTTATTCTCCTTTTCTTTCGCTCCTTTGCTTTGCTTTTACTGCAAATCATTAAGTATTCACGAAAAGCTTTGGCAAATTTTTCTTTCGCTCCAAATTCCAAAATCTGTAAGGAAAAGACAAAAACCAGAAACGTAAAGAAGAACAAATAAAATACAAATGAAAAGCAAATAAAAACCTAAAAAAAAAAATCTAATAACTCTAGCCTAAAGACAAGTCCGCGTCGGCGGCCCCAAAAAATTGATGTGATTTCAAATTGAGTTGTAGTAAAAAGTTCGCTGAGACTTATGAAAGCAAAGATTTTAGATTTAATGAAATTTAAAAACAAACAAAACTTAAGATTATTAGGAATAAACAAGACACTGATTCCACTATCACACATGAATAAATTATGGAAAATAATCCATAAACGACTGTCTCTGTGCATCTAAAGTTTTTCGTGTTCTTCAGTGCACCAACAGAAAACAGTTTTCCTGCAACTCGACTTTCACAGCTCTCTAATCTCCCCCAAACTCTTTGTAACCCTTACTGGCTCCCGTAGACCCTTTATATACCCAACAGTAACAAGAATCTTCGCTCATTACTCCGAAAAATCTTTCCATAGCTCGGCAGTAAATAAAAAATAATCTCGGAAAATTTCCTTTCCTTTCTCGCCTCTTCATGCGTCTGCAGCTGTATGATTCATGCAAAATATTGTTGCACGTTTCTTCAGCATTCCAACACGATCCAAACACAAGCAAAACACGTTTATCCTTGTTGTAATCCATTGTTATCTCCTCCGTTCACGTACTCTCCTGTGTAAGATACCAAGATTATACGGCCCAAATAAACATATACGAACACCCATACCAACTTTGTTTGGACAAATCCCGTTCATCCCGGTTGAAACCAGTGATTGAGTCTCATTGAAACTCCTCAAAAATCCAACAGAAAATAATGCAGTGAACTGCATTATTTTCCCGCCAAAACAACTTCAAAGGAGGAAGGAGATGGGTGCCCTTATCCAACATCCAGGGTGCCGAATAAAATAATGGGTGCTAAAGATGAATATGGGCTACACATAGCCGTGGATGCCCCTTAGCAAAAGTGGGGGTTCGTATAGCAATTGTCCTCCGGGGGTGCTCCGAGCAACTTTCCGGGCCGCAATTTCCAACAATATTTATTTCCAAAAAATACCTACAAACACACAAAACACCATAATAAGTACGAAATTGAGTACCAACAATACAGAAAATTGAGGACAACATAGACACAAAAATGTGTCTATCACTTACCAACACATATTTCGAGAAATATGTGAGCGAGTTACACTCAGCTCAAAATATCAAATGTGCATATATAATTGAGGTCTATATAGCTATATGACTTTTATCTCAAATAGGAGATAGAGTAGATAGACTTTTGAGTGATAGACGAGTTCAAGTCTCCACATAACTTTTTTTGATGAAGTTCCACAAGCTCCCCTTAGTAGTTCTTCGTCTTCAATTGATGAACGTCGTGAAGTCTAATGCTCAACTGCACTTTGAGACTTAGCTATAAGTAGACTAGGAATCAAGACTTATAGTTTTGGAAACTAAACTTTACAAACAAGCTTGAGATAGCAGCGCTTGCGAGTTCGACCGAGCAGTCCTCTAACATGACTAACGATTATTGAGACTTTGATTGCAACTAGTTTGTTTATTCTTGAGAACTTCTATTCTGATATGAGATTCACTCAAACTAGATCAAAATATCGACGGGATATTTAAAACTGTTGTTAGATATTAATATATCTTGTGATAATCCATTGTTAACAGACTTTTTTATGTGCATGATTGATCACAAGAGATTCAAGTGGTGTTGTGCATGTTTTGAAGATAAAAGAAAGACGAAGAAGAATTCTTACTAGTTTTCGTGTCTTGTGGATTTAATGAATAAACCTTGATCGGATGGGATCCAAATAAAATCGATTTATCTTTGATAGATCTGATTGATTAGTTGCATGAGATCGACATTCTCTATATTTCTCTCTGAGATCTATATTGATTGAGTGTGAATCTATACATGACTATTTTGGTAGTTAAAGTAAGATTTATCTAACAAGACAAAGAAGTTTATTATATTAAACGGAAGATCCTTTGTCAACGTCTCATCTATATCTTTAGCAAGATTGATTAGAGTGGTTACCAAATAGATTTTTCCTTTGTTGTTTGGAATACGGTTCAAAGTACTTGTTATTCATGTGCGTGACTCTAGAAGTCGAAGGCGCAAGGATAGTGAGGGAACTAAATAGTTAGGGGTAGTCTTCTTGGTCTCAACAATACGAAGTTGGTATTAGATTTTGTATAACAGCTTAATTCTGAGAGTATTCAAAACTGGACTAGGTCTCGGGGATTTTTTGCATTTGCAGTTTCCTCGTTAACAAAATCTTTCTGTGCCATTTACTTTAATTTTTCGCATTATAATTTTTTTTTTATAATTAAAGTAAATTACACTTTACGTTAACTCCGCAACACTTGATAGTTATCTTATAGAGTTTGGTTATTACCGAACCTATTATCAAGTACACACTTTGTTGTTGTATTGTCCCGATCTTGTATCCATAGTCAATCATACAATTTATCTTGTTGTCGTATTGTCTCGATCTTGTATCCATAGACGATCATACGAAGTGTGAACCGAATTGTCGTATTGTCTCTCCTTTATTCATAGACGATCACACTCGGTAGAGGACTTATAGGTTGATAAATAAAATATTATGGTGTATTTGGGTACCCTCGTCTTTTCAGAACCAAATTTCAATCCAGCAAAACAAAAATCATCAACAACATTTGTTTGAGGTTCATTTTCCAGGGTTAAGTATTGAATAATGGAAGGAGAAAATTATTATTGCCATTGGTAATGTGTAGGTAGACCTATCATGGTTGATGAAACAACTTTAAAAAGAGAGGTAAGATATTATGCAAGTGTTCTTGTTGAAGTTCCAATTCCCCATCAAGTATGGGTTGAGTCGACATATAGAGGTTTCTTAAAAGAAATTATAATTCCAAAACCTCCAAAATTTTGTAACCAATGCAAAGCGGTGGGGCATCTTGTAGCTGAGTGCAAAGAAAAGAGAAAAAAAAATCATCTCAAGTAAATATTGTAGTACATGAAAAACCCAAAAATCAATAGCGAGCGAACACAAAAGACTTCCAAAATATATTGGGTTTGATATTTGTTTCACTCCCTGAAAGAAGGATAATCTTAAAACTAAAGTTCATATGTTACAGTAACAGAAACTGTTGATACTAGTGAAGATGAGTATGATGTTGTTGTTCCTCCAATGAGTCATATAAGTGCTGACATGTTGGGAGTGAGTTCTTGTTCTCATAAAGCTGTAGAAAATTCAGTCATGAGTACTAGCTCAGGTATGAGCTTCAGTTCACATAAAACAGTAGAAAATTTAGGGATATTTCATGCTTTATAAGATGCAGTTGATGAAATTTTTGGTAAAGATGCTTTTACTTTGTTGGAAGTGAATCAACTTCTAGATATTTCAGCTAGCATTCCGACTACATGTAATGTTACATTTCTGAATGAAGGAAATGCTAAGGAGATAATACATGATGTTTCCAAAGTTAAAGCATCATCTAATATGAAACAAAATACTAAAACAGTTAGCATAACCACAATAAGAAAACAAGTTGCAAAAAAAATGGTGAAAGAGAATCAAGGTAACAGAAGACCTGTAACTTCTATCCCACTAACCTCTCAATGAAATTATTATTTTGGAATATCCTTGTCTTGAGGATATCTAGAGCCAATGATAAATTAAGAAGTTTAGTTAAAAAATTTAGTCTTACATTAGTCTGGGTTGCACAGCGATGATTTTTGCAAACAATATAAAATTGACTGGATTTAATCATTTATTAATTCATAATTCAAGTACCGAAAAAAGGTAAATATATGGATATTTTGGAATGCTTTAGTTTCTACACTAGCGGTTGTATTAAATACTAGATAAGTCATCATTGTGAATATGGGTGGTACTCTGGTTTCAGGAGTACATGTTGATACTTTAACTGTAATCAAAAAAGAGATATGGGAGGAATTATAAGAAATTAGTATAATGGATCTCCCTTGGTTACTAATTGGTGATTTCAGTTCAGTTCTAAGAATGGAAGAGAAAAATGGTGGCAGACAACCCTAGAGAGTTCCAATGTTGGACATCAATAATTGTATAAATGCTTGTAATCTTCCTCAAGATAAGAAAACTGGACTGGAATTTTCTTGGAGAAACAATAGACCTGGGAAGAAAATAATAGTATGTAATTTAGATAGAGCTTTTGAAATGGTTGAACTTATATTCATAATGGGGTTACAAAGTGGGTACTAGAGGAGTTTCAGATCACATCCATTTTACAGGTGCTAATAATAACATTCATAAACCCTACGTTAGATCATATTTCGGTTGAACCCACCAAGCGTTAGTATGTCAAGTTTGGTTGTCATACTATAGTGAATCAGAACTCATTTTAAGAGTCGCTTGATTATTTACTCTATACTTCATATAGGTTAGCTTGAAAGTATTAGGATATGAGACATTACAAGTATTGCGAAGACTTGAAGAAGTGAAGAAGTAAGAAGCTACAACGACAACATCATCCTTCTACTTGAGGTTAGTGATATTTGACTTGAATTGTTTCATTCCCCAACGTATCTTTCAAGTCGTGCATATTGAAAACAAAACTGCAAAGCATGAACACTCTAGATAGGCATGGTATTAAGGAATACAATACGAGATTTATTGCTTAACCATTAAACTTTGTAGATAAGACATCGACATAATCATTTAAATGCTATTGTGATTATGTATGGGTATGAGGTTAGAATTTCATCCTAGGAAACAATGTTTTACATGTGTTTTAAGGAATTAAGTTCATAAACTTGTTTATGAATCGAAAAGGAAATCTCTAGGCGTTATTGATTTTGTTATTCATTGCATATCTTATGAACAACCAATATGTGTAATTTAGTATAACCGCTCATGACTTGTTTATGTTCTTGGTAAAACTATTCACAAAGGCATGACTTATGTATTGGTATGACTTTTATTAGTGAAACCGATCTTAAGTAATCACCTAAGATGGTATGATCAAGTTTGTGATTTGTGTATGACCGAATCTGGGTAAAGGGGAACCGATCCTAGTAAGAGGTGCAACACATCACAAAGGGGAATCGATCCTTGTATGAGGTGCAACAAGTTTTTAGCAGAAAAGGGAACCGATCCTATGGACATGTGCAACACATATAAGTTAGATACCATATATATGTGGGGAACCGATCCTAGTACCTAGGCAAACGAATTTTGGAAAGCTAGTGTGACTATGCACAATACTCACATGGAGGTAGAACCGAAACTTGTTTTGGTAGAATCGTTAAACCCATGATTTATGATTGAGTGTTCTTGATTAATCACATAGTTCTTGAAAGTCAGATGAACCAATTATAAACTTTTTTGGAAGTGTGGAAAATCGGTTTCAAGGTTGTAAGTATGAAAGAGGACTTACAAAGTAAGGATGTCGACATACTTTGTACATGTGCTGTAATGTTTATCTTTTATTATTCAAAGTTATTCCTTAATAGCTAAATAAAGAAAATCCCAAGATCGAAAGATAAA
Organism: Papaver somniferum; assembly: GCF_003573695.1. NCBI lineage: Eukaryota > Viridiplantae > Streptophyta > Magnoliopsida > Ranunculales > Papaveraceae > Papaver > Papaver somniferum. Next base: position 18,093,560 of record NW_020622934.1, on the reverse strand, counting down.
TAAGTTAAGAATCTTTTATTTAAGGTTGTTAATTTTATTTTATGAAAATGAGAATTATTAATGTGCATTTACTAGTTAAATATTTTCCAAAGAGATTTTTGGTCAATATTTTGGACAGAGCATTTCCAGAAATTATGGAAACCGAATTTGGAATATATTGCATATCTTGAGAATATTTTCGGTTTTGGAAATTCCTTGGTGTCCAAACTTCCTTGTCTATAAATACTAGAATTTTGCATTTCTAGCAAACTAATCCTTCATGACAGCAAACTTCCTCGGTTGTGTTGTTACTGGTGTAGCCTCCTATTCGGAGAGGAGAGTAACCTAATAAGGAAAAATCTCTTACGGACGCTCAGTTTAAATTTTTCTTTGGGATTGAGAAGCTCTATTAGTACCGTTGGTGGGAAACTAGATAATTACGGTTTATCTTGTGTTATCGATTGATTTGATCGACTAACGGTGGTTGAACTTTGATTGAAGCTAGTTTGTTTATGCTTGATAATCTTCTCTTATGATATAAGATTCACTCAAACTAGATCGAATTTTCGACAGGGATCTTTAGGCTGTTTTTAGTTCTAAAGACGATCTTGTGATAATCCATTGTTAACAGACTCCGTTCTGTGCGTGATTGATCACAAGAGATTCAAGTTGCTGTGTGCAGGTGTTTATTGAAGATCTAAGAAGATTTGAATACAAATGATACGTAATCGATCAAGGGTACCTAGAGTCAGTACTGCTTTGTAGAAGTGATTAAGAGAACATAAAGAAAAGAATAATAACAGAAAGTAAATAACACAATCGTTGCTGCTAACTGCTTCTTCTTTTATTGCTTAACTTCTTCTTCTTTAAACTGTGAAAGAAAAAATCTATTACAAACCAAAAATATGGCTGCACTCTCTCTCGTTTTTCTCTCCACCTGCTAACTTCTTCTTCTTAATTGCTTGAAAGAAAACTCTATTAAAATCAAAAATATGACTGTTATCCCTCTCATTTTCTCTACCTTTCTAACCCACAAGTCTCCTACTTTTATATGGGTGTAAACTTGTTGTAAAAGAAATAAAGCTATGAAATTTAGAACTCATCTAAACTAGGAATCCTATCTATAGTAGGAAACCTCAAAAGCTATGAGTTTTACAACTCATCAAAACTAGGAATCATATCTAAAGTAGGAAACCTCAAACTTCTAGGCTCAGCTATCAAACTTCCACCTCTTCTAGTACCTTCTAGATACTCTCTAGCCATAATATGGCTCAATCAAACCTAGGCTAACGATTAGCCTCATCTTTTATTATGTTATTTGCTTGTGTGAATATGATTTTCACACCACTGAAATTTTGTGCATATAATCTGCACATCCAACTATCTAGCTTTAATACGGCTCCGTGGAGATAATCTTCACGTTACTCTTCTAGCCTTAATATGGATCAACTTCTTCTACGATACTCCTGTATCATGGCTCCCAATTTTAGGAAGCTGAAACTCCTGTGTAATCTCTAAACTGAAGGTGACAAAAATCAGCCCCCCCCCCCTTCTTGTTCCTTGTTGAGCCTCCTTGCTTTACTTAGGTTAAAAACCCATTACCTTTTATGTCCCGCAGAATTAAAATTTAATTTCTAGCTCAGTCATCTCGAGCTCATTCCCTAGTACCCTTGCGTAAAATGCAGCTGACTTCCCATGGTCATAAACAAAACCCAAACCTTTGCTTCCAGTGCTGAGCTTAGTTACACCAATAGAAAGCATCGACTCCTTCTTCCTGTCTTTAGAATCTGAACATACTAATTTCTGGTCACCATCTTTTGTTTTAAAAACAGTGACCATCATATTTATTTTCGTCTTTCCTAGATCAAAAACAATAACATGGGTACTTACGGTTTCTGTATGTTCCTGCGTAACATGGTCGATACAACCTGATTGAAAGAAAACTTCGGCTTCCGTTCCCACATAACTTTCTTCCTTGATAGTAAACAAAACTGTGTCTTCAACTTCTGGAAAACGATTGCAAAGTTTTCTACAAACTTCTTCAGGACCAAACTCCTCTTTATAAGAATTGACGATTTACTTATCTTCCATGATAAGGGTATCAATAGCATCAGATGTAAGAACAACTCCGTCTTCAACTTCTGGATAGTTGTCTTCATCTTCAACTTCTGGACCGCAGTCAAAGACTGGTGTTAATTCCCAATCAACTATGACTTTGTATTCACTCACAAAGTCATCGTATTTCGTCTCTTCACGGATGAATTCATCGTCTCCCTTTAATTCTTCTTTTCTACGCTTAGGATTTCGTTTGACAGCACTTGTTTTTATGAACGCAACTAAGGTATCTGTTAAATCTTGTATCTAAAGTTCAAGTTTAGCAAACTTGTCCTCATCTGTTAGTTTCCTCTCGTATTCTTCACTTCCCATCTTGGTTCTAATACTTCCTCTAGGTTTCCTTGTGTCTGTTAATACAACAGTATCTTTCCCTGATCGCGTTCGTGTTGAGTCCATGTACCACAACTAACCCTAGAAGTCAGAACGTGGATCTGATACCACTTGATACGTAATCAATCAAGGGTACCTAGAGTCAGTACTGATTTGTAGAAGTGATTAAGAGAACACAAAGGAAAGAATAATAAAAGAAAGTAAATAGCACAACCGTTGCTGCTAACTGCTTCTTCTTTTATTGCTTAACTTCTTCTTCTTTAAACTGTGAAAGAAAAACTCTATTACAAACCAAAAATATGGCTGCACTCTCTCTCGTTTTTCTCTCCACCTGCTAACTTCTTCTTCTTAATTGCTTGAAAGAAAACTCTATTACAATCAAAAATATGACTTTTATCCCTCTCGTTTTCTCTACCTTTCTAACCCACAAGTCTCCTCCTTTTATATGGGTGTAAACTTGCTGTAAAAGAAATAAAGCTATGAGTTTTAGAACTCATCTAAACTAGGAATCCTATCTAAAGTAGGAAACCTCAAACTTCTAGGCTCAGCTATCAAACTTCCACCTCTTCTAGTACCTTCTAGTACCTTCTAGATACTCTCTAGCCGTAATATGGCTCAATTAAACCTAGGCTAACGATTATCCTCATATTTGCTTCTGTTATTTGCTTGTGTGAATATGATCTTCATACCACTGAAATTTTGTGCATACAATCTGCACATCCAACTATCTAGCTTTAATACGGCTCCGTGGAGATAATCTTCATGTTACTCTTCTAGCCTTAATATGGATCAACTTCTGCTACGATACTCCTGTATCAACAAAGAATATATTGAAGATTTCTGATTTTGGGTTCATAATCTTTGGTGTGCACCATACTTGTTTCGGTATAAGAGGATCCAACTATAATCGGTTTATCCTTGTGGTAGATTGGATTGATTGGTTGTGTAGATCGACATCAATACAATTTTTTGTGATTTAAAGTATTGATTGCAAAATCATAACAATTACCTTTGGTATTTGAACATAAGATAGATCTAAGAACCTGACGAAGGAGTTTATTGAGATAAACAGAAGAGCCTTTGTCGAACTCATATCACTTGGTTGAAGAGAGTTGCTACCAAACAGATTTGTTGTTCCTTTATTGTTTGGAATACGAACCAAATGAATTGTTCCAAGTACGTGACTTATTCATAAGTTGGAGGCGTGGGAATACAAACGGAACTAGGTGAACTATAGGTTTAGTTGTTTGGTCTCGACTATAAAAAGTTGGTTTAATTTTGTGTAGCGGCTTAATCCTAAGAGTATTCAATTCTAGACAAGGTCCCGGGGTTTTTTTACATTTGCGGTTTCCTTGTTAACAAAATATTGTTGTGTCATTTACTTTTATTTTCCGCATTATAATTGTTTTATTATAATTAAAATAAATTACACAAACGTTAATTCCTATTTACTTGATAAGCAATCCTATTTTTTTTGGTTAAGTCCGAACCTTTTTATCAAGTAAACATACTTATTTATTGTATTGTCTCGATCTCGTATCCATAGACGGTCACACGAAGTGTGGACCGATTAGTTGCATTGTCTCCACTCAGTCCATAGACAATCACTTTCGGAGAAAGGACTTATAGGTAGGAAAAGTTTTATCTTGAGGTATATTTGGGTACCCTCGCCGTTTCAATTGGTATCAGAGCGGGCAAACATGAAAAGATCTAACAACCTGTGTTTGGTGCGATCCAACCTATAAGAATGAACTCGAGTTCTCATGAATCGACTTCAATTAACGTACCGCCAGGATTCGACGGAATAAACTATCTATCGTGGAAATCTTCTATGAGATCTTTTCTTCAATCACGAGACTTTAGTACATGGCTATTAGTCGTCGATGGTTATAATTACCCAATGGTAGAAAATTCGGAAACTGAGTTTAAACGCTTAGTGGAGTTTTCAAATGAAGAAAAGGATTTTTCTAAGTAGAACTCAGATAGTTTGAATGCTATTATACATGCTGTCAGTCGAGAGTTACAACATCATGTATCAACTTGTCAAACTTCGAAAGAATCTTGGGATAATCTTCAAATCGTATTCGAAGGAAACACATCAGAGAAAGAAGCTAGACTTCAAACTGTTAGATCATTGCTCGGTCGAACTCGCATGCGTTGCTATCTCAAGCATGTTTGTCAATGTTAGTGATCAAAACTATAAGTCTTGATTTATAGCCTATCATAGCTAAGTCTCGGACTAGGATAGAAAGTGTAGATGAGATCAAGGACTTCATGGAGATTCATCATACAAGTAGAAGAACTACTCAAGGAACCGGTGTAACTTCTCGACAAAAAGGTATGTGAAGACTTGAACTTATATGTCACTCGAAAGTCTATCTATTATATCTCCTACTCTTTGAGACAAGAAGTCGTATGCTATATATATAGACTTGGGTTATGCACATTTGTAATTTTTTCAAGCAGAGTATACCTCGCCTATCTATATCTCGAAATATGTGTTGGTAAGCTTTTCGCTTCGATCAAGTTTATTTTTACCTAGTAACGAAAGTCATGATATGTTTCAATCATCTTGAAAATTGCTTTGACGAGAAATGGTTTAACAATTATATAACGTCCTCTAAGAATGCTTCAATGATTCAAATGAGAGTTTAGATTACATAACCAATGGTGGACATAAGCATTGTTGTGGAAATACATTTATGTATAAGTCCTATTCCTTGAACCAAAGTTTACGAACTTTGTTGATCAAGAGAACCGGAAGAATGGAATGAGCCAAGTCCGCGAACTCAGTCCACGAACTGCCGAAGTTCTCAAACCCGAGAATTTCTGCTGGAGTTGACAAACTACTTGCGTGAATCTAAGTCCGTGGACTCAGTCCGCGAACCGGCGAATTTCTCAAACCCGAGAATTTCTGCTGGAGTTTGTAAACTCTCCCCGGTAACTTAAGTTCGCGAACCTAGTCAGCGAACTTGAGAAGGTTATATATCTGAAGATGATTTCTGAACTTAAACTTAAAAAGACTAAGGAATACAGTTTGCAAACCGTGGCTATAAAAGTTCATGAACCGATTCAAGTGAATCAAATCATCTTTGCTTCAATGGAGTCTTGTGTAGTACATGAGATTTCCTTGCAACTGAACAACTCTCTAACTAGTTCATTTTGAAGTAATTTGAACTAGTTATGGTGAAGAAGAATATGGTTGATATGAAATGCTCATATGGCTAACCTTTTAGTTAACTATTGAACCAACAAGTGCATACGTTTGGGTATGGTTAACAAACTTAGAAGCGTGCATTGTCAAGTGTATATAACAAACTAAGTTTTCGATCTAACGGTTGAGAAATATTATCTTAAATATAAATCAAGTTTTCATATAACGGTGGATATTGATTGCTTTGTTACCAAGGTAACCTAATTGCAAACCCTGATTTGAAAGACTATATAAAGGAGACATCTAGTATTGTGCAAAACTAATCCCCACACCTTAAGTGTAATACTAGTTTGCGTGCTAGAGTCGATTCTCCTTTAACCGTTGGTTTTCTTCTTCTAAAAACAGGTTAACGACTTAAAGACTTCATTGGGATTGTGAAGCCAGACCGATACTATTTTTATCGTAGTTGTTGTGATCTGATCTTGCATCTTCTATCGTACGAGTACAATCAGATTGAGTGGCTTGAGATTGATACCTCCGATAGGCAAGATATAAAAAGTAATCACAAACATCTTCGTCTCATTTTTTGTGATTCCGCAACATCTTGTTTCGCTACAATACGATTAAGATTGTTGTGAGGTGATTGATAACTCTAGGCTGTTCTTCGGGAATATAAGACCGGATTATCAGTTGGTTCCTGTTCACCTTGATTATTATCAAAAGACGGAACAAAAACTTTAGGGTTTATCTATGGGAGGAAGATTGATCCTTTGATAGACTTGTATGTGAGAGACAGATTTGTTTATTAGAAACTCTTAGTTGTGGGTGAGATCATCTAAGAGAATCAAGTGCGCAGTATCCTGCTGGGATCAAAGGCGTAGGGAATACAACTGTACCTTGGATCAGTGGGAGACTGATTGGGGTTCAACTACAGTCCAGTCTGAAGTTAGCTTGGAGTAGGCTAGTGTATGTAGCGGCTTAATACAGTATGTTTTCAATTTGCGGTTTCCTCATTAACAAAATATTTGGTGTCTTTATTATTTCTATTTCCGCATTATATTTATTTATATAATTGAAATAATACAGGTTGTGTGTTTGAATCAATCAATTGGAAATCCGACCTTTGGTTGTTGATTGATATTGATTGATCCTTGGATAATGGTCTTTGGTACCATCCAAGTTATTACTTGTATTTGATTAGAACTCGCAGTTCTTTCTTGAGTAAATCAAATCAAGAAGAGAGATATAAACTCGTGATATACTTTTAATTGATTGAGTCTAGTTGATTCTCTTAAAAGTGTATTCGAGTTTGTCCATACAGATTGCTAAGCGAAATATTGGGTGTTGTTTTTAGACCCCCGCTTTTTCAATTGGTATCAGAGTAGGCAAACACGTTTAAGACCTTACAAGTCTGTGTTTGTAGCGATCTTACTCTATGGACAAGAGTACTATCTCTGATAAACGCTTTACCAGAAAAAAAGGTTCTATCTCGTCTAACTCTATTAAAGAGAAGGGTTCTAAAATCTCGAATATAGATGAACATTTTGTACTGACGAGACGACTAACACTGACATGTATACTTGCGACTACCCTTCAAATGTGATCCTCTCCATTAATGAACGCGATTCAGCTGAAGAGAGTGAATTGATTCTAAATCTTGTTAGAATCCAAGCTGATAGATTCAATCGGTTGAAGCACCATGTCAATGTTCTACTTGGTGTAATAAGAGTTTGCAAACCCAAAAGTAATTCTGAAGTTCATTCTTTGTATACATCTCTTGAAGCTAGCCTTAGAATAGATGCCTTAGAAATTGAACATTGCTTGAGTAAGATCTCTATTAAAGGATTCTCAAAGCAATCTAATATGTCAAGTACTTCTGACACAACTAAACATGGTTCATGCTCAGAAGTAAAAACGGAATCCCCTTCTAGTAAAACGGATGTGCCTAAAGTCACCATCACTCAAGGATGTTGCACATCAAATGGAGGGAAGAAATCTTCTAACGATGATATTAAGACTGTACTATCTAATCATTCTGATGATCAGAAATTATGTCTTATCTGTGAGACAAAGAGTTATGTTAAACGAAAGGGAACCTCTAGGTTGAAGAAAAACTCCTTGGTTCAACTTCAACACACCTTAGATTTAATTCTTAAAGGTGTAACTGACATTCGTATGACTAAACCAATTGGTTTTCGTATCTACCCTGTGTATGTCACCAGGAAAGTCAGTTCAATGAGTTCCTCGAACACTCAAGAATAAAACATACGTCTTAATAAACATCGTCTAAAGGAAGATCGTGTCGTGGTCTCTGGAAATAACGTTGCTCCTATTGAGAAAGGAAGTTCAGAAGAAAGAAGAAAAATTGATGAAATAAGAGATAATCTGAAAAAGAAAATTGAAGGGTATAAAGAATTCGTCAACAGGTTGTCTTCCTCCTCAAACCAAAATTCTTCTGGTAAGAACTCAAACTATGCCTCGTATTTTGATGACAGTAAGTTTTATGATAATTTCTCACAAAAAAAGGGATCCCTCTCTAGATTAAGGAGGATAAAGAGACTTGACCATAAACACAAATCTCTTGATGAGCATGTAGCTCATACTTGTGCCAATTAATCACAAGGTTTGAAGGGCTTACTCATAAAAACCCTGTTGAGTAAGATGTGTTAATAATCAGGTATATTTTTGGCATCTGCGTCTGTTGAGTTGAGATATCTTCTTATTCTCCATAGCTAAGCTTCTTGATTGTGGACTTACTATGCTTAAAGTATTGTTTGTGTCTAAGGTGTCTTCTCATTATTTTTAGGAAGTCTTCTTTTGAATCCTGTTTCTTGCTACAACTATGATCAAAAGTGCTTTTGTGTGCTATGGAGTTTTTCAAACCTTGTTTTTATAGCAAAAGCTTTGTTTGTGGGCCTTTATTTTCTGGGTAATGTTGCACTCGAACGGGTATCCATGTTCTGGCACGAGTCAACTGTTTAAACCCTAAAATCCCTTCCTCAGGAAACCCTTATATTGAGTACCTATTGAGTTTCAAAAGTCACGTACGCATACTCTAGGTTGGTTTCTGGGTTATCAAGAATGTCTTCTTCTTCATCTTGCTATGGTGGTTTTGCAAGAGGATTCTTTGACAAAGGTTTTGTTGAGTCCAAGAAGAAAAGAACCCTCGTAGATGAAGATCACCCTAATGCTTCATGTTATTTTGCCTATATTCATGAGGATGCTGAAAAGGATGATATGATTTCTGCTGAAGTTGTTCATGACTTTCTTAAGTACTTTGGGGAAGCAAAACAAGAGCTCATTGCTACTCTGAAAAGTGTTGATGTGCTGACAACTGAGTTGGAAAAGGTTACCTTTGAACTTGGTATCATAAAATCTCACATCAATGATTTTCCTAAAAGGAATAACCTCTCCGATGATGCAATGGATGCTGACAATCACAAGCTCAAGGACCAGTTGTCTCATGAGGTTTCTGAACCGTCCATATGATCTTAATTCGTGTTCAGAATAGCACTGGAGTCTGTTTTCCTTTAGCTTGTTTTATTTGTTGCCTAGTATGTTTTCTTTTTGGCTTAGTTGGAAGAATAACTAGTGCTTGAATAGCAATGATTGTGACTACACATAGCTATTATTTTCATCTTCTTGTTGTTTTTTAGGTTTATTGGTATTAAATTCTAAAAATATTTGGAGGATGATGTTTTGCAGTATTTAATCTTTATGATTTTTTATATTGAAATTTGTTATGGGATATTGGTGTTTACGTCCGTGAAATATATTTGTCCCATACTTTGTCAAAAGTAAAGTCGTTCTTGTTTGGTATTCACGTACTGGTAAAAGAATGAATAGACTTTTGACAAATACAAAAGTTAAGCCTATATTGTCAATATTTGATGGAAGATAGGTTAAAATCTTTTGTTTTCAAGGATTATGTCTATTAATTGTCATTATGTAAATAGTGATTGAAGATAGAATGAATCCTTGTGTATTCCACAGTATTGATCATCCCTGATCCATATTTTATGTATTACTGTGAGGCTCCATAATGTATCTTATGTTGAGCACTATACAACCAAGTTGATCTTTTAGCTTAGTTGGTGTTCCGTGAGATATGTTATTTCGAGCATATTGAACTAAATTAATCATCCTGTTTGGTTATTTATTTATTGCTCCGTAAGTTTTCTTATATCGAGCAAAACAAATGACAATTAAATTAATTACTTTTGTAATTAGTTTGGTTGTGTATTCCAATTAGATTAATTATGGGTTCTCTTGTAATTAATCTAGTTGAGTATTTTCGTGACACCATAAGGTTTTCTTGTGTTGAGTATATGAACGGTTAAGCTAATCATTATCTTATGGTTAACTTAGTCGTAGCTCCGTAAGTTATCTTATGTTGAGCACAATCAATTGAATTGATCACTTTTTGTGTTTAATTTGGTTGCGTATTCCAATTAAATTAATCATGGGTTTACTTGTGATTAATTTGATTGAGTTTTTGGATATAGAAAATGATTCTCATGGTTTTTGGTGTCCAATAAAAATCCTTCTTTTCTTTTGAAATTAAGGTCGCTCGTTGTTGTTATTTTGGGAATGACATCAAATGGGGGATAGTTCTTTTGAACTTGTGCTTAATGGTCATATCTTAAGGGGTGTACGGCTTAGGAATTTTATAGGGGTTATCTTGTATCTTTAAACTCCTTGATGAATGCATTTAGCTTCGGCTTTATGATTGCATCTAAATTAGTTGGTATGTATTTTTTCTTTTAGTCATGAAATGTCTCTTTCGGAAATTTCATTATGATCCCTTTCTTGCACCTTTGCCAATTTTATTGACAAAAAGGGGGAGAATTAATATGTAGTTCACAACTACAAATACATATGGTTTTCGGATCATTGTGTAAGGGGGAGTGGTTTCCATGTGATATGGAGTATTGACTAAGGGGGAGTGATACATATCACCAAAGTATTATTGTTGAAGTTGTGATACAATTGGACTTTGACACTGTGTAATAATACTATGACACTGTGTAACAATGATCGATATCGATGCTTTCTCATTGTTATAGCTACGGATCTTTAACAGCGGTGATGCTAAACTTACAACCTTTGGGATCATTGGAGTACTTGGAAGTGACGAAGATTTCGAGGAATGTTGAAGATTAGACATGTGGAATAGGAGCTACTAAAGTTTCTTTATCTTTTTTGTATACCATATATATTGATAGTTTTGTCACTAAAATTGACAAAGGGGGAGATTGTTAGAACATTGCTCGGTCGAACTCACATGCGTTTCTATCTCAAGCATGTTTGTCAATGTTAGTGATCAAAACTATAAGTCTTGATTTCTAGTCTATTATAGCTAAGTCTCGGACTAGGATAGAAAATGTAGTTGAGCTCAAGGACTTCATGGCGATTCATCATACAAGTAGAAGAACAACTCAAGGAACCGGTGGAACTTCTCGACAAAAAGGTATGTGAAGACTTGAACTTATCTGTCACTCAAAAGTCTATCTACTCTATCTCCTACTCTTTGAGACAAGAAGTCGTATGCTATATATATAGACTTGGATTATACACATTTGGTATTTCAAGCCGAGTATATCTCTCCTATCTATGTCTCGAAATATGTGTTGGTAAGCTTTTCGCTTAGATCAAGTTTATCTTTACCTAGTGACGAAAGTCATGATATGTTTCAATCATCTAGAAAATTGCTTTGACGAGAAATGGTGTAACTACTATATAACGTCCTCTAATAATGTTTCAGTGATTGAAATGAGAGTTTAGATTACATAACCAATGGTGGACATGAGCATTATTGTGCACATTTATGTAGTCCTACTCCTTGAACCAAATTTTGCGAAATTTGTTGATCAAGAGAACCGAAAGAATGTCATGAGCCAAGTCCGCGAACTCAGTCCGCGAACTGCTGAAGTTCTCAAACTCGAGAATTTCTGCTGGAGTTGACAAACTACTTGCGTGAAGCTAATTCTGCGAACTCAGTCCTCGAACCCAGTCCGCGAACCGGCGATGTTCTCAAACCCGAGAATTTCTGCTGGAGTTTGTAAACTCTGCCCGTAACTTAAGTCCGCGAACCTAGTCTGCGAACTTGAGAAGGTTATATATCTGAAGATGATTTCTGAACTTGAACTTAAAAAGACTAAGGAATGCAGTTTGCAAACAGTGGCTATAAAATTTCATGAACCGATTCAAGTGAATCAAATCATCTTTGCTTCAATTGTGTCTTGTGTAGTACATGAGATTTCCTTGCAATTGAACAACTTACTAACTATTTCATTTTGAAGTTATTTAAACTAGTTATGGTTAAAAAGAATATGGTTGATATGAAATGCTCATATGGCTAACCTTTTGGTTAACTATTGTTGAACCAACAAGTGCATACTTTTGGGTACGGTTAACAAACCTAGAAGCGTGCATTGTCAAATGTGTATAACAAGATAAGTTTTCGATCTAAAGGTTAAGAAATATTAGCTTAAATCTAAATCATTTTTTCATCTAACGGTGGATATTGATTTCTTTGTTACCAAGGTAACCTAATTGCAAACCATGATTTGAAAGACTATATAAAAGAGACGTCTAGTATTGTGCAAAACTAATCCCCACACCTTACGTGTGATACTAGTTTGCATGCTAGAGCTGATTCTCCTTTAACCTTTGGTTTTATTTTTCTAAAACCAGGTTAACGACTTAAAGACTTCATTGGGATTGTGGAGATAGACCGATACTACTTTTATCGTAGTTGTGTGATCTGATATTGCATCTTCTATCGTACGAGTACAATCAGATTGATTGGCTTGAGATTGATAACTCCGATAGGCAAGATATAAAAAGTAATCACAAACATCTTCGTCTCATTGTTTGAGATTCCGCAACATCTTGTTTCGCTACCATACGATTAAGATTGTTGTGAGGTGATTGATAACTTTAGGCTGTTCTTTGGGAATATAAGACCGGATTAACAATTGGTTCCTGTTCACCTTGATTATTATCAAAAGACGGAACAAAACCTTTAGGGTTTATCTGTGGGAGACATATTGATCCTTTGATAGGCTTGTCTGTGGGAGACAAATTTGTTTATTATCAAAGCCTGCGATTTTGGGTCGTAGCAACTCTTAGTTGTGGGTGAGATCAGCTAAGGGAATCAAGTGTGCAGTATCCTGCTGGGATCAGAGGCGTAGGGATTACAACTGTACCTTGGATCAGTGGGAGACTGATTGGGTTTCAACTACAGTCCAGTCCGAAGTTAGCTTGGAGTAGGCTAGTGTCTGTAGCGGCTTAATACAATATGTGTTCAATCTGGACTAGGTCCCGGGGTTTTTCTGCATTTAAGGTTTCCTCGTTAACAAAATTTCTGGTGTCTGTGTTATTTCTATTTCCGCATTATATTTATTTATATAATTGAAATAATACAGGTTGTGCGTTTGAATCAATCAATTTGAAATCCGACCTTTGGTTGTTGATTGATATTGATTGATCCTTGGATATTGGTCTTTGGTACCATCCAAGTTATTCCTTGTATTTGATTATAACTCGCAGTTCTTGCTTGAGTAAATCAAATCAAGAAGAGAGATATAAACTCTTTGATATACTTTTAATTGATTGAGTCTAGTTGATTCTCTTTAAAGTATATTCGAGTTTGTCCATACAGAGTGCTAAGCGAAATATTGGGTGGTGTTGTTAGACCCCCGCTTTTTCACAAACTCTTATGTTCGATTGGGGAAATCTTCGAATGGATGACAATGTTACTTTTGAAGAGTTTCATATTAAACTCTCTGAGATAATCAATGCCTCTTTCTCTCTTGGAAAGACTATTTCTGAAAAGGATATAGTATGTAAAATTCTCAGATCATTGCCATCTAGGTACGATTCTGAAAAACATGCACTCATTGAAGCTAATGATCTTTCATCTCTATCTAGAAGTTCCCTAGTTGAAAAATTGAAGATATTTGATCAAGAAAATCTGTCTAAACAAAAATACAATCTGTCCTATAAAGCCATAAAAAGGGTTTCGACTCAATATTTGGAAGATTCCGAAGATCAGGAATATCTAACTGTTGAAGATGAAGCTGAACTAAATCATCATTTATCTCTTATTACTCAACGATTCAAGAAACTATTGAGACATCAAAAAAGAGAATCACTTGTGTCAAAAGGAAAAGATGTTCTTTCACATAAACGTGAAGACACCTAGGATGATGATGATATTATTCCTCAATGCTAGAAGTGTATAGGGTTCGGTCATATCTCTCCAGACTGTCCAACTAAGGACACACAGTGGAAAAGAAATTCTTACACCACCACACTCGATTATTTTCCTAATGAGAATAATCAAGTTGATGAGATAGATCAGGTTGCAACTATCGTAGAAGTCTGTGACTCTAAAGTCTGTGACTCTAAAGTCCATGACTCTGAAGTCCTTCCGACTCTAGATACTGAAGAAGAGTTTACTCCTTCGATTTTCAAAAAATTATTTCCATGTAAAGAGAAAAGAACTCACCTTCTTCAATCTGACATCATTGAAATAAAATCATCACTTGATCAACTCAAACAGAGGCTTCTGAATGATAAAGAGAAATTTAACAAGCGACCAAAGAAAATCAAGGTTACTCAGTACTCTGAAAAGGTACAAGTATCTAAACTCATTCTCGATATAAAACGTTGTTAAGATGAGATAAGGAAGTTAAAATCAGAAAATCATAATATGAGAGATAAACTCAATTGATTTGATAAATCATCACCTTGTATGAATGTATCAAGAGACAAGGAGGTAAGGATAAACAAGTCTATAAAATCTAGATCCAGAAAACACAACAATTCTGGTGTTTGCTTCTTGTGCAGGCAAAAGGGGCATTTTCAAAGGAAATGTCTTGATACTAAACAAAGAGAGAGACTGTATAAAACCGAAAAATCAAGGTCTAGGTACAGATCAAAGATCTCTTCAAAACAGAAGAATAAGTTCTTCGAACATCATGATCTTACATCAAGATTAAAAGTTGAACCTAAAAGTTCAAACATAATATCTCCTCAACCATGTAAAAATGTTGAAATCTTCAAGGGAAGAAATTCAACAACCAAAAGGTGACCATCTAACTGGTTATCATGGATCTTTACTTGTTACCCTTAAAAGTATACGGTAAGGATATAGATGTAAATATTTTTGGATAAAAATATTTCTAAAAATTGATTTTTCGGTTAAGGATTTAATTGAAATAATATTCTCAAAGAATTTTGAGAAAAAGTTTTAGAACTTATAATAGGGAAGACCTTTTACTTCATTTTCATAGAGATTTGACAGTATGTCTACCTCTAGTTGCAGCACTCGCAAATCCGAAAAAGTCTGGACTATATTGTTTCCCAACAAGAAACTTCATCTCGAGTCTTCTGATGGCGATTCTGATTCATCTCCAGAATTTCAACATGATGTTTCTAATGAAGAGATCTCTTCTCTCAATGATAATCTTCTCAAGAATCTTTCACTAAATCAGATTTAATCTTATGTGAAGTAAGGAACATGGAAAAGGATTTGCGAAAGGAAGTTAAGGAAGTCAATGACAATGTTGTTAGTCTTGAATCAAGACTAGTGATTATAGAAGATGATTGGAATCCGGTAAAATCTTCTGATCCGGCTTCAACTTTGAAGAATGATCTAAAAGGGTAAATTTAGAATTGCAAAGGAAAATAGACATCAATTTTTGATTTCTTTCAATGATTGTATTAAGTCTATTATGAATAAAATTATTTGAGTTATAATTTTTCTTGTGATGGTTTTTGATTTACATAGCATGTGCTTGAATGCTTTATTATTGCTATGGATGTTTATGGGATGTTTGATTTTGGTTTTATTACCTTGATATTCGATCTCATAATGTTGTGAACCCTTATGGTTTGGGTGACTTTTTGATTTAGCAGGATTAAGTTCTAGCCCATGTTGGTAGGATTTATCAAAGTATCATGAGGGGTTCTGATAGAAACAATATGTGAAAAAGTCATCATATGTTGAATCGGTTTTGGTTTAGCATAAAAGCATATGTGTTTTGGTGGTTTTCAACCTTTGCTTGCAATAGTTAAAAATCGGTTTTCAACCTTTCTCTGGTAAAGGTTGGTTGTTGTTATTCTTTTGTTTATGCATAAGGATGACAACATAATGATATTTCGATATCAATTCTCCGTGGAAGAAGATGCAAATATATTGGAGAAGTGGATGAGAAATTTGAGGTAACAATCTTGTTAGTTAATTATTTTCCTGTTTAAGAAAAACCTGATTTTTATTTCATATATTTATTGCTTTTGCTTAACAAAATTTCGGTAGAATTGATGTTTTATTCCATGATGTGTGTATGTACGTGTGTGTGATTGAATTGGTTCCGGTTAAGAAAAACTATTGTTATCTTGCTTTATTGTGTGGTATCAATTGTTTAGGCTTACAAAATTTCGGTGCAATTGCGGTGCTATAATGTCTATGTTGTTTCAATTGCTTCCGGTTGAGGTGAATAATTATGCAAGTTGATTTGTTTGATTTGTATGAATTTTTTTTGGCTTAACGAAAGAAAAGGTTTACAAGATGAACTGTTTAGTCCAATTCGACTCCGGATAAGAGAAACTAAGTTTATCTTAGTTAGACTTGTCAAAATGGAGGTTTCGGTTATTCAAGTCTAATCGAATGCCTTAACAAGAAATACTAGTTAACTAACCTAGTACTTGTCTTGTTTAAAAGTGAAAGGTCTAAGTTATGTGGATAATTAGAGTCTGGTGAGAGTAGAGTTATCTTTATTTTGGTCGTATCAAACGAAGCGGTTGTATTTGTACAATCGGTTTAGCAAAGGAACTAAGGTGTTTAGTTGATTTTTGGTTTTCTAAACTATTAGGGAAAATTGCTTCGGGCAATTATTTCCTTGATAACATATCAAAACAAATTACTTTGTAGTTTTGGTTTTGATATTGGTTATCAGAAATGGTGTGTGGAACCCTCGTGCTTAACTCTATAGGTTGCAAGTCTATTTTGAGATTTAGAAGATTCTTTCCGGTTTGTCCTTTATTTTTTTCGTTTCTTTGTCATTTTGTGACAAAAAGGGGGAGAAATATATGGAGTAGACAAGTGATACTGGCATTGCTTTTATATTGATTGGTATCACTAAAGGAAAAGAACATTGGTGCTTAAACGTTTATCTAATGAAAGAGTGAAAGCATAGACTAAGGGGGAGTAACATCATTACCAAGGGAATAACAAAGACGTGCAGATTGATAAAATCTATCTATCTTACCTTTAGAGGGAGTATTAGCTTTGTTATTATAGTGTCAACAGCGGCATTTAAGGATTGAATGTATACAGCTTATTGTGCTGTTGAATTCGGGAATCAAGCGTATGTGTAATGAATTCTTGTAATTTGTTTATCCATATGATTTTAAGAGTTTTGTCACTAAAATTGACAAAGTGGGAGATTGTTAGAGCATATCTCGGTTGAACCCACCAAGCATTGGTATGTCAAGTTTGGTTGTCATATTTTAGTGAATCAAAACTCATTTTAAGAGTCGTTTGATTATGTACTAGAGTCAACTTCGTATAGGTTAGATTGAACGTATTAGGATATGAGACATTACAAGTATTGCGAAGACTTGAAGAAGTGAAGAAGTAAGAAGCTACAACGACAAAATCATCCTTCCACTTGAGGTTAGTGATATTTGACTTGAATTGTTTCATTCCCTAACGTATCTTTCAAGTCGTGCATATTGAAAACAAAACTGTGAAGCATGAACACTCTTGATAGACATAGTATCAAGGAATACAATACGAGGTTTATTGCTTAACCATTAAAATTTGTAGATAAGACATCGACATAATCGTTTAAATTCTATTGTGATTATGTATGGGTATGAGGTGAGGATTTCATCCTAGGAAATAATGTTTTACATGTGTTTTAAGGAAGTAAGTTCATAAACTTGTTTATAAATCGAAAAGGAAATCTCCAGGCGTTATTGGTATTGTTATTCATTGTATATCTTGTGAACAACCAATATGTGTGATTTAGTATAAAAGCTCATGAACTGTTTGTGTTCTTGGTAAAACTATTCACAAAGGCCTGACTTATGTATTGGTATGACTTTTATTAGTGAAACGGATCTTAAGTAATCACCTAAGATGGTATGATCGAGTTTGTGATTTATGTATGACCGAATCTGGGTAAAGGGGAACCGATCCTAGTAAGAGGTGCAACACATCACAAAGTGGAATCGATCCTTGTTTGAGGTGCAACAAGTTTTTAGCAGAAATGGGAACCGATCCTATGGACATGTACAACACGTTTTTAGGCAAAGGGGAACCGATCCTATGGACATGTGCAACACATTTAAGTTAGATACCATATATATATGGGGAACCGATCCTAGTACCTAGTCAACCGAATTGTGACTATGCACAGTACTCACATGGAGGTAGAACCGAAACTGGTTTTGATAGAACCGTTAAACCCATGATTTGTGATTGAGTGTTCTTGATAAATCACATAGTTCTTGAAAGTCAGATGAACCAATTCTAAACTTGTTAGGAAGTGTGGCAAATCGGTTTCAAGGTTGTAAGTATGAAAGAGGATTTACAAAGTAAGGATGTCGACATACTTTGAACATGTGCTGTAATGTTTATCTTTTATTGTTCAAAGTTATTCCTTAATAGCTAAAGGAAGAAAATCTCAGGATCGAAAGATAAATAAGTTAAGAATCTTTTATTTAAGGTTGTTAATTTTATTTTAGGAAAATGAGAATTAGTAACGTGGATTTACTAATTAAAGATTTTCCAAAGAAATTTTCGGTCAATATTTTGGATAGAGCATTTCCAAGAATTATGGAAACCGAATTTGGAATATATTGCATATCTTGAGAATATTTTCGGTTTTGGAAATTCCTTGGTGTCCAAACATCCTTGTCTATAAATACTTGAAGTTTGCATTTCTAGCAAACTAATCCTTCGTGACAGCAAAATTCCTCAGTTGTGTTGTTACTGGTGTAACCGCCTATTCGGAGAGGAGAGTAACCTAATTAGGCGAAATCTCTTACGTCCGCTCAGTTTAAAGTCTTATTTGGGATTGAGAATCTCTATTAGTACCGTTGGTGGGAAACTAGATAATTTCGGTTTATCTTGTGTTTTCGATTAATTTGATTGACTAACGGTGGTTGAACTTTGATTGCACCTAGTTTGTTTATGCTTGAGAATATTCTCTTCTGATATAAGATTCACTCAAACCAGATCGAAGTTTCGACAGGGATCTTTAGAATGTTTTTAGTTCTAAAGATGATCTTGTGATAATCCATTGTTAACAGACTCCGTTCTATGCGTGATTGATCACAAGATATATAAGTTGTTGTATGCAGGTGTTTATTGAAGATCTAAGAATATTTGAAGACAAAGAAGATATTGAAGATTTCTGATTTGGGGTTCATAATCTTTGGTGTGCGCAATACTTGTTTCGGTATAAGAGGATCCAACTATAATCGGTTTATCCTTATGGTAGATTGGATTGATTAGTTGTGTAGATCGGCATCAATACAATTCTTTGTGATTAAAAGTATTGATTTAAAAATCTTAACAATTACCTTTGGTAGTTGAACATAAGATAGATCTAAGAACCTGACGAAGGAGTTTATTGAAATAAACAGAAGAGCCTTTGTCTAACTCACATCACTTGGTTGAATAGAGTTGATACCAAACAGATTTGTTGTTCTTTTACTGTTTGGAATACGAACCAAAAGAAGTGTTCCAAGTACGTGACTTATTCATAAGTTGGAGGCATGGGAATACAGACGGAACTAGGTGAACTATAGGTTTAGTTGTTTGGTCTCAACTATACGAAGTTGGTTTAATCTTGTGTAGCAGCTTAATCCTGAGAGTATTCAATTATGGACAAGGTTCTGTGGTCTTTCTGCATTTGCGGTTTCCTCGTTAACAAAATCTTGCTGTGTCATTTACTTTTATTTTCCGCATTGTAATTGTTTTATTATAATTAAAGTAAATTACACAAACATTAATGCATATTTACTTGATAAGCAATCCTATTGTGTTTGGTTAAGTCCGCACCTTTTTATCAAGTAAACATACTTCGTTGTTGTATTGTCTCGATCTCGTGTCCATAGACGATCACACGAAGCGTGAACCGATTAGTTGCGTTGTCTCCACTCAGTCCATAGACAATCACTTTCGAAGAAAGGACTTATAGGTAGGAAAAGTTTTAGCTTGAGGTATATTTGGGTACCCTCGCCTTTTCACCATATAATTCCCCTTTTAGATTACTCAAAGTGTGGCTCCATTACCTTGGTTTCAAGGAGTTAATTGAAAAATCTCCAGCATATACCTTTGTAAACAAACTTAAAATATTGAGAAGAATTACAAAACCATATAACTGGAATATTTTTGTAGATGTTAAAGAATAAATGGAAGATGTCTAAGAAGTGTTGATACATGCAAATTTACTACTTGGGCCAAGAGGTCATAACATTATTTATAATCCTAAGTCTATAAGGAGACTGGAGACTTCCAGACTTGACCCATCCCAAGAAAAGAGTCTCGGTCCGATCTCAAATATAATATCCAAGGGTAATAAAGAGAAATAGGAGGTCAACGAGAGTAAAAGTTTGTTGACCAAGGAGTCAAAGCTAGCTTATTAAGAAAGGATGTTGTTTTTATAATAAACAAGGAAAGAAAACATGTTTCTTAAAGAGGCGAGGAAGGAAAGCCTATAAAAGGGAAAAAATGGTATTTGAAAGGAGATATCTTTCTCTCTCTTCTTTTAGGAATTGGGTGTGTTGTGGGTAGGACTAGTCTCTCGAGACTATTTCTATTTTCATTCATAAACATTTGGCGACCACGGTGCGAGCCACGTATCTAACCCACCAACTCAATTCCCTCGTCGCCCTTTTACTCATCTGTCTAGTTTCTTGGATTTTGTCTGCGTGTTTCTTTCTCAACGCCTTTATTTAGTCTCCATGTTGTCTTTTCAACAGCGCGACCCATTTCACCTTCCCTGGAGATTCCCCGCGTCCATAAGTTAGTGCCGCATCTACAAACACAAGCACAAGCGCCTTGTCTCTCTTCTCGTCTCCGCGTCAACCGCCGCTTCACCATATATACGCTCTTGAACTACATCAACGCCCTTATATCTCTTATGGAGATATGGATACACTAGCGCTCCTTCTTCCCAACCACCACAATAACACTACACACCTTCTCTTAAGCCGTTTTTGACACTAGCAGTGCTCTCATCTTCATTGTTTGAACTCTATCAACGCTACCACTTAACCAACATAAATCACCAACACACACTTCAACTAAAGTCTTACCAGGAATCAACATTATATGTAACCAGTTTCATCACATGATTTCATCAACTTCTGTTGAATCTAAGGAATCTGCACCAAAGATGATAACTCTAATTCATGTTTCAGTTCTTTGCAAATCGATATGATAATCTCGTCAACAAACGTGATGGGAAATATAAGTTTAACTCGATTTATCGTCTTAATTTAATTGCCTTTACTATTATTTTTTTTCTAATTTCAAGAATGAAATTTTAATAAAAATGGTTTTGAAGACCTAAAAACTTTGATTTTAATCTGATTTTCGTTTTGATTTACGATTAAAGTGAATAATACTCATCTCATCCTCGTAAACCTTTGTTTTGAGACAGAAACTTTGGGAAATTGCAAAAGTAAAAATAAATCTATTAACTCATTTTAATCTATTTTTCCCATCAAACCCCTCTTAGATTTGGAGGACTTTTAATTTTCTTTAATTTAAATTCAAATCTGCTTTAGGTGGCTGGAATTGTTCTAATTGATTGTTTCATATTGTCTTTATCAAGACCATGCTTGCACAAATGCCGCAACAGTATAGAAGCTTCGTGAAGAAGTTGGAGATCAATCGTGAATAGCGCCTTACACTATCTCATGAACATCTAAGAGCAGTGGTTGTTTCCTTAAGAATAAAATATAAGGAGCTCAACTTTGACGCTGCCGCCTGTGTTTTTCCCTCTCTACGAAATACCAGCCGACTCTTGAGTGAAGAAGGTTACATGGCACAAGAGTGTAACAGATACAAATATCATAGTAGAGTTGGAAGCCTATTCTAGAAAGTAGTACATGGTAACCACCAGAAGTTAGCGCCGATTTGTTAGTGGAGATCAACTATAGTCATCTCTTTCCTTGGCCTTATCTTATACCCATCCTTTTAGAAGTATTTACGAGCATGTCCTTTCTTCCTTTCTAAATTTGACTCCTTAGTATTTACTTTTGGACTTATTATCTTGACTTCCCTTAATGGGTCATTAGGACTCCTTTCCTTTAAGACCAAAATATCTCTTATACCTTTCGGTAAGCCCTATTACTATCACTTTGGGCTTAAATCCTATATGGTCATTTCTTCCTTGCCATTTTCCAGGTATCTACATTAAGTCCCCTGGATGTTTGGACAAGGCGTTTAGTCTTTCCAACAGCCTATAATTCTCTCGTTGGGATCGTCAACCGGTATTTCAGCGACTGAGGTGTTACTTATTTGTTTTTGCTCTCTTGGAGCAAGTCCCCTAGTGCGGTGTCTCTTCGACTCGTTCTCTTCTTGGTGTCTCTCGGGCTTTCTCTTTTCCTGCAAGTCCCCTTGTGTGGTGTATCGATCTTCGAATCATTCTCTTATCGGTGTCTCTTGGGATTGATATCTTCCCCCAATTCCCCTTGTGTGGTGTATCTTCGACTCGACCTCTTCTCGGCGTCTCTTGGGCGTTCTCTCTTCCTGCAAGTCCGCTTGTGTGGTGTATCTTTGACTCGCCATATTCTCTGCGTCTCTTGGACTTGCATTCTTTCTCTAATTCCCCTAGTGCAACGTCTCCTCGACTCGCCCTCCCCTCGGCATCTCTTGGACTTGCTCTCTTCCTGCAAGTCCCCTGGTTTAGTCTATTTTGGACTTGCATCCTTATTGTGGTTGAAGGATGAGAGCGGACTTATTCTACCAAATGTGATTTTCTAGTCAGTTATTCTTCCTATGGGATTTCCAGCTTCATTGATTCTAAAATGTGTCTTACTACAAACATCCTTGCTTATTATCCCAACCATATTACAATGTCGTCTATGACTTTACTCCGTTTCACTTATCATGCATGGATTCCTTGTACTAACTTAGTTCATTTAGATAGCGGAACACGCTGCACACCATTGGTTAGCCAGTACCCCTAGCCATGTAGGCATATTCAAGACGGTGTGACTAGTACATGCGACTTCATGATCATCATTTGTTCATAGGCCAAGTAGCCTTGCTCATTCATTTTTTTCATCTCTTTCATAGCCGCTTTGGTGTTAGTTTATAGTAAGTTGAGTTAGATTATTGGTATTTGATGGACCATTCATGTTAATAAGCGCTCATCGGTCAAAAGTGAGATACTGGGTGCTCAACCCCTGCTTTCGATGCATTGTCACGGAATGTGGGTCGGGGGTTTTCTTGCTCTTGGGCATGCTCTATTCTCTATACTTTTATGTTGTTAAAGGCTTGAGAGCTGCTTTGGAGACGAAGGGTTTCTACCCTTTCTCTTTTTTGTCAAAGGCTTGAGAGCCTCTTTTGGAGTTAAAGGGTTTCTACGCTTTCTCTTTTTTGTCAAAGGCTTGAGAGCCGATTTCTTTATTTTTTATCAAAGGCTTGATAGCCGCTTTTGGAGTTGGAAGGTTTCTACCCTGATTCATTATTCTTTTTTTTTTTTAATCAAGGGCTTAAGAGCCGCTTCCTGTCTCGGCTTAAGAGCCGCTTTTAAGGGTTTAGAAGTTGTTTTCTTCTTTATTTCTTTTTTTATCCAGGGCTTGAGAGCCGCTTTTGAGTTGATGGGTCTCTCTCTCTCTCTCAAGGGCGTAAGAGCCGCTTTTGGAGGATTTCTGCCCTCATTCATTTTTATCAAGGGATTAAAGAGCCGTTTTTTCTTTCTTTGTTCTTTTCCTATTTTTCTCCTTTTATTGAAGGCTTAAGAGCCGGTTTTAAGGGATTAAGAGCCGCTTTGGAGTTGAAGAGGGTTTCTACCCTCTTCATTTTTATCAATGGCTTAAGAGACGCTTTTTAGAGATACAGGATTTATACCTTCTTTTTTTTTTTTTAAATCAAGGGGTTAAGATCCGCTTTTAAAGGCTTAAGAGACGCTTTTTTTCACTCTTTTTTTATCAAAGGCTTGATAGCCACTTTTTAGAGATGTAGGGTTTCTACCCTTTCTTTTTGTCAAGGGATTAAGATCCGCTATATGTATATTTCAAGGGATTAAGAGACGCTTTTCGAGCACTTCCGGATCTATCAAACGTAAGGAATTCCGTAGGTATGTCGGGTCTCAAAGAGTGAGAACAAGAGGGTTTCTTAGACACTCAGCCTCTTAGCGACGGTGGGAGGATTTGGACACTCTAGTATCAAAGAGTGAGAGCAAGAGGATTTAGACACTCTCCCTCTTATCAGGGATGGGAAGATTTTAGGCACTCAAGTCTCAAAAAGTGAGCACAAGAGGATTTAGACACTCTAGTCTCAGATAGTGATCACAAGAGGATTTATACACTCAAACCTCTTGGTTGTCGAAAGCAAGAGGATTTCTCAGACACTAAAAACTCTTGGTTATCGAGGGCAGCAGGATTTTTATTTAAGTTGCTCGCACCTCTTGTTTTCACATACATATTTGTCATAAGCATCTAGATATCTTTTTTATCCTTAGCTTCATACAGTGACGAGAACAATAACAGTAATGTTTTAAAACTTATGGACATGTAGGCTAAAAATTTATATTAATGTGATAATTTATTCATTAGGATAATATTTTTGACCTCATGAAGATATTTAACAGCTGTCATAATACAAAACGTGGCTTGACAATTGCCCCTTGCGGCTGTATTAGCTACAAGTTTATATTGTTAGAGCACTGCTCTGTCGAACTCGCAAGCTTTGCTATCTTAAGCTTGTTTGTCAAGTTTAATTGCCAAAACTATAAGTCTTGATTTCTAGTCTACTTATAGCTAAGTCTTAGATTAGGATAGTAAGTGTAGTTAAGCTTTAGACTTCACGACGTTAATCGATTAAAGACGAAGAACTACTAATGGGAGCTTGTGAACTTCATCAACAAAAGGTATGTGGAGACTTGAACTCATCTATCACTCAAAAGTCTATCTACTCTATATCCTATTTGAGACAAAAATCGTATAACTATATAGACTTCAATTATACACATTTGATATTTCGAGCTGAGTTTAACTCGCTTATATATTTCTCGAAATATGTGTTGGTAAGCTTTCGCTTTAACCAAGTTAATCTTATATTCTTGAAGAAATTCAAAAGATGATCATGTGAAAATCGCATGGTAACATCTTACATGATTTGTGTGAGATAGTCATTTGATGTAGACTCAGAATGTTTGTATTGATCATTCGATCACTTGAAAATTGCTTTGAAGCTAATAGTTTGTGTGAGACAGTTGTTGTCGTCTTCTAAGAATGTTTCAATGATTGAAATGGGAGTTTAGAAAAATTAACCATGATTAGATATAGCACAGTATGCGGACTAGTGCTAAACTGTCGCTTGTTATTCCAAGTCCGGGAACCATAGTATGCATACCCGTATGCATACTGGCGTAAGTTCAGTTCCGGGAAATTCAACTGAGTTTGGAGGTATGCTTACCCGTTCGCATACTGGCGAACCCAAACCTAGTCCGGTCACTTAGGTATAGGTACCCGTTTGCATAATTGAGTAGGTTATGTTCTAAAATCAGGTTGTTCATGAAATAATACATTTATATATTAAGGAATACAATCTTTTGCAAACCGTGGCCATAATGTTCATAAATTTATTCAAGTGAATTAACATCGATTTTGCTTCAATTGTGTCTTGTATACTTCAATGAGAATATAAACAATTGAACAACTCTATAACTAGTTTTATTTGAGTCATTTGAACTAGTTATGGTTAAGATGAATAAGGTTGATATGAAAGTGTTCATATGGTTAACTTCGGTTAACTATTGTTGAGACAACAAGGTGCACACGTTTGGGTACGGTTACTCATATCTAAATGAAGTCACTTTTCATTTGTGTGTAACAAGCTAAGTTCAATCTAACGGTTGAAAGATATTAGCTTGAGTTTAATCATGTTTTCGTTTAACGATATTATCTAACGAAATATATTAGCTAAGTTCAATATCTTGTTTCGCTACCATACGATTAAGATTATCGTGAGGTGATTGATATTACTAGGCTGTTCTTCGGGAATATAAGTCCAATGTACCAATTGGTTCTTGTTCACCTTGGTTTATCAAAAGACGAAACAAAACTCATAGGTATTTATGTGGGAGACAGATTTATCTATTCAATATACTTTTCTGTGTGAGACAGATTGGTTTATCAAGTCTTCGACTTTGAGTCGTAGCAACTCTTAGTTGTGGGTGAGATCAGCTAAGGAATCAAGTGCATAGAGTCCTGCTGGGATTCAGAGGCGTAAGGAGCGCAATTGTACCTTGATCAGTATGAGATTGGTTAGGGCTCAACTACATTCTAGTCTGAAGTTAACTTGGATTAGACTAGTGTTTGTAGCGGCTTAATACAGTGTGGTGTTCAAATATGGACTAGGTCCCGAGGTTTTTATGTATTTGCGGTTTCCTCGTTAACAAAATTTCTGGTGTCTGTGTTATTTCTTTTTCGCGTTATATTTTCTATATAGTTGAAATATCACAGGTTGTGCGTAGTTCAATCAATTAGATAATCCAACCTTTGGTTGTTGATATAAATTGATTGACACTTGAACATTGGTCGTTTTATATAAGTTGTTTCACATAATAATCAGGCTCGCGAGTTTCTATATGTTTGATTTTCTGATTACATTGTGAAACAGAGATATAACTCTTTGATATATTTCTTGATGAGCTCGTTTTATTAGTTGGTGCTATCAGAATTATATTGGAGTTAGTCCATACAGATTGCCTAAAAGAAATATTGGGTGTGGTTGTTAGACCCTGCTTTTTTATATATAAAGTGTACATACATTCACATTATAAAATTGAAACACGTATCAATATCGCGACATAATAATGTGTCGAATTGAAGGGCTTGTGTTTCACCTATGGTACCGTTGATTGATAAGTACAATCCATGCTAAGAAATGCTTGATGGAAAACGAAAATGTTCGTTATTGAAGCCACATGGAGATACGTTGTATTTTAAAATTATTATTCTATAAGAGTAAGCAGATGGATATCCAAATACTCGGATTTTTACGTATAAGGTATGATATTTAGACATGCTATACTTATAATGAAAGTTCATATTTCTAAGCATGGCAGTCATATTAAAGAGTAGGTTTTTACTTACTCGCGAGGCGTTGGGAGAGAGTTTTTTTCACCTTTTTTTTAAAAACATGTCGCATTACACACTGGCGTACTTTGAACTTATTTTCCTCGAGGTGGTCTCGTGGAGGTGAGGAGCATTAGTGGCGTTGTTGGAACTGTCGGCTTGTCCTTGTTGGCGCATTACCTTTGTTGTCAAAATTGAACTGACAGCGTCCAGAAATTATGCTCTCATCCTCACCTATTTTCCCAATTAGTTTCCATTTTCCACAACTTCGTAGATCCTAGTTCGATAACTGGTTGCGGAAGATGTGCCAGTGGTGATGTGAACTAAACTGATGGACGTCAGAGTTTGCAACTCGTGGTGGCGGTTTCTGTTGTAAACTTGTGGCATGGAATGGAGCCGGTGGTGACGTTAACTGTGAAATTTTTACAGACGGTTGGTATGCAAGCATCGTCGCTCTCCACTACTCCCACTCTTATCCGCTGGACTGAGATTAACAGGGTGTTAGTCCTCAAGGGAGTTGGGGGAGTTAGGTGCAGTTGGGTTTTTTCCGTTAATCGTGGGGGAGTTCGAAGGAGTCTCTCAAAATCCCCGTTAGTTGTGGGAGAGTTCAGAAGAGTTTCCCAAACTCTCTAAAAAACTCCCATTCGTCGTGGAAGAGTTTGAAAACAACTCTTGAACTCCCTGTTAGTGGTAAAACCTTAGAATGCTAGGGAGTTGGTTGTTTTGAGGAGTTCTGGAGAGTTGATAGTGTATTTTTTCCTATACACAAACCTCTCAAAATAGTAGAGATTTAAGAGGGAGTTTGGTCGGAGAAAAACATAGGAGAAAGAAGAGAAAACTCTTTAGCTTTCAAGTATGCTTTTTTCTCATCGTTTTTTCTTATTTGATCTCCATGATTGTTTGTTTTGATTGTTTATAGTTTGTTTTATGTACTGTTTTGATTATCTTTCATATTAGTTTTTGGGGTTTATTCCGGAAAGGATTTATAAACAATCAAAACCCTCTTCTTCACTCTCTGTCAAAACCCTTTCTCTGTCAAGCTCAACAGATAGATCTTGACATACACAAATTGAAAACTGGTCCTTTGTTGTAGGTGTTGTTGCTTCAACTTCAATATACTCTTTGCTCTCCCCATTTTTACCAAGAACAATATCATAGGGTAATCCAGTATCTACTTCCATAATCACCAATTAACAATTCCTTAGTCGAAAGATGCCATCTCTCCGCGTTTCCATGATTTTTGAGCATTCGTTGGATTTGGTGCGCTATAAAAAAAGATGGTATCTCTCAGTCAATGTTGATGGGAAACAACTGGTTCAGTACTCCTGCAGTATAAGCACAACTTCCAAAGTCGTTAAACAAGTGTACTGTGAGTGACTTTTATGGTGATTATTATGTTTTTACTTCCAAATCAAATTGTCAGCTTTTATGGTAAGTGACTTTCATACGTAGCTTGTATTTTATCACGTAAACACTTTTACTTTGTAGAATCTGTCACCGACGTTTCGTTTTATTTGCATAAGATATTTATAATTCAATTCATGTTCTGCTAGGTGTGAATGTGATAGCTAGGTGTGCTACCATCATCTAGATGTAATAAATTTATGTCCTTATGCTGAAAGTATGGCTTTCTTAGATTAAACATACACTACACCCTGGTTTGTCTTCCTCCCAGCATCATTTTTATACAAACTACTTATTGGACATTGTTCATTTTTTCTCTTGTGAAAATTAAAAGTTTTTCTATGTAAGAGTGAAGGTTGAAACATTGTTCTCACATGGACTTTAACCCCTTTAAACATACCATGAAACTCCTTGCGTAGGTACTGATCCATGATATGGGCAGTTGGAGTGAGCATTGTGTCAGTTTCCGGACTGTATTATTGTTTTCTTCTCTTATTAGTTGGAGTAACAACAGGTGTTGCTGAATTGATTTTCTCATCTTAACTAGGGTATCTATTTGATTCTTCATCCATATTCACATTATCAAGTCCAGTCTAAGTGAATCCTCGATCATGGATTGATTATGTAGTATCTAGATATATAGCAGTTGAATATGTTGTTTAGTTCCGGAGAGATTGTTGTTCCACTGATTGTAGACTTTTGTTCAGGTTCTTGTTGAGAATCCTTTTTTCCTGATGATTGTATGATGGTTTTTACATCTTCTTCCTTGGAACCTATTAAGCACGTAAACACCTAGGGTTAATGATTCTACTCAGGAACCTTTTTTTTTGTGCCTGAAGTAGACATAAGATTACCATCTACTGATGTTTCATCCTTAACAACACAGTAAGTATTTGCCTCGACTTAGAATCAGGATTAAAATAAATGGAGGATTAGCTGATAAGTCGTTAAACAAGTGTACTGTAAAAACGCATTTGTTTTAAGTGCTACTTATAGCCAATATTCTGGCATCAAACCGTACTTACCGTGATATACCCAACACATTTAAATGATTAATTCTTCACTCCTCCATTCATACACATCTTCAATTCCACCTGCAAACCATTACCCACCATACTTACTGTGATATTTTGTCTTAGCTTTGCTCGTAGGAATCTATATATATGCAGATGCTATAGTAGATATATCTGGTTGAAAGTTACAGATAACTGAAGCTATATTGCTATAGTTATGAATATCCATTTGAAAAGAAAATTAATGTATATGGTCAAGTCCACATCTTAGCTTAATTTTTCCATATATTACATATCTTTTTTTTATCTTCTAGATAGCAAGTTAAGGGCAGGAATCATGCATGATGATCGTCATATCAATGATACCGACAACCCCAAAACTAGATGTTATAGCTCTAGCTTAACTGCGCATTGTCACACAAAACTAGCTAGATACTTTAGATGAGATTATGTTGTTTTTGTTTGAATGTTGTTTTCCAATCCAATATGTTGCGTGTATAATTAACTGCGTATTGTCACACAACACAGTACTTTGTCCAATTCCTTGGCTCTGTAAACCAAAGCCAACCCATTCCAAATCTTTAGCAACAACTTCATCTCATCTGTGTATCTTCCATCTTAGACTCATGGCTACAACAAAATTCCATCTTTTTTGTGATTATCTAGTTGAAAACCCATGTCTGTCACTTTACTAGCTTAGTTCTTTGATTTAAAAGGCATTGTTCAACTTGAATCCACTTACAAGTTTGTATTTCAGTACCTTGTCATTAGTTTCTTTCTTGCTTTGTTAAGTTCTAGTCTTAGTATAAGTACTAATGCAGCTAACCTGTCACGCCATAGAATGGACAGTTCCAGCCAACCTGTTGAAAACAACAAGAAGAAAAAGAATGTTAGGAAGAATAAGAATACGGAATCGGATACAGATACGAATACGAATTACAAACAATGGACAACACGAGAGACTGAGAAACTATTGGAACTGTTAGTAGAAGCTACACTTGAGAAGAAGAAAGACACTAATGGATGTTTTACTAAGAGATTAGTGGAAGATTTCATACTTCCAAAACGTAACCAAGCATGTGATTGTGAAAAATATTATGAGAACTTTAAAGGGAAATATAGATGGTTCAAGAATAGATTTGGTCAATACCAGGATTTGTTTAAATCTTGTACTTCTGGATTCGGTTGGGGTGAAAGTAACAAGATGATTACTGGAACCGACGAGATGTGGATCAATTACTTTGATGTATGTGTGTGTTATTTACCGACAACTGAATTTGAACTTTTTTTTCTTCTAATTTATGCAGAGTTCTAATTCATGCTTTATCCTCTCATTTTTTTTGTGTTAACAGAGCCATCCAAAGAAAACTAACCTAAGGGAAGAAAATGGTAGAGACTGTGGTGACTTTATTGTTGTTTTGGGGAATAAATGTGCATATGGAAAATTTACAGTTGATCTTACCCATGAAGATACAAGTGCTAGAACCTGTAATGAGGAAGATGAACAAGATGATTACTTAGATGTTGATCATACTCAACGAGGGCAGTATGATAGTGCTTTTAAGGTACCATATGTGGGATATTCCTCAGAAGAAAATGATGAACAAGTTAAATATGAAACTCAAGATATGAACACAAAGAAATTTTCTGCCATAAAAATGGTACCAGGGAAAAGACCAAGGTGTGACATTAGTGACTCTTCTACATCAACTAATCCTACTGAGCAGTCTGATTACCTAGAAAAATTGATTGCCAACAGTTCATCGATTGATCCTTTTATTGAGTCAATGCATGCTCTTATTGCGAAAGAGAAAGAAGACCGCACAATTGAAAAGGAAATGCGCAAACTTGATAAGGATAAGAAACATAACGAAGTATGGGATCTTGTTTATGGCGTGACTGAAATTTCTTTGGAAGATAAGCTGAAAGTGATTGAAATGCTCGACACCAATCACAAGAAGAACTTATTCATACGTTTTACTCCTGAAGTACAATTCTAACTAAAATTCGAGAGGGCACACGATTTTATCCTTACTTTAAGGATTGCATTGGAGCTATGGATGGTACACATATCCCAGCAATGGTAAAGAAAAGAGATGCAGCCATTTATAGGAATCGACATAAAATTACATCTCAAAATGTATTAGCGGTTTGCAACTTCGACTTGGAGTTCATATACATGCTCAGTGGATGGGAAGGTCCTGCTCGTGATTCGAAAATACTTAATGACGCAATGACAAAAAGAAATGGACTGAAAATACCGCAAGGAAAATTTTACTTTTATCTAATGTGAAGTTTTGATTTTTTGGTTAAGTTATATTTGGGTTTTACTTGACGAAGTTTTTTTTGTGTGTTTTATTCAGGTAAATATTACTTGGGGATGGTAGGTTTGCAAACCAGCGATATTGTTTAACACCATTTCGTGGCCAAAGTTACCATTTGAAAGAATTTTCTGGTACGAGTAATCATGTGAAAAAAGCTGAAAAATCATTTAACTTTCGTCATGCTTCTTTGAGGAATGTAGTTGAAATATTTTTTGGTGTTTTGAAGTCTCATTTTTTGATCTTTAAGTCTCAACCTCCATTTCCGTATCAAGTGCAAGCGGAGATAGTAACAGCTTGTGCAGCCTTACACAACTTCTTGCGAAAAGAATACCGTTCAGATGAGTTTCCAGTCGAGGAAGAGGAAGATAGCCATATCCATCCTCATCAACGCTTAAAAATGACGACGAAATTTTGACACAAACTCAAGAACAACAACGTCAAGAAGCTAATGCATGGAGAAAGAGTATGGCGGATGATATGTGGGATAATGTTCGTGAACAAAAGGACTTAATTATAATTGTATGGAGACCGTTAAAATGAAGAAAAAAAAATTATCCCGTTACACAACAATAAAATACTATTGATAAAGAGATAGGATCATTTTTATTTATTTATTTATTTTGATTAAAGATCATTTTTACTTGCAAATTAGGATTTGTTGTTTCTTAAAAGAGAATGAGTTAGGAATGAACTCGCTCGAACTCCCCCGAACTCTCCCAAATTCCCTCTAATAAACTCTCTCAAACTCCCTACACTCTCCCAAACTCCCTGAACTCAAAAATACCAAACTCTCTCAAACTCCATACACTCTCTCAAACTCTCTCAAAATCCCCAAGATTCAAAATACACTCAACTTCTCCCAAGTCACTCGAGGACTAACCCCTGTAAATGCTTGGCGTTACTGTAATTCCTTTACCATTAATAGAAATCCTGTTGAAGACATGCATGACGCTTTTACTGTGAATCTTCATTAGTTGTTGGTGATGAATAAGGCTGTGTGCTTGTCTCGATCTTCGAATTTTGACCTCAGGATCGACTGTGTGCCAAGATGTAGATGCTGATAATCATTGTTGCTGCCATCTGGGATTCAATGATGCCGATGGCGTTAAGTGATAACGAAAGAAACGATGTTGATATGTTAAAATAACGAAAGAAACGATGTTGATATGTTAAAATTGAGAGACGCTGGCGAGAAAGGAGAGACGCTGATAGTAATAGGCAAGGACACTTAGAAAACCAACCCCATATTTTGCCTATGGTAGTTTGCAAAGTTGAAGACGAAGCTGCTTCGGATGGACTAATTAAACTGCTTTGCTGGGGAAGGCGGTAGCTGGGAAGACATAAGTAGCTTTCAGGAGTCGGTGCTGGTAATGTTGATGATACAAGCACTGGTGACAGAAGCGCCGCTGTATTGATGACGCTTAGAAGGATGAAGAGATGCTTTACAAAAATAGGGGGAGACGCTATGTAAAATTTTTACAAGCAGTTGCTGTGCAGACCATGACTTTGTTGCTCCGGGCTTAATAGTCCATTTTTGAACTCCAATTCTCGCAGAAAGTATATGATTACCGGATAACTTTCAAATTGAAGGAAAAAATCCCACTATCAACTGTTGTGTGAGAAATAAAACGGAAACGCTGATGGCATGAGGTGATATCCACTGAGCATAGGTGATGGCCGTTGTACGTAGGTCGTGGAGTTATGTTTGAACTCGATATTACTGAGTTCTTATCTGTAGAGGGATGCTGGATAACGAGAAGCGAAGGGTCGAATGAAGCCGCTGATAGTGAGAGAGAAAATGGGAAAGCTAATGATATAAAGCGATAACAATTGAGATAGCCGTCGGATGTTGGTGGTGCTGAGGATTCAAGCGTCGATGACGAAAGCGACGCTGTTTTGATGTGTTCAAAAGACGCTGGGAAGAGTAAACAGCGCTGGGCGCTGAAGAGAAACAGGCGTCGGATGTCGGTGAGAAGAGTAAACGGGCACTGGAGAGAGATGGAGGCGCTGGAGAGAAACATGCGTCGGATGTTGGTGAGAAGAGTAAACAGGCATTGGAGAGAAACATACGCTAGATGTTGGTGAGTCGTGAGAAGAGTAAATAAGCGCTGGAGAGAGAGGTGGAGAAGCTGGAGAGAAACAAGTGCTAGATGTTGGTGAGAAGATTAAACAAGCGCTGGAGAGAGAGGTGGAGGCGCTGTAGAGAAACATGCGCTGGATGTTGGTGAGAAGAGTAAACAAGCGCTGGAGAGAGAGGTGGAGTCGCTGGAGAGAACCAGGTGTCAGATGTTGGTGAGAAGAGTAAACATGTGCTGGAGAGAGAGGTGGAGGCGCCGGAGAGAAACAGGCGCCGGTGTTGGTGAGAAAAGTAAACAGGCACTGGAGAGAGATGGATGCGCTGGATGAAACAAAAAGTGAACTATAAAAGCGACGTTGTCGTCTTAAGAGGGAGCGGCTCACGAGAAATTGTTGGCATTGTATTTTGGTGAGTTTTTAGTGGCTGAACCGCTGTCCTAATCCTATGGTAGATTTTCATTGTGGTCTCTAAAATGTAACAGGTACAAATATCATAGTAGAGTCGGAAGCCTACTCAAGAAAGTAGTATATGGTTAACCAGCAGAATTCAGCTTTGATTTGTTGGTGGAGATCAATTCCCTTTTTATAGCCATTTCTCTCTTTGGCCTTATTCTAATACCCATCCTTTTAGAAATATTTAGAAGCATGGCCTTTCTTCCTTTCTAAGTTTTACTCCTTAGTCTTTATTCCGGGACTTATTATCTTGATTTCCCTTAATGGATTATTAGGACTCCTCTCGTTTGAGCCCAAATTACCTCTTTTACCTTTCCGTAAGCCCTTTTACTATCACTTTGGGCTTAAACCCTGTATGGTCATTTTTCCCTTGGCATTTTCTAGGTATCTACAAAAAGACGCGGGACTTAATCTCATCAGTATTACCTGACTGCACTAGCGCCACCTCTCTTCCTCTCTCATACCCTTCACGCATCATACCTCTAGCATAAGGCGCCAGAAACAAGGCCCCCAAGAAACCCGCCTTATCTCACAAAATGCTAAGTATTAGTCAGTGGGAGCTCATTCAATTTCCGAAGATGTCACCTTCTCCCTTGATGATCTTCAAGCGAAAAATGCAAGTACTCAAATGTGTCAATAGATGAGAAACATGGAGCATTATTAAGTGGACATACTTAACAAAGGCAGTTCCAAAGTTCTATTTCGACTACCAATGTTAATGAATAGATAGATCTATGCATGCAGGGCTAGAATTTCCAGAAATTCAATCTCCGCGAATATTATCTTCCTCGACGATAATGATTTTCATACCTCCTCAGTTTAAGGATACGCGTACTGCAAGAAGATATGGGTTCCAGTGCCTTGTCATCAACCCGGTTGAGAGATCGAGAATCGGTAAAGTTAGGAAAATTACAGGATCAGCGTGTTCCTACAATGCATTCTTGGATATGGCGTCATCCGAGAACCACTACTACAACTCGTTCCTAAATGTGAATCGATGGTGGAGGCAGAATAAAGCATGGAATGCTGCTGCTACCGATCCACCAATGTCATTACTTAACCATCGTGAAATCCAGCATCTGACTCATCAGTGTTGTTTGACTATGCTAAACCTCACAAGTGATGCTTATCTTTCACAGACGACTTTGTCTAGCTTTACCACTTAACTTCCTCAATACCTCTTGGCTACACCAACGCTACTTAGTGCCAACTCCTTCTCAGATGAGCTTCAAGCGATTAAGAAGAAGAGTTATTGATGAGAGAAAAGATACAATATATCCAGAAATTTCGTAAAATAAAGCCGTTATCAAGATCTTTCATGCACCAATAGGTAATAAGCCTGTATAACAAGCAGCTCGGCTATGGTTATCTTCTTTCTGAACATAATAAACATTGGTACCCCTTTAATCTCTCACCTTAATATAACTACAAACTACTAAGACTTAGGTTTGTATTAGCTATGTTCAATAAATGGTAGTAGGGTGTCTTGAGTTCAAAATTCCATGGTTTTCATTCCTCTCCTAATATATACAGTGGCTTGGATAAATATTTGTAAACCAAAAAGTAATAAGGGTGGTTTGGGTGTGAAGAATTTAACGCCTACTAGCAAAGCTTTGAAGTATTGAGGTACACAAAAGAAAGAAAAGTCTTGTGGAGGAAGATAGTGCAACAAATATTTAAGAACAATGTTCAAGAACCATATGGTAGAGGTATGTGGAAATCTGTTCTTAACTCTACAACTTTTATGCATGAACACTTTATCTTTCACTTAAAGAATGGGAAGGGGATCATGTTTTGGTTGGATAAATGAACTACAGATGGTCCAGTAGAGAACAAGTATCCACTTTTTTTAAAGCGTGTAGTGACAAGAATACTTTCATTGTAGATATGGTGGTGCATGGAAGACTGAGCTGCAAATCAAGAAGACATCTTTCATTGCAGGAGCAGATTCGACGGGATTTACTTTGTAATAAACTTGGACATGTTCCATATTTTGTGGAGGATGACACTATCGACATTTTTGGTACTGATTTCACATTTAAGAAATGTTATGTAGTTCAGTTGCAGGAAGATCAAGTTTGTAACTTTGATAAGTTTCTTTGGAAGAAAGGGATGCCACCTAAATTATACTTCATGTTATGGGCGCACTTTCATGATTCACTGCCTATATTTAGCATGTTAAAACATAGAGGGGTTAATGTTCAAAGTGATTTGTGTAGTCTGTGCAAGAAAATGGAGGAAACAGGAGATCATATTCTTATTCATCGTGAATTTGCTCATGAGGTTTGGTCTCATTTTTGTTAAATCCTTGAAGATGGATTGGGTTCAGCGGGCTACTGTGTTGCAGCATTTTCAAGTCTGGACTGGTTTAGATATCAAAGGGAGATGCAAGGAAGTGAGTAAGAAGCTCAGTTATGCATTATTTTGGCATTTGTGGAAGGAACGGAACAACATGGCTTATGGGGTAGGAGAAAAACAGCTGAGGAGTTGATTCTTTTGATTAAACAGAGTCTTATTCTCTGACTTTTTGATAGGGAGGTTATTAGAGATTACAATATAAGCCAAACCTTTTTTAACTGGAAGACAGTTCTTCATGCTTAGAGATTACAATATAATCCGTAGAGTTGTCATCCTACCATGTACGTGTCTAGTTTTATTTTAATATAACCTTCTATTTTTCAAAAAAATAAAAAAAAAAAACATTCTTAAGCCTTGTTGGCGGCCCACTTTTTCGCCCACTTTTTCTCCTGGTTGGCGGCCCAACCGGCCAATCCTGCATTTCTAGCTAATAAGGCTAAGTCCTATGATCATTCTAATCTAGCAGCTAGTTTAGCAGTCCACGTCAGCTAGGGCAACCTCCTGAGTCCTATGGGAGTGCTAATCTAGCAGCTAGATGAAAAGTCCACGTCAGCTGGGACCACTTCCCATCGCTGTTTGGTTCAGTGTTTTAAATTTCAGACATCAGATCAAATTGTGTGATTTTTGTGAGCGCTGAACGGTTCAGCGCTAAGGTCACTTTTTGAACGCCGAACCATTCAGCGCTTCAATCTCGCTGCTAGTTGAACTGCGAGCACATGCTAGGAGAGAGAACTAGTATTAACTTTAGGCCACATTTTTTTTTAAATTGCAACACTTAACTGCCAATCTAGCTCATATGACTTAACCCAAAGACTACTTTTTGGAGGAAGTTGAGTCATAAATTTTTTTTCGGTTTTTTTGAAGCATGAGGTGAGTCATGATATTCGTGATTGTCCGAATTTTGATGAATTTTTGAAACTTGAAAATTTGATATTTTCTTTAACTTAAATAAAATTGCTGAAGAGATTGTCAAATCCTATCAGCCTAAAGGAGTTCTCTAAGGATTTAGGTTGTCATTTGTTGATTTTCGTCACATTTTAAAAAAACTGAAGACGAATTGGCTTCAATCATCTCAATTTCTTCTCAACTTAATAGAATGAAGAAGTTTTCTTCTTTTTTTTTGCTAGGTTAATAGAATGAAGAAGCACTTAATGAAATTCAATTAGCTGTGAAACCGACAACTAAAACAGAACATACCATATGTAACTGTAATCGTTTATTCAATACATAATATTCATACAATGTAACGACCACCCATGTCTGACTGGTATGTACTCCCACATAGCAATGCTTGTAAATACCACCCAAACCCAATGGTGTGTCTCAGACTTGGTTACATGCTCTCTTTTGCAAGAATTCTAGCATAAAGATGCGAGTACCTCCAATAACGAAACAGCAAACTGCATTTGAGTTTCTTCATCTATAGTCATGAACAGAGGAACGTGCACAAAGAGAGACTTAATCTTGTTTTCCTCTGCAAACCGAAGAGAATGATAATAGACGTAATTGCACACAAAACGTCCTGCATCATTGGACTTGGTGACACCATAACCCATCTTTGTTAACGCTGCAATAATCTCGTCAACAGGAAGAGCAGTCTGAACACAAAACACTTATGTTAGCAATTGAAATAGTGAGCCTAAAGTCTGCTGTTTCACCTCCCTAATCGGCATCAACAAGTTAAACATGAATCTTTATGTACCTCTCGTGTTTTTGAAGTGTCTCCATCTGTAGGAACAATGGCCACATTCTGAAAAGCGGGCAAATGACAAGAATGTCGATTAAGTTGTGGAGATTCCTTCAATTCTAGTCATATATAAGTTGCAACAAATTGCACAATAGGGAAGGAGGGAGAAATACTAACTTGAGGTTTCCATCCCATTTCATCAGGACAGCGAAACGTAGCTTCATTAACTGCTTGGTTCTCAATAGCAAACTTTGTCATACCGCTGTTGACACCAAAATGAAGCTGCATATAACATAACAACTTCAGGTAAGATGACAAAGCAATTTATACAGGTTTCCCAACCATCATAAGAGAAAAACAAAGCAACTGACCCATATAGTCTGCCCTAAGTTCGGCGATTCCGAATCTAAGCTTTTAACAGCTGATTTTAATGTTAAATAGAGCGGAGCAACTGCGCCTTCACCGGCAGTTTCAAGAACATTGCAACTCCCAAGTATGAACCCTTTTGGCAAACCCCTTCTCTTAAGATACTGTTCTAGATTACAAACAATTGTCTCAGTTGGATTCTCAGCAACTCCATGGAATCTCTTGAATCCAGTCACATGGATTGTTACTGCCGCAGGAGGAACTTCAGATCCCATTTGACACTAAGCTGAATTTTCGTTGAAAAAAATGGATTCTTATCCAATTACCTACAACTGAAAACAAGACATGGGTGAAAATTATATAGAAATCTCAATTGAAAGACGATTAACAGAAGAGGAATCCAAGCCAAATGAAGAATTAAACAAACACCTCAATAACAAAACAACCATAGAATTCAAACCAATAAGGGAAAATAACTTGTACAAGAAAAGAAAACAAGAGAGACTTCATTTTCTTACCAATAATGCGTTTGTTAAGAAAGTGATAAGATTATTAGTTTTATTGATGCGACACACAAAGCAAAAAGAAGTTTGGATTAAATTAAGGAATAATAAAACATAGAAGGAGTCTCTTTGTATTGAATACTACTAATAATACAAGAAAGAATAAATACTTCTTAATTACGGATAGAAACAGGTTACAGGTGCATTATTGGAACTATATTATCCTTATTCTTTGTGCCTTTGGACTACCTTAAAAGGCGGTTTCGAAATGGTTCATTTAACCGTTCTAGGCAGCCAAGGCAAGTAATGCAAGTTTGCATCGTTTCATAGATTTATCACACTAAATAAAATGCATCAGATTGGTACTACCATCATGGATTAACATCAGCAATAGAAATGACACCATCATCGACTTTTAAGATGAATTGGTCATTGCGCAGTGAAACTGCATTGAATTGATCTGGATATCACTCTTCTTCTTTTTTTTTCATTTTAAAGCTTTACAGAGAAAAAGTTTAACCTGAAAACCCCACCTTCCACTTCTGACCATTTAGTAATCAGTTTGTGAATAAATAATAAAATTTGAAGAAAAGCCTTAATTTATACCCAGTAATGTTAAATTCCAAATGGATCAAGGCTTGATTTGTAACCACCCTTACCAACAAAGTTTAAGTTGGTTGGTTGGTGCAGCATCATCTTAGCCTCCAATAATAGTTGGGTCTTGCTTATGCATTCTGCTCAACCATACAGACCCGACACTGACTCCTCTGTGCATTCTGCGACTAACCAAATCTGTGTTACAGCTTAGCGTTACCAACCAGTCATGGTCACAGTTTTACAATTTCACAGTTCTACTTGACGATACTGCAATTTTACAATTTTACAGTTCTACCTGACGAGATTACAATTTAGCATTCTTACCCTGTCATCCCCCAACTCTGATGATTTAGAATGCCTTGTTGGGAGGGTACTTCTGATTTTACAGCAACAGAGGTGAGTGGTAGTATCTTAAGGAAGGGAACTTTTTTCCTCATCTGTTACTTCCTGCAGATCCCCTTACTCTTTGTAAAACACGAACAAATTCAAAAAACATGTTGGTGTCGAGATCTGCATCCACTGCACCATTTGAGCTTCCAGACATGAGAGCACATGGGTTTTGACAAACTACAAAGTCAAAACCACCATATTCTTTTGTCAGACACTCGATTCTGCTACTTGTCATTTTTCCAATGCCTTCGATCTGCACTAGTTTTCCAGTTTGTCTAGTATTATCCCACCACCTCTTGAGAATCCTTCGATTAGTTTCAGAGTCTTCAACGGAAACAACACATTTTAGACGCACTCCAAGACGGTGTAACGCAACTTCAACCCCACCAATGCCGCTGTATACAGACAACATATTCAACCCATGTGGATAAATTCTCTTCAAAGCTGAGAGATGATACCCGAGTGTGTCTGTTTGAAAACTGTACTTAAGTAATTTAAGTCTTTCTGCCAGATCATACCTCACTATATCAGTATGGTTTGCTGGATACCCCAATATTTGCTCAATGTATTCAGGATCTATAGGACTTAATTTGTTTTTTCCCGTCCAAACAAGATTTAGGGTCTTGCAGTGATGAATGATTTCTGACTGTTGAATCTTCAAAGGAACCCCTCGTGTATCAGCTAATATCCTCCCTAATCTCTCACACAACTGATAGATGCCTGTGGCCTCAGGATTAATCCATGATAAATGTTTTCGTGTGTCCCATGATGGCCACCATGGCTTTGTATGAGCCATCACACCTTCAATTGTCATCGCCGTCTTCGGAAGGATATGAGATCTATTTTCTGTCGGAAGGTTATGCACATAACCTTCCTTCCTACTCAATGCAGAAAAGAATTCAGTATTCACAAATTCCTGAGCAACACCATACAGAAATTGTGTTATTCGGACCCAAGTACTGTTGGAGATGGCCAAAACGTTCCCATAGAAGAAATAAGGGGGTTTAGCAACAGATTCAAGAAGACGACGTGAAGGAACGGTACTGTGAGAACTGATAGGAACTTTGTAGTCGTCAAAAGATTCTGATATTGACATGGGTTCAGGGGATTCAATTTTTGGTCTTTTGCCTTTGACACTTTCCTTCGAGTCTGTGTATTCTTCATATGGATTAAAACTTGAACTTGAAGCATAATTCTGAGACATAGATGTTTCAACAGCTCGGCGTCTGATGCTTTCCTTTGATAGACTTTCTACAGTAGTCCAACCATTCCCAGTCTGTGAACGACTCCTACTATCATCATGGTGATTTGTAAGACTTTCATATGGACGTCTGATAGTTTCCCTTGATAGACTTTCTATGGTAGTCCAACCATTCCCAGTCTGTGAATGACTCACACTATCCTCATGATGATTAGTGGAACTTTCAAATGGCCGCCAACCATTTTCACTGTGTGAATGGTGCATAACATCGGAGGTTGATTCTTCCTGCACACAGTAAAGCAGTTTTCAACCCATTGTAAGTTGTAACAGTATGGATCAAAATTCATGTGCAATAAGTAAAAATAAATGCAGATATCCTATTAGCATATCATGGAGATACTAGATGGTACCTCTGTTTTTACAACCCAGGTATCACCATTTTGCTTTGCAACTATCGAAGCAGCCAGCTCCTGAACTGAAATATCTCCACCTAAAAAATCAAAAAGAGGTGCTAAATTCTGAAGGTTCAAACGAAAGTATTATCTTGAGAATACCTAGGACTCATTCCCTCGATCTGCTATGCAGTTCTCTACTGCTAAATTTCAATTCACGAGTATAAAAACTTTCAATATACAAAAGCACGTAGATTTGAAGATAATCTTGACAGCCACTCACCATATTTTTCAAGAGCAAAAGATATTTCTTCTTCAGTGAACCCCATTTCAAGCAAAAGAAGCGTCCGATCCATAGTCGCAAATAAGGATGCAGTAGTAGCTTCCTGGAGAAAAACAAAGAATGAACTAGAGGTTAGATGCATACCAAGTAGATGGTTTAAAGAATCAGCAACCGTAATACATGCATTACACACTGTAGTACTTAAAGTCAGCCAGAAAAACTTCAAAAATATGCAGTCAGGGTTTTCATGCTTGATGCAACCTCATTCTTTGCTGCGCCCTCAGCTATTTGAGTTGCAACAATGTAATCCACAAGCTCATTAACAGGAGCATGTTCACCTGAAACAAAACAAGGAGTGTGAATTACTAAAAGTAAACTTAAACTAGAGAAGAATCCATAATCTTAAACAGAATCACTCAACAAAACCATTTAAGATAAAACAAGAAAATACAGAAAAGCTGAACATACCGAGCCTTTCTATAGCGGAGTCAATTTCTTTTACCGAGAAATTCATAGTTAACAAATAAGCTCTTGTATCCTCAATAAATTCAGATTTCACCTCAAGTTCCTACAGAGGTGTATGAGAGCAATAAGTAAGTTTATCCAGCATCATTGATTCAAAGCCAAAGGAAACATGGAAGTAAAAGTAGTGCCAGGGATTACCTCCATTTCAGCACCGTCAAGGGAAAAATCGCTGTCATCAGTAATGGGACTCGATATTCTGTCAGAAGAACCTGCGGGTTCAGACTTCACATTTTGGGGAGCCTAACAATTTCAGTGGACATGGATAAGCCTTCGAAGGTTCAATTACATATAACACAATACACAAAACTTATAACAACAATGATATCTTCTTCACCAAATCTATATAGATCTATAATCAAAATTATATCATAGAAAAAAGCTTCACTTACAGAATACTCGAAAAGACTTTCCAATAACAACTCGACATTGTCTTCATCTATATTTAACAGAAGAGTTACATAACTGTTACCAACAAGACCTATGTATATCATACATGAATTCTTTTCATATATAAACCATGATAAGTGACCCACCATTTTCCCTTAATACTCTGTCAACAAGAGCTGGTGAGAACCCCATCCCTATAAAGTATTGCCTCAAATTATGCCTCTGAGATGAGGTTGGAGGATTCACCTAGTTAAGAAAACCAGGAAACTTGTAAGAAAAGGGAAATAATTTGATTATTCAACAGTTCTTTAACGAATTCAATGTTTCTTTATTTAACACTACACCAAGGGTGACTTTTAAAACAAAAACACAACATAAATGGGGAAGGATCCCTTAACACGCTTAGATTGATACTATCTTTATATTTTAGAAATTTTTCTTTGGCGCTCAAATGAAACCATATTATTGTTTATTATATTGTGCATTTCACTATAATAAAAGCCATATTATTATTTTTACTTTTTTATCAGCAATCCTTCAAAAAAAATAAAAACTATAATAAAAGATTTACGCATTTCGTTATGTGTTACCTCACCTTCAGTCAGTTCGAGTTTGAACCATTAGTTATGAACAGCTAGAATTTAAACTGGTAGATGGCAAAGTAAAAGTGAATAAACTCTTTCCTACTCGACCTATTCAACAAAAGTGTGGATAGCACCTCAGAGGAACTTGCCATTAAATGTCAAGTTACTATTTCTTGTATTTTTACTGGAAGACTTATATACAAGCACAATTGAAATAGAACAACTCCATAACGAATGACAATAGAAATTATCAATCAAAAATAGAAAAACAAACATCCAAAGTTGTTCAACTACAAGGGAACAAACAAACAAGGTAACATTCAAGATCTGAACACAACAAAAATAAAGATACCTAGTAACTACTAAGTCATTATCATTCATAGCCAATCACAACGTCTTAAACTAGAAAACCATTGTGATTCTAATGAAAGTCAATTCAAGTTTAATTAAAACCCTATAAAAATTAAAAGTTTAAGGTCAAAGTTAGAGCTGTTGGCTTTTATGGTTTGCAATATAAATCTAAATTCGTCTAAGCTAATCTTTAATTAGATTAAGTTTAAGTCATATTAGTAGTAATCCTGTATTAAGGTTTGTTTATGGTTCAATCTTGCATTAAGACTAGCCTAAAGTTAATGCTAGATTAAGTTAAAGCTAACCAGTGAGCTGTCCAATGCAGCCATGAGGTGTGTGTCTCTTAACTCATGATGGAAAAGTTAGTAAGACCTGTGGCAAGCATGACAAAGACTCTCATATAGCCTCTCGCAATAAAATGGGAATCGACTTTATCCATCATTTAGCCATGAGGAAATAGAAGTGGAAGTCCAAGTCAAAAAACTAAATAAGTTAGCTTCC
This sequence comes from Papaver somniferum, assembly GCF_003573695.1. Taxonomy (NCBI): domain Eukaryota; kingdom Viridiplantae; phylum Streptophyta; class Magnoliopsida; order Ranunculales; family Papaveraceae; genus Papaver; species Papaver somniferum. The sequence continues at coordinate 18,049,245 of NW_020622934.1, read as the reverse complement.
TTGTCTTCTTCGTGATTATCTTTTATGTGTTGTTCATGAAATTGAGTGTACCATAGTGATACTGTTCAATTCAGTTGAAGTAAGAACTGAGTACATGGTTTCCCTAACTCTGTAGAGACTGCAATAAGTAAAAAGCTATGACTGTTAATTTAATTTGAAATAAAGAGTATATAATCTTTTTTGATAAGTGTGCTGCATGCTATGTATGATGCTTATTTTGTGAGCTATAGAACATAATACTAGGATTAGATCTGTTTTCAACATATGATTAAGTTGATTTCATGTTTAGGTCTAAGTAATGATGATTATAGAGCTAAAAATCTAACAAAAGGATCAACAACATCCGTGAAAAACGGGATAGAAAAATGATTCAAGTTAAACCCCCCACAAAATTTATAAGTTTACTCTCTCAACGAGTTACTCGGCGACTCGCAATGTCAAAAAATGCGCCTTACTCTATTTGCCAATCAGTTTGGGAATACTAGTGACTTCACGAGCACTTGCGAGGAAATCAAGCGAGTTAGCTGAGTTTAACTACACTTAATGAAATGCGCTAATATTTGTGAGAGTATAGTGCACAATCAAAAACATTCCACAACAAAATTAACTTGTAATAATTTTTGTTTAAACACCATGAAACATTAACCCCAAATGATATGTAAAGATAGTGTCAATCTAAACTGGTCAACAATAGGTCATATAACCGATAAAAATCGCTATTCACCTTCCTAAACACCTCGCTACCATCCCTCCTATTCAAGGTGGCATTACATTCACCACTTATTTCACCATTCACCCAAATAATTTTACTATTTCCAAAATTTTAAGGTTCAATAGAGAGTGACACCTAAGGTTGGAGGAGAATATGGAGGTGCTTAGGGGAATAGAAATTGCAGTCTTAGAAGCAAACCGACTAAAATCATGTGTGTTGGCTGTAATGACCACTTATCTTTCCTCCAACCAGTCTATTCAGATGCATTACAAGTATAATAGAATCCTGAATAGATACAACTCAGACAGAAGAACACAATGTAGCTAATACTCAGCAGGAAAAAAAAAGAAAAGAAAAAAGAACCTGCCTCAACTGGTCTCCTGGATGTTGTGCCTGATGGCAAACCCTCATCAAATTCCCCAATTTCTGACTTAACGAACGGATATCCTGTTTCTTGGCTGTGACGACTACTTGACTGCCCTCTCTAATTATTCCATTTTCACGGTCTATTTAGAAGCATTATACATTTACATGCATACTAAAACTTTGAACAGATATAGCTCAATATAATGACAATTACGATGCAGCTAATGACAAGCCAAAAAAAAATGAAAAAAAAAAACCTCAATTAGTCTCCTGGATGTCGTCGCCATTGAGGATGAACCCTCGCAGAATTCATCAACTTCTGACTTGACCTGAACGTTACATTCTTCATCTGATGAACTCTCACTGTCCGAGAGTTCAATCATTTTAGCCTAAACAATAATAATACAAACAGAAATAACAATCAGAGAATGATCAATTAATGTAAAAAAATATTCTAACCCTGCGCGGATGCTATTAATCGCCCTTAGTGACCAACAATTATGCGTTTTAACATGTCTTCTTGATGTAATCCATGCCATAGGTTAAAAGAAAGAAAATAAAATCTCAACAAAATAATGTACTATAGTTGTTTGTTAAAATACTGAACAGAAAAATGTGGCAAGAAATTCTTATTTTCGAATTTCCTACCCTAAAAATTAGTCAAACTTCAATATCATGTTGCCGACCAACTTTTCAGAGAAATATGCTTATAGAAAATTAACTAACTAATTTCTCACCTGGGTTTCAAGCTGTTCCTTTCCTTCCCTTCCGGAGAGAGGGAGATTTTTAGCTAGGTAGTAAATAGTAATTTACAGAAGAAAGAATATCTAGAAGCTTATATTTACGGAAAATAGGACGAAAATATCCATTTATGATTTTCCATAATTATAAGAGATTTCGTAGTTATGTACCTTTGGTAGGGGTGAATGAGTGATCTGTGAATTTGGGAACCCAAGCTCAGGTTGTCGGAGAAATCTATGCTGACTGACTGACACCAGTCACTTTGAAATGTAACTTTAATTTGCCAGGTGGCGTGATTCAGACCACTGATTGCCTTGTTCGAGGACCGTTGTTGTTGACCTAATGGGTAACCTGCGTAAACAAAACCAGTTATGAATCATGGACAACTTTAAATTTTACAACTTCAAATTTGTAGTAATACTGTAATAGACATCTGCGACCACCTATGTTACACGGAAACTCCAACAAAGTTGCCGTAATCGTGTCAGACACAATTATGGACACGACATGGTTACCACATTTCCCTACATTCGATGGATACGCCATATCACGTGTCGAGTAAAAATAGAAGTTGAACGCTTTATGAACACTAATTGGACACTATTGGACACGCCATAAATGATTTATTTTCATTTGGAAAATCAAAATAAACTAAATGTGACGCTAATTTATTCTTGTTTTAGTCAAATTCAAGCATTATTCACGAAAAACTTTACCATTATTACATTATTATTGATTCTATATAATTAGTAATCAAATATTTTAAAAATAAGAGTAATTATTTTGTTGTGCAGATTGTAGTAATTGTTTGCTTCTTTGTTGCGACGGTGATTCAAAAGAAAACCCGGGGTGTGCTGGTGCTGGAGTGGTTGTTAGGGATGCTGATTGGAATGTGGTTGGAGCCATGAGTATTGGCCTTGATTACTAATAATTTCATGGCATAATTGTTTGGTATTTTGGTGGGATTGGAGTGGGCTGTTAAATGGGGGTGCGACAAATTCCGGTGCGTTCAGATTCAATAAGTGCAGTTATGTCTTTCAAGAGTTCAAATGTTCCTTGGCCGATTAAACAAAGGTGGATCCAAGTTCAGAATTCTTATGATTCAATTTCTTTCTATCATATTTACCGTGAGACAAACTTTTCTGCGAATGCTATGACTAAAAGAGGTTGTCTTTTAAGGAATGGTGTACGTTTAAACTATAATGAAAGGCTCTTTTTTCTTTCATACGTAGAATTGCCTAATATTTCTTATTTTCGATTCAAGTAGATTATGAGCTTTTTGGGGTCTCTTGACCTCTTTTTCTTGTAATCACTTTGTACATATGGCTATTTATTAATAAAATTTTGGATTTACCAAAAAAAAAAGTAGTAATATTTCATTTTAATGATATTATTAATATATATAGCGTGTCCTCACAACCCGTTTTTCTAAGATTTGACGTATCCCCGTAATCGTGTTGTGTTGTAACTGTGTCCCATGTCCATGTTCGTGCAACATAGGCGAGGACATCTGTAATCGTGTTGTGTCGTAAAGGCTAGGGGTGAGCATGGGTACTCTAACGACTCTAACCCGCGAATTCGACCAAATCCACCCTCAATCTGGTGGATGGACACCCAACCTGCTCGTAGATACATCGGGCGTGGATCCATTCTTGAAAATCCATTGAATGTTAGATTGGGAATCGGTGCATGTTTAGAAATGCATTGGATACCCGCACGTGTTAAGCTAAGATTTTTTTTAGAATTATGCAAGTATAGAAGTACATTTAGCTATTTATACTTAGTAGTATATCTACCTCGTATTCTTAACGTATAAACATTTTAGTTTTACATGATACTAATAGATTGCAGAGAATGTATAGTCAAATATGTAAGAATATTTATCTAAGGATGATTTAGGATGTTTTAAATCATTAATTAAGTAAGAAATTTATTAGTTTTGCTCTCATTTTACGTGAATCATTTTATAAAGAAAATCTACGGATCCATTCGCATCCAACCCATCCACCTGCCTACCCACGGATATTAGACCGGCGGGTGAGGGATCAAACGCGGATGACCACCATTTAGATGACCAGCGGATGACACCAAATCCACATAAGTTACCCTTTGCCCACCCCTAGTAAAAGCTACACTAGTGTGCTTGATACAACATCCCGATACAGTAACAACGATTGCTAATGTCACGACCCAAATTTTTCTTAAGCCGGTGATCCGATAACAACTGTTCACTTCTTAAAACTTAATTCAATTCTCAGCCTAACACACTTTGGATATAAATATAACACCAACTCTACTAGATAATTAGCAACGGAAGACTTTCTTTCACTTGCTTTCTATTTAACTCTTCATACCCTCATAAGAATAAGAGATTTGGCCATGTTAACACTTTCAAAATTAGTAAACAACATAAAACAAGATACGAGACAATAATCCTTTTATTTCCTCAAGAGAAGATAACCAAAAGCATGTCTTTCATGGACTTACAAAAACAGATTACAACCCCTTACATACACTATGTTTTTCTACCTTACTCTGTTTTCATTCCTCTCATACTAATTACAACGAACTTACACCATTTGTATAGCATAAAATAATTTCCAAACTCGTGCATCACCGATTCACAGGCCTTGGACAATCATCTGTCCAAGAAACAATTTCCATTACCGTCTAAAACTGAAGCATAACCGACCATCTTCTTTTCCTTCGACTTGGCCGATCCATACCTGTCCTTCGGTAGTTACGAACAAATTACTATAGTTATAATTAACTTTCTTTGTAACTATTTACTACTGTTCCATTTACTATGGACTTTGTATAACACTGATAACCAGCTGATAACCGTCATTTTTCCAATACAGCACCATCCTGGCGCTTCCCTGCACTATGGCTTTGAGATGTGCTTGCTTGGATGCTTAAGCTACAACAACTCATGCCAAAACGCTTTCCAATTGATACCAATAATGCGCCATGCGCCATATCCAAGTAATTGACAATAGTGGTGCATTATCATGCATTACCATTTTATGTGCACCTTCCAAGATTTGGTCGAGCCTTAAACTAATGACTTGGAAAACTCTTGGCCAATTCCATGTTCTCGCGTCATCCTTGAGCTGGGATAACTCAGTTCTCGAACATGCGTCTCTGCAACATCGCCTGTCGCACTCGTCATCTAGTATTGTCTTGCTTTTATCTATGAAGCTTCATTTTGCGGCGAAAGTGATTCATGGTTGTGCTATTGACATTCAATATATCGTTATTGTGGCGCTTCACTGATTTGTCCGGTCATAGACCTTTCCCACTCATCCTATTTGACGTCCTCGTTGAACATTATCAAGTAAACTCCCTTTACCTAACTAGCTTCATTGCTTCATACCATCCTTAAAAAATCGGATAGCAACACTTCCTGAAGTTCAACAACTTTGTTGGCATTCCTTTCATCCTTTCCAACTTCTTTACTTTGGCATCAGCATCACTTACCTTAAGCACATTTCCATTGATCCTACTAATTTGAACTTTGTCGTTACGTCGACCACTTTCAACACCATCCCAAATCATATATATACACCCAAATGCAAAACTGAAATTCTTACCCAACTTCTTCGTATTAAGCTTGAATTCCGTTTGATGAATCATTTGCGCCTAAGTGTACCGAAAGTATGATTCTTCCGAACTGATCACTCTGGTCATGTCATCATCTTTCGCCTTCATACACCAATTGTATTTGTTGCATCTTAGAAAACTCATGCCAAAACGCTTTCCAATTGATACCAATAATGCGCCATGCGCCATATCCGAGTAATTGGCAATAGTGGTGCATTATCATGCATTACCATTTTGTGTGCACCGTCCAAGATTTATCTGATCCTTAAAATAATGACTTGGAAAACTATTGGCTAATTCCATGTTCTTGCGTCATCCTTGAGCTGGGCTAACTCAGTTCTCGAACATGGGTCACTGCAACATCGCATGTCGCGTTCATCATCTAGTATTGTCTTTGTTTTATCTATGAAGCTTCATTTTGCGGCCAAAGTGATTCATGGCTGTGCTATTGACTTTAAATATATCGTTATTGTGGCGCTTCACTGATAAGGCCGGTCATAGACCTTTCCCACTCATCCTATTCGACGTCCTCGTTGAACATTATCAAGTAAACTCCCTTTACCTAACTAGGTTCATTGCTTCATACCATCCTTAAAAAATCGGATAACAACACTTCCTGAAATTTCAACAACTTTGTTGGCATTCCTTGCACCCTTTCCAATTTTTTTACTTTGGCATCAACATCACTTATCTTAAGCGCATTTCCATTGATCCTACTAATTTGAACTTTGTCGTTACATCGACCGCTTTCAATACCATTCCAAATCATATATCTACACCCAAATGCAAAACTGAAATTCTTACCCAACTTCTTCGAATTAAGCTTGAATTCCATTTGATGAATCATTTGCGCCTAAGTGTACCGAAAATATGATTATTCTGAACTGATCACTCTGGTCATGTCATCATCTTTCGCCTTCATACACCAATTGTATTTGTTGCATCTTAGCAAACTCATGCCAAAACGCTTTCCAATTGATACCAATAATACGCCATGCGCCATATCCGGGTAATTGGTAATAGTGGTGCATTATCATGCATTACCATTTTGTGTGCATTGTCCAAGATTTGGCCGAGCCTTAAACTAATGACTTGGAAAACTCTTGGCCAATTCCATGTTCTCGCGTCATCCTTGAGTTGGGCTAACTCAGTTCTCGAACATGGGTCACTGCAACATCGCATGTCGCATTCGTCATCTAGTATTGTCTTGCTTTTATCTATGAAGCTTCATTTTCGGCCAAAGTGATTCATAGATGTGCTATTGACTTTCAATATATTGTTATTGTGGCGCTTCACTGATTAGGCCGGTCATATACCTTTCCCACTCATCCTATTCGACGTCCTCGTTGAACATTATCAAGTAAACTCCCTTTACCTAACTAGCTTCATTGCTTCATACCATCCTTAAAAAATCGGATAACAACACTTCCTGAAGTTTCAACAACTTTTTTGGCATTCCTTGCACCCTTTCCAACTTCTTTACTTTGGCATCAACATCACTTATCTTAAGCGCATTTCCATTGATCCTACTAATTTGAAATTTTTCGTTACGTTGACCGCTTTCAACACCATTTCAAATCATATATCTACACCCAAATGCAAAACTGAAATTCTTACCCAACTTCTTCGACTTAAGCTTGAATTCCATTTGATGAATCATGTGCGCCTAAGTGTACCGAAAGTATGATTCTTCTGAACTGATCACTCTGGTCATGTCATCATCTTTCGCCTTCATACACCAATTGTATTTGCTGCTCCTTAGCAACTACCATGGTAAATCTTCGACTTTCCATCACTCTTAAATCGTTATTGCTGACATATTTCTCAGAATTTTTCTGGCATCCATCTTCTACGGAACTTTAACATGTTATGCTCTTTTGGTAGTATCAGCATTTCTTAGTTCCTTCTGGTTGAATCTGCCAAAGTAAACTGATTGGAATGCGTAGTGAAAACACAGGGGTACCAAGTACACCACTAACGCTTTCGTTCGGCAATGTGTATGGACAAAACCTAATACAATTGCAAGTGGACCAACTGAATGATCATTGACAATATATATATATATATATAGTTTATATCTCTAACCTCTTCTCAATCAGTATTAATGAACCTGATTGTTAAGAAAAGTACTTGGACGATCTCAAAAATCAATATCCAAGATCAATCTAGTCACATCCAAATAATCCAATCGTAATTCTTCCAAGTAATTAAAATCGTTGTTTATCTTTCAAGATATGAATTCAACAAGAAACGAATCTTATAATCGATCACGATAAGGTGGGTGTATCTACTAATATTGAATATACTTACAACTTGCGTAAATCCAATTACAAAGATAAACAATATAATACGTAAAAGGAAAAACACAATGTTCGAGTATAGCTCGGTTGAACCCACCAAACTGGTATGGGATGTCAAGTTTGGTTGTCATATTTTAGTATCAAAACTCATCTAGAGTCGTTTGATTAAATATTAGAGTCAACTTCGTTTAGGTTAGACTAGAAAGTCTAGGAATGTTTAGATGTACAAATATTACTCCGAAGACCTGAAGAATGTGAAGAAGTAACGACTACAACGAGGACATCATCCTTCCACTTGAGGTTAATAATATTGACTTGATCTTGTTTTCATTCCTAACGTATCTTTCAAGTCGGATTATATTTAAAACATAACATGTGAAGCTGTATATATATATAATATTCTAGTGGTTAGACTTGGTCACATCATTATGATCAAAGTGTCAATGAACTTATTGAATTACGAAGTATAAACGCTTATCTTTTGGAACTTCGTAAATACGACATTAACATAAACTTTGTATTTAGTTATTTGATTATGTGTAAGATATATGTATGATTTCACCCTAGGAAACAATGTTTTATAACGTTTTTTTTAAGGAAGTACATATATGAACTTTTTTCATAATCGCAAGGAAATCATGATTGGTCAGTTTATTTATTGGATATCTTTTGAATAACCAATACAAGATGACAAGGTAGAACATATCTTAACTTGTTGAGAATTGAAGTATAACTGGTCATAGCCTATACTGTGTAGCATGTTGTAATCGGTCACAAGCTACTTTGTGAAGCATGGTGTCATCAGTCACAAGCTATATTGGTAAGTTAGTTATAATCGGTCACAAGCTACCTTTTGGAAGCAAGGTGTAACCGATCACAAGCTAATTTGGGAAGTTAGTTATAATCAGTCACAAGTTACTTTGGGAACCAAAGTCTAACCGATCACAAGATAACTCGGGAAGTAAGATGTAACCGATCACAAGCTACTTCTGGGAAGCAAGGTGTAACCGGTGACAACCTAGTTTGGGAAGCATGGTATAACCGATCACAACTTAAATTGTGAGTTATGGTAAAACCGATCCCAAAGAGCAAAACCGAGTTTCCAATATTCACATTTCTCTTTATGTTTTGTGTGAAGCTTGCAATCAGGGTTTGCTGAGAAACTTCTATATGTCGACATTATTTGAACATGTACATAATTCTTATCATTGTTCAAAGATATTACTTGATACTCAAGGTGATCCCATACCCAAAAAAATTCAAAAGCATTTAATTATGATTTTCATAATATATGTTTTAATTACCAGGAATTAAAGCATATCCTCTGGAAAATATTATTAGTTAATGTGCTAGACTGCTAATAGAAGTTTTCTAAGGGAGTGGAAATATGGTTTGGTAATTAATTGGAAATAGGGAAACCAAAACTAGGTACTTTAATGTGAATATCTTGAGAATATTTTTGGCTTTGGAATTTCCTTGTTGTCCAAACAACCTTGGTCTATGAATACTTGAGTTTGCATTTCTTTCAATCTATCCTAAGAAAAAGGAAAACTTCATTTGTGTTGTTTCTGGTGGAGCGGTTTTTTTGGAGAGGAAAGTACCCTAATTAGGAGAAATCTCTTACGACCGATCGTTTAAAGATTTATGTGGGATCAAGAAGCTCTACGAGTACCTTTTGTGGGAAACTAGATAATTTCATTGTTATTTTAGTTTTAGATTATTGATTTGATTGATTAACGGTTGTTGACACTTTAATTGCACCTAATTTGTTTATTCTTGAGAACCTTCTCTTCTGATATAAGACTCACTCAAACTAGATCAAAATATTGACGAGATTTTTAGAACCATTTTCGGATCTAAAGACATCTTGTGATAATCTATTGTTGATAGACTCAGTTCTCTGTGATTGATCACAAGAGGATTCAAGTTGTGTTATGCAAGTTATTATTGAAGACAAACGAAGATTTGAAGACGACAAAGATTTTATTATTTGTTTTCGCATCTTGTGAATTGTGTGCACAAACCTTGATCGGTTGGGATCCAACTAGAATCGTGTTTATCTTTGATATACTTGATTGGATAATTACATGAGATCGGCATTACCATATAGTTACTCCTTGAGTTCTATATATATTGATTGAAAATCTAAAATTTGGTTATTTCGGTAATCAAAGTTTAGATTGATCTAACCAGACAAAGGAGTTTATTAGTTTAAAAGGAATAGCCTTTGTCAACGACTCATAATATCTTATTACCAAGATTGAATAGAGTGGTCACCAAACAGCTTTATCCTTTACTGTTTGGAATACGATCAAAAGGATTGGTGATTCACGTGTGTGACTCTAAAAGTCGAAGGCGCATGGCTACTGAGGAAACTAAGTAGATAGGGATAGTCTACTTGGTCTCAACTATACGAAGTTGGTATTAGATTTTGTATATCGGCTTAATTCTGAGAGTATTCAAAACTGGACTAGGTCCCGGGGTTTTTCTGCATTTGAAATTTCCTCATTAACAAAATCTTGCCATTAGAGCATTGCTCGGTCGAACTCGCATGCGTTTCTATCTCAAGCATGTTTGTGAATGTTAGTGATCAAAACTATAAATATTGATTTCTAGTCTACTATATCTAAGGTCTTGGAATAGGATAGAAAGTGTAGTTGAGCTCAAGAACTCCATGGCAATCATCATACAAGACGAAGGACTACTCAAGGAACTGGTGGATCTTCATCGACTAAAAGGTATGTGGAGACTTGAACTTATCTATCACTGAAAAGTCTATTTATATCCTATCTTGAGACAAAAGTCGTTTTTCTATATAGACTTAGATTATATATATTTAGTATTTCGAGCCGAGTTTATCTCGCCTATCTATTTCTCGAAATATGTTGGTAAGCTTTCGCTTTATCCAAGTTCATCTTTACCGAGTGACGAAAGTCATGTTATGTTTCAATCACTTTGAAAATTTCTCTGACGAAAAATGGTTTGTGAATAACAACTATATAACGTCCTCTGAAAATGTTTCAATGATTAAAATGAGAGTTTAGGTTATATAACTATTGGAGGATATAATCATTGTTGTGGAAACACATATATATGTATAAGTACTTATTCCTTGAACCAAAGTTTGCGAACTTTGTTGATCAAGTGAACCGGAGTAGTGCGTGAGCTAAGTCCGTGAACTCAGTCCGCGAACCCAGTCGGCAAACTGACGAAGTTTTCAAACCCGAGAATTTCTGCTGGAGTTTGTGAACTCCATCTGGGAACTTAAGTCCGCGAACCCAGTCCGCGAACTTGAGTAGGTTATATCTTAAAACGATGATTGTGAACTTATTCATATTAACTAAGGAATGCATTTGCAAACCGTGGCTATATAGTTCATGAACCGATTCAAGTGAATCAAATCGTTTTTGCTTCAATTGTGTCTTGTGTAGTACATGATATTTCCTTGCAATTGAACAACTCTCTAACTAGTTCATTTGAGTCATTTGAACTAGTTTTGGTGAAGAAGAATATGGTTGATATGAAAGTGATCATATGGCTAACCTTTTGGTTAACTATTTTTGAACCAACTAATGTACAAGTTTGGGTACGGTTACACAATCCTAGAAACGTACATTTCATTTGTGTATAACAAGCTATGTTTTCGATATAACGGTTGATAAATATTAGCTTGAATCTAATCAGGTTTTCATCCAACGGTGAATATTGAATGCTTTGTTACCAAGCTAACATTGATTGCAAACCCTGATTTGAAAGATTATATAAGGGACAACTCTAGCAACTGGGAAACCTAATCCCCAAACATTCTATGTGATACTAGTTGTGCTAAGCTAGAGTCGATTCTCCTTTAACCTTTGGTTTCTTCTTCTAAACCAGGTTAACGACTTAAAGAATTCATTGGGATTGTGAAGCCAGGCCGATACTACTTTATAGTAGTTGTTTGATCTGATCTTGTTGTTTCTATCGTACGAGTAAATTGTAATAATTGGCTTGAGATTTCTATCTCCGATAGGAAAGATAAAAAGTAATCACAAACATCTTCGTCTCATCGTTTGTGATTCCACAATATATTTTTTCGCTGCGTCAATTAAGACTATTGTGAGGTAATTGATAATACTAAGCTGTTCTTCGGGAATATAAGTCTGGATTATCAATTGGTTCCTGTTCACCTTGATTTATCAAAAGACAGAACAAAACTCGTAGGTATATTCGTGGGAGACGGATTTATCTATTACCATAGACTTTTCTATGTGATACAGATTTGTTTATTAAAGTCTTCGACTTTGGGTTGTAGAAACTCTTAGTTGTGGGTGAGATCAGCTAAGGGAATCAAGTACGTAGTATCCTGCTGGTATCAGAGACGTAGGAGCATAACTGTACCTTGGATCAGTGTGAGATTGGTTGGGGTTCAACTGCAGTCCAGACCGAAGTTAGTTTGGAGTAGGCTAGTGTCTGTATCGGCTTTATACAGTGTGTGTTCAATCTGGACTAGGTCCCGGGGTTTTTTCTGCATTTGCGGTTTCCTCGTTAACAAAATTCTGGTGTCTGTGTTATTTCTTTTCCGCATTATATTTTGTTATATAATTGAAATATCACAGTTTGTACGTTTTTCAATCAATTAGAATATCCGACATTTTTTATTATTGATTTAAATTGATTGACACTTGGATATTGGTCTTTGGTACCATCCAAGTTATCTCTCTAGTATTTGATAAAGACTCGCAGATTTCTATTTGCTTCAGTATATATCAAATCGAGAGATTGAGATATAAACTCTTTGATATACTTTTTATCTAGATTGAGCCTGACTGTCTAGTTGATTCTCTAGAAAGTATATTGGAGTTTGTCCATACAGATTGCTAAGCGAAATATTGGGTATGGTTGTTAGACCCCCGCCTTTTCAATTGGTGTCAGAGCAGGCAAACACTCTAAACCTAATAATTTTGTGTTTGTTTGTTCCTTAAAAATTGTCCCATGGGAAATTCTTTGGAAAACTTGCTCTTGGCATCTGTAACGCATGCCATAAGTCCTTAAATATTGCTCAAGAATTATTATGGTTAAAACCTCTGGTTTTACATGATAATCTCATTTCATCTAAAAAGGAAAATTTAGATGATGACAATCAATCTAAAGGAAAAAATAAAAAGAAGAAAAGATTGAGGAAACGTTTGTCATGCTCAAGGATATGGACCCTCACTAGATTAACTCTTGATCTCTTTGAGGAATACTATCGTAATGGATCAATTGACAAAGATCTATTCAGAGCATTCGAAGGCGTTTTTAAATTCTTAGAAAAACTTAATTTTGTTAAGCCTAAGAATCAATCCGAAAAAGGTTCTGTACATGTTAAACCATGGCATAATATTGTACAGCCTAGGAGTCGGAAGAATCTTCCTTCTAGCCAAATCAAACAAATGATAGAAAGCTCTAACTGCTCTGATTATTATCATTACGTTGATTACATCACGGGAACTGTTCACATATATCAACCTGAAATGTTGCATGAGAATTCCTCTGCACATTATTCCTATTGGTAACAAGCTTGGCACTACCCCATCTGTATATATCTTGGAATGGGGCAAGAAATGGTTTGAGTTGTGTACAGCTTTGTTATTCTCTTTTAGAGTATCAAATAAAGCTTTCTATTACATCCATCGTCTCTCATAAATTGTGTTGTCACGGATGCATAACCTTTGAGTGCAAACATCTAAGAAAACCCCACTTCCCTTTTGTGGGTCGCGGTTCACAAACGGGTCCGAGCCCATTAATGATCTCTTAAAGAAGAAGTTCGCGCACCCTCTTCTTCATCCCGTCAGTCCGTGTACGTGAACCTCTAGGGTTTTGTGTGCTTCCTCCATTGAAGTTTCTTTGGAGAAATTAAAATAAAGGGTGTTCAAGATTCACTCCAATTAAATATATTCCTTTTTCCTTTCAATTTCTTAGATCTAATGATGAAGTCTAAGGGATTAAAAAGAAGTTCCAAAAGCTCAAATACCTCTAGCATGGATTTCCCTTGTGACCAAAATTCTCTTAGGATTAGGTTTGTGGATGATTCTTGTGCTAGAATTTTTGAAATGATCTCATCTAAAGGTTTTATCCCAGAAAATAAATTGGATCTATCTAGTGGGCATCAAGAGGATTTAGTTTGTTTCAAAAATTCAGTCTTGGAAACATCTTTGATGGTCTTGGTCAAGGATTTGATTCTCTCACAAGAATTTTCTATGCCAACATTCATGATGTTGATCTTAATAAGATGGAATTCAAATCCATGATAAATAGAGAAAGATTTCTTGTTGATAGAGAATTAATATCAAAGATTACCAACATTTCGTTGGGAAACGTGCGTCTTCCTAGACCAAGTGATGAACGACCATCACAAGATGATATCTCTCTTGGGCTTTGCGGTAAGAAGGTGACTTGGAATAAAGGAAATTTCCTACTAATGATCTTAGTATTGCTTTAATGGCTTTTGGAAAACTTGGTATCCCCAATTTGTGTCCCTCCACAATTGAGAATTCTTGGTGGAGTCATGAGTTTGCGAAATTGGTCCATTTCCTTGAATCGACTGTTCAAAGTCTCGATATTTGTAGTTTTATCATTTTTCAAATGACTTCGATGACTTCACCCATCAGGATGTTAGGTTACCCTTGCTTGATTGGTCAAATTTGTCGTGATCGTGGTTTTGATTCAATTTGCAACTCTCTTGGGGTTCCCAAACCGGTTCGTCCCTGTACCTTCAGACGCGTAAGGGGGAATGTGTGCAAAAAACAAAGAGATGCTTCCCTTAACAATGGTGACCCTACCTCCTTGAGTCTTCTTCAAAAAATTCACAAGGGTGTGTGTAAGGTCAATTCAAGGGTGAAGTGTGTCCAAGAACATGTGTTGTTAGTTGCAACGAAGTTTCCCGAGCTCAAGGAAGAATTGAATACAATACAAGTATCTTGGAGTATCTCCGATAAAGAAGAGAATGAGTAAATGGTGTTTTTGTTTGCCTAGTAAATCTTCTATTTTTCTTGTTTTATTTAGAAGAATAACTATAGTTTGGAATATCCATTATTGTGATTACACATAGCTATGTCCAACATTTTCATCTTCATGTTTTTAGGTTTATTTGTTTAAATTCTAAAATTGTTTGGAAGATGATTTTAACAGTATTAATCTTTATGGTTTTATATATTGCAATATTTTTATGGGATATGTGTGTTTACATCCGTGAACTTGATTGTCCCATACTTTGTCAAAAGTAAAGTCGTTCATGAGTTGATATGCATGTATTGATGAAATAATGAATTGACTTTTGACAAATACAAAAGTTAAGCCTATTATGTCAATTCTTGATGGAAGATAGGTTAAAATCTTTTGTGTGCAAGGATTATGTCTATTGAATGTCATTGTGTAAATGGTGATGGAAAATAGAATGAGTCCTTGGTTATTCCACGGTATAAGGTCGATCTCCGATCCACAATTTTTGTGTCATACTGTGTTGTTCCATAAGGTGTCTTATGTTGAGCTCTATCGACTGAGTCATTGTTTTGACATAGTTGTTGTTCCATGAGATACTTTCTGTCGAGCATGACCAATTAAATTGATTACTTTTGTGATTAGTTTAGTTTTGTATTTCGATTAGATTAATTATGGGTTTTCTTGTGATTAATCTAATTGAATGTTTTTAAGTCTCCATAAGTTTACTTATGTTGAGCATGTTTGATTAAATTAATCATGGGTTCTCTTATGGTTAATTTAATTGAATAGTTTGGATTCAAATTCATACTCGTATGTGATTTGTTATGTCTAAAGAAATCCTTCTTTTCTTTTTGAAATTAAGGTCGCTCTTGTTGTTCTTTCGGGAATGACATTTTATGGGGGAGAGTTCTTAATTAGACTTGTGCTTAATTGCCAAATATTTGTGGGGAGTGTGGCCGTGGAATATTATAGGGGTTATCTTGTATCTTTATAGACTCCTTGATGAATGCATTTAGCTTTGGCTTTATGATTGCATCTAAATAAGATGATATATGCTTTCTTTTGGTCATGAAATGTCTCTTTCGTAAATTTCATTAGGATCCAGTTCTTGTACCTTTGCCAATTTTATTGACAAAAAGGGGGAGAATTAATTTGTAGTTCACACTACAAATACATATGGTTTTCGGATCATTATGTAAGGGGGAGTGGTTTCCATGAGAGATGGAGTATTCACTAAGGGGGAGGGACATATCACCATAGTATTGTTGTTAAAGTTGTGATACAACTGAACTTTGACGCTGTGTAATGATATTATGACAGTGTATAACAATGATTGAGAACTCTTGTTTTCTCCTTGTTATAACTACGGATTTTCAACAACGATGATGCTAAACTTACAACCTTTGGGATCATTGGAGTACTTGGAAGTGACGAAGATTTCGAGTAATGTTGAAGATTAGGCATGTGGAATAGGAGTTACAAAAGTTTATTTATATATTTTTTGTATTCCATATGTATAGATAGTTTTGTCACTAAAATTGACAAAGGGGGAGATTGTTAGAGCATTGATCGGTCGAACTCGCATGCGTTGCTATCTCAAGCATGTTTTTTAATGTTAGTGATCAAAACTATAGTCTTGATTTCTAGTCTACTATAGCTAAGGTCTTGGACTAGGATAGAAAGTGTAGTTGAGCTAAAGAACTCCATGGAAATCATCATACAAGACGAAGGACTACTCAAGGAACTGGTGGATCTTCATCGACTAAAAGGTATGTGGAGACTTGAACTTATCTATCACTCAAAAGTCTATTTATCTCCTATCTTGAGACAAAAGTCGTTTTGCTATATAGACTTAGATTACACACATTTGGTATTTCGAGCCGAGTTTATCTCGCCTATCTATTTCTCGAAATATGTGTTGGAAAGCTTTCGCTTTAGCCAAGTTCATCTTTACCGAGTGACGAAATTCATGTTATGTTTCAATCACTTTGAAAATTGCTCTGACGAAAAATTGTTTGTGAATAACAACTATATAACGTCCTCTGAGAATGTTTCAATGATTGAAATGAGAGTTTAGATTATATAACCATTGGAGGATATAAGCATTGTTGTGGAAACACATATATGTATAAGTCTTTATTCTTTGAACCAAAGTTTGCGAACTTTGTTGATCAAGTGAACCGGAGTAGTACGTGAGCTAAGTCCGAGAACTTAGTCCACGAACTAGCGAAGTTTTCAAACCCGAGAATTTCTACTGGAGTTTGTGAACTCCATCCGCGAACTTGAGTAGGTTATATCTAAAAACGATGATTGTGAATTTATTCATATTAACTAAGGAATGCATTTGCAAACCGTGGTTATATAGTTCATGAACCGATTCGAGTGAATCAAATCTTTTTTGCTTGAATTGTGTCTTGTGTAGTACATGATATTTCCTTGCAATTGAACAACTCTATAACTAGTTTATTTGAGTCATTTGAACTAGTTTTGGTGAAGAAGAATATGGTTGATATGAAAGTTGATCATATGGATAAACTTTTGGTTAACTATTGTTGAACCAACTAATGTACAAGTTTGGGTACGGTTACACAATCCTAGAAACTTGCATTTCATTTATGTATAACAAGCTATGTTTTCGATCTAACGGTTGATAAATATTAGCTTGAATCTAATCAGGTTTTCAACCAACGGTGAATATTGAATGCTTTGTTACCAAGCTAACATTGTGATTTGAAAGACTATATAAGGGAGAACTCTATCAACTGGGAAACCTAATTCCCACACATTCTGTGTGATACTAGTTATGCTAATCTAGAGTCGATTCTCCTTTAACATTTGGTTTTTTCTTCTAAACCAGGTTAACGACTTAAAGACTTCATTGGGATTGTGAATCCAGGCCGATACTACTTTATCATAGTTGTGTGATCTGATCTTGTTGTTTCTATCATACGAGTACAATTGTAGTAATTAGCTTGAGATTTCTATCTCCGATAGGAAAGATAAAAAGTAATCACAAATATCTTCGTCTCATCGTTTGTGATTTCACAACATCTTTTTTCGCTGCGTCGATTAAGACTATTGTGAGGTGATTGATAATACTAGGATGTTCTTCGGGAATATAAGTACGGATTATCAATTGGTTCCTGTTCACCTTGATTTATCAAAAGACGGAACAAAACTCGTAGGTATATTCGTGGGAGACGGATTTATCTATTACCATAGACTTTTCTGTGTGATACAGATTTGTTTATTAAAGTCTTCGACTTTGGGTCGTAGCAACTCTTAGTTGTGGGTGAGATCAGCTAAGGGAATCAAGTACGTAGTATCCTGCTGGGATAAGAGACGTAGGAGGATAAATGTACCTTGGATCAGTGTGAGATTGGTTGGGGTTCAACTACAGTCCAGACCGAAGTTAGTTTGGAGTAGGCTAGTGTCTGTAGCAGCTTAATACAGTGTGTGTTTTTTTGTGGATGAAAACCGTTTATGCTGATTTTGGTAATTTTGGGTGTGTGGATGAGAAACGAATATAAACCCTAAACAATGCACTGCACGAGAGTAGTTTTGATTCGAGAGATCAATCTGTACAATCCTGTCCTAAACCAAGAAATGGTCGTTCCAGGCTTGCTTCGGTCACAAAGTGAAGGAGAAGGGTTGGTATTAGTGAGGAATTCAAGAAAGTGTTGAGACCAGAATAGTTGATTCTGAAGTTGTGGTTGTTTATGACTTGTATCTGAAAGTAAAACTGGCTGGCAGAGTGGAAAGCTACCAGGTGATTTCTAGATACTGTGTTGTTTTTGTTAGAGCATTGCTCGGTTGAACCCACCAAGCGTTGGTATGTCAAGTTTGGTTGTCATATTTTAGTGAATCAAAACTCATGTTAAGAGTCGCTTGATTATGTACTAGAGTTAAACTTCGTATAGGTTATCTTGAAAGTATTAGGATATGAGACATTACAAGTATTGCGAAGTCTTGAAGATGTGAAGAAGCAATGAGCTACAACGACAACAATGATCCTTCCACTTGAGGTTAGTGATATTTGAATTGAACGTTTCATTCCCTAACGTATCTTTCAAGTCGTGCATATTGAAAACATAACTGTGAAGCATATATGAACTCTAGATAGACATAGTATTAAGGAATACAATACGAGGTTTATTGCTTTACCATTAAACTTTGTAGAAAAGACATCGTCTTAATCATTTGAATGCTAGGGAACAATGTTTACATGTGTTCTAAGGAAGTAAGTTCATAAACTTGTTTGTGAACCGAAAAAGAAACTGCCAGGAGTTATTGGTTTTGTTATTCATTGCATATCTTATGAACAACCAATATGTATGATAGAGTATAACCACTCACAACTTGTTTTGTTCTTGGTAGAACTATTCACAAAGTCCTGACTTATGTATTGGTATAACTTTTATTAGTAAAACCAATCTTAAGTAATCACCTGTGGTATGGTCAGATTATGTCTGACCTTGGGGAAAGGGAAGCGATCCTAGTAAGGGAAAGGAAACCGATCCTTGTAAGGGAAAGGGAACCGATCCTAGTAAGGGAAAGGGAACCGATCCTTGTAAGAGGCGCAATATATCAAGGGGAAACGATCCTTGTATGGGGTGCAGCAAGGTTTATAGCAGAAAGGGGAACCGATCCTATGGACAAGTGCAACACATATAAGTTAGATGTCATATATATATGTGGGTAACCGATCCTATTACCTAGTCAACCGAATCTTTGGGAAGCTAGTGTGACTATGCGTAGTACTCACATGGAGGTAGAACCGAAACTTGTTTTGGTAGAACCGTTAAACCCATGATTGTGATTGAATGTTGGTTTGATCAATCACATAGTTCTTGAAAGTTAGATGAACCAATTCTAAACTTGTTTGGAAGTGTGGAAAATCGGTTTCAAGGTTGTAAGTGTGAAAGAGAACTTACAAAGTAAAGATGTCGACAAACTTTGAACACGTGCTGTGAATGTTTATTTCTATAATTGTTCAAAGATATTCCTTAACGGCTAAGGGAAGAGAATCCCAGGATCGAAACATAAGTAAGTTAAGAATATTTTAATTAAGGTTATTAATTTCATTTTCTAGAGAATTTACAGAATTAGTAATTTGCATTTACTAATTAGATTTTCCGAGAGATTTCGATCTTTATTTTTGGACAGAGCATTTCAGGAATTATGGAAACCGAATTTGTGCTTTAATAAATATCTTGAGAATATTTTCGGTTTTGGAAATTCCTTGGTGTCCAAACTTCCTTGTCTATAATTACACGAAGTTTTCCTTTCTAGCAAACTAATCCTTCGTAACAACAGATTTACTCTTTTTTTGTTGTTACTGGTGTAGGCGCCTATCGGAGAGGAGAGTAATTTAATTAGGTGAAATATCTTACGGACGCTCAGTTTAAAGTCTTCTTTGGGATTGAGAAGCTCTAGCGCGACCCATTGGTGAGAAACTAGATAATTGCGGTTTATCTTTGTTTTCGATTGATTTGATTGACTAACGGTGGTTGAAATCTGATTGCACCTAGTTTGTTTATTCTTGAGAATCTTCTCTTCTGATATAAGATTCACTCAAACTAGTTCAGAGTTTCGACAGGGATCTTTAGACTGTTGTTAGTTCTATAGACGATCTTGTGATAATCCATCGTTAACAGACTCCGTTCTGTGCGTGATTGATCACAAGAGATTCAAGTGATTTTGTGCAGGTTTTATTGAAGATTTAATAATATTTGAAGACAAAGAAGATATTGAAGATATGACTTGGCTTTACAATCTTTTGTGTGCACAATACTTGTTTCGGTAAAAGAGGATACAATTAATAATCGGTTTATCCTTGTGGTAGATTGGTTTGGTTAATTGAATAGATCGACATAAGATAGATTACCTTTGGGTGATTGAACATAAGATAGATCTAGACCTGACGAAGGAGTTTATGTTGAGATAAACGGAAGAGCCTTTATCCGACTCATATCACTTGGTTGAATATAGTTGATACCAAACAGATTTCTTGTTCATTTACTGTTTGGAATACGTACCAAAGGGATTGATCCAACTACGTGACTTATTTATAAGTTGGAGGCGTGGGAATACAGACGGAATTAGGTGAACTATAGGGTTAGTTACTTGGTCTCAACTATACGAAGTTAGTGTAATTTTGTGTGGCGGATTAATCCTGAGAGTATTCAATTCTGGACTAGGTCCCGGGGTTTTTCTGCATTTGCAGTTTTCCTCCTCAACAAAATCTTGCTGTTTCATTTACTTTTATTTTCCGCATTATAATTGTTTTATTATAATTAAAGTAAATTACACAAACGTTAATTCCTATTTACTTGATAAGCAATCCTATTGTGTTTGGTTAAGTCCGAACCTTTATATCAAGTAAATACTTCGTTGTTGTATTGTCTCGATCTCGTATCCATAGACGATCACACGAAGTGTGAACCGATTAGTTCTACTTTCTCGACTCAGTCCATAGACAATCACTTTCGGAGAAAGGACTTATAGGTAGGAAAAGTTTTAGCTTGAGGTATATTTGGGTACCCTCGCCTTTTCGATTGGTATCAGAGCAGGAAAACACGAAAAGATCTAACAATTATTGTTTGGTGCGATCCAACCTATAAGAATTGAATCTATGTCCGATTCAGTTAACGTTATGCAAGAGTTTGAATGTTCAAAAGTTGAATATGTTAATAGTTCGTTGTCTCATGATCTAGGAGTAACGAAAACATCTGTGTCTTTTTCTGAGGAAATTGAAGATGTTGATAAATAGTTGGTAAAACTCCTAAAGCCT
This sequence comes from Papaver somniferum, assembly GCF_003573695.1. Lineage (NCBI taxonomy): Eukaryota > Viridiplantae > Streptophyta > Magnoliopsida > Ranunculales > Papaveraceae > Papaver > Papaver somniferum. The sequence goes on along the minus strand of NW_020622934.1, from coordinate 18,027,767 downwards.
ATACAATCTCTGTCTTCTAAATTATTTATTTTAAAGACAGAGTCGAATCTTCTTAAGCAAGAGATCATAGAAAAATACATTCAACTGAACTGTCTAACCAAAGAGAAAATGGATCTCGCTGTCAAACTAGAAGCTCTTTGTAAATCTCTTACAGATAAAGAGACACGTCTTATGATTCTGACTAATGATGCTGTCGTGATTTCTTATGATGAGGAAATTAAAAGTCCTTTCTCGACTTTTACAGATTGTGACAAAACCGGGTTAATCACATCTGAAACAAATCAAGATGATGGTAGTTTGCCTAACTACATCAAGTTAGAAGAGGATGAGAAGCCAACTTCTAGATGTACTGATGATCAAACGAAATCTTGTCCAAAGGAAACTTTGAACCGATTCTGTGATGATTCTAAGGAATACAATTTTCAGTCACTTGACAAGAAACTTATACTTCTTCAACATACGGTGGTAAATTTTTTGAAAGAAGTATCTTATCTTAAAAAACTGAAAGATTATTCCTCAGTAGAAAGACAAATTATACTGTATCCCAATAAGATGAACTCAAATAAGTCAAAGGAAAGAGTTGATAATCGCTTCTGGAAAAAGGTTCCTCCGCACCCATATCGAAACGGTTCTGGTTTTGATGAGGAACGAGTTCAGAAGGAAGGGAAAGAGCGAATCTTTGCCAAAAGAAACAATCAGGAATTTTCGATAGTTGTTTCAGATGATCACACTAATGTGAATAATAAGGAAGTCCTTAGAATTAGAAAATCTTATGAAAATCTCATTGAAAGAATTAAGAGATATCTAGCTATCTCAGAGAATTCTCAAATTAGTACAGTTTCTCCACATGATCATATCTCTAGAGTTAGAAAAGATCATCGTCTTGGGAGAAAATATTTTGGGCAGAAATTCCCTAAAAGAAACATGATCTACGTTTAAACATGAACTCTGTGATAGTATATGGGTTGCTGCGGATCCATGGCAGTCTGAAAAATGTTCATGTTTAAACATGTTTCTCCAAATTGGAGTTATTTGGAATTTTCGGATGTTTTTAATAAACCTTTCAACTTAAGTTTCTCGGATTAAAGGAACAAAATATATTTTTTTATATTTTCGGATTTTCCAAAGGTCTTTTGGTCCGAAAGTTGTCTCTTTTAAGAGGAGAAACTTTTTCTTGTCTGTATTCGAAACCCTGAGGAATCCTTTATATTCGTTCATAACCGATCATGCCTCCAGTAACTCGGAGTATCTCAAAGACTAATAAGGAGGAATCTCAAAAGGTTAAGGGTTGTCAAGGAATCAATACAGAGAGAAAGAAGAAAGGCATTATGTCTGATTATGACTCGGATGGTTCAGTCGGATCACAAGATGAGTCATGTCTGTTGGCTTACAACCTTCAAGATCCAACCAAAACCAAGTGGATTCGTTCTGATAGTATCATTGACTATATCCAAGGTTTTGAGGAGCTTATAACCAATCTTATTACAACAGTTCGAAATCAAGATTGGCTCAAAGACAAGATTGATGAAACAAAAGATGATATAGCTGATATGAAGATTCAAGTTGAAAGACTTGAGAAACAAGAAGTGGTTGCAGAAAAGTCTCTTGAGACATGCTTTAAGAGTTTGAACACTGAAGAGACCTCGGTGAACAAGAAAAACACCACTAGAGATTAAGTTAGTTGCTGTAATACTTAATCTAGTATAATAGAAATCAATTTTTGATTTCTTTCATTGATTGTATTGGTCTATTATGAATAAAACTATTATGAATAAAATTATTTGATTGGTAATTTTTTCTTGTGATAGTTTTCGGTTTACATAGCTTGTGCTTAATTGCTTTTACCTTATTGTTGTGTAGGTTTATGGGATGTTTGATTTCGGTTTTACTACCTTAATATTCAATCTCATACATTGTGAACCCTTATGGTTTGGGTGACTTTTTGATTTAGCGGGATTAAGTTCTATCCCTAGTAGGTAGTCTTTATCAAAGGATCATAAGGGGTTCTAATAGAAACAGTATGTGAAAATGTCACAATATGTTGAATCGGTTTTGGTTTAGCATAAAAGCATATGTGTTTCAACGGTTTTCAACTCTTGCTTGCAAATGTTAAAACTGGTTTTCAACCTTTCTCTGGTAAAGGTTGAGGTGAGTTGTTATTCTTTTGTTTATGCATAAGGATGACAACGTGGTGATATTTCGATATCAATTCTCCCTGGACGAAGATGCTATCATATTGAAGAAGTGGATGCGAAATCTGAGGTAACAATCTTGTTAGTTAATTGTTTTCCTGTTTAAGAAAAGCCTGAGGTTATATTATATATATTTGTTGCTTTTTCTTAACAAAATTTAGGTTCAATTGATATTTATTCCATGATGTGTATGTGGATGTGTGTTTCAATTAGTTCCTGTTAAGAAAAACTATTGTTATCTTGCCTTATTGTGTGGTATCAATCGTTTAGGCTTACAAAATTTCGGTACAATTGATGAGTGTGTGATTCAATTGGTTCCGGTTAAGAAAAACTATTGTTATCTTGCTTTTGTATGGTATCAATTATTTAGGCTTACAAAATTACGGTGCTCTTAATGTCTATGTTGTTTCAATTGCTTCCGGTTGTGGTGAATAATTATGCAAGTTGATTTATTTTGGTTTATATGAATTATTTATGGTTTAACGAAATAATATGTGTACGGGATGAGTTGTTTAGTCCAATTCGATTCCGGATAAGAAACAAGTTAATTCTGATATTAGTTTGTCTTATCAAAGTGAGGTTTATGTTATTCAAGTCTAATCGAATGCCTAAATAAGGAAATGCTAGTTAACTAACCTAATGTTTGACTTGTTTAAAATTGAAAGGTATAAGTTTATGGATAATTAGAACCTGATGAGAAAAATGGAGTTTATCTTTATTTTCGTCTTATCGAATTAAGCGGTTGTTTTTGAACAATCAGTTTAGCAAAGGGACTAATGTGATTAGTTGTTTTTGATTTGCTAAACTAAATGGGAAATTTTTTTTCGGGCGATTGTTTCCCTGGTAACATATCAAAATAAGACTACTTGTAGTTTCGGTTTTGGTACTGGTTATCAAAACGTGATGTGTGGAACCCTTGTGCCTAACTCTACAAGTTTGCAAGTCTATTCTGAGATTTGTAAGATTCTTTTCGTGTTGTCCTTTATTTTTTCGTTTCTTTGTCATTTTTGTGACAAAAATGGGGAGAAATATATGGAATAAACAGGTGGTGATGGGATTTTATATTGATTGGCATCGCTAGGGAAAAGAACATTGGTACTTGAATGTTTTATCTAACGAAAGAGTGAAAGCACATACTAATGGGGAGTAACATGTCATATAGATTGGTATAAAAAATACGTACGGATTGAATATCTACCTATCTTCCTTAGGGGGGGTATTTGCTTTGTTATTATAATGTCAACAACGGCATTTGCAAGGATTGAATGTAAGCAGTTTTACTGTGTTGTTGAATCGGGAATCAAGCGGAGTGTAATGAATTCTTGTAATTTGTTTATCCATATGATGTAAGAGTTTTTTCACTAGAATTGACAAAGGGGGAGATTGTTAGATCATTGGTCGGTTGAACCCACTAAGCGTTGGTATGTCAAGTTTGGTTGTCATATTTTAGTGAATCAAAGCTCATGTTAAGAGTCGCTTGATTATGTACTAGAGTTAAACTTCGTATAGGTTAGCTTGAAAGTATTAGGATATGAGACATTACAAGTATTGCGAAGTCTTGAAGATTTGAAAAAGCAAGGATCTACAACGACAACAATCATCCTCCCACTTGAGGTTAGTGATATTTAACTTGAACTGTTTCATTTCCTAACGTATCTTTCAATTCGTGCATATTGAAAACATAACTGCGAAGCATATATGAACTCTAGATAGACATAGTATTAAGGAACACAATAAGAAGTTTATTGCTTAACCATTAAACTTTGTAGATAAGACATCGCCATAATCATTTGAATGCCATTGTGGTTATGTATGGGTATAAGGTGAGGATTTCATCCTAGGGAACAATGTTTACATGTGTTATAAGGAAGTAAGTTCATAAACTTGTTTGTGAACCGAAAAGGAAATTACCAGGAGTTATTGGTTTTGTTATTCATTGCATATCTTATGAACAACCAATATGTGTGATAGAGTATAGCCGCTCACAACTTGTTGTGTTCTTGGTAGAACTATTCACAAAGTCCTGACTTATGTATTGGTATAACTTTTATTAGTAAAACCAATCTTAAGTAATCACCTGTGGTATGATCGGATTATGTCTGACCTTGGGGAAAGGGAACCGATCCTAGTAAGGGAAAGGAAACCGATCCTTGTAAGGGAAAGGGAACCGATTGATGAGTGCCAAATATTGTATATATTTATCCCTTTTTGTTGGCATTTTAACTCATCTTTTATGCATTAATTCTACATTTTATCCCATATTCTGTATTTTCATTGTTTTCAAGAATAAATATTTTTATTAATTAATTTTGCATTTTTAGGTAATAAATAAAGTTTGGATGAGTCGCGGAGCGAAAAGAGCATAAAAGTAGTGAAAAGCCGGGAGAAATTACGCAAGGAAGCCGCGAAGAATGGTGCGCACAACCTCATTTTCTACACACAAAAGCGCCTCCGTTCTCAGCCATCAGATCAGTTCTCAGAAGCATCCGACGGTCGCTCCTTCATAGATCATCAAAATCTGAAGTCTCCGCCTTACACTACAGCACCTAACTCCATCTTGAGCCGTCAGTTTCGTTGTATTTTTGCATCCAACGGTCGCTCACGATCTGTCTCAATTTCTCCGTTAGATCCGTTTCAGAAGTTATCATCCTACGCCTTTCATCACCGAACATCAAGGTTCGATGATCCCGCTCAACACTCAAACACCTAAGCCTATATCCCACAAACCAAACAACCCCTAGCCAAAACCTAATCGAGCTCACCCCATCTCCTTCCCCATTCCCTCTGCAGAAACCATGTCCGCCACCAGCTCCGCCTGCCTCTGCCTCAACCACCACCACGCATCCTCCAAAAGCCATCATGGCTACTTGTAATCATAACCCATCATTACCCTACCTCTCTAGACACATATTCTATCGATTTCAACCCTTTTTCTTCACAGAAACCCTAGGTTTGAAATTGGTAGAATAGGTGAAGTTGGAGAAGAAATCAGAGCATGGGTAGATGCAATTGGATCAACAGAAGCATGGGGGGAAGATTTAGAGTTGTTATCAGTATATTAGGTAAGCCAATTTCACCCTTTTGTGAAACCCTAATTTCTGACATTTGGGTATTTTGGGGGAATTGTAACTGACTATAAATTGGGGTCATGGGTTGTGAAAATGCACATGCCTGGACTAGCCAGTGCACCACCAAGAGGACTGGGCTAGCCAGTTTCTCATATGTTTGCCCTGTTTTGTTTGAACTTCAATTCATATGTTGTTTTGTCTTAATTTCAGTTTTATTATGTGTTAGTTTCATTTGCTAGGGCTTAGAGGAAGCTCTTGATCATATGCTAGGATAGTAAATGTATATGTATTGTCTTGAAATGCTTTAACTGCCTTAGGATTAATGAAATGCCATTTGAGTTACTCACTTGTGATCAGCTGTGCTGTTAGAAGACAGCTGATGCTAGGAGTGCAGCTAGGTCAGTGTGTGAGAATTTAATCCATTAGAGAGATTGCATCAAGCTCAGTTAGCTAGTTGAGCTAAATACTTGTGATCAGTTGTGCTGTTGAAAGACAGCTGATGCTAGGGGTCATTTAGCTAGGTTAGTTTCTCTATCCTTCTTTGTAACCTTTCATGAAAAAAACAAGACATACATTGCATCACAATTTCCTTAGCCTAGGGTCAGGTAGTGAAATCAAAAGCCTTAGTACCCTCCCTTGAACTCAGATAACTTTAGAAACTCCCCAAAGAGAACTGTAGCAAATCCTCCAAGTCCCTGTGGACAAACCCCTATTTACTATTACTTGCTTCAACTTCCCTGTATACTTGCAGGTTAGTTTGTAGGCTTTTCCCTACACCAAGTTTTTGGCGCCGCTGCCGGGGGGACTCGGTTGGTTTGCTTGTTTTCTGTTTCCTTTCTTGTTAATCTTGCTTGTTCCTGACCTGCAACTTGTTCTTGTTTTCTGTTTTCTTTCTTGTTTTCTTGCTTGTTCCTGACCTGCAACTTCCTTGTTTGCTCCTGCTCTTGCATTGCTCTTGTTCTCGCTTCACTAAGAGCATTGCCTTGCACTACCTTGCACTGCTGCAAGTGCAAGTGCTGCTGCTGTGTGCTGCAAGTGTTGCTGAAGCTGCAGTTTCTGCTGGAGCTGTAACTGTTGTACTGCTGCCTGCTAGGCTGCCCTGGTGCAGTTGGAGTGAACCTGGTGCAGCTAGCTATTCTTGCTGGTGCTGCCTTCTCCAAGCTGCCTGTTGCTGTTGGGTTGACCCAACTGGGCTTCTGTTGTAAAGCCAAAGGAAAGCCAAAGCCCAACTGGGCTGTAAGCTGCACAAGTTGAACCAAGCCCAACTGGGCCTCAACAAAGACCAAAGCTTAGGATGATCCAAAGCCCAACTGGGCTTTTGCAACCTAACTGAGCAGCTGGGCTGTGCTTAAGCAAGTAAGCCTAAACCCATTAAGAGAACCCAACCTGTGGGCTTCCATTTTTCATTTGTGGGCTTGTAATAATTTTTTCCATTTTTTTTGGGCTTGTAATCTTAATTACTTGTGGGCTTGTTTGTTTAATTGCTTGTGGGTTTGTGATGTTAGACTGATTTGGGCCTGTAGTTTTAAATTAGAAAAACTGAACTTTTGAAAGCCCAACTGGGCCTCCGACCAAACAAGCAACAGTTAAGCTATTTCAAAAGCTGCATTGGGCTTCAGTTTGCATACACATTGTGGGCTTAGTTCACCTTCCCTTGGCAACACAATTTCTCCCACCAATGTGGGCTTGCTCCCAACATTAAAAACCAAATTTCTTTTCAAACCCGACAAAACCAAATGTTACCCATAAAAACCAAATTCTTCCCAAAAATCCAAACCCATTAAAAACCAAATTCTGAGCTTTGTACATTCTTTACTTAGCTTTTGAGCCAATCATGTCTAGATCTTGGTCTACAGTTGGGGAATACAACAAATCCCTTAGAGAACTTGCGTGTGGACAAACTTCACGTTATGCACCTCCCATAGACCATGATGTCAATAGTCATAGGAATTATTATGGACATTTTCAAAGTCCCGAGCCTCAATACATGAACCCTAATGACTATTCACACATGCATCATTCGCCACAACGTGAAAATGAACATTTTGCTAGTGCCTCACTCACACAATCATCACTGATCGATCAATTAGAAGCTCGAATCGCAGCTTTAGAAATGCAATCACATGAGGAATCTGTCACATCTAATTTTCTTAGGCAACCTAAAATCTATGCATGTCCTGCATGTGGTAGTTTAGACCACCCTGTTGAGAATTGTCATATTTTGCATAATTTTAGGCAATCTAGAGAAAATCCAAGGTATGAAATGCCCATGAATTGTGAGAATGGTAGTCATTGGGACCATAATCAATCCTTTGAGGGTTGCGATCAATATTTTGTAGACCCTAATGACCATGCATACATGTACCATTCACCACAATTTGAACATGAAGAATTTTGTACTCCCATGAATTTAGACTCCACCACAGAAGCTTTAAGACTTAGTGAGCAAAACTTCGATAGATCTACATCACGAATTCAGGCATATTTAGATCAGATTTTGCTTCACCTACAAAAGGAGGAAATTCATGAGGAAATGTATGTTGTCCCTAATGAAGTGTCTAGTCCCATTCATGTAAATGATGTTGAATATGAACCTAATTTAGAGGAACATGAATCGACTAACGACACCACCACTTTTAATGAGGACCAATATGCATGCTACCATGATGATGATGATGATTATGATGATGTGTTAGAAGAACATGAAAATATTGTGGAACCTGTTGGTTCAATAACATATGGCTTCTCGCCCTCGACCTTCATGAATGTTGTTTTTTCTGATACGTAATAATTTATGATTTTGATATTGACATGGGATTCGTACAATTATTCTGTGAAGATGCATGACATAGGAATAGTTGAATCTTCTGTAGACACTAATATGCATGAAAATATATTTGATGTGTCTGATTCTCTACCTAGGTCACATTGTGATATTTCTCCTGATTTGCCAATGCATAAGAATAAATTTGTTGATGATGTTGATGATTCTGAGTGTGAACTTGCTAATTTGATTGATGATTGTGAGCATGATGTGACATGTGTAGATGATTTAGGAGATTTTGATTTGATTAATAATGATGTGCCTATCGTCCTACATAAGTCACAATCTGATGGCCTTCCACCCAACCTAGATTTGGTTTGTACCATATTGTCAAACCGACTTTTCTGAGAGTCCCTAATCTAGGTTTGGAACTGTGTGCTTCCCAAGTCCTCTTGGACTATTTTGCTTCTAAGTATAATACATTTGAGGAACCACAGTTGGAATTAGCATGTTTGCCCGTCCCTAGCACAGTTCACTTTGAGCTAGACCTTGTACATGATGAACCCCCAAAACTGCGAGATTTTGTTTCCAAAATTTTATCCGTTGAAAAATCCAGGTTTGGGGGTAGCTCATTTTGTTTCACAGTTTCACTTGCGTTTCTATCAATTATTATTGTGTGAAGCTGTTGAAACCTTTACACTTTGTCTTTTGGGTTGATCCTCAACTCTTTAGATTGTTAGTGTATGGTGAATTTTTTGTATATAATCCAGTAGATAAAATTTTAAAAACCCTTTTGTTCCTTTTGTATATATTTTGCTAATCCAATATGATCTCGGTTGAAATATGTTGGATTTTTGCCTTGAAATAACGGAGTTTTAATCGAGCTACCACCGTACAATCGGGTATTCTCTCTCCTTTTACTCTACTCAGCATGTCCCTTTCCATATGTTGCATTTTTATTCTTTCCATATTTTGAAACATTGAGGACAATGTTTAGTTTAGGTTTGGGGGTATAGAGTAGATACCATGATAATATGCCATAATTGAAAACGAACTCCTTCTTCTTTTTGAAAAAATTGAAAAATTCCAAAAAAAAAAAATTGAAAAATCAAAATTCAAAAAAATTAAAAAATGAAAAATCATAAAAAATGGAGCTCATTTACCTTGAAATGTTGACTCTTGTGCAAATATGTATTTTTATTAGGAGTCTTAGTCTAGATATTTAGGCACCCTGATTCTAGCACAATTCACATAGTGATAAGAAATTTGCACGCGCACGATCTACCAATACATGTATGGCCTCGATCTTCAAGGTGTTTGATAGGAAGTTACGATTGCCAATCACTTTAGAATACTGAACGAAACTTGACTAGCTTGTTCTTTGGTTGGTTGGGATAGAAGGTGGAGGTTACATTAAGAAAAACAACCATCGAATTTAACTGGGTGCATCAAAAAGGGCTACCTCTTGCAAAGTGTCATGTAATCTTTTGTTTCTTTTTGTTATGTATCAAAAGTGTTTCCTTGTAAAAAAAAAAAAAACGATGTAATAATTCAAAAAAAAAAAAAAAAATATATCAAAAAATACCAAAAAAACAAATCAAGTATTTATCAATTCCATCATCTCTTGTTCAAAAATAAAAAGAGAATAGTCAATGTAAATAAGAGTCATGTAAATAGGCATCTTTTGTTGTTTCGTTGTAATAAGCAAGGAGGGTGTATGCCATTGATGTACAACGCGAGAAATTGTGAAATACCTCCAACTCATTCACAATTCTCGTAAAGTCCGGACAGCTAGCTAGATTTCGACCTCAGTTCTTAGCCTGAGAAACTATCTCTTGGTGATTAGTAGTCATAACTTCAGATCTTTCTTTACACATGTGTAGATACACTTTACACTCTTATCACATGTCTTTTTTTGTTATCAGTGCTAGGATTGTGCCTTCGATAGCTAGATTGACATCTCCATTTTGCTGTGAGCTTAAACTGTTTTGCACATGTCACGTTTGATGGAATCTGAGCTTATATTTTGTCCTTAGGTTTTGTAGGCACACCTCTGGTAAACCTTCACGAGACTTCAACTCGTCCACTAGGGACACTTAGTGGTTTAAAAGGCTTAGTGCATACGCTAAATGCATTCGAGAGACCAGCGACAGTGGTATAGTTAGGATTTCCTTAGTTTTGTTTTACTTGAGGACAAGTAAAATTCAGGTTTGGGGGTATTTGATGAGTGCCAAATATTGTATATATTTATCCCTTTTTGTTGGCATTTTAACTCATCTTTTATGCATTAATTCTACATTTTATCCCATATTCTGTATTTTCATTGTTTTCAAGAATAAATATTTTTATTAATTAATTTTGCATTTTTAGGTAATAAATAAAGTTTGGATGAGTCGCGGAGCGAAAAGAGCAGAAAAGTAGTGAAAAGCCGGGAGAAATTACGCAAGGAAGCCACGAAGAATGGTGCGCACAACCTCATTTTCTACACACAAAAGCGCCTCCGTTCTCAGCCATCAGATCAGTTCTCAGAAGCATCCGACGGTCGCTCCTTCATAGATCATCAAAATCTGAAGTCTCCGCCTTACACTACAGCACCTAACTCCATCTTGAGCCGTCAGTTTCGTTGTATTTTTGCATCCAACGGTCGCTCACGATCTGTCTCAATTTCTCCGTTAGATCCGTTTCAGAAGTTATCATCCTACGCCTTTCATCACCGAACATCAAGGTTCGATGATCCCGCTCAACACTCAAACACCTAAGCCTATATCCCACAAACCAAACAACCCCTAGCCAAAACCTAATCGAGCTCACCCCATCTCCTTCCCCATTCCCTCTGCAGAAACCATGTCCGCCACCAGCTCCGCCTGCCTCTGCCTCAACCACCACCACGCATCCTCCAAAAGCCATCATGGCTACTTGTAATCATAACCCATCATTACCCTACCTCTCTAGACACATATTCTATCGATTTCAACCCTTTTTCTTCACAGAAACCCTAGGTTTGAAATTGGTAGAATAGGTGAAGTTGGAGAAGAAATCAGAGCATGGGTAGATGCAATTGGATCAACAGAAGCATGGGGGGAAGATTTAGAGTTGTTATCAGTGTATTAGGTAAGCCAATTTCACCCTTTTGTGAAACCCTAATTTCTGACATTTGGGTATTTTGGGGGAATTGTAACTGACTATAAATTGGGGTCATGGGTTGTGAAAATGCACATGCTGGGTTAGCCAGCTTCACTCTTGTAGAGAACTGGACTAGCCAGTTTCTCATATGTTTGCCCTGTTTTGTTTGAACTTCAATTCATATGTTGTTTTGTCTTAATTTCAGTTTTATTATGTGTTAGTTTCATTTGCTAGGGCTTAGAGGAAGCTCTTGATCATATGCTAGGATAGTAAATGTATATGTATTGTCTTGAAATGCTTTAACTGCCTTAGGATTAATGAAATGCCATTTGAGTTACTCACTTGTGATCAGCTGTGCTGTTAGAAGACAGCTGATGCTAGGAGTGCAGCTAGGTCAGTGTGTGAGAATTTAATCCATTAGAGAGATTGCATCAAGCTCAGTTAGCTAGTTGAGCTAAATACTTGTGATCAGTTGTGCTGTTGAAAGACAGCTGATGCTAGGGGTCATTTAGCTAGGTTAGTTTCTCTATCCTTCTTTGTAACCTTTCATGAAAAAAACAAGACATACATTGCATCACAATTTCCTTAGCCTAGGGTCAGGTAGTGAAATCAAAAGCCTTAGTACCCTCCCTTGAACTCAGATAACTTTAGAAACTCCCCAAAGAGAACTGTAGCAAATCCTCCAAGTCCCTGTGGACAAACCCCTATTTACTATTACTTGCTTCAACTTCCCTGTATACTTGCAGGTTAGTTTGTAGGTTACTTTTCCCTACACACCACCGATCCTTGTAAGGGGTGCAATACATCAAGGGGAACCTATCCTTGTATGGGGTGCAGCAAGGTTTATAGCATAAAGGGGAACCGATCCTATGGACATGTGCAACACATATAAGTTAGATACCATATATATGTGGGGAACCGATCCTAGTACCTAGTTAACAGAATCTTTGGGAAGCTAGTGTGACTATGCGTAGTACTCACATGGAGGTAGAACCGAAACTTGTTTAGGTAGAACCGTTAAACCCATGATTGTGATTGAATGTTGGTTTGATCGATCACATAGTTCTTGAAAGTCATATGAACCAATTCTAAACTTGTTTGGAAGTGTGGAAAATCGGTTTCAAGGTTGTAAGTATGAAAGAGAACTTACAAAGTAAAGATGTCGACAAACTTTAAACATGTGATGTGAATGTTTATTTCTATAATTGTTCAAAGATATTCCTTAACGTCTAAGGGAAGAGAATCCCAGGATCGAAACATAAGTAAGTTAAGAATATTTTAATTAAGGTTATTAATTTCATTTTGTAGGAAATTTACAGAGTTAGTAATGTGCATTTACTAATTAGATTTTCCGAGAGATTTCGATCTTTATTTTTGGACAGAGCATTTCCAGGAATTATGGAAACCGAATTTGTGCTTTAGTGAATGTCTGGAGAATACTTTCGGTTTTAGAAATTCCTTGGTGTCCAAACTTCCTTGTCTATAAATACACGAAGTTTGCCTTTCTAGCAAACTAATCCTTCGTAACAACAGATTTACTCTTTTGTTGTTGTTACTGGTGTAGGCGCCTATCGGAGAGGAGAGTAATCTAATTAGGTGAAATATCTTACGGCCGCTCAGTTTGAAGTCTTCTTTGGGATTGAGAAGCCCTAGTGCGACCTGTTGGTGGGAAGCTAGATAATTGCAGTTTATCTTTGTTTTCGATTGATTTTATTGACTAATGGTGGTTCAAATATGATTGCACTTAGTTTGTTTATTCTTGATAATCTTCTCTTCTGATATAAGATTCACTCAAACTAGTTCAGAGTTTTGACAGGGATCTTTAGACTGTTGTTAGTTCTAAAGACGATCTTGTGATAATCCATTGTTAACAGATTTCGTTCTGCGCGTGATTGATCACAAGAGATTCAAGTGATTGTGTGCAGGTTTTTATTGAAGATTTAAGAAGATTTGAAGAAAAAGAAGATATTGAATATCTGACTTGGGTTTTACAATCTTTGGTGTGCACAATACTTATTTCGGTAAAAGAGGATCCAATTGATAATTGGTTATCCTTGTGGTAGATTGGTTTGGTTAATTGAGTATATCGGCATCAACAAGGTTCTTCGGATTAAAGGTGTTGTTGGATTAATCTTAATCGATTACCTTTGGGTGATTGAACATAAGATAGATCTAGACCCGACGAAGGAGTTTATGTTGAGATAAAAGGAAGAGCCTTTGTCCGGCTCATATCACTTGGTTGAATAGAGTTGAACCAAACAGATTTCTTGTTCCTTTACTGTTTGGAATACGGAACAAATGGATTGATCCAAGTACGTGACTTATTTATAATTTGGAGGCGTAGGAATACATACGGAACTATAGGGTTAGTTACTTGGTCTCAACTACACGAAGTTAGTGTAATTTTGTGTAGCGGCTTAATCATGAGAGTATTCAATTTTGGACTAGGTCCCTGGGTTTTTCTGCATTTGCAGTTTTCCTCGTCAACAAAATCTTGCTGTTTCATTTACTTTTATTTTCCGCATATAATTGTTTTATTATAATTAAAGTAAATTACACAAACGTTAATTCCAATTTACTTGATAAGAAATCCTATTGTGTTTGGTTAAGTCTGAACCTTTGTATCAAGTAAATACTTCGTTGTTGTATTGTCTCGATCTCGTATCCAAAGACGATCACACGAAGTGTGAACCGATTAGTTGTATTGTCTCGACTCAGTCCATAGACAATCACTTTCGGAGAAAGAACTTATAAGTAGGAAAAGTTTTATCTTGAGGTATATTTGGGTACCCTCGCCTTTTCAATTGGTATCAGAGAAGGAAAACACAAAAGGATCTAACAATTAGTGTTTGGTGCGATCCAACCTATAAGAATTGAATCTATGTCCGATTCAGTTAACGTTATGCAAGAGTTTGAATGCTCAAAAGTTGAAGATGTTAATACTTCGTCGGCTCATGATCTAGGAGTAACAAAAACATCTATGTCTTTTTCTGAGGAAAAAGAAGATGTTAATAAAGAGTTGGTAAAACTCCTAAAGCCTATACAATCTCAGTCTTCTAAAGTATTTATTTTAAAGACAAAGTCAAATCTTCTTAAGCAGGAGATCAGAGAAAAAGATATTCAACTGAACTGTCTAACCAAAGAGAAAATGGATCTCGCTGTGAAACTAGAAGCTCTTGATAAATCTCTTATAGATAAAGAGACACGTCTTATGATTCTGACTAATGATGTTGTCGTGATTTCTTATGATGAGGAAATTAAAAATCCTTGCTCAACTTTTACAGATTGTGACAAAACCGGGTTAATCACATCTGAAACTGATCAAGATGATGGTAGTTTGCCCACCTACATCAAGTTAGAAGAGGATGAGAAACCAACTTCTAGATATACTGATGATCAAACGAAATCTTGTCCAAAGGAAACTTTGAACTGATTCCGTGATGATTCTAAGGAATACAATTTTCAGTCACTTGACAGGAAACTTGTACTTCTTCAACATATGGTGGTAAAAATTTTGAAAGAAGTTTCTTGTCTTAAAAAACTGAAATATTATTCCGCAGTAGAAAGACAAATTATACTATATCCCAATAAGATCAACTCAAAGGAGTCAGAGGAAAGAGTTGATAATCGCTTATGGAAAAAGGTTCCTCCGCACCCATATCGAAACGGTTCTGGTTTTGATGAGGAACAATTTCATAAGGAAGGGAAAGAGAGAATCTCTGCCAAAAGAAACAATCAGGAATTTCCGATAGTTGTTTCAGATGATCACACTAATGTGAATAATAAGGAAGTCCTTAGAATGAGAAAATATTATGAAAATCTCATTGAAAGAATTAAGAGAGATCTAGCTATCTCCGAGAATTCTCACATTAGTACAGTTTCTCCACATGATCATATCTCTAGAGTTAGAAAAGATCATCGTCTTGGGAGAAAATATTTTGGGAAGAAATTCCCTAAAAGAAACATGAACTATGTTTCTGATATTCACTGTAAGCTGGAAAAAGCTTACTCCGATGCAACTTAGTCGTATCATATGTTGTGCTTTCTCATCTTTTCGTGCTCATAATCTTTGATGGGAAAGGCACAATAAAACAGGAGCACATGTACCTTGTGTAGTAGTTTATCAGAAAAACTCTATGATAGTATATGGGTTGCTGCGAATCCATGGCAGTCTGAAAAATGTTCATGTTTAAACATGTTTCTCAAAATTGGAGTTATTTGTAATTTTCGGATGTTTTTAATAAACCTTCCAACTTAAGTTTCTCGGATTAAGGGAATAAAATATATTGTTTTATATTTTCGGATTTTCCAAAGGTCTTTTGGTCCGAAAGTTGTCTCTTTTAAGAGGAGAAACTTT
This sequence comes from Papaver somniferum, assembly GCF_003573695.1. Lineage (NCBI taxonomy): Eukaryota > Viridiplantae > Streptophyta > Magnoliopsida > Ranunculales > Papaveraceae > Papaver > Papaver somniferum. Next base: position 18,012,263 of record NW_020622934.1, on the reverse strand, counting down.
TTCTTGTCTGTATTCGAAACCATGAGGAATCCTTTATATTCGTTCATAACCAATCATGCCTCCAGTAACTCGGAGTATCTCAAAGACTAATAAGGAGGAATCTCAAAAGGTTAAGGGTTGTCAAGGAATCAATACAGAGAGAAAGAAGAAAGGAATTATGTCTGATTATGACTCTCATAGTTCAGTCGGATCACAAGATGAGTCATGTATGTTGGCTTACAACCTTCAATATCCAACCAAAACCAAGTGGATTCGTTCTGATAGTATGATTGACTATATCCAAGATTTTGAGAAACTGAGAACCAATCTCATTACAATAGTTCGAAATCAAGATTGGCTCAAAGACAAGATTGATGAAACAAAAGATGATATAACTGATATGAATATTCAAGTTGAAATACTTGAGAAACAAGAAGTGGTTGCAGAAAAGTCTCTTGAGACATGCTTTAAGAGTTTGAACACTGAAGAGACCTCGGTGAACAACAAGAGCACCACTAGATATTAAGCTAGTTGCTGTAATACTTAATCTAGTATAATAGACATCAATTTTTGATTTCTTTCATTGATTGCATTGGTCTATTATGAAAAAATTATTTGATTGGTAATTTTTCTTGTGATAGTTTTCAGTTTACGTAGCTTGTGCTTAATTGCTTTTACCTTATTGCAATGTAGGTTTATGGAATGTTTGATTTCGGTTTTACTACCTTAATATTAAATCTCATACATTGTGAACCCTTATGGCTTGGGTGACTTTTCGATTTAGCGGAATTAAGTTCTATCCCTAGTAGATAGTCTTTATCAAAGGATCATGAGGGGTTCTAATAGAAGCAGTATGTGAAAAAGTCACGATATGTTGAATAGGTTTTGGTTTAGCATTAGAGCATATGTGTTTCGACGGTTTTTAAACTCTTGCTTGCAATTGATAAAACCGGTTTTCAACCTTTCTCTGGTAAAGGTTGAGGTGAGTTGTTATTCTTTTGTTTATGCATAAGGATGACAACGTGGTGATATTTCGATATCAATTCTCCCTGGACGAAGATGCTATCATATTGGATAAGTGGATGCGAAATCTGAGGTAACAATTTTGTTAGTTAATTGTTTTCCTGTTTAAGAAAAACCTGAGTTTATATTACATATATTTGTTACTTTTTCTTAACAAAATTTAGGTTCAATTGATATTTATTCCAAGAAGTGTGTGTAGATGTGTTTTTCAATTGGTTCCTGTTAAGAAAAACTATTATTATCTTGCTTTATTGTGTGGTATCAATCTTTTAGGATTACAAAATTTCGGTACAATTGATGAGTGTATGATTCAACTGGTTCCGGTTAAGAAAAACTATTTTTATCTTGCTTTTGTATGGTATCAATTGTTTAGGATTACAAAATTACGGTGCAATTGCGGTGCTTTTAATATCTATGTTGTTTCAATTGCTTCCGGTTGAGGTAAATAATTAAGCAAGTTAATTTATTTTGGTTTGTATGAATCATTTATGGCTTAACGAAATAATATGTTTACGGGATGAGTTGTTTAGTCCAATTTGATTCCGGATAAGAAACTAAGTTAATTATGATCTTAGTTTGTCTTATCAAAGTGAGGTGTCGGTTATTCAAGTCTAATCGAATGCGTAAACAAGTAAATGCTAGTTAACTAACCTAATGTTTGGCTTGTTTAAAATTTAAAGGTTTAAGTTTATGGATAATTAGAACCTGATGAGGAAAATGGAGTTTATCTTTATTTTGATCTTATCGAATTAAGCGGTTGTTTTTGAACAATCGGTTTAGCAAATGGACTAATGTGATTAGTTGTTTTTGGTTTGCTAAACTAAATGGGAAAAATTGTTTCGGGCAATTGTTTCCTTGGTAACATATCAAAATAAGACTACTTGAGGTTTTGATAGTGGTTATCAGAATGTCATGTGTGGAACCCTCGTGCCTAACTCTACAGGTTTGCAAGTGTATTCTGAGATTTGTAAGATTCTTTTCGTGTTGTCCTTTATATTTTCATTTCTTTGTCATTTTTGTGACAAAAGGGGGAGAAATATATGGAGTGAATTCGGGTAACTTTCAGACACTACGCTTCCATGATGAAGGAAATGAATTGTTTACACCGTTACTTTTATCACCACTTATTGTCCCACTTCATGACACTTTCTTGTAACGGGCGCATTGCACGCCGCACGCTGTAAACCGCCAGAGCAATACCCTGATGAGGATCTCCCAGTTTGTGACATGTTTGATGTCTCGAGTGTTTTCGTGGAAAACATATAACACTTTGCTACGTGTGGTAAGTCAAAGTCAAGGGACTTACCGTAGGAAAATAACATGTAAGGCTATTGGGATCGTTTTGGTTAGTCGCCTAAAACTTGCCACAAGTTTGTCAGTTCGGTGGCTGATATCGCATCTCATGAAGGAGGGTAGTCGTTGATTATGGCTACCTTGTATTGGCGCCTGATAATGGCGTAGTGGCAATGTGGCGTGGATGGCATGGCTCGTGCATGCCAGTGGCACGTTAATGCAAGTGGCGCCTGGCGTAGCCATGGCCACTAGATTTAGACAGCTGGTCGCCTGAAACTTGCCACAAGTCTGTCAGTTCGGTGGAGAACTTGAATGGTTGAGATTGCATCTCATGAGGAAGGATGGCCATTGATTATGGCTACATCTTGTTGTATAGCGAAGTGGCGCTATTGGCATAACGGCATGCTAGTGGTAATGCCAGTGGCGTAGCCGTGGCATAACATCATGCCAATGGCATAGCCGTGGTATGGCGGCGTGCTAGTAGCCGTGGCATGGCCGCATACTAGTAGCTGTAACATCCGTGGCACGGCAGTGTGCCAGTAGCCGAGGCATAGCGGCGTGCCAATAGCCGTGGCATAGCGGCATGCTAGTATCCGTGGCATGGCAGCATGCTAGTAGCCGTGGCATAGCGATATTTTTGTGCGAATGACGCCATGGATATGCCAAAGGAACTATGGCAAGGCCGTAGTGTGGAAACTTCCACAGGAGTAGGGATTACCGTGTGGTGGCTATTTATGGCAGGTTTCCACGAAGTGGCATGTTACCGCGACAGAGTGTCGTGTTGGCATGTTACCGCGGTAGAGTGGAATGTTGGCATGTTACTGCGTTAGAGTGGCATGTTGGCATGTTACCGCGATAGAGTGGTATGTTGGCATGTTGATCAATATGTTGTCATGGCAGGGCGCGTTTGGCTTGCCAGTTAGTATGGTGGCGCGAAAGGGTGCGTTTAGCCTTTAATGTATGGTGGAAAGTTTACAACAACTTGATTGACCACGAAAAGAGGTCCGACTAAACATAAGGCATGGCTACACTTCTGGCGAGAGCATGGTGGCTCTAGAATGACCCGATTGGTCGATGGGAAGTGGGGCCGGAAATCATGGGCCCAGCCACAACTTATGTACGTGTGGCGAGTTTAAAGCGACCTGATTGGTCGATGGAAATAGGGCGCGATTAGGATGGGGCGTGGCCAATGGAAAGTGGCGCCAGCTGGCCTAAAGGATGGCCACGCCTCCCTTTGCTGTTGCGGCTCCCTTTTTTTCTGATTATGGGCGAGGTTTTGCATCTGCTAATCCATGGCGGATTAATTACGTAGTTTGCCTAGGCTTAATTTTTACAAGAAAGGTCTGGTATACTGCACGAGGCGTGAAACCATAACTTCTGCAAGTTAGTCAGGACAATTGATTGAATTCTATGTGTTTACACAAAGTTCTTTTAAGTTCATTGCCAGAGAGCAGCATTCTTTTCTGATTGGATACCTTATGCAAAGATCTTATCCTTGATATTTGGATATTCGTGCTACTCTGTTGCGAGTGAACACAAATCTTCATGCCATATCAACATTAAGGTTCAGCCGGAGAACATAGCATATAAGGCATTCAAAGGAACTTAAGTATAGGAAAGGCGCCGAAATTTACAGGACATCTGGGATGGTTGCTACATTCACTAGTCTGGGTAAATTTCATGTAGATATATTGAACGTCTCAATAAACATGTAGGTGGAGAGGTTAGCACTCACGGCGCCGTTTCCTTGCAGAGTGACGTCACATCAGATGCAAGGTTTTACGATTTTAACCCTAAGCTAAAAACCACCATCAACATTAAGTCCCCTGCTTAGCACGTAATAGTAGCATTGTTGCGGGGTAAGCATGAGATGGTGAAAGACAAGAGTAAAATCGAAAGAGAAAGACGTGAAGATATTGCCAAGGAAATTCAACTAACCTTTGGTGGAAGGAACGAGGAATCCGTGTTGGCGGCTATATGTAATTCCAACTTGGCCATAGGGTGTTGGCGTCAACGCTGAAATTTTGACTACTGATTGGCATAGATGGCACTGCAACTTGGTCCGTGAAACGGGCGCTGGCTGGCTAGAAAAGGTAGATGGCGCTGCTTTGGCATGTTAGGTCAATGGCGCTGTTGCTACGGAAAGGTGAACGGTGCTACTTTGGCTGGCTATGGAGCAGGAAGATGGCGCTTCTTTGAACGACTAAGATGGCGCTGCTTTGGCTGGTGAAGATGGTGCTGCTTTGAACGACTAAGATGATACCTCTTTGGCTGGCTAGGTTAATGGCGTTGTTTTTGGCTGGCCAGGAGCAAGCGGCTATGGCGCTGTTTTGGCAAGCCAAGGAACGATCAATGGCGTTGTTGGCTACAGAGAGGTGGAGGGCGCTGCTTTAGATGACTAAGGAATGGCCCATGGTACTGCTGGCTAGGACGCAGAACGGCAGAGATGGCTTCTATCTAGGACGCGGACTGTTGGCGCTGAGAGTGGCCTGTTGGCGCCGGTCGTGGTGCTAGCTGGGACGCGGACTGTTGGCCCCGGCTTAGGCGTGGACTGTGGGCGCTGGCTTGGCCGCGGCCTGTTGGCGCCATGGAGCGTTGTCAGCGCGGTCCAGGTTTCCTTTTTCCTTGTGTAGCCTAAACGAGAAACCTTCCTATACTCGAATTCAAAAGGGTTGTGCCTATAAAAAAGCCGCTACCTATCTTCTTCATCTCATATTACTGGTTTTGTTTCCACGTCTTGGTGTTAGCGGAAAAGCAGTAGCAGCAAAGCAGGCAAGCATATTTCAGGTACGTACACCAGTGTTTCTTTTTTTGCTTGTTCTTCAGTATTGGTGTAAACTGGCTTCAGTCCGCGGAATGGTGAAAACTGGCTTCAGTCCGCGAAATGGTGGAAACTGGCTTCAGTCCGCAGAATGGTAGAAACTGGCTTTAGTCCGCGGGATGGTGGAAACTGGCTTCAATCCGTGGAATTGTGAAAATGGCAATTGGAAGGCTTGCTGGCTGGATCACGGAATTCTGGAGCGTTAGCGTTAACTTAACCACAGAGTGACGGAGCCATGGAGAGTTGGCTTGACCACGGAGTGCTGGAGCCATAGAGAGTTGGCTTGACCACGGAGTGCTAGAGCCATGGAGAGTTGGTTTGACCACGGAGTGCTAGAGCCATGGATAGTTGACTTGACCGCGGAATGCTGGAGCCATGGAGAGTTGACTTGACTGCGGAGTGCTGGAGCCATGGAGAGTTGCAGGTTGAGCGACTGGTGTTTCTCGTACTGGCGCGCTACTGGTTCGGTCATGGAGCGGAGATATTGTCACACTACTTGTTCGTCTATGGAGCATGAATGTGGTTCTCCCATTCATCTATTCCCGTTCATGGAGCAATAAGGAATCCTTATTCTGTTCAAACTCTGGAAACTGCGTTCGTATGAAAAGGGGTATCCACCCTCTTCTGTTTTTTTTTCGTCCGGCTCCATGCTTTCATCTGCAGTATCTGGCTCCACTTCGTCATTTATTAGCGGTGGTAGAGCGAACATTAATGGTAACAAAGTAATCTCCAATAGTTATAATCAGCAACAAGGCGATCCAGGAGAACTCAAGGTAGGTGCTCTCGCATGTATCCACCCAACAGTACCATCGATCTTCCCCAGAATGTGTAATAAGGTTCTGACTCCAGAAGAATGAGTATCTGACCTCTCCAGTGGATTTCAAAATTTACAAAACTCCATTGCACTCTTGGGATGGATGGATGGAATAATGTCAGGGATAATCTTGGAGATTGTGGTTGCGTTGTTGGTTCATCCTTGACTTTAGGTTATTTGGTACCTAGACTTTATGATTGCAACGATGACATGTTGTGGATGCTTGTATGGTCGAAATATTCCAGAGCCATTGGGTAAAATAGATGAGTTGAGAGACGTTCCGTCGCCGATGTGCTGCTACCAAACGACATCCTTTGAACCATCTTATGAATCTTGGACTATTGTATCGAACGGGATGCGATGAGCAGTCCCCAGTTATACTTCTGTTAGATCCGATGGCGTTCCCGGATAACTGAATGTATCTCTGTGGCGTGCTTTTGGAGTCTTTGTGTGACAGACCGGAAAATTACGCGTTTAGCGTGTTTCACCGCAGGCCGTAATCTCCCCGATGCGCCATGACGAAGCTACGATCCGGGCCTCAAAGCTAGGCAAATGCACGTTCAATTGCCCTTGCAAGCATGCTCGTGGAGCATGATGCAGCTAACTTAGCTTCCACACCGTTCCAAAACTACCCTTTGTCCGCTAAAGGGTTTAAGGACATAAGGCCAATGTTGATGCATATTGCGTGCATCACTGGATTTTCCTCAACGTAGGGAATTCATCACTGAATTTCCTATCTAGCTGACCAACCGTCATATCGTCGAGTCTTGTCTAGGCATAAGACTTGGACTTTGGCGTAGGCCGCACCAAGCCCTTTCCATTCCCTACATTACCTCACTTACCAACTCTTTACGACTTGATAGGAAGTATGAGCATCCACTTTCTGGCATGCAACTAGCCTCATCAAGTCTGGCCACAATCATCTCTTGCGTCGAGCTACCGAGCTTAGATGACATGAGTGGCCAACATGCTGCACCGGCAATGCTGCAACTCATTGCGGATGCCTACATACCCTTCCCTACTCTAAAGGGATCAAGCACAGACCGTAGTTCATCCATGAAGGGACAAAAACTTAAACCAACTCATTTGCGTGTTCGTAGCCTAGCAATAATGGTAATGGCCTGGTCCGTAGGCCATTTCGTCAAAGATGCATAATGATTATGCATCATCGGGTCCACGGCGTGGAATAGTGATGCCTAAGAATCAAATGCCCTATTCACAAGGCTACGAAGCTATAAATGAGCCTTAGGCATCATTTATACTCTTCCGGCTAAGCTATGAAGCTTACTTGGCGCATAGTCTGGATATGCACCTTCAACCAAGTACCCCTCCCTATATATGTCTTAATGGAATTTCTACATGTATGTTTAGGGGAGCAAATTGACATGCTTGCTTCACTGTTCATCATAATGATTGCGTTCATTCGCAATGATTGTGTTCATTCGCAAGGATTTCTTTACTTCTCAATGATTGTGCAACACTCGTTCGGCCAGCCCTCTCTGGCCTGATGCACAATGATTGTGCGATATTGGCTCTAGGCCAATAACATTCGTAATGCGCAATTATTATGCTACAAGCTCAAATCCACCTACCTAACTGGTCTAACGTACCATGATGATGCAACATTGACCCTTGGCCAAATGCCAAACATAATGCGCCATTTTGGCGCGACATTGGCCTTAAGCCAATCTACCGCGTACCACGCAACAAAAGCTTTATATGAAGCTTCATCTCAGGCCATGACGCATATTTTAGCATGCGCCATGCTAAAAACATAGGGTGTTACACTCTTCACCCCTTTAAAGAATTTCTTCCCCGAAATTCAAAACCAAAAACTATTTTGGACAATCTCTTCAGTTTGGATTTCCTGAGAAAAAGTCCTATACCAGATGCTCAGAAATCACGGGTTTCTTCAAGTTATCGTGAACAACAATTAAGACCTTCTAAGCAACCGTCTCATACCGCCTGCCCAGGAATCCAAAAGTTCCCACAACAATACCAAGAATCGCAATTGTCCAGTGCCAAGCGGATATCTCGACCAGGTATCCTAGATAGCATCCCATACTACCACCCAGGAATCCCTAAGGTTCACAAGTTTAAAGATGTCATCTAAATGACAATATTTTAGCGCAGTACTGTGTGGAACAGTTTCCAGTTGCCCACCTTCTCTGACGGTCATGTAGGTTGCCACTCGTAAGTGGGATGTTAGCCGGGCCTGACAACGCACACCCTTGGCCAGTTACCAACGTTTGGGGATGATCAGTCCCATTGTATACCCACCGTCCCAGACGGTCTTCCGGATATCCACTCGTAAGTGGGGTGCCACTTAGTCCAGGCAAACTCACAATACTTGAACAAGCTCAACTCGATTCCCATAGTAACTGGCTAAGCAGTTACAAACACTTTCTGCGCAAAAGTTGGCCTACTCTCCAACTTTAAGTTTCCATTAAGGAAAATACTCGCCAATGAGTCCACTTCGCACAAGTCCCTAGAGTTTTCTCGGAACTTTCTCTGATACCAACTGTGACGGACCGGAAAATTACGCCTTTGGCGCGTTACCCCGCAGGTAATATCCCCGATGAGCCATGATGAAGCTACGATCCGGGCCTCAAAGCTAGACAAATGCACGTTCAATTGTCCTTGCAAGCATGCTCGTGGAGCTTGATGCAGATAACTTAGCTTCCACACCGTTCCAAAACTTACCCTTTGTCCGTTAAAGGTTTTAAGGACATAAGGCCAATGATGATGCATATTGCGTGCATTACTAGCTTTGCCTCAATGTAGGGAATTCATCACTGAATTTCCTATCTAGATGACCAACCGTCATATCGTCGAGTCTTGTCCAGGCATAATCCTTGGACTTTGGCGTAGGCCTCACCAAGCCCTTGTCATTCCCTACGTTACCTCACTTACCAACTCTTTATGACTTGATAGGAAGTATGAGCATCCACTTTATGGCATGCAACTAGCCTCATCAAGTCTGGCCACGATCATCTCTTGCGTCGAGCTACCGAGCTTAGATGATATGAGGGGCCAACGTGCTGGACCGGCAATGCTGCAAATCATTGCGGCTGCCTACGTACCCTTCCCTACTCTAAACGGATCAAGCACATACCGTAGTTCATCCACGAAGGGACAGAAACTTAAACCAACTCGTTTGCGAGGTCGTAGCCTATCAATAATGGTAATGTCCTGGTCCGTAGGCCATTCCGTCGAAGATGCATAGTGATTATGCATCATCGGGTCTGCGGCGTGGCATAATATTACGTAAGCATCAAATGCCCTCTTCGCAAGGCTACGCATCTATAAATGAGCCTTACGAATCATTTATACTCTTCCGGCTAAGCTATGAAGCTTACTTGGCGCATAGTACGCATATGCACCTTCAACCAAGTACCCCTCCCTATATATGTCTTAATGGAATTTCTACAAGTATGTTTACGGGAGAAAATTGACATGCTTCAATGTTCATCGCAATGATTGCGTTACTTCTCAATGATTGCGTTCATTCACAATGATTGCGTTACTTCGCAATGATTGTGTTCATTTGCAAAGATTGCTTTACTTCGCAATGATTGCGTACAATGATTGCGCAACACTTGTTCGGACATCCCTCTCTGGCCTGATGCACAATGATTGTGCGATATTGGATCTAGGCCAATAACTTTCATAATGCGCAATTATTACGCTGCCACCTACCCAACTGGCCTAATGCATCATGATGATGCAACATTGACCTTTGGCCAAATGCCAAACATAATGCGTCATTTTGGCGCGACATTGGCCTTAAGCCAATCTACCGCGTACCATGTAACAGAATCTTTAGATGAAGCTTCATCTCAGGCCATGACGCATCTTTTAGCATGCGCCATGCTATAAACACAGGGTGTTACACTTTGATGCACGTGTACGACTTCATGTTGAGAAATTTTTGCGGCTCATAAAACTTCGACAGTGATGATGTTGAAATCAAGAATAACCTGGTTGAGGGCAGTGAGGGCATCCCATTCTAGTAGTCCCTATGTGTAATTATATTACGCCTATTTCCTCGTGGAATATGTGCTTCTGCTGCATTCACTGGTAAGGTGGTGACTGCGTTTAGGTTTCTAAGCATGAAGGAAGCTTCACTCCCCAGGCGTAGCCTACTTTAATTGCATCTCCTTGAATACACGCCTATGGTATTTGATACGATCTTATCATACTCTCCTGAATGTGATGCTGGGATGCTTGGAATATCACATGGACGAAACATTCTGGATACGAAGAAGTAAAAGTGAGAAAGTTATGTTGTTAATCGTAGCTCCCTATGTCTCTTCAAGAAAAATGTTTTATCCATGTCTCTGGAGTTATCTCATGAATACTTGATTATTTTTGGGGATGGACCGTGATGAGCAGTCCCCAGTCGCACTTCTCTTTGGTTACTGAAGTTGTTTTCTCTAAGTAGTCTTGGGATCTGCCGAGGCTTCGTAAAGTGTTGCAGGCGCTTTCTAGACATAGAGGTGATGATATTCTTACGCTACACCTTTGAAGGGTATATGACCTTGTCACGGCTATGACTTTTGGTTGAACGTGTCTTCTGATCTTTGACAATGAAGGGATCCCGTGTAGAGCCTCAGTCCCCAAGTGTGGTTTACATGTTTCTATATTGTATGGTCGGTGAGTTGACCACGATAAAGACATCATCTTACATCCGTACTGGTGACTCTATTACTTCTTCCACGTGAAACTTCATAGTGGTTGTTTCTATGGTAAAGCCCTGCCTGGTATCAACAAACGAGCAACAACAGTTTTTGGTAGCAGATGTGATCAGAAAAGACTACATCGTCGTGCGAACCAAAATAGGTCGGCTGGAATTGCATGGGCGTCCATGGAAGCAAAGGGGTTGGCAGTATGCATAAGCGAGTAATCTCTCCATGACCACGAGGTTTCGTGAGATGGAAAAAAAAGTGGCCACAACTTCGAACCTGGGATGGCTGTGATCACGCTCCTTGACAGGGCGGAGTGTGGCGGCTACGGGCACGAACTTTGGAAGGAAGGAGTGTTGCGACTACGTCACAATCTTTGGCAGGAAGGAGGCATTGAAGTTTCTTCGTCTCTTGGAGAGGATGCTGAAGCTTATGGAGTAAAATGCTGAAGCTTCGGCTTCGGATCCTGGAGAAGCTTATGGAGAGAATGCTGAAGCGGAGCGGCTGCTGGAGCACGTTGAAGTGGAGCCGCTGCTGGAGAACGTTGGAGCGGAGCGACTTCTGGAGAGAACGTTGAAGTGGCTCCTGGAGAGAAACGTCGAAGCGGATCCTGAGGAAAACTCCAGTGAGGGAGCTATTAACCCTTGACTTCTAAAAACGACTTGATACGTATGACATATGGGAAGACGTCACAAACAGTGATGGTCGACAAGTCGTTTTTTTCTCCTCATGGGAAAGAATACGCTTATTTTGTTTGATTTTCCCTTGCAACTCTCAGAGCCTTGACGGTTACAATGTTGAAGTCGTAGGCTGCGTCAATCAGCGTGTTGTCAAACTCGACATCCTTCAAGTGAACAGTGGTTAGGAGTCCCCAGTTCCATCTATCAATCGTGCTTTCCAGGAGAGCTTGGGGTTTGGGAACGACTTCCCTGGCTGGAAACAACTGCTTTCCTGATGCAATGCGGTTGAGGTCTGCAAATATGTCTTGACGTTGTGCCTTGGAAAAATACAGAATCTCACATAAATGTTTCATCATAGACTACACGATTTTGTGGGATAAGTCCCAAGAAATCACACAGCTCCTGATGAGAAGAGGGTCTCTGTGAACTCAGGAGGGTTGCTGATTTTCTTTGCCCCGATTTTGGAGAAGTCGTTCCTGATCTTCACGTGTGATGAAATTGGATTGCTGATTCCTTTCTACTGGGCGTTCAAAAGCAACGCGAGCCTCCTCATCTATAAACGTGCGTCATGCTGAAGTGCCTGCGCCGAATGTTAAAAGTATTCCTTGTCAGCTCCATTTGGGGTTGAGGTGACTCTTGTGGTAGCCGCTCCGTTAGTGTCTTGAGGAAAATAGGTATTTCTTTCTGAGTTGTAGCCATGTCTGTCTGAGCCTTACGAGAACCTTTCGTCATCAAATCAACAGTGGTAAGAGGAGATCGACTTCTTCTAGCTCCTCCAGTGTCTCGTCCTGATGGTGGAGTAGCAGCGGCTCTGGTGACGGTTGGATCTGTCACACTTGAGAAACATTGGGAGTAGCGGCAGCGGCTATGGCTCTGGCGATCGGCGGTGTAACACCTGAAGGAACATTTTCCGCGCCACTGGTGTTGGTGGTAGAGTCTGCGGCGCCGCGGGTGTTGATCATGCTGACAGGTGGTACATTGATGTTACTGGAAGGAACGTCGATATCAAGGACGTTATCAGCGCCAGTGGCATCAGGGTTTGTTGCTGACACAGACCTGAGCTATACCATCTTGAAATTGGGATTGAAAAATGAAATCGAAAATTAGTATTGCAACCGAGAGATTAATCTCCCACTGTGGTCGCCAATTGTTTGTGGATGAAAACGTTTCGGCTGATTTTGGTCATTTTTGGTGTGTGGATGTGAAACAAATGTAAACCCTAAAAAATGCACTGCACGGGAGTACTTTTGATTCGAGAGATCAATCTGTACAAGGCCTAAACCAAGAAATGACCGTTCCAGAATTGCTTCGGTCACAAAGTGAAGGAGAAGGGTTGGTCTTAGGGAGGGAAGCGAAGAGAGTGTTGAGACCAGAATAGTTGATTCTGAAGGTGTGGTTGTTTATGACTTGTATCTGAAAGTAGAACTGGCTGGCGGAGTGGAAAGCTACCAGGTGATTTCTAGATAGTGTGTTGTTGTCGACCAAAACTTGTTGTTTGGTGAAAATAGGTGAAGCCTATTTATACAAGCTATATTTAAACGTACCCTGGTCTCGTAGGAAGTGGAAACGATTGAGTGGTGAAGAATAGGGTAACGTATAACTGTCAGACGTTATGCTTCCATGATGAAGGAAGTGAATTCGTGTAACTGTCAGACATTACACTTCCATGATGAAGGAAATGAATTGTTTACACCGTTACTTTTATCACCACTAATTGTCCCACTTCATGACACTTTCTTGTAACGGGCGCATTGCACGCCGCATGCTGTAAACCACCAGACCAATACCCTGATGAGCATCCCCCAGTTTGTGACGTGTTTGATGTCTCGAGTGTTTTCGCGGAAAACATGTAGCACTTTGCTACGTGTGGTAAGTCAAATTCAATGTACTTACCGTAGAAAAATAGCATGTAAGGCTATTGAGCTCGTTTTGGCTAGTCGCCTAAAACTTTCCACAAGTTTTTCAGTTCGGTGGCGAACTTCGGTGGGTGAGATCGCATATCATGAAGGAGGGCATCCGTTGATTATGGCTACCTTGTATTGGCGCCTAATAATGGCGCAGTGGAAATGTGGCGTGGCTGCATGGCTCGTGCATGCCAGTGGCAAGTTAATGCAAGTGGCGCCTGGCGAAGCCATGACCACTAGATTTAGGCAGCTGGTCGCCTGAAACTTGCCACAAGTCTTTCAGTTTGGTGGCGAACTTGAATAGCTGAGATTGCATCTCATGAGGAAGTATGGCCATTGATTATGGCTGCACCTTGTTGTATAGCGGAGTGGCACCATTGGCATAGCGGCATGCTAGTGGTAATGCCAGTGGCGAAGCCGTGGCATGGCGGCATTCTAGTAGCCGCGTCATAGCAGTGTGCCAGTAGCCGTGGCATGGACGCATGCTAGTAGTCGTGGCATGGTGGCATGCTAGTAGCCGTGGCATGGCAGTGTTCCAGAAGCCGTGGAACAGCGGTGTTCTAGTAGCCGTGGCATGGCGGCGTGCTAGTAGTCGTGGCATGGAGGTGTGCCAGTAGCCGTGGCATGGCATGGTGGCCTGCTAGTAGTCGTGGCATGGCGGCATGCGAGTAGCCGTGGCATGGCGGCGTGCTAGTAGCCGTGGCATGGAGGCGTTCTAGTAGTCGTGGCATGACGGCATGCTAGTAGCCGTGGCATGGCAGTGTGCCAATATCCGTGGCATGGAGGCGTGTCAGTATCCGTGGCATAGCGGGGTGTCCGTGGCATGGCGGCATGCTAGTAGCCGTGGCATAGCGATACTTTTGTGTGAATGGCGCCATGGATATGCCAAAGGAACTATGTCAAGGCCGTAGTGTGGAAACAGCCACATGAGTAGGTATTCCCATGTGGTGGCTATGTGTGGCAGGTTTCCACGAACTGGCATGTTACCGCGGCAGAGTGGCGTGTTGGCATGTTACCGCGATAGAGTGGCATGTTACCACGGTAGAGTGGCATGTTGGTATGTTACCGCGGTAGAGTGGCATGTTACCGGGGTAGAGTGTCATGTTGGCATGTTACCGCAGTAGAGTGGCATGTTGGCATGCCGATCAATATGTTATCGTGGCAGGGAGCGTTTGGTTTGCTAGTTAGTATGGTGGCGCGGTAGGGTGCGTTTGGATTTTAATGTATGGTGGAAAGTTTAGAGCAACTTGATTGGCCACGAAAAGGGGGCCGGCCAAACATAAGGCGTCGCTACACTTCTGGCGAGAGTATGGCGGCTCTACAGCGACCCGATTGGTCGATGGGAAGTGGGGCCGGCAAGCATGGGCCCAACCACAACTTATGTGCGCGTGGAAAGTTTAAAGCGACCTGATTGGTCGAGGGAAATATGACCGGATTAGGATGGGGAGTGGCCAATGGCAAGTGGCGCCAGCTGGCCTAAAGCATGGCCACGCCTCCCTTTGCTGCTGCGACTCCCTGGTTTTCTGATTTTGGGCGAGGTTTCGCACCTGCTAATCCATGGAGGATTAATTACCTAGTTTGCCTAGGCTTAATTTTGACAAGCAAGGTCTGGTATACTGTGCGAGGCGCGAAACCCTAACTTTTGCAAGTTATTCAGGACAATTGATTGAATTCTATGTGTTGACACAAAGATCTTTTAAGTTCATTGCCAGAGAGCAGCATGCTTTTCTGATTGAATGCCTTATGCAAAGATCTTATCCTTGATATTTGGAGATTCGTGCTACTATGCTGTGAGTGAACACAAATCGTCATGCCATATCAACATTAAGGGTTCAACTGGAGAACATAGCATAGAAGGCATTCAAAAGAACTTAACTATAGGCAAGGCGCCGAAATTTACAGAACATCTGGGATGGTTGCTACATTCGCCAGTCTGGGTAAATTTCATGTAGATATATTGAACGACTCAATAAATATGTCGGCAGAGAGGTTAGCACTCATGGCACCGTTTCCTTGCAGAGTGACGTCACATCAGATGCAAGGTTTTACGATTTTAACCCTAAGCTAAAAACCACCATCAACAGTGTTCAATCTGGACTAGGTCCTGGGGTTTTTCTGCATTTGCGGTTTCCTCGTTAACAAAATTCTGGTGTCTGTGTTATTTCTTTTCCGCATTATATTTTGTTATATAATTGAAACATAGGTTGTGCGTTGTTCAATCAATTAGAATATCCGACCTTTTTGATTGTTTATTGAAATTGATTGATACTTGGATATTGGTCTTTGGTACCATCCAAGTTATGTCTCTAGTATTTGATAAATACTCGCATATTTCTATTTGCTTGAGTATATATCAAATCGAGAGATTGAGATATAAAATCTTTGATATACTTTTTTATCTAGATTGAGTCTGACTGTCTAGTTGATTCTCTAGAAAGTATATTGGAGTTTGTCCATACAAATTGCTAAGAGAAATATTGGGTGTGGTTGTTAGACCCCCGCTTTTTCACTTGCTATGTCATTTACTTTATTTCCGCATTATAATTTTTATTATAATAAAGTAAATTACACACGTACGTTAATCCAAGTCACTTGATATTGATCCTTTAGTGTTTCGGTTTTATACCGTACCTATTATCAAATTATCACTTTGTTGTCGTATTGTGTCGATTTTATATCCATAGACGATCACACAAAGTGAATACCATAGTTTTTTTACTGTCTCGACTATTTCCATAGACAATCACACTTTGTATCAGACTTATAGCTTGATATTTAAAAAATTATGGTGTATTTGGGTACACTCGTCTTTTCAATTGGTATCAGAGAAGGAAAACATGAAAAAATCTAACAATCCGTGTTTGGTGTAATCCAACATATAAGAATTGAATCAATGACTGATTCAGTTAACGTATTGCAAGATTGCGAATACTCAAATGTTGAGAATGCTACTAGATCCCTTGTTAGAGAATTTCTCGATCGAACTCACAAGTGTTGTTATTTCAAGATTGTTGTCAAATTTAGTTGCCAAAAACTATATCTTGATTTCTAGTCTACAATTAGTTAAGTCTCGGTCTAGGATAGAGGTAGTTGAGAAACAAACCATTCATCATTTGCGCTCTATCGTTTGAAGGTGAAGATCAACCGAAGATTTTGGAGAACTTCATCAACAAAAGGTAAGTGAAGACTGAACCACCTATTTCTCAAGTTACGTTCACTTTTCTATCCTTGAGACGTTTGTCGTGTAAATAATAAGACTATCTTGCATAGACAAGAATTTTGAGTCGAGAACTAATACTTTAGTTTACAAATTTCTCGAATATAATGACTAAGCTTAATGAACATGTGTTCATAGTTGATAAATTTCAGTGGAGAACAATTTATTATTCGGAACCAAATCATGATTCAAGTTTATCATTCGAAAATAGCCTGGAAGAGTGATATGTGTCATTGATGTTGTTAGAGCATAGCTCGGTTGAACCCACCAAGAGTTGGTATGTCAAGTTTGGTTGTCATATTTTAGTGAACCAAAAATCATTTAAAGAGTCGCTTGATTATGTAATAGAGTCAACTTCGTATAGGTTAGCTTGAAAGTATTAGGATATGGGACATTACAAGTATTGCGAAGACTTGAAGAAGTGAAGAAGTAAGAAGCTACAACGACAACATCATTCTTCCACTTGAGGTTAGTGATATTTTACTTGAACTGTTTCATTCCCTAACGTATCTTTCAAGTCGTGCATATTGAAAACAAAACTGCGAAGCATGAACACTCTAGATAGACATAGTATTAAGGAATACAATACGAGGTTTATTGTTAACCATTAAACTTTGTAGATAAGATATCGACATAATCGTTTAAATGTTATTGTGATTATGTATGGGTATGAGGTTTTTTAAGGAAGTGAATTCATAAACTTTTTTTGTGAATCGAAAAGGAAATTGCCATGCGTTATTGGTATTTTTATTCATTGCATATCTTGTGAACAACCAATATGTGTGATTAGTATAACCGCTCATGACTTGTTTGTGTTCTTGGTAAAACTATTCACAAAGGCCTGACTTTTGTATTGGTATGACTTTTATTAGTGAAACCGATCTTAAGTAATCACCTGAGATGGTATGATCGAGTTTGTGATTTTGTGTAAGACCGACTCTGGGTAAAGGAGAATTGATCTTAGTAAGAGGTGCAACACATCACAAAGGGGAATCGATCCTTGTATGAGGTGCAACATGTTTTAGAAAAAAGGGTAACCGATCCTTTGGACATGTGCAACACATTCAAATAAGATACCATATATATGTGGGGAACTAATCCTAGTACCTAGTCAACCGAATTTTGGAAAGCTAGTGTGACTATGCACAGTACTCACATGGAGGTAGAACCAAAACTTGTTTTGGTAGAACCGTTAAACCCATGAATGGTGATTCAGTGTTCTTGATCAATCACATAGTTCTTGAAAATCAGATGAACCAATTCTAAGCTTGTTTGGAAGTGTGGAAAATCAATTTCAAGATTGTAAGTATGAAAGAGGACTTACAGAGTAAGGATGTCGACATACTTTGAGCATGTGCAGTAACGCTTATCTTTAATTGTTCAAAGTTATTCCTTAATATCTAAAGGAAGAGAATCCCAAGATCGAAACATAAATAAGTTAAAAAACTTTTATTTAAGGTTTTGAATTTTATTTTAGGAAAATGAGAATTGGTAATGTGCATTTACTATTTGAAGATTTTCCAAAGAGATTTTCGGTTGTTATTTTGGACAGAGCATTTACAGGAATTATGGAAACCGAATTTGGAATATATTGCATATCTTAAGAATATTTTCGGTTTTGGAAATTCCTTGGTGTCCAAACTTCCTTGTCTATAAATAATTGAAGTTTGCATTTCTAGCAAACTAATCCTTCGTGACAGCAAACTTCCTCGGTTGTGTTGTTACTGGTGAAGCCGTCTATTCGGAGAGGAGAGTAACCTAATTAGGTGAAATCTCTCACGGCCGCTCAGTTTAAAGTCTTTTGGGATTGAGAAGCTCTATTAGTATCGTTGGTGGGAAACTAGATAATTGCAGTTTATCTTGTGTTTCCGATTGATTTGATTGACTAACGGTGGTTGAACTTTGATTGCACCTAGTTTGTTTATGCTTGAGAATCTTCTCTTCTGATATAAGATTTACTCAAACTAGATCGAAGTTTCGACATGGATCTTTAGACTGTTTTTATATCTAAAGACTTGTGATAATCCATTGTTAACAGACTTCGTTCTGTGTGTGATTGATAACAAGAGATTCAAGTTGTTGTGTCCAGGCGCTTATTGAAGATCTAAGAAGATTTGAAGACAAAGAAGATATTCAAGATTTCTGATTTGGGGTTCATAATCTTTGGTGTGCACAATACTTGTTTCAGTATAAAGGATCCAACTATAATCGGTGTATCCTTGTGGTAGATTAGATTGATTAGTTGTGTAGATCGGCATCAATACAATTCTTTGTGATTAAAAGTATTGATTGCAAAATCTTAACAATTACCTTTGGTAGTTGATCATAAGATAAATCTAAGAACCTGACGAAGGAGTTTGTTGAGATAAACAAAAGAGCCTTTGTCGAAATCACATCACTTGGTTGAAGAGAGTTGTTACCAAATAGATTTGTTGTTCCTTTACTGTTTGGAATACGAAACAAAGGAATTGTTCCAAGTACGTGACTTATTCATAAGTTGGAGGCGTGGGAATACAGACAGAACTAGGTGAACTATAGGTTTAGTTGCTTGCTCTCAACTATACGAAGTTGGTTTGATTTTTTATAGCGGCTTAATCCTGAGAGTATTCAATTATGGACAAGGTCCCGGGGTTTTTCTGCATTTGCGGTTTCCTTGTTAACAAAATCTTGCTGTGTCATTTACTTTTATTATCCGCAATTATAATTGTTTGTTATTATAATTTAAAGTAAATTACACAAACGTTAATTCCTATTTTACTTGATAGTAATCCTATTGTGTTTGGTTAAGTCCGAACCTCTTATCAAGTAAACATACTTCGTTGTTGTATTATCTCGATCTTGTATCCATAGACGATCACACGAAGTGTGAACATATTAGT
This sequence comes from Papaver somniferum, assembly GCF_003573695.1. Classification (NCBI taxonomy): domain Eukaryota; kingdom Viridiplantae; phylum Streptophyta; class Magnoliopsida; order Ranunculales; family Papaveraceae; genus Papaver; species Papaver somniferum. The sequence goes on along the minus strand of NW_020622934.1, from coordinate 17,992,968 downwards.
TGTATTGTCTCGACTCAGTCCATAGACAATCACTTTCGTAGAAAGGAATTATAGGTAGGAAAAGTTTTAGCTTGAGGTATATTTGGGTACCCTCGCCCTTTCAGATGTTATTCGGGAACATTTCAAATTGATTTAGAGAAATATAGAACTACCATATTCGGAATGCAAAACAGTGTTATCAGTCTTACAAACTGAGAAATTGTTATATGTATGAAACCTTATTACATGTACTCGTAATGGTAGCGGAGTAGATATATATCGACTTACAGATTTGTGTGATACGCATATTCGTATGTCATCATGGGAAAGTCTGTTTGTTTCGTGATCCAGATAGGTATGTATATTTGTATACAAAACATTTTGGAACTGTGGTAAGGGAACTGGGTTTAAGTATTCAAACTGGTATACGAACCAATAAAGTTATATGTTACTGAACCAGTTTAGTACCCAAACCGATACGTAAACTGAAAAGGTTCTGTGAACTCCGGAACCGGTAAATTTTTAAAGTTTCCAAACCAGTTTGCAAACTGAAAAAATTCTGTCAACTCCGGAACTCAGTTTTGCACCTAAGTTTGCAAATCGGTATGTGTACTAAAAAAGTTTTGTCAACTCCGGAACTTGGCTTTGCTCATAAGTTTGCAAACTGGTCCGTGTACCATGACTCACCCGATTCACGAACGACTCATGTATTTGTACTTTGTGCATTTACCAAATATGTCGATTATGATTCAATTGCGATTAAATTATTTCTATGAGATGATTTGCATTTTATCAATTCTTTATTAAAAGATTAGACTCATTTGATCACATAATTGTGACTCAAGATTAATGTATTTGTGTTAATGAAAATGAGTGTTAAGCTTTTTAAGTTCAAATCGGCTAGTTTCAGCTAACCATGTTGGACATAGTCTTTATACGGTTTGGTTACGGTTTACCTAACCAGAGTGTAGATCTTGTTTGTGTGAATGAGATTCAAATTTTTCATCTAAAGTGAATATTGTTTGCTTGGTCCCAAAGATATCTTAGCTTAAACCTAAAGCAACCTATGCTTTAAATGTTAATATAAAGGGAACTCTTGTCAAGTGGGATCTTTGAATCCTGACACTAATTTTTGGTGTGTCCTAGTTTTATATAGAGTTTGTCCTCTCCATAAAACCTTTTTGGGTTTAACGACTATCAAAGACTTCATTGGGATTCATGAATCCAGGTCCAGCTATCTTTTATCTTGATAATTTGTGTATTCTGATATTGGTCGATTGTTGATTTATCACTTGAACAAGATAGATAAAAATCACAAATTTTTCTTCGTCTCAACTTTGTGATATCACAAGGTATATACTTGTGAGATGAATAACAATTAGACTTTTGTTGAATTGCTATCGATTTTCATCACCTTTATCCTACGTTTGATCCGATCATCAGTTTCGATTGTAAATCAAGAAATCAATTATATAAGCTTAATCTGTGGGAGGCATATTTGGTTTAAAGTCTTCAATTGAGTTGAAGCAACTCTTAGTTGGTGTGACGTTATCTAAGGGAATCATTTGCGCGGAGTCCGTTGGGATTCAAGTGGCGTAAGGAGCGAGACTGTTCCTAAATCAGTGAGAGACTGAGTTCGGGCTCAACTACATTCTAGACCGAAGTTAATTGGTAGTAGGCTAATGTCTGTAGCGTCCTAATACAGTTTAATATTCAATCTGGACTAGGTCCCGGGGGTTTTCTGCATTTGCGGTTTCTCGTTAACAAAATTTCTGGTGTTTGTGTTATTTATTTTTTCGTAATATATTGTTTATCTTTATAATTGAAATATCACATGTTGTGCATTGATCAATCTGAATAGTTACGTACGACCTAGTTTTGTTGGATACAACTTAATTGATCCTTGGACATTGGTCTTTGGTACCGTCCAAGAACTCTCTTTGTAATTAGGTTCACAGATTCAATTCTGTAAACATTTTAATCACAAGAGAGATAGACATATAAATCTAGACACTTTCCTTGATTGAGTTTTTACTCTCGGAGCTGTGTTGAGTTTGTCCATACAGATTGTCTATGAAAAAGTTGGTGGTGTAGTATGGTACTCCAGTGTTTTCATCTCTAACTCATGATCCAGGAGTTAAAGAGATTAATAGTACATTCGTATGCGATCCTGATGCCAAAGAAGATGTTGAAAAAGAGATGTTAAAACTCATAAAGCCTATGAAATCTCTGTCCTCTAAAATATTGTTATTAAAGACATAATCTACTCTTTTTAGACTAGAGATCAGAGAAAAGGACATACAACTAAATATTATGGCCAAAGAGAATATGGATCTCACTATCAAAGTAAAAGCTCTTGATAAAAATCCTACTCAAGAACAAGGGGTTTAGTCAAAGACTCTGACTAATGATTCTATTATAATCTCTTCGGATGAAGAAAGCAAAAGTCCCTCCTCGACTTTTACCAATCGTGATGACAAGACTCGTTTGATCACATCTGAAACAGATCATGATGATGAAGGTAGTCTGCCTAACTACATCAAATCAGAAGAGACTGAAAAACTTTCTTCTACATCTACCAATGATCAAACGAAATATAGTTCAAGGGAAACTTTGAATCGGTTCCGTGAGAAGGATTATAAGGAATATAGCTTTCAGTCACTTGACAAGAAACTTGTGATTCTAGAAAATACTCTTGTAAAAGTATAGAAAGAAGTATGTATCTTGCCGTAAAAGACTGAAAGATCATTCCTCAGTAGAAAGAAAGAATATACCCCAAAATAATGAAATCAACTCAAAAGGTGGTGAAAGAGTTGATAATCACTTCTGGAAAAAAGTTCCACCTCACTCATGTCGGAACAATCTCTGTTTGCATGAAGGTAGTTTACCTACTGACATTTCCAGACGAAAGGAAATGAGATAATTTTTGCTAAGAAAAACAATCAGAAATGGATTCGAAAAAATCCCTCAATTATTACTGATGATCAAACTGATGTAAATTATAAGGAAATTCTTAAAATTAGAAGATCATATGAAAATTTCATTAATAAACTAAAAGAGATTTGTCTATCTCTAAATATTCTCATATCAGTTAACTTTCTACGCATGATCAAACTTGCATCACAAGAAAAGATCTACTTCTTGGGAGAAAATACTTTGGGCAGAAAACTCCAAAGAGAAACATGAACAATAGTTCTGATAATCGTTGTAAGCATACCAAAGCTTACTCCTATACAACTTAGTTGTATGGAGTTTGTGCACTCTCGTCCAGGTTTGTGCTCATAATTTTTGGAGGAGAAATCACATAAAACAAGAGCACATGTATTGTGTTTATATCAGAAAAATTTACGACAATTTTTGGGTAACTGGGAATCCATCTTGTCTGAAAAGGTGTTCATGTTTATCACTGGTCATCCGTAATTAGGGTTTATTTAAGATTTTCGAATTTTAATAATCATCTTATTCTTCAAGCATTAGGGTTTCGGACAATAGGGAAACAAAATATACACTCTTTATATTTACGAAAGTCTCTGGGGTATTTCTAGTCCAAAAGTTATTCTTCCAAGAAAATTCCCTCTTGCTTGCATTGAGAAACCCTGATTAATTCTTATTTAAATCTTTGAGCATGCCTCCAATAACTCTCAGTATTATAGAGGCTAATAAGGAGGAAGCTCTCAAAGTTGAGAATTTTCTGGGAGTAAATACTGAAAGGAAGAAAAAGATCATCTCAAAAGTCATATCTGATTATGAGTCTGATGGTTCTACTTGATCCCAAGATGAGTTATGTCTTATGGCTTTCAACTTTCAAGATCCGAAAGAAACCAGTGGATACTTACTGACAGTATGGTAAACTTTATCAATGGTTTTGAAGAACTAAGAACCAATCTCACAACAATGGTTCGAAATCAAGATTGGCTAAAGGATAGAATTGAAGAGACAAAAGCCGATCTTGTAGACATGAAGGAACAAGTTGAAAAACTTGAAAATAAAGAAGTGGTTGCTGACAAGTCTCTCAAGACGTGATTCAAGAGTTTGAACACTGAACAAACCTCAGTGAACAATCAAAACACCACTAAGGAATAAGTCATATGCTGAGATACTTGATCCAAGGAACATACATCAATTTATTGATTTATTTCGATATTTTATATAACGTCTATTTGAATAAAACTATCTATTATGAATGAATAAAATTTTATTTTATAATATTTTGTCTTTCATTATTTGATAGTTCTGATTGCATAGCATGCTTTGAGTGATTATATTTTATGTTATTGCTTTCAAATTATGAGATGTTTAGTTTTGGTTTTTACTAACCTAAATATTCAATCTCATATTGTGTAACCCTTATTATTTGTGTCGTTTTTTGATTTAGCGGGATTAAGTTCTATCCCTTATTGGTGGGCTTTATCAAAGGATCATAAGGTCTTACAGTTAAAATTCATGTGTGAAAAGTCATAATATGTTAATATCAATTTATATTTACATAAGTTGTGTTTATAATAACATGTGGGTTTTGGGTAGGGGTGTCAACGGGTCCGGGTCCTCCCGGGTATCACTAGACCCGGACCCTACTTATAAATGTCGGATCCGGGTCCTAACGGCTCCGGGTCCGGTTCCTACACTTGTGGACCCAGAACCGGACCCGTTTAAATACCCGGATACCCGCCGGTCCCGGATATCCATTGGGTTTTAAGAAAACTATTAAAAAAACCTCAAAAACTTAATATTTGTCTCATTTTGGCTTGGATTTAAATAATTTTTATAAAATTTATTATTATTTCTTATTAATGTACTAAATAAAGATTAGATATAAGAGAAAAATTTAAAACGAGTAAAATATAAAAGCCAAAACTAACAAAAACATGAATAAAAGTATGAATAAACGGGTACCTGACGGGTATTACCCGTTTGGACCCGTTTAGATTCGGGTCCAATCGGATAATTACCCGTCGGGTCCTAAGTTGCTAATGGGTCCAACTTTTGGTAATGGGTACCCATTGACAGCCCTAGTTTTGGGTTTGAACTTTTGCTATTGGCATGCATTAGTTAAAACCGATTCAACCTTTCTTTGGTAAAGGTTGCTCTTGTTGTTGTTCTTTTGTTCTTGCGTCAGGTTGACAACAAAAGGGTGGAGAGTTCTTATTTGAACTTGCTCTTAAATCAAAGTTTAGATTGAGGAGTTTATTAGTTTAAATGAAAGAGCCTTAGTCAACGACTCATAATATCTTATTACGAAGATTGAATAGAGTGGTTACCAAACAGCTTTATCCTTTACTGTTTGGAATACGATCAAAAGGATTGGTGATTCATGTGCTTGACTCTAGAAGTTGAAGGAACATGGATACTGAGGAAACGAAGTATCTAGGGGTAGTCTACTTGGTCTCAACTATACGAAGTTGGTATTAGATTCCGTATAACGACTTAATTCTGAGAGTATTCGAAATTGGACTGTATCCCGGGGTTTTTCTGCATTTTTAGTTTCCTCGTTTACAAAATCTTACTGTGTCATTTACTTTATTTCCGCATTATAATTGTAATTATGATTAAATAAATTACACACGTACGTTAATCCAAGTCAATTGATATGATCCCACAATGTTTCGTTTTTATACCGTACCTGTTATCAAGTGATTCACTTTGTTGTCGTATTTTCCATCGGCAATCACACAAAGTGAATACCATAGTTTTCGTATTGTCTTGACTTTTTCCATAGAAGATCACATGGTATCAGACTTATAGGTTGATATTTAAAAGATTGTGGTGTCTTTGGGTACCCTCGTCTTTTCATACAAGAGACCAGAAGTTTTGTTAACGAGGAAACCGCAAAAGCAGAAAACCCCCGGGACCTCATCCAAATTTAAACACCAAAATGTATTAGTCCACTACAGACACTAACTTACGATCATATTTCGGACTGGAATGTAGCTGAGACCAAATCCACCCTCTGAGCAATTCAGTTACAGTCGCGTTCCGTACGTCTCTTGAACCTCGCAAGGATCTACGTAATTTATTCCCTTAGATGACATCCTTTACATCCTAAGAGTTGATTCAGCCGAAGTGAAGACTTTTGATACCAATCTGCCTCTAACAGATAACCCCGTTTACATCAAAGATCAAGGTGAGGGAATCTATTTGCAATGGACAAAGCTAGAAAATTTCACAAATATGGAACTGACGACTCCCGAAGAGCATCCTGGGTTCTTAACCACCTCTCAATAAAAATCTTCAAAAGATCAATTAAGATCAGTTTTCAGATATCTATCTTGAGGAATCACAAAAGTCTGAGAGGAAGAGAACTTTGCGATTACTATTTATCTATCTTTCTTGAAAGAGATTACGAAAACCTCAATAACATAAAAGCAAGATTAGGATTCACGAACTATCAAGGTAAAGATAGTCGGACCTGGATTCACGAATTCTCAAAGCGAAGTCTTTTAGTCGTAGACCTAATTATGTTTCTCAGAGGAAACCTAGGTCTATAAAGGACAACTCTAGAATCAACTAGGACACAAAATGTCAGGGATTGATTTTCCCAGTTAAAAGAGCATCTCTAATCATGGTTTTCAAATACAAGGGGTTGCTTAGAATTCAAGATAGGATAACTTGAGAATCAAGCAAACACTTTTAGGTCTTGAAAATACAATAGAAGAATATACACTAGGAACCGGAACTGGAACTGGAACCCTGTATAATTATTGTTCAGTTTGGCAAGTATACCAAAGAACTAAAAACATTTTGATGCTCATTTAAACACCTAAGAATGGTAAAGAGATAACAGTTTCAGTTGGTAAAGAGATGGCTGCTTATTTTCAGTATGGAGTGGGGATACCTTGTGGAGGGGAGGGCATACTTAATTTTGTTAACAACCTTGTCTCAACAAGGTAGCACACAAACTATGTCCATGCTACTTATTGGTTTTGTTAATGCCTTCAATATGGTAGATTGTACTTGTCTCATCAAGAAGGTTAGACTCCATTGCTCGGCATCTCAAGGTCGGTAGAATTCTATTACGTCACACCAGCTAAGCTTTATTATGACATATTTTTGTTGTCTTCTGCAATTGATGTGCAACAAGGAGACCCGCTTGGTCCCTTGTCATTTTCTTGACACTTCACCCCCTTGTTAAAACCATTGCTTCTCAATATAAACTATATTTACATGCATGGTATTTGGATGATGAAACTATTATTGGAGATCCTTTTAAAGTGTCTAAAGCTTTAAACATCATACAAAATTATGGATGGTAGGCTCGGAAAACCTACAATAAATATACTACAAGTGCACAATGTCTAACTAGCAAACAATGGCAAGTACAGGTCGTTCCCACGAGGAGTGTGAAAATACTACTACTAACTAATATCAAAAATAACCAATCAAAAATAATATTTCAGAATTTCACGGAACTAGTATAACAAAATGATAAAAGATGTAACCAAGATTATGAAGGTGTTAAGGATCTGGGAATCCGTTGTAGATAACTTATTTGTATTCAATCACAAAGGTTTCAGATTAACTCATGTAAAATAGAAAACCTAGCTACTAGTACACGGAAGATATTTCATTAAGAATCGTCAACTACAATTATCAAAGAGGTAGTTTTTTCTCACCTTAATGTAGAATTCGTGAGCACAAGATATACATGGAATAAATAGTCAAATGAAATTCATAATTCAATTATTGCAAAGGTTCAATGAGTTCTTATACTAATCTAACTATGGACTATACATGATATAAAACATGAAAAATATAGTTAGAGATCAAACATTGAGAGAGAGCCAAACAATTAGCATTAAGCTCAAATTATAGAAACCCATTGTTTAGAACACAAAATAAATCAACCTACAAATTCATCCTTTCACCCTAACATGGATTAGCTCGAGATGGCTTTTCCAAAAACCATAAACAAATCTAAAATAAATAGCTAATCAAAATAGAAAATGAAAATGAAATTTCTCAAACCCTAAACGGATGTGTAGCCACGCCTCCGAACCTGCCTTATTTTTGTTTTCGTTCCTCCCTATATAGTTTGTTGCGAGAGTGCTATTAAGAGCTAGCATAATTATTACTCAAGGCCCAGTTGTCACACCTTCAAACACCCCATATATTTTCTGCGAAAGTGTAACCCGACAGTACAGTGGTTCTGCGAATGAAACTTCGCCCACCTGCACTTCAGCCTTATAAGTTTGCACCAATGCAAACAGCCAACTCTTCAGTTCACGAGTGGAAGCCTTTACTCTTCTTTCTCTTTGCTTAAACTTCTCAAATGTACCCCCGTAATACATTCAATTCATGCCATACTTTGCTAACAATAATCAGCCAACCAAAAACACTTAGAACATGATACAATCATCTCATTTTATTGCATCAAAGGGAAGATATACAAAACTTGCCCACTTAGGGACTTGCACAAACTTGTGTACCTTGAACCCAGCCTTAACCTTACAAAAAACACTCTCAATTCGAGTCCCACACTCTCATGTGCTAGCCTGCCGAATTTCCCATGCCTCAGGAGTATTTATACAGCAGCTTTACTTGCAAAAACCGTGCACAACTGATGTACACGCCAGGGTCAACCATTTGTCCCATAAAGTAGTTACATAACCGCCAATAACTGTGCTAACTGGCCAGTTCTTCTCTAACTCGCGCCAATCATCCAACACCTGTCTTTTTGCAGTTGGAAACCTTCTAGCACGATCATAAACTCCCTTTACAACCGTTCCCTCTTTGTCTCGCGTGTTTGGCATGCTTGTGAAGCTCTCAACCAACCCATAACCGTCACTTGAGATGTATTACGCCACTTGTTGCGCCATACTGGACTTTGGACTTAAACCGATGCCATCCACCTTGGCACTTCCAAATTCTTGCTCTAAGATCATGCACGTAACATCCTTATGCTTTCATCACCAATGCCAACTCCTTAAACTCACTCTAGTTACTCTTGGCATCATATGCTTCACTACGCCAACTTTCATGACAATGGCAATGCCACTATTGCATTACCAACTTGTTTGCACTTGTCCAAGCTTTTGGCCCTGCTTGGAACTAATGCACAGACTAACTCTTAGTCTATTCCACTTTCTTGCATCGTCCTTGAGTTTGGGCTAACTCAATTCCATGGACATGCCACTTGCCAACATGCCAACATGCCAACTCGCATGTTGCATGTTGCATCTTGCAACTTTGGCCTGGTCTTGTCTTTGCCTTAATGAAGCTCCATTGTGTCGGTCAATAGCTTCATTCCTTAGCCAAATGTCTTTACAATGAAGTGTTGTAGTTTCACTTCATTGGCCCTGCGAGGTTATGCCATTCTTTGCACTTGACATTCTATACCGTATACCGCTGTTATGGCTCCGTTATGCGCCATTACGGCTATACTGACTTGCCCTGCAACTTTGTAACGCGTCATCATTATGCGTCACTTGCATTACCGTAATAGACCCCCCCCCACCTAATCCGTTCAACGTCCTCGTTGAACGCGACTCAGTATGAACATCATACTTGTGTTAACTTTGCTTCATCTGCTTTCAGAACCTTTTCTGAAAATCAACAACTACTTTTGGCTAAACCCTTGCCAATGGTCCCCTCCGATTGCATCCGCATCACTTAGCTTCACTGCTTTTCCATTGATCCCATCTATTTGAGCCACACATTAGCGTTGTGCACTACGCTTCAGCTGCCACCCAAATCATGCATCAATACCCAAATGAAACCTGAAATTCTTCCATTGCCAATTCCTCCAAATTTGGCCTGAATTTTGCCTCGAATCATTTACGCCTAAGTGTACACACAGAATGATTCTTCTCAACTTGATCACTATGATCATTGTTATAGCCTTTCGTCTCCCGACTTTGCCTTTTACTCAACATAACAAGGACTTATAAACGACTTGGCTTCATTTTCAATCAGTTTTGCTGGAAATCCGCCTTTGGACTGTTGTCCTACTCGCCTCTTCGTTAAACATGTCTCAAAGTGCATAGGAATTTTTCACGCACATAATACCCACATCTTCCACTTTATACCTTCCTCAACTCTGTTCGTGCCAACACCATCCAAGAACTCATTTCTATGGATTTGGTCACTAAGTATACACTCTTTATACTTATGCCATGTTGCATATCCGAACTTAACTTGCAAGTTATACCTTGCTTAACCCACTAAAGCAAAACTATTGAGTTGCACAACCTATCTACACAACTGTGACTAACTATCTCTTGGACATAACTTAGCTTACCCTTTAGCTATCAATATGCGTAGCCTCCAAAGCCAATAGGTCTCCAACTATTTATTTGAGCTGCATTGCATGTTGCCTGGAAAGTGTGTGCATCTTTCTCGAGGCCATGAGTTCTATCCAACTCATTCTTGCTAATGAAATGATTTCTAGATTGCTGCATTGCTTGCACTGTCGTCGCCCATCAGCCATCGTGCCATAATGAAATATCATTTTCGCATCAACTAGGACCCTTGTCCTATGCTTTTATTATTAGCTTTCAACTTATCTTGTCATTGCATTCGTTAGGCTATGTATGCTACTCGCATTATCTTGATAGGGTGTAGAATACATCCTATTTATTATCTATTGTTTATGCTTTCTCTGCTATTTTTCTTGTAAGTTATATATTTTACGCGTGTTTTGAGTTTGATACCTACTTTGGAGTCATGCGGAAGAAAAGAAGAAGAAATCATCCAAATTGAGCGACAAGGGAAAACTAGTCATTTCAGAGGTGAACACAATTCAGAGCCAGTACGATTGAGCTGACTCGGCTAACTCCTTTCCTTGACCCAGCTGACTAACAGAAGACCGTTAGATTGAAAGTTAAATATAACGGTACCGGACGGAATATTTTGTCAGCGGCGATGAAGATTCCAGCGACCGGCAGGGAGCTTTCCGGTGCCGTATTCCGTTGGTACCAGTGAAGTTCCGGTGACTCAATTAATGAAGAATTTTACAGACTCATGGGTTTGAACAATTGGGCTTGGATTTGGAAAGAGAAGATGGAAGATTTGAGAAAGACTTGGATTTGGAAGTTGAGCTACAAAGGGAAAGTGGTGTTATTATGGAATGAGGATTCTATTCCTAAGAGGATTGCTAGGAAATTGAAGCCTATAAATAGAGAAGTTCTCTACACAACTTTTACACACCTTTTACACACACAACACTTCTCTTTTATTTATTCTTTGTGTGAACTCCTTAGCATGAGTAGCTAATTTTATTGATTGAGGATGAATTCCTAGTTCTTAACATGTTTTTAGTTTTGTTTTTAAATCTACTTTGAAGTTTTCACATGATTATCGTTTGTTTTTACTAATAGGAATGTTTATACATTCATGGTTGATTGATAGGTAGTTTAGGATGCATACTAAATTGATTTTTTAATTGATCTAAAGCTAGTGAAAGTTAGGGGATAAGTAATCGTTTCTTGACTCTTTACACAAGTGGCAAACACGAGATCTTGCGGAGGGATTCCGTGGAGAAATTGTGTGAGGAAACAGCGTTAGAAAGTAGACCTTGAGCTAAGAGTCTAACTACTAATATCAACCTAATAAATTCATAAATCTTAATGCGTTTAACTAAATTACATCTTGAGTGAGCTACTACTAGGTGGTTTGGTGAATATAATCCGGTAGTCGAGAACTTCCGTATCCGGTGATACTAGGGATTTAGGGGTTTAGCACCGAGCTAGCTGCTTTACCTACGGTTGGTGATAATCTGTGACTAATAACATGTGGATGAAAAACATAACTTGAATCATTGTTTTGCAACGAAGAAGGATTCCTTGATCTAATCTCTCTTATTGATTTTAACTTTATCTTTTTAATTGTTTTGTTTATTCTTTTACTTTATAAAATTTAAAACTCCCCTTTTTTGTGACATTATAAGACAACTAAAACCTCTTGCTCCTCGTGGGAACGATCCTTTACTATCGCTATATTACTTGTTAATTAGTGAGAAAATTATTAATTAATTTGTTGTGGTTACGACACGCATCAAATTTTGGCGCCGCTGCCGGGGAGCAGCGGAGCAGTTTTAGTTGTTTTTATTTTATTTTTATTTTATTTTTGCTTCTAATTTTTTTTTTCTAGAATTTTTATTTCAGGTACCAGTTTTCCATGTATGGTGGACAAGAGCAAGCATATTACAACAATCAATACGGTTTTCAACCTCAACATTATGTCAACTTCCACCCATCCTTAGGATACACACTTTATGGATATTCTCATACATATCAACAACCTTATGACGGGTATGTAAGTGAACAATCACTAGGAGGAGAGGATAGTAATGCTTCTAAATCTATGCGTGATCTCCTCGGTGTAAGGCAACCTAGTTTGAGGGAACTTGAGAGAATGTTCTATCAATTGATCGGTGAAGGCCTAGCATCGGATGAAGAAATTCTTCAAGCTAAAAGAGCTTTACGAATGGAGCGTGAAAAACGTTATTATATGGGTTATGATGATGATTTTGAACCTTATGAAAATTATTGTAACAAGGATAAAGTTATTACAACTCCGGATCATAATAACGATCCTTCACCTATTCAAAAGGAGGAGATTGGATGTGACTTTCCTATTGTTATAAATGGTGTAACACCCTCAAAAGAAGATCTTTTAATTTATACCGAAGAAGATTTTATGAGAGAGGAATGGCCCGATTCTGATGACGAGGATGTTGAAGCGGTGATGCTTGAGAATGAAATCGAATTGAATGATTTTGTGGAAGACCCAATTGAACTTTCCAATGATTATAATGATTCCAAGACTTTGGTTAAGGAAGAAAACGACGAAGAACGGTTGCAAGGTTTGATAGAGGGCCATGATATACAAGAGGTAAGTAATTCACTTGAATTTTATAAGGATGAAGAGGATTCCGTAATACAAGAGATTGTGCAAGGTTTGTCTAACTCTTTGCATATTGATTCTTCTCCTTTACCTCTTATTGGTTTGAATGTATGTGCTTCGAAAGTATTTTTGGATGATTTTGTTTCTAGGTATCCACCATTGGAAACACTTGATGCTAACACTATGCAGGTTTTCCAAGAGAAATACATGGAAGTTCCCAAATTCTATGTTCTTTATACACTTCCGAGTGTGGACAAGAATAAGTGTGGGGGAAGTTTCTATCGAGCGATAATTTCGCTATTGTTTTCTTGTGCTAACATTTGTATGCAGTTATTGTTTGCAAAACATGTACTGTGGGTGGATCCCCAAATTTTCAGATTGTTAGTATATGGGGAGTGAATCTTACAAGAAGCCAAGTCGGTCCGTCGACTTTAAAACAAGCGCTAAATGGGAGGCAACCCATAGGTTTTGTATTTCTTATCCTTTTGTTTTTTGTTTTTTTTATTTATTTTTCTTGTTCCATATCATGTTAGGATTTCCCACCTTTACTTTACTTGGACGATTCAATTACATTGAGGACAATGTAAGGTTTAAGTGTGGGGGAGTGGTTAAGCATATTTTTAAAAAAAAAATTGCATAAAACCTCCAACTTTTAGAGATTTTAGAGTCACTAGCATACTTCTAGGTATGTTTACATAGAGAATTCTGACCGACATAACTGAACTTGGAAGTGTTAGGGAACTACGTTCGGATTTCCTGCTTGTTAGAGTGTTAAATAATGGATTTAATCATGCTGGTGATGCAAATTAGGAGCAGGGAGACATGCATTATTAGATTTGATGATCAATCATTAGTGGAGACTACCCTATTTATATCATGCGAGGCACCGACCAGATTTCTTTATAAATAACTAAAGAGCTTTCTTTTGAGTGTGTGTCACCGTACGTTAATTACGGGTAGAATGGTGAGCTACCCAACCTCCCACCAATAGAAGCACTACTCTTTGATCTCTTGAGTGCTAATTTTGTCAATCATGAGTGTGACGTCTATAGATGAAAGCCTCCTTCTTGTAGTTCGATTTGAAGTTAGCACCATTCTCTCTCTCGAAAACAATGGATCCGTAGAAACACCATCATCATCAACAAGAGAGCGACATCAAAATCTACAAGGAAAGTTGAAAACGTTCAAGGTTTACAAGCAACGGAACAAGAAAAGAGAAAATTTCATATCCAAGTAAGAAACTAGACAATGAGCGGAATTATATATACATGTTGAAGACTTATTTACAAGAGCAAAGAAAAGCAAAAGGTGAGAATTATTGAAGTTTATGATTTCGAGACGATATAAGTTGTGAAGAATCAAGCGGTAAAGTACTTTTCCCACGGCCATGGTTTGTTTTTATTTTCACTTTTGTTTTTTATTTTATTTCTCTTGTCTCTAAAAAAAAGTAAATTAAAAAAAATGAGACAAGAATTTTTTTATTTTTGTTTTATTTAATAAGCCGTGGGGGAAGGAAAATATATAAAGAAGTTTCAAGCGACAACGATTTTGAGGAAGAAAGTTACAAATTGTCAAGGATCTATGAAATTCAAAAGTTTATCATCAATAGTTGAAGCCGAAGACGAAGACCAAGAAGATGAAGACGAGGAGCGAAATACGTTTCTATTGGATGTCGTGAGAGTGGTGTTATCATCATTGGAGATTGGATGTGAAGGTGAGTAAGTAATCTCATCCTCGATAATAGTGGTTGATTTCCTTTCTTAGAGATCGTCAGAAAAATGGTTTTTCAAAACGTTAAAAGATGTGGGTTTTTAAAATATTTCGGAAGTTGTCCTTCCCACCATTCAACGTGTTGCAGGAATTCTCTCTTCATTCCTACCTGCACACATGTGAGAACCATAAAAGTATGTCCTTTGAGTGCAATTTCATAAAACCCTTTTTGGTGAGGCAGAAGTCGAGGCGAAATGCTTATTGATCGCCCTCAAACATGCGTTCTCTCATTATGGTGTGGTTATTTCTCACTCAACATTTAAGAATGAGAATATGTTCTTTAGTATTTCTAACTTCTTATTACTAGCATGCAGAAACTCTATGTCCTCATAACTCTTTGGATGCTTGGGACGCTGGAACGCTTTGAAGTTGTAAGTTTTAGTTTGATTTGCTCGAGGACTAGCAAAGTCTAAGTGTGGGGGAATTTGATAGGGTGTAGAATACATCCTATTTATTATCTATTGTTTATCCTTTCTCTACTATTTTTCTTTTAAATTATGTATTTTACACGTGTTTTGAGTTTTATAGCTACTTTGGAGTCATGCGGAAGAAAAGAAGAAGAAATCATCCAAATTGAGCGACAAGGGCAAACTAGTCATTTCAGAGGCGAACACAATTCAGAGCCAGTAAGATTGAGCTGAGTCGGCTAACTCCCTTCCTTGACCCAGCTGACTAACAAAAGACCGTTAGATTGACAGTTAAATATAACGGTACCGGACGGAATATTCTGTCAGCGGCAATAAAGAATTCAGCGACCGGCATAGAGCTTTCCGGTGCCGTATTCCGTTGGTACCAGTGAAGTTCCGGCGACTCAATTAATGAAGAATTTTCTAGACTCATGGGTTTGAACAATTGGGCTTGGATTTGGAAAGAGAAGATGGAAGATTTGAGAAAGACTTGGATTTGGAAGTTGAGCTACAAAGGGAAAGTGGTGTTATTATGGAATGAGGATTCTATTCCTAAGAGGATTGCTAGGAAATTGAAGCCTATAAATAGAGAAGTTCTCTACACAACTTTTACACACCTTTTACACACACAACACTTCTCTTTTATTTATTCTTTGTGTGAACTCCTTAGCATGAGTAGCTAATTTTATTGATTGAGGATGAATTCCTAGTTCTTAACATGTTTTTAGTTTTGTTTTTAAATCTACTTTGAAGTTTTCACATGATTATCGTTTGTTTTTACTAATAGGAATGTTTATACATTCATGGTTGATTGATAGGTCGTTTAGGATGCATACTAAATTGATTTTTTAATTGATCTAAAGCTAGTGAAAGTTAGGGGAGAAGTAATCGTTTCTTGACTCTTTACACAAGTGGCAAACACGAGATCTGGCGGAGGGATTCCGTGGATCAATTGTGTGAGGAAACAACGTTAGCAAGTAGACCTTGAGCTAAGAGTCTAACTACTAATATCAACCTAATAAATTCATAAATCTTAATGCGTTTAACTAAATTACATCTTGAGTGAGCTACTACTAGGTAGTTTGGTGAATATAATCCGGTAGTCGAGAACTTCCGTATCCGGTGATACTAGGGATTTAGGGGTTTAGCACCGAGCTAGCTGCTTTACCTACGGTTGGTGATAATCTGTGACTAATAACATGTGGATGAAAAACATAACTTGAATCATTGTTTTGCAACGAAGAAGGATTCCTTGATCTAATCTCTCTTATTGATTTCAACTTTATCTTTTTAATTGTTTTGTTTATTCTTTTACTTTATAAAATTTAAAACTCCCCTTTTTTGTGACATTATAAGACAACTAAAACCTCTTGCTCCTCGTGGGAACGATCCTTACTATCGCTATATTACTTGTTAATTAGTGAGAAAAATATTAATTAATTTGTTGTGGTTACGACACGCATCATATCTTCCCATGAACTAGTTTTACTTCGTAAATAAAGAGGCAAGACTTTATAAACGAAAACACCCTCATTCATTACTGCTTTTACATGACAAGATCATGTGCCATTACATGATTGATCCACCGATCACTTTTGGAAAGCTAAAACTTCATTAACAAAGCAACTTGCTTACACCAAAGAAAAGTATATACAAACTTGAAGACTCAAATAAAAGTCTGTACAACCAAACTCTAGACACAGAGTTTGCAAAAACCAACAAACTAAAGCTATTCCAAACAAAGTCAGAAAATGCCTTATTTTCTGCACTAGGTGTTGCCAAAGGAGACAACAACACACCCTCTTGTTCTTAGCTTAGTTTATACCTTTGTCGAAGTGTGCAACAACTTCGATGCGTGGTCTTTTCCTTGAACCTTCACTTCGTCCTTCACGAGTCTTGCTATAATGACTCCCATAGTCATCCCCAACTGATGGATTGAGTTGCGCCTTGAGTGGACAGCTTCTTGCGAAATGCAAACCTTTGCAAATGAAACATCCCCTATACTTCCGGGATGAAGGGAATAATTCATCTTCCTTCGGTTCATGCTTACACTTGCTGCCAACAGATTTTTCCTTTCCCTTGGCCTTACCTTCAGAACTTTGCACATCTTCAATCGTTGTGCAACTGGCAAGATCTCTTGCCACCTGAATAGCCACCTGGATATTCTGAATTTTGCGCCTCTTGAGTTCAGCAATGAGAACCGAACTCGCGCCACTCAGAAATTGGAACATCTGATCATCTTCACTCATGCCACGTACTTCTTGCACCAATGCAAGGAAGTTTTCAGCATAGGCCTGTGGTGTACCCGTCATTTTTAGCCTACGTAAACTTTTTCTTGCGTACTAAGCACCATTGCTTGGCCAGAACTGACATCTCTTTCCATCTTTCATGTCATTCCATGACATAGGATTGGCATAACCAGCAGCTTCATCTTCTTGCAGCATAGTTCTCCACCAAACCTTTGCATCACCACCAAGGTAATTTCCTGCGAGAGTTACTTTTTGTCCTTCCCCAGTTCCATTCGCCTCAAAGTATGCCTCAACGTCATACAAGAAATTCTCAATTTTTCTGGCATTTCTGGAACCAGCGTAAATTCTTGGTTTGGAGATAAGATTAGCGCTTTCTCCATGCAACTTTGTCCCTGCAAACATGCCATCACTGATTAACTTGCGAATATCTTCCATCTCACCTGACATATGCATCACATGACTTGTTAGTATAGTCTTTATGTCACTAAATTTCCCCTTCAATTCAGTCACTTCAGCATTTGTATCGCAATTCAACAGGGTTGCATCGGACACCTTGTCCTCGACAGCACCAACCCACTCGTCGAATTCTTTAAACCAATCTGACGTTCTTCCTTCAAGTAAATCCAACCTTCCATTATCTTCAGAAACAAGAGGAATATCAAGGCCTTCTGAACCAATGTCAATGGTCATGTTGCCAAGATCACCATACTCCTCTAGTTGATCAAACGAACCCCGTAGTTCTTCATCAATCACCATGCCATTAGAACCCATTTCTAATGCAAACTTTCTGAATACAATGCAACAACTTACTTGATCATAGGAAAATAGATTGAGAGAGAAAGAAATATCAACGTATTATCCAACAAATATGCTTGAACTGTGTACCAAACACGACTCTGATACCCGTACTATCACACCTTCAAACACCCCAGATATTTTCTGCGAAAGTGTAACCCAGCAGTACAGTGGTTCTGCGAATGAAACTTCTCCCACCTGCACTTCAGCCTTATAAGTTTGCACCAATGCAAACAACCAACTCTTCAGTTCACTAGCGGAAGCCTTTACTCTTCTTTCTCTTTGCTTAAACTTCTCAAATGTACCCCATAATATATTCAATTCATGCCATACTTTGATAACAACAATCATCCAACCAAAAACACTTAGAACATGATACAATCATCTCATTTTATTGCATCAAAGGGAAGATATACAAAACTTTCCCACTTAGGGACTTGCACAGACTTGTTCACCTTAAACCCAGCCTTAACCTTACAAAAAACACTCTCAATTCGAGTCTCACACTCTCATGTGCTAGCCTGCTGAATTTCCCCTGCCTTAGGAGTATTTATACAGCAGATTTACTTTCCAAAACCGTGCACAACTGATGCACAAGCCAGGGACAGCCATCTGTCCCATGAAGCAGTTGCATAACCGCCAATAACTGTGCTAACTGGCCAGTTCTTCTCTAACTCGCGCCAATCATCCAACACCTGTATTTTTGCAGTTGGCAACCTTCTCCCACGATCATAAACTCGATTTACAACCGTTCCCTCTTTGTCTCGCGTGTTTGGCATGCTTGTGAAGCTCTGAACCAACCCATAACCGTCACTTGAGCTGTGTTGTGCCACTTGTTACGCCATACTGGACTTTGGACTTAAACTGATGCCAGCCACCTTGGCATTGCCAATTTCTTTCTCTAAGCTCATGAATGTACCATACTTATGCTTTCATCACCAATGCCAACTCCTTAAACTCACTCTAGTTACTCTTGGCGTCATATGCTTCACTATGCCAACTTGCATGATAATGGGAATGCTACTCTTGCATTACCAACTTGTTTGCACTTGTCCAAGCTTTTGGCTCTGCTTGGAACTAATGCATAGACTAAGTCTTAGTCTACTCCACTTGCTTGCATCGTCCTTGAGTTTGGGCTAACTCAATTCTATGGACATGCCAACATGCCAACTCGCATGTTGCATGTTGCATCTTGAAACTTTGGCCTGGTCTTGCCTTTGCCTTAATGAAGCTCCATTGTGTCGGTCAATAGCTTCATTCCTTAGCCAAATGTCTTTACAATGAAGTGATGTACTTGCACTTCATTGGCCTTGCGAGGTTATGCCATTCTTGGCACTTGACAGTCTATACCGTATACTGCTATTATGGCTCCGTGATGCGCCATTACGGCTATACTGACTTGGCTTGCAACTCTGTAACGCGTCATCATTATGCGTCACTTGCATTACCGTAATACCAGTCCACTTAGCAATGCCGATTTCCAAACTCCATAACCAGGTCCAACACCGTATGACCACCAGCTCCCAAAGTCCGGCCACATTGCCAGTTCTCACTTCTCAAACTAAATCAAACTTAACTTCTCCTGCATCACAGAGTCCATCACCGAGCGATCCCAGCAATTGCAGATTCCCTTATTCTTCTCTATCTCGTTCACTCCAATCTCAACACAAGCTTCTTCCATCGATACTCCCGTAATCTTTTCAGCATCGAGCAAAAGCTCTTCCCCTTCTAACATCATCACTAGACAATGCCTCATCTCCCATTAGTTATAGCTCATGCATCTGCTCGAACTCCATACAAAATCAGGACCATGGATTTGTTGTACCAATTCACTCTTCACTCGAGTTCAGTTTCAGACAATACAGAGAAGTCCAATCTGTTCCAAGTCACGTTCAGCCAAAACTACACCACAACAATCTGAGACCACCTCCATTACGGCAGTAAAATCTCAATCAACCAACAAAACCATTCTTTGACCATTTGCAACCAGATGCACAAGTTCTGGATACTGCCCTAGCTCCAATCACAATAATACTGCTTGTTTTCTCACCATCTGAACATCACCTCCATTTCGATTCGATTACAGAACAAATCAAACCCCTTTGCTGTTGTTGCTTCCCACGACTATCTCCATTCGTCTCGGCAACAACAACTCTTTCGTTTGCTCCATCGACAAACAACGAAATAACCCTAGTGAATAATTCAGCTCCGACCACTCCTTATGAAACTGACGTACGGAGCATTCTCCACTGCAGCTCCTTGTCTCGCTGCCATAACCCCAATGATGTTGCTGCCTAAGAGACATAGAGAATCACCTACTGCCACATCTGATCTTCATTCACATCTAAGCCATCATTCATGGGGTACCAGCTTCCATCTTCATGCATGTCTAAGCTTCATCGAAACCTTCACAACCATCACCACTGTTGGTTATTATTTCAGCTGTCACGAACCAATACCAACAGCCACCAACTTCCGTCACTTCTCATCTCCATATCGTACTTCTCTGCGATTTCATTTCTCCATCAGCAGCTTCAATTCCATCGTTCACATTAAGATCCCATGGCAACTGCATTAGTTTTCAGCTCCATATACAACCAATGAACCCAAGGCAAACCAGTTCCGCCAACATCTTTCTCCATCTTCTCCCAATAACAGCTAGTATCCAGCTCATTTGAACCAAAACTTGCATCAACACTGACTGCATTTAACGCCTCAGTTCACATCCTCATCATTCACCCAGTTAACCTTCGTTCGAGTCTTCAATGTTGTTGGTCTTCAAAGAATTCTAATTTTAGTTGGGGAGAGATAAAGAACAACCACCCATCACTTCCGCATGTAGCTGCTATAGTAACTCAGCTCCGTTTTATTAAAGAATCATTTCCCACTAAGCTGAAATAAAATGAACCAACCGTAACGAAATGTGAATAGCAGCTGCTTGCCTACTTGTAATGATATTTGCTTCCGTTTTTGATAGGAACAAAAGACGTGGAGACTAAACAGGCTACAAAATTGTTGTGATTAAATATGGATACGTCGTCCACTATTTCTAAGCTTGTTTCAGCACAACGTCCCCTCTTCAGCTCTAGTTTTTTTTGTTTTCATTTGTATCCTTCCTTGGCAGTGAATTGATAAGATGGTGCTAGCATAAAATATTAAGCGACAACTTTGGTTGTGTTTTGTTGCAAATGCCACTTTGTTTCTCATTTAGCCGTTTATTCTCCGAATCACCAAATTTGCTTGTACTTTCTACAAAAGCACTAAAAAGATGTCAAAAATTAATATACTGAGTCCTAGCTAATATAAATATGGGTACAAAATGTAGCACATATGTGCTTATCAATGGACCAAGCATAGGATTGCATCTCAACATCAATAAGACCGAGGTATTTTGGCCAACTGAAGATCCTAGAAGCACGTAAATAGGGGTTTTCCCTCCTAACATTGGTAGGCCTGATAAAGGTGTTAAACTTTTGGATGAACCGGTGAGCTTAGATCTTCAGTTCTACTGTGACATGGTGATTAACAGGGTGAATAAAACCATTCAGTTGTTGTCTTCTATCAAGAGACTCAAAGATTCACATATTGAAATGTTGCTGCTTCGCAACTGCACTGGAGTATCAAGATTGTATTTTACTTTGTGCAGAACCAATCCTGCTGCCATTCAACATGCTACAGATCTTTTCGACTGCCATTTGCTTCAGTATTTGAGGTTGTTGGTCACGGGGGACGGGGATGGTTTTGGTCTCCTACAACAACGATTGGCTACTTTTCCCATCAATGATGGCGGCCTTGGTGTTTATACAATGGTCTTTACTCGTTACTACTGCTACCTTGCCTCTCAAAGCCAGACCAACGTTGTGCAACAAACTATACTAAACAATCTATACTTTGCTGACAAATGCCATACTTTTTAATAAGCGTTGCAGTATTATATCCAGGTATGTGGTTTGCATTCTAACTACACCATCGACGACACTGCCCCTATTTCTATGCACTCCTTGATGGTAACCTACTTTGATGCAATCAAGAAGCAAATTCCTGCCAATTTTATAATCACTGAATGAGACTCTGCGTTGTGATAGTGTAACAGACTGAAACATGCGCAATACTATCTTTTGGCTATTCCAATTAGCGGGCTTAATCAATGTCTTGGACTGAAGCAGTTTCTTTCTATTGTTTGTTATCTTATGGGCATCCCTTTATTCGCTGAAGGTCAACAATGTTCACGCTGCAACAGATTGATGGATGTGTATGTGGATCATGCTTTATATTGTGCTAGTGATATTGGCCTCAAATTCCGGCATGATCTTGTACGTGATGTTCTTGCAGATATATGTTACAAGGACGGCGTGACAGCTTATAAGGAAGTAGCCTTAGGTTTCTTGTATGATGGTGGGGGCGCACTACGTCAAACTAATATCCTTGTCTACAATTGGGATAATAGTTAAGATGTTTGTATGGATGTTACGGGGGTTTCGCCTTTTGCAGGTGGTGGCACACGTACTTACACCCCTGGCCAAGCTATCTCCAACGCTGTCTCACGTAACGTAGCAAATACTTGGTAGTTTTATCTTTAGTACAGTGGGAGCCGCAATTTAAAGGGGTGTTGGTGCCCAGATTGTAGCTAGATTTCCAACCCACTCATTGTACACGGAATAATTTTATTTTATTATCAATAAGGAATGCCATGTGAGGCTCTTTGGAGAGAGAGAGAGAGAGGATTTGTGGATTTCTTTTTGTGCTTGTGCTTGTGATTTTTCAGTTCAGAGGTTGAAGATTGCTCAACATCAAGAATCTAATTCGAAGAAAAGGATAATCCCGCGGATTCAGATAGTTCAATCCTCAAAACCGATCGCAAAGATAAGTCTTTTTTCATCTTTTAGTGTCTGTTATTCTTCGATTTCTTCTGTTAATATTCGATTTTCAATTTGGACGAAATCGAGTTAGGGGTTCAGTTCAATTAATAATCCCAATCGGACAAACAAAAATTGAAATCAGTAGTTGGTTTATAATTTGTGTTTGCAAGTGAAGGTGGGTAGTTTGCGTTTTCTTCTTGTGAATTTGGTTTTCTTTTTAGGGTTTGTAGTATCCTTTTTCAGCAATTGGTTTCAATTTCGTTGATTTGTGACAGTGGGTTTTGTCGATTGAAGACTTGGGTTAGGGATTTTGTAGTTGTTTTTCTTCAATCTTCTTTTTTGAGAAACATGAAGTGAAATCTGTTTCAGGAGTTTGTTAGTTGTGGTGTTTTTTGTGATTGGAGAACTGGTTGTAGGACTTTGTTTTCTCCAAGATTGCTTAAGGTGTTTGAATGTTGTATAGAAGAGGGGTTTTGAAGTTTGTAGACAGTAGCAGCTGATTTGGTCAGTATTCTTTGTGCTGGGTCAATTGTGGTCTTGTCTAGTGGTTTCTCCTAATGCAAATTGGGTTGTGTGTGATTGAAGAAGCAGACTCAGTGGTGTAGAAGATTCAGTGGATTCAGTGGGTCCTCTATGTGCTTTTGTATGTGTTTGTTGAAGCTACTTTCTTGAATTCAGTTGTTTGAGCAATTTTGAAGTCTTGGTTGTGGTGGTTTTATCTTAATTAGTGTTTAATGAATGATACTTTAAGTTTTCAATTGGGATCCTTGTTTACCTAAGTTGAACTCTTAATTTACCATTCCTTGAATCCTAATTGGTCTTTTAGCTTTGGTGTAGTGTTTAGGGATCTGGTTCTGGTCCCTGTTAGGAGGCTAGATCTTCCACATCTTCATCCAAAGGATTTTCTGCAATATCTATTACATGGCATATGTGAAGAACAAGATCATCATCTAGCAGGGAGATCTCGTCTCCCAGTTTGGTGAATGATACAGGTGGTGGTCCTTCACAACAATCAGTATTTTCCTCTACAGGCCTCTCTGAGAATTCTTCACAATCATCTACAGGAAACCTAGATGCACCAGAGTCTCCCCACAACATCCCTCCATCGAGACTTCTCCTGCACGCGGCAAAAAAATTCATTCCCATTCAAAAATTTTGATGATTGCAATGATGGGGTTAATGGTAGAGGTTATGCTATGAATTCTTTTCAAAGACACCTCAATGACAGGCATTGTTTCTCTAAGGATACCAGACAACAATGTAGGGAAAGGTTGCGTGGAGATAGGGAGGTATATGAAGCTTGGGAGAAGGTTCTTTTGCAAATGCATTGCTGGATGTGTAGCGAATGCATGATGCTACATGTTTGGAGGAAATCCTGCAAGCATAATAATGTCGTCATCCCAGGGCCATACAATGGAAGGTATGCTGACTATCTTATCTCTGATATCCCCAAACCTGCTGCAGTTTTCCGTGAAACCCCATCCCTAGTTGAAAACACATTGATATCTTTGTCCCTGGATTTGCTTAATCAGGTTTTTCTGAGACATTTCATCACTATCACAAGCATCCCACCTCCATGTCGTTTAACTTTCTCGAGAACTCTAAAATCATGCTTAGACACTATTTTACTCAACCCTAGAGAAATATCCTCTTGGATTAAACTGGTACTCCTCCCAATTTGCACCCTGAACCTTTACACTCCAAAAAACTCTTCAGAGGAGTGTTCTGGTACTAAAAAAAAACTGCAAATTGAATGCATTAACCAGGCTTTATCCAAGTGGAGAGAACCGAATGGGTGTATTAATCTTATCACCAAGCTGTTGGAACTGCCAAACCGTAATCAAGTGAGTAAGCTGAAGGATAAGAAGATGCAGGGTGTTGCAAACATACAGGTATGTAGGAAGAAACTTTATAATGGGAATTATACTGCAACCATTAGAGTGCTCTCTTCAGATGGTATAGATCCTTGCAATGAAGTTACAATTTCTGATTGATGCATAAACATCCCGATGTTGATCCACCTTCCATTCCTGTGGAACCAATTGACTGTGATATAATTTCTGTTGATGAATCTTCAGTACTCAAGGCAATAAAGAGTTTCCCCAAAGGGTACATCCCGTGGTAGAGATGGATTAAGGGCGCAACATCTTCTTGATGCCATGAGTGGTGCTGCCAGTGCTGTGTCTGATGAGTTACTATCCTCTATCACCAAAGTGGTTAATCTATGGCTATCTGGCAGTTGTCTACCTTCAGTTGGAGCGTATATTGCGAGTGCTCCTCTTACGCCTTTGCTAAAACCAGGTGGTGGCCTCAGACCCATAGATGTAGGTACCATTTGGAGAAGACTTGTATCTAAGCTTTCTACTACCAAAGTGGGTAAGGAAATGTCGGCATATCTGGGTGATTTTCAGTTTGGTGTCGGAGTGCCATGTGGTGGTGAAAGTATATTACATTCAGTCAACAGACTAATGGAATTAAAGGGTGACAGGAATGATATCTCCATGCTCCTCGTTGACTTTACTAATGCTTTCAACATGGTAGATAGAACTTCCCTCATCAATGAAGTAAGGTTACAATGCCCTGCCATTTCACGGTGGGTTGAATTATGTTACAGGAGACCAACCAGGTTATATTATAATGACATCACCTTATCTTCGTCAGAAGGAGTACAACAGGGTGACCCATTGGGACCCTTCCTATTTTCCCTTACGCTTCATCCCATTGTGAAGAGTATTTCCTCCCAATGCAGTTTAGATCTACAAGCATGGTACTTGGATGATGGCACTATCATCGGAGACACCGTATAAGTTTCCAAAGCCTTAAGTATCATTCAATCTGAAGGTGTTGGAAGAGGGCTCCATCTCAACCTTACCAAAACCGAGGTTTTTTGGCCCAATGCAGATCCCAGAAGTTTCGACTCAGACATGTTTCCTAACTGGATTGGTAGACTGACTGCTGGTGTTAAACTATTGGGTGGGCATGTGAGTCTTGAATTGCAGTTTTTGCAAGGACATGGTGGCGTGGAGAGCAAATAACACCATTCATCTAATGAATACTGTTAAGCAGCTGAAAGACCCTCAAAGTAAATTACTTCTATTGCGTAACTGCGCAGGGGTCTCCAAACTGTACTTTACTATGCGTACTACATGTCCTGTAGCTTTGTAGGAAGTTAGTGTCCAGTTTGATGATCACTTATATCACTTTTTGAGGCATTTAATTACGGCTGATGGTGCTGGCTCCGGTCCTTTGCAATATAGACTGGCCACCCTCCCTATCAGAGAGGGGGGTCTTGGGATTATACCATGAATGACATAGCAAAGTACTGCTACCTAGCATCTCAGTTTCAGACTCGACAGGTTCCGTAAACCATCTTACACAATAATTTCTAGGCAGATCCAAGTCCAACATGTCAGCAGGCTTTGTTGTCGTACAATCAGGTATATGAGCTCACTACTTCTTCACTCAATTTCAATGTTACCGCCCATTCTTCCACGCATTCCAGAATTCTCTGGCAGTGACCTATTTTGAGGTTGTAATGAGGCAAATACCCACTAGGTTCAATATGACAGCACGTGATAGTATGTTATGGAAGAGTAATAAGTTGAAACATGCTCAAGATTATCTGCTGCCGATACCTATATATGGTTTGAATCAAACTCTCGTCCCTAGACAGTTTCGAAGTGTGCTCAACTATCGACTTGGCATTCCTCTTTTTCGAGAAAATAGTCGCTGTTCTGTTTGTAAAAGGGATATGGACATTTTTGGGGACCATGCACTACACTTTTGTGCCAGTGAAGTTGGTATGAAATTCAGACACGATCTTGTGCGTGATGTTTTGGTAGACATTTGCTTCAGGGCCAGTGTTTCAGCTAGAAAGGAAGTGGTTCTTGGACTTCGGTCATATGGGAATAATACCTTGTTGTCTGCTGACTTGTTAGTTTATAATTGGGAAAATGAGAAGGACACATGCCTAGATGTTACGGGTGTCTCTCCATTCACGAGTGACTTTCACACCTTCATCCCGGGTCAAGCAATTGCTAAAGCAGTTTTACGTAAGCGAAACAAGTACTTAGCTGTATGTGAAACACATGGCTATGGTTTTGGAGTTCTAGCATTAACTATCTTAGGAGAATTAGGTGATGATATGATAGCTTTCGTGAAGAGACTAAAGAATTGCATTGCCAACAACAATGCTAACTGCGATACCGGTTATTTTCTATTTCATAGAGTAGGGATGGTTATTCAAAAGGGTGTAGGGGCACAGCTAGTTGCTAGGCTGCCATCAAACCCAGTGTAATCAAACTTCTGTTTTTTTTAATAAAATAATAATAATAATAAATTATAATAAAATAAAAAAAGAATAATAAGACCGTTCAATTGATGTCTGCTATCAAGAAACTCAAAGACCCTCAAAGTGAGATGCTATTACTTCGCAATTGCACTGGAGTTTCTAGATTGTATTTTGCAATGCGTACTACCAATCCTGCAGCCTTACAATCTGCCACTTCCCTTTTTGATGATCACTTACTTAAGTACTTAGACTTCTCATCACTGGTGATGGTGCGGGGTTTGGTCCTCTACAACAGCGACTATCTACCTTGCCCATCAAAGATGGTGGACTTGGCATTTACACCATGGCTGACACTAGCGCCTATTGTTACCTTGCTTCTCAGTGTCAGACGACTTCGGTACAAAAGGTGATCCTTGGTAATTCATTCTCAACTGAAAAAGGCTCTGCTTATCAGTTTGCGCTACAGAATTTTGCTCAGGTATGTGGCTTGCCTTCTACATACTGTGTCGATGATACTGCCCCCCCATCCATGCACTCCCTGGCAGTCACTTATTTTGATACAGTTAAGAAGCAAATCCCAGACCAATTTTCTATGTCCGCAAGAGATTCCATCCTGTGGCAGTGCAACCGTATGAATCATGCACAAGATTATTTAATGGTTGTACCCATCATTGGGCTTAATCAGTGCCTTGGACCTAGACATTTTAGAGCTGTACTTTGCTATCGTCTTGGTATCCCATTGTTTCTTGAGAATGGCTTGTGCCCAAGTTGTAATAAAACCATGGACATCTTTGGTGATCATGCACTTCATTGTGCTAAGGATATAGGCCCCAAGTTTCGACATGATATTGTTCGTGATGTAGTCGTCGACATTTGCTTCAAAGCTAGTGTGCCTGCTCGTAAGGAAGTTTCTTTGGGATTTCTGACGAATGATGACAAAGAGCTGAAACCTGCTGATATTCTTGTGCTTAACTGGGAAGACGGAAAGGATGTTTGTATGGATGTCACTGGTGTTTCGCCCTTCGCAGGTGATGGAATTCGCTCTTTCGTCCCAGGGAAAGCTATATCTAATGCGGTTTCACGTAAACACTCTAAATACTTGGACAAGTGTATTTCACATGGCCATGGATTGAGTGTTTTGGTTTTCTCTACTCTAGGAGAGTTGGGTGAGGATACTTTGTGTTTTTTCAAGCGCCTGAAGAATTGTTTAGTTAGTAACGACGCTAATAGTGGTTTTGGTAGCTTTATTTTTCATAGATTAGGCGTTGCTATTCAAAAAGGTGTTGGAGCCCAGCTTGTTGCTAGGTTACCAACCAAAAACTTTGTAGAATAATAATAATAATAATAATGATAATAACTCAAGAACTAGTTTAATCTTGTGTGACTGTGCAGGTGACGGGAAGAAGATAAAGGAAATTTTAAAGATAAATTTCTAAATTAAGAGGAACGAGAATATCTAGTTGTGAAGGAAGTTGTATAATGGAAACTGGCATTGAAGCTTGCTGATGTTCACGTGGAAGCGGATACTGAAGTAGTCATCAAATCCATAACAGAGGACTCTCCATTTGTGAGATGGAAAAACATGATATATTAAACACATCCAATTATTATCAGTTAATCTTAATTCTTATGAAATCACGTATGCTTCGAAAGATTGTATTTCAAAGTTCTGTAGGAGGAATAAGTCTGACTTTAAGGAAGCAAACAATGTTTCACCTTGGATAAGCACTCTAGTGCAAAGGGACAAAACATATATACTTTCTTAATTTCAATAAAATTTTCGTGTTCTAAAAAAAAATGACCACGCAATTTTGTATGAGGGAGAGGACCTAAACAATTAGCTAGTTGGTACAAACATATACTTCACATACACACGGTGCTCCGCGTCGAAGAAGCACACACACCGCCAGCATCCGGTCGACAGGCGGGCCAAGCTTAGGCCAATCAGGACCTATCTTTTTAGTCAAAATTATTTTAAATTTTTCCTTAAAAGAAAATAAAAACCAATTTATTGATGAGTGCTAAATAGTGCATATTTATATATATTTTTGTTGGCATTTAACTCATCTTTTGTGCATTAATTCTACATTTTATCCCATATTCTGTATTTTCATTGTTTTCAAGAATAAATATTTTTCTTACTTAACTTTGCATTTTTAGGTAACAAATAAAATCTGGATGAAGTGCGGAGCAAAAAGAGCAGAAAAGTAGTGAAAAGCCGGGAGGAATTACGCAAGGAAGCCGCGAAGAATGTGCGCACAAGACCAAAAAGCTAGGAATGGGCTCAAGAAGGAAGAATTGTTCTTAAAGAAGATATGGGCTTGGCATACCCAAGGCCCAAAACCCTTACCCAAATCCATTTCCTTTATCCATACCCATTTCCATGAGAGCCGTCAGATTGGATCCATCTTGTCATCCAACGGTCACCTCATCATTGTGCATCAAATCCCGATGATTCCGCCCAACACTACAGCACCTAACCTAATCTAGCACTGTTGACTTCGTTGTGTTCCACATCCAACGGTCGCTACAAACTGCTTCTCTCTTAGCCGTCCGATCTACCTACCATCTCCATATCCAGCGGCTCAGCTCGCCAAACATCGAACCAGATGCTCCCGCTTCACACCCTAGCACCGAATCCTATTATCCACCCAAACAACCCATCGCCCCAAAACTTCATCTCCTTCACCCGACAGTTGCAGAGCTCTGCAACTCCACCACCTCCCCTCTCTGCCGCTGTCACTTCCGTCACCACCACCAGTTCCATCACTGCCACTACTATCTCTTCGCCGACAACATCCCCAACACCCTAGCCTAGCTATTTTCTTCATCTCACAACCTCTGAAACCCTAGGTTTTGGGGTGAGTAAAATAGCTAGAAATTAGGGGACAATAGGAGAAGGAAAAGCATCAGAGAAACATCAAGAAGCATGGGTCGAGCAAATTTTGGAGTTTGGAAGCTAAATTTTGGGTAATAATTTAAACCCTAATTGTACTGTTGAGTGAGGACATTTGGGGAAAATGGGTGTAAACCCTAATTTGCTAATTTAGGTATAAATAGAACTGATGTATGAGATGTAAAACTTGTTCTTGGACTAGCCAAGTTTCCACCCAATTTGGGTTAGGTTAATTCCAATTTTAAATTGCACTGTTAATGTTTAATGTGTATGCTCTCTGTTAATGTGTATGTTCTCTGTTAATGTGTATGTTCTGTTATGTCTTGTAATGTTCTCATGTTGTTCATGTCATTCTTAGATGTGTGAAATGTTCTAGGATAGAATTGAATCAAGGTAAACCACATTTTACTCTCACAGTGCATATCATGTATGCTTTGTAGTTAGGATAAAACTATGTGATATTACCACAACTCATACCTTATTGACATTGTCAAATTCTCTGACTAATTGTGCTTTAGTCAGACATTTAGTGCTTAGGATTGACACTTTAGTTGTGATTCAACTGTCCATTGGTGAAACACCTTAGGTAAAAGGCAGGCTTGAACCTTTACCTTTACCTGCTTTAAGGAAGAATTGGCATGATCATTTGAGTTCATCCTCTTGTCTTCACTGTTTTGTTTTTATTTTGTTTTTTTTCATGTTTAGACTCATTCCATTGTTTACTGTTTTCTTTCTTTCATTTGCTATTTTCTTCACATCACTGCCCTTGGCTTAGGCCTTGGTATGCAACTGTTTCTTTATCACTCTTGTTCCTGTTCTTTGTGTCTTTAGTTTCTTTTCTGTTTTGCATTTTCTTCACTGCTTGAGCAGCTGCAGTACTGCTGCTGTAACCCTTGCTGCATTGCTGTTGCTTCTTCTGTTGCTGCTGTTGCCACTTCTGCTGCACTTTTTCTGCAGCTGCTGCTGCCTCCTGCCTCAGCTGCTGTTGTTGCTGCCAAACTGCTGCAGCTCAAGCTACACTGCTGCTTGCTTTGCTCTCCAAGGCTCACTTCACTCCTGAGCCCAAGTCCAATTCAGTGAAACCAAAGGCTAAAGGCCTAACCAACTGAGCCCAAAGTTCAGTTCACTTCCAAAGCCCAGTTCACTACTAAGCCCAACTCACAAGTGGACTGTTAAGCCCAACTCACAAGTGAACTGTTAAGCCCAAGTCATAGTTGAACTGTTGAGCCCAAAGCTCAATCCAGTTTCTAGAACCAAAGCCCATTTGCACTTCAAAGATAACTGAGCCCAAGCTCAGTTCATTTTATCTTTAACAAACCCACTAAGCCCAATTCATTCAAAGGGCATTCAAACCCATTAGTACTCAAAGCCCAATCTAAGCCAAAAGGCTTCTAAGTCCAAAGCAAACTAGAAACCCAATTAGCTAAAACACTTCCGAAACACACCCGATCTCTGTGGATCGACCCGTACTTGCACGAGCTACAACTGACGACCGTGCACTTGCGGTATTACTGTAGGCCCCCGTTTTTATCGCATCATTTTTATACACTCTTCCGGACCTGCCAAGTTTTTGGCGCCGCTGCCGGGGATTGGTGCTGTGTTTTTCTTGTGTTTTTCTTAGCTATTTTGCATTTCACTGCATAGCATTTGCATCTGCATCTGCTTCACTTCATTTGCTGTTGGACCTGCTGTTCTGAACCTGTTCTTCCTCTGCTGGGACGCCACCAAGGAAAAGAACCAAAACCCAACTGGGTTTTTGCAACAATATCAGAGCAGCTGGGCTGTGCTAAAAAGGTAAGCCTAAACCCATTCATTGAGAGAACCCAACCTGTGGGCTTCCAAATTTTTTAATTGTGGGCTTGTAATAATTAACCCAATTTTTTGGGCTTTTTATTTTTCTATTTTGGGTTTGTAATAATTTATTTTTGGGCTTGTTGTTTAATTTGTGGGTTTGTATTTATTTTGTGTGGGCTTGTTTAAATTCTTCCATTGGACTTGTATTTTGGACTCTGGGTTTAAACCCAGCTGATAACCGATTGTGGGCCGCAGCCTTCCTTCCATTTCATTAGAGGCTTGCACAGTGGGCTTGCTCCCATTCAAAAACCAAATTTTATTTTTTTAATTTTAGTTTCTTTAAAAAAAAAAAAAAAAAAAAAAAAAAATATTTCTACTTTGCTCCCAATTTTAAAACCAAATTTTTACTTGCTCCCATCTTAAACCAAATTTTTATTTTTACTCCCATTTTAAACCAAATTTTCAAATGTCTCCCACCAAAACCAAATTTTTCCCAAAAATCCAAACCCTTTAAAAACCAAATTTTTCCCAAAAATCCAAACCCTTTAAAAACCAAATTCTGAACTTTGTAACATAGTTACTTAGCTTTTGAGCCAATCATGTCTGGATATTGGTCTGCTCCTGGAGATGGAAATAAAACTCTTAGAGAACTTGCTTATGGGCATCTGCCGCGT
Organism: Papaver somniferum; assembly: GCF_003573695.1. NCBI lineage: Eukaryota > Viridiplantae > Streptophyta > Magnoliopsida > Ranunculales > Papaveraceae > Papaver > Papaver somniferum. The sequence continues at coordinate 17,960,414 of NW_020622934.1, read as the reverse complement.
TATGAACCTTCCACGGACCATGATGTCAATAGTCATAGGAATTATTATAGACATTTTCAAAGTCCCGAGCCGCAATACATGAACCCTAATGACTATTCATACATGCATCATTCGCCACAACGTGAAAATGAACATTTTGCTAGTGCCTCACTCACACAATCATCACTTATGGATCAAATAGAAGCTCGAATCACAGCTTTAGAAATGCAATCACATGAGGAATCTTTCACATCTAATTTTCTTAGGCAACCTGAAATCTATGCATGTCCCGCATGTGGTAGTTTAGACCACCCTGTTGAGCATTGTCATATTTTGCATAATTTTAGGCAATCTAGAGAAAATCCAAGGTATGAAATGCCATAAATTGTGAGAATGGTAGTCATTGGGACCATAATCAATCCTTTGAGGGTTGCGATCAATATTTTGTAACCCTAATGACCATGCATACATGTACCATTCACCACAATTTGAACATGAAGAATTTTGTACTCCCATGAATTTAGACTCCACCACAGAAGCTTTAGACTTAGTGAGCAAAACTTCGATAGATCTACATCACGAATTCAGGCATATTTAGATCAGATTTTGCTTCACCTACAAAAGGAGGAAATTCATGAGGAAATGTATGTTGTCCCTAATGAAGTGTCTAGTCCCATTCATGTAAATGATGTTGAATATGAACCTAATTTAGAGGAACATGAATCGACTAACGACACCACCACTTTAATGAGGACCAATATGCATGCTACCATGATGATGATTATGATGATTATGATGATGTGTTAGAAGAACATGAAAATATTGTGGAACCTGTTGGTTCAATAACATATGGCTTCTCGCCCTCGACCTTCATGAATGTTGTTTTTTCTAATACTCATTGTAATTCATATGATTTTGATATTGACATGGGATTCGTACAATTATTCTGTGAAGATGAGCATGACATAGGAATAGTTGAATCTTCTGTAGACACTAATATGCATGAAAATATATTTGATGTGTCTGATTCTCTACCTAGGTCACATTGTGATATTTCTCCTGATTTGCCATGCATGAGAATAAATTTGTTGATGATGTTGATGATTCTGAGTGTGAACTTGCTAATTGATTGATGATTGTGAGCATGATGTGACATGTGTAGATGATTAGAAGATTTTGATTTGATTGATAATGATATGCCTATTCTTCTACCTAAGTCACAATCTGATGGCCTTCCACCCAACCTAGATTTGGTTTGTACCAATATTGTAAAACCAATTTTTCTGAAAATTCCTAACTAGGTTGGAACTGTGTGCTTCCCAAGTCCTCTTGGACTATTTTGCTTCAAAATATAACACTTTTAAAGAGCCACAGTTGGAAATTGCATGTTTGCCCATCCCGAAAACAGTCCATTATGAGTTAGACCTTTTGAATCCTGAACCCTTAAAATTAAAAAATTTTGTGCTTAAAAGTAAACCTGTTGAACAATTTAGGTTTAGAGGTAATTCATTCGGTTTTTCACTCTCATTCCCATTTAAGTCCAATTTTAGTGTTTTGAATCTTCCTTTGTCTCTACACTTTGTCTTGTGGGTTGATCCTCAACTCTTTAGATTGTTAGTGTATGGTGAATATTTTTGTACATAATCCAGTAGATAAAATTTCTTAAAAACCCTTTTGTTCCTTTTGTATATATTTTGCTAATCCAATATGATCTCGGTTGAAATATGTTGGATTTTTGCCTTGAATAACGGAGTTTTAATTCTGCTTTCGCCGAAATCGGGTATTCTCTCTCCTTTTACTCTACTCAGCATGTCCCTTTCCATATGTTGCATTTTAATTCTTTCCATATTTTGAAACATTGAGGACAATGTTTAGTTTAGGTTTGGGGGTATAGAGTAGATACCACGATAATATGCTATAATTAAAAACGAACTCCTTCTTCTTTTTGAAAAAAGTGAAAAATTCATTCCAAAAAAATTTAAAAAATCAAAATTCAAAAAAATTAAAAAATTAAAAATCATAAAAAATGGAGCTCATTTACCTTGAAATGTTGACTCTTGTGCAAATATGTATTTTTATTAGGAGTCTTAGTCTAGATATTTAGGCACCCTGATTCTAGCACAATTCACATAGTGATAAGAAATTTGCACGCGCACGATCTACCAATACATGTATGGCCTCGATCTTCAAGGTGTTGGATAGGAAGTTACGATTGCCAATCACTTTAGAATACTGAACGAAACTTGACTAGCTTGTTCTTTGGTTGGTTGGGATAGAAGATGGAGGTTACATTAAGAAAGACAACCATCGAATTTAACTGGGTGCATCAAAAAGGGCTACCTCTTGCAAAGTGTCATGTAATCTTTTGTTTCCTTTTGTTATGTATCAAAAGTGTTTCCTTGTTCAAAAAAAAAAAAAAAAAAAAAAAAAAAAAAAAAAAAAAAAAAAAAACGATGTATATATTCAAAAAAAAAAAAAAGAAAAAAAAAAATCAGAAAAATACAAAAAAAAAATTCAAGTATTTATCAATTCCATCATCTCTTGTTCCAAAAATAAAAGAGAATAGTCAATGTAAATAAGAGTCATGTAAATAGTCATCTTTTGTTGTTTCATTGTAATAAGCAAGGAAGGGTGTATGCCATTGATGTACAACGCGAGTAATTGTGAAATACCTCCAACTCATTCACAATTCTCGTAAAGTCCGGACAGCTAGCTAGATTTCGACCTCAGTTCTTAGCCTGAGAAACTATCTCTTGGTGATTAGTAGTCATAACTTCAGATCTTTCTTTACACATGTGTAGATACACTTTACACTCTTATCACATGTCCTTATTTGTTATCAGTGCTAGGATTGTGCCTTCGATAGCTAGATTGACATCTCCATTTTGCTGTGAGCTTAAACTGTTTTGCACATGTCACATTTGATGGAATATGAGCTTATATTTTGTCCTTAGGTTTTGTAGGCACACCTCTGGTAAACCTTCACGAGACTTCAACTCGTCCACTAGGGACACTTAGTGGTTTAAAAGGCTTAGTGCATACGCTAAATGCATTCGAGAGACCAGCGACAGTGGTATAGGTAGGATTTCCTTAGTTTGTTTTTACTTGAGGACAAGTAAAATTCAGGTTTGGGGGTATTTGATGAGTGCTAAATAGTGCATATTTATATATATTTTTGTTGGCATTTAACTCATCTTTTGTGCATTAATTCTACATTTTATCCCATATTCTGTATTTTCATTGTTTTCAAGAATAAATATTTTTCTTACTTAACTTTGCATTTTTAGGTAACAAATAAAATCTGGATGAAGTGCGGAGCAAAAAGAGCAGAAAAGTAGTGAAAAGCCGGGAGGAATTACGCAAGGAAGCCGCGAAGAATGTGCGCACAAGACCAAAAAGCTAGGAATGGGCTCAAGAAGGAAGAATTGTTCTTAAAGAAGATATGGGCTTGGCATACCCAAGGCCCAAAACCCTTACCCAAATCCATTTCCTTTATCCATACCCATTTCCATGAGAGCCGTCAGATTGGATCCATCTTGTCATCCAACGGTCACCTCATCATTGTGCATCAAATCCCGATGATTCCGCCCAACACTACAGCACCTAACCTAATCTAGCACCGTTGACTTCGTTGTGTTCCACATCCAACGGTCGCTACAAACTGCTTCTCTCTTAGCCGTCCGATCTACCTACCATCTCCATATCCAGCGGCTCAGCTCGCCAAACATCGAACCAGATGCTCCCGCTTCACACCCTAGCACCGAATCCTATTATCCACCCAAACAACCCATCGCCCCAAAACTTCATCTCCTTCACCCGACAGTTGCAGAGCTCTGCAACTCCACCACCTCCCCTCTCTGCCGCTGTCACTTCCGTCACCACCACCAGTTCCATCACTGCCACTACTATCTCTTCGCCGACAACATCCCCAACACCCTAGCCTAGCTATTTTCTTCATCTCACAACCTCTGAAACCCTAGGTTTTGGGGTGAGTAAAATAGCTAGAAATTAGGGGACAATAGGAGAAGGAAAAGCATCAGAGAAACATCAAGAAGCATGGGTCGAGCAAATTTTGGAGTTTGGAAGCTAAATTTTGGGTAATAATTTAAACCCTAATTGTACTGTTGAGTGAGGACATTTGGGGAAAATGGGTGTAAACCCTAATTTGCTAATTTAGGTATAAATAGAACTGATGTATGAGATGTAAAACTTGTTCTTGGACTAGCCAAGTTTCCACCCAATTTGGGTTAGGTTAATTCCAATTTTAAATTGCACTGTTAATGTTTAATGTGTATGCTCTCTGTTAATGTGTATGTTCTCTGTTAATGTGTATGTTCTGTTATGTCTTGTAATGTTCTCATGTTGTTCATGTCATTCTTAGATGTGTGAAATGTTCTAGGATAGAATTGAATCAAGGTAAACCACATTTTACTCTCACAGTGCATATCATGTATGCTTTGTAGTTAGGATAAAACTATGTGATATTACCACAACTCATACCTTATTGACATTGTCAAATTCTCTGACTAATTGTGCTTTAGTCAGACATTTAGTGCTTAGGATTGACACTTTAGTTGTGATTCAACTGTCCATTGGTGAAACACCTTAGGTAAAAGGCAGGCTTGAACCTTTACCTTTACCTGCTTTAAGGAAGAATTGGCATGATCATTTGAGTTCATCCTCTTGTCTTCACTGTTTTGTTTTTATTTTGTTTTTTTTCATGTTTAGACTCATTCCATTGTTTACTGTTTTCTTTCTTTCATTTGCTATTTTCTTCACATCACTGCCCTTGGCTTAGGCCTTGGTATGCAACTGTTTCTTTATCACTCTTGTTCCTGTTCTTTGTGTCTTTAGTTTCTTTTCTGTTTTGCATTTTCTTCACTGCTTGAGCAGCTGCAGTACTGCTGCTGTAACCCTTGCTGCATTGCTGTTGCTTCTTCTGTTGCTGCTGTTGCCACTTCTGCTGCACTTTTTCTGCAGCTGCTGCTGCCTCCTGCCTCAGCTGCTGTTGTTGCTGCCAAACTGCTGCAGCTCAAGCTACACTGCTGCTTGCTTTGCTCTCCAAGGCTCACTTCACTCCTGAGCCCAAGTCCAATTCAGTGAAACCAAAGGCTAAAGGCCTAACCAACTGAGCCCAAAGTTCAGTTCACTTCCAAAGCCCAGTTCACTACTAAGCCCAACTCACAAGTGGACTGTTAAGCCCAACTCACAAGTGAACTGTTAAGCCCAAGTCATAGTTGAACTGTTGAGCCCAAAGCTCAATCCAGTTTCTAGAACCAAAGCCCATTTGCACTTCAAAGATAACTGAGCCCAAGCTCAGTTCATTTTATCTTTAACAAACCCACTAAGCCCAATTCATTCAAAGGGCATTCAAACCCATTAGTACTCAAAGCCCAATCTAAGCCAAAAGGCTTAAGTCCAAAGCAAACTAGAAACCCAATTAGCTAAAACACTTCCGAAACACACCCGATCTCTGTGGATCGACCCGTACTTGCACGAGCTACAACTGACGACCGTGCACTTGCGGTATTACTGTAGGCCCCCGTTTTTATCGCATCATTTTTATACACTCTTCCGGACCTGCCAAGTTTTTGGCGCCGCTGCCGGGGATTGGTGCTGTGTTTTTCTTGTGTTTTTCTTAGCTATTTTGCATTTCACTGCATAGCATTTGCATCTGCATCTGCTTCATTCATTTGCTGTTGGACCTGCTGTTCTGAACCTGTTTTTCTCTCTGCTGGGACGCCACCAAGGAAAAGAACCAAAACCCAACTGGGTTTTTGCAACAATATCAGAGCAGCTGGGCTGTGCTAAAAAGGTAAGCCTAAACCCATTCATTGAGAGAACCCAACCTGTGGGCTTCCAAATTTTTTAATTGTGGGCTTGTAATAATTAACCCAATTTTTTGGGCTTTTTATTTTTCTATTTTGGGTTTGTAATAATTTATTTTTGGGCTTGTTGTTTAATTTGTGGGTTTGTATTTATTTGTGTGGGCTTGTTTAAATTCTTCCATTGGACTTGTATTTTGGACTCTGGGTTTAAACCCAGCTGATAACCGATTGTGGGCCGCAGCCTTCCTTCCATTTCATTAGAGGCTTGCACAGTGGGCTTGCTCCCATTCAAAAACCAAATTTTATTTTTTTTAATTTTATGTTTCTTTAAAAAAAAAAAAAAAAAAAAAAATATTTCTACTTTGCTCCCAATTTTAAAACCAAATTTTTACTTGCTCCCATCTTAAACCAAATTTTTTTTTACTCCCATTTTAAACCAAATTTTCAAATGTCTCCCACCAAAACCAAATTTTCCCAAAAATCCAAACCCTTTAAAAACCAAATTTTTCCCAAAAATCCAAACCCTTTAAAAACCAAATTCTGAACTTTGTAACATAGTTACTTAGCTTTTGAGCCAATCATGTCTGGATATTGGTCTGCTCCTGGATGGAAATAAAACTCTTAGAGAACTTGCTTATGGGCATCTGCCGTTATGAACCTTCCACGGACCATGATGTCAATAGTCATAGGAATTATTATGGACATTTTCAAAGTCCCGAGCCGCAATACATGAACCCTAATGACTATTCATACATGCATCATTCGCCACAACGTGAAAATGAACATTTTGCTAGTGCCTCACTCACACAATCATCACTTATGGATCAAATAGAAGCTCGAATCACAGCTTTAGAAATGCAATCACATGAGGAATCTTCACATCTAATTTTCTTAGGCAACCTGAAATCTATGCATGTCCCGCATGTGGTAGTTTAGACCACCCTGTTGAGCATTGTCATATTTTGCATAATTTTAGGCAATCTAGAGAAAATCCAAGGTATGAAATGCCCATAAATTGTGAGAATGGTAGTCATTGGGACCATAATCAATCCTTTGAGGGTTGCGATCAATATTTTAGACCCTAATGACCATGCATACATGTACCATTCACCACAATTTGAACATGAAGAATTTTGTACTCCCATGAATTTAGACTCCACCACAGAAGCTTTAGACTTAGTGAGCAAAACTTCGATAGATCTACATCACGAATTCAGGCATATTTAGATCAGATTTTGCTTCACCTACAAAAGGAGGAAATTCATGAGGAAATGTATGTTGTCCCTAATGAAGTGTCTAGTCCCATTCATGTAAATGATGTTGAATATGAACCTAATTTAGAGGAACATGAATACTAACGACACCACCACTTTAATGAGGACCAATATGCATGCTACCATGATGATGATTATGATGATTATGATGATGTGTTAGAAGAACATGAAAATATTGTGGAACCTGTTGGTTCAATAACATATGGCTTCTCGCCCTCGACCTTCATGAATGTTGTTTTTTCTGATACTCATTATAATTCATATGATTTTGATATTGACATGGGATTCGTACAATTATTCTGTGAAGATGAGCATGACATAGGAATAGTTGAATCTTCTGTAGACACTAATATGCATGAAAATATATTTGATGTGTCTGATTCTCTACCTAGGTCACATTGTGATATTTCTCCTGATTTGCCAATGCATAAGAATAAATTTGTTGATGATGTTGATGATTCTGAGTGTGAACTTGCTAATTTGATTGATGATTGTGAGCATGATGTGACATGTGTAGATGATTTAGAAGATTTTGATTTGATTGATAATGATATGCCTATTCTTCTACCTAAGTCACAATCTGATGGCCTTCCACCCAACCTAGATTTGGTTTGTGCCAATATTGTAAAACCAATTTTTCTGAAAATTCCTAATCTAGGATTGGAACTGTGTGCTTCCCAAGTCCTGTTGGACTATTTTGCTTCAAAATATAACACTTTTAAAGAGCCACAGTTGGAAATTGCATGTTTGCCCATCCCGAAAACAGTCCATTATGAGTTAGACCTTTTGAATCCTGAACCCTTAAAATTAAAATTTTGTGCTTAAAAGTAAACCTGTTGAACAATTTAGGTTTAGAGGTAATTCATTCGGTTTTTCACTCTCATTCCCATTTAAGTCCAATTTTAGTGTTTTGAATCTTCCTTTGTCTCTACACTTTGTCTTTGGGTTGATCCTCAACTCTTTAGATTGTTAGTGTATGGTGAATATTTTTGTACATAATCCAGTAGATAAAATTTCTTAAAAACCCTTTTGTTCCTTTTGTATATATTTTGCTAATCCAATATGATCTCGGTGAAATATGTTGGATTTTTGCCTTGAATAACGGAGTTTTAATTCTGCTTTCGCCGAAATCGGGTATTCTCTCTCCTTTTACTCTACTCAGCATGTCCCTTTCCATATGTTGCATTTTAATTCTTTCCATATTTTGAAACATTGAGGACAATGTTTAGTTTAGGTTTGGGGGTATAGAGTAGATACCACGATAATATGCTATAATTAAAACGAACTCCTTCTTCTTTTTGAAAAAAGTGAAAAATTCATTCCAAAAAAATTTAAAAAATCAAAATTCAAAAAAATTAAAAAATTAAAAATCATAAAAAATGGAGCTCATTTACCTTGAAATGTTGACTCTTGTGCAAATATGTATTTTTATTAGGAGTCTTAGTCTAGATATTTAGGCACCCTGATTCTAGCACAATTCACATAGTGATAAGAAATTTGCACGCGCACGATCTACCAATACATGTATGGCCTCGATCTTCAAGGTGTTGGATAGGAAGTTACGATTGCCAATCACTTTAGAATACTGAACGAAACTTGACTAGCTTGTTCTTTGGTTGGTTGGGATAGAAGATGGAGGTTACATTAAGAAAGACAACCATCGAATTTAACTGGGTGCATCAAAAAGGGCTACCTCTTGCAAAGTGTCATGTAATCTTTTGTTTCCTTTTGTATATGTATCAAAAGTGTTTCCTTGTTCAAAAAAAAAAAAAAAAAAAAAAAAAAAAAAAAAAAAAACGATGTATATATTCAAAAAAAAAAAAAAGAGAAAAAAAAATCAGAAAAATACAAAAAAAAAATTCAAGTATTTATCAATTCCATCATCTCTTGTTCCAAAAATAAAAGAGAATAGTCAATGTAAATAAGAGTCATGTAAATAGTCATCTTTTGTTGTTTCATTGTAATAAGCAAGGAAGGGTGTATGCCATTGATGTACAACGCGAGTAATTGTGAAATACCTCCAACTCATTCACAATTCTCGTAAAGTCCGGACAGCTAGCTAGATTTCGACCTCAGTTCTTAGCCTGAGAAACTATCTCTTGGTGATTAGTAGTCATAACTTCAGATCTTTCTTTACACATGTGTAGATACACTTTACACTCTTATCACATGTCCTTATTTGTTATCAGTGCTAGGATTGTGCCTTCGATAGCTAGATTGACATCTCCATTTTGCTGTGAGCTTAAACTGTTTTGCACATGTCACATTTGATGGAATATGAGCTTATATTTTGTCCTTAGGTTTTGTAGGCACACCTCTGGTAAACCTTCACGAGACTTCAACTCGTCCACTAGGGACACTTAGTGGTTTAAAAGGCTTAGTGCATACGCTAAATGCATTCGAGAGACCAGCGACAGTGGTATAGGTAGGATTTCCTTAGTTTGTTTTTACTTGAGGACAAGTAAAATTCAGGTTTGGGGGTATTTGATGAGTGCTAAATAGTGCATATTTATATATATTTTTGTTGGCATTTAACTCATCTTTTGTGCATTAATTCTACATTTTATCCCATATTCTGTATTTTCATTGTTTTCAAGAATAAATATTTTTCTTACTTAACTTTGCATTTTTAGGTAACAAATAAAATCTGGATGAAGTGCGGAGCAAAAGAGCAGAAAAGTAGTGAAAAGCCGGGAGGAATTACGCAAGGAAGCCGCGAAGAATGTGCGCACAAGACCAAAAAGCTAGGAATGGGCTCAAGAAGGAAGAATTGTTCTTAAAGAAGATATGGGCTTGGCATACCCAAGGCCCAAAACCCTTACCCAAATCCATTTCCTTTATCCATACCCATTTCCATGAGAGCCGTCAGATTGGATCCATCTTGTCATCCAACGGTCACCTCATCATTGTGCATCAAATCCCGATGATTCCGCCCAACACTACAACCTAACCTAATCTAGCACACCGTTGACTTCGTTGTGTTCCACATCCAACGGTCGCTACAAACTGCTTCTCTCTTAGCCGTCCGATCTACCTACCATCTCCATATCCAGCGGCTCAGCTCGCCAAACATCGAACCAGATGCTCCCGCTTCACACCCTAGCACCGAATCCTATTATCCACCCAAACAACCCATCGCCCCAAAACTTCATCTCCTTCACCCGACAGTTGCAGAGCTCTGCAACTCCACCACCTCCCCTCTCTGCCGCTGTCACTTCCGTCACCACCACCAGTTCCATCACTGCCACTACTATCTCTTCGCCGACAACATCCCCAACACCCTAGCCTAGCTATTTTCTTCATCTCACAACCTCTGAAACCCTAGGTTTTGGGGTGAGTAAAATAGCTAGAAATTAGGGGACAATAGGAGAAGGAAAAGCATCAGAGAAACATCAAGAAGCATGGGTCGAGCAAATTTTGGAGTTTGGAAGCTAAATTTTGGGTAATAATTTAAACCCTAATTGTACTGTTGAGTGAGGACATTTGGGGAAAATGGGTGTAAACCCTAATTTGCTAATTTAGGTATAAATAGAACTGATGTATGAGATGTAAAACTTGTTCTTGGACTAGCCAAGTTTCCACCCAATTTGGGTTAGGTTAATTCCAATTTTAAATTGCACTGTTAATGTTTAATGTGTATGCTCTCTGTTAATGTGTATGTTCTCTGTTAATGTGTATGTTCTGTTATGTCTTGTAATGTTCTCATGTTGTTCATGTCATTCTTAGATGTGTGAAATGTTCTAGGATAGAATTGAATCAAGGTAAACCACATTTTACTCTCACATTGCATATCATGTATGCTTTGTAGTTAGGATAAAACTATGTGATATTACCACAACTCATACCTTATTGACATTGTCAAATTCTCTGACTAATTGTGCTTTAGTCAGACATTTAGTGCTTAGGATTGACACTTTAGTTGTGATTCAACTGTCCATTGGTGAAACACCTTAGGTAAAAGGCAGGCTTGAACCTTTACCTTTACCTGCTTTAAGGAAGAATTGGCATGATCATTTGAGTTCATCCTCTTGTCTTCACTGTTTTGTTTTTATTTTGTTTTTTTTCATGTTTAGACTCATTCCATTGTTTACTGTTTTCTTTCTTTCATTTGCTATTTTCTTCACATCACTGCCCTTGGCTTAGGCCTTGGTATGCAACTGTTTCTTTATCACTCTTGTTCCTGTTCTTTGTGTCTTTAGTTTCTTTTCTGTTTTGCATTTTCTTCACTGCTTGAGCAGCTGCAGTACTGCTGCTGTAACCCTTGCTGCATTGCTGTTGCTTCTTCTGTTGCTGCTGTTGCCACTTCTGCTGCACTTTTTCTGCAGCTGCTGCTGCCTCCTCCTGCCTCAGCTGCTGTTGTTGCTGCCATGCTGCCAGCTCAAGCTACACTGCTGCTTGCTTTGCTCTCCAAGGCTCACTTCACTCCTGAGCCCAAGTCCAATTCAGTGAAACCAAAGGCTAAAGGCCTAACCAACTGAGCCCAAAGTTCAGTTCACTTCCAAAGCCCAGTTCACTACTAAGCCCAACTCACAAGTGGACTGTTAAGCCCAACTCACAAGTGAACTGTTAAGCCCAAGTCATAGTTGAACTGTTGAGCCCAAAGCTCAATCCAGTTTCTAGAACCAAAGCCCATTTGCACTTCAAAGATAACTGAGCCCAAGCTCAGTTCATTTTATCTTTAACAAACCCACTAAGCCCAATTCATTCAAAGGGCATTCAAACCCATTAGTACTCAAAGCCCAATCTAAGCCAAAAGGCTTCTAAGTCCAAAGCAAACTAGAAACCCAATTAGCTAAAACACTTCCGAAACACACCCGATCTCTGTGGATCGACCCGTACTTGCACGAGCTACAACTGACGACCGTGCACTTGCGGTATTACTGTAGGCCCCCGTTTTTATCGCATCATTTTTATACACTCTTCCGGACCTGCCATTTATTCTCCTCGAATATTTTTCTTCATTAGGGGCGACTAACTCGCATGATATTATTTTAGAAACTTATTAGAGGAAGTCTTATGGTGGAATCCATCCATCTTCCATCTTTCATCTTCCACGCCACCTCAGTATTTGGAATTGTGGATGGAAGCTCAAGTGTAATGGTGGAATAGTAGAAACACTATTCTTAATGGAGCTAAAAAAACGCAATTAAAAATGGAGCTAAAAAAACGCAATTAAGAATGGAGCTTTTTTTTCAGCCGTTAGATTTCAACAACTCATTTTAAATCTACGGATAAAAAAAAACGCAATTAAGAATGGAGCTAAAAAAACGCAATTAAGAATGGAGCTTTTTTTTCAGCCGTTAGGTTTCAACAACTCATTTTAAATCTACGGATAAAAAAAAACGCAATTCTTAATTGTGTTTTTTAGCTCCATTCTTAATTGCGTTTAACGCTATTCTTATTGGCGTTCAGATGGATTCCACGAACCCTTCCACGAAACCGTGGAACCTTGCTTGGATTTTCTGAGGAAGACCCCAACTTGGAAACCACTTGACTTGACATTCCATGGTTTTTCCACACTTGGAATAGTTTGGATTCCAACATAAGACTTGCTCTTATAGGGGCTCCAAACATTGGTTTTTAAGGGCTCACAAGATGACAAAATCGGGTTACGAAATAGTAATCAACAAAACCCCATATCCAACTATTTTTTGTAATGGCTAAAATACCTCGTTTAATTGGGGGCCCCTAAAAACAATTAGGGGCCCTGCACTACAAGACAAAAAGGGTCATGAAATAACAAATATGGGTTATCCCTTATCTCATTTTTTTGAAATGGCTAAACTACCCCTAAATGATTAGTGTTAATGATTAGTTAAGTTAATTAGTTTGTTTAAGTTAAAATCAGATTTAAGAGTTAAAATTTGGGGAAAAAAAAGATAGCGTTTTTGTGTGTTGGAAGAGGAGTTTTTGTGGGGAAAATTAGGGTTTTTAGAAATGAGTGATTGTAGTGAAGGAAATTATGTTGGTGAAGCTTCAAATAACAAACATGATTGTGTTGAAGGTGAGATTGTCTCAACTATTGGATGTTTGATGAAGAGATGTTAATAGAGGAAGCCATGAATATTGGTACAAATGAAGGAACCAACCCTCAAAATGAGGAATCCCAAACTCAAAATAATCAGGTAAACATCTTATACCCTTCGATTTGTGTGTTTGTTGTTCCAAGTGGTCAAATCATCCCCACTATGGAACAACTCAGTGTAAGGGTCGTCAGAGTCGGGAGTGTATACCAAAACGACTCTGTGAGGTCGACAATATATCGACACTACTAATAATGACTCAAACCTGCAACTTTTCCAGGTTATGAAAAATCGTTAGGGTAGTGTGATACAGATTGACGACCCTTTTTAGCTAGGTCACCCAGACTCGTTATGTTTTTTGGTTAACCCATGAACGACTCTAAAACCAAAACTCCCTGTAAAATGTAATACTTAGGGTCGTCATACTTGTAGTCATACGGTCTGGAACAGACCAGGGACGTACAAAAAAAAGGGACATACACAAAAAAGGAACGAATCAATTGAGTATTCCATGCTATCAAAACAAGGGTCGTCACCTTATTCTTTAAAACAAAAACGATTCTAATAGAAAACATGGCGACGCTAACAAATAATGTGACGGCCCTATCAATATTTTGGACTGAGTATTTCTGTTTTGCAACTAGGGTCGTCAACTAAGAGTAACGACTCTAATCCAAACAATAAGAGTTCAATGACGACTCGAATATATATATTGATGACACTTCTAATTTTTAAGATAGAGAGACTGTTCTTAGTAGAATTAGGGTCGTCAATAGATTCGATTACAGAGGTAACGACCCAAATTTAGGGGAAAAAATTGTAGTAGCATAATTAGGGTCGTTAACTTAAACATCATATAGCTTAACGATTTTTCATAGAGTTAACATGCATATGAAGAATCGTTAGGGTTTAAGAAAATACAGAGTAACGACCCATTCACCGTAACTGAGAAAAATCGGTTCCATACCTCAATTTCACAATCAAAACTCAAGAAAAAATCAACATAAAGGAGAGTCTTAGTTCACTTACTTTCTAATCGGCGCCATTTCTTCTTCTAATTCTCTTCCCAGATTAAAGTTTTTCGTATTGACGATTACGATGATGAATCGACGAAGATTATTTTTTTTTTGTGTCGTTAATGAAGGAGAGGGGGAGAACTCGGGTGGGAGAGGAAGGGAGGGGAGGATAAGTTTTTAAGTAGTAAGGGTAAAATAGTATTTTCACCACCTTTTGGAACCCTCCTAAAATTTTTGGTGTGGGTATAAATTGGTCAGGTCCCCTAATTGTTTTTAGGGGCCCCCAATTAAACGAGGCTAAAATATCCCCATGAATTATAAAATTAAATTTATTATCTTCTCTTTCTCTTTTCATTCATAAATCATAATGAAGATGATGATCATAATTTCATCATGATGAGGATGATGATCATATACAAAAAACTAAATATATTATCTTCTCCTTCTCTTTTCATTCATAGATCATGATGATGAAGATGATGATCATAAAAAAACTTATTATTCTTCTTTCTCTCTTCTTCTTCTCCATCGCGATGAAGATGACGATCATAAAAAGAAAAAAACTAAGAAAACCCATCACTTATTTTTGTTTGTGAGATCAAATTCGAACCGTAAGCTGCCCTACAGTTGGGAAAATTCATACTTCCCAACCGTAAGTAGAAGTTACGGTATGAAAGTATGATTTTTTTTCAAACCGTAGGATTTTTGAACCTAGAATACGGTTTGGATGTTAAGAACTCCAAACCGTAGACAACTTACGGTTAGGAAACAACACCGTATGCAAAGTCAGTTAAACCTACAGTTTGGAAGTATAAATTTTCCAAACCGTATTCAAATTCAACACTATCTACGGTTGGGAAGTATGAATTTTCCCAACTGTAGACAGTACTGAAATTGTTCTTTCAAAAACCTAATTCGATCGATTCCCCCTATCCATGCATTAAAACCAATGAAATAAGATGGTTTTTTTTTTATTTTTATCTTATTGAAGTCATTGCGGGTGGATTAAGTGGTGTGAATCGATAGTGAATTATTATGAGAATTGATGATTAATCGAAGAAATAGGCGATGAATGTGGTGGGGAAGAAGAAAATGGAAGAGTTAAAGGAGAGGAATGAAAACAAATTAGTTTTAGGTTTCAATATTTAATAGGTTAAGGGTATTTTAGTATTTTTCTTATGAATTAGATCCCCTTATCTTCATTGTAGGATATTTGAATCCTTAGGAGTCCTCAAAAAATCTTTTCTTGGATCCCCTATAATAGGTTTTTTATTTTATTACGAAAAATAATTTACCACGACATAATTTTCTAATTCTTTTTCTGCCCGTAGTCTTCTTTATGTCCGCGCATCATGCGAGGAATTGATACTCTATCAATTGCCTTTACTGCACCTTCATTGTACCCTCTCCATTTACAAAATGAACTTGAATTCTCCATTCCAAAACGCAACAAAAATACTAGTATCCCGTTTTATTTTTACATCTTCTCCATTTGATTGTGTGCTTATTTTTTTTTCGTGAATTTTTGTTGTTGAGTTCGTATAAGTCGGCAAATATTGTAGTGCTATACAATATTTGTATTAGGCAGTTTTATCCCGGACGTAATTTCACTATGGGGCATTAGCGTCACTCATTATTAAGGTGTACTAGTGAATAATTGTGTTAAGGATAACTTGACGATCAAGTGACTCTATCCTTTTTGTGTTGTGTATCTTGACTGTTTCAATAAATTCTAAGAAGAGTGGAAGTAAAATCAAAAACTTCAATCTACTTTTACAAGGAAAGACAAATGAGGGTCAAGGTCATCCCTGTCTGTCCCAGTTAAAACTATGACCAGATAAAATACCATTTGCTATGCAGTACAATCTACATATCTCGTACGACCTTGCTAGAGGTAGATCAATTGGTCCATATACCCTTCCACCATGGGATTTATAGGAGTGGGCTTATAGGAGTGGGCTTGTTAAAATATTGATGAGACCCTTATATATTAATTTAACGGTGGAGAGGCTTGGTCCACGGTCCTATCCCGTATCACAAGAGGTCTCAACTCTGGGTGGCCTGAGGCCACTGAAAGTGCTACACGGACCCCGATTTTTGACACACCACTATGTGGCAGTGATACCTACCGTTTATCGCCTCCACACACCATCTCACCAGGAAAGAATGAACCAATACAAATTTTATACGGTGTCAAAATTTGGTGTCATTATTCAGAGTGCTTCTGGACACACCGAGCGCCAGAACCACAAAACCTTATCTCACATATTTTCTTGGAGGACAGCAGGGGTCCCGTTTTTGGTTTGGTTTTATGTCCAGCGGTTTCTTTGGGACGGTTTTTCTCTTAGTTTATCAGGAATTTTTGCATTATCCGGGAGGCTACTTGGCATTTTCTTGAAGCCACCTAGCCTTGTTCGTGTGAACTTCTTACGGTCATTGACTTTATAGAGTCATTTTGATTGTTGAGCTGCATTTTTTATCATTTCCGTACATATTTTAATCGCTAGAGAGAGATAAGATGAAATTTAAAAGCTCAATTTAAAACTATGATAGATGAATATTTGTAGGCATTATATGAAAAATCAACAAGTTTGGCATGTTCCACCCACCCTCGATTGAAAGACTTCAAGACTTTTTCGCTGGTGGATATACATACTGTTCTTCTTGGATTCTCTTGCTTTAAGTCTTTTCTTTCAGCAACTATGTCGTTTTTTAGAGATCCTGAATTATTTCTCGTATGGGGTCGCACCATGGGTTTGCAGTTCTATATTGCTAGGCTTAAGAAAAAACTCGGTTGCCCTGTTGTGGCACAAGATTTTACCCACTGGGAGCTATTGTGTTTCTCTAAACATCTATCTTTGGCGCATAACAAAGAGAGTGATTTTGAAACTTTCTTTGCTTATTTAAGAAGAAATGACAAGTTTGTAAATTGTCAAGGTCTTGTGGTCGACTGGTTTTCTCACAACCCTCAACATACCTCCTTTAGTTATTCCTGGTCGCATGAGTTGCTTCACTTGCCCAGCTATGGAATACATGCTCTTGTTAGTCCTCAGGAAAAAGAATCTGCTGCAAAACTGGCTGCATGTATAAGTGAAAGAGATCGAGAGAAGGCTGACAAGCAAGCCCTTGAGAGAAAAGTATCAGATCTATGTGCGCAACTGAACCGGGAGAAGAACGATAAGCAAGCTCTTGAGAAAAGAGTATCAGATCTGCACGAGCAACTGAATCGGGAAAATAAGGATAATCAAGCTCTTAAGAAACAAGTTATTGATTTGACATCAAAACTTGAAGAGTTCTATGGTGTTCGAGATGGATTGACCGACGAAAAACCATGGATGAATAATAATGAAGGTTCCTTTCGAAGAACTTGATGTTCAAACGTTTCCAAGGAATACTCCTTTGACTATGACCAAAGCTATGAGCAAGCCAGAATTCAGTGAAGACAATACGATAAACGTTCAAGTGCACCATTTCAATAGTTGTGAACGTTGACAAGTTAGTTCCCGACAAAGAAAAAAGCTTCGATCCAATTATTTGGGGTTCGTTTCAGAATGCAGAAACTTCATATGCAGCTCGGAAGGCATTTGAATTGGAGATGTAGAATGACGCAAGCAAGACATGCTAATCTGTCTTCAAATCTGACCTTTGAGGAACTTCAGAAGTTATTGTTGACTTGTAATTTTATTGTTGACCTTTGTAACTTATCACCAACTAATGCACCATCTAGTATGTGATACCCAGTTGCAGCAATGAAAATGCCATCAACTAGCAAGAGTTTTCAGTTCTCTACGATGTCTTTATGCTGATGAAAGACTCCACAAAACGAATCAGGTGCTGATAGTCTATCACCTTACTTTGTAGCGGTGTATACTTATTCTCAGCCTGTTGTAGTTTTTGTTGCAAAAACCTAACATGCGGTTCATCAAGTTCTTCATTCGCCATCTTGTCCTTGTTCTAAGCTATTTTTGCGTCAAGCCACTCGAAGTTTTTTTTTTTTTTAGAAAATACCTCTTGGAACAATGGAATACGTTAAGTTTGGTAATTCTCTGTGTTTCATTCATTCATTCATCACGTTTCAATTTATACAAGACTCAACTTGGGTTCCAAGACACAAACCCTAAACCTACCGACTTGAGACTGATTACTTGGGTCTCAAGATTGCTACGTACGGAAACGGACTCTCTACATAGACTGTCCAAGTCAGTCCATCTAAATGGACTATCCAAGTTGGTCTCAAAACATGGTCTCAAGACATATTCTTGAGCCCAACACTACGTATCTCTCAATACCCCCCCTCAAGACGGAGCATGTAGGTCACAAATGCCCATCTTGGACAAAAGACCTTGAAATTGAGCTTTCCCTAATGATTTGGTGAAGATATCTGCCAATTGCACCGCCGTAGGAGTGTAAGAAGGGGATATAATCTTCTGTACTATAGCATCTCGAACAACATGACATTCCACCTCGATATGTTTGGTTCGTTCATGAAAAACTGGATTCTGAGCAATGTATAATGCTGATTGACTATCACACAGGAGCTGCATTCCATGTGGATGACGAACCCCCAAATCACCAAGTAATTGTTTCAACCACTTCAACTCACATGTTGCTGCTGCCATGGATCGATATTCTGCTTCAGCTGAGCTTCGCGAAACAGTTGGTTGCTTCTTTGTTTTCCAAGACACCGGTGAATGCCCAAGACGAACAAACCATCCTGTCAATGAACGTCTAGTCAAAGGGCAACTTGCCCAATCTGAGTCACACCACCCTTGCAAACTCAGGTTACTATCAGAGCGCAACAAAATTCCTTGCCCAGGATTCTTTTTCAAGTATCTAACCACGCGAAGTGCAGCCTCCCAATGTTCGATTCTCGGTTGTTGCATAAACTGAGACAGTGTATGCACCGAGTATGTAAGATCAGGTCTAGTCACGGCCAAATAAATCAGTCTACCAATTAGTCTTCTATATTTTTCAACATCAACAAACAAATCTCCCTGCGCCAAAGCCAGACGATGATTAGTCTCCATTGGAAACTCAGCAGGTCTAGCTCCTAATAAACCCGTTTCCATGATAATATCCAATGCATATTTCCTCTGGCATATATAAATACCCTGTTTACTACGAGCTATCTCCAAGCCGAGAAAATATTTCAATTTTCCCAAATCTTTCATCTTGAAACATTGTCCCAAGTATGATTTAAATGTATGAATCTCCACTAGATTATTCCCCGCAATAATCAAATCATCTACATAGACCAAGACATTAAGCTGTATGTCTCCCTTGGTCATAGTAAAAAGAGAATAGTCCGAGTATGCTTGCCTAAAGCCGTATTTCTTCAAGGCTGTTGATAGTTTGGCAAACCAACAACGAGGAGCCTGTCTTAAACCATATAATGATTTCTTCATTTTACACACCATATTTGTCTGACCCTTAGCAAATCCAGGTGGTATCTTCATATACACCTCATCCTCCAAGTCTCCATGAAGGAATGCATTATGTACATCCATCTGATGTACTTCCCAATGTTTAACTGCTGCGACAGCTAAAAAAGTACGTACCGTTGTCATTTTTGCAACTGGTGAAAATGTCTCTTTGTAATCCAATCCTTCAAACTGATGATTCCCAAAGATCACCAAGCGTGCTTTTAATCGGACCAACTTCCCATTTTCATCATACTTCTCCGTGTAAATCCATTTACTTCCTAGTGCTCTCTTTCCCGGTGGTAATTCTTGCAATTCCCAGGTACCTTGTTCTTCCAAAGCTCGGATTTCTGCTTCCATGGATTTCCTCCACCCTGGATGCTTCATGGCTTCTTTAAAGTTGCGTGGTGCAGATCCAGCTGTTATAGCTGCAAGATATTTCTTATGCACAGCAGAAAATTTATCACAACTAACATAATATGTCAAAGGATAAGGCGTACCTGAGGATGATGATTGTGTAGAATGAGGATGAGGTAGACTGTTTTCTCGAATGGTGTGCGTCACAAATCCTTTTAGTCTGCTAGAAGGGATCTTCTGACGCTTCCCTTTACCCATCTCACCATCAACGACAACATTATTGCGAGAAGCAACATTTTCTTCATGCTGCTTATTCTCGGACTCAGCTGAAACACCAGCACCTTCAGTCTCAGTAGAAGGATCAGCATCCTCGGTCTCAGCTGAACCATCAGTGCTGCCTGTCTCAGTTGAAACTCCAGCGTTGTCCGTCTCAGTTGTATCCCCACCTTGAGGAGCTAATACAGCTCCTTCTCTGCTTTCATCATCACTCCAGTACTCATCAGGACTGTACTGAAGCCTCTCAGCCAATACACCTTGCGGATCAGTCACAGATGAAGTATTAAATCTCGACTGCATCATCTCAGTCGCCATCTTACGCGATACAGCCTCAGTCTTAAATGGAAATTGATGTTCAAAAAATACGACATCTCTTGACACCCTAAATTGTTTCGTGTCTAAATCATATACTTGCCATGCCTTTTTACCAAACGGATACCCAAGGAAGACACACCTTCTTCCTCTACTCGCAAACTTATCCCCTCTACTACTTTGATCATGCACATAGCACAGGCATCCAAATACCTTCAACTGATGATATGGGGGATGTTTTCCAAACAAAAGCTCATACGGAGTTTTATGATCTAAAATAGGTGTAGGAGTGCGATTGATTAAATACGCAGCTGTCAATGCGCATTCCCCCCAAAACCTTATTGGCAAATTGGCTTGAAATCTCAAAGCCCTTGCCACATTCATTATATGTTGATGTTTTCTCTCAACTCTTCCATTCTGTTGTGGTGTACCGACATAGGATGTCTCAAACACTATCCCATTGGTTCGAAAGTATCCACGCAATGCATTGAACTCAGTTCCATTATCACTTCTGACAATTTTGATTTCTTTATTAAACTGACGCTTCACAAGAGCAATGAAGTTAAGAAATGTCTGTTCAACTTCAGTTTTGGTTCGAAGCAAATAAATCCACACACCTCTTGAAAAATCATCTACTATTGTCAAAAAATAATGTGCTCCACATGATGACTGAGTCTTATACGGACCCCATAAATCTATATGAACCAACTCAAAAATACAACTGGATTTACTGAAACTAATAGCAAAACTACTCCTATGATGTTTTGCTCGTGGACAGATATCACAAGCATCATTATTCTTCTTTATTAACCTACTCACAAGCATCATTATTCTTCTTTATTAACCTACTCATTCCTTGTAACTTTTGCAGCACTCTCTCTGAAGGATGTCCCATACGCCGATGCCATAGCTCATACGTATCTCCATTAACATCCATAACTTCAACTTGAGGCACACCACAGAAAATATACAGTCCACCTTGTCTCTCAGCCACTCCAATCATCCTCCTCGTCAACCGGTCCTGTATAAGACATAAACTGTTAGTACATTGGATAATACATCTTTTCTCATCAATAAGTTGTGTAACCGATATTAAGTTACAAGTTATCTGAGGCACATAAAGCACATTCTCTAGTCTCAATCCCCCAGGTAGAATAACAGTTCCTCTCTTCTTAGACAATGCAGACTTCCCATCTGGAAGTCCAATATTGCATGCCTTTATATCTTTTATCTCTATCATGTCATCCTTTTTATATGTAACATGATTTGTTGCCCCCGTGTCTACAATCCACACAGTTTTATTCTTCTTACCTTGGAGTTGAGGCGTGGATTTCTTGGAGTTTAAAAACTCAAGCACCTGTTGAAGCTGTGTTGCTGTGACTCCAGTCAGACCTGACGTTTCTGATGAGGATGCTCCACCTGACTGCCTTGCATCTGATATGTTGAGGTTGTGTGCTCGAACCTGGTTGCCTGCACCTTGTCCTCTACCTCCTCTACCACTGGTAAAGTTAGTGCCACCACGTCCTCTGCCATTGGTTCTGCCTCCTCTACCAGATCCTCTTCCACCTCTAGGTCTGTCTCCCCACCATTCTGGATATCCAATACGTTGAAAACACCCATCCTCTGAGTGTCCATCTCTGTTACAGTACTTGCAATGCTTGTTAGGATCATATATATTGTTAAACTGACGTTGATCAGATTGCACTCTGAATGCCATCACATTGTCATGTACCTCCGTAGATATAGTTACTTCTCCTATACGCAGACGCTCCGAGTTGACCATTGTCTGGTATGCTACATCTGTTGATGGCAACGGGTCTCTAGCCAACAGCTGTTCTCGCACGGAACTATACACAGAGTCTAATCCAATCAAAAAATAGTGCAAAAAGTCTTCTTCTCTCAATGTACTCACTTGTGATGCGATATTACAAGTGCAATTACCACACTTGCACTGAGGTACCTTCATGTATGTCATCATCTCATCCCATATCTTGTTGAGTCTCCCAAAGTACTCAGCTACACCTTCCGCTTTCTTTTGTTTGCACTCACTTAACGAAGTTTTCAACTGACAGATTCTTGTTCCGCTCACAACACAGTATCTTCTCTTCAACTGTGTCCACATCAAGTTTGCATCATCATAGTCTCCCAAGCTCGATCTAATTGATGAGTCTAACGTGTTGCTAATCCATGAAACAAGCATCGACTGGACAGAAATCCACTCTTCCAACTGGTCACTATCTTCAGGTTTCGTGATTGTTCCATCAACAAAACCAAACTTCCTTTTAGCTATCAATGATCTTCTTATGGCTCTAGCCCATTCTTCATAGTTAGTCCCCTTTAGAACAATCAGCGTGATGATGATACCTGGACCATCACTTGATCCTAGATGGTAGACTGGGTTCTTCTTCTGCATATCACACTCTATATTTTTCCCTTTGGATGATTCTGTTTCACCCTCCATTGTTTTCTGTTAGGGTTCTTAACCGGCTCGTGATGCCATGTTAAGTTTGGTAATTCTCTGTGTTTCATTCATTCATCACGTTTCAATTTATACAAGACTCAACTTGGGTTCCAAGACACAAACCCTAAACCTACCGACTTGAGATCGATTACTTGGGTCTCAAGATTGCTACGTACGGAAACGGACTCTCTACATAGACTGTCCAAGTCAGTCCATCTAAATGGACTATCCAAGTTGGTCTCAAAACATGGTCTCAAGACATATTCTTGAGCCCAACACTACGTATCTCTCAATAGAATATCAGCAAAGTAAGGATGCTTTTCAATAAGTTCAGTGATCACCTTGATATCTTATCAAAAATAAAATAAAAATCACCTTGATAAACCCTAAAAGTAAGACGGACAATTTGGGCCACACATTAGGTTATAGACGGAAATTTTGTTTCGTGACCTGCACCCTGGCGTGTGGCCCAAATTATTGGGTCCAAACGCTGCAGTCGTTGTTGCACTTTGCGCAATTTTTATGTCAGATCTTCTGTGGTGCAGCAATTTACATTTCGTCAGGACTTGTCGATTTTGCTCGTGCTGAACCACCATTCTTATCCCTTTCTTTTCCTTCGCATCTTTCTTTAATTCGAACATGCTTCAAACGTGCTAATAAAGATCTTCTTCTTGTTAATATAGGGGGTGAGATGAGGAGACGAGTGGTTGAGAAATAAGCTGAGATTAGTTGTTTCAACTTCAAATTAAGTCACTAATCATAGGCGATACCCCAGTATCTAAATTCTCGTCCTCCCTAAACTTAATACTTTATTGAGTCGCCAAAATGCTCTCAAGGTATTCGGGTTTTCGTCACTTTGAATGCTGTCATTGTTGCCTTAAAATCATTTTGTGTACCGAATGCTTTCATTGATGCCTTAAAATCATTTTGTGTACAGTTGCTGTATTTTACCAAAGAGGTGTGAACTTTAACTTTATAAACATGGCATTATTTTCTCTCTTTGTATCGATCTAGCTATCATTCTTTTTGTGGCAATGTACAGTCCACAGGGATGTCGAATTAAGTGGTTGATAGCAGCATCATTTCGCCAACATCTGATGTTCTTTCCGTTTTCTCGATCCAACCTATATATAGTCATAATGTACCAGTTAGGTTTCCAAATATACTAACAGATAGTGGCGCACAGCTCAGGGTATTCAATAGCAGGTATATAGCATTCATTCCAAACCAAACAGCTTTGGAAACGGCACATTCACAACACATGCATCAAAATTTCGTCATGCATATATCACATACATCATAGGACAAACATAAGTTGTATCATGACTCCATATGTTAATATTGCTGCCACCGGTGAAATATTTGCAACCGCGTACATTTCCATGTGAATGTCTAATCTAGGCAACCCTTTGAGGTTCCAAAGATCACATTTAGTACTACAAGCTACCAGCCATTCTCTCCTATCAGGCAGTATGCATGATCGGGGAAGTGACCCGTAGTGTATGTCGACAACCCTAAAGAGAAATTGGTAAACAGATCGCTTGACGGTCTGTTTCCCATTGCTATCCAGTGGCCAGCATAACTTGTCATTCAACTCTGTCTCTTCACCTATAGGAACAGTACACATATTCTCAACTACCTCCATTGAGAAAACTTGTCTTTGGATCTTTATATATCAGTGTTTTCGTTAAAGAAGAATAAGTACAATCGCCTATCTTTTCTCATTTCTTTAAATTTCTTCATCATAAGCTAGTCAATATTCCCTCTTCGTCCGTATATTATGTCGTGGATCAGAGATCCTGAGTTGTTTATTTACTATCAAATACAGGGAAGAAGGCACTATGTAGCAAGAATTAGGAAACAATATGATATCTCTGTTCAAGAAAGTGATATCCATGTCTGCGGGGAGTTGAATATGTTGGAGAAAGTACTAATAATGTAACTGTAACTGAGAAGAAGATACTTAGCTCAAAATAATGTTGCTGATGTTGCTGCACAGAGAATGTAGAGGCACGTAAACTACGTTGTCCTAAAGGAAATATCGCCTGCCACTCCTCTGAGATGCTACAGCAGTTGGCGAGTCACCTCCAGGATACAACTACAGTTAGTACCCCTCAATGTAGCATACAAAGAGGGTACCCTTATAACTTGGCAGAACTTAAAACAGTAGAAGAGATGTTTACAGAAAAATAGAGGGAGAGTAGAAGAGATGTTTCTCTGTGGTGTGTCAAATGAGCTCAAGACTCCTCCCTTATATAGTGTTTAAGACGTTACAAACGAGAGGAAAAATGCATGCAACCAAACCATGCGTATGACAGAAATACTGGTAATGTTGGGTTAAAAACAGTGTTGTTTTTGTCAGGCTTAGAGCAGTGTGTTGTCAAGAAGCCAAGCCAAACATGTACGGACAAGAAACCCAAAACAAATACGTACAGACAAGAAATCCAGGACAAACACGTACAGACAAGAAAGCCAAGACAAACATGTGCAGACAAAGAAGAAGATTCTTCTACATGTGTGTAAAACACGTACCAAAAGTTTCAGCAAAAAGATAGGATCTAATGAACCCACACCCACACCCGAACCCGAGCCCGAACGACCGGACGGACGGCGGCGGCGTGCGTGCTTCTGTGCGAAGCACCGCGCATACGGGAAAGGCAACCTTGCCCTAGTCTAAGCCTTCCCTCCAAGCACAAAAGTCTAATGACCCAAGGGCCATTCCCTTATAGCCAATTCTATGGTATTTATGTCTAAAACTCTTTAGATTTTAGTCAATGTGGGACTATTGTTTTATCTATTCAAAAGAAAAAACAATTAATGGGCAATAGGTCTAGGGATCAAAACATAGTCCATGGAAAAATTGGTAATTTTAAAGCGTTTTTTCTAACAATCCCCCACATGAATGATAAAACATATCGACGAAATACGAGAAAACATAATACATCAATATTAGGCTAAGGTGTCCCAGAGATTGAACCTTAACATAGTGAGAGGTTACCGGAACTGCTTGTTGTTTCGGTGAACACAATGTTTTGAACCGTCAACAGTGAGTGCAATTCAGAAATAACAACCACACTTTGATGTCTCAAAGAAAAAAAAAGCTGCCAAGCTCTTTCCGTTGTGCCCGTTTTGGCCGTGGGCTAAATCCCGGACTTAATGAATGTCTCTAGAGAAAAAGCTCAAATTCTCATAGGAAGCGGCCCCACTTCCAACATCCACATAGGTGAGTCCATTAAGAGTGTCCTGCCACACTCCGCTTTAAGCAAATCCATGGAACTCATTAAGATCTTGACAGATCATCCTAAAACATGCAGGCAGCACTATCATACGGTTACACCATATGGAGGGACAAAGATAGTTCTTTCTCTCGACATCACCAAAAATTAGTTATCTCATTGAACCTTGATCTTGGAGCTCCATTCACAAGGTTGAGTGTCCTTCATGGCGATTTATTCTATGAGCTTGAGTCCCATCCCCTTCGATGTGGATCTAACTACCTCTCTAGATAACCCTTTCGTCAAAGGATCTGCAATGTTCTCTTTAGACCTTACAAAGTCTATAGAGATGATGCCAGTAGAGAGTAGTTGTTTCACTGTCTTGTGTCTTCTTCGAAGATGTATCGACTTTCCGTTGTATACACTATTCTTTGCGCATCCAATAGCAGCTTGACTGTCACAGTGGATTGCGATCGAAGACACAGGCTTGGGCCAGAGTGGAATTCCACCCAGGAAACCTCGTATCCATTCAGCTTCCTCTCTAGCTTTCTCCAAGGCTATAAACTCAGACTCCATGGTGGATCGGGCTATACATGTCTGTTTGGTAGACTTCCATGACACAGACGCACCACCAAGTGTGAAGATGTACCCACTAGTGGATTTGCACTCATCTGAGTCTGATATCCAGTTAGCATCACAATACCCTTCTAGCACAGCAGGATACTTCCCAAAACTTAAGCAATAGTTTGAAGTTCCTCTCAGGTACCGTAGAACTCTGTAGAGAGCATTCCAGTGATCCTGCCCAGGGTTGCAAGTGTACCTGCTTAATCTACTCACAGTATAGGCAATATCAGGTTTGTACAGTTCATTAAATACATAAGACTGCCAATAACACGAGAATACTCAAGTTGATAAATACCCTCACCCTTGTTCTTTTTCAATTTGCAATTGGGATCATAAGGAGTAGTTGCAGGTTTAGCATTTTCATGATTAAATCTCTTAAGCACAGTTTCAACATAATGAGATTGACTAAGACTATATCCATCAGACATCTTTCTGATTTTCATCCCTAAGATTACATCAGCAGGGCCTAAGTCTTTCATGTCAAAGTTTTCGTTAAGCATGCTTTTAGTGGTATTAATACTATCAAGGTTACTACCTAATATGAGCATATCATCAACATATAGGCACACAATAACATGAGAATCATCCACAGATTTAATGTAAACACATTTATCAGATTCATTAACCTTGAAGCCATTAGATATCATTACATGATTAAATTTTTCATGCCACTGTTTAGGTGCTTGTTTTAAACCATACAAAGATTTTTTCAGTTTGCATACTTTATCTTCAAAACCTTTCACAACAAAACCTTCAGGTTGGTCCATATAAATTTCTTCATTCAATTCACCATATAAAAAAGCAGTTTTAACATCCATCTGATGTATATGCAAATCATAAATAGAAGCAATAGCAATCAGCATCCGGATAGAAGTGATTCTAGTGACCGGTGAATAGGTATCAAAGAAATCTAATCCTTCCTGTTGTCTGTACCCCTTAGCTACCAACCTAGCTTTGTGTTTTTCTATAGTTCCATCTGTTCTAAGTTTCCTTTTGAAGACCCACTTGCAACCTATGGTTTTACTACCAGGAGGTAAGTCTACAAGCTCCCAAGTTTCATTTTGTTGAATGGAATCCCACTCATTATTTGAAGCTTCTTCCCAGAAGGGAGCTTCCGGAGAAGTCATAGCTTCCTTATAGGTTTGGGGTTCAGACTCTACCGTAAGAGTCACAAAATCTGGACCGAAACCTTTCTCGGTTCTGACCCTCTTACTTCTTCTAGGTTCGGTTTCAGCATCTAGAGACGGGGGTTGACTAGTCGAAGGAACATCTGAGAGATCATCGCGGACCCTTTTATGAGGTCCAGACCCTAAAGGGAAAATGTGTTCGAAAAACACTGCATCTCTGGATTCCATTATGGTGTTCTCACCAATTACCATGAACCTATAAGCACTAGTGTGCTCAGGATATCCTAGGAAAACACAATCTACAGTTTTAGGTCCTAGTTTGGTTTTCTTGGAACGAGGAGTGGCCACCTTGGCCAAACACCCCCACACTTTAAAGTATGCATAGGACGGTTGTCTTCCTTTCCATAACTCATATGGAGTTTTGTCGGATTTCTTAAATGGAACTCGGTTCAAGATATAGCAAGCAGAGAGAATTGCTTCCCCCCACAGGTTCGAAGGTAGCCCTGAACTAGCTAACATAGCGTTCACCATATCTATGAGTGTTCGGTTTTTCCTTTCAGCTACTCCATTCGACTCAGGTGAAGAAGGTGCAGTAGTTTCATGAATGATGCCATTAAGTTTGCAGAATTCTCCTATAGGTATCACATACTCACCGCCTCGGTCCGACCTAAGAGTTTTAATAGTAACACCTCTTTGGTTTTCTACTTCAAGTTTATATAATTTGAAAGCGTCTAAGGCTTCATCTTTACTTCTAAGAAGATAAACCTGACAGTATCTTGAGTGATCATCTATAAAAGTGATGTACCATTTTTTACCTCCTCTAGTTGGTGTTGATTTCAAATCTCCCAAATCTGAGTGGATTAGTTCTAGGGGAGTTGTACTACGTTCAACCTTTTTGTTAAAGGGTTTTCTAGCATATTTAGATTCAACACAAATTTCACATTTATGACCTCTGTCAAAGTTTATTTTAGGAATGCAGCCTAATTTAGCAAGTCTTTCAATAGATTTGAAATTAACATGTCCTAGTCTATCATGCCAAACATGTGAGGAGTCAAAACATAAGCAGAAGAAGATGCATTATCATTCAAGTTCAAAGAAAGTACACTAAGCTTAATCATGTTATCAGTGACATATCCTTTTCCTACGAATCACCACCTTTAGAGATTACAACTTGTTAGACTCAGCTACAAATTTAAAACCTTTCCCAAGTAAGATGGTTTCTGAGATAAGATTCTTGCATATGTCCGGGACGTGATACACGTCATTCAATGCGAGAGTTTTTCCTGAAGTGAGTTTCAATTCAACCTTGCCTTTTCCACCACTTTAGAGGTAGAAGAGTTTCCCATAAACAATTTCTCATCGTCTCCTACTTTGTTATAGGAGGAGAAAGCATTTCTGAACTTACAGACATGCCTAGTGGCTCCAGAATCAAGCCACCAGTCTCTCACATTGGTCACATTAGAGACAAGGTTGACTTCAGACACCATGCCAGTAAAATATCCAGAATCATCTACTACGTTTGCCTTATTTTTCTGTTTAGGATCATTTTTGGTCTTTTTAGGTGCCCTGCAATCTTTGGCCATATGACCAGTTTTCCCACAGTTATAGCAGTCGCCTTTGATGGTGTTTTTGGAGACACCACCCTTTGGCTTAAGATGGTTACCTTTGGAGTTACGTTGTTTGTTACGTTTACCATTTTTGCTGGATTCTCCGTGCCTTTTCTTTGACGCAGCATTATCGTCCAGGACATGAGCTTTGGACATGTCTTTGCTCAGCATCAGGCTTTGTCCTTGCAGCACAGAAGTTCCTCCACCTGGATCTTTTTCCCCAGCTCCACCATGGTGATTTCGCGATTCTTGTGTCGCAGCCTCCTCTTGTACTCGTTCCATGAGGGTGGTAGCTTTTCAATCACTGCAGATACTTGTAGAGATTCATCAATATGCATGCCTTCAGCAAGAATTTCGTTGATGAGTAGCTGGAGTTCGACGAATTGTTCTACAACAGGCTTTTCATCAGTCATCTTATATTCCAGGAACCTAGCCACCAAGAACTTCTTGCTTCCAGCAGCTTCAGCAAGATATTTTTCTTCTAGGGCTTCCCATAAATCAAAAGCAGTAAAATTCTCTTTTGCATTATAAAAGTCGTACAAGGAGTCATCCAGACAGTTAAGAATATGGTTTTTGTACATGTAATTTTTCCTAGTCCACCTATCCAGTCTATCTTCATAACCACGGTCATGAAGCCTTCTTGAGGGTCTTTCTAAGGCAACTTCATCTAGCCTTTGGTCTTTTAAGAAGAATAACATTTTGGACTGCCATCGTTTAAAGTCTTTGCCACTAAACTTTGGGGGTTTGTCTACAGTACTCTTTCCCATGTTGTTACAAAATATAGTAATGATATTGCCTTTAGATTGTTGGAGAAAGTACTAACAATGTAACTGTAACTGAGAAGAAGATACTTAGCTCAAAATAATGTTGCTGCACAGAGAATGTAGAGGCACGTAAACTACGCTGTCCTAAAGGCAATATCGCCTGCCACTCCTCTGAGATGCTACAACAGTTGACGAGTCACCTCCAGGATACAACTACAGTTAGTACCCCTCAATGTAGCATACAAAGAGGGTAAAATGAGCTCAAGACTCCTCCCTGTGGTGTTTAAGACGTTACAAACGAGAGGAAAAAGATAGGATCTAATGAACCCACACCCACACCCAGACCCGAGCCCGACCGGACGGCGGCGGCGTGCGTGCTTTTGTGCGAAGCACCGCGCGTACGGGAAAGGCAACCTTGCCCTAGTCTAAGCCTTCCCTCCAAGCACAAAAGTCTAATGACCTAAGGGCCATGCCCTTATAGCCAATTCTATGGTATTTATGTCTAAAACTCTTTAGATTTTAGTCAATGTGGGACTATTGTTTTATCTATTCAAAAGAAAAAACAATTAATGGGCAATAGGTCTAGAAATCAAAACATAGTCCATGGAAAAATTGGTAATTTTAAAGCGTTTTTTCTAACAGAATATAGCTAGACATTTCTCTTCTTTCTATGATGATAATAAGATTGCTTTTAACAGACTCCTCGATTACTTAAGAAATCAAAACAAGTACATAAACAGCCAAGGCTTGGTGGTTAATTACTGGATTCGTAACAACCACCTTGAGTATTACTGGTCAAAGGAGTCCTTTAGAGTGCCCCACTGCTTTTCGCCTGCTCTTCCTGCGGCTAAGGAATATGAATCAACTTCCATGATGTATGCATGTACCACGGAACGAGATGAAGAGATGGATGAGATACTATCTCTGCGGAAAACTGTTTCCGAGTTAAAAGCCATGAATCTCAGCCTTAGATATGAGTTGCAGAGAGAAAGAGCTGAGAACTCTTCCAAGGAGTACGCGTATACCATGGAACAAGATCAAGAGCTGGCTGAGATACTATCTTTGAAGAAAAGTGTTTCCGACTATAAGGCCATGAATCTCAGCCTTAGAGAAGATTTGCAGAGAGAGGTCAATGACCGGATGGTAGAAGAGGCTGAGAAGCAAAGTCTGGTAAAAAGAATTTTCGACTTAGAAACCAAAAGTAGTATTCTTAAAGATGAATCAAAAAGATTAAACAACGAAAAGTACACACTCGAGATGATACTTGCCACTTCACAAGATGAAATTGCTAGCCTTAAAGAAAAGAACAAAGAAATGGCCGAAGATCTTGAGATATGGATAAATGAAGTGTCAGATTTACAGCACCAATTGGACCGAGAGAAGAAGGGTAATCGATCTCTTGAGATAGAAGTTGCCGATTTGAAATTAAAACTTGAACGTTGCTGTCCTGATGGAGGTCCATCAGTCCGTGCATCAGTCTCTGCATCAGTCTATATCGAACCATGGATGAATGGATATACAGTTCCCTATGATTGGGTTCCTTTCGAGGATCTTTGTGTTCGAGAGTTTTCTAGGAGTGGCCGACCTTTAACTCTAGCTAAAACAGTATCAGGTGCACCAGCGTTCAGTGATGATAATACAACTAATGTGCACGTAAACTATTTCTATCGAGGATTGTTGAATAAGCGCGTGTATCCAATAGTGGTTGTGAATATTATAGAGCTTATTCCCAACAAAGAGAAGGCGCGGTTCGATCCAAATATTTGGAGTTTGTTTAACAATGCAGGAATCACATATGCTGCCCGTAAGCCATTTGAGTCTGAATCGTGCTGATGTTGATTGTGTGTTCAAATTAGCAGGTCGATGTCACCGATGGATGGAATTGGAAGATTATCATTGTTTTCATTAGCTAAATAATGGGCAATCATGCTTAGTTATCTTATCAACTTTTTGTTTGCTTGTTTAGGTTGCATTTGGTGTGGTCAGATGCACAAGTCTATCAATTAAGAGTTGTAGCAAGTACGGAGCTACATGCAGCTCAAGGGTGGCCCCCGCCCTCCCTATTTTTAATTAATTCATTATAAATCCTTTTAAATTCTTAATAAATATAAGAAAATTTCTTAATTAGCCCCTCCTAAATATATTTATTGTGAATTAGTCCCCCTTGAAACGGATTTTTCTGGATCCGTCCCTCTGGCAACTCTTTGATCTTTAAATGAATTTATGATTTGCTAGTGTTTAGTAAGCACCGGGCAAGCATAACAATTATGTCCCATATAGTAAAGAAATGCTATTTGATAATTTGTACATACTTCACTGTTATGTCCCTTTCTTTTATATACTCCCCGTCCCACTAATAAGTGATCTATTTATTTTTAGATTTTGTCCCAGTATTAAGTGACTTATATCACTAAACAAGGAGATATTTCTAAAATTATCCTTTTGATTGATTATAAGAAATATGCATAATTTGATAGACATGTTTATATTCTTTAGGTAGGTGTTTTAAAATGCTTTTCAATGGTATGAAGTTTGCGAATATCCGTGGTGTAGTTTGAGAGATATATCGTTTCAAAATTTCACTAATTATTATCCATAAGGGTATAATTGTAAAAAATGTTTAAATATACTATTTTCCCTTACTTGCCTTAAAAATTGTGCAAACTTGAAGTAGATCACTTAATAGTGGGACGGAGGAAATATATAAAATAAAACTACTTTAAAAGGAAAAAAAATGGTCCAAAATCGACGATCAATCCAAACTGCAACCCCAACAGATTGGACTTACAAGATTCAAAAACAACTAAAATCTAGTAAAATCTATAACAAGTGTCAGAAGGCCATTTCATTTTTGTCAAAGAAGGGTATTTAGAGAGGAAATCCAGAGTCTTACCTTGGTGAAGATGAGAACCCTTCTAGCAAAATGATCAACAGAGAAATCGATTTCTCTATGACAATGCTTGAATTGTAAAGTGCAAACTTTATTCGAAATCAAATTCCACCTAGCTTGAACAAACCAAGGAATATTTTTTGAGTTGAACATAGTGACAACAGAAAATGAATCATACCGAATCAGAAGTTTTAAGAAACCATAGGTGACAACCCACTCAATTGCTATGATAATTGTTATAAGATTAGCAGCATAATTGGTTGCTAGACCTATACCCTCAGCTTCAGCATAAATGTATCTCCCAGAACAATATTTGCAAATAAAATCATATTTAGCTGCACCTCGATTATCTTGATGCTCTATCACAACAAAGCAACAAAAAGGAAGGAGGGGGGAGAATGAAAATTTATTTGACAATGCATGAGAGTTTTAGTATTCTATTATGGGTGCCAAAGAAATCCAGAATGAATCTTTCATAACTAGAATTCCATAGAAAACTGGTCAATCTTATGCTGCCTTCAAGAATCAAATGTAAGATTCTCTTTTTGATTGTAGCAAGATAATGAGTTTCATTCTCAAAAACTAATTTGTTTCTAGCAAACCATATTTCAACAACCAATATGAAAGAATCAACAATTAATATTTTCTTACAAATGGGACTCATAGGCCTGCAAATAAGTAGAATATCTGAGAAGGATAGAGGATTGGCACAATCAAAATTCCCACCCCTCCAATTCCAACGATCCTGACAGAAAGAGAATTACCAAAGAATATGCTTCAGAGATTCAGTAACAGCGCAGTAGAAGCAACATCTAGAGACCATACTAAAGCAACTAGATTGCATAATGTCATCAGTGGCACATACTTGTCTAGAAAGTTTCCACACATTACTGGAAATAGATGGGTGAATCCATGATTTCTCGATTAGCTTATAAAAGCAAGAAAAGGGATATTTTGTTCGTATATTATTATAACTATCGACAGACTTTAGTTCACCAAAAATATTACCACTCCAAATAATTTGGAAATCATCGAGATTTATAAAAGGTATAAGATTATTAGGAATCAACCATTGACCAGTATAATCAAATCTGCAACTTTCATACTCAGGTTAAATTGTTGAAGAGGAATAACAGAACCCTACACTTCCATGAAAGAGTAAGTACCAAGCCATTCGTCATACCATAAGGAAATTGAAGATCCTTTTCCATAATCCTTGTTGTGTCATTATCTATGATGTTCAGAATCCAATTAATGCTTGGACAGATAGAAAATTTCCTACAGTAAGAAATCCATCTATTATAATTATTGTGGTACTCAAATAGAATGCCATTCACCTTCATTTTGAGAAATTCTCCAAAGTAATCTCATCAACAATGCCTAATTAGTATCCTCGAGACTTTTGATATAGAAACCTTCTTGATTCAGGGAGAAAAAAAAATCCCACTACCAAGGTTGCTAACTTCCTCTTATCAGCTTCACAAAACCAAAGAAGATTCCTCATAATTTGCTCACAATCCTGAATAACAGTTTTGGGTCATTTATAGATGGACGTATTGTGAACTAAGATATTTGTGAGAACAATTTTGACTAGTGTTAATCTATGCTGAAAAGATAGTAATCTTTCTTTCCAAGCAGATAAAGCATCTTGAAAATAATCCACATAGGAACTTATAGAACTAATAAAAACTCTACTTGGCTTCAATACCACTTGCATATTCAACAATATTCCTTTTTCTATTTTGAGGCCCCCCATCTTGAAATCACGTACTTTTTGCTTTACTCACTATTTGACTTGAAGAATTTTGGTAACTTAGAAGGAGTTTCATAAAGGAATCGAGATTCTTTTTATAACCACTACAGAAGATAAAAATATCATTAGCAAAAAATAAATGAGCAGGTTGAATCCCTCATCTGTTTACCAAAGCATAAATATCTCTATTCTGAACCAAAAGAGAGAGAGTCCTGTTAAGAACATCCTCTACAATAATAAAATAATATGAGAAAGTGATTCTCTTTGCGTGAAACCTCTACCAACTTCGAGTTAACCAATTGGCCCTCCATTTAACATAACAGAAACCCTGTAAATTTGAAAAGAACCATCAACCAATCACAAAATGAATCAAAAAAGCCAAACTAGTTTAAATTTTTCAGTATGAAATCTTAATTTATAGCATCAAAAGCTTGTGTGATATCCAATTTAAGACTCACATTTCCTCCTCTTCTTTTGATAGTCATTTCATTAACTAATTTGCATGAATGCCTCTACCCTTGATGAAAGTTGCATGTTGAGGAGAAATAAGTTTATGCAGTAAAAGACCAAATCTAGAAGTGAAAATTTTAGCGAACATGCTTGTGAAGAGTTGTCTTAAGCCACGGTTTTCGTTGCTGAGAAGAGCCTAGGAACCTCCACGAGACCCATTCATAAGATTTGACCTTTATCTTGGAGGATATAGGATTCGAGATATATATATATATATCTATATATATATATATATATATATCATTAGCAAAAGAACCCCCTCATAATAGTTGGTTCTACATAAAAAAAAGTATATATACAATATTAGTTAGTTAGGTTATATACTCCATCTGTCCATGTTTAGTTGAAGGTTTAGGTATTTTCACGCAGATTAAGAAAATGAAAAGAGATCAAATTTTGTCTAAATTTACTCTTCCAAAAATATTTAAGTATCCTAGTTTCTAGTTCATGTTTTTTATGTTTCCTCGGAAAACTCGTTATAATTTAAGGAAAGTGAATAATATATACCTATTTAAGGATTTACCAAATATTTCAATTCAAGGACAAATTAGAAAAATACTAGGAAAAATATGACAATCTATATATATTAAAGGACTAAAAATATCATAAACCTTTAGCGAAATAAGCTAAAGGGAGGGATTAAAATATAAATTATTATAACTAGTTGATTAGGGTTTAACGCCTTATACGTAGTTGTTGATGGTGGTTTTTAGCTTAGGGTTAAAATCGTAAAACTTTATATCTGACATGACGTCACTAGGACCACTAACGCATTTATTGAATCATTCATCACGCCTACATACGAATTATCAGGGTACCTTTTTTTTTATATATATATATATATATATATGTCATGTTCCACGATAGAACCCTTAGTATTGACCGACATCACCTTCGTACACCAAACCCCAAATTCTTACACCACCGTGCCAATCAAAAACCATGCCATCCACGTCTCCGCGCCAATGCATGCCAGCCACGCCACCGTTCCAATGGCAAACCATGCCAGCCACGTCTCCGCGCCAAGGTATACCAACCATGCCAGCCGCATGTGCCAATGGCATGCCGTGCCGGCCACATCTCCACGCCAAGGCATGCAAACAATGACAGCCGCACCACCATGCCAATGACAAACCATGCCAGCCATGTCTCCGCGCCAAGGCATGCCAACCATGTCAGCCGCACCACCGTGCCAATGGAAAACCATGACAGCCACGTCTCCGCGCCAAAGAATGCCAACCATGCCATCCACGCCACCGTGCCAATGGAAAACCATGCCAGCCACGTCTCCGCGCCAAGGCATGCCAACCATGCCAGCCGCACCACATGTTCCAATTGAATGTGGTGCCAGCCACACATCCGCGCCAAGGTATGCCAACCATGCCAGCCGCGCCACCGTGCCAATGGCAAACCATGACAGCAACGATTCCATGCCAAAGCCATGCCGGCCCCGCTACATGCCGCTGGCTTCCAAAATTAAAGGTTGCAACAATCAACAGCCACCCTTCCATCTTAGATGCAAATCTTAGCCTTCCAAGGTCGCCAGCCAACGCATGGTAACCTATGGCCCAACGCCAAAACCCTAGTTTTGGCCACGCCTAAACCGCGCCAAGGCATGCCGACCATGCCACATGTGCCAATGGCATGCCGTTCCAGCCACCTTGCCGCGCCTAAACCATACCATGCCGGCCTTCCCTTTATGGCTGCCAAAACGAAGGCGTGCGACAATCAACGACCACCCTTCCATCTTAGATGCAAATCTTAGCCGTCCAAGGTCACCAACCAACGCATTGTAACCTTTGGCCCAACGCCAAAACCCTAGTTTTGGCCACGCCTAAACCGCGCCAAGGCATGCCGACCATGCAACATGTGCCAATGGCATGCCGTGCCAGCCACCCTGCCGCGCCTAAACCATACCATGCGGGCCTTCCCCTCACGGCTTCCAAAACAAAGGCGTGCGACAATCAATGGCCACCCTTCCCTCTTATATGCAAATCTTAACCGTCGAAGGTCGCCAGCCAACGCATGGTAACTTTTGGCCCAACGCCAAAACTCTAGTTTTGGCTACGCCTAAACCGCGCCAAGGCATGCTGACTATGCCACATGCGCCAATGGCATGCTGTGCCAGCCACCTTGCCGTGCCTAAACCATACCATGTCGTCCTTCCCTTTACGGCTTCCAAAACGAAGGCGCGCGACAATCAACGGCCACCCTTCCATCTTAGATGCAAATCTTAGCCGTCCAAGGTCGCCAACCAACGCATGGTAACCTTTGGCCCAACGCCAAAACCCTAGTTTTGGCCACGCCTAAACCGCTCCAAGGCATGCCGACCATGCCACATGTGCCAATGGCATGCCGTGCCAGCCACCTTGCCGCGCCTAAACCATACCATGTCGGCCTTCCCTTTACGGCTGCAAAAACGAAGGCATGCCACAATCAACGACCACCCTTCCATCTTAGATGCAAATCTTAGCCGTCCAAGGTCACCAACCAACGCATGGTATCCTTTGGCCCAACGCCAAAACCCTAGTTTTGGCCACGCCTAAACCGCGCCAAGGCATGCCGACCATGCCACATTGATGGGCCCGGAGGTGTGTGAAAATTAAGCGCAATAAAAACGGGCCTACAGTAATACCGCAAGTGCACGGTCGTCAGTTGTAACTCGTGCAAGTACGGGTCGATCCACAGAGACTGGGAGTGTTTTGGAGTTTTCTAGCTATTTTGGGCTCCTAAACTGTTGTTGGTTAACTATGAAGCCTTTTGGGCTTTGGGCTTAGGGTACCTTTGGATTATAGGCTTGTTTGACAATGAAGTGAACTGAGCTTGGGCTCAGTTGGTCTTGAAGTGCACTAGGCTTGGCCTTTGAAGTGCACTGGGCTTTGAGTGTCAATGGGCTTCTAGATTAACCCAAGACTGAATGAACTGAACTGAGTTGGGCCTTAGGTTTCTAAGCAGATACAGTGGGATTTTGTAATTACTGGACTTGTAGCCCAGAATTGAACTGGACCTGGAGCAGCAGCAGTGGTGGCTTCAGCAGCAGCTGAAGAAGTGCACAGCAGCAGCAACAGCAACAACAAGTAGTAGCAGCTGGGGGAGAACTGGCAGCAAGTCCAGGGAAGGAAAAGGGCAGAAAAGCCAAAAAGACCTAGTGCAGCTGGAGCTAAACAAGGCAGAAGAGCACTAGGCCAAGGTAAAACATGGATATTTACAATGGCAAAAGCAAACAACAAACAACAATGATGATGGTGAAGGTGACAATGGCATATACATGGAAGCAACACATGGAAAAAGGATGCGAATTTACAATGGCATGGCAATGATAAATCAAAGACAATGGCCAAGGGCCAAAGGCAAAGGAAGAACAGGGCACAAAACAGTTATAAAAACAGCTATAAAAACAGTGATAAGAAGCCACAAAAACAGATAGATAACAAAGAAGAACAGGAAAGATGCTAGGCAGTGGCTGTTTTTGGTTAAATCCTTGTCCCTAATGGAGCTAGGTGGAGGTTCTAGCCTGCCTATGTTCCAGGGCATACATAAATGGAATGGAAGGAGAAGAAGCTTGTCCAACTGTTTTACTCCTAGCATTGACTGTCTTTTAACAGCACAATCAATCACAAGCAACAGTGGACACTAAATTCCTCCATTTCTCAATCAGCTCAATTTACATGAATTCTAACCTAAACTTCCACCACTAACGGTGAACAAACTTAACATTTGAGGAACTAAACATTAAACACTAAACATAACAGTGAACTAACAGTGAACTATTGAGAAAACATCAATGAAGGGAGACAGTAAACAAGAGTGATGAAAGAACACTAGGATGTTGAATCCACCATTAACCTAAGGGATATTCTACTCACAGCTAAGATAATTACCAAAGTGCTAATTGTCTGATTAAAGCACAACTAGTCTAAGGGCTTAGCAACACTGAACATGAGCTGCACATGATGAAGACTATCTCAGCTGGTTCATAATTTCATCTAGTCCTAGCATTTGGGATTCAGAACATACATAACAGAAACAGTACAAAACATTACATCAAATGGAGAAACTGAACAATACACAGAACATGGAAAAACATGGATAGCAAAACAGTGAAGAACAAAGGATAAAAACAGAGCATAAAATGGAATTTTTTACAGAACTCACAGTTCTGGACACACTGGCTAATCCAGGCATAGTTACAACACACCCCCACATCATCTATTTATACATATAAGCAAAATCCCAAAAATCCCCCAAATCAGTGAAATTAGGGTTTACCCAAAAATCCAAAATTCACTCACCTAACACACTGATAACAACCCTAATACGTGAACCATGCTTCTAATTAGACGTACAATCAATTTCCCCCAAAAATCCCCAATTTATGGAATTAGGGTTCTTATAAAAATTTCTATTAAAATTTACCTAATCACTGATGACACTGGTAGATGTCGACCCATGCCTCCAATTCTTCTCCTGATGCTTCTCTTGTTCTTCCCATGCCCTAATTGCTTTTCTAGCTCATCTATTTCATCAACCACTCACCTAGGGTTTCGGCAGGGGAGAAATTGACGAATTAGGGGGCTACAAAGATGGGTAATAGCTGTAGGAAGGTAGGGGTGATGATGGTGGAGGCTGGTGGTAGAGGAGTTGGTGGCGGTGGCAGTGGAGTGGGTAGTGGTGATGATGGAGAAGGTGGTTCTGTTGCAGAGAGGGGGGGAAGATAAGAAGTCGATGGAGAAGAAGGAGGGGGCGTTTGGTTAGGGTATAGGTATAGGGTACTAGTGTGTTGAGCAGGTGTAGAGGATTTTGATGTTTCGCGAAGCTGGACCGTAGGATTATAGGATGATGGAATGATCCAACGGCGCGATGGAAATGAATGAGCGGAGACCGTTGGATGACGAGATACATCAAAACTGACGGCGAAGATCGAGGTTAGGTGTTGTAGTGTTAAGCGGAAGTATCGAGATTTGATGCGCAGGAAAAGAAGAGACCGTAGGATCTAAATGTGATCTAATCTGAAGGCTTGCAATTTAGGTACTATGGTGTTTTGCAGGGACTTCAGATTTTGATGAACGATGAAGAAGCGACCATTGGATGATGAGATGGATACGATCTAACGGCTGAGAATGGATGCGGGTATGGATATAGAAAATGGGTTTGGGTAAGGGTTTTGGGCCTTGGGTATGCCAAGCCCATATCTTCTTTAAGAACAATTCTTCCTTCTTGAGCCCATTCCTAGCTTTTTGGACGTGCGCTCCATTCTTTGCGGCTTCCTTGCGTAATTCTTCCTGGATTTTCACCACTTTTCTGCTCCGCAAGTCATCCGACTTTATTTATTACCTAAAAATGCAAAATTAATTAAGAAAAATATTTATTCTTCAAAACAATGAAAATACAGAATATGGGATAAAATGTAGAATTAATGCACAAAGGATGAGTTAAATGCCAAGAAAAATATATAGAAATATGCACTTTTTAGCACTCATCAAATACCCCCAAACCTGAATTTTACTTGTCCTCAAGTAAAACAAAACTAAGGAAATCCTAACTATACCACTGTCGCTGGTCTCTCGAATGCATTTAGCGTATGCACTAAGCTTTTTAAACCACTAAGTGTCCCTAGTGGACGAGTTGAAGTCTCGTGAAGGTTTGCTTAGAACGTACCTACAAAGTTCTAGGTCAAAATATAAGCTCAGATTCCATCAAATGTGACATGTGCAAGTCAGTTTAAGCTCACAGCAAAATGGAGATGTCAATCTAGCTATCAAAGGCACAATCCTAGCACTGATAACAAATAAAGACATGTGATAAGAGTGTAAAGTGTATCTACACATGTGTAAAGAAAGATCTGAAGTTATGACTACTAATCACCAAGAGATAGTTTTTAGGCTAAGAACCGAATTCTAAGCCAAGCTAGCCGTCCGACTTTACGAGAATTGTGAATGTTCACCCAATGAGTTGGTGATATTTCAGTTTACCCGCGTTATACATCGATGGCTGCACCCTCCTTGCTTATTACAATAAAACAATAAAAGATGACTCTTTACATGACTCTTATTTACATTGATTACTCTCTTTTATTTTTGGAACAAGAGAGAACTATTGTCTTTAACATGACAAAACATGGAATACATAAATACTTGATATTTTTTTTTTTTGAAGAAATAACTTTGATCTTTACAACATAGTGACACTTTTGATACATGAACCAAAAAGAAAAACATAATTACATGACTCTTAGCAAGAGGTGGCCCTTATCGAATGCATCCGGTCAAATTCTATGGTTGCTTTTCTTAACGTATCCTCCAACTTCTATCCCAGCCAACCAAAGAACAAGCTAGTCAAGTCTCATTCAGTATTCTAAAGTGATTGGCAATCTAACTTCCTATCAAACACCTTGAAGATCGAGGCTATACATGTATTGTTAGATCGTGCGTGTGCAAGTTTCTTATCACATGTGAATTGTGCTAGAATCAGGGTGCCTAAATATCTAGACTAAGAATCCTTATGTTTACATACATGCACAAGAGTCAACATTTCAAGGTAAATGAGCTCCATTTTTATGATTTTTTTAATTTTTTTTTTTTTGGAATTTTTAAATTTTTTCAAAAAGAGTTCAAAAAGAAGGAGTTCTTGTTTTCAATTATGGCATATTATCAAAGTATCTACTTTTCACCCCCAAACCTAAACTAAACATTGTCCTCAATGTTTCAAAATATGAACAAAATTATAATACAACATATGAAGAGGATCATGTTGAGTAGAGAAAAAGGAAAGAGAATACCCGATTTCGGCGAAAGCAAGATTAGAACTCCGTTATTCAAGGAAAAAAATCCAACATATTTCAGCCGAGATCATATTGGATTAGCAAAATATATACAAAAGGAACAAAAGGGTTTTAAGAAATTTTATCTACTGGATTATATACAAAAATTCACCATACACTAACAATCTAAAGAGTTGAGGATCAACCCAAAAGACAAAGTGTAGAGGTTTCAACAGCTTCACACAAATATAACAGGAAATAAACGCAAGTGAAACTGTGAAACAAAATGAGCTACCCCCAAACCTGGATTTTTCAACAGATAAAATTTTGGATACAAAATCTCGCAGTTTTTGGGGTTCATCATGCACAAGGTCTAATTCGAAATGAACTTTGCTAGGGACGGGTACACATGCTAATTCCAACTGTGGTTCCTCAAAGATATTATACTTAGATGCAAAATGGTCCAAGAGGACTTGGGAAGCACACAGTTCCAAACCTAGATTAGGCATTCTCAGAAAAATTGGTTTTACAATATTGGTACAAACCAAATCTAGGTTGGGTGGAAGGCCATCAGATTGTGACTCATGTAGAAGAATAGGCACGTCATTATCAATCAAATCAAAATCTCCTAAATCATCTACACATGTCACATCATGCTCACAATCATCAATCAAATTAGCAAGTTCACAATCAGAATCATCAACATCATCAACAGATTTGTCCTCATGCATCGGCAATTCAATGGAAACATCATATGGAATACTAGAAGAGATATCATTCATTAAGGTCTGGGCAGAGAAGCCTAATGTATTTGAACCCAAAGGTTCCATAACATCATCAGTATAGACATGTTCTTCTAATATAACATCATAATTATTATCATCCTCAACAAAACAAGAGTGTCCTTCCCTAAAAACTATAGTGTTTCTATTCCACTCATTTACCTCTAGATTAGGTTCATGTTCAATATGACTATCATGAGTAGGGTTAAAAACACTATTTTGATAATTAATTTCATTAGGGATAACAATGCTGCTATGATCATTCAATGTATGCATTTCTAAACTAGCAGTGTTTTGTTTGAGGAGATTGATGTTTTCCATTATAGATTGCATAAAAGGGCTCATGTGAAATTGTTCGTCCTCCCCTTGTGGTGATTGATACATGGGTGCATGGTCGTTAGGGTCTATAAATGGTTGATCGCAACCTTGAAAAGGTTGATTATGGTCCCAATAACCACCATCATAATAATCTGTAGGTTCTACAAACCTTGGAATTTCTCCAGTCCGCCTAAATTCATGGAAAATATAGCAATTCGCAATAGTGTGGTATAAGCC
Organism: Papaver somniferum; assembly: GCF_003573695.1. NCBI lineage: Eukaryota > Viridiplantae > Streptophyta > Magnoliopsida > Ranunculales > Papaveraceae > Papaver > Papaver somniferum. The sequence goes on along the minus strand of NW_020622934.1, from coordinate 17,916,881 downwards.
ATCACATGCGGGACAAGGATAGATTTCAGGTTGCCTAGGAAAGTTAGATGTGACAGATTCTTCATGTGCTTGCTTTTCTAAAGCTGCGACTCGAGCTTCTAATTGATCCATAAGTGATGATTGTGTGAGTGAGGCTCTAGCAGAATGTTCATTTTCACGTTGCGATGAATGATGCATGTATGAATAGTCATTAGGGTTCATGTATTGCGGCTCGGGACTTTGAAAATGTCCATAATAATTCCTATGACTATTGACATCATGGTCCGTGGAAGGTTCATAACGTTAAGTTTGTCCATATGCAAGTTCTCTAAGGGATTTGTTGTACTCCCCAACTGTAGAAAAAGATCTATTCATGATTGGCTCAAAAGCTAAGTAAAGAATGTACAAAGCTCAGAATTTGGTTTTTAAAGGGTTTGGATTTTTGGTGGGAGCAAAAAAAAAAAAATTTGGTTTTTAATGTGGGAGCAAAATAAAATTTGGTTTTAAAATTTGGGAGCAAGTAAAAATTTTGGTTTTTGAATGGGAGAGAAAATATTTATTTATTTATTTTAAAAGAAATTAAAATTTGGTTTTTGAATGGGAGCAAGCCCACTGTTGGTTTTGTGTTTGCTTTGGCTCAGCTGGTTTGAAAACGTTTGGTGAAACTGAGTCCAAAATCTCGGCCTAGAATTTGGGTACTCGGCCCACTAACGAGTTAACCTAGCGTGATCGGTTACAAGCTCAGCTGGGTTTAAAAACCCAGAATACAAAATACCAGTCCAAATTAAACAAGCTCACAAAAATTAAATACAAGCCCACAAATTAAACAAACAAGCTCACAAAAATTAATTACAAACCCAACAGAAAATAAAAAGCCCAAAAATTGGCTTTAATATTACAAGCCCACAATTAAAAATTGGAAGCCCACAATTCGGGTTCTCTGAATAGGTTTACCTTTTTAGCACAGCCCAGCTGCTCTGATATTGTTGCAAAAACCCAGTTGGGCTTTGGTTCTTTTCCTTGGTGGCGTCCCAGCAGAGGAAAAACTGGTTCAGAACAGCAGGTCCAACAGCAAATGAAGTGAAGCAGATGCAAATGCTATGCAGTGAAATGCAAAAATAGCTAATAAAACTACTAGAGAAACAAACCCGAGTCCCCGGCAGCGGCGCCAAAAACTTGATGGGCCCGGAGGTGTGTGAAAATTAAGCGCAATAAAAACGGGCCTACAGTAATACCGCAAGTGCACGGTCGTCAGTTGTAGCTCGTGCAAGTACGGGTCGATCCACAGAGACTGGGAGTGTTTTGGAGTTTTCTAGCTATTTTGGGCTCCTAAACTGTTGTTGGTTAACTATGAAGCCTTTTGGGCTTTGGGCTTAGGGTACCTTTGGATTATAGGCTTGTTTGACAATGAAGTGAACTGAGCTTGGGCTCAGTTGGTCTTGAAGTGCACTAGGCTTGGCCTTTGAAGTGCACTGGGCTTTGAGTGTCAATGGGCTTCTAGATTAACCCAAGACTGAATGAACTGAACTGAGTTGGGCCTTAGGTTTCTAAGCAGATACAGTGGGATTTTGTAATTACTGGACTTGTAGCCCAGAATTGAACTGGACCTGGAGCAGCAGCAGTGGTGGCTTCAGCAGCAGCTGAAGAAGTGCACAGCAGCAGCAACAGCAACAACAAGTAGTAGCAGCTGGGGGAGAACTGGCAGCAAGTCCAGGGAAGGAAAAGGGCAGAAAAGCCAAAAAGACCTAGTGCAGCTGGAGCTAAACAAGGCAGAAGAGCACTAGGCCAAGGTAAAACATGGATATTTACAATGGCAAAAGCAAACAACAAACAACAATGATGATGGTGAAGGTGACAATGGCATATACATGGAAGCAACACATGGAAAAAGGATGCGAATTTACAATGGCATGGCAATGATAAATCAAAGACAATGGCCAAGGGCCAAAGGCAAAGGAAGAACAGGGCACAAAACAGTTATAAAAACAGCTATAAAAACAGTGATAAGAAGCCACAAAAACAGATAGATAACAAAGAAGAACAGGAAAGATGCTAGGCAGTGGCTGTTTTTGGTTAAATCCTTGTCCCTAATGGAGCTAGGTGGAGGTTCTAGCCTGCCTATGTTCCAGGGCATACATAAATGGAATGGAAGGAGAAGAAGCTTGTCCAACTGTTTTACTCCTAGCATTGACTGTCTTTTAACAGCACAATCAATCACAAGCAACAGTGGACACTAAATTCCTCCATTTCTCAATCAGCTCAATTTACATGAATTCTAACCTAAACTTCCACCACTAACGGTGAACAAACTTAACATTTGAGGAACTAAACATTAAACACTAAACATAACAGTGAACTAACAGTGAACTATTGAGAAAACATCAATGAAGGGAGACAGTAAACAAGAGTGATGAAAGAACACTAGGATGTTGAATCCACCATTAACCTAAGGGATATTCTACTCACAGCTAAGATAATTACCAAAGTGCTAATTGTCTGATTAAAGCACAACTAGTCTAAGGGCTTAGCAACACTGAACATGAGCTGCACATGATGAAGACTATCTCAGCTGGTTCATAATTTCATCTAGTCCTAGCATTTGGGATTCAGAACATACATAACAGAAACAGTACAAAACATTACATCAAATGGAGAAACTGAACAATACACAGAACATGGAAAAACATGGATAGCAAAACAGTGAAGAACAAAGGATAAAAACAGAGCATAAAATGGAATTTTTTACAGAACTCACAGTTCTGGACACACTGGCTAATCCAGGCATAGTTACAACACACCCCCACATCATCTATTTATACATATAAGCAAAATCCCAAAAATCCCCCAAATCAGTGAAATTAGGGTTTACCCAAAAATCCAAAATTCACTCACCTAACACACTGATAACAACCCTAATACGTGAACCATGCTTCTAATTAGACGTACAATCAATTTCCCCCAAAAATCCCCAATTTATGGAATTAGGGTTCTTATAAAAATTTCTATTAAAATTTACCTAATCACTGATGACACTGGTAGATGTCGACCCATGCCTCCAATTCTTCTCCTGATGCTTCTCTTGTTCTTCCCATGCCCTAATTGCTTTTCTAGCTCATCTATTTCATCAACCACTCACCTAGGGTTTCGGCAGGGGAGAAATTGACGAATTAGGGGGCTACAAAGATGGGTAATAGCTGTAGGAAGGTAGGGGTGATGATGGTGGAGGCTGGTGGTAGAGGAGTTGGTGGCGGTGGCAGTGGAGTGGGTAGTGGTGATGATGGAGAAGGTGGTTCTGTTGCAGAGAGGGGGGGAAGATAAGAAGTCGATGGAGAAGAAGGAGGGGGCGTTTGGTTAGGGTATAGGTATAGGGTACTAGTGTGTTGAGCAGGTGTAGAGGATTTTGATGTTTCGCGAAGCTGGACCGTAGGATTATAGGATGATGGAATGATCCAACGGCGCGATGGAAATGAATGAGCGGAGACCGTTGGATGACGAGATACATCAAAACTGACGGCGAAGATCGAGGTTAGGTGTTGTAGTGTTAAGCGGAAGTATCGAGATTTGATGCGCAGGAAAAGAAGAGACCGTAGGATCTAAATGTGATCTAATCTGAAGGCTTGCAATTTAGGTACTATGGTGTTTTGCAGGGACTTCAGATTTTGATGAACGATGAAGAAGCGACCATTGGATGATGAGATGGATCCGATCTAACGGCTGAGAATGGATGCGGGTATGGATATAGAAAATGGGTTTGGGTAAGGGTTTTGGGCCTTGGGTATGCCAAGCCCATATCTTCTTTAAGAACAATTCTTCCTTCTTGAGCCCATTCCTAGCTTTTTGGACGTGCGCTCCATTCTTTGCGGCTTCCATGCGTAATTCTTCCTGGATTTTCACCACTTTTCTGCTCCGCAAGTCATCCGACTTTATTTATTACCTAAAAATGCAAAATTAATTAAGAAAAATATTTATTCTTGAAAACAATGAAAATACAGAATAGGGGATAAAATGTAGAATTAATGCACAAAGGATGAGTTAAATGCCAAGAAAAATATATAGAAATATGCACTTTTTAGCACTCATCACACATGTGCCAATGGCATGTCGTGCCAGCCACCTTGCCGCGCCTAAACCATACCATGCGGGCCTTCCCCTCACGGCTGCCAAAACGAAGGCGTGTGACAATCAATGGCCACCCTTTCATCTTAGATGCAAATCTTAATCGTCCAAGTTCACCAACCAACGCATGGTAACCTTGGCCCAACGCAAAAACCCTAGTTTTGGACACGCCTAAACCTCTCCAAGGCATGCCGACCATGCCACATGTGCCAATGGCATGCCGTGTCAGCCACCTTGTTGCGCCTAAACCATACCATGCCGGCCTTCCCTTCACGGCTTCCAAAACGAAGGCTTGCAACAATCGACGACCACATTTCCATCTAAGACGCAGATATTAGCCGTCCAAGGTTACCAGTTAATGCAGGGAAACCTTTTGGCTCGACGCCAAGCCCTAGTTTTGGTCGCGCCCAAACAATGCCAAAACCCTAGCTTTTGGCCACGCCTAAACTAGGACATATTAAAGCCATGCCGTCCATGATTTCATACCACTGGATACCAAACAAAGGGTTGCAATAATCAACGTCTACCCTTCCTCTCAAGATGCAAAATCTCGACCGTCGAAGGTCACCACCGAGCCGGCAAGTCTCCCAAGCTCAACTTGCCAAACAACAAAAACATGCTACATGTTTTCCACGAAAACACTCGAGGCATCAACACATGTCACAAACTGGGGGATGCTCATTGGGTATTGGTTTGGCGGTTTACAGCGTGCGGCGTACACTACGCCCGTTACAAGACAGTGTCATAAGGATGAGGCGGTTAGTAAATACAGAGAGTAATGGTAAAACGCTTTATTTTATGGAACATCAATTCCAGGCGTTACCGGTTACCACCTCCTCCCATTTACTCATTTGTTTTCTATTTCATACGAGACCAGAGTACGTTTCACTTCGACTTGTATAAATAGGTCTTACCTATTTCCACCGAACAACAAGTTCTGGTCACGAGTATACAACACTCAGAAAATGTTTTCTTGCTTTCCCATCTGTTAGCTTCCCACTTTTTGATGCAAGTCACAAAACAACTACTCTTCCAGGATCAACTATTCTGGTCTCAACACTATCTTCGCTTCCCTTCCCAAAACCAACCCTTCTCCTCCTCTTTGTGACCAAAGCAAGTCTGGAACGGCCATTTCTTGGTTTAGTCCGGATTTGTACAGATTGATCTCTTGAATCTAAAATACTCCCTTGCAGTACATTGTTTAGGTTTTAGACTCGTTTCTCACCCGCACACCCGAAATTACCGAAATCAGCAGAAACCGTTTTCACCCTCAAACAATTGGCGACCACAGTGGGAGATTGATTTTTCGGTTACAATGTCAACTTTCAATCCTCGATCTCATATTTCGACCCAGACGTCAGGACAGTAGAATCCAAACGACCCGCCTAGGGATCGACGGCTCAGTTACCAGACGGCCCGGTTACCAGTCAAGACATGATAAGGGATGACTGGGGACTTTCCGCAGTCACGGAGGTGCTTCCCACAAAACTCGGTCTTACACCCGGGAGATTCCTTTTCATCAGGAGATCCGAAAAACCGAGTAAGTCTTGCTAGACAAAATACATGGTCTACTACTTCAAATCTTCACAGGGGAGATAAAAAACCGATAGCCATATTTTTCCCGTGTTTCATGCTTTCTACTATCGCACAACATTCACAATTCCATGACTTCCCTGGGGTACTCATTCCACTTATATTCACAACCAAAAACATCAATATTCTAAAACAGTTCGTTCCAAATAATAATCCAAAACCCTCAGGGATAATACTTGTCTATCAACCCAAAAATCCAGAAAATCAAAACCATAAACCAAGCATTTTGTTTACCTTTCAAAAAAAAAAAAAACAATCACCTACCCGTACGTGCCTACTTTGCATAATAATGATTACCCGTCACTATTCATGAGGTAGCCGAAGTTAATACGGTGATATTCGAAGAGGAATTGTTTATGACGAAGTGTTTCTACAAGTTTATGAAAGGCATACCCACGGCTAGGGTTTACACCAGTTCAGAAGAACAATATTTCTACAGATTTATGGAAGGCATACCTATGGCTAGGGTTTGCACCAACAAAAGAAAACAAGAAAACAAATTAAATGAGAAACGCTGGAGTACATGGCTGGAATATGCTTGCCCACTTTATTGCTACCGCTAACACCAGGACGTGAGAACAAAGATACGAGATAAAAAGAAGAGACAACCCCTTTCATATGCATAACACTTTTGGAATTTGAATAAGGAAATGATTTCCTATTTGAGCTACGTATGGAAAGAGGAAACTGGGCCCGCAAGAACAAGTCCACGCCACGCCAAGCCAGCACCGTGCCAAGCCAACAGTCCGCGCCATGCCCAGCCGACAGTCTGTGCCATACCAAATCCAAGCAAGCGTCCACGCCAAGCCAGCGCCCATTCCAAGCCGATCCAGCGCTAACAACTTGCATCTTTCCAGCGCCAGCAGCTTGCATCCCTCCAGCGCTAACAGCTTGCTTCTTTACAGCAGCTTGCATCTTTCCAGCGCCAGCAACTTGCATCTTTCCAGCGCTAACTGCTTGCATCCTTACAGCAGCTTGCATCTTCCCTGCGTTAGCAGCTTGCATCCTTCCAGCGTTGCTCTTGAACGCCTAGTAGAAGGGAATCAGCAATCTAATTTCATTACATGAAAATATCAGGAACGACTTCTCCAAAGAAGCAAAGAAAAATCAGCAACCCTCCTGAGTTCACAAAGACTCTTTTCCCTGTCAGGAGATGCATGATTTCTGGGGACTTCGCCCCCAAAATCGTGCAGTCTATGATGAAACATGTATGCGAGATTCTATATTTCCCCAAGGCGCAACGTCAAACCATATTTGCATCCCTCAACCGCACTGCATCAGGGAAGCAGCTGTTTCCAACCAGGGAAGTCGTTCCCAAACCCCAACCTCTCCTGGAAAGCACAATTGATAGATGGAACTGGGGGATCATAACCATTTTTCGCTTGAAGGGTGTCCAGTTTGACAACAAAGTGATTAACTCAGCCGCTCCGCTTCAACATCCTCCAGCAGCGACTCCGCTTCAACGATCACTCCGACAGCCGCTCCGCTTTAACGCTCGCTCCAGCAGCTGCTCCGTTTCAGCGTTCTCTCCATATGCTTCTCTAGGATCCGAAGACGAGGCTTCAGCGTTCGGCTTCTTAATTTTCAACATCTTCTCCAAGATTCGAAGCTGCTTCAACGACGCTTCTTCCTGCAAAGGGTCGTACCACCACGCTCCCCATGTCAAGGATCATGATCACATCCAACCAATCTTCGTATTCATGGACAGTTTGCTCGTTTACGCATCCATCCAATCCTTTTACTTCCACTGATGCCCGTACAACTCCAGCCAATCCTTTTACTTCCAAGGATGCCTATACAATTCCATCCAACCTACTTTGTTACCACGACAATGTAGTCTCTTCTGATTACATCTGCTACCAAGAATTGTTGCCGCTTATTTGTTGATACCATCCAGAGCTTCACCACAGAAACAATCACTACAAAGATGGAAACATGTAAACCATACTTGAGGAGTGAGGATATACACGGAATCCCTTCAGTGTTAAAGCTCAGAAGACACAGTCAACCAAAAGGCCATAGCCGCAACAAGGTCATCTACTCTTCAAGGGTGCAGCGCAAGAATATCATCACCTCTCTGTCTAGAAGACGCCTTCAACACTTTACGAGGCCGTGGAGGATCCCAAGCCTGCTCAGAGGAAAATAACTTCAGAAACTGAAGAAAAATGCGACTGGGGACTTCTTTTCGCAGTCCATCGGCGACCATCAAAGACTCATGAGATAACTCCAGAGACGCGGCTGAAACATTTTCTTGAAGAAACAGAGGAAGCCATGATAAACAACATAACTCTTTCATTCCTACATCTTCGTTATCCAGAATATTTCATCCATGCGATATCCTGAGCATCCAAGCGTCACATCCATAAGAGTACGATAAGCTTGTATCAAATCACGTGGACGTGGATTCAAGGCGATGCAATGAAAATAGGACACACATGGGGACTACCAGCATGAGACGCTTTCACTACCCTCAACCAGGTTATTTCTGATTTCAACATCATCACTGTCGAAGTTTGACGAGCTGCAGGAATTTTTCAACACGAAGTCGTACATGTACACGGAAGACTTCAAGAGCACGCCACAAAGATACATTCACATATTCATCTATGCCATCGAATCAAACCGAAGTATAACTGGGGACTTCTTACCACATCTCATTCCTTACGATAGTCCAAGATTCAGAAGATGGTTTGAAGGATGTCGCTTGGAACAAAGTCCTGAAAGACTTGATAGCAGCACATCGTCAATGGAACGTCTCCCTATTTCATCCGGGGCCTCCAGAAGTTTTCGACCATACAAGCATTCACAACACATCATCATCACGATCATAAGGTCTAGGCACTGAACAACCTAAAGCCGAGGATGGACCGACATCGCAACCAAAATCTCCAAGATTAACCCTGACATGATCGTTGCCGAGCATATATTCCATCCATCCGTCCCAAGAATGCACTGGAGTTTGGTAAATTTTGGAATCCACTGGAGAGACACTGCAGACGAAAGCGCGGATACAAACGAGCAACAGAAAACAGAAGAAGGTCAATACCTCTTTTCATATGGACGGAGTTTCTAAAGTTTTGCACAGAATAAAGTTCCCTTCTTGCTCCATGAGCGGTAATAGATGACTGAACACGACTATGCTACCCCGGGCCCGCAACATCCCTCCTGAATTCTTCCTGAGTTTCACTGTCGGGCTGTTTTGACCTCCTAAACGAGCTCAAAACCTAAATATTCCTGCGTAAGAAGATAAGAAATTCTTTTCCGGTCAGATGGAGTGGCGGACCGTCAAAATCCGAGTTAGTACGAGAATTCTATAACGATTTTAGTAAGGAGCGCTAATTAGGTTTTCGGCATCCCAAACCCTGATTTCGAAAAATTTTCCAGGCGCCATCACTACCATTTGATAACCGAAGTTCCAGCGTCATCACCGTCGTTTGGTAGCAGATGTTCTGAAACCAGTTTACACCATTCTGCGGACTGAAGACAGTTTCCACCATTCCGCTGACCGAAGCCAATTTCCTCCATTCCAAGTCGACCAACGCCTGCGGTTCCCATTCCAAGCCGACCAACGCCTGCGGTTCCCATTCTAAGCCGACCAACGCCTGCGGTTCCCATTCCAAGCCGACAATCTACATCTCACCACTTCACAGTCTAGCCAGAAACACCACAAGTAGAATCTATGCAAGCCCTCCAACACGAGAATCACGAACTCTCCTTACCTCTCGAAAAAGATTAGTCGAGTCTTCTTGACCATCTTTTCACGACTTGTCATTTCGATTTTGTCCTCGCCTGTCACCATCTTATGCTTACCTCGCAACAATGCTCTTGTCTCGAGCTAAGCAGAGGACTTAATGTTGATGGTGGTTTTTAGCTTAGGGTTAAAATCGTAAAACCTTACATCTGACATGACATCACTAGGACCACTAGCGCATTTATTGAATCATTCAACATGCCTACGTAAGAATTACCAGGGTATCTTTTTTTTTTACATATATATATGTGTCATGTTCCACGGTAGAACCCTTAGTATTGACCGACATCACCTTCGTACACCAAACCCTAAATTCTTACACCACCGTGCCAATGGAAAACCATGCCAGCCACGTTTCCGCGCCAAGGCATGCCAACCATGCTAGCCGCACCATCGTGCCAATGGCAAACCATGCTAGCCACGTCTCCGCGCCAAGGCATGCCAGCCGCATGTGCCAATGGCATGCCGTGCCAGCCACATCTCCGCGCCAAGGCATGCCAACCATGACGGCCGCACCACCGTGCCAATGGAAAACCATGCCAGCCATGTCTCCGCGCGAAGGCATCCAGCCGCACCACATGTGCCAACGACATGCCGTGCCAGCCACACCTCCGCGCCAAGGCATGACAACCATGCCAGCCGCGCCACCATGCCAATGGCAAACCATGCCAGCCACGATTCCATGCCAGAGCCATACCGGCCCCGCTACATGCCGTTGGCTGCCAAAATGAAGGGTTGCAACAATCAACAACCACCCTTCCATCTTATATGCAAATCTTAGCCGTCCAAGGTCACTAGCCAATGCATGTAACCTTTGGCCCAACGCCAAAACCCTAGTTTTGGCCACGCCTAAGCCGCGCCAAGGCATGCCGACCATGCCACATGTGCCAATGGCATGCTGTGCCATCCACCTTGTCGTGCATAAACCATACCATGCCGGCCTTCCCTTTACGGCTGCCAAAACGAAGGCGCGCGACAATCAACAACCACCCTTCCATCTTAGATGCAAATATTAGCCGTCCAAGGTCACCAACCAACACATGGTAACCTTTGGCCCAACGCCAAAACCCTAGTTTTGGCCACGCCTAAACCACGTTAAGGCATGCCGACCATGCCACATGTGCCAATGGCATGCCGGGCCAGCCACCTTACCGCGCCTAAACCATACCATGCGGGCCTTCCCCTCACGGCTGTCAAAATGAAGGCGTGCGACAATCAATGGCCACCCTTCCATTTTAGATGCAAATCTTAATCGTCCAAGGTCGCCAGCCAACGCATGGTAACCAAAACCCTAGTTTTGGCCATGCCTAAATCGCGCCAAGGTATGCCGACCATGCCACATGTGCCAATGGCATGTCGTGCTAGCCACCTTGCCGCGCCTAAACCATACCATGCCGACCTTCCCTTTACGGTTGCCAAAACGAATGCGTGCGACAATCAACGGCCACCCTTCCATCTTTGATGCAAATCTTAGCCGTCCAAGGTCGCCAGCCAACGCATGGTAACCTTTGGCCCAATCCAAAACCCTAGTTTTTGCCATGCCTAAACCGCGCCAAGGCATGCCGACCATGCCACATGTGCCAATGGCATGCCGTGCCAGCCACCTTGCTGCGCCTAAACCATACCATGCCGACCTTCCCTTTACGGCTGCCAAAACGAAGGCGCGTGACAATCAATAGCCACCCTTCTATCTTAGATACAAATCTTAGCCATCCAAGGTCACTAATTAATGCATGGTAACCTTTGGCCCAACGCCAAAATCCTAGTTTTGGCCACGCCTAAACCGTGCCAAGGCATGCCGACCATGCCACATGTGTCAATGGCATGCCGTGCCAGCCACCTTTCCGCGCCTAAACCATACCATGCGGGCCTTCCCCTCACGGCTGCCAAATCGAAGGCGTGCGACAATCAATGGCCACCCTTCCATCTTAGATGCAAATCTTAACCAACCAAGGTCACCAACCAACACATGGTAACCTTTGGACCAATGCCAAAACCCTAGTTTTGTCCACGCCAAAACCGCACCAAGGCATGCCTACCATGCCACATGTGCCAATGGCATGTCGTGCCAGCCACCTTGCCGCGCCTAAACCATACCATGCCGGCCTTCCCCTCACGGCTGCCAAAACGAAGGCGTGCGACAATCAACGGCCACCCTTCCATCTTAGATGCAAATCTTAGCCGTCCAAGGTCACCAACCAACGCATGGTAACTATTGTCCCAACGCCAAAACCATAGTTTTGGCCACGCCTAAACCGCGCCAAGGCATGTCGACCATGCCACATGTGCCAATGGCATGCCGTTCCATCCACCTTACTGCTCCTAAACCATACCATGTCGTCCTTCCCTTCATGGCTTCCAAAACGAAGGCTTGCAACAATCGACGGCCACATTTCCATCTAAGACGCAGATTTTAGCCGTTCAAGGTTATCAGCTAACGCAGGGCAACATTTTGGCTCGACGCCAAGCCCTAGTTTTGGTCGCGCCCAAACAATGCCAAAACCCTAGATTTTGTGCACGTCTAAACTAGGTCATATTAAAGCCATGTCGGCCATGCTTTCATGCCACTAGCTACCAAACGAAGGGTTGCAATAACCAACGGCTATCGTTCCTCTCAAGATGCAAAATCTCGACCGTCGAAGGTCACCACCGAGCCAGAAAGTCTCCCACTCTCAACTTTCCAAACAACAACAACATGCTACATGTTTTCCACGAAAACACTCGAGACATCAACACATGTCACAAACTGGGGGATGCTCATTGGGTATTGGTTTGGCGGTTTATAGCGTGCGGCGTATACTACGCCCGTTACAAGACAGTGTCATAAGGATGAGGCGATTAGTAAATACACGGAGTAATGGTAAAACGCTTTCTTTTATGGAATATCAATTCCAGGCGTTATCGGTTACCACCTCCTCCCATTTACTCATCTGTTTTCCATTTCATACGAGACCAGAGTACGTTTCACTTCGACTTGTATAAATAGGTCTTACCTATTTCCACCGAACAACAAGTTCTGGTCACGAGTATACAACACTCAGAAAATGTTTGCTAGCTTTCCCATCTGTTAGCTTCGCACTTTCTGATGCAAGTCACAAAATAAATACTCTTCCAGGTTCAACTATTCTGGTCTCAACACTCTCTTCGCTTCCTTCCCCAAAACCAACCCTTCTCCTCCTCTTTGTGACCGAATCAAGTCTGGAACGACCATTTCTTGGTTTAGGCCGGATTTTTACAGATTGATCTCTTGAATTTAAAGTACTCCCTTGTAGTACATTTTTTAGGGTTTAGACTCGTTTCTCACCCACACATCCAAAATTACCGAAATCAGCAGAAACCGTTTTCACGCTCAAACAGTAGTATTTGGCTTCTTGATATCAGAAATTGGTAGTTGCACTATAAAAATAAATAAGTTAATAAGATTACTGCATCTCTTCCTCGACGATGAACATGCGGTTGTCATGACCATTAATCTCGTTCCTGACGACATGGTTGAAAATGTTAGTGGGGGCTTATTTTCAAGCAGTTTGCCTGATCTTGCCATGTTTTATTTTAAGAAATAAATTTTTTATATATCATATTCTCTTGGACTATGTCTCCTAAAGAAAATAACGAGTCAAATATATTTGGGAAAAAAGTATTGATCGCCTCAAACAATCTCTTGAGAGTGATATTCATAACTCTTTTTCTCCGAATGAAAATAATGCGGGTACTCACAAGAAAATATAAAAATAATGAATATTTTTTGACATTCAAATTAGTAATATGTTTTTTCTATAAGAGGTTTTAAAATTTGATTGAAAAACTTGTAAATCTTATATCCATTTTTTTCTTGGATAAGATTTCTTCCCGAGGTATTTTCACTTGGACTAACTTATAAGTCGGGTCTAGAACTTTATTTGAGGTTTAGAAATTAGGTCAACACTCGGAGCATCAAGATTGACTGGTATGTCCCGTGACGACGGATCAACAGCCATTGGGCTACAGTAGTGTGTCAGTATACATGACTCATGGAAATGGGTGAAAACTACGGAGAGCATGACTTATGGGAATGGGCAAGCAGTACTTACCCTGGGAAACAGGTCGGCAGCCAAAACCTGCAACAATGGACCGGTGGCATTGGGCCAGCGGACATAACACGTGGCATCCGGCCATCAACATGTTGTCGGAAGTTCTTCATGAACCGTCATTTGGGGCATACTGAAAAAGTTTGGGGCATACAGAGTTATTATGTTATCTCGTGGAAAATGATAAGGGGTGTTTTACTAATGCTCGAGTTACTATAATGCTCTTATATAATTTAAATTACTTTATTTCCACTCAACTAAATTAAATTCTAATCTTAAAACCTCCCTTTTACTAATTAATTACCCTCCCACTAGTTAATAGTTATCCACTTAATTACTCCACTAATTAATACACTTAATTAAAAACCTTAAACTTTTTCCAAAAAGAACGACCCTTTTCTTCCCCCTTTTTAAAAAGAACAATCATTTTCTTCTCAAAAATAAAAATCGTTGATTCACAAAATTCTGTGAATGAGAAGTTCTCACAAACCCATAACTTGTTTTATTCGTATTTGATTGATAGTATGAGATACATTGGAGAATATTCGTCATTTTGGTAGTTACAATGTCGTGTTCGGCTGAAATGTATCATCTGAACTTCAGTTTTTTTCTGCAGAAGAAAAACGGTTCGGATCATAATTTATTTTTTTTTTGCATTTATTAGCCGAACTTCACTACTGAAAGTTCTTAATCCATTTTACTATGTTCGGCTCATTTTGATAAATATCGGGTGTGCTGAAGTTTACTCTGTGTATGGGTGTGTCACTTTGCAAACTTGTTCATCTATGGGTTACTTATCACCTTGTCTAGTCGAATCATTTTTTATTTTTTTTGTAGAATTAATTAAGGTGTATTATTGTTTAGCACCCATCCTGGAAAATTCAAAGAGATGCTTAAAAGGATAACAATGGAAGTAACTCCTTCTAATTCTAAGACTCCCAAAACTCGAGGTGGTGTCACCAAGAACTTGCATGCATGGAAAAGGAGAACTGACACGAGTTGATGTTTGCATGTAGAAAAAGAGGACGATAATGATGAATATAAGGGTGTAGTAGGAGGTGATGATGAAGATGGTGATGGAGGGAGAGGAGGATATGATGATGATGATGATGATGATGGTGGTGGTGATCGTGAACCTCTAACTTGATTTTTCTTCTCAAAATTGATGCATGTCGTTTTAGGGCTTTGGATGTCAATGATATAATGTGGTGTAAAGAGATGATGAAGACTGAAAAACCTCTTCTTAGGTATTTTATTATATAGAGCTCACAAATTTAGGCTTTAGGATCCCTCCAAATCCATATTTCCTTGAGATGGATGTAAAATTTGCATCCAAACATGTCCCAGAACATTGTCAGGTTCGGCTAATACCTTGCCAACCTTTCCCTGCCGAATCTGACAAGTGAAATTTACCCCAGGTGGTTGTCAGGTTCCGGTGACTCGATTAAATTACTTCCAAGACGAACTTATCTCTGTAAACAATTCGAAAATATTGATTTGTAGGCTCCAGGTACGGCTAACTCGTGATAATGAGTTACCACCCAAACTTATCTCTGTATAATCAAGTTTTTAGGGTTTTTTTGCGATAACTTCTTTGTCCGATGTCGGAACGGCCTCATTCTTTTTGCGTTGTTTTCGTATTTTCATTATCTTGAATATTATGATAAGATCTCCTTGATTTGAATTAGTTTAATATGGACCTTGGTATTCTCCATTAGTAGACTTCACTTTCTTTTGGTCGATTCATCCTAACAAAGGATGCACAATAGAAACAAACTTAATAAAAACTAATATGCAAGAATAATAGCTAAAGAAATAATTGAATTGACACTATAAACATGTAAATTATGCACCTACCAAAAATACAGAAACATGTTCGGCTGATTAAGAAAGCACATTGATTATCCGAACTTCTAACTTGTAAGTTGGCGCAAAATATAAAAAACAGAAGTTCGGATAACAAGTATTGTGTTTCGAATGATCCGAACTGTTCATCTTCCAGTTTGGTTCGGCTAACAACTAATACCCGAACTGTTCATTATAAGTAGGTTCAGCTGATAATTGTAAGACGAACCCAACACTAGACAACCGAATTCCTATAAAAATTCAATCTTTTAATAAATTCAACCTGCAAATGGATATTAAACATCGTCTTCCACATTTATCAACAATCACAAAGATCTCAGGGAAAAAAAGGGTTTTTTCCTCCACTCTACTTCTTCTTCTATAGTAACTCATTCAATCTCTTAAAAAGAAAATTATTATCCTAAATTAACACTAACACTAACTATATAATGGCATATCTAGTATCACACCAGAGGACTCTACACAAGAGTGTGCAAAGCCTGACAATTCAAAAGATGGTGGTACTGAGTAACTAACTCAGGGTGCTTCATAGTACATCCAGTTCATGTGAAACACTCGTGCTGTAAACTTTAAATAGTTGTCTCTGCTTGTTGTCAAGTTGTAACTTTAATTTGAATTTCAGTTCTCTTAGTTTTTATCTTCTCTCTCTCTCTTCTCTGCAACTCAGAGAATGTAAGAAACTCAGATTTGTTTTGTTAATGAAGAGATGTTTTGTAATGTTACTATGGTATCATTCTGGTGAATAGATCTTCTCTTTTATTTTCTTTTGATCCTGCTTCCTGTTGTTCTTCATCGCTCTGTTCCGATCTTTGTTTTATGATTTTCGGTTTTACAGATTTGTTTGACATCAATGTGAGTTGTTCTTCAGCTTATTGCTTTCTATTTTACTTCAATTTGAATCTTTGTTATGTTTCTTCATCAATCTCTTTATTATTTTCTTGGTCTTTTTCTACTTTGATTTCATGGAACCTTCAAGGATTGCGTCTCTACCTTTAAATACAATCTCTAATATCATTCCACTCAAACTCAAGGATGATAATTATCTTGTCTGGAAAGCTTTGATCATACCTTTGTTTCGAAAATTTCAAGTTCAAAAGTATCTTAATGGATCTTTTCCTTGTCCTGTCAAATTTATATCCAGAGTCAATGAAAATCGCAATATTATCAATCCTCAATACACTGAATGGGAACGATTCTACAATTCTTCTCTGTATTCAATCAACTATATATGATTCAGTCATCGGATATGTCGTCGGAGATTCTACATCTCATGAGTTATGGAACAACATTGAACGCCGCTTCTCCAAAGTATCTACTACTCATGCGATTCAACTTCGAACTCGTCTTCAAACAATTAAACAAGGTACAAAATCACTCTCTACTTTACTTGCCAATCTCAAAAAGATTGAAGATGAATTAGCTACCGCCGGATCTCCAATTTCCGATACAGAAATGGTTGTTATCATTCTATTAGATTTATCCAATGATTATGCGGCATTTGAAACTTCGATTCGTGATCCACCAGTCAGCAATACTGAGTTGCATAATCTACTTATTAGTGAGGAATTGGTAATCAATCAGCGTATTGCATCTAATAAGATTGAGAATGAAGCCAAAGCTTTTCTATCCATGAGATCTTCATCATCTGGATATTATCGTGGTGGTCGAGGTCATAATCATCTTGGAGGTCGCGGAGGAAGAGGTTTCTCAAATTTCTTTCATAGATCCAACTATTATTCTCCTCCAGTTGCTACTTCAAATGTCTCTGATGATCGTCTTTGTCAGATATGCATTCAACCTGGTCATAGTGCACTTGAATGTACTCATAGGATGAACTTCACTTATCAAGGCCGTGCACCACCAAAGAACATTAATTCCATGCTTGTTGCCGCCTCAATTCATGATGATGAGTCTTACTGGTTTTTGATTCTGGAGCTAATAATCACATTACCTATGATGGTACTTCACTGGCTCATTCTTATCCTTATGATGGCTCTGAAGTTATTGCAACATCAAGTGGACAAGGTATGACTATTACCTCTTCTGATAATTCTATTAAAACAGTTGGTGATCATACATTCCATGTAGATGACATTCTTGTAGTTCCTAATTCATATCACAATCTGTGATATGTACACAAATTCACTTCATAAATGTGCCTTAACCTTTGATTCTCATGGATTTTATGTGAAGGATCCGACCTCAGGGAAGATTCTTTTCCAAGGGCCTCATAAAAATGGCCTATATCCAATTCACTTCACCAACCACATCTCCACAGCCTCATCACCTACATCATTCTCTAGCATCCTTTATACAAGTGATCTCCTCCATAAACTCCTAGGCCATCCTTCTTTCCAGACTCTCCAACATGTTTGCAAGTCTTCTAATATCAATAATATTGCTAAGCAACCTGTATTCTGCAATGATTGTAAGCTAGGGAGAATTCAAAAACTACCTTTTCAAATGTCTTATAACAGTGTTATTCAACCTCTGGAGTTACTTCACATTGACCTTTAGGGGTCCTTCCCATACTGCTTCAGTTAGTGGTTGTTATTACTATGCCAATATAATTGATGACTACTCAAAATATTGTTGGATTTTCACTATGACTAATAAATCTAATTTTAAAAATTTGTTCATTACATTTGTTACGCAAATAGAAAACCTACTCTCTTGTAAGGTCAAAGTTCTTAGAACAGATGGTGGGGGTGAATTTTTACACTCTCTTTTTCAATCCTTTTTGGCCACAAAAGTTATTTTTCATGAATTCACTTGTCCCCACATACCTGAGCAAAATGGTGTGGCTGAAACTAAGCATAAGCATCTTCTAAATGTTGTCAGAACTTTGCTTATTCAATCCTCTCTGCCAACTAAATGTTGGGATGAAGCCAATTATACTACCAAATACTCTATTAATAGACTTCCCACTAAAACTCTCAAGTTTGTGTCTCCTTTTGAATTTCTATTTCATAAATCTCCAGACTATCATTTTCTTAAAGTCTTTGGTTGTTCTTACTTTCCTTGGATCAAACCTTACACTACAACTAAGCTGTAACCAAGGAGCAAGCATTGCATACTTTTGGGTTATAGTCTCAATCAAAAGGGATATAGATGTCTAGACCCCACTACATGGAGAATTTACATTTCCAGACATGTCTTGTTTAATGAGCAATCTTTTCCATACACTTCTTTCTTTCCATCTACATCTCCCACTACAACCATTTTCTCTCCTCTTGCTTCCATTCTCATTGCTCCTTCTTCAAGACCATTTCTCTATGATTTACCAGTCTTTCCTGAAGACTCATCTCCTTCTTCCTCTTCTTTTCCTTACTACCTCTGTCTCTAATGTCATAATATGATCACCAGGGGTAAACATGGAATTTTTAAGCCTAAAACTCTACTATATACATCACACAAGTTTCTTGTTGCTTTACTTCCTGATTCTTCTCAACCAGTTCCAACTTGTTAGCTATTAAAATTCCTCAATGGAGAACTGCTTTATCAAATGAACATGGAACTCTTATGGAGGCATGTACTTGGTTTATAATACCACATGTTCTAGGTAAAAATTTAGTGGGGTGTAAATGGGTGTTTAGAATTAAATACAAGGCAGATGGGATAATTAATAAACATAAAGCCATGCTAATTTACAAAGGCTATCATCAGCAATACGGCATTGACTTTGCAGAGACATATAGTACCACCTGTTCCAGGTAAAAATTTAGTGGGGTGTAAATGGGTGTTTAAAATTAAATACAAGGCAGATGGGACAATTGATAAACATAAAGCCATGCTAGTTTCCAAAGGCTATCATCAGCAATATGACATTGACTTTGCAGAGACATTTATCCTTGTAGCTAAGCCTACTACCATCAGACTTATCTTATCTCTTGCTGTAAACTTTAACTGGCCTATCTCTCAGCTTGATATCTCCAATGCTTTCCTTCATGGTAACCTAGAGGAACCAGTCTACATGGAACAACCACCTGGTTTTATGTGTGCAAGTTACACAAATCCAATGGACTGAAACAAGCTCCTAGAGCTTGGTATGGAAGATTATCAAATGTTCTTCTTTCTATGGGGTTTGTGTCTTCCTTTGCAGATACTTCATTATTTATTCAGAAAGTGGATAAAAGACTTACTATAGCACTTGTCTATGTTGATGATATTTTGGTTACTGGCAATGATGATACTTATATCTCTGCATTTATTTATGAATTAAATACCCACAATTTCTTGTCAAAGATCTTAGAACTCTTCACTATTTTCTTGGTCTTGAGATACAAAGAAGTTCAACTGGTATTTTTCTTTCTCAATCCAAGTATATTCTGGATCTTCTTAAAAGGACAAACATGGTTGGTTGTAAGCCTTGCACTTCTCCTGCAGCTGCAAGAGAAGTGCAACTAATATTAAAATTAACACTAAGTAAACACTAATTATTTAAGGGCATATTTGTTTTTATGAAAAATGGATGGATAGGGGACTCTAGAAACACTATTTCCAATCTTGTTTTTGTCATATTCAATATACCCCCAAACTTTTTCAGTATACCCCAGATGATGGTTCTTCTTCATAGAGGAATTTGCGAACGGTAATTTATGAGCCGTAAATTAGGAGCGATAAATTACTGGCGATACACCGCCCGTGGCGTCGTTAGAATTATAATCCAAATTTGGAGTCGATCGTGTGCGTCGATTTCCACGACTTGAAACGGTTAACGCGTATTGCATCCAACGAAAGAGTGTACACAAAGAATTGTATCTACCACCATTAATTATCCGCGGTAGACGGTATCCAACGCAAAGAAAAGGAAAGGAAGGATGAGACCAAGGTGGGTAAATGCCTAGCTATACCATAGCTTGATTGACAAAGACGAGTGGGGTTGCGCATTCACTTTTCCTTAGTTGCCTCTCCTATTGCATACTAAGTCTGGTCAAATCATGCATATATTTTGTGTCATTTGGTCTGGACCTATAGCTGGAACTCATGGTCAACCATAATCTAAACCCCATACTAAGAGTAACAGGGCCTGTTTATAGTAGAAAGAGGTATCTGTTATTTATTGGTTGTTGCAGTTGACCTACCACTGCCACTGCGACGGCCACCACCATCCTCTATAGTCGTCCCTACATCAAATTAAACTTGGTTGGCCCACGTCGATGTCCGCCCCACCATGTGGTTGAAAAAGTGAGATTATCTGTTGTTGACCATAACGTTGATTCCTCATGATCTAGCTAGTTCTTTCGCCCCCGCCACCAAATAAAAATCAATTTGTTGGTTCCTCATGATATTGCTAGTTCTTTCGCCCCCGGCCACCAAATAAAAATCAATTTTCAAAATGGCGGGGCCGATGAAGAAGCAATACCAGTCTGTATATTCTCCCATTTTCTGGTTCCAAATTTCAGTTGGCATGTATATCTTGTTTGGCAGCATAATTTAGATTTCTCATATCGTATGGGTTACTCAAGATCCAGCATGCTGCAGTTATATATTTTGAAACAATCCTATTTTTGTAAGCCGAATTTCAAGATTAGTTAGCCTAACATGATACGAGAGAGCTAGAGCAAGTGATGTTAGGAACCGAAAGCAACCATAGCTCCAGATTTGACTTTCGTTTCATTGAACGTTAATTATATTCTTTGGACACATAGTTCAGGGATCAACCATAGCTCCAGATTTGGCTTTTGCTGGCGATTTTTATTTAGAATTTATCAATGGAAGAAACAAATCTAAAGACTTAAAGGCCCAGAAAAATAAAGCTCTCACGTTGAACGGTGAGGAAATTCTTATTTCCTATTGATCGAAATAGATCTTTTTTGAATTTTGTAAAATGAGCGTTTTGGTGAGGACACTTGGCAACGTATAATTGATTTAAAAAGAATAGGAAAAGATTAAAAAAAGGAAACCAAATTCAATTTGGAATTCATGGAGTGACAATATTTAGGTGAGGACACTTGGCAACGTATGATTGGTTTAAAAATTACAAACTTAAAAGGAAAACATAACTTAATGTGTTTGGAATTTTATGGAAGTCCAAATTCAACTTCGAAATCGAGTAATTATTATATTAGGACTATTTTTTCCAAATTAATATATAAAGGAAAGAAAAAGTCCATATATTGTCAAAATTACAAACTTGAAAGGAAAACCTAATTTATCCGTGTTTGAAATTGTATGGAAATCCAAATTCAATTTGGAAATCGAGAAACCGCAATATTATGACTCTTTTATCCAAATTAATATATAAAAGGGAAAAAAAATCCATATATTTTCCGCGAAAATAAAAGGAAAAAATAAATAAAATCTGCACATATTCTCCTCTTATTTAATATATTTTGCCCCGCTACACCAAATCAAAAAAAAACAACGTCACGGAGCTAGGAGAAGACTCGCGCACACCAAATCAAAAATACATCGCCGCTGGGAGGGGCGAAGCACCACACGCACCAAATGCATTGCCGAGGGGCAATGCGAAGCCCGCGCACACCAAGTTAAAGGAAAAAATAAATAAAATTTGCGCATACCCTCCACCTATTTAATGTATTTGCCCCGCCACACCAAATCAAAAATACATCTTCACGGGGCGGGGCGAAGTCCCATGCCCACCAAATCAAAAATGCATCGCCACGGAGAGGGGCGAAGCCCCCGCGCACACCAATTTAAAAGGAAAAAAATAAATAAAATCTGCACATATTTGCCACCTATTTAATGTATTTGCCTCGCCACACTAAACCAAAAATACATCGCTATGGGAGGGGCGAAACCCCGTACTCACCAAATCAAAAATACATTATCACGTGGCGGGGCGAAGCCCCGCGCACACCATAACATTGCTACGGGGCCTCACAAAATCAAAAATATATCGCCATAGGGCGGGGCTAGCCCCGCGCTCACCAAGTTATAAAGAAAAATATGCCCGGTGTGCAGCACGGGTACTAGTAACGGGTTAAAACCTGAACATGAATCTCGTAAGAGAGTGTACCATGTTGTAACGCGCTTCAAAATTAAGTGTAACGGGTGCTTGGTCTTTATATCTCTCCCTTTAATCCATCTTTATCAATGGGGACAGATGATTGTCAATTTCGATTCACTTATCAGGGTTTTAAATTAGTACCAGAGAGTCATAATAAGTTCGTAACTTGGCTTAATGGGTGCATAAAGATAAAACATAACTCTCGCAATAAATAAAAAAGGTCAGTCACGTACAACAACGGTACATGGTACACTTTTATCCTTGTGAACACATTTAGTAATCGGATAAGCAACTTAATCAACCTAATCATACAAGCATGGACGTCTTGAAAAATAAAAACAACTTAATGAAATCATATTCTTAATTTGGCTATCATATCTCTAGATAACGATAACACATACTTCTTTTCATTCGCACAAAGTTGACATTGCTGTGTGTCTAGTTACATTGCTGCTGAAATTTAAAGAACAAAACCCATCCGTGAGTGTCTCTAGTTGTTGCATGCACGTTGCTCATCAATACAATATCGACTGCATTCGAGTATTCGTATGAAGATGATATGGGCGGTTTTGTGTGCATGGGTTGCTTATGTGCAACTAAATACCTATCCGGAAGCTAATCAATACATTCCAATTGCAGTTTAATTTCCATTCATTTTGGAATTTTCGGTTCGTACAAAATCGACATGAACGAATCATATGTGCATGGGTTAAGTATGTGCAACTACATAGGACATAGCTAACTGCCGATGTTTCAAATCAACCGAAAGTACAAAGCCATATCCGTGAACCCACCAAAAGGAAGTAAAAGGAAAGCTAAAATAATGATATGCCCTCACGGCCATACTTCTAAGAAATGGTTCCTTAAACTTCCCATGCTATATATATTTTGACTCGATAGATAAATTTTTTGTTGATAAAGAGTTCCACATATAAAACTTTATTTTTCTCTCTTTGTGCCAGTGCAATGTTAGTAATTCGTAACATGCCATTTTTTTGGCATTTTGGATTCGTAACACTTAATACAACTTAAACTTGGTAGGGTTTGGACTTTAAAAAACTAGCAGACCCATACTGTATGAAGTCTAGGGTTCCAATGCATGTTCATTGTTTCTTCATGCATAATTTAAAATGGTTCATATATGTATAGAAAAGGAGAATAAAGCCATAAAGAATAATACAGCTAGTTGACTAGCAAAGTTTCAAAACATACACAATGGTCTTTAACGCATTTAAGTCTAACAATAACTGCCAATAAGCTTGATGAGTGGATGACCATGATCATGCAATTAAGATTACAGGACTGTATCAGTGTGAAACTGTATATACCTTAGAATAATGGGGCATATCCTTTCCTGGTTTTTCAAGCTTGGCAGGCAACACAATGCTTCATTGTTGATACACTTGATACCTGCAATTAATCAGTAGTGGTCACAGTTGCTGCAATTTGAAAGTTTCGATTAGGATTGGATTTGTCAAAGTTCATTTTAAGCTAATTATGCTAGGGTTGAAATTACGGTATCATTATTAAGACAATTAGGTGTCGATCGAGAAAAGAGAAATCTTCTGTTTTATGGTTGGCAGGTAAACCTATCAATTTATGTCACCATTACACTAACCAACTACAATTAGTTGGATGATGTTCCTTATTAGCAAACAAATTATGTTAAAACAGTTTTAAGTTCTTAAGTTCTTTGGAAATACAAATTAGTTGGATGGTGTTACTCATTTGGTATTGATACCGATCGTATACCCACACCCTAATGATGATGACGAGTTGGAAAGTTCTATCTACTACAGCTTAATTTCTTAACAATTAAACAATCTTTCGAGAAGAAAAAGATTTTACTGTTATGTGTCAGTAGTGAAGGTCATCAGTCGCAAAATGTAAACATGGCTGTTGTAGGGGTCATCTTACCCAATTATATGGTCAAAGAGCATCGGAACTTCAATAGAATTTGATAACCTCTATCGATAAAAAAAAAAAAAAAATACAACACTTATCAAAATTTTATTTGTTGTACCACGAAGTTAATTGAATCTATGCTACAATGATACCATGCAGATAGCGTTTAATATCATAAATCGGTAACAAATGAATAACTATATATTGCTAGTTCAGTTAAAACCGAAGTTAAAATTTTGAACTAGAATATAGTAATTATCAATTGAATTTAGTTTCCATAAATGATATCATTCCTATTGCAACTTGCAAGTTGATTTCCGAAATGAGGCAGACCAAACTCCAAAGACGAACTATCCAAAATCAGTTTTAAGGGCATTGATAGCTTGGGGCATATTTGAAAAGACTGCCATAGCCGTTTGTATGTTACTTAACACAATTTTTTTCCTTTTAGTTTGTTGAGGCTTTGGGAAACAAGATTTTTTTGTAGCCAAACCAGCCACTTGGTACGAAATCCCGGTCAATAATATGCATGTTGGGTGCAAGTTGAAGCTTCATTTGAAAGCTAAAATTGGTGAGATCCCCACAAAAGAAACAATGCAACAAGACCCCTTTTTTGATCAAAAACTAAGAAAAATATGACGCACCAAACTACGTATTGTAAAGGGAAAAGCGCAGCAAATACAGTTGAGATGGGAGTTAATGCAACGCGGCCAAAAGTCACCCTCCATTGCAACCATCACAGCCAACCCTAATTGGTCTTTCATCATCCCCAGCCAGCCTCTTGCACAACTAGTATTGTTCATTCTGGCCCCTTTTCATTTCATCCAACTTTTCTCTGACTGGCATTTAAAATGACCCTTAAATACCCTAATATTCATTCATTAAATACTCAAATGCCACTCTCATGATACACACTGTGAAGTCAGAATTTCAAACGGTTTAGAATTCATGAAAGGCTTTAAATTTGGGCGGGGGAGAGAGAAGAGGTATGTAAGGCATTAAATGACACCGAACCTTTCTTTTTTTTCAAAAGTCAAAAGCCAAGTAGCCAACACGCAAAGCCCCAAACTGATTGATTGGAGGAATGAATCGAGAATAGTGTTCATGCATCACCACCACTGTCGCACAACATGAACCACTCCACACTACCTTATCTATACAAAATGACTGACCGAGTTTTCTTGTGCGCAGAGTATTGCAACATTCAGAATATGTGAATCAACAGGATAAAGTGGATATTATTATTTTTACTCTGCGACACAGTTTAGCTAAAGGTTCAGATACTTCACGCATAAAATCAATGAAAGAGATTAAAATTATCCGGATCGATCTACCCATAATTGCACATTTATATGCTAACTTGGTTCTGCCACCGTTTGTTAGTACTTTTTGAATTTCCTAGGGCATGGCTACAAAAAGACTTTAAAAGACAGTGTGTATTATAAGTTGGGTAAGCACTATACTACGGTAAAGTCTTTTCCACAAAGCCAATAAGTGAATATCATTTACACCGTGTAAAAGGATCAGAATTAAATATCCTCTGAACATGTTTTAAAAGCATGGAAAACACTATATAAAGTTTACATTTAACATCACAGGGATTAAATCAGTGCATAATATTACAATGAGAAAACTACATGTTTGAGAGTGATTTCATGCTTCATTTTTTCTTGAGTCCACTTAATGACGAATTGAACTGCTGATGGTACTGCATCTTGTCTAGTTGCAAAAAAAACCGAGTCTCCATGTGAAACTAGAGCTAGTTCAAACTAAACCAATATTGACTTCCTGAGCAAGGTATTGAAAGCGTCAAGCGTTTTTCTTTTTTAGGAAGCGATGCGTATGTCGAAGCGTGAAGCGTCGCTGCATGGTTGTTGTTTGAAGCGGATGTTTTCTTATAAATAAATTAGTTATAATTAGTAATTATTAATTTATTAGGAAGATAATATCTATATAAATTTTATATAAGTAATTTTTATTAAAAACAAAGCGTGTGTACACCAGTTCAACCTACTCCAGACGAGTGGGAGGTGGGGCATTCAATTCCTCCTTAAAACATTCATACTTTTCTTTTAAAAACTTTAAAAATTAGGCAAATTTTTTAAAGCTCCATAAAAGATGCGCTTCACATGACCGTTTCGGAGCAAAATGATGAAATTTAAAACCAAGCAAATGTTCTGAAACATGAAACGTACACTTCATGAAAGATACGCTTCACATGACCGCTTTGGAGGAAAATGCTGAAATTTGAAGCGAAGCATACGCTCCGAAACGTGCAGCGTACGCTTTAAAAAACCATGTTACTATGTAAACGAGTTGAACAAAACGTGTACCGTATTGATTGTAGAGTGTCGAGTCACTATAACACAAACTCGTGTAGTAGCCCAATTATCTTGAAAGTCAACCTTACACGCGTTTGTTGTCAACAAGTATCCACCACAATCAAACTCCCCTCCATAAATGTATGGATAATGAAAACCTCATCTTACTGGTCAAGTGGGCCCACACTGATTTGCCACGTAGCACCCAATCAAGAGCTATTTTTCAATTTTACTCCCCCTATCAGTAGATGTGGATAATTAGGTGCCAGTGGCGCCACACCATTGTGACAAAATTTTGAAATACGGCTCCAAAGCAAACAAAAGGGGAAAATAGGAAGACAGAAATATAGATTTCCCTCCGAATAAGGGAATTGGGGAAGAAGAAGAAGGTCCATCCACTAGGACCACTAAAATCCTTAGCTAGTGAAAGATTTTCTTATGCCAAAACTAGGACATGTTCATATTTTCCATTCATCATCAAGTTAAAAGGAGTAGAATAAAAGAACAATAGTACAAGTAGTAAATGCCACAGGACATTTATTGAGATGGACAAGTAAAGGCAATTTCCAAGTAAAGTGTGCAACACATACTGCATAGTGGCGTCTTCGTAAATTTATCAATTTATATAGGCATTTTGTTTGTCCCTACTTCTATAAAAAACCCTTGATCCTTTCTCTAACTTTTCAAATCAATCCAAACAAACAAACACATTTCAGAAGTGTACTTTCAAAAGATATTAAGAAGAAGAGCTACTCACTACAACTACTACTACAACAACAGCTGCCTGCTACTTCGAGTAGTAAAAACACAAGAAGAAGAAGATACAAAATGGCTGGTAAAGCTTTGCCTTTCAAATCACTTTTGGTATTCTTTTCAAGAATACTTCTAAGAAAGTTAAGAAACCCTACTAAATCATCACATCTTCATAGAAAGGTGAGTATTAACACTACTAGCACACAAGCTAAGTTACAGAAATATCCTTCACTTAGTCAAAGATCTGTTGATCAAGTGATATCCAAGAACCAAACTTTGATCTTTGATATGGAAGGATCACTTTTGAAATCTTCATCATCATCTGTAATGTTTCCTTACTTCATGTTAGTAGCATTTGAAGCTAGTGGTATATTCAGGGCACTTCTTTTGTTACTAATGTACCCTATCATATGCTTAGTTGATGAAGAAATGAGTCTGTCAATTATGGTCATGGTCTGTTTCTTTGGTATCAAAGAAAAAAGCTTCAAAGTTGGTAGAGCTGTTTTACCAAAGTTTTTCTTAGAAGATGTTGGACTCGAAGGTTTTGGTGTTTTAATGAGAGGGGGTAAAAAAGTGGGTGTTAGTGATTTCCCAAGGATAATGGTTGAGAGTTTTCTTAAAGAATATTTGGAGATTGATGTTGTTGTTGGCAGAGAGTTGAAAACTTTCCATGGATATTATCTTGGTTTAATGCAAGATAAGAAGAAATCCAGTGGTGCAGTTTTTGATGAAATCTTTGGTACTCATGAAGATAGGTTGATGGGCAACAATCCTTCTGATGTCATTGGCATTGGAAGTTTCAACAAGCCTCTGGATCATCAACTGTTCTCCCATTGCAAGGTATAATACATTCATAATCCTCTAGCTCTCTACATTTTCTTTCTTTTCAATTTCAAAATCTAAAAACTTATTTTTGAACATGTGGTTCCCATGATATGTCATTGTTAGTATGCCATGCATGCCACTGGATTTGGGGTATATCATTTACAATTCACTCTCTAGATTGTCTAAAGTTAGTTTTTACTCTTTAAGTGAGGTACTAAAACTGCTAGATGTTAGGTGTTAATTTTCTCTCCCATTTTAAATGTTCTTACCTGTAAAACTGTTGGTTTGAATCAGGAGATCTACTATGTAAGTGAAGCAGACAAGAGAAGCTGGCAATATCTACCAAGGAACAAATACCCAAAGCCTCTTATATTCCATGATGGTAGATTGGTTCTCAAACCTACCCCACTTAATTCCTTAGCTGTATTCATGTGGTTGCCATTGGGTTTCTGCCTTGCTATAATCAGAGGCATCATTGGTGTTACATTACCCTACAGGGTTGCTGGTCCTATTTTAGCCCTTCTCGGTTTGAGACTTAACTTATCAAGACCCAACTCATCAAATTCAATGCCATCTTCAACCACCACCAACAATCAAAACCAGCAGAACGAGCAAAATGACCAAAACACCCTTCAAAATGGTCTAGAGAAGAAGAAAAAAGGTGTTCTTTATGTGTGTAACCATAGAACTTTACTAGACCCACTTTACTTATCAGCAGCATTATGTACACCCATAACTGCTGTTACCTACAGCTTAAGTAGAGTATCTGAAATTTTGGCACCCATCAAGACCGTGAGATTGACGAGAGACAGGGTTAAAGATGCAAATATGATGGAGAAGTTATTAAGTCAAGGTGATCTCATTGTTTGTCCTGAAGGTACTACATGCAGAGAGCCATACCTCCTTAGGTTCAGTCCTTTATTTGCTGAAATGAGTGATAAAATCGTACCTGTTGCTATGAATGCTCATGTTAGTATGTTCTATGGTACTACTGCTGGTGGTCTTAAATGCTTAGACCCACTTTTCTTCTTGATGAACCCATCTCCGTCTTACACTGTCCGGTTACTCGACGCAGTTGCCGGTGCAGCATCACCGTTATCATTGTCGACGTGCCAGAATGAAAACGCTGATCATGAAGTATCAAGATTTAAAATAGCTAACCACATTCAGGAGGAACTTGGTAAAGCATTAGGGTTTGAATGTACTAAACTTACAAGAAAAGATAAGTACTTGATATTGGCAGGGAATGAAGGAATAGTCAAAAATCGATGACTTAGGGTCAAGATTGGATTTTGGACGGTGGTGATGTTAATATTCAGTATATATACAAACAATCAACATTACACCATCATTTTGAACCGTGAGATTTGTTTCCCATTCTAGGGTTTTCAGTTTTACACTCACTGACTATGATGTGTTCTCTCCCTTGTTGATGGATAATATACAGAGATTCAACTCTCAACATATATGTAATATTATTTTATTTTTTTTGGCTATTATTATTTTTTCCTTTTCTTTTCCTTTTTTTATAGATTTTCACATGTTTATTGCTCCGCATGGACTGAAAGGCTCTATTTATTGCATCCACATTTACTTTGTAATTTAATCAATTAAACATTTGAGCTGAACAGAATTTTTTGTTGAATCTTCTTTATTTTCTTTGCTGTGGTTTCTGATTTTTATTGTTAATTTTTTGTTGAAGATAATCTATTTTCACTTAATTATTTAACGGAAAATGGGTCATTTGTCCAAATATTTTTAAATCACGGTTCAAATGGACGAGTAAAAAATAGTTTGGGTGAAATGGCAAAAAAAAATAAATAACAAGGATGAAACTGGATTCATCCTAGCTTAAATTTAAAAAATAACAAGGATGAAATTTGATACATCCTGTGTAAATTAAAAATAAGAAAAAATATTTGAAAATGGGCATGATGAAACTGGTTACATCCTGCCTATTTTTACATTTTTGTCCATTTAAACAGTATCAAAATCTAACTGTCCATTTCACCCAGGAACTGTTGATTTTGGTCTTTTTAACCAAGTTTGTGATTATTTAACACTAGGTGCAGAAGATATTCTTCTTTACTTATGACTATATATATGAACTAGTCCTATGTTAATCCAAAAATGGCTATGCTTCGGAAAAAAATAATCAAAAGTGGCTAACCTAACCGAGAGATGTTTTCTGCGAAAAATGCCGACTGAAAGAAGCAGTTGTGCTCGTATTTTGCCCATTGGCATTGCCTATTCCAATAATAAAGGGGTTGCCCAATTCAGAATTTCAGATTGGATCTCCTTGGGATTCCTCCACGGTGAGTCTGGCATCTCTCTATTAGTTTGTAATATCTACTAGTGTGAAATGTGACTTCACCATCTACAATGGTTTTCCAGTATAGGATAAGACATTGATGGAAAACGTTTTTACTTAATTGGGGTAGACACATGTCATCTAAAGAAGAAAGTATCAGCCCCTACCATTTTAGCCAGAGCTCTTTGTACCACATATATGTGGTGTGGTGCAATTGATACATGCAGATAATAATCTAAAAGAATGTTGTAGCACAACATAAATTGCACAATCAATGCAAATAAATAACCAAACGAAGGTGCATATACAGACTTTGATCAATTAGATAAAACAGCTGTAAATCGCAGTGTACACACTGAGTTTTCAGCTTTGCTACTTAAAGGTTAAGTGTTGTAAAACTGTATAACCCATGAGTAAGTAACTAGATGGAAAGAGTTGCTGAAAACTCTTTAAAAATGAACAGACAAAGCTAGGTAAGCCTGCCCGAGTAACCAACAATTCATCATAATTCTTCTCCCACATTGTGTAGACTGGCTGCATTGCTATTATGATATCGGGAAAAGAAAAAAAAAAGCTAGAACTTGAACTTAGACGTTCCCACATCGGGATAGAGATCTCCTGGCCGGTTATACTCATTGTTTGTTGAATTGTAATGAGCAACAATCCAGACTTCCTCTCTGTGATATCTACTTATGTGAGATGTAAATCTAAAGGCACCACTAGTTTTTCTGTCAACGGTCTATAGAGTTCTTATTGAAGTCGTTTCTTGCTTCCGTCCTAAGATAATTTGGAACTATAGGGTGCAAACAAAAATCAGTTTTCACCTTTGTTAAAGTTTGTTGGGCAGTACAGCAACAAAGATTGAACCTAATCAGTAGAGGGATTAATGTTCCTACCAACCTGAAAATTTTGTTATTTATCTCCATTGTAACTTCTCTTATGCAGTCAAGCAATTATTTCTAGTTACAATCCATTAAATGTGGAGCTTAAACGAACCCCTTGATTACAAGTTCACAAAATTAGTTAAAAAGACCAAAATCAATAATTCCTGGGTGAAAAGAACATTTAGATTTTGATACGGTTTAAATGGACAAAAATGTAAAAATAGCCAGGATGTAACAGAATTATAAATTGTCTTCAATTTGCTAAGATGAAAAATTAGAAAGTGCCGTAACAAAATTATAAATTGTCTTCAATTTGCTAAGATGAAGATGAGACCGAGGAATGTAGAAAAGTCAAAAGCCCAACGAAATTCAAAAGTGTGAACTGTTCAAGTTCAACATGATAATTAGATAGAAGCAAAATTAAGTAAGAAGTTTCTGTTCACAGTTACTTCAACACGACCAAAATTCACTTACAAGAGTCTATGAACTCGTTAGATAAAAGATAAAGACTCATTTCCAAACTAATATTTACTCAAATCACAGATACATTTGATCAAATTTACATGGAAGAAAGATGGGTTGGACGAGTGTTATTAAAATTGTTTACAAACAGATATGAAAATCAAATGGTTGAATAATTAAGATGCAGTTGTTAAGACTACCCTAAAGTGTAATCTGAAAATTTACAAGTACTAGTTTCGTGTAAATTTTTTTCCAATACACACCCACTTTCTTTAACTTTGTAAATGTGTCCCTCAGAGGATCTCCTTGACAACTTCAATTAAGTAACTCAGAGACTGAGAAAAAGAATTGTATAACACAGTCAAAATCCGGCGCTTGGATAGTCCACAGCTGAATTTGCCGCGGCATAACCCACAAAATAGTGTGGCAAATAGTGAGAGAAAACGGGAGCTCTTGGTTGAATGTAAGCGGGATAGGCCCAATAACCATTTGATTCCCTCCCTGTTACATACTCAGATTGTGCATCCTTTGGAAGTTGAGAAGACTCCACGATTGAAATATCTAACCTACCCATATAGCCTCGATACCCATTACTGATGTAGTTCCTGAAGTACTTCTCAACTGATTGAATATCGGTGAAGTTACTTCGACCAGGCTGCAAACCCCAGTAGAATACAACATTTGGTGATGCTTCACCGACATCGATATATTCAGTTGGATTAGGATCACAATGTCCTTGCACCTCCTCAAGCTGCAACGAACATGGGATTCAGAGTTCGGACTTCTAACTAAAACATATGGTAGTATGAAAAGATATGTATAAAAAAGAAAGACAAACTCAACAGAACATCACGAAGCTCTCCATCTCCAAAAGACAACAGAACTCACCTTTAGAAGAAGGCTGCGAAAGCGTGATTTAATCCAACCAACCCAGTCTCCTAACTGATTCTGATTTGTGGCGGCAACAAAAATACGCACAAATCGTTTGTGTTTCTTTGTGTAGGGGAAAGGTTCAAACAGACTGCTCCACTCAAAATCAGGTCTCATAATTTCCTATAATCAACCAAGAATAGCCAATTAGGTGTCTGTTATGCGAACTCAACAACTGAAATCTTAAGAATGGAACAATGATAGAAAAATATAATGACCAAGTAGAGACGCAAAAAACAAAATCAAAACCAGGGAAAGATATATACCCTTGTCATTGTATGCCCACGCAGAAATTCGATCCTGATTTTCTGGAAAGTACTTTTTGTGAAATTGGAACGGCAAAATTCAAGTGTCCCACTTGGAAATTGAATGGGCATTAAAGAATGTTCTGTATTCATTGGTGGTATAATATCTTGTAGCATCACTGGGGTAGGCCACGGCCAATATGCAAAAGTCTCAAAGAACTTTAAGATAAGTGCAGTACCACTGGCATTAGGAAACCGACAACATATAAAAGCTGTGAGAACAGCCAGGTGGATTCCTCCAAAAAATCCAACCAACTGCAAACATAAATGTAAAAATCCATTGAGATGTATTCAAGAAGGCATTTGGAACACCAATAACAAAAAACAGGTATGAACAGATCAAAATAAAAGTTAAACTTTAAAGGAATGAAAGCTTCTCATACGTTGCAATATACTCCTCGCCTTCTCGCCCATAATTTAAGGCACCGCAACACTAACTGGAACTTCTGGAATTGATCAAACAAATGGAGCATTAGAAATAGACGAAGTAAAAACTGCACAACTACGTCCAGAACATCAGCCTAAGGATCTGGAGTAAAGATTGACATCGCAACCCCTCATGACTGGGGAAGCCAGACCAATCCCCAGAGTGAGCAACATACCCCGTATACGTAGGCGATTGGAAGATATGGTTTAAGAAACACCAAATTCTATGAAAACCATTTCTGTAAAATGCAGGAAACTGTGACCTACCTCTAAGTTTGGAACATCTGTAAAATGCAGAAAACTGTGACCTACCTCTAAGTTTGGAACAAGTTGAAGAATTTGCATGTTCGCACGTACTCCAGACAAGCATTTCCAGCTAATTTCATCAATGTTTGCTAAGATGAATGGATTGAGAATATCCACATTCTGCAGGATTCCACACAACATAGATGTCAGGAATCAACAAGGGAAATTCAAATAGATGAATGAAGCACCGATTATATCACATGCAGCATTTTCAAATTGTAAACGCAATCCAAACACTTACATCAGGCACTGACATGACTTTAAGCTGTGTGTATGGAAGATCGACTGAGATCCCATCATATTTAAATCGCATTAAAGGAATTTTTGAATCCTTCACGCAGAGAAGGTCTGATACCTCTGGCCTGGTTTCAAGCATCTGGCGCAGAACAATAAAGAAATCCTCCTACAGAACATTAAGAGAAAACATATCAAAGGGTAAGAATCAATAAAGTGGACTACTCTTGAAATCTTGATTAAGTTCAGGTGTTAGCTTGAAATAAGCCACACCCATTGCATATCCAGCATGACTGAAATAACAAGCAAAAGGAACTTACATCCATGCTGGCAAAGCAGGGGCCAATACATAAAGCATCAATATCTGAATCAGAGCCATGAACCTAAAAGAAGTTTTAAAGACAATTAGTTTGAAAATGTAAAGGTGCTGTTAAGTGAGCAAGTGGCGACATCATTTAAATGAACAGAGACGCAGCATTAAGCTATATTCCAAAAATAATCATAAGCACCATTTCAAAGGGAAACAAATATATTCAAGAATGCCAATCCAAATTAAAACTCAAATTTGAAATACTTACACCAAGTCCATAAGAACCATAGGTCAATATTGTGGCGGAAGTGTTCTGAATTTGTTCTCTTGAATAACCACGTTGCCAAGCAACCCTTTGTATCCATTCCATTACTATCTACAAGACGATAACCATACAAAATGTCAGATATTACACAAAGCCCATCAAAGTAATCTACAAAATAAGTTCTAAAGGCAAGTCTTCCTAATTACTGTCTGGGTCATATCTTTTACTCCACTGGATAAAATAAATTTAAAGGCTCGTAGTTACGAAGACGTGGCAAATAACTACCTCCTTTATCTACTCGGCTCTTTTAGCTGAGCATAATTTTAAAAGAAAAAACTACAATCCAGCCATATTTTCTCTACAAATAATCCACGATCCATTAGGATTTCTTTATTTGCTACGTCATCATAGCATTTAGATTTCATTCATCTAGTGGTGTAAGAGATTTGTCAAATATTTACTATCTAAGCCCTTTCAAATTTCTTAATTTTCATCTCTACTCTTCACATGACGCTATCTAACAAGCGGTCTAAGCCGTATCTGACAAGCACCATTAACAAAAATCCTTTGCAGTATCCACATCTCATTCTGCCTATATCATGCTTTTCTTGCACTTACCTTACACTTCCTTCTAGACACGAACTACTGATTTTGTTAAACCCTAATCGCATTACCAACTACAGAAACTAATTTACTCATCAAATTATCCCCAAATCCTTGCACAAAAATCAGAACAATTAAATAAATGTTTCCAGAATCAGACCTGTTTGAGCTTCAAGATTACATCTTTCCTCTTCAATTCTTCTTCTTCAGATGGTACAAGCCCTTCTCCTAACATAAACTACAAAACCCCCAAGAAACTCAAAATCAAATTTTTACCAACTACCAAGACATCAGAAATACAATTAAGAAAATTATAAACTGAAACTACTTTTCATTTTCAGTATACCTGAACGAGTGATTTCGTTCTTTCTTCTTCCATACGTAACGAGAAACTAGGGTTTATGGGAATTAAAGCTCTGACTAAGTGAAAATTAGGGTTTATCACACAAGTTGGTTGTTCTTGGTTGTGTCTATTGATGTGATTAACATATGCCATACACCAGGGAAATAACTCCAATAGATTAGAGATTCAAGAAATGGTGATTTGGGGTTTTATTGAGATTTAGGGTTTGGATTAAGGTAACAAAAATTGACTGGAAATTTTGATGAAGATTTTATTTCTTTCTTTGGTTTGAAATTTTGGAGATGAAAATAATGTCTATAGTTTATGGGGACTTGAGGAAAAAAGATACTATTTGAAGTTATTATACCAAGTCACGCGCTACGTGTTGTACCATACATCAAGTATGAGGCCATGATGATGTGACCCACTGACCTATGTTTTACCACAAGTGCTGCTAGCTAAGCCAATGCACTTGACCAACATGGCCACATCTTTGATGCTTAATGACAGTTCCGGTATTTAGCTGCCTGAATTTGTTAGGCTGTGTTGGATAGGACATAGGAGTTCATGTCATGGAATTAGCCACGTTTTCTTTTCTTTTTTTCTTTTTTTTTTTTTTGAATTAGGTTATAAATTTATTCACAAGGAATTATGAGTCCAGTACAAAAGAAAAAAAATTCGTCGCTGGAGAACATCCCTATTGATCTTAAAACCCAAACTAGTAACCAAAAACTGCCATTAAAATAGCCTTGATAAAACCATCGTAATGGTGTAGATAACTAAAAAAACATGATAACAACTAAACTAAACTTACAAACTAACCTGGAAAACAAGGAAAAAAAAAATGAAGAAACCTACTCAGATCTAGTCCAAAACAGATTAAATTTGAGTAGAGAAAGAGTTGCTAGAGGTGTTTTTGTTGGAGAAGAAAAAGGGG
Organism: Papaver somniferum; assembly: GCF_003573695.1. Lineage (NCBI taxonomy): Eukaryota > Viridiplantae > Streptophyta > Magnoliopsida > Ranunculales > Papaveraceae > Papaver > Papaver somniferum. The sequence continues at coordinate 17,880,416 of NW_020622934.1, read as the reverse complement.
TGAGAGAGAGAGGAGAGAGAAGAAGTTTTTCCTGGTATCAACTATAATTATTTCCTTTCTCTGATATCAAACTCAACCTATGAAAAAAAATTGAAATGAAAAATAAACTTTATAAACTGTAAGTGACATGGTAAACATTAGACCTTTTATTTTGGAAGACCGATAAGCATTTTGTTTTAAAGACTCGTCGGCAGTATCTGCGTATTTGTTGTTGCATCTCATGAATATATATTATGTTTTCAAAGAAATATCTCAACATTACTAATAGAGTACCTGAAATCCATATATAAGACAAAATATTTTCTAATTTGTCTTTTATGAAATCGACTCACTCCCCAGTAATCGGGTACACTATTAACAGTCATGAAATATTTTGTCATGTAGTAGAAATGTTTGAGTTTACACCCCCATATGAACTATAATAAAAATGTTTGAGTTTACACCCCGCGAACCAAACCTCTAGAGAGAAAGAACAGTTCTTAATGATATGGATATAAGACTCCACTAAAACATCACAATATGGGATAATTGGGTTTATGTATACTTAAAACCCTAAAGGTTATCATCGGCTCACTTCAAAATAAAGATTTTACCTCTCACGGTCACGTCTAGATGAAGCTTCCATAACAGTTTCCATGATTGTACGAAGAATATGAAAGTTAGATTTCTAAAGAACAGTTGAACATTTTCTTCTAGACAGCCCCCATCTAGAAAGAAAATCTTCACCAAGTAACTAATATAATTAAATCTGATTTTGCATATTGGAATCGGGCTACTTGTATTAGAAATATAACTGTTGATCCTAATTAACAATAGTCAATTAATATCCAAAGTCTTGAAAGAAGCCTGACAGTCCTTTTATAAAAATAAATTGTGATGTTGCTTATAATGAACTAAATCATATAGTTGGAATTGGACTAATCAATAAAAAATTTGCAAGTATTACAGGTGGAGTTAGATGTGCAGGACTAAAACAATAGACCCTGAGCAAGCAAAAACAAAAACCTTACTGGAAGCAGCATTATGGGACAGACAGAAAGGATACAAAATGTGCACATGGAGAAGGATTGCCAGAATGTTATTAGTTATGTGAATGGTAGATGCAATAATATTTGGACGACAAGAAACTTGATTATGAATTTAAATTCTTTTTCTTATTGGAAATGCACTCATGTGCTTAGAGGGGTTAATCATGTTGCTCATAAACCTGTTAAACATGGTATAGATAGTGTTGTTCCAAATGAATGGACAAACTAGCTCTCTGCTTGGATAACTTAGTGTATCCATAAGGAAGAATCTTCGTAACTTCTCTTAATTAATAAAATCATATTCCATATTAAAAACAAAAAGCATGAGTATGTACAATATAAAAAAAAACTCCGAAATTTGTGAAAAATAAAAAATATCTGATTGTAAACTTTTGACTACAGTTGAACTTCGCTAAATTAATCCTAATTTTTATTAGTCCGACTCGGGACAGTGTGCTAAATTAACAACCACTTTAAATGTATAAGATGATAGAAAATTTAAGTCACCAAAAGGTCCCAACTAATATACTCCCTCTGTTTTACACATGACACCAGCCTATTATTTTGAAAAGGAGAGAGTGTAAATTAATAATCACTGTAATACCATTATCTTATGGAGCATTTGTTAGAAAGAAATTTTAAATGTTCAATATTGGACCTTGTCTCTAATTTTTTTTCGTCCTTTGAGAAGTTTCGGAGTAATTTTATTGTGTTGTTCTTCTTGACATCAAAATGTATACATATAATATGAAATATATTATCTTATATTATGTCATAAAATAATTAAATTGAAAATAAGTCCTCTAGATATTTTCTTTACTATAGGAAAATGTTCGACACATTTGGTTAAATTTAGTATGTTTCGAGATACTAATAACTTATTAATTGATAAATTAATACTTTTACTAAGAATTTATCGGTCCCAATTAAACTATTAATTTATTGAAGTTTTACTATAAGTGTTCTCCATACATGTTGATGTTGCGACTAGGTGTTGATGGTGGTTTTTAGCTTAGGGTCAAAATCGTAAAACTATACATCTGACATGACGTCACTATGACCATTAGCACATTTACTGAATCAATCAGCATGCCTACGTAAGAATTACCGGGGTACCCTTTTTTTTATATGGGTCATGTTCCACGGCAGAACCCTTAACACTGACTGACATCATCTATGCCAAGGCATGCCAATCATGCCAGCCGCACCATTGTGCCAATGGAAGACCATGCCAGCCACGTCATCGCGCCAAGGCATGCCAACCATGCCAGCCACACCATTGTGTCAATGGCATACCATGCCAGCCACATCTCCGCGTCAAGGCATGCCAACCATGCCAGCCGCACCACTGCGCCAATGGCATGCCATGCCAGCCGCACCTCCGCGCCAAGGCATGCCAACCATGCCAGCCGCACCACTGCGCCAATGACATGCCATGCCAGCCGCACCACATGTGCCAATGGCATGCCAACCACCTTGTTGCGCCATACCATGCCGGCATTCCCTATGCGACTACCAAAACGAAGGCGTGCGATGATCAACGGCTACCCTTCCATCTTAGCTGCAAATGTCAGCCGTCCAAGGTCACCAACCAACGCATGGTAACCTTTGGCCCAACGCCAAAATCCTAGTTTGGCCACGCCTAAACCACGCCAAGGCATGCCGACCATGCCACATGTGCCAATGGCATGCTGCGCCATCAACCTTGTCGTGCCTAAGCCATGACATGCCGACCTTCCCTTCGCGGCTACCAAAGCGAAGGCGTGCAATGATCAAAGGCCACCTTTCCATCTTAGATGCAAATATTAGCCGTCCAAGGTCGCCAAACAACGCATGGTAACCTTTGACCCAACGCCCAAACCCTAGTTTGGCCGCGCCTAAACAACGCCAAGGCAAGCCGACCATGCCACATGTGCCAATGGCATGCCACGCCATCCACCTTGCCGCGCCTAAGCCCTTCCATGACGTCCTTCCCTTCACGGCTGCCAAAACGAAGGCGTGCGACAATCAACAACCACCCTTCCATCTTAGATGCAAATCTCAGCCGTCCAAGGTCACCAACCAACGCATGGTAACCTTTGGCCCAACGCCAAAACCCTAGTTTGGCCGCGCCTAAACCACGCCAAGGCATGCTGACCATGCCACATGTGCCAATGGCATGCCGCGCCATCCACCTTGCCGCGCCTAAGCCATCATGTCGGCCTTCCTTTCACGGCTGCCAAAACGAAGGCGTGCGACAATCAACAGCCACCCTTCCATCTTAGATGCAAATCTCAGCCGTCCAAGGTCACCAACCAACACATGGTAACCTTTGGCCCAACGCCAAAACCCTAGTTTTGGTCACGCCCAAACCGCGCCAAGGCATGCCGGCCATGCCACATGTGCCAATGGCATGCCAGCCACCTTGCCGCGCCATACCATGTCGGCTTTCCCTATGCGGTTACCAAAACAAAGGCTTGCGACGATCAACGGCCATCCTTCCATCTAAGATGCAAATCTTAGCCGTCCAAGGTCGCCAACCAACGCATGGAAACCTTTGGCACAAAACCCTAGTTTCCGTCACGCCCAAAACGCGCCAAGACATGCCGGCCATGCCATATGTGCCAATGGCATGCCAGCCACCTTGCCGCGCCATACCACGTCGTCCTTCCCTATGCGGTTACCAAAACAAAGGCTAGCGACGATCAACGGACATCATTCCATCTGAGATGCAAATATTAGCCGTCCAAGGTCGCCAACCAACGCATGGTGACCTTTGTCCCAACGCCAAAACCTTTTTTTTGGCCATTCCCAAACCGCGCCAATGCATGCCAGCCATGCCACATGTGCCAATTGCATGCCAACCACATTTCCACGCCATATCATACGGGCCTTCCCTATGCGGCTACCAAAACAAAGTCTTGCGAAGATCAACGGTCACTTTTCCATCTAAGATGCAGATCTTAGCCATCCAAGGTTACCAGCTAACGCATGGCAACCTTTGGCCCCACGCCAAGCCCTAGTTTGGTCGCGCCCAAACAAATCCAAAACCCTAACTTTTGGCCTTGCCTAAACTAGGCCATATTAAAGCCGTACCGTCCATGCTTTCATGCCACTGGCTACCAAACGAAGAGTTGCAATAATCAACGGATACCCTTCCTCTCAAGATGCAAAATCTCGACCGTCGGAGGTCACCACCGAGCCGGAAATTCTCCCAAGCTCAACTTTCCGAACAACAACATGCTACATGTTTTCCACGAAAACACAATAGACATCAACACGTGTCACAAAATGGGGGATGCTCATTGGGTATTGGTTTAGCGGTTTACAGCGTGCGGCGTACACTACGCCCGTTATAAGACAGTATCATAAGGATGAGGCGGTTAGTAAATACAGGGAGTAATGGTTAAACGTTTTCTTTTATGGAACATCAATTCCAGGCGTTACCGGTTACCACCTCCTCCCATTTAATCATCTGTTTTCCATTTCTTACGAGACCAAAGTACATTTCACTTCGACTTGTATAAATAGGTCTTACCTATTTCCACCGAACAACAGGTTCAGGTCAGGAGGATACAACACTCGAAAAATATTTGCTAGCTTTCCATCTGTTAGCTTCCCACTTTCTGAAACAAGTCATGAAACAACTACTCTTCCCCAATCAACTATTCTGGTCTCAACACTCTCTTCACTCCCTCCCCAAAACCAACCCTTCTCCTTCACTTTGTGACCGAAGCAAGTCTGGAACTGCCATTTCTTGGTTTAGGCCGGATTTGTACAAATTGATCTCTCGAATCTAAAGTACTCCCTTGCAGTACATTGTTTAGGGTTTAAACTCGTTTCTCACCCACACACCCAAAATTACCAAAATCAGCAGAAATCGTTTTCACCCTCAAACATTAGGGTTGGACAAATTACAAAAGGTCAATTGAAAATATTGATAAACCAATATTACGTCTTGATCACTTGAACAACTACAAGGGTCCCACATAGAATATGACAATGCCTAAATTGTTGGAAAGAAAGCTATCCTACGAGTAAGCGGTCTAAGTTTATGTTTTATTTCGTTAGTGTTTCTTATTATTCTTATGTAAGATGGTGTTCATCAGAAATTGTTGTATGCACAAGCTAAGATCCTGTTGTTTATAAGCCTTGGGAACCCTTAACCTTGAAAGCCGGTTTTTAAGGTTAGTTAGGCCCATTGTGGTATCATAGAAAGCAGTTTATGACTAAGGATTCACCCGATTTAATTCCATGCATGTTTAGACCCAAAGAGACTACATGTGAGGGGGCACGTTGAGAGTAGTCCCACATCGTATGGGAAACCTAAGAACCTACGGTTTATAAGACTTGGGAAACCCTAACCTTGAAAACTTCGTATGACAACCTAAGATCATGCAGTTTATAATCCTTGGGTAACCCTAACCTTGCAAGCCGATTTTCGACGTTACTTAGGCCTATGGAACTTCAATAAAAATTGGATATGCACAATTAACATCACTGCTGAATGCATTGAGAGTGACTTGGTATTGCTGAGGAAGAGATTGGATGACCTCCTGCCAGAATAAGTCAATTGGACTTTAAGTTTCAAAATTGTTGTTGGTACGTTGGACCTATTGTGGATTTTGACATTATAGAGATGTACTATCCAGATAGATTTTTGAGACAGTTTCGTTATATCCAAAAGAATCTTGAACCTTGTTTCTCCATTTATGTGTCAAATTCAAGGTTTGTGAGGAGTTATTTGAATGCAACCACAGTTGCTGATTACAGTTGTTATTGAATTTCCTCGGAAGGTTAGCAGAAAACTACATGACGTGGTACCGTCGACTTACTCACATAATTCAAGCCAATCCTAGATCAAGAACAAGAGAGCGGCTGGAAAAAGTTCAAGCAGTGGAAAAGCTTATGCTCATCGTGAGTAATATTGTATTTGTAATTGTAAAACATTGAACGATATAATATACGACTGCTAAGGAGCGGCGGTTGTAATGTTTTACATGTGGGAATGAACTAGAATGAGAAAATCTACAATAATAAAGAAAAGGCCCCTTCTTGGTGAAGCCTTCTTTTAGATTGGTCATAAAAAGACAAAATAACTTGGTGTCACCTTGATATTACTAATATGACCTTCAACTATCATTCAGCATATGTATACATATGTATTCAAGGTAAAAATGTACATTAAATCAGGATTTACATATTCACAGAAATACAATTGTTTTGAAAGTATATCAAAAAATTAAAAAATCTGAAGATACAAACCCGATTTTTATAAAATTTATATATTTGTAAATCTCTTTGAATTATCTACGTAATGAATATAAAATAAAAATATTAAATTTGTATTTTACGGAAAACAATTCATTGTTATCGAGTTTGGTGTTGTTAAAAAAATCAAAGTCAAACATGTATATCGCACATGTGTTTTCACTACTGAAGGATAAGGAAAGGCTTGACAATAACGGGATGAAGATTCAAAATATTTTTATCTATGTACACATACTCAATCGAGAACTAGAGCATTAACAAACACAAAGAAGACTCCCTTTGAGCTTACAATGTCTACCAAATTAAAAATCGAGGTTGAAGCTCTAGCATTTGACTGGTACTTTTACTATAAGTTGTCTAATTTTTTAAAATATTTTTGCAACAACCTTTGAGGGTAGTATACTAATATTATCCAAATGGTGTTGTAGGAGAAATCAACATTATCATAATTTGATTTTAAAACTAAAAAGACCCTAATTCAAATTAGAATTAATAACTGTGAAATATCTTATTAACAAAACAAAAGAAAAAAAATTAGGAACTGATCCTATGAGGGTCGCGTGGGAAAAGCGAAGTCTTACTGATGTTGTTCAAGCACAGAAAAGCATCACCACTCGCTCCAATCCAGCTCCAAATCCACCATGTAGGGATGTACCGTACTGAAATCCATCTATATATGCTTGATCAATTCCAAGACCATCTACTCTAGTTCTCAAGATCTCATGTACGTGCACACGTTGACCTCCTGAAATGATCTCCTAATCTCGAATAAAGACATCAAATGAATTATTGTATGCAGGGTTGTCATAACATACATGGCATGGTGTAAAAAGGCCTAACAGCCGATGGATACCGGTGAAGTATATAGAACTCGGTGCCATATTTTTCAAGTAAAAGCTTCCATAACTTCCTCTCCACTTCTGTATTTAAGTCACCAAGAGGATCAACTTCAACACCATCTTTCTTCAACATCTGAACCCCTTCTTCAAAAGTAAGTCTCAGTGTCTTCCTTAGGTACTTCAGAGGCATAAAGGGATATTGTTCCCCACTGGCCTAAAATTCTTTTTTGCAGTTCTCATTCAAATTATCGAATATTCCAACAAATAGGTCGTCTTTAATGTCCATTACCTTAAAATAATACTCCTTAATCTCCATTTCCACGTCAAGACTAGTAAATTCACATAAATCTTTGTGCGTGAAGGAGTCCTCTGCCCTGAAAACATGCCAACCTCAAAGACAAGCATGCAATCACTACACATTTACAACTTCTTGTGAAGTTGTGGTGATTATGCTAGGAAAGCATGGCGGCCTTTATAGTCAAGTCTGAAGACAGATACACCGCCTTCACTTGCGCCTGCTATCGATTTTGGTGTATGGATTCCAATAAATTCTTTAGATAACAAGTACTTCCTAAATGTAGTTTCAACTTGAGACTGAATGCGGAAAATCGCTAGGTTAGTAGGAATGTGCAAATCTAAAACCCGAAAATTTAAACTTTTATCCTGGTTAACGCCAACAAGTTGTTCGTCAGCATGCAAAGCTTTCTTAATATCAGCTTCACTGCGTGCTGCGTCATCAATATTGATTGGAAGCATGGGTAAAGCTTTACTAATCCCATAGATTTTTATGACTTGCAGTTCAACCTGCTGGGTTGCTCCCTTAATTGGAGCATCAGGAACTGATACAATCCCTTCCACATCCATATGAGATTCTGTTGGGGGGATTACCTATCCGAGACGTTATGCACAATATGAAACCTACACAAGCAATAATACGCAATACCCAAGTACGACAAAAATAACACCAATCACACAATACCAAATATTAACGTGGAAAAACCTCTCAGATGCGAAAAATAAACAACCACGGGCAAACTTCCACCATGACATGTAACGGGGTTACAACGAATTCTCCCAAACCGGGGTTTCACACAACTTCAAGATGCATATATCACTTGGATAATAATGCTCTCTTTCTCTACTCACTCACTGCTAACGATGAATAACTAATTCTTTACCAAATACTTAGGTAGATTCAACCAATAAAAAAACAAGGAAATACCTTTGAAGAGATGTATGATGCGGTGGATAAATCTTCACCAACCAAAACGGTCCTTCGCTAGAACACCCTTCTTCTCCAAACTCTCTCAAATCATCACCAAGACACAACTATAATAGCTCCCCATTTTCTCCTTCCTCTTGTTTTTCTCACGGAAGCAAACACCTCTTTTTTTCTCGCCCTTTCTTCTTCTTCACGAACAAGAGATATATATCAACTTAGTTTCCTTTTCCAAACTAACCTCCTATTGACAACCTAATCGTTGGGCCATAAGGAGTGACCGTCCCAACAGATTCTTTGCTCAAACTAGTTGCAAACTTCACCATTTACCGACTGATGAGCTTTTCCGCAACTGTAATAACACACTGAATAGTGAATCCCTGCTCTCTCAAAACCAACAATATTTTTACCAACAGGACGGGTTGTTTGAATTCGTCCACGGACAAGAACTGTTTTATCCTTCAAACTTTCATTCACCAATCCAATTCTAGTCCGTTTTCGTCCGGTAACATCTTTTGATTGCATATCTTGAAGCGCAACTTCCCCATAATTTTCTGTCAATGGATCAGCTTCTATTGAGACAGAAGCGAGAGCAGCAGCAGTAGCTGCTGCAGCTTCTTGTTGACGTTTAAGTTTCTCCTGTTTCATTGCTTCTTTATTTGCAGCTTTTTTGCTCAAAGTAGTCCCACCTTCTTCTTCTGCAACATTAAAATTGAAATTGATGTTTAGTCCCAAAGTTAGTGGGCTTTAGACACTCTAGTCCAGCGTCCTCAGGCCTAGTACTCCCTAGTCCAACAAAAAAAACCGTGTAAACAGTTTGGTCCAAATTTTTAACGAGTTAGTCCAAACTCGTGACGATCCAAACTAATCTGTTACCATAATTACCCATCCGTATGAGCATACAGGAATACAAATGAGTTTTTAATTTTTAGATCTCAAATTCAAATCAGGAGAGAGACCGAGATATATTTTGAGGCGATTTCTTGGATTCAATCGTTTGTTCATCAATTTTCAATCTCAGGTTAGAGACTTAGATTTCAATCTCATCTTTCATTCGATTTTGTTTGTTACTTCGATTATGTGTTTTTGATTATTTATTTTTTAATGCATGAGATGAAATCCATTTTGTCTTTCATCTTGCTTTCGGTTTTTTGATTTCTGTTTTTGGTATTGATTTTGTTATTTGTTAGGTTTTGATTTTCATGAAACTCTTTTGATTTATGTTTTTCATTTCAATGTTTCTTTTTATTTATTTTTGGATGTATGATATGAAATCGATTCGATATTTGATTTTTTTTATTTTCCATTTCTTCATCTGTGTGTTTAATTAATGGTTATTCATGGTTTATATTGATAGAGTAATTGATGTTTTTTATTTTTTGACTATGCAGAATGTGTACTTTCTTGTACATTGTATACGTTCCGATATTTTGTGATTTAAGGTTTGAAAAAGCGGGGGTCTAACAACCACACCCAATATTTAGTTTGGCAATCTTAATAGACAAACTCCAATATACTTTCAAGAGAATCAACTAGACAGTTAGACTCAATCTATAAAAAGTATATCAAACAGTTTTATATCTCTATCTCTTGATTCAATCCGCAATCAGCAAATAGGGATTTGCGAGCCCGATTGAATATAAGAGGATTAACTTGAACGGTACCAAAGACCAATGTTCAAGTGTCAATCAATTCACTCAATAACCATAAGGCCGGATACAAGAACTGATTGATCTTAACGTACAACCTGTGATATTTCTATTATATAAATAAAATATAATGCGGAAAAGAAATAACACAGACACCAGAATTTTGTTAACGAGGATGCAGAAAAACCCCAGGACCTAGTCCAGAATAAGCACACACTGATTATAAGTTGTTACACCAATCTCCTACTACCTATTCGGACTAGATGTAATACCTTCTTCAGCACTTGTAGAACTCCTAGCAGAATACCGATTCTCTTTAGAAATTCTTCACACAAATCTTCTAGCAGAACCCGGGGCTCTCTTTAGAAGATATCACAACACGATTGATACGATTTGATATTTTGTTTGCACAAAACACCAGTTTGATTTCCCTTTAGATGTGAATCAAGATTTTGGAAATCTTGTGTTTGTTTTGATAAAAACAATTACTAGGTAAAAGTAATATCAAAACAAACTTGTAGATTAGAGATTATTATCTCTTCAATAAAAGGAAGAGAAACCTAATAACTCTACAACAAGAACAACTAGAATAAATCTAGAGATATCTTGTTTAAAACTTCTCAAGGATTTTACGAGATGCCTCAATAGAAGTTTTTCTTTCTAGTCTCCGATTTTGACTAACAAGTGTTGGTATACGATCGGAAACTGAAATCTATCAAAACCTAGAGTTTATGATCAACAACTCTTGCATGGTTTTATATCAGAAGAGAAAACCTTAGAATAGACAAGAGGTGAAAAACCTTGATTACAAGTTGTATAATCAATCACGGAGATTTAATTCAACTTGGCTTTGTGATCCCCAATACAAAGACTTTATCTCACTCTTGTTCACGAAGAACAGAAGACATGGAAATAACCTGCAAAGCTTACGCCTATTTTCCAAAAGGGATGAAAAACGTGTAAACTCACGAACTTTTATTTATAATGAACAATAGCTTGGAAGCTAAGCAAAGCTATTTTCCTTTTTCAAGACTCTCCTAAATATGGGAGTCTTTCCTAAGTTACAAATATTATGCATAAAATTAATTAATTAATTAATTAATTAGCAAATATTTATTTATGTGAATAAATCACATTCTAACTTAGGAAGGAATTAAAAGTTATCACAAATACTTTAATATGGTAATCAAATATGTTTGGAATAATAGTCATCTTGCCTAGACAAGAAAACATCACCAACTCGACCAAAAATAGCTTTTTAGTCACGAATTGGTCCCAAGTCCATGAACTACTACAAACAGCCCATGGATTGTTTCCTACTAACGAACTTTAATAAACCACTCATAACTTCATCGTTATAACTCGGAATTGAGTGATTCTTGGCTCGTTGGATTCATAAGATCATTCACTATAACATGAGAGTCTTTATAAGAATAAAGGTTATTGCCTCCAAGGTCATGAATCGAATAACCTCAAGTATATATACATAAATGTACATTTACCGTCATTGGAATTGTTCCATAGAGTGAGCATTTATTTTGATAGATTAGAAAGGTAGAATTGAACAATAATCCAAATGAATTCAATCACATACCTTTGTTGATGAAGTACTTGTTGATGTCTTCTTGTAGGCTTCAATCTTCAATCTCCATCCTTTAAGGATAGCTTTGATTCAACTTCTTAGACCTAATCTATTATGAAACTATCTTTAGTATGTTAAATCAAGAATGCATTTTGGCAACTAAAACTGACAACTAAGTTGACATACCAACGCTAGTGGGTTCAACCGAGCAGTGCTCTCACAATCTCCCCATTTGTCAATTTTAGTGACAAAACCATTTTACATATGGATTGTACTTGTTCAAAGCAAAATCGACAAGCTTGATTTCCTTGGTTCTTCAACTCTTCATGTGTTCATCCTGTACTTGTTGAAGTTCTATCATAGTATTATTACACAACATCAAAGTTTCATTGTATCTCAACTTTGACAATAATACTATGGTGATATGTATCACTCCCCCTTAGTCAATACTCCATCTCACATGGAAACCATTCCCCCTTACATAATGATCCGAAAACCATATGTATTTTTAGTGTGAACTACATATTAATTCTCCCCCTTTTTATCAATAAAATTGGCAAAGGTACAAGAACGGGATCATAATGAAATTTATGAAAGAGACATTTCATGACTAAAAGAAAAAAATACATACCAACTAATTTAGATGCAATCATAAAGCCGAAGCTAAATGCATTCATCAAGGAGTTTAAAGATACAAGATAACTCCTCTAAAATTCCGCAACCGCACACCCCTCAAGATATGACCATTAAGCACAAGTTCAAAAGAACTCTCCCCCATTTGATGTCATTCCCGAAAGAACAACAAGAGTGACCTTACTCCAGAGATAAGGATTTATAAATTGGATTTTAGAAAACCCACAAGGAGATACGAACTAAGAACCAATCATTGAAAGTCTCTCATGAGATCGTGTTACTAACAATGGAACTATCTCATGGTAATAATATACAATAGGACCAAGTATTGTGATCATCTTTTCTAAGATACAAACTTGTATAAACAAGAATTGATATGCTTAGAAGGAAGAAAAACCTTTTCCATAAAAATTTACACCAAGAATGGTTACTATAAGAGTATGAAAAAGATTCTTTGACAATAAAAACCAACATCCATGGCTTTGATAATTGCTTCTAACCTGTTATATTTAATAATTCCAATCACAAATCAAGTTAGGTAATTAAGAATCATAGGCGTGGTATTTAACCATATTCTTCTTCACCATAACTAGTTCAAATGACTCAAATGAACTAGTTAGAGAGTTGTTCAATTGCAAGGAAATCTTATGTAACTACACAAGACACAATCGAAACAAAAACGATTTGATTCACTCAAATCGGTTCATGAACTTTATAGACACAGTTTGCAAAATCATTCCTTAATCAATGTAAACATGAGTTCAAGAACAATCATTTTTAGATATAACCTACTCAAGTTGGCGGACTGGGTTCACGCACTTAAGTTCCCGGAAGGAGTTCACAAACTCCAGCAGAAATTCTCGGGTTCAAGAACTTCGCCAGTTCGCGGACTGAGCTTGCTGAGTGAGTTTTCAAACTCCAGCAGATATTCTCGGATGAGAACTTCCGCCAGTTCACGGACTGGGTTCGCGGACTGAGTTCGCAAACTGTGTAAACAATTCCGGTTCTCTTGATCAACAAAGTTCGCAAACTTTGGTTCAAGGAATAGGACTTATACATATATGTGTTTCCACAACAATGCTTATATCCATCAATGGTTATATAATCTAAACTCTCATTTTAATCATTGAAACATTCTCAGAGGACGTTATATAGTTGTTATTCACAAACCATTTTTCGTCAGAGCAATTTTCGAAGTGATCGAAACATATCATGACTTTCGTCACTAGGTAAAGATGAACTTGGTTAAAGCGAAAGCTTACCAACACATATTTTGAGAAATATGTAAGAGAGTTAGACTCAGCTCGAAACAATAAATTTTTCCACATATTTAAAAATTACCAAACACAATATATGTGCCCCAATTCTTTTGCAATCCTCACCGCATTTATTATTAGGGATTCTTGGTGAGGATGCACTTCCAACACAATCAGGTTGTGTTGAGGTGAACAAAATCTTGCTCACCACAGGTATTCGAAACAAAATCATACACGAATTCTAGGAATTTAAAAACTTCCTCGAAACTTTCAATAATTGTTTCATACCTTTTTAAGATGTTATACCTTGTCGAACTCTTGTCTGTGAGATCCTTCTTAATAGTACTTGTTGCTATATTGATCTTCTTTGGTACTGTGGATGGGGGAAAATGATTTGCTGGTTTTTACGAAATTGAGGAGATGACCGTGTGGAGACTCCTTGAACTGAGCAAATGCTCAACCTCACACAGATGCATTGAAAGAAGGGAGTGCTTTAAGTTCGAGAGATCAATATGTAGGACTCCGACCTAAACCAAGAGAATGGCCGTTCTGGAGTCAATTCGGTCACAAGAGAGGATGGGCTGATCTGTAGGAGGGAAGCTGAGAAATGTGTGAGATCAATGGTGATCGAGATTGTAGGTGTATATTCTGCGTAAGAAGGTTCTGAATGATTGAATTTACACAGTTGAGAGTAATTACTCAGACGATGAGTTCGTGTAGACGAAAGATTGTCTGTGTGAACTTGTCGAGAAATTATTGTCTCATGTTGTTTTTTTTTCAATCATGATTCAGAGGCCTTTTATATTGCTGAATTGAAAACACCATGATCCCATGAAGTGTGACAGTTGCTGGGGTCAAAGAGTGGGGAAGTGAAAATCATGTTGAAACCAGTAGCTCATCGTGCGGAAACTTGGTTAACTTTCCACCCACTACTTTTCTAACTCCTCCAACTGATTGCACGACTTTCCCACATTCTCATAGTGTATATGAACACACCTGCCGTAGACCGCCATACCAAAACCCTAATTAATATCCCCCCATGTACACGATTGACATCTCGTGATTGTGGAGTCAGTTGCTGACTTTATGGGACGATGAGTCCTTGTATTGCTGAGTTGAACGTGACTTTGCAAACGTTCTGAGACTCATGGATTGAACATGTCTGTTGAGACAGAGGTATAATTATGTTGATTATTAAGGTGAGCAAATATTGTTCGTATGAGCAAATGTTGCTCGTTTAATAAATTGTTGAATGTTGATAATCAATATTCATGGACTGAAAAAATATTGAATATTGATAGTTGAACCAGTATTCATGGACTGAGAAAATATTGAATATTGATAGTTGAACCAATATTCATGGACTGAGCAAATATTGCTCATCTGAGCAAATGTTGCTCATTTGATGAATTATTGAATATTGGTAGTTGAACCAATATTCATTAGTGCGAACAAATATTGTTCATATGAGCAAATGTTGCTCATTTGATGAATTGTTGAATATTTATAGTTGAACCAATAGTCCTTAGTCTGGGCAAATATTGCTCGTCTGAGCAAATGTTGCTCATTTGATGAAGTATTGGTAGCATGACCAAATAAATATTAAATTAAAATATTGGCGACCAAACCAAGTATAATTAATTAGAGTACTGATCATGGGATCAACATAAAATTTAGTGTTTGAATATGGAATTATGAACCTTGAACTCAAAACCCTAATTTTGATCAATTGCTGAATTGATGATTAATTGATGATTTATTGAAAATCATTTGTGAAATGAAGGAGGGAACGGATACATGGGATGATGAATCGACTATGTAGCGCCCAGATACTGAGGTAAGCAAAATAATAAAGTCTCTTGAAGACCAGTTGGTGAAAGGATGATTAAATGCTGGTTTAATCATTTGTTGCTGAAAAAAATGCTTATTTCAGCATTATGTGTTAAAACCTAACTACGAAGAGATGAAAGACCGGCCAAGGAATCATGAAACCGGCCTTGGTTGGTCATGGGATCGTCTGTTGATCATTTTTATGAGGTTCCAAGTTGTTTGGAAGAGTTTTGGACCTAATACGTGCAATTGTGCAAATTAGGTCAAATCATGAAAAGTATATGGGACCGGCTCCTTGCAAGCGAAAGAGCCAACCTTGGTCGGTCAAGGTAACGTGCTCACGTCACCAAAGTGTTCGCGTCTCAGTCCTGAGAATTTTGATATTTTCTGGTGTGCGTTTGAGCAACATTTTGAGAAAATATGAAGAAATCAGAGATTGTTGCTGAAACCGTGAAAACTTCATGAGATGAAGGAAAATAATAATAAAAAATGAATGAATCATGAAGTGTGGGACCGTTTATGGTTAAGGCATGTCCGTCCGGCCAAAGAGCCCGGTCCCAGGGTATTTTTCCTAATTTTACAATATTTTTCATGATTTTAGGGAAATATCATAAAATCAAGGAGTTTGTTGAAATCAAGGAGTTTTCATGAGATGAGAGAAACAAAACAAATAATAACAAAACAAGGGGCTGTGGGACCGGCTAGAGAATGACCGGCGGGCTAGGGCCCGGTCCCACGAGTTTCCCTAATTTTATATTATTTTTCAGGGGTTTAGGGAAATATCATGAAATTAGGGAATTTTCATGGGATGAGGGAAATAATAAAAATAATAAGGAACCATGAGGTGTGGGACCGGCCACGGCTAGGGCATGGTCGGCCGGCTAGTGAGCTTGGTCCCATGACACCTTTCCTAATTTTATTATTTCTTTGACTTGAGGGAATTTTCATGAATTCAAGGAGTTTTTTCATGAAACGAAGGATATTTGCTCAAATGAAGAGATTTTCATGAGATCAGGGAAAATAATAAATATATGATAAAACATAAAATTGGGCGTGGGATTGGCCACGGCACGACCGACCGGACGGTGGGCCCAGTCTCCCAGCGCTTCGATTAATATTTTATTATTTATTATTTTCTTCCTATTTTGCATAGGTTCATCGTTCCTTCGTGTTTCGGAATGCTCGTTTGTGCATTATTGCTGAGTACACTTGCACCATTTTGGTCGGGGCTTACTCGAGAGCCGTTCAGATGCCTGTACGTTGAATATTTATCACTAACCCGTGGAATTCTGTTGGGAAGAACCACAAATTGAAGTGACGAAATATTACGAAAAATCTTAGAATATTGTTGAATATTCAGTTAATGATTAGAGATAATTAATTGATGGCTCTATACTAGCAGGCATGCTGTCTAGGAGAATTAATTATCTAAGACTTGATAGATATGAGCTTGTTGAAACGTCATATTTCTCTTATATAGTCAGGGAAAACCTTGTTGCATCCTGAAGACGTTATTGCTCTATACTAGAAGGCATGCTGTCTAGGAGCCGTCCAATCTTTCGATTCTATTTAGAAACAATTACTGAAATTTCTCAGTATTCATGAGATGTGCCGTTGCCTCAGCTGAGAGACTACACATCTTCATATACTCTGAGAGACAGCATTCTCAGTCAGAGATCTTATGGCATGAGCTTTCATGCTTTAATGAGAGACATGAGCCTCAATACTCATCTGATTGTCGGATCAGGAGCATGTATAATTATGGTTTTACGATTTTAATCCTTGTCGAAAATCCACCATCTACATTAAGTCCCCTGCTTAGTGAGGGACAGTCATGTTCCTCAGTCAGCACTGAATGGTGATTTTCCAGTTATGAACGAGAATAAGTAATTGAACCTAGTGGTAAGATAAGACGTTACCGGATTTTCGACTGCGCGAGTAGACCATGGCTTGAACGAAGATCCCAGTGATATGATAGAGCACCGTCTAATGAGAATAAATTGGTGTTGATTTGTTGACTTGGTGATGGTCCTTAATTGGTTTAGGATTCACGGGTCCGGCCCAAAAGGAAATCCTTGTGAAATTAGGTTTTGGAAATAAAATTTGATATAAAAGGAATTAATCCTTTTTTTTTTAATTTCACCTTGGACACCACCATCTTCATCAAATCATCATCTCCCTCATGTGAACAGGAGAAAAGGAAAAAAGAAGAAAAAAAAATCACTGGAGCGTCGTCGCCGTCCGAACGGAGCAATCACCGTCCGGCCGGCGCCGACCAGGTACGCGGATATTTTTTTTTGCTGAGTTCATGAGTTGTTCATGCTTTGATCATGTTAAAATTATATACATGTGCATATATGAGTGTGAGTTTTGTTGAAAACCCTTGTTTTTGGAAAACGTATGTTCGTTTCGATTGTTAGTTTGAGAAACTAGTAATAATCCCTGATTTAGAAGATATTTTTTTCATACATAGACCTGTGTCTAATGATAAAATATTGTTTATGAACTTTCATGGAATCCAAAACTTTATATTAAAAGATGTGAACTTTTCACAAAACCGAAATAAACCTTTGTTTCAAAGAAAAATGATCGTACGAAGGAAAAGATTATTATTATTATACTTTTTTTTTTGCAAAACTGTGACCTGGTCACGATTTTTTTTTTTTACGTGATTTTTGCTCACATGAAATATATTTTTCATGAAAAAATATATGAATAATTCGCGTCTTGTATATATATATATAACATGCATATATATATTTATGTCGACAAATAAAATATGATTTTGAGCAATCATTAAAGTAAACAATTATTTATGATGAAATATTGCTTTCATGTAAATTTTCATAACCTCGTCGTGATTGTTCACATGATGAATATTATGTTCATGATTTTATGAAAAATCGGGTGCTAAAATTTTTGTTCGTTTTTGTAGATTCAAGCAAATTTTAGAGTGTTAACTCTTGCACTACCGTCACTATTGTTAGTGGAATTGTAAAAAGGTAAGAGTTGAGAATTACCATTTTGTAGATGTTTGCACGAGCACTTTTCCAATTACTTCATTCCGTTGATATTTGCATCTTGTATGAACAGCAGACTGAAGTAAAATATTGTGTGCATGTGCAGCTACTACACAAGGATGTCTGATACTCAAGAAAATGATGCCTTCAGGAACGATGTATGCATAGATGATGACGCATCCAGGGATGATACATGCATGGATGAAACTTCCATTGGTGAAGAAGAAGAAGAAGAAACACCTGGGATCAAGAATGTTCCAAATGTGGATGATGCATTTTTTGAGGTTCAGCAGAAGACCGAAAAACGTCTTAAGTCCCCAGCATATCATCTCCTGATAAATCCCAGGAGTGTTACTCAAAGGAAATTAGTGACTCCCAAGAAAATAATTCGATTTTTTCTTGAACGAGGAATTTTTCTTGCATCAATCATAGAGTTTAAGCTTTCTCGACGACCTTTGGAGAAATTTTCTGGATGGGCGAGGCACATGCTAGGTTTCCCTCGCGTCAGAGCTATGTTGGAATAGGCACAAGTAACAAGGGATATTCAAGCATCCGGAGACTTGTTTATTTTTCATGATGTGCGAGGCATAGTGGCTCTTCTTGCTCGTTGGTGCATTCCAACTCATACCTTCATATGCAGATGGGGAGAGTTTACTGTTACCTTAGAAGATATGGATGCTTTGTTGCATCTCCAAATCACAGGTAATCTTCTTGAGGGTCTTTCAGCTGAAGAGACGGCAATTTCTAATATCTTGACAGCAGAAATGGAGCGGATCAACAAGGCGTCTGGTAAATATTGTTATGCTTACTGGTTAACGCGTTGGTGGCCAAGAGATGAGGCTCTTGATTGTCCGTTGACAGTGGGTTGTCTATTGCTGCTTGATAGGCTTGGGAATGTGTGTAAAATAAGAGAATAAGAGAAGCCTACATGGTTATACCGCAAGTTCACGGAGTCGATTGTAGCTTGTGCAAATACGGGTCGAATCCACAGGGACTAGGGTGTGAGTTGAAGTTTCCTAAGCTAATTCTCTAAGCAGTGAACTAATGAAGCAAAGAGTAACAGTGGCAGTGAGTGACAAAGAGTGACAAAGAATGACAGTGGCAAAGAGCCGAAGGCAGTGACATAAGATGATGGCAGTGAATAAACTAAATGGTGAGATGAGTGAACTAGGGTCTCTAATTCCACCTCTAACCTACATCATGCATTTGCTGAGTAGACAACTCTTGTCCTTGTGATGACATGGGTTAAGATGTTGGTCTTACCTATGTCTAAGGTGTTTCCCCATTAGAATGTTCAAACCCACTAAGATATCTTACCATAGCACTGATTGTCTAACTAAAGTACAACTAGTCTAAGGATCAGCATTGACCTGGTTTAGCATGAGTGGTAGCTCTATCAACACGGAATAATCCTAACTACAATGCATACATGGCATACATTGTGAAAGTAACATGATGACATGCTAAGTTTGAATCTTTCATACACAATGTTATCATTCAAGAGTGGCATCATCAGCAACACACAACAGCAGGCTAGGGCTTCATTGAAACCCTAGAATTGAACTAAAACATAAACTGAAACAAAAAAAACATTTGAACTAAAAACTAAAAACTAACCCTTGAGGCACTGGCTATTCCAGTCCTCTTGGGTGAAAAACTGGCTAGTCCAGGCTTATCTTTAACACAACACACAAGCCTTCTATTTATACCCAAAATTAGGGTTTACAATTTTCCCCCAAATCAGAGAAATTAGGGTTACTGATTTACCTAATTTGATGGAATGATAACTACTCCATGCGTCGACCCATTCTTCTGCTGACTCTCCTGCTCCTCTCCATGCCTTCCAATTGCTTTTCTAACTCGACCTAATTCATTAATTTCTCTCCTAGGGTTTCAGAGAAAGAAAAGAAGAGAGATTTATGAAATAGATAGGTAGAGAGGTAGGGAAATGATGGGAAAGGATATGGGTTGTAGTTGGTTTGGTTGTGGAATGGTTGAGAAAGGTGGTGGAGGTGATGATGGTGGTGCAGGCGATGGGGAATGGTTCTGCAGACGGGGGTGAGGGAGGTGAAGTCGATGGAGAAGAAGGAGGGGAGTGTTTGGTTGATGGGTATAGGTATTAGGTGCTTGGGTGTGTGGCGGGGATAGCAAGCTTGATTATTTGCAAAGCTCAGCTGTTGGATGTGGAATTGATAGATCAATCTGACGGCAAGATAGAAGGGAGCTTGTAGCAACCGTTGGATGTATAATACATCAAAATTAACGACGCAGATTAGAGTTAGGTGCTGTAGTGTGAAGAAGGATCTTCAGATTTTGATGCACGACGATGAGGCGACCGTAGGATGCTGAGATGATCCAATCTGACGGCTGAAGATGAAGGCGGGTATGGATATTGGAAATGGGTTTGGGTGAGGGTTTTGGGCCTTGGGTATGCCAAGCCCATATTTTCTTTAAGAACAATTCTTCCTCTTCAAGCCAAGTTCTAGCCTTTTGGTCTTGTGCACAACATTCCTCGCGGCTTCCTTGCGTAATTCCTCTCGGCTTCCACCACTTTTCTGCTCTTTTTGCTCCGTAATTCATCCAAACTTTATTTACAACTTAAAAATGCAAAATTAATTAATAAAAATATTTATACTTGAAAACAATGAAAATACAGAATATGGGATAAAATGTAGAATTAATGCACAAAAGATGAGTTAAATGCCAAGAAAAATATATAGAAATATGCACTTTTTAGCACTCATCAAATACCCCCAAACCTGAATTTTACTTGTCCTCAAGTAAAACAAAACTAAGGAAATCCTACCTATACCACTGTCGCTGGTCTCTCGAATGCATTTAGCGTATGCACTAAGCCTTTTAAACCACTAAGTGTCCCTAGTGGACGAGTGAAGTCTCGTGAAGGTTTGCTTAGAACGTACCTACAAAGTTCTAGGACAAAATAAAAGCTCAGATTCCATGAAATGTGACATGTGCAAGACAGTTTAAGCTCACAGCAAAATGGATATGTCAATCTAGCTATCAAAGGCACAATCCTAGCACTGATAACAAATAAAGACATGTGATAAGAATGTAAAGTGTATCTACACATGTGTAAAGAAAGATCGGATGTTATGACTACTAATCACCAAGAGATAGTTTCTCATGCTAAGAACCGAGGTCGAAATCTAGCTAGCTGTCCGGACTTTACGAGAATTGTGAATGAGTTGGAGGTATTTCACAATTACTCGCGTTGTACATCAATGGAATGCACCCTTCCATGCTTATTACAAAAAAACACAAAAGATGACTCTTTACATGACTCTTATTTACATTGACTACTCTCTTTTATTTTTGGAACAAGAGAGGATGGAATTGATAAATACTTAATTATTTTTTTTTGAATTTTTTTCTGATATTAATTTTTTTTTTTTTTTTTCTGAATATACATCATAATTTTTTATTTTTTTTTAACATGGTAACACTTTTGATACATATACAAAAGGAAACAAAAAATTACATGACTCTTAGCAAGAGGTAGCCCTTTTTGATGCACCCAGTTAAATTCGATGGTTATCTTTCTTAATGTAACCTCCACCTTCTATCCCAACCAACCAAAGAACAAGCTAGTCAAGTTTCGTTCAGTATTTTAAAGTGATTGGCAATCGTGACTTCCGATAGAACACCTCAAGGATGAGGCTATACATGTATTGGTAGATCGTGCGCGTGCAAGTTTCTTATCACTATGTGAATTGTGCTAGAATCAGGGGTGCCTAAATATCTAGACTAAGAATCCTTATGTTTACATACATGCACAAGAGTCAACATTTCAAGGTAAATGAGCTCCATTTTTATGTTTTTTTTCAATTTTTTAATTTTTTATTTTGATTTTTTCATTTTTTTCATTTTCTTTTTTCTTTTTTTTTAACAAAAAGAAAGAGTTCAGTTTTCAATTATAGCATGTGATCGTGGTATCTATACCATACCCCCAAACCTAAACTAAACATTGTCCTCAATGTTTCAAAATATGAACAAAATTATAATACAACATACGAAAAGGATCATGTTGAGTAAAGAAAAAGGAAAGAGAATACCCGGATGTCCGCGAACGCAAGATTAGAACTTCGTTATTCAAGGCAAAAATCCAACATATTTCAGCCGAGATTATATTGGATTAGAAAAATATGTACAAAAGAAGCATAGGATTTAATAATTTTATCTACTGGATTATATACAAGAAAATTCTACCGTACGTTTGGTTTTGATGGGAAACATTTGGTTTTGTCGGGAATGAAAAACATTTGGTTTTTATGAGAAAAAGAAAAATTTTGGTTTTTAGGGAAACATTTGGAAAACTTTGGTTTTTATGGGAGAAAGAAACTTTTTGGTTTTTAGGGAGAAAGAAAAGAAAATTTGGTTTTTAGGGAGAAAGAAACTTTTTGGTTTTTTAGGGAGAAAAGTTTGGTTTTAAAATTGGGAGCAAGCCCACATTGGCGGGAGAACGCACAGCCCACTAGGAAATTTGAAAACATCCCACAACTGCTGTGCAAAATGAAGCCTAGCTGAGTGTGAAGCCCAACGAATCAGTTTGAATTGAGCCCAGCAAAAGGTTTTGAAAAAGAAGAGGTTCAACTGTTTGGGTTCAGGAGCCCAGAAGTTCAGTTTCAGTTTGGTTTTGGGCTAACAGAATAGCCAAAATTCGAGGCCCAGTTGGGCTTAAAAATTGTTTTTCCAATTTTAATTTGGGTCAAGCCCAGAGTTCAGAAATTCAAATTTCAGGGTTGAAACCCACAGTTCAGAAACAAACTAAGCCCACAGTTCAGCTTAAATACAGGCCCACAGTTTAGTTAAACTACAAGCCCAGCATTCACTCTTAAAATTACAAGCCCAAAAATTGGGTTTACTGATGGGTTTAGGCTTACTAGTTAGCACAGCCCAGCTGCTCAGTAATTGCAGTTGCACAGCCCAGTTGGGTTGGTTCACAGCAACAGCAACTTCAGCAAGAGCACCAGAGGCTCCACAGCAACAGCAACAAGAATAAGAAGCAGCAGCAGTAGGAGGCAGCAAGACAGCAGCAGCAGCAACACAGAAAACAGCAGCAGCACCAGAGGCTGGCTGTAGCAAAAGCAGGAGTTGACAGCAGCAGCAGCATCAGTTCAGCCACAACACAGCAGCAAGTAGCACCAGCAGCAAGTAGTTCAGTGCAGCAGCAACAGGAAGAAGAAGAAAGAGTAGCAGCACAGCTGCAGCAACAACAGCAAGAGCACCAGAGGCTCAGCTCCAGCAGCAGCAACTCCACAGCAACAGAAGACAAACAGCAGCAGCACCAACTACCTGACACTCATTGTGTGTGATCAGTACACAGAAAAGGCAGGGAAAAAAAAGGAAAATTGCATAAAGCAGTGCAGTTTGCAGCTGTAGTTGGCAAGGCCAAGATGCTTGACAGAAAATATGCAGCTACAGATGCAGATGGGGGTGCAGATGCAGTGATGGGTATAGGTATTAGGTTCTTGGGTGTGTTTGGTTGATGGGTATAGGTATTAGGTGCTTGGGTGTGTGGCGGGGATGGCAAGCTTGATGATTTGCAAAGCTCAGCTGTTGGATGTGGAATTGATAGATCAATATGACGGCAAGATAGAAGGGAGCTTGTAGCGACCGTTGGATGTATAATACATCAAAATTAACGGCGCAGATTAGAGTTAGGTGCTGTAGTGTGAAGCAGGATCTTCAGATTTTGATGCACGACGATGAGGCGACCGTAGGATGCTGAGATGATCCAATCTGACGGCTGAAGATGAAGGCGGGTATGGATATTGGAAATGGGTTTGGGTGAGGGTTTTGGGCCTTGGGTATGCCAAGCCCATATCTTCTTTAAGAACAATTCTTCCTCTTCAAGCCCAGTTCTAGCCTTTTGGTCTTGTGCACAACATTCCTCGCGGCTTCCTTGCATAATTCCTCTCGGCTTCCACCACTTTTCTGCTCTTTTTGCTCCGTAATTCATCCAAACTTTATTTACAACCTAAAAATGCAAAATTAATTAATAAAAATATTTATACTTGAAAACAATGAAAATACAGAATATGGGATAAAATGTAGAATTAATGCACAAAAGATGAGTTAAATGCCAAGAAAAATATATATAAATATGCACTTTTTAGCACTCATCACTGCTTTTTTATGCTTATGGATGTCCAGAGATGTGTTTGAAGACAGTGGAACTTTGTTGAAGCCGTTTGTGATTCCCTTTGCTATCAAGATGGCTCAAGGTCTTCCGATAGGTAGTCTATTCTTGGGTTCTTTCTGCTCTAATTTAGACTCCTTGATTATAGACTCCAACGTATCAAATGGCTCCATGAAGATTGAATGTTATGTCAATACGATGTTTCTCCAAGCTTTGCTGTGGGAACATTTTAAGAATTATGCTCCTATTCCACGTACTATCTCGCCAGGGCCAAATGCTGATGCTCGTCATGTCTTCTCTGAGAAAGATAATGCTAGGATTATGCGCTGGTCTACAAAGCAACCTCGGTTCAAGACACGTCTCATTGATGTTTTAGAAAGTAAATCTGAGTTTAATTTCCATCCATGGGTGTCAGTTCCTTCTTGTATTTCACAGCCGGCGACTTTCAATACTGGAGAGAGCATAACTTTGGCGTCTGGTGCAGGTCTGAGTGATGGTGAAAGATCTTTCATGTTGAGTTGCACTCCTGGTCACTTGATATCAGCAATATATGGGGAGATTTCAGTGGAGGAATACAACATTGACAGGGCAACTCGACAAATGGGTATGGATCAGTGTGTTCCGACTCTTCGAAGGAGAAAACCATCAGTCGAACAACTTAGGACCCATTTAGACCGTACACATGTAGAAGGAAGTGAAAACTGGTTCCCTTGCTTCGATAGAATTACATGTAGACTTTTGGGATCAGCATTTCGAGCGTTTACATGATTTTGCAACAACTGTCCAACCTCCGGTGAAAGATGCTCCTTATGCTGAGATGATCGCTGGTCGACCATGATTGAAGTATCTTTCCGGTGATAAACGAAAGACATCTCCAGGATGTTCACAGGTATGAACCCTTTTTTATAATTTTCATAAAATTATGATAATTGTATTTTGATCATTACATCAAATTTTTTCCACAGGACAGTCGTAATGTAAAACCTCGAATGCTTGTAGATTTCTCAGAAACTGAAGTAATTGTTCATGGCGGAGAAGGCAGGAGCAAGAATTATAAGTTTTTACCTAATACCATAAAGTCCCCAGTCGCTTCTTTGGTGAGTTATCAATACTCCTTTTGTTATGACTTCTTCTCCGCATTGTTAGGATAATGAAACCAATATTTGTTATTCCGTTGCAGAACTTTGCTCCATCAAGTATTGACGGTCTTCAATTTTCTGCTGCTGCGCAGACAATTTCTGATTTGAGCGTTGAAGAAGAAAATGATGTGAGTATTCCTCTACACAGCCGCATATGATGCTTCATATATAAAATGCTAATTGTTTGAGAATATGTCCAGGAGGATGTCGTCATGGAAACGGAGAGTGTTGATGCCTGTTCATCCTCGGAGAATAGAGATGAAGAAAATTCTCAAGGTTCGGAATCGAATGGAAGTAATGAGCCTCTTGATGTTGACACGGGCAATTCCAATTCCTTGAATGCTTCAGAGACTCCCCAAGTAAGTATATCTCCTGTAACATATTAATAGAAGTATGGAATTGCTGATTTGTGAATGAATGAATGAGGATCCATGTGAGTATACAAGTAATTTTGTCGAAATACGTCACCAGAAAATTTCAGACTTCAGCTTTTAGTAGAAACGCCATAGAGTCTTCGTTTGAAGTCGGATTTTCATGGTCTGCATATGTATCTTTAAGCCCAGAGAATTTCCAAGCTTTATAAGTTTTGAGCACGTTCAGGGCCTAAAAAAGGAGAAACAGTAAACTTCCAGGAGACTTTCAGAACTTTTTCAGACTGTACATTGTCTAATGTTTCAACCACATCTCCTTGATCGTTCATCGGATTGTTATGAAATTTTGACATGTTGTATATAACATCCATATGAAGAGAATGGTATATAACTCATACTCAGACTCCTTGTAGATTTCTTCCAGTTCGTTATCTTGTACATGACATAGTAAAATCTCTTCAGATGAACTTGCCGCTAAGCGTATTTTTATGACTTTCACGCTATTTGCTCGCGTCTTGAGTGCATAATGATGAACCTTGATGATATTGGACTGCTTGTATGCTGTATTTTATGATCCTGTTTGGTTTCCATGTCTAGATTGCTCTAACCTCATGTAATCTTCGTATTAGGTACCAAACACCGAAGTTGAGGATACTGAAACCAATAATGATAACGCGAGCAGCCCTGGAGTTATTAATGAAGAGAAAACCATCCCTTCACTTCAAGGCCATGAGAGGGTTGTTAGTGAAGTTATGGAAACCTCAATTGTTGCTACTCCAGTGGTAGAAGAAACCGAGCCACAAGTAGAGGAGAATGAAGAAACTGCTGTTTTGACCGTAGAAGTTTCTCCAGTAATTGAGAACCGTATAGTGGTGCATGAATATCCAAGTGTGGGAATTGATTTTGATCCTCCATTTGATGCATCGCTTCCATATCATGAATTAGTTGGTGGATTCAGCGTTCCTATTGGACATGCAGGCTTGTACGAGAAGATATGGAGGAACTTTGGTCACATCGTTGTTATCAGGTACCCTGGACGCGCTTATGCTTTAACAATGCAAGTAAGTGTCATCTTGCGTGTTGTAAGTGATATATGCGCTAGGGCCAGGAATACTATGACTTCAGATGTACTCTTTGATTGGGAGTTCAACTTGGAGAATTCTGAAAGACTTGGATTCAACGTGAAGTGGCTTTGTAAGAAAATATATGCAATCAAGAACTCGTGTGAGAATAACATACCCTTTCCCAATGATGCTGATATGGAGAAAGAAGACAAGATTGTTAATTTGACTGAGGAGCTGAACACGGAGAAGGTAGCCTTGCAAGTATTTAAGGATGTAGAGGAGCAAAACTATTTCTTTGCTGACTTTCTTTGATCTCTTTTCATAATCTCTTGAACTTCTAAACTTCTGAGAGATGTGAGGTTTTATTTTGGTTTTGATATTGATTGGTTTTGGATTGGTATATGATTGAGGATTTTCTTTTGGGTTTGATAGAGATTTTCTTTAACTAAAATTAATTGAATTTTGATAAATTGATGAATTCAAATACTGAATGCAAGTATTGCAAACGTTTTGGAGAAATTTAAATACAGTGAAAGAAAATCCTAAATGCCAAATCCCATGCGTCGTGAATGCTCAAACACCCAGTACCTCAAATGCCCAATAATTTCAGGCATCAAATGCCTTAAGCCAATTCTCGTGGATCACTGGAAGGGTCCTGCCATCTGTGTTGATCAAACTGTAGTATCCTCCGGTTATGGACTTAGCAACCATAAATGGTCCTTCCCAATTGGAGCTTCTTCCAAAGTGAAGATTGCGCTGAGTTTCTTTGAGAACTAAATCTCCTTCCTTGAATTTGTTAGGCTTGGTCGTTCGCGCCTTGAATATCTTCTGCTGACACGGAATTCCTCGTGTGATGGGATTCCATGGTTGCGGCACATATGGAGACTCGTGCAGAGGGGAGTACCCAGCGTACTGTCTGTCATGCTTTGCCATGTCTTCAACAATAAATCTTTTGATAGAATGCCCAGTTTGAAGAAACTCTGTATTCAACCACTTGGTGTAATATTTCCGTGGCGGGGCTATCCATTCATAACACTTTGTGACAGCTAAGTTGTCGGTGGGAACAAGTCCTCGAACCAGAGCAACATAATTAAACATTTGTAGTATAGGCGCATGGAGAGGAACCAGACTTTCCTGAATACATAATCTTTTGATGAAAGAGTGTTCACTTTCTCCAGGTTTCTGTGTTAATTCCACCAAGGCTTTAACTTCCTCCAGATGCTCGAATGATGGAGTATCTTCTATTTCTTCTGAATCAGCGCTTTCTTCAATCGAAGGCATTATAGTCGCCTTCCGGTATGAATCCAAGGTCGTCCGAAAATCATGTCATATCTTGTATCTTCCCGTATTATATAAAACTTGGTCTCAGTGCAGACCGAATTTTCTCTGACTTTGAGGGTGATGTGGTCGTATGCATCTCTGAGTGTCCCTTCGTGATCCCTGATTGATATGGGAGCATGTGTAGCTTCTTGTCGAGTAATGCCAGCGGTTTTCGAGAGTTTTCAAAGGAATGATGTTGATGGAAGTGCCAACATAAACAAATGCTCTCTTGAATTTATTTCCTTTAACATGCACTGTGGTGAGCAGTCCCCAATCATACATTTCCTTGTCAGTGGTTGGGGGTTCAGGAGGTACTTCTGGAATCGGTAGACGTTTCCCAGACATTATGTGGTTCAGAGCCATGAACATGTTTCCCCTTTGCGCCTTCAACAGATAGAGCAATTGACAGACATGTTCGATTAATGACGGAACTGCTTCTTTGACTGGTTGTTCAAAGATAGAGAAAGTCATGAGAGAGGATCTCTGTGTACTCCTTCAGTCCCCAAGTTAAGCTCTCCTGATTCAACCTTCTCCAAGAATATGCGTTTTAAGACTCTGCAGTCACTTGTGGGATGATTGACGAACCTGTGGAAGCGGCAGTAAAGAGGACTTTCCATATCTTCTTCATTCGGTTCTTTCTTAACATATGGAAATTTGATATCACCATCTTGGATCCAAGCTTCCAAGAGTTCGATCACCTCTTCAATAGAAAGGGGTCTGAGCAAAAGACCAGGCACAGTAGTTGCCGACAACCTTCAGCTTTCTGCAACAACGTTTGTGGAAGGCTGAAGGTTGTACTGCTTGTTGATCAGACGTCTGCTACCTCGAGTGTCTCTCGGTTATTTAGCCTTTGTAGTTTTTGCTCTTTCCAATAGACCAGGCACAGTAGTTGCCGATATCTTCGCCGCTTCATGAAGCTCTGAAAAATTCTGGAAACGAAGATTTTCCAATAAAGCACTGTAGACCGGGATCATGTCGTTGATGCACAAGTCCACCAGCTGTTGCTCCATGACATTTGGGTCATGGAAGTCCAGGGCTTGGACTTTGAATCTTTTCACGCAGTCATTAGGATGTTCATTGACCCTCTGAAATTTTCTTCCAAGATCAGGGAGAGTAACTTGCTCTGACACAAAGAAGTACTTTCTGTAGAAGGCATTGATCATTTCTCCCCAATTGTTGATAGTTCCTGGTGCGATGTTGTTGTATCAGGTGTATGCCTTGCCTTTCAAGGATTTTGAAAATTCTTTGAGGCGAACAACATGGTTATGCTCATGTTCGCCCAAGGCTTCTAGGAACCGAGAAACATGTTCCCGAGCATTGCCTGTTCCGTCATATAAAGTGAAGGTTGGAGAGGTATAACCTTTTGAGTAATCCTTTGCGTAGAAGCAGGGTATGGAGGTTGGTGACGATGGATATGTGACGTATTGTCTTTTCCATGGTTCTTCAAGAGGTGTTCCAAATCTTCCCGAGTAATGAAATTTAATGATTCCTTTGTTGATGGATCGTCTGCAGCTTTGCGGACTTCGATGTAATCCACTTTATGAATTGGAACTACTTCAGGATCAACATCTGAGGATGTTTCGTTTTCCTTGAGTCTTCTCTGACATCTTGTCAGTGAGAGTCTTGAGATAATTGAATAGATCCTTCTATGTTGAAGCCATGTCAGTTTGATTCTTTCCAAGAGTCTCTTGTACCTTGATGAGATCAGCCATGGTAGGTGGTGGATTCCCCCTGACTTCCTCAGGGTGTCGGCCGAACAGGGGGTGACCTTCCATGTTAGCGTGAGGAGGAATAACATCACACCGTCAGTGTTAGAGGCCGGAATGGTTTCCGGGATATCCTCATTATTATTGTTGCTAGTGCTAGAGTCGTTTGTGTTGGAACCTGTAACTAACCCAGACCTACGACCAGCCATCTTTGTGAATACTGAGATTACATACCAGAGAATGATCTCCCACTGTGGTCGCCAATCTGTAGATGGGGAAAAACGATTTGCTGGTTTTTACGGAATTGAGGAGATGACCGTATGGAGACTCCTTGAACCGAGCAAATGCTCAACCTCACACAGATGCACTGCAAGAAGGTAGTGCTTTAAGTTCGAGAGATCAATTTGTAAGACTCCGGCTTAAACCAAGACAATGGCCGTTCCAGAGTCAATTCGGTCACAAGATAGGATAGGATGATCTGTAGGAGGGAAGCTGAGAAATGTGCGAGATCAATGGTGATCGAAATTGTAGGTGTGTTGTGTATTCTTCGTAAGAAAGTTCTGAATGATTGAATTTACTCAGTTGAGAGTAATTACTCATACGATGAGTTCGTGTAGACGAAAGATTGTCTGTGTGAACTTGTCGAGAAATTCTTGTCTAGACGAATGTTGTTTTTTTTTCAATCATGATTCAGAGGCCTTTTATATTGCTGAATTGAAAACATCATGATCCCATGAAGTGTGACAGTTGTTGGAGTCAAAGAGTGGGGAAGTGAAAATCGTGTTGAAACCAGTTGCTCATCGTGCGGAGACTTGGTTAACTTTCCACCCACTACTTTGCTAACTCCTCCAACTGATTGCACGACTTTCACACATTCTCATCGTGTGTATGAACACACGTGCCGTAGACCGCCAGACTAAAATCCTAGTTAATATCCCCCCATGTGACACGATTGACATCTTGATTGTGGAGTCAGTTGCTGACTTTATGGGACGATGAGTCCTTGTATTGATGAGTTGAACGTGACTTTGCAAATATTCTGAGACTCATGAATTGAACATGTCTGTTGAGACAGAGGTATAATTTTGTTGGTTGTTAAGGTGAGCAAATATTGCTCGTATGAGCAAATGTTTCTCGTTTGATAAATTGTTGAATGTTGATAATCAATATTCATGGACTGAACAAATATTGAATATTGATAGTTGAACCAGTATTCATGGACTGAGCAAATATTGAATATTGATAGTTGAACCAATATTCATGGACTGAGCAAATATTGCTCGTCTGAGCAAATGTTGCTCATTTGATGAATTATTGAATATTGGTAGTTGAACCAATATTCATCAGTGCGACCAAATATTTTTCATATGAGCAAATGTTGCTCGTTTGATGAATTGTTGAATATTTATAGTTGAACCAATAGTCCTTAGTCTGAGCAAATATTGCTCATCTGAGCAAATGTTGCTCATTTGATGAAGTATTGGTAGCATGACCAAATAAATATTAAATTAAAATACTGGCGACCAAACCAAGTATAATTAATTAGAGTGCTGATCATGGGATCAACATAAAATTTAGTGTTTGAATCTGGAATTATGAACCTTGAACTCAAAACCTTAATTTTGATCAATTGCTGAATTGATGATTTATTGAAAATCATTTATGAAATGAAGGAGGGACCGGATACATGGGATGCTGAATCGACTATGTAGCGCCCAGATACTACGGTGAGAAAAATATTAAAGTCTCTTGAAGACCAGTTGGTGAAAGGATGATTAAATGCTGGTTTAATCATTTGTTGCTGAAAAATAATGCCTATTTCAGCATTAGGTGTTAAAACCTAACTATGAAACCGTCCTCGGTTGTTCATGTGATCGTCTGTTGAACATTTTTATGAAGTTCCAAGTTGTTTGGAAGAGTTTTGGACCTAATACGTGCAATTGTGCAAATTAGGTCAAATCATGAAAAGTATATGGTACCGGCTCCTTGTAAGCGAAAGAGCCAACCTTGGTCGGTCAAGGTAACGCGCTCACGTCACCAAAGTGTCCGCGTCTCATTCCTGAGAATTTTGATATTTTCTGGTGTGCGTTTGAGCAACAATTTGAGGAAATATGAAGAAATCAGAGATTTTTGCTGAAACCGTGAAAACTTCATGAGATGAAGGAAAATAATGATAAAAATGAAGGAATCATGAAGTGTGGGACCGTCTATGGTCAAGGCATGGCCTGCCGGCCAAAAAGCCCGGTCCAAGGGTATTTTTCCTAATTTTACAATATTTTTCATGATTTTAGGGAAATATCATAAAATCAAGGAGTTTGTTGAAACCATGGAATTTGTTGAAATCAAGTTGTTTTCATGAGATGAGGGAAACATAAAAAATAATAATAATATAACAAGGGGAGTGTGGGACCGTCTAGGGCATGACCGGCCGGCTAGGGCCCGGTCCCACGAGTTTTCCTAATTTTATATTATTTTTCATGGGTTTAGGAAAATATCATGAAATTAGGAAATTTTCATGGGATGAGGGAAATAATAAAAATAATAAGGAACCATGAGGTGTGGGACCGGCCATGGTTAGGGCATGGCCGGCCGTCTAGTGAGCTTGGTCCCACGACACCTTTCCTAATTTTATTATTTTTTTGACTTGAGGGAAATTTCATGAATTCAAGGAGTTTTTTCATGAAACGAAGGATATTTTCTCAAAATGAAGAGATTTTCATGAGATCAGGGAAAATAATAAAAATATGATAAAACATAAAATTGGGCGTGGGACTGGGCACGACACGACCAGCCGGCCGGTGGGCCCAGTCTCCTAGAGCTTCGATTAATATTTTATTATTTATTATTTTCTTCCTATTTTGCATAGGTTCATCGTTGCTTCGTGTTTTGGAATGCTCGTTTGTGCATTCAGGTGCTCGTTTGTGCATTATTGTTGAGTACACTTGCACCATTTTGGCCGGGGCTTACTCGAGAGCTGCTCAGATGCCCGTACGTTGATTATTTATCACTAACCCGTGGAAGAACCACAGATTGAAGTGACTAAATATTACGAAAAATCATAGAATATTGTTGAATATTCAATTAACGATTAGAGATAATTAATTGATGGCTCTATACTAGCAGGCATGTTGTCTAGGAGAATTAATTATCTAAGAATTGAGAGATATGAGCTTGTTCAAACGTCATATTTCTCTTATATAGTCAGGGAAAACCTTGTTGCATCCTGAAGACGTTATTGCTCTATACTAGCAGGCATGTTGTCTAGGAGCCGTCCAATCTTTCGATTCTATATAGAAAAAATTACTGAAATTGCTCAGTATTCATGAGATGTGCCATTGCCTCAGCTGAGAGACTATACATCTTCATATACTCTGAGAGATATCATTCTCAGTCAGAGATTTTATGGAATGAGCTTTCATGATTTAATGAGAGACATGAGCCTCAATACTCATCTGATTGCCGGATCAGGAGCATGTATAATTATGGTTTTACAATTTTAACCCTTGTCGAAAATCCACCATCTACAGGTACCCATTTCTGAGTAGCTTTTGGAGCAACGTATTTCCTTTTCTCCACAATATAATTATAAATTTCTTGGAGGGAATACTAGAAGAACTGATATTTTGAGACTCAGTTTTTCTCCAGTTTGGAACATCAGATCTTGACATCTTAACATAATCGGATCTTGTTTTATCTCGTTTAAGATATCTGCAATTCCCCTGCAAGTGACCTGTTTTTCCACAATAAAAACAATGTTTATTATAATGGAAAAAGTTATGTTTAGTGTTACCTGAATGTGTATTTGCTTGCTTTGGAATTTGACAGAATTTCCTCTTTTCGTCATCGGAAGTTGGTAGAGATACTTCACTTTTGTCAACCGTGGAAGGTTTTGGTTGAGAAAAAACTTTAGCTTTGACAAATTTTACCTCTTTGCAAATACTAGGAGCGTATATTCCTTCATAACCCAATCCTCGTGTATCACGATGAATTCTACATGCTCCCAATATCGAGGTTAATTTATCAGAGCTGCTATTTCTAGACAAACTCTCTTTTAAGCTCGAGTTTTCTTCTTCCAAACTTTTGACCTTCTCAAGCGCAATAACTAGATCATTCTTGGATGATTCACATTGAACTTTGAGATCTTCTCGTTCTGAATCAAATAACAAGTTCATCTCAATGTTTTCCAAGTTATCTATCTTTGCTTGAAGAATAATTTCCCGATCACGACCTTCGGCAATTTATTCTTTAAGCTTTCGTATTTTGTTGAGATAATCTCTTGCAACACTAAAATAAAGTTGGTCTTGCAAGTATTTATTTCGACTACGAAGTCTGTCATATTTAACTTTCTCACTGAAAATGATGTTTTCAGCTTCCAAGAGTTTTTTATGACTTTCTTTAAGAAGGTTATTAGCAACTGGATCCACATGGAACACTTCTTCATCAGAATCAGAATCAGTATCCGCAAGAATTTTTCCAGAAGCTAATGCAACCTCTTCAGCTAACTCTTGGGGATTATAAAATTCAGGTCCATCATTAAGAGTAGGCAAATCTGCTGCATATGCCGATTGTCTACGGCTCCAGCTAGGACATACTGAAGACAAGTGCCCGAAACCACGACAGTTATAGCATTGTACATCATCCTTAGGAGATGTTACACTTTTAGAAAAACTATTTTTCCTGTCTCTCAAGAATTTTCTAAATTGTCGTGGAGTAACATCTTTAGTATCTGGTGAACCATATTTATCCTTAGAGGATTCAGAATTGTTTGCAGCTTTAAGAGAAATCACCTCTTTTCTTGCGTGTTCATTATCAAAGATCTTTAATTTTCCAGCAAGAGTATTTCTGGTGAGTGTAGAAAGATCGTTTCCTTCTTCAATGGCATGTTTCTTAGACTCGTATCTTGATGGTAGAGACCTGAGAATTTTGCACACAATATATTTCTCTAGAATAGTTCTTCCTAACGCAAATGAGGAGTTAACTATTTGAGAAATTCTTTGGTTAAACTCATCAAAGGTTTCATCATCAGACATGCGAAGGTTTTCCCAGTCAGAAGCTAGATTTTGAAGCGTTTCTTCTTTCTCTGCGGAATTCCCTTCGAATACGGTTTATAAGATATCCCAAGCATCTTTAGACTTATTACATGTAGTAACATGGTGTTGAAGATCTGGGGTAATAGCGTGGATGATCGCATTTAATCCTTCATAATTTTGCTTTGCAACAAGAATCTCAAGATCATTATCATCACCAATATTCTTTTCAACAGTTACATCGTCTACTGTAACTGATGGAGGATCATAGCCATTAACAATACGAACCCATGATTGAAAATCTCGCGCTTGAATGAAAGAACGCATAACAATTTTCCACCATAAATAGTTCGTGCCATCGAAGACTGGCGGTACGTTTATAGAGATAGCACCTCTGTCCATAGAATCAGATTGCTACAAACACAAACTTATGAGGTCTTAGCATATTTGCCTGCTCTGATACCAATTGAAAAAGCGTGGGTCTAAAAACCACACCCAATATTTCGTTTGGCAATCTGAATAGACAAACTCCGATATACTTTCAAGAGAATCAACTAGACATTTAGACTCAATATATAAAAAGTTTATCAAAGAGTTTTATATCTCTATCTCTTGATTCAATCCGCAATCAGCAAATAGGGATTTGCGAGCCCGATTGAATATAAGAGGATTAACTTGAACGGTACCAAAGACCAATGTTCAAGTGTCAATCAATTCATTCAACAGCCCTAAGGCCGGATACAAGAACTGATTGATCTTAACGTACAACCTGTGATATTTCTATTATATAAATAAAATATAATGAGGAAAAGAAATAACACAGACACCAGAATTTTGTTAACGAGGAAACCGCAAATGCAGAAAAACCTGCGATCTAGTCCAGAATAAACACACTGATTATAATGAACAATAGCTTGGAAACTAAGCAAAGATATTTTCCTTTTTCAAGACTCTCCTAAATATGTGAGTCTTTCCTAAGTTACAAATATTATGCATAAATAATTAATTAATTAATTAATTAGTAAATATTTATTTATGTGTATAAATCACATTCTAACTTAGGCAGGAATTAAAAGTTATCACAAACACTTTAATATGGTAATCAAATATGTTTGGAATAATAGCCATCTTGCCTAGACAAGGAAACATGACCAACTCAACCAAAAATAGCTTTTAGTCACGAATTGGGCCCAAGTCCATGAACTACTACAAACAGCCCATGGATTGTTTGCTACTAACGAACTTTAATAAACCATTCATAACTTCATCGTTATAACTCGGAATTGAGTGATTCTTGGCTCGTTGGATTCACAATCTCATTCACTATAACATGAGATTCTTTATAAGTATAAAGGTTATTTACTCTAAGGTCATGAATCAAATAACCTCAAGTATATATACATAAATGTACATTTACCGTCATTGGAATTGTTCCATAGAGTGAGCATTTATCTTGATAGATTAGAAAGGTAGAATTGAACAAGAATCCAAATATATTCAATCACATACCTTTGTTGATGAAGTACTTGTTGATGTCTTCTTGTAGTCTTCAATCTTCAATCTTCATCCTTTAAGGGTAGCTTTGATTCAACTTCTTAGACCTAATGTAGTCCGAAACTATCTTTAGTATGCTAAATAAAGAATGCATTTTGGCAACTAAAAATGACAAATGACTTGACATACCAACGCTAGTGGGTTCAACCGAGCAGTGCTCTAACAAGGTTGATTCGAAAAATTAATTCTCTAATAAATTTAAATATGATTCAGAACTTTAGATGTTACATCTTTGTGTTATTGGATTCGATTGAGATCTTTCAGATGTGACCCAAATTTTTTATTAGTTATTTGATTTATCATTTGTGTGTTGATTGAACCTAAGAATGTTATTTTTTGAGATATTTTGTATGTTGTTTTAGAGATTTGATGTGTTTTTGATATATGTTTTCTGTAATATGCAGGTTATCATCCATGTCTGAGAAGATTGTGTATGCTATTTTGAACATGGTGTGCATTCACCCCTATTTGGTAGATGTGTACATATTTGTACAGTGGAATTCTCTATGATGAATGCTTGGGTTGTATTGTTTGAATCAATGCTCTATTTTGTTATTTTTATGTAAATATTAACATACTTGTTCACTAGTATGCTCTGTGATGAATGCATGACCTTTTTTGTTGGTATATATGCTAGATTTTGGTACTTTTCTGTAGATGTTTACTTGTTTGTACACTGAAATGCTATGTGATGAGTATATGGCCTGTCATACGGGTATGGATGCTAGATTTTGTTAGGTTTTTATATATAGAGGTATACATGTCATGTGGGTATGATGCTAAAATTTGTTAGTTTTCTGTAGAGGTGTAAATTTTTATACACTAGTATATGTTTCACTTTATATAGCATATTCATGCACTTTAATGTACATCGTATATGTTATTGATATATGTTGTTTTTTTTTTGTAATATATAGGGTATCAACCATGTCTGAGCATTCGGTCATACATTCGTACATGCCTACATATTTTTACACTAAAACTTTCTCTCTGATAAATGCATGGTTTGTTTTGTTTGAGCAAATGCTCCATTTCTATTGCTTTCTGCAGATATGTACATACTTATACACTAGTATGGTCTCTCATGATGTTATGTACTGTCTTGAGGATATGAATGTTGAATTTGGATTTTTGAAGGTGTGTTCATAATTTTACACCATTGTGTTGTCTCAATATTATACGAAATGCTTTATTGGTATGCATTTGTACCCTTATCCACCTTTGACATTAATTATTTTTTTTTGTAACAGGTGCATGAATTATTTGGTCACAGTTAATGAAGATTGTTGGACATGGATACGATGTAGAGATGATTACCTCTTGATTATTCTATTTATAAATGGTGGATGTCACTAGGGTAAGTTTCTTTACCTTCGCAATTGAACTTGAAACCTTATTTTTTGAGCATAGTTCACCCTAGTAATAATGCAGATGATATCCAGATTGATGATATGTCACACTTCAAACTCGTTAGGAATTATATTTCATATGTTATAAATTTAGGGACTCAAGCTCAAATAATTCCATTCAATATGGGTAGTGATATTGTTTCTTAGGTATACGATTCAAGTTGTGTGTGTGTATAAAATGGTGCACGTTGTGCTGTCTCATTTATATATGGCATTTTATGGGTACGGATGTGCACAGGTTGATTGTTTTGAAGATGTGAATAGTTCTGCAACTAAGTGTACATAGTTGTACACATGATTTTTCTTAATGTGTACATATTTATACACATGTTTATTATTTTTAAATTTGCACATAGTTCCGCAACTTTATGTTGTTTTGATTTTTGTCAGATCATTGTATTGGTGTTTTATGTTTTATTTTCCAGGTTGAAGATTATCGTATTGATGTCTCAGAGACAGGTAAAAGCTGTTATGGATAGTATCATTAGTCTCATATCCAGGTCTCCATTTCGAAGACAAAGAACTCAACGCAATAAAATTGTTAGGGAGAAGTAAAGGATACCTATGATGTGCACCGAGTGCTTTACTTACTCCTCCCTTGATGATTTACTATCCTTCTTGCTTACGGATTTGTGATTTTTGTTTTCATGTAGCTTGTTAAAATGGATGATATATACTATCTTATTTATTTGACGAATATAGTTTGGTTTTTATTTCAATGCATGTGCCTTTATTTTTGCAGGTATGAATAATTTTTTGACATGTCAGTACATGTTCAACAACATGTACATTTTAATTTTCTAACCTGTCAGTAGATGTACACCATTATGTACACGTGATTATTTTTTTACCTATAATATATCCTGTAAATTTGACGCAAATCTACATTCAAAACATCATTCACACTAATAATAAGATTAATTCAAGGTTTACTAGTAATAATACTTGTTTAAGAAAGTTAAGAAACATAGTTGTCAAGAGTTTAACAAAGTTACAAACAATTTAAGCAAGTTTCAAACAGTAATCAAGTTGTTGCTCTCCTACTCGCACGCTAATCTTGGTATTCTTTATCTTCTGCGATATTTTACAGTTTGGCAGGATCACCGATAGGTTTCTGCAGGTTCGGATGCTACCATCTCCAATAAGTATGTACCCACCTACAAAAATCAGACAAATCCAACTTCAAAAATTATAAAACATGTCATATATCCATGAGATATATTACTAGTATACTAGTATGTACACCCAACAAATCCAACTTCGAAAATTACAGGGCCCTTGACGTCCGTACTCACAAAACGGATCATATATCCATGACATAACATACTAGTGTACAAGTATGTACACACCTACATAAATCTTACAAATTCAATATTCATGCTCACACAAGAAAGGTCATATGCCCATGGAAAGATACAACAATGTATAAGTATGTACACACCTATAAAAATAGCACAATCTAACATTCAAAACCACAAAGTAGGTCATATTCCCATGAGATGATACATCGGTGTACAAGTATGTACACAACTACAAAAATTAGACAAATCCAACATACATGCTCACACAAAACATGACATATGTCCATGACATGATACAGCAGAGTACAAGTATGTACACACCTATAAAAATGGCAAAACTACAACATTCAAAACCACAAAACAGGTCATATTGCCCATGACATGATACAACGGCGTACAAGTATGTAACTCTTGAACAAATCTGAAAAAAAACAACATGGTGCCCACGAAATAATCCATACACCCTTGAGCTATCATACATGTCTACAAATCTAAACACAACCACAACTAATTTAATTAAAATATAATTCACACTCACATTACAGTCTATATATCCCTGAAAGAACATGTTATTGTACCACTCTGTGCACAACTACAGCAAATCTAACAAAAACAACATTCATACCAACGTAACAATCCATAGACCCCTGAAATAACATTACAATGTATAATTTTGTATACTACCACAACAAATCTGTACACTACCAATATCATGCCCACATAACAATCCATACATCCCTGAAACAGCACTGCGGTGTACAGAACTTTACACTATCACAAAAAATCTAACAAAAACGACATTGATACACACAAAACAGTTCATACATCCCTGACACAGCACTGCCGTGTACAGATCTGTACACTATCACAAAAAATCAAACAAAAGAAAACATTCACACACATAACAAGCCATACATCCCTGAAACAACATGGCGGTTTACAGATCCGTACACTATCATATCAAATCTAACAAAAGTAACATTCGTATACACATAATAGGCCATACATCCCTGAAACAACACGTCGGTGTACAAATCTGTATACTATCACAAAAAATCTAACAAAATAGTCTTCGTTCACACATAACAGTTCAATATATGAAAGTAGCTGATGATCTTACCTTTTGTTACTTGAATAGATGTTGAATCTTCTTTTGTTGTTGTTTTTTCTTCTTTGAAGGTCTTGATTTCTCTTCAATCACTGATTTACTTTTAGATAATGATGGTTTTGGATCTTTTACTACCTGATCAGATGTTGAATCTAATGTTTGTTGTCGTTGTGTTCTCTTTGAAGCTCTTGATTTGTTTTAATTCATTGATTTCGATTTAGATGGTGATTCTAGACTATTTTGTTGTTGGGTCTTCTTCACCATGATGTTACTGCTGTTGCAATGTTTATCCATGACTAGGGTTTTAATTTGAATCTTCACTAGTTTCTGTTTCTTTTTCTCTCGGTTAAATGATTATTTTTATTTATTTATTTTTCGTTTTCTTTCTAGTTTTTGTTCAGGTATTGAGAAAAATAACGGTTTTAATTTGCAGCACGTGTGGATTACGAAAAACATGTGAAGGATATTAATGTCTTTGCATCTTTTTTGGACTAATTTGTACCTAGTTGACTCGGGATGCACTAAACAGTACTTTTGGACTGGTTTTTGGACTAAACCATATTTTTTCCTTGTTGTTCTCCGGTTGCAACAATGAAGAATGTGTCTCGCTAACTGAAGTACTCATGATGGAAGTCGAAGAATGTGTCTCACAATGTAAGATTTTACATTGTGAAGAAGACATGTTGTTGTATTGATAAGTTGTGTATGAAACAGATTTACAATGAAGCATTTATAGGACAACAAGATATGTAAAATGACACAGCCCTAAGGCAACATTTGATCTTATCCTAAGGCATAAACTGAGCATATTCTAAACTACTAGAAATAGAAATGCAAGGGTAATAATCCTTACTTTACAAAGATAACGGAAAATGGGTCATATGACTAAAACCCATAAAGTATGGGAGTAATGGACTTGTAAAATATAGGCCTGGGTGAAAAAGACATGAGAAATATTAGTCATATATACCCTTTGCTTTAAACTTTATTCTTTTTCTTATCCTTTTCTATCTCCCATTTATTTTCTCTCTCTACAATTAAAATTAATCGCGAGAAATGTTTTAACTTCCGAAATATAAGTCGGATTATAATAAAATTTATATTTTTGAAAAGGGTTCGAAAATCTCTACAAAACAAGATCCATTGTTGATATGAAATTCGAAAAAAATAAATATTTACAACCAGGCTGAAGATACATTATGCACCCAGGTGCAAGTTGGCCAAAATTTATTTCATATAAAAATATGCATTTATGCATTATGCAGCCATGTGCAATCTGGCTGAAATTTATTTCCTATAAAAAAATGCATTATGCACCCAGGTGTAACCTGGCTAAAACATTTTTTCTATAAAAATCAAAAAAATATGCATGATGCACCCCAGGTGCAACCTAATCTAAAACATATTTCTTCTATAAATATGCATTATGGACTCAGGTGCATCTTGTGTATTTCGTGGATAAATATAGGTTTATCCTAAAAATGACTTGCAATATATTATACACGACCAAAATCAATAGTTAATGATCTCGAGCAATAAGTCCACTATCATTATCATCGCATTCATCATTAAAACATCAACCAAAAATAATTATCAAAGAGGAAAAATAAGAGGAACCACAAAAAATTCATGAAAATATACATTATGTATTTAGGTGCATCTTGTGTATTTCGTGGCCAAACCCAGGTTTAAACATCACGTTCGAACCAACAATAGTCTACATGACAAACAAGATAAATAATATGAAAAGTTATAAGGAATCAAACACAATTGCTCAACCCCTAATCAACTGGATTACCAGTACTTGAATTGGGCAAAAATCAACAAATTAATGGCAAAATTTCACTTAAAAGAGTATGATTAATCAAATTACAAAGGAATAAGTTCAATTGCATCAATTAATACAAGGAACAAATTCATGGAATGCAAGAAAAGCTTACAAGTTAGGTCCATGAGATGGAAAATGCCAACATCATCAAGATATTCCGCTGGAAGAAAAAACAGTACCAATTGCACTAGCCTTCTTCCGTCTGTTTCATTCTAATCTTCTTGTCTCCATTTCTTTCCACTAACATTTCTTTCCACTAACATTAAACTAATAACTTGGTTATTACAAATTCCGTTAGTGTTCTATGAGACTTTTTCCCAAACACTTGATGTGCTGTTTTAGATTGAAGTCGATAGATCCCTCTGCCAGGTAGGTTTGAGCTCCTTTGGTAGCTTGTCCACCTGCAATTTCTATTGCAACCATTTCACAATAATCTCTCTAATCTAATTCCTTCCCAAGCTTGAAATCACCCCTATGTATCCACCATTCAACACCTAAACCATCTGCAACAATTCACTCTTCTTTACTGTGTTTACAGCATATAAACTTTCCAAGACTCCAAGAATCGTGACCCAAACTTCCGCATTCTCAGAGATTCAATCTAGTGATTTTGTGATTGAGTCTTATTAATTTTTGTTGGTGGATTTGGCTTAGGTAGTGAAAGACACATGTGAATATGGAAGAAGAGGAGATGTTGTTCCTTTCCAAACAGAATTCATCATACTCCACGGATTATTAAATCCATGGCAACAACATTTAGTGCTTCAACTGTTTTAACTAGAGAGGACGAAGAATAGAACGAGTTTTGGAAAAAATAGATAGCGAGGAAGAGGGGAGGGTGAATTAGTAACTAATGTAAAGATAATTTCGGGCGAACTACCAAGAACCAGGAATTTGAATTCTTGGCTATTCGAAAGATTGGCATATTTTTACTTGTCTTTTAGATCCAGGAATTCAAATCCAAGGGCTAAT
The DNA here is from genome assembly GCF_003573695.1 of Papaver somniferum. NCBI lineage: Eukaryota > Viridiplantae > Streptophyta > Magnoliopsida > Ranunculales > Papaveraceae > Papaver > Papaver somniferum. Next base: position 17,837,151 of record NW_020622934.1, on the reverse strand, counting down.
TAACCAAAAAACTACAAAGATAAAACAGTAACAAGTAATCTACTCTAACACTCCCCCTCAAACTAAAGTAGGGAGCAAAGCAGATACATCAGTTTGCCGAAAGACGAACAGGGCATGTCGAAAAGTTTCTGAAAGCAAATTCCCGTATAGAAAACTCCTCCCAGAAACCATAAAAGCAAGCATGTAATAACATCATCTGTAATCTTGGCAGAAGCAACATTTGACTCGCCATTTGCATTATCAACATATTCACCGGATGTAACAATCAAGCACTTGACACAGTTAACTCTCCAATAGAACAAGCAGAAATGTTGTGCAGTTTCAATCATAGGCTTATGTTGTGGGTGCACCAATAGCAAGGACAACATCAGGTGGAGCTAGCAGCAGAGATAACTTTTTGTGGATCTGAACCAACCACATTAGAATTTACTAGACCACAAGTAACAGCATATTGCAGTGAAGTTGTAGCACCAAAATCTTGTATATAGCATACAACAACATCATCAACAGTTAGACATTCATTTACATATCCTAATACTTCCCCTCAAATTGATGTCCACTGCCTATACAAAGGAATCAATTTGTAGATAGAAAATAAAACAACACCAAATCTCATTCTTCATTCTTCAAACTTCAAATTTATTTCAACTGTTGTATGAGAAAATTGGTGTTTCTCTTCAAATTCATAGCGTGAGATAGTCAGAATACCTCTTCAATTGGTAGTATTGATCTGTGTTGATTAACAGACATAATTGACATTGGTTATTGATCTGTGTTGGTTAACAGATAAAATTGGTAATGGTTTTGGTATTTATTTGTTTTGATATCGTTGTTTAGAATTGATTTAAAATTGTTCCTGGATTAGTGGTGAAACAAATTTGAATCCAGGTGTTAAGAAGTTTTAAACTGGTTTTATGATGTTTTGTGTGGTGGTTCTGATGATGAAAAATGGTTTTAGAGATTTATTAATGGGTGTTGAAGATGTATCGGAAAAATCTGATGGTGTTAATAATGAGTGTTGGTAGACAGAGATATCAATATGATAAGATGTATTAAATGATGATAAGAGTTTTTGAGCAATTTAAACTGGTTTTGAAAAGAACGATTTCCCATATAGAACAGGAATTTCCTTCTTCATTACCAATTCTGGGTTACTAGTAACGTTCCAAAGCGCAGATTTCTCCAAACCAGATTGATACAAACCATTTTCAAATATCTTAAATCCTTCTTCGACATCACATACAGGTCGTAATTAAAGGTTTGAGGCATTCATTGAAGATATGTAAGATGTAGAAAACCCCACAAAACCAAGAAGGAGAATAAATTTCAATACCTGATACAAATTCCAGAGGATCCCATTCTTCTCCAACTCTTCTTCCTCGTCCACTTCATGCTCCTCTTATTTTTCTTTTATTTCAACGTCACTTTCAGCATGTTCAGAAGAACCCTTCTTTGTGATTGATTCTTCTTCACTAGTAGTACTACTATTTAAACTAGACTCATCTCCTTGAGATGACGAAGAAACATTATCAGATTCTTTTTCATCAGAACAAGATTTAACTGCTTGCTGCTTCAAGTCTTCCTCTAATCGTTTAAGTATCTCTATTCTGCGATTAGGGTTAAAGCGAAGAAATTTGGGTCTTGGGATAAGAAATTTGTTTTTAGATCGTAAGGGGTTTCTTCTGATTCTGTCAATTTTGAAGAAATAGGTATAATCTGTCATGATTGAAGATATGGGGGTACTGAAAAATCAGTAATTTCTGGGGGTAATTGTATCTGAGATGAAGAATCAGAGGTTTTTGAATTAAGATTTGGAGTGTTTGAAACACGGGTTATTGTTGACGATATTTCAGAGCAAATTTTATAAGAAGTAATTATCCAATCTGATGTTTAAGTTGCAGAAGTTGTAGATCTGAAATTTTTCTTCATGTTCTTGCGTTCTTCTGTTCTTCCACTTCTGTTTATGGTGAATATACGAAAGAAAAACATAAAAATAACTCTGTTGGTAAGCGGAATAAGATTGAGATTGAGTAGCAGAGATTGTAGAGATTTGGAGAAAAGTTTTATCTGCTAAAGGTTTGGAGAAGTAGAAAGGATCGATGAAATTGAAACTTAGGTGGTGAAGAGGAAACTTGTGATGGCGGCGGCTATTACAGCTGAAGTGAGGGGATCGAACCCTCCTGATACCATGTAAGATTTTACATTGTGAAGAAGATTTGTTGTTGTATTGATAAGTTGTGCCTCAAACATACTTACAGTGAAGCATTTATAGGACAACAAGATATGTAAAGTGACACAGCTCTAAGATAACATTTGATCCTATCCTAAGGCATAAACTGAGCATATTCTAGACTACTAGAAATAGAAATGTAAGGGTAATAAATAATAATCCTTACTTTACAAAGATAAAACAGTAACAAGTAATACTACTCTAACATTCCGGGCCTAACAAGTTTGACCGCCCGCTACCCTTTCCGGCCTAACGAGTTTGACTACCCGCCACCCTCTGAAATCCTAAAAGAATAAGGAGTTAACGAGATTATATATCACCGGACTTTTGTAGGACAGCTCCTTATCAAATATTACATACTTATCTTGTTTTCCTATTCAGTTAAGAACATCCTTTTGAGAGGAACAGGAGTATCACCATCTATAAACCTACTGTAGGTCACCTTGTCAACCTACAACAAATCTAGCTAGGGCACGAAGAAAGTTATATCCTCAGTAACTTTTCTAATCAACCTCAATGGCGGTTGAAGAAGATTTTGTCTTTGTCTCTTCTGCAGAAGGGAAAAAAGAATACCCTGGAAAACTTACGGGCTATGTCTTTTTCACTTGTATTGTTGCTGCTTGTGGTGGTCTCTTGTTCGGATACGATATCGGTATCTCTGGTAAGTTTTTCCCTGGTCTTATAAGTCTTTCTGTTCTTGATATCTTTGATTCTCTTTTTAAGCTTTGAATTATTATTATTTTATTTTTGTATTTTTTATACCCTGCATATGATTTATGATGTGATGAGGGTTTTAACTTTATTTTTACGTGTATATATGTGGAGTTACTGCTATGGCACCATTCCTGCAGAAGTTCTTCCCAGCAGTTTACAGACAGCAAATTGGTGCTAAATCAGCTAATCAGTACTGTAAATTCAACAATGCAACTTTAACTCTATTTACATCATCTTTGTATTTAGCAGCTTTACAAGCATCAATTGGTGCCTCCTCTGTAAGTAATAAGTTCGGACGCAAATTCACAATGTTTTGTGGAGGTTTAGTTTTTCTTGTTGGTGTTGCCCTCAATGGTTTTGCTATGAATATTTCAATGCTTATTATGGGACGTATGTTGCTCGGCATTGGTGTTGGTTTTGCCAATCAGGTATTTATTTTTATTTTAATTTAATTTTCTCTTTGTTGCTGGCTTTAAGTTGTATGTGTAATTTGGACCATGGCATAGTGTTAACATGAGTTTGTCATATATTTTGGCTTACAGTCTGTGCCGCTATATCTTTCGGAGATGGCACCATATAAATACAGGGGAGCACTTAATAGTTTCTTCCAATTGATGATTAGTATTGGAATTTTCGTGGCGAATGTATTAAATTACTATACGACCAAGATGGAGAATGGTGAAGGATGGAGAGTAAGTTTGGGTCTAGCAGGTGTACCTGCACTTATAATGACAGTTGGTGCACTTTTCCTACCTGACACTCCTAATTCCATCATCGATCGAAACAAACCTGGAGAAGCTAAGAAACTTCTCCAGCGTATTCGTGGCACTGTGAACATTGACGAAGAATTCAACGATATAGTTGCTGCAAGTACCGAATCTAAGAAGTATGAAGGCAAATGGACCACCTTAATGCAGAGAAGATACAGACCTCATTTAGTTATGTCCATACTTGTCCCATTCTTCCAGCAATTTACTGGTACTAATGTGGTTATGTTTTACGGTCTGGTTCTTTTTAAGTCAATCGGGTTTGGTGAAGCCGCCTCGCTTATGTCTGCTGTGATTACTGGTATGGTTAATATCTTTGCTACATCTGCCGCAATCAATGTTGTGAACAAAGAGGGAAGAAGGTTTTTGTTTCTTCAGGGTGGTTGTCAGATGTTTATCTTTCAGGTATTTTTATCTAATTCTTTAAAGTACTCGCCTAGATGTTTAGTTTTATGTGTTCACTGAATCGTACTTTTTAATGTTTCAGATGCTTGTGGGAATTTTAATATGGATTAAATTCGGAGTAGATGGCATTGGAACGATACCTATAGGGTATGCACAACTTGTTGTTACATGCATTTGTCTATTTGTGTCAGGATTTGCTTGGTCTTGGGGTCCTCTAGGATGGTTAGTACCTAGTGAGATATACCCACTTGAGATCAGATCAGCAGCTCAAAGTATCACGGTTGTGGTGAATATGTTCTTCAGGTTCGTAATTGCTCAGCTTTTCTTGAGCATGTTATGCACTATGAAGTTCGGACTGTTCTTCTTTTTTTGGTGGTTTTGTGGCTATCATGACTCTTCTCGTCTACTTCTTTGTACCTGAGACTAAAGGAATTCCAGTTGAAGAAATGTCTCAAGTATGGAAAGACCATTGGTATTGGGGAAGATTTATGACTCCAGATGTTGAGTTTGAGGGCAAGCACAGAACTTCGCAAGATTTTGAAATCTTGGACAAGAACAAGGACATGTAGAATGGAGAAAAGAGTAGTTTTTTTTTTCTTTGGTCTTTTTTGATAGACATTTTGTTTTTCATTAATTAGCTTTTCCTATTTCAGTATACACATATTAGTTAATCAAAACTGTCACATACTGTGTTTTTATTTTTTATCATTTAGTAGCACTTATGACTACATATATACATTCCCAGTTGGCTTAAAACTTGATGCCTGCCACAGCACTTTGAGACAACCAAAAAACTGACTGGTATTTTTTTGCTGAAAAGTAACTTGCTGGAGATTTATTCTGATAGACCGATCCACATGATGATTAACTTCATCATGAAAGTACCTGCATTTGCTTCCTGTATATTTCGCTGCGGAATGATGATAAAAAGAGATTGGATATATACGACTCAGTTAGGAATGATGATTAACTTCATCTGTTAATTTTCAACTAATTAGGTGTTGTTGGTTAAACTTCAACATAGAAGTCACTAACAAGCTGGTTAGGACAAGACTAGGAAATTGATGTAATCCTAAGGGAATTAGAAGTCATCTAGTTCTAAGAAAAGAAAAGACATGTAATAAGGTAATAGGACTAGGAAAAGGAATTCATAGTTCTATATATATATGATCACCAAAGTTGTGGTTGATCATATGAGCAAGATTAGAGCTTGTGTTTAGTTTTGAGAGATTTTCTAAACATCAATAAAGAGAGTTGTCTTTATATAAGCTAAGTTTCATCTTGCAGTTGCCATTAATTGGTATCAGAGCTTGTTTCTGAGCCATGGAAAACGAAACCACCATTGTGGGTGCAAAACAGTTCACGCCACCATCAATACAAGTTCCAATCCTCAACGCCACAAACTACACAGTATGGGCCATGAGAATGAAGGTACTGATGAAAATCTACAAAGTTTGGGAAACAATTGATCCTGGTACATTGGACCCAGACAAAAACAATGTTGCCATTGAATTACTCTTTCAAGCAATACCAGAATGTCTTGTTCTACAAGTTGGTGAACAAGAAACTTCAAAGAAAATTTGGGATGCAATAAAGGCACGTAATCTCGGAGCTGATCGAGTTAAAGAAGCCCGTCTGCAAACCTTAATGTCTGAATTTGAAAGAGTGAAGATGAAATACACTGATACTATTGATAGCTTTGCAGGAAATCTATCAGAGATAGCCTCAAAAGCTGCGTCACTTGGACAATCCATTGATGAAGATAAACTGGTAAAGAAGTTTCTCAATAGTTTACCAAGATCCAAGTATATTCATATCATAGCTTCTCTCGAACAAGTCTTAGATTTAAAGAAGACTAGCTATGAAGATATAATTGGAAGATTGAAAGCATATGAATAAAGAATCCTTGATGAAGAAAACAATGGAGAAACTCAAGGAAAACTCTTGTACACAAACTCTTACCAACAAAAACTCTGCGACAAGAGGAAGAGGTCGTGGAAGAGGTGGTAGAGGAAACAGAGACCGAGGAAGGGGAGGAAGGTTTAACTCACAAGATAGAACAACAAGTCAGAATGATCAAAACCAAGGGAAAGAAAAGAAGGATAGATCAAACATTATTTGTTACAGATGTGATAAACCAAGACACTTCTCCTCTGTATGCCCTGAAAGAATACAAAAGATGGAATGAAACAAGGGAAGCAGATACAACTCTTTTCATGCACGAAGTTGTATTCTTAAACGAAGGGAAACTAATACCAAAGAACTACGAATCAAAGGATGGATAAGAAGGAATATGGTATTTAGATAATGGAGCCAGCAATCACATGAATGATAAGAGACACTACTTTTTTGAAATAAATGAGAAAATCAAAGGACAAGTGAAGTTTGGGGATGGATCTTCTGTAGAAATTGAAGGGAAAGGATCAATTCTATTTGAGAGCAAGACCGGAGAACAGAAGCTTGTCCCAAACATCTACTTCATCCCAAACTTACAAAGCAACATTCTAAGTTTAGGACAAGCTACAGAAGTTGGATGTGATGTTAGAATGCGACAAGATTATCTAACAGTTCATGACCCAAGTGGAAGACTTTTAGTTAGAGTCTCACGCTCACAGAATAGACTCTACAAGATAAGTCTCATGATTGGAAGGCCATTATGTCTGAATATGAGACTGGAAGATCAGACATGGAAGTGGCACGCAAGGTTAGGACACATAAGCTTTAGAACTTTAAAGGCAATGTCTCAAAACAAGATGGTTCGAGGACTAGCACAGATAAATGATGAAGCAAAAATATGTGAATCATGTTTAGTTGGGAAACAAACTCGTCAAGGTTTCCCAAAAGCAACAACATTCAGAGTCTCAAAGCCATTAGAGCTTCTTCATGCTGATTTATGTGGTCCTATTACACCACAAACCCTTGCAAATAACAAATATATATTTTTTATTATAGATGACTTCAGGAATTTTCAGGAAGCAAAGGTCTCGACTAAATAGAAACAAGCATGTAGAGAAGAAATTATTTCAATCAACAGAAACAAGACTTGGTTTATAGTTGATAAGCCAGGTGGGGTAAAAGTGATTGGTCTTAAGTGGATCTTCAAAATAAAACGGAATGCTGATGGTACTGTCAACAAATATAAGGCAAGACTTGTATCTAAGGGATACGTTCAAGAATCAGGCATAGACTTTGATGAAGTTTTCGCACCAGTTGCTAGACTAGAGATAATTCGTCTCTTAATAGCAGAAGCAGCATCAAACTCATGGTAAATTCACCACTTAGACGTTAAGACAACATTCTTACATGGTGAATTGAGAGAAGATGTGTATGTTGAACAACCAGAAGGTTTTGAAGTAAAAGGACAAGAGCATAAGGTTTATAAGTTATCAAAAGCTTTATATGGTCTAAGACAAGCTCCTCGAGCCTGAAATACAAAGTTAGATCAAATCTTAAGAGAAATCAGATTTGTTAAGTGCTCTAAAGAAACATCAGTATACAGAAGAGAAGAAAAGGGAACGCTTCTTGTGATTGCAGTCTATGTAGATGATCTATTTTTGACTGGCAACTCCCTTAAGGTGATCAATGAGTTCAAGAGAGAAATGTCATCAAAGTTTGAGATGTCAGACCTCGGAAAACTCACTTATTACCTTGGCATAGAAGTCCATCAAGGAGTAGATGGGATTCAGATTAAACAAAAAGCTTATGCAAGGAGAATTATGAAAGAAGCAGGACTTGAAACTTGTAATCCAACTAAGATACTAATGGAGTTTGGACTTAAAGTTTCAAAGGCACAAGAAGAAGCTGAGATTGATCCAACGAGTTATAGAAGAAATGTTGGATGCCTTAGATACTTGTTACACACAAGACCAGACTTGGCTTTCTCTGTGGGAGTAGCAAGCCGTTATATGCAGAGTCCACGCAAGTCTCATGGTGATATAATAAAGCAGATATTGAGATATCTAATAGGAACAATCAGCTATGGATTGAAGTATGGTCGAGGAGGATCAAAAGGAATTGTTGGGTATAGTGATAGAAGTCATAATATTGACCAAGATGATAGAAAAAGTACAACTGGTCATATATTTTATCTAGGAGAAGCACCTATTACATGGTATTCACAGAAGCAAGACACTGTAGCCCTCTCATCCTGTGAAGCTGAGTTTATGGATGCAACAGAAGCAGCTAAATAATCAATATGGCTTCAAGAACTGTTGGGTGAAATCAAAGGAAGAAAACTTGAAAAAGTTCTCATCAAGATTGATAATAAGTCTGCAATTGCACTCACTAAAAATCCAGTGTTTCATGGGAAGACGAAACACATTCATAAAAGGTGTCATTTCATACGAGAATGTATCGAGAAGGAGATCATCAACGTTGAACACATACCAGGAACTGAGAAGAAAGCAGATATATTGACAAAGGCATTAGCTCGGATCAAGTTTTAAGAAATGAGACAATTGATTGGAGTACAAGATATGTCACGGGTAAGGTTGAAGCTTAACGGGAAGAATGTTGGTTAAACTTCAACATAGAAGTCACTAACAAGATGGTTAGGACAAGATTAGGAAATTGATGTAATCCTAAGGGAATTAGAAGTCATCTAGTTCTAAGAAAAGGAAAGACATGTAATAAGGTAATAGGACTAGGAAAAGGAATTCATAGTTCTATATATATATGATCACCAAAGTTGTGGTTGATCATATGAGCAAGATTAGAGCTTGTGTTTAGTTTTGAGAGATTTTCTAAACATCAATAAAGAGAGTTGTCTTTAAATAAGCTAAGTTTCATCTTGCAGTTGCCATTAGGTGTACCCTAGTTAGCGATTCGCCTCGCAATTTTCTACTAATTAGTTGTAGTGTTGTACTACTTAAGATGTAATTTCGTTCTACTTAAGTGTGCGAGTCGTATACACCTCCGTCCTTTAATAATGACTTAGTTTAAGTTTGCACCATTCTTAAGGTAAAGAGGAGATAAGAGTATATTCAAGTTTTTTTTTTAATTATAACTTTGTGAATTATAATTAGTAAAATTTAGTCTCTCAAACTATATCACAGATATTTGTAAATTTCACACCGTTGAAGAACATTTTAAAACAGTTATGTAACGAGTATAAACATGACTATCAAATTACACATATTTTTTATACTGACAATAATCAATCAAAATAGTAGTTTAGAACAAGGTTTGAAAAACGACCGTTATTTCGGAAAAACGCCCGTTAAACGGTCACGCCTATATAACGTGTCCGTGAGGGTTGCCGACACCTGTATCTATATATTACCGAAAAATAGGAAACAACGGTGTTATTTAGACCCGTTATAATCGTTTTCATGCATGTTATAACCGTTTTTCTAAAATTGAATTTTTCCTTTTTTGCTTCTAAATAACATTTTAATGCAAGTTTTTAGACCATTTTTCCCGTTTCACGTCAGTTATAACCGTTTTTTAAGAAAAAAGAATATACAAATATTTTCTTACACTTCTTTATATTTTAAATTAATGATTAAAAAATTATAATTAATATTTTAAAAACTTTATTTATTTATTAAAATTAATCTCAATAAATAAAATCATACAAAGCTTTTCGTTGGCAACCTAGGAACAAGATGGGCACCAACACCCTTTTGAATAGCAACTCCTAGTCTATGGAAAATAAAGCTACCAAAACCACTACTAGCGTCATTACTAATTAAACAATTCTTTAGACGTTTGAAAAAACACAAAGTATCCTCACCAAGTTCCCCTAAAGTAGAGAAAGCTAAAACCCCCAATCCATGACCATGAGAAATACATTTGTCCAATTATTTAGTGTGTTTACGTGAAACCGCACTAGATATAGCTTTCCCCGGGACAAATGAACGAATTCCTTCACCAGTGAAGAGCGAGACACCTGTAACATCCATACAAACATCGATCCATTTTCCCAATTGAGCACAAAAATATCAGCAGGTTTCAAATCTTTGTCATCATCCGTCAGAAAACCGAGAGAAACTTCCTTACGCAGGCACACCAGCTTTGTAACAAATGTCAGCGATTACATCACGAACAAGATCATGTCGAAACTTAGGGCCTATATCCTTAGCACAATGAAGCGCGTGATCCCCAAACACTTCCATGGATTTTTTACAACTTGGGCACAAACCATTCTCAACAAAAAGTGGGATGCCAAGACGATAACAAAGCACAGCTCTGAACTGTCTAGGTCCAAGGCACTGATTGAGCCCACTAATGGGTACAACCAATAAGTAGTGTTGAACATGCTTAACACGATTGTACTGCCACAAGATGGAATCTATGTAGACATAGAAAATTGATCTGGAATTTGCTTCTTATATATAAAAGAATAAAATAATAATATATAGAAAATGTTATAACAATGTTATTAGACCCGTTATAACTGTTTTCACGCACGTTATAACCGTCAGATATGAATTTCGAACCATAATTCTTTTTTGTTTTCTATTTAACCGTTATAACGCCCGTTATTTTAGAATAACGTATAAAAAACGTGTTTTTTCTAAGTAACGCGTTTTTTGCCAGAAACGTGCTCACACCTGTCAAAACGCATTATAACGGTCATTCCCAGTGGCCGTGACCTGAGCCGTGACCTGTTTTTGAAACTTTGTTTTAGAAATATCCTTTATTTAATGATATAGGTCATCTATTATTGTCTAGTGAGCTAAAATTTAAGAATGAATAGGTCATATATTTAGGGACGGAGGGAGTATGGTTCTAGCTAATTTGATCTGACTCCCGTCTTCACGTTATTAGATTCTAAGTGTTATGAGATACTCTGCACTTTTAAACGTTATGAAATTTCTCCACCATAACTGAAATTACGCCTCATTAATTTATTAATCAAGAGTGGAACGTTCCGTATCATATAGATGTTCTTTTGTTCTATCGGTAAAGAAAAGTATATTAATTAAAGAAGAGGAGAAAAAAAAAAGAGAAAGTAACAGACTACTTCTCAAGTTACAAATGCTCAAAATAGAGTTTTGGTCAATTTATCATTACATCATTAAAACTAGGAGTCTCAAAATGTTTAAAAACAAGACACCAAGTAAAAAAAACGTACTTGATATTTTCTGCACATATATTTTAGTACTTTTCTTGTTTGAGAAAACACTGGCATTTATTTCCAGATAAATGTTCCAAATGATTTTCCCAGAGATTAAGCTCCATATCTGAGATTGCTGACTTGAAAGAAAAGTAAGATTCCAAGAAAACATCATTGTGAAGAAATTTGTGTGAAATTCAATTCAATTTTCCTTTGAAATGAGCTCAAATATTTCCTGCAAATTCACAATGAAGAAAGACATGGTTCTTAGTTTCATTTTTTGTACAGAAGATACAAGTCTTGGGGACATTAATACCTCTCTACCTTAATATAACCCTTGTTTGTAGAATATTATGAGCTATATATAGTCCATAAGAAAAAAGCAATTTTAGGTGGGCCTTTTTGTTCCCAGATATACTTGAATAAATACTGCTGACTTTGGTCAAGATTTCCATCTGTTAAACTATCATATGTTGATTTGATTGTGAACTGACCTTTACTTGTGATTGACCAAATTATTTCATTATCTTTATTGATAGAGATGGAAAGTAAGCTTCTCTGCAGATCAAAGAGCTCATTCCTTGCTGATGCATTCAATCTCCTTGGAACTGCAAAATTCCAATTATTTTCCTCCTCTACAAACATGTCAGAAATGTTCATATTTTTACTTTTTAAGAGTGCATAAAAATTAGGGTACTTGAGTTGTAATGGAATTTCAAAGATCCATTTATCCAACCAAAATATGGAATTATTGCTTGAATTCACCTTGAAATGAACATTGCTTTTGAAAATAGAATCATATTTCATGATACCTTACAACAAAGATATGCCATAAATAATTCTTGGAATCCTAGAAAACCAACCATTTGCATCCACACCATATTTTTCTGCCAAAATATCATTCCTAGGAGTATTTTTTTCTATTGCAAACCTCCAATGTCATTTGACCAAAAGAGATTTATTTATCTGAATTAAACTCTTAACACCCAAACCTCCAAACTTTTGTTTTCTACTTAAAGCACTCCATTTGACTAGATTAAGCTTTTTCTTACCTTGATTATCTTTCCACATAAACCTCCTCATTATCTTCTCAATCTTATTTGCTACAGATTTATGCATAAAAAACAGAGACGTATAGTAAACAGGTAAGCTTGCAAGAAAAATATTGATTAAAGTGATCCTACATGCTTTGTTTAAAAGAGTTTTTGTCCAACCAGGTAATCTTGCAGTAACTTTGTCAATCACCTTGTCCCATTTAGCAACTCCTCCATTCTTTTCTCCAAGGGAAATCCCATATAAATGGTTGGTAAAACATCATTATAACATCCTAATAAAGAAGAAAATTGAGTCAAATCTCCAAAAAAAACCAACTCCAAAGATATGGCTTTTAGCAAACTTTATTTTAAGACCCGTGAGATGTTCAAGAGACGATAAAATTAGTCTTAGATGTTTAACTTTCTTAATGTCTGCATCTAAAAATATCAAAGTGTCATCTGCAAATTCCAAATGACTAACAAGCTTGCCACCACACCTTTTATCTTGAGCATTTTGAATCATGAAAGATAGAGCCTCCCCCACCAACAAGAAAATGTAAAGGGATAATGGGTCAACTTGCCTAACTCCTTTTTTAGATTTGAAGTAACCTGTTGCTTACCCATTTACTAGAATAGAAAATCTCACAAACTCTACACAACACTTAATCCATCTCATATCCAAAATTCATAAGAGCTAGCATGTCATTTATGAAATCCCATCTAACATGATCAAAAGCTTTTTCAAAATCCACCTCGAATAGAATTCCTGATTTTCTGCTTCTAATTCTTAAGTCTATGAGCTCATTTGCTGCAAGTACACCATCTAACATTTGTCTCTTTTTTATGAAAGCAGATTGTTGTGAATAAATTATTGCAGGTAAAGTAGCCTTAAATCTGTCAGTAAGCACCTTGGACACAATTTTGTTGATTCCATGAACAGACTAATGGGTCTTAAGTCTTTTATCTCTTCAATAGTCTTTTTTTTTTGGAATGAGAGCAATGAAGGTGTTTTTTAAGTCTCCAGTCCAAAAAATTCTTCTCCTGCAATTATTTGAACACTAGCATGATATCACTCTTTAGCACATCCCAAAATAGAACATAAAAGCTGATTGGGAAACCATCAGGCCCAAGTGCCTTATTTTGTCCTAAGGCAGACAAACATTCTTCTTCATAGATGTTACTCTCAATCCAATTCATCACATCATCATAAATTTTGTTGAAATTCATAAAATTTATACACATTCCTAGAACTTGATTCAAATAACTTGAAAATGTTCAACAATTCCTTCTATATATGATTTCTGATTCTACTGTCATCATTTCACCTTTCACTTTTATTAAGCAATATAACTTCTTTTTCTTCTATTTGTTGCAAGCATGTGAAAGTATCTAGTATTATCATCATGTTGTTACATATGTGTAACTCTTGCTCTTGCCATTCATTTTTCTGCTTTAAATACTGCCAACTTATAAAATTCTTGCCTAGATTAATTGTTTGTTCCTCAGAAAGTCCATGTGCATCCTGTCAATTCTGCTTCTTATGTTATTGAGTTGGTTATTGGTCCATGTGAAATTTGCACCATTAAGTGGTGAATCCACCAACTAATGTCTTGCTACAAAGTCGTTAAATTTTCTCATACCAACTGTAGATTCTCCACCTTATGACCTTTGATGAGTAAATATAATCTCATTGAAGTCATCTCCAATCACCGAAGGTAAGTTCCGGTAACATCTCGTTTCTTCCACTTCCCTCCAAAACAACTTTATGTCCTCAGTGTTGTTTGCATTTGGATTATAAATGATAGTGAATATCCATTCAAATTTAGAATCACACATCTGACAAAGAATGGTGATAAAATAGTGACCTACTAATGAATCCAACACATTAGTTTATAATCATCTCAACATCACAAAATTCCACTTGAACTTCCTTCAGATTGAGCATCAAGTCATTTAACATGCTTATTTTCCCGTGTTTGACAAACAAAAAGATCATTGCATTGTTGCAATTTTATTTCCTGTAAAAGAAGAATACTGGGCTTCCAATCTCTAACTTTATTTCTTAATGATATATCTTCTATTGAGGTCATTTAAACCTAACATTCCAATTAACAAACGAAAATGTTTAACAAAAAACAGATCAAACACTGCCTTTGGTTGGTAGCCTAGCAACAAGCTCAGCTCCAACATATTATTTTAATTCCATAAACATGCAAAGAAGAAAATTAAGTAAATTTACCTCCTTATTTTTCAAAATCCTGAAGATGAGATTGCATTGTAGTCATCACAGAATCAATACTATCCTCTTCACTTATTTTAAAGAAAAGTCACAATTTAGGACCCAATTGAATCATTTGAGAAACCATATTTTCAAATTGTTTTAAAACATGTATCAATATTATTCTTCAGATCTTCCCACTGATTAGCAGAAACCATAGATGATGATTTATTCTTCTCAATTAATGCCTCTTGTTCTCCGGAAATTCCCCCTTCAGTAGCATCAATTTTTTGAAGATAACTGTAGTTACCTAAAATCTAAGAGAGGTTAGAAGTGGGATTCTACGGTTTCTGAAAGTGAGTTACGGGAGGTTGAGCACGAACAGTCTTCGCCTAAACCACGCACAGTGGTCATTCAAAGGCTGCTTCAGTCACAGGGAAGAGATTTAGGGATGGTCTTAGGGAGGGAAGCAGATGAAGAGAGAGATCATAAAATTCTAAGGTTTGAAGAAGAATTGCTCTGATCTCTCTCTTCATCTTCTTCCCTCCCTAAGACCATCCCTAAATATCTTCCCTGTGACTGAAGCAGCCTTTGAACGGCCATTGTGCGTGGTTTAGGCGAAGACTGTTCATGCCCAGCCTCTCGTAACTCACTTTCAGAAACCCTAGAATCCTACTTCTAACCTATCTCAGATTTTAGGTAACTACATTTTGGCGACCACAGTGAGAGGTTGTTCACTCAGTTATGGATATCAATCATGGTCTCTTAGGAAGGAAGACGATCCCACCAATCCAAACATAAAACGTTATATTGATTCATTTTATGTCAATTCATTACAGGTTTAGCTGAGAGAGTTATCCCTACCAACACTTTCTCTCTCTTTCGAGTTTGACCTCAGTGAATAGGTTAGTGCGTCCCGAATCACATGGATCTCTTCCTGCATAAAAAAATGCCCTAGTAACCTATTTTCATAAAATTCTACTGCTAATCCTTGAAAACATTGTATACGGACAAATGAGAACTCCCGCAGACTCAACAGTATCTTGCAAAATCTTATATCGACATCCAGACTTATCTGAAAACGCCTTTAGAGTTACCAGTAGGGATAGATCCAAAAAATCACGTTTCCTAAAGAAGGAGTACTAAAACTGCTTTGAATAGCACTAACGGGATCTTGCCTGCAATCGACCTCACTAGAGAAGATACAGATCATTACAAATGCGACAGAGCAAATGAGCAACCATCTAACCGATCTTATCACTCTCAAGGACCTCAAGGACCAGATGACCCTCTGAACTTGGATATTTTTACGAATATTTGCTCCAAAATTCGTTTAAGTCAAGGGCCCTCAACTTGATCACAGTGGACTCAGGAAGTTTACTTCACTTTACTGTTTTACTTATAACTATTTCATTCTGTATCAGATTGACCTAGTTTTTTTTCTGTCGGATTTGTGTTTTCGTCGTTTACAGGATAAAATTATCGAAAACTTGGAAAGGTTCGAAATATTCGTTACCTAGACAAAAGCTCTGCAGAGCCACATAAGGTCATAAACCGCCAGCCGAGATACATCTTGTCGTTTTCGTGTTTCAGAGGATCATGACCAGAACGCGACAAAGTATAAGATGAGACTAGATTCCAAGACATTGCTTGGTCAAAGCTCATACTTATCTGAAGATTCAAAGTCACTGGTCGATATGCTATCTCAATACCCGTCCCGTCAAAAAGAAAATGAGTCCTAGCGATCATACGACTAAGTCTCGATGAGCCTCCATCTCGGCTATACCAAAGATTATCCAGTATCATTTTCCGATGGGACCTCAGTTCACCCAAGAAGGATAAGGAGAATATCTTCGCACATAAAGCTACCATGGGAAAAGAAATCTGAAGTGCCAATAATTTAGATAAAACTCCGTTACTCGGTATACAGCTACAATCGGCTACTGTCAACGAAGTAAAATAAGAGAAGGATCCGAGACCATAGCTTCAAGATACACGTTACTCATTCAGGCGCATACTATTAGTTCCCTCAGTCAAAGTCTCTTCTATCAATAAAATCCAATTGACAGGTTATTCCATGAGTCAGGCTCATACGCGATGAGCGAAGGACAAGATATGACGATCAGATACAATTTCCTCATGTCAATAACCGAATCCTTTACGTGAAGAATTACCTAGCAGATTCCCAGAAAACTCTTCCATCAATAAAACAAACAAAAATCGACTGCGCAATGGGACTTGAATGTATTATCACCCTAATTGTACCAGAAGGCATATACTACTTTCAAGAGTCTCAAAAAATCGGGACACATCAAGACCATTCAACTCCCCAAACCCACAACACGACATGTTATTACTTGTGATTAGGTGACTAGAGATCGACATTTAAAATCGTGAAGGGACTTATCTCGAGAAGTCCCTCATATCTCTCTATGATCTCGTCGAATTCTTCTCCGTCATCATATGTACTCAGCAATTAGAACCATGTCCCGGATCCTGATTGAAGATAAGATGTTTTAGGGTTTTATACACGTGCACCAGAACTATATCAAGTAAAAGAAGCATTCAAATTATCCCTCAATAATAAACGCATGTATGAGCAAACTAGGGTTCACAATCGGTTTGAAGAGGAGTCTATAGTTTCCACTCTACTCAGAAGCGACTCATACTTTAGTCACATGACTCGACGAACTAAGAAAAATGGGTAGAGAATTCGACAACGCGCCATTGATAAAAGTATTTGTCAATGTCTCTCCTATTAGGTGTTTAAAGGGAATGATGTTTCTATACACGATCCAAGAGATATCATCAAAACACTTGAAGGAATTGTTTCTAAATAGATTTGTACTCCAAGTTCAACTTCATATGGACATATCACCGGAAAAACAAGATTGAAATCCTAATTTTTCTCCAATAGATGAAGGTTGGGTCTTTTCTGTTCTATAGTTCGGGCCAACTACTGAAATCGGACGTCAAACGAAGTTTTTCTAGCCTCTGGAGTCAAGATCGCGCAAGAAAGGAACTTCTATCACGAATTTAACTTAGGGTTTTCACCTACTCACATACCCGACGGAGAAATCTAGGGTCTGCATCAAGTTCTAAATTATGAGGGTCTCATTCCTTTAACAGATGCATATGTAAAAGGTTCGGAGAGAGAAAATATCAACCATGGAGAAATCTTCCAATAGATCCCCCTAGAGAAAATCTCTTTCTTCATGTTCCGCTGCTTCACTTTGGCCTCTTCATCTCGAGCCACCTTCTTAGCATGTTCCATCTATTCATTTACCATGATTCATTCCAGATTAAGAAACTCTCTAAAATACGAGGACCTGAACTCAACTCACCCCAACGGATCCTGACAGAATTGAACCCAAAGATTCTCATGGGTTGTCACCAAGTTTCCCAGGTTTACAAAATCATCAGAAGCAAGTGTTAGGAGTTATCATTATCATGATACAATCCATCGGTAAGTGTCTCATCCGAATTCAAGATATGGGTTATGTGAAATTACTGTCATGCCGGTCAGTTGTCTCTGTACCCGAATCTCTTCCTGAAATCCCTTTGAAATTGTTGAAGCCCGCCTCATCCGTATTCTACCAAGATCTAACTAGTTCTCACCATGAAGAGTACTATATAAACAAATAAAAGATCAGATAAGGTTGTAAAGTTCAAATTACATAAGTTAAAATCAAGGGAGCAACAACACAGGACTAGGGTTTGATTTATGAGGACCGGCCTTTCCCCCTAAAACCTTGTCCTCCTACAATCCCTTCAAGCCTTGTCTTATCCTAGTACCTTCAATCATACCCTCATGATTAGGGTCCTATACTTATAAATAAATCCATATAACATCTCCTGAGATACTCGTTGATTTGTTTGGGTCCACAGTTTAATAAGGGATCAAGCAAAATACGTTTTCTGGATCCCAAAGAGTAAAAACGAATAATCAATACCATGGACGTGTTTCTGGCCTAAGAATACAAAATTCACGACCTAAACCAAGCTAAGGAAGGGTAGTAAAGTTATAATACTCTAAGGGGTAGTGCTTGAAGCTAGAGAACGTTTTAAGAATCCAACTGAAACAAGGATTCCTTTGGTAATTCAGATTGATGAACACTGCAGCGCGAAGACTTTAAAACTGATGACAATTCATAAGGAATGTCGGAGTACTTTTGAATCAAGTTTTCCTCTATGTCTTCCCAATAACATACCAAAAGGGAGCTTCAAACGGACAAACGAGCTAGGAGATGTGGTCCCAACACCCAAGTAAGTGCAATCTAGGAACTCCTGAAATTTTTATACGAGATTTCTGAAGTCAAAAGTATGCATAGATTTGATTGGCCAAACGAACTCGAAATAGAGTCATTCTTTTTGTGTTAGAAATCCTATCTCATTTTATTTAAAAGTTGGGGTTGGGGACTCAAATCGTAGTCCATATAAAGATTTTACATCCATTCTCCCTAAGTGTCTCAAATCTGAAGTTTTATGAAGAACACCTAAACGAATAGAATCCTTGACAAATATGATTGAT
The DNA here is from genome assembly GCF_003573695.1 of Papaver somniferum. NCBI lineage: Eukaryota > Viridiplantae > Streptophyta > Magnoliopsida > Ranunculales > Papaveraceae > Papaver > Papaver somniferum. The sequence continues at coordinate 17,818,192 of NW_020622934.1, read as the reverse complement.
TCTATTGATTCGATGGTCGAAGAAGTATGAATCAGAGATGATTGAAGAAAGCTGATCAAGTTCTTATCCACTCATGTAAGACCATATACACGGTTTTCCAACTAGAGTTTAAGTCAAGCAAAGAAAAGAGTTTCAGGAAAAGACAGAAGAGTTCAGTACCCCCCCCCCCCCCCCCCACACACACACACACACACAAAAAAAAAAAAAGTAGTGAAAAATAGGTATCTTTACAATCCTATCTCAAAAGGGGATCTCTTAAGCAAAAAGAAAAGGAATTAGAGCAAAAAAGAGGAAATTAAGGCAATTCGACTCAGATAAGGAAACCCAGGCTTTTCCTCCTTCAAAAAATTCCTCCAAGCCATGGCCAATACCTTCCCCACTCGTGTAAAAACACTTTACAAGGCCAATGGGACGTCATCCATTCCCTCTGAAGTTTTCAGAAGAGAAATTTGAAAAGAGAATTAGGCTTTTGACCAAAAAGCCCTAATTTCAAAAGTTCGACAAAGAAAGGGATTTATCCAAAAAGGAAAGATCAAAGCCCCTCACACGATCAAGGATGCTTCTATATAGTATTTGTACGTCACATAATTCTCTCGGAATTTTTTGGAGGAAATTTTTTTAAAAGAGAATTAGGGTTTTGACGAAATAACCCTAATTCTGGAATGATGGATGAAAATTGGATTTTTCTTCTTATAACATGTATCCGAGCCTCTCCCAATTCTCTTGAACGATTATTTATACCTCTTTCAACCCTTTTTTGTATCAACAATTCAGAAAAAAAAGAGCTCATAATGTAATTTGACCAAAATACCCTTATTTCACAATTTTGAGTATTTTCAAAGAAGAACGCCCTAATACATCCAGGGACTGAACAAGCACTCATTCCAAAGGCCTCGTACATGTGATTATTAAGTTCTCTAAGTGTGCAAAGAGGAATGGGATTGAAACGGAATTCAAAGAGGCAGAATTTCAGAGAAAATAAAGAGAATCTAGCTCAAAACAGGAAATTCGAGTTCATGATTTCCAAAAGCATAACCAAAAATGCGCCAATATCTCTTTAAAGGCGTGAATATTCCTGGGGAATCTCCATATATCTCTCTCATGCCAAAGAAGCTCATAGTGGTTTTGACGAAAATACCCTTATTTTCAAAAGTATGTATCTTCTCTAAAGAGGAGTCTGATTGGTACAACGTACAAGGAATTAAACAGGCTCTCATCACACAAGGTACCGACCCCACAAGATAGATGCACACCTTACTAGCCTTGTCAAGCCTCTCTAGAGTGTCTGAAGGAGTCAGACGCAAAATTAGGGTTTAGGTACAGTACAAGCCTGAAGAATTTACATTGGATAAGGACTCTGTAAATTCAAAAGTAAGTCTCTATCTTTTATCACGTCCCTTAACAAACATCAAGGCCAGCCAGGAACCGTTCAAAAATTCTTTATTTCCCACATACTCGAACTCAAAAGCTTAAGGATGCACAAAGAGAGAAAATTAGGGTTTTGGCCAAGTAAACCCTAATTAACAAATTTCATTCGTTCAAGATGGAAATTTTGTCTCATCAAGACTTCATTATCATGTCATTAAATTCCAACACAAATTCCAAGGAAATTCCAAGATCCAGAATCGATTCCAAGATCAGAGTCATAACAATTGAATGTTAAACATCAATTCGAGGATTCTGCAAGTCTAAAAGGACGAACGAATTGTAATTGCGTACGAATGATTTGTTACCATCTATATACTCATGATACAACAATCAAGGTTCTATTATGAGTAGGGGACTTAATGTAGATGGTGAAATTTGGATAAGGGGAAAAAGTGTCATTTTAACCCTATAGAAAAATTCAACTCTCATGGGAGAGATTAAGCCCTTGGCCCTCAAGGCATCCTTAGCCACGATTTCTAGTATACGTCCCCGCGAGATAGTATTGGTCGTGATGCCGTGATTCCTAACACACATCCTCGACAAGATACTGCTGGTCATGTATGTTATGTAGAACGTCAAACGTCCCCAGTAGACTTATATACCAGAACAACCACAATTCCAGCATGTCTTAGCGAGACGGAGCTGATTGTGATGCCATGATTCCTAGTATACATCCTCGACGAGATGCTGTTAATCATGTAGGCTCTGCAGATGCGTTACTACGTCCTCGGCGGACTTATGACCCAGACCGGAGATATACATATCTCATGTAAGAACGACTCACCCTATTTGAGATCCAGGAATGATTCTTAGTACATCATCGCGAGATACACTAGTCATGTCTGCTCTAGGATCTGAATCGACTTACTGAGGTTTCCGAATAACTCCTAAAACATCCGTGCGAGATACGCTGGTTATTCTACCTGTGGGCCCTTTCGACAAACTCCTAAAACATCTTTTCGAGATACACTGGTCTTGTTGGCTCATCATATGGACACACAGTTGATTCCTAGCACATCTTTGCAAGATACGCTGGTCAAATAAAAGTGAGCCAATATCTCGCAGAGGCATTAATCGGGCGTACAAAGCCTTTTGTCTCTCTCCAGGACGAGTCTCATCTGACCACAGGGAGATTCAGATCCGTTAAGAAAATCTTCGTAGAGATTTTGATCCGTCTGCAAAATCTCGAAGAGAGTCATATCTCTCTACAAAATCTCTCTGCAAAATCTCTGAGAGATTCAAATCTCTCTGCAAAACCTCGGAGAGATTCAAATCTCTCTGCAACATGTCGGAGAGATTCATATCTCTCTACAAAATCTCGGAGAGATTCAAATCTCTCGGGAAATCTCAGATAAGGCTGAATATTCCCCATGGTAGGCACGAGCCTCATGTAGGAATCGAGTCTCCTCTCCACGCGAATTCTGAGGCATACCATTCATTTTCACGTGACTCGTCCTAGTCATTTTTACAAATCGGATAATATCTCTCTATCTCGGCCAACTTGGCTAAAGTGAATATTTCTCTCTCTCAACACGTCATCACAAAGGCTGACTCAGCTTCACACAAATGGGGGGATAAGAAATAGGGTTTTGGTCTGGCGGTCAACGACACGTGTGAGAAATACCCGACTTATTTGTAACCGTAAAAGAGAGTAAATGCGGTGGAATAATGAGATAAACTCAACCTAGTTTATTCATATTCCTGAAAAAAACGGGAAAGTTTCTCTACACGGCACGGAAAGCAATCCTTATCTTCACCGACTTGAGATTAGAGAATTTAGCTATAAATAGGTCATCGATTTCTCCAAGCTACGATATCTTTCTCATAACCTCTCAGAGCAATTCTTCTCCAAACCTAGAGTTCTCTGATCTCTCTCTTCATCTGCTTCCCTCCAAAAGACCATCCCTAAATATCTTCCCTGTGACTGAAAAAGCCTTTGAACGTCCATTGTGCCCGCAACTCACTTTCAGAAACCCTAGAATCTCACTTCTAACCTCTCTCAGATTTTAGGTAACTACAATAACGAAAAGATACAGCCTCTTTGAGATAGTTATTCACATCTTCTTCAGATTCAAATTTAGTGATGTGACCGTTAATTGTTGCCGGCCCTTAATAAAAGTATTATTTGAATTTGCAGGTGGTTCCGTTAGTAAAGAAGTTGAAGACGTTCCCTTATCCGAAACGTGTACCCTTCTAGCTTTCCAGTTGAACTCAATGGAAATGTTTGGCCACAATTTCGATTTTGAAAAATCAAAAGAAAACTTCTTTCCTAAATCAACATGCGAAAAAATTTCAATGCAAAAATTATTCCGAGGATTCTTTAATATTGACCGAGATTGCTGAGGATCCGGCCAACCAATTTAGAAAGGAAGTATTTTCTGAAGATTCTGTAACGAATATCCTTTTTCTGAATCCTCCGTAGTAGTTACGGAGACCCTAATTCTTTTGAGGCAATGATCATGGTTTCTATTGACTAACTTTAGATGATGAATTTGAATTGGAAAGGAAGTGCCTTTAAAATTGAATTATATTGTTGGTTCAATTTGATCAAAAATTTGCACCTTAATACGAATGGCTGATGCATCCGACTATGATAAATTTGATGAAAGAACCTCCATTAATCCACCAAACTTGAAACCAGTAATTTTAGAAAATATCAATATCCCAGTAATGAAATGCAACCCCTTTGACTTCAATCTAAGAATGCTCTAAGATTTTGCTTGACATAAGAACTTTGTTAACAGAGGGCCACCAAGGACTTAATCTGATTGTACCTCCATCAAAAGTACATAATCCCATGTTGATTAAGATATCCTTGTGTTCTGGAGAAGAAAAAAATAAAGCTTTCTTTTGTTCATAGGGAAAGATGTCAAAATCAGTTGCCAAAGCAAAATGACAAGAAATTTCTTTTTCCAATCTTTTCCAAGAACCGACAAAATGTGATGACTCAATTACTAATGCCTGATCCCAGTTATTAGTATATGTGATTGCCGCTTTCTCTTGAATCTGATTTTGAGACACCAAAGTTGTTTGTGATTTGGTTTTTGTGAAAAATCCAATGCCAAGCTCCATAAAACTCTTTTTGAGAATCTTTTCTCAAAAAGTTCTTAGTCCAAACCAGAGCATAATGATTCAATAAAAACTGAATCAAAATCTTTTGCGTTTCTAGTTTCTTTTGTAAACAAAATATCACCAGATTCTTTAAAAATCATAAAATATTCTAATAAAGATGATTTTTGAACCTGTTAGATTTCTTTTTGTGGGATACAGAAATCCAACCTTCATCCTCCTTTCCATTCTCTGAAAAATGTTGATCTTGTATGCGAACAGACTACCTTAGATATTTCTTTCCTGTCAGAGCTGCTAACAATTCCTATGTCTTCTTAGTTTTCTCCCTTAACCCTTCAATCTGCTGCTACGAAGCTTGTTGATCACCAAACCCTAACTCCTTCATACTGTTGCGTGAAGACGAACCCTGAACGATTTTCGACTCGAGAAAACCAGACATTCTCTCTCCTTGCGTGAATAGAATATTTGTTAATCTACCTATATTGCAAATTTCTTCAGAAATAGTATTTTCCAATATAATTTTCTTCCCTCACTAATTGGAAGAGCGATACACATAAATTTCGGGAATTGTTCGGGGATGAAGCTAACACAACTATGAGAATCAACTTGGTAAGAAAATAAATTGTGTAATACTTTTTTCCTTGGTTTACACTAATCACGGGCAAATCAAAGCCTTTGGCACACTGACCCAGTAGTAAGCCTGATAGCTATTCATTAAGGAAGGTTCAAGGAGAAAGTTACCAGTCCCCATGCAATTTATTTCCGTTTGAACTCTCTATGGATTGTTAGTGAGTGAATGATATTGTTGGAAAATTCAACATAATATTCGTATATCTGAATTGAGAATTAAATCCTTGGTCCAGTACCGATTTGGATTTGGATTTTGGGTTATACAACATGGTTTGGTTTTAATCTTGATTTGGTATGTCTGTTTAAGTCCGTTTCAAGTTTGAAACCAAACGAAACCTAAAACGAAAAATGTGAAGAGAATTCAATTTGGAATTCAGAAGATGCATCCCTTGGAAAAATCATTCTAGCATCATGATTCTTCATTGAAGAATTATTTGAAGCATCACGACTCTTTATTGAAGAGGCACTACTTATGTTCATAAATACCCTGCACTCCATTAGGCTAGAATCACAATTAGAAACCAATAATCATTCTAGAGCACTGATAAAAATCATTAATTAAGCTTGTGTCAATTAAGAGAGTTCATCACTAAAGTTTTGGTTCATCATTTCTCGAAGTTTGGAGTGCTACTATAACGAGAAGTAAAGTCGTTGAATCCTGAGAGACAGGCATCGATAATTCATGAGCACCATTGCGGGGTGAATATATCTTAAGGATAGAGGATATAATCCTTGCTTAGACTTTGGTTTGTTCTAATTTAGTTTGCATTCTTCTTCTTTTCTATTTCTTATTATAGTATGTGCGCAAAATTGCCAAAACTGAAAATGGTTGGAAGATAACAAATTTTTAGTACCAAGATGATAATTGTGGGTAATATCTTAATCACCGTTTAATTTGAAATCTAAATTAAGAAATCAAACTTCTTATCTCTAGATTTTCAATGTTGCAAACTTTTCGTATTTTTGATTAAACTTTAAGTCTTGTGTAAAGAATTTGAACTATTGAATACTTGGAACTAACAAGACTGGGGGTTATTAAAAACTAACAGTTTTGCAACAAAACGTTACAGTTCGGTTGGTACAGCTTTAAATTCTTAAAGAATCGTCCCATTGGTTCCAGTTTTAGTTGAGTAAAAATTGGACGTAGTAAGTCCAATAGACTACCTAGTAACTCCTAAAGATTTGACTAGTTAAGCCTAGGTATCCTCTCTCTTTTCTTTGATCAATTTTCCTCATCTCCTAAAAAAAATCAAAAGTCAAAGTCAAACCATAATTACTGTCGTTTATTTACAAAGCATGAGTTGTCCTAGTTAGTAATTCGGGATTCGGCAAACGTAAGGAACGGAAAACGTACGAGTATTATACGGTTTTGTAAAATTCAAATTCGGTCCAAAATTCGGTCAATGGGACATGATTCGTCATTAATTCGGAACGGCATACGTACGTGTATAATTCGATTTGTAAATGTGAGTTCGGCTCTGAAAATTCGGTATCTATATATAACAAATAATTTGTATTTATAAGGTCATAGACCAATTTTTATGCATGTGTGAGTTATTTAAGGAAAAATAAACTCAATATGATGATATTAATAATATATACAACATTGGTTATCCAAGAGGACGTCGTATGATGGTTTAAATGCTTGGTTAGTGAGTTTGAGATCTCTCTCACCTTCACCTTCAAATTTTTTCAGTCGTTTTTGTTTCTTAAAAATTACAACACGTCTAATATTCGGTCGTGTATGCTCGGGAGGCAGTAAAGCCCAAAAATGGAGTCTTTGAAAAGTAAAAGCTAAAGAATTTATGGCGAATTAAGCGGACGTATCATTCGGGATACGTAAAATTCGTGAACGATTCGCGAATAATCCGGGAATGCCACATAATACGCGACTTGGGTTCGGAGTTGCAAACGTACGTGAATAAGACGGTAAAATTCGTGATACGGAAAAATTCGCGAATGATTCGCGAATCATTCGCGAACTTACTAACTAGGTGAGTTGTTTTTATTTTGCAATAAGCTGGGAGTCTTTCATGAGTTGTTTTCTTTTTAAGATAATAGTTTTGAATCTTCCTTCATCTTAAAATAGATTTGAAGGAACTATATCGTTTTTATAGAAATCCTAAATTATTTTTTTGCAATATTAATTTGGAATCTTCATATTCTCTGAGAATAAATGTAAAGAGGATTTATGTCAAATTCGGCACCCGTAAATCATATTGGGCCAATAATTTTTACTCATAATCTTCTTTTTGGGTGATAAAAAATGAGTTATTTTGAGGTCGTGGTGGCTTATTTAAGAAAATAGGGACAAGTTAGTAAATTGCTAATGTCAAGTCTATTGCAACGATAAAGCTTAAAGAGAATGGAGGGTTAAGAGTTAAAGTTCTTAGGACTACCAATCATTCTATGCTGATAAAGTGGATCCGGAGGTATTCGAAGAACAAGAATAGTCTTTGGAGGAAGATAGTTAATCAGAAGTTCAAGAGGAACACGGATTTATTAGTGCCGGATGCAGATAGCAAGCCTCAATGTAGAAGTCTTTGGGAGAATGTTGTGAATATGGTTCCCATTGTTCAAAACATGGCCAAGTTTACGGTGCGATATGGAAGAGGAATCAGGTTCTGGAAGGATAAATGGTTAGATAGAGGGAGATTGCAAGACTTATTTTCGGTGGTGTACAAAGCCTCTAAAATGAAGGATGCAACTATTGCTGATATGATTGTCAATAACAATTGGAGCTGTGAATTCAGGAAGGCGTTGAATGCGAATGAGAAGATGGAATCCCATTTGCTTAGACGATACGTCTATCCTATACAGGTTTTGGTGTCAGAAGAGGATGAATTGGTTATTTTGGAGGATTTCAGTGCTCATAAGTGTTATGACATTATTTAAGGTAATTTCGACACTTGTAGCTTCAACAAACACCTTTGGAAAGGATATATCCCTAATAAGGTTAATTTCATTCTTTGGGCGAGTTTTCATGATTCCCTTCTGACTAGAAACATGCTTACATATCGTGGCGTAGACATTGAAAGTGATTTATATGTTCTTTGCAATGACGAAAAGGAGACACCTGGTCATATGTTTATGAATTTCTCCTACTCCTTTGAAATTTAGAATTATTTTATTAAGGATTTTAAGATATCTTGGCCTATGGCGAGAACTCTGTTCCTTTTGTTTGAAGCGTGGTCGACGAATGTGTTGTTTGAAAGAGGTAAAGAGGTGTGATGGATTATCCATTATACTATTTGTTGGTCACTGTGGAAGGAGAGAAATCGGATAGTTTTGGTGGCCTTCAGAAGAGCACATGGGAGATTATTGATATTATAAAACAACTTGTAATCTTATGGTCATGTGTCACCAATGCTTATGCTTTCAAGTTTGTTACCCCTGATATCATTTGGAGCAATTGCGAGGACCTTATGAGTGAGTGATATCCTTTGTACTTTGTAAATGTTTTTTTTCTTTTTAATTTAACCTTTTCTTCGAGAAAAAAAAAAACGATAAAGCTATTTTACAACGATACCGATGACCTGAGTTCCAAAACATCAAATTCTTAATCCCTTTAAAAAGAATATATTACAAGTTAGTAAAACTGTCAAGGTCTCGTAATCCAGGTCGCCAGATATGTCAAAACCAATACTGATAACCAAATGCAAATTTGGGTTCCCCGAACACTCCTGCTGATGAGCATCCTCTTGCTAAGGAAAGAGAATTAGCTACAAAACTAGATGCATGTACTAAAAAAGGGAATCAGAACAAGCTCTTGGAGATGTAATTCGTGACTTGGAGACCAGAAATTCATGTCTTAGAGGATTTAGCCCGAGACTGGATCTCTCTTGCTGTGACTCGGGATGTGTGTTGAGTAAAATTTCTTGCTTGACTTACCCGGAGTTATCCCGGAGCTAGCAGTTATGGAAATATAAGTTTCGTAGTTCTTTCACTCCATTATTTGTGCTAATATTCTTGCAGTTTTTGCAGGGTATTCATTGTCAGCTGTTCTAGCCTCTCCAAGCTCATACAGTTCCTTGTTCTCTCGGTTCCTTTGATTTCTTTTTTCTAATCTCTACAGTGTTGGTTTATCCAGCTGTTTGAGATTAAATTTTATCCCTGGCCTGGCATTTATGCCTGTGTACCTCACCCCCATATCTACCTTCTTAAACCCCCTTTGTACCCCAACGGCTCACAGTCACTTCCCACCTTTCTTTTCTCTTCAGCCTTTACTCTCATTCTCATTCCCCACCCTCCTCCCCGCCGCTATCTCAGCATCTCTCTAACCTAGTCACACCCCAACCACCCCTAACCTAGTCTCTTTGGCAGAGCTTGTCCACCTCTGTCCTCTGATGCCTTTTATGGCTGTTGACTGGCCTCTGAGTTCCATATCTACAGTTATCTTCTCCCCGCTAGTCTAAGTGGAAGTAAATTTTTATTGGTGGGAGTTCTGGATATGGTTGTTTGCTCTGGTAAAAATGTTATCCATACAGTGGCGCAAGAAAATCAAAGATTTTATTATCAACCAATCTGTTGGCTGCATCAACATGTCATCAAATCTCATGGCAGGTGAATTAGATGATAATCTAAATAGCAATATGAACATAAACGAGGAATTTACTCTCACTGCAAAAAATGTAGAGGATGGCAGGAAAAAAAGAAAAACTCTAATTCTTACCAAAATCAACTGTGAGTTCAAGATTAGCAAAGAAAAAACAAAAGAGATTGTTCAAAAAGTCTGGAACCTAGAGTATGCACCATCTTGTACTTTGGTAATGAAAGAAAATGAAAGAAACATCTTCACATTTGGTCTCAGAGCACAACAAGAAGTAAAAGCTGCACTTCAAAGAAACTTATGGAGCTATGGACCATTTCTGCTAGTGGTCCAAGAATATATTTATGGTGTTCCACCTGAATCTGCCAGTATGGATATAGTTACCATGTGGGATCGACTGCTAAATCTCCCACCTGAGCTAACTATAAAACCAATTCCGTATGACATAACAAACATTGTGGCTACATGTCTCATGGTTGAATACCCAGATACAAGCGAACTTACTCTAACCTGTCCTCGAGCTCTTGTGGAAATAAACATCAATGAAAGACCCTGGGATCATATACTTGTCAATATTGGCAAACCAGAGAAGCTGAGAGTCGACCTCTTCTTCGAGAAACTTCCAAACGGCTTCTGCAAGAAATGCCGGATCATGAACCACATGCGAAAGAAATGTGTGATGAAGTCCATTATCGAAGATTGTCAAGACCCTCAACTGGCAGTAAAGATGGAGATAGAGGAAGATGCGAGATTTATGGAAGAGCAGCTGGAAGCAATAGCAGACTCATTCACATGAGTGGGACATGAAATCAATCCATGGAGCCATATAGTTGCATACAAAGGTGAAAACAATAAGACGCAATCTACTAGGAATGATAAAGGAAAAGACCCAATAGTACCAGAGATTGAGATAGCTGAACCCCTTCAGCCAAGTTTTAAAGTAGGGGTCTCACTGCATGAAACCATGATAGATAGAAATGTTTCTACATCGAAAAGACATGCAAATGAAGCTATTGAGGCCTTACCAGCACCCAATTTGCAGAGATCAGACAGTGAGGTGGATAGGAGGGGAACTGGGAGAGAGATTTGCAACTTCAGCTTCATCCATGGACCTCCATCAACTTTAGGTTTTGATACTACCAGTAGCTCTTGCTTTAAAATTTCTGCTCTGGACAGCTACACAAAACCTCCTCCAGGTTTTGAACAGTTTAAAAAAAGAGTAATACCAACCAAGAGAGCCAACCTCAGAAAGATACAAGGGAAAACTCAAACTCCAACCCAGAACATGAGCTCCAAAAGAGAGACATCCCAACAGCCCATAGAGGAAATTGCTTTCTGCATGGGAGTAAAAGGAAAAACAACACTCATAAGGGACAAAGAGACTGGAAAGAAAAGCTACAAATTTGAAGAGCACATGAAACATCAAGATAAACAAGTTTTGTCTCCTCTAACTCTCAATGATGGAACATCAAACACTATGGAAGACATCACAGAATCAGAAATGGATCAAATGAAGGAAGAAATTAGTAAACTTACAACTGCCATGGGGACCAAGGAAACTACTGGTCCTGCAAGATGCAACAATACAAGTAGAATTAAGCAAAAGAAGAAATCTAGAAAAAACCCTGTCAAACTATCTACTAAACTTCTAATGACCAACCTGGAACGAAATATCATGAAGGCTCTGATTACCCAATCAAAGTCACAACAGAAAAAACAAAGCGATAAGGTCATCGAAATGGATTTCTAACTAAATCCTAACCTCAATATTCCACACCATCTCATGGGAAAAACTTTGTCCCCTCAACACCCTCTCCATGGTACCTTTAGCTGCCCTGCTCCAACTGGTGGATTATTGCCCCTCACCCCAACTACTAGAATCACTACCCTATCAAACCAAATTCAATCAACAAAAACTTTCCCATCAAGTTCAACCATCTCCTCCAGCAAAAATCTTTCTCCAAACATCTCTATTTCCTCACCCATTTTTCCTCATACCTCTGAAAGGGTTATAGAGGCTAGCAAAGAAAGGCTGAAGATGGATGCTCAGAAAAGCTGCACAAAGGAAAATGATGAGAAATGGATAAAAACTACAACTTCTGGAGTAATCAAAGAAACTGCTAGCTCAAGCAATGGGACTAATAGCTCTGTGGTAAGTCAGGTACGCTCAATCTAAACCCTCCTGGTCTTATAATCATCTCAATTTTATTCAATTCTCAATATTGGTTAAATCTGAAATTCATATGCTCATCTTACTGGTTCAACATGTCAATTAACATACGTGCTTGGAACTGTCAAGGATTAAATAAAAATTCAATATCTCATTTCAAAAATCTGATTTCCAAACACAACCCAGATTTGATTTTCCTACAAGAAACAAAACATCATGAAAACTACAGCATCCCCATAATAAAAAAAACTTCAATACCTGGATATGATTGTTGTATATCCCACTGGGATGGTTGGTACAGAGGGAGGAATGGTTCTTGCTTGGTCTTCTAAGATTTCTCTCCAACTTCTTCATAGTTCTGATAACCAAATCGATGCCTTAATTACGGATAAAACTAGAAACTTTGATTGGATGTTGTCTGCAGTTTATGGCTTGCATATAAGGTTAGAAAGCATGCTAGTTGGACTTACTTTAATGAATTATCTAGAACAGTTGAAATCCCATGGTTAGTGCTAGGAGATCTGAATTTTGTGCTAACAGAAAGTGAAAAAAGAGGTGGGAAGAAGATAGATCCAATTGAGGCGACTTTCTTCTCTCAACTAATAAATCAATCGGGTTTATTGGACTTGGGTTTCTTAGGATACCCATTCACCTGGTCCAATAAGAGAAGTGGGCTAGAATTCATAGAAGATAGGCTTGATAGAGTACTAACAAATTCGTCTTAATTTGATTTCTTCCCCCGAGCTATGGCTTATCATTTAGCTCCCTCAGGGTCCGACCACAATCCTCTCCTCATTCGTACATCTCCTTGTTGGAAAGATGGAGCAAAGTCGTTCAAATTTTTTGGCATCTATATGGAAGATCTCTCTTGTTTTGACATCATAGCTAAGGCATGATATATAGAGGTAGATGGGTCGCAGGCTTTTAAGCTTGTCTCTAGACTAAAATCTTAAAAATAGAGATTAAAATTTGGAATAGAGAGTATTTTGGTAATATACAACATAATATTAAAAACCTAAACCAAACTCTGGCACATGCCAAAAAATAGTCTCAAAATGCCTGAAAATAATCCCCGTATCAAACAAATCGAATCAGATCTTTTGAATTGGTATGACTTTGAAGAAGCCTTTTGGAAAATAAAGGATACTGATAATAATATCCATCTTGGGTACAAAAACACGGGATACTTCCATACCTCGGCTACTTATAAGGCAAGAAAGCTAAGGATAGAAGCGGTGAAAAAGAGAATGGAGAATGGTGTCGTTAAAGAGAGCAGATAGTTGAAACTTTTCTTAATCACTTTGCTACTGTGGCCAGTACCTCAACCCTAATAACCGAAATCAAATCTTGGATCTTATTCCCAGCTGCATTTCTGAATCGGATAATACCAAACGTCTTTGTATCTCATTTGAATTAGAAATCAAATTAATTGTCTTTGATATGCACCCCAATAAGTCTCCCGGTCCTAATGGTTTCCCTGCTAGCTTCTACCACAAAAATTGGTTCTTTAATAAAAGATGATGTTACACAAATGATTCAACAGTTTTTTGAATCCAAATTTATTCTAAATTGGTTCCAGAAACTCCCCGCTGATTTCCGGCCAATATCCCTCTGTAACACCATATACAAAATTATTTTGAAACTGCTTGCAAACATAATAAAGCCTTTTCTTGATAAATTCATTTCTCTGTATCAATCGACTTTTTCCCCTGGCAGGAAGATAGCGGACAATATCATAATAGCCCATGAGGTTATCCATACTATGGGAACTAAGAAAATTAAAAATGGTTACATGGGCCTTAAATTGGATATGTCAAAAGCTTTTGATAGGGTAGAATGGAGTTTTCTGACGCAAATTATGGAAAGATTGGGATTCAATAAGGATTGGATTGTGTTGATACTCCAATCTATTAGTACAACAACTTGCTCCGTGTTAATCAGTGGCTCTCCTACAAGTTTTTTTAAGCTAACTAGGGGAATCGGACAAAGGGACCCACTGTCCCCATATATGTTCATTATATGTATGGAAAGTATTTCGAGAGTCCTAATGAATGTGGAAGAGAAGAAACTGATTAATGGAGTCACTTTTTCCAAAATGCCGATCTCAATATCACACCTCCTTTCCGATGATAATTGCTTGATCTTTACCAAAACTACTCAGAAAGATTGCCAAAATCTCCTAAATGTGCTTGAAAACTTTAGTAAGGCTTCAGGCCAATTAATAAATTATGAAAAATCAGGAATCTTTTTTGGAAAAAAAAATTCTGACGAGAATGCTCAAAAAATGATAGATATACTGAAGGTGGGGAGAATAAAACTGGAGGATAAATATCTAGGAGTACCTTTGTTCACTCACAGATCTAAAATTGTTTGCTTCCGATCTATATCTGAAAATCATAACCGAAGGCTAGCCGGATGGACTAGTAAACTTCTCTCAGGTGCGGGAGAGGGAGTTATGATAAAACATGTGGCCGACTCAATGGCAACTTATCAAATGTCTTGCTTTGTAGTCCTAAAAGCAATCACAGAAATTATGGATAGTCACAATAGAGCCTTTTGGTGGGGACACAAAAAATCTAACTCTAGGGGAACATGCTTTAAAGCATGGACCAACTTCTGTAGGAAGAAAATCCATGGAGGTCTAGGGTTCAAAAATTTTAGTAAATTCAACAAGGCTATGTTGGAAAAAACTTCTTGGAGAATGGTCCAAAACCCAGAAAAATTGTCCTCCAAAATTCTAAAGGAAAAATACTTCAAAAACTCCTATCCTCTTTGCCTTGAAAAGCCCAGCCCGACAAGCTCCTGGCTATGGAAAGGCCTCCACAGTGGAATGGAATTGGTAAAAAGAAAATGGAGCTATTGGAAAATAGGAACGGGTACTCAGGTTCGCCCATGGGACCACAAATGGATCCCTATGAATCACCCGAACCAGCTCACTATTGAAGACACGAAATCCATAATCCAAAACACTCTAAAATTGGTCAATGATGTGTTCGATGAACAATCCAAAAGATGGAACCTAACTTTCTACACCAAGTTTTCAAGCCATAAGTTGTTAAGAATATCATTACCATAGACCTCCAAAAAACTCGCTTGCAACCTGTCAAATTGATTTGGCCACATACCAACAATGGCATTTTGACTGTCAACACTGCATATGAGGGCATCAATTCCCCCACTGACCAAGCCAGTGCATCTACTCCTTATAACCCTATATGGGACAAAATCTGGAAGATAGAGGCTATCCCTAGGATACAACTCTTTATTTGGAAATGTTACAATGATATTCTCCCGGTTATGGCCAAATTAAGTAGATGGAATGCTGAAATTCCCTCGAAATGTTGCTTTTGTGATTCATATGATGATACTATTGACCATGTAATGTTACACTGCCACTTTAGTAGTGTTGTCTGGTTTGGTCTAGGTTGTAGAATTCCTATGGCGAATAATGTTAACATTAGAGTTTGGATAGAGTCTTGGTTCAATAGGGGTAGAACTGATAAGAGAGACTTCAACAAAAGAGTGGAAACTATGTCAATAGTATGCTCGATAATGTGGAAAGCAAGGTGTAAAAAATGCTTCCAGAATGTTCCAACCAACCGTACTACAACAATCAATGAAACACTGCAACATATTCAAACCAAATCCATACACCAACACCCCAAAAGCCTAAACAGAAATCCAACACCCACCCAACTGCTTCTGGAGGAGACAACAAAAACAACCCAAAAACAACTATCACAAGCTACTATCATCTTGTAAATCAATCCTCTGAGGTTGTGGTTATAAATTTACTTACAGATGAACGGGGCAACATCAAGGACAGAAGAATCTTCACATGCAGGGTAGCAGCAAGGAAATAAGGGATCACTATGGGAGCAATGGCGGCAATGATATGGACAAAGGCAAACAATGATAGATGTTGTAACCTTCAAATAGATGATAAACAAGTAGTAAAGGAAATCCGGAACCAGTGGAGACAACTCCAACATCAGTCCAAGAACAAAATGCTATGTAACAATGTAGATATTATTTCCTATTTTCGTATGCTTGATTGTAATCCCCTAAGGCAAGTGTGGCTGTCATATTTGCATGAATTAGTAACTCTCTTTGTATCTCCTACTCGACAATATGAGGAGAGAGTGCTATTTCTAGGTAACGAAGTGTTTGTAGAACATGATGCTAAGCAGGTGATTAACCTAATTAGCTAACTACGTTTAATTAACGTATTTCCGAGAAAAAAAATGGAAATTGGATCAATTGTGCAAATATTTTAACATGGTTCTAATGGACGAGTACAATTTAAAATGGGTGAAATGGACACTTAAAAAATAGCGAGGGTGAAATCAAAACTAAGAAAAAGTATTTGAAAATGGGTAGGATGAAAACTGTTTACATCTTCGCTGTGTTTACATTCTCGTCCATTTAAACAGTATCAAATTTTATTTCACCTAGGAATTGTTGTTATTGGGTTAATTGACCAGTTTTGTGTGGAAAAAAAAAAGAGGATTTAGCCGAAACAGTAAGAATGATAAAACAGTAAAATTACTGAAATGTTTTACTCTAGAATTCTCTACCATTAATGCGCAACAGTGTTAGCGCCTGAGATGGAGATAAGTGAAGCAAAGTAAATAAGTAATACAGCATGAAATTGTTAGAATTCTCTACCATTATAGACTAGACTTGTACAGTCAAAACCCATGGCGGATGCCTTTCAAGTGGTAGTTAAATTAAAAATCTTAGTAATAGCAAATTGGGGATAAGAGTCAATTTTAGAAGACGCATTCAATAGTTGCACTTGATTCAGAAAAAAGCCATGCGCATTTTCACATATAACTAAACTTTTAAGTACCATCCAACAGCCTCTAAATTTAAGACAATATATTTTTGTAAAAAGAAAAGGTATTAAAAGGGAAAATTGGCCAAGTAAAGCTAACAAAAAAAAAATTTCTATGAAATAAAACTAACCGATACGAAAACAAAAAAAAAACTACTCGTCACTGAATCCGGTGTCCTTTCTTCAAGGTTCCAAAGATTTGCGCAAAAAAACTACTCTTCACTGAATCCGGTGTCCTTCCTTCAAGGTTCCAAAGATTTGCGCTTGTTCTCCAGCTCAACATCTTGAGGAATAAATCTTCCCCAATACCAGTGATTTTTCCACACTCGAGACATTTCTTCGATTGGAATCCTTTGGTCTCAGGTGAAAAGAAGTAGACGAAAACAGTCATGATAGCCTCAAAACCTCCGAAAAAGAAGAACAATCCGAACTTCATAGTGCATAACATGCTCAAGAAAATCTGAGCAACTATGAATGTGCATAACATATTTACCACAACAGTGATACTTTGAGCTGCTGATCTGATCTCAAGTGGGTATATCTCACTAGGTACTAACCATCCTAGAGGACCCCAGGACCAAGCAAATCCTGCCACAAAAATACAAATGCAGACAACAAGGAAGCCCGCATACCCTTTAGGTATTGTTCCAATGCCGTCTGTTCCGAATTTAATCCATATCAAAATAGCCACGAGCATCTGAAACATTAACATTTACGATTCAGTAAACTAGGCTTGTTCATAAAAAAATATGGAGAAGAAAAGAGGAGGTACCTGAAAGATAAACATTTGACAACCACCCTCAAGAAACAAAAACCTTCTTCCCTTTTTGTCCACAAGATAGATAGCGACAGATGTAGCAACCATATTAACCAGACCAGTAATCACAGCAGACATAAGTGAGGCGGATTCACCAAACCCGATTGTCTAAAAGAGAACCGGAGCGTAAAACATAACCACATTAATACCAAGAATGGGATATAATTGCACCAACTGTCATTATAATTGCAGGTACACCGGCTAGACCAAACTTACTCTCCATCCTTGACCATTAGACATCTTGGCCGTAAAGTAATTTAGAAAATCTGCTGCGAATATACCAACCGTAATCATCAACTGGAAGGAACTATTGAGTGCTCCTCTGTATTTATATGGTGCCATCTCTGAAAGATATAGCGGCACAGACTGTAAATCAAAATAAACAAACCAATGTTAACACTATACCGTGGTGCAAGTACCATAGTTACACATACAAACGTTACCTGATTAGCAAAACCAACACCGATACCGAGCAACATACGTCCGGCTATAAGCATCGGAATATTCATAGCAGCACCGTTGATGGCAGCACCAATAAGAAAAACTAAACCTCCAAAAAACATTGTGATTTTGCGTCCGAACTTCTTAGTTATAGTGGAGGCACAAACTGATGCTACCAGAGCTGCTAAATACAAAGATGATGTAAATAGTGTTAACGGTATGCTGTTAAATTTACAGTACTGGTTGGCCGATTCAGCACCACTTTGTTGTCTGTAAACTTTCGGGAAAAACTCCTTCAGGAATGGTGTCATAGCCGTAACTCCACTGTTAAATCTTTGGTAAATTCTTTTCTTATCTTTATTCATAGTATTCCATAGAGTTTTATACATGACCGATAACTTGAGACTTAAAACATTCCTAAGACCCGGATTTGAGACTTTCCTTATAAGTCTCAAATTCATGACTTACATGGACAATCCTTTCCTAATATATTACCACACTTTCCTAATATATCACTTACCTTATCGGTCTCAAATTAGTGACTTACATGGACAATACTTTCCATAGACTGACCATTACGGTCTTGGAAAGTATTACGACATTTCCTAATATATCACTTTCCTTAATACCCCCCTCAAGACGGAGCATGCAGGTCACAAATGCCCATCTTGGACAAAAGACCTTGAAACTGAACTCGGCCTAATGATTTGGTGAAGATATCCGCCAACTGCAACCCCGTAGGCGTATAAGAGGGAGAAATAATTTTCTGTACTATCGCATCCCTGATGAGATGACAATCCACTTCAATATGTTTAGTTCTTTCATGAAAAACGGGATTCTGAGCAATATACAATGCCGACTGACTATCACAAAGAAGACTTATTCCTTGAGTATGACAAACTCCCAAATCACTTAGTAATTGCTTCAACCACTTCAATTCACAAGTAGCTGCAGCCATAGATCTGTATTCTGCTTCAGCTGAACTCCGAGAAACTGTGTACTGCTTTTTGGTCTTCCAAGACACTGGTGAATCTCCAAGAAGCACAAACCATCCTGTCAACGATCGTCTAGTCAAAGGACAGCTTGCCCAATCTGAATCACACCAGCCTTTTAAACTTAGACTACTATCAGAGCGCAACAAAATTCCTTGCCCAGGATTCTTTTTCAAATATCTAACTACCCGAAGTGCAGCTTCCCAATGTTCTTGTCTTGGATGCTGCATAAACTGTGAAAAAATATGCACAGAATAAGCTAGATCCGGTCTAGTCACATCCAGATAAATCAATCTTCCGATCAGTCGTCGATACCTTTCTGCATCACTCAGTAACGGCCCTGTTGCCAAAGCTAGACGATGATTAGTTTCCATTGGAAACTCTGCTGGTTTTGCTCCTAATAACCCCGCCTCCATAATAATGTCTAATGCATATTTCCGTTGACAAACATAAATGCCTTGCTTACTGCGAGCTATCTCCAAGCCCAGAAAATATTTTAATTTTCCCAAATCTTTCATCTTGAAACACTGTCCCAAATATGTTTTAAATTTATTTAGCTCCACTATATTATTTCCTGCAACAATCAAATCATCCACATACACCAAAACATTTAGTTGCATCTTTCCTTTGATCATAGTGAAGAGAGAATAGTCTGAATAAGATTGCCGAAAACCATAATTCTTCAAAGCTGTTGATAGTTTTGCAAACCAACAACGTGGAGCCTGTTTCAAACCATACAACGATTTCTTCATTCTACATACCATATTAGGATTACCTTTCGCAAATCCAGGTGGTATTTTCATATACACCTCTTCCTCCAAATCTCCATGTAGAAACGCATTGTGTACATCCATCTGATGTACTTCCCAATTTTTAACAGCTGCAACAGCTAGAAAAGTGCGCACTGTTGTCATTTTTGCTACAGGTGCAAAGGTCTCTTTGTAATCTAAGCCTTCCACCTGATGATTTCCAAAGATCACCAATCTTGCTTTTAACGAACCAAATTCCCATTTTCATCATACTTCTCTGTATATATCCATTTACTTCCTAGTGCTCTCTTGCCCTCCGGCAATTCTTGCAAAACCCAGGTATCTTGTTCTTCTAGTGCTCGTATTTCTTCTTCCATGGCTTTCCGCCATCCTGGATGTTTCATTGCTTCTTTAAAGTTGCGAGGTGCAGAACCGCAGTTATAGCTGCAAGAAATTTCTTATACGGTGTAGAAAATTTATCACAACTAACATAATATGTCAAAGGATACGGCGTACCTGAGGAGATGATTGTGATGATGAAGATGAGATGGACTATTTTCTCTATGGTGTGCGTCACAAATCCCTTAAGCCTACTCGATGGAATTTTCGTACGCTTTCCTTTACCCATATCACCTTCTACTGCAACATCAATGCCCGGACCTAAGTTCAGCAGATCTCTCTTGAACTGCTACACGTTCTCTTCGTCGCAGTCACATCTTGAACTGCTACACCTTCTCCTGTTGTCGCAGTCACATCTTGAACTGCTACACCTTCTCTGTTGTCGCAGTTACGCCTGGTATGCCTACAGCGTCTCCTGCTGTGCTGTTACGCCTGGTATGCCTACAGCGTCTCCTGCTGTTGCTGTTACGCTGGTACTGCCACACTTTCTCCTGCTGTGCTGTTACATCCATCATCACCATTCAACTGGATTCAACTGATCAGTCTCAGCTGATACACCAGTCACCTCGGTCTCAATAGAATGACCAGGCTGATCACTCTGTGCGAGTCGAAACTGTTGGCTGCTGCAACACAGATGTTTCATTCTTATATGGGAAACTATTCTCACAAAACTGGACGTCTCTTGACACTAGAATTTTCTTTCATCCAAGTCATATACTTGCCATGCCTTTTTACCAAACGGATATCCAAGAAAAACACACCTCCTTCCTCTACTTGCAAATTTATCCCCTTTATTACTTTGATCATGCACATAACACAGGCATCCAAACACTTTCAACTGATTATACGGAGGTTGCTTTCCAAACAATATTTCATACGGCGTTTTATTTTCCAGAATAGGTGTAGGAGTACGATTAATCAAATACGCAGCTGTCAATGCGCATTCTCCCCAAAACCGTATTGGCAAGTTGGCTTGAAATCTCAAAGCCCTTGCCACATTCAATATATGTTGATGCTTTCTCTCCACTCTTCCATTTTGTTGCGGAGTGCCTACACACGATGTTTCAAAAACTATCCCATTAGTCTTAAAATATCCACGCAATGAATTAAACTCGGTACCATTATCACTTCTAACAATTTTGATATCTTTATCAAATTGTCGTTTCACAAGAGCAATGAAATCAAGAAACGTTCGTTCAACTGCCGTTTTATTTTGAAGTAAATGAATCCACACACCTCTTGAAAAATCATCTACTATTGTTAAAAAATATTGTGCTCCACAAGACGATGTAGCCCTATAAGGACCCCATAAATCTATATGAATCAACTCAAAAATACAACTGGATTTACTTAGACTACTAGCAAACTACTCCTATGTTGTTTCGCTCTTGGGCAAATGTCACAAACTTCATTATGCTTCTTCAATCTACTCACACCCGGCAACCTTTGCAATACTTTTTCTGATGGATGTCCCATTCGTCGATGCCACAGCTCGTATGATTCTCCACTGACTGCCATAACTTCAACTTGAGGCACACCACAGAAAATATACAGTCCACCTTGTCGTTCACCCATTCCAATCACCTTCCTCGTCAACCGGTCCTGTATAAGACATAAACTGTTAGTACATTGTACCGTACATACTAATTCATCAATAAGTTGTGTGACTGAAATTAGGTTACAAGTTATTTGAGGCACATAAAGCACATTATCAAGTCTCAAACCGCCCTGCAGAATAATAGTCCCTATTTTCTCAGATTGTGCATATTTCCATCTGGGAGTCCAACAGTACACTTCACAATATCTTTCACATCAATCATGTCATCTCTTCTACACGTGACATGATTTGTAGCTCCCGTGTCAATAATCCAATTTGGTTTAGTTTGCTTACCTTGAAGTTGGGACGTATTTTTCTTTGCATTCAAAAACTCAAGCACCTGTCTGAGTTGTGTTGCGGTTACTCCCATCAAATCTGAGCCGTCTGATGAATATGCACCATTTGACTGCTTTGTCTCTGATATATTTAGATTATGTGCTCGAACTTGATTGCTCGTTCCTTGTCCTCTACCTCCTCTGCCATTTGCAAATCCACCACGACCTCTACCACCGGTTCTTCCACCTCGACCATATCCTCTTCCACTTCTAGGTTTATCTCCCCACCATTCAGGGTATCCAATAAGCTGAAAACAACCTTCATCCGAGTGTCCTTGTCTGCTACAGTGCTTGCAATATTTATTAGGATCATAAGTGTTATTGAAAGTACGTTGATCAGATTGTACCTTGAACGCCATCACATTGTCATGAACTTCCGGTGTGGCAGCTACATCTCCTCTTCTGAGACGCTCCGAGTTTATCATTGTTTGATATGCTACATCTATTGAAGGCAGTGGATCTCTTGCCAGCAATTGTTCACGCAAGGAACCATAGACAACATCTATTCCAATTAAGAAATAATGTAGTAAATCTTCTTCTCTCAAAGTACTAACCTGTGTTGCAATATCACACTCGCACTTGCCACACTTACACGTTGGTACCTTCATATACGTGATCATCTCATCCCATATCTTATTCAATCTTCCAAAATAAGCAGCCACACTTTCTGTTTGCTTTTGTTTACACTCACTTAAAGATGTCTTTAGCTGGCATGTCCGTGTTCCACTTACAACACAAAACCGTCTCTTCAAGTGGTTCCATAATAAGTTGGCATTATCATAGTCTCCCAAACTCGATCTGAGTGATGGCTCCAATGTGTTGCTGATCCAAGAGACAAGCATTGACTGAATTGCCACCCATTCTTCCAACTGTTCACTTTCTTTAGGTTCTTGGATTGTTCCATCAATGAAACCAAACTTCCTCTTAGCTATTAATGATCTTCTTATGGCTCTAGCCCATTCATCATAGTTATGTCCTTTTAGAACAACCGGTGTGATAATTATACCTGGACCATCACTTGATCCTAGGTGATATACTGGATTCTTCTTATGCGTATTATAATCTATATTCTTGTCTTTGCTTGATTCTCCATCACCACCCATTCTTAATGATGATTTTTTTTCGGTTTTCAACTGGCTCGTGATGCCATGTTAAATCTTTGGTAAATTCTTTTCTTATCTTTATTCATAGTATTCCATAGAGTTTTATACAGACCGATAACTTGAGACTTAAAACATTCCTAAGACCCGGATTTGAGACTTTCCTTATAAGTCTCAAATTCATGACTTACATGGACAATCCTTTCCTAATATATTACCACACTTTCCTAATATATCACTTACCTTGTCGGTCTCAAATTAGTGACTTACATGGACAATACTTTCCATAGATTGACCATTACGGTCTTGGAAAGTATTACGACATTTCCTAATATATCACTTTCCTTAATATCCACCTATACACATATATAGTAAATCATATTCAGTGCAGTTATGAAAACATATAAAAGAAAAGAGAATCAAACATATATATCAAAAACATATGGATTAGAAACCAGAAAAACTTACCAGAGATACCGATATCGTATCGGAATATGAGACCACCACAAGCAGCAATTAAACAAGTGAAAAAAACATAACCCGTAAGATTTCCAGGGTATTCTTTATTCCCTCCTGCGGAAGCAGCAAAGTCTCCGCCCGCCATTGCTGATGATAAACAAAAGCAATAAAATTTTACTGTGTATAACTTTCTCTCGTTCCCTAGCTAGATCTAACGTAGGCTGATGAGGTGAATTAGAGTGTCTATTTATATCGATATAATGAGACCTTCACTGGATTTGGATAAAAACAAATATTAAGATTCGGATAAACAGATATATTAGATAGATTCTACACTCCTACTAACGTGGTATATAATTATTAACTGAGTTGTAACTGTTTCAGATTATATTAGCTGTATTATGAGTTTTCAAGTAACTAATTATCCCAAGTCCTTATTCCCTCAAATCTATTTTTGAAGTTACGTATTAGCCAAGCTATGATTTGTAGTATATTCTATTGGTTAATCAAGAGTCTTTAAAATTTGAAATGCTGAAAAATGTACATAAGATCAGGGGCATTAAGAAAGCCTAGATATGACTTATTCTTTACCCTGATAGGGTGAATCACAGTTTTAAAGAAATTTACTTTTGCCAAATCTTCATTAAATATATCCCAACTTTTGTTACTTTAGATATATACTAATATTGTAAAAAGAATTATCCAATAATATGGATATATCCAAAATAATATATCTGGTATCCAGAAGATGGATGAACCCGATTTACCGACATAAGTGAAGGTAAGAAATTACCAAAATGTTAGCTCTGCTCCACTGACAGATCCTTGGGGCTTGGGCCTGCATTTCCTAACCACCAAGCAGGATACAACCACATCATTTTGATTAGCTCTGCTCAACTTCACAAAACGATGTCTTTGCAGCGTTGCTGTGATTATATAACAAGGAGTGTGGAAAATCCATGCCATTTTTCTTGTCATTGTTTGTGTTCCTTAGCGGGACTTCTTGGTTCATCTATGGTCTGCCCATGTAGTCTTCAAATGTAGAGAAAACATGAACTATTTCAACTATTATATGGGGCTACAAATGGAGTCACCTGAACATCATGGTGTATTCTATGATCTGAATCAGTATTTTCTCCAAGCTGCCTGCTGCTATTAGTTTGTACTTTGTAAACAAGAATCTCAAGAAAAATGCAGACGAATACAACATATGATAAGAGCAAATGCACCCAGCAAAGAGTATGCTTACCACTCTCCACGTTTCCATTACAAAATCTATCAGTATAACAAATAGAAAAGGGATCACAAAAGTAATTTCCGCCCCAAAACCACAGTAAGGCAACTCTATACAAAGCACCATGGGTAAAAAGAAAAACAAGAAATAAGACTAGCCCCATGAGCATCACTCTGGTATCTGTCATCCAAAACCAGGTTGCCACACATAGCCAGCACCAATCATTTGCTCGTGAAACACAGCCAAAGGAAATACTGAAACTTATGCAGCATAAAGGAGCTCCTCCAGAAAATAAGAGAATAAAGTTCAGATTGACCATACTGCTCTTTATAGTATGCAATAAGAGGTGTACTACAATTCTTCAGTATGTATACTAACCATCTGATCCATCATCCTGTTGCTTCATATGACCATAAGGAACTCAATGCTTCAACGCAAAACTTTGATCAACGTGAGGCCTAACATGCTCGAGTCCTCAATGCTCCATCAGGAATTGGAAATTTGCATTCATTTGTTGTAGTTAGAAATCGAAATGATTATTTGGCACCGTGTCTGACGCTTTCTTCTACTCTAGTAAGTGCATCTGTGAGCACATCGATTCCCCAATCCTTAACATCCCCCTGCACATCACCATATAAGTATACCATATTTGTTCTCTGGGGCACAAAAAATAAATGACCATGTCATAGTACAAGAACGTGATCATTGGGCGCTAAGCATTTGTTATTTCCGAAATGATACTAGCAAGCAACTTCTGCAACATTTGCTTCGCATCAAAATCCAAAGACATAATAAACAACTCAAGTACACTAACCCTGAACCCTAGCTTCCACTTCAAAACATCAAGAACTCGCGCAACAAGTTTCCCTTGACGTGAACATAATCAGAATACTGAAAAGAGAGAGGAGGGCCAGATGTTGCACCACAGTGAAGGGTTTAATTTCATTATTCTACTTTATCTGGATCTTGCTGCAGAAAACTACAATATTTATGTCCATGAAGGAGAACCAAACATTCTAATTACAAATGATTTCTAGTGAACTGACCTACTTTGCAAGATAGGAGGATGAGAGTGAGAGAAAATTATTTAGTTTGATTACCGGAAGCTGGGCAGCTTAACAATAAAATAGGTAGTGCAGTGAGGATAGCCCTAGAGGCCATTAATAGAGGCTTGCCATAATTGCTACTTGGATCACTACAAGTTATTCTTTTCTGCTTCATCAGGAAGCTCTCTGAGTCGGAGTTTCCTCGGAGAGTATCCCTGTGCACCTCCAAGGTTGTAGAGAACTCTAAATCTAATTTTTTAAAATTGAAAACTGATTTCCACTAATATCATGTTGGTTTTAACTCTTACTTCCAGTGCTTTACATTTATCCTGAAATTGTGTAATTGCAGAGAAATACAAGCTCGCATTGACAATGACAAGAACAGTCAGCGAAAGTTGTTGATATTTGGCAAGAGCTTATAGATAAGAACTAAGAACAGCGGTCATGATAATCCCTACTGTTTCAATAATTACTTAATTATAAGACTTTGGAACTTTCAGTGTTTCAAGCATACATAAGAAAAGTGCACGCTAGTGAGTCAACCTGCCAATGGACCAATCTGTACTCTGTAGGGCTAGAGACATTATGAACAAGTTTGAAGTTATGATGAAAACGTAACCAACTTTGTGTGACTGCCAACAAACTACTGGTCATAGATCTAAAGATCATTTCCATACTTTCACAAATATAAGGAACTCAAAATAATAACAATGAACATGTCAGTGTTAACGTGCTGGAGTTTGGACTTATCAAACAAAGTTGTACAAATGACTCACCAAACGAAGTGGCTCATCTGTTCTTAAGTGTGCATTTGGGCGAGCAAGCTTGGATTCAAAAGGAGTTCTTGGCCTCACTTCTTGGATTTCCTCCCATTCTTCAGGACTAAGCATCCTAACTGTCCCCTGACCTTCAGGAGCATTCCTAATTTTGCGCTCAATCCTCTCTTGAGATTTTGATTCATCATACTGCCGAAAAAGAAGATCAACAGAGATGTTAAAGGTACAGTCCTAAAATGGATCTTCATTCAAAGCAATACACAAAGGAGGAGACGAAAAATAAGCTAGAGTTGCTCATAAAGAGCACTAAAGATTTCTTCCACCAATATACAGTGAAGAAGTGCGTACAGATGTAAGGTGGTAAATGCCATTTTCTCTTCCCGAAGTTCCAGACTTACCCTTTAATAATAACATGTTGCTTTTCCTAAATCTCACTCCATTTTATGAAACTTTAAAGCTTAATTTGAGGGAGTTTTCAACCTCTAGTGTCTAGCTACTATTTTCGGATAGAATCAATACTGGCTTCATTTGTGTCTAGAAGACTCACTATTCATTGATCTTCCACAAGGGTCGACAAACAGAGGACCAAGTTCACTACTTGCTTTACAAATTAAGCCTAACGTATCCACATTCGTTTACTTTAAATCACCTATCAACTCCACAGTGCTTTTACTAAATTCCACTCCAATTAAGGAACTTAAGACCTTAACTCCGGAGAGTTTTCATTATACAGTTTATCTTCAACATAATGTTCCCTGTTGATACAGACGCTAGAGGTATCTAGCTATTGACTTCTAACAAATATGATGTGCCCTTCTAGGATGTCTAGAAGACTCATTATCCCATTACAAGGGGTCGAACAACAAATATCTTGGTTTATTACTTTCTTATACAAACTAAGCCAATCCACAATCTTATATTTTCAATCACATATCAACTTCAATAGACATGACAACAACAATGCAACAAAGTGCAACATAAATATACGACTAAATGGTTAAATGATGTTGTTCTACGAAGGCATTGCCTAAAGAATTCAAATTCAATAAGTCATACCTACAATATAACTTCATAGTCTTCAAAAATTATCAAGAAGATTCATTATCCTGGTGCTCTTTCACATTCAAAGGGGTCTAAGGACAAAATATCAATGACTTGGTTTATAACAGGCTAAGGCACATATCTACAATCTTAAATACTCAACACCTATCAACTTCATATAGTACATAATATCAACAACAATGCATCAAGCGCAACGCCTGCAACATACAAATACAACTAAATGGTTAACTAATGATGCTCTACGATACATTGGCTATAATTTCAACTTCAACAGGTCAAAAGACTACAACTTCATAAATTTTTGTTAAGTTTTGAGCATAGGGGCATACATGACTGATGCTGTTCTACAAAGAGTTGGCAACAAAATTCAAAACAGCAAAAACTTAATAAATTCTTCACAGAAAGGGCATTACATACCATCATGAGAACTTTAGCGAACAGAGCAACTGCAACAGCAGTAAGAACCACAGGCATTTTAAGTGTATCTAAATAAGCCATTGATTCTGGTACATCAACTAAAAACTCGTTCTTTTTATTACGGTGATTCATATTCTTCGTTTTCCTCATTTCTGATATTGTTTTCTTCAATGCTTCACTTGGTGGATTATGAGATGCTGTGTGTACAAGTCTTCTAGATTGTAACAATAAACGACTAATGCGATACATTTGGGGGGAATTGGGGATTTTTCAAGATTGGTTATGGGGTAAATTGGAATTGTTAGGGTTTAGTTTAGGGTCGACGACATTTCTGTGAAGCTTATTTCTCTAATTTGGGTGGGAAATGAAAGAAAAATTGGGGCTCAATAATTTTAGTCAAGAAGGAAAAAGGAAAGAGGAGAACAGGGGGTTAGTCCTCGAGCGATTTCGGGGGAGTTAGAGTGTATTTTAAATCTCAGGGATTTTGAGAGAGTTTGAGAGAATGTAGGGAGTTTAGGAGAGTTTTGTGTTTTTGAGTTCAGGGAGTTTGGGGGAGTGTAGGGAGTTTGGGAGAGTTTATTAGAGGGAGTTTGGGGGAGTTTGAGAGAGTTCACTCCTAACTCATTCTCTTTTAAGAAACAATAAACCCTTATTTGCAAATAACATTGATCTTTAATTAAAAGAAAAAAATAAATGAAAATGATCACATTTATGTATCAATAGTATGTTATTTTGTGCAACGAGATAATTTTTTTCCCTTCAATTTAACGGTCTCCATAAAATTCTAACTCCCTTTGTTCACGAACATCCACTAGTGTCTTTCTTCTTCTCAAGTGTAGCTTCTACCAACAGTTCCAATAATTTCTCAGTCTCTCGAGTTGTCCATTGTTTGTGATTCGTAGTCACTCCCGTTTCTGGTTCCGTATTCTTATTCTTCCTAACATTCTTTTTCTTCTTATTGTTTTCAGCAGGTTGGCTGGATTTTTCCATTCTATGGTGTGACATGTTAGCTACATTAGTACTTAGACTAATACTAGAACTTAACAAAGCAAGGATAGTAATAACACCAAACAGTCTAATGTAAACATGATAAAAAAATGTGATACTAGATTACACAATACTAACACGCAGAGCTACTTAGCCAAATTGTTAATCAAAGAAAATCCCTTAGCAACTCCTTGCAACAAAAGCACCGTATGAATTGGCTAAAACACGCCAATACGGAATGAAGTACGCCACTGTATTGAACTTTGGCATATAGAATAGAAGAGAAGTATGTGTCTAAATAAGATGACTTAACAAGTGATAGTGATTCTCAATGACACCCATGCAAAGTAGCAAGCCAATTAATGCATGATGACATAACAAATTATGAAGATAGCTATAAAGGAATTTTGTTTCACCGAAACACAGTTTCAGATTGTCCAACTATGCATGTTAACAAATTATGCAAAGTACTAATACTTACCTGATCCTCTTTAAATTTTTATGGTACACTTACAACTCAATATTCCACAACACACTCAAAAATCATAGCATTCCAACGGTTCATTAAAAAGATACATTACTCAGAACCCGACTACTTTCAATACGTGCATACAAAATTCAGTTCCGGATTTCTCACACTTTGGTGTACCTAAAGTGATCAGAACTTCATGAAATTTCTACAGTAGGTAACCTTCATATATACAAACATCATACTAAAATTTCAGCTTTGTCCGATAAGCGGAGAATGAGATAAATAGGAATCATTCCCCTATTCGGGATTTAAACTCAGCAGACCATAGTCATATATTGTGCAAGCTTTGCAGTAGCAAACGTGACCTGATCCACGTGAAACTTTTACTGTACTTCTATAACAAGGTAAACTACGACATACTCAAATTTCATCATATTCCAACGGTTGAATTTAAAGATATCATTATAATCAAATCATGCAATTTCTTACCAAGATCTTTTGAACCACAAATTAGGATTTTGACAGAGAGAGAGTACCCACAAAAAAAAACTACACACAATCAAAATAAACAATCATGGAGATCAAAGATATGAAAAACAATCAAAATAGTACACAAATCAAACTATTATAAACAATCATGGAGATCAAAGAAGAAAAAAAACATACCTGGAAAAAAACGTTTCCTCTTCTTTCTCCTATGGTTTTCTACGCACCAAACTCCTTCCCAAATCTCTACTCTTTTGAGAGAATTGTTGTGAGACCAAAATACACTAAAAACTCCTTCGAACTCCCCAAAGCAACCAACTCCCTAGTATTGTAGGGTTTTATGACTAACAGGGAGTTCAAGAGCTTTTTTTAAACTCCCAGCGACTAACAGGTGTTTTCTAGAGAGTTTAGGAGACTCCTCTAAACTCCCCCACGACTAACGGAGATTTGGAGAGACTTCCTCAAACTCTCTCAGGACTAACAGGAGAAAACCTAAATACATTAAAATCTCTCGAACTCTCCCACCACTAACCCCCTGGAAGAGTATGTAGATTGTAGAGCAAAGAGTGGCTTTACCCTCTTTTGTGTGATAATTTACCTAGCATTTTTAGGGCCCCTCGAAAAGAATTAGGAGTCACTATTTTATTCCCACCCATTAAAGGGGGTTAAGGGGTATCTTAAAAACATAGGAATTGTCTATATTGTCCTTCACCTTTATACTAAATCTAAACATATATCCGTTATTTTTATAATCATATCATTCCTCTTCTTCTTCTCTTTTCTACCATTGAATTTTTTTCATTGTTTTAATTTTAATTGAAACCCAAGATCGTCGCTCAAACAAATTTTATGATCAATTGTTTAAACTTAAAACCCAAAATTCATTAACCTTTAACTTAGAACATCAAAAAAAAATGAGTTAAACAAACAAAACAGACAAATGATAGTAATTGTGATCCAAATTTATGATTTGATTTGTTTGAAATCAGAAATTTGATCGAAAAATTTCTAAGATTTGCAGTAGCAGGTTTCTAAAGAACATCGACCATAATCGGTAGATAAGCTGATTGTTATCTACCGATTATGGTTGATGTTCTTCATTTCTAAAGAACATCGACCATAATCGGTAAATAAATTGATTGTTATCTACCGATTGTGTTCGTGCTACTGCTTCAAATTTTCTGTACTAAAATTAAACACAATCGGTAGATAATGAACATAATTTTACTACCGATTATGGCAGTACAAAAATCCGTAAATTGAAGGATTTTGGCAAAAACTCATTTTGGGGCCAATATACATTCGGAAGTTAAACTAACACAATTTACTACCGATTATGGTAGCACCACAAATTCGAAAATTGAATTTATTCGGAGGTTAAAGTAACACAATTTACTACCGATTATGGTGGTACCAAGTTCGAAAATTGAAGGATTTGGGCAAAAACTCATTTTGGGGCCAATATAAATTCGGAAGTTAAAGTAACACACTTTACTACCGATTATGGTTGTACCAAAGTTCGAAAATTAAATAATTTTGGAAAAATCTCATTTTGGGGCCAATATACATTCGGAAGTTATATTTACTACCGATTATGGTAGTACTAAAATTCGAAAATTGAATATATTCGAAGATTAAAGTAACACAATTTACTACCGATTATGGTTGTACCAAAGTTCGAAAATTAAAGGATTTTGGCAAAATATCATTTTGGGGCCAGTATACATTCGGATATTAAAGTAACACATTTTACTACCGATTATGGTTGTATCAAAGTCGAAAATTAAAGGATTTTTGCAAAATCTCATTTTGGGACCAATCTACATTCGGAAGTTAGGGTAACACACTTTACTACCGATTATGGTTGTACCAAAGTTCGAAAAAAAAAAAAAACTCAAAACTAAAAAGTAATTAAAAAAAAATCGTTAATTTTTTAATCACCTGAATCCTACTCAAACTACCGAATACTGAAGGGTAATTTTGTCATTACGAAATATGGGAGATAAGGGGTGAACACAATTTAGATATGGATGATCTTTTTTGTTTTATTGTTGGCTCCTAATTCCTTTTGAGTTGCCCCTAAAAATTCTAGGATAATTTACTCGAAATCTGCTTATTTGTTTGGTCCTGGTAGTAAATAGTGTGTACGACTTATATATGGTAAAGAAGAAGGGTATTGCACCTACTCATGAGGGCAATTCCTATTTCCTATGGGAATTTCTAACTGAAATTTTTAATCAGCTAGGTGGATGGGAAAAATGGAATTTCCACTGTGGTAAAGTATTGTGCTAAACAACAACAAACGTGCGTTGCATTAAATTTGTTGGTGGTTCCAGTAAAACCGCGTGGATGGCCAAAGTTCGGCCGCCAACAATTATTTTTTCAAAAAAAAATGGTCATGTATTTACTACTGTAGGAGTATAAAATCATACAACTATATCCAACAATTAATATGAAAAAAATAGTAATGTAAGCAAGTAAAAGACTCATAAGAACACAATGTTTCGGCATGATTACCTACGTCCACGGGGGTGATAGGATGATCTTATTATTTTTCTCAAACTTACAAGAAAGAAATCTCTCAACGATACTCTATTTCTCCTCTCACTCACTTACATATCACTTTCCTTTCTCTCACTACAAGGGTCTATATTTATAAGCTGAAGTGTTCATACAACAAGGATTCAGTGTTAGTCACACCACTCTATCTTGATGATCCTGTCGATGGTTCACCCGAGTCTTCTCCCGATATTTGATGATTAGCCCGAGAGTCTTCTGAGGGATGGATCTCCCGATATGTCTCGCTTGGTTTGTTTATATCCGATCTTCCTTGATATGATGTCTTTGTTATACTCGATCCGAGTATCTTATCCTATATTCCTGGGCCCACCATGACTTGAATCTTCTACTCATCGCCCGTGCCTTGTCAGTGCAGTTATTGCTTTGACTCCCAATGTATGTCACCCGTCAGATCCGACCCCATGATTTACGAGTGCTTACCTTACGTTCGTTTGGTAGATTTCTCTTTTACCGTGCCTAGTGTATAGAAGGTGATTCGGTGTTTCATCTTGTATTGTCTTTGGTGTGTCATCGCTCCAGATCCTTCCACCTATCCTTTCTAACTATTTGCTACTACATTTATGCCCCTTCTTTCCACTCGTGTGTTTGACACGATGGGAAGAAAATTTCTTCGCCTCCCACAACCGCTGCCATGCCGCTTATTCAGCTACCTTGTTTCCCACGATTCCATCTTTATTACCTTCCACCTCCCAGCCGGTCACCATCTCCTAGGATATAAATGCAGATCCAAAACCCCTGAGGTTTTTAATTCATTACTTTCATTCTCTCTGCTCTAACATTCTCTGCAACCTCTTTATTTCGTCCCCATATCTTCCTCATTCTCAGCCGCTTTCACCTTTTCTCAACCCTTTGTTCTTCTCTTGAAATCTTTGCACGACCGTTGTCTCTGCTTCTCATTGTGTTCACCATCATTGTTATCTTTATATTCTCGAGTATCTTTCTTCCATGACTTCTTCTTCCCAATCAATGACAGAGAAAAGGTGCGCAAGTTATGTGTTTTCTGATGATGATTCTTTTCCTGTCGATTCCTTGTTTATTGTTGATGATCCTTCTCTTCATGATCATCACGCACTCGATATGATTTTGTTTAATGATTCCTATGTATCTTCGCGTAGGGTTGAGAATAAAATCTACAAATATACTAATCTTATTGATGCTCAGTTCCTGAACCAGTTGAAGGATGAGTATGATCTTCGTGAATATGATATTGAATTAGTATCGGGTCAAAAAGGTCAACTAAAGAAGGATAAGGTTGAAGAGTTCGCTCATTCTCCCGAGGCGAAAATCATTACTAAGGGCCAACTCGAACTCGGGTTACGCGTTCCTCTTTACGATCTGAACCGACCTTTTGCTTATGAGGTTATGTCACAACTCCAATCCTCTCGGGCATTGGCCCAATGGAATGGTAATACATTTCGTCTTATGGATGAATGGGAGAGGCGAGGAAGGGGTGAGTGTTCTTTCACTCCCTGGTCTACTTATGATCCTTCCCGCGCAAGCAAGTATACCTCAGTTAGTTTTTTGGGTAACTACCGAAGCGGGACTTCCTCTCTTGGTGATAGTACTGGATTTGCTGCTAGTCTTCATCGTAATAAGGTTCCGACCGGTGGCTTTGAAAAGTTGATGTTGGATGAAGATCCTGAGGGTGGCAACAACACCAACAAATATTCTCGTCACACTAGCGACTTTGTTTGGGATCGAGTCCCTCTTGTTGTTTGTGGTCCCATCTTAAGTGGTAAGCTTCCTCCTCACGATTTTCCTACTGAGCCCTACCAGTTCTGGGTAGTTAACATCGACCAGGTATGGATATCTTTATTTGGTCTACTTACTTCGGTCCTTTTTCCTCAGGTAACATCAGTTTTTCAAAAGTCTTTGTTTTTGCAGCCTAAGACTCTGAATACTCGGAAAAGAATCTTTGGAACTAGGACTGAGGAAGATCCAGTGAAGGTAACAAATATATTGCTCTATTCTCAGTACATGTACTTGCCCCTATTTGTTGCCTTCGAAGGTTCTGGCGATGATGCGCTTGTAGAAGTCAAAGACTGGTGAAGAGGGTATTGAAAGTTCTTCGGGGAAGGGTGGTGAGGATCCTGACGATCGACTCCCCTTATCTCAATTCATGAAAAGATTTCTCAAGAGTCTTATGATGTTTCGTCTACCGTTGTAGGTGATAAGGCTGACAAAGGTGGTAAGAGTGGCAAGGATTGCCCGACTGGAGGTGCCGGAAAAAATGTGCCCTGGACCCGAGCCGCTAAGGTATCTTCGGGTAAGAAATCTATTGTTCCAAAGTCGGATGTTACTTTGGTGATCTCGGATGATGATAGCGATCTCGATGATATTTTTGGTTTTGATACTAAGGTTGAGGGGTCAGGCAATGAGTAAAATGAGGAGCAGAGCCGCGCCAAGGTCTCTTCCGGTGGTAGGGACGGTTAAAGATCTCTGCCCACTAATCCAATTGAGACTATTCAAAGGGACCTTCCTTCTCTATCAAACCCAGGTGCGGTTGGCGGGTCAGTTTTTACATTCTCGGGTGCTGCTTGTGATTCACTCGGCGTGCTTGCCTCTCCAAGTTTCAGCTCTCTTTATACTGCTGAGATATTGCAAGTTGTTCCCCTATATGGTCCTGCGATGAGGGATTCTCTTAACCTGTTGGTACGTAACATTGGCCCGGCTGGTCCGTTAATTTTTTCAATAATTATCCCCCTGACCTTTATAGACCGATAATTAAAAGCTGCTCGAGGCCGCTATTCTTCAGGAGGAGATGACTCTTCTTCAGGCTCAGTTGCAGGGTGAGCAAGAACGTACTCGGGATCTCGAGAAGCAGTTGATCGATGCTAAAGGTACTTTGTTGAATTCCTTTTATTGTTTGTTGATTGATGTTATAGTGCCAATATCCTGAGTCCAATGTTATCTCTTAACCGAAATATTTAGCTTAGACAAGGACTCCGTCTCCGAATTCTGTCGTATGTCTAGGAGACTGAAGGTCGAGGAGGGGTCATGTTGCCACACTTAAACAGAAGATATACAATAAGGATGACAAAATTTATCGCCAGTCTTCCGAGATTGAAGATCTCCGAGGCGACCTAACTCGTTACCAAAGGTTTTAGTATGTGCCCGAGGAAATAGACAATCTTCGTTCCGAGCTAGCTCCGCTTCAAAAGGTTGCTACCGATAAAGGTCTATTGGTTGATAGTTTATAAGGTCAATGTAATTCGTTGAGACTTTAGAATAGGGACCTTCACTCCGATCGCAAATGTCTTTCTCTGTTGAAACACGAAGCCGAAGAGTCTGTCCAAAATTTAGAGGAAAGACTTCTCAGGTTTGATCAGGTAACTCGAGACCTGGAATGGACTCAGCTCCAGGTGTCGGGTCTTCAGACATCTCACAATCGTCATAAATCTTCATGGGGTGAACATAAGAAATATTGTCCCTCTAATGAATCCAATGAAGAGCAGTATAACAAGTTGATATGAAGGATGTCCGATCTTGAAACCAACCTTTATAAGTACGAAGAAACTTTAAAATTAGCTTTGCCCGCACTGTCAGGTCTTTGTGCAAGTTTCGTGTGGTTTCGATGTTTCTCCTCGCTTTATTGCATTATTTAATAGGGTTCTAACCGTATCGCCCCTCTTGTATATGAAGCCGATCAAGGAAAGGTCAAGACTTTGGAGGAGCAGGTCACTCAGTTGAAGCAGAATGAGACCATCCTGAATATGAAAATTGATGATGTCGCTACTGCTACTACTGAGTTAACCCGCCAACTGACTGATGCGCAATAAAAGTATGAGATTGAGATATCTGTGAATATCAAGGAAGGTGTAAAAAAATTTATCGAGATGCGGAAGGCCAAAGTTGCTGCTATGAAGTCGGGCTCGGGATCGATTCAATCCAATGAATAGTTTCTGTCGTTTGTAGTGTCGTGCAATTATTTCGCCCTTCTTCTCGGGTTGTAATTTCCATTTCGTTCGAACACCTTTAATTTTGAGACGACTTCTTTTATGGGGTGATGCGTCACCAATTGGTTTCTCCTTGCTGGGGTTTGTTACTTTTGACAATGTTTCACTTTATTTATTTGATGCATCGTCGTTCATAACCTTTAACACTTTGATTTCCTGCATTTCATAATGTTATCCATATGTTAGTATAAATTTCATGTCTGTCGAACACACTCGACATGGTGGTGTGGTTTTAAAAGAACCTACAACTTAGACCTGCAAGTATACAGGGTCAGTTGTAGTGAGTGGGGTAAGAAGGGGTTTGTCCTCAGGGACTTGGTGTGTGTAGTTGAATCTAGGCTTTTTCTTAACTGATTTCAGAGAATTTTGGGCAGTGATTGAAAGCAAAAAGCACAGCAGTGCAAAGCAGTGTGTAAAGGAGCAAAGATAAGACAGTGGAAGCAATGTGCAATGTTTAATAAACAAGAGCATGAATGAACTAAGGGTTTAAACAGTGAGAATGAGGGTACTAGGATTGTCGAATCCACCACCTAATCTCAGCTAAGTCAGTTCAATTTCAATAATGTTCTTGTCCCTTTTTATGGACACCGGACAAGATGCAAGTCTGCCGTTTATCCAGGGTCTCAATGGATGGATTAATATCAACTAAGCCAACTAACTAATCCCTAGTATTAGCTGTCTTCTCACAGTACAACTAATCACAGATCAATTTGATAACTTAGATAATTAAACCTTTCCTAAGATGGATATTCTAATCACAATTAGGGTATCTTTCCAAAGCACTAACTGTCTTTTCAGGGCACAATTAGTCAAGGGATCAATAACAGACAATGAAGTATGAATTGCAGCACATTCATCACAGAAGTATTCTAACTACAATGGATGCATGACATACACTGTGAAAGTAAAATGATGAAGAGCTCAGATTATATTTATCCTAAACAAGTAAAGCACTACAAGAAAAATATCAGAAACATGAATCAAGCGTAGCAGTAAATTAATGGTTTCATCTCAACCCTAGCAAAAGTAATTAGAACATGATGAACACAATATACTACTACAGCTTGGTGCACCGGCTAATCCGGGCATACCCACACACACACAATACCATCTTCTATTTATAGTTTTACATAAAATCCCTAATTTCTAAACCCTAATTTTGAAAGAACCCAAATTTTGAAAATCGAGAATTCACTCACTGATTCTCTGAATTTGTCTCCTCTGCTCTCTTGCTCGTCCTTCCTTTCCTCTTCTGCTATGAACCCATGCCTTCTTTGTCTTCTCTGCGCTCCTAGTTAACCCTAGCTTCTCACTGCCTAATTCATAGCATCTAGGAATGATGCTAGGAATGAGAGAGAGAGAAACTAGGGAGATGGGTTCTGTCGGGGGAAGGTAGTGGTGGTGACGCCCGAGGTCTGGGGTGAGATGGAGATGGTGGCAGTGATGGGATGGTGGTGGTGATGGAGTTGCAGGCTCTGCAATTTTTGGGAAGAAGGGGAAGAAGAGATCGAGAGAAGAATGGGTTAGGGGCTGTTTGTTTTGGGGTATAGGTATTCTAGGTTATGGTGTTGAGCGGGCTCATCAAATTTTGATGTCAGCGAAGGGAAGATGTTGGATGAAAAGATGAGAGAATGATCCAACGACGCGATGGAAGTGGATGTGGAGCGACCGTTGGATATGGAATACATCAAAACTGACGGTCCAAGATGGAGTTAGGTGCTATAGTGTTAGACATCAAAGATCGATGTACTCTGATGAAGCGGCCGTTAGATGATGGAATGGATCCAATCTGACGGCTAAGGAGAGAAGCGGGTTTGGTTTGGATTTTGGGTTTAGGATATGGGTTTGGGTTTAGGAAATGGATTTGGGCTTAGGTAATCTTGAGCCCACTTCTTCTTTAAGAACAATTTCTTCCTTGTTAAGCCCATTTTCATCCTTGAGTCTTCCATACCGCATTCTTCACTTCTTTTCCGCTAGAGTTTCCTTCGGCTTTTTCCCGTGTATTTTCTCTTTTCGCTCCGTGAGTTAACCAGGCTTTATTTAGTACCTAAAAATGCAAAATTAATTGAGAAAATTATTTATTGTTGAAATCAACGAAAACACAAAATATGGGATAAAATGGAGCGTTAGTGCACAAATGATGAGTTAAATGCCAATAAAAAGGTTAAAATATATACAATATATTTGGCACTCATCAAATACCCCCAAACCTGAATTTTACTTGTTCTCAAGTAAAACAAAACTAAGGAAATCCTACCTATACCACTGTCGCTGGTCTCTCGATTGCATTTAGCGAATGCAATAAGCCTTTTAAACCACTAAGTGTCCCTAGTGGACGAGTTGAAGTCTCGTGAAGGTTTGCTTAGAACGTACCTACAAAGTTCTAGGACAAAATATAAGCTCAGATTCCATGAAATGTGACATGTGCAAGACAGTAGAAGCTCACAGCAAAATGGAGATGTCAATCTAGCTATCAAAGGCACAATCCTAGCACTGATAACAAATAAATACATGTGATAAGAGTGTAAAGTGTATCTACACATGCGTAAACAAAGATCGGATGTTATGACTACCAATCACCAAGAGATAGTTTCTCAGGCCAAGAACCGAGGTCGAAATCTAGATAGCTGTACGGACTTTACGAGAATTGTGAATGAGTTGGAGGTATTTCACAATTACTCGCGTTGTACATCAATGGCATACACCCTTCCTTGCTTATAACACAAAAACAAAAAAGATGACTCTTTACATGACTCTTATTTACATTGACTACTCTCTTTTATTTTTGGAACGAGAGAGGATGGAATTGATAAATACTTGATTTTTTTTTTTTTGATTTTTTTCTGAATATATACATCGTTTTTTTTTAAAGAAATTATTTACAACATGGTAACTCTTTTGATACATAAGCAAAAAGAAACAAAAAATTACATGACACTTTGCAAGAGGTAGCCCTTTTTGATGCACCCAGTTAAATTCGATGGTTGTCTTTCTTAATGTAACCTCCACCTTCTATCCCAACCAACCAAAGAACAAGCTAGTCAAGTTTCGTTCAGTATTCTAAAGTGATTGGCAATCGTGACTTCCGATAGAACACCTCAAGGATGAGGCTATACATGTATTGGTAGATCGTGCGCGTGCAAGTTTCTTATCACTATGTGAATTGTGCTAGAATCAGGGTGCCTAAATATCTAGATTAAGAATCCTTATGTTTACATACATGCACAAGAGTCAACATTTCAAGGTAAATGAGCTCCATTTTTATGTTTTTTTTCGAATTTTTTAATTTTTAATTTTCATTTTTTTCATTTTTTTTTAATTTTTATTTTTTTTTCAAAAAGAAAGAGTTCTGTTTTCAATTATAGCATGTTATCAAAGTATCTACTTTTCACCGCAAACCTAAACTAAACATTGTCCTCAATGTTTCAAAAGATAAACATGATTATAACACATACCATGAGAACGATGCTAAGTAGAGAAAAGGAAAGACATTACCAGATATTGGCGAAAGCAAGTTTCGAACTCCATTATTCAATGGCTAAACCCAATAGTAACTCAACTGAATTCATATTGGGTTAGCACAATATATACAAGAAACATATGATTCCACTAAACATTACCTATCAGATTATATACAGAAAATTCACTATATACATACAGTCTAAAGAGTTGAGGATCAACCCAAAAGACAAAGTGTTGAAACATAGACAGTTTCAAACAACTATAGTTGGACTCAAATGCGAGTGAGAGTGAAAAACCGAATGAATCACCCAAAAACCTATATTTTTCAACAGGTTTACTTTTAAGCACAAAATCTTTTAATTTTAGGGGTTCAGGATTCACAAGGTCTAACTCAAAATGGACTTTTTGCGGGATGGTCAGAGAAATTAATTCCAACTGTGGCTCTTTAAAAATGTTGTATTTTGATGCAAAATAGTCCAAAAGGACTTGGGAGGCACACAGTTCCAATCCTAGGTTGGGAATTTTCAGAAAAGTTGGTTTAAAAGTTTTGTTACAAACCAAATCTAGGTTGGGTGAAATAATCTCAATATGCGATTTAGGTAAGAAAGTTGGTACTTCTAAGTTATTTTCATGGATAAGATCAATAGTACCAACACATACTTCCCCTAAATCATAAATTGGTAAATCATGCTCACATTCATCGAACAAAACATCAAGACCTAAATCGGTATCATGATTGTCCGTAGTACTCAAATCAACATCGGAAGAAATAACATTTTGTGACTTAGGAAAGGAATCAGACACATCAAATTTGTTTTCATGCATATTAACATTAGTGTCTACAGAAGATTCAACTATTCCTATGTCATGCTCATCTTCGAAGAACAATTGTACGAGTACCATATCAATATCAAAATCATATGATTTGCTATGAGTATTAGAAGAAACAATTCATGAAGGTCGAGGGCGAGAAGCCATATGTTATTGAACCAAAAGGTTCCACAATATTTTCATGTTCTTCTAACATAACATCATTATCATCATAATCATCATGGTAACATGCATATTGGTCCTCATTAACAGTGGTGGTGTCATTAGTCGATTCATGTTCCTCTAAATTAGGTTCATATTCAACATCATTTACATGAATGGGACTAGACACTTAATTAGGGACAACATACATTTCCTCATGAATTTCCTCCTTTTGTAGGTGAAGCAAAATCTGATCTAAATATGCCTGAGTTCGAGATGTATATCTAGCAAAGTTTTGCTCACTGAGTCTGAAAGCTTCTGTGGTGGAGTCTAAATTCATGGGAGTACAAAATTCTTCATGTTCAAATTGTGGTGAATGGTACATGTGTGCATGGTCATTAGGGTTTATAAAAGATTGATCGCAACCCTCAAAGGATTGATTATGGTCCCAATGACTACCAGCCTCACAATTTGTGGGCATTTCATAATTTGGATTTTCATGGGATTCTCTAAATTGCCTATAATCATGCAAAACATAGCAATATTTATCCGGGTGGTCTAAACCACCACATAAGGTACATGCATAGATTTCAGGTCGTCTATGCGAACTAGATGCTATAGATTTCTCATGTGTTTGCATTTCTAAAGCAGTGATCTGAGCCTCTAACTGATTCACAAGTGACGAATGTGTGAGTTGGATATTGTCTAGATGTTCATTTTCACTCAATGGTGGATGATACATGTGTGAATAGTCATTAGGGTTTGCATATTGAGGTTCATGACCTACAGAAGGTCCATAATAATAATCCCTATAACTATTGACATCATGGTCTGTGGGAGGCTCATAAGGTGAATCTTGCCCGTAAGCTTCTTTTATTCCCAGTGGCAGACCAAAATCCAGACATGTTATGTTTATCAAACAATCACACAATTCAAAAAGAGAAATAAGGCCCACACTTTTCAGTTATGGGTTTCAAAAATTTGGTTTTTAGGCTTTAAAGGTAAAGCCTATTTGGGATTTTTGGTTAAAAAGAGGGAGAAAAATTTTGGTTTTTGAATGGGAGAAAACTTTTGGTTTTAATTGGGAGATAAAAACTTTGGTTTTGTTGGGTTTTGAAAAGAAAATTTGGTTTGAATGTGGGAGAAAATTTTTGGTTATTGGGAGCATGCCCACATTGGTGGAGCAAGAATTTGGTTTTGAGTTGGGAGAAAAATTTGGTTTTGTTGTTAGGAGCAACCCACATTGGTGGGAGAATGCAATTTGGTTTTTAGTTGGGTTTTGAAAACTCCTTTTGGTTTTAATGGGATGAGACCCAGCTAACTGGTTCAAATTTTCTGTGGGACAAGCCCAGCGAACGGCCTAGAGATTTGGGTACACGGCCCAACTAACGAGTTCAGTGAACCAAGCCCAGAAATTCACGAGGCCCAGCTGGGTATTTATAGACACATTTTTGTGTCTACTTTGTCCTCAATGTCTGTATTGTTGGAACTCTATTTTTGTACTAATATTGTGTTTTATGTATTTTTAGGAAATAAACATTTTTGGAAAATTCGGCTCGAAAAGTTGATTTTGGCACCCGGAGGTCAAGTGTTATTCGGACTCTCACTTTTGGATAAGGCGTAACCTAATTACTAAGGGGCACCCCCATGTCACCCCTAGGGCATCTGCTATTCGCACCCAGTTCAGGATAGGGGGCATATCATCTTCAACCTTTTTGAATTTCAGTTTTGGCGGGAAATATTGTTCTTGAACTGTCGTGACTAGGGTTGAGGATTTGAAGGTGTTCCAGTGAGATTCAATGGACCAAATTAAATGGGTTTTTTCCTAGGGCCTAGATAGAGCTGGTATGGGTGTTGTATTCGGTCAAAATTGGTTAGATAACCGGTGGGAATCAAATCAAGGAAAATATTCTAAAATAGGAAAAATATTTTATTCTTGGAATTCTTGGATGGAAGAGACGTGCATGGGTTGATTCTATTGGCTAGAAACAATCCCTACAGCTCAGGGATGACGCGTGAGAAGAGATAAAACAGGGAAAAATCCGTAACAAATCAGAGAAGTAAAGAAAAAAATATTTCGGAATATTTTCTTTAATGGCCGGATATTCTTGGAATTATTAAGAGGATTTGAGTGACCTGTTGTGTATAAATAGGTCCCTAATGTCGAGAAGGAAGGGCTAGCAAGTTTAGGGAGAGTTTGGAAGAGAATAGAGACGTAAAATCGAAGAACTAGGCGCTGTGAAGAAGAAGTTCTTGCTGCTGCTGGAACTGAAGAACACGAAGAACATTGGA
This sequence comes from Papaver somniferum, assembly GCF_003573695.1. Classification (NCBI taxonomy): domain Eukaryota; kingdom Viridiplantae; phylum Streptophyta; class Magnoliopsida; order Ranunculales; family Papaveraceae; genus Papaver; species Papaver somniferum. The sequence continues at coordinate 17,774,878 of NW_020622934.1, read as the reverse complement.
CGAGGCAGGAAAGTCGTTAAAAACTGTCGCTTTATTGCGATACTTTTACACTCCTTTCCGCGACTGAGTCATTTTACCAACAACACTATCTTTGTATCGTTGATTCTGGACGCCTTCTGTGGGTCGCAGAATCCTGTTTTATACTATTTACTTCTCTTTCTCTTCATTGTAAAACACTTTTGAGCATCAATGAAATATTTTGAGAGGTTTTCCAACATGATGAGCGGATAAAATACCTGGTGACTGAGGCGACGGAGGAGCTATTCACTCATGTTTGATTGGTAAATTCTTTTTATAATTTCTTAATTATTTATTTTATTTAATTCACTTGGTTCAATAAAAAAAGAGATAAAAATGGTTTTCTTAATTAGTTGTGAATCAGTTTGATGTTTTATGCTTAGAATTAATTCTTTGATAAATCATGCTTAAGGATTACAATTTAATATTTGGACACCTTATAGATTAATAAGTTATTTAATGGAAAAAGAGCTAGATAATAATTATGAAATATTTTTGTAACCAATCAACTTGAAGTAATAGTGAATCCGGAGCCTTAGTCCATTTTAAATCTTGACATCACTCTTTGAAAATTAATTTGCTTTATTTTTATTAAGTCTAAAATTCATTGCCTTCACAAGTCTTAAAACAACCCTTTTATCACTATCTACAAAAACTTTGAAAACACATCAATTTTTGGCGCCGCCGACGCGGATTTGTGCTTAGGTAGAATTTTTAGGTTTTTATTATTTTTTATTATTTTCATTTGTTCCTCTTTACGTTTCTTTGTTTGTGTCTTTGATTTGCAGGTTTGAAGATTGGACACTAAGGACTTGGAACAAAGCTCAAAGCTAAAAGAAAAGAAAAAAAGAAGACAAATAATTTTTTAGGATTTAGTTTTATTAATATTTTTTTAAATTTTTAATTTTTTAGAATTGTATTAGGAAATTTTTGTAATAATTTTGCACTTTACTTTGGACTTTGGGCATTTGGACAATTTTTTTTTAAAACCCTACGGAAGGGTACCCTTAAATAAAAACTGTTTGCAGAGAAGGACGGTGATTACGATATCACCTCGGCCCCTCGGGTTAGTACACAACATAGGAGTTGTGGCCCGAGTCGACGACAACGGTTCATCCCCCGTCTGGAACGGGAGGTAAGTTTGTCGAAACACTCGCGAATCCCCTGTCAGCGAGTTACTGTATTCCTTCGTTTGCATATATGCTGAGGAACTGAAAACGGCTGCTTTAAATTCCTAGTAAAGGACAAGGACTGGCCATACAAGATAAGGGTTCGGATTTCATCACCGTTCTCTTCTTGCCCGCCTTAGGAAAACGAAACCAAACGCGAACCTAAGCTTTAAAATTTGGAATAGAACGAGACCTATAGGGTAACGAGCTTAGTAGGAAAGTCGTTCGAAAAATATTGGTTACTCTTTTAGCATACTTCGAAGTTCATGATGGTCTCTGTGAGTTGAATGCGTGACTGCGCCGCCTTGTGATAGCGGTGAGGCCTTGGGTATCAAAGCTCCACTAAGCTTCCCTCGCCTCAATTCAACTTACTTTGACTCGGATTGACTCCAGAGGGGTTTGCTTAAATTGTAACGAATTCCCTTTCGAAGGATTAGAAGTTAGTCTAGAAGCAATATAAGTGGAGTCATCATGCTTTTTGTTTGCTAGAATTCAGTAGGTTTGTTGTGGTGGAGTCAGCCTTGTTTGTGTTTGCATAGAACTTCCCTTCCCTTTTAGGGCTTTTCTTTTTAGTTTTGTTTTTCTAGTGTATGCCCGAGGTAGAACGGGATTGGAGAAGAAACACTCTAGGTCGTCTGATTAGTGATAAACCTAGTAGTTCTTCTTGTGAAGGCGGGGAGCTCGAAGACTCTTCTTTAGAGAGCCCCGTTTTTGGAAACTTCAGTTTTGAGAATCTGCGCCTTTGTGAAGAAAGTTCTCCTAGTCCTTTGGTAGTGCCAGAAATGGCAACTTTAAAAGCTTTATTGAACCCAACTAGGACCTCTCGTCCGTCTTGTATCAAGTTAGCTGAAACCGAGGAAAATTATGAACTCAAACCTGGGACTTTACAGATGCTCCCAACCTTTTTAGGAAAAGAGAATGAGAACCCCTATTTTCATGTTAGGGAATTTGAGGAAGTATGTAGTACTCTGAAAATTAAAAACCTTAGTGATGATGCACTGAAACTTAGGTTATTCCCCTTTTCCTTAAGATAAATCCAAATCTTGGTTGTATAGTTTGGATTCTGAGTCAATTGAAACCTATGAACAACTTACATCTGCCTTTATACATAAGTTTTTCCCAAGGCACAAAACATCGTCTATTAGGACACAAATGTGTACTTTTGCTCAACAAGAGGGAGAATCTTTATATAGGTATTTAGAAAGGTTCAATGACTTAATTTCTCAATGTCCTCATCATGGTTTAGAGAAGGTTAGGTTAGTTCAGATCCTCTACGAGGGTTTAGACTATTCAACAACGACCATGGTTGAGTCCTTATGCACATGTGGGTTTGAGAATAAAACTGTTGATGAGGCGATGACATTTTTGAATGAAATCTCCAATAAGACCCAACAATGGGAAAATAATAGGGAACCCAAGAAAACAATTCTTCTAAGTAGAGGAAATGTCAATAGGGTAGAAGGATCCTATGAGTCAGATGCTAAAATAGCAGCCATAGCCAAAAGGTTAGAAGCGTTGGAATTAGGTCATTCTAGTGGTACTAGTGGTAGAATAGAGCCTTTTTGGGAAGACCATACTATTGAAGAGCAAGCCAATGCTCTTTATAACAACACTAGATTCGATAACTGTCAGAAGTTTGACCCTTATTCAGAAACCTATAACCCTGGCTGGAGAAACCATCCCAAACTTTCTTGGTCTAAGGGCCAGAATCAAGGTCAGTCTAGTAACTCTCAAGCTCCCCCAGGTTTTGTCTATCCTAAGAATCCTTCAGCCCCGGCACAGTTTCAGAACCCTTCGGATAAGAAGATTATGAGTTTAGAAGAGTCTCTTGCTTTGTTAACTCGTAAAACTATGCAGTTTCAGCAATCTGTTACTCAAGGTATAAAAGAAAATAAGAGAATAGGTCAGGCTAACTCTCAGGCTATTTCCGAGTTGAAAACCAAGGTTAGTCATATAAATGAGTCTTTGAGGGAAAAAGGTAAGTTTCCTAGTCAAACTCAACCCAATCCTAAAGCAGAGAAATCGTACAATCATGTGAACTCTATTACAACCCTTAGGAGTGGAAAGAAAGTTGACAATAAGGTTGTCATGTCTGATAGTGAACATGCTGTAGTTCACCCTTATGAGCCAGAAAATGAGAAGACTGATAGAGTCTCCAAAGAGACCAATGAGGGTCCTGATAAGCCCGGCTTTGTTCCCAGAGCCCCGTTCCCCCAGCTGCTAGTTCCGACTAAGAGGGAGTCCAACTTTAATGATATATTGCAGGTTTTTAAGCAGGTTAATATCAACCTTCCATTATTAGATGCAATTAGGCAGATTCCCTCTTATGCCAAGTTCCTTAAGGACTTGTCTACGCGAAAGCGTAAGCTCAGTGTCCAGAAGAAAGCCTTCATAGCTAGTCATGTGAGTTCTATTATTCAGAATACCGCTACTCCTAAGTATAAAGACCCATGGTCCCCTACCATTGCTTGTACAATAGGTAAGTACGGTGTTGAGAAAGCGTTGCTTGATTTAGGAGCCAGTGTGAACTTACTTCCATACCATGTGTACCTTAAGCTAGGACTTGGTGAGATGAAACCTACACAGATGACACTTCAGTTAGCTGATAGGTCCGTTAAAATTCCTCGTGGTGTGATCGAGGATGTTCTCATAGAGGTCGACAAGTTTATATATCCGGCGGATTTTGTTATCCTAGATACCCAACCTATCCCTGACCCAGAGAACCAAATACCAGTGACTTTAGGTCGCCCGTTTTTAGCTACATCCAATGCGATCATTAACTGTCGAAATGGTATTTATGAATTTGTCTTTTGGTAATATGACTATTGAGCTGAACATTTTTAATATTAGTAAGCTACCCTCTGAACTAGATGACTCGAATATAGAAGAGGTGAACATGATAGGAACATTAGTCGAGGAGTCATTACCAAACACTTTGTTAGAAGATCCATTAGAGAAATGCCTAGCTCACTTTGGGATTGATTTTGATGATGATAAGGTGATTAATGAGGTGAATGCTTTGTTAGATTCAACCCCTTTGTTAGATACTAGTAATGGATGGAAACCTAAGTTCAAACCACTACCAGTTTCTAAGTCTACCCTAGTTCCTTCTTTAGAAGAGCCTCCTAAGTTGGACCTAAAACCATTGCCAGACACCCTGAAGTATGTGTTTTTAGGCCCGTCTGAGACTTTACCTGTGATTGTTTCTTCCGACTTGGATAGAGATTAGGAAAGTAGGCTAGTAACCGTCCTTCAAAACAACAAGGAAGCTTTAGGGTGGACCATAGCAGATATAAGTCCTACTGTTTGTATGCATCAGATCTATTTAGAGGAAGACACCAAACCTTCTAGGGAGATGCAACATCGACTAAACCCCAATATGAAATAAGTAGTTCGAACTGAGGTTCTTAATCTATTAGATGCAGGCATTATCTACCCTATTTCAGACAGTAAGTGGGTCAGCCCCGTTCAGGTTGTTCCCAAGAAATCTGGTATTACTGTAGTCCAGAATGATAACAATGAGTTAATCCCGACCCGAGTGACCACGGGTTGGCGTGTTTGTATTGACTATAGGAAATTGAACAAGGTCACTAGGAAGGACCACTTTCCCCTTCCCTTCATCGACCAGATGCTAGAGAGATTAGCTGAACATAGTCACTACTGCTTTTTAGATGGCTACTCTGGATATAATCAGATCGTTATTTCCCCAGAAGACCAGGAGAAAACCACTTTTACCTGTCCCTTTAGTACCTTTGCGTATAGACGCATGCATTTTGGGATATTTAATGCCCCTGCAATTTTTCAGCGTTGCATGATGAGCATATTTTCTGACATGGTAGAACGGTTCTTAGAGGTCTTTATGGATGATTTTTCAGTGTTTGGTTCGTCTTTCGATGAGTGCTTGCATCATTTGTCATTAGTTTTGACTAGGTGTAAGGAAAAGAATTTAGTGCTTAATTGGGATAAATGTCACTTTATGGTTCGTTCAGGAATTGTTCTAGGGCATATTGTATCTTCAAAGGGTATAGAGGTAGATAGAGCCAAAGTTGACCTTATTAAAACTTTACCGGTCCCAAAAACCGTAAGAGATATTAGGTCATTCTTAGGGCATGCTGGTTTTTATCGTCGTTTCATTAAGGATTTTAGCTTGATGTCTAGATATCTTTGCAATTTTCTTGCAAAAGATGTTAAGTTTGTCTTTGATGATGCTTGTTTAGAGGCTTTTGAGAAGCTTAAGTCATTACTCACTACCGCCCCCATAGTCCAGGCACCCAACTGGAACCTACCCTTTGAGATCATGTGTGATGCTTCAGATTATGCTATTGGTGTTGTGCTAGGTCAGCGAGAAAATAAGTTACTTCATGTGATTTACTATGCTAGCAAAACTCTGAATGATGCCCAGCTGAACTATACCACTACCGAGAAGGAACTATTAGTCATTGTGTTTGCCTTAGACAAGTTTAGACCCTATCTCTTAGGTTCTAAGATCATCATATATACTGATCATGATGCTTTAAAATATCTTTTGTCTAAGAAGGATACTAAACCTAGATTGATTAGGTAGATTCTGTTGTTGCAAGAGTTTTCTCCAGACATTAGAGACAAAAAGGGTGCCGAAAATGTTGTAGCAGATCACTTGTCTAGGCTAGTTGTTAGTTCCCCAGATGATTCCTTTCCTATAAGGGATAGCTTTCCTGATGAACAATTGTTCTTTGTTACCCAATTACCTTGGTATGCGAATATAGTGAACTATCTTGTTACTGGTCGAATGCCCCAACATTGGGGTAAACAAGATCGTTCTAGATTTTTAGCTGAGGTTAAGCACTTCTTTTGGGATGATCCTTATTTGTTTAAGTATTGTCCAGACCAGATTATTAGGAGATGTATACTTGAGAGTGACCAGTCCAGTATTATTTCCTTTTGTCATGATCATGCTTGTTGGGGTCACTTTAGTGCTAAGAAAACTGTTGCTAAGATATTGCAGTGTGGATTCTATTGTCCTTCGTTGTTTAAAGACTCCCACAGTTACTGCGTTACTTGTGAACGATGCCAGAAATTAGGAACCATTTCCCGTAGGAACATGATGCCCTTGAACCCTATTTTAATTGTTGAGGTCTTTGATGTGTGGGGTATTGACTTTATGGGTCCGTTTACTAATTCTTTTGGTAACCTATACATCCTTGTCGCCGTAGACTATGTCTCTAAGTGGATTGAGGCAGTTGCGTGTAAAACCAATGACCATAGGGTTGTGATTGAGTTCTTGAAAAATAATTTACTTATACGTTTTGGTACACCACGAGATATAATTAGTGATGGAGGGTCGCACTTTTGTAATGGGCCTTTTAAGCTTCTGATGAAGAAATATGGTATTACACATAAGATAGCTACCCCGTATCATCCACAGACTAGTGGTCAGGTAGAGGTTTCCAATAAGGAGATAAAACGTATATTAGAGAAAACAGTTAATCATAATCGGAAAGACTGGTCGTCTAGGCTTACTGATGCCTTATGGGCTTCCCGTACTGCGTTTAAGATCCCCATTGGAATGTAGCCTTATCGGATTGTTTATGGCAAGGCATGTCACTTACCTATTGAGTTAGAACATAGAGCTTATTGGGCTGTTAAGCAGCTAAATTTTTCACTTGACGAGTGGTGGGCCCGGGAAAGTGTATAAAATTGAAGAGCAATGAAAACGGGCCTACAGTAATACCGCAAGTGCACGGTCGTCAGTTGTAGCTCGTGCAAGTACGGGTCGATCCACAGAGACTGGGGGTGTTTGGAGTTTCTAGCTATTTGGGCTCTAAATTGCTATTGGGCTTCTAATTGTGCTTTGGGCTTAGTGGGTTTTTGTAACAATGAAATGGTTTTGGGCTCAGTGGGCTTTTGGATTGACTGTGAACTTATGGGCTTTTGGTCTTTTGAATTGCACTGGGCCTTGGGCTAACAGTGAACTGGGCCTTAGCTTTTCCCTTGGGCTTTGATTAAGTCCACAGTGGACTGGACCTTTGATTTTTGGAATGAACTGAACCTTGGGCTCAGTTGGCTGGGCCTTTAGATTAGCTAGGCTTCTGAGCTATGAACTAGGCTTTAGCCAAGCAAGAGAACAAATGGGCTTTTAAGTGACATATCTTGAAACTGAAGTAACAAAAGTGTGTGAGAAGGTGACAGTGAACACATCAAAAGCAAAACAATGAACAAAAGTATTATGAGAAGGTGACAGAACAATGAAACTAAACAGAGAACAAAAGCAAAACAAAATGGAACAAAGTGAAAGTGAGAAGGTGACAGTGAAAGTTTAACAGTGAACAATTGAGAAAACAGCAATGAAGATAAACAGTGAAGCAAAGACAATAAAATGACAGTGTAATAAACCAAGGCCTAAGCCAAGGGCAATGGCAGGGGAGCAAAATTACAAATACAAAACAGAGAAACAACACAACTAGGTTATGAATCCACCTTGTGACCTAGCCAGATAGTGTAATTCTATGTTAAATCCCTGTCCCTAATGGAGCTAGGTGAAGGTTCAAGCCTGCCTATGTTCCAGGGCATACATAAATGGAATGGAAGGAGAAGAAGCTTGCTCAACTGTTTACTCCTAGCATTGACTGTCTTTTGACAGCACAATCAATCACAAGCACAGTTGAGCACTAAATTCCTCCATTTCTCAATCAGCTCAATTTACAAGAATTATAACCTAACATTCCACCTCTAACAGTGACTTAAGGCATCATCTCAGCCTAGATATACACATACACATGTGAGCTCACATAACAGCAACAAAAAAAAACATTTACAAAACATAGCAATGAACTGAACATAAACAAACACAGAAGACATAAAACAAAAACATGAACTGAATTGAAACTAAATAAGAGCAACTGAACTGAAACTAAACAAGAGTAATGGAATAAACATAAAGATAGTTGCAAATTAAACACTAACCCTTGAGACACTGGCTATTCCAGTGCTCTTGGGTGACACACTGGCTAATCCAGGCATAAGCCTTTACATCACACCCACAGTCCCCTTTTTATACCCAATTACATAATTAGGGTTTACACCCTTTTCACCCAAAAATTCCCAAAACAGTAGACATTAGGGTTCTACCTAATGTGACAGAAAATCACAGTTAGGTTCAATTACCTACCCTATATCACCCACTTTATCTTCTCCATGCTCTATCTCAACCTAATTAGGATTTATGTAAAAACCCCCAAATTGACAGAACTAGGGTTTGGTAAATTCTTACCCAAATTGATGCGATTACACGCTACTGACTTCGCCCCATTCTTCTCCTTAGTCTCCTGCTCCTCTCCATGCCTCTGATTTCTTCTCTAGCCCTAGCTATTGTACCAATTTCTTTCCTAGGGTTTTCTGAGAAAGAAAAGAAAAGAAATTGGTAGGATAGATGGCTAGAAGATGGGTAATAGCTGTAGGAAGGTAGGGGTGATGATGGTGGAGGTGTGGTGGTGGTAGAGGAGTTGGTGGTGGCGATGGCAGTGGCAGGGTGATGGTGGTGGTTCTGCACAGGGTATGGTGGAGAGGAAGAAGGTGAAGGTCGATTGTTTTGGGAAGAAGGGGATGTTTGGTTAGGTCATAGGGTTCGGTCGCTATGGTGTGTAGCGGGATCATCGAGTTCTATGTTTGGCGAATCTCGACCGTGGGATATGGAGATGAAAGATCAATCTGACGGTGAGATGAAGTGGATCCTGCAGCGACCGTTGGATTATATAATACAACAAAATTAACGACACCAGATGGAGTTAGGTGTTGTAGTGTTAAGCGGAAGTATCGAGGTTTGATGCGCAGGCAAAGAAGCGACCGTAGGATGCAGATGCGATCCAATCTGACGGTCGGGAATGGAGGCGGGTATGGATATAGAAAATGGGTTTGGGTAAGGGTTTTGGTCCTTGGGTATGCCAAGCCCATATCTTCTTTAAGAACAATTCTTCCTTCTTGAGCCCATTCCTAGCTTTTTGGACGTGCGCTCCATTCTTTGCGGCTTCCTTGCGTAATTCTTCCCGGCTTTTCACTACTTTTCTGCTCTTTTCTCTCCGCGACTCATCCGAACTTCGTTTATTACCTAAAAATGCAAAATTAAGTAAGAAAAATATTTATTCTTGAAAACAAAGAAAATACAGAATATGGGATAAAATGTAGAATTAATGCACAAAAGATGAGTTAAATGCCAAGAAAAATATATAGAAATATGCACTTTTTAGCACTCATCAACGAGGCAGGAGCCCATAGGAAACTCCAGCTCAATGAGTTGGACGAGATTCGTATAGATGCTTACGATAGTGCGAAGGAGTATAAGAACAAAATGAAACTTGTGCATGATAGAAACATTTTACGGAAGTCATTTTCTCCAGGTCAAAATGTTCTTCTGTATGATACATGCTTGCATCTTTTCCCTGGGAAGTTACGTTCTCGGTGGACGGGTCCTTTTATTGTTCGCACTGTTTTTCCTCATGGAGCTGTTGAGATCGAGACACCGGATGGTAGTAGTTTTTCGAAAGTTAACGGTCAGAGATTGAAACCCTTTTTATAGCCCTTTCCTACAGGTGATGTTGAGGAGGTCCCTCTGGAGGACCCTGTTTACCATTGATTGACCATCGAGGCAGTTGTATGTTGTATATTAGTTTTTGATTTTCTTCACCCAGGTACTATCTTTCCAACTTCTCCTCGTGTTATTTTACTTTTGGTACTGCTCTTTAATTAGAAACATTGAGGACAATGTTAGATTTAATTTTGGGGGTGGGGAAGAAACTTTTTGTTAGCTTTTAGTTGCAATAAATAAACTCCAGAGCCTAGAAATTTATGCGTATTCAGGATGGCACTAACTAATCTAAGTGGATGGAAGCATCTTGGTTGTAGGAGTTTAGGAACCAATCTTATTAGATGGAAACATCTATAGAGTCTATTCATAAAAGCACAGAGCTCAGGTGTTAGAAATAACATGATAGTTGCACCATATCTCGTTGAGTCCTTTTCATTTTTATTTTTTTTTCATTTTAAACTATGTTTCTCTAAGTGATTAGGTGGGGCACACGATTCAAGTTGTTACCACTGCTAGGATGAATTAGAGTGACTGAGTTACTAAAAAAAAAAAAAAGAGACCAGACCAGTTAGACCAATCGGAATAAGTATTAACACTTGGATAGCAATATGCGTGTGTTCTCCCTGTTTCCGTCGCCTAAGCAAGCGTGGAATGCAGGACCCATGGGAACTGTCGTGTAATCTGCTGACAAAAAGCATGCGCTTGGATCAAAAAGATCTATTCATGCCATTAAGTTAAAAAAAATGGTTATTGTTCTGTGTAGTCAACTGCTGGTTCCCTTGTATTTGCCAGTTTGTTGATCTAGATTTAAGTTATTGACCACTGGTTCCCTTGTATATGCCAGTTGTGTTGATATTAGTCAGACCGGTATCTCAGTCCATTAGGATAGGTTCATTCTGGCAGTGGGATTCAGACAGATATGTGAAACATCGATCATTTGGTTAACATCAAAACCTTTTTTATTTCCATCTCCTTTTTCTATCCATATGATTAGTTTGACTCCGAATATGATGTCCATTGTGCAACTATCTGAGTAGAGCTCTGTCACTTTATATGAATTTTAGTATGCTTGAGTGCAAACTCGTGTACAGCAATTGGAATTTCGCATCAGGGTACTTCCTCCTATAGTAAATGATTGTATGCCAACCAAGGAGATTCTTTAGTGCCTTCCAAGGTTCGTTGTATATAGCTAGGGTCTGGAGTAAAAGTTTTGTGGGTACACCTCTGGTAAACCCTCCGGAGACAACACTCCTCCACTAGGGCCACCTAGTGGTTTAACGGCTTACTGCACGTGCTAAGTGTAGTCATTTTATTTTAGATTGATTTGCTCGAGGACTAGCAAATAATAGGTTTGGGGGTATTTGATAGACACATTTTTGTGTCTACTTTGTCCTCAATGTTTGTATTGTTGGAACTCTATTTTTGGACTAATATTGTGTTTTTATGTATTTTTAGGAAATAAACATTTTTGGAAAATTCGGCTCGAAAAGTTGATTTTGGCACCCGGAGGACAAGTGTTATTCGGACTCTCACTTTTGGATAAGGGGTAACCTAATTACTAAGGGGCACCCCCAGGTCACCCCCAAGGCATCTGCTATTCGCACCCCAGTTCAGGATAGGGGGCATATCATCTTCAACCTTTTTGAATTTCAGTTTTGGCGGGAAAAATTGTTCTTGAACTGCCGTGACTAGGGTTGAGGATTTGAAGGTGTTCCAGTGAGATTCAATGGACCAAATTAAATGGTTTTGTTCCTAGGGCCTCGATAGAGCTGGTATGGGTGTTGGATTCAGTCAAAATTGGTTAGATAACCGGTGGGAATCAAATCAAGGAAAATATTCTAAAATAGGAAAAATATTCTATTCTTGGAATTCTTGGATGGAAGAGACGTGCATGGGTTGATTCTATTGGCTGGAAACAATCCCTACATCTTAGGGAAGACGCGTGAGAAGAGATAAAACAGGGAACAATCCGTAACAAATCAGAGAATTAAAGAAAAAAATATTTCGGAATATTTTATTTAATGGACGGATATTCTTGGAATTATTACGAGAATTTGAGTGACCTGTTGTGTATAAATAGGTCCCTAATGTCAAGAAGGAAGGTCTAGCAAGTTTAGGGAGAGTTTGGAAGAGAATAGAGACGTAAAATCGAAGAACTAGGCGCTGGGAAGAAGAAGTTCTTGCTGCTGCTGGAACTGAAGAACACGAAGAACATTGGACGAGGCAGGAAAGTCGTTAAAAACTGTCGCTTTATTGCGACACTTTTCCACTCATTTCCGCGACTGAGTCATTGTACCAAGAGCACTATCTCTGTGTCGTTGATTCTGGACGCCTTCTGTGGGTCGCAGAATCCTGTTTTATACTATTTACTCCTCTTTCTCTTCATTGTAAAACACTTTTGAGCATCAATGAAATATTTTGAGAGGTTTTCCAACATGATGAGCGGCTAAAATACCTGGTGACTGAGGCGACGGAGGAGCTATTCACTCATGTTTGATTGGTAAATTCTTTTTATAATTTCTTAATTATTTATTTTATTTAATTCACTTGGATCAATTAAAAAAAGAGATAAAAATGGTTTTCTTAATTAGTTGTGAATCAGTTTGATGTTTTATGCTTAGAATTAATTATTTGATAAATCATGCTTAAGGATTACAATTTAACATTTGGACACCTTATAGATTAATAAGTTATTTAATGGAATAATTATGAAATATTTTTGTAGCCAATCAACTTGAAGTAATAGTGAATCCGGAGCCTTAGTCCATTTTAAATCTTGACATCACTCTTTGAAAATTAATTTGCTTTATTTTTATTAAGTCTAAAATTCATTGCCTTCACAAGTCTTAAAACAACCCTTTTATCACTATCTACAACAACTTTGAAAAGACATCAGGTATTTTATTTTTGGGCTCTCAGTTAGCCAAAATACGAGGCCCACTTGGGCTTAAAAACGTTTTACAAATTCTGAGTTGGGTTCAAGCCCAGAGTTCAGAAACAAAGTGCACTTGGGTTCAAGAGTTTCAGGATCAATTTACAAGGCCCAGAATTTCAATTTTTAAAGAAAGACCACACAGTTATTGGGTTTAGGTTTACTCTTTTCAGCACAGCCCAGCTGCTCTGTTGTTCTAGTTGCACATCCTAGTTGGGCTTTGATTCACAGCAGCAGCAGCAGCACAGCAGCAGCACAGCCAAGAGCAGCAGCAGCAACACCAGCTCCACAGCACCACAGCAGCATCAAAATTTGCAAGTTCAGTGAAATGCAATGAGATGCACAGCAAGAAGGCAGAGATTATGTGAATGCAGGAGGCAGTAAGATTAATTGAAAGATGCAAGTTATGATGCAGAACAGTATACAAAGATAAATGCAAGAACAATATGCAGTGAAGATGCAAAATGCAAATGCTACTAGAGCAGAGAAGATGCAGATGTAGTGATGATGCAAATGAACAGCAAGAGAAAAAGCTAAAAGATAAATTCAAGTACAGCTAAGAAAGTGCAAGAATAGCTAAGATACAAGCCAAGAAACTTCAACACACAACGCCAAGTCCCCGGAAGCGGCGCCAAAAACTTGGTGTGGTTTTAAAAGAACCTACAACTTAGACCTGCAAGTATACAGGGTCAGTTGTAGTGAGTGAGGTAAGAAGGGGTTTGTCCTCAGGGACTTGGTGTGTATAGTTGAATCTAGGCTTTCGCTTAACTGATTTCAGAGAATTTTGGGCAGTGACTGAAAGCAAAAAGCACAGCAGTGCAAAGCAGTGTGTAAAGGAGCAAAGATAAGACAGTGGAAGCAATGTGCAATGTTTAATAAACAAGAGCATGAATGAACTAAGGGTGTAAACAGTGAGAATGAGGGTACTAGGATTTTCGAATCCACCACCTAATCTCAGCTAAGTCAGTTCAATTTAAATAATGTTCTTGTCCCTTTTTATGGACACCGGACAAGATGCAAGTCTGCAGTTTATCCAGGGTCTCAATGGATGGATTAATATCAACTAAGCCAACTAACTAATCCCTAATATTAGCTGTCTTCTCACAGTACAACTAATCACAGATCAATTTGATAACTTAGATAATTAAACCTTTCCTAAGATGGATATTCTAATCGCAATTAGGGTATATTTCCAAAGCACTAACTGTCTTTTCAGGGTACAATTAGTCAAGGGATCAATAACAGACAATGAAGCATGAATTGCAGCACATTCATCACAGAAGTATTCTAACTACAATGGATGCATGACATACACTGTGAAAGTAAAATGATGAAGAGCTCAGATTATATTTATCCTAAACAAGTAAAGCACAACAAGAACAATATCAGAAACATGAATCAAACGTAGCAGTAAATTAATGGTTTCATCTCAACCCTAACAAAAGTAATTAGAACATGATGAACACAATATACTACTACATCTTGGTGCACCGGCTAATCCGGGCATACCCACACACACACAATACCATCTTCTATTTATAGTTTTACATAAAATCCCTAATTTCTAAACCCTAATTTTGAAAGAACCCAAATTTTGAAAATCGAGAATTCACTCACTGATTATCTGAATTTGTCTCCTCTGCTCTCTTGCTCGTCCTTCCTTTCCTCTTATGTTACGAACCCATGCATTCTTGGTCTTCTCTGCGCTCCTAGTTAACCCTAGCTGCTCACTGCCTAATCATGGCATCTAGGAATGATGCTAGGAATGAGAGAGAGGGAAACTAGGGAGATGGGTTTCTGTCGGGGAAGGTAGTGGTGGTGACGCTCGAGGTCTGGGGTGAGATGGAGATGGTAGCAGTGATGGAATGGTGGTGGTGATAGAGTTGCAGGCTCTGCAATTTTTGGGAAGAAGAGCTCGAGAGAAGAATGGGTTAGGGGCTGTTTGTTTTTGGGTATAGGTATTCTAGGTTATGGTGTTGAGCGGGCTCATCAAATTTTGATGTCAGCGAAGGGAAGATGTTGGATGAAAAGATGAGAGAATGATCCAATGGCGCGATGGAAGTGGATGTGGAGCGACCGTTAGATATGGAATACATCAAAACTGACGGTCCAAGATGGATTTAGGTGCTATAGTGTTAGACAGGAACATCTGATGAAGCGACCGTTAGATGATGGAATGGATCCAATCTGACGGCTAAGGAGAGAAGCGGGTTTGGGTTTGGATTTTGGGTTTAGGATATGGGTTTGGGTTTAGGAAATGGATTTGGGCTTAGGTAATCTTGAGCCCACTTCTTATTTAAGAAAATTTTCTTCCTTGTTAAGCCCATTTTCATCCTTGAGTCTTCCATACCGCATTCTTCACTTCTTTTCCGCTAGAGTTTCCTTCGGCTTTTTCCCGTGTATTTTCTCTTTTCGCTCCGTGAGTTAACCAGGCTTTATTTAGTACCTAAAAATGCAAAATTAATTGAGAAAAGTATTTATTCTTGAAAACAACGAAAACACAAAATATGGGATAAAATGGAGCGTTAGTGCATAAATGATGAGTTAAATGCCAATAAAAAGGTGCAAATATACACAATATTTGGCACTCATCACATGGAGGGTCACCGGGCCCAATGCCATGTCCCGGTCGAGGTATCACATCATTGGTGCTTCGACCCAATAGGAGTGTATTAGGTATCGCCTAAATTCTATGTCCCGATAATCCTGGGTTAGCCATCAATCGATTATCCCTGATCAAGTGAATCTGGTCACTTGCGATGGGAGCAAACTTTCAGATGTAGGTAGGTTTCCCGCTATCAAGGACTCATGTCCTACTAACCTTTGGTCACTGGATTCAACCAGTAGAACCCTTAGACTACATTGGCACTTGCACATTTCCATCCCCCCGAGTTCGAAACGACCATTCGAGTGTAAGTCACCTCGGCACTTGCACATTGCCATCTCCCCGAATATGAATGACCATTAGTTTCATATGTCATTTTCCTTATCTATCTCTCGAGGATAATAAAAGGATTCGAATGACAAGGTATCATACCTGCATTTCCACCTCTCATGGGTGGTATAGTTTCAAATGTCTCGCATTCTATGGTCGTCTTCTAGAGTACCGTTAGGTTTCAGTATCTTATACGCTCCTTCTCCGACCTTTGACACAATGATGTATGGTCTGCCCCACCTGGCTGCCTGTTTTCCACCCTTCTTATCGCGCTCATTCTTAGGCAATTCTTTCAGCACCAACTGCCCTGGGTGAAATTCTCTCGAGCGGACTTTTTTGTTGTATTCTCGTTGTAGTCGCCTTTGGTAGTTCTCCATTTTTTGCAGGGCCAGTTATCTTGTTTCCTTCAAGTCATCAAGTTTAGCTAGGATCAGATCTGATGATATATTTCGTCTCCGTGATTCAGTTCTTGTAGTGGGTATCATCGCCTCGGTTAGGAGAATTGCTTCGGTTTCATATGTGAGCATAAAAGGCGAGAGACTTGTTGCCTCCATTCGGGTGGTTCGATAGGACCATAGAACATTGTGCAGTTCTTCACACCATTCGCCGTACTCACCGTACAACTTATTTTTAAGATTATCCGAATTCGATATCGTCTTGTTGGTGATTTCGGCTTGGACATTACTCTGTGGGTAAATGGGTGTAGCTTTGCTCTTCCTGATGTTATAAGTGTTGAATAACATATCTGTATTATTTCCTTGTAGTTGTTTCCCGTTATCTGACACGATAGCTGCGGGGATTCCGACGCAATATGCTCGAAGATGAACCGAAATACGTCTTTTTCTCGAATATGCCTTTATGTTGCAGCTTCGACCCATTTGGTGAAGTAGTCTGTTGCTACTATCAAGTATTTTTTTTGTCCCGGCCCGACATGTAGTGGTCCCCACAATATCGATGCCCACTTAGCAAAGGTCCAAGGGCTCACCACCGAGTTCAATGATACTGACGGAGCGTGTATATTCTTCCTGTACTTTTGACATTCATCACAAATCATTTCCATGTGTTTCGCATCTTCATTCATATAGGTCCAGAAATACCCCATCGTCATAGCCCTTGTCGATAGGCTTCGCCCCGAACTATGATTACCCGCACCACCATAATGCAGTTCATTTAGGATCAAATGTCCTGCCTCTTTGCTCAAACACCTGAGAAGTGGTCCCAAATACGATCTCATGTAAAGTATGCCTTCTAGCAACTCATAACCTGCTGCCTTGCTTTTAATTTTGTTAGCTTCGGCCTGTCCTTTTGGAAATTCTCCGGATTCTAAATATTGGTGGATCGATTTTCTCTAATCTCCTTCCTCTTATCTATCGATTGTGATAGCTACCATTTGTAGTTCCATATCCCCTTTTTTGGGTATTGATGGCATTAATACTCTTCCGATTCGTATATTTTCGATGCTTGGGTCTGTTATCATAGACGTGATGTATACTAAGGCATCTGCATGTCAGTTGTCTCTTCTGCAAATATGTTGGAACTTGATGTTGGGGATCTGGTCAATGTAGATCTTTGCTAATTTCCAGTATTTCTGAAGTATCGGGTAATGAGCATCATATTTTCCATTAATTTTCCGGACCACGAGCTGTCAGTCACTGGTTAGTCTCACATCCTTAAATCAATTCTAAAATTAGTCATAAAGCATGTATTATCGCTTCATACTCAGTGACATTGTTGGTCGCTTCGAACTCAAGTCTAAATTAGTGGACTATCTTCTTTCCTTTCGGCGTTATGAAGACCAACCCTAATCCCGAACCGTCCTTGTTTGATAATCCATCTGTGAACACCTCCCATCGTGTCGCGCTACAGGTCTCAAGAAGGTCAGAGGGTTCGTCCCTATCTTCTTCCATGTCGGGGATATCCTCTACTTTTTCCTCCTCACCAAGGGGAAAATCAGCAAGGAAATCCGCCACCGCATGTGCTTTGACGGCAGTCTTAATTTCATAGAAGACGTTAAACTGCTTGATTTGAGCACTCCACTTGGATATTCATCCTGATCTTTCTGCACTGTCGAGTAATGACTCGATAGAGGACTTTGTTAGTACCTTGATACTGTGGGTCTGAAAGTACGTCCGCAATTTTTGTGTTGCAAATACTAAAGAACGTATCAGTTGTTTGAATTTTGTATAGTTCTTTTCTGCCGGACTCATGGTTTTGCTGATGAATTATACGGTTTTTCTTCTGCTCCAACATTCTTAACCGGCACCGCGATAATAGCACAGGATGTAGCTCCGAGATACAACGTAAGCAGTTCTTCGGGATCGGGTCATTGTAGCACGGGTAGACTCACGAGATGTTGCTTAATTTTCTGGAAGGCTTCCTCGCATTCTTTGCTCCATTTGAATTTTTCTCCCTTTCTCAGTGTTGTGAAGAAATCCTTGCATTTGTCGGATGATCGCAGGATAAAAATCCCTAGGGCCGCCAAGCACCCGTTCAGCTTTTGCACGTCTTTAACTGTTACCGGAGATGGCATCTCCAGGATGTCCCTAACCTTATCGTGATCTGCTTCAATTCCTTGGTCTTTGATTATGTATCCATAAAGTTGCCCGAGGTCACCCAGAAAGTACATTTGGCTGGGTTAACTCTGATTTTATACTTCTTCATTGTTTGAAAGATGTCCCGGAGATCTTCGATGTGATTGGCTGCCACTCTGCTTTTGACTAACATGTCGTATACATACACCTCAATTCATTGTGAATCTTATCCTAGAACATGTCTTCAACAAGTCTTTGATATGTGGCTCCCTCATTCTTTAGCCCGAATGGCATCTTTGTGTAGCAGTAAAGTCCTCTGGCGTAAAGAAAGATGTGTTCTCCTGATCCTCGGGAGCCAAGGGGATCTGGTTATACCCCGAGTATTCGTCCTTTGATAATATCTCCTTGTGTCCCATTATTGACTCTACTAATTGACCGATGTTCGTGAGGGGGAAGTTATCTTTCGGACAGGATTTGTTGAAATCACTGAAGTTTATGCGGATTCGGACCCCTCCGTTCTTTTTAGGTATTATCACCATATTCGAAATCCACAACGGATATTGTTCCTTTCGGATGATCCCCGATGATTGTAACTTCTTCAGTTCAACTTCTACTGCCACTTGTAGTTCGGGGGCGACCCTGCACATTTTCTGTCGGACTGGTCTAAATTTCGGATTTATCTTTAGAAGTGACAACGCACCTCGGGATCGATACCTTCCATATCGTGCATCTTCCAGGTGAATGCGTCCATATGCTCTCGAAGTAAGATTATCAATCGGCTTGACTCTTCTTCTGATAACAACGACCCGATCTTTACTATCTTCGGCTCCTCTTTCGTCCCCAGATTAACCTCCCGAGTAGGTTCTAGGGCTGTGAAGTTCGGCTTTGGATCCCCGATCGGTGTGGCTACCTTTGATTGCTATAATATTTTGTCCTTGCCTGCTTCATTGGACATAACTGCTTGTGAGATCACCTTCTCCAACTCCTGGATGGCTTTGATTTCTTTGGCCTTGTTCTTTTCCCAACGTAATCTCGCTCGCCTATCTTCATTATGTTGGATGTCCACCTGTATGCATTTCCTAGCGGCTTGTAGATCTCCTAAGACTTCGACTACACCCATGTAAGTAGGAAATATCATCCTCTGGTGGTAAGCGGATGCACCCCCTTTGATACCCACAATCCACGGTCTCCCGATGATTGCTTCATATGGTTATACTACATCTACTACACAAAAGGTAGTAATTGTATCTAAGTACCCCTCTCCATCCGACCCTTAACGTAACCTCTCCCTTTGGTATAGTCACCATTCCGTTAAAACCATAAATCCTATCGGTTGATAGGATTAGGATATCATCGGATAGTTCCATTCTCTTGAACGTGTCATAAAAAAGAACTTTTACAGAGCTTCCACTATCAATCAGTATCATATTTACGCCCCATTCTTCTATCAGTAAGGTGATAACTAGCGGATATCCATGTGCTTGACCATTCATCGGGACGTCTTTGGCTGAGAATATGATTGGTTGCATCATCCACGCCTCCATGGGCAAGGTCCCGGTTTCACTAAAGATCTCCTTTCCCGAATAATCTCTCTTGTGAATCCTTGACGTAATTCCTGATCCAAAATCTAGTCCTTGTGGCGCGGAATGCGATATTGTATTACATAAAAACTGGGTTCCCCGATCAATCCAGACTTGATGTACTGGAGCATCGGGTGCTGGTACCGCCTGTTTGACAAACTGCCTCAAATATCCGTCCTGAATCAAATTTCGAACTATATGTTTCACTTCTATGAAGTCATTGGTTGAGTGTCCTATGAACTGATGATAATGGCAAAACTCGGGATGGTTCTTCATCTCGTCGAACGGTATTCCTCTATTTTTTGGGTACCTTATATCATTTCTTTTCTCTACTTCCTTGAAGATTTCTTCCAACGATGCATTCAGGGGAGTATATGTCTTTGGTTCGTACCGAGGTTTCTTTCCTTTTTCGATCCACTCCTTTTTTCCTGACCTTTGTGCTGGGGTCCCAACCTATTTTCGAATTCGCTTTAAGATTTCCTTAGGAGCTACTTATGTTGTCGGACTGGCCTCCTGCATGCCCTTATCCTTTGCTCCTTCTTGTATCTCTTCCAAAGCGATGTAATGCTCTTGCATCTTCCTCATCTCCTTAAGTGTTTGCGTCTTCTCGGTAAACATGGCTATCCAGATAGGGTCTGATTTCCCGAGGGAATTCTCAAACCCAAAATTGTTGGTCTATTGGAACCTTCCTGATATCGGTGCACAGTTTCCTCCATATGTCCGTTAAAGACCTCAAAGACTCCCTGAATATTCTTTTCAAAGTGAATAATTTGTTTACCCTTGGTCGGGCGATGTTGTTGTGCATGTAGGTTTCGAGAAAAGTTTCCACTAGGGAACCATAGTTTCCAACCGATCCTTTGAAAGTGTAAAACCAGTTCTTAGCTTCGCCTTCTAGGCTAGCCGGGAAGAATTTGCACATGACCACGTCATTGTTTTTACATTGTAATAGCGACATCATATACATATTAACGTGTTCCACAACATCTCCTGTGCCATCAAATCGGGACGGAAATGTAGGTAAATGCACTTTGGGTGGAACGGCGCTTGCTCCAATTCTCGGGTAAAGGGGGTCTTTTCTGCTTCATTGACTACTTCTGCCAATTTATCATCCTCACTATCTCCATCCAGCTATTTAACTATTTCCTTAAGTTGTCTGAGCTTAGCTTCGGTTGCATTATCGGATCTTTCATTATGTTCGGTACTTCTTCTTCGGTTGACGAGTCTTCGGGAGGACCGTATCCTGCTTCTGGATGGTTGGGATCAGGTACGGGTCCTCGGTGTCGCGGGGGTGTAAGGGTATATCCTGATCGGGTCTGATCACTTGATGTTCCTCGGCTGGACGAACTTCGCGACCTCGACCCTTGGTTTCTAAGTCGGTAATTCTCCTGTTCAAGTGTTATATTCCTTCTTTTTAGCTCCCTCATAAATTCTTTCTTCCTCCTTTGGTTTGCCAAAATCGCCATTAATGTCGGATCCACGCTCTCATGACTAGAAGGATCATGTTAGTAGTTTCCTGGTGCGGCTAGTCCCGCTAATGGTGATGGTACTGGTGGTGGTACTAGTGGTGGTCGGGTTACAATCCTCTTTCCTAACCGAATTTGTCTTAGTCGTCCCTCCTATAGATCCAAAGTGGCTTGGTGTTCAGCGTGTTGTCTGGATCGTCGAAGGTCCTCCTGCATCATCAATTCCTCCTCATTGTCTTCAGTATCCGATGCGGTCAACCCATCTGTCATGTTCTTGGGTATCCTCTAACTCAGCTCGATGCGTCCTAGGAAAGTGTGATCATCGTCCTTGACCAAGTTGACCTCCTCGTTGACGGTTGCCATTCCCGCAGATGGCACTCGATTCTCCTCGGGTTGTGGTTGATGGCTACTCTCCTACCATGAGTCTGTAACTCCCTCTTGCATGATGGTTCCCGCCACTGTTTGATTCCTTAAAATCCTGCCAGTCTTGGAAGTGTTGGAAATCGGATCGGGTCCACTTTTTCCTCCAAGAATTTCACCTACGTCAGCAAACATACAACACCTCACTTTGAACAGTTTTTGAAAAAGTTTTAAAAAGAAAGTACGGTAAAAAGATTATGTCAGTTCGACAGTACTCAGACATAAGTACGATTCTCCTACTTTTGTCACGCTGAACTCAGCAAATTAGTTTGTTTGACTACTAGGATATTTCTTTGTGAAATAAATTATTGTTACGTTGTTATCAATACTTTCCTTATGCATTAATTATTATTTGTCCGAACATTCCTTCTACCAGGTATCATTACTCAGCCGTACTGGTGGTCGGAAAAGTAACTTTGATGTAGTGACTCCTTTCATAGAAACTTGACGGAGTTACCACTCATACATTGTGATTAAGGTGTGAACTGAATATGATTCACCTCTCTCTATGGTTTTCTTATAATCCGTCAAGGATAACCTTACCTTGGGACTCTTTTGGTTTTCCATTCGACTCCACATTCTCACGGACTTACAGGGAAAAGAAAATGAACTTTTACCAAAAACATTTATGGAAACACGGTAGGTATCGACCTTATCAACCTAACAATGATTTTGAGACGATTTACCGACGGTGGTACGATCCGACAACGTCGCTTTCTCAGATTTTGATCTTGAAACATAAACCTTCATGGTTCTCTGTTAGCTGGTGAGACGAAGGTTCCTACAGCTTCAACCAAACATCATAGATGCTATTTTGGAAGCTTATGAATCTTTCTAACAACTCACTTAGCGAAAGAAACCAAAAGAAACGACACTTTCTTGCAATTTTATCACAAACACAAACCCCGAAACTGAAACAACCAAAGTTTTAAAAGAAATAGAAACATCGACTTTTCAAAGATAACAAAACAAACCCATGAGTTCAGCAAACTCATGGTTATAAATATGTAACACGTCTACAAACATAATCTTTAAAACTAACTACACGAGTTCCTATTTTAGCTTCAACTAACATCATAGATGATTAGGAGCTTTAGATTCTACTCTTTTGATCATTTTTCAAGGTATCTAAAGATGTTACTTGTCCTCTTATTCGGCGCCAGAATGTAGGAGTAGAAAATCATACAACTACATCCAACAATCAATATGAAAAGATAGTTGAAAAAGCGGGGGTCTAACAACCACACCCAATGTTTCACTTAGCAATCTGTATGGACTAACTCCAATATACTTTCAAGAGAATCAACTAGACAGTATAGACTCAATCTTAAGAAAGTATATCAAAGAGCTATATCTCAATTTCTCAATTAAATCTGCAATCAAACAAATAGGAATTTGCGAGCCTGATTGAATATAATTAAGAAATAACTTGGACAGTATCAAAAACCAATATCCAAGTGTCAATCAATTTAATCAACAACCAAAGGTTGGATTCACAATTGATTGAACTTACGCACAACATGTGATATTTCAATTATATAAAAAAATATAATACGGGAAAGAAATAACACACACACCAGAAGTTTTGTTAACGGGGAAACCGCAAATGCAAAAAAATCCCGGGACCTAGTCCTGATTTGAACACTACACTGTATTAAGCCGCCACAGACACTAGCCTACTCCAAGTTAACTTCGGACTGGAATGTCTTTGATCCCTAACCAATATCACACTGATCAAGGTACAATTGCGCTCCTTAGGTATCTGAATCCCAGCAGGACTCTACGGACTTGATTCCCTTAGCTCTCACCCACAACTAAGAGTTGCTATGACCCAAAGTCGAAGACTTGATAAACTAATATGTCTCACATAGAAAAGTCTATTAAATAGATATCTCTGTCTCCCACAGATATACCTATGAGTTTTGTTCCGTCTTTTGACAAATCAAGGTGAATAGGAACCAATTCATATACCGGACTTATATTCCCGAAGAACAGCCTAGAAATATCAATCACCTCACAATAATCTTAATCGTATGGTAGCGAAACAAGATATTGTGGAATCACAAACGATGAGACGGAGATGTTTGTGACTACTTTTTATCTTTCCCATCGGAGATTCAATCTCGAGCCAATCTTAGAGAAGATAGTACTCAATCACGATAGAAAATAGCAAGATCAGAACATGCAACTACAAAGAAAATAGTTCGGTATGGCTTCACAACCCCAATGAAGTCTTCAAGTCGTTAACCTACAGGGTTTTGGAAAAACCTAAGGCTAAAGGAGAATCGACTCTAGTCGCAACTAGTATTACACAAGAGGTGTGGGGATTAGGTTTCCCAGTTGCTAGAGTTATCCCTTATATAGTCTTCAAAATAAGGTTTGTAATCAATGCGACCTTGGTAACAAAGTATTCAATATCCGTCGTTAGATGAAAACCTGATTAGACTCAAGCTAATATCTTTCAACCGTTAGATTGAACCGTTAAAGTGACTTCATTTAGATATGTGAAACCGTACCTAAATGTGTACACCTTTGTTGGCTAAACAATAGTTAACCGAAGATAGCCATATGAACACTTTCATATCAACCATATTCATCTTAACCATAACTAGTTCAAATGAAACTAGTTTTAGAGTTGTTCAATTGTTTATATTCTCGTAGAAGTATACAAGACACAATTGAAGCAAAATCGATTTTGATTCACTCGAATCAATTCATGAACATTATAGCCACGGTTTGCAAAAGATTGCATTCCTTAAAATATAAATATATTAGTTCATGAACAAACCGATTTTAGAACATAACCTACTCAAGTATGCAAACGGGTACGCATACCTAAGTAGCCGGACTTGGATTGTGTTCGCAAGTACGCAAACGGGTGCGCATACTGTCGTTCACATCCAAACTCAGTTTAATATAATGCGCGTACGGGTACGCATATTAAAGTTACCGGACTTCAACTGACTTCGCCGGTACGCATACGGGTATGCATACTAGATTGCCGGTCTTGGACTACACATATGCAAGTACGCATACTGTGTTTATATCCAATCATGGATAATCGTTCTAAACTCCCATTTCAATCATTGAAACATTCTCGGAAGACGGGAATAGCTGTCTCACACAAACTATTAGCTTCAAAGCAATTTTCAAGTGATCCAATGATCAATACGAGACATTCTGAGTCTATATCAAATGATTGTATCACACAAATCATGTAAGATGTTACAAGGAAATTTTCAAATGATCATCTTTTGACTTTCGTCAAGAATATAAGATGAACTTGGTTAAAGCGAAAGCTTACTAACACATATTTCAAGAAATATGTAAGCGAGTTAAATCAGCTCGAAATATCAAATATGTATAATCGAAGTCTATACAGCTATACGACTTTTGTCTCAAATAGGAGATAGAGTACATAGACTTTTGAGTGATAGATGAGTTGAAGTCTTCACATACCTTATGTTGATGAAGTTCCACAAGCTCCCCTTAGTATTTCTTCGTCTTCAATCGATGAACGTCGTGAAGTCTAATGCTCAACTGCACTTTTTATCCTAATCCGAGACTTAGCTATAGGTAGACTAGAAATCAAGACTTATAGTTTTGACAACTAAACTTGACAAACAAGCTTGAGATATCAATGCTTGCGAGTTCGACCAAGCAGTGCTCTAAAAATCTCCCTCTTTGTCAATTTTAAGGCAAAACTATCAATACATATGGATTACAAAATAAATAAACTTTGTAGCTTCTCATCCAAATGCTTGATTTCCTTGGTTCTTCAACATTACTCGAAATCTTTGTCACTTCCAAGTACTCCAGTGATTCTTAATGTGTTCAACTCAACATCGTAGTTGTTGAAGATCCGCATCCATAACAATGAGAAAACAGTTGCTTTCAATCATTGTTATACAGTGTCATAGTATCATTACACAGCATCAAAGTCCAATTGTATCACAACTGTAAGAACAATACTATGGTGATATGTATCGCTCCCCCTTATTCAATACTTCATCTCACATGAAAACCACTCCCCCTTACATAATGATCTGTAAACCATATGTATTTGTAGTGTGAACTACACATTAATTCTCCCCCTTTTTGTCAATATAAATTGGCAAAGGTACGAAAACTAGTGGGATCCCAATGAAATTCTCATGGAGATACTTCATGAACAAAAGAAAACATATCGACTTTGTTTAAATGCAATCATGTAGTCGAAACTAAATGCATTCATCAAGGAGTTAATAAAGATACAGGAAAACTCCTACAATATTCCACAGCCGCACTCCCCACAAAGATTTGGCAATTAAGCATAAGTTCAATTAAGAACTCTCCCCCATAAAATGTCATTCCTGAGAGAACAACAAGAGCGACCTTACTTTTACAAGAAAAGAAGGATTTCTTTGGACATTAGAAAATCACATGAAACATGAATTTGTATCCAGAAAACTCAATTAAATTATCCACAAGAGAACCCATGATTAATTTAATCGGAAATGCTTACATAAGAGAACTTACGGAGCCACATAGTATTGACACAAAGATGTGGATCATGGAAAGACCAATACCGCGGAATATTCAAAGATTCATTCTATTTTTCATCAATATTTGCATAAAAACATATAATAGACTTAATCTTTGCAGACAATAGTTCATCTTATTTTCATCAATATTTGCATAATGACATAATAGGCTTAACTTTTGTTGTCAAAAGTTTATTCTATCTTTTATCAATAAACACATTGATAGACTTAACTTTTGAGCAAAATATGGGACAATCACAGTTCACGGACGCAAACACACATATCCCATAACAAGTTGAAATATAGAAAACCATAAAGATTAATATTGCAAAATCATCTTCCAAATAAACTTTAGAATTTAAATAAATAAATCTAAAAACATTGCAAGATGAAAAACGTTGGCAATAGCTATGGGTACTCACAATAATTGTTATGTCAAACCCTAGTTATCCTTCTTCAAACACAAGAATAAATTCTCATAAGAAGTTTCCTAGATAAAATAAAGACAACAAGCAAAAAATCAAAAGACTCTTAAACCAACAAAATTGATCATGAAGGGAAATCAAGGATCACTTCCGGAACCCCCACGAGTCTTGAGTCATTTGAGCTTGTGATTGACAGTATACACTGCTTCTTCGGAGAAGACATCCTCATTGAGAAAATCTTTAACATGTGTCTTCATGAGAACAAGGTTGGAATTAACCTTTTTCAACTCAATTCTTAACACATCAAGACCCTTCATACTATCAAGAATTGCAGTTTTTCTTCCTCAAAGTATTTAAGAAAATCATGAACCACTTCAGCAGAAACCATATCCTCATTCTCAACCTCTTGATGTGTATAGGCATAGTAGTATGAAGGGTTCTTTTCTTCCTCCCTTTAGACTCAAAACCAATACCTTTATCAAGAAAACCTCTTGCAAAACCACCAGTGCTAGAAGGTGAAGATATTTATGACAAAAAAATAACCTAGTGTATGCGTACGTAACTCGATAAGTTTAGTATTTAAATGGTTTGTTGGGATGGTAACTTTTAGGGTTACCATAGTTGGTTCGTGACAAGTAGCATGGGTACTCGTACGAACGCAAGCTTGACCCATAGGCTTGCAAATAAAAACAACAGGGACTGCAAACCAAGAAAATACTGCTTTCACGATAATATTTTGCTGAGTGAATATTTTCACAAGTCTTAGCTCAATAAATTTTATATTCTCGGGAGAAAAACTTAGAGCATAAGAGTAGCATTTTTGACTCAAAACGAAAAAATAAAAAAATTGACAAGACCAACACAAATACTTGTGAAAGAATGTTTGCGAATGATAATCCAGCTAAGAACGATAAGAAAATAGCTAGAAAATCAGAAAACATTTTTCCATCAAGTATACCTGATCATATCTCACTCAACCAGGATTTTTGTGAGTGTGATTTCAACCTTGTGATTAATTAGCACAAGTATGAGCCTTGAGCTCATTAAATGAATGTTGTTTTCGGTTAACCCTCTTTTTCTTATTCTTTGGAGGAAAACCGTTTTGATGCGAAAAGTTATCATAAAACTTGTTAGAGCACTGCTCGGTCGAACTCGCAAGTGTTGTTATCTCAAGCTTGATTGTCAAGTTTATTGATCAAAATTATAAGTCTTGATTTCTAGTCTACTTATAGTTATGTCTCGGACTAGGATAGATTGTGTAGTTGAGATTTAGACTTCACGACGTTCATCGATTGAAAACGAAGAACTACTGAGGAGAGCATGTGGAACTTCATCAACAAATGGTATGTGGAGACTGAAACTCATCTATCACTCAGAAAGTCTATTTCTACTATATCTCTCTTCTTGAGACAAAAGTCGTATTACTATATAGTATTCGATTATGCACATTTGATATTTCGAGCTGAGTTTAACTCGCTTACATATTTCTCGAAATATGTGTTGGTAAGGTTTCGCTTTAACCAAGTTCATCTTATATTCTTGACGAAAGTCAAAAGATGATCATGTAAAAATTTCCTGGTAACATCTTACATGATTTGTATGATACAGTTATTTGATGCAGACTCGGAATGTTTCATATTGATTATTTCAATATCTTGAAAATCGCGTTGATGCCAATAATTAGTGAAAATAACTATTGTCATCCTCTAAGAAAGTTTCAATGATTGAAATGGAGTTCAAAACACTTAACCATAATTGGATTATAGACATAGTATGCGTACTTGCATATATGTTGATCCAAGACCGGTATAGTATGCATACCCGCATGCGTACTGGGAAGGTCAGGTAAAATCCGAGAAACTTGGTATACTTACTCGTACACCTACTGGCGAACTCAGGATAAGTCTGGGAACTTTTGTATACGTACACGTACCCGTACTAATTCAACTGTTGTTTTTGATGTATGATAGTATGTGTACCCGTTCGCATACTGTCGAACACAGTCCAAGTCCGACTACTTAAGTATGCGTACCCATTTGCATTCTTGAGTGGGTTAAGTTCTAGAATCGGTATGTTCATAAACTAATAAATTTATACAATAAGGAATGCAATCTTTTGCAAACCGTGGCTATAATGTTCATGACTTGATTCGAGTGAATAAAAATCAATTTTTCTTCAATTGTGTCTTGTATACTTCAATGAGAATATAAACAATTAAACAACTCTATAACTAGTTTGATTTCAGTTATTTGAACTAGTTTTGATTAAGATTAATAAGTTTGATATGAAAGTGTTCATGTGGATAACTTCGGTTAACTATTGTTGAGCCAACAAGGTGTACACGTTTAGGTACGGTTACTCATATCTAAATGAAGTCACTTTTCATTTGTGTATTACAAGAAGTTCGATCTAACGGTTGAAAGATATTAGCTTGAGTCTAATCAGGTTTTCATCTAACATTGAATGTTGAATGCTTTGTTACCAAGTTAGCATTGATTGCAAACCCTGATTTTGAAGACTATATAAAGGAGAACTCTAGCAACTGGTAAACCTAGTCCCCACACCTCCTGTGTGATAGTAGTTGCGACTAGAGTCGATTCTCCTTTAACCTTAGTTTTTTCACGAAACCCTATAGGTTAACGACTTGAAGACTTCATTGGGATTGTGATCCATACCCAACTATGTTCTCTGTAGTTGCGTGTTCTGATCTTGCCATGTTCTATGGTATTGGGTATTATCTTCTCTAAGATTTTCTCGATATTGATTCTCCGATAATTAAGATAAAAAGTAGTTACAAATATCTTCGTCTCATCGTTTGTGATTCCACAATATCTTGTTTCGCTATCATACGATTAAGATTATTGTGAGGTGGTTGATATTTCTAGGCTGTTCTTCGAGAATATAGGTCTGGTATATCAATTGGTTCATGTTCACCTTGATTTATCAAAAGACGGAACAAAACTCATAGGTTTATCTGTGGGAGATAGGCTTATCTATTCCATATACTTTTTTGTGTGAGATAGATTGGTTTATCAAGTCTTCGACTTTGGGTCGTAGCAACTCTTAGTTGTGGGTAATATCATCTAAGGAATCAAGTGCGCAGAATCCGGCGTGGTTCTAGAGGCGTAAGGAACGCGACTGTACCTTGACCAGTGTGAGATTGATTAGGGCTCAACTACATTCCAGTCCGAAGTTAACTTGGAGTAGGCTAGTGTCTGTAGAGGCTTAATACAGTGTGGTGTTCAGATATGGACTAGGTCCCAGGGTTCTTCTGCATTTGAGGTTTCCTCGTTAGCAAAACTTCTGGTGTCTGTGTTATTTCTTTTCCGCATTATGTTTTGTTATATAATAGAAATATCACAGGTTATGCATTAAGTTCAATCAGTACTTGAATTCTACCTTTGGGTTGTTGATTGAATTGATTGACACTTGGATATTGGTTTGTCATACCGTCCAAGTTATTTCTCGTATTCAATCGGGCTTGTAAATTCCTATTTGTTTGATTGCGGATTGAATTGAGAAATCGAGATACAAACTCTTGGATATATTTCCATTGATTGAGTCTGACTGTCTAGTTGATTCTCTTGGAATGATATTGGAGTTTTCCATACAGATTGCTAAGAGAAATATTGGGTGTGGTTGTTAGACCGCCGCCTTTTCAATTGGTATCAGAGCATGCAAACACGTTCAATACCTCATAAGTTTGTGATTGTAGTGATCTAATTATATGGACAGAGGCGTTATCTCTATAAACGTACCGCCAGTCTTCGATGGCTCGAATTACTTGTGGTGGAAAATTTCTATGCGTGCTTTTCTTCAAGCTCGTGATTTTCAATCATGGGTTTACGTTGTTAATGGCTATAATCCTCCGGTTGTTACAATAGGCATTGTAACTGTTCCAAAGGATATTGGTGATTATGATGCTGTCGAGATTCTTGTTGCAAAGCAAAATTCTGACGGATTGAATGCAATCATCCATTCCATTACCCCGGATCTTTAGCACCATGTGATTACGTGCACTCGGTCTAAAGTTGCTTGGGATATCTTAGAAACCATATTTAAAGGTAATGCCCGTGAAAAATAATCTAGGCTTCAAAACCTAAATTCTGATTGGGGAACCTTCGTATGGAAGATGAAGATTCATTTGATGAGTTTAATCACAAAGTGTAAAATTGTTAATGCATCTTTTGCGTTGGGTAAGTCTATTCCTGGAAAGGACTTTGTGATGAAAATTCTCAGATCATTCCCATCTAGATACGAAACATGACATCATTGAAGGAAATAACCTTGATGTGCTTTCCAGAAATACTTTGGTTGGGAAGTTAAAGATCTTTTATCATGAGCATGTATCCAAATCTGGAAAGGATATAGCTTTCAAAGCACAAAAGAATATTAAATTACTTGATAAAAGTAAAAGTGTTGGCTTCTCTGAAGATGATCTTTCTGAGACGATTCATCAGATGAAAATCTTCGTCATCAAGAAGGATCGCCCTTACGTGGGCAACGAACTCACACTAATGTGAGGACATCCCGCAAGAAAAATAGGGAATGAAAGAAGTACCAATGATGATCCAATCCTAAAGGTTCAGAAGGAGTCTTAGGTGGGCGATCCCATATAGTTTAATTTAACTTTCGTTAAAAGCGTACTTCTTTTATTTTGATTAAAGCAAGATGTTGCGAGAGGTCGTCAAGTTTACACTTCCCATTTCCTTGCTAGCTAAAGCAAATGGATCCGTCGGTGTCAATTGACTAAGATCCTCTTTGCCATTTGAACCAGACCAAGAAAACGTATCTCGGTGCACGAGGGACTTGGATATATCGCCTTCTTTTTTGATTTTGTTTACGAGGTCTCTCTCCCGGTCTCCAATCTATGAATATGAGTCACTCTGTTCACCAGTTACCTTAGTTGAGCACAAATTCTAATCCAAAAGATTTGTTCTCTCCTAGAAAGAATTCTTTTTTGGATAATAATAAGTTTCTATTGCAATTAAGAAGGAAAAGGACAATACAAGTCAGTCTCTTTGATCACAAGACAGTTTAGAGATCTTCTTTTGAAGAGAAGTAAACGGTTCACTAGAGATAAACCTAAGTCATCAGTTAAACCTCATAATCGTATTCCTCCTAAAAATAGGGATGCCGAAGATACTGATGATGAGGATATGCCACAGTGCTTCAAGTGTAAATTTTTTGGTCATTTTGCGAATGAGTGTCCAAATTGTAGAAAATACACTGGAAACAAAGGTCTTGCTACAACTCTTGATGAAACGTATGATCACTATGATTCTAATGAAGACGAAAAATCAAGTGTTGCACTCCTCTGTGAAAATATTGATTTTGATAATTGTAGAAATACGTTCATCAACCTCGATATCCTTCCGGAAGAAACTTCAACCACTTTGGAGGATAAAATGGATTTCTCCTTGTCTACTGGAAATTCTATTTCTAATTTTTAACCGTTTTTCTAGCAGCATGCACAACTATGGCGTCTAAACCATCCTCCATAATGACATGTTCTTATTGTACTCTCAGGGGTCATGAACTCTCCAAATGTTTCAAGTACAAACATAAGATAAGATATGTCAACAAACTTCAAAGAAGAGCAAATCAATTAGCAAACAAGCTCAAACTTGTTTAGAAGTCGTCTGAGGTATGTAATCTCTTCTCTTCCCCGAAGAAGTTAATTTCCAAAGAAACAATTAGACCTCTAGAGAAAAGAGTACGGTCTAAACTATCTGAGAAACATGGTTCTAAGAATTCCGTTCAAGAAGGTTGTGGTGGAAAGATTATTGTTCACCCCAGCACAACTTAAGTGTGTTGGTTTTGCATCTTGTCTCATGTGCCTGGTTCAAGAGACAAGAGTTTTCACACTTCAGGCTTTAGAGAAAAAGAAAATGTTTCCTTTGTTTTAGTTTCTTCTTTTTTGGTCTTGCTTTTTCCAGTTTGGAATTCTTCCATCTTTTCATATCTAAATTGATATTGAAAGGGGTTTACCCTGTTTTAATCAATAAAAAAGGGGGTTAATATCGGCAATTCTGTCTTCTTTAGGGTTGTGAGTTGTGCGTACGTGAATCCTTTTGAGTGTATAAAGGTTCCATAACCCTACATTCCTTTTTCCTTCTCTGAAAACTTCTTTTTATTACAAGATTGCTTGTTGAGTTTGATTTGTGAATTCCTCTCACAATCTCATACTGGTATGGAGAATCCAAGCATTATGTCTTCTGATGGAAAAGATGTTAATATGATTATTAAGCCATCAATCATGAACGAAAAAGATAAATCTCATGTACCTTCAACTTTGAAAAGAAAAATGAGAAATGTGAGAAAACAAAGAGTTGTTCCGTCTAATCAACAGAAGTTCTCTGGGGTTCTTGAAGAGTTGAAGGAAACAAGAAAGGAGATTTAGGAAATAAAGGCTATTGTTTTTAGGACTCTCGAAATTCAGAAGGTCCTGGTTCGGCACCAGTCTAGAAGGTTTGTTGTAATTGAATCATTTCTTCATGAACCTTATGTTCCCATGTCTGTTGACGAAAAGGAGTTCGGGGACGATAAAGAACTTTTAGAGGCCTTGATGTCTAAGAAACTTCTTATGTGAATTTATTCTTGTATTTTAAGAAGGATAATTAGGGTTTGGAATAGTCATTATTGTGAGTACACATAGCTATTTCCAACGATTTTCATCTTGCAATGTTTTTAGATTTATTTATTTAAATTCTAATGTTTATTTGGAAGATGATTTTCTCAGTATTAATCTTTATGGTTTCATATATTGCAACTTGTTATGGGATATGTGTGTTTGTGTCCGTGAACTATGATTGTTCCGTACATGTCAAAAGTTAAGTTTTTCATGTGTCATTATGCAAATATTGATAAAGGATTGGATGAACTTTTGACAAACAAAAGTTAAGCATATTATGTCATTATGCAAATGTTGATGGAAGATAGGATGAACTTTTGTTTACAAAGATTAGGTCTATTATATGTCTCTATGCAAATATTGATGAAAAATAGAATAAATCTTTGAATATTACGCAGTATTGGTCTTTCCTTGATCCACATCTTTGTGTAAATAGTGTGCGGCTCCGTAAGTATTCTTATGTGAGCATTTCCGATTAAATTAATCATGGGTTCTCTTGTGGTTAATTTAATTGAGAATTTGGATACAAATTCATGTTTCATGTAATTTGTTAATTTCCAAAGAAATCCTTATTTTTTTTGTGAAAGTAAGGTCACTCTTGTTGTTTTTAGGGAATGCTATTTTATGGGGGAGAGTTCTTAGTTGAGCTTGTGCTTAATTACCAAATCTTTATGGGGAGTGCGGCTGTGGAATATTATAGGATTTATCTTGTATCTTTAGAAACTCCTTGATGAATGCATTTAGTTTCGGCTATATGATTACATCTTAACAAAGTTTATATGTTGTTCTCTTTTGGTCATGAAGTATCTCTATGGAAATTTCATTAGGATTCCACTAGTTTTCATACGTACCTTTGCCAATTTTATTAACAAAAAGGGGTAGAATTAATGTGTAGTTCACACTACAAATACATATGATTTACTGATCATTATGTAAGGGGGATCGATTTTCATGTGAGGTGAAGTATTGACTAAGGGGGATCGATACATATCACCATAGTATTGTTGTCAAAGTTGTGATACAATTGTACTTTGATGATGTGTAATAATATTATGACACTGTATAACAATGATTGAGAGCAATTGTTTTCTCATTGTTATAGCTACGGATCTTCAACAACTATGATGCTGAGTTGAACACCTTTAGAATCATGGAGTACTGGGAAGTGACGAAGATTTCGAGTAATGTTGAAGAACCAAGGAGATCAAGCATTAGAAGCTACAAAGTATATTTATTTTGTAATCCATATGTATTGATAGTTTCGTCACTAAAATTGACAAAGAGGGAGATTGTTAGAGCAATGCTCGGCCGAAATCGCAAGCGTTGCTATCTCAAGCTTTTTTTTCAAGTTTAGCGATTAAAACTATAAGTCTTGATTTTCAGTCTACTTATAGTAATGTCTCGGACTAGGATATATTGTGTAGTTGAGATTTAGACTTCATGGTGTTCATCGATTGAAGACGAATAACTACTAAGGAGAGCTTGTGTACTTCATCAATAAAAGGTATGTGGAGACTGAAAATCATCTATCACTTAGAAATTCTATTTCTACTATTTCTCCCTTCTTGAGACAAAATTCTTATTACTATATAGTATTCGATTATACACATTTGATATTTCGAGTTGAGTTTAACTCGCTTACATATTTCTCGAAATATGTGCTGGTAAGATTTCGCTTTAACAAAGTTCATCTTATATTCTTGACGAAAGTCAAAGGATGATCATGTAAAAATTGCCTGGTAACATCTTACATGATTTGTATAATACAGTCATTTGATGTAGATTCAGAATGTTTCATATAGATTATTTCAATATCTTTAAAATCGCTTTGATGTTGATAGTTAGTGAAAACAACTATTGTCATCCTCTAAGAAAGTTTCAATGATTTGAATAGAGTTTAGAACACTTAACCATAATTGGATTATAGACATAGTATGCGTAATTTCATATATGTTTATCCAAGACCGGTATAGTATGCATACTTTTAGAGCATAGCTCGGTTGAACCCACCAAGCATTTGTATGTCAAGTTTGGTTGTCATATTTTAGTGAATCAAAACTAACGTTAAGAGTCACTTGATTATGTACTAGAGTCAACTTCGTATAGGTTAGCTTGAAAGTATTAGGATATGAGACATTACAAGTATTGCGAAGACTTGAAGATGTGAAAAAGCAAGGAGCTACAACGACAACAATCATCCTTCCACTTGAGGTTAGTGATATTTGACTTGAACTGTTTCATTCCCTAACGTATCTTTCAAGTCGTGCATATTGAAAAAAAAACTGCCAAGCATATTTGAACTCTAGATAGACATAATATTAAGGAATACAATACGAGGTTTATTGCTTAACCATTAAACTTTGTAGATAAGACATCGCCATAATCATTTGAATGCTATTGTGATTATGTACGGGTATAAGGTGAGGATTTCATCTAGGGAACAATGTTTTACATGTGTTCTAAGGAAGTAAGTTCATAAACTTGTTTGTGAATCGAAAAGGAAATTTCCAGGTGTTATTGGTTGTGTTATTCATTGATTATCTTATGAACAACCAATATGTGTGATTAAGTATAACCACTCACAACTTGTTTGTGTTCCTGGTAGAACTATTCACAAAAACCTGAATTATGTATTGGTATAATTTTTATTAGTGAAACCGATCTTAAGTAATCACCTGAGATGGTATGATCGGGTTTGTGATTTAATGTCTGACCAAAACTGGGAAAAAGGGAACCGATCCTAGTAAAAGGTGCAGTACATCACAAAGGGGATCTGATCCTTGTATGAGGCGCAACAGGTTTATAGAAGAAAGGGGAACCAATCCTATGGACATGTGCAACACGTTTTTAGGCAAAAGGGAACCGATCCTATGGACATGTGCAACACATTCAAGTTAGATACCATATATATATGGGGAACCGATCCTAGTACCTAGTCAACCGAATTTTGGAAAGCTAGTGTGGCTATGCACAGTACTCACATGGAGGTAGAACCGAAACTTGTTTTGGTAGAACCGTTAAACCCGTGATTTGTGATTGAATGTTATTTGATCAATCGCATAGTTCTTGAAAGTCAGATGAACCAGTTCTAAACTTGTTTGGAAGTGTGGCAAATTGGTTTCAAGGTTGTAAGTATGAAAGAGAACTTACAAAGTTAGGATGTCGACATACTTTGAACACGTGCTGTGAATGTTTATTATTTAACTGTTCAAAGTTATTCCTTCATAGCTAAGGGAAGAGAATCCCAGGATCGAAACATAAATAAGTTAAGAATATTTTAATTAAGGTTATTAATTTCATTTTGTATATAAATAAGAATTAATAATGTGCATTTACTAATTAGAGATTGTCCGAGATATTTCGGTCATTATTTTTGGACATAGCATTTCCAGGAATTATGGAAACCGAATTTGTGCTTTAATGAATATCTTGAGAGTATTTTCGATTTTGGAAATTCCTTGGTGTCCAAAATTCCTAGTCTAAAAATACTGAAGTTTGCATTTCTAGCAAACTAATCCTTCGTAACAGCAAACTACCTCTTATTGTGCTGCTACTGGTGAAGCCTCCTATTCGGACAGTAGAGTAACCTAATTATGCGAAATCTCTTACGGACGCTCGGTTTAAAGTCTTCTTTGTGATTGAGAAGCTCGAGTCAGTACCGTTAGTGGAAAACTAGATAATTTCGGTTTATCTTTTATTTTCATTGATTTGATTGAC
This sequence comes from Papaver somniferum, assembly GCF_003573695.1. Lineage (NCBI taxonomy): Eukaryota > Viridiplantae > Streptophyta > Magnoliopsida > Ranunculales > Papaveraceae > Papaver > Papaver somniferum. The sequence goes on along the minus strand of NW_020622934.1, from coordinate 17,737,971 downwards.
TAACGGTGGTTGAACTTTGATTGCACCTAGTTTTTTTATGCTTGAGATTCTTCTCTTCTAATATAAGATTCACTCAAACTAGTTCAGAGTTTCGACAGGGATCTTTAGACAGTTTGTAGTTCTAAAGACGATCTTGTGATAATCCATTGTTAACAGACTCCGTTTTGTGCGTGATTGATCACAAGAGATTCAAGTGATTGTGTGCATGTGTTTATTGAAGATCTAAGAAGATTTGAAGACGAAGAAGATATTGAAGATTTCTGATTTGTGAGTTCATAATATTTGGTGTGCACAATACTTGTTTCGGTAAAAAGAGGATCCAATTAATAATCGGTTTTATCCTTGTGATAGAATTGGATTGATTAATTGAGTAGATCGGCATCAACACAATTCTTTAGATTAAGAGTGTTGATCGCAAAATCTTAACGATTACTTTGGTAATTGAATATAAGATAGATCTAAGGACCTGAAGAAGGAGTTTATGTTAAGATAAACAGAAGAGCCTTTGTCCGACTCATATCACTTGGTTGAAGAGAGTTGATACCAAACAGATTTGTTGTTCCTTTACTATTTAGAATACGAACCAAAGGAATTGATCCAAGTACGTGACTTATTTATAAGTTGGAGGCGTGGGAATACAGACGAAACTAGGTGAACTATAGGTTTAGTTTCTTGGTCTCAACTATACGAAGTTGGTGCAATTTTGTGTAGCGGCTTAATCCTGAGAGTATTCAATTCTTGACTAGGTCCCGGTTTTTTTTTGCATTTGCAGTTTTCCTCGTTAACAAAATCTTGTTGTGTCATTTACTTTTATTTTCCGTAATTATAATTGTATTTATTATAATTTAAAGTAAATCACACAAACGTTAATTCCTATTTACTTGATAAGTGAATCCTATTGTGTTTGGTTAAGTCCGAACCTTTTTATCAAGTAAATATACTTCGTTGTTGTATTGTGTCGATCTCGTATCCATAGACGATCACACGAAGTGTGAACCGATTAGTTGTATTGTCTCGACTCAGTCCATAGACAATCACTTTTGGAGAAAGGAATATAGGTAGGAAAAGTTTTAGATTGAGGTATATTTGGGTACCCTCGTCTTTTCAATTGGTATCAGAGCAGGCAAACACAAAAAGATCTAAAAATATGTGTTTTGCGCGATCCAACCTATAAGAAATTGAATCTAATGGTCGATTCAGTTAACGTAATGGCAGGATTTGACTACTTTATAAGACCGTGGTGGAAACACGTATGAAGTATGTAATACTCTTATTCCTAAACCTGTTAGTAATTATGCCTATGTATGTCTCGAGTGACTTACATAATCCTTTGGCTATCATAGGATTGTATATCATTATAGTGGAAAATGATCCAATGGCCCATGAGACATGTCGTATCTTGAAAATGCATAATATTCTGCTCAATATTTTTATGAACATCGGCTACTGTGTTCCGGAAAAATCAGGAATCTTAAATATATTTTGGATGGCCTACCAAAGTATACACATGTACATTTTCAGATCTAGGAGTGTCAATGTTTCTCCTTCTAGAATGCGATTTTGGAAAATATGTATTCCTACAAGGAATGATTTTTCGGTTAATAAATTTATTAACAATGGATTGCTTCATACACCTCACAATTGTTTTAATGAAGCAAGTGATATTTTGAAATATCACATGATTTATGATTCTAATGGTATTTTCAACAAATATCATATTTTGTTCAAATTTGTATCTGTGTACTCTAGCAAACTCTTAACTAAATTTCAAGTGATATTATCAAAGTCTGGTAATAAAAGAGTAAACAGATTTTTGGACAAAAATATGGAATCAATCCGAAATAAAGATCCAGTCCATAGAAAACCGGTTTCCCAAAAGAAAGACCTAAACACAAAAACGGAATTGTTTCCCCACAAGCCTTGGTTTCCGATTTTGAGTGTATTTCCTAAAACTAGTTATTTCTGGTTTTTGATATCAAGTCTTCCTATAAAAGATAATCTCTTGCTATGTGTTCAAATATATTGGGGAAGATTGCTCAAAACCGTAACTAGGGGTTCTCATGTTTTCGCAAGTATGAGAAAAAGGAAATCAAGAACCATATCCGCTAATAATCGTATCAGAATTGAAGATATTGATGAAATCAGATTTCCTAATGATAGACACATTTTTGTGTCCGATTTGTCTCGATTCTATATATTATTAGGGCTCATATTTGTACTTATTATGGTGTTTTATTTATTTGTAGGTACTTTTGGCCAATAAACATTTTTGGAAAAAAAAAATTGGCTCGAAAAGTTGTCGGAAAGCACCCAGAGGACACTTGCTATTCGGACCCCCGGTTTGGATAAGGGGCACCCCCAGGACACCCCTTAAGGCAGCTGTTAAAGGCACCCTTACTCTGGTTAGGGGGCATCCCTGTTCTTCCCTGTTTGAACAGAAAATTGGCGGGAAATATTTGGCAGTTGAGAACAAAATTAGGGTTCATATTTTGGAGGGGTTTACACGAGATTCAATCTCGGATTTGTGTTGGGCTGGACTCAAGTTAACCAAACAGGGTTGGTAATGGATTTTGTTTTGATCGAATTTGGTTGAACCATCGAGATGACTCAAAACAGGGACATGAGTTTCTCGGGTCTCTGTTACATTGGTTTGGAGGAGTTTTAGCCGATTTTGCTCGTGGATTGATTGGTAAATGGAAAGAATATCTTCCCAGAGATTCGACTATATCTTAGAGAGAGTTTGGAAGAGTAGAAACAACTGAGATGCGTAAACAGATGGGTTCCAGAGACATGTAGAAAAGAGAAACAAAAGTCCGAGACTTTTGGTGGAGGGAAGTAGAAGCTTTCTTGGGATTTAATCGTCCTGTGAAGTATAAAAGTGCTGGGACGAGTCACAAAAAGAAGTATGTAGCCTTTCAGAGAATTTTAGAACACCACAGAGCTCCAGAGATCGAGTTGCAGGAAAATACCTTATTCTGCTGCTGCTGCTGAAGAGGAAGAACACGAAGAACATTGACGCACAAGTATCTGTCGCAGAATACTATCGCTATTCAACAGCAGAACCCATCTATCGTTTATCAACAGTAATTGCATTAGGTCTTTAGCCACTGTTTCCTCTTTGTAACAGAGATTCTGCAACACCTTCACGTTGTTGTGAATCGGCTGTGTTATCACTTTTTCACCTCCTTGTACACTTTTGAGCTATAAAAACATATTTTGAGAATATGGTTAATATGAGGAGATAAACCCCACTGCTGAGGCGCTAGAGGAAGCTATTTTTCCAACAAGAAGTGGTATATTCTCTTTTATCTATTTATTGCAATTTTATTATGATTATTTGCCTTGAACTAATATCGAATATGATTTCCATTTGAGTAATTGTGATCTATTTTGATGGAGTACGCTTAGTTTAAGACTTTTGATGCTTCATACTTGGTATTTACAATTATTTCTTTTGAAAATCTACTTGTTGCAATAGTAAGAATCAAATTGAACGAGAAAATTGCATGAATACAAAGATTGGATTAAATCACTTTAAACTTGGAAAATAGTGGAATCTTAGCCTCAGTGTTCTTTTAATATTGATACCAACTTTGTCAGTGTTTGTTATAATTTTTGGTGAGTTTTATATTTAGTTTTGAATTATAGTCTAAAGTTATCCTTCACAAGTTCGAGAATCGAATCACTTTTTACCACTATCTACAAATCACATCAATTTTTGGCGCCGCCGACGCGGACTTGTTCTTAGGGTTTTAGATTTTTTTTTTTATTATTTTTGTTCTTTTTTATGTTTTTGGGTATTTATCTTGTGTCTACAGGTTTTGGATCATAAAGAAAAGTGAGCCAAAGAGTTTGGTGATTTCATAAAGACTTGGAGCTAAAGATTAAAGCAAAAAGAAAAGAAAAGAAGACAATTTTAGTTTAGGGTTTGTTTATTTTCTTTTAGAAAAAAAAACTGTATTAGGGTTTATTATTTTTGTAATTTTTCTTTTCTTTTTGGACTTTTGGACTTTGGGACATTATTTTTTATTACCCTACGGAAGGGTACTTTAAATATAAACTGTTTGCAGAGAAGGAGGACAATTACGATATTGTCTCTGCACCTTGGGTTCGTACACTTGACATCGGAGTCAGTGGCCCGAGTCGACTACAACCGATTCATCCCCCGTCTGGAACGGGAGGTAAGATTCTAAACACTCGCGAATCCCCTGTCAGCGAGTTACTGGACTCCTTCGTATGCATATATGTTAAGGACTGAATACGGACATTTATTTTTCTAGTAAAGGGAAAGGCCTGGCCATACAAGATAAGGGTTCGGATTTCATCACCGTTCTCTTCTTGCCCGCTTTAGGAACACGTAACCTACGCGAACGTAAGCCTAAAATTTTGACTAGAACGAGACCGATAGGGTAACGAGCTTAACAGGAAAGTCATTCGAAAAATATTGGTTACTCTTTTAAGCATACTTCGAAGTTCTTGACGGTTTCTGTAAGTTGAATGCGTGACTGCGCCTCCTTGTAATACCGGTGAGGCCTTGGGTATCAAAGCTCCACCGAGCTTCCCTCGCCTCTATTCAACTTACTTTAACTCGGATTGATTCCAGAGGGGTTTGCTTAAATTGAAACGAATTCCCGTTCGAATGATTAGAAGCTTGTCTAGAAACAATCTAAGTGGAGCCATCATGCTTTTTGTTTGCTAGAAATCAATAGGTTTGATTTGGTTGAGTCGGCCTTGATCTGTGTTTGCTTACCCTTCCAATTTAGAAAATTCTATTGTATGCCTGAACGTAAAAAAGACGCACTAGGTAGATTTGTTAAAGAGAAACCTATTAGTTCGAAGCGTCTCGATTACCTTAATCTAGAGAGTCCGACTTTTGAAGAGTTTGTTTTTGAACGTCCTTTGACTGAGGAGAGAATCCATGTTGCTCCGATAGCGCCAAAAATGGCAACTTTGAAAGCTTTGTTGAATCCAACTAGGACTACTCGCCCCTCATGTATCAGGTTAGCTGAGACGAAAGAAACTTATGAACTTAAACCTGGGACCTTACAGCTGCTCCAAATCTTTTTAGGGAAAGAAAATAAAAACCCCTATTTCCATGTTAGGGACTTTAAGGAAATTTATAGTACCCTCAGGATTAGAAACCTAGATGATGATGCTTTGAAACTTAGGTTATTCCCCTTTTCCCTGAAAGATAAAGCTAAATCGTGGCTATATAGTTTGGCTTCCAGGTCAATCGAAACGTATGAACAACTTACATCTGCCTTTTTGAACAAGTTTTTCCATAGGCACAAAACATCGTCTATTAGGACTCAAATCTGCACGTTTTCTCAACAGGAGGGAGAAACTTTGTATAGGTATTTGGAAAGGTTCAATGATTTATTAGACCAATGTCCTCATCATGGTTTAGAGAAGGTTAGGTTAGTTCAGATCCTTTATGAGGGTTTAGATTATCCCACCACAACCACAGTAGAATCTATGTGTACTGGTGGATTTGATAACCAAACAGTAGATGACGCGATGACATATTTGCATGAAGTCGCCGAAAAGACCCAACAATGGGAAAGTAGTAGGGGACCCCACAAAACAATTCTTCTCAGCAGAGGAAACGTTAATAGGGTAAAAGGAGGCTATGAATCAGATGCCAAAATTGTTGTTATAGCGAAAAGGTTAGAAGCTTTAGAAGTGGGTAACACTAGTGGTAGATTGGAGCCTTTTTGGGAAGGCCAGAATAATGAAGAGCAAGCCAATGCTCTATATAATAACACTAGGTTTGATAATCGTCAGAAGTTTGATCCATATTCAGAAACCTATAATCCTGGTTGGAGGAACCATCCGAACTTTTCATGGTCTAAGGGCCAGAGTCAGGGTCAATCTAATAATTCTAATGCTCCCCCAGGTTTTGGCTACACTAGGAATACATCAGTCCCAGAAAATAAAACGACTAGCTTAGAGGAATCTATTAAGATGTTAGCAAAAACTCAGGAAATGTTAGCACAAAACCATGTAAGTTTTCAATAGGAAACCAAGCAGAATTTTCAAACTAATGCTTAGAGCCTTGCTAAGTTATAACTTCAAGTCGGCCAAATAGCTAAGACCTTAAGTGAGAGAGATAATGGTAGGTTCCCTAGTCAGACTAATCCCAATCCTAGAGGAGTTCATGAAGTAGGTACAAAACCATCGAATCAATTGAATGCTATTAGAACCCTTAGGAGTGGTAGAATAGTATACAATCAGGTAACCATGCCCGATAGTGAACATACTGTAGTTCACCCCTCAGGACCACTAGCTAAGGAAACTGATAAAATTTCTAATGATGCCAACTCAGTTTCTGAGAGGTCTGATTTTGTGCCTAGAGCCCCATTTCCTCAGCTATTAGTACCAACAAAGAATCGAACTTTAATGACATATTGGAGGTTTTTAAGCAAGTTACCATAAACCTTCCTTTATTAGATGCAATTAGGCAAATTCCTGCTTATGCCAAGTTCCTTAAGGATATGTGTACGTGAAAGTGAAAACTTAGCGTCCATAAGAAATCCTTTTTAGCTAGTCACGTAAGTTCAATTATTCAAAACACTACAACTCCAAAGTACAAAGACCCAGGTTCCCCTACCATTGCTTGTATAATAGGTAAACGCCGGGTAGAAAAAGCTTTACTTGACTTAGGAGCCAGTGTGAACCTACTTCCGTACCATGTGTACTTACAGCTAGGACTTGGTGAAATGAAACCTACTCAGATAACACTATAGTTAGCTGATAGGTCTGTTAAAATTCCTCGAGGTGTTATTGAGGATGTCCTTATTGAGGTCGACAAGTTTATCTATCCAGTGGATTTCGTGGTCCTAGATACTCAACCTGTCCCTGACCCAGAGAACCAGATACCTGTGATTTTAGGTTGCCCGTTTTTAGCTACGTCGAATGCGATCATTAACTGTCGAAATGGTGTGATGAATTTATCTTTTGATAATATGACTATAGAGATGAACATTTTTAATGTCAGTAAGCTACCTTATGAGCTAGATGACACATGTGTTGAAGAGGTGAACATGATAGAAGCCTTAGTTCAGAAGTCATTACCAAACATTTTATTTGAAGACCCATTAGAAAGTTGTCTATCCCATTTTGGTTTATATTTTGATGACGATAGCACTATTGAACAAGTGAATGCTCTATTAGATTCTACCCCTGTGTTAGACACTGATAGATGGAAAGCTAGGTCCGAACCGTTACCAGTTTTCGAGACTACCCTAATTCCTTCTTTAGAAGAGCCCCCAAAGTTGGACCTTAAACCACTACCCGATACTCTACAGTATGTGTTTTTAGGCCCATATGAGACTTTACCTGTGATTGTAGCTTCCGATTTGGATAGTGATCAGGAAAGTAGGCTAGTAAAAGTACTTCAATACAACAAGTAAGCTTTAGGCTGGACTATAGCAGACATTAAGGGTATAAGTCCTACTGTGTGCATGCATCAGATTCATTTAGAGGAAGACTCCAAACCTTATAGGGAGATGCAACATCGACTGAACCCTAACATGAAAGAGGTAGTTCAAAAAGAGGTGCTTAAGTTGTTAGATGCGGGTATTATTTACCCAATTTCAGACAGTAAGTGGGTCAGCCCTGTTCAGGTTGTCCCCAAGAAATCAGGTATCACTGTAGTCCAGAATGATAATAATGAATTAATCTCAACCCGAGTGACCACGGGATGGCGTGTGTGTATTGACTATAGGAAATTGAACAAGTTCACAAGGAAGGATCACTTTCCCCTTCCTTTTATCGACCAAATGCTAGAGCGATTAGCTGGACATAGTCACTATTGCTTCTTAGATGGCTACTCCGGTTATAATCAGATCGTTATTGCCCCAGAAGACCAAGAGAAAACCACTTTTACCTGTCCCTTTGGTACCTTTGCGTATAGACGCATGCCTTTCGGGTTATGTAATGCCCCTGCGACTTTTCAGCGTTGTATGATGAGCATATTTTCTGATATGGTAGAACGGTTTTTAGAGGTCTTTATGGATGATTTTTCAGTGTTTGGTTCAGCTTTTGATGAGTGCTTGCATCATTTGACATTAGTGTTGACTAGGTGTAAGGAAAAGAATTTAGTGCTTAATTGTGAAGAATGCCATTTCATGGTTGAATCAGGAATTGTCTTAGGGCACATCGTTTCTTCAAAGGGTATAGAGGTAGACAAAGCCAAAACTGACCTTATTAAGACTCTACAGGTCCCAAAAACCGTAAAAGATATTAAGTCATTCTTAGGGCATGCAGGTTTTTACCGTCGATTCATTAAGGAATTTAGCTTGATTTCTAGACCTCTTTGCAATTTGCTTGCAAAAGATGTTAAGTTTGTCTTTGATGATGCTTGCTTAAAGGCTTTTGATAAGCTTAAAACTTTACTCACTACTGCCCCGATAGTCCAGGCACCTAACTGGAACCTACCCTTTCAAATTATGTGTGATGCTTCAGATTATGCTATAGGCGTTGTGTTAGGTCAGCGAGAAAACAAATTACTCCATGTGATTTACTATGCTATCAAAACTCTGAATGATGCGCAAATGAACTATACAACTACCGATAAGGAATTGCTAGCCATCGTGTTTGCCTTGGATAAGTTTAGATCCTATTTATTAGGTTCTAAGATCGTAATCTATACTGATCATGCTGCTTTGAAATACCTTTTGTCTAAGAAGGATACCAAACCTAGATTGATTAGATGGATCCTTTTGTTACAAGAATTTTGTCCAGACATTAGAGACAAAAAGGGTGCAGAGAATGTGGTAGCAGACCACTTGTCTAGGCTAGTTGTTAGTTCCCCTAATAATTCCCTTCCTATAAGGGATAGTTTTCCTGATGAACAATTGTTCTCTGTTTCCCAATCACCTTGGTATGCAAATATAGTGAATTATCTTGTTACTGGTCGAATGCCTCAACATTGGGGTAAGCAAGATCGTTCTAGGTTTTTAGCCGAGGTTAAGCATTTCTTTTGGGACGATCCTTATCTGTTTAAGTATTGTCCGGACCAGATTATTAGGAGATGTGTATCTGAGAGTGACCAGTCTAGTATTATCTCCTTTTGTCATGAACATGCATGTGGGGGTCATTTTAGTGCTAAGAAGACTGCTGCTAAGATTTTGCAGTGTGGATTTTACTGGCCTTCGTTGTTTAAAGATTCCCATAGTCATTGTGTTTCTTGTGAGCGTTGCCAGAAGTTAAACCATTTCCCGTAGAAATATGATGCCTTTGAACCCTATTTTAGTGATTGAGGTCTTTGATGTGTGGGGCATTGATTTTATGGGTCCATTTCCTATTTCGTTTGGTTATCTTTACATACTTGTCGCTGTAGACTATGTGTCTAAGTGGGTTGAGGCGGTTCCGTGTAAAACGAATGACCACAGGGTCGTAGTCCAGTTTTTGAAAGAGAATATACTTACACGTTTTGGTACGCCGCGAGCTATAATTAGTGATGGAGGTTCACACTTTTGTAATAGACCGTTTGCTCTTTTAATGAAACAATACGGTATTACCCATAAAGTAGCAACCCCATATCACCCTCAGACTAGTGGTCAGGTAGAGGTTTCCAATAGGGAAATTAAACGTATTCTAGAGAAAACAGTTAATCCAAATAGGAAAGACTGGTCTTCGAGGCTTACTGATGCCTTATGGGCTTACCGTACTGCGTTTAAGACACCCATTGGAATGTCACCTTATCGTTTAGTGTTTGGCAAGGCATGTCACCTGCCTGTTGAGTTAGAGCATCGAGCCTATTGGGCTATTAAGAACTTAAACTTTTCACTTGACAAGGCAGGAGCTCAAAGAAATCTCCAGCTCAATGAGTTGGACGAGATTCGTAGAGATGCATACGATAGTGCTAAGGAGTATAAGAACAAAATGAAACTTGTGCATGATAGGAATATTTTACGAAAGTCATTTTCTCCAGGTCAAAAAGTTCTTCTGTATGACACTCGTTTGCATCTATTCCCCGGGAAGTTGCGCTCTCGGTGGACCGGTCCTTTTGTGGTCCGTACTGTTTTTCCTCATGGCACTGTTGAGATTGAGACACCAGATGGTAGTAGTTCTTCAAAGGTTAACGGTCAGCGATTGAATCCCTTTTTAGAGCCTTTTCCTACAGGTGATGTTGAGGAGGTCCCTATGGAGGACCCTGTTTACCTTGATTGACCATCGAGGCGATTTTGTATGTTGTATATTATTTTTGTAGGTTTTTGGTTACACTTCACCCAGATACTATCTTCCCGACTTCTCTCTTTACTATTTCCTCATGTTACTTATATTTTTGGAACTGTTCTTTAATTAGAAACATTGAGGACAATGTCAGATTTAATTTGGGGGTGGGGTGGAACTTTTTGTTACCTTTTCGTTGCAATAAATAAACTCTAGAGACTATAAATTTATCCCTATTAAGGATGGCACTAATCAATCTAAGTGGATGGAAGCATTTTGGTTGTAGGAGTTGAGGAACCAATCTGATTAGATGGCAACATCTAAAGAGTCTATTCATAAAAGCACAGAGCTCAGGTGTTAGAAATAACATGATAGTTTCACCATATCTCGTTGAGTCCTTTTCACTTCTGTTTTTGTTTTGTTTTTAAACTATGTTTCTCTAAGTGATTAGGTGGGGCTCACGATTCAAGTTGTTACTAATGCTAGGGTGAATTAGAGTGATTGAGATACAAAAAAAAAAAAAGTTTAAAAAAAAAAAAAAAAAAAGAGCAATTGAGACCAGACCATCAGACCAACTGGAATAAATTCAATAAAGTCGACCACTAGAACCTTTGTATATGCCAGTTGTGTTGACCTAGAATTAGGATTATCGACCAGTGGTACCCTTGTATATGCCAGTGTGTTGATATTAGTTAGACTAGTATCTCAGTCCATTAGGATAGGTTCATTATGGCAGTGGCCTTCAGACAGATATGAGAAACACCGTTCACCTTAGTCAACATCAAACCCATCTATGTTTTTCTATATCCATATTCTTAATCTATCCATGTGATTTGTTTGATTCTGAGTTTGCATGCGACTATCTGAGTAGAGCTCTGTCACTTTATATGAATTTTAGTATGCTTGAGTGCGAACTCGTGTACAACAATTGGAATTTCGCATCAGAGTACTTCCTCCTGTAATCAATAAGTATGCCAACCAAGGAGATTCTTTAGTGCCTTCCAAGGTTCTGTGTAGATAGATAGGGTCTGGAGTATAAAGGTTTTGTGGGTATACCTCTGATAATCCCTCCGGAGACAACACTCCGCCACTAGAGACACCTAGGGGTTTAAAGGCTTATTGCATATGCTAAATGCAATCGACGATGCCTGTGACAGTGAGTTAGGATTTTATTTCTATTTTATTTTTGCTCGAGGACTAGCAAATAATAGGTTTGGGGGTATTTGATAGACACATTTCTGTGTCTGATTTGTCTCGATTCTATATATTGTTAGGGCTCATTTTTGTACTTATTATGGTGTTTTATTTATTTGTGGGTACTTTTGGCCAATAAACATTTTTAGAAAAAAAAATGGTTCGAAAAGTTGTCAGAAAGCACCCGGAGGACACTTGCTATTCGTACCCCCGGTTTGGATAAGGGGCACCCCAGGACACCCCTTAAAGCAGCTGCTAAAGGCACCCCTACTCTGGTTAGGGGGAATCCATGTTCTTCCCTGTTTGAACAGAAAATTGGCGGGAAATATTTGGCAGTTGAGAACAAAATTAGGGTTCATATTTGGAGGGGTTTACATGAGATTCAATCTCGGATTTGTGTTGGGATAGGCTCAAGTTAACCAAACAGGGTTGGTAATGGATTTTGTTTTGATCGAATTTGGTTGAATCATCGAGATGACTCAAAACAGGGACATGAGTTTCTCGGGTCTCTGTTACATTGATTTGGAGGAGTTTTAGCCGAGTTTGCTCGTGGGATTGATTGGTAAATGGAAAGAATATCTTCCCAGAGATTCGACTATATCTTAGAGAGAGTTTGGAAGAGTAGAAACAACTGAGATGCGTAAACAGATGGGTTCCATAGACGTGTAGAAAAGAGAAACCAAAGTCCGAGACTTTTGGTGGAGGGAAGTGGAAGATTTCTCGGGATTTAATCATCCTGTGAAGTATAAAAGTGCTGGGACGAGTCACAAAAAGAAGTATGAAGCCTTTTAGGGAAGTTTAGAACACCACAGAGCTCCAGAGATCGAGTTGCAGGAAAATACCTTATTCTGTTGCTGCTGCTGAAGAGGAAGAACACGAAGAACATTGACGCACAAGTATCTGTCGCAGAACACTATCGTTATTCAACAGCAGAACCCATCTATTGTTTATCAACAGTAATTGCATTAGGTCTTTAGCCACTGTTTCCTCTTTGTAACAGAGATTCTGCAACACCTTCACGTTGTTGCGAATTGTCTGTGTTATCACTTTTTCACCTCCTTGTACACTTTTGAGCTATAAAAACATATTTTGAGAACATGGTTAATATGAGGAGCTAAACCCCATTGCTGAGGCGCTAGAGGAAGCTATTTTTCCAACAAGAAGTGGTATATTATCTTTTATCTATTTATTGCAATTTTATTATGATCATTTGCCTTGAACTAATATCGAATATGATTTTTATTTGAGTAATTATGATCTATTTTGATGGAGTATGCTTAGTTTAAGACTTTTGATGCTTCATACTTGGTATTTACAATTATTGCTTTTGAAAATATACTTGTTGCAATAGTAAGAATCAAATTGAACGAGAAAGTTGCATGAATACATAGATTGGATTCAATCACTTTAAACTTGGAAAATAATGGAATCTTAGACTCGGTGTTCTTTTAATATTGATACCAACTTTGTCAGTGTTTTTTATAATTATTAGTGAGTTTTCTATTTAGTTTTGAATTTAAGTCTAAAGTTATCCTTCACAAGTTCGAGAATCGAATCACTTTTTACCACTATCGACAAATCACATCACCTAACAGTATTAATAACAAGCATGAATTTGCACGTTTCACTGATATCTCTTGCTTCAGGAAATATGAAACACTCAAGGGAATGGATTTTACCACTGAAAATAAGTTTGATCCAGATGTCCAAAATAAGGAGTATGTGAATTTTGTCCAAGATCGAAACTGGGGAAATCTTTTTAATCTCGAAGAATATTCACCTGACTTGGTGAGAGTCTTCTATGCCAATATACATAATGTTGATCACAAAACACTTAGTTTTGTGACTTTTGTTGGTCGATGTATCTATTATATTGATCGTAAGACAATTTCTAATGTTATTAAGTACAACGAGGAATGTAATCACTTGATTACCGGAGTTGAAATTGAACACGATACCATTTCAACATATCACATTGGAAATAAGGTTGCATAGAAAAATTATAGATTACCAGCAAAGGATATACCCTTTCATCTTAGGGTTTTCGGTAAACTTGCTTTAGCAACCATATTTGTAAGTACAAGAGATAAATCAGCCTGGGATAAGACATTTGCAGAATTTGTCTATTTCCTGTTAAAAAATGATACTCAAATAGATCTTTGTGGTATCATTATCAGTCAAATGATCAATATATCAGATTTTATCTCATCTTCTGGTATTAAGAGACATCTCGGTTTTCAGTGCATTATTACCAAAATTTGTGAATCGGTCGTAAGAGAAGATTTTGACGATATAGTGAGCATTAATGATGTGACTAATAAGACTATAAGTCAAATGATTGGAGTACAAACCCACTATGAGGTTGTTAAAAGAATTACACCAAATTCCAACAACAACTCTCTTCTTGTTTATCTTGAAAATCTTGGTAAACAACTTGATTGTTTTCAGAAACAGCTGGGCTTTGCTGTTCAAAAAGATCCAGAAACTCTTAAAGGAATTCAAAAAATTAAATCAAAGTTTTGGAACCAAGAATCTGAAATTGAAAAAGAGCGACAAAAATTACTTAGTCTCAAGGAATGCGCTTTCCTATGATTGAGTTGCAAAAGAAAAAAAAAAGTAGACAGTAGTTTTTGATTATTTCAATAAAGTCTATTATGAATAAAACTATCTTATTATGAATAAAATTATTTGATTTATAATTTTCTTGTGATAGTTTTCGGTTTACATAACATGTGCTTGAATGTTTTTATATTATTGCTATGTATGTTTATGGGATGTTTGATTTCGGTTTTACTACCTTAATATTCGATCTCATATATTGTGAACCCTTGTGGTTTGGGTGACTTTTTGATTTAGAAGGATTAAGTTCTAGCCCATGTTGGTAGGCTTTACCAAAGAATCATGCGGGGTTCTGGTAGAAACAATATGTGAAAAAGTCACAATATGTTTAATCGGTTTTGGTTTAGCATAAAAGCATATGTGTTTCGACGGTTTTCAACTTTTGCTTGCAATTGTTAAAACCGATTTTCAACCTTTCTCTGGTAAAGGTTGGTTGTTGTTATTCTTTTATTTTTGCATAAGGATGACAACATGATGATATTTCGATATCAATTCTCCCTGGACGAAGATGCGAACTTATTGGAGAAGTGGATGCGAAAACTAGTGGTATCCTAATGAAATTCTCATGGAGATACTTCATGACCAAAAGAAAACATGTCGACTTTGTTTAAATGCAATCATGTAGTCGAAACTAAATGCATTCATCAAGGAGTTAATAAAGATACAAGAAACTCTACAATATTCCACAGCCGCACTCCCCACAAAGATTTGGCAATTAAGCGTAAGTTCAATTAAGACTCTCCCCCATAAAATGTCATTTCTACGAGAGAACAACAAGAGCGATCGTACTTTTACAAGAAAAGAAGGATTTCTTGGACATTAAAAAATCACATGAAACATGAATTTGTATCCATAAAACTCAATTATAATTAACCACAAGAGAACCCATGATTAATTTAATCGGAAATGCTTACATAAGAGAACTTACGGAGCTACACAATATTGACACAAAGATGTGGATCATGGAAAGACCAATACCGCGGAATATTCAAAGATTCATTCTTTTTCATCATATTTGCATAAGACATATAATAGACTTAATGTTTGCAGATAATAGTTCATCTTATTTTCATCAATATTTGCATAATGACATAATAGGCTTAACTTTTATTGTCAAAAGTTCATTCTATCTTTTATCAATAAACACATTGATAGACTTAACTTTTGAGAAAAATATGGGACAATCACAGTTCACGGACGCAAACACACATATCCCATAACAAGTTGCAATTTAGAAAACCATAATGATTAATATTGCAAAATTGTCTTCCAAATAAACTTAAGAATTTAAATAAATAAATCTAAGAATATTGCAAGATGAAAAACGTTGGCAATAGTTATGTGTACTCACAATAATTGTTATGCCAAACCCTAGTTATCCTTCTTCAAACACAAGAGTAAATTCTCACAAGAAGTTTCCTAGATAAAATAAAGACAACAAGAAAACAATCAAAAGACTCCTAAACCAACAAAATCGATCATGAAGGGAAATCAAGGATCACTTCCGGAACCCCCATGAGTCTTGAGTCCTTTGAGCTTGTGATTCACAACATCCACTGCTTCTTCTGAGAAGACATCCTCATTGAGAAAATAACATGTGTCTTCATGAGAACAAGGTGGAATTAACCTTTTTCAACTCAGTTCTTAACACATCAAGTCCCTTCATACTATCAACGAATTGCAGTTTTTCTTCCTCAAAGTATTTAAGAAAATCATGAACCACTTCAGCAGAAACCATATCCTCATTATCAACCTCTTGATGTGTATACGCATAGTATCATGAGGCATCAGGATTTTGATCATCATATTCTACTAGGGTTCTTTTCTTCCTCCTTTTAGACTCAAAAACAATACCTTTATCAAGAAAACCTCTTGCAAAACCACCAGTGCTAAAAGGTGAAGACATTCATGAAAAAAAAATAACTAGTGTATGCGTATGTAACTCGATAAGTTTGGTATTTAAATGGTTTTTAGGACGGTAACTTTTAGGGTTTCCATAGTTGGTTCGTGACAAGTAGCACGGGTACTCATACGAACGCAAGCTTGACCCATAGGCTTGCAAATAAAAACAACAGAGACTGCAAACCAAGAAAATACTGTTTGCACAATAATATTTTGCTGAGTGAATATTTTCACAAGTCTTAGCTCAATAAATTTTATATTCTCAGGAGAAAAACTTAGAGCATAAGAGTAGCATTTTTGACTCAAAACAAAAAATAAAAAATAAAAAAAAATTTGACAAGACTAACACAAATACTTATGCAAGAATGTTTATGAATGATAATCCAGCTAAGAACAATAAGAAAATAGCTAGACAATCAGAAAACATTTTTCCATCAAGTATACTGATCATATCTCACTCAACCAGGATTTTGTAAGTGTGATTTCAACCTTGTGATTAATTAGCACAAGTATGAGCTTTGATCTCATTAAATGAATGTTGTTTTCGGTTAACCCTCTTTTCTTACTATTTGGAGGAAAACCGTTTTGATGCGAAAAGTTATCATAAAAACTTGTTAGAGCACTGCTCGGTCGAACTCGCAAGTGTTGATATCTCAAGCTTGATTGTCAAGTTTAGTGATCAAAACTATAAGTCTTGATTTCCAGTCTACTTATAGTTATGTCTCGGACTAGGATAGATTGTGTAGTTGAGATTTAGACTTCACGGCGTTCATCGATTGAAGACGAAGAACTACTGAGGAGAGCTTGTGGAACTTCATCAACAAAAGGTATGTAGATACTGAAACTCATCTATCACTCAGAAAGTCTATTTCTACTAAACTCTCTTCTTGAGACAAAAGTCGTATTACTATATAGTATTCGATTATGCACATTTGATATTTCGAGCTAAGTTTAACTCGCTTAAATATTTCTCGAAATATGTGTTGGTAAGGTTTTGCTTTAACCAAGTTCATCTATATTCTTGACGAAAGTCAAAGATGATCATGTAAAAATTTCCTGGTAACATCTTACATGATTTGTGTGATACAGTCATTTGATGCAGACTCGGAATGTTTCATATTGATTATTTCAATATCTTGAAAATCGCTTTGATGCTAATAGTTGGTGAAAACAACTATTGTCATCCTCTAAGAAAGTTTCAATGATTAAAATAGAGTTTAGAACACTTAACCATAATTGGATTATAGACATAGTATGCGTACTTGCATATATGTTGATCAAACCGGTATAGTATGCATACCCGCATGCGTACTGGGAAGGTCAGGTAAAATCCGGGAAACTTTGTATACTACGTACACGGCCTGTACTAATTCAAATGTATGATAGTATGCGTACCCGTTCGCATACTGTCGGACACAGTCCAAGTCCGACTACTTAAGTATGCCTACCTATTTGCATTCTGAGTGGGTTAGTTCTAGAATCGGTTTGTTTATATAATAAGGAATACCATCTTTTGCAAACCGTGGATCTAATGTTATGACTTGATTCGAGTGAATAAAAATCAATTTTTCTTCAATTGTGTCTTGTATACTTCTATGAGAATATAAACAATTGAACAACTTTGTAACTAGTTTCATTTCAGTCATTAGAACTAGTTTTGATTAAGATGAGTAAGTTTGATATGAAAGTGTTCATGTGGCTAACTTAGGTTAACTATTGTTGATCCAACAAGGCGCACACGTTTAGGTACGGTTACTCATATCTAAATGAAGTCACTTTTCATTTGTGTATAACAAGAAGTTCGATCTAAAGGTTGAAAGATATTAGCTCGAGTCTAATCAGGTTTTCATCTAACGTTGAATATTGAATGCTTTGTTACCAAGGTAGTATTGATTGCAAACCTGATTTCGAAGACTATATAAAGGAGAACTTTAGAAACTGGTAAACCTAATCCCCACACCTCCTGTGTGATATTAGTTGTGACTAGAGTCGATTCTCCTTTAACCTTAGTTTTTTAACGAAACCCTGTAGGTTAACGACTTGAAGACTTCATTGGGATTGTGAAGCCAGACCCAACTATGTTCTCTGTAGTTGCGTGTTCTGATCTTGCAATGTTCTATCGTATTGAGTATTATCTTCTCTAAGATTTGCTCGAGATTGATTCTCCGATAATTAAGATAAAAAGTAGTTACAAACATCTTCGTCTCAAGTTTGTGATTCCACAATATCTTGTTTCGCTACCATATGATTAAGATTATTGTGAGGTGATTGGTAATTCTAGGCTGTTCTTCTGGAATATAAGTCTGGTATATCAATTGGTTCATGTTCACCTTGATTTATCAAAAACGGAACAAAACTCATAGGTTTATCTGTGGGAGACATGCCTATCTATTCCATATACGTTTTTGTGTGAGATAGATTGGTTTATCAAGTCTTCGACTTTGGTTCGTACAACTCTTAGTTGTGGGTGATATCAGCTAAGGGAATCAAGTGCGCAGAATCCGGCGTGGTTCTAGAGGCGTAAGGAACGCGACTGTACCTAATCAGTGTGAGATTGATTAGGCCAACTACATTCCAGTCCGAAGTTAACTTGGAGTAGGCTAGTGTTTGTAGCGGCTTAATACAGTGTGTGTTCAAATCTGGACGGTCCCAGGGTTCTTCTGCATTTGCGGTTTCCTCGTTAAAAAAAATTCTGGTGTCTGTGTTATTTAAGTTGCAGGAAAATACCTTATTCTGTTGCTGCTGCTGAAGAGGAAGAACACGAAGAACATTGACGCACAAGTATCTGTCGCAGAACACTATCGTTATTCAACAGCAGAACCCATCTATTGTTTATCAACAGTAATTGCATTAGGTCTTTAGCCACTGTTTCCTCTTTGTAACAGAGATTCTGCAACACCTTCACGTTGTTGCGAATTGTCTGTGTTATCACTTTTTCACCTCCTTGTACACTTTTGAGCTATAAAAACATATTTTGAGAACATGGTTAATATGAGGAGCTAAACCCCATTGCTGAGGCGCTAGAGGAAGCTATTTTTCCAACAAGAAGTGGTATATTATCTTTTATCTATTTATTGCAATTTTATTATGATCATTTGCCTTGAACTAATATCGAATATGATTTTTATTTGAGTAATTATGATCTATTTTGATGGAGTATGCTTAGTTTAAGACTTTTGATGCTTCATACTTGGTATTTACAATTATTGCTTTTGAAAATATACTTGTTGCAATAGTAAGAATCAAATTGAACGAGAAAGTTGCATGAATACATAGATTGGATTCAATCACTTTAAACTTGGAAAATAATGGAATCTTAGACTCGGTGTTCTTTTAATATTGATACCAACTTTGTCAGTGTTTTTTATAATTATTAGTGAGTTTTCTATTTAGTTTTGAATTTAAGTCTAAAGTTATCCTTCACAAGTTCGAGAATCGAATCACTTTTTACCACTATCGACAAATCACATCACCTAACAGTATTAATAACAAGCATGAATTTGCACGTTTCACTGATATCTCTTGCTTCAGGAAATATGAAACACTCAAGGGAATGGATTTTACCACTGAAAATAAGTTTGATCCAGATGTCCAAAATAAGGAGTATGTGAATTTTGTCCAAGATCGAAACTGGGGAAATCTTTTTAATCTCGAAGAATATTCACCTGACTTGGTGAGAGTCTTCTATGCCAATATACATAATGTTGATCACAAAACACTTAGTTTTGTGACTTTTGTTGGTCGATGTATCTATTATATTGATCGTAAGACAATTTCTAATGTTATTAAGTACAACGAGGAATGTAATCACTTGATTACCGGAGTTGAAATTGAACACGATACCATTTCAACATATCACATTGGAAATAAGGTTGCATAGAAAAATTATAGATTACCAGCAAAGGATATACCCTTTCATCTTAGGGTTTTCGGTAAACTTGCTTTAGCAACCATATTTGTAAGTACAAGAGATAAATCAGCCTGGGATAAGACATTTGCAGAATTTGTCTATTTCCTGTTAAAAAATGATACTCAAATAGATCTTTGTGGTATCATTATCAGTCAAATGATCAATATATCAGATTTTATCTCATCTTCTGGTATTAAGAGACATCTCGGTTTTCAGTGCATTATTACCAAAATTTGTGAATCGGTCGTAAGAGAAGATTTTGACGATATAGTGAGCATTAATGATGTGACTAATAAGACTATAAGTCAAATGATTGGAGTACAAACCCACTATGAGGTTGTTAAAAGAATTACACCAAATTCCAACAACAACTCTCTTCTTGTTTATCTTGAAAATCTTGGTAAACAACTTGATTGTTTTCAGAAACAGCTGGGCTTTGCTGTTCAAAAAGATCCAGAAACTCTTAAAGGAATTCAAAAAATTAAATCAAAGTTTTGGAACCAAGAATCTGAAATTGAAAAAGAGCGACAAAAATTACTTAGTCTCAAGGAATGCGCTTTCCTATGATTGAGTTGCAAAAGAAAAAAAAAGTAGACAGTAGTTTTTGATTATTTCAATAAAGTCTATTATGAAAAAACTATCTTATTATGAATAAAATTATTTGATTTATAATTTTTCTTGTGATAGTTTTCGGTTTACATAACATGTGCTTGAATGTTTTTATATTATTGCTATGTATGTTTATGGGATGTTTGATTTCGGTTTTACTACCTTAATATTCGATCTCATATATTGTGAACCCTTGTGGTTTGGGTGACTTTTTGATTTAGAAGGATTAAGTTCTAGCCCATGTTGGTAGGCTTTACCAAAGAATCATGCGGGGTTCTGGTAGAAACAATATGTGAAAAAGTCACAATATGTTTAATCGGTTTTGGTTTAGCATAAAAGCATATGTGTTTCGACGGTTTTCAACTTTTGCTTGCAATTGTTAAAACCGATTTTCAACCTTTCTCTGGTAAAGGTTGGTTGTTGTTATTCTTTTATTTTTGCATAAGGATGACAACATGATGATATTTCGATATCAATTCTCCCTGGACGAAGATGCGAACTTATTGGAGAAGTGGATGCGAAAACTAGTGGTATCCTAATGAAATTCTCATGGAGATACTTCATGACCAAAAGAAAACATGTCGACTTTGTTTAAATGCAATCATGTAGTCGAAACTAAATGCATTCATCAAGGAGTTAATAAAGATACAAGAAAACTCCTACAATATTCCACAGCCGCACTCCCCACAAAGATTTGGCAATTAAGCGTAAGTTCAATTAAGACTCTCCCCCATAAAATGTCATTTCTGAGAGAACAACAAGAGCGATCGTACTTTTACAAGAAAAGAAGGATTTCTTTGGACATTAAAAAATCACATGAAACATGAATTTGTATCCATAAAACTCAATTATAATTAACCACAAGAGAACCCATGATTAATTTAATCGGAAATGCTTACATAAGAGAACTTACGGAGCTACACAATATTGACACAAAGATGTGGATCATGGAAAGACCAATACCGCGGAATATTCAAAGATTCATTCTATTTTTCATCAATATTTGCATAAAGACATATAATAGACTTAATGTTTGCAGATAATAGTTCATCTTATTTTCATCAATATTTGCATAATGACATAATAGGCTTAACTTTTATTGTCAAAAGTTCATTCTATCTTTTATCAATAAACACATTGATAGACTTAACTTTTGAGAAAAATATGGGACAATCACAGTTCACGGACGCAAACACACATATCCCATAACAAGTTGCAATTTAGAAAACCATAATGATTAATATTGCAAAATTGTCTTCCAAATAAACTTAAGAATTTAAATAAATAAATCTAAGAATATTGCAAGATGAAAAACGTTGGCAATAGTTATGTGTACTCACAATAATTGTTATGCCAAACCCTAGTTATCCTTCTTCAAACACAAGAGTAAATTCTCACAAGAAGTTTCCTAGATAAAATAAAGACAACAAGAAAACAATCAAAAGACTCCTAAACCAACAAAATCGATCATGAAGGGAAATCAAGGATCACTTCCGGAACCCCCATGAGTCTTGAGTCCTTTGAGCTTGTGATTCACAACATCCACTGCTTCTTCTGAGAAGACATCCTCATTGAGAAAATAACATGTGTCTTCATGAGAACAAGGTGGAATTAACCTTTTTCAACTCAGTTCTTAACACATCAAGTCCCTTCATACTATCAACGAATTGCAGTTTTTCTTCCTCAAAGTATTTAAGAAAATCATGAACCACTTCAGCAGAAACCATATCCTCATTATCAACCTCTTGATGTGTATACGCATAGTATCATGAGGCATCAGGATTTTGATCATCATATTCTACTAGGGTTCTTTTCTTCCTCCTTTTAGACTCAAAAACAATACCTTTATCAAGAAAACCTCTTGCAAAACCACCAGTGCTAAAAGGTGAAGACATTCATGACAAAAAAAAATAACCTAGTGTATGCGTATGTAACTCGATAAGTTTGGTATTTAAATGGTTTCTTAGGACGGTAACTTTTAGGGTTTCCATAGTTGGTTCGTGACAAGTAGCACGGGTACTCATACGAACGCAAGCTTGACCCATAGGCTTGCAAATAAAAACAACAGAGACTGCAAACCAAGAAAATACTGTTTGCACAATAATATTTTGCTGAGTGAATATTTTCACAAGTCTTAGCTCAATAAATTTTATATTCTCAGGAGAAAAACTTAGAGCATAAGAGTAGCATTTTTGACTCAAAACAAAAAATAAAAAAATAAAAAAAATTTGACAAGACTAACACAAATACTTATGCAAGAATGTTTATGAATGATAATCCAGCTAAGAACAATAAGAAAATAGCTAGACAATCAGAAAACATTTTTCCATCAAGTATACCTGATCATATCTCACTCAACCAGGATTTTTGTAAGTGTGATTTCAACCTTGTGATTAATTAGCACAAGTATGAGCTTTGATCTCATTAAATGAATGTTGTTTTCGGTTAACCCTCTTTTTCTTACTATTTGGAGGAAAACCGTTTTGATGCGAAAAGTTATCATAAAACTTGTTAGAGCACTGCTCGGTCGAACTCGCAAGTGTTGATATCTCAAGCTTGATTGTCAAGTTTAGTGATCAAAACTATAAGTCTTGATTTCCAGTCTACTTATAGTTATGTCTCGGACTAGGATAGATTGTGTAGTTGAGATTTAGACTTCACGGCGTTCATCGATTGAAGACGAAGAACTACTGAGGAGAGCTTGTGGAACTTCATCAACAAAAGGTATGTAGATACTGAAACTCATCTATCACTCAGAAAGTCTATTTCTACTATAACTCTCTTCTTGAGACAAAAGTCGTATTACTATATAGTATTCGATTATGCACATTTGATATTTCGAGCTAAGTTTAACTCGCTTAAATATTTCTCGAAATATGTGTTGGTAAGGTTTTGCTTTAACCAAGTTCATCTTATATTCTTGACGAAAGTCAAAAGATGATCATGTAAAAATTTCCTGGTAACATCTTACATGATTTGTGTGATACAGTCATTTGATGCAGACTCGGAATGTTTCATATTGATTATTTCAATATCTTGAAAATCGCTTTGATGCTAATAGTTGGTGAAAACAACTATTGTCATCCTCTAAGAAAGTTTCAATGATTAAAATAGAGTTTAGAACACTTAACCATAATTGGATTATAGACATAGTATGCGTACTTGCATATATGTTGATCAAAGACCGGTATAGTATGCATACCCGCATGCGTACTGGGAAGGTCAGGTAAAATCCGGGAAACTTTGTATACGTACACGTACCTGTACTAATTCAACTGTATGATAGTATGCGTACCCGTTCGCATACTGTCGGACACAGTCCAAGTCCGACTACTTAAGTATGCCTACCTATTTGCATTCTTGAGTGGGTTAAGTTCTAGAATCGGTTTGTTTATATAATAAGGAATACAATCTTTTGCAAACCGTGGATATAATGTTCATGACTTGATTCGAGTGAATAAAAATCAATTTTTCTTCAATTGTGTCTTGTATACTTCTATGAGAATATAAACAATTGAACAACTTTGTAACTAGTTTCATTTCAGTCATTAGAACTAGTTTTGATTAAGATGAGTAAGTTTGATATGAAAGTGTTCATGTGGCTAACTTAGGTTAACTATTGTTGATCCAACAAGGCGCACACGTTTAGGTACGGTTACTCATATCTAAATGAAGTCACTTTTCATTTGTGTATAACAAGAAGTTCGATCTAAAGGTTGAAAGATATTAGCTCGAGTCTAATCAGGTTTTCATCTAACGTTGAATATTGAATGCTTTGTTACCAAGGTAGTATTGATTGCAAACCCTGATTTCGAAGACTATATAAAGGAGAACTTTAGAAACTGGTAAACCTAATCCCCACACCTCCTGTGTGATATTAGTTGTGACTAGAGTCGATTCTCCTTTAACCTTAGTTTTTTAACGAAACCCTGTAGGTTAACGACTTGAAGACTTCATTGGGATTGTGAAGCCAGACCCAACTATGTTCTCTGTAGTTGCGTGTTCTGATCTTGCAATGTTCTATCGTATTGAGTATTATCTTCTCTAAGATTTGCTCGAGATTGATTCTCCGATAATTAAGATAAAAAGTAGTTACAAACATCTTCGTCTCATCGTTTGTGATTCCACAATATCTTGTTTCGCTACCATATGATTAAGATTATTGTGAGGTGATTGGTAATTCTAGGCTGTTCTTCTGGAATATAAGTCTGGTATATCAATTGGTTCATGTTCACCTTGATTTATCAAAATACGGAACAAAACTCATAGGTTTATCTGTGGGAGACATGCCTATCTATTCCATATACGTTTTTGTGTGAGATAGATTGGTTTATCAAGTCTTCGACTTTGGTTCGTACAACTCTTAGTTGTGGGTGATATCAGCTAAGGGAATCAAGTGCGCAGAATCCGGCGTGGTTCTAGAGGCGTAAGGAACGCGACTGTACCTTAATCAGTGTGAGATTGATTAGGCTCAACTACATTCCAGTCCGAAGTTAACTTGGAGTAGGCTAGTGTTTGTAGCGGCTTAATACAGTGTGGTGTTCAAATCTGGACTAGGTCCCAGGGTTCTTCTGCATTTGCGGTTTCCTCGTTAAAAAAAATTCTGGTGTCTGTGTTATTTATTTTCCGCATTATATTTTGTTATATAATAGAAATATCACAGGTTATGCGTTAAGTTCAATCAGTACTTGAATCCGACCTTTGGGTTGTTGATTGAATTGATTGACACTTGGATATTGGTTTGTCATACCGTCCAAGTTATTTCTCGTATTCAATCGGGCTCGCAAATTCCTATTTGTTTGATTGCGGATTGAATTGAGAAATCGAGATACAAACTCTTGGATATATTTCCATTGATTGAGTCTCACTGTCTAGTTGATTCTATTAAAATTATATTGGAGTTTTCCGTACAGATTTCTAAGAGAAATATTGGGTGTGGTTGTTAGACCGCCGCTTTTTCAATTGGTATCAGAGCAGGAAAACACATTCAAGACCTCATAAGTTTGTGTTTGTAGCGATCTAACTATATGGACAGAGGCGTTATATCTATAAACGTACCGCCAGTCTTCGATGGCTCGAATTACTTGTGGTGGAAAATTGATATGCGTGCTTTTCTTCAATAACGTGATTTTCAATCATGGGTTTACGTTGTTAATGGCTATAATCCTCCGGTTGTTACAATAGGCATTGTAATTTTTCCAAAGGATATTGGTGATTATGATGTTGTCGAGATTCTTATTGCAAAGAAAAATTCTGACGGATTGAATGCAATCATCCATTCCAATTACCCCAGATCTTCAGCACCATGTGATTACGTGCACTCAGTCTAAAGTTTCTTGGGATATCTTAGAAACCGTATTTAAAGGGAATGCCTGTGAAAAAGAAGCTAGGCTTCAAAACCTAAATTTTGATTGGGAATCCTTCGTATGGCAGATGAAGATTCATTTGATGAGTTTAATCACAAAGTGTCTAAAATTGTTGATGCATATTTTGCGTTGGGTAAGTCCATTCCTGGAAAGGACATTGTGATGAAAATTCTCAGATCATTCCCATCTAGATACGAAACATGACATCGTTGAAGGAAATAACCTTGATGTGCTTTCCAGAAATACTTTGGTTGGGAAGTTAAAGATCTTTTATCATGAGCATGTATCCAAATCTGGAAAGGATATAGCTTTCAAAGCACAAAAGAACACTAAATTACTTGATAAAAGTAAAAGTGTTGGCTTCTCTGAAGATGATCTTTCTGAGACTGATTCATCAGATGAAGAACTCGACAAGTCGGTCTCTTTGATCACAAGACAGTTTATAGATCTTCTTTTGAAGAGAAGTAAACGGTTCACTAGAGATAAACCTAAGTCATCAGTTAAACCTCATAATCGTATTCCTCCTAAAAACAAGGATGTTGAAGATACTGATGATGAGGATATGCCATAGTGCTTCAAGTGTAAATGTTTTGGTCATTTTTCGAATGAGTGTCCAAATCGTAGAAAATACACTTGAAACAAAGGTCTTGCTGCAACTCTTGATGAAACGTCTGACCACTATGATACTAATGAAGACGAAAAATCAAGTGTTGCACTCCTCTGTGAAAATATTGATTTTGATAATTGTAGCAATACGTTCATCAACCTCGATATCCTTCCGGAAGAAACTTCAACCACTTTGGAGGATAAAATGGATTTCTCCTTGTCTACTGGAAATTCTATTTCTAATTTTTCAGGTTCTACCGTTTTTCTAGCAGCATGCACAACTATGACGTCTAAACCATCCTCCATAATGACATGTTCTTATTGTACTCTCAAGGATCATGAACTCTCCAAATGTTTCAAGTACAAACATAAGATAAGATATATCAATAAACTTTAAAGAAGAGCAAATCAATTAGCAAACAAGCTCAAACTTTTTCAGAAGTCATCTGAGGTATGTAATCTCTTCTCTTCCCCGAAGAAGTTAATTTGCAAAGAAACAATTAGGCCTCTAGAGAAAAGAGTACGTTCTAAACTATATGAGAAACAGGGTTCTAAGATTTACGTTCAAGAAGGTTGTGGTGGACAGATTATTGTTCACCCCAGTACAACTTAAGTGTGTTGGTTTTGCATCTTGTCTCATGTGCCTGGTTCAAGAGACAAGAGTTTGCACACTTCAGGCTTTAGAGAAAGAGAAAATGTTTCCTTTGTTTTAGTTTCTTCTTTTTTGGTCTTGCTTTTGCCAGTTTGGAATTCTTCCATCTTTTCATATCTAAATTTATATTGAAAGGGGTTTACCCTGTTTAATCAATAAAAAAAAGGGGGTTAATATCGACAATTCTGTCTTCTTTAGGGTTGTGAGTTGTGCGTACGTGAATCCTTCTGAGTGTATAAAGGTTCCATAACCTTACATTCCTTTTTCCATCTATGAAAACTTCTTTTTATCACAAGATTACTTGTTGAGTTTGATTTGTGAATTCCTCTCACAATCTCATACTGGTATGGAGAATCCAAGCATTATGTCTTCTAATGGAAAAGATGTTAATATGATTATTAATCCATCAATCATGAACGAAAAAGATAAATCTCCTATACCTTCAACTTTGAAAAGAAAAATGAGGAATGTGAGAAAACAAAGAGTTGTTCCGTCTAATCAACAGAAGTTCTCTGGGGTTCTTGAAGAGTTGAAGGAAACAAGAAAGGAGAATCAGGAAATAAAGGCTATTGTTTTTAGGAATCTCGAAATTCAGAAGGCCCTGGTTCGGCACCAGTCTAGAAGGTTTGTTGGAATTGACTCATTTCTTCATGAACCTTATGTTCCCATGTCTGTTGACGAAAAGGAGTTCGGGGACGATAAAGAACTTTTTAGAGGCCTTAATGTCTAAGAAACTTCTTATGTGAATGTATTCTTGTATTTTAAGAAGGATAACTAGGTGATGTATTTTCAAATGTTGTTGTAGATAGTGGTGAAAACTGGGTTCTTTTTGAACTTGTGAAGGTAACTCTTTTTTTTTTTAAGATTTAAACAAATAAGTAAATGAAGGAAATTAATAGTAATGTCAATATATTAGAAATATGAAGGCTCAGGATTCACTATTACTTCAAGTTGATTGGTTATAAATAACATTTCAGAAATTATTATTATGCTCTTTTTCTTATTAAATCACTTTTTAATTTAAAAGGTGTCCAAATATTAAGTTGTAATCCTTAAGCATGATTTATCAAAGAATATATTCTAAGCATAAAACATCAAACTGATCCACAAATAATTAAGAAAACCATTTTATCCCTTTTTTTATATTTTTATCCAAGTGAATTAAATAAAATAAATAATTAACGAAATTATAAATAAAAATATTACCAATCAAACATGAGTGAATAGATCCTCAATTGCCTCAATCACCAGGTATTTTAGCCGCTCATCATGTTGGAAAACCTCTCAAAATATTTCATTGATGCTCAAAAGTGTTTTACAATGAAGAGAAAGACAAGAAAATGATATAAAACAGGATTCTGCGACCCACGGAAGGCGTCCAGAATCAACGATAGAGATAAAGTGTTGTTGTCGTTGAAAAACTATAACCCACGAACGACAGTCATTGTCTTTGTTGGTAAACGACTGCCTTTGGTAGTCTGTTCTTCCTCTTCTTCTTCCTCCTCGAGCAGCAGCAGCAACAGAACCAGAATCTCTGCAACTTCAATTTTCTTGCTCTGTAGTGCTCTAAACCTCTCCCAATTCTCTCTCAACTTCGCTAGATGACCCAAAGAGCCTTTA
Source organism: Papaver somniferum (assembly GCF_003573695.1). Taxonomy (NCBI): domain Eukaryota; kingdom Viridiplantae; phylum Streptophyta; class Magnoliopsida; order Ranunculales; family Papaveraceae; genus Papaver; species Papaver somniferum. The sequence goes on along the minus strand of NW_020622934.1, from coordinate 17,709,314 downwards.
TATACTGTTTAATGCCTTTAAATCTTCACAATAACTCCCAGAAATCTTCATTAACGTCGGGAATATTTTCTTTGTATTTCATGCAGGATATGGGATTTTCTTCCCTGTTTAACTCTTCTACGCGTCTCTGGATTGTCTTAAATTGTTCGTATATATCATGAGAGAATATCTTCCCAAATATCTTCTCCCAATCTTCACACAGCTTCCATAATTAACATAATCTTCTAAAATATCTCGGTCCCCTGTTTACTTCCAAACTCGGATTTCTGGCCCAAGTTACTCGATCAAATCGCTTGCATATATCTTGTCTAGTGTATTCAGGCCCAGCCCAACCGTTTCTAGCGATTGAATCTCGCTGAAATCCCTCCAACAATCCGACCCAAAATCAACAGCGTCTGCATTAAGTATTCCCGCCAAAACCAAATTCAAACAAAGAAGATGACCTCCCCCTATCCAGTTCAGGGGTGCGAATAGCAAGTGGTCACCCCTTATCAAGTGGGTGCCCCTTATCCAAAGCAGAGAGTCCGAATACCAAATGTCCTCCGGGGATGCTCCGCATAATTTTTCGAGCCGATTTTTCCAAAATTATTTATTTCCAAAAAAATACCTACAAACACACAAAACACCATAATAAGGACGAAAACGAGTACTAACAAAATACACAAAAGAGATGAAAATAGACATATAAATGCGTCTATCAAATACCCCCAAACTTATTATTTGCTAGTCCTCGAGCAAATTTATTCTAGAAAGGAAAATCATTTGAACCCCTAGGTGGCCCTAGTGGCGGAGTGTTGTCTCCGGAGGGTTTACCATAGGTGTACCCACAAAACCTTTACTCCAGATCCTAACTATCTACGCAAAATCTTTGAAAGCACTAAAGAACCTCCTTGGTTGGCATACTTATTAATTATAGGAGGAAGTACCCTGATGCGAAATTCCAATTGATGTACACGAGTTTGCACTCAAGCATACTAAAATTCATATATAAGTGACAGAGCTCTACTCAGATAGTTGCACTATGGACATCATATTCGGAGTCAAACTGATCACATGGAAATATTAAGAGATGGATATAGAAAAACATAGATGGTTTTGATGTTTACTAAGTGAACGGCGTTTCCCATATCTGTCTGAAGGCCTCCGCCAAAATGAACCTATCCTAATGGATTGAGGTACTAGTCTGACTAATATCAACACACTGGCATATACAAGGGAACTAGTGGTCGATAACCTAACTCTAGGTCAACACAACTGGCATATACAAGGGTACCAGTGGTCGACTTTATTAAATTTATTCCTTTTGGTCAAATGGTCTGGTCTCAATTTTTCTTTTTTTCTTTTTTTTCAACTTTTTTTTTTGTTTCAACTTTTTTTTTTTTTTTTTGTAACTCAATCACTCTAATTCATCCTAGCATTGGTAACAACTTGAATCGTGGGCCCCACCTATCACTTAGAGAAACATGGTTTAAAAACAAAATAAAATAAAATAAGAATAGAAGTGAAAAGGACTCAACGAGATATGGTGAAACTATCATGTTATTTCTAACACCTGAGCTTTGTGCTTTTATGAATAGACTCTTTAGATGTTTCCATCTATTCAGATTGGTTCCTCAACTCCTACAACCAAAATGCTTCCATCCACTTAGATTGGTTAGTGCCATCCTAAATACGCATAAATTTCTAGGCTCTGGAGTTTATTTATTCATACTGCAACTAAAAAGTTTCTCCCATACCCCCAAACTTAAATCTAATATTGTCCTCAATGTTCTCAAGATGAAATTAAAAGCATGAACAAGGAGAAACTGTTACCATTTGAAGCAAAAGAGATAATGAAAGATATTACCGTGTTGCATGAGATTGGGTTACCTCCCAAGAAGTGCTAAGTTTAATGTCTTCAGCCAGACTTAGGAAAGATTAGTCACCTCGAATCATATAGTAACAGTCGAAATAACTGTGGGTCTTCAAAACCAAATAGAGATGACCAAAGGAAACTGCAATAAACCAAGAAAATGAACAAGACTAGCAACCCCTTACCTAGTTTCCTGATTAAGAAATTTATATCTAATTGTGGTTCAGGTTCAGGTTCTATGAAAGGGTCTAAATAGAAAATTTTCATTGGCTGCGTTTCTTCATAGGTGGAATCCGAATCATTAGGTCCTAGAGTCTGGAAAAACTCAAATATGATCTTAGAAGCGCACAATAATAACCTAAATAACTGAGGATCCTCTAAGTCAATAAGATTTGACTTACATAATTGACCACAATGAGAGTAGTGGTCATTCTTAAGCAAATGTGTCGATTCTAATTTCCTAAGGCATTTAGGTTTAGTCTCACAACTTAATATTCGACACATTTGAAATCTATATGTTCCCACATTTGGAAGAAAACTATTTGGTGGGAAAACAAAATCAATCTTGGTATTATTTCCTGGGTTAACCACATCAACCAGAGGATGGATTTCTAACAGTTGAGACTCTTGTTGGATATCATTAGGTTCTGGAAAACGAGTATGAAGATAATCTTGTAAGATGGTTGAGGCATTGATGTCAAGTCCCAAGTGAGGGACCTTACTAAGAGTTAAAGCACATGGAGGATGATAATCACCCCCAAACTTAGAGTTTTCAGTGTCTCTAGATAGACTAGTCACAACTTCCCTAATTTGTAGGTCATCACATTCTTGAAAATGGGCAATTGATTCTTCTAAGTTGTAATCTTGCGGTGCATCCTCACTCACCTCTACGAGTTCATCTAAGACTGTTGTTTCTAAATCTTATGACTCTAAAACAGTATTCTCAGGATAAACCGGTTCCTCTAAACCTTTCTTGGTTTCGTAAACAAGACATACTACATCGTCTGAAACGGGGGTATCTCTAGTCAAATCCTCGTCCTTTTGAATAGGTGAATAATTTTTAAAATTATTAGGATCTGAACCAGAAATAATATAATCATTATAAGGCTCAACTGGGGTAATAAATTCCTGATCACTATTCCCACACATTTCCGATTCTTCATCAGCACTATCTTCATCATCATAATATAATTTTTGACATTTAATAATTCTCAATCTTTGTTCCAAACTAGGCGGTCTATTTTTATAATACTTCTCGTAGATCGTTAGAGGTGATTCATCGCTAACCGTTGGAACATCCCAATGTCGTTTCCCTTGCATATATTCACCAAGAGTCATTTTCGAAGACGTCTCTTGATAATGAGAATTTATACTCATATATTCTCGTAACGTCATCTCAGGTGGCGTCTCCTGAAAAGGATTCATCACCGAGGAAACACAAACTACAGAGGAATTCTACACAATCACAAACAAGGCTGACTCGACCAAATCAAACCTATAAATTCTAGCAAACAAAAAGCATGATGGCTCCACTTAGATTGTTTCTAGACCAGCTTCTATCTTTCGAAAGGGAATTCGTTGCAATTTGAGCAAACCCCTCTGGAATCAATCTGAGTCAAAGTAAGTTGAATAGAGGCGAGGGAAGCTTAGTGGAGCTTTGATACCCAAGGCCTCACCGCTATCACAAGGCGGCGCAGTCACACATTCAACTCACAGAAACCATCATGAACTTCGAGGTGTGCTTAAGAAAGTAACCAATATCCTTCGAAAAATTTTCCTAATAAGCGCGTTACCCTATCGGTCTCGTTCTAATCAAATTTTAAGCTTGGGTTCGCGTTACGTTTCGTTTTCCTAAGGCGGGCAAGAAGGGAGCGGTGATGAAATCCGAACCCTTATCTTGTATTGGCCAGGCCTTGCCCTTTACTAGGAATTTAAAAACAGTCCAAATTCGTCCTCAATCAATGAATCACCTTAAGGAATACAGTAAACTCGCTTACAGGAGATTCGCGAGTGTTTCGATGGACTTACCTCCCGTACCAGACGGGGGATGAACCGTTGAAGTCGACTCGGGCCACGACTCCTATGTCATGTACGAACCCGAGGGGCCGAGAAGATATAGTAATCGTCGTCCTTCCCTGCACACAGTTTATATATATATATTTTTTTAATAATACCCTTCCGTAGGGTTTTAAAAATAAAAAAAAAGTCCAAGTTTAAATTCCAAGTGTTTAAAGAAAAATAAAATTACAGTTTTCCTCACACACTCTAAAAAAAATTAAAAATTAAATCCTAAAATTGTCCTCTTTTCTTCTCTTTTCGCTTTTCGCTTTAAGCTTTTTCCTCTCCAAGTCCTTAGTTTTCACTTTGAACCTGCAAAATAAAGACAAAAAGACAAAGTAAAAAGGAACAAATAATAAAGAAATAAAAAAAAAATAAACCTAAAAATAAATCTATATACAAGTCCGCGTCGGCGGCGCCAAAAATTTGGTGTATTTCAAATGTTGTTGTAGATAGTGGTGAAAACTGGGTTCTTTTCGAACTTGTGAAGGTAACTCTTTTTTTTTTAAGATTTAAACAAATAAATAAATGAAGGAAATTAATAGTAATGTCAAGATTTTAGAAAGATGAAGGCTCAGGATTCACTATTACTTCAAGTTGATTGGTTATAAATAATATTTCAGAAATTATTATTAAGCTTAAATCACTTTTTAATTTAAAAGGTGTCCAAATATTAAGTTGTAATCCTTAAGCATGATTTATCAAAGAATATATTCTAAGCATAAAACATCAAACTGATACACACATAATTAAGAAAACCATTTTATTCCTTTTTTTATATTTTTATCCAAGTGAATTAAATAAAATAAATAATTAACGAAATTATAAATAAAAATATTACCAATCAAACATGAGTGAATAGATCCTCCATTGCCTAAATCACCAGGTATTTTAGCCGCTCATCATGTTGGAAAACCTCTCAAAATATTTCATTGATGCTCAAAAGTGTTTTACAATGAAGAGAAAGACAAGAAAATGATATAAAACAGGATTCTGCGACCCACAGAAGGCGTCCAGAATCAACGATAGAGATAAAGTGCTGTTGTCATTGAAAAACTATGACCCACGAACGACAGTCGTTGTCTTTGTTAGTAAACGACTACCTTTGGTAGTCTGTTCTTCCTCTTCTTCTTCCTCCTCGAGCAGCAGCAGCAACAGAACCAGAATCTCTGCAACTTCAATTTTCTTGCTCTGTAGTGCTCTAAACCTCTCCCAATTCTCTATCAACTTCGCTAGCTGACCCAAAGAGCCTTTATATACTGTTTAATGCCTTCAAATCTTCACAATAACTCCCAGAAATCTCCATTAACGTCGGGAATATTTTCTTTGTATTTCATGCAGGATATGGGATTTTCTTCCCTGTTTAACTCTTCTACACGTCTCTGGATTGTCTTAAATTGTTCGTATAATATCATGAGAGAATATCTTCCCAAATATCTTCTCCCAATCTTCACACAGCTTCCGTAATTAACATAATCTTCTAAAATATCTCGGTCCCCTGTTTACTTCCAAACTCGGATTTCTGGCCCAAGTTACTCGATCAAATCGCTTGCATATACCCTGTCTAGTGTATTCAGGCTCATCCCAACCGTTTCTAGCGATTGAATCTCGTTGAAATCCCTCCAACAATCCGACCCAAAATCAACGGCGTCTGCATTAAGTATTCCCGCCAAAACCAAATTCAAACAAAGAAGATGACCTCCCCCTATCCAGTTCAGGGGTGCGAATAGCAAGTGGTCACCCCTTATCAAGTGGGTGCCCCTTATCCAAAGCAGAGAGTCCGAATAACAAATGTCCTCTGGGGATCCTCCGCATAATTTTTCGAGCCGATTTTCCAAAATTATTTATTTCCAAAAAAATACCTACAAACACACAAAACACCATAATAAGGACGAAAACGAGTACTAACAAAATACACAAAAGAGATGAAAATAGACACATAAATGCGTCTATCACTAGGGTTTGGAATAGCCATTATTGTGAGTACACAGCTATTTCCAACGATTTTCATCTTGCAATGTTTTTAGATTTATTTATTTAAATTCTAATGTTTATTTGGAAGATGATTTTCTCAGTATTAATATTTATGGTTTCATATATTGCAACTTGTTATGGGATATGTGTGTTTGTGTCCGTGAACTATGATTGTTCCGTACATGTCAAAAGTTAAGTCTTTCATGTGTCATTATGAAAATATTGATAAAGGATTGAATGAACTTTTGACAAACAAAATATAAGGCTATTATGTCATTATGCAAATGTTGATGGAAGATAGGATGAACTTTTTTTTACAAAGATTAGGTCTATTATATGTCTCTATGCAAATATTGATGAAAAATAGAATGAATCTTTGAATATTACGCAGTATTGGTCTTTCCTTGATCCACATATTTGTGTAAATAGTGTGCGGCTCCGTAAGTATTCTTATGTGAGCATTTCCGATTAAATTAATCATGGGTTCTCTTGTGGTTAATTTAATTGAAAATTTTGGATACAAATTCATGTTTCATGTAATTTTTTAATTTCCAAATAAATTCTTATTTTTTGTAAAAGTAAGGTCACTCTTGTTGTTTCTAGGGAATGATATTTTATGGGGGAGAGTTCTTAGTTGAACTTGTGCTTAATTACCAAATCTTTGTGGGGAGTGCGGCTGTGGAATATTATAGGATTTATCTTGTATCTTTATAAACTCCTTGATGAAAGCATTTAGTTTCGGCTATATGATTGCATCAAAACAAAGTTGATATGTTGTTCTCTTTTGGTCATGAAGTATCTCTATGGAAATTTCATTAGGATTCCACTAGTTTTCGTACGTACCTTTGCCAATTTTATTGATTAAAAGGGGTAGAATTAATGTGTAGTTCACACTACAAATACATATGATTTACGGATCCTTATGTAAGGGGGAGCGGTTTTCATGTGAGGTGAAGTATTGACTAAGGGGGAGCGATACATATCACCATAGTATTGTTGTCAAAGTTGTGATACAATTGTACTTTGATGATGTGTAATAATACTATGACACTGTATAACAATGATTGAGAGCAATTGTTTTCTCATTGTTATAGCTTCGGATCTTCAACAACTATGATGCTGAGTTGAACACCTTTAGAATCATGGAGTACTGGGAAGTGACGAAGATTTCGAGTAATGTTGAAGAACCAAGGAGATCAAGCATTAGAAGCTACAAAGTATATTTATTTTGTAATTCATATGTATTGATAGTTTCGTCACTAAAATTGACAAAGAGGGAGATTGTTAGAGCAATGCTCGACCGAACTCGCAAGCGTTGCTATCTCAAGCTTTTTTTTTCAAGTTTAGTGATTAAAACTATAAGTCTTGATTTCCAAACTACTTATAGTAATGTCTCGGACTAGGATAGATTGTGTAGTTGAGATTTAGACTTCACGGTGTTCATCGATTGAAGACGAAGAACTACTAAGGAGAGCTTGTGGAACTTCATCAATAAAAGGTATGTGGAGACTGAAACTCATCTATCACTTAGAAAGTCTATTTCTACTCTTTCTCCCTTCTTGAGACAAAATTCGTATTACTATATAGTATTCTATTATACACATTTGATATTTCGAGTTGAATTTAACTCGCTTACATATTTCTCGAAATATGTGCTGGTTAACTTTCGCTTTAACTAAGTTCATCTTATATTCTCGACAAAAGTCAAAGGATGATCATGTAAAAATTTCCTGGTCACATCTTACATGATTTGTGTGATACAGTCATTTGATGTATATTCAGAACGTTTCATATTGATTATTTCAATATCTTTAAAATCGCTTCGATGTTGATAGTTAGTGAAAACAACTATTGTCATCCTCTAAGAAAGTTTCAATGATTTGAATAGAGTTTAGAACACTTAACCATAAATTGGATTATAGACATAGTATGTGTAATTGCATATATGTTTATCCAAGACCGGTATAGTATGCACATTGTTAGAGCATAGCTCGGTTGAACCCACCAAGCGTTTGTTTGTCAAGTTTGGTTGTCATATTTTAGTGAATCAAAACTCATGTTAAGAGTCGCTTGATTATGTACTAGAGTCCACTTCGTATAGGTTAGCTTGAAAGTATTAGGATATGAGACATTACAAATATTGCGAAGACTTGAAGATGTGAAGAAGCAAGGAGCTACAACGACAACAATCATCCTTCCACTTGAGGTTAGTGATATTTGACTTGAACTGTTTGATTCCCTAACGTATCTTTCAAGTCGTGCATATTGAAAACAAAACTGCGAAGCATATTTGAACTCCAGATAGACATAATATTAAGGAATACAATACGAGGTTTATTGCTTAACCATTAAACTTTGTAGATAAGACATCGCCATAATCATTTGAATGCTATTGTGATTTTGTATGGGTATGAGGTGAGGATTTCATCTGGGGAACAATGTTTTACATGTGTTCTGAGGAAGTAAGTTCATAAACTTGTTTGTGAACCGAAAAGGAAATTTCCAGGTGTTATTGGTTGTGTTATTCATTGAATATCTTATGAACAACCAATATGTGTGATTGAGTATAACCGCTCACAACTTGTTTGTGTTCGTGGTAGAACTATTCACAAAAACCTGACTTCTGTTTTGGTATAACTTTTATTAGTGAAACCGATCTTAAGTAATCACCTGAGATGGTATGATCGGGTTTGTGATTTTATGTCTGACCAAAACTGGGAAAAAGGGAACCGATCCTAGTAAGAGGTGCAGTACATCACAAAGGGGAACTGATCCTTGTATGAGGTGCAACAAGGTTATATAAGAAAGGGGAACCAATCCTATGGACATGTGCAACACGTTTTTAGGCAAAGGGGAACCGATCCTATGGACATGTGCAACACATTCAAGTTAGATACCATATATATGTGGGGAACCGATCCTAGTACCTAGTCAACAGAATTTTGGAAAGCTAGTGTGACTATGCACAGTATTCACATGGAGGTAGAACCGAAACTTGTTTTGGTAGAACCGTTAAACCCATGATTTGTGATTGAATGTTATTTGATCAATCGCATAGTTCTTGAAAGTCAGATGAACCAGTTCTAAACTTGTTTGTAAGTGTGGCAAACCGGTTTCAAGGTTGTAAGTATGAAAGAGAACTTACAAAGTTAGGATGTCGATATACTTTGAACACGTGCTGTGAATGTTTATTATTTAATTGTTCAAAGTTATTCCTTAATAGCTAAGGGAAGAGAATCCCAGGATCGAGACATAAATAAGTTAAGAATCTTTTAATTAAGGTTATTAATTTCATTTTGTAGGGAAATAAGAATTAGTAATGTGCATTTACTAATTAGAGATTTTCCGAGAGATTTCGATCATTATTTTTGGACAGAGCATTTCCAGGAATTATGGAAACCGAATTTGTGCTTTAATGAATATCTTGAGAATATTTTCGGTTTTGGAAATTCCTTGGTGTCCAAAATTCCTAGTCTATAAATACTGAAGTTTGCATTTCTAGCAAACTAATCCTTCGTAACAGCAAACTACCTCTTTTTGTGCTGCTACTGGTGAAGCCGCCTATTCGGAGAGTAGAGTAACCTAATTAGGCTAAATATCTTACGGCCGCTCGGTTTAAAGTCTTCTTGGGATTGAGAAGCTCTAGTCAGTAGCGCTGGTGGGAAACTAGATAATTGCGGTTCATCTTTTATTTTCATTGATTTGATTGACTAACGGTGGTTGAACTTTGATTGCACCTAGTTTGTTTATGCTTGAGAATCTTCTCTTCTGATATAAGATTCACTCAAACTAGTTCAGAGTTTCGACAGGGATCTTTAGACAGTTTATAGTTCTAAAGACGATCTTGTGATAATCTATTGTAAATAGACTCCGTTCTGTGCGTGATTGATCACAAGAGATTCAAGTGATTGTGTGCAGGTGTTTATTGAAGATCTAAGAAGATTTGAAGACGAAGAAGATATTGAAGATTTCTGATTTGTGAGTTCATAATCTTTGGTGTGCACAATACTTGTTTCGGTAAAAAGAGGATCCAATTAATAATCGGTTTTATCCTTGTGATAGAATTGGATTGATTAATTGAGTAGATCGGCATCAACACAATTCTTTTACTTAAGAGTGTTGATCGTAAAATCTTAACGATTACTTTGGTTATTGAACATAAGATAGATCTAAGAACCTGACGAAGGAGTTTATGTTAAGATAAACAGAAGAGCCTTTGTCCGACTCATATCACTTGGTTGAAGAGAGTTGATACCAAATAGATTTGTTGTTCCTTTACTATTTGGAATACGAACCAAAGGAATTGATCCAAGTACGTGACTTATTTATAAGTTGGAGGCGTGGGAATACAGACGGAAATAGGTGAACTATAGGTTTAGTTGCTTGGTCTCAACTATACGAAGTTGGTGCAATTTTGTGTAGCGATTAAATCCTGATAGTATTCAATTCTGGACTAGGTCCCGGGGTTTTTTGGCATTTGCAGTTTTCCTCGTTAACGAAATCTTGCTGTGTTATTTACTTTTATTTCCGCAATTATAATTTAAAGTAAATCACACAAACGTTAATTCCTATTTACTTGATAAGTGAATCATGTTGTGTTTGGTTAAGTCTGAACCTTTTTTTTCAAGTAAACATACTTCGTTGTTGTATTGTCTCGATCTCGTATCCATAGACGACCACACGAAGTGTGAACCGATTAGTTATATTGTCTCGACTCAGTCCATAGACAATCACTTTCGGAGAAAGGAATATATGTAGGAAAAGTTTTATATTAAGGTATATTTGGGTAACCTCGTCTTTTCACATACCTGTATGCGTACTGAGATGGTCAGGTATGCGTACCCGTACGCGTACTGGCGAACTCAATTGAAGTCCGGGAACTTTTGTGTGCGTACCCGTACGCATACTAATTCAACTGTTGTTTTGGATGTATGATAGTATGCGCACACGTTGGCATACTGTCAGACACAGTCCATGTCCGGCTACTTAAGTATGCGTACCCATTTGCATACTTGAGTGGGTTAAGTTCTAGAATCGGTTTGTTCACGAACTAATACATTTATATCATAAGGAATGTCATCTTTTGCAAACCGTGGCTATAATGTTCATGACTTGATTCGAGTGAATCAAAATCAATTTTGCTTCAATTGTATCTTGTATACTTCTACGAGAATATAAACAATTGAACAACTCTATAACTAGTTTCATTTGAGTCATTTGAACTAGTTGTAATTAAGATGAATAAGGTTGATATGAAAGTGTTCATATGGCTAACTTCGGTTGACTATTGTTGATCCAATAAGGTGCACATGTTTAAGTACGATTACTCATATCTAAATACAGTCACTTTTCATTTGTATGTAACAAGCTAAGTTCGATCTAACGGTTCAAAGATATTAGCTTGAGTCTAATCAGGTTTTTATCTAACGGTGTTTTGTTACCAAGGTATCATTAATTGCAAACCATGATTTTTAAGACTATATATAAAGGAGAACTCTATAAACTTGGAAACCTAATCCCCACACCTCATGTGTGATACTAGTTGCGACTAGAGTCGATTCTCCTATAACCTTATGTTTTTCGCGAAACCCTGTAGGTAAACGACTTGAAGACTTCATTGGGATTGTGAAGCCAGACCCAACTATTTTCTTTGTAGTTGCATGTTCTGATCTTTCCATGTTCTATCGTATTGAGTACTATCTTCTCTAAGATTTGCTCTATATTGGTTCTCCGATAGGCAAGATAAAAAGTAGTCACAAACATCTTCGTCTCGTCGTTGGTGATTCCACAATATCTTTTTTCGCTACCATACGATTAAGATTATTGTGAGGTCATTGATATTTCTAGACTGTTCTTCGGGAATATAAGTCCGGTATATCAATTGGTTCTTGTTCACCTTGATTTATCAAAAGACAAAACAAAACTCATAGGTATATCTGTGGGAGACAGATCTATCTATCCTATAGACTGTGTGAGACAGATTGGTTTATCAAGTCTTCGACTTTGGGTCGTAGCAACTCTTAGTTGTGGGTGAGATCATCTAAGGGAATCAAGTGCGCGGAATCCGGCGTGGTTCTAGAGGCGTAAGGAATGCGACTGTACCTTGATCAGTGTGAGATTGATTAGGGCTCTACTACATTCCAATATGAAGTTAACTTGGAGTAAGCTAGTGTCTGTAGTGGCTTTATACAGTATGGTTTTCAAATCTGGACTAGGTCCCGGGGGTTTTCTGCATTTACGGTTTCCTCGTTAACAAAACTTCTGGTGCCTGTGTTATTTCTTTTCCGCATTATATTTTGTGATATAATAGAAATATCACAGGTTGTGCGTTAAGTTCAATCAATTCTTGAATCCGAACTTTGGGTTGTTGATTGAATTGATTGACACTTGGATATTGGTTTGTTATACCGTCCAAGTTATTTCTCTTATTCAATCGGGCTCGCAAATTCCTATTTGCTTGATTGCAGACTGAATTGAGAAATCGAGATACAAACTCTTGGATATATTTCTATTGATTAAGTATGAATGTCTAGTTGATTCTCTTGGAATTATATTGGAGTTGTCCATGATTGCTAAGCGAAATCTTGGGTGTGGTTTTTAGACCCACGCCTTTTCAAATCTTACTATCATCAAAATACGACGCATAGTATGGATTCTTACCTGGAGGATTTTGATCAAAGGAATTCGACAGCCTATTGATGAGTTATTTGTATCCTTCAATTATCAAATTTAGGTTGTTTCATACCTCCATTTTTCATTCCTTCTCCTAAAACCTTATTCGCATCAAGAACAACAATATCTCCCTTTTTAGCTGAAGAAGATCCCTGAACTCTTCTTTGACGAATTGTGTTTAGATTACTGTTACATGCATGAACGTTCGAGGAACATATCGAACTGAATTTTCTAGTAAGATTCACGGTGTGAGTACTACAACCAATTGTTTTAGACATACGAATGTCAGTTACACCTTTGAGAATTAAATCTAAGGTGTGTTAAAGTAGAACAATAGAATTGTCATTCAACCTTGATTTCCTCATTTGTTCAACATGTCCTTTTGAATCACAAAAGAGACACACTTTCTGATCACCTGGGTGATTAGAGTGAACAGACTTAACACAATCGTTAGGAGATTTCTTCCTTCCGTGTGATATGGAGGTTCCTTGATTAGAGGAAGATACAGGCACATCTTTTCCAATAAGAAGGGATTTCGATTTAGCTTCTGGAACTTAATTTTCAGTTGGGACAGAAGCGATTGGTATAGTGGACTCTTTAGAACATCCTCGAATAGAGAGTTTACCCAGAAGATGTTCAATTTCCAAGGCATACTTTTTGAGTTTCGCCTCGAGTGGGGAGCAAACTTCGTTGTTTTCCTTGCTAAGAGCCTTTAATTTAGAGTTATGATCTTTTACTATACCGATGAGTGCATTGGCATTGTTTTTCAACCGATTGATTCTATCAGCCTGGATTCTAACAAGATTTAGAATCATTTTACTTTCTTCGGTTGTATCCCTTTCTTGATTAGAGTCAGGCTCGTTCGAAAGGTAATCGGGCTAACACATATCAGTGCAACCCTATTTCGTTGGAACATAATGTTCATATAAATTCGAGATAGACGAATCTTTCTCTTTGATAGATTTCATGGAAACATAACCTTTATTTCTGATGATGCGTTTATCTGAGATAGCACTATTTTCCATAGAGTCGGATCGCTACAAACACATACTTATGAGGTCTTAAACGTGTTTTCCTACTCTGATACCAATTGAAAAAGCGGGGGTCTAACAACTAGACCCAATATTTCGCTTAGCAATCTGTATGGACTAACTCGAGAATAAACTAGACAGTCAGACTCAATCTTATGAAAAGTACATCAAAGAGTTATATCTTAATTTTTCAATTCAATCTGCAATCAAACAAATAGGAATTTGCAAGCCCGGTTGAATATAAGAAATAACTTGGACGGTATCAAAAACCGATATCCAATTGTCAATTAATTTAATCAACAACCAAAGGTTGGATTCACAATTGATTGAACTTACGCACAACCTGTGATATTTCAATTATATAAACAAGTATAATGCGAAAAAGAAATAACACAGACACCAAAATTTTTGTTAATGAGGAAACCGCAAATGCAGAAAACCCCGGGACTTAGTCCAGATTTGAACACCACAAAGTATTAAGCCGCTACAGACACTAGCGTACTCCAAGTTAACTTCAGACTGGAATGTAGTTGATCCATAACCAATCTCACACTGATCAAGGTACAATTGTGCTCCTTACGTCTCTGAATCCCAACAGGACTCTACGCACTTGATTCCCTTAGCTGATCTCACCAACAACTAAGAGTTGCTACGACCCAAAGTCGAAGACTTGATAAACCAATCTGTCTCACACAGAAAAGAGTCTATTGAATAGATAAATCAGTCTCCCACAGATATACCTACGAGTTTTGTTCCGTCTTTTGATAAATCAAGGTGAACAGGAAGCAATTGATATATCGGATTTATATTCCCGAAGAACAACCTAAAAATATCAATCACCTCACAATAATCTTAATCGTATAGTAGCGAAACAACATATTGTGGAATCATAAACGATAAGACAAAGATGTTTGTGACTACTTTTTATCTTGCCTATCGGAGATTAAATCTCGAGCCAATCTTAGAGAAGATAGTACTCAATCACGATAGAAAACAACAAGATCAGAACACGCAACTACAGATAAAATAGTTGGGTCTGGCTTCACAATCCCAATGAAGTCTTCAAGTCGTTAACCTACAGGGTTTTGGAAAAACCTAAGGTTAAAGGATAATCGACTCTAGTCGCAACTAGTATCACACAAAAGGTGTGGGGATTAGGTTTCCCAGTTGCTAGAGTTCTCCCTTATATAGTCTTCAAATCAGTTTTGCAATCAATGCTACCTTGGTAACAAAAAATTCAATATTCACCATTAGATGAAAATCTGATTAGACTCAAGCTAATATCTTTCAACCGTTAGATGGAACTTACCTTGTTACACACAAATGAAAAGTGACTTCATTTAGATATGAATAACCGTACCTAAACATGTACACCTTTGTTGGATCAACAATAGTTAACTGAAGTTATCCATATGAACACTTTCATATCAACCATATTCATATTAACCATAACTAGTTCAAATGACTCAAATGAAACTAGTTCTAGAGTTATTCAATTGTTTATATTCTCATAGAAGTATACAAGACACAATTGAAGCTAAATCGGTTTTGATTCACTCGAATCAATTCATGAACATTATAGACACGGTTTGCAAAAGATTGCATTCCTTAAAATATAAATGTATTAGCTCATGAACAAACCGATTTTAGAACATAACTTACTCAAGTATGCAAACGGGTATGCATACCTAAGTAGCCGCACTTGGACTATGTTCACCATTATGCAAACGAGTACGCACACTGTCATTCACATCCGAACTCAGTTGAATATGGTGCGCGTACATTTACTCATACTAAAGTTCCCAGACTTCAACTTACTTCGCCAGTATGCGTACGGGTATGTATACTATATCTCCCGGACTTCACCTAACCAACCAGTACGCATACGTGTATGCATACTAAATTGTCGGTCTTGGACTACACATATGCAGGTACGCATATTGTGTTTATATCCAATCATGGTTAATCGTTCTAAACACCCATTTAAATCATTGAAACATTCTCGGAAGACGGGAATAGCTATCTCACACAAACTATTAGCTTCATAGCAATTTTCAAGTGATCGAATGATCAATAGGAAATATTCCGAGTCTACATCAAATGATTGACTCATACAAATCAAGGAAATTTTCACATGATCATATTTTGATTTTCGTCAAGAATATAAGATGAACTTGGTAAAAGCGAAAGCTTACCAACACATATTTCGAGAAATATGTAAGCGATTTAAACTCAACTCGAAATATCAAATGTGTATAATCGAAGTCTATATAGCTATACGACTTTTGTCTCAAATATGAGATAGAGTAGATAGACTTTTGAGTTATAGATGAGTTCAAGTCTCCACATACCTTTTGTTGATGAAGTTCCACAAGCTCCCCTTAGTAGTTCTTCGTCTTCAATCGATGAATGCTGTGAATATGCTCAACTACACTTTCTATCCTAATCCGAGACTTAGCTATAAGTAGACTAGAAATCAAGACTTATAGTTTTGATAACTAAACTTGACAAACAAGCTTGAGATAGTAACGCTTGCGAGTTCTACCAAGCAGTGCTCTAACAATCTCCCTTTTTGTCAATTTTAGTGATAAAACTATCAATACATATGGATTATAAAACAAATAAACTTTGTAGCTTCTCATCCAAATGCTTTATTTCTTGGTTCTTCAACATTACTCGAAATCTTTGTCACTTCCAAGTACTCCAGTGATTCTTAATGTGTTCAACTCAGCATCATAGTTGTTGAAGATCCTTAGCCATAGCAATGAGAAAACAATTGCTCTCAATCATTGTTATACAGTGTCATAGTATCATTGCATAGCATCAAAGTCCAATTGTATCACAACTTTGAAAAAAATATTATGGTGATATGTATCATCCCCCTTAGTCAATACTTAATCTCACATGAAAACCACTCACCCTTATATAATGATCCGTAAACCATATGTATTTGTAGTGTGAACTACACATTAATTCTCCTCCTTTTTATCAATATAAATTGGCAAAGATATGAAAACTAATGCGATCCTAATGAAATTCTCATGGAGATACTTCATGACCAAAAGAAAACATATAAACTTTGTTTAAATGCAATCATATAGTCGAAACTAAATGCATTCATCAAGGAGTTAATAAAGATACAAGAAAACTCCTATAATATTCCACAACCGCACTCCCCACAAAGATTTGGAAACTAAGCACAAGTTCAATTAAGAACTATCCCCCATAAAATGTCATTCCCGAGAGAACAACAAGAGCGACCTCACTTTTACAAGAAAAGAAGGATTTCTTTGGACATTAACAAATCACATGAAACATGAATTTGTATTCAGAAAACTCAATTAAATTAATCACAAGAGAACCCATGATTATTTTAATCGGAAATGCTCACATAAGAGAACTTACGGAGCCACACAATATTTACACAAAGATGTGGATCAGGGAAAGACCAATACTGCGGAATATTCAAAAATTCATTCTATTTTTCATAAATATTTGCATAAAGACATATAATAGACTTAATCTTTGAAGACAAAAGTTCATCTTGTTTTCATCAATATTTGCATAATGACATATTAGGCTTAACCTTTGTTGTCAAAAGTTTGTTCTATCTTTGATCAATAAAGACATATGATAGACTTAACTTTTGAGCAAAATATGGGACAATCACAGTTCACGGACGTAAACACACATATCCCATAACAAGTTGCAATATACAAAACCATAAAGATTAATATTGCAAAATCATCTTCCAAATAAACTTTAGAATTTAAATAAATAAATCTAAAAACAATGCAAGACGAAAAACGCTGGCAATAGCTATATGTACTCACAATAATTTCTATTCCAAACCCTAGTTATCCTTCTTAAAACACAAGAATAAATTCTCATAAGAAGTTTCCTAGATAAAATAAAGACAACAAGCAAAAAATGAAAAGACTCTTAAACCAACAAAACCTATCATAAACAGAAATCAATTATCACTTCCGTAAGCCCCACGAGTCTTGAGTCCTTTGAGTTTGTGATTGATAGCATCCACTGCTTCTTCAGAGAAGACATTTTCATTGAAAAGATCTTTAAATCAGTTCTTAACACATCAAGACCCTTCATAGTATCAACCAGTTACAGTTTTGCTTCCTCAAAGTGTTAGAGCACTGCTCGGTCGAACTCGCAAGTTTTGCTATCTCAAGCTTGTTTGTCAAGTTTAGTTGCCAAAACTATAAGTCTTTGATTTCTAGTCTACTTATAGCTAAGTCTCGGACTAGGATAGTAAGTGTAGTTGAGATCTAGACTCCACGATGTTCAT
This sequence comes from Papaver somniferum, assembly GCF_003573695.1. Taxonomy (NCBI): domain Eukaryota; kingdom Viridiplantae; phylum Streptophyta; class Magnoliopsida; order Ranunculales; family Papaveraceae; genus Papaver; species Papaver somniferum. The sequence goes on along the minus strand of NW_020622934.1, from coordinate 17,691,421 downwards.
CATGCAACGAAGAACTACTCAAGGAACTTGTGGAACTTCATCGACAAAAAGGTACGCGGAGACCTGAACTTATCTATCACTCAAAAGTCTATCTATTCTATCTCCTATCTTGAGACAAAAGTCGTATTGATATATAGACTTCGATTATACACATTCGCTATTTCGAGCCGACTTTATCTCGCCAATCTATTTCTCGAAATATGTGTTGGTAAGCTTTCGCTTTGACCAAGTTCATCTTTACTCGTGACGAAAGTCATGTTGATCATTTCAATTTCTTGAAAATCGCTTTGATGAAAAATAGTTTGTTGATAACAACTATATAACATCCTCTAAGAATGTGTAACCATCTTTGGATATAAGCATAGTGTGTTTTCACATTTGTGTAAAAGTCCAAAACCGGGAACCCAACGTATGCGTACCCGTATGCATACTGGAGGAAAGTTCATACCCGTGAATTTCTGCTGGAGTTTGAAAGTGAAAAACAAAGTCAATCTGGTTACTTAAGTATGCGTACCCGCTTGCATACTTAAGTAGGTTACTTTCTAAAATCGGTTTGTTCATCAACTAAAACATTTATATAATAAGGAATGCAATCTTTGCCAACCGTGGTTATAAAGTTCATGAATCGATTCGAGTGAATCAAAACCGATTTTGCTTCGATTGTGTCTTGTATACTTTTATGAGATCTAGGCAATTGAACAACTCTCTAACTAGTTCATTTGAGTCATTTGAACTAGTTATGGTTAAGATGAATAAGGTTGATATGAAAGTGCTCATATGGCTAACTATTGGTTAACTATTGTTGAACCAACTAGGTGTACACGTTTAGGTACGGTTACCCAAACCTAAATAAATTTACATTTCATTTGTGTATAACAAGCTAATTTCGATATAACGGTTGAAAGATATTAGCTTGAATCTAATCAGGTATTCATTTAACGATGAATATTGAATGCTTTGTTACCAAGGTAATTTAGATTGCAAAACCTGATTTCGAAGACTATATAAAGGAGAACTTTAGCAACTGGGAAACCTAATCCCCACACCTCCTGTGTAATACTAGTTGCATAAACTAGAGTCAGTTCTCCTTTAGCCTTAGGTTTCTCTCGAGACCCTGTAGGTTAACGACATGAAGACTTCATTGCGATTTGAAGCCAGACCCAACTATTTTCTCTGTAGTTGCGTTATTTGATCTTGTTGTTTCTATCGTGATTGAGTACAATCGTAAGATTGGCTTGAGATTTATATCTCCGATAGGCAAGATAGAAAAATAGTCACAAACACCTTCGTCTCATCGTTTGTGATTCCACAATATCTTGTTTTTCTAGTCGATTAAGATTATTGTGAGGTGATTGATATTTCTAGATTGTTCTTCGGGAATATAAGTCTGGTATATCAATTGGTTCCTGTTCACCTTGATTTATCAAAATAGGGAACAAAACTCGTAGGTATTTACGTGGGAGACAAATTTGTCTATTATATTGACTTTTCTGTGTGAGACGGAGTTGTTTATTAAAGTTTTCAACTTTGGGTCGTAGCAACTCTTAGTTGTGGGTGATATCAGCTAAGGGAATCAAGTACGTAGTATCCTGCTGGGATCAGAGAAGTAAGGAGCACAACTGTACCTTGGATCAGTATGAGATTGATTGGGGTTCAACTACAGTCCAGACCGAAGTTAGTTTGTAGTAGTCTAGTGTTTGTAGCGGCTTAATACAGTGTGTATTCAATCTGGACTAGGTCCCAGGATTTTTTTGCATTTGCGGTTTCCTCGATAACAAAACTTCTAATGTCTGTGTTATTTCTTTTCCGCATTATATTTTGTTATATAATTGAAATATCACAGGTTGTGCGTTGAATCAACCAATTGGTAAATCCAACTTTTGGTTATTGATTGAAATTGATTGATCCTTGAACATTGGTTTTTGGTACCGTTCAAGTTATTTCTCTTGTATTCAATCAGGCTCGCAGATTTCTATTTGCTTGAGTGAGGATTGAATCGAAAAAATTGAGATATAACTCTTTGATATACTTTTATTAAGATTTAATTTGAATGTCTAGTTGATTCTCTTAAAAGTATATTTGAGTTAGTCCATACAGATTGCTAAGCGATATATTGGGCGAGGTTGTTAGACCCCCGCTTTTTCAATTAGTATCAGAGCAGGCAAACACTTTTAAAGACCTTATAAGTCTGTGTTTGTAGCAATCTGACTCTGTGAACGGAAGTTCATCTCTTTCATTTACGCACACCAAAATGTCCTACAAATCTTTTAATTATGCCAAATGTCATTACCTCAAAGGATTACTCCTTAGATGATTCTTCCAAATCCCTAGGTAGAAAGGTTGTTTTAAATGAGACACTTGACACTCTGTCGAAAGCTGATGAGGATCTCACTAGAATCTCAAAAAAATCTACTGAGACTATTGATTTTCAAAATCATGCTCATCTCATTGATGAATTTGAAAAGTCTCTTGGTCGAGAACGGGAACTCTATAGCATCATTGAGTCCTTGTCTAACAATATCGAAAATCTAATTCAAGAAATTACTCTACAACGTGAAAAGATTAGTGTTCTTGATAATATTGTTAAACAAGACTCAGCTAGAGAAAAATGTTTGATCGAGACACATTCATCTGATCTAAAAAAACTTCATATTGAAAAAGAGAAACTGGGTGTATCCCTTATTCTAGCTCAAGAACAGTGCAAATCCTTGAAAAAAGAAAACTCTGTTTTAATGAGAAATTCTTCTGTACCGATGATCAATTCTCAGACAAAATCACAGTACATGAAGAAATGTTCTCCAAAGGAAGTTCCTGCTAAGAAGTGTTTACATAACTTGCAATCTTCTAATAGGGATATGAATCTGAAACATGTTCCTTTTAATTTTTCTCTTCCACGAACCTGTTCCTTCTGTGGGAAAAATAATCACTATGTTCATCATTGTTTTTCTAGAAAGAAACAGATTTTTGATCTTCAAAATCTACTTCTTTTCACTGTCGACAGAGTAAACTCTCTAATGACCACTACAATGGATTTCATCCCTGCAGAAAAATGAGATTCTCATAAAGTGGATTTCAATGGTCACTCATCTCCACAGGAATCGTGTTCCTCCGAATGGTGCAAATTCTTACACCACAAAAAATACACATTCCCAGTATTTATGAGAACAAGTCTGGTAAATCTAAGTCTAGATGGTGGAGACATGTCTCTTATAATCCTCTGGAACCAATTTCTATAGGTCCTAGACTTAATCCTAAAATATTTCTGATGGATCACCTGACAAGGTTATGTTGAATCCTCATGGAATAAAAAATAACCGAACGAAGGTAAGGAATACCAGGTTCAAACCCTCAGATGGAATTTACAACTCATCTCTCAATACACATAATGGGATTACATCTCACTTGATTGCCTAATAGTAGGCATGTTTATTCTTGTATCTAACTTGAGAGTTGCAAGAATGACTTTTGGGAGATACTCAAGTCTACTATAGTTTTCCATTTGTATTATGTTTGAGTATGTTGTTTTCTTTTGTTGTGAAAGTAGAGTCACTTGACTCCTTGTTGCTATTTATCTCACTCTTATGCTCTGATTAAATATTTAATTATTGAGTCATGATGATGTGGGATATATGAAAACAAAGGTATTTTATTCTTTTTGAATCCCTTCTGTTCTGTTATTTTTAATCAGTCCACGAACGTCCATGTCTCTCTTGGGAGTTTAGGGTTTTCACAAAAAGGGTGTCACTCTCTTGCTTGAAAGCATATATATATCTTATATTGTTTTACCTTCCCTAAAAAAAAGGTATGGAAAACTTCTCAAGACCTCAAGAAGTTGTGAATCTTGAGATGGAAGAAGACTCTAAAGGATGCGATTCGATTTAAGAACTTATCTTGAATAGGATGATTGAAAGGAAAGAGTACAACTCCTGGGTTGGAGAATCTGTCAAGGATTTAATTCTTTTACATAATGACTCTAGGGTTGAGTTTGCAAATCTTCAACTGCAAATAAATCAGCTTATTGATGGTCAGGCCAAAATCTTGATAATCAAAACACCTTGATCAGGAATCAGAAGAAGCTCATCATGGACTGTTCCAAAGCTAGGCATCTTGCCTGCATTGTTGATCGAAAAGTTAATGCTCTCACTCATGAACATGGGGTCTCTACGGTCAAAATAATCAAGGATATCAGTGATTCCTTTTTATGATGGACCTTTTCAAAGGTATGATGTTATCAAAGAAACTTGATTCTTATATGTCTAGGAAACTTCTTATGAGAATTTATTCTTGTGTTTTAAGAAGGATAACTAGGTTTTGGAATAGCCATTATTGTGAGTAAACATAGCTATGTCCAACGTTTTCATCTTGCAATGTTTTTAGATTTATTTATTTAAATTCTAAAGTTTGTTTGGAAGATGATTATTGCAGTATTAATCTTTATGGTTTCATATATTTCAATTTGTTATGGGATATGTGTGTTTGCATCCGTGAACTGTTATTGTCCCATACATGGTCAAAAGTTAAGTCTTTCGTATGTCGATATGCAAGTATTGAATGAAATTTTAAAAAACAAAAGATAAGCCTATTATGTCATTATGCAAATATTGATGGAAGATAGGTGAGCTTTTGTTTACAAAGATTAAGTCTATTATATCATTGTGCAAATAGTGATGAGAAATAGAATAAATCTTTGTTTATTCCGCAGTATTGATCTTCCCTGATCTATATTTCTTATGGTGCAGCTCCGTAAGTTCTCTTATGTGAGCATTTCCGATTAAATTAATCATAGGTTCTCTTGTGGTTAATTTAATTGAGATTTTTGGATACAAATTCATGTTTCATGTGATTTTTTAATGTCCAAAAGAAATCCTTCTTTTCTTGTGAAAGTAAGGTCGCTCTTGTTGATCTTTCGGGAATGACATTTTATGGGGAAAGCTCTTAATTGAACTTGTGCTTAATTGCCAAATCTTTGTGGGGACTGCGGCTGTGGAATATTATAGGAGTTATCTTGTATCTTTATAAACTCCTTGATGAATGCATTTAGTTTCGGCTATATGATTGCATCTAAAAAAGTTGATATGTACTTTCTTTTGGTCATGAAGTGTCTCTATGGAAATTTCATTAGTATCCCACTAGTTTTCGTACCTTTGCCAATTTTATTGACAAAAGGGGGAGAAGTAATGTGTAGTTCACACTACAAATACATATGGTTTTCGGATCATTTAACATACATAGCAATAAGATAAAGCATTCAAGCACATGCTATGTAATCAAAAACTATCACAAGAAAATTTATAAACCAATAATTTTATTCATAAATAAAATAGTTTTATTCATAATAGACCAAATATAATTATTGAAAGAAATCAAAACTTGGTGTCTGTTTTTCATTCTCAGTTCTTGTGCAGATTGCTTTCAAAAACTGGATTCAAATTCTTCTGAGCACTTCCCTTTTCAGTAGATAATTTTTTCATCTCAAACAGTTGAGAATGAAGATTAGCTATTACTTCTTTTGAATCCTTTATCATCAGCTCATGATATCTAACGCAACCTTTTACAGTAGGAATCTTCTTTCTTAGAGAATCTTGAGAGTTATCATGAAGAGAGACATCATGAATTTCATTCATAACTGATGCAAAAAGTGCTAAATCATCAAGAGATGATCCTTCTTTTACCGATTTTTCCATTGAAATAAAATAGTATTCTTTCGGACAAGAAGAAGATATATAAGATGGGAGAAAATCAAGGAATAAGTTGGTTTATGCAAACCGAAACTATTTTTCCCAAAAATAAAATATATATATTATTTTTCACTAAAGAAACAGACATGAACAGCTTCCCCAGATTTATGCTTCCTCACAATCAGAATTTTGGGCAATAAGTGAGGATGCATATTTCAACACAATCAGTGTGTGTTGAGGTGAGAATTATTCTCACCATAGTTAACAAAGACATCCTTAGGATGACTTTTAAACACAATAGACTGTGTTTCTTTATGTTCTTTCTTTCTCTTGTAATTGCAAGAGTTTGCAATTTCCTTTTGAGATCTCATAAACTTACCAGTCTTCTTTATCCTCTTGCGAAGTGCTTTGATAAGTTTATTTCCAAGGAAGATCGCAGTGTGATTATTTCTTCCATATGAAGAACTTATCATGTTATCAGAAAAACTAGTTTCCGATTCTCTTGGTTTTTCACCCAATTTTTCTTGTTCGGATTTTACCATACAGGTTTCATCTGAAAGGAATTTCAAAAGGTTTTCAAGTACCAGGCTTAACCTTTTATTTTCCTTAATTTCCAACTCAAGTTTTTCTAGGAGTTGATTAGACTCGTAGGATTCATCACTGTTAGAGTTGGAAAGAAGTGCATTACAGTTATACATTCCTTCATTCGATTCTTCTTCCGGAATATCATCAAGAGTAGAGACATACGCCTTGTTGCGCTTCTGAGATCTTCTGCTGGGACAATGTTTTTCCATATGTCTGAATTTACGACACTTGAAGCATTGTACTTATTCATTACCCTTTTTATGACAAAAAGATAATGTATCAGGATCACGTTTATCATTAGATAAGATGTCCTTAATTCGGTGCGCTAGAAGCACAATAGTTGAGTCAAGCTCTTTTTCAACTGGTACCTTGTCCTCTTAGCAACGTTTTTCAGTTTGATTCTTCAGCAGAATTTCTCTATCAAAGATCTTTAACTTTCCTACAAGAGAGATTCGAGAAAGTATAGAAAGATCATTTCCTTCTGTTATGGAATGTTTCTTAGACTCGTATCTGGATGGTAACGATCTGAGAATTTTTCATACTATTTCCTTTTCAGGTATGGCCTTTCCAAGGAAAAATGATGCATTAACAATCTCAGAAAGTTTAGAGTTAAACTCCTCGAAAGTATCGTTATCATCTGAAAAAACGGGGGTACAACAACCACATCCAGTATTTCGCTTAGAAATATGTATGGACTAACTCCAATATACTTTCAAGAGAATCAACTAGACTCAATCTTAATAAAGTATATCAAAGAGTTATATCCCACTTTCTCGATTCAATCCTCACTCAAGCAAATAGAAATCTGCGAGCCTGATTGAATACAAGAGAAATAACTTGAACGGTACCAAAAACCAATGTTCAAGGATCAATCAATTTCAATCAATAACCAAAGGTTGGATTTACCAATTGGTTGATTCAACGCACAACCTGTGATATTTCAATTATATAACAAAATATAATGCGGAAAAGAAATAACAAAGACACTAGAAGTTTTGTTAACGAGGGGGGGAATTTAGTATTTTATAGGAGATAAAATAAATATAATTTTGAGCGATAGATAAGTTCAAGTCTCTACATACCTTTTTGTCGATGAAGTTCCACCAGTTCCTTGAGGAGTTCTTCGTCTTTGCATGATGAACATCATGCATTCTGGAGCTCAAATACACTTACTATCCTAGTCCGAGACTTAGCTATAAGTAGACTAAAAATGAAGACTTATAGTTTTGGTAACAAAGCATTCAATATTTTTTGCAAAAACTATAAGTCTTCATTTCTATTCTACTATAGAAATGGCAGAAAAAGGGAAACATATACATTCTTGAGATATTAACGCATGTGAGTTCGACCGAGCAGTGTTCTAACATCATCCATTTTGAGATGTTCCCATTCAGATGAAAGGGGAAGAAGTCTAGCTTCTTTTTCAGAATCATCTCCCTCGAATACAGTCTCAAGAATATCCCATGCTTTTTTAGAAGTTTAACATGTTGATACATGATGTTGTAGATCACGGCTTACAGCATGTATTATAGCATTCAAACCATCTGAATTCTGCTTTGCAAGAGCCTTTTCTTTGTTTGAAAAATCTACTAAGCGTTTAAACTCAGTTTCCGAATTTTCTATCTTTGGACGAATATAACCATCGATGACTAATAGTCATGTATTAAAGTCTCGTGATTGAAGAAAAGACATCATAGCATATTTCCACCATAGATAGTTTGTTTCGTCAAATCTTGGCGGTACATTAATTGAAGTCGATTCATGAGAACTCGAGTTCATTCTTATAGTTTGAATCGCACCAAACACAGATTGTTAGATCTTTTCGTGTTTGCCTGCTCTGGTACCAATTGAAAAGACGAGGGTACCCAAATATACCTCAATCTAAAACTTTTCCACCTATAAGTCCTTTCTCTGAAAGTGATTGTCTATGGACTGAGTCGAGACAATACAACAAATCGGTTCACACTTCGTTTGATCGTATATGAATACTGGATCGAGACAATACGACAACAAGATAACTTGTGTGATTGACTATGGATACAAGATCGAGACAATTCAACAACGAAGTATGTTTACTTGATAATAGGTTCGGATTTAACCAAACACAGTAGGATTGCTATCAAGTAAATAGGAATTAACGTTTGTGTAATTTACTTTAAATTATAATAACAACAATTATAATTGCGGAAAATAAAAGTAAATGACACAGCAAGATTTTGTTAACGAGGAAACCGCAAATGCACAAAAACCCCGGGACCTTGTCCAGAATTGAATACTCTCAGGATTAATCCGCTACACAAAATCAAACCAACTTTGTATAGTTGAGACCAAGCAACTAAACCTATAGTTCACCTAGTTTCGTATGTATTCCCACGCCTCCGACTTGTAATAAGTCACGTACTTGGAACAATTCCTTTGGTTCGTATTCCAAACAGTAAAGGAACGGCAAATCTGTTCGGTAACAACTCTTTTCAACCAAGTGATATGAGTTCGAAAAAAGGCTCTTCCGTTTATCCCAATAAACTCAGGTCCTTAGATCTATCTAATAACAACTACCAAAGTAATTTTCAAGATTTTGCAATCAATACTTTTAATCACAAAGAATTGTATTGATGCCTATCTACTCAACTAATCAATCCAATCTACCACAAGGATAAACCGATTATAGTTCGATCCTCTTTGCCCGAAACAAGTATTGTGCACACCAAAGATTATGAACCCAAATCAGAAATCTTCAAAGTCTTCTTTGTCTTAAAATCTTCTTAGATCTTCAATAAACACATGCACACAATCAACTTGAATCTCTTGTGATCAATCATACACGGAACGGTGTCTGTTAACAACGCATTATCACAAGACGTCTCTAGATCTACAAACAGTCTAAAGATCCCCGTCGAAACTTCGATCTAGTTTGAGTGAATATTATCTCAGAAGAGAAGATTCTCAAGCATAAACAAACTAGGTGCAATCAAAGTTCAACAACCGTTAGTCAATCAAATCAATCGAAAACTAATAATAAACCGCAATTATCTAGTTTCCCACCAACGGTACTAATAGAGCTTCTCAATCCCAAAGAAGTCTTTAAACCGAGCGGTCGTAAGAGATTTCTCCTAATTAGGTTACTTTCCTCTCTGAATAGGCGGCTCCACCAGTAACAACACAACTAGGTAGTTTTGCTGGCTCTGAGGATTAGTTTGCTCGAAATGCAAACTTTGATATTTATAGACTAAGGAAGTTTGGACACCAAGGAATTTCCAAAACCGAAAATATTCTCAAGATATGCAATATTTTTCCAAATTCGGTTTCCATAATTCCTGGAAATGCTTTTTTCAAATATTGACCGAAATCTCTTAGAAAATATCCAACTAGTAAATGCACATTACTAATTTTTATTTTACAAATATAAAATTAAAAACCTTAATTAAAATATTCTCAATTTATTTTCGATCCGGGATTCTCCTTTAGCTATTAAGGAATATCTTTGAACAATAAAAGATAAGCGTTACTGCACATGTTCAAAAGTATCTCAACATTTTTACTTTGTAAGTCCTCTTTCATACTTACAATCTTGGAGTCGATTTGCCACACTTCCAAACAAGTTTCGAATTGGTTCATCTGACTTCCAAGAACTATGTGATTAATTATCCTATCAAATCATCAAACATGGGTTTCACGGTTCTACCAAAACAAGTTTCGGTTCTACCTCCATGTGGGCACTGGAATTAGTCACACTAGCTTTCCAAAATTCGATTGACTAGGTACTAGGATCGGTTCCCACATATATATGGTACCTAACTTGTATTTGTTGCACATGTCCATAGGATCGGTTCCCAATATCTAAAAACGTGTTGCACATGTTCATAGGATCGGTTCCCAATAACTAGAAACTTGTTGCACCTCATACAAGGATCGATCCCCTCTTGTGATCGGTTGCACCTCTTACTAGCACTACACCAAATTTAGTGTTTAACAACGGTAGGTGGCAATTGCAAAGTGGGTCGCAACAGTTCTCCTCTGTTAAGAAAGTCGATGTTGCAAATTTTCGCAACGGCGACGTAGCCGTTGCAAATTTTCAATCGCAACAGTTTGGACGTTAAAAGTTCGCAACAGTTGCGATATTAGATGGACGCAATAGTTTGAAGCAGTTGCGAAATTTTTGTGACGTCAAAATATAGTGGTTTTGATCGGTCAAAACCAAAATCAGATTACCCCTATTCACTTGAAAATCAAATTAATCCAACAAAATAAAGTTACCCTTGTTTTAGAACCAAAACTAATTAAGCAAATGAACTTTATAACAAATTCAAAAAGAAAGAAAATTTGCTGAACAAAAAGATAAAACTAGAAATAATGACTTATTTTCCTTAAGCCTAAGAGACTTCTAGGTTTTGCAAGTGCAGAGCTGCAAGAAAAGATGACCCTGAGCCTAAAAACTGAAAAGTACACACAACTTGGAGAATGAACTTGTTTCGTGCCTGATAATAAAGTTGAGTGCACCAAGAGGAGTGACCATAATAATTAGGACAAATGCATAAGTCGCAAAGTTAGCAACTTCACGGACAATCACTGCAAAAATGAAATCATCCCATAGTCTTGAAATATAACATCCTACAACTCGAATCCATTCCTAACTTCATATGGCTGAGTTAACTTCCTAAGAGATATTCCTTGTTCTGAATGTTAATACTTTACTTAGCGGGTGTTGAGTTAACCAAAACACACAACTTAAAGAAACCAACATGGTAACAGAATACAACTTAAAAGCAATCGATATACAAAATAATTACGATGCACTGCCTAACGAATTATTGCAGATGTAAAATGCCCTTAAGGCAATCAAATCAACCACACCAAACAAACAGAAGAACAAGATTGAAGGAACAATAAAGCAATCTAGTTCCTAAAGTCCAGTTTTTAAAAGAATCATTGCTTTGAACAACAGACTGTACATTTAGCTCTCATATCACATAATGCAAGGCAAGTAGTGATGACACCACTTGCAGGAACCAAAAAACTCAAATTATAGAAAGGAAAACTATCCAAAAGAGCATTATATAAAACAGTGCCTAAACCACAGTACAACGTGAAGCTTACCTTCTTGGTTCTCATTCCATAATTCAGAAACTAGCACTTTAATCCCATCAATATCATCATCTTCCACTCTTCTTCACACTCTCAACCAAAGACACACAATTTTCTTAACTCTTCGCAATCAAACCATCTCTTGAACCTGAAATATCAACCATCAAAACCACAGATATTAATTTATTCCTTCGTTACTAACAGCTGGTGTGGGGTCAGGAACTGGAGCGATAACGGAATCGATAAGAATTGGATAAAGAGTATGGGGTCGGGAACGAGTGCAGTATTTAGGAAAATCATGTAGAAGACTTGGATAAAATCGTAGATACATACTGTTTTTGAAGTTGAAAATATGCTATGAACATGTAGCAACAAAGATATAATAACGTGCAAACACTAAATTTAAACATCTCTCGACAGTTTAACATCACATGTATATGAGATAGAAGACATTGAAAGGAAATAACTCAGATTAAAAAGATACAACACATCCAGGCTTCAGCACCTCGGCACCACTTAATATAGTGCAATCGTGATAGATCAAGTGATTTCAGTGTTAGTAAACAACTAGACACTGAATTTTAAAATCTCATAGGACAAATTTACTTAGAGAAACAGAACCTGTAATTTTTCATACACTGCACCTCCATGCAAAACCTAGAAAAAGTAACAAATTATCTATGCTACGAGTATCAATCTTCAATTAAGTCAGAAAACCCCTGAATGGCAAGCAAAATGTAAATCGCTTAACGCTCAACTTACAGGGATAAAACCAGAGTCGATTGACATGGCAACCTGAGATGTATGCACAACCGATATCTGTGATCAGAAACCAAAGTTCTTGTAAAGCACGAAGAGATGGCACTTGGCAGAGACACATCGGAGAATACATAACTTTATTTGGAGTTCGTTACGTTTCTTTTTGCATGTAGTCCATCCAGAAACAAATGGATACATTCTAACAGATGAGATTCCATCTGTAAGAATGCAACGAAAAAAAGAAAAAACCTCTTGTAAGGCATGAGCAAGTGGAGCATAACACTTATTATTTTCTATGTTCTAAAAATGCAAGACTGGGGAACAAAGTAAAGGCACATTCACTATACTAAATTACAAAGAGTAAACTCCATACCTCTGGCTAGATCTCTTACAATTTCAAGGTTTAGTGATGTCACCTGGAACAGTATAAACAGTTAAACAACAACAAAATTACAATAAGTATCAATATCTTCGAGGTCCACAATGAATAAAATTGTACCCTTGTAAGACTTCCTTGTGATTTATCTCATGTTGTTAACAATGGTTGGATTTAAAAATAAGCGCATACAATGTAATTGCCGTCCCATCAATGAAGTAAACTCCAGTTACCCTGAAAAAAGGATATACCAACAACTGTCTACTCCTCCTTTAGGAACTCCAGACCTACACGCCTGAAAGTGACCGAAAGATCCTACACCCACAAGTGAGAAATGTCAAGTACTTTTTTTGATGAATTGTTAAAAACTTATTCAAGACTTCCAAGGAGGCACAAACTGATCCAAATAACAACGAGAAAGACGGAAAGTGTATATAAGATGTGTTTTTTTGCTCCGCATCGCAAACTAAATCCTAATGAAATAAACACTCAACAACCTTTCACCCGGAAAACCCATTTTAACCAGCCACCAGATCAATTCTCTTCTTCATCCATCACCAACAGCAAACCCATCCACTCAACTAAACTACCTGACTCAACCATTCTTTCACCTTAATACCCCACAAAATATGCACACAGATTTCATTTAAAGCTCCATCTTCTATGACTCTAAAACTCAGATCCACAATAACCAGAACTATTCAAAACCCCGTATTATCAAAATCAGAATCATACCCAAGTTTCATCTTCATTTCTTCAAGCAAAATCTCAACAACAACAATCAAATCACCAAACCCCTTTCCGACTGAATTTACACCTACATGGGTAGAATGAATCTCAAGTAAAACTTATGTAAAAAAAAATACAGAGATCATCCAATACTTACCCATACCTGATCCTTCAACCGAATTAGCTCTTCACTTAACCTATTAATCTCCACCTGCACGGCGAAAACTACAAAACCAATGAGAATTTACATTAAAGACTGAAGAATAAAATGGTCACAGTGAGATGGAAGAACGAAAATATGTATAGATCGAAGAAGATGGTTATAGATCGAAGAATATAATGCAAAAACTGAGATCAAATCATGGTGGAACGAGTTTACTTCCATTAATAGATCGAATCATGGTGGAGAACGGCGCTTCTAGGTCAGTTCTCAGATTTGAGATTAGGTCTTGATTTGGTATTTGAGATCTATGAAATCATTAAATCATTCAACTTTAATCTCGGAGAGATTACTGAATTGATGCTTCATAAGTTCTCTGAAATCAGAGTAGTGGAACCCTAATAATCAGAGAAGAGCACGAGAGAGAGAGGTCAGAGGATAATGAGATAGATTGAGGTTTCTTTCGATAATAATAGTCAGCTGAGTCAGTTATGATCTGAATAAGCTGAATAGACCGAGTCAGCTAAGAATGTGGGCAGCCACACACGCAAGTCGCACGCGTACAACTCCAATCTGTTGCTATCCGTAACAAAAAGAAACTGTTGCGAGTTTTGTAACGAAGGAAAACTGTTGCAAAACTTTTGCAACTGAAATTCGCAACAAAAATTTCGCAACAGGTCCAAAGCTGTTGCAAAATCTAGTTACTAATCATGGAAAATGGTGTAGTGTAGGATCGGTTCCCTTTTGCCTAGAGTTGGTCATACCAATAACACTAAATCGATCATACCATCTCAGGTGATTACTTAAGATTGGTTTTGTTAGAGCATTGCTCAGTCTAACTCGCATGCGTTGCTATCTCAAGCATGTTTGTCAATGTTAGTGATCAGAACTATAAGTCTTGATTTCTAGTCTGTTATAGCTAAGTCTCGGACTAGGATAGAAAGTATAGTTGAGCTCAAGGACTTCATGGCGATTCATCATACAAGAAGAAGAACTACTCAAGGAACTGGTGGAACTTCTCGACAAAAAGGTATGTGAAGACTTGAACTTATCTGTCATTCAAAAGTCTATCTACTCTATCTCCTACTTCTTGAGACAAAAAGTCGTATCCTATATATAGACTTAGATTATACACATTTGATATTTCGATCCGAGTATACCTCGCCTATCTATATCTCGAAATATGTGTTGGTAAGTGTTTTGCTTCGACCATGTTTATCTTTACCTAGTGACCAAAGTCATGATATGTTTGAATCACTTTGAAAATTTCTTTGACGAGAAATAGTGTAACAACTATATAACGTCCTCTAAGAATGTTTCAATGATTGGAATGAGAGTTTAGATTACATAACCAACGATGGACATAAGTATTGTTGTGGAAACACATATGTTCATAAGTCCTATCCCTTGAACCAAAGTTTGCGAACTTTGTTGACCAAGAGAAACCGGAAGAATGGCTTGTTGCCAAGCCCGTGAACTCAGTCCGCGAACTGCCGAACTTCTCATCCCGAGAAATTATGCCGGAGTTCAAAAACTTGTTACGTGAGTACCAGCCCGCGAACCGGCGGAAAGTCTTTGCCGAGATTTTCTGCTGGAGTTTGTAAACTCTGCCCAGTTGCTTAAGTCTGCGAACCTAGTGTGCTAACTTAAGAAGGTTATATATCTGAAGATGATTTCTGAACTTCAACTTATAAAGACTAAGGAATGCAGTTTGCAAACCGTGGCTATAAAATTTCATGAACCGATTCAAGTGAATCAAATCATTTTTGCTTCAATTGTGTCTTGTGTAGTACATAAGATTTCCTTGCAATTGAACAACTCTCTAACTAGTTCATTTGAATTAGTTATGGTGAAGAAGAATATGGTTGGTATGAAATGCTCATATATCTAACCTTTTGGTTAACTATTGTTGAACCAACAAATGTACACATTTGGGTACGGTTGACAAACCTAGAAGCGTGCATTTCATTTGTGTATAACAAGCTAAGTTTTCGATCTAATGGTTGAGAAATATTAGCTTGAATCTAAATCAGGTATTCATATAACGGTGGATATTGTTTGCTTTGTGACCAAGGCGAAACCCTGATTTGAAAGACTATATAAAGGAGACATCTAGTATTGTGCAAAACTAATCCCCACACTTCACGTGTGATACTAGTTTGCGTGCTAGAGTCGATTCTCCTTTAACCTTTGGTTTTCTTCTTTAAAAACCAGGTTAACGACTTAAAGACTTCATTGGGATTATGAAGCTAGACCGATACTACTTTTATCATAGTTGTGTGATCTGATCTTGCATCTTCTATCGTACGAGTACAATCAGATTGATTGGCTTGAGATTAATATACCCGATAAGAAAGATATAAAAAGTAGTCACAAACATTTTCGTCTCATTGTTTGTGATTCCGCAACATCTTGTTTCGCTACCATACGATTAAGATTGTTGTGAGGTGATTGATTTATCTAGGCTGTTCTTCGGGAATATAAGACCGGATTATCAATTGGTTCCTATTCACCTTGATTATTATCAAAATACGGAACAAAAACTTTAGGGTTTTTCTGTGGGAGAAAGATTGATCCGTTGATAGACTTGTCTGTGTGAGACAAATTTGTTTATTGTCAAAGACTGCGATTTGGGTCGTAGCAACTCTTAGTTGTGGGGGAGATCAGCTAAGGGAATCAAGTGTGCAGTATCCCGCTAGGATCAGAGGCGTAGGGAGTACAACTGTACCTTGGATCAGTGGGAGAGTGATTGGGGTTCAACTACAGTACAGTCCGAAGTTAGCTTGGAGTAGGCTAGTGACTGTAGTGGCTTAATACAGTGTGTGTTCAATCTGGACTAGGTCCCGGGGTTTTTCTGCATTTGCGGTTTCCTCGTTAACAAAATATCTGGTGTCTGTGTTATTTCAGTTTCCGCATTATATTGTTTTATCTTTATAATTGAAATAATACAGGTTGTGCGTTAGATCAACAATTAGAGTAATCCAACCTTTTGTTGTTGATTGTCATTGATTGATCCTTGGATATTGGTCTTTGGTACCATCCAAGTTATTCCTTGTGTTTGATTAAAGACTCGTTGATTTCTATTAGATCGAGTAAATCAAAACAAGAGAGGGATATTAACTCTTTGAGATACTTTTACCTAGATTGAGTCTGACTGTCTAGTTGATTCTCTAGAAAGTATCTCGGAGTTAGTCCATACAGATTGCTAAGCGAAATATTGGGTGGTGTTGTTAGACCCCCGCTTTTTCAATTGGTATCAGAGCAGGCAAACACGTTCAAGACCTCAAAAGTTTGTGTTTGTAGCGATATGACTCTATGGACGACAAGTACATCTCTGATAAAGCAACACCAGTTCAAAGCCACTCACGTGAGTCTCAAAGGGTTGAAACTTCTGAGAAAAACTCAAGAACTTGTCCATTGACTGAAACTACTTTCGACTGGAAAAAATCTCTTGAGGAACAGTTGGATGATCTTTCAGATGATAGTGATTCAGAAGAAGGACAAAGTATTGATGAAGAAGTCTCTCAATATATCAAGTTGTTTGATCGTGCCTTGACAGAAAAGAAGTCAACAACCTGCTTGAGTAAATACATGGGTCCTCTTTGTCAAGAAAACAGAGTTGAGAAAACTCTTTAAAGGATACGATGGTGGATATAAACTCTTACAATCTATTGTTAAAGATCGTGAAGAAGATATACGTACAAAAAAATCTGAATGTGATAATCTTTTTCGAAATTTCTTCGTGTTGAAAGAAAGACTTGCAGAAACTGAAGAAAGATATGTCTCTCAACAAAAACGTTTTTGCGACAAAGAGCGCAGTCTTCTCGCCAAAGAAAAATCCTTGGATACTGAGCTTGCAGCTACTCTTAATAAAGTAAAATCACTGGAAGAGAGTCTGAGTAGATTCAATTCTAGCTCTACAAAATTATCTTCTATGCTTGGAGCATGTAAAGAACACCGTAATACACGTGGTCTGGGCTATAAAGGAATAGACGCTCCAAAAACTAGTAAGATCAACTTTGTTAATGCTAGTGATAATTCTCTATGTGAAAAACCTTTAGCAGCTTGCAATGGTCCCAAAAAAAGGATCATTCTCCTTCTAATTCTGCTCACAAGAGAATGGTTAAAAATAATTTCTTTAACTACTATTACTGCGGGAATAAAGGACATTCTGAGCAAAGATGTCGTTATCGATTGAGAAATGAAAAGATTCATAACATTCTTACTTGTATGTCTAAAGAATTCATTAAACCGGTTTCACACATTGTTAGAAAAGGCACTTTAAACACTCAAGGAATGTACTATGATAAGTCCTTTCTTAGTCGTGTGTTCAAAACAAAAAATGCCTATAATGGAAGAAGGAAGAATGGAGAAAGGGTGACTGACCTTGTAAAGAGAAAAGGCATAGGAGAAAGAAATAAAAGTTGAGTTCCTCATATCTTTCTGAAAAAAGCTGCAAATCCAAAACTTCTGCTCCAGATTTCTTACATATCAACAATCGAATCTCAGATCTAAAAATCAGTGTAAACAGACTCAAACGGAGCATCAAGAAAACATGGAAAACAGTTGACTCAGTTAATCCTAACCCTTTTCTTGATAAAACTTCTTTAGATATGACGAGTAAGGTCTCTCTAAATACCCTTGATAAAAGAAAAGAATAAGTGAATATTGATGAGCAAGATGCTCATCTTAATACACCATGATTGCTTGAAGCTGCATCCCTATTTTTATAAAAGGTGGATGCTCCTTGTTCTCAAGATGACTCATCCTGGGAAACTTGTCGGGGTTGTATTAAATTCGTTGTTAATTTATTTATTTTAAAACATGTTCCTTCATCCCTTCTCCGAGTTTCTGTTTCTCGGAAATTCTTTGAATAATTGTGCTTCTCCTTTCCCCGGGTCTCACATGTGTGATTGACCAAGTACATATACCGAACCCACACGAACGTCATTGTTCATAGGGTTTCTTGGAACACCTTATAAATACTGTTTTCCATAAGGTCAAAAGATTATACTTGACTCTTTTTGTACACAATGGATGGAAGCAACAAGGTTGATGAAGTTGAGAAGGACAATATTTTTAAGTTGAATCCTGTTTCTATAACATGCTTTCATGTTGTTGATCATGAAAACAAAGTACCAGTTCAGATGTCATCACAACTGGTAGGAAACCTTCTTCGAGACTTTGAAGTAGTACGTGAACAACTCGGAATTTCAACAAGGAATCTTGATTTTCTGAAAAACAAACTGAAGAAGGCAACTGATGAGCTCGTCCATGTTCAATCTCCAGTTGCTGACAGAGTTTAGAGTGTTTTAATCATGTTTCTTGTTTTAGTTGCCTAGTATGTCTTCTTTTTGGTTTAGTTGGAAGAATAACTAGTGCTTGAATAACAATGATTGTGATTACACATAGCTATTATTTTTCATCTTCTTGTTCTTTTTTAGGTTTATTGGTTTAAATTCTAAAAACATTTGGAGGATGATGGTTTGCAGTATTTAATCTTTATGATTTTTTATTTGCAATTTATTATGGGATATTGGTGTTTAAGTCCCTGAACTATGTTGTCCCATATTTTGTAAAAATTAAAGTCGTTCATGATCGGTATTCATGTATTGATTTAAGGATGAATAAACTTTTGACATTTATAAAAGTTAAGCGTATATTGTCAATTCTTTGATAGAAGATAGGTTAAAATATTTTGTGTTCAAGGATTATGTCTATTAAATATCGTTATGCAAATAGTGATGGAAGATAGAATGAATCCTTGTGTATTCCACAATATTGATCTTCACTGATCCATATTTTATGTAATATTGTGAGGCTCCGTAACGTGTCTTATGTTGAGCACGATACAACCAAGTTGATTAATTTTTGATTAGATTTGTTGTTTGTTTCGTAAGATACTTTATCGAGCATTCTTGAACTAAATTAATCATCTTGTTTGGTTATTTAGTTATTGCTCCATAAGTCTTTTTGTGTCGAGCAAAACATATGACAATTAAATTGATAACTTTTGTATTTAGTTTGGTTGTGTATTCCAATTAGATTAATTATGGGTCTCTTGTAATTAATCTAGTTGAGTATCTTCATACTCCATAAGATTCCTCTTATGTTGAGTATATGAACGACTATCCTAATTCATTTTCTAATGGTTATGTTAGTCGTATGCTCCGTAAGTTCTCTTATGTCGAGCATAATCAATTAAGTTGATCAATTGTGTGTTTAATTTGATTGCATATTCCGATTAAATTAATCATGGGTTTACTTGTGATTAATTTGATTGAGTTTTTGGATATAGAAAATCATTCTCATGATTTTTGGTGTCCAATCAAAATCCTTCTTTTCTTTTGAAATTAAGGTCGCTCTTGTTTTTCTCTTAGGAATAACATCAAATGGGGGAGAGTTCTTTTGAACTTGTGCTTAATGGTCATATCTTGAGGGGTGTGCGGCTGTGGAATTTTAAAGGGGCTATCTTGTATCTTTAAACTCCTTGATGAATGTTATTAGCTTCGGCTATATGATTGCATCTAAATTAGATGGTATGTATTTTTCTTTTAGTCATGAAATGTCTCTTACGGAAATTTCGTTATGATCCCGTTCTTGTACCTTTGACAATTTTATTGACAAAAAAGGAGAGAATTAATATGTAGTTCACACTACAAATACATATGGTTTTCGGATCATTGTGTAAGGGGGAGTCGTTTCCATGTGAGATAGAGTATTGACTAAGGGGGAGTGATACATATCACCATAGTATTATTGTTGAAGTTGTGATACAATTGGACTTTGATACTGTGTAATAATACTATGACACTGTATAACAATGATCGAGACCGATGCTTTCTCATTGTTATAGCTATGGATCTTCAATAACGGTGATGTTAAACTTACAACCTTTGGGATCATTGGAGTACTTGGAAGTGACGAAGATTTCGAGGAATGTTGAAGATTAGACATGTGGGATAGGAGCTACTAAAAGTTTCTTTATCTTTTTTTGTATTCCATATGTATTGATAGTTTTGTCACTATAATTTACAAAGGGGGAGATTGTAAGAGCATTGCTCGGTCGAATTCGCATGCGTTGCTATCTCAAGCATGTTTGTCAATGTTAGTGATCAAAACTATAAGTCTTGATTTCTAGTCTACTATAGCTAAGTCTCGGAACTAGGATAGAAAGTGTAGTTGAGCTCAAGGACTTCATGGAGATTCATCATACAAGAAGAAGAACTACTCAAGGAACCGGTGGAACTTCTCGACAAAAAGGTATGTGAAGACTTGAACTTATCTGTCACTCAAAAGTTTATCTACTCTATCTCCTACTTGTTGAGCCAAAAGTCGTATGCTATATATAGACTTAGATTATACACATTTGGTATTTCGAGCCGAGTATACCTCGCCTATCTATATCTCGAAATATGTGTTGGTAAGCGTTTCGCTTCGACCATGTTTATCTTTACCTAGTGACGAAAGTCATGATATGTTTCAATCACTTTGAAAATTGCTTTGACGAGAAATGGTGTAACAACTATGTAACGTCCTTTAAGAATGTTTCAATGATTGGAATGAGAGTTCAGATTACATAACCAATGATGGACATAAGTATTTTTGTGGAAACACATATGTGCATAAATCCTATCCCTTGAACCAAAATTTGCGAACTTTGTTGATCAAGAGAAACCGGAAGAATGGCTTGTTGCCAAGTCCGCGAACTGCCGAACTTCTCATCCCGAAAAATTCTGCTGGAGTTGACAAACTTGCTGCGTGAGTACCAGTTCACGAACCCAGTCCGCAAACCGGCGGAAAGTCTTTGCCGAGATTTTCTGCTGGAGTTTGTAAACTCTGCCCGGTTGCTTAAGTCCGCGAACCTAGTGTGCGAACATAAGAAGGTTATATATCTGAAGATGATTTCTGAACTTAAACTTATAAAGACTAAGGAATGCAGTTTGCAACTGTGGCTATAAAAGTTCATGAACCGATTCAAGTGAATCAAATCATCTTTGCTTCAATTGTGTCTTGTATAGTACATAATATTTTTTTGCAATTGAACAACTCTCTAACTAGTTCATTTGAAGTCATTTGAACTAGTTATGGTGAAGAAGAATATGGTTGGTATGAAATGCTCACATGGCTAACCTTTTGGTTAACTATTATTGAACTAACAAATATACATGTTTGGGTAAGGTTAAAAAACCTAGAAGCGTGCATTTCATTTGTGTATAACAAGCTAAGTTTTCGATCTAACAGTTGAGAAATATTAGCTTGAATCTAAATCAGGTATTCATATAACAGTGGATATTGTTTGCTTTGTGACCAAGGCGAAACCCTTATTTGAAAGACTATATAAAGAAGACATCTAGTATTGTGCAAAACTAATCCCCACACTTCACCTGTGATACTAGTTTGCGTGCTAGAGTCGATTCTCCTTTAACCTTTGGTTTTATTCTTCTAAAACCAGGTTAACGACTTAAAGACTTCATTGGAATTGTGAAGCCAGACCGATACTACTTTTATCATAGTTGTGTACGAGTAGAATCAGATTGATTGGGTTGTGATTAATATCTCCGATAGGCAAGATATAAAATGTAGTCACAAACATCTTCGTCTCATTGTTTGTGATTACGCAACATCTTGTTTCGCTACCATACAATTAATATTGTTGTGAGGTGATTGATTTATCTAGGCTGTTCTTCGGGAATATAAGACCGGATAATCAATTGGTTCCTGTTCACCTTGATTATTATCAAAAAACGGAACAAAAACTTTAGGGTTTTTCTGTGGGAGACAGATTGATCCTTTGATAGACTTGTCTGTGTGAGACAGATTTGTTTATTGTCAAAGCCTGCGATTTTGGGTCGTAGCAACTGTTAGTTGTGGGTGAGATCATCTAAGCGAATCAAGTGCGCAGTATTCTGCTGGGATCAGAGGCGTAGGGAGTACAACTGTACCTTGGATCAGTGGGACATTGTTTTGGGTTCATCTACAGTCCAGTCCGAAGTTAGCTTGGAGTAGGATAGTGTCCATAGTGGCTTAATACAGTGTGTGTTCAATCTGGACTAGGTCCCGGGGTTTTTCCTGCATTTGCGGTTTCCTCGTTAACAAAATTTCTGGTGTCTGTGTTATTTCAGTTTCCGCATTATATTATTTTATATTTATAATTGAAATAATACAGGTTGTGCGTTAGATCATCAATTAGAGTAATCCAACCTTTGGTTGTTGATTGTCAATGATTGATCCTTGGATATTGGTCTTTGGTATCATCGAAGTTATTCCTTGTGTTTGATTAAAGACTCGCTGATTTCTATTAGCTCGAGTAAATCAAAACAAGAGAGATATATTAACTCTTTGAGATACTTTTACCTAAATTGGGTCTGACTATCTAGGTGATTCTCTAGAAAGTATTTCGGAGGTAGTCCATACAGATTTCTAAGCGAAATATTGGGTGATGTTGTTAGACCCCCGCTTTTCAGTTTTCACTAATAAAAGTCATACCAATACAAAAGTCAGACCTTGTGAATAGTTTTACCAAGAACATAAACAAGTCATGAACGTTTATACTAATCACACATATTGGTAGTTCAAAATATATGCAATGAATAACAATACCAATAAGCCTAGCGGTTTCCCTTTCGATTCACAAAACAAGTTCGTGAATTTACTTCCTTTAAACGAATGTAAAACATTGTTTCCTAGGATGAAATCTTCACCTCATACCCATACATAATCACATAGCATTCAAACGATTATGTTGATGTCTTATATACGAAATTCAAAAGATAAGCGTTATACTTCGTATTGTATTCCTTAATACTACGTCTAACTAGAGTATAATCATTCATGATTTGTAGTTATGTTTTCAATATGCACGACTTGAAAGATACGTTAGGGAATGAAACAGTTCAAGTCAAATATTACTAACCTCAAGTGGAAGGATGATGTTGTCGTTGTAGCTCCGTACTTCTTCAGATTCTTCAACTCTTCACGTAATACTTGTAATGTCTCATATCCTAATACTTTCAAGCTAACCTATACGAAGTTGAATCTAGTACATAATCAAGCGAATATTTAAATGAGTTTTGGTTCACTAAAATATGACAACCAAACTTGACATACCAATGATTGGTGGGTTCAACCGAGCTATGCTCTAACAGGTACGCATACTTAAGTAGCCGGATTAGGACTGTGTTCGCCAGTATGCAAACGGGTACGCATACTGTGGTTCACATCCGAACTCAGTTGAATATAATAAAGTTACCGGACTTCAACTGACTTCTCCAGTACGCATACGTCAATGCATACTATAGCTCTCGGACTTCACCTGACCAACCAATACGCATACGAGTATGCATACTAGATTGGCGGTCTTGGACTACACATATGCAAGTACGCATACTGTGTTTATATCCAATCACGGTTAATCGTTCTAAACTCCCATTTCAATGATTGAAACATTTTCGGAAGACGGGAATAGCTTTCTCACACAAATTATTAGCTTGAAAGCAATTTTCAATTGATCGAATGATCAATATGAAACATTATGAGTCCACATCAAATAACCGTCTCGCACAAATCATGTAAGATGTTACAAGGAAATTTTCACATGATCATGGTTAAAGCGAAATCTTACCAACACATATTTCGAGAAATATGTAAGCGAGTTAAACCAAGTTGAAATATCATATGTGTATAATCAAAGTCTATATAGCTATATGACTTTTGTCTCAAATAGGAGATAAAGTAGATAGACTTTTGAGTGATAGATGAGTTCAGTTATCCACATACCTTTTGTTGGTGAAGTTCCACAAGCTCCCCTTAGTAGTTCTTCGTCTTCAATCGATGAACGCCGTGAAGTCTAATGCTCAACTATACTTTTTATCCTAATCCGAGACTTACCTATAAGTAGACTAGAAATCAAGACTTACAGTTTTGAAAAACAAGCTTGAGATAACAACACTTGCGAGTTCGACCAAGCAGTGCTCTAACAATAGTAATGTAAGCAAGTAAAAGAGTCATAAGAACACAAGATATGCGTGGTTCGTATGATTACTTACGTCCACAGGGGTGAAAGGATGATCTTATTACTTTCTTCGAACTTACAAGGAAGAAAGCTCTCAACGATACTTTATTTCTCCTCTCACTCACTTACAGATCACTTGCGTTTCTCTCACTACAAGGGTCTATATTTTTAGGCTAAAATGTTTATACAACAAGGATTCAATGTTAGTCACATCCCATCTATATTGATGATCCTGTCGATGGTTCACCCGAGTCTTCTTCCGATGTTTGATGATTATCCCTAGAGTCTTTCAAGGGATGGATCTCCCGATATGTCTCACTTGGTTTGTTTATACCTGATCTTCCTTGATCCGATGTCTTTGTTATACCCGATCCGAGTATCTTATCCTCTGTTCCTGGGCCCACCATGACTTAAATCTTCTGTTCATCGCCGTGCCTTGTCAGTGCAGTTATTGCTTTGACTCCCGATGTACGTCACCCGTCAGATCCGACCCCATGCTTCACAGTGCTTGCCTTACGTTTGTTTGGTAGATTTCTCTTTTACCATGCCTAGTGTATAGAAGGTGATTCGGTATTTCATCTTGTATTTTCTCTGGCATATCATCGCTCCAGATCCTTCCACCTATCCTTGCTAACTATTTGCTACTACAACCACTATAAATCACCGTAATTTTCAAAACTCCAGTCACACCAAAATTCACTTCTCTTGAATTTTCTCTACTAATTTCTTTTATTTATTTTTTAGTTTAATGCTTTATATTTGTTAAGCGAAATGTTTGGAAAGGCTATGGCACTTTTTTCTGATGCAAAACTTGAAGATGTTGTTTCTAAGATATGTGGAAGTTTTAAAAAGATTGAAAATAGTAAAAGGGAAGTGCAAGTTTTATAAGTGGCTCCAAAAAAATGTTCCCTAAAAATGTTAAGAAAAACTCCAATTTTGAAAGTTAACAACCGAAAATTTAAAAATAAAAAGAAACAGTTTACGAGCGCGTCGAATGGAAGATACATCAAATGAAGATATCCAGGAGGCCAAAGATTGTATTAAATTTTTATTGAAGCTGTTAATTAGTTTTTATTATTGTCTAAGTTTATATCTTGTAAAAGAAGTGGTAGTAATAATAATTAATGAAAATATCTAGACCTTATATTAGAATTCTATTTTATATTAATCGTTGCTTATTACATTTAGACTTACAAATATAGTGCCTTGATTTCATAACGACAACAATAACATCAAACTACATCAAATCCACCGACATTAGCCTTATAGTTCATAGCATTCAAAATGCTTAAACTCTCTTCCGTTTCTTCAATAAACTGGGTTTGAGCCATGGTTTTCTGAAAAATAGATAAACAACAAGTTATTTAATATGATTGTAATTAAACTATGATGCAGTCTCTTAATGAGGACATAGGTATTAAGATACTCACCAGTTCTTCGTTGGGTAATCAAGAATTATCGCGGTGAACCATACATAAAACTTTTGTATAACATTTGGCATCCTTACTGATGAATGAAAATCTTAGTTAAAATTTAGGCTCTTGTTGTTTCTGATATATTCATTTCACAGCACTTTTTCCCATAAATAGCCACTGCTCATCGGTAAGTGCATAGTTCACATGATTCTAGTGTTGATTCCATGCTTGTTTTATTTATATTTCTTGCATATTATCCTTGTATTACTCTTATTTTCCATTTTATTTATTTCTTTAGGTGAATCATTCAAAGTCAATGGAGATGGCTGCAAAAGAGCTATCAAGTGAAGTTCTCTAAAAATCCAAGTGTTTAAAGCCAAAAGAAGTGGAAGAATTGTGACGAAAAGGAAGGAACGTCGAAAATATAAGAAGGACTAGAAGACCAAATTCAACTCATCCAAATTCAGGAAATATATTTTGTCCAAAAAAAAAAGTTCTGAAGTTGTTTGCTTTCATCGCAAACACCCCTTTTCCTTTGGTTGCACATCCCTATTCTGCAATAAGGAATTGAGTTTGTATTTTGGACGCAACGATTAAAATAGCTTCCATGGCTGCAATTTTTGATACTCCACCCATTTCATAAAGTATTCGACCCGTTTTAACGATAGATACCCAATATTCGGGATATCCCTTCCCCGAGCCTTTACACGTTTTCATAAGTCTTAATGTAACAGGTTTGTCTAAAAATATACGTACCCATATTTTTCCACCATGACATGCATATTGTGTCATTGCTCGTCGCCCTGCTTTTATTTGTCTAGATGTAGGTGGATTCAAGTGCCTGTAGAGCATTTCTACCGAAACTAATATGATTACCTCGGTAAGATTTTCCCTCCATTCTTCCTCTATGTTGTTTACGAAA
Organism: Papaver somniferum; assembly: GCF_003573695.1. Classification (NCBI taxonomy): domain Eukaryota; kingdom Viridiplantae; phylum Streptophyta; class Magnoliopsida; order Ranunculales; family Papaveraceae; genus Papaver; species Papaver somniferum. The sequence continues at coordinate 17,664,701 of NW_020622934.1, read as the reverse complement.
CCAGACATGAGAGTTTCTTCTCATCCAGCTCCTCGAAAAAAATGAAATGATTCCGTAATATTACAAATATGTATTGAATTTATAATAGACTGAATCATATAACTTTTTGAGATCTAATTTGTCACGTAAAAGTTTGTATATTATGGAGCTTTATCTACAACTGGAAATATACCTTTAGAATATATTTATTTTGACCTTTATTGAATCCAAAAAAATGAGTAATGCAATAATGCCTCCGCGGGCGAATATTGACTCTTTCAATATCTGTTTAATTCATTCGGTCATTCCTTGACCTCTCAAAAAAAAAATGAACAGATTCCTAGTTCTTTCCACCATCCCACATAGTAAATTATTAGAATTCATTTTCAATGGAATCTTTTGCAGTTATAGGTTATACCATCACTTTAATGGCTAGGCTTGAACTCTGCAACAGAGCTCCTAATTTCATTTGTTATTTCTGAGTTAGTGTACTCGGTCTTTATTGACCCGAAGCTCTCTTTTATTTGTATATATATTTTTCTTACTCATAGACCATACATAGTGGAATCATATGTCATTGATATTCTCATTCTCTTTTTATATAGTAATGATTGTTTCTTTGAATCCCAATAATATGAAGTAATGCGATTGTTATTAATTACTCGGAGCCTAAAATATGGGTACCCTTGTCCCTGATTTATACCACCATTGGATCCCAATAATAAGAAGCAATGAGCTGGTTATTTTACTCGGTGCCTAGAATATGGGTACCCTTGCCCCTACATGCACCAGTCTAATTTAGGAAAAGTTGCTACGCCAAGCGAGCCAAAACAATGTTCCACAGAGCATTGGGATTGATGTGGCCACTGAAACTGATGTTGCCACACCACATTTGAGTCTAACACCAATGTGCAAAATTTAGTGGTCATGGCTACGCCAGGCGCTAATTGCACCACCATGCCACTGGCATGCACGAACTATGCCATCCATGTCGCAGTACCACTAGCATGCGCTAAAGGCGCCACTGTATCATCATCAGGCGCCAACAGAAGGTAACCTTAATCAACGGCTACCCTTCCTTATGAGATGCAATCTCAGCCACCCAAGTTCGCCACCGAACTGACAGTCTTGTGGAAAGTTTTAGGCGACAAGCCGCCTAAATCTAGTGGCCATGGTTACGCCAGGCGCCACTTACACCAATGTGTCACTGGCATGCACGAGCTATGCCAGTCATGCCGCAGTGCCACTGGCATACACTAAAAGCACCATTGTGCCATTATCAAGCGCCGACACGATGTAGCCATAATCAATGGCTATCCTTCCTCGTGAGATGCAATCTCAGCCGTCCAAGTTCGCTACCGAACTGACAGGCTTGTGGCGAGTTTCGGGCGACCAGCCGAGATAAACCTAATAGCACCACATGCTATTTTTCCTGCGGAAAGTATCTTGACCTTGACTTGCCACCCGTAGCAAACTGCTACATGTTTTCCACAAAAACACTCGAGACATCAAACATGTTACAAAACTGGGGGATACTCATCAGGGTATTGGTCTGGGCAGTTTACAGCGTGCGGCGTGCAATACGCCCGTTACAAGAAAGTGTCATGAAGCGGGATGGTTAATGGTGGCAAGAAGTAACGGGTGTAAACGTATTCACTTCCTTCATCATGGAAGCACGGTTTCTGACGGTTACACACTCTTCTACCACTCAATCGTTCTCACTTCCTACGAGACCAGGATACGTTAATTATGACTTGTATAAATAGGTTTCACCTATTTCCACCAAACAACAAGTTTTTGGTCGGAAACAACATAGTATCCAGAAATCACCAAGAACTGATAGCTTTTCACTCTGCAAGCCAGTTCCAATTTCTGATAAAAGTCATAAAACAAGCCACATCTTCAGAATTAACCACTCTGGTCTTTGCTTTCCTCCCTAAGACCAACCATTCTCCTTCACTTTGTGACCGAAGCAAGCCTGGAACGGCCATTTCTTGGTTTAGTCTAGGATTGTGCAGATTGATCTCTCGAATCAAAAGTACTCCCGTGCAGTGCATTGTTTAGGGTTTAGATTCGTTTCTCATCCACACACCTGAATTTACCAAAACCGGAAGAAACAATTTTCACCCACAAACAATTGGCGACCATGGTGGGAGATTAATCTCTCGGTTGTAATACTAATTTCCAATTTCATTTTTCAATCCCAATTTCAAGATGGTAGAGCTCAGGTCGGAGTCAACAACAAACCCTGATGCCACCGGCGCTGAAAACGCCCTTGATATCAACGTTCCTTCCCGTGACATCAATGTACCACCTGTCAGCATGATCAACACCCGCGGCGCCGCAGACTCTACCACCAACACCAGCAATGTAGGAAACGTTCCCTCGGGCGTTACACCTCCGATCACCATAGCCAGAGCCGCTGCCCCCACCCCCATTGTTTCTTCAAGTGTGACGCTCCCAGTCGTCCCTAGAACTGTTGTCACTCCACCATCAAGACGAGAGACCGGAGGAGCCAGAGGAAGCCAACCCCCTATTACCATTGCTGATTTGATGGAAATACAAGAAGTTTTTGCTAAGGCTCAGACGGACATGGACACAACTCAAAAGGAGCGAAACAATGAACATCTGTATGATTAGTCAAGGGATTAAGAATTCGGGCGTTAGATTGTCATCAACCAAATGTGACCGAACATCAATTGGTGGAGTTGTGCATTAATGCTTTCTGAGGACTCTGTTCACAAAACCGTGTAATCTATGATGGAGCATTTGGGTGAGATTTTTTTATTTCTCCAAGGTGCAACCCCGAGATATATTTTCAAGCTCTCATCCGTGTTGCATTGGCGCTTCGAACTTTGCTCCAGGAGCCGCTTCAACTTTTCGCTCCAGAAGCCGCTCCGCTTCCAGATTTCACTCCAGGAGACGCTTTAACGTTCTTTCCAAAAGCCGCTCCGCTTCCACGTTTCAGTCCAGGAGCCGCTTCAACGTTCTCCCTAGAAGCCGCCCCGCTTCAACGTTTCGCTCCAGGAGCCGCTTCAACGTCTCACCTCCAGAAGCCGCTCCTCTTCAACGTTTCCCTCCAGAAGCCGTTCCGCTTCAAATTTTCGCTACAGGAGATGCTTCAACGTCTCAACTCCAGAAGCCGCTCCTCTTCAACGTTTCGCTCCAGAAGCCGCTCTGCTTCCCTGTTTCACTCCAGGAGCCGCTTCAACGTTCTCCCCAGAAGCCGTTCCGCTTCAGCGTCTCACCTCCAGAAGTCGCTCCTCTTCAAAGTTTCCCTCCAGAAGCCGCTCCTCTTCAACGTTTCTCTTCAGAAACCGCTTGAAGGTTCTCTCCATAAGCCGCCACTCATTCCTACCAAGGTTCGTTCTCATAGCCGCCACTCCTTCCTGTCAAGGATTGTGATCGTAGCCAGTCAAATCTCTTCTGATCACAGCTGCTGCCAAGAACCGCTATTGCTCGTTTGAGCTTCACCATAGCGGCAACCACTACAAAGAATATTTCGTCCATGTGATGTTCCAACCATCCCATCCAGGAGAGTACAATAAACTTGTATCAAATCACAGAGGCGTGGATTCAAGGCGGTACAATCAAAGTAAGCTACACTTGGGGACTGAAGCCTCCTTCAGGTTTAGAAGTTTAAACGCAGTCACCGCCTTACTAGCGAATGTAATGGAAGAACATCTTCCACGAGAAAATAATCTCAGGACAATTACACATGGGGAATTTTGTCACACTTCTTACTCACGGGAGATCCTAATACACCTAAATCCCAATCATACGTGAAGGACATGCCTACCGGAGACAGAGCTAAGTAACTATCCTTAAACTAAGTGTTTTATATCTATTAGGCATATCAAATAAAATTTAAATCTCTTAATGTTGAGACGTGTAAATTCCTCAACACTCACTACTGTGTTGGTAGGCATGCTTCCTCAACACATCCTTCCTCTTAGTGTCGAGACGTGTAAATTTCTCAACACTCACTACTATGTTGCCAAGCATGCTGCCACGACACATCTTTCCTCTTAGTGTTGAGAAGTGTAAATTCCTCAACACTCACTACTATGTTGCTAGGCATGCTTCCCTAACACACCTTTCCTCTTAGTGTCGAAACGCGTAAATTCCTCAACACTCACTACTGTGTTGCTAGGCATGCTTCCTCAACACATCCTTCCTCTTAGTGTTGAGACGTGCAAATTCCTCAGTACTCACTACTGCGTTTCCAGGCATGCTACCACAACACACCTTTCCTCTTAGTTTTGAGACATGTAAATTCCTCAACACTCACTACTGTGTTGCTAGGCATGCTTCCTCAACACATCTTTCCTCTTAGTATTGAGACGTGTAAATTCCTCAACACTCGCTACTGTGTTTCCAGTCATGCTTCCTCAACACATCCTTCCTCTTAGTGTTGAGACGTATAAATTCCTCAACATTCATTATTGTGTAGCTAAGCATGCTTCCTCAACACATCCTTTCTCTTAGTGTTGAGACGTATAAATTCCTCAACACTCACTACTGTGTTGATAGACATGCTACACATCCTTCCTCTTAGTGTCGAGACGTGCAAATTCCTCAACACTCACTACTGTTTTGCCAGGCATGCTTCCTCAACACACCCTCCTCTTGGTGTTGAGACGCGCAAATTCCTCAACACCACTATTGTGTTGCCAGGCATGCTGCCTCAACACATCCTTTCTCTTAGTGTTGAGACGTGTAAATTTCTCAACACTCACTACTATGTTGATAGGCATGCTTCCTCAACACATCCTTTCCTCTTAGTGTTAAGACGTGTAAGTTCCTCAATAATCACTACTGTGTTGCTAGGTATGCTTCCTCAACACATCCTTTCCTCTTAGTGTTGAGACGTGTAAATTACTCAACACTCACTACTATGTTGCTAGGCATGGTTCCTCAACACATCCTTTCCTCTTAGTGTTGAGACGTGTAAATTCCTCAACACTCATTACTGTATTACCAGGCATGCTGCCTCAACACACCTTTTCCTCTTAGTGTTGAGACGTGTAAATTCCTCAACAATCACCATTGTGTTGCCAGGCAAACTGCCTCAACACATATTTTTCCTTAGTGTTGAGACGTGGAAAGTTCCTCAACACTCACCACTGTGTTGCCAGGAAAACTGCCTCAACACATCTTTCCTCTTAGTGTTGAGACGTGAAATTTCCTCAACACTCACTGCTGTGTTTCCAGGCAAACTGCCTCAACACATTTTTCCTCTTAGTGTTGAGACGTGAAGTTTCCTCAACACTCACTGATGTGTTGCCAGGAAAACTTCCTCAACACATATTTTCCCTTAGTGTTGAGACGTGGAAATTTCCTCAACACTCACCACTGTGTTGCCAAGCAAACTGCCTCAAACACATCTTTCCTCTTAGTGTTGAGACGTGAAATTTCCTCAACACTTACTGTTGTGTTTCCAGGCAAACTGCCTCAACACATTTTTCCTCTTAGTGTTAAGACGTGAAATTTCCTCAACACTCACTGCTATTTTTCCAGGAAAACTGCCTCAACACATTTTTCCTCTTAGTGTTGAGACGTGAAATTTCCTCAACACTCACCACTGTGTTGCCGGGCAAACTGCCTCAACAAATTTTTCCTCTTGGTGTTAAGGCGTTCAAATTCCTCAACACTCACTACTGTGTTGTCATGCATACTGTCTCAATACATTATAGTGTTGACGGCTCCACCACCTCAATACTCGTCTTTGTATTCAAGGCTCGCTGCACCAACATTACATGGCACCTGTACTCCGTGGCCAAGACATAAGCGCGCCAGTACACAGATTGCAGACTGATCATGCCTTTTGCCAAAGGTCAACCGAATTTTCCTGGTAATCTTTTCATGTCTTGCCTTTTCGATTTTTATCCTCATCTGTCACCATCTCATGCTTACCCCCCAACAATGCCATTGTTACGTGCTAAGCAGGGGACTTAATGTTGATGGTGGTTTTTAGCTTAGGGTTAAAATTGTAAAACCTTGCATCTGATGTGGCGTCACTCGGTAAGGAAACGGAGGCATGAGTGTTAACCTCTCCACTGGCATACTTATTGAGCCATTCAATATATTTACATGAAATATATCCAGACTGGCGCATGTAGCAACCATCCCAGATGTTTTGTAAATTTTGGCGCCTTGCCTATATTCACTTAATATAGGTTTCTTTGAATGCTTTCTATGCTATGTTCCTCGGTTGAACCCTTAATGTTGATATGGCATGACAATTTGTGTTCACTCGCAGCAGAGTAGCACGAATTTCCAAATATCAAGGATAAGGTCTTTGCATAAGGTATTCAATCAGAAAGCATGTTGATCTCTGGCAATGAACTTAAAGAACTCTGTGTCAACACATAGAATTCAATCAATTACTTTTGCGCCTTGCGCAGTATACCAGACCTTTCTTGTCGAAAGTAAGCCTAGGAAAACTAGGTAATTAATCCGCCATGGATTAGTAGGTGCAAAATATTGCCCAAAATCAGAAAACAGGGAGCCGCAGCAGTAAAGAGAGGCGTGCTTTAGGCTAACTGGCGCCACTTACCATTGGCCACACCCCATCCTAAACCGGCCCTATTTCCCTGGACTAATCAGGTCGCCTCAAACTAGCCACGCGCACATAAGTTGTGGCTGGGCCCTTACTTGCCGACCCCACTTCCCATCGACCAATCAGGTTGCTCTAAAGCCGCCACACTCACACCAGAAGTGTGGACACTCCCATGCTTGGCCGGCCACTCTCCTTCCTACCGACCAATCAAGTCACTTTAAAAATGCCCCACGAGCACTAGAGGTGTAGCCGCGCCTTATGTTTCTCCGGCCCATTTTCTTCACCAATCAAGTCGCTCTAAACTCGCCATTATACATTAAAGGCCAAATGCACCCTTCCACACCACCATACTAACTGGCGACCCAAACGCGCTCTGCCAAAACAACATTGGCATGCCAACATACCACCCTATGGCAGTAACATGCCAACATGCCACTCTGCCGAAGTAACATGCCAATGTGCCACAAATGATGACACTATGTGCTAATCCACTTTCTGTTCGTGGCCAATGCCATAACGGACTCCAATTAATATTTCATGATCAAAACAAGACTTTCGCTTCAGTAGCATTAGCCAAAACCCTAATTTTGGTCATAGTCCACAACATGCCACGAGCCAATTTAGCCTTGGCCACGCCGCCAAGCCCTAACTTTGGCCACGACGCCAAAATCCTAGCCTTGGCAACGCCGCCAAGCCCTAACTTTGGCCACGACGCCAAATCCTAGCCTTGGCCACGCCACCAAGCCCTAACTTTGTCCACGACGCCAAATCCTAGCCTCGGCCACGCCGCCAAGCCCTAACTTTGGCCATGACGCCAAATCCTAGCCTTGGCCACGCCGCCAAGCCCTAACTTTTCCCACGACGCCAAATCCTAGCCTTGGCCACGCCGCCAAGCCTTAACTTTGGCCACGACGCCAAGTCCTAGCCTTGGCCACGCCGCCAAGCGCTAACTTTGGCCACGACGCCAAATCCTATCCTTGGCCACGCCGCCAAGCCCTAACTTTGTCCACGACGCCAAATCCCAGCCTCGGCCACGCCGCCAAGCCCTAACTTTGGCCACCGCCAAATCCTAGCCTTGGCCACGCCGCCATGCCACACGTGCTAAATAGGGTTGCGATGCGCCAAACCCTAATTTAGCTAAAAGTTGCCATGCCAACTGAATCCAGTGACTCTCCTAAAGACTCAAGATTAACTTTGCAACAGGGCCAATGTTGCAGAGCCATATTCGGGTCTAACACCAATATGCCAAAACAGCTGCCACGGCTACGCCACTGGCATGCCGCTATGCCATGGCTCCGTCAGGCGCCACTATGCCAATGGCACCACTTCGCTATGCAAACAATATGCGGCCATAATCAATGACCATCCTTCCTCATGAGATGCAATCTCGGCCATCCAAGTTCGCCACCGAACTGACATACTTGTGGCAAGTTTCAAACGACCAGCTGCCTAAATCTAGTGGTCATGGCTACGCCAAACGCCACTTGCACCACCTTTCCACTGGCATGCACGAGCCATGCCATCCATGCCACATTGCCACTGACGTACACCAAAACGCCGCTGCGCCATTATCAAGCGCCAACACAAGGTAGCCATAATCAACGGCTACCCTCCTTTATGAGATGCGATCTCGGCCATCGAAGTTCGCCACCAAATTGACAAACCTGTGGCAAGTTTTAGGCGACCATCCAAAGCGAGCCTAATACCATTACATGTTATTTTCCCGCGGTAAGTCCATTGACTTTGATTTTCCACACGTAGCAAAGTGCTACATGTTTTCCACGAAAACACTTGAGACATCAAACATGTCACAAACTGGGGGGATGCTCATCAAGGTATTGGTCTGGCAGTTTACAGCATGCAATGCGCCCGTTACAAGAAATTGTCATGAAGCGGGACAATTAGTGGTGGTGAAAAGTAACGGTGTAAACGAATTCACTTCCTCCATCATGAAAGCATAATGTCTGACGGTTACACGACTTCACTGCCTTCATCATGGAAGCATAATATCTGACGTTTACACGTTACTCTATTCTTCCACCACTCAATCATTTCCACTTCCTACGAGACCAGGATACGTTTCAATATGACTTGTATAAATAGGCTTCACATATTTTCACCAAAAAACAAGTTCTGGTCAGGAGAACAATACAACGTCCAGAAATCACCTGATAGCTTTTCAGTCATCTGGCCAGTTTTACTTTCTGATACAAGTCGTAACCAACTACACCTTCAGAATCAACGATTTTGGTCTCAACACTTTCTTCTCTTCCCTCCATAATACCAACCCTTCTTCTTCACTTTGTGACCGAAGCAAGCCTGGAACGACCATTTATTGGTTTAGGCCAGGATTGTACAGATTGATCTCTCGAATCAAAAGTATTCCCGTGCAGTACATTGTTTTGGGTTTAGATTTATTTCTCATCCACACACCCAAAATTACCAAAATCGAATTCCCGTGCAGGCCAGGATTGTACAGATTGACCATTTATTGGTTTAGGCCAGGAAAACTGCCTCAACATATTTTTTCCTCTTAGTGTTGAGACGTTCAAACTCCTCAACACTCACCATTGTGTTGCCAGGCAAAATGCCTCAACACATTTTTCCTTTTGGTGTTGAGACGTGAAAATTCCTCAACACTCACCACAGTGTTGCCAGGCAAACTGCCTCAATATATTTTTTCCTCTTAGTTTTGAGACGTTCAAACTCCTCAACACTCACCATTGTGTTTCCAGGCAAACTGCCTCAACACATTTTTCCTCTTAGTGTTGAGACGTTCAAACTCCTCAACCCTCACTATTGTGTTTCCAGGCAAACTGGCTCAACACATTTTTCCTCTTAGTGTTGAGACGTTCAAACTCCTCAACACTCACCATCCGTGTTGTCAGGCAAACTTCCTCAACACATATTTTTCCTTAGTGTTGAGATGTGGAAAGTTCCTCAACACTCACCACTGTGTTGCCATGCAAACTGCCTCAACATATATTTTTCTTTAGTGTTGAGACGTGGAAATTTCCTCAACACTCACCACTGTGTTGCCAGGAAAACTGCCTCAACTCATCCGTGTTGCCAGGCAAACTGCCTTAACACATATTTTCCCTTAGTGTTGAGATTGTAAATTCCTCAACAATCACCACTATGTTGTTAGGCATACTGCCTCAACACATCTTTCCTCCTAGTATTGAGACGTTTAAACTCCTTAACACTCACTGTTGTTGTCATAGTGTTGACGGCTTCACCACCTTAACACTCATCTTTGTGTTAAGGATCACTGCACCAACACTCCCTGGCATCAGCACCCTGTGGCCAAGCCAGAAGTATGCCAACACAAGGATCATATACTACTCATGCCTCCTGCCAAAGGTTAGTTGAATTTTTCTGGCAATCTCTTAATGTCTTCCCTGTCGATTTTTATCCTCATATGTTACCATCTCATGCTTACCCCGCAACAATGCCACTGTTACGTGCTAAGCAGGGGACTTAATGTTGATGGTGGTTTTTAGTTCAGGGTTAAAATCGTAAAACCCCACATTTAATATGTCGTCACTCTTCAAAGAAACGAAGCCATGTAAAGTGATGATTGTTCAACCTCTCCACTGGCGTATTTATTGAGCAACTCAATATGTTAACATGAAATTTATCCAGACTGGTGCATGTAGCAATAATCCCAGATTAAGCAATTGATCCTCCATGGATTAGCAGGTGCAAAGTCCTACCCAAAATCAGAAAGCAAAGAATAAAGGAGCCGCGGAGAAGGAGCAACAATGAGAGGAAGCGTGGCCATGCCATAGGCCAGCCGACGCCACTTATCCATGCCCCATGCTACCCAACCGTCCCTTACTCCTTTGTCGACCAATCAGGTCGCTTTAAACCTGCCATACTCCCATGAGTTGTGGCTGGGCCCATACTTGTCGGCCCTATTCCCCATCGACCAATTAGGTTGCATTAAACCTACCACACGCACCAGAAGTTTAGCCATACTCGTGCTTGTCCGGACCCCTCTTTTTATTGACCAATCAGGTTACTCTAAACCTGCCACAATATTAAAAGAGGTGGAATTGCGTCAAGTGGTCACCATGCCAAATTGGCTTCCCAAAGATTGTACAAACAACTGGGAACGTTTGGTAAACAATTTTAGTGTGATCTACATGCCAAAAGTTTCGTATGGATGTTTAGCATAACATATTTAAATTCAAATTAATAGGAATAACGAGCTAAAAGATACAGTATAAAAGGCGAGCTAGGTCATGGCTGAAAACTGACAGAATCCCTCCTGAATTCTTCCTAAGTTTCACTGTCGGGCTGTTTTCACCTCCTAAACGAGCTCAAAACCTAAATATTCCCGTGATGGGAGACTGGAAATTCTTTTCTGATCAGAATGGAGGGGCGGACCGTCAAAATACGAGTTCGTACGAGAATTCTACGACGATTTTAGTGAGGATCCCACATCTGAATTTTCTGATTACGAAATTTCATGAGTTAACACAAATTTTATGTGAATCATCTCAGCCATCCAACTTAAATGGTTTATATTTAATTTGAGCCAATCATCTCGGTCATCCATGGCCACATGCCGCGTGCAGCATGCCTTAATCGCTAATTAGGGTTTCAGCATGCCAAACCCTAATTTAGGCAAAGTTGCTACGCCAACCGAGCCAAAAAAATGTTCCACAGAACATTGGGATTGATGTGGCCACTGAAACTGATGTTTCCACACCACATTTGAGTCTAACACCAATGTGCCAAAATTTAGTATCCATGGCTACGCCAGGCGCTACTTGCACCACCATGCCACTGGCATGCACGAACTATGCCATTCATGTCGCAGTACCACTGGCATGCGCTAAAGGCGCCACTGTACCATTATCAGGCGCCAGCAGAAGGTAGCCATAATCAACGACTACCCTTCCTCGTGATATGCAATATCAAACATCCAAGTTCGCCACCAAACTGACAGACTTGTGGCAAGTTTTAGGAGACCAACCGCCTAAATCTAGTGGACATGGCTATGTTAGGCGCCACTTACACCAACGTGCCACTGGCATGCACGAGCTATGCCAGTCATGCCGCAGTACCACTGGCATACACCAAAAGTGCCACTATGCCATTATCAAGCGCCGACAGGATGTGGCCATAATAAATGTCTACCCTTCCTCGTGAGATGCAATCTCAACCGTCCAAGTTCGCTACCGAACTGACAGGATTACGGCGAGTTTTGGGCGACCAGCCGAGATAAACCTAATAACACCACATGCTATTTTTCCTGCGGCAAGTCTCTTGACCTTGACTTGCCACCCGTAGAAAACTGCTACATGTTTTCCACGAAAACACTCGAGACATCAAACATGTCACAAAACTGGGGGATACTCATCAGGGTATTGGTCTGGCGGTTTACAGTGTGCGGCGTGCAATACGCCCATTACAAGAAAGTGTCATGAAGCGGGATGGTTAATGGTGGCAAGAAGTAACGGGTGTAAACGGATCCACTTCCTTCATCATGGAAGCACGGTTTCTGACGGTTACACACTCTTCTATTACTCAATCATTACCACTTCCTACGAGACCAGGGTACGTTTTATTATGACTTGTATAAATAGGTTTCACCTATTTCCACCAAACAACAAGTTTTTGATCGACAACAACATAGTACCCAGAAATCACCAAGAACTGATAGATTTTCACTCTGCAAGCCAGTTCCACTTTCTGATACAAGTCATAAAACAAGTCACATCTTCAGAATTAACCATTCCGGTCTCAACACTCTCTTCGCTTCCCTCCGTAACCAACCCTTCTCCTTCACTTTGTGACTGAAGCAAGCCTGGAACGACCATTTCTTGGTTTAGTCCAGGATTGTGCAGATTGATCTCTCGAATCAAAAGTACTACCGTGCAGTGCATTGTTTAGGGTTTAGATTCGTTTCTCATCCACACACCCGAATTTACCAAAACCGACAGAAACAGTTTTCACCCACAAACAACTGGTTATTAGTGACTCGGTGTCTAACATATGGGTATCCTTGCCCCTGAATACCACCATACATATATATATTAGTGGGAACAATTTTTTTCTTCTTCTGATACAGACAACATGAGAGTCGGACCTCTGACCTGTAACACCGGAATTCGGCCCCCGACGCTAATCCCCATTTTGTTTCTGTGGTTTTTGTACTATTATTATTTTATTTTTAAGCATGTAATTAAATAAAAGGAAATTAGTTTACAATTTGTCGTGGGTATTTTGTACCCACGGAATCATGAAATAGAATTTGACTAATAAAAAAGGGGATTGCCTGGTCCCATATTTTGGTTGATAAACTCCCTGTTTGACTTCCATCTGCCGCACGATTGGCTAACCCATCTGCCGCTTGATTTCCTTCCCTGTAGTTGTGCTGAATTGCAGCTTGCGGGATCTATCAAAATATGATTTTTATTTCTTCAATCATCCCCGATATGTGCCAAGGTGGGGGTGTAGATGAAGTGATGAAACACATAAGGTTTTTTGAGTCGGTTTCAAATAAAACTCTTGGACATTGCCTTTATGTTGTTGTTCTCGATGCCATTAGCAGAACCCAAGTTTCTGCAGTTAATGCAGTCGTAATTCCTAGTGGCTGAGATAGAGCCATTATAGTTTGTGCATCATAATCTCTGCATATGAACCTTGCCCCCGCAAATCCTGGGTGACCTCTGGCTGCTCCATCTGTGTTAATTAATCCAGTTTATGTTCAGAATGGATCATCCTACCGACATTGTTTATATCCTTTTGTCCCTCGTTGGGTGGTTAAATATCGGTGCATCTCTGGGTGTGATTGCTTGTGAAGAATGTAGTGCCCCGTAGAATTCTGGTTGCAGTTTCTGAGCCCATGCTAGTATTTCTTCTGAAGCTGTTTGCCTTTGTTGGTATATTAGGTTATTTCTAGCTAGCCATAAGGTCTAGAAAAGAAAACATAAAGAGGAGATTACAGATGTTGACACAGGTTGTTGAAGGATTTGGGAAATGGTTGTCTGGGGTGTTAAGGTGAAAGTGTGTGTGTGTGTGTGGGGTGGGGGTTAGAGTTAGGTGAAATTGATAGTTGAGTGGATAAGGTATTCCAGGAGGTAGTTGTTGTTGGACAGTGGATTAGAAGGTGACTTGCCAATTCTGGGTCAGTGTTGTATCTGTGGTATATGTCTTAGTTGGTCAGATGGATGTGATATAAGAGTGAGAAGGTTGGTAATCCTTCGTTGATGGCTTTCCACACGAAAAGCCGAATTTTGGGTGGACATGGTAAAGTCCATAAGAATTTGGTAGGTGGTAAAGGGGTGTGAGTTTGTTGATCATGGGTTAGACATTTGTATCCCGATGAGGTAGTGCAGTTTCTAGATTTTGAGTGTGGCTAGATAATTTTGTCGTGGGGGCTATTTTGGGGGGATGGATGTTCATGATTTTTTGGATTATATGTTTGGGGAGGGTGCTTAATTTTTCATGATTTAATGAACGGGAAATTGGGTAGACGATATCTGCTACCATTCAGATTGGTAGCATTATGGTGGGTCTAGATATGTTGAATGTGGAATCCAATTGGCTTCTATCGGAGTTGATAATCCATCTCCAATATGATGGAAAATCAAATTCTGCATGGTAGGGACAAATGAAGCTAATTGTCTCCATTGAGGACTGGAGGGGGATGGTATGAAATTAATGCCTTGAAGAATTGGTTGTTGATCGAGATATTTTGCACTGAAGAGACTTCCGCAGATAGAGTTAGGTTGTTCATGTAAATTCCAGATTCTCCTCATGAGAAGTGCCTTATTATGATCGTTTCTCTTTCTTATTTCTAATCCTCATTCGGATATCGGTTTTGTTACTTTATCCCAATCTATAGGATGAAGTTTTTTAATTGCTAAGTCATGTCCCCAGAAAAAATTTCTGGTGATACGATCTATTTGTTTATGAACATTGCTGGGTAGATTTTGTGTTTGCATAATGTGGTTTGAGGTGAGACTGTGTTTATCTTGCTTTTCTACACACCAAATTGCAACAGATAAAGCAAATGCGAGATTGGGTTGCATAGACGCTGCATTTTTCGAGCCGTGTCCGCGTCAGACTCGCGTCGGACACAGGACGCGCTTGGGACGCTGACACGACGCGTGTCAGATGCACCAATGTGCGCGACCTGCGCGCGTCTGGTTTGGACGCACTGATGACTCGGGTTTGAAGCGTTCTTTTTCATTTTTATTTAAATTTCTTCCTTTATTTTTACTATTATTTTTACCATCATTAACTAAATGAAGAAAGACAAACATTGAGATCAATCATTTAGGTCTTTATTAGGGTTTTGTAATTGGAAATGACATCACGTATATCCTTGTTTGGGCACGTGTTGTTCTAATAATGCATTTTGATTGTGCCATGTGTTTAATAGTGATTGATTGTTTGACCTTCGGCGTGTATAAAATACGATCTCTTCTTTTTTTTTTGAAATTTATACACATGTAGCGTTATTTTCTAATTTTTAAGATAGAAACACTTTCCTTTGCTATATAAATACATGATTAATTGTATATATAAATAAATTATAAATAAAATATATATATAATATTCGCATCCTAGTTTTTTGATAATTTTGTAGTGTTCGCGTCCACGTCCACATCGTGTTCGCGTCCGCATCGGCATCCGCATCTGTGCAACCCAGGACAATCCTCCGTAATTTCCATGTCCCTACCCCTAAATAAATAAATTCTTCATGTTGCATTAAATATGGGACACTCGAGTAAGAAAAGACAAAACGCGTCCAGATTCACCCTCTTCCGATTGGAAAGAAAACCCTAACAAAAACTCGAAAACAGCGAAAAGCAAACTAAACCATTAGATCTTTAACCACGTCATCGATCCGGACCAACTTAGTATTTACGGATGAGATTAAGTTTGAGAAGCAAAGTGTTAGAGAACTTCGGCTCTTTGAAAAAAAACTATCTCCATCGAATTCTCACTTTCTCTCTCCATCTTCCCCCAAATTTTTTGATTTCCAATTTTTTTATTTTCTAAAAAAATTAGGGTTTCGAATTTGATAGTCAGGGTTTGAATTAGGGAAAAGTGATGGGAATTAGAGGTAATGATGAAGGAGAAATAGATAAAGAGAAAGAAGATATTGGTAGGGTTATGAATGGTAAAGCTGAAACTAGGTTTAGGAATGGTTATGATGAGATCAATCATCATCATCAAAATATTGATACTAAGATAGAAGGTGGAGATAATAATAATCATCATCAAAATAATCATCATAATAATAATAATACTGAAGAAGAGGATGATGTGGTTTCTGTGAGTGATGGTGGAGATAATAATAGTGAAGAAGAGGATGTGGTTTCTGTTAGTGGTGGGGATGAGGAGGAGGATGAAGAGGAAGAGGATGAAGTAGATGAAGGAGAAGAGGTTTTGACTGGTGCTGGTGCTGCTCCTGTTGTTATTCCTGCTCCTCAAGTTATTTCTGTTAGTGATGTGGATGCTGATGACGAGGAAGATGAGGATGAAGAAGGTAGTGTTGATGATGAAGAAGAGCAGGACGACGAGGATGATGAAGATGATGATGAGGTGAGTTTCTAATTTTTATGCTGTTAACTTCAATTTTTTATGGGGTTTATCTTTTAGATGTTGCTAACATCTGTTCGGCAGTAGTTTGAAAATGTTAACGTTAGGAAATATATGCTCTTTAAGTTAAAAGTGTTCGTTTGTTTAAGTTTTAGTGACCCATATAAAGGGGAAAAATCCTGTTTTTCTATTTTGAGAAACAAATATTTGGTATTTTAGGAAAAAACTTAGTAAAACACACTTAGCTAATTGAGCAATACAAATAATTACACTAGGGGGATGTTATAGGGGATATAGGTCACACTGGGTATAGAAGATAACAAAAAGGTGGGAGTCATATGGTCCTACAATTTTTAGTAGTGGGCAAGGACTGTAGCTTGTTGGCTCTGCTCATTGTAGTTTGCGTCAGAAGTCCAGCTGCTTGATTTCCTTCTATGTAGAATAGGGGTTAATTGAAGCTCCACATGATTGCCAGCATGTGTGGTAATTCATGTAGCATGGATGCCATGTATTAGTGTGGTTCTGCTCTCCCTTGGATAAACTTGACAAGTGGCTGATTCAGTTAGGTGTCTATTCTGGCTGATTAACATCTTCAGTGCAATAGGATGTGCCCATATTTCATTATTTAGAACTCTTCTTTTTCCCACCTAGAGAACTTCTGTAAATGATTGTTGCCCCAGCCCGGATACGGATACCCTTTTAACAGCTCCATCTATATGGACAATATTCTTAGTTTGGGTTGTTCATCCATTTGATTTGTTGTGTGTGTTAGATGGTTTATTCTGGATGGAGGTGTAGGTGGTGTTGGCAAGTGGTTGATGCAAGTGAACTAGGATACCTGAATGAGTTCCTGTTTGAGAGTTGTTGCGATCCGCAGGGCTTACTGATGAGTGAGTTGGTTACTTCAAAGATTTCCTATTTAACCTTTGTCTCCATAGTGGGTTTTTGGTTTGTAGGAGCTGAGTTATGAAGGTTGGAAGCAGTTGATTATGTGTGGTAATGAGATAGTGTGGACTAAGTGCCAGCGAACAACTTCCAAGTAGTTTGAGCATGCATGCTTCTTTGTGCTTTAGATTAGCATCTTCTCCTGTACATGCCATTCTGTTTATCTTTATAGTGATATGACCTGTACACATTCTTTATGGTTAGTCATAGTGATTTATGCCATTTCTGGTTGTATCTTCGTTTTTTGGCTTGTACTGAGATTCAGTTTTGTCCCTTAGTTTTTATTGAGACGATAAATCCTTTGTATATGTTTTTATGTGTCTGGGTGCGTATTCAACCATTGGCACTTCACCCCCATGCAAACTCAACGATCCCAGATCCCTTTCAGCTCTGGTTATTGCTATTACTTGTGATCTCCTAGTCTTACTCCTGACTGTTGAATATTCATAAATATATAATTGTCGTGCAGGAGGATTTGGGAACAGAATACCTTGTTCGTCCAGTAGCTCGCGCAGAAGAAGAAGATGATGACGACGATGATGTGTATGAGGAGGATGATGATGAGAACCAGGAGGAAGTCGAAGATGATGAGGTATATTTCTCCTTTTCAGTACTTTCAACTTCAATTTTGGGGTTTATCATGTAGATGGTACCAAGTTGTTGTGTGCATTTCTGTTTGTTATCCTTAATTTCTTTTAACTATTAAGGTTTCAGAAACTTTAATCCAACATATGTTAGTTTCTATTTCTTATTTTAAATCAGTTGTTCAAGAAGAAGATTAAACTTGTGTGTATAAATACAAGAAGGTTTAGTTTAACTTTTGTTCGAATAAGTCAAGTTTCCTTGTTTAACTTCTCCCATTTAGTTTTAGTTCCTCGTGGACCTTATTTGGTTTGACTTCTAACTGGCCAATAACCTGTTATGATCACCTGTCTAGGTGACTTATGGTTATGCTTCAAGGATTATGTATGTTGTGATTGTTGTCTGGAGGAGACATAGACATGTTGGATTGATAGTGTTCCACTTAGTCTTGAGGGAATGGTTTTGATTGTGCTAACTAATTAATACACTGGTTGATGTATGCGGTTGTGAAGCATGCAATATCTCTTAAAGTTCCATTCTTAATCTTGACTTGCGCAAGATACACTTTGGTCTAGCTTACTAATGTAAAATACCAATGTTATTTCTTAAGATATCCTCATTTTCTTTGGTTTGTAGTGAGATTTAGTTTTGTCCCTTAGTTTCTACCGTCAAGAGGCACTCTCTGTTTTGATGGTGTGTACCGTTGCATATTCAACAATTGACACGTGTTCTCTTCCACAATTTAACCAGTCCCTTTTAGTTTGTTGTGACATGTGACCTTGTATTACACCTGACTGATTAAAATTTACAAACATGTGATTGTTATGTAGGAGGATTTGGGTAAAGAAAGTCCTGTAGGTCGTGCAGAGGCAGAAGATGATGACGATGTTTATGAGGAGGAGGATATCGAGAATGAGGAGGAAGTGGAAGATGATGAGGTTAGTTTCTTCTTCTTCTTTTTTTTTATTGTAATTTTGTAGTTTATCATGTAGAAGTTACTATCTTTGTGTGTACTTCTGTTATCTTCAATGTCTTTTAATGTCTCTTTTTTGCCCTAAATTTTTACTGGCAAATCCGCAATCTAGCAACAAGCTTAGATATGTGATATATAATATGGTTCCATTTAGCTAGTTTTTGCGAAAATTTGCAGTGGCAGCTTATCAATCTCATTTGAGTAATGCAAGTTGCTTCATTTGTTCGCTCCTTTCTATTTTTAGTTCCTCTATGGTCTT
Source organism: Papaver somniferum (assembly GCF_003573695.1). NCBI lineage: Eukaryota > Viridiplantae > Streptophyta > Magnoliopsida > Ranunculales > Papaveraceae > Papaver > Papaver somniferum. The sequence goes on along the minus strand of NW_020622934.1, from coordinate 17,645,834 downwards.
ATTTGGTCTTACTTGTAGATGACCGATAAACGGTTCAGGAATACTTTTCTTTATGCCATTTCTGGTCATATCGTCATGTTTGCACTTGTACTGAGAGATACAGTTTTGTCTCTTAATTTCCACTGACAAGGTGTATCCTTCATTTTTGATGTATCCTGGTGCTGCTTACATGTCTTCTGTAATACTATACTATATATTGTTGTGACCTGTGACATTGTTTTACATCAGACTTCTTAATATTTACAAGCATGAAATTGTTGTATAGGTGGATTTGGGAACAGAGAGTCCAGTAGGTCGTGCAGAAGATGATGATGATGTTTATGAGGAGGAGGATCTTGAGAACGAGGAGGAAGTCGAAGATGATGAGGTATAGTTTCTCCCTTTCTATACTTTCAATATTATGGTTTAATTGTAGAGTTACTGTGTCATTTTATAATTCTGTTATCTTTATTTTTTGTAATTTTCACCCTAAATATTTGTTTTGGGACTTCGTTTATTTTTTTTTTTTTTTTTTGATGCAACTGTAGCTTGAAAAGAAGCTTAAGTTTGTGCACAATAATGACAAAGTATTGTCTAATTTTCTACAAAATTCTACTCTGCCAATTTTTGATAATCCTATCAGAATAAGGTAACTTGCTGCATCAAAACCTTGTTTAAGGTAGTTGATCTCCATCTGATTTTAGTTTGTTTCAGGTTAATGTATAAATAACCTATAAACTGTTAAGTCTCGGGTTAATGCATAAATAACCAATAAAGTGTTAAATCACCTGTTCAGGGGACCTGTGTTTTGGTTCAGGGAATATACATACGGTGCCTAGGGGAGACTAGACGTGTTGAATGGATAATCTTCCACTTAAGCTTGTGTTGGAGGGACGGTTCAGTTGTCCTAACTAATGAATAATTGGATGATGATAGGTTTTGAATCATTTTGTATCTTTAAATTTTTTGTGCTCAAAGTTTGGAAATAACATGAAAAGATACACTTTAGGTCTGGCATGTAGTAATTGAAACACCCTTCATCCATAGTTTTGCTCGTCTTTTTGTGTTATCCCTTGCACACATTTTTTTCATATCTTGGCATCATATTGCTTCCCTCTGTCCTCAAAAGTACTCTATTGTTTTATTTTTTTAGATTCACAGTTGGAACCGTGTGTATCCACATGCTAGCAGAGTTTGTCAACCCCACTTATTATTTTTCATTGACCCTGAATGGTGAATAGTGGTTCATTGAGGAGCATGTGGTTTGTGTTTCAGATGACTATCTGCGCGTGAATTTTGTTTCCGTTGAATTGATATGGTTTATGCACTTCAGTTACGGTTCGCTGTATTTCTCTGTATGCTGTTATTTTATTTTGGGTTCTTGTCTATTTTGCCGTTTACCTTCCATTGGCTAGATGTATCCTTTATCTACAATTATTCATCCCTCCCGACCCTTCTATCTCACCTATCTCTAAGACTTGTAACCTTGCTTTATATCTTATCTTATTGTCGAATATTCACAAACATGGAATTGTTCTGAAGGAGGAAATGGGGACCGAAAGTCCAGTTGCTCACGCAGAAGATGATGATAATGTTTATGAGGAGGAAGATCTTGAGAACGAAGAGGAAGTCGAAGATGACGAGGTATAGTTTCTCTATTGTGATGTTTTTTTGAATATTGGGGTTTAGCATTTAGATTACTAAGTTCAATATATTTATTGTTGTTATCTTGAATTTTTCTTGCGCCAGTTCATTGGGTTCCGGTTTCACAATCTTATCAGAATAATTTGTTCACCATTTCTACGGTTATGTTTTTGAGGAATTTGTATGTTTTCTAGGAGAGATTAGAAGCTTTTTGCTCAATCTTGGATCATGAAAAGATACACCAAATGTGAAACTCTTGATCCAAGATTTGCTGGTATTTTTCATGCGACCTTGAATATTTTTTTTTTGTAACGAGATTCGGTTTTATCTGTTAGTTTATTGACAAGGTGTATCCATTGTTTATGATGGGTAAGACTTATGAGTGCATATTCAGTTCTCCGGTTGCTGTTACAGCTGTCTGATGAATAATTACAAGCATAATCGTTGTGTAGGAGGATACAGCAGCAGAGTACCTTGTCCGTCCAATAGGTCGTAATGAAGATGCGCAAGATGCTAGTGATTTTGAATTAATTGAGGAGATTGGTGAAGAAGAGGATGAGATTCCAGAAGAGGATGATGATGAAGGTGTGGTAAGTGCTGGAAATGGAGAGGTTTCAACAAAGAGAAAAAGGTCAAGTGACGATGACTCTGATGAGAATGACGATGATGACTCTGATGATGATGGTGGTGAAAACTATGAGAGAGCGCCCAAGCGGTAGGATTTGGCCCTCGAGGTTTGTTGAGAGACAATACACAGTCAGCTGAATGCCTCTCCTCCGACCTCGAGCACACCTCTTGTAGAAAGTACAGGTAGGAATGTTTCAGGCTTCATAGTCCCTAGTATTTTGTTTGTATGTTACTGTTATGCATGTTGCAGTGAAGTAAGGTCTTAAATTCTTTCTAATTCTAAAAGCATATCTGCTAGATAAAATTTGGTACCACATCTAGAATCTTCGTTATCTGCCTAGAGTTAGGGTTTCCATATGGAAACCTTATTTTTCATTGTGCCGAGTCTTTCATATGGAAACTTGTGTCTTCATTTTGTTTTTAAATTTAAGATGCAGAAATACACCCTTCACATTGGTCCTTATTGTAAACCACGTGATAGTCACTCTAGAATCTAACCCCTGATATAAGTTGGCGGTATTCTTTCCCTGATATCACTGTGAATGTTCATAATGTGTGCATTAAACAGTTGATTAAGAAAGAGGGCCTAGATCCTTCTCGCACTGTTCTGCATGGTCTTTATTCAGTTATTTTGGTCACCTTTGCTGGAAGCAGATTTTTACCCCAACTGCCACCCAGAGCAAACTTATTAAATGCTCTTTCTAAACCTGTTAAAATTCCAGGGATGTATTCCTGATAATTTTGTGACATAGTGCCTTAGAGTATGGAACTGGCAGTTTGCTTTAATACCATACTTCTTATGGATGGCACAGGTGCAAGAAGAAACATCAAAGCAGGCTCAGATGGGGTCATGGTTCCTAAATGCGGAAAGCGTGCTTTGTTAGCTGTCATCTGAAGGATGAAAATGGAATCGATCACTTTTTTCCTGTATCTACTGTGATTGCAAAATGTTAGTGGCAGCTATCTCAAGTTATTCTTTTGACCTTCTTGCAGTGTCAGTAGCGATTAAAACTCTTTTAGCTCTTTCTCCTGCTACTATCTGTAAATTTATCCCTAGAAATTAGAATTTCCAATACTCTCTGGCTGATCTGTTAGCTAGAGAAGCCCGTATAGTCAAAAGTTAAAAAGATCTTCATCTGATCTGCTGGATCTTTCTGTAGAAACATTCTGTTCTTGCTCAAATGGATATGGTTATGTTCCCATATTCCCTTGTAATGTCTCTTTTTGGTTTACTGAAAATCCAGTTCATCAGGGGAAAAAAAAAAAAGAGGGAAAAGGAAAATGCAGAACTAGATATCTCTAAATTTTGAAAAGTTCTGGGTAAGACTAACAAAAAACTTTTCATCGGGAAAACTTTAGTAGTGCCGTGTCTTCATTAATTGTATTAAAAAAAATGAAAAGAAAAGATCTTCATTAATGAGCGAGGTTAACCAAATGTTACAACCAAAAATAATGGAAGAAAAGACAAATAATACGTGTTACAGCCATGGCGAAGTATATCATCAACGTTTCTAAGGTTAGCCCTGAAAATTCAGCAGTTTCTATTTTCAAGAATCTTCATCCATGGGCAAAGCAGACTTGGGGTTTATGTGCCAGTCATACAAATTAACCAATGTTAACCATACCTTGTTCGGGTTTATGTGCTGCACTGATGGGGTGCGTTTTCTCCATTCTCAACACCCGACAGTATTGAGGACAATGAGGAGTAACCATTGCCGTTTCATCTACTGAGGATATTAGCTAGCCACCGTATTTTTTACAGGGACAAAGGATTCTTGTATAATACAGAACAAGTGCATAGCATATAGGGAACCAAAGGCAATTGAAAAAGATCGAAACAGATCAAGATTCAAAACAAACTTCAAGCAGTCAGTTTATGTGTTTTGTATAGCCTTTCAAATTACTGTTTAAAGCTGAGGTTGGCTTGGGATCCTCTGACCATTTACGTCTTGATCGCAATCCATATATTTCTTCCAAAACCAATGTTGCTTCCAGACTCCTTCAATCATATCATCTATTGGAACATTCTTCGTCTCTGGCAGAAAAAATACTACGAAAAGGCCCATGACAAGAATCCAAGCAGCGAAGAAGAAAAAGATGGTTGCACGCACATGGCACATCATTGACAAGAATGCTTGAGCTATGATGAAAGTGCAGAACATGTTTGAACTAACTGCAAATGCAAAACCCGTCATTCTTGTTTCGAGGGGAAATGTTTCACTTGGAATCAACCAACCCAATGGTCCCCAAGACCACGCAAAGCTCATAACAAACAAACATACCAGCACGACTACAACTATAGCTTCTACATTGCCCAAGCATCCCGTTGCCTTCAAATTTACTAGCAGAATGATCCCTATTATAGTTTGAGTGATGAACATTTGACAACAAGCTTGAAGCAGCAATGCTCTTCTACCAAATTTGTCAACAGTTTTAATTGATACCAATGTACTGAGCACATTTACGACGCCTATGATCACCGACGATAATAGCGACGCGTCGTTTTTAAATCCAATGGTTTGAAATAAGACCGGGGCGTAGAACATAATAGCGTTAATTCCTGTAAGTTGTTGGAATAATTGCATCGACATGCCAATAACTAGAGGTGGTCTACTTGAGGGTTGTATGAGTTTCTTGAAAGGGTTCTTAACATAAGACCTCCTACCGCTGCAATCAGCCAGCAGAAAACTATGAAAGGTTTTGAATAGAACTTGTTATTGTTTACCATGTTTTTTTTTTAACTTTGTTTTCTATCAAATGCAGATAATACAAGAGCTTTCAAGTTGGAAGGAGAGTGAAAAGAGGATTCTGCAGAAGTATATTGGATAAAAGATGGTTTGATTGTTTAGCTTTTGTTGAAAGCATTGAAGACGCATGAAGTCTCAATGTTTCTTAAAATCAGGCGAGTCTTGTTGGTTTGTTACCAACGTACGTTTTGCTTGGTTTAGCAAAATGACATCAACATCCCTTAATTAATCCTGACCCGTGCACCCATTTTTTTTTCTAAACTTCATTTATATCCATAATTTATTAATTAAGATTCTTACAAATTTTTTCAACAACTATTAGTATGATACTGAAGTTTAATTTGACTGTAATAAAGCGTTGTAGAAATGATAGTGAGCTATGATCATCATCGTAAATTTAGACCGTCACCTTCCCATAACTCTAGGTAGCATTATCGCCAGTTGGTTGGACCGATCTGTGTCTCGAGTCTCGACCACGACATTTTATAGTTATCAACTTCCCCAATCCCCCACTAAATTTAGTCCAAAAGCCAGCTTTAGATCTTTCATAAGGATCTTTGGGTAGTAATGGGTATTTGTTTGGCCATGTCATCATTGTCTTGCAGTATGATCAACGATTCTACTATGGGTTTTCCACCATGACCAAGAAAAGGGACCTTCTTATGAACTAGATGGTACTGCAAGAGCAAATCACTCTTATTTGAAGATCATCTTCTATATGTGCTCATAATTTATACCTTTCAATTGTAGAGCACACTTAACTCTGCAACCATAAGAGGGCTGCACCATAGCCTAATAAAAGAATCGTTTTGGGGAGTTTGGTATTTATGTTTTGTATTTTTATTGACAAAGGTTTAGTAGTGTCCATCTTTAGCCACATGTTTATGTTGTTTGATTCAATCTTGCCCAGCACCAACTATCTACAGTGGTGTTAGGATAAGTTTTATTTAGGACTAGGTCTCAACCGCTGCCATAACGGCACGGGTAAGGATATGTGTTTCAAATGTATTCATCGATTCATACATATCGTAATTGTCTGAAAAGAATCGAACCGATCGATCCAGGTCTAAATGTTTTGAGAAGTTGGTTAATAAACATGTCCTTATTCTCGAATTTTTTAATATTGTGTATATAAGTCATACAACCCTTTGGGACAAACATAGTTAATCGTTATAGCAAATCCTATGGACAGTAGAACATTACTTCGTTCACTACTTCAAAAAGATACTATTAAAGGTCATTCGCCAAACTTGTAACAAAAATAAAAACACCTAAAATTACTTTAAAATCAATTAGATTAATCTTGCAAAATATGTTACCATTAGCATTAGAATTAAATTTTTCTCTTTGATATAAGGGTCCCCAATTTACATAGATTTGTGTTAATTTAATTTCCTAGAATTTATAATAATATTTAATTCTTGATCCATTTCTTTTCTTGTCTCTTTACCTATTATCATGAACTATTTCTCAAGCATCCACAATTACACGAAGTTGGGGAGAAATGACAAAAACAGAAATCATGACAAAAAAGGAGAATAAAGAGAGATGTGAGAAACTGAGTCGATTACAATTAATTTATGCATAGCCTTGTATAATCCCATGAAGTATGGGAGAAATAATGACAGAAACGTAAACCATGACAAAAAAGGGGAATAAAGAGAGATGTGAGAAACTGAACCGATTACAATTAATTCACGCGTAGCCTTGTGTTTGGTCAATTTTTTTTTTATAGGTTTCATTTTTCTTCCTGTCCCCTACCCGAAAAATCATAAAATCACAACATTTTCTTTTTAAAAAAAATTGGCCTTTAAAAATTGTTTTAATTTTAAAAAATAATAAAAAAAGTAATTTGAAAACTAAAACAAATTAAAACAAAATAAAGAAAAATTAATCAAGGGTGACTAAATAATTTACCTATCTTAGGACATCTTTTCTCACCCTACTACCACTACTTCTTCCAATACCACATTATCGTCACCACTCCGCCAGTCTCACCAATACCCACCACCATTATCCCCACCACCATTATCCCCACCGCCGATCCACCACCACCACCCACCATCAAAACCACCATCAGTGCTTAATTTACCTATCTTAGGACCCATTTTCTCACCCTACTACCATTACTTCTTCCACCACCACATTATCGTCACCACTCCATCAGTCTCACCAATACCCACCATCATTATCCCCACCACTGCCCAGCATCACAACCACCATTAATGCTTATGATATGGTTAATACCAAATAAATTTATTATGTATCAACAAAAATATATTCATTTGATTAATAAAAGAAACATTTATTATGAAACATCAATTGAATATTTATTATTAAATTTTAATTAAACGTGATCATTTATAGTGGTAGATTTATGTTCTGCAAGTATAAATTTGATCGTTCTTTATCTAACCTAACTTGTCCAAACTTTGTTTTGTATTTTGGAAATGTAATCAATTTTATTTTAATACTAAAAATCGTGATTTATTCGACCGGGTATTATAAATAGCCGGGATCCCATTTGGGCGATCCAGCGGTCATGATCATATTGTCTTATATGATTTAGTATCCTCCTCAAAATATTTGTGTTTTGTCCTTACACAGTTGTGCTAAAAACAGTCAACTACATCTATCACAATAAAATGCTGTCCATTTTGTAAAGACAGAAAACTGTTATTGTCCACTACTATTCACTAACATCCACCACCGTACGTAAAAACCAGCCACGCCCACTGTTTTTTCCACCACCAGTTATGTTACCATCTCCACCACTCACAAATACCCGCCACTGTTTCCACCACCATTAAAAATTATTAATATAATTTTTAATCGGGGTCACTGTAGTAGAGTGGTAAAGTCATTGGGTGATGATACAAGTTACCTGAGTTCGAAACTCGCAAGCACCAAATTCTTTACCGATCAATATATATATATATATAGTTTTTAATAAACTTATTTATAATAAAAATATGTATTTATTAGATTCATTAAATGAACATTTATCATGAAAAGTTAATTAATCATTCATCATGAGCAATCAATAAGACACTAATTAATAAAATATTTATAATGATTAGTTGAAAAAACCACGGCCGTAGATTTATCCCTCCTAGACAAATCATTATAAATACTTTATTAATTAGTGTCCTATTGATTGCTCATGATGAATGATTAATTAACTTTTCATGATTTATCCCTCCTAGACAAATCTCGATCACTCTTTATCTAGCCTAACTTATCCTAGCTTTGTTTTGTATTCTAGATAAGTTTTATTTATGTAAAAACTTACTCTACTGTGTTTGGCAGCAATTCGTAATTCTGCAAACCTACAAGTATTATTGGGATTTGCTAATTTCAAATTCGATTAAAAATCCGGTCAACAGGCCCGGATTTGGAGATGATTCGAACGATGTGAATGAATGATTCTCTTCAGGGATTCGATTCGGCTTACATAAAATGATAAATCATACACTACCTCACATGTTGGATGTTATTTTTGTGAATAAAAAACCAAACTGTAACGGATTTGAAGCTAATATTTAGATTTGTTCCTCCTACCAAGTTCTACATGCCTACCAAATATGAGCGTATTCCGAAATATAAAACCTCACAATCTACCGGTCTTAATTTCGACTGCCAGAAATCCGTTGATTTTCAACGGCTCATTTTCAAAGTAGTAGATGGTGGCGTTATATTTCTCGGAATACACTCATTTCTGGTAAGAACGTAGAGATTTGTGTTAGTAACATATTCCCAAAATATTAGCTTCAAATCCGTTACGGTTTGGTTTTTATTCGCAAAAACGACGTCCAACATGTGAGATAGTGTGACAATAACGGTATGAGGGGATCCCTCCTTTTTTATATTTTGAAATTTCAAAATACATGGATACTTCTTGCATTAAGAATCGTGCTAAGGAAGGTAGAAAACAGAAATGGGAAGATGTTACCGAAGAAGTCATTGGATTTTATAATTATCCCTTCACCACATCTTGCTCATAAAATTTTAGAAAGAGAAAGTAAAGTTGTTGTGATTAATAGAATATTCTAAGATACTGTTAAAGGACAGATTGAACAGTATTTATGTAAAGTCAAATAAAAGTCAACATAAAAGACCTTGACTGAGACTATAACAGTGCGTACCTTTTTATTGTGAGATCTGAAACTTTTCTCGGGTTTAACCAAACCCAGTAACTAAATTTTACGATTAGAAAATGCCTAAAATTATAATGCTTGTTATGTAAGCATGAGATAAAGGATGGTCCACCATTTTATCTCCACCCAAAATTACTCCAGTGCATTCGAGAGAGTTCTCACCTCTTCATCTCTTTTGACTATCGTGAACATTCCAGTTTTTACTGGATTACTTTGCGGCTAAGATAAAACCGCCTAAACTTGTGATAAGTATCAATAGCCTGAGCTCTAAGTACTGCTAGCACGTGTCCATGTATTAGCCCTTCATATTTGCTATAAATAGCCGAGGAGCTTGTACTTTTTGGATGTAAGAAGAAACAAAACTTCAGAAATGAAATGTTTCCTTTGCTTTCAACCTTCACTTTCAAAGTTAATAGTTAGTTCAGTAGCTTATGTTAATTAATTAGTAGTATATATACTATTCGTACTGTAGCCTTACTATATCAGTATCGTGAGTTAATATATAATAGCGAGTTTGGTTAGTAATATCACTTCATAAGACGTTATCAGCACGAATCGCTCGTCGGTCGACGGTCAAGTTGTTGCCGTTCAACAGCTAAAACTAAAGGGAGTATAGGTAGTCGTTGTTTCTTTTACTACTTTCCTTAAATGGCAAGTCTAACTAAACTCGAATTCGCAGGTCTCGATATCTCAGGAAATAATTATATTTCTTGGGCACTTGATGCCGAGCTTCATTTGGAAGCTAAAAGCCTCGGGCATACCATTACGGAAGGAAACAACGCGTCCAACCAGGACCGCGCTACGGTTCTAATTTTCCTTCGCCATCATCTCCAGGATGATTTGAAAAGGGAATATTTGACAGTTAAAGATCCATTTACTTTATGGAACTGTCTGAAAAAACGGTTTGACCACCTGAAGTTGGTCATACTTCCAAAAGCTCAGAATGATTGGTTGAACTTGCGGCTGCAAGATTTTCGATCAGTGGCATCTTATAATTCTGCTCTGTTTAAAATTACCTCGACATTAAAATTGTGCGGGAAAAATGTCACTGACGAACAAATGTTAGAGAAAACATTTACAACTTTTCATGCCTCGAATGTGCTCCTGCAGCAGCAATATCGAGAGCGTAAATTTACAGAATATTCCGAGCTAATTTCCTGTTTGTTGATTGTAGAGCAGAATAATGAGATTTTGTTAAGAAACCATGAAGCTCGTCCTGTTGGTTCCGCAGCGGTGCCTGAAGCACACGCTGCTACGCATTTTAGACGAGGAAATAATCATGGTAACAAAGGCAAACATGGAAATGGTAAAGGAAACCAACGTGGGGGCCACAAAAATGAACGAGGAAAGGGTGTCCGTTACCAGCCGTACCAACGGCCGCTAAAAATTGCGGAACCAAAGGAACCGAAGCAAGAAAAGGGAAAGGGTTCTTCTAGCCAACCTCCTCATAAAAGTGTTTGCTATAGGTGTGGCTTAACTGATCACTGGCAGCGTACCTGTCGTACGCCGGAACATTTTGTTAGGCTCTATCAGGCGTCCCTGAAGCGACCTGCCGAAGACATAGAGACAAATTTAATTGAAGCAAGTGCCCCCAGTACCAGTGATACCCACTTAGATGTATCTGATTATCTCGTCGACCTTGAAAGTGGCGAGCCTAGTCAGTTTCTTTTGATGAGCTGTAGAACTGTTTCTTCCTTATGCCCTGTAGTATATTTCCTTGTGTTTTCTGTATTTTTCTTCTTCTTTTCTCTTGTTGTAATTTTGGGTGTGTTCTTTTTGGTGATGTATACCACATTTTTTTGGTGTAATATAAGTGGACATTTTGGTAGTATTGTTGTTTAATTTTCTCTCGTCTATTTGTGTTAAAGGATATGGATTCCAGAAGTAATCTATCCAAAATGGACGATGGAGATGTTTGTTTAGTTGACAGTGGAACAACAAACACAATTTTTCGAACCCATAAATATTTTATAACCTTGAAGAGGTTTAAGGGTAATGTGAATACCATTTCGGGTTCGAGTAATATGATAGACGGCTCCGGAAGAGCGTGTATCATTCTACCAGGTGGTACAAAATTAATTATTGAAGACGCCTTATATTCTACCAGATCCCAAAGGAATCTGTTGAATTTTAAAGATATTCGGCGTAATGGTTACCACCTTGAAACAACGGATGAGCATAATATGGAGTACCTGTATGTTACTTCATCTGCCTCGTGCCAGAAGCACGTTGTGGAGAGGCTTAAGGCCATCTCTTCTGGGTTATATCTTACGAGAATTCGAATAGTCGAATCTCATATTGTCATTAACCAGAAGTTTAATGACCCTGAATTATTCAAGCTTTGGCATGACCGGCTTGGACACCAAGGTTCTACCATGATGAGTAGAATAATACAAAATGCTCATGGGCATCCGTTACAAAACCTGAAACTTTTGTTAAGTAAGGATATGAATTGTGTTGCTTGTTCCCTAGGAAAACTGGTTATAAAACCATCCTTAACCAAAGTTATTATTGAGTCATCAACATTCCTACAGAGGATACATGGTGACATTTGTGGGCCTATCCACCCACAGTGTGGACCATTTCAATACTTTATGGTATTGATAGACGCATCTGCTAGATGGTCTCATGTCTGCTTATTATCAACACGTAATGTTGCATTTGCCAGACTGCTTGCCCAAATTATTCGGTTGCGAGCCCATTTTCCGGACTTTCCTATTAAGTCCATTCGGCTTGATGGCGCTAGTGAATTTACATATAAGGCTTTTGATGCTTATTGCCTTTCAGTTGGTATTGATGTCGAGCATTCTGTAGCACATGTGCACACTCAGTATGGATTAGCTGAGTCTTTTATAAAGCATCTTCAGTTGGTTGCTCGACCCATGCTTATGAGGACTAAATTACCAGTTTCTGCATGGGGACATGCTATTTTGCACGCAGCGGCTTTAGTCCGACTTCGACCAACTGCTAGCCATCAATACTCCCCTCTACAACTTGTCTTGGGGAAGCAACTAGATATTTCGCACTTACGTGTCTTTGGTTGTGCTGTTTATGTGCCTATTGCACCACCACAACACACTAAATTCGGTCAACAACGTCGCCTTGGTATTTATGTTGGTTTTGATTCACCGTCTATTACAAGGTATTTAGAGCCTTTAACAGGTGATGTCTTTACAACTAGATTTGCAGATTGTCATTTTGATGAGACACTTTTCCCGCCGTTAGGGGGAGATGATAAGCCGTCAAAAGAACGGCGTGAAATATCTTGGTACACACCAAGTCTGTCTCATCTTGACCCTTGCACTAATTAATATGAAATTGAGGTGCAAAAGATTATACATCTGCAAAATATTGCAAACCAAATGCCTGATGCATTTACTGATACTGGTCGAATTACAAAATCATATGTGCCTGCTAGAAATGCTCCAGCTCAGATTGATGTACCGACGGGACAAATTGGGAGCTCAGCGGCAAACGAGTCATCAGAGCCACGCTTGAAGCGTGGACGACCAATTAGTTCAAAAGATTCTGTCCCTCGAAATAGGAAGAGCCAATCTGTCTCAATCAAAGGTAGTGCTCTTGAAGAGGCTACAGATAGTGCTCCTGAAGAGACAATCAAAGAACGATCCACTTTCTCTGATGAACCTCCTGAAGAGAATAAAGTCTCCACTGAGACACAAGTACCTGTGAATGAGGAAATTTTCATAAATTATGCATGCGACAGAGAAGTGTGGGATCGTAATACAATAACTGTCGACGATATATTTTCATTCTCAGTAGCTACTGAAATCGCCACAGATAATGATGTTATTGAACCACACTCTATAGAATAATGTCGACAAAGAGACGACTGGCCTAAATGGAAAGTGGCAATCCAAGATGAATTGGAATCTCTCTCTAAATGCAACGTTTTTGGGCGCCCAATACAGACACCAGAAAATGTGATTCTTGTAGATTACAAATGGGTGTTTGTAAGAAATCGTAATGAGAGAAATGAAGTCGTTCGCTATAAAGCACGACTAGTGGCAAAGGGTTTCCTACAGAAACCTGGGATTGACTATGAAGAGACATACTCCCCTGTTATGGATGCAATTACCTTTCGATATTTAATTAGTCTGGCAGTCTATGGAAGGTTTGACATGCATCTAATGGACGTGGTCACTGCGTATCTATATGGAAAGCTAGATACAGATATTTATATGAAACTTCCGGAAGGATTCAAATTACCTGAAGGGAAACCACGTCATATGTATTCACTAAAATTAAATAGAGCTCTATATGGATTGAAACAATCCGGGCGAATGTGGTATAATCGCCTCAGTGAATACCTAATAAAAGAGGGATATGTAAACAATCCTATTTGCCCATGTGTATTTATTAAAAAGACAGAATCTGGAATTGCAATAATAGCTGTATATGTAGATGACATCAATTTGATTGGAACTCCTGATGAACTCTCCAGAGCGATTGAATGCTTAAAGAAGGAGTTCGAGATGAAAGATCTCGGTAAAACAAAATTTTGTCTTGGCCTCCAACTTGAGCATTATGAGAGTGGAGTTCTTGTCCATCAATCCACTTACACGGAGAAAATCTTGAAACGATTTAAGGTGGACGAAGCATATCCTCTTAGCACCCCAATGGTTGTTAGATCTCTTGATCCTAAAAGAGATCCATTTCGTCCTAAAGAGGAGGATGAAGCACTTCTTGGTCCGGAAGTACCATACTTAAGTGCAATTGGGGATTTATTATATTTAGCTCAATGTTCCAGGCCCGATATTTCTTTTGCAGTAAATTTACTAGCCAGGTATAGTTCTGCGCCAACAAAAAGACATTGGACAGGGGTAAAACAGATTTTCCGTTACCTTCGTGGTACTACTGACATGGGTTTGTTCTACTCGAAAGATTCTTTAGACTGTGCACAGATAACAGGATATACGGATACCGGATATCTATCAGATCCGCACAAAGGAATCTCTCAGACAGGGTACGTTTTTACCGTTGGCGGTACTGCAATCTCATGGCGTTCATGTAAGCAGAGGATCCCAGCTACTTCCTCGAATCACTCCGAGATAATTGCTCTCCACGAAACAAGTAGAGAATGTGTATGGTTGCGGTCATTAATCGAACACATCAGAAGCTCTTGCGGTCTGGCTTCCATAACCACTGTGCCAACAACAATTTGTGAGGACAACTCGGCGTGCATAGCACAAATGAAGGAAGGCTACATCAAGGGTGATAGAATAAAGCACATTTCACCGAAATTATTTTATTCTCACCACCTCCAGAAAAATAACGAGATTGATATCCATAAGATACAATCATGTGATAATTATGCTGATCTATTCACCAAGTCTCTGCCGACTAAAGTTTTTCGGAAGTTGGTATATGGAATCGGAATGCGCCACATGTACAAGCAGACAAATTAATGGAAGTTTTGTTCAGGGGGAGCTTTGGACTATAACGCGTTGTACTCTTTTTCCTTCGCCAAGGTTTTGTCCCACTGGGTTTTCCTTGTCAAGGTTTTAACGAGGCAGCATACGCGTGTCCAACACCGTTCTAAGACTTTTCTTGTACTCTTTTTACTTCGTCCGGTTTTTAACCTACTGGGTTTTACCGGCAAGATTTTAATGAGGCAACATCTTAGAAATGGTGGTCCAAGGAGGAGTGTTATGTAAGCATGAGATAAAGGATGGCCCACCATTTTATCTCCACCCAAAATTACTCCAGTACATTCGAGAGAATTCTCACCTCCTCACCTCTTTTGATTATCGTGAACATTCCAGTTTTTACTGGATTACTTTGCGGCTAAGATAAAACCGCCTAAACTTGTGATAAGTATCAATAGCCTGAGCTCTAAGTACTGCTAGCACGTGTCCATGTATTAGCCCTTCATATTTTCTATAAATAGCCGAGCAGCTCGTACTTTTTGGATGTAAGAAGAAACAAAACTTCAGAAATGAAATGTCTCTTTGCTTTCAACCTTCACTTTCAAAGTTAGTAGTTAGTTCAGTAGCTTATGTTAATTAATTAGTAGTGTATATACTATTCGTACTGTAGCCTTACTATATCAGTATCGTGAGTTAATATATAATAGCGAGTTTGGTTAGTAATATCACATTATAAGAATGCTAAAGTGCATTTGACATTCTTAAGTTGCCCCTTAATAGCATAATGTGCTTGATTAGTAGAAAATATGGAAAGTTGAGAACTTGAGCATGCTTGCCACGTTGAATAAGAGCCAGGGGTAGCCTTGGTCTTTTCTTTACAAGTGATAAAACAAGGAAGGGAATGAAACTGGGGGGTTTTCTCCTTCGCCTTCTCTTCTTAGCAATTTCTTTCTTTCTCTCATTGAAAAGAGACGAATCTTAGAAACTGGTTGTGGTTAAATATTTCTGGGGCTTGAGATATTTTTTACCAGGGGGGATTTACGACTTCTTTCCCTTCTTCCTCTTTTTCTTTCTGGGGTAATTTTACTTCACCAAAAATGGACAAGTAGACAAGAATTTTATCAAAATGTTTCAGCTTCTGTTACCACAACCACAATAACAGAATCATGGGTTTCTGATGTCAATGAAAATTGGGTCCAAGTAGAAAAACTTGCATGTGCATAACAACCAGTGGATGACGAATTTTAGAAGCCAAAGAAGAGAGAGTTGAGGTTGTAGCTGATTTGAGAAAAAAGTGGAAATAAGGCCTTCGCAAATAGACAACGGCTTGTAGGAAACAACAGTGGTAACAGGTGATATTCCACCAGCCTTGTTCATTTGTCTCAGTATTTTTACATTAAATTATATGTATAGTGACAAGCCATTATGGTAGTAACATAATATTAAAGCTACAAATGGTGTACGGTTTTGAACTAGTTCCGACTGTGTCCCTTGATTAATTAATTTAATGCTCAATACTGCTACGATAGTTGCTGTTACGGTTAGCAGTTCATACTATTTAAGCATGAGATGTTTGCTACTAAACAAAAACAGTTCATATCATCTAAGAGACAGTTGTTGCCACCGTGGGCAACTCATACTATCTAGATAAATTGAGGAACTACGGTCGTGCTTGATCCCTTCGAGCAACGGAGAGGGTACGTAGACAGCCGCTATGCGGTTCAGCACAACAATACAAGGTTGTTCATATCATCTGGAAGTGTCGGTTATTGCTTGGCAGTTCATATCATCTATCAAGAGATGATTGCAACCCTGGCAGATTATATAATATTTTTTTTGAGGTAGTTGCAGCATTCGTTGTTCATACCAGCTAATGAGATGATTATTACCATCTGTGATTATAACCGTACAGCCTGTGAGACAAGAGATGGTTATTACCGTTCGAGCTAATTCATATCATCTGTCTCGGCTCGCGACTTAAGCAATGGTTTTTACATTACGTGGTAACTCATATCATCTGAGAGGAGATGGTTGTTGTTGTTTAAAGACAATCTATACCATCTAACGAGGGATGGTTGCTACAGGGAAGTTCATACCATCTACCAGGCCATAAATGGTACCCCAACTACCCCTGGGGGAACCATTTGGATGGTGAGATTGTTAATCCTAAGTGGAAACCCTTGTCAGGCCCACTGGGGCACCCCACCTATAGGTGGCTACCCGGAAGACCATTGACACTGGCCGATGGTGGTGGTATCCAGAACTACCCCGACATTGGCACTGGCCATTCCTCACTCGTCTGATACGATGTGTGTTGTCAGGCCCACTAGGGCACCCCACCACCTCGGTGGCTACCCGGAAGACCATTGGCACTGGCCGGTGGTGGCTGGTATCCAGAACTACCCTGACAATTCATACATTTATATGACCCATAAACGAGGTATCTATTCAGCAGAATCTCAATGTCTGAACCTTGGTCTTCACTTGGAGATGGTTGTCACTTGCACAATGATTCATATAATTTGGTTGGTGAGCAATGGTATCTATTCATATCATAGCAGTTTGACGAATTCGATGATCCTTGGAATGAAAATAAGTTTTCCTCTTCATGAAGCAGTCTGTCGATGAACATTTTCTTAGTAAAATTGAATTGGTCCGGCAATTTTAAAGTCTAGTTTCTCGAGTGGCATATCAGAGAGTCGGAGCTTGCCAAGCAGATCGTAACCCGACCCGTTGAAAGCGAAAATTCTCTGGTCCGCTGCGGAGACAGTCCACAATCCAAATGAATCAAGCTGATAAGGGCAGGCAGAGAACAAAGTTATCAGCTTGAAACAACAAACTAAAAAGAGTACTCTGTTCGAAAGGAAAAGAAAAGAGTAAACAAACAAAACAGGAAAAAGTTCAGTAAACAACATCATCAGCATAATCCTCAAGAGCAGAAGAAGACCCAGCATCAGCAGGAGAATCCTCAAGAACATCAGCAGAAGAAGTTCCAAGAAGTTGACAAAGAAGATTCGAAAATGTAGGATAAAAGAGGCCCTTGATGAAGAGATCAACCAACTGAAGAGCAAAAGGCACATGAGACACTTTCAAGAAACCATTCTCCACTAACTCCCTGATTACATGATAGTTCAAGTCTACATGTTTGGTCCATTTCCAACAACTACTTTCTCCTCGCTGCTATAAGTAGAAGAAGTATGCAGAATGGAGGAATCACCGGTCATTTGAGCAGAGGCTCCTGAATCATAAATCCAATGAGTTGAAGTAGAAGCACCATCACCATTAAGAGAAGTATCATCAATGTTCATACTTGTAAAAGCTTGTTGAACCTCATCCATATTAGCACTAGAACCAGGAGAAGAAGAACCAGTATTTGCAGTACTATTGTTATTTGGAGGATGATAACGAAAGAAACACCGGCTAGCATAGTGGCCTGTTTTGCGACAAATCTGACACTGTACTTGTGAGAAATTTGTTGAGAATCTCCTTGCAGAACCACCAGAAGAACCACCTTCATTATCAGCATAAGAAGATGTTGAACTAGTTTGATGTTGACTATTTTAAAAATTAGAATTACCATTATTATTTCCATTATTATTACCATTCTTGAATCTAGATCGATTACTATTATGAGAAAATCCATTATTATTATAATTTCCAGATCCATTTCCAGTAGTGGAAGTATTTCGACTATAAAAACCAGTTGTATTTTGAGGATCAAGCATAAAATCTTTGTCTTGATCAATGAGCCACTACTCATGAGTTAACAATCTAGCCTTTATCTCAGAGTATGTAAATGGTGTATCACGATTTTGAGCAGAAATCACAAAATTCATATAATCTCCATAAACCATTCATAATATGCATCATAAGATCAGATTCACTAAAACGTTCTCCTATAGCAGCTAAAGAGTCAACAATAGTCTTGATAGTATGAAGATAATCAAGAATATATGATGTTCCCTTTCTAAAATTGTGCAACTGATTCCTTAACAAGGTTTTTCCAGCAAGAAATTGAGATCTAAAACTATTTTCAAGAAATAACCATATCTCACGAGCTGTTGTGATGTGATTTTTAAAGTTGTTGTAGTAAGATGATTCGTTCAAGACTTGTGAAAGCAATAGATTTTAGACTTATAAAACTTAAAAACAAAGAAAATTTAATTCAAAATTGATTTCAATATATTAAAAATAACCAAGACTCTTATTCCACTATTACACATGAATGAATATGGTAAATAACCCAGAACTCTAATTATCTTTTAAGTCCCTTATTTCTTAACTCAAAAATAATCAGGCATATTCTCAAATATCAATTGTATTCCCTAAGAATAGATTATCAATTGACTAAACAAAGTATAACCCATCAGATTGAATCACAACTAATTAAGAAAATTACGCAAACAATTTAAAGCTCTGCAAAAGCAGTGATTGAGTGAATTATAAATTATAAATTAGAGAAAATAAAATAGTTACCAATTATTCATGCGTAAATAACTTCCTCATTGCCTTGTTTATGGGAAAATTATCCTCTCATCATGTTGGAAACACGCTCAAAAGTTGATTTCATTGTTCAAAGTGTTTACAAATGATGAAATTGAGAAAATGATAAAAATCGGGTGTTTGCAACGTTTATAATTGTTGCAAAAAACTGTTACAAAGAACGATAAATATGAAGTTGCGGTAGTATTTGAAACACTACGACCCACAGAAAACTGTCGTTGTCATTGTAGCATGAACGACTGCCTCTGGTGGTATTTTGTTCTTCGTGTTCTTCAGCTGCAACAGAAATGGACTTTCTTGCAACTCGATTTTTCTCTTTTGTTGTTGCTTTCCGCCTCTCCCAAACTCTCTGTTCTTCATCAGTGATACCCTAATAGGCTATTTATACTCAACAGGGACAAGAATATTCGCTCATTACTCCGGAAAATCCTTCCAATACTCGGCAGTAAAAGAAAATATTCTCGGGAATATTTTCTTCCCTTTTTCTTCTCCTGCACGCGTTAAATCTCTGCAAACACGTTCCAACACGTCTCTGCATGACTCAGAACATGGTGTAGTCTCACGAAACTCTCCGAATCCCGTGAATATCTCCATCCAGGTCGTGTTCGCATGTATCCTCGCCGCTTCACTTCAACACGGGTTCTATCCAAATTTAATCGAACCGATTACCCATACCAATCCTGTTAGGCTCAGTCAAGTCTTCCCATGCAATTCCATCTATTGAGTCTGGCTAAATCATCACCAAAAACTCGAACCAGAAATGTGTTCTTGTTGTCATTGTTTCCCTCCAAAATCATAGTTTTGAAACGATGAAGATGGGTAGCCCTTATCCAACGTCTTGGGTGCCAAATAACCAGTGGGTGCTATAGACAAATGGGCTACACATATCCGTGGGTGCTCCTTAGCAAAAGTGGGGGTCTGTATAGAAAATGTCCTCCAGGGGTACTCCGAGCAACTTTTCAAGCCGAATTTTCCAACAATATTTATTTCCAAAAAATACCTACAAACACACAAAACACCATAATAAGTACGAAATCCAGTACTAACAATACGAAACATTGAAGACAAATTAGACATAAAAATGCGTCTATCATGTTGTAAGACCAAGAATACCTACCTGAAATTGTTGGAGTAATTGTGGCTTTGATGCAGCTAGTAACAAATCGATGTAACTTCCTCCAGTAGATCCATCTTGGATTAACAAATAATACGCCATCAAGAACAACTTGCTCTGGCGGAGCAACAAATTCACCATCAACATAGCCATAGAGATCAGAATTGATTCAAACTGATCTCGTCATAGAAGATAAATGGGTGAATCTAAAGCGTGTGAAACAAAGTTGAAGATATTGGTAATCGGTAGAGTGAAATGTGTGTTAACATATTCAGTAGTGGAAGAACTTTCAATATTATTGTTGATTGAAGTCCAAGGATTTTGAAAACTATGTTGTTGTTGATTTGCCATACTTCGAGTGTTAGGCATGAAAGATTTCAAGAATTTTTTTTTAGGGTT
The DNA here is from genome assembly GCF_003573695.1 of Papaver somniferum. Taxonomy (NCBI): domain Eukaryota; kingdom Viridiplantae; phylum Streptophyta; class Magnoliopsida; order Ranunculales; family Papaveraceae; genus Papaver; species Papaver somniferum. The sequence continues at coordinate 17,625,277 of NW_020622934.1, read as the reverse complement.
AATATTCATATTGAACACAGAGAATGAATCTTGAAGAAAAAAATTGATGAAAATTGTTAAAAATTGATAGGGAAAAGATGAAGAACGATTTGCAAATGACGAAAAGATAGATGAATCGAACAAGTGATGAAAATTTTTAGAAATTTTTTGATGAAGAAGGATCAGCCCTAATTGATACCATGAGAAGGTTTTAGAGAGAGAAAGTAAAGTTGTTGTGATTAACATAATATTCTAAGATACTGTTGCAGGATAGACTGGACAGTATTTATGTAAAGTCAAATAACAGCCAACATAAAAGACCTCGCCTGAGACAGTCCACATGAGTCAACAGAGACTTGACTACTACACTTAACACTTGCTACTTTGATCACGAACATGGTGATTCTAACCCTGTTCAGATGTTTTTTGACCTTGTCGGAAAACTAATGAGAGACTTTGAAGTTGTGTTTGATCAGCTTTCTACTGCTAAAAAGAATATTGATCTCCTGAATTCAAACTTGAAAAAGGCCTCTGAAGATCTTGCTTCCCTGAAGTCTTTGGGAAATGATTACATCTAATTAGATGTTTTTTTTCTTTTGGTTTTACTAGTTAACTCCTTGTAGGAATTTATTCTTATTGTTTAAGGAGGAACACTAGCTTTTGGAGTAGTTCATATATGTTACATTATCTATTCCAAATACTATCATTTTGCATGTTTAAAGTTTATTTAATTAAACTTTATTTTAGAAGATGACTTGCTAATCTTTTATGGATTATATATATTTATTGCTTATTTTGTGAGTTTTGTTCCTTGCTGTCATATTCTGGTGATTAGAACATATTTCTCATATTTTCTCATAGGTAAACTATTAACTCTTGCAAAACAGGAGTAAACTATTTTGAGAATGGCAGTATTTATCGCTCCACTATTACACTTATGTGAATATATTACTACAAGATTCCGTGAGATGTTCTCTAGGAATCTACTTACTTCCTCGATTGTATAACAGTAAGATGAATAAGTAATGAACTTTAATATATATATTCGTGCACGGCTAGAGAAGTTATAATTCTTATGTTGAGTCATATCGCATTAATTGTTCTCTTCTTCATAACTGGCGTGAAAAATAGTTATTGTCAATGATTATTTTCTCACGAAAATCTTGTTTCTTAGTGCATCTAACATTAAGATCGTTATTTTTAACTTCTTGGTTCGTAATTGGCGAGAAGAGAGAAAATATTGGGATACAAATCCACTTTGTTTATAACTGGCGAGTAAATTTATTAATGTCCAAGAAAATCCTTCTCTTGTGATTAGAGTCAAGGTTACTCATGTTGTTCTTTCGGGAATAACATCAAATGGGAGAGAGTTCTTCTGAACTTATGCTTAAACGTAATAACTTTGTGGGGAGAGTGGATGTGGAATTGTATGAGATGCAAACCGAGTTTTCTTGGTGAAATCGTCCAAACTAAAAGATGGTATGTGTTATCTAATCTTGAAACATTTTTGTTTAATTCATACTGATCCCTTTTTTTGGTTTCTTTGGCAATTTTGTTGACAAAAGGGAGAGAATTATTTTGTAGTATCTTGCTACAACATATGGTTTTTTGGAGCATTATGTAAGGGGGAGTGGATTATTATCTATATGTTTTACCTATTTTTAAAAATATGTAAGTATTGAATAAGGGGGAGAACGTATCACCATAGTGTTGCTTCAAAGTTGATGTGCAATTGAACTTTGAGGAAGGTATCAATAATGTCTTTCCGTATAACACCAATGAGTAGAGTGAATTTTCATTCTAAAAGAGCTTTTTGTGAGTATTTTCATAAGGTATGTGAAGACTGAACCATTCTATTTATTGAGACTATGTCGTATGACTTCTAGTAGATCTACAAAGAATAAAATTTGAGTCAAGCTTGTCTTGTTAAAATCTCGAAATATGATTCTAGAATAGATGTTCAAAGGTCCTTAACAATATTAGTTCGAAATAATTTATTGTTTGAGAATTAATTTTTGGATCAAATGAAAATAGCTCATACAATTGATTTTATCATTTGAGAATGTTTCAAACATCATAAGAGAGAAATTCATAAACTTCTGATATACCTGGTCAGGGTAGGTTGGAAAACTAATTTGCAAACCATAGATATCTGAGTTTCAGAAAAATAGGGAAGGTTGGTGAACCAGTTAGAAAACAACAATTTCAATTGGGAACAGTTCACGAACCGTGGGTGAAATGAATTTTCGGTGTTGGTATAAAAGTCTTAAGGTTGATGAACCCAGTTGGAAAAATGTGTCTATCTGAGTTCAAAAACCAAGTATGGTTGGCGAACCCCAGTTCGCGAATAGTGTACATCTGAGTTATCAAGCCGAGTAGGGTTGGCGGACGCGATTCACAAACCGTAGCACTCTGACTCATCAACTTTAGCCTTACGCTTCATGAACCGTTTCTCCAACGGTCCCAGCAGAATTTAGCAGATATTCAAAGACTTATTTTTCTAAATATATTTAGTATTGCTTTGACTCTCTTGAACATTTCTAAGACTTCATTGATCACTTAAAAACTTATGTGTTTGCATCATGATTAAACTCTTAGGTGTTTTAATGAATAATCGATTTGTTTATTGTTCACATGGCATATTTTCCAAAATTGAACAGTCATTATATACGGTTTCGTAAATGGACCACTGTGTATATTCTTTTATTGTATTTTCAAAACTAAAAGTGTTCGCTTGATTCCGAAGTTAGCTTAGCTTGAATTCTAAGCAACCCTCAGTCTTGAAAATACATTAATATATATTCTTTTTCAACAGGGAAATTCAATCCCTGACACTTTATGTCCTATTTGATAGCTATAGTCGTTCTCTATGAACCTAGATTTCCTCTGAGAAACATAATTAGCTTTACGACTAAAAGCCTTCGCTTTTTGGATTCGTGAAGCCATGCCCGACTATCTTTACCTTGATAGTTCGTGAATCCCTATCTTTCTTTTCTGTTATCGATATTTTTGTAATCTCTTTCAGGAAAGATAGATAAAAATATCAAACTTCTCTTTGTCTCAGACTTTGTGATTCATTAGGATAGATATATGAAAATTGATCTTAAGTGATATTTTGAAGATTATTCTTAAGAGGTAGTAAAATATCCAGGCTTCTCATCTAAGTTAGTCTAAGCGTTCTAGATTGTTAGGTTTTCTATAGGTTTGTCTATTACAAATAGATTTCCAAGCCTTGATCTTTAATCTAAAGAGAAATCAAATAGGTTTATCTTTTAGAGGAAGATTGGTATCAAAGTTCTTCACTAAGGTTGAAACAACTTTTAGGATGTAAAGGACGTCAATCAAGGGAATATATTGCGTAGAACCTTGCGACGTTCAATAGACATAACGAGCGCGACTATATATAACTGAATTGTTTGAAGGTTGGATTCGGTTTCAACTACATTCCAGCTTGAAGTATGATAGTAGGCTAGTGTCTGTAGCTGCTTAATACAATTTGGTGTTCAAATCTGGATGAGGTACATGGATTTTTTCTGCAGTTGTGGTTTCCACGTTAAAAAAACTTCTGGTGTCTTTTGTTTTTTTGTTTTTCCACATTATATTGTTTATTTTTATAATTAGATATATGCACGCTGTACGTATTCAATATTAGTAGATATGTCCATCTAATTGTGATCGGTTTCGAGACTTGTTTCTTGAATAATTCGTATCGTGAAAGATAAATATAAATTTTAATTACTTGGTAGAGTTCCGAGTGGATTATTTGTATACAACTATATTAATCTTGGATATTGATCTTTGAGATCGTCCAAGTACTCTTTTTGAAAATCAGGTTCATGGACTCCTTGTCTTTACATACTGATCGAGAAGAGGTAGAGATATAAATTCAATACATATTGTCAAGGATCATTAAGTTGGTCTGCTTGCAATTGTATTAAGTTTTGTCCATACAGGTTGCCGAATGAAAAAGTTGGTGGTGTACTTGGTACCCCGCGTTTTCAAGATTGATTACATTCTAAATACTCTAACTTAAGTATTCTCATAAGTTCTTATCAAGTTACGGATCTTCTACAACAAGGCGATGAACGAACACATATAAAACCATAAAAGAACTTGAAGAATAAAGAAATCAAGAGTGTTGAAGATTCAATGAATGAAGAATCATTATGGAGACTGAGATGAAAGATTAATATTAAATTCGTATGTAATTTATAGTTTTGTCACTAAAATTAACAAAGAAGAGATTTTTAGAGCATCGCTCGCTCAAATGCACAAGTTTTGGTATGTCAAACTTGTTTTCAAATTCAGTTGATTAATATTGCGTATTGATTTATAATATACTAAGGTGAGTCTCGGACTTGGAATAGAGCATTGCAGTTGATTATCAGAATTCACCAATCGACCTTGCAGACTGACGAACGTCGGAGACGTCCACATCAATAAAGTATGTGAAGATTTTGACTATCCTATTTACTAAATTATCTACCATTCTATCCACTGAGACATTTTGTATGACTTTGGTAATAAAAACGAATATTGCAAAGAATAAATTCGAGCACAAACTTCTACATGGGCTTCTTTTCTCACTAATATTGTGGATTTATGTCCCCTCACCTTTTATTTTTTGATAGTTTTATGAACTTTAAGATTATAGTTTGATCGATTTTGATTTTCAGTATCATTTTCCTGGGGTGAAGTGGTTTCAGGTGAAGAGTATGGTGTGTCAATTTGAAATATTTGTGAAATAAGGGAATATGAAGATCTACTTAGTACTTGATTACCCTTTAACAAGTGTGGGTTAAATCTGTTCAGCTCCCATAAAATGGTGAAACAACTTTCGTATTTGGAAATTATCTTTGTCATTCTTTTTTACATCTTCGTTCCTGAATTTGGAGCAATAATTAAATTTAAAAATTATAATATAGTTTAACAAATTCAAATTTGAAGTTCAAATATTTGTATTATTCTTATCGCATCCTCTTCATCCCCGCTTCTTTTGCATCAATTTATTTGCATGATGCAACAACATATTGACCAACTTGTTTTTGGCTAGTATGAAAACGATTAGGCAATCCATTTCTATCACGATGATTGAGGTTCCCAGTTTCTTCACAAAATCTTTCAATATAATTTTTTGCCAAAAGCCTGTTGTTGTGCACGATTGATAACATCAAGTATGATATATATATTTACTACAAATACTTTCGTTTTTCTCCACTACATACTTTGGACCATAAACTTTACTAGAAGCTTGACATTATCTTTGCAACGAATTTGATATCACTTTTTTTTGCAAGAAAACTTGAATAACTTTTTTTTAGAGATGATTAGAGAAGGTGTAGAGAAGATTTAATTTGAAATGGATAAAATGGTAAGTATTTACAGATAATTTAAATAGATTGAATCTAGTCTTTAATTGATACATGTTGCGTGAGCAGCTGAATTTTGGACGCTCAAAACAACATCTTTGGACGCTCAACACAACATCTTTCATGGGGAAGATGTTGTGTTCCGATGTACAAACCATCAAATTTATTGGTTGGACCTCTAGGGATGGTGCTAGCGATATAAATAAGGGTAAGCCTGAAAGATTTGACAAAATTTTAGGATTGACAAGACTTGTAAAATAGACTTAGTTTCCTACCCTCTCAATGGGTTGGTTCCGCCCAGACCATTTGTTTTGGTAAATTGGACCTTCCTTAGATTTCCCTTTGATCCTTAAACTTGAAAAATAGGCTTAGTTTCCTACCTTGATTGTGCTCATGTTCGCCCAATGATTCCAGGATACGATAAACATGTTCTTGAGCATTGCCCGTTCCATCGTATAGCGTGAACATTGGAGAGGTATACTTTTTCGGAAGAAGAATTCTCTGTGTAGCAGCAGGGTATGGAGGTTGGTGACGATGAACTAGAAGGATTATTTTTTGGGGGGGATTAGAGTTAGGAAGGTATGATTCATCTCCTTTAAAAGATGTTTGGAATCAAAGAAACTATTGACAACTTTCCAAACATCATTTATTAGGAGATCAATATTCTCTACCCAGGAGGAAAACCATCAGGCCATGGGGAAGTCCAGGGAGTCATCTTGTTAATAGTGTCTATAATTTCCTGCTGAGTGACTGGTCTAAGCAAGTTTAAATTATCACTTTTAGAGATACATGGGTCTATACAATTGAGAATCATATGATTTATATAGGGATTTGAAGTTGTCCCCTATATAACTGAAATGGTTTACTAAAAGGGTTTCAAGATCAGCTCTATCATTAACCCACTGCCCATTATCCAATTTGAGAGCACTAATGTGATTAAAGTGTTTCCTCCTATAGGCATAATTATGATAAAAACCAATATTTCTATCAAAGGATTTATAAAACTCTTGTCTAGATTTATGGAAATTGTCTAGATTTATCGAGAAAAAGTCTTCTTGAACTTTTTGGCAGTGTTCTAGATCAAACTCTATTTGTTTAATCAATTCCACATTGTTTGAAGAATGAGGAAGATTATTAAGATCATGGAGTTGAGTATTGAGAGTTCTAATTTTATGATCAATTACCAGAGTGTTGGATATTCCAAAATTTAAGCTCTTGTTTGACATATCTCAGCTTATTAGTAAACTGGAATGAAGAGGAGCCTTTAACATCTTTAGAATAAGCATTATCAATGACTTCTTTAACAAATTGATCTCTACTATAAAATTTGAAATATCTGTAGGGATTACTACCTTGATAAGACATAAGACTTTTCTCCAAGATAATAGGTATATGGTCACTGCCAATATCAATATGGTCCCCAGGGGAAGAACCATAATGATTTATCCGATGACTATTAACCAGAGCCCTATCAATCCTAGCATATAGTTAGTTCCTGACTGTCTATTATTCCAGGTGAACCTATTACCAACATAACCTAAATCTGAGTGGTCATCATTATCTAAAATAGTATGAATCTCAGGGAATTCAATAATAGTCGGAGCCGTGAAATTAGATCTTTTATGAGCATGCATAATGATATTTTAGTCACATATGATAACCCATGGAAGATTGGATCTAGAGCCAATTTCACAAATATATTTCCATTGTTCCATCTTCTCATCCTGGTACACAGAACCATAGAGGAAGGTGGCCAAAAATTCCGGCTTACTAGGGTCATCAGAAATCATGACATGTACCATTTTCTCAGTATTATGCACAATCTAACATTGAAAACCAGTTTTCCAAATAAGAGAAATGCCACCAGAACGACCAATCGAAGGAATGACCCAAGAGTTAGGATAATTGGATCTCCTAAGATAATGATTCATCTTAAAGATTCATTCTTAGTTTCACATAGGAAAATAATGTCATGGTTTTGACCTCTAATCAAATTCTAAAGTGAATTCCTGGTAGTAGGGTTTCCGAAACCCTGACTATTCCACGAAAGAATTCTTATTTCAAAGAATTGATAACAAGCTAAGTAAAGCTTAATTTTACTACAGAACCAATGGATTGAAAGCAATTCAACAAATAAGAATCAATTAAAGTGACAATATTCTTAGCGTAATAAGTATGATTGCGGACAATAGTGTCTGACCTAACACTATGTATAAGGGTCTGAGGATTGATCGAATGAGTTTCAGGATACAAATTACAGTTATCTAAGTTATTTTAGAAGCTAATTATGTGAAAATCGAAATTTGCAGAACAATTAAGATATTCCCCTAAAAAAATAAAACACTAAAATATAGATTTTCAAACAAAAAAATTGAGAATATAAAAGGACCATCAATTGAAAACAAGTAGTTGGATTTGAAATAGATTAAGATATAAAAGGGTTGATGAGTAAACCTGATTTGCTGCACTTCCTTTCAATTCAATAGCAGGGAGAAGGTGAAACATAGGATTTGATTCTCTACCTCCATTCTCTACATCTTCCATGTTTAAATCGTAGCCTCCATGGACAGAATTCTCGAACTTCTAATTGATCACCTCTGCCATTAACCATCACAGTGGAAGAATCTTCAGAGTTAGGGTTAGGTTTTTGAGAGTTCATATCTAGGATAACATAATTATCCTCTAATCCGGAATCTTTACTTCTTTTATACTTCCTTGAGTCTGGATCTTCATCATCTATCCCATCAAGCCCATTAGCCAAATTATTAGACCCATTGTCACCTGCAGACTCCGCCATATTGTTCTGCATAGCTTCCACCATATGTACATGCTTGTCGTAGTAATCTTCGAATACGATTATGTCATTCCGAAGATGAACATATTCCAAGCACGTTCTTCACACATCTCATCATTATGATCAATTGTAAAACACTCAGGACAGATTTTCCTGGGTTGCTTCTCAAAGTGATATCTGCAACAAACGTTCTCTTTAGCATCATTGAGAAGCCAATTTCCTCTTTTGAGAGGTTGCTGAGATCTAATTCTATTTTTGAAGAAACCACTCTACCTTTGATTGTATGGCCTTTACTACCATCATTTTTAATTTTTCTTCCAATATCTTGAAATAGATTATCAATGATACCATCATCCAAGTGTTCTAGATAAATACCTTTTATCATGACAGAGAAAACTTGATGAGTCAAGTCATATTGTTCTATGGGAATGAAGTTATCATACATTTTAAGAAAAATGAGATGCTCATAAACGATTCATGGCACCCTATCTAAAACCTCCTTAACATCCTCCGGAGTTTTAAATTTGAAAACATAAAGATTCATGCCCATGGTATGTAATGCTACTCTTAGACGCCTCCATATAATATTAACATCTCTCTGCACCTTTTCATGATCAATATCATCTTTAAAATAATCTTCCTAATAAGGTTGTTGGACCACTTATTAGCATCAACATCTATTTCTTCCTCCGAGATCAGGCATCCTCTAGCACGGTTAAGTTGAGAATTCCCAAGATTTGAATTTTTGAGACGTTTAGTGAGAGCTTCCACTTGGAGTCTCGAGCTTTGAGACATTTTTAGAACAATGAGAATACATATTATTCCTTCTGAGGATATGAGAAATAATGAAGATATATTTTTACCTTCTGGGTATGCCTCTTTATAAAAGTTTTCACATTTAGGGTTTATGAAAATGCTACCAGATATATATGAAGATTTTCATAGGTATATCAAATCTTTTGAGATATCTCATGATATTTTAAATGAAAATATGCAAGAAAGTAGGATTTGAATTTAGGTAAGTGAAATTCAAATTTTTAAATACCCAAAATATGAGCACTAGGTATTTTGTGATTCTTGTAATTGCCCTTTGTTTTTTGGGATTCAAACCGAAAGAGATCTAGGCGCTGAAAATGATTTGGGTGATTTGAGTGATTGAAAGTAGCATCAACAGTGAAGCCTACAACTTTACAGATCAATTCTTATGAGATCAAAATTAAGAAGACCACTGTAAGAAGTGAAATAAGGAAGTTAATGAAGTTGAACATGGCCATATCCAGGGTATGGGAAACATAACTATTCCTAATGAGTAAAATAGAATCAAATCTGCACCACTTCCCCCTTTAAACACCACAACTGGTACACTACTGAAATCAACCAAAGCACTGCAAATCATAGAACTTAGGTTTTCATAGAACACAAAAATATAAGATTAAAAACTTGAAAAAAACTAAAAATAACATAAAAAGAAGATTGATTCAAACAACAACAAGGAAAACTTAATAGAAACATGAAACAAACATGAAATGACAAACTAATCATAAACATATGTATAACAGAAGAGCTTCAAAGAAGAGATTAGAAATTTTATCACCGATTGTTCAACTGAGATTCAAAGAAGCAATTATTTTGTCTAATTGCTACAGGAGATTTATGAAGATTATTTGGGGTGTACCCAATTCCATACAAAAAAAACTTAAGCAAAATTGTACTCCTCTATTGCAAGGATGCTATTTTGAAAGCATAAAACATGTCATTTGTACACCAATTATTACTTGCTATTGCTTATACTAGTCTAATTTTATTGTACCACGTGCATTTAGCATCCACCTTTCTTATTTCATTAATATTTCCAATTCCATAACATTTTCACCTTTTTATGGTGGACTGCCACTGCATACCTCTTGTAGCGTACTTGCTAGCACCATTGACGTGGTACTGATCTAGATACGTTCGTCGTTGGATCGACATTGATCCGTAGAAGTTCATCCATCCATCCATATGTTCAAGGTTATATCTTTGCATATAGGAATATAGGCAATCAAGTTCTGTTGAAAATCCAGAAGGTTGTTGCCATTCGAACTTCGAAGACCATCATACAGTGTGCCGAATTGTCTATGATTATTAAGTATTTGTTGAATTATTATCACTTGTATTTAAGTTTGTATTACTTCTAAGTTTGGATATGTGTGACCCAAGAATACTTGTAGGATACGTATTCATATGTATAAATAGCTAAGACATTAGGTTTTAAAATTATTAGGCTATCAATAAAAATTCTCTGTATTGGAGACCAAATTTTGTGTTGCTATCAAGAGCTGGTACGATCCTTGAGAAATTTTATGTTCTTTTCAATACCATACCATATTTTTCTGAAAACCCTAATCATCAACGATTTTAATAGCCAGAGATATATTTCTATGAACCTTATTTATCTAGAAACCCTATACTTAGGAGCTATAATGAGTGGTGAAGAAGGTATGTCAGGACCAACATTCTCAGTGAGTACAATGGGTGGTATGCATACATACGAGCCAACACCAACATCAATTCCATACGGAATAAAACTGAATGATACCAACTTTTCTCTATGGTCCCAAATGGTGACAATGTTTGTTGCTGGAAAAGGAAAAAGAGGATATCTTACTGGTGATGCTGAAAAACCAGCTGAAGAAGACATAGCTAAGTATAATAAGTGGATCATGGAAGATGCTACTGTCAAGGTTGGTTGATTGGTGCAATGGAACTTGATTTAATGAATATTTTTGTTCGTCTGCATACTGCAAAGGATGTTTGGGATGTTGTATCTCAAACATATTATGAAGGAGTTGATAAGTATATTCTCTATGACTTAACTCGGAAAGCCATATCAATTAAACAGAGTGGTAGACTTATTTCTAACCTTTTCTCTAAATTAAAATCAATCTAGCAAGAATTTGATAATGGAAAACCTATTTCCTTTACACAACCAGAGGTGATCAAGAAAGGAAAGGAAGAAATTGTTGAAGAAAGAGTATATGTATTCCTTGCTGCGCTTGACGATGCTTATGATTCAGTTCGAGGAGAAATACTTCGTACTGATCCTTTACCCAAACTAGAAGCTGCTTTTACTATACTGAGGCGAGAAGAACAAAGACGCAGTACTATGTTAACTCAAGGGGTTGATTCTCAAATTGCTATGTCTGTTAAGAAAATTGAGAAAAACTCATTGAATACAAAAATATCTCATCCGAATAACAGTGGAAGATGTGTTCATTGTGGGAATACAAAACATCTTTCTGAAAACTATTTTGAAAAAATTTATTATCCAGATTGGTGGTATCATTACCAAAAGCGTATAAAGGATGGGAAAGGAAGAGTTAAGGATAAGGTAGCTACATGTACATATATTGTTCCTACAACAACAACATATGTTGATTGAGGTAATATTCTTCTTACGTCTCTTGCTGATAATTCTAAAAAGGACAATGGTTGGATTTTTGATTCTGGTGTTACTAATCATATGACCTTTGATATGTCTATATTAAGGGACAAACTACTTCAACTTGTTATGGTGTTACAAATGTTAATATATAACATATCATGTTATAGGATAAGGAAGAGTTAATCTAACAAACTCTTTATCTCTAGAACATACCTTATTAATTCCTTCTCTTTCGAATAATCTCATGTTAGTGTCTCAAGTAACTTCTCAGTTAAAGTGTTTAGTATTGATATATCCTGATTTCTGTTTACTTCAGGATCTCAGCAGTGGGGAAATAATTGGCAGGGGTACTAAAAGATAGGGGTTATACTATGTGGATGAAGTGTGTGAAGGAAGGTGTTTGTCAGCTAAAGGAATATCTCATGCACGTACAAATGAAATTTGGTTACATCATCGTAGACTAGGACATGTTTCTTTTGGATATTTGGAGCATTTATATCCAAAGTTATTTACTTCTTGCAAACCATATGATTTTCATTGTGAAACTTGCATTTTAGCAAAGAGCCATCATGCTACTTATCCTGACAGTTTTAATAAAAGATCCGTTTTCTTTGGTTCATTCTGATGTTTGGGTTCCCTCAAAGATTGTTTCTATTTCTGGTAATAAATGGTTTGTTCTATTTATCGATGATTGTACTCGTATGACTTGGCTTTATATGATGAAGAATAAAAGTGATGTGCCAGATTGTTTTCATAATTTTCACAAGATAGTCCAGACACAATACTCTGAAACTCTAAAGGTTTTACAAAGTGATAGAGGTGGAGAATATATTAACCGCACCTTAAAAGGTTAATTTGCTGGGCATGGTCTTGTTCATGAAACTACTTGTCCATCTACACCGCAACAGAATGAAGTTGCAAAAAGGAAAAATAGATAGTTGTGGGAGATTACCAGGGCTAGCTTAATTGGAGCATACATGAACCAAATTTTTGGGAAGAAGCTCTTATTAGCATTGTTTTTCTTCTTAATCGTGTTCCTACACGAGTTCTAAAATTTCATACGCCAGTATATAAACTTGCTTAATTTGTGACTCTTCCATATAATTTTACACTTCCACCACGAGTATTTGGTTGTGTAGATTATGTACACATACAAAAACATTTACGTTCGAAACTTGATCCTTGTGCTCTTAAATGTGTCTTTGTTGGATACAATCAATTTCAAAGGGGCTACAAATGTTATCATCCTCCAACAAGAAGAACATATATCACCATGGATGTGACTTTCTCTGAATATGAGATGTATTTTTCTTTCGCTGAATTTAATGCCTTTCATTTGGGAGAGAGTGTAAAAGAAGATGTTAATTGGATGGAATTGTTTCCTGATAATTGTGATTCCATGATAGAATCCACAAAAGATGAAGAAGTTTTAATTACTTGGTGATGATAAAGATTAACATGGTCAACAATTTGTTGAAATAAGAGATTTTATCAATTGGTAGTATTGTTGCAGAAAATATAAATGAAGACGGAGATGAAACTCAAAGTCTTATTGAAGAAGATAACCCCTCTGCTAGTACAGTACCTACTCCTGTCGATTTTACACCTGTCGTTGAGGTAAGTAGTGATATTACTACTACTACTAACACTAATACTGATAATTGTGAATTTGTTGAGACTAACAGGTATCAACTACCACTAAGGAGCAATTGTGGAGTACCAGCAGAAAGATATTCTTCGGAACCCATAAAAAAGGTTAAATATCCTATTGCAAATTACATATCAACTCATAGATTGACAGATTCGTGCAAGGATTTTGTTAGTCAGATGTCAGATATTGCCATTCTACCAGTGTTCAAGAAGCATTATCCAATCGTAAATGGGTTGATGCTATGCTTAAAAAAATACGATCTCTTATAAAAAATAAGACATGGAGGAAAGTTATACTATCATAAGGAAAGAATCCAGTTGGTTGCAGATGGGTATTCACCGTGAAGATTAATCCTGATGGTTCTATTGACAACCTAGCATGATACTTTTCCTCCAGTTGCAAAATTAAATATTGTCAGTGTACTGTTGCAAAATGATTTACACAAACTTATGGTATAGATTATCATGATACTTTTGCTCCAGTGACAAAAATGAATAATGTCCATGTATTGTTGTCTATAACAACAAATTTGGGATGGCCACTACAATTATATGTTGTAAAAAATGTTTTTATACATGAAGACTTAGAGGAAGAAGTTTACATGTCATTGCCACCAGGATTTGGTGATTCAGATCCTAATGTTGTGTGTAGATTGAATAAAGCTTTGTATGGCTTGAAGCAATCACCACGTGCTTGGTTTGGAAGATTTCGAAAGGCAATGATTAAGTTTGGTTATAAACAAAGTAATGTTGATCATACTTTCTTCGTAAAGAAGTCTGGCAGTAAATTAACAACACCCATTATTTATGTTGATGATACGGTGGTAACTGGTAATGATGCTGATGAGATGTCAAACTTAAAGACATACTCGTCTTCAGAGTTTGAAATGAAGTTGTACGATCTAATAAAGGTATTTTCTTATCTCAACAGAAATATGTACTTGATTTACTCAAGGAAACAGGTATGCTAGGTTGTCAACCTATTAGTTCTCCTATTGAGCAAAATTATAAACTAGATGAGGCTTCTGATCAAGTACCAACATATAAAGAACAATATCAAAGTTTAGTAGCGTTTTTGATATATCTCTCCCATACTAGACCTGATATTGCTTATGCAGTAAGTGTTGTTAGTAGATTTATGCATAATCCTGGTAAACAACATATGGATGATGTTATAAGAATACTTAGATATCTAAAGTCTGCACCTGGAAGAGGTTTGATGTTTTCAAACCATGTAAATATGGATATTTCTGGGTATACTGATTCAGATTGGGGTGGAAAAGGAGATAGAAAAAGATCAACTACTGGTTGTTTCACATTTGTTGGAGGTAACCTTGTTACTTGGAAAAGCAAAAAAACAAAAAGTTGTTTCTTTGTCTAGTGCTGAGGCTGAATATAGAGTTATGGTTAAAGGAATTTTTGAATTACTATGACTTAAAAAGCTTATGTGGGAGCTTGGTTTATTCACCAATAGTCCTGTGAAGTTATTTTATGATCATCAGTCAGCAATTAAGATCGCCCAAAATACTGTGCAACATGATAGAACTAAGCATGTTGAGATTGATCGAAACTTCTTCTAGAAGAAGTTAGAGCATAAAATTACTGAAGTAGCGTTCTGTCGTTCTTCAGATCAACTGGCAGATGTATCAACTAGGGCAATATCAAACAAATCATTTTGTAATTCTATTGTCAAGCCGGGCATGTGTAATATATATGCACCATCTTGAGGGAGAGTGTTGAATTATTATCACCTGTATTCAAGTTTGTATTACTTCTAAGTTTAGAATACGTGTGACCCAAGAATACTTGTAAGCTACGTATTCATATGTATAAATAGCTAAGACATTGAGTTGTAATCTTATCAATTGATCAATAAAAATTCTCTATATTGGAAACCAAAGTTTGTGTGTATCGACAATCACATTCGTAAAAACCTATGTCAACGAAGAAAATTACTACCAAGAAATAACACCACGCTTTGTCGGATACGACCTGGTGAAATTACTTCGTTATTTAATCAACTATGTGGTTATGTCAGGTTATCGATGGTGTCTTATAACCGATTATCAAGTAATTATCTGACATATTTGTTTAAGTTGGTGCTTCATCAGTAAAAAGAATGAAACACGTACAGTATTATTAAGAAGTTCGCATTCTATTTTAATTCTCAAACAATAAATTGTTTCGAACTAATATCATTAAGGACCTTTGAACATCTATGTTAGAATCATATTTAGATATTTTTAATAAGACAAGCTTGATTCAAAATTTGTTATTCGTAAATCGACTCGAAGTCATACGACATAGTCCCAATAGATAGAATGATAAGAAAGTGAGTAAATAGAACGGTCCAGTCTTCACAAACCTGATACAAAAGTTCTTCAAATGTCTTTGTCGATCGTCGGTCTTCGAGGATGATGTCTAATACTCAATTACCAAATTCTAACTTAGTATGAGACTTGATTTAGTAGACTAAAAATCAAAAAAATAGTTTTAATCATCTAACATTGACAACAAGCTTGAGATAGCAGTACTTGTGGATCAGTTGAAGTTTAGTCCACCTATTATTTTAGGCTTAGACTATTAAAGTTTAGATAAAATTTTTTAGCCCCTTATCTTAAGTTTTTGGCTCCGCCAAACCATTAGAAAACAAGTATTTGTCTATGGGTCGATGTTACTGGTAGTTTGGGAAGCATTACAGTTCAATATCATGTTAACGTAAATAAATCCAGATATTTCATCATTTCCCATTTATTCTGATAAGGTTACATGAATTTGCGAAATTATAGTAATTTATAAGTTTTGTGTGTGCTGCTGCTCTGTGCATGTTTATTCTGCTTATTTTGCAAAATGCACGTGGTATGGCAAAACTGTAATTCCTTGTAGCAACGATGCTATTTTGAAAGCCGAAAACATCTCATTGGACACTGGTTGGTATTTGGTACTTGGTACCCCTATTATTACCTGCTCCTGCGTAAACCAGTCTAATTTTGTCGTAACACGTGCATTTAGACTTCTTATCTCATTAATGTTTCGACAACGTTTGCACCTTACTAGGGTGGAGTGCCACTGCACACCTAATGTAACCTACTTGATAGGATCATTGATGGGTACCGATCTAGACACCTTAGCCGTTGGATCAACCATTGATTCGTAGAATTTCATTTCTGGGATATTTCTTTGCATATAGGCATGTAGGCAATCAAAGTTCTAATACCAAATATATTTCACATCGCCTAGAGTGATTAATTGGTCGCCGAGTGAAATTTGTGAACAGTCACTCATCCTGAAATTTGCAGGAGGGAACCCACGAAATTTAAAATAGGGTGCAAAGTGCAAACTTTTTAAGTATGTCAGGTAATTACTTGATGATCGGTTACAAAACGCCATTGATGAAGTAAAATATACGGAAAATGGATCATTTGTCCAAATATTTTTAAATCACGATTCAAATGGACGAGTAAAAAATAGTTTGGGTGAAATGACCAAAAAAAGAATAGTAAGGATGAAACTGATTTCATCCTGACTTAAATTTAAAAAATAACAAGGATGAAATGGGATACATCCCGTGTAAATTAAAAATAAGAAAAAATATTTGAAAATGGGCACTATGAAGCTGGTTACATCCTGTCTATTTTTACATTTTTGTCCATTTAAACAGTATCAAAATCTATCTGTCCATTTCATCCAGGAATTGTTGATTTTGGTCTTTTTAACCAATTTTGTGTAAAATATAACAAAGTAATTTCACCACGTGGTATCCAACAAAGTGTGGTGTCATTTCTTGTTAGCTCTTCGTTGACATAGGTCTTTCCGAATGTGATTGTTGGGACATAAACCCTTATAAATACTTGCAACACTCAATCCCTACCTTCACCAACGCTTTAGGTTGTCAGCTAATTGTTTAGGTTTCGGTATATGTATGTTTTACTGTATTTACAGTAGTGAGCGAGTTATTATCGATTTATGATAGCGGTGGTGTAGATGAGAGTGTTTTCTCGAGTTCGGTTCCAACTTATAAAAGCATTTTGAGTCTAGATTACATTTTACGTGACACCATAACCTTGCATAGATCCACGGTGTTAAGCGATCATGGTGGAGGAAGATTATGGTGATACACTCCATGAAATTGTATTTCATGCGAGTTAGTGAGAGAGTGGTCGACCAAGCAGAGAGAGAGAGAGAGGGATGCCATGAAGACAATTTACTTTTGATCCGTCGAAATATTAGGCATTCTTTCGAGATACACTTTTGCACGCTCGATTAAGCTCAACAAACAAGGAGTAGTGCCATGATTTACCACTTGAGTCAGCTCTATTCTATCAAAATATCGATGCTGATTTTCTTCCTGGGTCTTCCTCGGAATGGAAGTGCGATACTCTCAGGATTTTGTTGTCCCAATTAAATTAATGAAAGTGCGATACTCTCTAGATTTTGTAGTACCAGTTAAATTAGTGACAGTGTCATATCATCAAGATTTTGTAGTCTCAATTAAAGATGTCTATGCAAAGGATGAGCAACATAATATGTAATGTTGTTTAAGCAATATTAAGATACTTAGTTTTTTTCTTATTCACGTTGATATACAAACAGAAAAGATACTAATGTCGAGAAATATTAAATTTATTTATTTTTTCTAAAGCTGCTTATTCAGTTGATAGTAGTAATACAAGGTGAGTTGGTGTTAAAAGTTTTGGAGGATGAAATCTCAGTTGGGAAGGATTACAAAGTAGTAGAAATATTTCGTTATCTTAATTCTTGTCTCTAGGTGAATATAATTTAATTTTGATAATAATTTTTCTTGAAAAATTGGTTGAAAAGTGATACTATATTATAGTAGTATTGTTTATTTAAGGCTGTGTTGGTTATTTTGGCATGGAGAAAGAATTTTTTTTGAATTGTATTATCGAGGTCTTTTGATCATTTTGGGCTTAAATGTTTTGGGAAGGCAAAAACTAGATGGAAGAAGATTCAAGTGACTTAAAAGTTTGATTTACCCTCTCCTCTAAATAAAACCTAATCTTAATTTTAACGCTCTTCCCATTCATTTTTTCTATTCTCCTTCGTCTTCTCAAAAACTCTCAAAAACCAAAATAAAAACTTTTTATTCTCCATTGATTCTCAAGATGGCAGCAAGACCAAAAGCGATAAGATCCGGCCGATTGAACCCTGATTATGAAACATGGCAAGTTATTTATGTTCCTTTTAATGGAGATGCGATGAACCAATCTCCCCAAACAATAAATCCCTATGTGGTGAACCAATCTGTTCAAACACCTGAAAATCCTCCACAAATGACTCCTACAAGGTAAGAATCGAAAAACCCACAAGTTATTTTATCATTAGATTGAAAAAATAAGTTCGATAGATGATTTTAGAGTATTTCAAAATTCATTTCTGAAGGGTTTACGGTTGGGATATCATATCGTCCTGGCCGTAATTGCAACCTAACGGTTGGGACATCACGAACTCCTAGTCGTCAACCTCTTAAACGGTTAGGAAATTTTGATATCCCAACCGTTATATGTTTACGCGGATGGGACTTTCCCAACCGTAAAAATCCCTGTGTTAGCTGATTTTTTTCATAGTTGAGTGTTTTCGGCTGGAAATTTCCTAACTGTAACCAGTAGTTCTTGACCGTCATCCATATTCCTAGCCGATTTAGTAATTACGGTTAGGTAGGGGCACACTTCCCAGCCGCAATCTCGTAAACGGCTAGGTCGTGTACATTGTTTGTAGCCGAGACTTTATTTACGGTTAGGATGTCCCAGTCATCCCAGCCGATAATATTTACCACGAATGAGTTTTTGTTAGTTCCTAAACGTAATTGTGTAACTTTGATTTGTTTTTCACCATTTTTAGGAACCCTAAAAAGGAAAAAGAAGCCTAGGAGCTTCCAATGTGTGATATTGCTACGATGATGGTTAAGCGAGCTAAGTGGATACCCAGGGGACTGCAACGTAACATTGAGGAGGTGTTATATTTGGATTGCTACCAACAAAAAACACTGCTTCCCAGGCTCCAGGAGTTACATAATCCAATGAGGGATGATCTATATAATGACGACGAGGATGATTGGATGAGTGGTTCCCAAACTCCACAAAGTTCTTCTTCATCATCTTCTGACGATGTTCCCAAGAATATTGGTCGTGGTGAATAAGTGGTTTATGTACTTGTTTAAGACTTTGTTTTAGTATGTTCATCTTCTTAGCTTTTATCATTCAAGACTTTGTTTTAGTATATTTGCATGGATTTAGCTTGTTTTCAGTAATTAGATATTAACGTACCTTGAATGGATGGATACTAGTGTTTTAATTATCTAGCAGAGAACACAATTTACTAACAATCCAGAGTAAAAAACGGCTGGGATAACCAACCGTGAATTGATGGTACGGCTAGAATTACTAGCCGTATATTAGTTTACGTCCAACAATATCAGCCGTAAACTTGACAGTGCCCAGAAATACGGGTGGGATCCCCAACCGTAATTCTGCGAAAAAAATTAAATTACCAGTTCATTGGGCATTACGGGTTGAATTCCCAGTCGTCATTCTGTGAATTGGTAATCACGGTTGGATTTTCAGGCCGTTACTTTTTAAACGGTGGGGTTTTTCAGCCATTGTTTATTATACGGTCAGGTATTCCCAGCCGTTTCTATTAAACGGTTAGGTCGTGTTAGCATAAAACCTGGACGTAATGATTGATTCAAAATTAGTTTTTTTAAACATATGATAAAACTAAATTAAAATGTTCATTTATAATGAGTGATTCAAGAAACAAAGGTTCACACCACATTCATACAAAGGTTCATATGATCACCACCCTTGAAAATAACATTGTTATCATATTATCACTAACCTTGACACCACATTTACTCATAGTGATCATCGTCGGACGTCTAATAGTCATCCTCATCGGAAATCATTAGTATACAAGGCGCATCCCTCGACAACTGCAATGTTTTCCACAATTCAAATCTTTCTTCAAACCTAGCACACCAACCCAATGATATTTCATTCTCACCACAATCTCCCCTCCTTAATGGAGGTAATGGGCATTCTTCTTTCAATTGGAGGCCGATAAAATGGCTCATGCTCACAAACCCCACGGTGACTATCCTTGTTGATTCATCATCGGTAAAATTTGATCTTGTTGGCGTGTATGTAGCACTATCAGCATTAGGAGATGGAATGAATAACGCAATGAAATGCGTTGGCGAGTAGATAGCCACATATTGGCATTCTCATCCAATATTCACTTGTAAATTTAGCGTTGCCTATTAAACTCCGTTCAAATGCTTCGAACCTCTCTTTTAGCACCTCCTATGTTTCGTCTCTTTCGAATCTCATCACCGGCTTGTGGAAATCCGGGTAACACCGTAATTCAAGCAAACACTTTCCCCTTACATACGTAATTTGGTATACCTTCCAATCTCTTGCATCATCTGAAAAGGGTCCAATTTGATCTATGAACACATGGTAACCACAATTTCCGTCCCCCGCAATATCGTCGGTGGACTTGAAATATTCATGAATAAAATGTGGTAAATAATGCATGTAATTTTTGTAAATTGTGTACGTAGGTCGGATATAATTAACTTCCTCATCTATAGGGGGTGATATACCTAATCCTACGTATATATAAACCATCTCTTTCTCACCACGAGAAACTACTTGTGGGGTGGTTTGCGATGGTTCGACCAATTGTGCTTTTCCTTTGACATTATTACCTCGGCTTCTCGCTAATTTCTTCATGCTAATTGCACTACCAACTTTCCTTTGGACGCTACTACCTTCTTTTGTTGTTGAACCTTGTTGGGATGCTACAACCACCTTCTTCTTGGGGCCTTTTACCTTCGCTCCACTAGTTCGGCTTGGTACGCCTTTTTCCATTTCCTTTCCCTTTGTTGAACCTTCTTGGGATGGAACAACCGGTTCTTTAATTTTGACTCCATCATTAACCTTTATTTTTGAACCTTGTTGGGATGCAATAACCACCTTCTTCTTGGGGCCTTTTACCTTCACTCCACTAGTTCGACTTTGTCCGCCTTTTTCCTTGTACAACTAGTTCAACTTTTCAAAACCCAAAAGATCTCTATGCATTGAAGGAATCTATTGTGGACCCTCGTGAACCTTTTTCTTAGCTTCTTGCCTTTCAACTTTCCTCGTTTTTTTGTTCGAAGGCCTACCCTTTCCCTTCACCTTGGAAGGTTCAAAAATATCATCTCTAGTGAAAGGGCGATTGAATTTCCGCAATTCATAAAACCAAAGTTTCCTTTGCGCCGGTAATAAAGAAGCATACTTGTCAAAGAGTTCCTTGTGTGCGTCCGTGTCGCAAAACACGTCCCCAAGACCTTGATTGGGTAATGGATCGCTGAATGTTAGTTGTTTCCAAAATGGATCTATATCTTCGATCGGAATCATCCTTGTGGAGTAATTGGCTACCATATGCTTACATGGGAGGCCCGAAGCCGTCTTGATGAGACAAATGCATCTAATTCCCGGTGGAATATCATTATTCTCCCAAGCCTCCACTTGCTCCATAATTTTTAGGATTTCCAATTGGGAAACGCATAAATGTAATCCCCGGAGTCAAGGGTTCTCCATGTAATCGACAAGCCTTATAGATCGGCTCCATTCAAATTCCCCTTTAATTCTATCAAGATCACGCTTGAAATATTCAACCATGGCTTCAAAAACAACAACAAATCCACCATCACAACCATTTAACTTGCTTTTGAACCGATAGTGAGACGAATCCACCGTACTTGTGGCTTGATTGTCATAATGTCTATAACGGTTTACCCATGCACTTACAAACTTCTCTTTGTGGGGATCCAATAACTCCTTCTTCAAATATTCAATAACATCCGGGTAGTTTCCCATTTTTCCAATACAAAACGCTCCCTTGCGAAAAAAACATCTTGCGTGAGCGACCATATTAGTTGTTCCCAATCACGTTGAAAATCTACCCATTTCACCCCTGTTATCTCATCATCGATCTTAAACTTATCTTTCGCTTCTTGTTGTTTCTCCTCGGGTAGTTTTTTGATCCTCTCCATTTCGGTCTTCCTTGCTGGCCAAGTAACCCTCTTGCAATTAGTTTGCACATTGTTCCATATATGAAACGTGCAAATATGGTGACGCGCGTCGGGAGAAACACGTGGTATATCCCACATCAATGATTTCTCCTTATCCGTAATCAACACTCAGGAGTATAACCTTCTTGATACAATAGCTGGACCTTTTGCAATGCCCATTCATAACTTTCCTTCGACTCGTCTTTCAAGAAACAAAACGTAACGGTAGATGTCGACTTGGTAGATGTTTGCCCAATAAAGTCCAATATCGGCATGTTGTACTTGTTCGTTTTATACGTGCAATCCATAAAGATAATTTGATGGAAGTATCTTGTCAACTCTACACATTCTGGATTCGCGATGAAAAGATATTCCACTTCACCTTCGTCATTCGTGTCGTGGGCGGTAGAGTACTTTGCTTCCTCAAACAAAAATAATAATTGTTGCATAAGCACCCTATCTTGCCATAACTCAATTCTAAATTTTTCTCTTTCGTTATAGATAGTTGCCAGTGAGGATGAGTTTGAGGGGTTTAACACCTTCACGCCACTAAGAATATCAATTGGTCTTGTACGTCTTTTACTCAACACGCGTACTAACTCTTTTTCTAAAGTGTTGAGCCTTGCCGAATAAGGATGGTTGATCAAACTCTTCGGAATAGGATGAGTATGATAACCCGAGACTACTTTTTCCATATACCACACTTTCTTGTCGTCGTTAAATTTAAATTTAAGCTTAAAAGGACATCCGCACTTCTTCGTATTATAACGTCCCCTCTTCCTCGTTGTTTTTGGCTTATACTCACTACCCTTCTTCCAATGTCTCTCATACTTTTCACTACACTCGCAAACCATTTGAAAGCTAGTGGGAGTAACTTGTTTATTCTGGACTATGATGCACATCTTTTTCAGCCCTTGTTCTTGAGCCCACTTCTTTGCATCTTTCTTATGTTTCCACTCAAAGTTGTTTGCATAGTGAGCACTTGTGTCCTCGGAAACTTGCACCGGTGGCGGTTGGTCTTCTATAACCACCTCTTGGTTTTTCATAACCACCTCTTGATCTTCTACCGGAATGTACGGTACAATCTATAACAAAATTAAATATGTCACATCATTTGTTAAAAAAAATACACAGAAACGGCTGGGTCGATATTGAATACCTAGCCGTCAGTAACTAAACGGCTAGGTGGAAAGGTAACGTTAGAGCCGTAATATTATTTACGTCTGGGTCGACTAGGGATATTCTAGCCGTCAAGAATTAAATGGCTGGGTCGACCGCCCATGATCCCATCTGTAAAAAGTTTACGGATATGAGTTATTGGCCCTTTATTTCCCTGTTTTTGGATGAGTCTGATTACGGCTTAGAAATCCAGCCGTAAAACTATAAACGGTTGGGTAACCCAGCCGGCGCCGTCAGCGTTGAATAGCATTTATTACTTTCGTCCAGGAAACTTAACCGCCGCCGATAACATTAAATGCTTCCCATGCACGTAAAAAAAAGCTGGCCGTAATTGACTAATTACGGCCAAGAACTTTTCATCGTCCCATCCGTAAGATTTCATAACGGCTGGGAGTTCATGAACTGTGAGCTGTATAACATAATAAAGGCCAGGAGTTCATTTTTTCCCAGCCGTGATTGTACCTGGCGGCTGGAAAACTAGGGTTTTCGGAAGGAAAAAATTGAAACTTCTAGCCACTCTGAGCTTAAGAACTGAAATTGGAGCTAGAATAGAGGTATACTTGATAATCTTGAGCATTGGTTTCTTCGATTTCTTCTTCTTCTTGGGTTGGTCCTTCGAAATCATAGTAATGTTCATAAGGGTTATTTTGAGTTAGAGAAAAAATTTCATGATTTTATGAAAAATCAGCAAAGAATTGATCGTTGTTGATGGGTAATAATATGTTATCATATTTTGAAGATGAAGGGTCACCTACATCAAAAGTTTTGCTTGAATCACTCATTTGCAAAAAATTTCTCCAATTTTTTTTTCTCTTCTTCTTCTTCTTCTCTTCCCTCTGATATTCTTTTGTTTTGATTTTCAGTTTCATCACTTCACTTAAAGAGATGAATTAGTCTTAATTTATTTGCTAATCATGATTAATAATGTTAATCACGTTTTATTATCTAAAATCATATGGGGTCATATTAGTCTTTATGTAAATATATTATGAGGGGTGTCCCAATTGATATTTGATGACCCTAGAAAGCCCCCAAAAAAACTTGACTTTCTAAGCCCCAATAATAAGATTCAGCTTTTTTTATGGAAAATGTATTTCATGGAATCTTTATTATGGGAAATATAATAAAACACTTTTCAAGTCAAAACATACTTATTCTTCTTGTTCTCTCTCATTTTATCTCTCAAAAAAAAAACCCTCTAGCCTTCATCCACCTCTTGCTTAGATTTGGTCCTTTTTGGACCAGTTCTGAGCAAGATTACTTTGCCTTTAAAAAAAAAAGTCAAAACATACTTTAAACTACGTTATTTTTAAATAGACCAACAATTCCAAGAAAATAAATTTATAATCAAATCAAGCAAAAATCGTTATTTCAATAAACACTGGATAATCTATGGAATTTACTTCCACTAAATATAACCTTATATATACATATATATTATTGTTTCCGAGAGGGATAAAAAAAGAATACTTATATATACAAAAATGTTTACATGTTTGTACGAACAGAATCGGTGTCATCAAGCCAACCATAACACGAAAATTACAAAATCACTTTTAATCCAACCGAAATTTCTTTGTTGCTTTTTAATGTATGTTATGATTCTAATTTCATTTTGAGTCGAAGTAATTTGTAACTCGCACAAATGCAAGTGCCAACTAACATTACGCGATATTAAAATGTTTTATCGATATGGGCATTTTAAAGTCGTTATATTGAATTTATCCTTTTAGGGTACATTTAACTAGCCATGTCATGCATATTGTAGTAATGTTATGTATCGTTGGAAAATATGATTTTTTATTGGTTTCTCGACAATCATGACGATACAACAAACATAAAATAAACAAATAAAAAAGTAAAATTTATTGCCGGTTGATCGAGACGAGGATAACTCTTTCTTTGAATACTAATACGTCCCAGTATATGAGTTTACCAAAACAAAAAATAAAATAAAAAAATACTTAAATCAGAGAAGAAATAAAATAGTAAGTTACAATAAATGAACATTGAGATTAGTTTTGAAGATGAATTTTTTTTTTGACAAAACTACCGCAGAAATAAAAATCCTAAGCTCAACTAACAACGAAAATTCGTGAAATTCTCTCACACATCCACTAAAAATAATAAATAGTTTTTTTCATCCAGTTTGACTCAGTCATATTTTACTTCATTTCTAAATTATCATCTGGGGAACTATCATTTGAAAGATGATACAAAAAATTAATTTTACAAAAATGACAGCACCATTTGTTGCAACCTACGTCTTAAAATTTCTTTGTTATAATTTTTAATGGTGGTAGATGGCAAAAATATTAAAAAAAAATGTCTTGACCCTTGGGTTACAACAATGAATGATATCCTTTTCATCAACGTTTTTTTGTTAAAGTAAGTGATCCAAATATGATCGCAAATACAACTTGTACACATCAATATTAAGTAAATTATTAATTTATAATAATAATATGGGGATGAAAGTGCTTTTTCGGGTTTAATACTAATATACGTAAACATTTTGATGTTAGGTTCCATTTTATGCAACACCATAATCTCACATTAAACGACGATGTTAATCCATTAAGGTGGAAGAAGATTATAGTGATACATATCATGATATTGTGTTGCATAGAAGTTACAGAGAGAAAGTAGTCAATGAAGTCGAGAGATATACCTATTCTAATCCATCGAGAGATGCCTACGATGGGAAAGTGTTACTCGGCGTACTTTCAAAATCAATTTTCCGGTGGTTGATGTTCTCAAGAAAGAAGGAATATTGCCATGATTTACCATCAATTCAACTTTATTTTTATTTAATAAATCGATATTGATTGTCTTTTTAAGCTATTTTTTCTGTCTAAATAAGCATATTTTAATATTCAAAGCAGTATTTTTTCACACTTACTTACTATATATATTGATATTCATAATTGCATATTAATGTTTTCTTAAACACGAGAGGAACAGAACTATGCTTACACAACATGGATGGAGGAGGGAGTATGTTTATGTTAAAAAAAAATACTTCTGGGATAAAGAACGAAGCGATACACATAATTGGCGTACAAATTAATCTGTGACCATCCTATCACAGTTTTAAGAATGCAATACGTAGAATTATGTCAATAGAAGTGCGATAAATTTGAGATTTTTCAAATGATCCTAGCATATAGTTTTAAATCGTAAGTAGAAATCTGAAAATGAAAGTGTGGCAGTTTGTGATTTTGAAATGATCCTGACATAGATACAAGGGCGCAACATGTCGAAATTTGTTAGTGCAACCATATCGAGAATTTGCAAACGAATAAACCACTAATTATTAGCATTACGTAAATTTATAAAAAGATGAGGTTTGGCATGCTATTATAAGAGAGATTGATATTTGATAACCAAGAGGACTGTAGTTTTCAAAGTTCCAAAGATAAAGTAGTTATTGATGATTTATTTCATTCTTTAATCAGGATCCCACATTAACTCTTATAGATTTATTTAACCATCAGATAAGATATTTATTCTTAACAAACAAATATTTCCGACCTTGAAGTTTTGGAATAAAATATCAAAAGTTGAAGTATTTGAATCATTGAAGAGTGTTGCTTGGTGTTCTTTGGTTATCATATTCAGCATGAACAAAGATTCTACTAGAAGGTTTTGTGGAAATAATTGTATTCCTTCCTCCGACAAAAAAGTGAGCATTTTGGTATTTGCAAAAATTTGAAGGAAAAAAACGAGGAAGGATTAAATTTTTAGTATTTTTCTCTTATATTTATCATTTTGTGTGAAAACTTCGGATTAACATATCACACAAATTAAAAGTTGGATATTTATAGATGCTATATTTTCAAAATTTTTTTTTGTGTGAAGACACTACCAAATATTTTATATTTTTTTGAGAACATTTTAACAAAACTAGTTGTTAGTAAGACATGTTTAGAATGAAAAATGAAAAGGGGCCATTTATTATCATTAAAAAAAACACTTTTTTGTGGGACGAAGGGAATATCTGTTATTTGATTACACAAAAAACTTCTTAAAAAATACTTGAAACGGTGCAAAAGATATACATACCTACACATTATAATATGTTGATCTTTTGGCATCCACAAGGAAGAAAATTCAAGATATATTTGAGTTATCTTTGTATATTCAAAACTTTTAACATATTTATGTATGAAACAAATGTGAAGTTCAACATTATTTTGTGTTGGTGTCAATAAACTGACACAAAATTACTCGACACAAAATGGTACTTGTTGTGAATTATTATCTAATTAAACAAAAGGAAGAGATTAGTTTGCATAAATCTTACATGTTTTGGATTTGAAATATGTATATGAGATCCCCTTAAAGTGTCCGATCTACCCAAATTATTTCGAAAGGTGACGGCTCAAGACCACGTCTTTGTAGATCCAAAGTAGGCGGTTCAAAACCACGCCTGAGGCAAAGGCTTTAAGAATGAAAATAGAAGAGACCAAGAACATCAAACTCAGAATGAGTTGGGAAATTTATGTTCTCCATCAATTCTTAGGAGACTTCGAAACCAAAATATGATATAGAAAGGGGCGATCTTTTTTCATCAAAAAATCCGCCCTGAAGGAGATAAGCTACATATAAAGAGAAAGCAAGAACATCTGCAAAAAAGAGCGAATGAATGTGCACGTAATTGTCATGCAAATTAATATGGAACTGTTACAGTTTTGAAATTTTAATTCATAGATTTCATAAGTTGAACTACGATTATTTCGAGATTTTACAAATAAATGAACCATTTAACTACCAACATGCACGTGTAAATTTTTAAAAAGAAATTAAGCACGATACTTTTGAGGTTTTGTATCCTAATATAAGGAAAATTTCTTCTTGCTAAAATCGTAATACATGGATTTCATAGGTTTAACTACAGTGATTTAGAGATTTTATAAACAAATTATTGAACTATTTAACTATTAGCACGTGTAAATTTCTAAAATGAAAGCACGATGCTTTTGAAGTTTTGCATCTTGATATACGACAAATTTATTCTTGCTAGCCGAAAGACTGAACTTTTTAATTCTCATTGACCAAAGTCAAAGTAGACACTTATATCGAATTAAATTATTCTTTTCCCATCGTGTTACATTTATCT
This sequence comes from Papaver somniferum, assembly GCF_003573695.1. Classification (NCBI taxonomy): domain Eukaryota; kingdom Viridiplantae; phylum Streptophyta; class Magnoliopsida; order Ranunculales; family Papaveraceae; genus Papaver; species Papaver somniferum. Next base: position 17,596,681 of record NW_020622934.1, on the reverse strand, counting down.
TTGTGAATTTCTTCTAGCCAAAGGAACTAGATTTTTGACCTTAAAAAACAAACAGAACTAGTCATAAAAATCCAAGGTGACCAAACTTGTGGTACAAAAACCCTATTCAAATGTTGAGATCAATTAAAACTCCATCTTAAACAAAATTGAAACAAAAACCCCCAAACTTTTAAAAAGGTGATAGAAAAATCCCAAATTTCAAAATTGGTTTTATCAAAATTCTTTGGGGTTTTTGTGTTACTTTTATTTTGATGGGGTTTTTGTGTTACTTTTGTTTTGATGGGTTTTTTATTGATGGATAGTGACACCTTTGGGGTTATAACTCGCGGACCGAAAAACAAATATTTATAATTACTTATTGACATCATCGAGGGGCGGGGTCCATTTCTGTCCACCCCTATCCCAATGCAGAGAGGGGATCTTTTTGCCGTTGGATCCCCTCTCGATGCATACAACGTTGTGTGTGTAGCGAAACCGAAATTTCAATCTAAAATGGTTAAATGGATTATTATAAACTAGTATAACACGCACGCGCGATGCGCCTGCCGCTTGAACTGAAGATTACACATTTCCAAACTTGTGCACACAGAGTTCATTTCCCAAATACTACTCCAACCAATTCAAGTGTCTCCGACCCTTCCATAGTTATGGTTACCGAACTAACCATATGAAATGGAAAACGGCTGACATTTTTGTTGCAGAAGCGGTGATGCTGGTGCTATGGTGGTTTTGCTAGTTGTGGTGGCGCTTGCATAAATTTTATTGTGAATGTAAAAAAAATTCTTGTTTTACATGGTAACATGAAGACGCAAATTTTTTATTTTACCTGTAGATGCAAAACATAATGCAACGACATTGTTGTAAATACAAATTCCAAATTTCACTCTTATCTTTCCACCAAAGCAAGTAGCTAGTTGCCACAAAAAATGAACAAAAAACTAACAAAAGAATGCAACAGTATCTTACATGATTGCATTCAGTTGGAAACGTTCAGAATCAACAATATCATCACCAGAAGTAGCTTTCTTTCTACTTCAGCAGAATACATACCCGATAGTTGTACTTCGAAGATAATATGTACAGTCCTAGCAAAGACGCCCACCACGATGTGCAAGTTGTTCCGTTTAAGACCCCTGCAAAATATATTAGTAAACTTCAAATGAACTTCAATTTGTGAATACTTGAATACTAATTTATCAAAAATATCTTTAAATATTGACACACTGACGAATTAAGGTGGCTTTGGGTTCACTGACAGCTTATACATACACACCCACGCCAAATATCTTAACTATTAACTAATCCATTTTATACTAATTGAAATAAGATTCTCTTCAATTTTATGCTTCTTGTAGCTTTTAAAATATCAAGTGGATGACATCCAACACAGGAAACATGTCAAGAGTATCACAGCCAACTTCGATTCAATTACTGAATCTCTTTTATCTCGAGTTTGAGATCAAATGATATGGTATCAATCATCTGGTAATTCATGTCGGTATACGAACATTATATTTCTTTAAGGAAAATTCAGGGGGATAAGGGGATTTTGGTAATGAATCCTGTAATACACATACACTAATTCTTGTAGTCCTTGGCCAACAGATGACTTAACATAATCTCAATAGCTAAATTCAATTTAACACAATTCAAGAGGTAAAACAAAACAAAAGATCACACGTTTTCTTTAAGAACCCAATGTGCTAAATATGCTCGAAACATAAAGAAAGAGAACTACGTATCTCGGAAATGGCAGGATAAGAAGCGCCATAAACTATATTAGTGGTATGGTTAACCTGATCTTCATCGACAATGTTGTATTTCTAAAATTTGCAAGCTGACATTACGAAATTCCATAAGAGTGTCTTATAAGTTTTAACCCTCACCTGAACTCCGGGAGCCTTGTATACTTCATTACCATAAAGCACAACTGAAAATTTGACGTTAGTTTTATATATACACATGACTTCTTTAAGAACCAAAGCAGACAAATTTTATATAAGGCATTTCAACAAATAAATAGAAGTTATAGGAAAATATTGAACATTTAACACGAAACTGAAAATAGGGTATTTGATTTTCTAAGTTCAACTGAAATTGAATTCATACCCTGAATCATCTCTTCAACTCCTATCCAAAACCTAACCTAAATTACCGAAACTATTAAAAATCTAAAACTCATACCCAAATTTTACACTAAATGAATAATCAAAACGATTAAAGGAATCAATAATTTCATAAGTACAAAGAAGCAACATTAGATGTAACCTTTAATCCAATCCCTACCCCAAGTTAATCAGATTATAGTTACCCATCCCCATTCCATGCTGAGTTGTTTCTCTTGTTGAAATTAAAGAAAGTATAATGGGAAAAAAAAACCCTAGAAAATCGTATAATCGATTTTGGGATGAAGAAACATGAGTAAGAGATAGGACCAAAAACCACCGAGTATGAATTTACCCCTCAGCAAATTGAAATCTACGAAACAATCGGAAAAACATTTATATTCGTATCTACTATTTAGGGTTCCAGGTTAGAAGAAACGAATAGAAAAGAAAAAACGAAGAAGAGATGATGGTGGTGGTGGTGGCAGTCAAAGAGGATGAAACTGTAGGAGGTGGATGTTGGCGGTGCTTTTCTTCGTCTCTTCGCTGGTTCTATCCTTTGACTTTGAGCTTCAGATTCAGATAAAACAAAACACGGAGGAAAGATATTGGGACGAATACGTCCCCGAGTTTAAAAATATTTACGATGATTTTAAACTAAAACAAAAACCCGGCGGGGTAAATATGTAATATCATTGTCGATTGAAAATTTTGGTTACACACACCAAAAATGCCTCTTTTCTTTTTATTAGCAAGATTATGAAGTCGTCACCTAACTTATGAGAGTTAGGTTTCATAGTATAAAAGTCACACAAAACAATGTGTTTCTTTTAATAAGATATAGTAGGGCAAAAATTGATTCTGGATAAAAGAGTAAAAGTGGGTAAGTTGATGAGAAATGAGTCTAGACTGTAAACAAATGTACTTCACATGAGTACTTTAGATTCGAGAGATCAATCTGTACAATTCTGGCCTAAACCAAGAAATGGTCGTTCCAGTCTTGCTTCAGTCACAAAGTAAAGGAGAAGGGTTGATCTTAGGTAGGAAAGCAGAGAAGGTGTTGAGATCAGAGATTCAGAGAGATAGACTTTGTATAGTGTGGTTGTGTGTGACTTATCTTAGAAGATGGAACTTGCTTGCAAGAATAGTAAGTTGTAAATTCTCTATGTTTTCTGTAAATTTGTGTTGATTTTCGATTCAATAGATTTTATAGTAAGTATAGTGAACACCAGGATCTCATAGAAAGTGGAGTTGTGGAGTAGAGAAGAAGTGGATATCATGTGAAGGTGGTGGAAACCATATCCCTATTGTGAAGGTAAGACTGGACGGTTGTGTACCCACTTTTCCTTTACTCATTAATTGTCCGCTCTTCCCATCACTTTCTTATAATGGGTGTGTTGCACATCACATGTTATAGGCCGCCAAACCAATACCATGATGAACATCCCCTATTTGTGACATTGTTAATATCCCGAGCGAAAAATTATAAAAGAAGTCGATTTGCTCGACTAGCCTGACCTACATGACTAGCTCACAGGTCATCAAGTTATGTTGCATGGAGCGTGGTTATTCTAACACTCTCCTTAACTGAAGGGTAGTTATAAGAGGTGGATAAGAAGACGTGATTGTTTAATCACTCTGGTGTTGAACGTGAGTGTAGGACATGCTCGACCAATCACATGTGAGTTATGTTACATGTAGATAGTGGCGAGAGTCTCCCACGCCTTGTTAGGAGAAGCACATATAGTGGGGATCTTCAATTGGTTGTTATTAGGTTTTGAACAAAATCGATACATGGTTTTATTCAAAACCGATTCATGTAATGTATCGTTAACAATAAACACTTCGGTTCTGCCACAAATCCCTTAAAATTAATGTTTAAAAGATGTGGCTTACACAACCAGTCTTAAATGTTTTTTTATATAATTATAAGGAGCATGACCGGACCTCTTCGTCCGACCATTAGTTGCTACACATGCGAATTATGGACAACGTGGTTGGTATGTTCGGAAGAGGGATAAATGATGGCAGCCTTGGAACCTCATTGGTCGACCAGGATTAAATCTAGATTGGTCAAATTGACTAGTTAAGTCGAGCGGTCGAGATGAATCTGCGACTTCTATGAACGACATTGACCTAACTAGGGTTTTTGAAGCGTCTCAACTAGCCTACTTTGGATAGCTATTAGGAGTGGAGCATGTAGTCTAGGAGTGTTCCTATTGGATGAAAAGGTAAGGGGCAGGAGGTGACTATCATGAAACTTTTCCGGTCATGTAGGAAAGGAGTTGAGCAGCTTAACTGACCGGAAAATTTGGATGGTCGTGATTGCTTCGCGACTAACTTGGGCGGTCAGGATCCAATTCCTTAATAGAATTAATGAGCCCGACTAGACCACTTTGACCAATCACTGGGAGCGGAACATGTAGGCTACCGACGATCCGATTGGCTAGAATAATAGACGAGCAGCAGGTAGTCACTATGGCTCCTGATTGGCCGAATATAGGAGGACCTAGGCTTGCCAATTTGACCGGACGGTGAAGGCCGAACCCCTCGCACACATAATAAAAAATATATCCCTACGAGACGGGGTAAATCCCTGCACACAGCAAATCAAAAATATGGTTGAAAGAAAAAAAAACTCGGCTCATACCCCTAGAACAAATCTAGCAGTGTATAATAACAGAAGTATTAATAGAACATTAACTATGGGACCAGACTATATTTCATCATTTACGACAAAATCACAATTAATGTAATTGCATAAAACAGTTTCTTCTTTTTCTTCTATTTTCCCTTAGGAAAAAAACCTTAAAGACTCTTCAAATAGCCTTCATCCCTTTGCTCAGATTTAGTCCAATTGAATAAATCTGAGTAAAGAATTTGTTTTATTTGCATTACCATTAGTTTTTAGTGTAGATTTTTAATTTTGGTTTCATTTTAATGTCGTTTGACATTTTTCTTCGCCTTTGGAGCGACTATATCTTCGCTTTTGTGTGATTTTGTCTTCATCTTTATGCCGATTCTATCTTTGTTTCCAAGGTAACTATTTATAGGATTTTCAGTTGCTATGTGGCATGTTATTGGATTATTCAAGAACACCAATGATTTAAATTGGCGACCTTTGATTTCACCTTAAATCCAAGAGATTTAGGGCATCCGGTTTCGTATCAGACAATGGTTAGAGCAAATTACTTCTCTATTTCAGAAACATCTCTTTTTGAAGAAGACAACTATCTTAAATGTTCAGATTTTATTCTGGTTTATACCATCCTTACTCTTCCTATGAAAATTGGATTATTACAGTTCATCGCTCTTTCTCTTCGTGATTTATTCATAACTAGATTTGTGCCTTTGCCACGCACCAGGCATTTTCTTTTCATACTAATTTGGTGTGCACGGGTTTTTGTGGGTAAAAATGGTTCACAGGTTTTCTGGTAAAAAAGTGGTGGAGGAGGCAAGTGTTCGCTAAAGCAGGTGCTCGGAGTTGTGAATCGTCTGATCCTTTAAACAAATGTACTGCACGGGAGTACTTTGAGTTCGAGAGACTAATCGGTAGAAACCTGTCCTAAACCAAGACAATGGAAGTTCCAGATTGAATACGGTCACAAGACGAGGAGAAGGGTCAGTTTGTAGGGAGGGAAGCAAAGATTGTGTGGAGATCAATGGATATTGATTTGTAGGTGATATGATGTGTTGAACTACCGTGAAGATGATTCTCTGTGTGGACGAGATAAATCCTCTGAAAATGTTTGATAACTTAGCAGTGACGAGTCTTGGTCGTTGTTAATTATCATATCATAGCTTCAGAAACATATTTGTAGGAGCACATCAATCTCCTGTAAGTGGTCATAGTTCAAGGTAGTGGAAGGATGGGGAAGTGGGAGATCGTGTAAAAACCATTTTCATTTTGTGCGGAAGACTGGGTTGATCGACAATCCACTATTCTATTTACTACTTAACTGTCAGCACGACTTACCACAACTCTCATCGTGGATGTACCTCACATGGCACATGTTGTAGGCCACCAGACCAAAAACCCTAGTGATATCCCCCTATGTGACGTGAATTGATGTCTCACGTGTGAGTGGTCAATATTTGACCTAAGACTATGAGTCTTATGAACTGAACCGACGATGTTCAATATTATGATGGATGAAGCATGGAATGTTGAAACAACAACATGCTCTGCTGACCATAGATGTTGAATTAGGTCACTGATGGACATGTCACACATTATGTTAGTTGAAGCAGTAATGGTAGTCGAATGACTTAGTGACGATTTTATGAGATTGTTGGGTCGATCATAAATCGTTATATTGGTGCACTGAGCACTTGTGAACATAATCATCACTGAATGATCATTGAAGGTCTTTCTCGATCCATATGTCATGAGTCAGTCGAATGATGATGAGAGATTATAACATTAAAATAATGGTTGTCAGACGAACCAAACGTTGGTTGATGAACCAATAAAATACAGATCAGTGTTAAGTTCTCAAATATTGATAGCTAGATCAACAGGAGAAATACTGCAACTAAAATATTGATAGCTGAACCAATACGAGGAGTATTGCTCTGAGCAATTAAATATTGATAGCTGAATATAAAAAAATGTACGCATCCGCTAGTAACCAGACCAGTGTTTTGGAACAGAATATAAAAAAATTGGATAATTTTACCCATCAAGCAAATTCACGTGCAACCTTATAAAATGTACGGACTATGTTGTTTTTTTTTTCTAATTTTTTTCTTTATAATACCATGCAATATTTTATTTTACGGAAAAATTCATATTACATGGATATTTTACAAGATAATCAAGAACATCATAAAACAAGAAAATTAAAAACCAAATACAAAAAAAAAAGAAATATAAATCTAAAGACTTAAAGGCCTAGAGAAATAAATCTAAAAATATTTAATTGCTCTGAGCAACTAAAATATTGATATCCGTACATTTATTTTGGTGATGTGTGACATTCCTAGGGATGGCCATTCGTCCCACCCAAACCCATCCCCGTTGGTACTCCTCCCTTTTGAGTAGGGTTTTACCCGCATAAATGGGAATGGGGTCGAGTATGAGTAATACCCGAAACCTAAAATACGGGGATGGGGCGAGGATGGGATTCAAGGTCCCCGCCCCATATCCTCCTCGTACGTTTCATATTATAGGAGTTTAGACTTTTATACAAGAATTTGTATCGAATTTTTATACTTCCACCACTTAGTCAAGCTTTCTTTCATTTATTATAATTCTTGATCATTCTTGCATATTCATCACTTTCGATCCTTTGTAGTGATCAGACACATTCTCTAAAAGTTAAAATAGAGAAAACGAAGCAGATAATGAAATGGTTTAAAGTGAAACGAAGATAGAATGAGAGTGGAAAAAGTAGAAAAACTAACAAGTCATTTGCAAACATTTTTGTTCACTTTAAGATGATTTTTTGAATTTAAAATTTGTGAATGCATTGTTCTTACGTTAATATTTTTGTTTGAATCATATATAAGTTTTGATTATAAACAAATTTATGTATTAACTCAGTGTTACGGGTAACTCATGGAAAACCCGCCCCACATGAGTATTCCCCATATCCGCCCGCCCCAATTCATGTGGATACGAAATGAGTATGAGTATTTTTTTTACGAACGGGGCAGTGACTGGGATCGGCATACCCATTAGCAGCCATGTACTGCAAACCGGTCTACTTTTGTCTTACTACGTGCATGTAAAATCACATCATTAGGTGATAACATTAACGTGGCCATGTACGAAGTAGCATTATATCGGTTTTCTATGGAGAACATTGATGAGTCATTTTCCTAATGAATGGAATTTTTGTTTTTGTTTTATTGGATGAAAAATGAAATATCAATGGTTTTTTTTTTAATATGTAGATGTGTCACGCATCGTCCAATGCTGAGGCTCCGTTCTTCCGGGCACGGACGCGTCATACCAGGATTTGGGGAGCTGGGAAAAACGTACAGCCGGTGGTCAAACTGTTTTCTTTTTGACGCTTCAGTTTTTAACCTTAGACAAACAGACTCTCTTTGTACAGAGGCACTCATACACATAAGACAAAGCCAAAGAGAGGCAGAGATTCTGGTGGTGATCGGAAGAAGGAAAGATGGGTGCAAGAACACAGGATGAAAAGAGAGGAAGTGGTGGAACACAGGTTGAAGAAGGAGAACAAAGAGAGGAAGCGGAAGCACAATATGTAGAAACAAAAACATTAGTATGGTGGGATATCGAGAACTGTCCTGTTCCGTTTCTTCATTCTCGTCAAGGGTTATCTTCTTCCTCATCTTCTTCGCATTCAACAGCACAGAACATAGCTTCAGCACTAAAGAAAATGAATTACAGAGGACCCATTTCTATATCTGCTTATGGTGATACAAACCGTATTCCTACTTCTGTTCAACATGCTCTTTCTAGTACCGGCATAACTCTCAACCATGTCCCTTCTGGTAATTTGTGAAGTTCTCTCTTTTTCTTGGTCTTTTACTGTTTGACGACATGCCTGAATGAATTAGTTTTACACTTCGTTGATAGAGAAAAGTGGGATTATATGGATGATTTAGTCACTTATTATTGATATTGTATCTGCCCTGGATTTATTTGGTTGTTGATTATTTATGGGCATGTATCATCTAGGACTATGACTATGTTCTTGATTGTGTCAGTCTGTGAACCCATACTTCTAACTGGTTACAGTAATTCCATTGAGAATCTTGGCCACATATCTGGGAAGGGTCTTGAAATACATTATAGAAGAGTATGTCTCTTGTTCTTGTTTTGATGAAGGATCTTTGCTTTCTTCAAGCTATATTGTTTGGTAACTTTTGAATAGCATATTTCATCCGTCTGTGTCAATGAATTTTCAACTTAACTAAGTTTATTAGAATAATCTTTCTGATGCCATGTGCATTTGGGTACTCCTTGACTCATGTCTGGCCCTGTACTGCACCACAATTAAAGGGTGGTACTTAATGATAAATTCTTTTAACGTCACATAGAGACCATCTTGCAGAAACCACCTGGTCAGTATTTGAGTTTATGATTTCTTTGTCATCGATTTTTCCTGTCGTTCTAGAAAATTGTAGGCTTCATTGTCCTCAAATAGATTTAGGCAGCATCATTTATAGACATGTGGAGTAAAATCTGCACTGGAATTTATCGAAGCCAATAATAGTTAGATTAAGTTGGTTCATACTGCTGTGTGAATATAACATAGAACCTTTGGATCACATAGAAAACAAGAAATTGCCGAGATGAAACTCATCATTGTTAATAAGCTAGCTTGCATGTTTACTTATATTTTCATTATTAGTAGTTATGATGTTTATATTCACCGGATCTTTTTGGATTATAATAAAGAGTTATGTCCATTGATTGGCAGAGAAAATTGTTAAACATTGTGCTGAGATTGCATTACATCTTCACTTGCATTTTCATTACGGCTATGCTAGGAGCAATCAAGTGTTTCCTATTATATTTTATATTTCCTAATTATGGGTATGGCTAATCTTAGTCATTTCACCGTACTAAGGGTGAAATGTGTGGGTGGATATGATACAGGAGACAGCAAAAATGACTGATTTCAGAGCCGTAATATGTAGCAGAAATTTGGAATTACCTTAAACATGAATTTATTATTACCATTGATATATAAATTCTGGATGCAGGTGTAAAAGATGCTAGTGATAAGAAGATTCTGGTTGACATGTTATTTTGGGCAGTAGGCAATCCTGCTCCAGCTAATTATTTGTTGATTTCTGGCGACCGAGACTTCTCCAATGCTCTTCATCAATTACGTATGAGAAGATACAATATACTTTTAGCGCAACCACCAAGTGCATGTGCTCCACTTGTTGCTGCAGCTAAAAGTGTGTGGATTTGGAGTGTTCTTCTTGCAGGAGGATCACCATTGCCTAATAAGGGCCGAGATACATTGCTACTACATCCTGTTTCTGGTAGTGTCTCCTTGGGGAACCAAAAGATATCTAGTAATGCAAGGACTTTTGGTAATAGTCATAAAGTGGTTAAACAGGTGTGGAAAGTATCACAATTCAACAGTATATCAAGGACCTCAGGTGATCCAGTTCATGAGGATGCTCATCAGAGCAATGAAAGCTTTGAAGAAGAGCAGCTTAAGGTAGCTCCACATCAATTCTTTGGTGCTAAAAAGTCCAAAGCTACGTCTTCCACCAATTCTACACACAGTAGTGATGGTACCATCCCCAAGAATCTTGATCCTTCACTGAGCACATGGAACAGGTTATCCAGTAATTATGAACTCCATTATCCCCATCATGCAAGGTCGAAAAGTCTTCCTACAGAAGCTAATTCTGATCCGGTTAATGTTTATTCACAGAGTACTGGATACCCTTTTGGTTTTCAGTCTCCACATCATTTACAACCAGAAAACAGGGTATCAAAGTCAAACTTCAATACAGAGGGATATCCTGTTGCTCCAGAATTAGCATCCTCTGGAATGTGTACTAACGACTATCCTATTGATTTTTGGGATTGCCAAGGATGCCCGCAACCTCCTGACTATATGGAAGGCCTTATCTGCGTCATTCTACTTGCATTAGGCGGCCTAAAAGAGAATAAGATGGCACCAACTGAAGCAAACATAGCTGATTGGATTCTCTATGGAGATCCTACGCACCACAATATTGATGTTAAGGAAGTGCTGGACATTTCCATTGAGCGAGGGAGAGTAAACAAGCGGCAAGTTGGTGCACTTCAGGTTTACATAGGGAAGACTCAGGGAGAGCTTTGGAGGTGTGTTAACCCTATCGGTGGAAATCTTAGGCAGCATCCAAAGGAAGTGTGGGATGAAGTCAAGAAGTTTCTATTATCACCGAATGGAAGATCTGACGTTATTGCTTCCAAGTGCAGGTAATGTGTTTTTTCTATCATTAGGATACTGTGAGATTATATGGCCTTGGAGGGATTGTTTTCCTAACCCAGAGAACTGCTTTGCATCTTCTGAACAGGTTTGAAGCAGCTACTATTCTAAGGGATGCTTGCTTACAGAACTATGTCTTGGGTGATGTACTCTTAATTTTAGACACGGTAATCACCATAAAAAGGTGGATCAAGCCTCACTTTTCCGGATGGCAGCCAGTAAAAGTTAGTCCATTTATAGAGTAATGCAGAGGAGGAAGTAAGAAAGAACTTATGCTTGATTTTCTTAAAGCATCTTTTTGGCAGACAGTAGGAGTAAGAGTTGTGAATATCGTTCCCTTGGCAAGAAGAGTAAGTGTTTGCTTGTTGGATTTTTTGAGAAGAGCAGAACTATGCACTTTCTGGACATATGAGTAGTATAGCTATAGCAGCTTAGTTTAGATGTTAGACCAAGTTATTTTGGCATAACATTCTAGTCTTTTGTCAGTTGCGTGCCCTTTGTGGAAGAGTAGGCATCGTAGAGCAGGGCCGTTCCAGTGTGGGGTTATCTTAAGCAACGTATAGCTGCTCCTGATTTTATGATTAGGAACAGATAAACCCAAGTGGGAGGTGATATTCTGTTGATACTAGAACCTGGAGTCACACGCTCCAGCATTCAGCTTGAGAAGTATTACTTCATTTTATATATGTATCTGGCTAGGTGCTTCTGCATAGTTGTAGTCGCTCATTCAAAGATTAATGATTGTGTTCATTTCATAATGCCAATTAATGATTGTGTTCTCCTAATGATTTTGTATATGTACTGGTTATTTGTTCTCTGGGCATTTCACAAAACCTGCCCTCTACGGCTCTACTAATCAAGGGCGGGGTCTACCTTGTGAGATGGCGGTTTTGGAAATTTGGGATGTAAATTACCTAAAACACTAACCCTTTTTTCACATTCCTTCACTCAAAACTATACATTTTGAGATCGGCACTTTGGAACACAAGGAGAAAACCAGGAAATTACTACTCCACTTCAGGTTTGAGATCTCCAAAATTTGAATATCAAAGCTTGAGAGAGGATTTGTAGTATTTTAAGACTCACTTCAGCAAATGATTTCCAACTAGTTGAATCGAAATCATCAGTGAACCATAATCTAATTTCAGCGAGAGATATGGAAGATGCCGTAAACAAACACTGTGATCAATCTCCCTTCAAATTCTTCCTAGCTCTCCTAGCTCGGACAAATTGGTCGTGTCACCAAAATGGGTACCTGAATTTGATCATCTCATTTGCCACCGTTGGTGGAAGACTCCGCATCTATATGGAGAGCCTAGTCCAGGTAAGTCTGACTTTCTTCGATGGATGTTTTACATAATTGGTATAATTGTGGTGTTGCAACTCAACCTGTGTATTCTTAATTGACTTATAGGTATCTGCATCAGAAAACAGAATGAGTGGAAACCGGTGAAGCTGATGGTAGAATTTGACAGCATCAGAGAACTGAAGGAAGAATGCACGAGAAGCTGTAACTGTTAGTTGCATCCTTTAATAGGATATGGCTCGTGGATGTTCTGAATTTGTGTAACGTAGTTGTTGCATGTATTTGTTCCGTGATAACTGTGTGTCTTTTATGTATGTAGGTTCAATGATAAGCGCCAACACATCTGAAGAGAATATCTACAGGTTACAGATCCTCGTCGTGTTGGACGTAAAAGGGGATAAGTCGTTCAGGCTAAATGCTAATGCTAAAGCAGAAGCGTCAAATGGATAAGTGGGAGAACACCCGGAAGGAAATAGCAAATTGAACCTAAGTTGACCAAGAATTGAAGATGCTTAAAGCTGTTCACAGATTTATTTATGTATTTTCTTCTGAAGTTAAACTATCCAAGTATTGAGTCGAATCAACATCCCAAACAACCTCGCAAAGCTGACGAGAAAAGCAGCATTTACTTGTATTTAGAAAGAAAGAAAAAAAAAATCAGCTCTGCTACATTGACCGTGGACTGTCTGCCTGTGTCCCGCGGGTTTCCCTGCGTCATTCTCGCCTTTGACATCGTACAGATTAAGTCCAAGAGTCATGTTGTTAACATTCAATGAATAAATGTCTACATTGTATTGAGACGATTTAATCAATTGAATTGATAAGAGAAAGATTGATTGTTGGGAATTTTAACAAACTGCCACACTTGCAAATCCCGATTCAAGAAAATGCCACCGTTTTTTTCAGAGTTAATTAAATGCCACAACCGTTAAATATTCCGTCAGGGCCTACCAAACCGGTCTATATGCGTTGAACAAGTCAAGAAAATATGTTATCATTCCCTATTTACCCTTCACAATCCTTAAAGACTTGTGAATCGCTAATTAGGAGAAAGCAGAACAAAGAATCTGAGAGAGGAGAAAAGCAGCAGCTGCTGCTATTATTGCCGAGAACTAGGTCGAGAAAAAAACAGAGAAATTGAGAGATGAAATCGAGTAAAAAAGAAGATGGGTCTGAGAATTAGATCTGTTGAGATTGTGAAGGTTCAAATTGAGGATTTGTTTTAAAATTGGAGGTGTTCTTGGTGATTCAGATGAACATTTGGAGTTGATGTTGTTGTCGATCTCTAGAAATGGAAGATGAAGAAGAATTGATAGGGTACAATGATGAAATTGAACTGAGCTACAGTCGTGGATAATTGAGAATAAATTGAACATTGGGTTTGATTTGCCGATAGAGATCAAGATATTGATCTGATGGATGCTGTGATGATTGTGGGTTTGAATCAAATCGAGAATTGGTTAGAATTTTGTAATGAAGCAAGAACAGTGATGAGATGGTATCAAAATCAGTTTTGTGAAACCTACATATAGGATTTGTCAAAATTCTTTCTTAAAGTTTTGGGAAATAATTTTAGGGTTCGTCAAAATTATGTTTAATTCATAGAATTCAGGTTGTTTTAAGAACAGGGTTTAGCTTGATTTTCATTTTTTTTTCCAGTTTCGTATGTTAATTAGGGTTTCTAATTGTTTTTTACTGTAAATTGTTTTGATTATGATGGTTGTCGTGATGAAGCAGTATTGGTGGCTGATACTGGTGGTGATGTCATGGCTTGGGTCATGGTTGCAGGTGATGGCAGGTTGAAGAAGGAGTTGCAGAGACTGAACTGGTTGGTGGTAATGGAGATGTATGATGTTGGTTCCATGGGTTTGGTGACGTTTTTTCTGATAGGTGTTGAATGAAACTGAAGATGGTTTTCCAGGGGATATATGGCTATAAAATGGTAGAACTGTCATGGGATTGAATTTGCAGGTGTTTCGGTGAGTTTAGAAGCGCTAGAAATTTCAATGTTACACCAAGATGAGAATGGCACATTAGGTGTTCGATAAAAGTCCTAAATGGTTTTTTCTTCACCTCTTCAAGCTCAGTTTCTACCAGTTGAGCCTGTGTACAAGGTGGTTTGTGCTTGGTTAATGTCACAGGAGCTGCAGGGAGTTGCTGTAGGCTCTTGAGATGAAGCAAGAGAAAATGACTGCGATGGTTGGTGATGAATTGCCATGGAACTGAAGTGTTGCTACATAGTTCCATGGGTATTTGGTGACTTAGATGAATGCTAGGACAGGTGACATGACAGTGTTGATGCTGGAGAGTTTTACTGGTGGATGTTGCAGGTGCAGTGAACCCAAGAACAAGGAGGAATCGGTGATGGATTACGGATGGGTATGATGCTGTTGAACTGGACATGGCGAGATTGCAAGTGAGATGAGTAACAGATGTGCTGGTAATGAAATTGAATTGGCACCGGAAATGGTATGAGGAGATGTATGTTTATGAGATGAAATGGTGCAGCTGGTATTGTTGCCGCTGCAGTTTGGTGGTAGTTCTGATGTGTTCGCAGGCAGAGATTGCTGGAAATGAAGAAAGGAGGTTAAGCTGGCCGTGGTCCTGGTGAAGCTGAGTATGCCAGATTACAGGGTGATGGCTGGAGTAAATGGAGTTGAGATGTTTAAGCAGAGATACAGCTGTAAGCTGAGAAGATTGAGCTATGAACTGACGGTGAAGGCTACAAGAAGTGTAAGAAAAGAAGGGAACTGCCAAAATAAGGAATGGGTTTGGTGAGTTGGTGAAAGATTTGAGGGTGTATATGTATTTTACTAAGCTGGATAAATGCCACCTATGCACTAACTGATGGCAACAATTTTTTTGGATGGAAAAGGTCAAACGTGTGGCATTAAATAAACTTTGAAAAAAACGGTGGCATTTTCTTAAACTGCAAATTGGAAGTGTGGCACTTTATTAAAATCCCCTTGATTGTTTACAGGACTGAGACATGATTATATACTGGACTCAATTCTCAAACACTCTTACACGTGCGACTCTCACATACTGCACACTCTCATTGTCATACAAACACAGTTCTCACACTACTGACGCTATTATGCTATTACCCTCCCTCAATCCCAAGTTGGCTGTAAAAGACAACTTGAGATTGCTAACACAGTTCTCACACTACTGGCGCTCTTATGCTAACAGTTGATGGAGATGTAAAGAGCCAAGCATAGAATAGAAGTATAATACCAGGAGGATGTAGTAGTTGCAGGTAGTGTAGAGTGTAGTAATTGCATCTTTGTTGCAGGAACAGATGGAGTGAAGCAAACACCATGGAATTGAAACCCCTGAATGCTGTGTAGAAACCCTGCACCATTGTATGCTGAGAAGATATCTTGCACAATAGTAAGATGAAAACTCATCCAAAAATAGTTGCAGTTCAAATCCTTAACAATCCTTAACCATTTGTAGATGTTCATATTCAAGGATGCAAACAGATTGATGTAGTAGGCAGAATGATAAGCATAATGAGTAGAAGTGACAGTTGGTGATGCAGTAGGTGAGGTGCAACAGCTTTAGTTGAAACAGGTGTGACAGTAGTAGTTCAATGTTTGTAGTTTCATCACTCTCTCCAGAATCCCCAACTATGTCAATACAGCTGCAAAAATTAAAGACCAGCTGCAAGAAACTTGCATATAAACATGACACAGACTCACATGCTAGCATCCAATAGCAGAACTGGGAAGAGTGGAAACATTGTCACAACCCTGAGATGTCCACTGAATAACCTGAAGCATTATAATCCGGCACAGTCCAGCACCAACCATATGTAAAATAAGCTTCATAACAAATCATAATTAAGGACCTTGGTGCAGAGGAAGAATGGTTGATGCAGGGGATAAAATATCAGTAAACACCTTCGCTGAAGCATACACACAGTCTAAAAGAAGTATACCATTGACGCAACACAGACAACACCTTGGTCAGCTTCATACACAGAATTTAGAGCAGGACACAGATGATAAACCAGCACATGAATTGGGAGAAGGATTAGAATCAGGGAACACCATAGCTAGACACCACCATTTGTAGAAACGTACAATTTTGAAATCCAGACAACAGCTGATTTGTACCAGTTCCAAACATAGAGATACATATGTAGTAGAACAATGGTAGTGAATCAACATATGAAGTAGAAGAAATAGTTGAATAAAAGAACACCAGATCAGTCCACATAAAAACTATTTGCACTTCAATTGCTTGAGCTTGTAAGCTGCATTCTCATACAAACACATTTCCAACACCGCTAACTTGCATACATCAATGACATTATGAGCAGTTGAGGGCAAGACTGATAAATGCCTTGCTTTATTCAGCACACCAGTACTTATTAAAGTACCAGAAATTATTCACTTACACAAAGCAAAACTTGAATAATGAAGTAAAAAACAGTAAAGGATAATGGATTACACGCTACACTCAGAATTGAGTACAGACTCATCAAAAAGAACATCAGCTTGTACTTAATATATCTCACAAATTTCAATCCCATAACATCATCTTCAGTTTCATCATTAAACTTGCAAGCCAACCCACTCATAAATGAGGACTGGACCAAATCCAGTACCAATGGGATGAACTGACAATAATCTAATTAAGCACATATAATGTAGCAAACTTTCATTCCATACACTCATCAATACACATCTGTGATTTAAGAGATCTTCGTCACTTTCAAGTGGAACAACTTTAAGCTTCTCTCTTATGTAGACAAGGTGTAAAGGAGATAGGCATGCTCAGACTTAAAAGCGCCAGGTATCAGCACAAGTAGGACTTGATGAAAAAACTAGATGCCACAATTCTAGTTATGATGAAAAAGCTTTTGAAGACAGTATTGTCTGTTGTTGAGCTAGAATCAAGAAGTAAGTTTGCAGAAGAAATTGTTGGTGCAGAAACCCCCAGCAACTGATGAAGGAGAGAAGTAAACATAGGATCACAAAGACCCTTTGTGAACAAGTCTGCTAACTGATTCTCTGAAGCAATGTGTTGAACTGTTAGAAATCCACTCCTGATAAGTTCTCTAACAACATGATAATGGATCTTTATATGTTTTTCCCTGGAATGAGAAACTGGATTAGCACACAGATAGATGGCACTAGTATTATCACAATATAAAGTAATTGGCTTCACTAAAACAATATGCAACTCAGAAAGCAGAGAAGAAAGCCATTCAAGTTCAGCAGTGACAACTGATAAAGCTTTGTATTCTGCTTCAGCTGTGGATCTGGACACAGTAGGTTGCTTTTTGCTTGACCAAGAAATTAAAGAAGAACCAAGAAAAACTTCATAACCACAAGTTGATCTTGTTGTCTCAGGATAATTTCCCCAATCAGAATCAGTGTAAGCAGTTAAAGTTTGTATATCCCCTTTTCTCATTGTAATGCCAGAACTAATAGTCCCCTTGATGTATCTGAGAATTCTTTTTACCAATAATAAATGAATATTAATTGGTGCATGCATATATTGACTAACATAATTCACCCCAAAGCAAACGCCTGGTCTAGTTAAGCATAAGTATTGTAACATTCCTACCAAGGTTCTATATTCTGAAGCATTAGTCAACAAAATACCATCATTTATAGAGACGCTTGGACCTTTTTCCACTGGAGTAGAACAAGGATTACATTCTAATATTTGTGTTTTTCCAGCAACTCAAGTGTATATTTATTTTGAGTCAGCTTAATACTATCTCCATCTCTTACTGCTTCTATACCAAGAAAGAAATGTAAATTCCCAAGTTCTTTCATTGCAAAAGTATCACTCAAAAATGTAATCATATGAGCAAGAAAAGCATCAGAAGATCCAGTATGTATGATATCATCAACATATAGCAATAAAACCATCATATCAGCACCAGCAGTATAAACAAACATGGAAAAATATGAGACTGTTCTGACAAAACCATAAGAAAGCAAAGCTGCACTAAATTTATCAAACCAAGCCCTTGGTGCTTGTTTTGATCCATATAATTTTTTTTTTTTAAAATGACAAACTTTATGTGGAAACTCAGAGCTAACAAATCCTGGTGGTTGCCTCATGTAAACATTTTCAGTTAAATCTCCATGTAAAAAAGCATTAGATACATCTAATTGCTTAATTGACCAACCTCTAGTAACTGCAATGGTTATAACTACTCTCACAGTTGTAGCTTTAACCACAGGACTAAAAGTCTCATCATAATCTATACCATCTTGCTGATTATATCCTTGTGCAACCAATCTTGATTTTAACCTATCAACTATACCATCTGCCTTGAGCTTAACTCTATAAACCCATTTACATCCTAAAATATTCATATGTGGTTCAGGGTCTACTAAATCCCATGTTCCATTTCTTTGCAAAGCTTCATGTTCATCTGTCATTGAAAACTGCTAATCTGGAATTTGTATTACCTCCTTAAAGTTCTTTGGCTCAGATGGAACAATCAATAATGAAGTGAAAGCAGAAGGAATAGGATGAGGAACTGAATGATACATAACATGATCAGGATAAGAGTTTGTTTTAAAATTCCTCTTTGAGACCTTGTAACAATGGAAGAAGAAGGTAAAGAAGATGATGGTTGAACAGTAGAAGTAACTTCAGTAATAACAACAGGATTTGCATTGGAAGAAGCATCTGAGTTGAAGTAAAACTCATTTTCAGAAAATACAATATGTCTAGAAATATAAGTTTTCTTAGAAATAGGATTATAACACTTATAGCCTTTATGCAAAGAGCTATATCCAAGAAAAATGCACTTGACAGATTTTGGTGATAATTTATCAACTCTTGAATGTCCTAAAAAAGGATAACAAATGCAATCAAATACTTTGAGAAGAGAGTAATCGGGTGAAGAGTTATATAAAACTTGAAAAGGAGATTTGCCATGAAGAACAAGAGTAAGAGTTCTGTTTATGAGATGTGTTGCAGTTAAAAAAGCATCATACCAATATTCCTTAGATCAAAAAGCATTAAAAAGAAATGTATTTCCCATTTCAACAATATGTATGTGTTTTCTTTCTGCCAGACCATTTTGTTCTGGAGTCTTTGGGAAAGAAATTCTAATTTGAATACCAGAAGAATCTAAAAAACCACCTTTTACAAGCTCATTAGCACCATCAGTTTGAAAAGAAATAATTTTGGATTTAAACATATTTTCAGTTAAACTTTTGAAGTGTTTAAAACATTGTAATGCATCAGTTTTAAGTTGCATAGGATATAACCGGTGAAATCTACTAAAATCATCAATAAAAAGGATGTAGTATCTATGACCTGTTAGAGAAGAAACAGTAGCAGGACCCCACTCATCACAATGAACAAGAACTAAAGGAGAGGAGGCATGAGTGGAATATAACTGAAAAGGAAGTCTTTTACTTTTTGCTATTTGACATGGATGACAAATTTGATTTGAAATAGCAGATTTAAGAATGATGTTTTTAGAAGAATGCAATTGTTGAACAATAGTAGAAGAAGGATTCCCTAATATACTATGCCAAACATCATGAGATGCAACAAGAGATGTAAAAGCATAATACAAGAATGGACAAATAATGGGATACAGATTATTGACCATTTTACCCTAATCCAGGAGAACATTATCATGTAGACTTCTAATATCATATCCAAAAGGAGTAAAAGTGATGGAACATACATTATCCTTAGTAAATCTAGCTACTGACAGTAAATTATGCTTCATAGATGGAACATAAATAACATTATCAAGCTTAAAGCTAGTAGTAGATGTATGTAATTTAGTATGACCAGTAAGAGATATAGGTAGAGTATTACCATTTCCAATAAGCACATTATCTTTGCCTTTATAAGTAGAAGTATTCTGCAGTAATGTTCTATTACCAGTCATATGAGAAGAAGCACCACTATCAGAAATCCAGACTGAATGGGAAGTAGAAGGATCATCATTAACTGCAGCATCATTGACATTGAGACTTGTAAAAGCATGTTGAGAAGTACTTGCAGAATGAACTGAATTTGTTGAATGATATTCTTGACCATTAGAAGTAACATAATGTGCTTGAACATGCTGACCGGTAGAAGTACCAGTTGGTGGAGGATGATATCTAAAGAAACATCTTGTTGCAATGTGGCCATTCTTCTTACATATCTGACAGAACATTTTTGAGTAATCCACATATGGTCTTCTTTCACTTGTTGTATTAGACCCATTTTGATAATGACCAGTAGAGTTGTTAGAAGAAGATCCATGTTAATACTGACTACCTTTAAAATTTCCACCATTGCCATTTCTATTACTTCCACCATTTCTTCTGTTATTAGCATATGTATTTGAACCATTTCTTGTAAAAAAGGCAGTTGCATTGTGACCATCATATATATATATGTACTTTGTTGCTGTATTTTAGCCAAAAATTTCTCATGAGATAGTAGCTTGGCTTTCAATTCTCCAAAAGTATAAGGGGTCTCTCTGCTTTGTGAAGATACAACAAAGACATCATATTCACTTCCCAATCCATTCATAACAAACATTAACAAATTTGTATCACTGACTTTCTCACCAATAGCAGCCAAAGAATCTGCAATACTCTTAACTTTCTGAAGATACTGAACAATATACATGTTTCCCTTCTTAATACTATGCAATTGATTTCTTAACATACCCTTCCTAGCAAGAAATTGAGTTCTAAAATTCATCTGAAGAAAATCCCAAATATCTTTGGCAGTAGACAATCCAAGAACATCACCACTAACTGTCGGTGTAAAAGTTGCCTTAAGACAAGTAGAAACAAATCTATCTAATCTCCTCCAAGAGACCCATTATGGGTTTACAATCTCAGCACCATCAACTGTAACTTTTTGAGGTGGTTCAACTATTTCACCACTAACATATCCATACAGATCACAAGAAAATAAAACACCCTCAAATTGATCTTTCCAGAGAAGATAATTTGAATGATCCAATTTAATTGAAACAAAATTTGCTATATTTGTAAAAGGAAGAGCAGTAGAGTTACCAGCGAAAGACGACATTATATTGAAATGCTGATGATTCTGTAAATTTCTCAGATTTGAATCAAGACTGCTGATTAAATTCGTAGTATTATTGTTGAAATTATTGTTGTCGTCGTCACTGATGTTGTTATAAGTTGCTCGACGAGTTATTACTATAAAATTTCTTCAAGAACCCTAAAAACAGATCTTGGGGGGGGGGGGGGGGGAATTTGTGTGTTGATAAAATTGTTACCCAATAGAAGCTGAATAATTGTTGATAAAATTGTTGAGCTTTGAAAAAAGAACTTAAAATCTTAACTGCTCTGATACCATGAGAATTGTTATGTTCTCATGACAATCAAGATTAACAGTGAGAACAAGAAATTAAGAAGATGAAAAAATATTATTACAGGTAAAGGTTAATACACACAAAAAACCAAGATGCAGACATAACTGATTTGGACAGTATTAATACAGGAGTGTTGTCTTAGTAATTGCCTAGGATTCTAATAATAAAGTCAACAAAGCTGACTTGACTTGACAATATCCTAGTATCCTATTACTAGTGATGTAGAAGATGAACATGTGAGGTTAAAACCTAAATTAATCTAAAGATAGCAATGAAGATTATCAGCAAAGACTCAAATTTCAGTTGATGAGGTAAGAAATCCCAATCCTAAACAAGCAAACTGGAAATTGGAAAAACCAAGAGCTCAAACCCCAAAATTGAGTTTTAGATCCAAAATCTTCATCTTTTGTTCTAACTCTCTCTACGCCCTTTACCTCTTTAAAAAGGGTGACCTGAATCACCTAAAGAGCGTAATGCAACCACTGAACGGATAATCTTATCCTACATAGTACAATTCAAGAAGGTTTGAAAACTGACTAAGTGCACCAAGACTAAGCCCATACAAAAGATGCATATAACATCGGTTATGACTTAGATCTAAAAGGGTGTCAAAGCCTAGAGGCTATACCCCCAATACAAGGGGAATTCATACTCAACATCGTAACAACAAAACCGATTCCATGAGGAAAAAAACATGTGACATCAGACATGACTCAATAAACCTTAAGCCTTGAGGCTACGTATCAAAGTAAAGAAGGTCTAAGCCCAACAATTACAAAAAAAATCTATTTCACAAAATCTGAAGAGCGAAACCCCATTTGATGGGATGTTGGATCCAACATCGACCTAACCATATCCTCGAAATCAAAAGAATGTTAATTTCGGAATTAAGATTTATATTAATAAAACTCTGAATCCAAGACATACATCGGGAGTTAAGTTATAAAAAAACCCCGAAGAAAGCTTATCACAAACTGAAACATAACTTATAGAGCTTCTGATAGGCCTTGAGATCTTGCAACCATAAATTTCCAAGCCAAACAACGTACGAACGCTATGTACAAGAATTAGGCATGTCTAGCCAGTTCACTGTGAACCTGAAATAAACCAATCTTGAACGTTGCAGAGCAACCTCAATATCCCGAATAAGAAAAGAAGATCGAATCCGTTTCACCTTACGGACAAGGCGAAGCCTATCAACCTCCGAGTATGCCAAAGATTTACTTTACCATGCTTTTGTCATGGATTTTTCCGCACCCACAATCCACTCTTGATCTTTGGCTAAGACAAGCCTGAAGTGTTCAATAGCTAATTCTAATACAGTAATCAACCGAGTAAGCATTGATGCCTTCAAAGCCATCCGGATGCGAACTGACATCTCCAAACCTGTTAAGAGCAAAATTAATGCAAACTAGTGTACCAAATAATCAACATCTGCTCATTTGATAGTCTCGCACAATAATCGAGATAAACATGAATTAGAAATTAGCAAAAAAATCCCATGAAATATTCCAAAATAACAACAACAACAACAACAACAAACCAACACATCCAGAACAAGCAGTTTTGAAACCCAAATCCAACAATACAAATGCATCAAGCAGAATTCATACCTCAGTCAAAACTAGCTAACTCAGCTTCCTTGTAAGCCAACTCTTCCTGCTTCAATTTCAGCTTCGTCGAAGTTGTTGGAACCTCAAAAATAATTTTGGATGCTTCGACAGTTATCCGGATCGGCTTTTTCTGCTGCTCTTTCAGCTTCTGTGTTTCTGTTTTAATCTCCTCCTTCAAGCTTGTAATCTCACCGGGTAAAACCAACTATCGGCCTGCTCTCCTTTCCTCCAAACCTTTGAATAACTCCTCGATCCAACCC
This sequence comes from Papaver somniferum, assembly GCF_003573695.1. Taxonomy (NCBI): domain Eukaryota; kingdom Viridiplantae; phylum Streptophyta; class Magnoliopsida; order Ranunculales; family Papaveraceae; genus Papaver; species Papaver somniferum. The sequence goes on along the minus strand of NW_020622934.1, from coordinate 17,573,136 downwards.
ATATGAAACTTCAACAACCTAGGTGTTTGAGGGTAAAAATTGGTTCTGCTGTTTTTGGTAAATTTGGGTGTGTTGATGAGAAACGAATTCAAACCCTAAACAATGCACTGCACGGGAGTACTTTTAGATTCGAGAGATCAATCTGTAAGACTCTGGCCTAAGCCAAGAAATGACCGTTCCAGATTCAATTCGGTCACAAAGTGAAGGAGGATGGGTTGATCTTTGAGAGGGAAGCGAAGAAGGTGTTTGAGATTATGAAGGTGTTGGCTGTTCATGACTTGTATCATAATGTCGAACTGGCTTGCATAATGTGAGCTATCAGTTCTGGGTGTTTTTATGGATACTGTGTTGACAACACTTGTGTTCTTGTTGTTGTCGAAATAGGTTGAAGACCTATTTATACAAGTCATTTGAGCGCACCTTGATCTCGTAGGAAGTGGATAAGGTTAAGTGATGGAGTAGTGGGGTTGTGTAGGAGATGGTAATGATCATGTGGACACTCCTTCACCCACTTCGATCATCGTTGTTAACCGTTCATCTTTTCCTGACACGTTCTTGTAATGAGCGTGTTACACGGCGCACGCTGTAAACCGCCAGACCAATACCCAGTAAGTATCCCCCAGTTTGTGACTGTTCGATGTCTCGAGTGAGTGGGTCAAGTCGTGGGACTTGCCGCAGATAATATCATACGGTTCTATTAGATGAAACAACTAAGTTGTTTATGAGGCCGACATAAAATATCGTATGTATTCGATGCATGTAAAGCAGCTCAAATTAATCGATGTGTAGCATCATTGTTTTAGAGCTTGATTGAATAAGTCGCGGATTAAGCGCTTTAAAGGAGGTAACGTGATCGACCACCTTCGGGTGATCATTTGGTGGCTCTAGGGACACGCCATCACTTGGTCGATCACTGCTCGTGGAGGAGGGGTGGCCAGTGATCATGGCGTCAACCTCCTGACCATCTAAAATCTGATATAAACCGTCCGACCAAGCTAGCAAAGTTGGTCGGTCAAGATGATTTGCGGCAGTTGAACGCTGCCGCTGATTATTTTTTAGGGTTTAAAGCTCCACGGCCAATCCCTCTTTGGGCGAGCGTTCTGGGACATCGAGCCCCAGTTCGAATAGTCCGGTCGGCCATGCGTATAGGTGGGTCAACGGTGATCACACTGACATCTTCGGGGTCGCCTGAGATTGAATCTAAGCCGCTCAACTATACCGGCGAAGATGGATGGTCGCGATTGATTTGCGACAGTAGGGCGTTGCCGCAAGCGCAATCTTAGGGTTTAGAGGCCGATCAGTCAACTCCCTTTTGAGCGAGCGATTCGAGGCGCTGCGTGCGGGTTTGAGTATGTCGATCGACCATGTACAAAGGTGGATTGCCGGCGAGCATGCTGAAAATCCCCTGGATCGCCTAGAATTAAATCTAACCACTCAATTCGGCTGGCGAAGATGGGTGGTAGTGATCAATTTGCAGAAGTAATGCGTTGCCGCAAAGTAATTTTAGGGTTTCCTAAAACAGAGCGTTCACGCTACTTCGGGCCAACGATTTGATATGTTCTGGTTTTTCTTTAGACAGGTCGATCGACCAAAGGAGGAGTTGGGCCAATGGTGAACACGTTGGCACCTCCTTGATCGTTCGAGATCCGATCCGAGCCGCCCAACTAGGCCGGGTAAGTTGAACGAACGTGATACGTTATTGAGACCCCTTTTGTCACTCTCAGCTCGTTTGAGCTATTTTTATGCAGCGTGAAAGCCCATGTTTGGGTCGGCGTTAGAAGCACTTGTGAATGAGCTACATAAGGCTCGATCGACTAGGGCATTAGCGGACCCGCCGGTGGTCACTATAGTGATTGCCTAGTTCTGCTAGGAGTAGTCTAAGTTCGTTAAATCGCGAGGACAAATCATGTGGCCGTGATTATTTTTTGAGACTGTTGTGAACAGTCTAGATTTTCCTTAAGGAATTTAAACGCGTTCGATATCGCCAACTTTTAATTAAAAGGTATGCGAACGCGCTGATCTCTTTGTCAGAGGGTGGTGTAGCCTATATGCGTGTTTTCATGCAGGTCTCATTACTGACACTTCGGGAGATTCATGCTACTATGTTGCGAGTGAACAATAATCGTCATGTCATGCTAATATTGAGAGTTCGGATGGGGAATATAGCATAAGAAAAAACTAGGCAGGCTATGCATTAGTGAATAATGTTGGTGCAAGATAAAATTTATAGGATATTTGGGATTGTTGCTACATGCACCATTCTGAGTAAACTTTATATACATAAATATATTGAATTGCTCAATACATATATGATCGAAGAGGCTTAGGTACTCAACACTTTTAAACAACTCCATTTCATTAGTAAATAATGCAACTAGGAGCTTAAATACTCGTTAGGCTCTATACTAGTGAACAATTCATCTAGGAGCTTGAGTTTTAATACAATATGAAGAGCGGCATAGGCACTCATCAGATTTTGATATATTCTTCAAATTCCTTGCAGAATATAGACATATCAAGATCTATTACTTCTGATGTCGGGTCAAGTAGATAGACTTTTACAATTTTCTCCTTAAACCACCATCAACATTAAGTCCCCTGCTTAGCACGTATTAGTGACATTGTTGTTGGGTAAGCACTAGATGGTGACAGACGAAAAACAAAACCAATAAGATGAAGTAGATAGATGTTACCAGATGTATATCGCTTGGGTTGAACTTCCTTTGCAGTCGTACTGGTGAAGCAGCTTTCAATCCGGGGCTACCAACAAATTACCACTCTTGCTCATCAATGGTAGGAAAAAGAAAGCGGCATGTCCGGTCAAGTCTTTGGAGCTCAACTAGATTCTCTGAATCCCGTTCGTATGAGCGAGATAAAGAAACCCTTTCCAGCTTTAAAATTTCGTCGGGTGTAAAGGGAGCTTATGCTCTTTCCTGTGTTGCACGAACATCAAGACCCACCCATCTTCATGTACACCAAACAACAACAAGGTAAGTCCATCTCTTCTTCGTATTCTTAATGTGAGTGCAATATCCACGTTTAATTCGATGTGATTAACTTTCTTGGTTATCCGCGGTAGAGAGAGTATCAACTTCCACAAAGCAATCTTAATCACGTGATGATTCTTCTTCCTGGACCAGAGGGTGTAGAAGTTGTACCATTGATCTTTTATGGAATGTGTAATTTCTGTCTCCAGGCCCTCCAGTAAATTTCAAAATTTTCCGAACTCCATTTTGCTTGATGGCAAGGTGGAGGCAGTCCCCAGGTGAAATAGGTCATGTCAGAGAGGATTGCAGGTGGCGCTCGAGCAGCTACAGTGATCTCCAATTCTTTTGATGTACGTGTACGTACATGTTTTGCTCTGTTTGACTGGCTGAATTATCTGGATAGCTTTGAACTAATCTTGCTCAACTTCTTTCGTAGTTTTAATGCTTTGAGAAGGTGAACGTCATTGCTGGATTTACATGTATCCGGGATGACGTTGCAGGAAGAACCGAGAGGTAATGGAAGCAACCGACGATTTTGAGGACGTGACTGAGCCCTCGACCCTCAATTTGATGCTCCTCATGTAAATCACGTGTTAATTTTGGGATTCAACGTGTTAGCGGAGAATGCTGAATTGTACGCCCGAATATTGAAGAAGTATTTCCATAACCAAATGTGTAGTATGATCAGGCTTGTTGCTTCTGAATGATTGATCGAATATTGGAAGTATCCTCAAGACATGTGTGTAGAATTCGAATTTAATGTTTCATGGTTATGTGAAGGGATTTCAAAAATCCGAAATTTGCGAACTGAAATGGATAGGATTCCTTCCATGAATCTCATTAATCATAAATCAGAAATTGAGAAACTCTCTCAGGAGTTGAAGTTGAAGCAGGCTACTCTTCGGGGTATAAAAAGTGTTTTCTCTAAAAAAGATTAAATGTTGTTGAATGATTTCCCTTGAATGCCTTTATTTCCTTCCCATGACTTTTCCCTTTAGGTGTTTTGGAAAGAAAAGATGTTCCTTTGTGGTTTGATTTGGTTTTGAACATGTAGGCGGCTGCTCTTGAAGAATAGAGGTTTTTGTTTTGTGAAAGAAATGGTGTTTCACTGAAATCTTAACTATGAATGAAAATTGGTGCAAACATTTTGGATGAATTGTAAGTATTGTATGAAAACAAGGGAAATACTAGGGAAATGGCAATACAATTTTTCAGGAACTGACGGGAGCTATCTAGTGTGTATTGCTACTCCTCCTAGTTGTCAGCACCAAGGAGTTTGCAATAGTCACCTTGTTTAATTTCAGAAACTAGGTAAGGCTCCTGCTACTTTACCTCTGGACCTCTTATTCTCGACCGAGACTTCTTCTAAAACATTTGATATAATATTGATAGGGACCAGCTTCCTCTTCACATTGCCTAGTCGCAGTTGGGTTGACGATCGGATCAAGTTCCCAGTTCTTGATGAGGTGAGGATTAACAGACTGTAAAAGAGGCTGTTCGAGAAGACTTACTCGTGCGATTGAGCCTCTGGATATACGATACGGCGCTTCTGGACTTACCTTCATAATCCCTGCGTTAATCAACGCTTTTCCCAACTCGACATCTCTAAGATAAGCAGTGGTTAAGAGTCCCCAGCCGCTTATACCAATCATGTCTTCTAGAAGAGATTTAGGCGTGGGGGAAGCTCCATCGATCGAAGGTAGTCGCTTTCCCTATACAACACAATTTAGAGCGGCATATGTCTTGACGTTGTGCCTTGGAGAAAGAGATAATTTCACACACATGTTCCATCGTTGACTGTGCAGTTTTGTAGCCGCAGTACCCAGAAAGCATGCAACATCTTCTAATAGGAGGATGGTATTTGTATACTCCTTCAGTGCCTAGTTGAAGTTCCCCTGAGTCAATCTTCTCCTGTAAGATGTGCTTCAATTTGTTGCAGTCACTTGTAGGATGGTTGACAAACCTATGGAAGCGGCAGTGCTTAGGTTCTTCCATTCTTTTTTAGTTGGAGGAAGTTTGACTTGAGGTAGCTTGATGACGTCATCTTGTATCCAGACCTCCAAGAGTTCAATCACCTCTTCCATTGGAAGGGGAAAATCTGGGAATGGTGGAGTCTCATTTGACCTATGTGAAATGGGATTCGAACGCTTAGATTGTTGATAGTTGTTCCCTGGATGCTTTCTCTTTACACCCTCACTAGTAATTAATTGGAGGTTGGGTCTTTTATTTGAAGGACACCTGCTTTCCTGAACATCTTTACGAGTTTCTTCATTCTGGGAAAGTTCGGGTCGACTGAGTAAAGCAGCAGCGATCTCTTAGCAGCTTCTGATGCAATATGAGAATTGATACTTTCCAGGAAGGACACACATAATGAAATCACCTTTTCATTGCAAGGACTCTGATAAGAACGTGCTAAATCCCACGAGTCTTCTTTCTGAGTTTGAGGAAGCATCTCTCGATCTTCATGAGCAGACAAGTCAGGTTGGTGGCTACTTTTCCATTCAACACGATCATAGGCTTCATCTTCCTCACCAGGAATACGATTATGAATCTTGGAAGAAGGAATACTACCATCAGTATTGATCCAAAATGGATTGTTGGTGGCGTTTCCTTCGGAATGAATGCATGTTGGTTCCTTTGATAGTTGATCCGTGAGGACTTTCAAGAGCGCAAATACTCTGTCCTGCGTCTTGACAATAGTAGCTTGATTCCTGACAATATCATTCAGGATTTTCATCAAATCATGAATAGTTGTTAAATATTGAGACTCCGTAGCCTCGACAATGGCTTTGAATGAAAGAACGGATTCATGAATAACATGTGAAGTATTGTCAGTGCTGGGAGAAGTAAAATTGGGATTGAGGGTTTCTGAACCATTCCTAAGGTCAACCATATTGAGAAATTTAGGAAACTGAAAAAAGGGAGGAGGTATAAAGCCCGCCCCACTATAAAAAGGAAAAAAAAAGGAATGGGGAGAAGGTATAAACCACGCCCCACACTAAAGAAAAAAAAACAAAAACAAAAATATGGGGCGGAGGTATAAAACACGCCTGGTGTGGGGCGTGGAATTTATGTACGCCTGATGTGGGGCGTGCACTATACGACCGCTCGACTATATTTGGGTTTAGTCTTGGTCCCAGACCAAATATAGTCTGGGATTTGGTTATAGTCTGAGTTTTAGTCGATAGTCCGTCCCACTGTGTCTTACTTTTTTACCAAATAAATAGGTTTACTCGCCCATTGTGGATGCTCTTAGAGCATCCACAATGGATGATCAAACCTATATATTTGGTCAAGAAACGAGACACAGCGGGACAGACTATCGAGTAAAAGATGGACCAAAACCAAATTACAGACTATATTTGGTCTGGGACCAAGACCAAACCCAAATATAGTCGAGCGAACGTATGAAATGATCATGTGATGGGGAGAACGTATAAAGTGATCCTGTGATGGGGAGAACGTATAAAGTGATCCTTGTGATGGGGCGGACATTATATGTGATCCTTGTGATGGGGCGGACATTATATGTGATCCTGATCAAATGGGGCGGACATTATATGTGATCCTTGTGATGGGGCGGACATTATATGTGGTCCTTGTGATGGGGCGAACATTATATGTGATCCTGACCAAATTTACTCTTCCATCCTAGTGTAACACCACAGACTAAACTCAAATTTGGTCGTTTTTTTTGGTCTTTGGTTTTGATCGCACCACTGCAGTTGCTCTTAGGCGACCTAATTGAAGCACGTCCCTAAATTCATCATTTAACGACCAGTGATATTATCGCCAAAATTATATTTCCGCGATGGTATAGATTTTGGTCGCGGTATGTAGGATTTAGCTACAACAATAAATCCCGTCGTTGTTTATATAATTTAGTGACAAATTTTTCAACTTGTAGCTGAAAATTTCATTTTGCGACGACAAACTTAATGGTCGCTCTTTCTAATATATAGCGACCAAATTCCACGTGTCGCTAGGTATTTCATCGCTAATGACATGTTTTATTGTAGTGTATATAGACTTTATTTTATACACATCTGATATTTCGAGCTAAGTTTAACTCGTTTATATCTTTCTCGAAATATGTATTGGTAAGCTTTTGATTTAACCAAGTTCATCTTTTATTCTTGATGAAACTCAAAAGATGATCATGTGAAAATCTCCTGGTAACATCTTATATGATTTGTGTGAGACAGTCATTTAATGTAGATTTTGAATGTTTCGTATTGATCGATTGATCACTTGAAAATTTATTTGAAGCTAATAATTTGTGTGAGACATCCATTCTCATCTTCCAATACCGTTTCAATGATTAAAATGGAGTTTAAAACAATTAAACTTTGATTGGATATAGCATAGTATGCGTACCAGTATGCGAACTATTGCAAATATACTCTAAGTTCGGGAATTGAGTACGCATACCCGTATGCGTACTGATTCAACAGTTGAAGTCCGGGAACTATACTATGGATACCCGTATGAATACGATTTCAACTGAGTTCGGTCATGAACAACAGTATGTGTACTCGTTTGCATACTGGCGAACAAGATCAAGTTCGGGAACTTAGGTACGCGTACCCTTTTGCATAGCTGAGTGGGTTAAGTTCTAAAATCGGTTAAGTATGATTACATACTCATGAACAAATACATTTATATAATAAGGAATGCAATATTTGCAAACCGTGGCTATAATGTTCATGAACAGATTCAAGTGAATCAAAACCGGTTTTGCTTCAATTTTGTCTTTTATACTTCTATGATAATATAAACAATTGAAAAACTACATAACTAGTTTCATTTGAGTCATTTGAACTAGTTGTGATTAAGATGAACAAGGTTGATATGAAACTGTTCATATGGCTAACTTCGGTTAACTATTGTTGAGCCAACCAAATTTACACGTTTAGCTACTGTTACCTTTATCTAAATGAAGGTACATTTCACATGTGTGTAACAAGCTAAGACAATCCAACGATTTAAAGATATTAGCTTGAATCTAATCAGGTTTTCATATAACGGTGAATATTGAATGCTTTGTTACCAAGGTAACATTGATTGCAAATCCTGATTTGAAGACTATATAAAGGAGAACTCTAACAACTGGGAAACATAATCCCTACACCTCCTGTGTGTAACTAGTTGCGACTAGAGCCGATTCTCCTTTAGCTTAGGTTTTTCTAAAACCATTATAGGCTAACGATTTAAAGACTTCATTGGGACTCTGAAACCAGATCCAACTATTTTCTTTGTAATTGCGTATTCTGATCTTACTTTGTTTTATCGTATTGAGTACTATCTTCTCTAAGATTTGATCGTGATTTATCTCTTATAGGTAAGATATAAAAAGTAATCACAAAGCTCTTTGCCTCATTCTTTGTGATTCCACAATAACTTGTTCGACAACCATATCGTTAGGTTATTGTGAGGTGATTGATATTATTAGGTTTTTCTTCGGGAACATAAGTCCGGTGTATCAATTGGTTCCTGTTCACCTTGATTTATCAAAAGATGGAACAAAAACTAGTAGGTTTTTCTGTGGGAGACATATTTATCTATTCCAATAGACTTTTCTGAGTAAGACAGATTTATTTATCAAGTTTTCGACTTTGGGTCGTAGAAACTCTTAGTTGTGGGTGAGATCATCTAAGGGAATCAAGTGTGTATAATTCGACTTGGTTATAGAGGCGTTAGGAACGCGACTGTACCTTAATCGGTATGAGATTGGTTAGGGTTCAACTATATTCCAGTCCGAAGTTAATTGGTCGTAGGATAAAGTCTGTAGCGGCTTAATACAATGTGGTGTTCAAATCTGGACTAGGTCCCGAGGTTTTTCTGCATTTGCAGTTTCCTTGTTAACAAAATTTCTGGTGTTTGTGTTATTTTTTTTCCGCATTATATTTTCTATATAATTGAAATATCACAGGTTGTGCGTAGTTAAATCAATTAGATAATCCAACCTTTGGTTGTTGATATAAATTGATTGACACTTGAACATTGGTCTTTGGTACTGTTCAAGTTTTTTCTCACATTAATGTGGCTCACGGATTTCTATTTGTTTGATTGCAGATTGATTTGAGAAACTGAGATATAACTCTTGGATGTGTTTTCCTTGATTGAGTTTGACTGTCTAATTGATTCTCTTGGAAATATATTGTAGTTAATCCATACAGATTTCCTAAACGAAATATTGAGTGTGGTTGTTAGACCTCTGGTTTTTCAGAAAGACTAAAACATTTTTATATGAGAGTTTTTTGAAATTTTGGGTTGATTATTGGGCCGACCGAGCGAAGTGAGGGAGGACCTATATGGTGACTTTGTGTCACTGTGAAGCATCATTTTTTTTTCCAATTTGACACAAAAAGATTAGATTTGATTCAACGATAAAAGGACGACAGTACCCCTCCTTGATTTTGTTCTTTCCTTAAATAGACATAAATAATTGCAACTCAAGGGGAAAAATGGACTTATGCACTAATTTATTATTACGTATATGTAATCTATTTCACCTTCTCCATCACCTCCAAACCACCTTCGCCAACACCGCCAACGGAATTACCTCTATAATCACTGCCAGCTCCGCCACCACCACTAACGATAGCAACATGTACCACCACCATCACCACCTCCACAACCAGCAGTAGCTCCGCCACTACCTCATTTCTTCACATACCACCAGCACCATTACCAGCACCATTACTACCTCATTTCTTCACCTACAACCACCATTACCAGAGCCACCACAACAGCCACCTCTACCGTCACTCCACCTCTGACATCGCCGCCGCAACCACCACCTCTAACGACAACAAGACCTTCACAATCAACCGTTGCTCCACCACCACCTTTGACGAAAACAACACCTCCATAATTACTGGCAGCTCCGCTGCCACCTTAAACGATAACACCTCCACCACCAAACCACCACTGTCACCTACACAAGCGGAAACAACACCACTGCCACCCCCAAACAACACATCGCCACTACCTCCACGGATATAGCACCACCACCACCTCCGTAATCACATTTCTTCACCCACAACCCTCACATCTGACAACACCTCCACAACCACCACCTCCGAAAAACCAACAACACATCCACAATCACCCATAGATCTACCACCATCTTTACTGATAGCTCCTCCACCACCAGCAACGCCTCCACCTCCACCACCACGAGCAGCTGCGCCATTAATTTTAGTAAACACCATCACCATCACTACAGTAGCGCAGATTTAATTCGTTAAAATGCATTTGTCTGTCGCAAACATTGTGCAGAAAAAAAAGTTCACAGTTTCATGAAAATAAAGATTCAAATAATACAATTAAAAAAATTGATCAATAAATCATTCATATATTAGGATATAAATAAATTTCCAGTTTGAAACTTACTTATAAAAACCATTACATTGATCAATTGAATCGGACTCTAAACAAACTACAATAACAAATAAATGGGTGAAGAAGATAATGATCTGGGTATAAGGGTCGGATCCGGATCGCCTCAAAACATGCCTAACAGATAAATGGGTGAAGAAGATAATGATCTGGGTATAAGGGTCGGATCCGGATCGCCTCAAAACATGCCTATCCGAGGTTGATTTTCTTACTTTATTTGATACGATAAAAAAAATTCAACTGCGATTTCATTTCCATTATTCGATTTTCTTTTATCATCACTTCCACAATAGACAACAGACACTTTCAATATTCTTCATCAAGCCAAGAATCAGATAAATAAACCTATTTCATCGAATCAAAAATCAAACACCATGACGTTGATAAAAATCTTTAAACCATCTTCTTCAGAAGAACACTTGTGAAATATGCCACGTTTCATAAACACCACGAAAATCTTTAATCATCATCAGCGAATCTGTGCACAGACTCCAACATTGATCAATAACAGAACCATCAAGAAGAATCACCATTAGCTCCATATATGTAATAAACTACCCACATATTGAACTCTAACCATAAAGGTAGAATTAACTTCAATATATTACTCCATCATATGTCATGATTGTCATGTATCTGAACAAACCCCAGATATCTCCACTGTGATTAGCAGGCTTAAACCTTTGAGCAATTCCTAAACCCAGCATGTGGCAGACCATAGAATTTCTGTTTCGAACGGGTCGGGTTACGACCCGCTTGGCAAGCTACAACTCTCTGATACGCCACTCGAGAAACTGGACTTTCAAACTTTTCAGACCAATTCGATTTTACCAAGAAAATGTTATGAATTACCTTGTGCAAGTGACAATTGATGATCATCTCCAAGCGAATACCAAGGTTCAGACACTGAGATTCTGCTGAACAGAAACCTTGTTTAAGGTTCATGTAATTTTTCAGAATTGTCAGGGTAGTTCTGGATACCAACCACCACCAGCCAGTGCCAATGGTCTTCCGGGTAGCCACCGAGGTGGTGGAGTGCCCCAGTGGGCCTGACAGCACACACCGTACCATACGGATGAAGGATGGCCAGTGCCAATGTCAGGGTAGTTCTGGATACCATCCACCATCGGCCAGTGCCAATGGTCTTCCGGGTAGCCACCGAAGTGGGGTGCCCCAGTGGGCCTGACAAGGGTCGCCACTTAGGCTTAACAATCGTACCGTTCCAGATGGTTCTTCCACCTGTAATGGGGGTGCCAATTATGGCCTAGTAGATGGTATGAACTACGATGTAGTAACCATCCCTCGCTGGATGGTATGAGTTACCTCATACGATAATAACCATTGCTGAACTCACGAGCCGATACAGATGATATGAATTACCTCGAATAGTAATAACCATCTCTTGTCTCACTGGCTGTACAGTTATCAGATGGCATGATTCACCTGAGATGGCAAAAATCATCTCTCACTAGGGTTGCAATCATCTCCGAATAGATGGTATGAACTTTCAAGCAGTAACCAACTCTTTTTCGACGATATGAACAACCTCGCATAGTTGTGCTGAACCGCACCGCGGCTGTTTACGTACCCTTTCCGTTGCTCGAAGGGATCAAGCACAACCGTAGTTAGTCATTTATTCATTTAAATAATATGAACTACCCTAAACAATAGCAATTATCTCTTATAAAATATCAAGTAAACTTATTCCAGTTGCAGTTCACAAAATGAATTACGAGTAGACCACTACTCTTAGTGATCCAGAGATACTCGTTACACTTGGATACACAACAGAAACAGAAAACAAAATATGAACACGGTTATGTCAAACATAAAATTTAACAAGCTACCAAACCATATAGACTTCAAAAATAAAAAGTTGTTACCTAACCTCTAATCACTCGGCCACCTCAAGATTTCTCATAAGAGAAATTCTCTCTTTAGATTTTACTACACCCATCCACTACCAAACATTTTAAAACGCTCTCAACAACTTCCAGGACTAACACTAATGATGCAGGCAACACCGTTCACTTACACCATCTATCTTGATATTAACCGTGTTTGAAAGACTTACACCATCTATCTTGATATTAACCGTGTTTGAAAGACGACGGAAAACTTCAAAGAATTACAATTGAAAGAGTGGCGATATAAGCACAGAAAAATATAAGCTCTCTCTTACGACAAGCCATTATTATATCAATAATAACAATATTTCATCATTCACAAACATACGATTAGTTATATACTAGACGTATGAATAATGTTAATCTTAATCTCACCAATTAGTTCGCAACGTATGCATCTCTGAACACAAAATACATTTCTAACATAATTCAACCCTACTACCATTCTCTGTTTCTCTAGTACAAGGTGTTCACCTGGAACTCAGGATTCTCAGTTCAGAATGAATATTTCATGGGCATAAAGTAGAAATGCCGCCACCACCAAATGGAGCACTAATAAACACACAAAAACATGCGATAGGGACAGCCCATACGGCACAAATGGTACACATTGATAATTTCATTTAGAGTGGCAAAAGAAATCCTCGGATTAAAACAAGGATGTCCCAATTACCATAACAATATAATGATATAAAATAAGAGTCTAGACGCAACCCACTACACTGATAAAATAGTATCAAATGAAGAGTGCGATCTAAAATCATTTGTGCAGAAAATGTCTAGAGTGCTGCGATTTTCTACAAGCTTAATACACTTTTCTATCCATAAGTCCAACCCGGCTGATCTAATTGAGTTCATTTTCACCAAATAGGGTCAAATATATATGTTAGTACTCGATAACAAAACAAGGAAAGCTAATACATAGTCTACCTCAACCACAACAAAAATAGGTACGTGTATCATGTTCATACATAGAGCTTAAATTCTTAATACTAAGTTTACCCAATTTGGAAAGCATTGGATGCATACACACTCAAGCTAACTCTACGTTATACATTTACTATTATCATGGACTAAAGTGGACTTGGTGGAATTCATAGGTATCCACCGGCACATATACGTTTACATTTACAAAAACCGTAAGTCATACTCAGTGGACTAAATTTGAACCATGAGTCCATAAGTGGATCAAACAAATCCGTGAGATATATAGCTACCATTTAATTAACTGCACTACCACCTGATGTATCTTTACATTTACAAGTATATAAACTAACACATATCATCTCACATCTAAGCCTTATTAATGTCCGTGCATGGTCAGAAAATGGGTAGATCAAATTAACATGGGGGGTCAGTAGTTCTATTTCCTTGTACTAAATCAAACTCAACTGAATATACATTTCGAAAAATCAAACACCGCCTCCAATGATATTCAAGAGACTCTAAACCACGATATATATATGGATACTACCTATACTCAAGCGCACAAAATGCCACAAGCTATCATCACAGACTACCGGACGACGACATTGACAAGAGTATTATTTACATATGTATAAGAGGAACAGAAATGATCATAACTAGGATGACGATTTCGTGGAAACATTGTATGTCAAACGAAGCTATTCTAGTCTAGAAACTCATTGATTTTCTATAAATCGTCATCAATGACATGTCCCTTTTTACAAAGAAACTTCAGAAATTAAATTGACAAGAACATACCCTGGATAAGCGACAATCATTAACTCTTCGAAATGCAACTAAATTAAACCGTGTGAATTTCAGAATCATTATCAACACGACTAGAATTAATAAGTAATTCACTAACAGCATCAGCGCCCAACTCTTAGTAATCAAAACAGGACCCTACAATATTTCAATAAATGGAGAATAAGAAATCAAATCAACAACCACAATTTTCTACTTTACCATTATCACCAAACCGCATACAGTTGCAATTGTGAGTTTCTCGAACTAGCTAGCACTGGCATTTTCAGCTAGTTAACAACATACTAGTTCGCCTCATCTAGATATCTTATTTATCGTAAGTTAAACCACGATTATATCAGTCTAAAACTAGAGCAGATACATAAGATGGCATCCCAAGTACTTAATTTATTTGTCAACCAAAACTAACCAGCAACGTGTATAAAATCCAACCAATAAACATTTATGCTATCATATAGTGTCAAACTAGTCCAGAACGCATTCCGCCATTGAGAAAAACACCTTAATGCTAGCATAACTAAATTCAGGTAGATCAAGCAAGTGAACCAAAACGTATTAGCTGTCACTATTATGAAAATAGTCATCTAGAGCTCTTCAATATTAATTCCCAAGCTAGTACAAATTTCCGTTTAACGAGTCAGCGGTCTAATGGTAAGACAATTCTTCCATAAACATTTTAGCAAACACAACATGGGCACTTAAAAAAGTCAGTAAGACAATTCTTCCATTTAATTAACCATCATTGCACTAATCTAGGAGTACAAAATTAAACACAAGACACCAACACAAGCAATTAGAACTTGTCATAATTAGAATGATTCATGATTACCATTATACTCGACTCATATGCCAACTCATTTTATGGACAGTATCAAAACCAAATGCCAAATAAACAATTTCCTAGCATTCAAGAATTGGACTCATAAAGTAATGGGGTTTATCTTAGTTTGTCCAAATTGCTGGGAATATACATGGAATTCGTAAACCACAACTGCTCTTCAATCACCCATTTGCTCCACCACCAAAATTTACTCTTTGTAGTTCCACTTCCTTAACCGTTAATTGATTTCCATACCCATATGAACATTAATCTTATTTCACATATATCATGCAGTATATATCTCCCATACTGAAAACAGGGAGAAGAAAGCCCAAATTCTACTTGTGAAATCAACCAACATTAACATAATCAACAACTTCACCTATTCTCATCTATATCATGTCCATGCATGCATAATCTTCAACCAAGATCCTTGAATTTTTCAGTAGAATAGAGAATGGGAAAGGGGAGAAAAGCAAAAGAAGAAACCGGGCCCCCTCCCTCCCTTCGTTCATACCGAAGATGTCCTTCAAAGAAAAGAAAATGAGAATCCGTAACATGTCTTACTTGATCATGCATATTTAACACGTGGGAACCAAGGTGCCATAAAATAAATTATCATTTCATTATAAAAAATTATGTCAAGCTACTAGCTAGTAGATACCCTAAACCAAGGTAAAAATAAAAATAATGTCTCCAAGGAAAAATAATTGGCACCAGTGATGCACTAAGTGCAGAATTTAGCCCAGCGGGTTCGGTTAAACCCGAGTAAAAATTTAGACTATGACAAATTTGGTTCACTTACACCCGAGAAAAGAAACGGAATGTCACACATCACCAATCTGACATACTTTTTACCATCATCAGACCCAACATACTCACTCTGAATATATACTGTGTGAATGCTCGTATTATCGTGATACATGTTTTCGAGATTGGCTACATTCTTGATACTACGTGCAAGCTATCAAAAATACTTTAGCATAAACTTAAGAGCATAATTCTATAACATCTCGTGGATTAATTCAAAGCATTGCTGAACTTTCTTCTACGAGAGACCTCGCGACCTCATCCTTTTTACAAACTTTGTAACCCATTCCTTTATAGTGTATTGGTTACTAACACCCTTCCAGAAGTATATATGTATTCCACCTCATTTGGTCTTATTCTGCATCTTATACTACATCAAAATACAAAACGAAGAACGTACACCTCTACAAAGTTGAACCTCTGATTGGTAAATCACATGCATCACAAATCCATCCTTGTGTAAACACCAGTTGAAACATTGTCATCAAAACATATTTCTCCACCCATATAATAAATCATCGTTCAATTTTAGATTCAATCACCACTACAAAACAAGTAGCTTCTAGGGACGGCTGTTTTGAAAAAACCGTCCCTAAAAGAAGGATATTTGGGACGGTGATGGCCTGACCGTCCCTAATAGTCATAAAATATTTAAATCAAGGCTAAAATATGTCCGTCCCAAAAAGAAAACATGGCCAAATAGTATTAGTGACGGTGGAACAGGGGACGGTACATAAACCGTCCCTAATACCTCTTGGGACGGTTTTTTGTCTTCTTGGGACGTTTTTTGACCGTCCCAAGAGGTCTTCTATTTTGTAGTGCACCCATATAATAAACATTATCATCATATAATAAACAAGATTTTACCATTATTTTAGGTTGGATGTCTACAAATATACAATTTTAGTCCTATATATAGAAAACACAAACTTGACCACCAAATATTAATCTCCCGTTAGAAAACTAACAACGATTGTGAGATCAGTACAAGATTAGGAAATCCACGTGAATGTGGACACGGTCCTATAATATGAAACCCACTGAGCGCAAATATCATTGTTTTAGAATGATTAAATTATTGGATGATGATATTAATGTCCTTAGTTCAAAACTGGTCGCGACTTAATTTGTGCTCCGAGAACAACTGATGATATTACCACTTTGAAAGCAATTGATTGACAGTTGGAGGGAATCCACGTTACACTGATCTCTCAAGTCTTGTACCGATCAATATCAAAGCAATTTTTTTTTTACAGACATCTTGCACCATTCATACATTACATTAAAGAAATATTTAATCTAACCATAGGTTAACAGCTTCAAAGAATAAACAACCAGGCAAACATGGGCAATTAGTAAAGGATATACAGTAGTTTAAGATTATTGACCAGGACTTGTCTGAGACCAGTTAAGTTCGATCCAACTACAATTTGATATTTTCTTCGTGTTATAGAAATCTAGTGAAGAATGTTGACTACTCCCAACCGAATGATACCCACCTGTGTCAAGAGAATGATATAAAACTTTTTCTCCATATAATCTGGAGAAGTAGATTTTGTTCTCCATGCAACGAAGTGGAGCGACTGCTGAGAAACTGGATGTATAGCTGATGAACAACGCCTGCGTCCCCAAACTGTTATGTTTAATTCAAACCATCTCGGAATCATCCAATCTATAAATCTCAATCGATTTTCCACTTTGTTCAAAATGCACTAGTAAAAGCTGTTCGTGCATTCCACCAAAAAACTTGGACAAATACCATTAAATTGTTGCAAGGACTTCGGAAGTACTTCCCAACTGAAACCATCTTTCATCTGGAGAACTCCTAAAATTCCATTGTAATCTAAGCAGTAGAATGCCCCACTGTAGAAAACTGGATTGTTGATACATGGCACAAAGTGATCCAACAAGTCGGTGAACTCAAATTCATCAAATTCATAAGTAAATGCATGAGTAGTCCATCCCGATGCACTCTTTTTCGGTTCAATGACGAAGAAAGAAATTTCAGCATAAATTATCAGTGGGATAAAGTTGGAGATGACAATTACTACACAATCGGGAGAAGTTGGTACGGACGATAATGACATTCCACCAGGTACGCACTCATCAGGTAAATCTTGAAGACGGATGGTTTCTTTCGTGAAGGGATTGAAGAAGAATACATTGTTTTTGCCGACTGACAGTAGAAGCCATCCGTCTTTCGAAAAACGTATCCTAGCACCTGCAAGCACCTGATCAGGCACTTTCACGAGGTACTTCTCGTTATTATGCATCGGGTCTACGAAATTGCAGATGGTCTCCTCATCATCCTCAAGGATTGAAACCAGCCACGGAGATAAACATTTAGTTGCTATGGTCCTTGCTGAAGCTGATCTTCGGTGAAATGCTGGGAGTGCCATTGAATTTTGCTTACAAACCAAACGCAAATGATTGTAATCCACTGGGTGGAGAATTCTAGCTATTGCCTCTATACTATCGTATTCGTTTAGAAACATACGATCTATTGACACTTCTGATTCTCCTCTTCCACTATTGTCTATCGTGCTCATACTAAACTTCCCCTGGTCATCCATTATGCCGGTTTCTGTTGCATCTTTGCTAAATAAAAAATCTTCTAGGCTTCTCCTTCTTCCGGTGACATGCCTGCCAAAAATTCATATTTATAATCAAAAAACTCAACGAATGGAAGTTTGCAACAAAGTCAAACGCAATATAGTGGTGGCAACATTTATGATACATGTACATACCTGTTAACTGTTGAAGGCATCATTATCCAAGTAGGCAGAAACCATGGATTTGGAAGATTCGTGCACGGCGAGATAAGCGTAGTACCACCATCTTCTACCTCAAATTTGTACAAGGTTTGATCTTTGGGTAGTGTATAAAACAAACAACCCCTTTCTAGGCCCATATCGGCAGCCCAGCACGAGGCTGTGGAAAAACATTGTTTGTCACCGAGTATGTCCATGTCCATGTTTATGCACAGAAAGAGAACATGATCTTCCATAGACTTCAGCAGTACCCAAGACATGAATGGGAAATCAAGCTTGAGTATATGTATCGAGATGACCTGTCTAAAACTTCTTGCAGCGCCAGTTAAATGGACTCTGAAGATTTCATTACCAGATTCAACCCATTGATCCGTGAAATTTTCATACTCTTCACCCGTTCCTATTACTGGGAAATCAGCCTCCCTTACTTTGAATGTTCTAATCCTATATTGCGTTTGATTATCTACAACAACATTCTGCCGAAGTTTTTGTATATCAAACTCAATGACCCAGCTATCAGCACAGAAAGCATATAGGCTATAGCCTACCTTTAAAACAAACCAGGGACTCCATGAATAGTCGTCTACCAGCATTAAGAGCAACCACAGTCACGGCCAAATTTGGGGACTAAACTCAAATTTGGTCTCAAAATATGCCGCAACGGAAGGGACCAAACCCAAATTTGATCGCCAAAATTAGGGTTTGAGACCAAATGTGGTCGTTAACCCAGACTAAACGAAATATAGTGGGACGGAAGTATTAATAGCGTATGAAAGCAGACGAGATTTTAGTGACCGTATGAAATCAGACGGAAGTATAATTAACGTATGAATCAGGCGCATCTATAAACTCCGCCTAACCAAACGCATGTAATACATACGCCCCAACACAGACGTAGTTATATTGTACGCCCCAATGGGACGTTGGTATATTTTACGTCCCAATGGGACGTTGCTTTAATGTACGCCCCAATGGGACGTTGGTATATTCACTCGTTTAGTGGGCTAATACGTTATTAGAAGAAGATTAGTGGGCTAATACGTTATTAGAAGAAGATTAGTGGCTAATATTTATGTAAATTCACTAATCAGGCGGTCATTAAAAGTGCGCCTGAATCAGGCGGTCATTGAAAGTGCGCCTGAAATCAGGCGATCATTAAAAGTGCGCCTGAATTAGACGGACATTAAAAGTGCGCCTGAATCAGGCGCACATTAAAAATGCGCCTGATATCAGACGGTCATTAAAAGTGCGCCTGAATGAGGCGGACATTAAAAATGCGCCTGAATGAGACGGTCATTAAAAGCGCGCCTGAACTGGGACGGTCATTAAAAGTGCGCCTGAACTGGGGCGTTTGTTATACTTCCGCCTGACTAAAAATAGTCTTCCACGACTGTGGTTGCTCAGTGTAAAATGCCAATTTTTTTTAGCTTTTGGTCTGCTATTTGGCATTTGGTCGACTCCATGACTGTGGATGCTCTAAGATCTATATTGTGGTCAGAATCTGCAACAGGCAACCCCTTTTTTCTCCATTGTTTGTCTCCAGGTCGACAAAAGACTAGTATGTACGCGTCCACACCAATATCTGTGGATTTATGGTCCTTGTGCTTAAAAAGGAGGAATACCATGCACCCACCATCGTGGTCATCAGGATTACAAGTACCTGGTGGTGAGGATAACACAAAGTCGAACAAAATGTAAATTTGTGATTTGCGGGTAAAAGACCGAGGATCGAGATTAGGTAATCGAATAGTTTCCAAAGTTGCAGGGTTCCATAGGAAACAATCATCAAAATTTGAGTTAGTCAAAGAATACTGAGCATTCTCTTCCAGATCACCAACAAGACAAGCCATCCTTGATCCGAAGGTTTGTGGTAATATGATCTGCTTTGCATCTCTGGTATGGACTTCCTACAATTTTTGATATCTGGTTCACAAGGATTATAGAAATTTTGATATTTCTTACCTTTTCCATTAGGAAAAACAAGCCAAAGTGCTGCCGTAGCACTCGGTGGACGTTGTCGATTACTTCTCTCGTCGGATGATGATGCTACTGCCAACTCCTTGTCTACATCCATGAGAGCTAACCAGATAATAAAAAGAGTAAAAGAAATCGTTTGTAGCCGACTTGATGATAGATTAATTTATCATCATGGACTTATATATAAACAGTACGGACAACCTCAAAACTGAAATCCACGATTTATAAAGGAAATACCAGTCCTACTAAGCGCTGATACCATTTCATCGGTCCAACGATAAAAATCGGTGGAACTTTTTTATCTTATATAAAACAGTATCATCATCACTTAGTAGAACTGGTATCCTTTTATAAACCATGCCAAATCGATTGGTGTTGGAATTCTTTTTCGACTAGGGTATGTAGTATGTACACCTAGCCGCTTGCCTAACAATAACCGCCTAGTATAGGGTGGGCTAGGCTAGACACCCTTCACTGCTAGTGGGACCAGTAATAAGTCTTAAAGAGATAGGGTGTGGGCCCAGAAATCTGTTAAAGAAGTTTTACGGACGGTCTAGATATGTTTTGAGACACAGAGGACGACAAAAAACAAAAAAAAACAGGAACTACTTTGTCGTAGGTTTAACTACTTGACTTCTCTGGAGAGAGACAGAGAAGATGAGTTTCAGAAAAACAGCATCTTTAGATCTAAAAATCAAACAGAAAAGTTTCTGGGGTGATCATCAGACACATCTTCTTGATTGTTATCAGAATTGTGAACATACCCAAGGTTTGACTTTTTTTTTTTTTTTCCTTTTTCACGGACACCAGATCTATGTTTGTGAATCTAGTTTCCTGTATAGATAAACAAGTTTTGATTTTTATTATTGTTTCTATTTGTAGATCAACCCAAGTTTAGATTTTTATAGATGTTTAGGTTGATTCATCATATTTTCATTTGAAATCAACACTGTGATTGGTAAAGGTTTTTATGATGATTCATTCCTTTTCTCTTCAGAAATCAACACGGTGATTAAAAAAAGGGATGGGTTCTTATTGTCCATTCATTCCTTATTTCCCCCCTTAGAAATCAACACTCTCCTGAGGAATCTCTTGTATGTTGATTGCTGTTCTGTGTTAATTATCTTTATGATTTCTATATAAGGTTTTATTTGGTCAGAAAAAAAGAAGTGATTTCTATATAAGGTTTTATTTGGCATACATATGCTTTTCTTCAATTGCTCAACCGTTCAAGATAAAATCTTCCTGAGTTCCTTTCCATAAATTCCATTATCTTTGGAAATTGATATCTACAGTTTATACCAAATCAACAGAATGTTTTACCAGTTGATTGTATATGCGACAATGGAATTTAAGTGCTGGACTGATTGCAAATATTGATTTTGCAGATTAAGGTACATCTGGAGTGTGGACACAAAGATACATTGATGGAGGTTAATTCGTCGTCTTTGGTGCATAGGTATAGGTTTTGTAACGTAATGGCAAGTCGGCAGATGCATTGCACATGCGTCTTTGCTAGTGTCTACTATTGTATGTTGCTTCTCCTGAGAAATCTTTTATTGTCCTTATATTGGTATGTGTAACGATCATGTTGAGAGATTGGCTATTACCTAGAATATAGTGTTATAGAGGCCATAAAGTTTTGTGCTTTTCTGTTCTTATTTTTTCTGTTCGTTTGGTCTTTCCTGAATCTGGCAACAGGGATCTTGTTAGATTTATGGATAGTTAGGGTTTGTCTAATTGAGATAATGTTTGAATGATGATGATATTTGGTGTTAAGTTAATATCGGCAGATGAATTGTTGTTCATTTGGATCTGGTTTGTTTGTAGATTGACATCGAAAAGCACTCTGGGGATTAAGAAGGGAACATTTGGTCCGAAAAAGGACACTGTGATCATATTGCTGCTGCTCAGACATTTATGTTCCCAGGGGTTGCAGCTGCAACTAAGAATTATAGACTAGAATCTGTTTTAGGAGAAGGTGGATTCAAAAAATGTTTACAGGGGATTTCCAGAAAGCACTGGTCAGGTAGACATTTATTTCTATATTTCATTTATATGTTGGATGTGCTTTATTAGCAATTTGAGTCGCTCTATCATTGAAACACTTGCTGCTCCGCGTCTTTCAAACTGCTGTAAGTTGATAATCATGTTAGTATGGTTAGTACTTTTTGTGTTGTGTAGTTTTCGATCTCCTCTTACTTGTGTGCAATCGGATCTCGTTGTAGCTGTAAAACTATTGGATAAGGAGGGAGGGTCTTCATGCTCAGCCTTCCACGTCACCATGATCTTGTCAGTCTGGAAGATCATCTCCAGGGTAAGTTTCTGGTAGCTCCAGCTCTATGTTGGATGTTTATTTATATTTTTTTCGAATTGTATTAAAAATAGTAGACTGCTTTTAGAGTTTCGTCCTTTCATAAATGTTAATAACGATACAAGAGCCACAAGTCATTCCTTTTGATCCTTTAATTGTCCATTATCATCGAAAATACTTGTTGCGCTAGTGGAAAGCAGGTCCGCATATTGATGAGTAATGCCATAATTGTTATTTGGTCCTTGGCTATTGAAAAAAGTACCCATCTAGAATTTATTGAGCACTAATTTGCAAGACTGCTTTACTTTTAAAGGCATCCGCTATAATTACATTAGAGGAAGTAGTTGATTATGTGAACCATTCTGAAGACCAACTCATTTTGTTTACTATAACGATTTTTGGGATTGAAATCAATCTTACATTTAAGATTGTTTTAGCATGCACTATTATGTGACCCTAATTATGAAGCTTGTCTTTTTTTCCACGGACTTGTAGAATTTCTTTTTAATTAGATGTAGTCTAGATACAAGCAAACCATATATGTTCTACATTTATTTGATCTTTTCGTTGTGGAATGAACTCCTATGTAGCTGTTGAACACTCTCCTACTAGCATTGTGGGCAGAACTCCCACCATTATCCTTGGGATGGATGTCTCACACGGGTCCAGATTACTTGGCCATTTTTCTATTTCACTTGCTATAATTGTATGTAATCATTGTACACAATGATTGCGCGTTTGGGAGACTTGTTTTATGTTTGAGTTGATCTTCTCACGGAAACAATGGTCAGTTTCTCTCCTCCCGAGCTGAATTGTTTTCGTGTTTTATTACATTGCCAGGGAGCTCCTTCTGGATTTTTATAACAATTCAGGTGGACAGAAGCCTGAACAAATAATGATTTTCAGGTACGACGATGTTTTTCTAAGGCTTTACACTGATATAACTATGCATAATTACATTGTTTTTCTATGTTTCCACTTATAAAGAAGCATTTTGCTCTATCTTCTCTGCTCTAGTTATCATTCATGTCATGTTTGGTTTCAGGGATGGGTCAGTGAGTCCCAGTTTCATCTTTTGATTGTTGATATTGTCTGGGTAGTTGTTTGGTAGGCCAAATTATAAGCATTAAGTTCCGTTTGTTGCTCTAGGTCTGCAAGGAACTTGATTTTAAAGTTGAAGCCAAAGTTTACAGTGATTATTGCACAGGAAAATCATCACACGGAGCTCTATTAGAAAGGATCTCCTGATAATGTTCCACCAGGTTAGGATAATCTATAGATCACTTTAAGGTCATTCTTTCGTTCTACTACAAATGCTGCAAGTCTGTAACATATTTCGCTGCACTTTTGCAGGTATAATTATCAACAGACAGATATTTCATCATGATCTCTACTTGTGTGCACATGCTGGAATGATAGTAAGTTTGTTGCACTTATAATTTATTCATGTTTGTGTTGTCAAAGCTCCTTGTGGTTCATCACTATTCTCAACATTCCTGGATCTTTATGGCTTCTGATTTGGGTGTGTTCTTTTCTCAAAATTTCAGAGAACAACAAGGCCCCCCTTATTATCATGTTCTGTGAGACACGATCAGGTGTTCAGCCAAAGACTTGCAGGAGCTATTGCATTCTCTATCCTATGTGTAAGTCAACTGCTTCTTACTTTTCCTTGCTCGGAATGATATCTTAAATTCAGAAATTGAACCCGATAAATAATGCAGAACAGAAAAACCATACAACCACTAAAGCTAGTAAGATGTTAACGTAGGATTTATTAAGCACCTGAAAATTAGGTTTACCGATCTATCAATTAGACTAGAAACAACCGTTTCAACTACTGATTTAGGTTAAGGGGAGCAATATCTGAGAAGACATAAGTGTCATGAAGAATATTGACAATGCAACTACTCCATTAGCCTTTGAGAATCATCATACGAGAAACCCATCCGTTATGCCTTCTCCAAACTCTGAAAGACACGGAAAAAAAAGAAAGATTAGTAACCGACTAGTATCTTGGGGAGTTTGCATGTGATGTACAGTACTTGCGCTCTCGGAGTCAACCATGATATAACCAATATTCCAATGATGAGTTGTATAAGACCGTGTATGGTTTTCCAGATGTGATCATTATCGTTGGTCTGTATTGTTTTAGGTTTATGTTCCAGCCTGTATCCCATTTTTGTTAATTAAAATCGTGACTTCAGCCTACATTGACGAAGTAATATGCTTTTTCTGGGAAACTAAATCATAGAAGTGAAGCTCCCAGCAATTTCATGACTAGGATATGATAGAACTTGAAGCATGAACTTGAAGCAATTTCATGATTACGATACGATATGATAGACCGACTTGGGACTGTAACTGAGAGGGGCTTTTGAATGGCAAAGAGTATGATAACTTACCTTATGGATCAATCCGCCTGATCCAGATCAGGTAAATCTAGCCTCTGCGCATCATTTTGTAGTATTTTTTCCTGAAATTGCCAACATAAGAAAAGTAATTATATTGTTGCTGATATGCATGGTAACTGTCTGTCGTTGCATTGTTTTATCGGTCGCTATGGATCTGAGTATTTGAACTTTTAGGAAGTAGAACTTGACTCTTAATATGCTTAATGCCTTTTGTGTTTTCATATGCTCTCTCCTTATTGGATGAAGTATGGATTTAACTTAACTATTGGTTCTAAACCTATGATGACTCAATCTATGAATGAAAATAGACAGAAATATAAGAACTCAATCTGTTGATCAAAGCCAGCTCCGCCTGACTAAGATCAGATAAATCCAGCCTGTTTATAATATCATTGTAGTCATTCCTGAAATACAACATAAGAGAAATAACTATATTGTGTGCTGATATCAGATAAAATTTTCAAAGCTGCAGCTTAATGAGAAGGACAAGGCAGGAAAGATGTTTGGACGAAACAAAGGCTAGACTATGGTTTTCTAGTACAATCTAGAGTACCAATCCGACAATTTCACTGCCCTAAATATACTCAGGAACAAAGATGGATTCCTGGAAATTTATTAACAAGGTAATGGCACCATATAGCGTTTTAGTCCATATGAACATGTTCCATGTTTTTCAGTGTACTAATAAATGTACAATGGCAGGTTGATAATAAAATTCAAGAGCAGAATTTGATTTCACTCTTCCTGAATAATGGTAAAATAGTGATGCAAGTGGAACTTCAGCAAATGGCTACAGCATAGCACATTAGCACCCAGTGTTTCAGAGAATCAGATTCTATGATGAATCGGAAAGAAAAAAAACCCTAGCATTAAAAATTGTGAAGTAGATTGAAATCAAATAAATTACGTAGTAATGTGTGTCATTAAACAGTTGTTAAAATCATTATATCTCGTGAATTGGTTGGTGTAGAGGCAACAGCCTTTACTGCCAGTTTGCCAAAGATTCTTGGCATAGGAAATTACCTTCGCCTCGATTTTATGATTCACGCTCCTTCTAGCTTTTCTGTCTGAAATGACAAATCCATGGATTAGAAGACAAGAAGAAGAAGACAAGAGTAGGAAGAGATTACCAGCATTTGTTCGAGTCATTTCTGCAGATGTGAAATGAAATCGCTACTTTTTCTTGTGTTTTGATTTGCAATTCGAGTTTCTTCCCAAACCCAACTAATTGGGGGAAAAAATGTCTATTCCGTCTAAATTAACATTAGCATTCCAAATTTACCCTCATGTAGCTAGCGAGCTATTTTCTTTAAGGACAAAGTTACCGTATTCAGTAGGATCATGGGTTATTGGACAACCGAAAACAGTCCTCCTACGTGATTAAAAAAATGCTTAATATGTGAGAGGGAAAAATGCTATCCACGACCGTGACTTTAGTGGGAAAATAATCCTTGGGTCTTTTTTAGGTGGGCCCATATCTGTTTAGTCATTTGGAAAACGCCTTTATTGTTTGGTCCATAATTATTTAAAAATATTAAACAGACAAAAATATCCTTCCTATTAATTTCTATTTATTTTTTTGTAGCAGTTCATTTGTCAAAATGAACTCCTATTAATTTTTACTTATTTTTTCAGAAATCATAAAACAGAGTTCATTCCAGAAATGAACTCCATATAAAAAAGTTAAAAAAACAGAGTTCATTTCAGAAATGAACTCTATATAAAAAGCTAAAGAAAAACAGAGTCTATTCCAGAAATGAACTCCATATAAAAACCTAAAAAAAACAGAGTTCATTCCGGAAATGAACTCCATATGAAAACAGAGTTCATTCCAAAATGAAGCTCATTTCAGTAATGAAGTTCATTCCAGGAATGAAGTTCATCTTAAGCAGCAGCAACAACAACAACAACAAAACGCATAAATCTTCATCTTCTTCATCATCTTCATCGACTTCACCAGTAGCAACAACATCAAATCTTCATTAACAACACCAAAAAAATCAAGAACCAAGATGAAGATTGAAGGTTATATTAGTTTTCTTCATCGTTTTCTTCATCTTTTTCTTCTTCTTCGTCATACACAACAGTAGAAAAATCTTCAAAAACTCCATCGTCTTCATCATCTTCATCTTCTTCAACAGCAGCAGCAACAAATAGTGACGAAGAAACACAAAAATCTCCGTCGTCTTCATCATCTCCATCGTCTTCATCATCATATTCAACAGCAGCAGTAACAAATAGTGACGAATAAACCAAAAAATTTCGTCGTTCTACATCGTCTTCATGAGCAGCAACAGAAAAAAAGAAAAAATAGGGAGAGAGAAACTAGATCTGAAAATATGAGGAGAGAGAAAGGAAATCTGAAAATAAGATATTTTTTAGGGTTTCCTTCTATATATATGGTCCCAAAAGGGTATTTCTATCACTACAAGATGACATTTACATCATCCATGACATCACCCTAGGCCTAAATGATAATTTTTAGGACCAAATGATAATTTATATTAGCAAATAGACAATTGGCTAGGTCAATTGGACCAAACTCTCTCTAATATATTATTTGTAGGACCAATTGGTATTTCCTACGACTTTATTCCATTTCTTTCTTTCTTTCTTTTAATTCCGTTAAATATAAGTTAAAACGTATCATATTTAGCTTCAAATCTTCTAGGTGTCTTATAAATTCACTATAATTTACTCAATTCCCTTTCAGATTTTCTCAAATGACTGTCACAGAATTAAAAAAACTCACAAATTTCAATTGATTTCGATTTTTCTAATGTTAGTTTCCGTAGGATTTAGTGGATCAAATTTAAAGTTATCTGCGTTGAGTGCAATAATAAAAAATGTGAAAACATCGTATAAATAAAATTTGTTGATACTTAGCTCATTTGTAATTAATGAAAGTGATTTGATGAAATATGTGATGGACTGAAGCGCAACTTATCGGTGAAATGCAATAAACTTGACGAGTAATATATTTCCACCAAAAATCCTATGTAGGTGAGTTGTTACTTGATGCATATGATGTTTATGGTTTAAATGCATTTCTAATGGAATTGATATTCGTTTTTATTTTTAATTATTATTTCATTTTCAGTTATATTCGGTTTTTATTATTATTATTATTATTATTATTATTATTATTATTATTTTTTGCAAATGGTAATATTCGGTTACCTATTATGTTTTATGGGAAGTTTAAGAAACCGAACCAAAATGTTATTACTTGGACGACCTAATTCGCCAAGGCTATAAACATGGTGTTTAGCGGATAACTGAAGATAGGAAGGCTTGAGGGCAACTAATACTGGTACTTTTGAGATACAAGCTTTCAGATAAATTTACGTTATTTGTTTTCAAGAAGATCGTAAGCTAACGAAGAGAGAAATTGTAATATTTTATTGCTCATAATCTAGAAAAATAAAAGTTGTCGATACTTAGCTTCTTTGTAATGAAATGTGTGATGGACCGAAGCGCAACTTATCGGTGAAATGCAACAAACTTGACAAGTAATATATTTCCTCCAAAAATCCTATGTTGGTGAGTTGTTACTTGACGCATCTGATGTTCATAGTTTAAATGGATTTCTAATGGAATTGATATTCGTTTTTCTTTTTAATTATTATTTCATTTTCAGTGATATTCGGTTTTTATTTTATTTTTATTTTTTTTGCAAATGGTAATATTCGGTTACCTATTATGTTTCATGGGATGTTTAAGAAACCGAACCAAATTGTTATTATTTGGCCTAGAGCTGTCAAATGGGCAAGCTAGGGTCAACCAGGCCCTATCTTGCCAACCCGTATTAGGGTTAGGGTCAACCCTAGCCCTAGTACTATTCACGAACAAGCTCAAAACCCCAACCCTAGCCCTAGACGGGTCAACCCTGACGGGTTGGCGGGTTGACTTGTTAATGTTATCAATTTAAAAATTAAATTTAAAATTTAAGATTGTTTAGGATTATTCATTTAGTAAAGGTCGAAGCTAGGTCAATTTGGTGTTTAACTAGAAGCCCCACCACTGAGTTGTAAAGTGGACGTTTTTATTGCCACTTAATCAACGATATAGCCGGTTACGGCGCTTTAGTTTTCTTAGGGAGAGAACCCTAACATCAACTAAGCATTTTACTTTTCTTTTATCATTTTATAAGTTTAAATTAATGTGAGTAAGACTAACTCACTGTTTAAATTATGCTAGTCCTTTTATCAATTTAGGACATCCCGAATAAATATGTGATTGATGAATCTAAGTTGTAATTTAATTTATTGATTGATTATTTAAAATCTAAAAATTGTTATATTTGTTTGGGTAGATCCAAAATTAGCTTTATTTATTGATTTAAAATTAACTAATTCTAATATATGTTTGCAAATCATGGATTTTAAAGAGTTGGTGGGATTGAGGGATATATTTATTAATTTTGACGGGTTGACAGGTAACCCGCGGGTTGGCCCTAGCCCGGCTTGTTTTCTAGTAGGGTTGTATATGCCAACCCTAACCCGGCCCGTATAGACAACAAGCCAAGCCGGGTTGGGTTGAAACAAGCCGGGTTAGGGTCAACCCGCAAGCCGGGTTATAAATTGACAGCTCTAATTTGGCCGACCTAATTCTCGAAGGCTATAAACATGGATGGTTAGCGGATAACTGAAGATAGGAAGGCTTGGGGGAAACTAATAATGGCACCATTGAGATACAAGCTTTCAGATAAATTAATGTTTTTTATTTTCAAGAAGATCGTAAGCTAACGAATAGACAAATTGTAATATTTTTCTTGCTCATAATCAAGGTAAGATATTTTCTTGGAATACTTATCGTATGTTTCGTTTTCTTGTTTTTATATATTATTGAACAACCGAAAAGAGTTATCATATGTGATTAAAAAAGTGCATGGTATGTGAGGAAAAAAAGTGCAATCCCCAACCATGACGTTTTTAATTTCTTTCTTTAATTCTTTATTTTTTCTAATTATGTTAAATCTAAGTTAAAATTCATCATTTACCCTACTCTCCTTACAACTTTCTCAAATGATTGTCGAAGAAGAAACTAGAAAACAATAAATTTCTCAAATTTCAATTGACTTTTTATATCGATTTTTCTAATTTTAGTTTCCATCAGATTCAGTGGATTAAATTTAAAGTTATTTGTGTTGGGTGCGGTAACCAAAAATGAGAAAACATCAAATAAAATAAAAGTTATTGATACTTAGCTTTATTGTAATGGAAGTGATCTGACGAAACGTGTGACGAACTAGTAAATCATGCTCCCGACGCACAACTTATCGGCGAGATGCAAAAATATTGACAACTAATATATTTCCTCCTAAAACCTATATAGGTACTTTGTTACTTGACGCATCTGATGTTTATGGTCTAAATGCATTTTTAATGGAATTGATCAAGCTCCAATGAATTGTTTCTTTATGCATCTGATGTTTCTTTATGACTGAGTCTGTTCAAGATCAAAGATATTCAATTTTCTAACAAATCACTTCTTGTAATAATTGAAAGATGGTTTCCTTATGTGATGGCATATTTCTTAGATTTGTATCAAGCTGGTAAAAATCCCAGAATATTCAACAAAATATCTTTTTCTGAAATTCTTTTTCCAACGCATGGAGGCATTCACTATTTCCAAAAGTTTGTGATTAAATTCCTCAAGCGGACCTTCATTAGCATATGAAGGTTTCCACAGCCAGAAGTTAGGTTTTGAAGCCGTGTTTCTTTCTCTGAGAAATTCCTTCGAATATTTTTTCTAAGATATCCCATACACAAGGTTCCCTGTTTCACATATAGACACATGATGCTGAAGATATGGGGTTCTAACATGAATAATCACATTTAACCCATAAGAATTTTTCTTTAAATCAAGGATTTCATTCGTGTCATACTCACCAATATTTTTTAGCAGAGGTTACACCGTTTACATCAATTGTCGGAAAAGTGTATCCTTTGACAACCTTCACCCACGTACTGAAATCACGAGCTTGTAAGAAGGTACACATAACTATTTTGCACCACCGTAATTTGTGCCATTAAGGCTGGTAATGCGCTGACAGAGATATAAGTATTGTCCATTGACTTCAAATCGCTATGAACACAGATTTTTTTAGGTATTTTCGGTGTTTCCATGCCATCTGTAATACAATTGAAAAGG
The DNA here is from genome assembly GCF_003573695.1 of Papaver somniferum. Taxonomy (NCBI): domain Eukaryota; kingdom Viridiplantae; phylum Streptophyta; class Magnoliopsida; order Ranunculales; family Papaveraceae; genus Papaver; species Papaver somniferum. The sequence continues at coordinate 17,541,848 of NW_020622934.1, read as the reverse complement.
AAAGGATACCTAGTACACCGCTAAATTTTTTTTTAGAAACATGTGTATACAAACTTGTCACAATCATTATTAGCACAGATCAACAGAAAAGACCTGATACCTGATATATAAACAAGTTTTACTTTAACGATCTAAAATTAGTATACAAGTGATAACCTAGTATGTACTCGAATTGTTATATGAACATAATTCCAATAAGAATAAGTCTTGTAATATTCTAGAAAGAAAGAGTTTGTTGCATCACTACTTGGTTTAACTCACAAGTTTTGCTATCTCAAGCTTGTTTGGTTTCACTATCAAGTTTTGATATCTCAAGCTTGTTTTCAATGTTAGATATACAAAACTATATCTTGATTTCTAGTCTACCGAAGAAGTCTTATACTAGGATTAAAAAATGGTAGTTGAGTATCAAACATCATTGAGTAACCCTCGAATATTGAAGACCAAATGAAGACATTTAAAGGAACTTCATCAATAGAATTTTCTAATATATCTTTATGGGACTATGGCATATGATTTTTCATAGATTTCATACTGCAAAAAAGAAGTTTCAAGTCAAGCTTGTTTTGTTAAACATCTCAAAATATTATTCAAGAAATGTTGTTCATAGATCCTTAGCAATTTTAGTTAAGAACATTTTTTTTTCAAGAACTATATTGTTTCAAATTAATCATTTAGGAAATTTCCCAAGTAATGATATTTCATATCTATGGCGATTAGGAATGTTCTTAACTATGAAAAAGAGTTTTCTAGAACTACAGAAATCTGGACGTATGGTAGGTACGCATACCCAGTATGCGTAGCCTAGACATCAAATCTGGAGCATAGTTCAGTTACCTATTATATTTCTTAGGATGTTTAAGAAACCAAACCAAAATGTTATTACTTGTCCGACCTAATTCGCCAAGGATATAAACATGGATGTTTAGCGGATAACTGAACATAGGAAGGTTTGGGGGAAACTAATACTAGTACCATTGAGATAAAATCTTTCAAATAAATTAACATTCTTTGTTTTTAAGAAGATCGTAAGCTTACGAAGAGAGAAATTGTAATATTTTTCTTGCTCATAATCTAGATAATAAATAAATAAGATATTTTCATGGAATATTGATCTTGTGTTTCGGTTTCTTGTTTTTGTATATTACTGAACAACCGAAAATATTTATCCCATGTGATTAAATGAAATGCATGCTATGTGAGGAAAAAAAGTGCAATCCCCAGTCGTGACGTTTTTAATTTCTTTCTTTCTTCTAATTCTGTTAAATATAAATTAAAATCATCATTTACTCAGCTCTCGTTACGACTTTCTGAAATGATTGTCGAAGAAGAAACTGAAAAAAAATAAATTTCTCAAATTTCAATTGACTCTTTATATCGATTTTTCAAATTTTTAATTTCGATCGGATTTAGTGGATCAAATTTAAAGTTATTTGTGTTGGGTTCGATAACCAAAAATAATAAAACATCAAATAAATAAAAGTTATTGATGCTTAGGTTCATTGTAATGGAAGTGACCAGACGAAACATGTGAAGGACTAGTAAATCATGCTCCCGATGCACAACTTATCGGTGAGATGAAGTAAACTTGACAAGTAATACATATCCTTCTAACCGACCCTATATAGGTGCGTTGTTACTTGACGCATATGATGTTTTTGGTCTAAATGAATTTTTGTTGGAATTAGTAATAGGTTCGGTTACACCAACTACTAGAACTTGTTACACCTCTTAAAAGGATCAATTACAATTCCTTTCGTGATCGTTCACACCAACTACTAGGATCGGTTACCCAATGACTAGGATCGGTCACACCAATTACAAATATCGATCATACTATCTCAGGTGATTACTTAAGATCGGTTGCACTAATAAAAGTCATACCAATACATAAGCCAGACATTGATTAGTTTTACCAAGATACATAACAAGTTATGATCGGTTCTACTCAACCACACATTTTGGTAATCCAAAAAATTGCAATGAATAACAATACCAATAATCCTAGCGATTTCCTTTCGATTCACAAAACAAGTTTATGAATGTACTTCCTTTAAAAAATGTAAACATTGTTTCCTATGATGAAATCTTCACCTTTACCCATACATAATCACAATAAATGCCTTATATACGAAGTTCAAAAGATAAGCGTTATACTTCGTATTATAATTCCTTAATATTATGTATAACTAGACTATAATTTGTTAGAGCATTGCTCGGTTGAACCCACCAAGCGTTGGTATGTCAAGTTTGGTTTTCATATTTTAGTGAATCAAAACCCATTTAAAGAGTCGCTTGATTATATGCTAGAGTCAACTTCGCATAGGTTAGCTTGAAATTATTAGGATATGAGACTTACAAGTATTACATGAAGACTTGAAGATTGCAAAGAAGTATGGAACTACAACGACAACATCATCCCTTCTCTTGAGGTTAGTAATATTTGACTTGAATTGTTTCATTCCCTTACGTATCTTGCAAGTCGTGCTTATTGAAAATGAAACTGCGAAGCTGTGTATGATACTCTAGTTAGACATAGTATTAAGGAATACAATACGAGGTTTATTGCTTAACCATTAAACTTTGTATATAAGACACCGACATAATCGTATGAATGTTATTGTGATTATGTATGGGTATGAGTGAAGATTTCATCCTAGGAAACAATGTTTACATTCGTTTAAAGGAAGTAAGTTCACAAACTCGTTTGTGGATCGAAATGGAAATCGCTAGGCTTATTGGTATTGTTTTTCATTGCAAATCTATTTTGAATTACCAATATGTGTGTTTAGTATAACCGCTCATAAACTTGTTTATGTTCTTGATAAAACTATTCACAAGGCCTGACTTATGTATTGGTATAACGTTTATTAGTAAAACCGATCTTAAGTAATCATTTAAGATGGTATGATCGATTCCTTGTAAATAGCAACTTTTATTTAGTGATGGGGGAACCGATCCTAATAAGAGGTGCAACAGATTTGAAAGAAGGAATTGATCCTTGTAAGAGGTACAACAAGTTTTTAGTAGATAGGGGAACCGATACCATGAACATGTGCAACAAGTTCTTAGAATATGGGGGAACCGATCCTATGGACATGTGCACCAAATTACAGATAGTTACCATAAGTATGTGGGGAACAGATTGATAGGTGCCAAATATTGCATTATTTCTGTATCATTTTATTGGCACTTATCCCTTTTTGCATACCATAATTCCCCCTTTTGTAATCAATTTTGTATTTTACTCTCCTCAAGGATAAATACTTACTATTGTTTAATTTTGCATTTTAGGTACCAAATAAAGACTAGATGAGTTGCGGAGCGAAAATAGCAAAGACACGGGAAAAAGCCGGCGGAAACTCTAGCGGAAAAGAAGTGAAGAATGTGGTATGGAAGAATCAAAGATGAAAATGGGCTTAAAAAGGAAGAAATTGTTCTTAAAGAAGAAGTGGGCTCAATACTATCTAATCCCAAACCCATTTCCTAAACCCAAAATCCAAACCCAAACCCGTTTTTCCCTTCAGCCGTCAGATTGGATCCATTCCATCATCCTACGGTCGTTTCATCAGAGTACATCGAGCTTTGATGTTCCTGTCTAACACTTTAGCACCTAACTCCATCTTGGACCGTCAGTTTTGATGTATTCCATCATCCTACGGTCGCTCCACATCCATCTCCACCGCGCCGTTGGATCATTTCCTCATCTTTTCATCCAACATCTTTCCTTCGCTGACATCAAAATTTGATGAGTCTGCTCAACACCATAACCTAGAATACCCCAAACCAAACACATCCTAACCCTAATCCCATCGACCCCAACTTCTTTTTCTTCCCCCTTTCCTTCTCTTCACAGCAGAACCGCCACCTGCTCCGCCACCAACTTCTTGCCGCCTCAACCACCACCACTCGAGCTCTCAAATCACTAACCCATCACTACCCCCATAATTATTACCACTTTCACCAACTCTATGGCCTCCTAATCTCTCAATTTCACGCCTCACCCATGTCAGGAACCCTAGAGGTGAAATTGATAAATTAGGTCGGAATAGAGTTGTAATCACAGCATGGGAAAACAGGAGAAGACGAGGAGGAAGCATGGGTCAAAGCTCTCAAGTGTTTTCAGTGATTGGGTAAAACTTAATTTCAATTTTTGGTAAACCCTAATTTCACTGTTTTAGGGGTTTTGGGGGGAAAGTTGTTATATGTATAAATTGACTTCTTGGATGTGAGATTGGATATGCCCGGGCTAGCCGAAGCACCAAGCTCTTAGTGTTCTGTAATTTTACTATTTCATCTGTTTCATCCAGTAGTATAATTTGATCATGTTTTAGTTCACTAAGCTAAGGTTGAGATGAAACCATAGCTTTGTACTATGTTATTTATGCTATTTGTGTGATTCTTGAATGCTTAAAATGTTGTATGATAGATTTAATCTCAGTGCATCAATACTCTTCTCTCACAATGTATGTCAAGCATCCATTGTAGTTAGGATAACATTGTGTTGATTGAACTGCAACTCATGCCTTAGAGACTGTTATGAATCCTCTGACTAGTTGTGCTTTAGTTAGACAGTTAGTGCTTAGGATTGATATTTTAGTTGTGATTGAATCATCCATTGGTGAAACACCTTAGGTAAGTAATAGACTTGACACCTCTACCTTATCTGTTACAAGGACAAGAGTCATATGATCAGTTGAATACATAGTATGAGTTAATGGTGGATTCGACAACCTTAGTTCCCTCATTCTCACTGTTTACACCCTTAGTTCATTCATGCTCTTGTTTATTAAACATTGCACATTGCTTCCACTGTCTTATCTTTGCTCCTTTACACACTGCTTTGCACTGCTGTGCTTTTTGCTTTCAATCACTGCCCAAAATTCTCTGAAATCAGTTAAGCAAAAGCCTAGATTCAACTACACACACCAAGTCCCCGAGGACAAACCCCTTCTTACCTCACTCACTACAACTGACCCTGTATACTTGCAGGTCTAAGTTGTAGGTTCTTTTAAAACCACACCAAGTTTTTGGCGTCGCTGCCGGGGACTTGGTGCTGTGTAGTTTGACTGTTCTCTTAGCTATTATTGCACTTTCATCTTTGCATAACTTAGGAGCATATTCATCTTGCATTTGCATATTCATCCTGCATCATCTGTTTTCTTGCATCTTAGTGTAGATATGTAGCCTGCTGTGTGACTTAGCTTTCCTTTTGAGTTGTTTCATTCTGTTGTGCTGCAGTGAAGCCCAAATAGAGCTGCTGCTGCCAAGCCTGCAACATTTCCCATGTCCAGCTACTGTTGCGGTGCTGCTAAAAAGTTGCTGGAGCTGCTTAAGCTGTTGGTGCTGCTGTAAAGCCCAAGTGGAGAAACAACTTAGCCTTGATGCTGCAAAGCTCAAGTACAACCCAGTTCACTGGACTAGTGTGGTATTCTTCTGCCACTTAACTTTCTGGGCTTGTGCCCAAGCTTTCTTTTCAAAAATTTCTGTAAGCCCAAGCAAACATTGAAACTGAACTGTGGGCCTGACCCAACAAAAGTTGTAAAACGTTTTCAAAGCCCAGTTGGGCCTTATCTTTTGGCTAAAACTGACAGCCCAAGACCCAACTGAACTCTGTGCTTGTTTCTAAACTCTGGGCTTAGACCCATACCAAAATTTGAAAACGTCTTCAAGCCCAAGTGGGCCTCGCCTGGTTACAAAATCAGCAGGCCCAGAAACCCAGCTGAACCCAGCTGGGCCTCGTTCATTTCTGGGCTCGGCTAACTGAACTCGTTAGTTGGGCCGTATACCTGCAAATTCTAGGCTGTAAGAACAACAAATGGGTTGTGTTTTCAGAATTCCAACTCACTAGTTGGGCTTTGTTTCACCAAAGTTATTCCAAAACCCAAAGAAACCAAAGTTTTTCTTCCCATCAAAAACAAAGGTTTTCAAAACCCAATAAACCAAAAATTTTTCTTTCTCCCATTAAGAAACCAAAGTTTTTCAAGCCCATCAAAAAAAAAACAAATTTCTTTTTCCATAAAAACCAAAGTTTGCTCCCAATTAAACCAAAAATTTTGCTCCCATTTTAAAACCAAAAGGTTTGTTTTCAAAACCCATTAAAAACCAAATTTCTTTTTCAAACCTAATAAAACCAAATGTTTCCCACCAAAACCAAATTTTTCCCAAAAATCCAAACCCATTAAAACTAAAGAGTGGGCTTTATAATATTTCTACTTAGATCATGTCAGGCTTTTGGTCTGCAACTGGGGATTCGAACAAATCCCTTAGAGAACTTGCGTATGGACATACTTCACGTTATGAACCTCCCATAGACCATGATGTCAATAATCATAGGAATTGTTATGGACATTTTCAAAGTCCTGAGCCTCAATACATGAACCTAATGACTATTCACACATGCATCATTCACCACAACGTGAAAATGAACATTTTGCCAATGCCTCACTCACACAATCATCTCTTGTGGATCAATTAGAAGCTCGAATCGCAGCTTTAGAAATGCAATCACATGAGGAATCTGTCACATCTAATTTTCTTAGGAAACCTGAAATCTATGCATGTCCCGCATGTGGTAGTTTAGACCACCCTGTTGAGAATTTTCATATTTTGCATAATTTTAGGCAATCTAGAGAAAATCCAAATTATAAAATGCCCACAAATTGTGAGGCTGGTAGTCATTGGGACCATAATCAATCCTTTGAGGGTTGCGATCAATCTTTTATAAACCTTAATGACCATGCACACATGTACCATTCACCACAATTTGAACATGAAGAATTTTGTACTCCCATGAATTTAGACTCCACCACAGAAGCTTTCAGACTCAGTGAGCAAAACTTTGCTAGATCTACATCACGAATTCAGGCATATTTAGATCAGATTTTGCTTCACCTACAAAAGGAGGAAATTCATGAGGAAATGTATGTTGTCCCTAATGAAGTGTCTAGTCCCATTCATGTAAATGATGTTGAATATGAACCTAATTTAGAGGAACATGAATCGACTAATGACACCACCACTGTTAATGAGGACCAATATGCATGTTACCATGATGATGATTATGAAGATTATGATGATAATGATGTTATGTTAGAAGAACATGAAAATATTGTGGAACCTTTTGGTTCAATAACATATGGCTTCTCGCCCTCGACCTTCATGAATGTTGTTTCTTCTAATACTCATAGCAAATCATATGATTTTGATATTGATATGGTACTTGTACAATTGTTCTTCGAAGATGAGCATGACATAGGAATAGTTGAATCTTCTGTAGACACTATTGTTAATATGCATGAAAACAAATTTGATGTGTCTGATTCCTTGCCTAAGTCACAAAATGTTATTTCTTCCGATGTTGATTTGAGTACTACGGACAATCATGATACCGATTTAGGTCTTGATGTTTTGTTCGATGAATGTGAGCATGATTTACCAATTTCTGATTTAGGGGAAGTATGTGTTAGTACTATTGATCTTATCCATGAAAATAACTTAGAAGTACCAACTTTCTTATCTAAATCGCATATTGAGATTATTCCACCCAACCTAGATTTGGTTTGTAACAAAACTTTTAAACCAACTTTTCTGAAAATTCCCAACCTAGGATTGGAACTGTGTGCCTCCCAAGTCCTTTTGGACTATTTTGCATCAAAATACAACATTTTTAAAGAACCACAGTTGGAATTAATTTCTCTGACCATCCCGCAAAAAGTCCATTTTGAGTTAGACCTTGTGAATCCTGAACCCCCAAAATTGCTAGATTTTGTGCTTAAAAATAAATCTGTTGAAAAATACAGGTTTAGGGGTGATTCATTTGGTTTTTCACTCTCACTCTCATTTCAGTCCAATTCTAGTGTTTTGAAACTGTCTATGTTTCAACACTCTGTCTTTTGGGTTGATCCTCAACTCTTTAGACTTTATGTATATAGTGAATTTTTTGTATATAATCTGGTAGGTAATGTTTAATGGAATCATATGTTTCTTGTATATATTGTGCTAACCCAATGTGAATTCAGTTGAGTTACTGTTGGGTTTTGCCTTGAATAATGGAGTTCAAAACTTGCTTTCGCCAATATCCGGTAATCTCTTTCCTTTTTCTACACTTAGCATCGTTCTCATGGTATGTGTTATAATCATGTTTATCTTTTGAAACATTGAGTACAATGTTTAGTTTAGTTTTGGGGGTGAAAAGTAGATACTTTGATAACATGCTATAATCGAAAAATAGAACTCTTTCTTTTTGAAAAAAAAAAATGAAAAATGAAAAAAAAAATTAAAAAATTTGAAAAAAAACATAAAAATGGAGCTCATTTACCTTGAAATGTTGACTCTTGTGCATGTATGTAAACATAAGGATTCTTAGTCTAGATATTTAGGCACCCTGATTCTAGCACAATTCACATAGTGATAAGAAACTTGCACGCGCACGATCTACCAATACATGTATAGCCTCATCCTTGAGGTGTTCTATTGGAAGTCACGATTTCCAATCACTTTAGAATACTGAACGAAACTTGACTAGCTTGTTCTTTGGTTGGTTGGGATTGAAGGTGGAGGTTACATTAAGAAAGACAACCATCAAATTTAACTGGGTGCATCAAAAAGGGATACCTCTTGCTAAGAGTCATGTAATTTTTTGTTTCCTTTTGTATATGTATCAAAAGTGTTACCATGTTTAAAAAAAAAAAAAGATGTATGTATTCAGAAAAATATCAAAAAAAAAAAAATCAAGTATTTATCAATTCCATCCTCTCTTGTTCCAAAAATAAAAGAGAGTAGTCAATGTAAATAAGAGTCATCTTTTGTGTTTTTGTGTTATAAGGAAGGAAGGGTGTATGCCATTGATGTACAACGCGAGTAATTGTGAAATACCTCCAACTCATTCACAATTCTCGTAAAGTCCGGACAGCTAGCTAGATTTCGACCTCGGTTCTTAGCATGAGAAACTATCTCTTGGTGATTAGTAGTCATAACATCCGATCTTTCTTTACACATGTGTAGATACACTTTACACTCTTATCACATGTCTTTATTTGTTATCAGTGCTAGGATTGTGCCTTTGATAGCTAGATTGACATCTCCATTTTGCTGTGAGCTTATACTGTCTTGCACATGTCACATTTGATGGAATCTGAGCTTATATTTTGGCCTAGAACTTTGTGGGTATGTTCTAAGCAAACCCTCACGAGACTTCACTCGTCCACTCGGGACACTTAGTGGTTCAAAAGGCTTATTGCATTCGCTAAATGCAATCGAGAAACCAGCGACAGTGGTATAGTTAGGATTTCCTTAGTTTCTGTTTTACTTGAGGACAAGTAAAATTCAGGTTTAGGGGTATTTGATAGGTGCCAAATATTGCATTATTTCTGTATCATTTTATTGGCACTTATCCCTTTTTGCATACCATAATTCCCCCTTTTGTAATGAATTTTGTATTTTACTCTCCTCAAGGATAAATACTTAATATAGTTTAATTTTGAATTTTTAGGTACCAAATAAAGACTAGATGAGTTGCGGAGCGAAAAGAGCAAAGACACGGGAAAAATCCGGCGGAAACTCTAGCCGGAAAGAAGTGAAGAATGTGGTATAGAAGAATCAAAGATGAAAATGGGCTTAAAAAGGAAGAAATTGTTCTTAAAGAAGAAGTGGGCTCAAGACTATCTAATCCCAAACCCAAACCCGTTTTTCCCTTCAGCCGTCAGATTGGATCCATTCCATCATCCTACGGTCGCTTCATCAGATTACATCGAGCTTTGATGTTCCTGTCTAACACTTTAGCACCTAACTCCATCTTGGACCGTCAGTTTTGATGTATTCCATCATCCTACGGTCGCTCCACATCCATCTCCACCGCGCCGTTGGATCATTTCCTCATCTTTTCATCCAACATCTTTCCTTCGCTGACATCAAAATTTGATGAGTCCGCTCAACACCATAACCTAGAATACCTATACCCCAAACCAAACACATCCTAACCCTAATCCCATCGACCCCAACTTTTTCTTCTTCCCCCTTTCCTTCTCTTCACAGCAGAACCACCACCTGCTCCGCCACCAACTTCCTGCCGCCTCAACCACCACCACTCGATCTCTCAAATCACTAACACATCACTACCCCCATCATTATTACCACTTTCACCAACTTTATGGCCTCCTAATCTCTCAATTTCACGCCTCACCCATGTCAGGAACCCTAGAGGTGAAATTGATAAATTAGGTCGGAATAGAGTTGTAATCACAGCATGGGAAAAGCAGGAGAAGACGAGGAGGAAGCATGGGTCAAAGCTCTCAAGTGTTTTCAGTGATTAGGTAAAACTTAATTTCAATTTTTGGTAAACCCTAATTTCACTGTTTTAGGGGTTTTTGGGGGAAAGTTGTTATATGTATAAATTGACGTCTTGGGTGTGAGATTGGATATGCCCGGGCTAGCCGGAGCACCAAGCTCTTAGTGTTCTGTAATTTTACTATTTCATCTGTTTCATCCAGTAGTATAATTTGATCATGTTTTAGTTCACTAAGCTAAGGTTGAGATGAAACCATAGCTTTGTACTATGTTATTTATGCTGTTTGTGTGATTCTTGAATGCTTAAAATGTTGTATGATAGATTTAATCTCAGTGCATCAATACTCTGCTCTCACAATGTATGTCAAGCATCCATTGTAGTTAGGATAACATTGTGTTGATTGAACTGCAACTCATGCCTTAGAGACTGTTATGAATCCTCTGACTAGTTGTGCTTTAGTTAGACAGTTAGTGCTTAAGATTGATATTTTAGTTGTGATTGAATCATCCATTGGTGAAACACCTTAGGTAAGTAATAGACTTGACACCTCTACCTTATCTGTTACAAGGACAAGAGTCATATGATCAGTTGAATACATAGTATGAGTTAATGGTGGATTCGACAACCTTAGTTCCCTCATTCTCACTGTTTACACCCTTAGTTCATTCATGCTCTTGTTTATTAAACATTGCACATTGCTTCCACTGTCTTATCTTTGCTCCTTTACACACTGCTTTGCACTGCTGTGCTTTTTGCTTTCAATCACTGCCCAAAATACTCTGAAATCAATTAAGCAAAAGCCTAGATTCAACTACACACACCAAGTCCCTGAGGACAAACCCCTTCTTACCTCACTCACTACAACTGACCCTGTATACTTGCAGGTCTAAGTTGTAGGTTCTTTTAAAACCACACCACCGATCCTAGTACCTAGTCAACCGAGTTTTGGTAACTAGTTTGACTATGCACAGTACTCACATGGAGGTAGAACCGAAACTTGTTTTGGTAGCATCAGGATCAAATACAACCTCACACTAATTAACTATCAATAATCACAACTGCATACTAGTTCCATGAAAACAAACTCTATGAACAGAATTAATGAAAATTAGAAGAACTCAAACCTGTTGATCCGTACAATCCAACTCCAATACGAAAATCAAACTCAGAAACATCATGTAAAACGCAAGATTCTTCAACACATATGTGAGGACTGCCTTGAAGTAAGATATGATACCAACAACTTCTCAATCTTCTGCTGAATCCAATCGGTGGAACGACTTTAAGTTTTCGCCCTAACTAGACCGTAATGTAGCGGACTAGAACACGCTCAGACTATCTCGGCATCAGGAATCAAGAGCAGCAGATCTTGATGAAGAAATTAGCTGCAAAAACAAGCTAATTACGATGGAAATCTTTGGTTGAGGATGAAATTGGAAGATGTTGTTGTAAGTAATCTAGATCTGAGATGTAATTCTTTGTAGGATGAAGAACAATCTGTGGATTTTTGATGAAGAACAATCAGAGTTGTAAGATGTTGTTGATGAACATCAGCAGGAGATGGAGATTCAGGTGAATCAGTGGAAAAGTTGGATCGATACCCTCAGAAATTCATGATTTCCGAGTCTGATACCATGTTAACATTCAATGAATGAATGTCCACATTGTATTGAGACGATTTAATCAATTGAATTGATAAGAGAAAGATTGATTGTTTACGGGACTGAGACATGATTATATACTGGACTCAATTCTCAAACACTCTTACACGTGCGACTCTCACATACTGCACTCTCATTGTCATAGAAACACAGTTCTCACACTACTGACGCTATTATGCTATTACATATTAGTCATTCTCGTCGTAATATTCTTCTTTCTCCATTCAAGCAGTCGAGCATCTTTGATGAACACAGAAAATCTAGCTCGGCACAAAAGTTGAAAATATCTTCTTAGTAGCTTTAGTATAAGCAAATATCAGCATAAATTAGATTAGGAGGCTTCTACGTTTTGTAACTGAGGGCCCGTGCTGAATGATATGAACCAACATAGAATCGGATAAGAACATACAATCATACAACAAACTACATTCAGTATCTCCCTCTCTCTAAATCAAATTCAGTTCACAAGCCAATATTCTTATGTTACAAAGTTTATTTCAATATGTATCCTACGTTAAACTATCCTTGTTCTATGTGAGATTCACTCATTTACCAATTAATCAGTCAAATCATCGAGTAAATTAAGATCTTCATCTTCGACTTTCGCGGTGACTTCGACAACTGGTTGAACCTCCAAAGACTCGATCATGGAACCCGAGTGAACATCAAGATTAGCTTCGTTTTCATCAGTTTCTCCCTGTTCTGTCTCATCAAGGAGAATCTCCTGTAACCAAAAAAGTTAAAAGTGTTTCCATTACGTTTGTCGCAGAAGAAACTGCAATTACCCGGACATAAGAAATCTAAAAGAAGAACTGCTAACAGAATTGACCATTAACAAATACCTTGTTTTCCTGCAAGGTTGGTCTCTCAGACTCCACAGTCCAGTCACCCAATAGGTTCTCTAGCAGCATAGTGTCAAGTGAGGTAGAGTTGTTGACTGTTCTTTTTGTATGGCGTTCCTTAAGACGCAAGTTGTAATGAACATATATTAAGTCATTCAATCTTTTGTTTGCAACAAGGTTGTGTGTCTTTGAACGAATCCGGTCATATATACTCCAGTGATGTTCACAGCCAAAGGCTGAGCACGTCTGGCCTAATATGCGCATGGCTATCCGTCGAAGATCTAGGCAACTAATTCCATGGTGTTCCCACCATGTAGCTGTCAAAAAGAAAACCATGATGAAAACGGAAAGTACCAATTAAAGATTATAAATAGAGAGGTGAAGTAATTTTATGAAAAATTGAGCAGTTATACAAATGAAAATGTCACCTGGATCCTGTTCTGTTCTTAAGCTTACAGCCAACTCCATCCCAAAATCAGCTTTCGCAGCAGTAAATTCAATAATCTGAAACAAGGATACTCACTGTTCGATGAAATGCTTCTAACTGAAAGTTGAAAATGACTGAAATAACAAGAAACCAATTAAACTGAGAACACTGGTACCTGCTTAGATGCAGAAACTCTCCTTGAAGGATCTGGCTCTAGTCGAAAAATACATTCATTTAGTCCACGAATGATCTCGGACTGCTCGGGATGCTACAATTTTGTAGGGTAGTATAAGATTTAATCGCAATTAAAACCATAACTTGCAAAAATTGTTATCAAAGTAGATTCTCTTACATTGTCGAAATCGGGACGATAACGGCACGATGGATTAAGGAAGTAAGCTGCCATATACAGAGGATGATGGAATGGGTTCCAATGGTTTTCAATCACTCCCCAGTATGGTCCGTATTTCTGGATATCATCACCATGGATAGACTTGATCGTGTGCTTAGCCTTGTAAAGGTCATTGTAAAGAGATGCCATGGGCAGTCGTTCTTCAGTATCCAACTTCTGAAGCACTTGCAAGATAGGCTCTACAGATTTTTTTACAAATTGCATCTTCTTCCAAAACGTAGGATTTAAGACAATATTCTCAACTCCCTTGCCTTCATCCAGTTTAGAAAAGCGGGATGAAACCCATTTATCTGATTGAAACATTCTTTTAATGTCATTCCTATGTTCCAATAATCTTTGCAAATTAGCAAAACCAGACGTAATCCTCGTATGAGCGGAACTAAGAAGTTCCCTACCCCTTGTAAATTCCTTCTTCATTAGATTTAGCAGCCATGGTCGGTTATAGATGAACTTTGTAACCTTTTGGCCATTGTTCATGCACTCCCCTACCCACTTAATCTTCACAAAATCTTCTAGCATCTGATCAATACAAGAGGCAGCACATGGTGTCCAGAACAAACTCTTCCTCTTCTCCTCGAGCATTTTCCCAGCAAGTTTATAAGTTGCAGTATTATCGGTTATAACCTACATTTTCGATCAGTGAACACATAAGGCTGTTAATCAATAAACCACAATGAAATTCAATGTACTCAAAGAAAGGGAAGCCCTCAAAGAGCAAACAGTAAGGAAATTTAGTTACCTGCACGACATGTTCCTCGCCGATCTCTTCTACTACTCCGTCCAACAACTTGAACAAATTTTCAGCATCTTCTACGATATCGGTCGAATCAACAGAAGAAACAAAGTATCTGCCACGTGGACAAGATACAAAGAAGTTGATTAGTGTTCGCCCTTGTGAATCTTTCCAGCTATCAGCCATAATAGTACAGCCAAAACTTGTAAAATGACCCTTAATATCCACAGAGTACTTCTTAATCTCAGCAATTTCATCCTCGAGAAACTGACCAGCTATATGTTCACTAGAAGGGATTTTCAAGCCTTGACCATATTGACCAACCGAGTCCAGCATCTTCTGGAAGTATGGAGAACTGGCTGCATTTGTAGGAATTCCAGCATGATAGAAAAATTTGCAAATCGCCGATGTAACTTCCTTGCTATTTCTTATAGAAGATCCTAGCTTTACTTTTATCACATTGGCCGATGGCTGTGATACTGGTGTATTGTTTGTCAGCATCTTATGACTGATAGTATCCAATTTTGATCGTTTTGGTTGTGCTTCATTATCAGCAGGTCTACGCCTAACTCTCCTGTTTGTGTCCCTCTCCAAGCTTTTTTCATAAGCTAATAACTTTGTTGGACTACCATAATCTACAAGATCTTCGTCTTGTTCTTCCTCCGGTACATAATCATTATCTGAGTGCATGTAGAAACTTGCTGTTTCCTTAGTATCGGGTCTTAGATTTTTCCTGCCAGTACGATGCCACTTCATGTTCTCTTTCATATCAAGATATACTTGCTCTGGAGCATTTTTGCACGGAGCGACTTCTCCAGGTATCCTAGCTAGATGCTGTTTGAACCTGTTTATACCACCACTAACAACTTTTTGACAATAGTTGCATTTCACCTTCTTTTTCCCTTCTTCTTGTGCAACACCGTGTTCCCAACCAGGATCAGTATATCCAAGTGACCGTAGAGGAGTCTTGTGCATAACCGTGCTCTTATCATTCGCAATGACTTGCCTCAGCTTCTGTTTACTAACAACCGGACTTTCTTCTATCTCGTAATCCTCATTAGAATGCCAAGGCAATGTCGCCTGCTCTTCCTCTTCTGATATCTGCCTTTGCTTCTTAATAGATTGACATCCTTCCAAAATTTCTTTCATTTTCAAACAAACTTCTTCTGGCGCATTGTTGCAGTATGTAACTTGACCTGAAATCCTAGCTAAATGTTGCTTGAACCTAAATATCCCACCACTTACTACTTTCCCACAATAATTACACTTGACTTTCTTCTTATTGTTATCTTGAGCACATCCATGCTCCCATCCAGGGTCAACCGTTCCTCCCGATCTATGTGGAGGCATCTCTTAAAACTCTTGACAGACCAGCTTTTACACTCTCCTAGTTCACCTTCTACATTCAAACAAACAAACAAAAACAGTTACACAGCATTTAGTGTAACAACAACTACGCATACCATGGTGATGCGTAGCAAGAGGTTCCCTGCAGAGAAGCTTCCAGCAGCCTTATAGGTCCAGTATGACCATCAGCGTGCTTGCATCCCTTGGATGAGGAGCTGCACCGTGGAACGTGCAACTCCCTCATCGAAGAGACAACACAAACCATTGGAACTGTGAATTGAATGATTTCTAGAACTGAACCCTAAATAAACCCCTAATAATTCTTAAAAATCGAGAACTAAGGAGAAAACACTAATTATTTGGAAAGAAAACCTAATAATTAGGAAAACAGCTTAATTATGAGGTGGAGCGCTATTTAGAATCATAGAATACAAATGGAGTTCTTGAAGATTCTCTTCTTCTCTGAAAATTAGGGAAGGTTTTATCTGGAAAATGAAAATTAGTGAAAAAAAAAGGAAAAAACTTACAGTTACAGGGATCGGCCTAGTTTGCTGCGACGATCTGCATCTGCTCCGATCTGTTCGTCCTTTCCCTTTTTTTCCTGTTTTTCGAAAACCTAATTTGTTGCGAGTCGTAACTGGCTCGACTCAGAGGAGAGAGACGGGTATAATACGAAGGACGAGGTAGGCCAGTGTTTTATCGTGGGGGCCCAATTTTATACAGCCCGGTTGTGAAGTCATTTTTGAGTGGATTCTCATGTTTGTTAAGGGCAAATCCCATTAGTGGGACCAGAAACACACATAAATTGGATGGACAAATGCTCAAATTTGGATGTTAGAGGTTAGCCCATCCCGTCTCAAGTTGTCGATCGCATCGTGCTAGGATAATCATCTTAAGTGAGGCTGAGCCTCGACCGAGACGTGGCTCGTCTCATACCGAGACATTTGGTCGTCTTTGAGTGGATAACAGCTAGGTTCATCTATTGGTTTTGATGTAATTTTCGATAAGTTCAGTTATTTTCGACTCTAAAATCATAACTTCTACACCCAATTTTTTTTTTATATTATCACTTTCAACTTAAACTTTCACTCTCAACCTCTTAATATCTATATCAAAATAAAAAAAAGTTTTGCAAAAAGATGGTCAATTCATCACAAACCCAAAATACTTCAACAGAAAACATGTCATCAGCAAAAACTTGCAGTGAAGATAATGCTAGATTATGTAACATTTACGCTTGATTCTATCAATGGTGGCCAACAACATCATAATATTCTTTAGGGGAAAATTCATAATTTTTGTTTGTCAAGAAACTGGAATATTCAAAAACTTGAAGTTTCGGGATTGCCAAGTCGTTTTAATGTAATCAACAAAGACATGAACAGTTGGGTTGCTTTAATGATGCAAATGGTTCGTTAAATAGGGAGCGGTGAAACTGAAGTCAATTTAGTAATTCGTGTTTCAAATGGTTTGATTGATATTGAAAACGTGTTATGTTTATTGGAATTAATAACTAAGTTAAAAATATTCAAACTGCAACAAGTAAAATCTTGGGAGGAATGCCAAAAAAATACTCTTCGAGTTTCAAGCACAAAGCATGTTTCCACATCCTTAGAAAGCTGAACCGATATAATCATGATCATTTAAATGGATTTCAAGTACCAAAAGAATCATCTTACGAGACTGCAAATATTTCTCAGCAACATGGGTCTCCTTATTATTCACCGGAAATAAGCTCAAATCCTAGTCCCAATATTGGAGGTTTCCCACGTGGTAATTCTAGTCTTAATGTTAATGGAAATGCAAATAGACCTGATGAAATAGGTGTCAAAAGAGGGAAAAAAACATAAAGGAAGTTCAAGATGCCGAACAATCATCAACTTCGGAATACATTTGATAAGAAACAATTTGTTTCTTGATCAACGGCCAGCAAATTCAAAGAAATCAATAAACCAAAGGGTAGCAATTTGTTTAATATTTTTCTTGTTATTATTATTGAATGGAGAAGGCTTATTACTTGGAAAATAAGAAAGCAATACTAATCCTAATAAAATAAATATTTCAAAAATAATAAAACACCTAAACAAATATTATTTGTAATTGACATTTATCCAATGCCTCGTGCCTCCGTTGGACTTGTGTGCTTCCCGCGTATGACACTTGCTAGCCAGTGTGATTTCCATAATTTTGAGAGACTTTATCCATATAAAGGATTATAGGCGCCAAATATGCTTGAATGACCTAACGGATCAACACCGTTGACTTGAACCATAAAACGTGGTCTTATCAACAACCTTCAAGAATTTTTTGAAGAAAAAAAATGGATATTGTTAAAATAGTAGTAGACGTCAAAAAATGGTTTCAGAAATGAGGAAAGGTCGTAAGTTGGTCGATCAAAATTTTTTCAATGCGTGCATGAGAGAAATCATGCGATTGGACATGTACAGAATGAATGATGCACAACAACGCTTATGGAAGGATGAAATTATTCAAGTTAAAGCACATAAGGAACGACAATGACGAGTAACAGTTAACATTTATCTTGATGAAGATGACTTAGATGAAAATGAAAGTATTTCCATTTCACTTGTTTAGTTTGAGTTTTAAATTCTGGATGCAATTGTTAGTTTTTAGTTTAAATTCATTGTAACCTTATTCCAATTTCAATGTTTGTTTAATCCAAACTACACAAATCAGATTACACAAATCATAAATAGACTAAATCATGTGAGAATTTCTTCTTACAAATTCATCCCAATTGTGCGCAGTGGGATCATCCAACTGGTATCCCGTCGGGAACACCATTAAGGAGTTGAACTTATTTCCTCAGATTTTTATCTGGATAACTTGTCCAACTGGTATCCCGTCGGGTCTCCCCAATTACCCTATTATGTAAAATGATGCAGGTAAACATAACCCTGCTCATTTCTAT
The DNA here is from genome assembly GCF_003573695.1 of Papaver somniferum. Lineage (NCBI taxonomy): Eukaryota > Viridiplantae > Streptophyta > Magnoliopsida > Ranunculales > Papaveraceae > Papaver > Papaver somniferum. Next base: position 17,523,206 of record NW_020622934.1, on the reverse strand, counting down.
TGGTTTAAACAAACGATATGGTACACAAATCATGAAATTTCCTCTTCAAAATTCCAAATGCTCGTCCAACATCCTTCCTATATGCCAAATGCTTCCCATTAAAATGACTTTTATCATGGTGCTCCTCGGCTTCGAGTAACTTACTGAAATGATGAATTTAAGTTGGTCACGCTGAATAAATTCCGTCCGACATAAAATACCTCATCTTTAGTTATTGCTATTAACGGTGAAATTTGCAAGGAACATTTCCAACTGTCTGCAATTCCTCATTTTCCAAATTACGATACAAAAATTGAAAAGAATTTTGATTGAAACGACTTAAAACAAGGAATATGTCGATGAAAAATTTTGATGATTTTTTGTGAAAATAAAAAATCGGCATATAACGGTTGGATTAATGCTTAGAAATATATATGTTATCCTCGAAATAGAGACGGTCGTCTCTAGTTGCACCGAGGCTTGGTTCATGTTAAGCCGAGGCTCGGTGAAATATGGGAAAACCGTCCTGGCACTACACCATTTTTAGGATTTAGCAACCCAGAGTAGCAACAAAACTAGCGTCGTTGCAAAATTTATGTTGCTAATTTTTTGCAAAGCAGATGGTTGTTGCTAATTTCGCAACAACAAAATTCCAGTTGCGAATAGAAACCGCTAGGTGTTCATGCATGCGAAGTGCGCGTGTGGTCGGAAGTACATTAACTTGTTTTTACGCCCAAGTCAAAGTTTGCTCAACGCTTCTAGTTGTTTTTTTTACCCTTCAGTGAGTCAAGCTTATCTATCCTTCTCGATTTTTCCATCTGATTTTCTCATCCACAGAACAGAAGTTTATTCACTCTCTTTCATCTCTTCTCGATCTGCTATGAAGAAGAATTTCTTCTTTGAAGAAATCCAACCAGGTAATAGGTTTAGATTATAATTGTTTGTTCTTTGTTCTTTGTTTTAGAATATGTTTGCTAATGGATTTCTTTTGGAATTTATATTGTAGTTGTAAGCATCGATCTGAGTTTTTATGCCATCTGTGAGATTTGGAAGCATCGATCTGATAATCAGGTAATAAGGTCATGTTTTTGCTCCAGTTTTATGATTTGGATCCAACTTTTTCGATTCAGGGTTTGAAAAAGCGGGGGTATAACAACCACACCCAACAATCCGTTCGGAATTCTGTATGGACAAATTCCAATACAATTCCGAGAGCACCAACTTAAAAGCGAGCTCAATGAAGAGATATATCAAAGAGCTTAATCTCAATTTCTCAATACAATCCGCAATCGAACAGATATAAATATATGAGCCTGATTGATATGAGAAATAACTTGGACGGTACCAAAGACCAATGCTCAAGTGCCAATCAATTCCTATCCAACAACCAAGGTCGGATTTACCAATTGATTGAACTACGCACAACCTGTGATATTTCAATTATATAAACAAATATAATATGGATAAGAAATTACACCGATACCAGAAATTTTGTTAACGAGGAAACCGCAAATGCAGAAAAACCCCGGGACCTAGTCCAGCTTTGAACACCATACTATATTAACCCACTACAGACACTAGCATACTACAAGTTAACTTCGGACTGGAAAGTTGAGACCTAACCAAGTCTCACACTGATTAAGGTACAGTCGCATTCCTTAATCCTCTAGAACCACGTCGGATTATGCGCACTTGATTCCCTTAGCTGATCTCACCCACAACTAAGAGTTGTTACGATCCAAAGTAGAAGACTTATAAACAAACCTGTCTCACACAAATATGTCTATTCTGATAGATAAATTTGTCTGTCACAGAAGTACCTATAAAGTTTTATTCCGTCTTATGATAAATCAAGGTGAACTTGAACCAATTGATAATCCGGTATTATACTCCCGAAGAGCAGTCTAGAAATATCAATCACCTCATAATAACTTAACTATATGGCGGTAGAAGAAGTTACTACGGAATCACAAAGTCTGAGACGAAGAACTTTGTGACTACTTTTTATATCTTACCTATCGGAGATAAATCTCGATAAAATATTAGAGAAGATAGTACTCAACACGATACAACAAATAAGATCAGAACACGCAACTATGGAGAAAATAGTTGGGTCTGGCTTCACGAATCCCAAACGAAGTCTTCAAGTCGATAACCTAATAGGGTTTTGAAAAAATCTAGGTTAAAGGAGAATCGACTCTAGTTTGCAACTAGGACACAGGAAAGTGCCTGGATTAGGTTTCCAGTTGCTATAGTTCTCCCTTATATAGTTTTTCAAATCAGGTTTTGCTTATAGTCAAAGCTAAGATAGCTTAGTAACAAAGCATTCATTATTCAGTGTTAGATGAAAACCTGGTTTAAAATTCAAGCTAAGTCTGCTTTAAAATAAAGCAATAAATCTCCATCGTTAGATGGTCTTAGCTTGTTACACAAAAATGAAATATACTTTCATTTAGATGTGGGTAACTGTACCTAAACGAGTATATTGAGTTGGCTCAATAACAATTAACCGAAGTTAGCCACATGATCACTTTTATCTTAACCATATTCATCTAACACTTCTAAATCAAATATGATGATCAATCAATCATGAAAGATAATCAAAGGAATCTTATTGTGTCTCAAATGGAGTTGTTCAATTATTCACCATTTCATAGAAATATATATGAACCAATTGAATCGAAATCGGTTTGATTCGTAATCGTACAAAGTACTTATACAAGAATCAATTCATGAACATTAAGCCACGGTTTGCAAAGATTGCATTCCTTAATTCATAAATGTTTATTTCACGAGTATGAAGAACATACATGACCGATTATAGAACATAACCACTGAGTTCGGAAACTAGGTACGCGAACAACAGTTCCGAACTTTGTTCTTGTCCAGCCGATCGCAAACTAGGTACGCGAACAACATTCCAGACCAAATCAGGTAGAACCCTTCGCATACTAGGTACACAAACAAGGTTCTCGGACCTTTACAGGTAAAACGGTTCGCATACTATGTACGCAAACAAGGTTCCCGGAACTGAATCATAACAATACAGTTCGCATACTAAGTATGCATCTAGTGTTGTATCCAGACAAGGTTAATTGTTCTAAACTCCCATTTCAATCATTGAAACATCCTTAAAAGAAGACAATAGTTGTCTCACACAAACTATTAGCTTCAAGTAATTTTAAAGTGATCGAATGATCAATACGAAACTTTCCAAGTCGACATCCAGTGATTGTCTCACACAAATCAAGATAATTTTCACATGATCATCTTTTGACTTAATATTTCATTTCCAACAAATAAATTGTTTCCAACTAAACTCGTCAAGAATAATGATGAACATAGTTAAAGCAAAAAAACTATTTCTAGAAATAGATAAACGAGATAAGCTCAGCTCGAAATATCAAATGTGTATAATGTAAAAGTCTATATAGCTATACGACTTAGTCTCATTAGAAGATAGAACAGAATAGACTTTTAAGTGATAGATAAGTTTTAGTCTCCACATACCTTTTGTTGATGAAGTTCCTTCAAGCTCTCATCAGTAGACCTTTGTCTTCAATCTATGAAAGTCGGGAAGTCTAAAGCTCAACTAGACATTCTATCATAATACGAGAAATTGCTATAAGTAAACTAGAAATCAAGACTATATTTTTGATCAAATAAAATTGGCAAACAAGCTTGAGATAGCAACGCTTGCGAGTTCGACCAAGCAGTGCTCTAACAATCTCCCCCTTTGTTAATTTTAGTAACAAAACTATCAATATATATGGATTACAAAATAAATAAACTTTGTAGCTTCTCATCCATCATGCTTGATTTCCTTGGCTCTTCAACATTCCTTGAGTTCTTCGCTACTCCAAGTATTCCAGCGATTCTGAACGTGTTCAACTCAGCATCATTGTTGTTGAAGATCCGTAGCTATAACAATAAGAAAACAGATGTTCTCAATCGTTGTTATATAATGCCATAGTATTATTACACAACATCAAAGTCCAATTGCATCACAACTTTGACAATAATACTACGGTGGTATTTATCACTTCCCCTTAGTGAATACTTCATCGCACAATAAAAACCACTCCCCCTTACATAATGATCCGTAAACCATATGTATGTAGTGTGAACTACCAAATAATTCTCCCCCTTTTTGTTAATATAAATTGGTAAAGGCACGAAAACTACTGGATCATAATGAAATTTTCAAAGAGACAATTCATGACTAAAAAAGAACATATTAACTTTCTTAAAATGAAATCACATAATCGAAACTATTTGCATTCATCAAGGAGTTAATAAACATACAAGATAACCCCTACAACATTCCACAGCCGCACTGCCCACAAAGATTTGGCAATTAAGCACAAGTTCAAATAAGAACTCTCCCCTATAAAATGTCATTCCTGAAAGAACAACAGGAGCGACCTTACTTTTACAAGAAAAGAAGAATTTCTTTGGACATTAACAAATCACAAGAATTTATATCCAGTAAACTCGATTAATTTAACCACAAGAAGACCTTATTGATTAATTTAATCGGAAATGCTCAACATAAGAAATCTTACGGAGCCATACAATACTTTCATATAAAAGGGGATCAGGGAAAGATCAATAATATGGGATTTTCAAAAGTTCATTCTATCTTTTATCAATATTTGCATAATGATATAATAGACTTAACTTTTGATCATATGAGATAATCATATTTCAAGGACGTAAACACAACATATCTTATAATATGGCACCCCACTTACGAGTGTAAATCAGGAAGACCGTCTGGGATGGTGGGTAGATAATGGGACCGATCATCCCCACACGTTGGAAACTGGCCAATGGTGTTCATTTCAGGCCCGGCTAGCATCCCACTTACGAGCGGCAACCTGTATGGCCGTCTGGGACGATGGGCAACTGGATTCTGTTCCATACAGTACTGCGCTAAAATCTAGTCATTTCGATAACACGCCCAACCTTGTGAACCTTAGGGACTCTTGAGTGTGTATTATGGGATGCGCATTCAGGATACCTTGTTGAGATATCCTTTTGGCAACTGGCCAAATGAGATTCTTTTTAATGTTGTGGATTTTTTTTGGATTCCTGAGTATGCGGTATGGGACGTTTGCTCAGAAGGTCCTGATTGTTTTTCCACGACAAACTGAAGAAACCTTGTGATTTCTGAGCATCTGGTATGAGACTTTTTCTCAGGAATCCAAACTGTAAGGCTTGTCCACAATAGTTATTGTTTTAAGGGATGAATATTGTAACACCCCGTGTTTTTTAGCATGGAGCATGGCCTAAGATGAAGCTTCATATCAAGCTCTAATGCGTGTTAAGTGGAACATTGGCCTAGAGCCAATATAGCACCAAAGGTGCTTCAAGCGAGTTGGGTGGCTGGCCTAGGAAAAGTAGCGCCACAATGGCACATTACGCAAGTCATTGGCCCATGGACAATTGATAGACGCATTTATGTGTCTATTTTGATCTCGATTTTATATATTGTTAGTACCCATTTTTATACTTATTTTGGTATTTTATGTCTTTGTAGGTGTTTTTGGAGACATGAACGTTTGCGGAAAAATTGGCTCGAAAAGTGATGTTTGCATCCTCGGGATAAAGTACTGGAGGCACCCAGGAGAAGTGTTATTGGCACCTAAGAAGCATTGTTAAAGGGCATTCAAAAATTACTATTGCCACCCCATGATTTACTAAAGGCACCCCAGGGTACCCAGCTGATAAAGGCACCTGGCATGCTGATAAGGGCACCTTTCTTCTTCATGTTCAAACCTGCAATGAACTATTTGTCTAAAACTGTGAACTTTTCAGGATCAAAGTTAGACAAGTTTTATGGAGATTCAACTGCCAGATTCGATTGGGATGGACTTCAACTGACCAGACAAGGCATGTATATTCGTTGGATCAAAATAAATTTGGTTGGATCACCGTGTTTTGAGAAAAACAGGGGAGAGGAATGTTGTTGAAAATACGTGAGCTTCTGGGAAAGATTTGGACGAGAATTTGGTGGACTTTCTATTGGATATGGACTGGGAATGATCCAGTGTATCGAAACAAGGAAGGTACATGTCTCATATTAGGAAAAAGAGAAGATTTACATGGGGTTAGTCAATTGGGATTAGTAGATACATTCAGAAACTTTTTATGTAAGAGATTTAGGATGACTCTTTGTGAGTTTAGAGATTTTTAGAGACTCTCTGAATGATTTTCAAGGAATTATGGTGATTCATTAAGACAATAAAACATATATGAATTTCAGCTTACACACATGAGACTAACAATATATTTATTTATTTTATAAAATCAATATATGAATATTTCAATGAAAATGTATTAGTCCATGCATGGCTAACAGAAATTGTAACCATTTTTCCAATAAAATTAAAACGAGACGAACAGAAGGGATTTGAATCTCTAGTAAACTTATTGGGTTTTGGAAAAAAAACAATTTCTTTTTCATTTTTTATGAATTTATTGATTGTAGCTTCTTTGGTTATTGTTTTTAATATTTTGATATTTAATCCTTAAAGAAAAGAGAAAGAACAACGTCTCTTAAAATATCACCTACTTAGGAGAGACTTTTTTTTTAGCCATTTACGGTATGTTTTGTAATAAAAGTTTGTACCAGTCTCTCAAAACCATAAGTCATTGATTTCAAATTCCAAATCCAATAACAGAGAATTTTGAAGACTTTTAGAAAGTCACGATCCAATAACAGAGATTGTTTGAGATTTGAAGATTTTAAAAGTCTCAGAATTTCTTTCAATATCTCCACGAATCTCAATTGACTAACCCCCTGTTATGTAAAACAGAGAATGGGAAATATTCTCGAGTTTTGTTAATTGACGTGGGGGGAGTTACGTGAAGTATTAAGAGTATATTGACGGCTAGGATTAAGGATATCAAGTTTGGGAGAAGTTTGGTGTAATCCAGCACCGCGTAAAGAAGAAATAAAATAGGGAAAGATACTCGGTGATGAGGTTGTCAACCTATCAATAATAATTCTTATATGCTAACACAATTCTACAAAGAAGTAGTGAGGCAAGTCGAGTTCGTATCCGCAGGGAGGGTTGAGTTTTAAGTTATTATGTAAGACAAATTGATGTTGTTGACAAATTCTAAGATTGCAAAGATTGTAATTCAAATTATGAGATGGAATTGACTAGAGATTCATTCGCCACTACCAAACAAGATATTACTAATCATACAAGTCTACTTCCAATTAATTTTGATTGTTCACAACTTTTAGACAAGTTATAAGTTCAACTAATCTTTAGACTCCAAAAATCACCACATAGAATAAGTTCTCTAGCGGATTATAATCAAGTGAACCACCCAAAATATGCTCTCTAGGTGTAATTCAAACAATTGCATTAAGATTTATGGATCAAGTTGTTCCTAGTCACATGCTCGTAAGTCCGACACGTTAACCTAGGGTTATCTTTTACACACTATTGCATACAAAATCCCTTTGCGACATATAGTGCACCGCTATTTTTGTAAAGATTACTCCAGCAATTACGGATTAAAGTTCTCTATACTAGCATTGGAGTTGCAAACGAGTTACCTAATTGCGCACTTAAATACCAAGCATACTTCCCATGGTCATATCAACGGTAAAAGACAATCAACAAAAGATATTTATCGGAAGAATAACTTGCATAAGATTGATCAATAAAACATGTTCGGAGTTTTGAAATCCTCCCCAATCAATATTGAGATTAGCTACTCATGGTTTTGGTTTTAGCACAAAGATATATTCAAAGTAAATAAGTTTCATTGCGGACCACTGCGGAAAACTCGAAAGCAAACCACTGCGGAGGTACTCAGCAGCTTGCGAAAACAGGTTCAGGGATTGTTGTTGTGTAGCTTCTTCTCTCAGGAATTTCTTCAAGCAGCTGCAAGCACGAAACTGGTGATAAAAGAGGTCGTCTTTTTATGTTTTGTTGCGCCTCCTTTTATAGCTTTTCTGTCTCCCGAAAGTCTTGACCTAAAACAGACTCCAACAATCCTAGTCATTCACAAATACTGCAGCTTCTAAATCTCAGCCCTTCATCATAGAATTAACGGCAAAAACAACACTTTTCTTAGCTGCTTTCTCGGCAAGATATTCTTTCCCAAACTGAGACAACTTGGTACTCAGGTCTTCCGTTCCTGTAGACTTCTAATCAGGTGCAAACTGCTGCCAGACACCCTTTGTACTCAACCTCCAACTACGGCTAAGAACTGGACAGAACCATGGAAAATTGCAGTTGCCTGGTCACCCTTTATGGCTACTCAAACACATTATACAAATCTCTATAACGACCCACAGATCCATCACCTTGTTTGCCTTGTCTTAGCGACACAATCCCATTTGAACAAAGCCCTCAAGACTCATGGCAAACCTGCTACAGATTGACCTTCTTTCACTTTTCTTGGCTTGCAAAACTCTGCCGATCTCTCAGTAACAAACGCCAGGACTCATGGCTACTGAGCTTTACAGCTGAAACATCACCATCTTCCCTGTCTCACAATAACCCTCTTATCTGCCTGTACAGCCAGCACTTCCAACCATTTACTTCTCAATTGAATCATCACCAAACCCCATTGTAAACAATCACAAGTCACATCTCTTCACACAATAGACAGCAGCAACACTTCTTTCGACTGCAGTTCATCGTCATCACTGAATGGCAGCAACCATTACCATATCTGCCAAGCTCTGTGTCGATACCTCTTCAGTCTTCATTTGATCAAAACCCATGATATTCTTCATCTTCTCGATTCAGGCAATTCTGCAAGCACATCGTGTGCGTTTCTGCTGGTGATTCAGACATGAGATTATTGGTGATTCCTACGACCATTTAATCTTCATTCCTGCAAGCATTCACACATTTGACACAAAACCAGGATCAATAAACCACTTAGTCATTCATATTCAACACAATTCAGTCAATCTTCACTCTAACCCACAGCAGCAACATCATCCCTTTACTGTACGGACAGAGAAGAACCAAAGTTGTTCTCGCTGGGCTCTCTTGAATCAACTACAACTCAAAGTTCTTCAATGGTGCTAACTCAACTTCATTCTCCATCTCGAGCTCCTGATTCTTCGAACACAACCACCTAAACCCATTCGTTTTACAGCCTCAGATCCCCTTTCCCTTCAACTGATTCCCGGTCACGAAATTCCACCAAATTCTCACACTTCGACCACAGACTCTCTCCTTGTTCTTCTCGGTTGCACAGCCACATAAACCATGGCTTAAACACCGGCGAACCATCCAGTAAACTTGGTCGACGGCTACTGGAACCAACTGCATCTTTGGGTCTTGTTTTCTTCTTGGGAATTGTTAGTTTCAAAAGAAACCTAAATTTCATTTCTTTGTCCTTCCCCTTCTACACCCGCACATGTGCAGTATCTTGACGTGAAACCCATCAACAAGTTGTTCTTGTCTCCAACGAGCTACATAGCTAACTAGGCCCATTAACATCAACCTCTGATAGTCAGTGCCTGATTATTCCGAAACCTGTTTTGAGGCATACTAAATAATGCTAAAATAGGGTCACTAAATAAAAAACAACATCACCCCCTATCCATCCTTTTTGATAATGGCATAACTACCCTTACATAACTAGTGTTAATGATTATGATTATATTTGATTAATTAGGAATTTTAAGGATTGATTAAAAATTAAATTGTTAGTGTTAAATTAGTAGAGAAATCAAATTTATGTGAGAGAGTTGGAATTTTTGAGAGGAAGAAGAAGAAGTGAAAATAAACTTGGGTTGCGAGATTTTAGTGATTAGAAGTGACCAAAATGTGTGACTCAAATCAGAGGTAGACTTCTATAAGAGGTTTAATGTCCTTCTTATAAGTTGAATCTATCAAAAAGTTGAATTTTTAAAACCCAGATCTACTGACCAAATGAACAGTTCGGCTGACAAGTTGTCAGCCGAACCTAGGTATATTTTCGAAACACAGAGGTTCGGATGACAAGTTATCAGCCGAACTTCCCTATGTAACTCACAAATTTAGGTTCGGCTGATTCGAACAAAATCGTTGTTAGCCGAACCTAGGTGTATTTTCATAAAACAGAGGTTCGGCTGACAAGTTATCAGCCGAACTTCACTCTATAACTGACGAATTTAGGTTGATTCGAAGAAAATCTAGCAAAATCGCATTAGCCAAACATAGTGTTTCTCTAAATCATATACTAGGTTCGGCTCAAAATTGATATTCCAAGATCAGCCGAACTGATCTTCTGAAAACCCTAATTTCATCTTTCAAACCATATTTTATAGATCAAACAAAATAAAATCAATCAAAAACAAAATGGGTTTGTTACAAATGCATTCTAAAATACATCTAAGAGAAATTGAGATTTGGATTTCGCACTCCAACATCGCTTACTTCGATTCGTGTTTCCTTTTATTGATTGATTGCTTGATTGAATGGAGTCCACGATGTTTAAGTTTAAAGGTTATTTTGATTTTTGATTTTAGGTTTTTGAGGATAAGGGCACTATAGTAATTAGATTGTTTAATGATATATAGGTAATTGCACTATCTTTAGACACCCCTTATAAAACCACCCTAGATGAGATAATAATTAAGTATGCCTCAAAAAAATTCAGTATGCCTCAAAAAAGGTTTCATTATTCCCACAGTCCATAGTTGAAATCGAGCCACTCTCATTTTCTTGTCTTCAGCTTCAGGATTTATTGAGAGGAACTATCCTGACTAGTTACTGAGAGCTAGTGCCAAGATTAACCAACCAGTTGTCATGAGCTTTAAGCTTATTCGCCGAAAATACCCATTTCGACGCTTTTCTTTCTCTTTGTGTAAATCCAAGCCATTGCACCTAAAAATACAAAAACCCAGCGTAATATACAAAAACAAGAGGAAAAGCTAGTAAAAGTGTACGAAATCGATACTAGAATTATGTTATTATTTAGACGCTTATCACTCGGGTGATTTGTTTTTGGAAAGTACGTGCGATAGAAATAAATATTCTCGGGATCTTTGGCTTGTTTGGAAGTTACACAAAATGAGGAGTAGATTTCTTCCAATTAGTAAAGTATCGGATAATAACATAAAGCCGTGTGAAGCAAAAAGAAAAGAAATTATTCCGTGACTTCCGGTGAAAGGCAAGGAGGGTTTTTGGAAGATTTCACCGGGTTTTATTGACCTGTTGAGTGTATATATAGGTTGGTTGGAGTCTAACAGGCGATTGTCGAGAGTTGGGGGAAGTAGTAGAGGTTGCAGAGCCAAGAAGAAGAAGTTTCTTTGCTGTTGCAAAGAAGGCCAGCTGAAGAACATAGGACAGAAGAAGGGTGTCGCAGAAGCAGGCGTATATTCAACTGCAGAAGTTAGTTGTCGCTCTTCATTATTATTTGCAAAAGACAGCCAGTGACTAAAGTTCATTCTTTCAGCAACTATTTCTTTGTAACAGTGAACTCTGTAACGCCAATACAACGTTGCAGATTCGCTGAGTTATATAATTTCTTCAATAAAAACATCTTTTGAGCCATGATTTATTATTTTGATCATGTTTTTACTATGAGGAGCTAAACCCCAACACTGGGACAATGGAGGAAGCCTTATTTCACAAATGTTTGGTAACTATATTTGATTCTTTATGAATTTTTGCACTTGATTCAATTGATTTATGATTTTCATTGATTAGTTGTGATTTCGTTTGATGGTGTATGCTTAGACGTAAGAGCTTTAGATATACCATGCTTGTGATTTACATCTAATATTTTATATTTCTACCTTGGCAAAGAAATAGAGTCCATAAAAAAAGCTAGAATTGTCGTGAGTCATTATATGAACCAATTAAATGTGATTAATGGTGGAATCTGAAGTCCTAGTCACTCTTAATCTTATTACCATCCTGTTGTATATATTTATTAGAATTAGAATTTAAGTCTGGAATCGAGTCTACACAAGTTCGAGTGAACGACAAACTTCTTACCACTATCTACAATCACATTACCAATATCGCAACAGGCCAAAGCAGGCTGGCCTTGGCAACGTACAACCATCACGGCTGGACATTGGAGTGGCCTATGGGACAAAGCCGGAAATACAGCCATCACGACCCTTTACTGGACCTGGATCAATAAATGTTCGGCCATCATGGTCGGACATTGGAACTGGTCTGTGAGACAGAACGGAATGTACATCCATCACGACCGTACACTGCATTTGTCCAGGGGAGTCATATATAGCCATCACAGCCTTGGGACTTGGTGAGATCATTCCCCCCCCACCCCACCCCACCAAAGTTTTAGAAATTGAAAGTTAATATATATAGGGAGGGATAGTTGGTTGTGCATATGTGGACCATGTACCAAGTAAGCTTCATAGCTTAGCTGGAACGGTGTAAATGATGCTTAGGCCTCATTATAGCTGTGTGGCCTTGCCAATGGAGCATGTTAAGCATGGATATTGTTATACAGTATAACTTCTATAAAATAATAGGCTTGGGACCAAGAAAATTTATTATTTTAAAGAAATTTTTATTATCGATAATATAATAAATTATTATTTTATAATTAAATAATACGTAATTATTTAGAAAAGTAATTCTTTGCTTGGAGGTTGAATAATATTATGCTAAGTAAAATATCGACTAATTTTGTAAAAGCATTATATTATTGACTAATTGCAATACAAATACGTGCACTCCAAGTAAGTGACACTTCAAAATTACTTCTTGTTGCAGTATAACAACGTTGCCCCGGATACTTTAATTGCATTCTGAATTATTAGGGATAAACTACAACTTGATTTGAGTTTTAAAGAAAAAGAAACCAATATTAAATCATATTTTTGGAAAGTTTAATATGTATGAAATTAATTTTTTATTTTTCTAGTAGCATTATTATTTTATATATTATTTGGGACCTAATAAACATTAAGGGAAACTTTTGAAATGTATTATATTAGAAATAACCCGTGCCGTAACGGCACTGACACGATTTGATATTGTAATTGTCGATTTCTTTTTCTTTCCAATCACTCAAATTCATAAAAAATTTATAAATTTGTATCGAGCAAATATATTTTCTCTTAAATATGGCCCATGTTTTTATTAATTATAGCTCCAAAAGTTTTAAGTTAAAACGAAAAATCAAAGTTACCAAACATATTTTATTTTTACTAACAATCATATTTCTTCCTCAAAATCAAATTATAAATCCTAACTTCTTCTTTATTTTTGTCTAAACTAAGGTATACTTCAGTTTATTTCTAATAGTTCTCTCACAACTTTTATAACTTGCCCTATCATAAACCTTAATTTCTACCTTTTCCCCAAAACACTAAACCCAGATCACCTTTTCTCTAAATGATGTTATTTTTCCTAAATCATGATTAAAGTAATGTCGATTGGGGTTATATATTCTCATTATTCCCTTAAAAATTCTCCACAACAACATCAATCGAAAATTTTAAATAAGGTTTTGATTCTTTTCCTAAAATCAATTTTTAAAACTCCATAAGCACTATTATTCTACAAAAAAAAAATTCTAAGATGATCTCCTTTTTTCTCAATCATGATTACATTAAATTTAGTATTCTTAAAAATCATCAATTATGTCATAGATATTACGTAAAATTAATTATGAAAATTATATTACTAACTTTATTTTATTTTATTGATTTAGGGATTCGATAATCTAATCAATTATATTAGGCTATATATAAAAATTGTATGGAATTTTATGGGTAATGTTGAATAATGATAAGAATCCGTTTGGTTTGATTAATGACTTATTTTATATGGGTTATAGTTAATAAAAGCGTGTGCTATATATAAGAGAAGCTTATCCTTATACACATAAAATCAACCCATATATATCAATAATAAATTAACAACCAAATTCCTTAGCTAATCTGATTCGCTTCCCATCATATTCACTTGTACACAAATATAATATATTTGGAATTTTTATAATTTGAGTTGCATCCGTAGATTATGATTTTTATAATTAACAAAATTGTAGTGTCGCTACATATACCATGTATTGAGAATGCAAATCTGTGCACTTCCTCAAAACTGGAGTACGCATATTTTATTACCGGGTTTATTATGATCCTAAAAGATCTTATTATCGTGTTTGTAACCGTAATAGATACAACACACATATTTTTTATTTGGTTTAGCATTCAATATCCCTTTTAATATCTTCAGTTATTGAGATGATCCACTAATTATAATTATTAAATTAAAGTTATAATGAAAGAGGTTATAAACCCACAAATTATTAAGTTCATAATGCAAGAGGTTACAAATACGACGACCGTCAGATGTCTATTGCTAGGACGAGATTGGGATGGTTGGATCATTTGTTTGTCTCTCAAATGTTATCTAGCCGTCAAAGGATAAAAACTCTTTCTATTTTGTATTATAGATTATGATTTTATCGAATTTATTATTTTAGCACTAAGGGCCCGAATTGGGACCAGGAAATTTTATTATTTTAACGAGAATATTATATTATTGAGTATTACTTTAAAGAAGTTATACTGTACCATGCCACGAGCTCGATGATGCATATCCTTTATGCATTTGGATGGAATGACCTATATGGACTAGGCCATTACCATTATTGTTATGAAACGGCCTTGGAAACGAGTTGGCTTAAGTTACTTGTTCCTTCAACGATAAACTACGTCTGTTCTTGATCCCTTTGGAGTAGGGAAGGGTACGTAGGCAGTTACAATGAGTTGCAGCAGTGCCGGTCCAGCACGTTGGCCCTTCATATCATCTAAGCTCGGTAGCTCGATGCAAGAGATGATTGTGTCCAAGCTTGATGGGGCTTAGTTGCATGTCAGCAAGTGGATGCTCATACTTCCTGTCAATTTATAAAGAGTTGGTAGGCGAGGTAAGGTAGGGAATTGAAAAAGGCTTAGAATAGCCTATGCCTAAGTCCAAGGCATATCCCTTATGCCTTGAAAAGACCCGACATTATAACGGTTACTTAATGAGATTGGAAATTCAAAGATGAATTTCCTACTTTGAGGCAAATCCTATGATGCATGCAATATGCATTGGACTTGGCCTTATATCCTTACACCTTTTTGTGGACAAGGGTAAGTTTGGAACTGTGTGGAAGCTAAGTTAGCTGCGACATGCTTATGGAGCATGCTTGCAAGGAAAAATGAACGTGCATTTTCCTAGCTTGAATGCCCGGTAAGTATCTTCACCATGGCGTATCGGGGGAGTTATGTCATGCGCGCCCAGGCGCTCCAGATGTAATTTCCCGGTCCGTCACAGTTGGTATCTGAGCAAGTTCCGAGAAAACTCTAGGCATCGTGAGTAATGGACTCGTCAAGTGAGTACTTTCCTTAATGGAAACTTAAAATTGGAGAGTAGGCCAAATTTTGCGCGGAAAGAGTTAGTAATTGCTAGGCCAGTTACTTTGCTAATCGAGTTGAGCTTGTTCAAGTACTATGAATTTTCCTAACCTAAGTGGCACCCCACTTACGAGTGGAAATCCGGGTAGACAATGGAACTGATCATCCCCACACGTTGGCAACTGGCCAATGGTGTGCATTGTCAGGCCCGGCTAGCATCCCACTTATGAGTAGCAACCTGGATGATCGTCTGAGACGGTGGGAAACTGGATTCTGTTTCACACACAACTGCGCTAAAATCTTGTTATTTTGATGACATTGTGAACCTTAGGGACTCCTGGGTGTATGGTATAAGATGTGCATTCAGAATACCTTGTTGAGATATCCTTTTGGAAACTGGTCAAATGAGATTCTTGTTAATATTTTGGACTCTTTTTGGATTCCTAAGTATGAGGTACGGGACGTTTTCTCGGAAGGTCCTGATTATTGTTCCACGACAAACAGAAGAAACCTCGTGATTTCTGAGCATCTAGTATGAGACTCAGGAATCCAAACCGCAAGGATTATCCACAATAGTTTTTTTTTTGAATTTTGGGGACAAAATTCTTTAAAGGGGTGAATATTGTAACACCATGTGCTTTTTAGCATGATGCATGCTAAAAGATGCGCCATGGACTTAGATGAAGCTTCATCTCAAGCTCGATTGCGTGTTAATATGAACATTGGCCTAAAGCCAATATCGCACCAAAGGTGCTTCATCCAGTTGGGTAGATGGCCTAGGAAAACTAACGCCACAATGGCGCATTACGCAAGTCATTGGCATATGGCCAATATCGTAATAGGTCAGAGCAGGATGGCCTTGGAAATGTACAACCATCACGGCTGTAAATTGGAGTGGCCTATGGGCCAAGGCCGGAAATACAACCATCACGACCCTTTCCTGGACCTGGCTCGAGAAATGCTCGACCATCATGGTCGGACATTGGATCTGTCCCGTGAGCCAGAATTGAATTAACATACATCACGACCGTACACTGTATTTGGTAGGGAGGGATAGTTGGTTGAAGGTGCATATGCGGAACATGTACCAAGTAAGATTCATAGCTTAGCCGGAACGGTGTGAATGATGCTTAGGCCTCATTTATAGTTGTGTGGCCTTGCCAATGGAGCATGTTAAGCATGGACATTGTTATACCATGCCACGGGATCGATGATGCATATCCTTTATGCATTTTGACGGAATGACCTATATGGACTAGGCCATTACCATTATTGCTAGGCCACGTCCTTGAAAACGAGTTGGCTTAAGTTACTTGTCCTTTCAACGATGAAATACGGTCTGTGCTTGATCCCTTTGGAGTAGGGAAGGGTACGTAGGCAGCCTCAATGAGTTGCAGCATTGCCGGTACAACACGTTGGCCCCTCATATCATCTAAGCTCGGTAGCTCGACGCAAGAGATGATTGTGTCCAAGCTTGATGGGGCTTAGTTGCATGCCAGCAAATGGATGTTCATACTTCCTTCAAGTTATAAAGAGTTGGTAAGCGAGGTATGGTAGGGAATGGCAAAAAGATTAGAACAGCCTATGCCTAAGTCCAAGGAATATGCCTTATGCCTGGACAAGACCCGGTGTTACGACGGTTACTCAATGAGATAGGAAATTCAGAGATGAATTTCCTACTTTGAGGCAAAGTCAGTGATGCATGCAATATGCATTGGTCTTTCCTTATAGCCTTACACCCTTTTATGAACAAGGGTAAGTTTGAAACGGTGTGAAAGCTAAGTTAGCTGCGACATGCTTACGGAGCATGCTTTCAAGGGAAAATGAACTTACATTTGCCTAACTTGAAGGCCCGGTAAGTAGCTTCACCATGGCGCATCGGGGGATTTATGGCATGCGCGCCCAGGCGCGCCGGGTGTAATTCTCCGGTCCATCAAAGTTGGTATCTGAGCAAGTTCCGAGAAAACTCTAGGAACTGTGAGTAATGTACTCGTCAAGTGAGTACTTTCCTTAATGGAAACTTAAAATTGGAGAGTAGGACAACTTTTGCGCGAAAATAGTTAGTAACTCCTAGGCCAGTTATTTTGCTAATCGAGTTGAGCTTGTTCAATTAATGTGAGTTTTCCTGACCTTACGAGTGGAAATCCGGAAGACCGTCTGAGACGGTGGGTTAACAATGGGACTGATCATCCCCACATGTAGGAAACTGGCCAATGTTGTGCATTGTCAGGTCCGGCTAGCATCCCACTTACGAGTGGCAACCTGGATGATCGTCTGGGTCGGTGGGCAACTGGATTCTGTTTCACACAGTACTACGCTAAAATCTTGTTATTTCGATGACATTTTGAACCTTAGGAACTCCTGAGTGTATAGTATAGGATGCGCATTCAGGATACCTTGTTGAGATATCCTTTTGGAAACTGGCCAAATGAGATTCTTGTTAATGTTGTTGAATCTTTTTGGATTCCTAAGTATGAGGTATGGGACGTTTGCTCAGAAGGTCTTGATTGTTGTTCCACGACAAACTGAAGAAACCTTGGACTCTGGAATACAAACCGCAAGGATTGTCTACAATAGTTTTTGTTTTGAATTTTGGGGACGATATTCTTTAAAGGGGTGAATATTGTAATATCTTGTGTTTTTAGCATGATGCATGCTAAAAGATGCGCCATGGACTGAGATGAAGCTTCATCTCAAGCTCCATTTTGTGTTAAGATTAACATTGGCCTAAAGCCAATATCGCACCAAAGGTGCTTCAAGCCAGTTGGGTGGCTGGCCTAGGAAAAGTAGTACCACAATGGCGCATTACGCAAGTCATTTGCTTATGGACAATATCGCAACAGGACAGACCAGACTGGCCTTGGCAATGTACAACCATCACGGCTGTATATTGGAGTGGCCTATGGACCGAAGACGGAAATACAACCATTTTGGCCCTTTACTGGACATGGCTCAAGAAATGTTCGGCCATCATGGACGGACATTGGAACTGTCCTGTGAGCCAGAACAGAATGTACAGCCTTCACGACCGTACATTGCATTTGACCAGAGGAGTCATATGTAGCCATCACGGCCTTGGGACTTGATGAGGTCATTTTGTTCCCCTTTCCAAAGCTGTAGCAATTACAAGTTAACGTATATAGGGAGGTATAGTTGATTGAAGGTGCATATGATGACCATGCACCAAGTAAGGTTCATAGCTTAGCCGGAACGGTGTAAATGATGCTCAGGCCTCATTTATAACTGTCTGGCCTTTCCTGTGGAGCATGTTAAGCATGGACATTATTATGCCATGCCACGGTCTCGATGATGCATATCCTTTATGCATTTTGACGAACGGTCTATATGGACTAGGCCATTACCATTATTTCTAGGCCACAAACTTGGAAACGAGTTGGCTTAAATTACTTGTCCCTTCAGCGATGAAGTACGGTATGTGCTTGATCTCTTTGGAGTATGAAGGGTATGTAGGCATCCCCAATGAGTTGCAGCATTACCGGTCCAGCACGTTGGCCCCTCATATCATCTAAGCTTGGTAGCTCGATGGAAGAGATGATTGTGGCCAATCTTGATGGGGATTAGTTGCATGCCAGCAAGTGGATGCTCATACTTCCTATCAAGTTATAAATAGTTGGTAGGCGAGATAAGGTAAGGAATGGAAAAAGTCTTTAAACGGCATATGCCTAAGTCCAATGCGTATGCTTTGTGCCTGGATAAGACTCGGCGTTATGATGATTACTTAAGTAGATAGGAGATTCAGAGATGAATTTCCCATGTTGAGCCAAAGCCAGCGATGCATGCAATATGCATTGGCCTTGACCTTATAGCCTTAGACCCTTTTGTGGAAAAGGGTAAGTTTGGAATGGTGTGGAAGATAAGTTAGCTGCGTCATGCTTACAGAGCATGCTTGCAAAGGAAAATGAACGTCCATTTGCCTAGCTTGAAGTCCTGGTAAGTAGCTTTACCATGGCGCATTGTGGGAGTTATGGCCTGCATGCCCAGGCGCGCCGGGCGTAATTCTCCAATACGTCATGATAAGCACGTAGGTGCCATATTATATACTCATATTTATATTAGTTAGGACTCGATATTCAGACTAATAATACTATTTTAATGCTTTTATGGAAAGTACGAGTGAATTCGATCATTGGTGAATAAACAGGTTAATCAAAAACATTTGCGATAAAAATGAGAAAATGTGGCTGGCTTGGTATTTACTATATATCAGCACCACTAAATGCATCATAAGGCTAGAGACAGAGAAGCAAGGGAGTTGCTTGTGCATATTTCAAGCACGTCAATCCCACTGGTTGGCCAAGTGAACAACAACAGACGTGGCTAGTCAAATACCACATATTCGTTAGTGGTATATTATTAAAGAACGTCATCTTCTATTGGGTGGAGCATTTTCTTTGTGAAGATGGACGCAAGCTATGGCAGTCACTTGAGTTCTTGGTGTGGTGGAATTATCTTGTGGTTGACGAAACTGTGACATGAGTTTGTTGGAATATTTTCAACACCGCTTACCAAAGGGGGGTCCTGGGGGGCATCGTCCCCCAGGCTGTGGTCGACCTGACAGGTCAGGTCGTGGGGGTCCAGGGGAGACCGCCCCTGGTGGGGGTTTCAAGGGGGCAACGCCCCCGGAAGAATTTTTTGAACTGACGGTTTTATTTGGCCGATAAAAGCCTGTTCGAAAATTTCGAATCCAAAAGACACCATTGATGTCTGTTGATGAAGGAACCCGACGTTTCGTGAATAGAAACCTGTTGGCGAATAAAAACCTATTCCCAACAGGTGCAAAACCCTTTATAAATAGCTTCTCCCAGTTTCGTTTAAACATATAAGAAAAATCAATCTATTTTCTCTGTTTCAAAAAGCATCATCAGAAATCAGAAATCTCTTTGTGTGTTCTTGATTGAATCAAGGGGTACAAACCTTGAATTCAGTTTTCGTTGCAGGGCTTTCATTGTATCCTGAAGGCAATATTTCGCATACCTGTTGTAATCGCCAATTGTTATTGGGAGGGTAGAAATATTTGTCTAAAAGAAATTTATACAAGCCTTGAAAGTTTTGGAGTGCAACACTTTCTTCTCTGATTCATTCATCCTTTGTGAAACCCAATTTTTTCCAACAGAGTTTGGAAGAATTCAATGGTAATTGTGGTGTTTGTTGGATGCTGTGACGATATGGCTGCTACCATGGTTGCCGTGGTTGAGTTCGAGGGAGTTGGTGGTCGAGATCTGTATGGTCAGAAGATTTTTGCTCTCGTAACTGAAATGATTTTGGTGGTTATCGACTGGAAGTTGACAGAGAGCGATGGTGCAGGAAGGTGCTGTAGCCGGAGTAGAAGGCATGAGAACAAATTGTTAGCAGCAACAGCGAAGATGGAGAATGGAATTACAGTCAATGAAGTTGGTGGATGAGATTGTTGCGACTGGCGTTGTGGGTGGAGCCGGGTTTACTGCCCTGGTGGATGATGGACAATGAGACGACGAAAAGGAGACGACGATGTCTAAATCCAGTCTTTTCCCAAGCAGCAACGACCTAAGTAGTTCGAAGTATGAAGAGTTAGTTAAACTGTCTCAACCATTGAGGGTTCGGTTTAAGAAGATCAGTGAAGTAAAGATGGTGATGTTGTGTGTTGTTGGAGGTTGCTGGAGAAGTTAACAGGGCAGCAAGTTGGCGTCAGTGAAGGAGATGGCTAGGTAGGCGGACAGAGATTAAGAAGATGAAAAAATGGAGTTGTTGTCCATTGTTGGTACTGTTAACGGAGTTGCGAGAAGGTCCTGTAAATCAAGGAAGTGGAGATGCAGATATACATGGAGGACTGTTCGTCTACCAATATCAAGAGAAGGAGACCGTAGTGAACTGAGTCCGGCAAGAGTTGCTGTGGATGATTGGGTTTATTCTCAGTCGGGAAACGGATAGAAGATCAGTTAGTTGTTTTGGCTGGAAGATGAAGGGAATAGAGGATCATTTGGTTGAGATGTGTGATCGGTGGTGAAGATTTAAGACCAAATGAAAGATTTTCCGGAGCTTGTACAACCAGTGATGACGAGAGGTAGTAATGCTGGTTATAGAATGGAGTTGATTTGTGAGGTGTTAATTAAGCTGTGCAATGAGTGCTGTGACAAATTAATGGAGAGTGGCGTGTGATATCAGATTTCGCAGAGAGGGAGATTGATGAGAAAACGAGATGGATAAAAATGCAAAGTGAAGGCTGGTTGCTACTTTGAACTGTCGATGCTTGAATGGAAGAAGACGGAAGTGCAAAACAGCTAAAGAATAAGATTGCAGGGTGATGATGTTTACATTGACTGACTTAATGGTGTTAGCCGTCTTTGAGAAGTAAAAGGCCTGAGAAAAAAACTGAGTTGGTTCGTTTTGTGCTGCTGCTAACTAATTTCAGATGGGTGTCGAGTCGTGTCTGGAATACCAGGGAAAGAATACGGAAGAACTGGAAGGAATCGGATTTCGAAAGAATCTTTTGCACCCACCTTATCCCACGAATATGGAAAGAGTATATTTTCATGTATACACATGCAGGGAGTAATTTCTTACCTTGATGGGAAATGCGCAACGTATCCAAGGAGTTATAATTAGGGCTGCACAGGAACCGTCCCGTCCCATGGAACCGTACCGGAACCGCAGGAACCGTACCGGTACCGTCCCGGAACCGTGATCATACGGGACAGGTACAAGTACCAAAAAATGGTACCGTGCATAGAGTAGGTACAAGTAACGGTTCTAGGCTATTCACGTCCCGTCCCGTCCCGTAGTACCGAGGATCTGTATCCGTTGATTTTAGGATTAAATCCTGGCCGTTGATATTAGGGGTTATACCCTTTTCTTAGTCTCCATCGTATTCTCGGACATTCTCCTCGTTTCCTTCTCCTTCTTCCTTCTTCCCTCTCTCGTTTTTCAGTTTCCTTTCAGAGAAGAGAAGATTCCAAACTTTTAGTTTTGATTTCCTTTCCATCATCATTATCTGTATAAGACTTCAGTATCCATTTACGTAAATGGATCTGCTCTGAGGAACTGTTTTTCTTTTGTATCAACAAAGAGGTGAAGAATATGAAGATCGTTTAATCCTCTTTGTTCTTTGGTCTTTGTGTATTTTTTTTTTTGGGTTTATGTACTCTGAAGAACAAGGTTCATGTTCTAATAGATTTCGTTTTGAATAATACTGCAGTTGGAAGTAGAGAACGGAGATTTGAGGTCATCTGTCAGTGATAATTCTTCAGTTGCTACTGAAAATCGAGGTAAGATCTTATTTCTGTGTTAGAGAAATTACAGGTGCTGGGGGTTACTTTCTGCAGTGCTATTCAGTGAGATGATTAAATTTTCTGATAAATTTCCAGTTCTTTTGTTGAACTAGGTTTACGGTTTTGTCATCGACTTAGAAATTTAATGATTATATGCTGGTAACAACATAAACACCCAAATACCAAAATAGAAAATTTTAAATATAACGGGGAAAGAGTACTTACACTGAATCAGAGTTTCTATATTATTTTCTCCGCTAGAGGACCAATCATAACATAACCGAAAAGTACTACTTCAAATACTTTGGTTATCAATTGTAGCATGTAGGGCATCAGAATTAACTCCCTGGTTATTCAATTTTGGTAGGATCTACTGTTGGTCTAATTCTCAGATCTTTCCTTCTCTGATTCTTTAATCGCCATTCTCAATCACTAACTTCGGTAAAAATTAATGAGATTTGAACTAATTTAAGAAAAATTATAAGAAACCCATGAAATTGAACTCAATACTTACTTGAATTTCAACATCTTTAGATTGATTATCATTGGGAGAAGGATCTGCATATGAAACGACACCAATTTCAGTAATTTGTGGTGAAGAACAAATTATAGATATGAAATTAGGGCTTCCATGACTCGCTGATTGAAATCTAGGGTCTCGATTTTCTCTATCAGTAAGAGATATTCAGAGAGTACAACGGGATGATGAAGAAAGGTTTTCAGATTTCTTTTCTCTTTCAGGGATTTTCACGAGGCGTTGGTTTCTTATTTTAGGAAAAAATAGTGGGACTTACAAATACATTAGCATCGACTTAGAAATTTAATGATTCTCTCTGCTTTTTAGCGCTGTGTTTATGTATTTTTTAACATTATAAATATATGCATCATTGTGTTATGTCGCGTCGCATATTCGTTGTTAAGTTTCATCTGCCATTTATAATTTTGTTGAGTATGTGGTTGTGGCAAATGAAAATGTCAGTAGTGAGAGTCCTGGACACACCATGAGAGTATACATACATGCTACATGGGTTGATGTGTAACACAGAAATAAGAACTTTTACATTGCAAGTTAGTGTCCAAACCATGTCAGTGATAATTCTTCAGGTTCATGTTCTACTTATGTTTACCCTTATCTGCTCTAAGATGCAGGTGGCCCTGGCCCTGTTTGTTTAACACTTTAACTTTTGTTTTTCATTTCAGATGGATGCAAATACAACTCAAAGTGAAGCTGCAACTGAAATTGGTTCCTCTATTCACCCTACATCTGTACCTGCACCTTCTGCTGATGCTCAGCAAGCTGCACAATCTGCTCCAACCGAAGCTACAAATAATGCTGTGATGTAGCCGCGAAGATGAAATCCAGTTCAAAAGTTGGAATGAGTTTATAACATTAAATGGGAATGGGCAGAATGTAAGCATTGTAAGAAGAAATTGAAAGCCGGTAGTCAAAAGAATGGTACGTCTGGATTATGGAAACATTTGAAGCATTGCACCAAGAATCCTAATAAGAAGCAGGTGAAAGGACAGCAATTATTGGTGGTTGAACCCCAAAAGCCAGGTGAGGATAGTAAATTAATTGCATCTAATTTCAGTCAAGAAGCGTGCAGAAGGGCTCTTGTTGTGTTTATCATTGTTGATGAGAAGCCATTCAGAATTGTTGAAGGCGAAGGGTTTAGGGCCTATTCGCAAATGTTGGAGCCTAGATTCAAAATTCCGAGTCGTATGACCATTTATAGGGATCTGTTACAACTTTATGTAGATGAGAAAATTACTTTGAAACGTTACTTTGCAGCTTCCAAAATGAGGGTGTCCTTGACAACTGACACATGGACTTCACCTAACAATTATAACTACATCTGTGTTACTGTTCACTTTATTGATCAAAATTGGAAGTTACAAAAGAGAATCATAATGTTTTGTCAAATTGAAGGTCACACAGGCAGTGATATTGGTCAAATGTTAGAAAGATGTTTATTGGATTGGGGTCTTGAGGATGTGTTTGGGGTTACTCTAGACAACGCCAGTGCTAATACGAAGGCAATTGAATATTTGAAGCAAAGTGTGATTGGTTGGACATCAGCTCCAATTAGAGCCGAATATTTGCACGTAAGTTAGTTTTTCTGATTTGTTCATTTCTAAATTCTAATATTTGCATGTGTATCTGTAATTTATCAATTTCAGTGTATGTGTACATTTCGTTTCAGTGTATGTGTACATTTACTAAGCCTAATATTTGCATGTGTAATCTAATATTTGCATGTGTATCTGTTCTTACCAGGTCAGATGTGCAGCTCATGTTCTTGCCATTGTGACAAAAGATGCAGTAAGACTCTACAATAAATCAATATGTAGGATCAGGTCAGTTATCAAATATGTAACTAGATCTCCTGCTAGGTTGAATAAGTTTAAATATTGTTGTGGTTTAGAAAAGATTGAATATAAGCAAGGTTTGATCCTGGATGTGAAAACTCGATGGAATAGCACTTATTTAATGTTAGAAGCTGCTGAAAAGTATGAAAAAGTTTTCAAAAGGTTAGAAAAGCATGATAGGGATTTTAGACAGAAGTACATATTTGAAGAATCTAGGAAAGATGCTTTACCTGATACTGATAATTATGACATGGAAATTGATAATGCTTTTGAGGATTACTCTAGTTCTGAATCTGAGGGGGAAGTTGATGAGGATTCTAATAGAAAAGGGAAGAAAAAGACGAACAATAAGAAGAAAAAGCCTCGTCAACATGCACCATATGAAGAGGATTGGAAATATGCCAGAGGTCTTCTGAAATGCTTGAAGATATTTTTCGATGCTACTGTAAGATTTTCTGCCTCCACACAAGTTACAACTCCTGGTTTCTTATGGGAAGTAGTACTCATCCATGAACAGTTAGTTGAGTTTAGAGATAATGCAACTAATGATCCATTTATTGCTCGTATGGCTGATATTATGTTTAGGAAGTACAATTTTTATTGGGGTGCTTATGAAAAGATGAATTCTGCCTTATTTTTTGCTCAATTGTTGGATCCAAGAGAGAAGGAAAAGGGTTTAGAATTTGCTCTTCAGTGTTTATATGAACAAGACCTTGTTAGGGTTAATACAGTTATGAGGCAAGTAAAGAGGGACTTTAAGATTCTCTTTGAAGAATACAAGTCTTTTCATTCAGTTAACGAGGAGGTGGCAAGTTCATCTAGTGGTGTTGTAGTTGACAACTCAGTTAGTGTTCAAAATGTTGATCGATTTGCTACACTTCAGTCGAGAAAGAAAAGGCACAAAAAGAACCAATCGACTGCTGAGGCAACAATAACAGAGTTGGATATGTATTTAATGGAAGTGTTTGATGAGTCTGAATCTGATGGAAACAATACAAGCAAGTCTAGTTTTGATATTCTGGCTTGGTGGCAGGCTAAAAGTAGCAGGTATAAGATAATTTCATGTATGGCAAAGGATATATTAGCCATGCCAGTGTCTTCGGTTGCCTCTGAATCCGCTTTTAGCACCGGAAAGCGTGTGCTTAGTCCATGGAGAAGTTCTTTGTCTACAAGAACAGTTGAGGCTTTGCTCTGTTGTCAAAGCTGGTTAAGCAAACCCATTGATCTTGATCTTTTAGCTGATTATGTACCAGATGATAACTCTAAGGATGAGGAAGGTAATATAAACTTTTCTTTGTTTGATTATGATTTATTTGAATCAGTGGTTCACTGATATATATATATAAATTGTTGTTGCAGAGATCTTGGGTGTGGTTCAACTGTCAGAGGTCTTGGATGCTTGATGTTTGGAGTTGCAGGTCTTGGATGCTTGGTGTTTGGAGTCGCAGCAAACTTATAGAAGGGGTCAATTACCAAAGCCGAAATATTGTTTTTTGCTTTGCTTTTTGTTTTTTCTATTTGAAGTTTTAAACAACGTTGTTGAATTTAGAAGTTTAAAGATTTTTGTTAATGTATGAATTCAGGTCTTAAGAGTTAAGACTCTTAAAAGTTAAAGTTTTTAAGCTTAGAACTTTCAAGTATTTTTGCTTTTTTTTTACATAAGTAGATATGCTACGGGTAAAGAACCGGACCCGTCCCGTCCCGAGTTAAACAGGTACAGGTCCCGTCCCGTACTACACAGGTACCGGTACAAGGTACAAAGTACAGGTACCGTCCATAAGGAGGTACAGGTACTGAGTTAGACAAAAACCCGTACCGTCCCGTCCCATGTGCAGCCCTAGTTATAATTGGATGGCGACATTTAAAGCATAGATCACATATATATTTAGTAAGAAGTGGTGATGGACGGGATGATGTGGCATGCTCTCATTCGTTCGTAATTTATTTGTGCCGTGAGAAAGAAAAGAAATAAAAAGAGAACTCAAATCTTGAAGAAGGGAGGCCGGTTTTTGGAGTTCCAGTTTTGAGGAGGCGCGGCTACAAGCAGAAGGAGAGCCGCCGAGGAGATTAGAGTTTGAAGCTTATTTTCTCCATTTTTGATTAGCTAGGATTATATATTCATATTTGTTTATGATTTTTAAGAAAGCCATGGCTAGCTAATTCTATGTTAGGGTGAAAGGATGAACTTGTAGGATTTATTTGTTTTCATGAATAAAGGTTTTCTTTCAATCAAACTTAAATTTAATAGTTTTGTCTCCCTATCAATGTTTAGTTTCTAGCTAGATTTTTCATGTGTTATGCCATGTATGATTAGTGCTTAGAAATTCTACTTTTAGGTGACAACAAATAATTCATTTTTGATGATTCTTGTCAACGATTCGTAAATGAAATATCTTCTATGTATGAGTAGTTAGGTTTGCCGCTCTACATGAGTTTTCTTGAGACCCTTTGTGATTGAATACAAGTAATTTTCCTGCAACGGATTCCTGGAACCCTAACATCTTCATATTCCTGGTTACCGGCTTTTCCATTGAGTTTATTTTTATAGTTTTGTTTTATTATTTTCGTTTCGAATTCCAAAAATCCAAAATTATTATTCCTCGCTAGTGTTATTAGAGATATTGATTACGGTATTTCCACCGCTCCCTGTGGGTTCGACCCGTACTTGCCTCTGTCTACTAGTTAGACACCGTGCGATTGCGGTTATCACATATAGGGTTTTCCCAGAAATCCTATCACATCACATTGATCCACCAATATGCATATGTTTATAAGATGCTCGTGCAATTCAATATGGACAAGGTGCATCCTTCTAGCACTCTCGTGATTAGTCGAAGTTTAGATGTACAAAAGGATCTATTTTGTCCCAAGGAAGATGACGAAGAGGTATTGGGAGGTGAAATTATGTACCTAAGTGCAACAAGCGCACTATTGTACTTAACACAATGTACTCAACCTGATATATCATTCTCAGTGAACTTGTTAGCTAGATACAGCTCAGCGCCTACACAGCGTCATCGGAATGGTATAAAGAATGTTTTCAGATACCTAAAAGGAACCATTGACGTGGGTTTGTTTTATCCCTATGAAGAAGTAAGAAGTGTTAGAGCAGTGCTCGGTCAAACTCGCAAGCGTTGCTATCTCAAGCTTGTTTATCAAGTTTAGGTGATCAAAACTATAAGTCTTAATTTCTAGTCTACTTATAGCTATGTCTCGGATTAAGATAGAATGTGTAGTTGAGATTTAGACTTCACGGTGTTCATCGATTGAAGACAAAGATCTAGTGATGAGAGCTTGGGGGAACTTCATCAAAAAAAGGTATGTGGAGACTAAAACTTATCTATTACTCAGAAGTTTATTTTATTCTATCTCCTATTGAAACTATGTCATATAGCTATATAGGCTTTTACATTATACACATTTGATATTTCGAGCTGAGTTTAAATCGCTTATATCTTTCTCGAAATATGTGTTTGAAGAATTTTGCTTTAGCTACGTTCATCATTATTCTTGACGAGTTTAGTTAGAAACAATCTTTTTGTTGGAAGCTAAATAATTAGTCAAAAAATGATTATGTGAAAATTGCGTTGAAACATCTTACATGATTTGTGTGAGACAGTCATTTGACGTCGTATCGGAATGTTTCGCATTGATCATTCGATCACTTGAAAATTGCTTATAATCTAATGGTTTGTGAGACATCCATTGTCGTCTTCTAAAAATGTTTTAATAATTGAAATGGGAGTTTAGAACTAAAACCTATGTCTGGAAAACATCACAGTACGCGTACTTAGTGTACAAATAGTGTTGATATGATTGAGGTATGGAAACCAAGTTTTCATACTAGTATTCAAACGGTTTAACTGTTAAATTCCGGGAACCAAGTTTGCATACCAGTACGGTTCTACCTGAGTTAGGTATGGGACGACAGTTTCGTACCCGTTTGGGAACTGTCGGACAAGACCAAAGTCCGGAACTTAAGTTTGCGTACCCCTTTGCAAACTAAGTAGTGAAAGTTCTAAAATAAGTTAAGTATGATTTCATACTCATGAACAAATACATTTATAAATTGAGGAATGCAATCTTTGCAAACCGTGGGTTAATGTTCATGAATTGATTCTTGAATAAGTACTTTGTAAATCATGAATCAAATCCGTTTTTGTTTCAATTGTGTCTTGTATACTTCTATGAGAATATAAACAATTGAACAACTATATGCGTAACACAATTAGATTCATTTGATTATCATTTGATCTAGAAGTGTTTAATGAATGCGGTTAATACAAAAGTGTTCATATGGCTAACTTCGGTTAACTATTGTTGAGCCAACTCAATTACACGTTTAGATACGGTTACCCATATCTAAATGAAGGTATATTTCATTTATGTGTAACAAGCTAATTAAGACCATCTAACGGTAAAAAGATATTGCTTGGTTTTAAGCAAACTTAGCTTGAATCTTAAATCAGGTTTTCATCTAACGGTGAATACTGATTGCTTTGTTTCAAAGCTATCAAACACGATTTGAAGACTATATAAGGGATGAAAATGGAGGGGTCTAACAACCACACCGAATAATTCGTTTGGCTATATGAGAGGACTTACTCCAATACACTTTTTATAGAACCAACTAGACAGTCAGACTCAATCTAGAATATAGTATATCAAAGAGTTTAATATCTCTAACTCTTAATTCAATCCGCAATAAGCAAATAGAAATCCGCGAGCACGATTGAATATAAAAGAATTATTTGAACGGTACCAAAGACCAATGCTCAAGTGTCAATCAATGTAAATCAACAACCAAAGATTGGATAATTGATTGATCTTAACGCACAACCTGTGATATTTCAATTATATAAAAAAATATAATGCAGAAAAGAAATAACACAGACACCAGAATTTTGTTAACGAGGAAACCGCAAATGCATAAAAACCCCGGGACCTAGTCCAGATTGAACACCACACTGTATTAAGCCGCTACAGACACTAGCCTACTACCAATAAACTTCGGACTGGACTGTAGTTGAACCCTAATCAATCTCACACTGATTCAAGGTACAGTTGCGCTCCTTACGTCTCTGATCCCAGTAGGATACTACGCACTTGATTCTCTTAGCTGATCTCACCCACAACTAAGAGTTTCTACGACCCAAAGTCGACGACTTGATAGACAAATCTGTCTCACACAGAAAAGTCTATAGGATTGAATAAATCTGTCTCCCACAGAAATACCCAAGAGTTTTTGTTCCTTATTTTTATAATCAAGGTGAACATGAACCAATTGATAAACTAGAATTATATTCCCGAAGAACAACCTAGTATTATCAATCACCTCACAATAAACTTAATCGACTAGCGAAACAAGTTATTGTGGAATCACAAACGATGAGAAGAAGTTTGTTTGTGATTACTTTTCTATCTTGCCTATCAGAGATATAAAATCTCGATCCAATTATTTCAATTGCACTCAACACGATACAAATAGCAATATCAGATCATGCAACTACAAAGATAATAGTTGGGTCTGGCTTCACAATCCCAATGAAGTCTTCAAGTTGTTAACTTACAGGGTCTCGAGAAGAAACCTAAGGTTAAAGAAGAATCGACTCTAGTTATGCAAATAGTAACACGCGGGAGGTGTGGGGATTAGTTTTCCCAGTTGTTAGAGTTCTCCTTTATATAGTTTTCAAATCAGGATTTGCAATCCAAGTTACCTTGGTAACAAAGAATTCACTATTCACCATTATATGAAAAACATGATTTAACCAAGCTAATATCTTTCAATCGTTAGATCTAACTTAGCTTGTTACACACAAATGAAATGTACCCTCATTTAGGTTTATGTAACCGTACCTAAACATGTACACCAGGTTGGTTCATAAATAGTTAACCTAGGTTAGCCATATGATTACTATCATATCAACCTTATTCATCTTAACCATAACTAGTTCAAATGACTCAAATGAAACTAGTTAAAGAGTTGTTCAATTTTTTAGAAAAAACAATTGAAACCAAATCGGTTTGATTCACTTGAATCAATCATGGACATTAGAGCCACGGTTTCAAAGATTGCATTCCGTATGATTTAAATGTTTAAGTCCATGAACTGAACGATTTAACAAAGTAACCAGCTTAAGTATGCGTACGGGTATGCGTACTTAAGCAACCGGATTTCGAGTTTCTTAATTTTCCAAACTCATCAGAAATTTTCTGAAAAAGCGTGGGTCTAACTGTTTGTGGGTAAAAACTGTTTCTGCTAGTTTTGGTAAATTTGGGTGTGTGGATGAGAAACATATCTAAACTTTAAACAGATGCACTGCATGGGAGTACTTTAGATTCGAGAGATCAATCTGTATAATCCTGGCCTAAACCAAGAAATGGTCGTTCCAGTCTTTCTTCAGTCACAAAGTGAAGGAGAAGGGTTGGTCTTAGGGAGGGAAGCGAAGAAGGTGTTGAGACCAGAATGGTTAATTCTGAAGGTGTGGCTATTTTATAACTTGTATCAGAATGTGGAACTGTCTTGTGGAATGTAAGCTATCAGTTCTTTGGTGTTTTTTGGATACTGTGTTGTTGTTAACCAAACTGTTTCCGTTTGGTTGAAATAGGTAGAGACTATTTATACAAGTCATATTGAACGCACCCTGATCTCGTAGAAAGTGGGAATGATTGAGTGCTGGAGAAGTGGGGTCGTGTGTAAATGCAAGAAAACCAAGTTCCCATTATGAAGGAGACAGGTTAGTTTACACCTACTACTTCTTGCCGCCACTAACTTCCCTGCTTTCTGACACTTTCTTATAATGGGTGTGTTGCACGCCGCACGCTGTAAACCGCCAGACCAATACCCTGATTATTATCCCTCAGTTTGTGACATGTTTGATGTCTCGAGTATTTTCGTGGAAAACGTGTAGCAGGTTGCTATGTGTGGCAAGTCAAAGTCAGGAGACTTGCCACAAGAGAATAGCATGTGATGCTATTAGGCTTGTCTTGGATGGTCGCCTAAGACTTGCCACAGGCCTGTCAATTCTGTGGCGAATTTGGACGGCTAAGATTGTGACCCATGAGAAAGGGTGGCCATTGATTATGGCCACATTCTGTTGGTGCCTGATAATGACACAATGGCGTGGTTGGCATAGTTTGTGCATGCCAGTGGAACGGTGATGCAAGTAGCGTCTGGCGTAGCCATGTCCGCTAGATTTTGGCATATTGGTGTTAGACCCAAATTTGGATCTGCAACATTAGTTCTAGTTGCCACATCAATCCCAATGCTCTGGGTAGCATGATTTGGCTTGGTTGGCGTAGAAACTTCGCCTAAATTAGGGTTTAGCTTGCCTAAACCTTAATTAGTGCGCGTGGCATGCGGTTGCGGCATGGTAACGCTTTTTTGCATGTTGTGGGGCCAAAAGTGGTGTAATTTGAGCCACAATTGGAAATTAGGGTTTTGGTTGCGCCTAAAGCAGAGTCATGCTTCTGACTAGAAAACCCTAATTTAAGCACATCATGGCGTTGGCCACGAACAGGATGTAGATTAGCACTTAGGCGCGCTATTTACGACACGTTGGCATGTTTTGGCATGCTTCCCCAAAAGTGGCACGTTTGGCGTGGCGGAGTGGCATGTCGGCATGCCGTTCAGCCTATTGGCGTAACATGGAACGCTTGGCATGTTGGCGCGGTTTTTGGAAAACCAATGGATTTGTGACCATTTGGCGTAGTTTTCCTCTTTTAACACTGTGGAAAGTTTGGAGCAACCTGATTGGTTAATATAAGAGAGGTCGTCCAAGCATGGGTGTAGACACACTTATGGTATGTGTGTGGCGGATTTAAAGCGACCTTATTGGTCGATGGGAAATAGGGCCGACAAGTATGGGCCCAGCCAGCGTGTGGAGGGTTTAAGGCGACCTGATTGGTCGAAGGCAAATAGGGTCGGTTGGGCAACATGGGGCATGCCTAAAGCATGGACACACCTACCTTTGCTGCTGCTCCTATTCCGCGGCTCCTTTCTGATTTCGTGTAGGATTTTGCACCTACTAATCCATGGAGGATTAATTGCTTACTTCTCCTAAGCTTAATTTCGACCAACGGGGTCTAATATATTGCGCAAGGCGCAAAACCCTAATTTTTGCAAATTAGTCAGGGTAATATTCGAATCTTGTGAATTATCACAAAATTAATTGAATTCTATGTGTTGACACAGAGGTCTTTAAGTTTATTGCTAGATAACAGTATGCTTTCTGATTGAGAACTTTATGCAAGGACCTTAACCTTGATACTTGGAAATTCGTGTTACTCTGCTGCGAGTGAACACAAATTGTCATGCCATATCAATATTAAGGGTTCAGTCGGGGAACATAGCACAGAATGCATTCAAAAAAACTTATAATAAAGGTAAGGCAAGGTGCCGAAATTTACAGAATATCTGTGATTGTTGCTACATGCACCATTCTGGATAAATTTCATATGAAAATATTGTATTGCTCAATAAATGCGTCAGTGAAGAGGTTGAATCACTCATCACTTTTACATGGCTCCGTTTTTTTGCTGAGTGACGGCATATTAAATGCAAGGTTTTACAATTTTAACCCTGAACTAAAAACCACCATCAACATTTAAGTCCTCTGCTTAGCACGTAACAATGGCATTGTTGCGGGGTAAGCATGAGATGGTGACAGACAAGGATAAAATCAAAAGGTCAAAACACGCGGAGATTTCCAGGAAAAATTCGACTGACCTTTGACAAGAGGCATGGGTGGTCCATGATCCTTGTGTTGGCGTGCTTCTGGCCATAGGGTAATGATGTTGGCGCTGAGACATTGGCCACAGAGTGCTGATGCTGGCGCTGCAACTTCGGCCACGGAGTGATGATGCTGGCGCTGCAACTTTGGCCACAGAGCGCTGCAGGTTGAGCGGCTGGCTTGGCCACGAAGTATTGCAGGTTGAGCGGATAGCTTGGCCACGAAGTATTGCAGGTTGATCGGCTGGTGTTCGTCGTGCTGGCGCGCTGCTGGTTCGGTTGGTGTCATGGAGCATTGGTGTTGAGGGCCCAGCTTCCTTCTTCCGTGCATGGTCCAAAATGAAAAACCCTCGTCTACTCGAATTCCAAAAGCGCTTTGTATATAATAGAGCGTGCTAACTTCCCACCCTTTTATTATTCGGTCGTCTGCTTCTTGTGTTTGTTTGCAGCAGCTATGTCATAGGCGTGCCAATCGTTAGCAGCAAGGTAAGTTCATCCTTTCTTCGTATTTTAGTTGTGAGTGTGATATCCATGAGTAGTTGATCAATCTTGGACATTTAGCTCAGTGTGAATGACCTACTTTGTTAGCGACGTAAATGGCAACAAAGTAATCTCTAATAGTTATAATCAGCAGCAAGGCGATCCAGAAGAACTCAAGGTAGGTGCTCTTTTCTATTTTGCGCATGTAGCCACCCAACAGTACCATCGATTTTCTCCAGAATGTGTAATAAGGTTCTGACTCCATAAGAATGGGCATCTAACCTCTCGAGTGGATTTCAAAATTTACCAAACTCCATTGCACTCCTGAGATGGATGGATGGATGAAATATATGCTTGGTAATGATCATGTCAGGCCTAATCTTGGAGAGTGTAGCTGCATTGTTGATCCGTCCTTAACTTTAAGTTATTTGGTGTCTGGACTGCTGAGCCGGTGTCTGGAAGGCTTATTCTTGCCTTTCTGATTGCGGTGATGATATGTTGTGGATGCTTGTATGGTCAAAATTTTCCGGAATCTTGGACTATTATATCGAATGGATGCTATCTTCCGTCTGGTCATAAATTCGATGGTGTGGCCGGATATGTGAATATCTCTGTGGCGTGCTTTTGGAGTCTTTGATGCACGTGTACGGCTTCATGTTGAGAAATTCCTGCGGCTCGTAAAGCTTCGGCAGTGATGATGTTGAAATCAGTAATAACCTGGTTGAGGTAAGTGAAGGAATCCCATGATGGTAGTCCCCATGTGTAATTATCTTGGGCCTATTTTCTCGTGGAAGATGTGTTTCTACCGCATTCACTTGTAAGGTGGTGACTGCGTTTAAACTTCTAAACCTAAAGGAGGCTTCAGTCCCCAAGTGTAGCCTACTCTAATTGCATCGACTTGAATCCAAGCCTATGGGATTTGATACAAGATTATTGTACTCTCCTGCATGTGATGCTGGGACCCTTGGAACATCACACAGACGAAACATTTTGGACAACGAAGAGGTAGAAGTGAGAGAGTTATGCCGTTAATCGTGGATCCCTCTGTATTTTCAAGAAAAATGTTTCACCCGCGTTTCTGGAGTTATCTCATGAATGCTTGATTGTTGTCAGGGATGGACCGCGGTGAGCAGTCCCCAGTCACACTTCTCTTTGGTTACTGAAGTTTTTTTCTCTGAATAGGCTTGGGATCCGGGCCTCATAAAGTGTTGCAGGCGCCTTATAGACGGAGAGGTGATGATATCCTTATGTTACACCTTTGAAGAATAGATGACCTTGTCGTAGCTATGACTTTTGGGTTGACCGTGCCTCCCGAGCTTTGTAGTGGTTGATTCTATGGTAAAGCTCTGGCTGGTATGAACAAACGAATAACAACAATTCTTGGCAGCAGAAGAGACTACATTGTCGTGGGAACCCGAAATAGGTTGGATGGAATTGCATGGGCGTCCATGGAAGCAAAGGGATTGGCTGGATGCGTAGGCGAGTAAACTTTCCACGACCACGAGCTTTGGCGAGATGGATCAAAAAGTGGCCACAACTACGAACCTTGGCTGGCTGTGATCACGATTCTTGACAGGGAGGAGTGTGGCGGCTACGGCACGATCCTTGGCAGGGAGGAGTGTGGCGTCTACAGCACGATCCTTGGCAGGGAGGGGTATGGAGGCTACGGCACGATCCTTGGCAGGGAGGAGTAGCGACTTATGGAGAGAACGTTGAAGCGGAGCGGATCCTGGAGCGAAAGGTTGAAGCGGCCCCTGGAGCAAAACGTTGAAGCGGAGCGGCTTCTGGAGCGAATTGTTGAAGCGCAACGGCTCTTGGAGGGAAACGTTAAAGCGGCCCCTGGATCGAAACGTTGAAGCGGAACGGACATGGAGAGAAATATTGAAGGGGCCCTTTCTGAGTTGTGGCCATGTCCGTCTGAGTTTTTGCAAGAACTTTCTGTCTCTCCATTAAATCAATAATGGTAACGGGAAGATTGGTTTCCTATTGATCCTCCAGTCTTTCGTCCTGACGAAGAAGTGGTGGAAGTCCTGGTGATGATTGGAGGTGTCATGCTCGAAGAAGTATTAGGAGTAGCAGCGGCTCTATCTCTGGTAATAAGAGGCGTCACGTCAGAGGGGATGCTTCTGGTGCTGCTGGTGTTGGTGGTAGAGGATGTAACGCCATGGGACGTGTTGACTGCGCTTGCAGATGGTACATTGGTGTTGGTCATTCCCCTTTTGCTCTCATCCTATACGGCCACATACTCTATTCGCTTAGGGGCCTCTCCACAAAACTGAATTTTCAGGTTGCAAATCCGAGTTTATTGTGGGATGCAATCTTGGCCGCGAGAAGTCCCCTGTCATCCTTTATTGTCTCTGTAACATCTCTATGTCGATCCGCGGCAAGGCGGAGAACCTCCAGTCCCCAGGCGTAATTCCCCCGAATCAATCTTTTCTTAGACAATGCATTTCAGAGTGTTGTATTCGTCGGTAGGATGATGAATAAACCTGTGATCGTGGAAATATCTTGAATATAGCATCTCCTGATCATTTAGAGGACGCCCTACCGCGGGTACCCAAATTTTCAGTAACTCTATAACTCTTCTGATAGGCAACGAGAAGCATGGATATTTTGAGTCTGGCTTCTTCCGTATCAGTAGTTGTTGTGGAGGAAATTCTTGCAGGCTTTGGCATGAAGCTCTCTTTGAGGGCGGAATTTATGCTTGAGCGATCATCGATACTTCTACCGTATTGCTGAAAGGTAATTTCTCTTGAGGGGTCTGCGTCAGCAACGGCGACACGCGGTGGATGCGCGTGGTATTGTTCATTGGCGCAGTGTTCGTTTCCATAAGCAACTTGGTAGATTTCCCCCTCTTCAGGTGCTTCTCTCTTCAGCAATGCAATCGTGGTTGCGGACTGTTGGAAAACTCTTTGAACTTCTGCGAGGGTTTGGAGATAAATCTTTTCCAACACGGCTTCATAGGCCGGATCCTTACCTTTGTCTTGAAGATGTTGTGGCGCACCTGATAAGTCTCCTCTCCTGGTCTTCTGAAATTGTCCTGGCTCTCGGTGTTGGCAGAATCCAATTGGCCGCTCCTTTATGATGTGGCTACGTGCCATTCCTTTATGATGTAGCTACGTGCTCCGTCAGCATCCTCGTTGGTAGAGGCGTAGGCTTTAGCCAAAGATTTAACATACTTCGTATTACTCTTAAAATTGGCGGGATCCTTCA
This sequence comes from Papaver somniferum, assembly GCF_003573695.1. Taxonomy (NCBI): domain Eukaryota; kingdom Viridiplantae; phylum Streptophyta; class Magnoliopsida; order Ranunculales; family Papaveraceae; genus Papaver; species Papaver somniferum. The sequence goes on along the minus strand of NW_020622934.1, from coordinate 17,485,807 downwards.
GATAAGCCTTTGCTGATTCTTCCCACAATCGTCTTATTATACTCTTCATGATACGAAGCATCTCGTTTTTCCACCTGATAATATCGACTTGGCTGGAAACCATATCCTCTAGCATTTTTGTCATGTCTTCCATGGTAGCTGGCTTCCATCTATTCATTGTTTCTGCAAGGTTCGAATGATCCGAATACATCTGGAAAGAATTTTTGACTGAAATGGGTTTCAATTAATGATTGAATTGGGCCTAAGACCAATTGGGATGGAAATGAAACTGAGAATTGAATTTGCAACCGAGAGATTTAATCTCCCACTGTGGTCGCCAATTGTTTGTGGGTAAAAATTGTTTCTGCTGGTTTTGGTAAATTTGGGTGTGTGGATGAGAAACAAATCTAAACCTTAAACAAATGCATTACACGGAAGTACTTTATATTCGAGAGATCAATCTGTACAATCCTGGCCTAAACCAAGAAATGGCCGTTCCAGTCTTGCTTCGGTTACAAAGTGAAGGAAAAGGGTTGGTCTTAGGAAGGGAAGCAAAGAAGTTGTTGAGACCAGAATGGTTAATTCTGAAGGTGTGCCTATTTTATGACTTGTACCAGAATGTGGAACATGCTTGCGGAATGTAAGCTATCAGTTCTTTGGTGTTTTCTGGATAATGTGTTGTTGTTAACCAAACTTTTTCCGTTTGGTTGAAATAGGTAGAGCCTATTTATACAAGTCATATTGAACGCACCCTGATTTCGTAGAAAGTGGGAATGATTGAGTGATGGAGAAGTGGGGTCGTGTGTAAATGCCAAAAAACCACGTTCCCATTATGAAGGAGACGGGTTAGTTTACACCCACTACTTCTTGCCGCCACTAACTGCCCTACTTTCTGTCACTTTCTTATAATGGGCGTGTTGCACGCCGCACGCTATAAACCCCGATGAGTATCCCCCAGTTTGTGACATGTTTGATGTCTCGAGTATTTTCGTGGAAAACGTGTAGCAGGTTGCTATGTGTGGCAAGTCAAAGTCAGGAGACTTGTCGCAATAGAATAGCATGTGATGCTATTAGGCTTGTCTTGGCTGGTCGCCTAAGACTTGCCACAGGCCTGTCAATTCAGTGGAGAATTTGGACGGCTAAGATTGTGATCCATGAGAAAGGGTGGATTAGGGTTTTGGTTGCGCCTAAAGCAGAGTCGTGCTTCTGACTAGAAAACCCTAATTTAAGCACATCATGGCGCTGTCCACGAACATGAGGTAGATTAGCACGTAGACGCGTTATTTACGGCACGTTGGCGTGTTTTGGCATGCTGCCCTAAAGTGGCACGTTTTGCGTGGCGGAGTGGCATGTTGGCATGACGTTCAGCCTATTGGCGCAACATGGCACGTTTGGCATGTTGGCACGGTTTTTGGAAAACCAATGGATTTGTGACCATTTGGCGTAGTTTGCCTCTTTTAACACTGTGGAAAGTTTGGAGCAACTTGATTGGTTAATATAAGAGAGACCGACCAAGCATGGGCGTGTCCACACTTCTGGTATGTGTGTGGAGGATTTAAAGCGACCTGATTGGTCGATGGGAAATATGGCCGGCAAGTATGGTCCCAGCCAGCGTGTGGCGGGTTTAAGGCGACCTGATTGGTCGAAGGCAAATAGGGACGGTTGGGCAACATGGGGCGTGCCTAAAGCATGGACACACCTCCCTTTGTTGATGCTCCTATTCCGCGGCTCCTTTATGATTTCGGATAGGATTTTGCACCTACTAATCCATGGCGTATTAATTGCTTAGTTCTCCTAAGCTTAATTTCGACCAACGGGGTCTAATATATTGCGCAAGGCGCAAAACTCTAATTTTTGCAAATTAGTCAGGGTAATATTCGAATCTTGTAAATTATCATAAAATTGATTGAATTCTATGTGTTGACACAGAGTTCTTTAAGTTTATTGCTAGAGAGCTGTATGCTTTTTGATTGAGTACTTTATGCAAGGACCTTAACCTTGATACTTGGAAATTCGTGTTACTCTGCTGCGAGTGAACACAAATTTCCATGCCATATCAATATTAAGGGTTCGGCCGGGGAACATAGCACAGAAAGCATTCAAAGAAACTTATCATAAAGGCAAGGAAAGGTGCCGAAATTTACAGAATATCTTTGATTGTTGCTACATGCACCATTCTGGATAAATTTCATATAAAAATATTGAATTGCTCAATAAATGCGCCAATGAAGAGGTTGAATCACTCATCACTTTTACATGGCTCAGTTTCTTTGCAGAGTGACGGCATATTAAATGCAAGGTTTTACAATTTTAACCCTGAACTAAAAATCACCATCAACACTTAAGTCCCATGCTTAGCACGTAACAGTGGCATTGTTGCGGGGTAAGCATGAGATGGTGACATACAAGGATAAAGTCAAAAGGGCAAAACACGCGGATATTGCCAGGAAAAATTCGACTGACCTTTTACAAGAGGCATGGGTGGTCCATGATCCTTGTGTTGGCGTACTTCTGACTTGGCCACATGTACTCTGGTTCCAGTTTTCCTGAGCAGCAAAGTACGCATACTTTGGTTCAAGGAATAAGGACTTATACACGTATGAGTTACCACAAAATGTTTATATCCAACCATAGTTATATAATCTAAACTCTCATTTCAATCATTGAAACATTCTTAGAGGACGTTATATAGTTGTTGTTCACACACTATTTTTCGTCAAAGCAATTTTCAAGTAATTGAAACTTAATGTGACTTTCGTCACTAGTAAAGATGAACTTTCCCAAAGCGAAAGCTTACTAACACATATTTCGAGAAATAGATAAGCGAGATAAACTCGGCTCGAAATAGCAAATGTGTATAATCAAAGTCTATATAGCAAAACGACTTTTGTCTCAAGATAAGAGATAGAGTAGATAGATTTTTGAATAATAGATAAGTTCAAGTCTCCACATACCTTTTAGTCGATGAAGTTCCACCAGTTCCTTGAGTAGTTCTTCGTCTTTGTATGATGATCTCCATGGAGTCTTGAGCTCAACTACACTTTTTATCCTAGTCCGAGACTTAGCTATAAGTAGACTAGAAATCAAGACTTATAGTTTTGATAACTAACATTGACAAACATGCTTGAGATAGAAACGCATGCGAGTTCGACCGAGCAGTGCTCTAACAGTCTCCCCCTTTGTCAATTTTAGTGACAATACTATCAATAAATATGGAATACAAAAATAGATAAATAAACTTTTGTAGCTTCTCTTCCACATGCCTGATCTTCTTGGTTCTTCAACATTACTCGAAATCTTCGTCACTTCCAAGTACTCCAATGATCTCAAAGTTTGTAAGTTTAGTATCATCGTTGTTGAAAATCCGTAGCCATAACAATGAGAAATCAAGAATTCTCAATCATTGTTATACCGTGTCGTAGTATTATTACACAACATCAAAGTTCAATTGTATCACAACTTCGACAACAATATTATGGTGATATGTATCACTCCCCCTTAGTCGATACTCCATCTCACATGGAAACCACTCCCCCTTACATAATGATCCGAAAACCATATGTATTTGTAGTGTGAACTACACATTAATTCTCCCCCTTTTTGTCAATAAAATTAGCAAAGGTACGAAAACTAGTGGGATCCTAATGAAATTTCCATAAAGACATTTCATGACCAAAATAAAGCACATATCAACTTTTTAGATGCAATCATATAGCCGAAGCTAAATGCTTTCATCAAGGAGTTTATAAAGATACAAGATAACCCCTATAATATTCCACAGCCGCACTCCCCACAAAGATTTGGCAATTAAGCGCAAGTTCAATTAAGAACTCTCCCTCATAAAATGTCATTCCCGAAAGAACAACAAGAGCGACCTTACGTTCATGAGAAAAGAAGGGTTTCTTTGGACATAAAAAATCACACACGAATATGAATTTGAATACAAAAATACTCAATTAAATTAACCACAAGAGAACCCATGATTAATTCAATCGTAAATGCTCAACATAAGAGAACTTACGGATCCGCACAATATATACATAAAAAATGTACCAGGGAAGATCAATACTGCGGAATAGACAAGGATTCATTCTATTTTCCATCACTATTTACACAATGACATACAACAGACATAATCCTTGTAAACAAAAGTTCATCCTATTTTCCATCAATATTTGCATATGACATATAATAGGCTTGAAAATTTTGTAATGTCAAAAGTTCATTCATTCTTTTATCAATACATGCATATCGACATACGAAAGACTTAATTTTTGACAAGGTATCACGGACGCAAACACACATATCCCGTAATAAATTGCAATATATAAAACCATAAAGATTAATACTGCAAAAATCATCTTCCAAAAAACTTTTAGAATTTAAACAAATAAACCTAAAAACATGAAGATGAAAACGTTGGACATAGCTATGTGTAATCACAATAATGGCTATTTCAAACTCTAGTTGTTCTTGTAATCAAAACAAGAAAATAAAATTCTCAGCAGAACATTTACTAGACAAAATAAAATCAGCGAGCTAAAAAAGAAAAACAAAGTGGACTCCTATGCCAAAGTCGAATACGAACTGACATCAAATAGACAATTCATGATCCTCACGAGCCTTGAGGTTTTTGAGCTTGTGATTGACAGCATCTACTGCTTCTTCAGAGAAGATATCCTCACTGAGAAGATCTTTAACATGTTTCTTTATGAGACCAAGGTCATAAGTAACATTTTTCAACTCAGTTCTTAACACATCAAGACTCTTCAAAGTATCAACGAGCTGCAGTTTTGCTTCCTCAAAATATTTAAGAAAATCTTGAACCACTTCAGCAGAAACCATATCCTCATTCTCAACATCCTGATGTGTATATGCATAGTAACATGAGGCATTAGGAGGATCATTTTCTACTAGGGTTCTTTTCTTCCTTCCCTTGGATTCGAAACCAATACCTTTGTCAAGAAATCCTTTTGCAAAACTGCCAGAGTTGAAAGAAGACATTCTTGACAGACCACAAAAAAATCCCAGAGTATGCGTAGCAGACTCAAGGGTTTTGGTATTTAAATGGTTTCTTAGGAAGGGAAACTTTTAGGGTTTCTAAAAATTGATTCGTGACAGCAACACATGTACTCGTACGAACACAATCTTGAACCAACAACAAAGGTACACAACCGGTCGTGTTTTTACGACAAGACAGAATTTCTGCTAGGTGAAAATTATCACAAGAATTTTGGCTCAATAAATTTTATATCTCAGTAGAGAAACAATTTTACAGCACAAAAGTAGCAGGCAACATGGTTACAAAGAAAAACTTCTTCGAAAACGAGAAGGCAAAACGAAGAACCTCATTAGACACAGCTAATACTTGAGAAAATTTGTCTATAGACAATAGTTTAGTTATAAACGATAAGAAAATAACTCAACTAAACAGAAAACAATTTTGACAGAAGTATACCTGATTATTAACACAACTTACCCAACAGGATTTTTATGAGTAAGTTCTCAACCCTTGTGATTAATTAGCACAAGAATAGGCTCTCAGCTTATTAGATGAACGAAGTTCATGGTTGAGTTTATTTTTCCTTTCAAGTCTAGGAAAGAACCTCTTTTGATGTGAAAAATTATCATAAAACTTATTATCATCAAAATATGAGACATAGTTTGAGTTCTTACCAGAAGAATTTTGACTTGAGGAGGTAGACAACCTGTTGAAAATTTCTTTATAGCCTTCAATTATCTCCTTCAAGTTATTTCTCATATCATCATTTTTGCTCCTTTCTCCTGGGATTTTGTTCACATCAAAGGCAATATTATCTCCTCTTTTAACAGAAGAAAGACTTGATCTTTCCTTAGACGATTTTTGTTAAGACGTCTGTTCTGCTTCTGAGCATTTGAGGAACTCATTGAACTGACCTTCCTGGTAGCATACACATGGTAAGTACGAAAACCAATTGGTTTATATATACGAATGTCAGTTACACCTTTGAGAATTAAGTCTAAGGTGTGTTGAAGTTGAACAATGAAATTGTTATTCAACATAGAGTTTCTCTTTAGATTAACAAGTCTTTTTGAATCACAAAAGAGACATACTTTATGATCATGAGTGTGATTAGAAGGTTTCATCTTAACATCATTTTTTTAAGATTTCTTCCTCCCATTTGATGTGCAACATCCTTGATTAATGGAGATTGCAGGTACATCCTTTTTAATAGGAAGGGATTCCTGTTTTACTTCTGAAACTGGAGTTTTTTTGGTTCAAGAGAAGTAGATGGTGTAGAGGATTTTTTGAAACATCCTTGAATCAAGAGTTTATTCAAGCAATGTTCAATTTCCAAGACATCCTTTTCAAGGCGTTCCTCAAGTAGGATACGTGAAGACTGAACTTCAACGTTTTTGGAATTGCAGTCTCTTACTACACCAAGAAGAACATTGACATGATTTTTCAACCGATTAAAATCTATCAGCCTGGATTCTAACAAGATCTAGAATCAGTTCACTCTCTTCAGTTGTTTCCCTTTCATTAATAGAGATGGACTCTTTTGAAGGATAATCGGTAGAGTACATGCCAGTGTCTGTCTGTCTCGTCAGAACACATGGTTCGTTTATATTTGAGATTGACGAATCTTTCTCTTTAATAGATACAGTCGAGACATGACTTTTATTTCTAGTGATGCGTTTATCAGAGATAATACTCTTGTCCATAGAGTCAGATCGCTACAAACACAGACTTGTAAGGTCTTTAAACGTGTTTTCCTGCTCTGATACCAATTGAAAAAGCGGGGGTCTAACAAACACACCCAATATTTCGATTAGAAATCTGTATGGACTAACTTCAATATACTTTTAAGAGAATCAACTATACGGTCAGACTCAATCTTAATAAAAGTATATCAAAGAGTTATATCTCACTTTCTCGATTCAATACTTACTCAAGCAAATAGAAATTTGCGAGTCTAATTGAATACAAGAGAAATCACTTGAACGGTACCAAAGATCAATGTTCAAGGATCAATCAATTTAAATCAACAACCAAAGGTTGGATTTCCCAATTGATTGATTCAACGCACTACCTGTGATATTTCAATTATATAACAAAATGTAATGCGAAAAAGAAATGACACATGCACCAGAAGTTTTGTTAACGAGGAAACCGCAAATGCAGAAAAACCCCGTGACCTAGTCCAGATTGAACACATACTGTATTAAGCCGCTACAGACACTAGCCTACTACAAACTAACTTTGGTCTGGACTGTAGTTGAACCCCAATCAATCCCACACTGATCCAAGGTACAATTGTGCTCCTTACGTCTCTGATCCCAGCAGGATACTACACACTTGATTCCCTTAGCTGATCTCACCCACAACTAAGAGTTGTTACGACCCAAAGTCGAAGACTTTAGTAAACAAATATGTATCACACAGAAAAGTCTACGGTAATAGATAAATCTGTCTCCCACAAAAATACCTACGAGTTTTTTTTCCGTCTTTTAAAAAATCAAGGTGAACAGGAACCAATTGATAAACCATACTTATATTCCCGAAGAACAACTCGGTATTATCAATCACCTCACAATAATCTTAATCGACTAGTGAAAGAAGATATTGCGGAATCACAAACGATGAGACGAATATGTTTGTGACTTCTATTATATCTTGCCTATCGGAGAAATCAATCTCAAGCCAATCTTACGATTTTACTTAGTACGATAGAAACAACAAGATCGGATCACACAACTACAAGAAAAGTAGTATTAGTCTGGCTTCACAATCCCAATGAAGTCTTCAAGTCGTTAGCCTACTGGGTATCGATAGAAACATAAGGTTAAAGGAGAATCGACTCTAGCTAATACAACTAGTATCACACATGAAGCGAAAAGATCGCCAACACATATTTCGAGATATATATAGGAGAGGTATACTCGGCTCGAAATACCAAATGTGTATAATCCAAGTCTATATATATAGCATACGACTTCTTGTCTCAAAGAGTAGGAGATAGAGTAGATAGACTTTTGAGTGATAGATAAGTTCAAGTCTTCACATACCTTTTTGTCGAGAAGTTCTACCGGTTCCTTGAGTAGTTCTTATACTTGTATGATGAATCGCCATGAAGTACTTGAGCTCAACTACACTTTCTATCCTAGTCCGAGACTTAGCTATAATAGACTAGAAATCAAGACTTATAGTTTTGATCACTAACATTGACAAACATGCTTGAGATAGCAATGCATGCGAGTTCGACCGAGCAGTGCTCTAACATTTTCGGTTCAAAAACTTCCGCCAGTATGCGTACGGGTACACATACTTAAGGTAACTAGTTTAGGAGTTTGTAATTCCTAAACTCAACAGATATTTTCGGTTCGAAAACTTCCGCCAGTATGCGTACGGGTACGCATACTTATATTGTCTCCTTCACCAATTTCGTATATACACATATGCATACTCTTGGCTTGCGGTTTATGGATTTATACATTAATGTGCGAACATACTATATATGCTTATATTCAAAGATGGTTACGTCATCAACTCTTTATTTCAATCATTGAAACATTCTTCTATAATGACACTAGCCGTTTTCACACAATTTTAGCATCAAAGCAATTTTCAAGATATTGAAATAATCATTACCGAAACATTCCAAGCCTACATCAAATTGTTGTATCACACAAACCATGTATGATGTTACTCGGCAATTTTCTCATGATATAAGATGAAATTGGTCGAAGCGAAAGCTTACCAACACATATTTCGAGAAATATGTAAGCGAGATATACTCAGATCGAAATATCAAATGTGTATAGAGAAAACTATATCGTAACACGACTTACGTATCAATATAGGAGATAGTAGAAATAGACTTTCCAAGTTAGATGAGTTCAAGTCTCCACATACCTTTTGTCGAAGAAGTTTCACAAGCTCCCCTTAGTAGTTCTTCGTCTTCAAGAGATGAACGTTGAGAGATCTAAGCTCAACTACACTATCTATGTCCTAGTCAGAGACATCTATAAATAGGCTAGAAATCAAGACTTATAGTTTTGATCACTAACATTGACAAACATGCTTGAGATAGCAACACATGTGATTTCGACCGAGCACTGCTCTAACAATGTCCCCCTTTGTCAATTTTAGTGACAATACTATCAATAAATATGGAATACAAAAATAGATAAATAAACTTTTGTAGCTTCTCTTCCACATGCCTGATCTTCTTGGTTCTTCAACATTACTCGAAATCTTCGTCACTTCCAAGTACTCCAATGATCTCAAAGTTTGTAAGTTTAGTATCATCGTTGTTGAAAATCCGTAGCCATAACAATGAGAAATCAAAAATTCTCAATCATTGTTATACCGTGTCATAGTATTATTACACAACATCAAAGTTCAATTGTATCACAACTTCGACAACAATATTATGGTGATATGTATCACTCCCCCTTAGTCGATACTCCATCTCACATGGAAACCACTCCCCCTTACATAATGATCCGAAAACCATATGTATTTGTAGTGTGAACTACACATTAATTCTCCCCCTTTTTGTCAAAAAAATTGGCAAAGGTACGAAAACTAGTGGGATCCTAATGAAATTTCCACGGAGATACTTCATGACCAAAAGGTGTATTAACATACCAACAAATTTAGATGCTCATAAAGCCGAAGCTAAATGCATTCATCAAGGAGTTAATAAAGATACAAGATAACCCCTAAATATTCGACAGCCGCACTCCCCACAAATATTTGGCAATTAAGCACAAGTTAAAAATGAACTTTCCCCCATAAAATGTCATCCCCGAAGGAACAACAAAGGCAACCTTACTTTCACAATAAAATAAGGATTTCTTTTGGACAAACAAATCACATGAAAAACATGAATTTGAATCCAAAATTATTCAATTGAAATAACCACAAGAGAATCCATGGTTAGTTCAATCGAAATGCACAATTAAATTAATCACAAGAAAACTCATAATTCATTCAATCGGAATACACAACCAAATTAACCACAAAAGTGATCAATTCAATTGGTCATGCTCGATACAAGAGAACTTACGGAGCAACAACTAAAATAACCAAAAGAGGATGATCAATTTAGTTGGTAATGCTCAAACATAAGAAACCTTACGGAGTAACACAGTATATGCACAAGAATGTGGATCGGCTATCGACCAAATACTGCGGAATAGACAAGGATTCATCCTATTTTCCATCACTATTTGCACAATGACATACAATAGGCTTAATCCTTGTACACAAAAGTTTTATCCTTTATTCCATCAAAACAATGACATAAAAGGCTTTAACTTTTGTAATGTCAAAAGTTCATTCTATCTTCTATCAATACATTCATACCGACATAATAGAGATAACTTTTGAACAAGTATGGGACAGTCACAGGTTCACGGGCGTAAACAACATATCCCATAACACTTTGCAATATATAAAATCATAAAGATTAAAATTGCAAAAAAAATCTTTGCCCTTTGAAGGTAGAATCAATCTTTTTCGCACGGATTTACACCAAGAATGATTACCAAAGGCGTACAAAAATATTTTCTTAACAAAGAAGAACATACAAAGTCATTAAATACCATGCATCATAGTTCACATAAGATGATTGTGAACATTCAAGAATCCCATAGCAATGCATACTACTGCAAATTCTTGAATTTCTTTCTTTGTGATTCACCAACTCATTCTTGTAAAAGCTACAACTTATCTTATAACAGAATTACTCCAAGAATCCAAGTGCCCAAGTCTAACAGAAGTAGAACAAGTGCGACGAGACGGAGTAAATTACTCGAAAACAAGATACGGGACAAAGACTAACCTCAACTCGTTCAAATTTAGGATTTCTCATCACCATTTTGAAGAGAATTCAAAGAGAAAGATAATGCAAAAAGAATGAGGTCATTCCGAGTTTGTACGAAGAAGTTACAGCAAAAACAAATTTACTGAATATCGACGTCAAGTATGCAAACGAATTTTCGTATGGGAAAATTAGGCTAAGGCCCGACCCATGGATAACCCATAATATGAGTCCCTTAATTAAAAGAATTTTAAATCTAGGCCCCGAGTTATTAAAATACATTTATGCCCTTTTATTTATTGTCAAGCCCCAAATTAAATAAAATTTAAATTTAAGCCCAAAATTATTAAATCTAGGCCCAAAAATATTAAAGTATAGTGTGGATGTGTAAACAGAAGTTACACATGCATATGTCATTTGTATTCAGAAGTTACACATCCATATCGCATGTGTAATGCAAAGTTACACATTAAAAAAATAGACAACTTTAATATTCATTTACAACAATTTTTTAGCGTGTGTAACTAGAATTTACACACACATCTGTCTAGTGTAATTGAGAGTTACATATGCATCTATATAGTGTAACTGAGAGTTACACATGCATCTGACTTTTGTATTCAGCATCAACTCCAGTTCCAGCGAGACCTAAAATATAACAACAAGCAATTAGTTTTTGTAAGATTAAATGAAAAACAATGTATATTCAATTTCACATACATCTAAGTAGTGAAACTAGCAGTTACCCATGCAACTGACTAGTGTAACTATGAGTTACACATCCATATTAGAATTCAACACCAGAATCAATAAAGGCAAAAACATAAGCATGATTACCAAGTGTATAATGTTCAAACCACTGATTTCTACGAGTTAAAGGTTCAACATTTCCGAGCAAACAAAGAATAGGAAACAAAATATAGACTGAGGCATGCTGGACTAACCTTGTAGTAGTATCAAGCGCAATTTTCATTAAGTTATCTTGCTTTAGTTAAGTTGCATTGTTCATGATGAGCTGACCTGGTAACATAATGCAAAGTATGAGTTAGCAACAAAAGAACTGGCCATTTTTGTATCTACTTTTCGAAAATTAAAGAACCTGGACTAAGGGTTGACTGTCACGAAGACCAGTTTTACTTGATACTTGAATAAGTAATATTTTGGGGCTCAGCCACTTTATGATCCAGTTCAGTGCCAGTGGGATGACTGTTTGAGCCTGTTAGGATTCTAAGGGGCACGCATTAGGGTTCAAAACGTAGTTATAAAAGCCACTACCAGAAATAAAGAGTTTCTCTTTATCTCACAGAAGAAAAACGAGATAAATATATTTTCAACTTTTACACATTCAAATAGCATGTTTAATTGGCAGTTAAACATCCAACTAGCTTGTGTAACTGGCATACGTAATTTTTGGTTGCAAGGTTTATTCATTTTGGCATGTGTAATTAGAAGTTACTCATGCATATGTCTAGTGTAATTCAGAGTTACACATGCATCCTACTTGTATAATTAGGAGTTACACAAGCATATAACATGTGTAACTAGAAGTTACACATATAAATAGCATGTGTTACACATATAAATAATTTGTGTATATCACAAGGTCTACTAGGAAACATCTAAATCAAATACGAGCTATAAATGTTGCCTAATTACTAAGGAAAGCATACGAGATAAATAAAGTGGACTTCATTTAAGACAGGATACAGAAAGCAAAGTAGAAAGGAGGCAGGTCGCGAGATTTACCGGATAGACAACAACACCGACAAAATGTGTCACCTGAAATCCACGACCACAGGTAGTCAACATGTGATCCCATTTTTCCTACATCACTGTTAATACGGAAATGTTATGCGGGGTGTATATATTACGAACTTTGATAACCTCGCCCTGATAGATGATATTTCATTAACACTTGGAAAGAAAAACAACACCTTAAGACAATACCATGCAGTTTCACGCCCTTCCCTGCTAACAGCTAGACCAAAAACAACATCTTGGCTTCAAATTTGCCGCAATAGCCAACATAAGTTAATGTCATTCACCAATCATATCCTTCAGTAACACAATTAGGTTATATCACTTTAAAGGAACTCTTAATAACAAATTAAGTTACCTCAGGCGATAACACAAAATGTACATATATGTTGAAACATTGATATGATATCTAAGATGGCAATGTTATAAAATTCCCAAACAATATCCTGAAGGTGTTAAACTGACTCCATCTTCTATGAGTTTTCAATGTAAACATCACAAGTAGAAAAATGGCGTGAAATCGTACCAACATTCATGAGACAATTATTTTTCTGGTCTGGTTAGATTACTCTAATTATAAATTCACAGGTCGTATCATCGTAGACTAAATTTGGCACGAAAGTTTACCAGATGACAACTTCAGAAACTCAAACATAACGAAAAAAATGAATGTGTATCAACAAGTTACACTAATAATTAGCATGTGTAACCAATAGATACACATCCATTTATATTGTGTAACTAATAGCTACACATTTAATTAGCATGTGTAACTAATAGATACACATCCATTTAGCTTGGCAATTTACAACACTCTGCAATTCATATCTTCCTCTCCATTGACCTAGTAAGTAGAGTTTAATTCAGATGTAATAAAATGTATATACTAGTGGATACTTACTGATTTGGGATTTGAAAAAAGACAGCAAGAAGAATCAAAGGATAAAATAGTCACCACTAGCTGAAATGAGTTATCATGGCCTGCCAATTTTTGCTTTATACCTTCAACTGAATGAGAACACGAGAACATCAACAAATTATACAAACAAGAAAACACCTCGATAAAAAACTCAAATACCTTCCTCATTTAATAAACTGAAAAAATGAAATCATTAAGATGAACTAAATTTTCAGTTCCAAAGAGAACAACATTTTTTTTTTCTAATCTGATTCACTACATGTCTAATAACCATTCTAAATTTTACCTAATGTGACTGTCTGACTGAGAGGAGGTAAACATTTACTTACTATCCAATGCGCACTCTTGCATTTGATTCTTTAATTTCATGATGTCTCCCTATATGGATTCAAGGACCATCCTATGACGGTTCTGCGTAGTCTCAATCTGTCTAATCCCGTGTTCCAGTTCATCACTACCTGACTTGTTATAGTCAGACCAAACACCAAAAATCCTGCCAAATGAGATATAAATCATGTCTCATGCTTAGGTATATGAACAAGCAAAGTATGAAATTTTTCTTCTGAGCCAGCTGACTCAAATCAGAAATGAAAACAAACAAAACATCCTGCCAAATGAGCTAATCAGTAATCCCCTTCATATATTCCCATGAAAATGGTCAGTAACATTTTCAGTTCTTTATTGTTTTATTGCTTGAGAACCTCACAAAAACTTCACCTGCAACCTGAGATTTAACCTTCTTTGTTCAACCACTTTCCCTTGCTGTATGTCGTTTCCCATCATCAAAAGCAAAAACAACTTCCATTTCATATCTACCAAGAACATATGAAATCCAAAATTAAAAACGAATGAAATTCAAATTAAATCTACGGGTAATATATACGATGAGTCGTCGATATCGAATCTCTAATCAATTTTTAGATCGCAACTTGAAATTGAGAGTTAAAATGATTTTGACGAAGAACAATTCTAAAATTTTGTCCAAGATTCTTCAAAAAAAAACTACATTGGTACAACTAGAGAGAGTAGATGATTGTAAATCTAAGACCTAATTTCGATTCAGAAGAACAAATTGAAAAACGCCTGAAGATTTAGGTAAAGTATTTTTCTCAGATTTGTTTCTGAAATAATTAAACTAAAATCTCTCAATCGAAGCATAATAACAGATAGAAGAGGATACTTATCTATACATAGCTTTTTGATGAACTTGTGTTGAATCTGCGGGTCAACTAATCGAAATTTGTTTCTCAGATCTATTATTTTCTACTGCAAATGAGACTCCTCCTTCTCCTGATGGTAGATTTATGATCTCTATCGTCGCCATCGATTGTCTCTGCTCAAAATAAATCAATTGTCTCTGCTCAAAATCATTGTAGGATCCCTAGAAAATGTTTTCTTAAGAACTGGAGAGAGGAAATGAAATAAGAAATGAAAATATCTAACGAGTTTCCTATGGTATAAATAGTAAAGGGTAGTATTGCCATTATTAAAATTCATAATTATTAATTATGGTCCAGATCTGAAGAAAAATTAATATTTTGGGTCTAGTAATAGCATCTTTCTAAAGCATGGAGTTGACAATGAAGGATCCATTTTGTGGGGCTTCTATATATTGAACCCATATAGTAGGGGGTTTCTAGTATTTTTCACTTTTCGTATCTTGGAGCAGTATGCAAACGGGTATGCGTACTTAAACCCCTGGATTTTGATTTTAAATGATGTTATGCATACCTGGTATGTGTACCATGTAGTCCAAACATACCGAACTATTATTTTCAAACCTAAACATTTAAGAACCTTAAACGCAGATCAAGTTAGGTAGAAATGAACGATAAGAAAGGTATGTGGATCACTATAAGTTCTCTAAGAAAATAAAAGCACAAATCTTTCTCAAGTTTATACACATACTTTTTTAGAAGAATCCAGTTGAATTCTATAGCCTTACAGAACATAATTTGTGCGCCCCAATTTTCGTGCTTCCCTCACCGTATACATAACAGGGCATTCCTTGGTGAGGATGCACTTACAAGACATTCAAGTTGTGTTGAGGTGGAACAATGTCTTGCTCACCACAAGTGACTTTTGGATTATCATGAAATATATCGCTTTTAGAACCTTTTATATCCAAATCCATCTTTCCAAAGAACTCTTTAAGTTCCAACATCATGGATACTGCCTTCTCCAAAGTCATGGAATTTTCTAGGAGATCATTCCTTTTCACACTAAAAGCGTCATTGACTTTCTTTGGAACCCAATTATGAGTGCGTTTAGAAAAAACCGGAACCTTCTTCCCGTTACTCTCTTCGAGATATATGGAAAGAGAATTGGATTGACTATTCTTTTGCAAGTTAGTCTTTCTCCAATTGGGAGCATCATATCTTGTCTTCGTCTTTACGAAGTTATCCTTTTGATAACCATCACGGTTGTGAAAGGGCTTTGTATGACGTTTTTAGGCAAATCTAGGTTTATCACAGAAATGATTCCTTTGCCTAAAGGTTGGATAATTAGAACCTATAACGTTAAGAGGATTAGTCTTAACGTACGATCTTGGTTTCACAACTTCTTGTGATGCCCAAACAAGAACATCGTGAAGTTTCTCATTCCTTATACGGAAACGACATCTCCTTTCTAAGTGACCTTTGTTTCCGTAATAGTGGCAAACATAAGGAATGTTCTTACCTCGATCTGTGTGTGCTGACTTTGGAGGTTGATATTGTTAGAGCATAGCTCTCTTGAACCCATCAAGCTTTGGTATGTCAAGTTTGGTTGTCATATTTTATTGAATCAAAACTCATTTAGGAGTCGCTTGATTATGTACTAGAGTCAACTTCTTATATGTTAGCTTGAAAGTATTAGGATATGAGACATTACAAGTATTGCGAAGACTTGAAGAAGTGAAGAAGTAAGAAGCTATAACGACAACATCATCCTTCCGCTCGAGGTTAGTGATATTTGACTTGAACTGTTTCATTCCCTAACGTATCTTTCAAGTCGTGCATATTGAAAACGAAATGCAAAGTATGAACACTCTAGATAGACATAGTATTAAGGAATACAATATGAAGTTTATTGCTTAACCATTAAACTTTGTAGATAAGACATCGACATAATCTTTTAAATGCTATCGTGATTATGTATGGGTATGAGGTGAGGATTTCATCTTAGGAAACAATGTTTTACATGTGTTTTAAGGAAGTAAGTTCATAAACCTGTGTATGAATCGAAAAGGAAATCGCCAGGTGTTATTGGGATTGTTATTCATTGCATATCTTGTGAACATCCAATATGCATGATTTAGTATAACCGCTCACGACTTGTTTGTGTTCTTGATAAAACTATTCACAAAGGCCTGATTATGTATTGGTATGACTTTTATTAGTGAAACCAATCTTAAGTAATCACCTGAGATGGTATATCGAGTTTGTGATTTGTTGAACCGAATCCGGGTAAAGAGGAACCGATCCTATGAAGAGGTGCAACACATCACAAAGGGGAATCGATCCTTGTATGAGGTGAAGCAAGTTTGTAGCAGAAAGGGGGACCGATCCTATGAACATGTGTATCACGTTTTTAGGCAACGGGGAAACGATCCTATGGACATGTGCAACACATATAAGTTAGATACCATATATATGTGGGGAACCGATCCTAGTACTAGTCAACCGAATTTTGGAAAGCTAGTGTGACTATGCACAGTACTCACATGGAGGTAGAACCAAAACTTGTTTTGGTAGAACCGTTAAACCCATGCTTTGTGATTGAGTGCTCTTGATCAATCACATAGTTCTTGAAAGTCAGATGAACCAATTATAAACTTGTTTGGAAGTGTGGAAAATCAGTTTCAAGGTTGTAAGTATGAAAGAGGACTTACAAATTAAGGATGTCGACATACTTTGAACACGTACACTAATGTTTATCTTTTATTGTTCAAAGTTATTCCTTAATAGCTACAGGAAGAAAATCCCAAGATCGAAATATAAATAAGTTAAGAATCTTTTAATTAAGGTTGTTAACACTACACCAAATTCTGGGATTTGAAACAGAACCAAGACGTTACGAAATGGGGTTGTAAAGGCTTTCGCTTGTTTCAAAAGTGGGTGTTACATTTTTTCGTAACGGCAATATAGCCGTTACGAATTCTGGATTGTAACGGCCATAGTAACAGCTGTAGGCCGTTACAAAATGCCACGTAGTAACAGCCGAGAGCCGTTACGAATTATTTGTAACAACATGGTCGTAACAGGCTCAAGCCGTTACAACGTGGCGTATTAGTAACGTGCTCGAGCCTTTACTACGTGTCAATTTGAAACAGCTTGAAGCCGTCACGAACGTTTTTTGTAACACCAAAAAAATTACTGCTAGTCGACATTGACCTGGTCAAAATTGGTTAATATTGACCAGGTCAATGCCGACTGGCAGTTCATTTTCTGCCGGAAATAAGCCGGAATTCTAAATTCGATGCCTGTATACATTCATCATCCACACTCAACAACAATTTCTTCAATCTATTCATATCACTTTCATTCAGTTCAGATTTACATTACAAAAGAACTGAACAGATAGATAAACTACAAAACTAAAATTTCTCAAGTACCAAACTTTTTATTTTTTTTTTAAGTATCAAATTTCTAAGGGAATACATGGAAGGTTCCAAACACATAGAAACTTACTAACTGCCTACAATACTTGAATACATGGAACTTACAAATCTTAGCTGCTTTGTTCTCCACCCTTTCTGATGATTCAAATAAACGCAACTAAGCTTTATACCCTTTGCAGGCTTGCTTTGTTGAAAGCTTGAGCATCAGAAAACTCGATGTAAGCAATCCTACAAAATACAACATGCAGCATTATTATGACAAGTAAACTGGAAGAAATAATGTTCAAAAAACGCAGTTCACGTAAATGCAAACAACCAATAAATATGTGGGTGTAACACCAATTTGTTTTGTTTCTTAGATGTTGGTAGTAAGGTATACTTAGAGCAGAAGACATACTAGAAGGGATAAGTTATTGCTGCAGGGAAGTAAGAGAAGTACTTACCATGTAATATAGCAGGTACACATGTTGATGCCAACCCCCTCGCAAGTATAAACTGAAGGTGAAAACCACATATTATAAGCAATCTCTAGGTTAACTTGAAACAAATATGAACTTCTCCGTGCTCACAGTAGCACTACCTGATATCTCTAGTGAGAACAGCATTTCCGATTGTCTTGCTATTTCTTTAAGCTCCAAAACACCTGTATCCACTCCAACTGCTTCTGAAAGGATTTAGAAGCATACATTAGATGCATTACAAATAAATACAGTTCAGAAGGAGACAAGTATTCAGTATACCCTGCTTCATAAGATTCCATTAAGCCAAGGTAGTAAAAAGTAGTTGGAGTGGTTAAATTTCCAAAAGCATACGTAGTACATGAGAAAGAGAACTTGGAAACAATTGCTAAAGGAAATAGTTTACGTAAGTAAAGAAGTTTAGCATCTTTACTTGAAATAGATGGAAACATCCTCCACAGTTAATGTACTTTCAGCGGGAAAAGTCCATAAGCTTCATAAGTTGGCACTATCTTTGGTCCTGCAACCTACCAAAGATAATAAGCTCTCTCACCAGAACTGAGTACACAATTTTAAGAAACAGAAAATCAATCAAGTATTCAAGTGAAGTACTTAACTTGTAATCGAGAAGGTTCACAAAGGCTTATGCCAAGCCCACTGCAGTTCACTTCCCACCAAATTTACCAAGTTCATTGAAACTTCCTACATAGAAACTTAAAAAGTTCATAGAAACTACCTACATTGAAACTTACAAAAATTGCTAAGGGATTCTCCAACCTTTCTGATCTCATAACAGAGCATCATTCAATTAACCTGCAAACCGAACAATGACAAACAATGGTTATATACTATAAGGGAATGCACTCAAACATCATTCAGCTAGCTAGTTATAGTACTAATTATCCATGTTTCAAACGCTCCATCCAATAATAGTAAAATTTGCGTAAAAATAGAAGTACGTTCATCTGATTAGTTAAATAATTAAAACTAGTCCCACCAAAGCCTTCCAAATGTACTGAAATATAAGCAGCCATGTAAAATTAGATATCACTTTAGTATTCTGTTATAAACATATCAAGATGTCCCCATCAATTTCAAAACCAACAATATGGAATTTAAGCAAATTACAGGCAGAGAAACCAGCTTTACCTCTTGTCCATCAGGGCCATCTTCTTTGACTTCACGTGTGAGGGAATCAAGAATGGTATCAGGATCAGCCACGATCAACTTGAATGACTAGTAAACAATAAAATATCAGAATAAACTACACCAAATCTATATAAACTCCTGGATATATTGCATTGATAAAATTGAACACTTGAGAAGATAAGTCAAAATATAAAGAGATGCAGTTCTAAGTAGCCTGACAAGTGACAATCGTAGAGACAGTTTCGCATTCCTCAAACACAAAATTCATACTGCAAGGAGCTTAACTTCTAGTGTACTTTGAGATTTGCCAATTCAGCAATTGAAAGAGTAAAAGCTACAGAAGAAATAGTGCTATAGTCTATAGAAACATACCTCATCACCAGGTAGTGTACTAGCACCAGCAATAGTAATGTCCTGCTTCTTTCCAGTACCCTTGTCAGTAGCGGCAACAGACAAAATACCATTTGCATCAGTGTCAAACTTGACTTCAATCTGAGGGGCATCGCGTTGGGCTGGAGGAACACCATCTAGACGGAAGCTTCTGAGTGACCTATTGTCTCTCACAAACTCTCTTTCACCTTGTAGTACATTTAGGTCAACACTTGTCTGTCCATCTGAAGCTATAGAGAACACCTCTGATTTTGAAGTGGGCAATGTGTTATTTCTCGGGATGATCTTGGTCATCACACCTCCCAGTGTTTCCAGTCCAAGAGACAATGGTGAGACATCCAGGAGAACAATGTCACTCACATCCCCAGAAAAAACACTAGCCTGGTTCAAAAAATCAAGAAACAGTTAAAGTATCCCAGTATTTGTGGATTTATGTTGTCACTCACATGAGTATATATCAACCAAGACAAGAATTTTTTTAAAAAATAACCTGAACTGCAGCACCAAGAGCAACAACTTCATCAGGATTCACTGTAACATTTGGGTCTTACCAGTCAATGATTTAACAAGCTCCTGGACAGCTGGGATACATGTGGATCCACCAACAAGGATCACCTCATCCAAGTCTTTGAAACTGAGCTTTGCATCTTTCAAAGAGTTCTGAACTGGAACTTTCAGTCTAAGAAAGTTGTTTCCAAGAGAAGACAGGAGTTAGAGCTACGAAATTCTCACAGCCAGATGTGTCAAAATACTGCTGGTGATGAATAAAGGAGATTACATACCGATCAAGAAGGTCTGAGCACAACTCCTCGAACTTGGCCCTTGTAAGAGTGGTCTCGATGTGCTTGGGACCATCAGCTGTTGCAGTAATGAAAGGAAAACTGCAAAGCAGAATGGGTACACAACAGTAAGCTTACACATGTACACCACAAATGAAAGCCTGCACCAACCTTGTCGAAGTTATCACCTCCTAAATGAGTATCTCCAGAGGTAGATAACACCTCAAATACTCCATCACCAACTTCGAGAACTACAACAGAGGCAGAGAAGCGTATTCCATATAAGCTTGTTTAAAACACTGATGCTCAAGAACAACTTGGAGTCTGACTCTCAAGCCTTTGAACATTCAGCAACACCTCAAAAGCATCAATACACTTAAACCACAGATAACTGCTCATCAAAGTGTCCATTTTAACATCTAACTAGCCTGTTTCTAAATTAGGCATCTTCAAAAAGCCTGAAAACTGAAAAGACTACATCTAAAACAATATTTGGTAATACATGCACTCATATGACACAATGAATTGCACAAAAATAAACTTCAAAATTCGAATGAAGTACCTGAAACATCAAAGGTACCACCACCAAGATCGAACACTAGAATTGTTTCATTGTTTTTCTTCTCAAACTCATAGGCCAATGAAGCAGAAGTTGGCTCGTTGATGATACGAAGAACCTCTAAACCAACAATTCTTCCAGCATCCTTTGTTGCTGTCCTTTGAGAGTCATTGAAGTAGGCAGGTACTGTAACAACAACTTTTGTAACTTTGTCATTTAAAAACTTTGACGCATCATCCAAGTTTTCTCAAGACCTATAAGCAAAAAGATGTAAGCACTATTTCATCAAAATGCAAAACCAAGAAGAACAGAACACTAAGCTAGTAACAATACCTTAGAGAGTGAGAAGCTTTCCCCTGTGTGTCACTCTAATTTTTCCAATACTTGGACAAGCCTCTACAAAACCAATAATAATCACCCAATTAATCAATTAATAAACGAGTAAAAATCAAAGAATTCTGGAGAATTACAGAGCTGAAACCTGGATTCTCCAAAAATATGACCATCAATATAAATCTGAACATGAACCAATTCCTTAAAATTTCCTTGTCTTTCAACATCCAAAATAACCCTTTGAAATTCAAACAAAATCACAAAAACAAATCTAAAATAAAAATTGATCAAACAAACACTAAATGATACAGAATAGAGAGTTAGGGTTTTGGAACTTGAGCTTGACAAGCGCCTTCGTCAAATTTTGGTAACAAATAATTTGGATGTGACTGAAGAAGGTAAGATAGCTCGACGTCATAATCAATTATATCTGCAAAACTGTATGTAGAAATAAAATCTTAATAGATGAATTCCTTATTCAATTTCCTACGAATCAATTATCAAATCGAAAGAAACCATAATTATAGCTTCAGGTTACCTTTTTAGCGGATTCTGGATCCACCACTCGAATCAGTATCACTGCCAACAACTATTCTTTGATGAATTCCTTTTGCTCTCGATCACTAAACCTTCATCTTGCCTCTCAAATCACATAGAAGAAAAAGAAGATAAAACAGAAAACGAGTTGAGAATGAAAACCGATATCTTCTAGGTTGGAAGAACACAGAGACCTACAAGGAAAGAAAAAGAAACTGAATCGAAGGATGTTCTTCTGGGTTGGGTAGAGAGAATGAGAGAGAGCAACAGAGAGTAAGAGGGACGATGAGGTGGAGAAAAAGAGATAAGATGTAGTAACATGGAGGGAATGAAATCTAGGGTTTTATGATTGAGATGCATCACGAGAATAGAATGAAGGGTCGAGATATCATCTTAGGTATACACGGCGTAGATGAAAGGCTAGAAAGCGCGCATGTGAATGGCACACGCACATACGCCAGGTGTTACGACCCATGTGTGACCAACCGTGCGATTGGCACTCCTATTAAAAATTTAGTAACGTTGGTACCTGTTACGTATTTCTGAAAATTTCGTAACAGTAACATCCTGTTACAACTTTTCGTAACGGCCATTTGTAACAGTAATTTCGTAACTGCCAGTAAGCCGTTACGCACTCCTGTTACGAATCCGGGAATTTGGTGTAGTGTAATTTTATTTTAGGAAAATGAGAATTAATAATGTGCATTTACTAGTTGAGATTTTCCAAAGAGATTTTCGGTTATTATTTTGGACAGAGCATTTCCAGGAATTATGGAAACCGAATTTGGAATATATTGAATATCTTTGAGAATATTTTCGGTTTTGGAAATTCCTTGGTGTCCGAACTTCCTTGTCTATAAATACTTGAAGTTTGCATTTCTAGCAAACTAATCCTTTGTGACAGCAAACTTCCTCGGTTGTGTTTTTACTGGTGTAGCCGCCTATTCGGAGAGGAGAGTAACCTAATTAGGCGAAATATCTTATGGCCGCTCGGTTTAAAGTCTTCTTTGGGATTGAGAAGCTCTACGAGTACCGTTGGTGGGAAACTAGATAATTGCGGTTTATCTCGTGTTTTCGATTGATTTGATTGACTAATGGTGGTTGAACTTTGATTGCACCTAGTTTGTTTATGCTTGACAATGTTCTCTTCTGATATAAGATTCACTCAAACTAGATCGAAGTTCCTACAGAGATCTTTAGACTGTTGTTAGTGCTAAAGACGATCTTGTGATAATCCATTGTTAACAGACTCTGTTTTGTGCGTGATTGATCACAAGAGATTCAAGTTGTTGTGTGCAGGTATTTATTGAAGATCTAAGAAGATTTGAAGACAAAGAAGATATTGAAGATTTCTGATTTGGGGTTCATAATCTTTGGTGTGCACAATACTTGTTTCGGTATAAGAGGATCCAACTATAATCGGTTTATCCTTGTGGTACATTGGATTGATTAGTTGTGTATATCGGCATCAATACAATTCTTTATGATTAAAAGTATTTATTGCAAAATCTTAACAATTACTTCAGTGATTGAACATAAGATAGATCTAAGAACCTGACGAAGGAGTTTATGTTAAGATAAACATAAGAGCCTTTGTCGAACTCACATCACTTGGTTGAAGACAGTTGATCCCAAACAGATTTGTTGTTCCTTTATTATTTGGAATACGAACCAAAGGAATTGTTCCAAGTACGTGACTTATTCATAAGTTGGAGGCATGGGAATACAGACATAACTATGTGATTTATAGGTTTAGTTGCTTGGTTTCAACTATACGAAGTTAGGTTTAATTTTGTTTAGCGGCTTAATCCTGAGAGTATTCAATTCTGGACGAGGTCCCGGGGTTTTCTACATTTGCAGTTTCCTCGTTAACAAAATCTTGTTGTGTCATTTACTTTATATTTCCACATTATAATTGTTTTATTATAATTAAAGTAAATTACACAAACGTTAATTCATATTTACTTGATAAGCAATCCTATTGTGTTTGGTTAAGTCCGAATCTTTTTATCAAGTAAACATGCTTCGTTGTTATATTGTCTCGACCTCGTATCCATAGACGATCACACGAAGTGTGAACCGATTAGTTGCATTGTCTCGACTCAGTCCATAGACAATCACTTTCGGAGAAAGGACTTATAGATAGGAAAAGTTTTAGCTTGAGGTATATTTGGGTACCCTCGCCTTTTCAGACATACATTGCTCTTTCAAACTTTAACTGACTGTGAAGGTATTTCACTTTTTCCAGCAGCAGAAACCTTTTGTTGAGAAGAATCACTAGCCTTGACAAATTTTACCTCTTTGCTAATACTTGGAGCATCTATTCCCTTATAGCCCAATCCTCGTGTATCACGATGATTTTTTCTTGCTACTAGCATAGTGTTAATTTGCTTGAACTAGTATTGAACTTTTTCAAGTCATCTTCCAACATCTTGATTTTATCAATAGCAGCAGCTAAATCAGCCTCAAGGCGTTTTTCTCGAGCGAGATAAGCGCTTTCTCTGTCATCAAAACTTGTTTGTTGAGAGTCAATCCTTACTTCAGATTCTGCAAGTTTTTCTTCCAACAAATAATACTTTTGATAAAGATATCACATTCAAGTGACTTCATACGTAGGTTTTCCTCAGAATCCCTGAGGATCGATTTGTTTGAACGATTCGAAACAAAAACACATGCGTAACATCTTCTCAATTTCTTGTTTGTACGACAGAGATTAGTCAGAAAAGGTGTGACATGAGAAGTTGTCATCTTCTTCTTTTCCAACAAATTCAAAAGCTTAACATACTCCGAGACTTCCTCATGAACATCTCTATCAATATCTGAGTCACCTTCGTCATAAATTTCATCCAACCGTTCTTCTAGGAGTGTTTCCCAGTTATCAACAGTTTCCACATGTTTAGATATTAACTTAGATGTGATAGTTCTCTCTGGAGAATCCAAGTTTTTCAAATCATCTGGTAATTTCTGAACTAGTACGTTATCAGAGATAGACTCTTCCATATAGTCAGATTACTACAAACACAGACTTATCAGGTCTTTAATGTGTTTGTCTGCTCTGATACCAATTGAAAATGCGGGGGTCTAACAACCACACCCAACAATTTGTTTGGAAATCTGAGAGGACTTACTCCAATACACTTTCTAGAGAATCAACTAGACAGTCAGACTCAATCTAGAATAAAGTATATCAAAGAGTTTAATATATCTAACTCTTAATTCAATCCGCAATCAACAAATAGAAATCTGCGAGCCCGGTTGAATATAAGAGAACGGTACCAAAGACCAATGTTCAATTTTCAATCAATGTAAATCAACAACCAAAGGTTGGATATTCTAATTGATTGATCTTAACGCACAACCTGTGATATTTCAATTATATAACAAGATATAATGCGGAAAAGAAATAACACAGACACCATAATTTTGTTATCGAGGAAACCGCAAATGTAGAAAAACCTCGGGACCTAGTCCAGATTGAACACCACACTGTATTAAGCCGCTACGGACACTAGCCTACTACCAATTAAATTCGTACTGGACTGTAGTTGAACCCTAATCAATCTCACATTAATTCAAGGTACAATTGCGCTCCTTACATCTCTGATCCCATCAGGATACTACGCTTGATTCCCTTACCTGATCTCACCCACAACTAAGAGTTGCTATGACCCAAAGTCGAAGAATTGATAGACAAATTTATCTCACACAGAAAATTCTATAGGATTGAATAAATCTGTCTACCACAGAAATACCCAAGATTTTTTGTTTCGTCTTTTGATAAATCAAGGTGAACGGGAACCAATTTATAAACCGGACTTATATTCCCGAAGAACAGCCCAGTATTATCAATCACCTCACAATAAACTTAATCGACTAGCGAAACAAGTTATCGTGAAATCACAAACGATGAGACGAAGTTTGTTTGTGATTACTTTTCTATCTTACCTATCGGAGATATAAAATCTCGATCCAATTATTTCAATTGCACTCAACACGATAGAAACAACAAGATCATATCACGCAACTACAAAGATAATAGTCGGGTCTGGCTTCACAATCCCAATGAAGTCTTCAAGTCATTAACCTACAGGGTCTCGATAAGAAACCTAAGGTTAAAGGAGAATCGACTCTAGTTATGCAACTAGTAACACACAGGAGGTGTGGGGTTTAGTTTTCCCAGTTGCTAGAGTTCTCCTTTATATAGTTTTCAAATCAGGGTTTGCAATCCAAGTTACCTTGGTAACAAAGCATTCAATATTCACCGTTAGATGAAAAACCTGATTCAACCAAGCTAATATCTTTCAACCGTTAGATCGAACTTAGATTGTTATACACAAATAAAATGTACCCTCATTTAGGTTTATGTAGCCGTACCTAAACGTGTACACCAGGTTGGTTCACAAATAGTTAACCGAGGTTAGCCATATGATGACTCTCATATCAACCTTATTCATCTTAACCATAACTAGTTCAAATGACTCAAATGAAACTAGTTAAAGAGTTGTTCAATTGTTTAGAAACACAATTGAAACCAAATCGATTTGATTCACTTGAACCAATCATGGACATCATAGCCACGGTTTGCAAAGATTGCATTCCTTATGATTTAAATGTTTAAGTCCATGAACTGACCGATTTAACAAAGTAACCAGCTTAAGTATGCGTACTTAAGCAACCATATTTTGAGTTTGTTAAGTTTCCAAACTCAGCAGAAATTTTCGGTTCAAAAACCTCCGCCAGTATGTGTACGGGTACACATACTTAAGGTGACTAGTTTAGGAGTTTGTAATTCCCAAACTCAGCAGATATTTTCGGTACGAAAACTTCTGCCAGTATGCGTATGGGTACACATACTTATCTTGTCTCCTTCACCAATTTCGTATACACACATATGCATACTCTTGGCTTCCGGTTTATGGATTTATACATTAATGTGTGAACACACTATATATGCTTATATCCAAAGATGGTTACATCATCAACTCTTTATTTCAATCATTGAAACATTCTTCTATAATGACAATAGCCGTTTTTACACACTATTAGCATGAAAGCAATTTTCACGATATTGAAATAATCATTATCGAAACATTCCAAGCCTATATCAAATGATTGTATCATACAAACCATGTAAGATGTTACTAGGAAATTTTATCATGATATAAGATGAACTTGGTCGAAGCGAAAGCTTACCAACACATATTTCGAGAAATATGTAAGCGAGATATAGTCAGCTCGAAATCTCAAATGTGCATAGAGAAAACTATATCGTAACACGAGTACTTATGTCTCAATATAGGAGATAGTGGAAATAGAATTTACAAGTGATAGATGATTTCAAGTCTCCACATACCTTTTGTAGAAGAAGTTCCACAAGCTCCCCTTAGTAGTTCTTCGTCTTCAAGAGATGAAGATCGAGAGATCTAAGCTCAACTACACTATCTATGTCCTAGTCCGAGACATCTATAAATAGGCTAGAAATCAAGACTTATAGTTTTGATCACTAACATTGAAAAACATGCTTGAGATATCAACGCATGCGAGTTAGACCGAGCAATGTTCTAACAAAGGATAACTCTATCAAATGGGAAACCTAATCCCCACACCTTCTATGTGATACTAGTTGCGTACTAGAGTTGATTCTCTTTTAACTTAGATTTTTCCTAAAACCATTATATGTTAACGACATGAAGACTTCATTGGGGTTCTGAATCGAGACCCAACTATTTTCTATGTAGTTGTGTGTTCTGATCTTACTTGTTCTATCATATTGATTATTATCTTCTCTAAGATTGGCTCGAGATTTATCTCTGATATGTAAGAGATAAAAAGTAATCACGAAGCTCTTCGTCTCATTCTTTGTGATTCCAAAATAACTTATTCTACTACCAAATAGTTAAATTATTGCGAGGTGTTTGATATTTCTAGGCTGTTCTTTGGAAATTAAGACCGGATTATCAATTGGTTCATGTTCACCTTGATTTATCAAAAGATATAACAAAAAATTCGTAGATATTTCTGGGGGAGAAGATTTATCTATCAGAATAGACTTTTATGTGGAGACAGATTTGTTTATAAGGTCTTTGACTTTGGGTGGTAGCAACTCTTAGTTGTGGGTGAGATCATCTAAGGAAATCAAGTGCGTAGAGTCTTGCTGGGATTCACAGGCGTCAGGATTGCGATTGTACCTTAATCGGTATGAGACTTGGTTAGGGCTCAACTACATTCCAGTCCGAAATTAACTTGTAGTAGGCTAGTGTCTGTGGCGGCTTAATACAGTGTGGTTTTCAAAAATGGACTAGGTCCCGGGTTTTTTCTGCATTTGCGGTTTCCTCGTTAACAAAACTTCTGGTATCTGTGTTATTTCTTTTCCACATAATATTTTCTATATAATTGAAATATCACAGATTGTGCATAGTTCAATCAATTTGTAAATCCAACCTTTGTTTGTTGATTGAAATTGATTGACCCTTGAACATTGGTTTTTGATACCGTTCAAGTTATTTATCATATCAATCGGGCTCACAGATTTCTATCTATTCGATTGCAGATTTTCTTTGATAAATTGAGATATATCTCTTGGATATATTTCCTTGATTGAGTCCTACCGTGTATTCTCTTGGAATTATATTGGATTTAGTCCATAAATATTGTCGAACGAAATATTTGGTGTGGTTGTTCGACCCCCACTTTTTCAAGAAGGACTGCTAACAAAAATGCAACTCCCTACACTAAAACCCCAAACAATTTTTTGGTTGGTTTTGCTGATGATGGGTACCTTTCCGACCCATATAAAGGTCGATCACAAACTGGCTATGTGTTCACCATTTTAAACACAATGATATTTTGGAGATCGACCAAGCAGACTCTTGTGGCTACCTCCACGAACCACTCTGAGACTATTGCCTTACACGAGGAGGTTCGTGAGTGTGTATGGTTAAGGTCTATTATTATACACATTCGAGGGACATGTGGTATCAATTTTACCACTAATGAGCCAACTTGCATTTATGAGGATAATGCATCTTGTATAAAACAGATGAAGCAATGTTACATTAAGGGTGATAATACAAAGAATATACCACCAAAGTTCTTTTACAATATGCAACAACAGTCTCTTAGGAAAATTCAAGCCAGTCAAGTAAAATCCGATGAGAATGCAGTAAACCTATTTACGAAGTCATTAATCAACTTTTGAAAAGCATATCAAAAGTATCGGACTAAGAAAATTGTCTGAACTCCCTTGAATGCAACCAGGGGAAGATGTCGACATCAAGGGGGGGTATCTAATGATATGATGTCGACATTAGGGGGTGTGTCTGTTGAACACTTTTTCCCTTCACCGAGTTTATTTTTTCCCAATGGGTATTGTTACTCGCTAAGGTTTTAACAGCACCAGGGCTATGAATTCCTGGTTGAGATTATCTTTTTCCCACAGGGTTTTTTATATTTTAGGATTTTCTGAAGAGAAATTGCCAGCTTTATGAAGCAACTTTACTATGACTCAACACGTTGTATTCTTTTCCCTTCGTCAAGATTTTGTCCCATCAGGTTTTCCTTGTCAAGGTTTTAATGAGGCAACATATTTGAAGTTCCGCTTTTGAACTGCACAAGGGGGAGTGTTATAGGGCCTACGGCCCATGGATGTGCGTTCTATTGGAATGATAGGGTTTTCCCCTTCCCTTGTATATAAAGAATGCTATACTTATGTAATATTGTCACCTCTTTGATTAATAAAGGTTATTCTATCTCTTCCTTTTACCTTTCTTCATTATCACCGCGAAAGATATGTGTAACTATATTTTAATCTTTCATTATTTTGTTTTGTATTTTCTATTATTTTAACTGTCGATAAGTCGGTTACATGACACTGTCAAAATAGTGGTAAACTAAAACCGAATGGTCAAAACCGGAATCCAACGGTAAAACCAAAAACCGAAACCGTTGGTCTATGACACGGTTTTGATTTGGAAAATCAAAAATCAGAAGTATCAGTTTCGGTTTTTGTTTGAGCAAAAGCCGAATCGAAACTCATCGTATATACTCTAGTCTCAGGGCCCAACCGAGATGAAAGGAGATCCGACAATTATTTTTTTCGATAGGAAAAAATAATGCAAATAATCAAACTGACACCTAGTTATGATCCATTTCCAACTCATTAAACAGAATGGATGGAGGATTAGACCATTCATCACTTGACCTTAATGCTCTTGCATACTTAGCTAGAGTATCTGAATAAGAGTTTGCAGTTCTCTTGACAGATTTACAAACCCATTTATTATAAAAATAAATAAAAAATATTATTGATAGAGTTAAGTTTAAAAAAACAGTTTCGGACAACATCAGTTGTAGTTCAATTAATAGTAGACAAAGAGCCATTAATGACTGACACTACATTGCTACTATCTGATTCCAATTACAACTGCTGAATTCCCTTTTCTACTGCCCATTCCACTACTTCCAAAATAGCTGGAGCTTCAGCTTACTCTCCATCTAAAATTGCAACGGTTGATCCTTTGGTTTCTCCAAATACACCTGCAGAATTCCTCAATACTAGTCCAATGCCTGCAATATTAGAATTTGAGTATTTATCAAAAGAGACACATCTATATTATTTTTTCCCCATCGACTACATTTAAAATTGGAAATGTAAAAAACAGTCCTGGTATTAGGACCGATTCACAAAAGCATCCTATTGTTACAAACAAATTGATCATACTTCCGTTAAAAAGATATTTAAGTGGTGACTCACAGTTAAATATGTTTATGAAATTACCCGTGTGCCCTTCATATTTATCATTTTATACACAATTTTAAATTTTGATTTCATTATAATTTTTTGACTGTGGTGCTATTTGTAGGTGGTGGTGGTGCCGCTTACATATCGTTACACCGCATTCAGGATCGTAAAATCGCATTCAGGTTCGTTACACCACATTCAGGATCGTTACACCGCATTCACCCAAAGGGTTCACCGCTTCCCCTTCGGGATTTAGTAGAGATTCTTAAGCTTCCACCACCACCACCACCGCTTCATCACCACCACTTCAACCAATTAGTTAACTAGGAAGGGTATTTTAAGGGAGGGTATTTTCGGAAGAGATAACACCGTTTTATTCAAAAGTATTAAGTCGGATGGAAAAAAACCATTTTGTAAATGAATTACAAAAATATGATCACTGACCGAATTATAAAAAATATGACCATTCTGTAATTGGCCCTTTAAAATTTTCCCCATTGACTACATTGGATGTGAGACTCGTTTGAAAATGGTGAAGCGGATCGGGTTTTAAAAAAAAGCCTTCAAATTCATCAGGGCATGAGGCCGTTTTTGTTCTTCTTGAGAAAAAGAGAGCTGAGTTTAGGTTTCCATTACCGGGCAACCCACAAAACTGAAGCTACTCCATCTTTCTGCTTCTCCTCCCGCCGATTAGTTAAGATTTTCCATTAGTTCGTTCACAGGCCAACCAATCAATCCTGCCGTGATCATTAAGAATGAGAAACTTAGGGTTTCTTTGGAGAAGTATGGTTCAAAATTCAAATCATTTTGGCTCCTTCAAGAACCCAACAAGACATTGCTTTGGTCTCTCTTCTTTAATCCGTTCTTACTCTTCAGGTATATATGGTTATTGTTTTCTCCTCATCTCTTCATTGTTTGTAATAGATTCACATTGTTCAATTAGGAATCTAATTCTTATACTTATTCCAGGATTAGATATGCAATTATCGAGTGATATGATCAGAATCATGGAACAAAGGCTGACGGCAATTGAATATAAATCCAAATATCTCGAGAACATACTAAATCAGGTAACTTTGTTAAGGGTTCTGAAAGGTGCTTCACCAGTGTTTGATGAAATGTCTCAAAGAAAAGAGAGATTTTTTAACAGTAAGGTTAAACTAGTTTATAGTGAATTTAGTTCGTATCACCTTTGTGGATTTTTTAGGCAAAAAGTATTATACGTGCTTCTTTGTATGCACGCAAAGTAATTCACACTGTTGGATGCCAGGCATTCATCCCAACTGATGCAGGGTTCTAGGTCAGATGCCCATAAATCAGTTAAATTGACGAATTTTATCTGTATGGTGATTAATCTTTCCAATTTGTTATCTTTGTGTATCATGGTCCAAGAGATTGCTAATTAAGGGTTGAATTTTTTGGTGTAAACTGAAGTTAGCCAGAAGCCTCGCCGGCAGATTATTCACAAGCTAATAAGGAGCTTCGGAAGCTACGTGATTCTATGGACCTGATAAATGATTTGAGAGCCAAGCAAAAGGTAGTCATTTATCAGCAATCTTGGGAAGATATTTGGATTGTTCATTTTATTTTGGTTTGTTCTGTGGTGAAGTGTTTTAGTCGTTTTTTTAGGAAATTGATGGCTTGAAATCGCTGATTGCTGAAAGTTCAGAAGATAAAGATATGTATGACATGGCAAACGCGGAGTTGGGTGAGGCTACAGAGGATGAGAAGAGAATTCAGCAACTCTTGCTTAAGTCAATGCTGCCTAAGGATGATGCCGATGAAAGGGATTGTATTTTGGAGGTGAGAGCAGGTAACCAAAAATGTGTTAATTCGCCCAATTTTTTTTTCTCATCTAGTGTGTATAGAGTTGCTCCATTTTCCCAGTGGATTCATTATTACTGTCATCTGATGCAGGGACTGGAGGTGAAGAGGCGTCTTTGTTTGCTATGGATATTTTCAAAATGTATGTTGTCGAACCTGATTGAGTTACCTTCTTCTTTCTTACGTATTGTTGGTGATTTTGATATTATTTGGAGTTATAACAGGTATGAGAGATATGCTCAAAAGAAAGGTTGGAGGTTTGAAGTTGTAGATATTACGGAGTCTGATCTTAAAGGATACAAGGTTCGCTTTCTGTATTCTGTCATTTTGTTAATGATATCTCTTTTGGTGCTATGGGTGTGTATCTTACTGCAGGCTGTGTTTCATTTTAGGAAGCGAGTGCATCAATTACTGGGGTTGGAGTGTATGGTACACTTAAATTTGAGAGTGGAGTTCACAGAGTGCAGGTGCTTCAAACTTTTAATTATCTTAAAATATTCACTCATTCTTGTTATTGAGGGAGAAAAGGAATTAATGCTTTCTCTAATACCACAGCGAGTTCCGTTGACAGAGAAGTCTGGACGTGTGCATACTAGTGCTGTATCTGTTGCTATCCTCCCTCAAGCTGATCAGGTGCTCACTTCCTTTCCATATCTCTTTCTTTATGCTGTTATGGCGTTCTTTTTAAGGATGCGAAAGCTTAACTTTTTAAAGTCGGTCTTCTCCAGGTGGATGTACAGTTGAAGAACGAAGATTTGAAGATAGATACTTACAGATCCGGTGGTGCAGGTGGTCAGCATGCAAATACAACGAACAGTGCTGTGAGAATGATGCATATTCCATCAGGGATTACAGTTACCATGCAAGATGAACGATCTCAGCATATGGTAGTGGCCTCTTTAATCCTCATCCCTTTGAAATATATATTTGAGACATAATTTTGTTGTATTTGCCTTTCCTTGTTGAGCGTGGCCGTGTCAGTTAGACTTTAGGTTTCTGTTTAGTTCTCAATTTCCATAGCTGTGATAAAATATTTACTGGAGAAAATAACTTATAGTCACATAGAAATAGAATTAGATCTTCATTTTTGGATCGTTTTTCTTCACCCAATCTTTTCTTTTTCTCTTTACCGTTCTTGAAAGACTCAAGGAAAAACTAGTGTAGCAAATATTTTCTAGAACCTCGTTTAGGTTCGAACCCATGGCTGAAGATGGAACTGGAGTAAATTTGTGATGATAACTGTATGACTTCCATCGCGCAGTGATCAAGAGATCTTGGTGTTTCATTAGTTTTCTGTATTTTTGTTGTCAATTCACAGAACAGGGCCAAAGCTCTTAGAGTCCTGTGCGCAAGGTTGTACGAAATAGAAAGGTTAAGAGCTCAGATGAGTCGGTCGCAGCTCAGAATGGAGCAGGTTAGTGAAGATCTGCAGACCCCTTCATTTTTTTTTCTCCAATTTTCAGCTGTCTTTAAACTTTGAAGGGCATTTAGTGATTGGTGGAATGCTTGAGCAGATTGGTAGTGGGGACAGGTCAGAACGCATTCGCACATATAACTTCCCTCAAGGACGTGTTACTGATCACCGTGTAGGGGTCACACACCACTCAATAAACAATATAATGCAGGGAGAAGGCTTGGATGTCTTTGTTGATGCCCTTCTTTTACGGCAAGAGATGGATGCAGTTGCTTCATTTAACTCTGATTAATGGAAGAAATTAATTCTTTGTCAAAGCAACAAAAGTAAATTCTTGGTTGTCGCCTTTTACTGATGCAAAATAATGTATCGTCTTTGTTTTTGGAGAATAATGTATCTTAGCTTCATATAAGCCATGTTCGTTATAACTATTTACAGAGTATTACATCTTATAATAATTCTGTTAGAGGTCAAAACAAGATCCAGGAAAGAACTGAGATTGTTAATGAGATTGTGGTATGCCCCAGGTTATTTTTGTCAGGACGTTCAAAAAAGAAATTCACGACTTTGATTTCTGACTCTAGTTGCAATCCTTGGAAAGCAACTAAAACTTCATAGAACAAATCTTCTTTTCTATTTCTTTCTCATACAAATTTATCATCTGATTAATGGGTAACCGATGTAGGCAATAATCACAAAGTCCCAGTATTCAGGGCACAGAACGGGAACACATGTGAACAGTCCCAGTAATGTTAATTATCCTCAACATACACAACCCAGTCAATATTGTTTCCAGAACCCTGAGGGCTCAACAGAACACCCTAAATGAAAACACTCAAAAGAGACAGCTCACCATCGACTTTACGCTCCCCATTCACCGAAGGCCTCAATCTGCAGACCCCTCACCTAGAAATTTCATGTTAACTGCAGGCATAATGTTGCTTCTGCATCCTTTAGAAGAGAGTCTGCAATTAAACTTTTCATCTTAATGTTGCATCATAACAGACTTAATAGCAACTATACTAAAATTAAAACGCCTTGGCAAATTTGATAATTCCAGTCTTAGTTTCCTTGTTTTCTGGGATCAACAAATTCAAATCTTCCTCTTCGAATATGAGAACAGTGTATTAAACAAGACGCCATAACGAGAGTAAATGGCATTACATTCAAATTATATAAGAAGCTATAATGTTGCAGGTTAATGAAGATTTGCTTGAACCAGATTTGTACCTCACCTAATGAAGCAGGAGCTGGTGCTGGTGTGCTGCAGAACAATCCTATTTGATACGTTCAAACATAAGTGAGCTTCAATACCTAAGATAGAAGCTTCATGCAACTAAGATATCTAGCATACCCCCTACAACCAAGGTGAATTTAAACAACTTACCTGGAACAAACAAGCCTACTTGAGTTCATTCTATGAAGAGTTTAATTGGTAAGGGAGCATATGATGTTGCTCAGAGATATGTAGATGAGTTACTACGAATTATGCAAGAAATGAAGACATACTGTATGATTGCAGAGTCAATTACTAGTTATCACGTCATTGGCAATGGAGACTTTTCACATTAAAAGAGAAGATTATGTAAGCTACACTTTTAAGTAGTTAAGATACCCAAATAAACGTATAATACAAGAAATGAACCTTCTTCATCACGAAGGTACAATTAAGCCATAAGTATTATTATAAACCCTACAAAAACAAAGCTAGAGAACAAAAACAGGACAGCCTGAGACATCTCTACATAATTCCAAGCACAGATAACAGAAAAATGAAGAAGATTAATGTACCAAAAAACTCTCGAACTTCATCTGGCAAACCCAGCTGACAAAATCTAGCTCAATCGAATCTGGTGCTGTGTACAACCCAAGAACTGTATTACTCAGAGCTACTGCATCTGCAGCCCAAATCAGAAAAGTTAAGAACGCAAACAAGAAATCCCATACATGTCAATTAACACCCTTAAACCATATAAAGATTAAAAATTTCAAATCGATAACTTAGTGATACCTACCTCAACTTGATGTAAGTATCCGAGGCCCGTCCTTAGAGTCTGCAAGTAGTTTAGATTTGTCTCCCTCTTTTTCTACACCTTGTCTATTCTGAGGAGTATGTCTCGAAACTAATCCAAATCTATCAAATTCCGCTGGTTCTACACGGTTTAATACGTCAAGCTTTTTCTCCTCCTTTACTGCATTAGACACGCCATGTCTTACTTCACATCCCATAACCCCAGGAGCTCGATTCATCTTATTCATATCGGATACACCATTTTTCAAATCCTTCTGCAATACAACTGGTGTATAAAACTTCACATTATTCAAACCCCTTCCAGGTGTATCCTTTTTCGTTGCCTTAAAATTATTCTGAATCAGTAATTGCGCTTCCAATGCATGACTAATTGCAGCATTATTCACTTTCGCTTTCTTTTTCTGCTCCTTCACCAACCTCGCCGCTGGAGCAGGACCCGGCCGCGCAACAGCAGGCGCTGCAGCAACAACAAGAGCAGGAGCTGCGGCAACGACAGGAGCAGGAGCTGGTAATGTATTGACAATTTGCTCACCACCATTCTCGTTTTTCTCAAGTAAAATAACTTTCTCTAGAAACCCTTTGGCATGTTTCCTAGAAACTGTAGCTTCATTAACTCTTCTCTCAGCATCAACCCTAGCTAAACTCGCTGCTTTATTCATGGAATTGGATGAAATCGTTGCAGCAGTAACAAGTACCTTAGCAGAATTCACATCTATAACCTTCCCCTTTTCACTCTTGGTGACATCGAAAAATACAAAATTAGGGTTTAAACAAGGTGGACATTGATAATGAGGATTGTTTTTTTCTCCTTTTGTTAAACCACTCGCACAAGATTTATGTGAAACAGAGGGGCAATTTTGGCACATAATACGATCGATGGCGAATGAAGATGATGATGAACCTAAATTATAAACTTGGAAACAAATTGGGCAAAACAAACCAGCATTGAATTTTAGAACACAAGATGTGCAGAGATGACGGTATATACCTCTTTGATGAACGTTGTGTAGTATCCATTGATTTTGTGAACCACAACCACCACATTCATTCGATTTACGATTCATTCTCTAAAAGGAAACCCTAACGATTTGGGCATAATGATTCTCTAAAGAGAGACAAGACAAGATCAATGGCGTTCTCAAGTCAATAAAACGTTTTCCATTTTGGTATATAAATAACGGCCAAGTTAAAAATGAATGACATAAGATATCACCCTTCTTTCGGTAACTGTTGTGCATGTGTAGTTTCGTATTTGCAAATGGGAAGCAAAAGTGCTTTAATAATAATCTTTATAAAGAAGAAATTGTGGACATTACCCCAACCGAACGACACATAATGTCTCTAACTCTCTATCCTTGAATAAATCTCCATACTCAAAATGAAAAATGTTAACTAACTTCAGGATTGGAGATGAACTTTAAGTAAAAAAAATTTACCTCCAATTTTCTTTTTTGTCGTTTAATAATAATCCGTAAAAAGGTGTTAATAAGACCTCTATCTAATAAATTTAACTTTTTATATTAGAAATGGTCCCAGCTAAGCGTGGAGCAGGGGATCCACCAATTACATTTGTGAATGTCGGTTTTGGCTTAGTCCATAACTCTCGATATGCTTAGAAGAGTTGAGTGGAAATCTAGGCTAGTTTTCTTCGTTTAATAGGAGTTGGGTATCTGGGAGCTTGTGTTTTATAAGGAACTAGTGAGTCAAACAAAATAAGGTTGAATCGATGCGATCTTAATATGTGTCTGACCGAATTTGTCATGTTAGGTATTTGTCAAATTTGCATCCTCCCATTCTACATAGACGTTAATCATATATCTAATATTTAACTCATACTTGTTTGTTAAATATTACATTTTCTATTTTATACGGTCAATCATTATTTGTTATTTTATTAATATAATAAAAATGAGTTCATCATGTTCAAACACATCAAAGATGAAAAAAATAATAAAACACATATCTAGTTAATTTCACGAAATAAACTAGTACTCGAAGAATGGCATATGAAAAGACCTTATGTTATTCGAATTTGTCTTCATTAAGATTAAAATGTCCTAGAAAGGAGTAATTTGTGCTGTTCATTGTTATCACCTCTATTAATCATTGATCTTGTACATAAATGTAGAACCACGATAACTTATGAGAAACTGTCATCAATGATATTGTTGAAATGACCCCATTTAAACAAAACGCAACTACAACATTAATAAATGTTAGAACATTGCTCGGTCGAACTCACAAGTGTTGCTATATCAAGCTTGTTGTCAAATTTAGTTGTCAAAACTATATCTTGATTTCTAGTCTACAATTAGTTAAGTCTATGATAGTGTAGTTGAGAAACGGGCCAGTCATCATTTGCGTTCTACCGTTTGAAGGCGAAGATCAACTGAAGCTTTTGGAGAACTTCATCAACAAAAGGTAAGTGAAGACTGAACCACCTATTTCTCAAGTTATATTTATTTTTCTATCCTTGAGACGGTTGTCGCATAACTAATTAGACTGCCTTGCATAGACAAGAATTTCGAGTCGAGAACTAATTATTTAGTTTACGAATTTCTCGAAATATAATGACTAAGCTTAATGAACATTTGTTTATACTTGATCAATTTTAGTGGAGAACAATTTATTGTTCGGAACCAAATCATGATTCAAGTTTATCATTCAAAAATATTCCGGAATAGTGATGTGTGTCATTGATGTTATTCATGAATGTTTTAAATTGATTTAGAGAATTATAGAACTATTATATTCAGAATACAAGACACTGTTATCAGTCTTACAAATTCGAAAACTGTTAAATGTTTGAAGTCGTATTACACGTACTTGTACATGTAGCGGAGTAGTGATCATTGTCATATGCGTCAAAAATAATTTCACTTTCTCACTCAACTAATATAAATGAAGTATGTGGTGAGAAAGAGTTCGTTCCACGGGAGGCGATTGTTGTTATCAAATTTCAACTTCTCAAGTAACCAATGAAGGGATTTTGGTTTTATCAAAACAATAACAATAATTGAAAGCTGGAAAATATGAAAGTAATCAATAATAATAATATATTAGTCAAGGGGTTATATCATTCACAAACATGTATTTTCATCAATGACTATAACTGATAGTTTAATCTCTCTTTTGTTCCTAGGATATCGTGATCGTAAGTATATCCCATTAATTTCTTGATTTCATCACAAACACATTAAAAGATGCACATGTGAATTCTACTTGAAAGCAACCTAAAGTGTAAAAGCACAAATCAGTTTAACTCCTTAAGAGCAATAAGTTATATGAAATAAGACTAATCAATGCAAACGAACGTGTAAAAGCACTAATCTGTTTTAACAAAGGTTATGATTCATATGTAATTATAAAGATGTATCATTACAAGTAATAACTACACTATGCTACTTGCAATCAGGGATTGACAACTTTTTCGTATTGAAAATCCTAATCTAGCAATAGAGATGAATGCAAATCCAATTGATACCGGACTCAGCCAAACAAGCAATCAAATCATGTGACAATAATTGATACAAAATTAACTATTTCATTGATTCAAATATCATGTTGAGAAATTAACTTAACCCTTAACTGAGAATAGTTTTTTAGCTACTCATAGCTATTGAGTTCATCATCATAATAATAATTGAAATAAAGTAAAGAAGATGAAAATAAAGCAAACCCTGGGATTGTTCTTCTCCAAAAGCTCCAAATAGAATAAAAAATACGTGATATCTCCAAGTTGTAGAAATCTTTTCTTTTATAGCTCATCTTGGGTCAAATCTTAAAAAGTCAAAAATCCAAGTGGTCCACCAAGCCCATATGTGAGAAATACCCATACAAAAATTCTGCTCAAAAAGTGTCACCAGAGACCCAGAATAATGGTCGGAAGTTGGCCGGTAATCCATCTCAGGTGATTGGAAAATGCTCAGATCACCGGGAAAAGATAACTGTCAACCGTCAAAGTCGACGGTTGACTAACGGTCAAAGGTCAGGGCTGATTCAGGAGTGAGTCAGTAAGCTAACTCATCTGAGTAGGCTGATTTTCCAGGCTAAAGCCATTTTGTGAAGGCCAAAGTATGTATTGCACCATCGTGAATGCTTCTGGTTCATAACCAACTTCACATTGCACTATTCTCTCTTCATTCACATCCATCCTTGCACTCATTCCCATCATTGATCCACCTCAATAACCTCAGCTCAATTCCTCTGCAACATCACCTACAACTCATTGTAACTTAGCCCCCATACTTCCACTTCAAGACTCATATCTCTTTCTCAAGAAGGTTTTCTTGTTGAGCCATACATTTGTGTTTCACAAATTCATTTTTCTCAATGACTCATGGAGGCTCCAGGCACAATATCTTATCGTGAAACCTTTGCTCTAATGGTTGTTGATACTATTCCAACTAATAAGGAGAAAGAGATGGATATTCCTTTTTTCTCATCTCGTAAGAGGAGAATGAGGAATCAGAAGAAACCTAGATCGGATTACTCAAATCAGCAAAAGTTTGAAAATATTCTTGGAGAACTTGGGAAAACCAAGAAGGAGGTGCAGGGACTAAATAATATTTTACAAAAATTTCTTAAACTACAAGATGTTCTTTTCAATCAACATCCTATCAGGTTTGCATGAACTAACTCTTTCATTCATGAACCGTATGTTCCCTTTCCGGTCATTGATAAGGAGTTTGGAGATTATAAGGAATTCTTAAAAGGCCTTAATATCTAGGAAACTTCTTTTGAGGATTTTATTCTTGGGAAGGATAACTAGGGTTTGATATAACAAATATTGTGGTTACACATATCTATTTCCAACGTTTTTTCAGCTTACATGTTTTTAGATTTATTTATTTAAATTCTAGAGTTGTTGTAAGATGAAATTGTAGTATGTAATCATTATTAATTTAATTATTGAAAAATTCTTATGAAATATTTGTGCCTTTACGTTCTCGTGAATCGATACTATGGATACAAATCCTTGTGATTTGTTAATTTTCATAAATCCTTTTTTTTCACGAAAGTAAGGTCACTCATGTTGTTCTCTTGGGAATGACATTTTACGGGAGAGAGTTCTTAAATGAACTTGTGCTTAATTGCTACTCCCTCCGTATCTAAAAAATAGGCATGTTTGGTTTGCATAAGGACTAAGAGAACTAATCATTATATCCATTTTTTCATAGTTTTTCTTGCTTTATCCACGGCTCCATTGATTTGATATTAGAGAGAAGATGGAGAGAGAAGTGGTCTCCTCTTCATATTAAGAGATAAAAAGAAAAAAGGAAAGCTGCCCTTAAATGGGTAAATTAGTAAACTAATAATATTTGACTTTCCAAATAAGGAAACAAGCCTATTTTTTTGAAACATCCAAATAAGGAAACAATCCTATTTTTTAGAAACGGAGGGAGTATATCTTTGTGGGGCGTGTGGCTGTGGAATTATAAAGAGGATGCTTGTATCTTTTTAATCCCCTAGGATGAGCGCTAAGTATTTATTACCATTGTTAGAGCATTGCTCGGTCGAAGTCGCATGCGTTGCTATCTCAAGCATGTTTGTCAATGTTAGTGATCAAAACTATAAGTCTTGAGTTCTAGCCTATTTAGATGTCTCGGACTAGTACATAGATTGTATAGTTGAGCTTTATATTTCACGGCGTTCATCATTTGAAGACGAAGAACTACTAAGGGGAGCTTGTGGAACTTCATCAACAAAAGGTATGTGAGACTGAAACTCATCTATCACTTGGAAAGTCTATTTCTACTCTATCTCCTATATTGAGACATAAGTCGTGTTAAGATATAGTTTTCAATTATACACATTTGAGATTTTGAGATGAGTTTAACTCGCTTATATATTTCTCGGAATATGTGTTGGCAAGCTTTCGCTTCGGTCAAGTTCATCTTACATTCCTAATGAAAGTCCGAATATGATCATATGAAAATTATAGAGTAACATCTTACATGGTTTGTGTGATACAATCATTTTGGTGTAATCTTGGAATGTTTGATTATGATAATTTCAATATCTTGAAAATTTCTTTGGTGCTAATAGTATTGTGAAAACGACTATTGTCATCCTCTAAGAAAGTTTCAATGATTGAAATAAAGAGTTCAGAATCAAGTAACCATGTTTGGATATAAACATAGTGTGTTAATCACATTAGTGTGAAAGTCCAAAACCGGGAGCCTGAAGTATGCGTACCCGTACGCGTACTGGCGATTGCCGATGTCTGGGCAAGTATGCGTACCCGTACGCATACTGGTGGAAAGTTCACCTCCGTGAATTTCTGCTGGAGTTTGGAAGTGTAAGTAGTATGCGCACCCATTCGCATACTGGCGTTACCCAAACTTGGTCCGGCTACTTAAGTATGTGTACCCGTTTGCATACTTGAGTGGGTTACTTTCTAAAATCGGTTGTGTACATGAACTTAAACATTTATATCATAAGGAATGCAATCTTTGCAAACCGTGGCTATAATGTTCATGAATTGATTCTAGTGAATCAAACCGATTTTGTTTCAATTGTGTTCTTGTATACTTCTATGAGAATATAGCAATTGAACGACTCTTTAACTAGTTTCATTTTAGTCATTTGAACTAGTTATGGATAAGATGAATATGGTTGATATGATAGTTAATCATATGGCTAACTTCGGTTAACTACTATGAGTCAACATGGTGTACACGTTTAGGTATGGTTCATAAATCTAAATGAGGGTACATTTCATTCGTGTCTAACAAGCTAAGTTCGATCTAACGGTTGAAAGATATTAGCTTGGGTGAATCAGGTTTTTCATCTAACGGTGAATAATGAATGCTTTGTTACCAAGGTAACTTAGATTGCAAACCTGATTTGAAAAATATATAAAGGAGAACTATAGCAACTGGGAAACCTAATCCCCACACCTTCTGCGTGTTACTAGTTGTATAAGCTAGAGTCAATCCTCCTTTAACCTTAGGTTTTCCTAAACCTTGTAGGTTAATGACTTGAAAGACTTCATTAGGATTGTGAAGCCAGACCCAACTATTTCTTTTGTAGTTGCGTGTTCTGATCTTGCCCGATTCTATTGTTTGAGTACTATCTTCTCCAAGATTTGATCGAGATTAATTTCTCCGATAGGCAAGATAAAAAGTGATCACAAACATCTTCGTCTCATTGTTTGTGATTCCATAATATCTAGTTTCGACATCATACGATTTAGATTATTGTGAAGTGATTGATAATACTAGGCTGTTCTTCGGGAATATAAGTCTGGTTTATCAATTGGTTCATGTTCACCTTGATTTATCAAAAGATGGAACAAAAACTCTTGGGTATTTCTGTGGGAGACGGATTTATTCAATCCTATAGACTTTTCTGTGT
Organism: Papaver somniferum; assembly: GCF_003573695.1. Taxonomy (NCBI): domain Eukaryota; kingdom Viridiplantae; phylum Streptophyta; class Magnoliopsida; order Ranunculales; family Papaveraceae; genus Papaver; species Papaver somniferum. The sequence goes on along the minus strand of NW_020622934.1, from coordinate 17,442,166 downwards.
GAGACAGATTTGTTTATCAAGTCTTCGACTTTGGGTCGTAGCAACTCTTAGTTATGGGTGAAATCAGCTGAGGGAATCAAGTGCGTAGCATCCTGCTGGGATCAGAGACATGAGGAGCGCAACTGTACCTTGAATCAGTGTGAGATTGATTAGGGTTCAACTGCAATCCAGTCCGAAGTTCATTGGTAGTAGGCTAGTGTCTGTAGCGGCTTAATACAGTGTGGTGTTCAAACTGGACTAGGTCCCGGGGTTTTTCTGCATTTGCGGTTTTCACGTTAACAAAATTCGAGTGTCTGTGTTATTTCTTTTCCGCATTATATTTTTTTATATAATTGAAATATCACAGGTTTTGCGTTGTATCGATTAATTAGGAAATTCAATCGTTGGTTGTTGATTGAGATTGATTGATCCTTGAACATTGGTCTTTGGTACAGTTCAAGTTTACTCCTCTTATATTCAATTGGGCTCGTAGATTTGTATTTGCTGATTGCGGATTGAATTAAGAGTCAGAGATATTAAACTCTTTGATATACTTTTCTCTAGATTGAGTCTGACTGTCTAGTTGATTCTCTAGAAAGTATATTGGAGTAAGTCCTCTCAGATTGCCAAACGAATTGTTGGGTGTGGTTTTTAGACCCCCGTATTTTCAATTGGTGATGGTATTTTTCAATGATGTTGTAGTAAAAGATTCGTTGAGACTTGTGAAAGCAATAGATTTTAGACTTATAAAACTTAAAAAACTAAGAGAACTTAATGCAAAATTGATTTAAAGATATTAAAAATAATCAAGACACTGATTCCACTATTACACATGAATGAATGATGGTAAATAACTCAAAACTCTAATTATCTTTTAAGTCCCTTATTTTCTTAACTCACAAATAATCAGGCAAATTCTCAAATATCAATTGTATTCCCTAAGCATAGATTATCAATTGACTAAACAAAGTATAACCTATCAGATTGAATCACAACTAATTAAGAAAATTATGCAAACAATTTAAAACTCTGCAAAAGCAGTGAGTGAATTATAAATTATAAATTATAAATTAGAGAAAATAAAATAGTTACCAATTATTCATGCATAAATAGCTTCCTCATTGCCTTGGTTTTGGGAGAATTAGCTCATCATCATGTTGGAAACACACTTAAAAGTTGATTTCATTGCTCAAAGATGGTCTACAAATGATGAAATGGGAGAAAAATTGATAAAACCGGGTTTGTAACACTTATGTTTGTTACAAATCAGTTGTTACAGAGAACGATAAATGAAAACTGTCATTGTCACTGTAGCTATACGACCCACTGGTGTTTGTCCTTGTCACTGTTGATGAACGACTGTTCTCTTGCGTCTTATGTTCTTCATGCACCAGCAGAAAAGAATTTTCCTGCAAGTGATCGTCCCAACTCTGTGATGCTCTGAACTTCTCCCAATTATCTCCGTCCCCTTCTCTGCTACCCAGGATGATATTTATACTCAACAGGCGAAGAAAATCCTCCGTAATAACTCACAGTAATCTCTCTTTATTCGGCAGTGAAGGGTAATATTCTCGGAATATTTTCTTTCCAAAAATCCTTCTCCTACACGTCTGCTGCCTCCGAAATTTCCTTATTTGACTTCTACATGCTTCTTCAGAGACCAAGTGGTATCCAAACACGAGCAGCACACGTAAAACTTGTTGTAATCACGTGAATATCTCTTACGATGTACGTGTTTCTCTGACTTCTTCTTGCGAGTTATGTAATCAATTTCAACCGATGAAATCAACCATATCCTGCCTGTTAACCTTAATAGAGTCCCCCCCCCCCCCAACCAATCTGAGCCATTAAGTCTCTCTACAATGCCTTCCAATTTCGAACGAAAATTCTTCAGGTGAGAACCATGTTTTCCCACCTTTTTTCAGAATTCAAAAGATGAAGATCGGTGTCGTGGAAAAAATTGGGCTACATATAGCCGTGGGTGCTCCTTAGCCAAATCCGGGGTCCGTATAGCAAATTTCCTTCGGGGGTGCTCCGAGTGATTTTTCGAGCCGAATTTTCCAACAATATTTATTTCCAAAAAAAACACCTACAACACACACAAAACACCATAATAAGTACAAAATCGAGTACCAACAATACAGAAAATTGAGGACAACTTGGACACAAAAATGTGTCAATCAAATACCCCAAACTTATTATTTTCTAGTCCTCGAGAAAAATTAATAAAAAATAAAATCCTAACTCACTAGGTGGCCCTAGTGACCGAGTTAATCTCGGGAAGGTTTACCAGAGGTGTACCCACAAAACCATGATTTCTAATTGGTCACAAGTATCCAAAGAGCTATGAGGACATACATATTCTCAACATATCTCCAAGTAACTAGAATGCCATAGAAATTAAAGGTGCCAACTCTAAAGCTGAATAAAGAAAAGGGGAGACACATATGCAACACTGCTAGATAAAGAGATATCCGTTACACAGCTAGATAAATATTGTAAGATGCGTCCGCTGCTTTACAGCGGGATAAGATTAGGAGAGAGATAAAGATGAGAGGGACATCTGCTACACAGCTGGACTAACTACGTGTGATGAGTTGAACCAGTATTGGAAAGATCTTGTGCCAGATGGAAAGCGGACTAACAAAGCAACCAATATGCATCTCTCTTCGACCCTCTCATAGTGCTCAGTAGAAACAATGTCTTCTTCGGCTTCAACTATTGATGATAAACTCTCGAACCTTGACAATTAACTATTCTCCTTAATTTCTTGCTTGAAACTTCCTTATAAATTTCTACTTCCCTACGACAGTTTTTTTTTTCTTTGTGGAAACACAAAAATAACAAGAAAAAATTTAAATGGCCATGAGAAAAGGACTTTAGAACTTGGATCTTCGCAACTTGTGATATCTTGGTATCATGAACTTCAACAACTTATATCATTTGCTCTTATAACTTCTTGTAACTAAGTTTTCAACTTTGATTTTTGAATTATTCTTTTCTATTGTTGCTTCTAAACCTTAAACGTCTTCAACTTTCTTCATAGATTTTGATGTCGCTCCGTTTGTTGATGATGATAAGTTTCTACTGAGAGGAGTCGTAATCCAGTAACTAAGACTATATTGTGAGGTTGCTTTGTCTTTCTGGCATTTCCTTCTGACCTACTTGCCTTTCCATCATGGATGGTTAGGTCCATCATGGTTACCCTCTAAAAGGAACAAGTTCTCTCCTGAATTTCAAAGATCTCAATGTCTTTTTCTATAATGTCTCAATATATTGTTATCCCTAGCATTCCAATTTCTATCTTTTCGGTGAGAAATAATATGTAAACTTAGCTAATCGGATACTATGTGACGCTAGAAGTTTCAAAAATGCAACTAAAAAGTTCTTCCCCACCCCCAAACTTAAATCTAACATTGTCCTCAATGTTTCTAATGAAAGAGCAGTACCAAAAGTAAAATAACACGAGGAGAAGTTGGAATGATAGTACCTGGGTGAAGAGAGATAAAATCAAAAACTAATATACAACATACAACTGCCTCGATGGTCAATCAAGGGTAAAAAGGGTCCTCCAAAGGGACCTCCTCAACTTCACCTGTAGGAAAGGCTATAAAAAGGGTTTCAATCTCTGACCGTTAAACTTCGAAGAACTACTACCATCCGGTATCTCGATCTCAACAGCTCCATGAGGAAAGACAGTGCAAAAAATAAAAGGACCCGTCCACCGAGAACGTAACTTCCCAGGGAAAGATGTAAATGGGTATCATACAGAAGAACTTTTTGACCTGCAGAAAATGACTTCCTTAAAATATTTCTATCATGCAAGTTTCATTTTGTTCTTATACTCCTTAACACTATCGTAAGCATCTATATGAATCTCGTCCAACTCATTGAGCTGGAGTTTCCTATGGGCTCCTGCCTTGTCAAGTGAAAAGTTTAGCTGCTTAACAGCCCAATAAGCTCTATGTTCTAACTCAACGGGTAAATGACATGGCTTTCCATACACAAGCCGATAAGGCGACATTCCAATGGGGGTATTAAACGCAGTACGGTAAGCCCATAAGGAATCAGTAAGCCTAGACGACCAGTCTTTCCGACTAGGATTAACTGTTTTCTCTAATATACGTTTTATCTCCCTATTAGAAACCTCTACCTGACCACTAATCTGTGGATGATACGGGGTAGCTACCTTATGTGTAATACCATATTTCTTCATCAGAAGCCTAAAAGGTCCTACAAAAGTGCGACCCTCAATCACTAATTATAGCTCGCGGTGTACCAAAACATGTAAGTATATTATTTTTCAAGAACCCAATCAAAACCCTATGGTCATTGGTTTTACACGCAACCGCCTCAATCCACTTAGAGACATAGTCTACAGTGACAAGAATGTAAAGGTTACCAAAAGAATTAGGAAACGGACCCATAAAGTCAATACCTCACACATCAAAGACCTCAACAATTAAAATCGGTTCAAGTGCATCATGTTCCTACGGGAAATGGTTCCTAATTTATGACAACGCTCACAAGTAACACAGTAACTATGGGAGTCTTAAACAACAAAGGCCAATAGAATCCACACTGCAATATCTTAGCAGCAGTCTTCTTAGCACTAAAGTGACCCACACAAGCATGATCATGACAAAAGGAAATAATACTGGACTGGTCACTCTCAGGTATACATCTCCTAATAATCTGGTTTGGAAAATACTTAAACAAATAAGGATCATCCCAAAAGAAGTGCTTAACCTCGGCTAAAAACCTAGAACGATCTTGTTTACCCCAATGTTGGGGCATTCGACCAATAACAATATAATTCACTATATTCGCATACCAAGGTGCTTGGGTAACAAAGAACAGTTGTTCATTAGGAAAACTATCCCTAACAGGAGGAGAATCATTAAGGGCATCCACAACAAGCCTATACAAGTGGTTTGCTACTACATTTTCTACACCTTTTTTATCTTTAATGTCCAAGGAAAATTCCTGCAACAATAGGATCCATCTAATCAATCTAGGTTTAATATCCTTCTTGGAAAGAAGATACTTCAAAGAAGCATGATCAGTAAAGATTATGACCTTAGAATCTAAGAGGTAGGATCTAAACTTGTCTAAGGCAAACACAATAGCTAATAGTTCCTTCTCCGTAGTGGTATAGTTCAACTAGGCATCATTCAGAGTTTTTCTAGCATAGTAAATCACATAAAATAACTTATTTTCTGGCCGACCTAGCACAACAAAAATGGCATAAATATGAAGCATCACACATGATCTCAAATGGTAGGTTCCAGTTGGGTGCCTGGATTATGGGGGCGGTAGTGAGTAAAGTCTTAAGCTTCTCAAAAGCCTCTAAACAAGCATCATCAAAGACAAACTTAACGTCTTTTGCAAGCAAATTGCAAAGAGGTCTAGAAATCAAGCTAAAATCCTTAATGAATCGACGATAAAAACCTGCATGCCCTAAGAATGACCTAATATCTCTTACGGTTTTTGGGACCTGTTAAGTTTTAATAAGGTCAACTTTGGCTCTATCCACCTCTATACCCTTTGAAGATACGATATGCCCTAGAACAATTCTTGAACGAACCATGAAGTGACATTTCTCCCAATTAAGCACTAAATTCTTTTTCTTACACCTAATCAAAACTAATGACAAATGATGCAAGCACTCATCGAAAGACGAACCAAACACTAAAAAATCATCCATAAAGACCTTTAAGAACCATTATACCATGTCAGAAAATATGCTCAGCATACAATGCTGAAAGGTCGCAGAGGCATTACATATCCCGAAAGGCATGCGTCTATACGCAAAGGTACCAAAGGGACAAGTAAAAGTGGTTTTCTCTTGGTCTTCTGGGGCTATGACAACCTGATTATAACCGCAATATCCATCTAAAAAGCAATAATGGCTACGTCCATCTAATCTCTCTAGCATTTGGTCGATGAAGGGAAGGGTAAAGTGGTCATTCCTAGTGACCTTGTTCAATTTCCTATAGTCAATACAGACACGCCAACCCGTGGTCACCCGAGTTGGGATTAACTCATTGTTATCATTCTGTACTACAGTAATACCGTATTTCTTGGGAACGACCTGAACGGGGATGACCCACTTACTGTCTGAAATGAGGTAGATAATGCCTGCATCTAACAGCTTAAGAACCTCGGTTCGAACTACTTCTTTCATATTAGGGTTCAGTCGAAGTTGCATCTCCCTAGAAGGTTTGGTGTCACTTTCTAAATAGATATGATGCATACAATCAGTAGGACTTATACCCTTAATGTCTGCTATGGTCCACCCTAAAGCTTCCTTGTTATTCTGAAGGACGGTTACTAGCCTACTTTCCTGATCACTATCCAAGTTGGATACTACAATCTCTGGTAAAGTCTCAGACGGGCCTAAAAACACATATTTCAGGGTATCTGGCAATGGTTTTAGGTCCAACTTAGGAGGCTCTTCTAACGAAGGAACTAGGATAGACTTAGAAACTGGTAGTGGTTCGAACTTAGGTTTCCATCCATTATTAGTGTCTAACAAAGGGGTTGAGTCTAACAAAGCATTCACCTCATTAATCACATTATCATCATCAAAATCAATCCCAAAGTGATCTAGGCATTTCTCTAATGGATCTTCTAACAAAGTGTTTGGTAATGACTCCTCGACTAATGTTCCTATCATGTTCACCTATTCTATGTTCGAGTCATCTAGTTCAGAGGGTAGCTTACTAATATTAAAAATGTTCACCTCAATAGTCATATTACCAAAAGACAAATTCATAATACCATTTCGACAGTTAATGATCGCATTGGATGTAGCTAAAAATGGGCGACCTAAAATCACTGGTATTTGGTTCTCTGGGTCGGGGACAGGTTGGGTATCTAGGATAACAAAATCCACTGGATATATAAACTTGTCGACCTCTATAAGAACATCCTCGATTACATCACGAGGAATTTTAACGGACCTATCAGCTAACTGAAATTTTATCTGGGTAGGTTTCATCTCACCAAGTCCTAGCTTAAGGTACACATGGTGTGGAAGTAAGTTCACACTGGCTCTTAAGTCAAAGCAAAGTTTTCTCAACACGGTATTTACATATTGTGCAAGAAATGGTAGGGGACCCAGGGTCTTTATATTGAGGATTAGTGGTATTCTGAATAATGGAACTCACGTGACTAGCTAGAAAGGATTTCTTCTGGACATTAAGCTTTCGCTTTCGCATACACATATCCTTAAGGAACTTGGCATAAGCGGGAATCTTCTTAATTGCATCTAATAATGGAAGGTTGATAATTACCTGCTTAAAAACCTCCAATATATCATTAAAGGTGGACTCCCTCTTAGTTGGAACTAGGAGCTGTGGGAATGGGGATCTAGGAACAAAGTCGGGCTCAATATGACCCTCATTGGTCTCTTTAGAGACTCTATCAGTCTCCTCAGTTTCTGGTTCAGAAGGGTGAACTACAGCATGTTCACTATCAGGCATGGAAACTTTGTTGTCTATCAGTCTACCACTCCTAAGGGTTTTAATAGCATTTACATGATAGGATGGTCTTTCACCTATTTCATTAATTCCTCTAGGGTTGGGTTGAGTTTGACTAGGAAACTTACCTCTTTCTCTTAAAGACTCATTTGTCTGACTAACCTGGGTTTTCAACCCGGAAATAGCTTGAGAGTTAGCCTGACCTATTCTCTTATTTTCTTTTAAACCTTGAGCAACAGATTGCTGAAACTGCACAGTGTTACGAGTTAACAAAGCAAGAGACTCTTCTAAACTCATAATCTTCTTATCTGAAGGGTTCTGAAACTGTGCCGGAGCTGAAGGATTCTTAGTTTAGCCAAAAATTGGGGGAACCTGAGAGTTACTAGACTGACCTTGATTCTGTCCCTTAGACCAAGAAAGGTTGGGATGGTTTCTCCATCCAGGTTTATAGGTTTCTGAATATGGGTCAAACTTCTTACGGTTATCGAATCTAGTGTTGTTATAAAGAGCATTGTCTTGCTCCTCAACAGTATGGCCTTCCCAAAAAGGCTCTATTCTACCACTACTACCACTAGAATGACCTAATTCTAAGGCTTCTAACCTTTTGGATATAGCTGCTATTTTGGCATCTGACTCATGAGATCCTTTTACCCTATTAACATTTCCTCTACTTAGAAGAATTGTTTTCTGGGTTTCCCTAATGTTTTCCCATTGTTGGGTCTTATCGGCGATTTCATTCAAAAATGTCATCGCTTCATCAACAGTTTTATTCCCAAACTCACCTGTGCATAAGGACTCAACCATGGTTGTTGTTGAATAATCTAAACCCTCGTAGATGATCTGAACTAACCTAACCTTCTCCAAACCATGATGAGGACATTGAGATATCAAGTCATTGAACCTTTCTAAGTACCTATATAAAGATTCTCCCTCTTGTTGGGAAAAAGTACATATTTGTGTCCTAATAGACGATGTTTTATGCCTTGGGAAAAACTTATGTATAATGGCAGAAGTAAGTTGGTCATAGGTTTCAATTGACTCAGAGTCCAAACTATACAGCCAAGATTTGGCTTTATCTTTTAAGGAAAAGGGGAATAACCTAAGTTTCAACGCATCATCACTTAGGTTCTTAATTTTCAGAGTACTACAAACTTCCTCAAATTCCCTAACATGAAAATAGGGGTTCTCATTCTCCTTCCCTAAAAACACATGGATCATCTGTAAAGTCCCAGGTTTGAGTTCATAATTTGCCTCGGCTTCAGCTAACTTGATACAAGACGGACGAGAGGTCCTAGTTGGGTTTAATAAAGCTTTCAAAGTTGCCATTTCTGGCACTACCAAAGGACTAGGTGTACTTTCTTCACTAATTGTCAAGTTTTCAAAGCTGAAATTTCCAAAGACAAGACTCTCAAAAGAAGAGTCTTCGATCTCCCCGCCTTCACAAGAAGAACTACTAGGTTTGTCACTAATCAAATGACCTAGAGTGTTTCTTTTCCAAGCCCACTCTCTAATGACCTCGGGCATACACTATAAAAAACAAAAACAAAAGAAACGTCCTAAAAGGAAGGGAATTTCTATGCAAACACAAACAAGGATGACTCCACCACAGCAAACCTATTGATTTCTAGCAAACGAAAAGCATGATGGCTCCACTTAGATTGTTTCTAGACTAGCTTCTAATCCTTCGAAAGGGAATTCGTTACAGTTTAAGAAAACCCCTCTGGAATCAGTCTGAGTTAAAGTAAGTTGAATAGAGACAAGGGAAGCTCAGTGGAGCTTTGATACCCAAGGCCTCACCGGCATTACAAGGCGGTGCATTCAACTCACAGAAACCATCATGAACTTCGAAGTATGCTTAAATGAGTAACCAATATTTTTCGAATGACTTTCCTATTAAGCTCGTTACCCTATCGGTCTCGTTCTAGTCAGTATTTTAAGCTTAGGTTCGCGTTTGGTTTCGTTTTCCTAAGGAGGTAAAGAAGAGAACGGTGATGAAATCTGAACCCTTATCTTGTATGGCCAGTCCTTGCCCTTTACTAAGAAATTAAAGCAACCGTATTCAGTTCCTCGACATATATGCAAACAAAGGAATACAGTAAACCCGCTGACAGGGGATTCGCGGGTGTTTAGATAAACTTACCCCCCGTACCAGACGGGCGAAAAACCGTTGTGGTGGACTCGGGCCACGACTCCAATGTCATGTACGAACCCGAGGGGCCGAGGCGATATCGTAATTGTTGTCCTTCTCTGCAAACAGTTTAATATTTAATACTACCCTTCCGTAGGGTTTAAAAATCAAAGAATGTCCAAATGTCCAAGTCCAAAGTCCAAATGGGGAAGTGCAAAAATAAAAATAAAATTACAAAAATAGAGAATATCCTAATACAAATTCTAAAAACTAAAAAAAAAATCAAAAAGATAAAAACAAAATCTAATAAAATTTGCTTTCTTTTTGTTTTTATTATTCTCTTTCGCTCTTTTCGCTTTGTATTTAACTCCAAATCTTTAAGTATTCACCAAAAGCTTTGGCAAATTTTTTTCGCTCCAATTCCAAAATCTGTAGTAAAAAGACAAAAACTCAAAAAACGTAAAGTAGAACAAATAAATAAAAACCTAAACAAAATAAATCTAAAAACTCTAGCCTAAAGACAAGTCCGCGTCGGCGGCGCCAAAAATTGATGGTATTTTTCAATAATGTTGTAGTAAAAGATTCGTTGAGACTTGTGAAAGCAATAGATTTTAGACTTATAAACCTTAAAAAACTAAGAGAACTTAATGCAAAATTTATTTCAAGATATTAAAAATAACGAAGACACTGATTCCACTATTACACATGAATGAATGATGGTAAATAACCCAAAACTCTAATTATCTTTTAAGTCCCTTATTTTCTTAACTCACAAATAATCAAGCAAATTCTCAAATATTAATCGTAATCCCTAAGCATAGATTATCAATTGACTAAACAAAGTATAACCTATCAGATTGAATCACAACTAATTAAGAAAATTATGCAAACAATTTGAAACTCTGCAAAAGCAGTGATTGAGTGAATTATAAATTATAAATTAGAGAAAATAAAATAGTTACCAATTATTCATGCGTAAATAGCTTCCTCATTGCCTTGGTTGTGGGAGAATTAGCTCATCATCGTGTTGGAAACACACTCAAAAGTTGATTTCATTGCTCAAAGATGGTTTACAAATGATGAAATGGGAGAAAAATTAATAAAACCGGGTTTGTAACACTTATGTTTGTTACAAACCAGCTGTTACAGAGAACGATAAATGAAAACTGTCACTGTAGTTATACGACCCACTGGTGTTTGTCGTTGTCACTGTTGATGAACGACTGTTCTCTTGCGTCTTATGTTCTTCATGCACCAGCAGAAAAGAATTTTCCTGCAAGTGATCGTACCGACTTTGTGATGCTCTGAACTTTTCCCAATTCTCTCCGTCCCCTTCTCTGCTACCCCAGGATGATATTTATACTCAACAGGCGAATCCTCCGTAATAACTCACAGTAATCTCTCTTTATTCGGCAGTGAAGGGTAATATTCTCGGAATATTTTCTTTCCAAAAATCCTTCTCCTACACGTCTGCTGCCTCCGAAATTTCCTTATTTGACTTCTCCATGCTTCTTCAGAGACCAAGTGGTATCCAAACACGAGCAGCGCATGTAAAACTTGTTGTAATCACGTGAGTATCTCTTACGGTGTACGTGTTGCTCTGACTTCTTCTTGCGAGTTATCTAATCAATTTCAACCGACGAAATCAACCATATCCTACCTGTTAACCTTAATAGAGTCCCCCCCCCCAATCAATCTGAGCCATTGAGTCTCTCTACAATGCCTTCCAATTTCGAACGAAAATTCTTCAGGTGAGAACCATGTTTTCCCGCCTTTTTTCAGAATTCAAAAGATGAAGATGGGTACCGTGGACAAAATTGGGCTACATATAGCCGTCGGTGCTCCTTAGCCAAATCCGGGGTCCGTATAGCAAATGTCCTCCGGGGGTGCTCTGAGTGATTTTTCGATCCGAATTTTCCAACAATATTTATTTCAAAAAAAACACCTACAAACACATAAAACACCATAATAAGTACAAAATAGAGTACCAAAAATACATAAAATTGAGGACAACTTGCACACAAAAATGTGGCTATCAATTGGTATCAGAGAAGGCATACACATTAAAGACCTTATAAGTATGTGTTTGTAGCGATATAAGGATGAACGATATTGTCTTTGATAAACGCATCGCCAGATATTGTCTGTGTCTGTTTCCATAAAGTCTATTAAAGAGAAAGATTTGTCAATATCGAATATAGATGAACCCTGCGTTCCAAGGAAATAGACATACATTGACAAGTGTTACCCTGACTACCTTACTGACGAGTCTGACTCTGAAGTTGAAAGGAATGCAGCCAAAGAGAGTGCAGTGATTCTGAAACTTGTTAGAATCCAGGCTGATAATATCAATAGGTCGAAACACAAAGTCAATGCTCTTGTTGGTATGGTAAATGAGCATGAACCTCGTCTAAAGACTCTTCTTGAGGAAAACTCCTATGTCTGTCCTTCACAGATCTTGCATGAGGGAAAACTCATAGAGGATGCTTTGCAAACTGAACTTCTTTTGAGTAAACTCTCTATTCAAAAATGTTTCCAAAGAGTCCGATATACCAATTGGTTCTGATTTAACTGGAAAAATTTCTAGTTCAGAAGCAAAATCGAAATCCGTTAAAAAAGATGTGCCTGTGCCTTCCTCTAATCAAGGAATGTCCACATCACATGGAAGAAAGAAATCTCCCAACGATAGTGTTGAGTTTGTTCTGTCTAGTCACTCGGGTGATCAGAAGATGTGTCTCTTTTGTAATTCAAAAGGTTATGTTGAACAAAAGAAGAAATCTAGGTTGGATGACAAATTTTTTATTCGTTTTCAACACACCTTAGATTTATTTCTCAAAGGTGTAACTGACATTCGTATGTATAAACCAATTGGTTTCAGTACTCACCCTGTGTATCCTACCAGGAAAGTCAGTTCGAGGTGTTCTTCAAATGTTCAAGAACTTAAAAAACTCCCCAACACCTTTCGTTCGAGAAGTGCTCAAGGATCTTCTTCGATTAAATAGGGAGATTATGTACGACCTAAAAATTATAATTGAAGGATATAAAGAGATCATTAACAGGTTGTTAAATCGCTCTGGTCAAACTGCTTTAGGTAAGAATAAGATCTATGCATCATATTTAGATGATTGCAAATTTTATGATAACTTTTCACATCATCACGGCTTTCCTCCAAAGATCACGAGCAAGAGGTTTAACCGGAAACAACGGTCATTTGATGGGCTCAAGGCTCATACTTGTGCTAATTAATCACAAGGTTGAATCCTCACTCACAAAAATCATGGTTGAGTGAGATATAGTCGGGTATACTTGATGGCAAAGTGTTTTCTGACTCTCTAGATATTTTCTTTTCACTCTTAGATGGGTTATCTTTCACAATTTTTTTTGCATAAGTATCTGTAATTGGTTCTTTTGAAAGTTCATTTGTCAAAATTGCTATGCTCTAAATTTTTCTCTTATGAGAATAAAATTTATTTGAGCCAAGTCTTGTGAGATTTACTCTCCTAGCAAATATTGGTTAAACTTGTTTTTGTAATTTTACTGTTTTGGTATCTTCATATCTAAGGGTAACATTGCACACGTGTGTGTACCTACCTTGCATGGAACCCCATACTTGGAAACCCTAAATTTTATTTCATGTGGAAACTTATAAATACCAAACCTTTTTTTTGAGAGTTCGCATACTCTCTCCTTTTGGTTTTAAGAATGGGGTCTCCTTCAAACTCTTGGAAGTTACCTGCTGATTCAATTGATGATTCTATTTATTTGGAGTTTGTTTTAAAGAAGAAAATAACTCTTGTGAAAGCTGACGAACTTGAATCTTGTGCCTCATGATAATGCCGAGATGGTCTCCGCAGAAGTGGTTCATGGTTTTCTCACTGATCTCGAGAAGACTCAACTGAAGCTTGAGAACACTGTAAAGGATCTTAATATGCTACGTTCTGAGTTAAAAAAGGTTAACTTTGACCTTGTTCTCATGAAGTCACATGTTAAGGATCATCTCAATGAGGATATCTTCTCTGAAGATACTACTGGTGATGTCTGTCACAAGCTCGATGATCTTATGACCCTTGAAGGTTTCGGTTGTGAATTATGATCATGTCTTGTGATCGCCTCTTGGATTCTTGAGTTGTTTTAGTTCTTGCTTTGTCTAGGAAACTTCTTATGATATTACTAGGGCTTGGAATATCCATTATTGTGATTACACATAGCTAGTTCCAAACGTTTTCATCTTCAATGTTTTTAGATTTATTTATTTAAATTCTAAGTTATTTGGAAGATGATGTTTGCAATTTTAATCTTTATGGTTTTATATATTGCAAATTGTTATGGGATATGATGTTTACGTCCGTGAACCTTGACTGTCCAATACTTGTTCAAAAGTTATCTCTATTATATGTCGGTATGAAAGTATTGGTAAAAGATAGAATGAACTTTTGACAATACAAAAGTTAAGCCTTTTATGTCATTTGTAAATATTGATGGAAGAAAGGATGAACTTTTGTTCGCAAGGATTATGTCTATTATATGTCACTGTGCAAATAGTGGTGAAAAATAGATTGAATCCTTGTTTATTCCGCAGTATTGATCTTCCCGAATCCACATCTTTCTGTATTTACTGTGTTGCTCCGTAAGTATGTGGAGCATGACCAATTGAATTTGATCATTTTTGTGGTTGATTCAATTGAGATTTTTGGATACAAATTCATGTTTTCATGTGATTTAGTTATATCTAAAGAAATCCTTCTTTTTTTTGTAAAAGCAAGGTCGCCTTTGTTGTTCTTTCGGGAACGACATTTTCTGGGGGAGAGTTCTTTTTAAACTTGTTCCTAATCGCCATATCTTTGTGGGGAGTGTGGCTGTGGAATATCATAGGGGTTATCTTGTATCTTTATAAACTCCTTGATGAATGCATTTAGCTTCGGCTTTATGATTCATCTAAATTTGTTGGTATGTTGTTCTCTTTTGGTCATGGAGAATCTCGATGGAAATTTCATGAGGTTCCCACTAGTTTTAATACCTTTGCCAATTTATATTGACAAAAAGGGGGAGAATTAATGTGTAGTTTCTCATACTACAAATACATATGGTTTACGGATCATTATGTAAGAGGGAGTAGTTTTCATATCGAGATGATGTATTGACTAAGGGGGAGTGATACATATCACCATAGTATTGTTGTCAAAGTTGTGATACAATTGAACTTTGATGTTGTGTAATAATATTATGACACTGTATAACAATGATCGAGAGCACTTGTTTTCTCATTGTTATCGCTATGGTTCTTCAACAACTATGATGCTGAGTTGAACACTTTTAGAATCATGGAGTACTTGGAGGTGACGAATATTTCGAGTCATGTTGAAGATTCCAAGGAGATCAAGCATTTGGATGAGAAGCTAAAAAGTTTTTATTTATTTTGTAATCCATATGTATTGATAGTTTTGTCACTAAAATTGACAAAGGGGGATATTGTTAGATCATTGCTCGGTCGAACTCGCATGCGTTGCTATCTCAAGCATGTTTGTCAATGTTAGTGATCAAAACTACAAGTCTTGATTTCTAGTCTATTTAAATATCTCGGACTAGGACATAGATTGTGTAGTTGAGCTTTAGCTTTCACGATGTTCATAATTTGAAGACGAAGAACTACTAAGGGGAGCTTGTGAACTTCATCAACAAAAGGTATGTGAGACTGAAACTCATCTATCACTTGGAAAGTCTATTTCTACTTTATCTCCTATATTGAGACATAAGTCGTGTTACGATATAATACACATTTGAGATTTCGAGCCGAGTTTAACTCGCTTATATATTTATCGGAATATGTGTTAGCATCTTTCGCTTCGGCCAAGTTCATCTTACATTCGTGACGAAAGTCTGAATATGATCATATGAAAATTGTCGAGTAACATCTTACATGGTTTGTGTGATACAATCATTTTGGTGTAATACAATCATTTTGATTATGATAATTTCAATATCTTGAAAATTGCTTTGATGCTAATAGTATTGTGAAAACGACTATTGTCATCCTCTAAGAATGTTTCAATGATTGAAATAAAGAGTTTAGAATAAAGCAACCATGTTTGGATATAAACATAGTGTGTTAATCACATTAGTGTGCAAGTCCAAAACCGGGAGCCTGAAGTATGCGTACCCGTACGCGTACTGGCGATTGTCGATGTCTGGACAAGTATGCGTACCCGTACGCATACTGATGGAAAGTTCACCTCCGTGAATTTCTGATGGAGTTTGGAAGTGTAAGTAGTATGCGCACCCATTCGCATATTGGCGTTACCCAAACTTGGTCCGGCTACTTAAGTATGCGTACCCGTTTGCATACTTGAGTGGGTTACTTTCTAAAATCGGTTGTGTACATGAACTTAAATATTTATATCATAAGGAGTGCAATCTTTGCAAACCGTGGCTATAATGCTCATGAATTGATTCGAGTGAATCAAACCGATTTTGTTTCAGTTGTGTTCTTGTGTACTTCTATGAGATTATAGCAATTGAACGACTCTTTAACTAGTTTCATTTTAGTCATTTGAACTAGTTATGAATAAGATGAATATGGTTGATATGATAGTTAATCATATGGCTAACTTCGGTTAACTACTGTGAGACAACATGGTGTACACGTATAGGTACGTTTCATGAATCTAAATGAGGGTACATTTCATTTGTGTGTAACAATCTAAGGTCGATCTAATGGTTGAAATATATTAGCTTGGTTGAATTAGGTTTTTCTTCTAATGGTGAATAATGAATGCTTTGTTACCAAGGTAACTTAGATTGCGAACCCTGATTTGAAAACCATATAAAGGAGAACTCTATCAACTGGGAAACCTAATCCCCACACCCTCTGTGTATTACTAGTTGTATAAACTAGAGTCGATTCTCCTTTAACCTTAGGTTTTCCTAAACCTTGTGGGTTAACGACTTGAAAGACTTCATTGGGATTGTGAAGCCAGACCCAACTATTTCTCTTGTAGTTGCGTGTTCTGATCTTGCCCGATTCTATCGTTTGAGTACTATCTTCTCTAAGATTTGCTCGAGATTAATTTCTCCGATAGGCAAGATAAAACGTGATCATAAACATATTCGTCTCATCGTTTGTGATTCCACAATATCTAGTTTTGCCATCATACGATTTAGATTATTGTGAGGTGATTGATAATACTAGGCTGTTCTTCGGGAATATAAGTCTGGTTTATCAATTGGTTCATGTTCACCTTGATTTATCAAAAGACGGAACAAAAACTCTTGGGTATTTCTGTGGGAAACAGATTTATTCATATAGACTTTTCTGTGTGAGACTTTGGGTCGTAGCAATTCTTAGTTGTGGGTGAGATAAGCTAAGGGAATCAAGTGCGTCGTATCCTGCTGGGAGCAAAACTGTACCTTGAATCAGTGTGAGATTGATTAGGGTTCAACTACAGTCAAGTACGAAGTCCATTGGTAGTAGGCTAGTGTTTGTAGCGGCTTAATACATTGTGTTGTTCGAACTGGACTAGGTCCCGAGGTTTTTCTGCATTTGCGGTTTCCTCGTTAACAAAATTCTAGTGTCTGTGTTATTTCTTTTCTGCATTATATTTTGTTATATAATTGAAATACCACTGGTTGTGCGTTGTATCGATCAATTAGGAAATCCAACCTTTGGTTGTTGATTGAGATTGATTGATCCTTGAACATTGGTCTTTTGTAACGTTCAAGTTTACTCCTCTTATATTCAATCAGGCTCGCAGATTTCTATTTGCGAATTGAATTAATAGTTAGAGATATTAAACTCTTTGACATACTTTTCTCTAGATTGAGTCTGACTGTCTAGTTGATTCTCTAGAAAGTATATTGGAGTAAGTCCTCTCAGATTGCCAAACGAATTGTTGGGTATGGTTGCTAGACCCCCGTATTTTCAACTATGTGATATCATCTAAACAAGTTGATATGAGGAGTTGCATTTTAACTATGTTATTATATAATATCTCCATATTTTTTAAGATTGAGGTATCTTTTGGTTGTATACATTATGATCCCGCGATTTTCGTACATTTGTTAATTTTATTGAAAAAGGGAGAATTATTTAGTAGTTTCATACTACATACATATGGTTTACGTATCATTATATAAGGGGGAGCGGATCATTTAAGCAATCGGTTTACCTATTAAATAAAAGATGTAAGTATTGACTTAGGGGGAGAAACATATCACCATAATAACAATTCATAGTTGAGATACAATTGAACTTTGGAGAGAAGATAATACCATGTTAGAGCATTGCTCGATCGAACTCACAAGTGTTGCTATATCAAGCTTGTTGTCAAATTTAGTTGTTAAAACTATATCTTGATTTCTAGTATACAATTAGTTAAGTCTCGGTCTAAGATAGTGGAGTTGAGAAACGAGCCAGTCATCGTTTGTGTTCTATCGTTTGAAAGCGAAGATCAACCGAAGCTTTTGGAGAACTTCATCAATAAAAGGTAAGTGAAGACTGAACCACCTATTTCTCAAGTTATATTAATCTTTCTATCCTTGAGACGATTGTCACATAACTAATTAGACTAGCTTGCATAGACAAGAATTTTGAGTCGAGAATTAATTATTTAGTTTACGAATTTCTCGAAATATAATGACTAAGCTTAATGAACATTTTTTCATACTTGATCAAATTCGGTGGAGAACAATTTATTGTTCGGAACAAAATCATAATTTAATTTTATCATTCGAAAATAGCCTGGAACAGTGATATGTGTCATTATTGTTATTCAGGAATGTTTCGAATTGATTTAAAGAAATGTTGAACTACTATACTCGGAATACAAGAGAGTAGTATCAATCTTACAAACTGAGAAAAATTTTATGTGTCTGAAGTTGTATTACATGTATTCGTACACGTAGCAGAGTAGCTATATATCGACTTCCATATTTGTGTGATATGTATATTCGTATGTACATCATAGGATAATCTAATTGTTTCATGATCCGGATAAGTATGTATATTCATATACAAACCATTGTGGAACTGTGGTAAGGGAACCAGGTTAAAATAATCAAACCAGTATGCGAGCCAAAACAGTTTTATGTTCTAGAACCAGTTTAATACCCAAACTGGTATGAAAGCTGGATGTTATGTGAACTCCGGAACCGGAAAATGTCTTAAGTTTGCAAACCGGAACGCGAACTAAAAAGTTCTGTAGACTCCGAAACTTTGAGTTGGTTCAAAGTTTGCAAACCGGTACGTGAACTGAAATGTTCTATAGAGTATGGAACTTGGTAATTGCATAAGTTTGCAAACTGGTTTATGAACTGAAAAGTTATATAGACTCTGAAACTCGGTAATTGCATATAAGTTTGCAAACTGATCCGCTTACTGTGACTCAGCCGATTCATGAACGATTCAAGTAATTGTACTATGTACATTTACAAACTATGTCGATCATGATTCAATGGCGATTAAATTATTTCTATGAAGTAATTTTCATTTGATCATTTCTCTAATTAACACTAGACTCATTTGATCACATGACTGTGACTCAATATTAATGTCTCAGTGAATATGAAAATGAGTGTTAAGCTTTTAAGTTCAAATCGGCTAGTTTCGGCTAACCGTGTTGAACATAGTCTTTATACACGGTTCGGTTAAGGTTTACCTAACCATGGTGTATATCTTGTATACGTGATTAAGATTCAAGGATTTCATCCAACGTTGGATATTGTTTGCTTGGTTCTAAAGCTATCTTAGATTTAACCTAAAGCAACCTACGGTTTGAAGTCTATATAAGGGGAACTCTTGGAAACTGGGATCTTTGAATCCTGACACTACTTTTTGGCGTGTCCTAGTTGTATCTAGAGTCGTCTTTTACAAAAACCCTTCTAGGGTTTAGCGACTACAAAGACTTCCTTGGGATTCGTGAAGCCAGGTCCAGTTATATTTTATCTTGATAACTTGAGTATCATGATCTTGATTGTTTGTAGAACCTTGCTCCATCAATCAAGATAAATAATAATCAACAAAGTCTCTTCATCTCATACTTTGTTGATTATATTCCACAAGTTTTATACTTATGAGGTGAATAAGAATCTAGGCTGCACTTAAGATTGCATAAGTCCGGATTTTAAGGATAGTCAAACTCTTGTCTAAGTCGCTATCAATTTTCATCACCTGGATTTATCTTTTGATCTGATCATCTGTTTAGATCGTAAATCAGGAAATCAAATATAGGCTTAATCTGTGGGAGGAAGATTTGTTTTAAAGTCTTCAATTGAGTTGAAGCAACTCTTAGTCGTGGGTGAGATCATCTAAGGGAATGAATTGCATAGAGTCCTGCTGGGATTCAAGAGGCGTAAGGAGCACGACTGTACCTAAATCAGTGGGAGACTGAGTTCGGGCTCAACTACATTCCAGATCGAAGTTAATTGGTACTAGGCTAGTGTCTGTAACGGCTAAATAAAGTTTGTGTTCAATATGGACTAGGTCCCGGGGTTTTTCTGCATTTGCGGTTCCCTCGTTAACAAAACTTCTGGTGTCTCTCTTATTTCTTTTCCCGCATTATATTTTTTATCTTTATAATTAAAATATCACAGGTTCTGCGTTGACCAATCACAGTAGTTAGGTCCAACCTTGTTAGTTGGAAAAGACTTGATAAATCCTTGGACATTGGTCTTTGGTACCGTCCAAGAATTTTCTTTAGTTAGGTTCATAGATTCTTCTAACAACAAGAAAGATATATAACTCTAGACACTTTCCTTGATTGAGTTTTTACTCTCGGAGTTGTGTTGAGTATCTCCATACATATTTCTAAGAAAAAGTTGGTGGTGTAATTTGGTACGCCCAACACTTTCAATTTTATCATAAAAATATTCTTATTCCCTAACGATTGTATTTCGAGAGAACGTTTTAAAAATAGTGGTTCTTATTTCTTATAAAAGTCTTGAACAATTTTGGTTTTTCCAGTTCTTGGTGTGAATGGTTGATAACTCTATTTCAGTCAGCTATGATATCTATTATGGTGGATGGGGGGACCATGTGGCTTCTTTTCAGTTGGGATTAGATTGAGACAAGGTAACCCTTTGTCTTCAATTATTTTTGTTTTGATGGAGGATGTACTAAGTAGGAATATATCTCAGCCAGTTGAAAATGGTTAAATTCTGCTAATGTTGGTGAAAAAAGGAATACACATTGTCTTCTATAATGGTGCTAAAAGGAGCTTAACCATTTTTTTATATTGCTTGATTTCTATCAGTCTAGCTCTCGGCAGATCATCAACAGAGTTAAAAGCAATGATTTGTGGAAGGTGCATCTCCTATGAGGAAGCAACAAATTAGTGAGTTAATGAAAATGGATCTTGCAAAATTTCCAGATAAATATATTGGAGTGATTTTAGCACCTGGGAGAGAAATTCCTTCTATGGTTTGGCATATGGCTTGGAAAGGTAAGTTACTTTCCTTTCAAGATAGATTGGTCCTAGTTAAATCAGTATTGTGCAACATTCATACTCACAACATGGCAGTGTATAAATGGCATGCTTATGTTATTAAAATCCATGAGAAGATAATCAAAAACTTCTTATGGTCCGGTGACAGTGATGTAAGAAAATTTAAAACTCTACCTTAGAAAAAAGTTTGTACTCCTTATAGTGAAGGTGGTCTTGGTATAACAAGGTTAGATATATAAGGTTATGTTAATGAAAATGATGTGGAAGATAATCAATTCAAAATAAGAATGAGATTTTTATTTTGCTAAGTTCAAGCACAAAAGAGTCAATGGATAACTAATTGGAAACAGTCTACAATATGGAAAAGATTAAAATGGGGTTGGAATTTCTTAAAGGAAGATGTTAGATGGTATGTCGGAGATGGAACAAACATTTCATTTTGGTTTGATATTTGGATTGGAGAGTCTCCATTAATAAATGAAATTGGTTTTACTGAATTTGTCAAAAACAATATAGGAATGAAGGTGAGTGAACTGTTAAATGGCACCGTGTGGTTCATTCCTGGTGAGATTCATATATATGTCTCAAATGAAAAATTACTTGAAGTCAGTGGAAGAGTAGATTTAATGGTTTGGAATGATGATAAAAGTGGGCATTTCTTAACTTCAACAGCTATAGAAGAAAAAAAATCAGGTTGAAAGAACCAATTGTTGAATGACCAAGTTATATTTGGAAATCATTTTAACATTCTAATACTGCTAGTAATATTTGAAAGCTGCAACATGGTGTGTGTGGATGATGTGGAAAAGAGGAATACAGGATTTGAAATGGCTTCTAGATGTTGCATCTGTGTTTCAGAACACGATAGCACGAAGCATTCTCTCCGAGAGCGTAATTGAGTGTGCAGGTATATATAGTCTTGGTTGTGCTCGATCAATCTTTGGTTTCAAGAGTCCCTGTTCCTTTGATGATATTTGCAATGTAGCTAAAAATAAAAGTCTTTTGATTAAAGAGGTATGAAAGACAACAGCATGTGCTACGATGAAGGAACTGTGGTTCCATAGAAATAAAATATTATTTGAAAATGTAATGCCGAACAAGAATGGTTTTAAGAGTAGAACATATCGGATGGAACATGATGGGTGTCACATAATGAAAGAAAATAGGTGGTGACAAAACTACGATCTTCAGGTAATCTCATTCTTTAAATTAGGTGATAGAAGCATGGAATTTAGTTGCATTAAAGAATGCTTCTTGGAACTTCCTGAAGATGATTACACCCTGTTTTGTTAAAATGGAGCTTCTTTTGGAAATCCTGGAAATGCAAAATTTGGCGTTGTTGCAAGGAATAACATGATTTGGGAGATTGGTATAATTTCTGGAGGTATTAGCATAGCCACTAACTATTTGGCTGAAGCATATGCAGTATTATGTGCTCTTGTATGGGTTGTTCTTCTTAAAATCAACAAAGTGATAATTAGATCAGACTCCAAGTCAATAGGATACTTTAACAAAGGATTAGTGCATGGTATATTAGAATAAGGTAGCTGAAGGTAATTCATAAATTAAAAGACGTTAAATTTGAAATTTGTTTTAGAGAAATTAATTTGTCAGCGGATGAATTATGTAAGAGGGGAGCAGTATTAAATGTAGATGAAAGATTAATTCATATAGGAAAACCTGAATTTTTGAAGCGCATAGAGATTCCCAGTGTAGATTATTATAGGTTATGTTAGTAAAGTAGTAGTTCCTTTTGTTTTAGCTTTGCTTGGTTGTAATTTTAGTATGTTTTGAATTGTCCTGTATCCTATAATAGTTCTAGATTTTAGCTTTATTTTATTAAAAATTGTGTGATTCAGCAAAAAAAAAAGAGGAAGAAAACATTTTTCTGGAACGCTTACGTTCCATCTGAATGTCATGTGACCCAAATATAAGACAATACTCTATTCGTTCCTCAAAAATAGTCGTTTTTGTTGTTTGCATAATGCTTAGGAAATAAGGAAAGAGGAAAATTTTTATGTGTTCTTTCTAATTATATCCTTGTGATAGTAAATTTTAAAGTGACATATCTACCAAACTATGCCACGAGGATTTTTAAATTCAATACATAACGAGTATCAAGATGACTATTAAATTATACATATTTCTTAAACTAAAATTTAGTAACAATAATTATGCAAAAAAATTATTTTCGAAATATGACCTTGTTTAATGTTAAGTACCAAACTTTTGGGGACAAAAATTTTAAATGCCATTTTGAGTGACAAAGGGAGACCGTGTCTTAAGGCAGTTTTCTACGTTTTTTGTTTAAAAAACATATCCTATTTATTTGTTGAATATATATATATTCATAGGGAAAAAAAATGAAAACTGCATCGTTAGAGCGCTGCTCAGTTGAACTCGTAAGTTTTGCGATCTCAAGCTTGTTTTCAACGTTAGATGCACAAACTATATCTTGATTTCTAGTCTACTAAAGTCAAGTCTCGCAATATGATTGTATGGTAGTTGAGTATCAGACATCACTGAATAACCCTCGAAGACTGAAGATCAAACGAAGACATTTGGAGAACTTCACGACAACGATGTATATGAAGACTGAACCATCCTACTTACTCACAACACTATCGTTATATCTTTATGAGACTATATCATATGATTTTTAATAGATTTAATATTGCAAAGAAGAAGTTTCGAGTCAAGCTTGTCTTGTTAAATATCTCTTAATATGATTCAATCAATGAATCTTCATATATCCTTGACAATCTTAGTTAAGAACAAGTTATTGTTCAAGAACTTGTTTTATTTGTACAGGATCTCTTCAAATGAAAAGTGGATATCATCCAAAAGATGCAGAACCTTGATTGCGATGGGGATTGGAAGGGTCATGAGACTCGTGCGCTCGATAATACACGCACTCTGAGTGGATAAACCCTTAGGATATCATGTCCCAGGGTTCATAATTGGTGGTATCCTTCCTGAATATGAGACCTACTAGTCGAACATAGACGAAAGTCGGTATATTTATTTTCTTGTATTTGGTGCCCAAGCAATGATATTTATTATATATGACAATTGGGAATGTTTCAAATCATCGAAAGAGACTTTATAGAACTACTGAAATCTGGACACGAGGTAGGTATGCATACCCAATGTGCATACCCTAGACATCTGAGGACATGGGTTAGGTATCCCCGAGTTTTTGAATAGGCTAGGGTATGTAGACCCAATAGCGTATCCTAGCTCCCTGAATTCGTGAACTGGTTCATAGGTACATGTACCCTTTCACATACCTACCCAGTATGAATTAAGCAGACGCTCAAAAACTTCTGGTGTATGTGTTATTTCTTTTTCCGCATTATATTATTTATCTTTATAATTGAAATATCACAGGTTGTGCAGTACAAAAGCAATCACTGTGATAGAAACTTTTTGCCCATATTTAATGGTGCGGAAATCCATGGATGATAAGCTGCACCAGTTGGTCGTGGCTTAGCTTTTGGAATCTGAGTTTCCATCTAATAAACATTATGATTTTAAGGTAATTTTGGTATCTTTTGGGATGTTGAAATACTGTTGTGGAAACTTAATTTCCACCAAGTACTATTTTGCAGAAATTGAGTTCCTTTCACCAATTAGCCAAGGACCATGGTGGTTGTGTTTTTTGCTGCCTTTGTTCACTGCAAATCTTGGTCAGGTTTGTCTTAACGACTTTGGATACTCTAAGGGCTCTTTTATATGTTATTAGGTCAGAGCCTGAGTTAGGATTTTAGCTCATGGGGAGATAGATTCATATATTGAAAACAATAACTTGCATTTGGTTAGGCGTCCGCCTGTCCATTTTTATTTTAATTTCTTGAGTTTTTTGTTATATTTTAGTTCTAAATTTGGTTTTCCGCATAAAATACCCAAAAAATGGGTCTTAAGGTTTTTTTTTTTAAAAAAAGAAATTTAGTGGCACTTGTGGAAGACACGGTCCTGTATAACAGAAATAGTTGCAACAAAACCCGTTACTAATGTTTATAATTGTAACAAATTAACTCATGTATTAAAAAAAATATGGGACCCCTGAGCGGCTACCTTTTTATAGAGAAACCTAATATAGGGGCTTCACATGGATTCATAGTGACTAAAAATTGGTTGTGAGGTGTCTTGATGTAATAGAAAATATCTAAGTTACCCTCCATCTAAAATAAAAGCCTAAAAACTAAAATCAAAACATAATTCTAATTCAAACATGTGCTCTTCTTCTTATTCTAAACTTCCTCTCCCTCATCAATTGTAAATCCTTTTCTCTTTTTTTCAATTGAAACCATTCATCGTCCTCGATCAATCGGCGATTCGAAAAGAAAAAAAAAATTGTCGATTGAATCCTCTATTAAAGATGCGGAAGAAGCATATTGATAGAAGTAATGGTAATCAACGAACCAATTACGTTTGAAATGGTTGATCGATTAGGTTTCAGAACCAGTTACAGTTGGGTTTGCCTCAAAAAACCTAACCGCAACTGATTTACAGTTGGGTTCGACAAAAAAAAAAAAGTCGTAACTGAGTTACAGTTGGGTTCGGCCACAAAAAAACCCAGCCGTAACTGTTGGGTTCGACCGGAAAAAACCCAACAGTAACCAATTTACAGTTGAGTTTTACCCAATTACAGTTGGGTTCGACCAAAAAAATTTCTTTTTGTTTTTTCAACTTTTTCTTCCCACCAAAATACTACACATAATTTGATTTTTTTATCACCGACTATACAATTTTTTCATGAGTCATATGGGCTGATACCAGTCCATATATGACAAACAAATCCTGGCAATCCTGACCATTGGATCGATGGACTGGTATCAGCCCCTAGTAGAGCTGGTATCAGCCCATATAAATCATGAATTTTTTTACTAATCTAATTATTAGCTAATTAGATTATTAACACTAACTAAGTGAGAGCTTTTTAACCATTATGATTTTTTTTTTTTTTTGACAGCCAAAGGGCAAATTTGATTAAAAGAAGCTTGGTTCATCAGAAAGATGAAATAAGCTTGAGAAAACAAAGGAATTAGATGTGCACAACATCATTCCAGTTACAAATCAAAGTACTGAGAGCATAGCCCTCAAACAATTTTGTATCCACAAACTAATTATACAAGGTGCATTTTACAGAGACAATTGATCTAGGCTTCTCTTCTTGTTGTTGTAGAGACTAGAATTCCTCTCCTTCCAGATATTCCACCAAATTGCAAAGGGAAGCAAAGCCAAAAGTTTTTTCACCATTGCATTGCTTTTGGTATTCCTCCGTTCCCATATATTTGTCTTCACAGTCTCTGAAAAAACCCAGTTGACACCAAAACTATCTAAGAAATAGTTCCATAGCTTCCTAGTTTCAGGGCAGTGCAAGAATAGATGGTTTTGAGTCTCTTCTACTTCAGAACACAGAGTGCACTGACGGTCATTTACTGAACCATCTCTAAGAAGAGTTTCTAAAGTTGGAGCACCATCATGACATAAAGTCCAAACCAGGAAAGACACTTTCAAAGGAATCTTAGGATTCCAAATTTGTTTATGAGGAAAATGAAGGAAACCATCCACATCAAGGGAAGAGTAGCAGTTGGAGACAGAAAATTCATCTCCAAAATCCCACTTTCTTGTATCTACAGCCATACATAAATGAATAATTTGAGCAAATCCATCCAACAGATGAATGAGATGTGCTACTTCTCCAACTTCAACTTCTTTTAGATCTCTCTTATACATGAATGAATAATTATGAAAATATTTTAGATAAGGAGTTTTTGAAATTACTAGTAGATGATCCTGTTTTGCTCTATTAGTGAAGCCCCTTTATTGAAATGTGAAGCCGCTCTATTAGATTTCATACTATAAGACGGGACTGATCGCAACAAAAATCCATTCAGTTTTGATCTTCAAGAATTAGCAAGCTGCATGCACATGACCATATATAATGCTTCACCCAGTTCACCAAATTATAATACTATTTCTTTTCACAGTATCAATTCTAGCTTAAACAGAGATATTGGACAATTGCTAATACAGAGATATGGTACTAAGACCCGTTGCTTTAGTGCCTTTCTAAGATCTGTTCATGGAAGCTTGAATTTCTTCTAGAGTCCGGCCTTTAGTTTCTGGCACCATCTTCGCAATAAATAGAATTGCTAATAGATTAACTGCTGCATATAGTAGAAATGTACCTGCAAATTGTGAAGTGAGTAGTAAGTCGGATTTTCTTGTACAAAATCAGCCAGACCATTTATAAGATAAAGAACTGATCTTTTCAAAGATACTGAATTCACTGATCAAGAACTGACTCGATTTTCTTAGACGAAAAATAAGCAAGTTTTTTTGTTTACCATAAGAACTCCAGCTCATGAGGAAGTTGAATGTAAATGAAACCACCCATGACCCAAACCAATTGACCAATGTAACCAAACTTCCTGCTGTTCCCTTTATATTAAGTGGGAATACCTGAAAAGAGAGTGTCGATCTTCAGTTACGATTCTGAAATATGGCCATGTAAAAGAAGCTTACAGATACAAATACCTCAGACATTATAACCCAAGGAACTGCACCCATGCCCATGGAGAACGAACCAACATAAGTCTGATCAAAATGCAGCATAAGCCATAAACATCAAATGCGAAAGGAAACAAAGATTTCATTTATACAAAGACAACGATTAATTTCTTGCTAACCAGTATGCCGGTGAGAGCCAGTGTGGGTACTGCTTCAAGGAATATTTCATGGGCCTGTAAACAGAAGATTGATTTATAAAAATACAATTTAATAGCAGAAGGTTATGTAGGTCATGAAAGGATCGGAACACTACCTGCATGTAAAAAGAAGTTGCAAGTAAAAGGCAACCTGCTAGCAATCCTGATGCAGACACCTGAAATGTAGAATCAATTTGGTATGTTCACTAGGACAGTTACACTGTGAAAGTTTTGGTTCTTAGAGCCCAAGAAGGACTCGATATATAGTTGATACTTACAAATAGAAGAGGTCTTCTTCCAGCTTTATCCATTAATAATGCTCCTAAGCCGGTTATCGGAACCTACAAAATATCATTTATTAAACTTTGGATTGACATAGAAGTTTGGGTTTCAGAATTCACGCCTGGAGTTGGAACCTACCTGAATAGAGGCATAGATAACTGTACCTAATGCAGATGGGAATCCTAACATTGAAAAAAGATTTTCTTTAGTTAATATTTAACCTATACAGGAAATGAATTATATGTAGAACCACAATGACTTTACCTGCAGCCTCAAATATGTGGCTTACATAAAAACAGATTCCATTGATTCCTCCAAATTGTTGAAACACCATTAATCCAACACCAACCTGATTACCGTAGTCGTTACACAGTGGATACCACAAGTGGTACTAATTCATTACAGATGAATGGACAAAAACATAAAAGGCTTACAATGAGAGAAACCAAGTATCTCCTCTGAAACAAATCAAGTATTTGGGCTTTTGGTAGGTGTTCAAGAGTTTGTAGGTAATCCTGTCATGGAAAACTTTACACGTTCAGTTCTCAACACATATACCTGCTTAGTTTAGGTACTAAAAATGAGAATTATGTTTAATTGACCTGAATGTCTGCCGTTTCCTGAGAAATGTCCGCATCTTTACCACGAAGTTTTCGTAATGACAATTCAAACTCTTTCTGTTGCCCGACCTTTGCCTGAAATGAAGACGTATAGTTTTGCTACAAGTTAATATCAACTTTTCCGAATTTTCGTGTATCAACAGAAAAATACGTATTAAGTTATGTACCAGCCATCTTGGAGACTCTGGGATGACTAAAAGACCAACAAGTAGAACACAGCAGGGGAGAACACCTGAAAGTGATGCCAACTACGAATCAGTTTTCTACTGCTTATTAGAATGTGCTTATTAATTTGTTATTCTGGAGATTTACCAATTAGTGCTAGCGTTCTCCACGATACAAGTGTTCCTATAATGAAGGTAAAAGATACTCCCGTAACAATCATGAGCTGCAGAACAAGTAGAGAATTCAGTGATCTAAACTTGATACCAAGTTAGAAACCAATCTGTAAGAATTTATAACTAAAAAGATGAAACACGGTTTTTTTCTGTATCTGATACCTGATTCAAAGTAGCAAGGCCTCCTCTAAGATGCTTTGGTGCGATTTCAGCTATCAAGATGGGTACCTGCTCATAAATCAGAAGTTTCATTAATACTTTCCTAATAGATGACAATATACAGCGAAAGATGACAAGGGAAGCAAAAGAAAAATGTACCACGTAAGAGAGGACTCCCATGCCATATCCTGTGCACAGTCTCCCAATGTCAAGTGACACAGATCCCTATTGTGAAGAATAACCAACAGAAGGGATCAGATGATTACTGCTTACCTCTAAAAACTTTACATATGAGCTCTGACTAGTTATAATTTTTGGGACTTGAGATGATATAAACACCTTAGCGAAATAGACAGCTAGCCATCCTACAACGCAAAAAATAGATGACATCCTCATTGCCTGTTCAATTCAAATGACAGGTTTAGAGATGACGGGGGGAAACCAATTAACTGAAATGCCAAATCTCTTTGTATCCCAAAATGTAACTTCAACTTACCCCTTTCCGGCCAATGTAATCAGATACTTTACCACTTGTTATTGCACCCACCATGGCACCGATATTTCCTATCGACCCAAACACTGAATACTGTGATAGAAAAATAAGAATTCTTGTGATTGACATATAGAAATTAATAAACGAACTATGTTATTCAGACTCTAAATAGCACTTCATATGGAACAGAAGTAAATCTGATGGTGTTGTTCCTAAACACGAAGGTGTGAACGGCCGGCACGCTGCACACTCCATGGATATGGTTTACTATGTGCATTTGAGATCCTATTGCATCCAGATATTTTTTTTAATACATTATACAAGGTAAAACAACACCATTAGATAGTACACACCTCGGATAACGACAAACCAAGATCACTTGTGATTCCAAACTGAGCAGGCGCAGAAAAACCCACCTAGGAAACCAAAAGCTCCTGGTTATAAGAAAACTTGAAATTTAAATTCCAATGCAAAATTTTGATCTTAATTATGTGATTTGCAGTTGTAATGCCTTGAATATGATACCAGTACTCATCAAAAAAACTATCATTTAGGTAGTGGTATTATTACTTACACATGATCCGAATTCGAAAGACCCACACACTGCAACAAAAGTGCTAAGAAAAACCATAAACATAGATCCTCCGTTACCGTTACCATTTCCTTCCAATTGAGGAGATTCTTCATGAATGGAAACCTTCCTTTGCCTGATAAGTGGCTCGGTTATTGATTCACGTTGTCCATTGCCGCTGTTCTCCACTTCTTGAGTAATAGTCATTTTTCTATCAATCTTCCAAGCCCAGAAACTTTATTTTTTACAGAAAGACAGAGACAGAAATGTAACGAGAGAAATTTTATTAGATCCAAGGAGAATGTACAAATTTCTAGAACATCTAGGTGAGAAAGAGATAGAGATAGTATTAATTGGTCTGAAACAAAGGAGAGTACATGTAATGCTTTATATAGGCTGTTGTACGAGAGAAAGGACAGTGAGTGCGACAGGTGAAAATGTAACAGAATTATGTTTCTTTACAGCGGTAAGATAAATTAACATCTATTCTTACACCTTTCATACACTAACATCCTATAAGTACTGGACTAAGATTTTGCGACTGTCATCACACTTTCAGGTTGGCTAAGATGGTTCCTCTACATGCACAAATGGCCGAGATAAGTATAGACGGAAGGAGACCCTCAAAAAATTTACCTCAATGGAAACCAAATAAGTACAATTGGGCTCTAGTGGAAGAATTTTTAAACATTCTGCATCTGTATGAATTTGTGTTTTCTTTTTGATAAGCGGCATGGCAACCCATAGACTGGTTTCCGAACCAAATTCATGTTCAGCCAGTGTAGCCCATAGACTGGTTGCTGAACCAAACTCATGTTCGACCAGTAATACGTTTGATATGGTTCCTAGCTTTTTTATTTCTGAGCAAGGATATTTAAAAAAAAAAAAATCCTTTATGGATGTTGCACCTAGTAACATGCAGGTTTATGGGACTAAGTGCAGTCTGTCAGTGGTGCACCACCATTACCTGCCAATTGCCACAAGACTCATTTTAATCACTCATTAACACTGAGATGCTACGGCTAGGAACCCCATGTCTCAGTTTTGCGATTACGATCTGGAATCTCTGCATTTCTTGCCCATTATGCCAAAACAGAAAGTGGCAATACCTTTTATGGTCGAGAAGATTAAGCTAGGGAATTTCCACTAAACAAAACTAATTACAAGAACAAAGCTAATTACATGAGTTCAGTCCTAAACACCTGAATCATTAAATCCCTACAAGAGGCTTCCTTGTATAACTTGTGCTGAGATTTACTAAAATTTAAGCTATAGTTCTTTTGTATTTTGTATTAATGACAAATTTACAGCACTGTAATAGCTGTTGAGAGATTTACTTCGCTGCTATTCTGCACCGACTACTATGTTCTTAGAAGCTTGGTTTGGCAGCTCCTAGTTCTTCGGC
Organism: Papaver somniferum; assembly: GCF_003573695.1. Lineage (NCBI taxonomy): Eukaryota > Viridiplantae > Streptophyta > Magnoliopsida > Ranunculales > Papaveraceae > Papaver > Papaver somniferum. The sequence continues at coordinate 17,410,556 of NW_020622934.1, read as the reverse complement.
TAGCTTCGCACACAACTGCAATCACCATTGTTTATTCAAAGTTATTATATGGCATAGTTATCACAAATTTGTCCCCTCAAGCACTCAACCGTTCTGTTGGTTAGACTATGACTTTAACACATCTTAATGGACTTAATTTTGATATGAAACTTAAACTTTTCATTGCTGTGGAAGTACAAAACTATGAAGAAAGATAAGAAAAGAAAGAACGTAGAATTAGATACCTGTCTGTACAGAAGATAAGAAAAGAAAGAACGTAGAATTAGATACCTGTCTGTACACTATCGGATCTCCATATGATTTTCTGAGTTCTACCACATAAATGGAGGGGCTGATCTCAAAAACCTGATAAATCATTATAATAACACTGAATAAGCAATCTAACGTATTCAAATCAATAATAACCAAGTAACAATCAGAAACTATACCAGTTTTGAGCAGCACAAATCATGCAGTCACATTGCAGTGTCCGGGAATTTAAAATAATGAACTATAGCTCGTGAAATACCTCGGTTGCAACGGATATGCTGCCTGGATTCTTCTGACCCTTGCGTGCTTGCATCTTGAGCTGTAAATATTATAGATGGAGAGAAAAAAAAGTTCATCATAATCTTAACAAATAGAAGGCGAACAGCAGAATGCAAAAGGGATTAGAAATGGTGTATTTTAGACTTTACTAACCATCCCATTCTTTTTCCGGACTTGGAGTCCCATTTCTGTAACGATATCCTCGATCTTCCCAAGTAAATCTTTCGGAGAATGGTTTGATGTGAATCTAATCTTCCTCTCAGAAGCATCCTGTAAATGAAGAAAGATGTTATGCTCGCAATAAAATTGGTAAGAAAAATTCTCAAACATCGGAGCACTCAATTTACCAGGATCTACACATTTATGGACAAGTTTTTGCTTTAAAAAGGATATATCTAGAGAACGGGTAATGAACGGTGAACCAGACTGCTCACCTCTTTCTCAAAAAAGCCTGACAGATCCAGGCACGAGGACATACTGATGAGCTGAAAGGCATTAATCAAAGTCGGTTGATTTAGATATTTCTCCACATCCGCTGGCTTCAAAAGAAAAATGAGCTCCAGTCAAATTTCCATAAAACCTTATCAACATTACATACTGAGGGAAATGATTGATGACACTACAAACATTAGAAGTACGTACAACTTCTTGTATCAAAAAGGCTTCATCGTCGATGTGGATGCCTTCTTCATCATCATCTTCAGCATTTGTTGGAGTGTAGTCCTGCTTAAACCACTCATCTTCTTTGATCTCCACAATTGTTATCCTTGTCTTTGGGTTCGGATCAAGAATCCTCCTAATCAGGTTTTGTGCGCCAGACGACAACCATTTGGGAAGTGGAGCGTCTCCTCTAAATATCTTACGGTGTCAAGAAAATCACAAATGGAAGGTGTAAGTTAAGGCCTCACAGTGTTTGGAATGTCAAAGATGTAATGTTTTTCTAGAAGGTCATACAAGAATCTAGGGTACCTTATGATACAGAACTGCAAGATTCTTATCATCAAAAGGAAGATACCCTGTAAGAATCACGTATAAGATGACTCCGCATGACCAAAGATCCGATGTGGATCCATCATACCCCCTGTTGGCAAGAACCTATATGCAAAACGGTCAGAGCATCATGAATCAGTAACAATTGAAGCCAACATACAGTTGAATAACTTTGCAGTCTTGAGTACCTCAGGGGCAACGTAGTGTGGACTTCCGCAGGTTGTATGCAGCAAACCATCACCCTGGTTTTCAAAATCGTAAAATAAACATGAATAAGTACTAATTGATTTTATCTATTGATTGGACCACGTGTTTATCGTCCAGCGATAATTTCAATAAAAAGAAAAACATATATACCCGAACATGTTGAGGCAAAGCACTGAGTCCAAAATCCGATATCTTTATATTCCCCTTTGCGTCAAGAAGAACGTTTTCAGGCTGTCATTGAAAACAACACATGCCTTTAAATGACCCACCATTAACTAATGCGAGCTCATTAGACTGAGTCATTCAACTAAAAGTACTTGTTAAATGTTATCTCTGTATAAGAAAGAGGACATGTTTCCAAAGAGAGAAGTTCACACCTTAAGATCTCTATGGTAGACTCCTTTCTCGTGACAGTATCCCACGGCATCAATTAACTGTTGGAAGAGCTTCCGTCCTTCAATTTCAGAAAGTCTCCCTTTGAAGTCCTATAGGAAACATGACAAGTATATGAACACAAAACGAATCAAAACTTGATATATCCCGAAAGCTGAAGTACTAAAATAAAAAATTAGAAAATCAATTAGCTCCTCACAATTCTCTCAAATAATTCGCCACCAATCACAAGTTCTAGAACCATGTAAATCTTTGTTTTGCTGGCCAAGACCTACAAAATTACAAGAAAAAAACATAAGTTTAGACAAACTTTGGAAATTATCAACAAAAAAACAAAGACGATCACAAGTCTTCACGACAGGTACTATGTTAAGTGGCATATCTTTACTTTTCTAAACCAGTTTACATTGATTCAAGGTCAAAGCATAGAGTGGTGACAAAGTTTACCATTGAGAAGGTTGCTTATCCATTTGAAGAACCAGACAAGAATCAACTAACTAAATGGCTGAAATAAAAGTCATTGTATTACATGTTGACACTAAAATAGTCCTATTCCTACATAGAAATCAAGAGACTGGTCAATTAGTAAGCCTGTCCACTAGTCTCTCAATAGTTTTTCAACTGGATGCCCACAAATTAAATGCAATACAAAGCCAGACAATCTGAAGTAAACATTACCAAAGAAAAACAAACAAACAATAAGAATCAATCCACATTCAAATGACTTAGAAGCAACACTCAAGTGAAATGATGACTAGCAAACAGTGTTTTATCATGGACCTTTCCATTTTTCCACAAACGCATAGGGTTAGAAAAGGCATTAAACTATGTCTGTCTTGTGTGGTCATTGCAGCTAGCAATCATAACTGAAAAAACAAATAAAAAGGGGGATAAGAAACCCACTTTCCAAACCCAAAAAAGGGTCCTTAAAAATCAATACCTTTCCAATCAGAATCTCAAGAAACCACAGAAAATACACAAAAGAATTAGAGCAATAAAACACAAACCTCATGCAATCTGACAACATTAGGATGTCTCAAAAGCTTTAAAGTCCCAATTTCTCTCTTTATCTGAAAAATACAATCAAACCAAAAAAAAAAACAAATGAAAAACCCCATTAATTAAGAACAAGACAGAATAAATAAATTTGTGTATGTTGACAGAAAAATCTTACTTGATTGGTGATATTGAGGTCAAGAATGTGTTTCTTATCAAGTATCTTGACAGCAAAATCAGCCCCAGATTCAGTATTCTTAGCGAATTTAACTTTACCAAAATTACCCTCACCAAGAGTTCTCCCAAGTTCGTATTTACCCAGTCGCATTCCCTTCTGCTGCTGTTGCTGTTTCTCTCCTCCTTCAATCACCATGAAATCAAAAACTCTCTGTGTTGTCTGATGATGATGATACAGACTCTTTTAGCATGTGGGTTTTTTCTCTCCTTGGTAACAGAAAAAACAGAAGCAGAACCTGAATGAATATGGGATGAGATTATGAGGATTCAGTTGTGAGAGAGAGAGAGAGAGGAGGTGTAAAGAAACAAAGAAAGAAAGTCAGGAATCAAGAAATAACCTTTTGTGATTGGGTATTTTTATGGACGAAAGAAAATGATACACTGTTATGTAAATTTTGTCGTCCCTTCCCCTCGTGAGATCATTTTTTTTATTTTATTTATACTGAGTAATATTTTTGTTAACGTGTTTTTTCTTCTTATTTTATTGTCATCAATGAGTTCATTTATTGTTATTCTCGATCGAATTTAGCTCATTTAATTGATTGATTAATTAATTAATTAATTAGGTAATTAGTGCATTTATGAAAATTCTACCATCGGAGACTTGTTTGAGGATGAGTTCCAATTTTGACTAGCATTTTCCTAACATGTTCAACACGTGAAGTTTCGTGGTGGAATGAGTCAGTACTTTGCTAGAGTTTTGGAAACTGGTTTGGTGTGGATATTATCATGCGATTTACATGATTTTTTTTTTTTCTTTTAAAGGAACCTTTTCATTAATGAGATTTCAAGGTTACAATGAGTTTAAGATCGAAAATAAGAGAATACAAAGTAACAAGAACATATTGTAAGAGTACAATACCGAGAAATCCGACGAAAAGAAGAGAAGGATTATCGGAGTAAGACAAATACAAGTATGAATAAGATCCGATTAAATCGGAAGAGAGATGGTTTTTCTCGAAATTTAATTCCAACCATTTAGTTTGTTTTTCTTCTATAGAAAGAAATGCTCCAAAAGTAGGAGTGATTTGCTCAAATCTCTTGTAACTAGTGATGAGGTCGTCAAAAAGACCATCTATGGAGATTCCGTCGTCCGATAAATTGATGATGAAGATTTCGTCGCCGGAGACAACCAAGATGAAGATTTCGTCGTTGGAGAGCATGGAGAGCATCACTATTGATCTTAATACCCAACCCAATAACCAAGAATCGCCATTAAAGCGAAGATAAACCTCAAAAGAGTAGATAAAACCACCAAAACGGTGTAGATAAGTAAAAAACATAGCAAAAACTAAACTAAACTACTAACCAACCTAGAAAGCAAAGAATAATGAAGAAATCTGCTCTAGTAGAGAGGGGTTATTTTTGATGATTTTGTTGGAGAAGAAGAAGGTTGAGAAAAAGGAAAGAGAAAAATTGTATTTATTTATTGTTTTTGAATAAACGCGATTTACAGCTTTGAAATCCCAAACACGCATTTGCCAAAAATGTATCTTTTGATCTAAAAGTGGTTATAATTAGCTACTACTATTTGTATTTTGCAAGAACAAATACATGTTCCTACTGTCTAGTTTTAGTTAATTACTCGAATAATATTACTTGTTATTTATTATTATATGAAATTGGTGGTCGATTTCCTCTGGAATCCTATTATTGGTACCTCCATAGGATTGGTTTTTGAGGGTTTAATATGATAGTTATAACCAAGATGTGGATATGGGGACCTAATCTATGTAAAAATTCAAAAATATTCTCAATAAATTTAACTTATTGCCCTTTTACTCTTCCATTAACTAATTAATCTAATAAAAAAAGTATATATATCTTAAATCAAAAGAAATCTTTTTCTTCTGTTCTTCTTCTATTCTCCTCTCTTTCTTTTCTTTTCTTCTTCTCTTATTCGTTTGAGATGATTAATCGTCGATTTCAAAAAAAATCATCTCGAGTAAATTTATTGTATAAAACCATGGTGAAGACAAAAGAAAAAACTGGATCGTCGAAACAACCTCCTCCTAAACCAGATGAATCAAGTTCTAAAAGTGAAGATGAAACTGAAATTCAAGAAGAAGTGAATGAAGAAGATGAAACAGTCGTCGAGACTCCTAATATGACTGCAATAAGGTATGAATTGAAAAAACTCACTCTTTGTTTAAGCGTTTGAATGATTATTCAGTTGGTTTCGAAAAAAATAAGTCTGTAAAAACAGTTTCTGAAATTGTTTACGGCTGGGAGTTCCTATTCTCCCAGCCGTAAGTTTCGGTTACGGTTGGGATTACTAAGAACTTCCAGCCGTAATATTAATGATACGGACGGGAATTGAGAAATCTTAACCGCAATATTTTGTTTACGGCTAGGTTATTCCTAGTTGTATCTTCTTTTGTGTTCGAAATTAAATTCAGCAGTAATGTTTATGTCTAGGTTATTCCTATCCTAATTTTATGTCCTAGTCTTAAATGTTATTACTAACCATTAAGTGTGTAATGGATTGGTCGATTGCTCACAATCCAACCTGCAGTTTTCACGGCTAGGAACCTAGCCATATCTTATTATGTGTTTGAGATCTAATTCAACGGTAGCATTTACGGCTAGGTTTTTCATGTCCGTAATTTGAGAAACCAAGTCGCAAAGTTTATTTCCTAGATGTTATTGTTGTTACGTCTTGGCCGATTACTAGAGATCCCATCCGTAAACTGGGTTGCATCTGGGACTACCAATTTTTCCTAGCCGTTTTTTTTGTGTGTCACGGCTTGGTTGTATCTAGATTTCCCAACCGTTTTTACTTATTTGCTTTTGTTTTTTGGTCTTGTTTGTATTGATTTGAACACCGTTATATATAATTTGATATGTAATCAACTTTGAACTGATGAAATGAAAAGAGGAATAAAAGATCACAAGAAGTAACACCTTTTAATGTCCCGACTGCGCAACCTCGTCACACAAAACCACTAGGAGCAAATGCAAGGAATGCAAGTGGAGTTGCCACCGGTGGGGGAAGTGAAGGTGAAGGAAATGAAGGTGGAGTTGCCACCGCTGGAGGAAGTGCAGTTGTTGAACAACCAAACCTAGAGACTCAAGAACAAAACTTGACCGAAACAAGTGTTATTGTTATTGATAAGTTAAAGTCGTAGCGGTGGAGAAGAAGAAGTATCCACCAAAAGACTCAGCAAGAAAAACCATTGATGATATGGAGTTTTTATCTTCTATGAAAAATGGGAGACCATGGGCTGAGCCAAGAGATCGATCCGTCTTGTTTGGTTACCAGTCTTCATGGGCTGCTAGGGTTTGTGCCGTAAAGGTAGTAAATCAAATTTAATGTATGTTATTTTAATTTTATTATGGATTTTTAATTGTAACAACCCAATTTTTGTATTGGTTGTAGTTTCCCGATAAAGCGGTCCCTAAACTAAAGCACCAACACGGAAAGTTTTGACCGTTGGATAGAGAACATCCTGATGTGGTAGCCTTGGTAAAAGTTTCGGGGTTATGGTTTGGAATAGAGGTGTTGCAGAAGACCTACGATGTTGTAACTGTTTGTGGGTTTAGGGAAAGATTCCGTCCCGAAACCATGACTTTTCTACTCCCATTCGGTGAGATGACTATCACTCCAGATGATGCAAAGCAAGTTGTCGGTCTTACTTTGGAAGGAAAAGTTGTATTTGTTTCAACAATTTTATTCCTTTTGATCAGCTTTATGTCTTGGGTGGTTCAAGCGGAAAAAGAGTTTGATATAGGTGGCGGAGTCTTGCCTAGAGCTAAGAGCCATTCAGTGTACCGGGTGAACTTCAGGAATCAATTAATGTTGCAAGGGAGATTAACCTGGTTCGTCTGAAGGAAAAGTCTAAGGATTTTGGCCCCAAGACTGCTAGTGGGGTGGTGGTGATGGACACAGAATTAGCTAGACATACAACTATAACTTACTTGTTGCACTCTCTTGGCACCGTCTTTTTTCCCAATTTCTCAGGAAATAAGGTAAATACTTGTTATTTGCAGTGGTTGAAGACTCTCAGTCTCGATCCGGAAAGAAACGAGATACCTAGGTACTTGTGGGGCACCACCCTCCTTTATAGTGTGATGGACAATCTTTGCAAAGCTTCAAAGTGGAACGAAACACAAATTGTGGGATGTTTTGCTCTTATCCAGGTATCTTTTTGTTTTCATATAACAAATGTTTTTCTTTTTGACTTATTGATAAAAAAATTTCCATAGTGTTGGGCATACGAACATTTTAAATGCTTGAGGCCTTCTCGAGATAATATTGGGCTCTAGAGAAACCTACAGGAGGAAGATAGCCATTTTGAGGGACCCAACACAAAGCTAAAGAGACTGAAATGGTCGACATGAGGAAAAAGTTAGATGCATTGACAATCTATGATGTGGTTTTTTATCCATATTTGAGAATTGATGAGAATGGGGAAGATAAAGTTGGTGATAAAGTATTCTCTGATGTGGATACCAATGTTGGACCTTTGTTTCATCCGACTGGGTTCGTCATCTTAGATCCTCGTAGAACGCTCCGTCAAATGGGTATTGTCCAGAAAAGAGTACCTAAAGCCTCTCGTTTTAAGTTGAGCGTAATCAACTTCCATTTTAAGGATAAATATGTCAAATTGACCTATGTACCAGCATCGTCGATCGATCATTGGAATGCTCGCTCCGAACAACTAAACCAAATGAGTAGAACGGGATTGAATATTCTCATGGAACTTCCGATGCGGATCAGAATTACATGTGATGGTATCAAGAGTGGTCTCATCCTTATGAAATGTTTTTGGATCCTGAAGTGAGGGAACACTTCAAAAAGGGAGAGAGTTCGACATCAAGGCCATTAGGGAGTGATGAAAATGATTGGAGTGAGATGGTGGTACGTACACTACTAATTACCCTTATGTTTTTTGTTTTTAATTATCTACGAATAATTACAATTTGTGTATTTGATATGAAAAAATAGATTGAACGAGTTGATTGTGTGGTAGAGGACCTGACCCGTAGCATTAATTCGGGTGAGAAGATGATGGTCCCTGACAAAAATTACTCCGGGATCGATTTAAAGGCATAATCAACCTTGATAAAGGAGGTTTATATGCTTATGAAAAAAAACGACCAAGGAGAAGTAAAAGGGCTAGGTCTCTTTCTTCTAACAAGGACTCGGTTACTCCCTCCAATGAGCATGTTCAATCAATGAAAAGGTGATCGAAGTAAACGTGGTGGAGGTAAAAAAAAGGTGGACATGGTCGAGGTACAAGGGATAAAAGTGGCAAAGGTCCAAGTGGTCGATGTGGACGTGGTGGAGGTAAAAAAAACTACAGTTCAAGGTGGTGGTTGTCGAGGTAAAAAGGCTAAAGTTGTAGAAGAGGAGAAAGTGGACGAGGATTCGGATGAGACATCGCGATCGGGTTCGGAGTCTGGGTCGGTCGAGGAATCTAGTGAATGATTAATTCTCTTTGTAGTGGATTTAGTATTTTGCTTCATGGATCTTTTATAATCTACGAAATTGTCTATTTAGTATTTTCGTTGTTTAATTATGGATTTGGACGGATGAATTTATAACTTTTAAAAATGCGGGGTACCAAAATTCACCACCAACTTTTTCTTATGAAATCTGTATGGACAAACTCAATACAGTTCCGAGAGTTCAACTTAATCAAGGAATAGTATTTGGAGTTATATGTCTCTCACTTGCAATTAGAACGTTTACAAAACCAAGTCCGTGAACCTAATTACAAAGAGATTACTTGGATGGTATCAAAGACCAATGTCCAAGAATCAATCAAGTCGTATCCAACAATCAAGGTCGGATGTGTTTACTATGATCGATTAACGCACAACATGTGATATTTCAATTATAAAGATAAACAATATAATGCAGAAAAAGAAATAACACAAACACCAAAAGTTTTGTTAACGATTAAACCACAAATACAAAGAAACCTCGGGACCTAATCATGATTGAAAACCAAACTGTATTAATCCATTACAGACACTAGCCTACTACCAATTAACTTCGGACTAAAGTGCAGTTGATCCCTAACCAAGTCTCCCACTGATTAAGGTACAATCGCTCTTCTTACGCCTCTTGAATCCTAGTAGGACTCTGCGCAATTAATTCCCTTAGCTGACGTCGCACCAACTAAGAGTTGCTTCAACTCAATTGAAGACTTTAAACCAATCTGCCTCCCACGGATTAAGCTTATATGTGATTTCCTTTACGATCAAAAAGTTTGATCAAGGTAATGTAAACCGATAGCAATAGACAAAGTCTATCTAACCTCAAAACCCAGATTTATGCAACCCTAAGTGCATCCTAGGTTATTATTCACCTCACAAGTATAAAACTTGTGGAATCAACAAAGTGTTAGACAAAGAGAACTTTGATGGTTTCTATCTATCTTGATCAAGTGAGTAGCTCAACAATCGATCGAGATCAAGATATTCGAGTTATCAAGAAAAGATAACTGGACCTGGCTTCACGAATCCCAATGAAGTCTATGTATTCGTTAAACCCTAAAAGGGTTAGAAAGAGGACGACTCTAGTTAGAACTAGGACACACCAACGTGGTGGGATTCAAAGATCCTAGTTGCTTGAAGTTTCCCTTTTATAGGCATTCAAAGCATAGATTGCTCTAGGTTTAAGCTAAGATAGCTTTGGAACCAAGCAATCAATATCCACTTTTAGATGAATCTTTGAATCTGATTAACATAAACAAGATATACACTCTGGCTAGGTGAAACCGTAACCTAAACGTGTATAAAGACTATGTTCAAGGTGGTTAGCAGAGACTACCCGATTTGAACTTATAAGCTTAATATTTATTTTCATGAACACCTAAGACTTTTAACCTTGAGTCACAAACAAGTCTATAGTACAAAACTCATATTTTTCCAGAAATTTAAACGGATTTGAATCGATAAAATTGCTATTGGGAGTTGATTGTAAGGTTTTCCTGAGTATTGTGATAAGGTTTTCAAAAGATTAACCATTTAATTAGTCTAAGCCATTAATTAATATTGATTAGTTAGCTTAGTCATTCTAATTAGGATTAATGAAATTGAGAGTAGATTAGGTATTACAAAAAAAAATCAGGATAAGGGGTTCTATGTATTACTATTTCATGACCCTATGCAACCCCAAAAAACCCGGCCGTTTGAAGCCCCGATGATAGGATTCTTCCTTTATGGATTTTGTCATTTTGAGGTTCAATACCTAACCTGCTTCCTAACATTAAATTGTGCCCCCAAGTTTTTCCCTCACTTACTGCACACCATTTAAAGTTTTGACCCTTAAACGCAGAAATGAATCCTTTGGAGAATTTGAATGTATACCCGGTCCTAGTTAGCAATTCGCAATACGGGATACGTTCGGAACGGGATACGTACGCGTATGATACGGATTTGTAAAAATCGAATTCGATCAAGAATCCGGTCAACGGTTCGTGATACGGGAGTAATACGTAACGGCATACGTACGTATATAATTCGATTTACAAATATGAGTTCGTCACCGAAAATTCGGCACACGTATAATAACAGATATTCCGAATTTTTATATATAATCCTGCAAATACATAGTTTGAACTTCGAAATACAAAATATTTATACATATATATAATATATATCTTAGATTCTGACAGACATAGATACATTACAGTATATTTATACCCTGTCCCTGTGCATATATAACAAGTTAAGTTACTGGAGTGATGTTTTAACTCCACAAAAAATCAAAATATAGACACAGATTAAGCAATTAGATGTGTCAGTTAGAGCCTAATTTGTTCCAAGTATTAAATACCTACTGATGACGATAATTCATTCTCGAAGATGTCCCAATGCCGCTACACATTCTATCCATCCAAGCAGCATTCAGGTCACTTTGATATAACCAACTAAAATTGCAGTAACAAAATATCTAACCTAAGGATATAACCAATCATGGATTCAATACAATCCAATATAAATTAAACATAAATAGATGTATTGTTGATTCAATTGAATCATATTGAAAACCAAAAAATCAGAATCAAACATAAAAATACAACACATAATATGTTGATGGAATCATGCCATACCTTGTCGCCAGCCTTAAAAGCAGATATTGAAGGATTTGAAGATAGGAAATCAGAAAACGAATTTGGGTGCGATCTGTTCAGTGACTGAGAAGGTAGAAGAAGGAGTTAGGTTAGAAGAAATCTTCATTCTCTTTCCAAATTTTCTATTTATACAGACTCATTTCTTAACCCTATTTTCCCGTCCAAACGAATAAAGGTTGATTCGGGACGTAAAAGACGCGAATAATTCGGGATCTTCATATAACACGTACCTGGATCGGTCTTTTAATGGGTCGCCCACATGATTTGTTCCCGATTGATACGGAATAATTTACGAATTATTCGCCGAATTGCTAACCAGGTGCCCGGTGTGTGATTCACACTTTATGTAGATACTGCTGGGAGAAATCTTTTGAGGATTCAAAGAGGTGGTTTGTAAATCAATTTCATGTGGGGCTATAGGTGTGCAAGCTCATGCCTAGCAACAGCATTCGACGACCCCAAATAATGCATGTGTATACGGGGAGAAACAGAAACGCCACCGAGCCATAAAAAGAGTACACCGAACTTGGAACTCGAATGTTGAAGGTGAGGTGGATTACTGTTTGCATGAATCTTGATCTTTTGAATATTGAAAGATTTTATTTCCGCTGTTCCCGTAACGTGGTCCCACTGTTGGTGGGTAATTTGATTACTATATGATTCCTGAGATATTGGATATCGAAATATTCCAAAGATATTTAAGATCCCACGTCCAAGCACGCCTTGACTTTGCTTGTTTCTTGAAAAATGTCGGAAATCCTGACAAAGCTATTGCATGAGCAACACATTGTGAAAGTACTTAAATATAATAGATTTTTACTCCCCGAGTCATAGCTCATAGCTGATCCAAACAACTTTTTATCACTAAGAATCTGAATTCTGATTCATCCGTCTGATTAAGCCTGGCATGTATATTTTGTAGGCCTGTCAATGGATGCTAACGTAACGGAAATAGGCTCTGCCGCTGCCGTTTCCGTTAAAATTTAGCGGATATCCGTTACCGTTCATTTCCGGCGGAAATAAGAAATTCAAAAACGTTACCGTTACGTTTGACTTACCGGATAACGGATATTTTTCCGCTGCCATCCGGTAAGTCACAGGACAGCCACAAAACAGGCTAAAAACACAGAAGTTACAGAACAACTGAACAAGTACACATAACAGCTTTAAAATCCAACAAAACATGTTCTAAATCCATGCCACACCAAAAAAAGACATACAGATGTTCATGCCATTGCCACACAAGAAAACAAGTTCATAATCTTCATGTTTTTTTTGCAAATGCATTCCTCCTCCATCTCCAGATTCTCCTCTGCCAAGTCCCAAGTGCCAACTGCATCTGCAAATGCATTTACCTTACTCCTTAGTCCTGAACTTCTGTATTTTGAAAGAAAAATCAAAAGTGTTAGACATTTTAAGCTGGCAATGTCATTGTCAGTGCAATAAGCCAATAAATTGCAAAAAAAAAAGAAAGATTAAGATGTACCTGTAACAAAACTATCACTGTCACTGAGAGTGAGATCTGGCAGCCAATCACTCAAACAAAGCAAAGCTTCAACAAGATCTGGAGCTAATGAACTCCTGTGAGATGTGAGAACTCTGCCACCAATACTAAACATAGATTCTGATGCTACACTTTTCACTGGAACTGCCAATACATCTCTTGCAATACTTGAGAGAATTGGGTACTTAGGAGCATTATTCTTCCACCAACTTAAGATATCAAACCTCATTTCTTCAGTGGTTGTGCCTTTAGGAAGAACTGGTTCTGCTAAGTATGTCTCCAATTCTGACTTCTCAACCTCAAACATATTGTTTTCCATAATGAAATCATCATAACCAAATTCATATGATGTTGTTGTACCTGCAGAGCTCTCAATTGCAGTTGAATGCATTCCAGTATCAAAGTAATCTGGAGTTGTAGTGTTTGTTTCATAAGCACAGAAAAGAGCATTGAGTTCAAGCTCAAATTTGTTATAGTGACTTTTATAGTGTTCCACACCATATACTCTCTTCATAACAAACTCCACCCATTTAGATTTGTACCTAGGATCCAAAACAACTCCAATTCCCATCAAAGTGTTACTTTCTTTCCAGTAGCTATCAAATTTCATCCTCATATTCTTGGCCATGTCTCTGATATACTCATGCTCACTTGATTCCCATAGCTTAATGCATCTATTAACTTCTTGAACCCCATTATAATACAAATTTGCTGTGGGATACTTAATCCCAGCAAATTTGGTTGAAAGGACATCAAACAATTCCAAACATTCACATATGTGTACTCCTTGTTGCCACTCCTTAGAGGTTGGTAGTATCTTGAAGTCATCATCCAAATCAGCTAGCCTAGCAAAAGCTTGTCTAAAAAAAATTGCATCCTTTAGCATCTTAAAGGTGGAGTTCCACCTGGTATCCACATCTAAACCGACAGACCTTGAAGCAGGAAGCTTAACTTGGGAAATTGCACATTCAAATCTCTCTTTTCTAGCCTGACTTGACTTGACATATTTTACACACTCTCTAACTGCATCTATAAATGGAGCAGCTACTCTCATTCCCCACCCAACAATTAAGTGCAATATATGATTACAACACCTCATTTGGAACATATTCCCATTAAGAACTAAACAGTCTTTGCTATCAAGCCATTTCTTCAGCTGTTCCATCATAACATTGTTGGAGCTAGCATTGTCAGCAGCTACAGCAAAAAGCTTATTGTCTATGTTCCATTCTAGACACACTGATTTCACTACAGATGCTAGAACCTCTCCAGAGTGTGGTGATGGCACTAAAGTATATGCTAGTGTTTTCTTAACCAGTTTCCACTCCTCATCTATGTAATGCAGTGTCACACAACAATAACCATCCTTTGTATGCTTACATGACCACATATCTGTTGTTAAACTACATTTAGATGTAATATTCTCAAATTGTTCTTGTAATTGCAGTTTGAACTCAGTTGTTAGTCTCATGATGTCTTCCCTAACTGTATTCCTAGTGTAAAGCTTAGCAGTAGGATTCAAAGACTTAACAAACTCTATAAAATAAGGATGCTCAACTATAGTGATTGGATAACCATGTTTAGCAATCATTTTGGCAACTAGTGTCCTAGTAACAACAGGATCAAACTTCCAATTTGCTAACTTGGTTTGAGCATTACCTGTTTTGAGAGAAGTAATCTTGCTTTGTCCTTTCTTATTGTCAGGCTTTTCTTTGCAGATTTTGGCATGGTAATGCAAGCGGCTGGTTCCTTGGTTACTGGGAGCAGGTATTCTCTTGTGACAGTGTTTGCATTCAGCTATCAGTACCCCAACCTCCTTCCCACCTTTTACTGTCTTCTTTCCAACCTTCCTTTCAAAATCAACCCATACATCAGACCTTACTGAGCGCATTTTTTTCTTCTCTTCAACTATAACTGGGTCTTCATCTACTTCTACATCTTTTTCTTCTTCTTCTCTAGGACGAATTGCAGGTGTAATAGAAGCAGGTGTTGAATTCACTCCAGAAGCTTGAACTTGGTTGGATGCAGCAGCAGCAACAGGTAAATGTGATGCAACTGAAATAGAGAGATTTTGTGAAGACCCAACATGGTTTGATGCTCCTCTTTCGCTTTGAGACATGATTAATTTCACAAATCTGAAATTGTAAACCCTAATTTCAGAAACCCTAAATTGAAATTGAGTTTTGAAGATTGAAATTAAACTCAAAGGAAATTGAAGAAGAGAACCCTAGTTTCTAATCAGTAATCACACAGAGAAGATGATGATTTCTAAGGCAGAGAAGACGATGCTTGATTTAGCATCCGTAATTTCTCTCTTTTTCTCTCTGAGAAGTGAGAACTTATCTGTTGTGTCGAAACTCTAAGTGAAGAACAGAAGAATGAGCCAAACATTACATAACGTATAAAAATTTACACGTGCAGTACGCACGTTAGCGGATAACGGAACTAAACCTAACGGAAATAGGCTCTGCCACTACCGTTATGTTAAGAAGGGATTATCCGTTAGCTTATCGGTATCGGATATCCGTTTACCGCTATGTCGGATGGTAGCAGTAACGGCTAACGGATTATCGGTATCGGATAACGGAAAATCGGTATCCATTGACAGGCCTAATATTTTGTCATTTTCAAAGGGCTGTTTTTTTTAATCCATGTGGGTGGTGGGGCTAGAGTTTGCGACCCCAAATACTGCATGTCAAAAACGCGGAGAAATGTGAAAAATGCCGCCAGAAGCCAAGCCGTAAAGGTGCACCTGACCTTTTTCAAACTTTGCTGCCATTCTGATCCATACCATTATACCAGTATTCTAGCCTGGTAGTGATATGAAATTAATACATTGGGGAAGTTGGACTTGACTTTGTCTCCAATTTAAATTGGTGCTCCAATCTTGGCTTTTCAGTATATCAAAAATTTGCTGATCTCACAAAAATACTGAACTGGAGACAAAAAATTTAAGTACGTCTGCTGAAAGTGAATAACAGCATACACCTGAGTATGTAAACTCGATTGACACCCAAATAGGCATCACGCCATCATCATCATCTCCGGGTACTGGCCAATAAAATGTACAGAAACACAACACTTGCCGATTATAATACATGTTGCTTATGTGAACTATGTACAACCTTTAGGAACTCTAAAACAGGAAAAGCCACCATGGATGATTTAAGCATGCAAAATGATGAATTAATATCCATTAATAGTTAGATGTCAACTCTTACCCCAACAAGTTAGGAGAAAATAAAAATTGTTAGAGTGGAATACAGAATACTTATTTACACACTAATTTATACAAAACCAGAGTACAAATTAGTAACTTACGTAGTTGGGTTCAGGGCTTCGGGCTCAAGAATCCCTACCCAGAGTATGTATTATGCACTGATTAGGCGAATTCAGACCTTCATGGTAAAGTATTGTCCCACATTGACCAATTCTGTTTTGCTTACCTAGTTGGGTTGGATGAAATACTTAACTGTAGCAGCTGAGAAGTGCAACCCGTTTGTTGGGGACCTAAATCATACTCTAGTCACTGGGGAGTAATCTAAACCATAGTTACCAAATAACCTCAAAGAACGGAAGGGCCTCCGTTCAAGGCTGAGATCTACTCACTGTCACTGAGTTGCGACCTACATTGACTAAGGCTTTTTAGGACACAGGCTTTTTAGGACATCGGTTCAATTGGAAAGGCCAACACTTGAGAGGAAGCCCCCACAATAAATATCATGTGATGACACGCCGCTTGAGCAAAATGTTGCTATACAGACATTTCTTCCCTAACAAGAACACTATCAAAAACTTAATAAAAGAAAACACAGAGAACCCAACCCGAAAACCCATAAGTACCTCCCTGCCGAGATCGTGAAAGAATTAGAACTTCCTCTTAACTCATTGTATGATCAGCTGAGTTGCTAGCAGTACAGAATTGGGGAGTTGCTTGCTCCTTTCCTTTGATTCTCTGTTGACAGAAGGAATACACAGTTACAAAACTAAAGCAATCAATCCTTAATCATGAATTCAAACTCCAACAGCTTTTCTACAGGAGCTATATTTGCAGAAGTCTCTTCGTTATCTCCATTGATTTTAGTTTTCTCCTAGATGGGCTTGTGACGATGATATGTTCTTGTGTATCCTTATGCTCTTTGTTTCATAGTTCTGTTTGTCATTGCTTCGGATTTCTACAGGCATATATAATCACGTTATTTTTTAAAGGACGAAATTACGTACTTACAATATGTAGCATTCCCTATAAGGACTCTTTGCATGTCGTCTTGTTGTGTCCGAGACACTTGCATTTACTGCATTGAAGTTGTCTTTTAGACAACTCCTGAGTTACAACGCGCTTCATCTTTGGTCGGCCTGGTAAACGGCGAGTGGGGGGAGGGGTTACTTTAACTACTTGCTGAGCTGAATCTGAATCTTTCTCTGATGCAGGTCGTTCATTGTTGGGCACTGGATTTATCGACTCCTGATACGTTGATCTGTAGGTTTCTGTTGTATACCATGTGGTGCAATACTCATATGGGTTTCTTTCAACCCATTGAAAAACTGCAATAGAATGGGAGCATGGTAAACCCATTATCTGCCATTCTTTGCATGTGCAGCCCCCGTGACCAATATCCACTTTATTAACAGACTCGCCACGTACATCAAATATGCTTCCAGATGCGAACAATACCTCAAGAGATTGGGCCTTAATACTTTCTTTGTGTAAGGTATCCTCCATGACTGGTGTTAGCCTTGTTACCCATTGACTTGACTCCTGCCGGCGCGTATAAATTAATTCCATTATCTTAACCCGTATCACATCAACCAACTGTGTAATTGGTAGCTCATGAGCCTCTGATACCCAATTGTAAAAAGATTCTGCGAAGTTTGATTGCATGTGGTTATATCTTGCACCTTCAAAGTATGCGTTTGCCCAGTTTTCACGTTTAAGACCCAGAACCCAATTGCAAGCTTCGGGAGAAATGCATCTGATACTATCGATACTTCTACGGAACCCCTCGAGACTGGATGAATAAGCTGCAACATAAAATTCTGAAACTAGAAGACGCTTCACTTCATGAGATACTTTCTTAAAGTTCTCTGTCAGATATCGTAGACAATAGCTGTGGTGACCATTTTCAAATACCTCGTGTATAGATTCCTTTAATCCCTTTTTTATGTCTGCAACAAACGTTATGGCTCGAGACGTAGAAACTGCTTCTTTCAGCTGAATTAGGAACCACCGCCAATTATCATCATCTTCAACATCTACTATAGCAAAGGCAACTGGGAAAATGCCATCATTTCCATCAGCAGCTGTTGCGTGCAGTAAGGTTCCCTGGTACTTAGAGTTCAAAGGCGTACTATCAAGGAAAAGAAGTGGTCGGCAAGCTTGATTGAAACCATATAGAGAGGCATGGAACGAAATAAAAAGACGTTGAAAGCTTGAATCTTCTTTGGTGCTAAACGTAGCCAAGCTACCCGGATTCGTCTCCATTATCTTGTCACAGAAATATGGCAACTGACTATATGCATCTTCATAAGAGCCAAGAAGTTGCTCTCTTGCAATCTCTTTGCCGCGCCATGCCTGTGCATACTTCAGTTCAATTCCATAATCTCGTTTCAGGTCATTTGCTATATCCTTCGGTTTGTAATTTGGAGATTCTCGCAGCTTCTCCTTTATGATACCAGCGATCCAACTCGTAGTTGCTTGATATCCACTTGTCACAACAGAACCTTCGCACGTATGAGTTGGAGTCATTCTTTTAATACAAAACAACTGAGTGGTCGACAACCTTGATGCGTGTATCCTCCACGGACAACCTTCTGCTTTGCATTTAACAGTTACACGGTGACTGTCATTCTTCTTCAGTACATAAGCAAATCCATGTGCAATAGAGAATTTACGCAAGGCATCACGGAACTCATGGGCATTATTAAATCGTTGATTAACACCAGTAATAGTATTTTCCCACATTTTTGCAGCTTTGTGATGCTTAAGATACAACGTATCATCAGCAGGTTTATCAACAGGTATATCAACAATAGGAGGAATATCGAGAACATTATCCATAGGGACATCGATTACTGGGACAACTGCTTTTGAAGTAGTAGTTCTACTCGACCTGCACGGTCAAGTTCCATTGCAGTGTAAGTAAAATGCAAGAAAGTAAAACTAACTACACTAAACCCTTTAGGAGAAAGACCACGAAAGTACCTACTAGCAGGCATGACTGAACCACCTTGTGCAGCAGCCTCTCCAGGCACAACATAAACATCAGCTGTCGTAGAATTCCCATGGAAATTAATCATACGTTTAAGATCCTTATCATTCGATATTGTAATGAGGGTTCTCTTATTCCCCGGTAGAAAATATTTGATAGACATTGCACCATTATTACAATTCCACATTTCAGAAATCTCCGCTCTAAAGTCATCAAACGCAGTATTTTGATCGATATCAATTGCATGTGCTTCACCACCAGAGTATAACAATGTACCATCTTCACTAGTCACAAATCCACCACCAGACATACATATAGCAATAATTTTTCTCCCACCACCCATCATCTTCCCTGTAATTTACAAAAGTACCTAACTAATTAGCTATTAATTAAAAGAAATCCCCTAAAAAAATCCCCAAAGTTTAAAACCCCTAATTTCACAAATTTAAGCTACATTGGGATTAAATGTTGATTATAAACCAAACTCCCAAAATCTACATATTTTGAAACCCTAATTTCATAAATGTAAGCTTATAATAGTTTCGACCCCACATACAATTTTTATAAAGCAGTGTGTAATATCAGTATTAGTTGAAATTTTCATTGTGAATGAAATCATAAATCTGATAAAAGCTTGTACCTTTTTTTTTATAGAGTGAGACGATGAGCTTCTTCTTCTGCTTGTTTCCTCCCAGAAAGTTCAAGTTTTGGATTCATAAAAGAGCACCGCAGTGACAGAAGACGCGTCCGAGCGTGTGTAATCTTAGTGAACACTTACTCTCTCAGGAGGATGTGGAGAAACGAAGAAATTTGGAGAAGGTCAGAGATGGAGAAGGGGGGAGGAGGAGGAGGAGGAGGAAACAGAAAATGGGGAATTAGGTTTTGGGTCCTTCAAATTTATTTCAAAGAATTAATCTTTACCTCCTATAAATCTATTATAATTTATTATTAGCCCTTCAGCTTATCTGTTTATTTAACTAAGAGTCAAAATGTCAAAACTGTATCACTCTTGCTGTTGCTGATTCTATACACGGCTATGGTAGCTTATACGGTAAATTGCTTTTGCGGTTTGGGGTGGGGGTGGGGGTGGTGGGGGACGCGAAATTGTTTGCAGTTGGGGTGGGGGTCGGGGAATTAAGGGGCAGATATTATATTGGGATCACATGAGCACAAGACCAGTTCAGATGTCCTCTGATTTGGTTGGAAATCTTCTAAGCAATTTTGAAATTGTGTGTGATTAGTTATTCACTGTTCAAAGAAATCGTGAGTATCCGAAAACTGAACCGGGAAAAGTGACTGATGATCTTGTCTATGTACATATAAGCATTTCTTTAAGCTTCTACGAAATTTATGAGAATTTACTCTTGTGTTCGAGAAGGATAACTAGAGTTTGGTATAGCATATTTTGTGAGTACATAAGTTATTTCCAAAGATTTCCATCTTGTATGTTTTTATATTTATTTATTTAAATTCTAAATATTTGGAAGATGAAGTTACAATACTTAATCTTATTGGTTATATTCATGTATTGCAAAACTTATGAGATGTATGTGTACTTTACCTTTTGGTGAATTGAGCTGACATTTTATATATGCTCCAAAGTTAAGCTCTGAACACTTTTCGTTTTTATTAACTTAAAGTAGAGTAAACTTTCTTGAAAATTCCGCAGTATTGCACTTATTATGAAGTTATTGTATATTGCTCCCTAAGATTTTTCATAATTCTCCCCCTTTCTTTTCCGTGATTGCACTTATTGTGAAGTTACTGCATATTGCCCCGTAAGATTTTTCTTATGTCGAGTCATATCGTTTAAATTGATCTCATGTTTTATTTTTTCGTTATTTTCTGGATAAGTCTGCGTGATTTGTTAATGTTCAAAGAAATCATTCTTTTCGCGTAAAAGTAAGGTCGTTCATGTTGTTCTCTTGGGAATGGCATCAAATGCGGGAGAGTTCTTTTTGAGCTTGTGCTTAATTGTTATATATCTTTGTGGGGAGAGTGGTTGTGAAATATGTAGGGGTTACTTGTATCTTAATAAACTCCTTGATGAAGACACTAAGTTTTTTTAACTCTGTGATATTATCTAAAGTAAAAGTTGATATGTATTTCTCTAGTCATGAATTATCTTTTGAAAAATTTATTATGATCACATAGTTTTGTACCTTTGCCAATTTATATTGACAAAAAGGGGGAGAATTATTTGTTAGTTTCATACTACATACCTATACCTATGGTTTACGGATCATTATGTAAGGTGGAGTGGATTTACATCTATAGGTTTTACCTATTATGCAAAAGATGGAAGAATTGACTAAGGGGAAGAAACATATCACCATATTATTTTGGAGTTATGATACAAATAGATTTTGTTAAAGATAATAATATTATGTTATGTATGATAATAATTGAGAACATTGTTTTCTCGTTGTTATCGCTACGGATCTTCAACAACAATGATGCTGAGTTAAACACGTTCAGAGTCAATGGCGAACTTGAAGTAACAAAGAATTCAAGAAGTTGGAGAACCAAGGAAATCAAGCATGATGGATTTTGGAGTTATAATTCTTTTATTTTTTAATTTACACGTATTGATAGTTTTATCACTAAAATTGAATAAGGGGGAGATTGTTAGAGTATTGCTCGGTCGAACTCGCAAGTTTTGCTATCTCAAGCTTGTTGCCAAATTTAGTTGATCAAAACTATATCTTGATTTCTAGTCTACTTAAGTCAAGTTTCGGATTTAGGATTAGAAATGTGTAGTTGAGTTTTGGACATCATTGAACCCTTGAAGATTGAAGATTAAACGAAGACATCAACGAGGAATTCAACAATAAAGGTATGTGATGACTGATTTCATTTGAATTCTTTCTCAATTCTATCTTTCTAATTTAACGAAAAAATTGCTCACTTTATGGAACAATTTCTATGATGGTAAATGTACATTTATGTATATATACTCGAGGTTATTTGATCCAAGACTTTAGTGACAATAACGTTTATCCCTGGAAAGTTTCTCATGTTGTAATGAATGAGCTTACGAGTTCAAAGAGCTAAGAATTACTCAATCCCGACTTATAACGAAGAAGTTACGAGTGGTTTATTAAAGTAACGCCTATTAAGTGTTGCAGTTCATTAGTAGGAAATAGTCTACGAACTGTTTGGAACGGTTCACGGACTTAAGCGAAAATATGTGACTAGAATCCTTTTTTAGTCAAGTTTTTGATGTTTCCTTATCTAGGCAAGATGGTTGTTCTTCCAAGCACTTTTGATTACCATACTAAAGTGTTTGTCATATTTTAGAATTTCTTCCTAAGTTAAATTGTGATTTATTCACAAAAATACAATTTATGCTAAAGTAATTATTTATTTAATTATTTATGCATGAGTTGTAACTTAGGAACGACTCCCAAAATTAGGAGAGTCTTGAAAAATAAAAACAGCTCACAAGATTACTTGGGATTCAAGCTACCTTGGAATTTGCTTAGGTTTCAAGCTACCTTGTTCGCTACAAATAAAGGGTTCGTGAATGCTACACTTTTCATCCCTTGGAAAATTGGTGTAAGCTAAGGTTGTTTTCCACGACTTATGTTCTTCGTGAACAAGAGTGAGATAAATAAGTCCTTGCTTTGGGGATTGCAAATCCGAATTGGTAATAATCTTCGTGATAGTTATGCAACTTGTAATCTAGGTTTTCCAACTCTTGTCTATTCTAAGGTCTTTTCTTCTGATATAAGGCCATTCAAGAGTTGTTGATCATAAACCCCTAGGTTTTTATAGATTTCAGTTCACGATCCTATACTGATACTAGTTGGTCGAAATCGGAACTAGAAAGAAAACTTCGAGTAAGGTCTCTCGTAGATTTCTTAAGAAGTTTTAACAAGATATCTCTAGATTTATTCTACTTGTTCTTGTTGTAGAATTATTAGGCTCTCTATACTTGAAAATTGATCTTTGGAATTGTCCAAGTACCCTTATGGTTTCATAGTAAGTTGGAGAGTATAAACCCTTATCCACAAGTTTGTTTTGGTATATCTACTTTTATCTAGTAGTTGTTTGAAACAAACACAACATTTGCAAAACCTTGGTTCACACCTAAAGGGAAATCAGAACCGGTGTTTTTTGGATTCAAAACCCAAAAAGTCTTCACTGAGGCTAAAACAACTATTACGCTGTAACGGAACTCAGCTAAGGGAATCAAGCGCGTAAAATCTTGTGAGGTTCAAGAGATGTAAGGAGCGCTGTTGTAACTGGATCGCTGTGACGGTGGGTTCCATATCAACTACATTCCAGTCCGAAGTTATTGATAGTAGTCTAGTGTTTGTAGTGGCTTAATACAGCTCAGTGTTCAAATTTGGAAAAGGTCCCGGGATTTTTCTGCAGTTGCGGTTTCCTCGTTAACAAAACTTCTGGTGTCTGTGTTATTTATTTTCCACATTATATTTGTTTATTTGTTCATTGTTTGTTGGATTCGACTTGATTGGTTTTGGATATTGATCTTTGGAATCGTCCAAGTACTCTCACGTTATAATTAGGTTCACGGATTTGTTTTTGTTTACTATTGATTGTGAGATATAAAAATATAGATTGTTTATATTATTCCTTGATTGAGATCGATTAAGTTGTAACTCTTCGAATTGTATTAGAGTTTAGTCCATACAGGTTGCCGAAAGAAAAAGTTGATGGTTTACTTATACCCCCGTGTTTTCATATAGTATTAACTCAACTCTAAAGAAGATAAAAGAATCACTCTTGTTGAATTCGTGTTTTAAAAAATAGATTACAAGACTTATTCTTGTTGGAATTCAGTTCTTGCACGGGTTTACCTTGTCAAAATAATCTTATATACAGTTTTGTAACTGAACGCATAGATTGTACAAGGATTGTATAATACCCGGTATTTTTAGTTATGGTTTTGAGTCGGGTTATACGCAAATTAGCAAGTAATGTGGTTTACGTTGTTTTCGTTTCCTCAGCCTAGGTGGGTTGCTTGAACTAGAAAAGCTAGGTGGAAATAGAGTTACCTAATTAACTATAATAATTAAATAAAATTATAAGGGAAATGAAAAGATAAATAAAAGAATTAAGTTGAATAAGGCTTTCAATCACCGTAAAGGTAAAAGACTTTCCGGTGAGGAGAGAGAGCGACTGGAGATTGAAAAAGACTTTTCCGGCGATTGAAAGCCTGGATAATTCTTCTTCGATCCTGGTTTTTCATTATTACCTTCATCCTCCTCTCCTTGTTCTCTGCATTTCGAGTTGCTATTCGACCATCGTTTTTCTTCTTTTGGGGTTGTTTTCGAAAACCTAATTTGATTTAATGATGCGTAACAACCGATCCGTCTCATCAGGCCTCACACAACACTCTCATGAACCCCATGATTCCCCATGCTCTCACACTTCGCCCTAGGGTTCATCCTCCTCTCATCAGGGTGATAGGGAACACCACACTTCTTTCAGGATAATCGGGGAGATAAAGTACATTGTCCCTTTGCCAATTTTGATAGCTGTCAGGGGGGGAGTGACAGGCAGGGGGTATGCTAAGAGTTTCCTATATCATCACTTAAAGGATCAGCACTATCTTACTGAACGTGACAAAGACATTTGCAGAGAGCGTATTCGAACTATTGAAAGATGTTTTTCTTCATGAGAAAGGGTACTGAATGATATGCAGAGATGGATGTGCATTAAATGCATGCGTATCCATGCATGGAAAATGACTTGTAGGTCTTCGTCACACCCTTCAATAGTGCAGGTGCAGATTTTCTCATCCATGGTGTTGAGAAACCACAAGCTGAAGTTGTCTTTGATGTTGTGAACTCTCCTCCTGTGGTTTATGATGTTGGAGCCGGTCTTACGGTGTATTTGCTTAATCATATTCTACAGAGATAGATCAAAACAACTGTAAGTATTCCACCGTCCAGCAGGCTTCATTTCTCTCGCATCCTGAAGTCTTCTTTAGACTTTGTGCTTTCCAACCCGAAGAACCCTGCTGCCTGGATATGTCTTCTTTTACTGCTTGCTTGTACCTTAAGCCTGTATGAGCCTAAAAGCTCGACGGAAGAACGCTCTGGCAACAGGGGGAAACTGCAGATGGGTGCGATTAACAAGGCATTGCTGACTTGGAAAGAACCTTCTGGATGCTGCATTTTGGCTCAGCAGCTGTTGGATATACCTAAGCAGGCGTCAAGAAAACAACAGCCAGGGAAGAAAAATAAGGATACGAAGTTGTTAGCCTGCAGAAAGAAGCTCAGTTACGGCCATTA
Organism: Papaver somniferum; assembly: GCF_003573695.1. Classification (NCBI taxonomy): domain Eukaryota; kingdom Viridiplantae; phylum Streptophyta; class Magnoliopsida; order Ranunculales; family Papaveraceae; genus Papaver; species Papaver somniferum. The sequence continues at coordinate 17,385,142 of NW_020622934.1, read as the reverse complement.
TACCGCCGCCATCCGCATTCTATCCTCCAACAGTGTGGATCCACCGACTCCCGATACCCTTTTTGAGCTTCAGCAAAAACACCTTTATGCCCATCCTCCAACTATACCAGCGGAAGACATTCCATTTCCTGCACTATCTGTTACGGCTAAGGATGTATTGTTGGCTCTCAAGAGATTTCTCAAGGGTACTTCCTGTGGGAGGGATGGGCTCAGGGCACAACATTTGTTAGATGCTATGAGTGGTGCCTATGTTGTTGTTGCCGAAAAGTTATTACTTTCCATTACAGGCGTGGTAAATTTGTGGCTTGCGGGAAAATACCCTGCCATCCTTGGTGATTTTGTGGCTCGTGCTCCCCTAACCCTGTTGCTTAATCCCGGAGGTGGCCTGAGACCTATCGCAGTGGGTACTATTTGGCGGAGATTATGCTCAAAATTAGCGGCTACCTCAGTTGGCAAAGCCACCAACACATATTTTGGACAGTACCAATATGGGGTCGGCGCTCCTTGTGGTGGCGAGGCTATTTTGCATTCAGCGAACAGGTCGTTGGAGTTGAAAGGCGCTGATAATTCGAAAACTATGTTGCTTATAGATTTCTACAATGCTTTCAATCTCGTCGACAGGTCTCGCATCATTAAATAGGTAAGAACTCATTGTCCGAATATTTCTCATTGGGTCGAATTTTTTTATGTAAAACCAGCCAGACTCCATTACTTGGATTCAGTCCTCTCTTCGGCTAAAGGCGTTCAGCAAGGAGATCCCCTTGGTCCCCTACTCTTTGCCTTAGTGCTTCACCCTTTTGTGGAGAAAATTGCAGCTCAGTGCGAGTTAGATATTCATGCATGGTACCTGGACGATGGTATCATCGTAGAAGATACTATGAAGGTGTATAAAGAGTTTAAGATCATACAAGAGGAAGGGCCTAACTACGGTTTACATCTGAATGTTTCGAAAACAGAGATTTTCTGGCCATCTCGTGATCCAAGAAGAGATGACGATGGTGTTTTCCCTCCAAACATTGGCAAGCCAACGGATGGAGTCAAACTTCTAGGAGGGCCTGTCAGTTTGAACATGGAGTTTTGCAGTAATATGGTGTTGTCGAGGGTGGATAAAGCCGTGCAGCTTATGGATAAAATTCAGGAGCTGGAAGACCCCCAAAGTGAGTTACTTCTTTTACGTAATTGCACTGGGGTTTCTAGGCTCTACTTTACCCTTCGCACAACAATCCCTAAAGCTATTCAACCTGCGGTAGTTCGTTTCGATGAGCACCTACTGAGTTACTTGCGTCGTTTAGTAGTTGGTGATAGTGTTGGTTTTGGGTTCAGCAGAGGCTAGACACTCTTCCCATTAAAGACGGCGGTTTTGGTGTGCTCACAATGGCGGATACAGGTATGTATTGCTACTTGGCTTCCCAGGCTCAGACTTATTTGCTGCAGAATTCTATTTTGGGGTTATCAATCGTTTCAGATCCTTGCCACAACTTTCAGCATTCTTTGCAGATTTTCACACAAGCTTGTGATCGTTCCTTACCGGATTTCAACATCAATAGTACTGCCCCCCATTACATGAAGTCTTTGGAAGTAATTTATTTTGATGTTGTCAAAAAAAAGATTCCTTCAAGCTTATCTTTATCGGAGCGTGAATATACGTTGTGGGAATGCAACCGCACAGAACATGCTTTAGACTTCCTTAAAGCGATCCTATACATGGGCTTAATCAAGCAGTTGGACCTAGGCAGTTCGGCTCTGTTTTACAGTATCGTCTTGGTATACCCTCTTTTGAGGAGGAAAGCTTATGCTCTTGCTGTCAACGACCCATGGATATCTACGGTGATCATGCCATTCATTGCGCTAGCGAGGTTGGGCTGAAGTTTCGGCATGACCTGGTCAAAGATGTCTTGGATGATATATGTTATCTCGGCTGTTATCACTCGTAAAAACAACAAGTATTTGGAAAAATGCTCTTTCCATGGTTATGGGTTTGGTGTTTTGGCCTTTTCCACTTTAGGTGAGCTCGATGCGGATACAATTTCTTTTCTTAAGAGGTTGAGAAATTGTATGGATAGGCATGACGCCAATTTCAAGTTAGGCAATTCTCTTTTTCATAGGCTAGGGATTGTTATTCAAAAAGGTATTGGCGCTCACCTTGTAATTTTGATCCTCTTTCTTTTTTGGATTAATGTTTATGATTTATAAAAAAAGTTGAATATTAAATATAAGATTTATATTATTAATAATAATGATAATTAGTAAAGTTTAAACATAAATAGGGAGAAAGGTATTAGAGAAGTTAGAAAACGAAAAAGCTATGGAGAGGAAGAAGATGAATTGGAGGTAGGGTTCTTGAGGAGAAACATTAATTAGGAAAATTAGTGATGATTAATAAAATTGAGGTATAATGTGAAACCCTTTCTCTTTAGGTGTTTATTTTATATGATTTTGTATACTTATGATTCAACAATTTATTTGAATAAATATGTACCTCTTGTTGATGATCATACTTCTTTTATTGATAGAAAACATAATTAGGTATCTCTTGTTAAAATTTGAGAATTTTCCAATGAAATTCACCGTTGAATGTTTCTTGTAATTTGGATAATAATTTCTGAAATTTTGGAGAGTTTCGTTTTGCTGTGGTTTTGATGTTCTTAGGCAGTCTTAATGTTGTTAAAGATGATTAGCGAAATCATATGTTTAAACTCATGTTAGAAAGGCTACATTACGTTTATTGTAATAAATAAATTAGAATAGTTATATGCATAAGTCTCTTTTCGACCCGTAACGCTTCGAGTTCGGATCTCCATATGGGTTTGACGCTGGTCCGGAACTCGGGGTGTTACAACTTGGTAGCAGAGCTCTAGGCTTTATATCTTGAATGGGACCATGATAAAAAAAATGTTGTGTGAATTGCTGCGCATGTTTTTTTGTTATGATTGTTGTTGTTGTTTGCTTAATTTTATGCACATAGATCTTCTTGATTTGTCGGAATTCATGCGATAGTTACTTGGGCGCTAAAATGAATATTGATTTATGAATTTTATGGTTTACATGTTTTTGATATCGTAAGTATACTCTAAATTTCGGGACGAAATTTCTTTTAAGGGTGGTAGAATGTAATACCCGATATTTTTAGTTATGGTTTTGAGTCGAGTTATACCCAAATTAGCAAGTCATGTGGTTTAGGTTGTTTTCTTTGCCTTAGCCTGGGTGGGTTGCTTGAACTATGAAAGCTAGGTGGAAATAGAGTTATCTAATTAACTATAATAATTAAATAAAATGAAAAGGGAAATGAAAAGATAAATAAAAGTGTTAAGTTGAATAATAAATATAAGATTTAAACTAATAATAAGGATAATTAGTAAGTGTTAAACATAAATAGGGAGAAAGGTATTAGAGAAGTTAGAAAACCAAAAAGCTATGGAGAGGAAGAAGAAGAATTGGATCTAGGGTTCTTGAGGAGAAATCTTAATTAGGAAAATCAGTGGAGGATTAATGAAATTGAGGTAGAATGTGAAACGCTTTCTCTTTAGGTGTTTATTTTATATGATTTTGTATAGTTATGATTCAGTAATTTAGTTGAATAAATATGTATCTCTTGTTGATGATCAAGATTCTTTTATTTATAGAAAACATGATTAGGTATCTCTTGTTAAAATTTGAGAATTTTTTCCAATGAAAATTTACCGTTGAATGTTTCTTGTAATAATTTGGATAGTAATTTCTGAAATTTTGGACAGTTTCGTTTTGCCGTGGTTTTGAAGTTCTTAGGCAGATGATTAGCGAATTCATATGTTTAAACTCATGTTAGAAAGGCTACATTACATTTGTTTTAATAAATAAATTAGAATAGTTATACGCATAAGTATATTTCTGACCCGCAACGCTTCGCGTTCGGATCGCTGTATGGATTTGACCCTGGTCCGGAACTCGGGGTGTTACAGATTGTTCATATAGGTTCCTGTACGAAAAGGATGGTGGTGTACTAGTTACCCTATTCTTTTTAATTAGGGTTGGTCTTGGGGAGGGAAGCCGATGAAAGGGAGATCAGAGTGATTATAGGCCTACAGAAGTATGCTATGAGAAATGTATCGTGCTTAGTCAAAGAATGTCCTATTTATATCAGGACTCTCTAATCTCAAGTCAGTGACATAAGGAATACTTTCCGTGAGGAGTACTCCTTATGTGCATGCTTTAATCTTAAATTTCTATAATATCTCGACCGACTATTCTCTTTAGCGATGAGATATACAGCTAGGTGTTTTCTACACATGACGTAAATCACCATACCAAACCCCTAATCGTTATCCCATATGGTTGAGTCATATCTTGTGTTGATGTATTAGTAGTCTATGACTAGGATGATTTACGCGAAAAAAGATAAATGTCTCACATATCGCGTATAGGACACGAGATGAGCTGAGTATAAGCCTCAACCTTATGTAGCCGTCTTGTATTAGTTATTTTTGTGCTTATGGGTTTCTATGATGAGTGTTCATAGCTCTGAGAGGTTTTACAACGTTTTCGGGTAAGTCTGTACGATTCAAACATAAGTTATTAGCCCTAAGCATCTTTAAAATATTGAGATGAGGCATGTTGTGACGAACCAAAAAAGTCTACCTCCGACACCAAGACGTGCAGGCCAAAACTCCCTAATGTGCCATTTATAACACAGTTACCGGGTCGTAAATCTTCACTTCTCACCATGCAAATGCACGTCGATTTACATTACCAAGTATTGGTACATGAAAAATAATACCCCTTAACGAGTTCGGAAGGGCCCCAAGAGGGGAGGTGAAAAAGCCGGGGTCTAACAACATCACCCAATATTTCTTAGCAATCTGTATGGACTAACTCCGAAATACTTTCTAGAGAATCAACTAGACAGTCAGACTCAATCTAGGTAAAAGTATCTCAAGGAGTTAATATCTCTTTCTTGTTTTGATTTACTCGATCTAATAGAAATCAGCGAGTCTTGAATCAAACACAAGGAATAACTTGGATGGTACCAAAGACCAATATCCAAGGATCAATCAATGAAAATCAACAACCTAAGGTTGAATATTCTAATTGATGATATATAACGCACAACTTGTATTATTTCAATTATATAGATTAAACAATATAATGCGAAAATAGAAATAACACATACACCAGAAATTTTGCTAACGAGGAAACCGCATATGCAGAAAAACCCCGGGACCTAGTCCAGATTGAACACACACTGTATTAAGCCGCTACATACACTAGCCTACTCCAAGCTAACTTCTGACTGGACAGTAGTTGAACCCCAATTAGTCTCCCACTGATCCAAGGTACAGTTGTACTCCTTACGCCTCTGATCCCAGCAGGATACTGCGCACTTGATTCCCTTAGCTGATCTCACCCTCAACTAAGAGTTGCTACGACCCAAAATCGCAGGCTTTGACAATAAACAAATCTGTCTCACACAGACAAGTCTATCAAAGGATCAATCTGTCTCTCACAGATAAACCCTAAAGTTTTTGTTCCGTATTTTCATAATAATAAAGGTGAACATGAACCAATTGAGAATACAATCTTATATTCCCGAAGAACATCCTAGAGTTATCAATCACCTCACAACATTCTTAATCGTATGGTAGTGAAACAAGATGTTGTGGAATCACAAAAAATGAGACGAAGATGTTTGTGATTACTTTTTATATCTTTCCTATCGGAGATATCAATCTCAAGCCAATCAATCTGATTGTACTCGTACGATAGAAGATGCAAGATCAGATCATACAACTACGATAAAAGTAGTATCGGTCTGGCTTCACAATCCCAATGAAGTCTTTGAGTCGTTAACATGGTTTTAGAAGAAGAAAACCAAAGGTTAAAGGAGAAACGACTCTAGCACGCAAACTAGTATCACACGTAAGGTGTGGGGATTAGTTTTGCACAATACTAGATGTCTCCTTTATATAGTCTTTCAAATCAGGGTTTGCAATTAAGTTACCTTGGTAACAAAGCAATCAATATCCACCATTAGATGAAAACCTGATTTAGATTCAAGCTAATATTTCTCAACCGTTAGATCGAAAACTTAGCTTGTTACACACACTTGATAATGCACGCTTCTAGGTTTGTTAACCGTACCCAAACGTATGCACTTGTTGGTTCAACAATAGTTAACCAAAAGGTTAGCCATATGAGCATTTCATATCAACCATGTTCTTCTTCACCATAACTAGTTCAAATGACTTCAAATAAACTAGTTTGAGAGTTGTTCAATTGCAAGGAAATCTTATGTACTACACAAGACACAATTGAAGCAAAGATGATTTCATTCACTAGAATCGGTTCATGAACTTTTATACCCACGATTTGCAAACTGCATTCCTTAGTCTTTTTAAGTTTAAGTTCAGAAATCATCTTCAGATATATGACCTTCTCAATTTCGCAGACTAGGTTCGCGGACTTAAGTTACCGGGAAGAGTTTACAAGCTCCAGCAGAAATTCTCGGGTATGACAACTTCGCCGGTTCGCGGATTGGGTTCGAGGACTTAGCTTCACGCAAATAGTTTGTCAACTCCAGCAGAAATTCTCGGGTTTGAGAACTTCGGCAGTTTGCTGACTGAGTTCACGGACTTGGATCACGCCATTCTTCCGGTTCTCTTGATCAACAAAGTTCGCAAACTTTGGTTCAAGGAATAGGACTTATACATAAATTTGTTTCCACAACAATGCTTATGTCCACCATTGGTTATGTAATCTAAACTCTCATTTCAATCATTGAAACATTCTTAGAGGACGTTATATAGTTGTTACACCATTTCTCGTCAAAGAAATTTTCAAGATGATTGAAACATATCATGACTTTCGTCACATGGTAAAGATAAACTCGGTTAAAGCAAAAAGCTTACCAACACATATTTCAAGATATAGATAGGCGAGGTATACTCGGCTTGAAATACCAAATGTGTATAATCCAAATACATATATATAGCATACGACTTCTTGTCTCAAAGAGTAGGAGATAGAGTAGATAGACTTTTGAGTGATTGATAACTTCAAGTCTTCACATACCTTTTGTCGAGAAGTTCCACTGGTTCCTTGAGTAGTTCTTCTACTTGTATGATGAATCGCCATGAAGTCCTTGAGCTCAACTACACTTTTTATCCTAGTCCGAGACTTAGCTATAATAGAGTAGAAATCAAGACTTATATTTTTGATCACTAACATTGACAAACATGCTTGAGATAGCAACGCATGCGAGTTCGACCGAGAAATTCTCTAACAATCTCCCTCTTTGTCAATTTTAGTGACAAAACTATCAATACATATGGAATACAAAAAAGATAAAGAAAATTTAGTAGCTCCTATTTCACATGTCTAATCTTCAACATTTCTCGAAATCTTCGTCACTTCCAAGTACTCCAATGATCCCAAAGGTTGTAAGTTTAGCATCACCGTTGTTGAAGATCCGTAGCTATAAAAATGAGAAAGCGTCGGTCTCGATCATTGTTACACAGTGTCATAGTATTATTACACAGTGTCAAAGTCCAATTGTATCACATCTTCAACAATAATACTATGGTGATATGTATCACTCCCCCTTAGTCAATACTCCATCTCACATGGAAACCACTCCCCCTTACACAGTGATCCGAAAACCATATGTATTTGTAGTGTGAACTACATATTTATTCTCCCCCTTTTTGTCAAAAAAATTGGCAAAGGTACAAGAACGGGATCATAATGAAATTTTCGAGAGAGACATTTCATGACAAAAAGAAAACATACATACCAACTAATTTAGATGCAATCATAAAGTCGAAGCTAAATGCATTCATCAAGGAGTTTAAAGATACAAGATAACCCCTCTAAAATTCCATGGCCACACACCCCTCAAGATATGGCCATTAAGCACAAGTTCAAAAGAACTCTCCCCCATTAGATGTCATTCCCGAAAGAACAACAAGAGCGATCTTAATTTCAAAAGAAAAGAAGGATTTTTATTGGACACCAAAAACCATGAGAATGATTTCCTATATCCAAAAACTCAATCAAATTATTCACAAGTAAACCCATGATTAATTTAATCGGAATACGCAATCAAATTAACACAAAAAATGATGATTTTGATTTTCATGCTCGACATAAGAGAACTTACGGAGCAACAACTAAATTGATCACATAAGTATAATCAATTCAATTGGATATGCCCAATCTTTAAGGGTTCTCATGGAGAAACAACTAAATTAATCATAAGGAAATAATCAACTCAATCGTTAGTGCTCAACACAAGAAAACTTATGGAGCCTCACAGTAATACATAAAATATTATGGATCAAGGAAGATCAATACTGCGGAATACACAAGGATTCATTCTATTTTCCGTCACTATTCGCATAACGATATATAATAGACATAATCCTTGTAAACAAAAGATTTTAACCTATCTTCCATCAGTAATTGACATAATAGGCTTAACTTTTGTATTTGTCAAAAGTTCATTCATTCCTTTATCAATATGTGAATATCGACTTACGAAAGACTTTACTTTTGACAAGGTATGGGACGATCACAGTTCACGGACGCAAACACACATATCCCATAACAAATTGCAATATATAAAACCATAAAGATTAATACTGCATAAATCATCTTCCAAACAATTTTAGAGTTTAAACAAATAAACCTAAAAACATTGCAAGATGAAAGCTTTGGACATAACTACGTGTTATCACAATAATTACTATTCCAAATTCTAGTAATCCTTCTCAAAATTAAGAATAAATTCTCACAAGAAGTTTCCTAGGTATCAAGAAAAACTCGTAATGAACATATAAGATGATTTGTCCTTAGAGAGTAGAATCAATCTTTTTCGCCCGGATTCATACCAAGAATAGCTACCAAAGGCGTATAAAATATTTTCAAAGAAGAATATACAAAGTCATTAACGGCCATGCACCATAATTCACATAAAATGATTATGAACATTCAAGAATCCCATAGCAATGCGTACTACATCCCATTTAGAGCTGGCAAACGGGCGGGCCGGGGCTGGCTTGTTACGGGTTACACGGGTTCGGGTTAACACGGGTCAAAACCCGCGGGTTGATATTCTTCACGGGTGGTCATTTCATCAACCCGCACCCGTAACGGGTTAAACCTGCGGGTTCACGGGTTAGCTGGTTTCTGCTTAGTTTCCTCTGATTTCTGGATCATTTCCGATTCCGACCATATTCAGGCCATCAAAAACTCCTGCTCCTGCAACCTAACATTCATCTAATTCATTTGACATTTCCATTCAATTCAATTCAATCAACAGATTACAGAATACAGATTCAACAGTTAGTGACTCGGTGTCGCACCGAAATTAAAAAACTTAATGAAAGAATCAAGAAAATTGCAAAACTTAATAATAATTTGACACTAGTTTTGCATCATGAGAGGAACACAGAGTCACAGAACACAGATACACAGTATGCTAAATACAGTATGCTAATCATTGTAGTTTAGTACTCATCAGTCAGTTCATGATATCTTCAAAAAAGAAAAAAAAAACCTTCGAAACCGTAGTAATACCATTGTTTGTAACTTTGTACTTTGTATCACCAAGTGCAACAATAAAGATATTAATAACCACTTCCTGCACAAAATGTATATTGTGGTTAATCAAAAAAAAAGTGATAACTGTCCAAAAAAACATCTCCAACATCTTTTTTATACAAAATTTGGAGACACTGCGATAACTGTCTGTCCAAAAAAATTCTCATTTTCCATGTCTATCTTTGAGTAGCTCCAACTATTCAATATGAATCTGTAATTTCAAGCAAAAATATATCAAACAAAAGAAAATATTCAAGTAAAAAACATGGAATTTGCATAATTACCCCGCTTTATATTGAAGAAGTACGCATACTAATTAGACGCATAAGAACTTACTTCCCCATTCTCATCTGTCCTATCCTCCACTGCACCAAGTTCAAATCCTAATACATCTTCTCCAATAATCCCATTGTCTTCATCCATATCTTCTTTTCCTACATGGATAAAAACAATCAAAGTTATATATGAAATTTACACATTCAACTAAATGAAGTATTACTGAATTACGCGGTGCCACTTAGGCACACTTACCAACTCCATGTTTCCAATCACGAGTTGTTATCAACGCCTCAAAATTTTCAGGTAATAAAGAACTGCGAAACCGATCAATTACTCTTCCACCAATGCTGAATGCAGATTCCGAAGCGACGGTTGAAATAGGAATTGACAAAATATCCCCTGCCATTATTGAAAGTACTGGAAATCGTTGTTCCTGGGCTTTCCAATACATTAGGATATCGAGCGGTTGATTAACAAATCCATATTTCTCGCTAAGATATTGATCCAACTCTGACAAGTAAGATTGCAGATCACCACCACTTTCCTGTGCTGCAACATATTCCTGCATGAAACAAGTAATAAGTGAGTGCAAGGAGTAAGGACCAGTTATCTTCTATAATGAGGAGGACATATAATATAACTTCATAAAGTTTGCACCAGTTTGAATACCAAAATTACCTGGATCCACTCACTTCCTTGATGGGCAGAATTTGCACCAGTTTGAATACCAAAATTCTGAGTTCCACTACCAGAAGATCTTGACAAGGTGTAATACTCATTATAAATTTTTTTCATATCTTCACGCACATCAGAAACTTTACTTTCTAATTGTCTTACATCAGGATACAACTTGGAATAAGCAAAGGTTAGATACTTCAATTTCAATCTAGGATCTAACACAAGTGCCATAGCTAATATAGGACTTAAGTTCTCCCAATAACTGTTAAACTTTTCTTGTATCTCTTTCACCATGTCCCTAATGAATTCAATTTCATTTGTGCTTTCTTTTTTTAATAACACCTGAACTTGACAAACTCCTTCAAAATATAGATTGGAGGTAGGATACTTACTACCAGAAAACAAAGTTGTGAGATCATAAAACGTCTTGAGGAACTTTGTGACCACTTCAATTTGATCCCATTCTTCGTCAGTTGGGCAGTTTGTATAGTCTGAATCCACCTCCTTCAAGTGAGCGAAAACACTTCTATACACAAGACAACTGTCTAACATAAGATAAGTTGAATTCCATCTGTATAAAAAAAAGTAACAAACATTCAATGAGTATATTATAAACAATAATACCATTCTTTAACTGTATAACAAAATAAAAGTGGAAACCCACCTTGTCTTAACATCTTGACGAACACCCCTTCTTACTGCAGACATTCCTAAAGTATCAACAATGTCCAAGAATTTTTGTTTTCTTACTTGGGACTTTTTAAGCGACTTCACTGACTTTCTTAACTTAAGCACAACTGGATCAATCTTCACAAGTCCATCTTTTACAATAAGAGCTAAGATGTGAGCACAACAACGCACATGAAAGTATTTTCCCTTGTTAAACAGGATCTTCTTTGCAACAAGTCTACTCTGCATAATTCTAGCACAAGCTCCGTTATTTGCAGCATTATCCAAGGTGATGTTGGATACTTTTTCTTCAATTACCCAATCTTCTATCATTGCAAATAGCTTGGCAGAAAGGTTTTCACCTGTATGAGGTAGTGGAACACAAAAGTTAAACTCCCAGTCCCAATTAAGTACTTCAGTTCACAATTTCACATGTATGAGGTGGTGGAAGATCTCAAGAGTCAAGACTCAAGACTGAAGTAAAATATCACATGCACATAAAATAAAAGATCTGAACACTCAAGTAAGTGCTTCACCTGTATGAGGTGGTGGAAGTTCACAAAAATTCAGTAGATACTTCTTTAGTTCCCAATTTTTATTAACAAAGTGGACAGTTAAGCTTATATACCCTGTAGTCGTAACAGAGGTCCACATGTCTGATGTTAGACACATCCTACCTGTAAGGATTACACATACATATCATCAAATCTTATCATAATTAATTACGATGCGATAAATTAGATTCAGATGAGTCAAAATATTCCTAGCTATATGATTCAATAAAAAATGTCTACTTTTTCCTTGTGCACGAGTGATAAACACCTGATGAGTAGTTGCATCTATTCTACACAGATATTGATGAATGTAAAGAACCACACAAGTGTGGAGAAGATGTTATATGCAGCAACACGCTGGAAGCTATAACTGTAGTTGTCCACCAGATAAAAATTATAGATTAACGAGCTCATAAACTATTGTACACCTGACGAACAAAGACTTCCAGCTGATCAAGAAAACAAACGAAGACTCGTATCGTTGTGATTGAATCATCAGGTAATATATAGAGTATATGATAATGATTTTTCATTTAGATACAGTTTCTAACGCGATGTACATTTACCGTTTACTGAAATGGAACATGCGAGGCATATGTTTAACCAATCCTTCAAACTGATCCACAGGTGTTGGAGTAAGCATAGTCATAATACTTCTGCTTGGGATAATTGGCTATTGGTTAAACAGAAAATTTCAGAAGAGAAAGCAAATGAAACTGAAGCAAAAGCATTTCGAGAGAAATGGGATCAAAACTGAAGCAAAAGCATTTTGAATCGTACCTGAAGCAAGTTTCAATATGTTTCGAATAACTTCTTTTTGTGCATTATGTTTTTTGACGATATCGGCTTTCCCAGTATTCCTTGATATTGGTTTAGCATCCTCATTTAAATAAGCACATATGTCCCTAAATTCTTTCCACTCCACCAAAGCCAATGGGACATTTCTTGCAATGAGTAATTCTGAAATAAGATCCCGAAACTTCATCTGTTCAATTTTGCGTAAGCGGGAAGACAACTGGCCATTCTTTGAAGATAAAATCATTTGCCCTATGTCCTGAGAATGACGCTCACGGCACTTATGCCTTTTCATAGATGAGGTTCCACCTTTTTGGCTATCATATTTATATCCCACTTTACAAGCCTTGTACACTCCCTTCTTTGATCCATCTTTATATTTAATGAGATCAAAATATTCCCAAACATCAGATCTAAGTTTATGTTCCTTTTCACCTGAAACTGGTGCAGGTGCACAATCAACAGTTGTAGAGCCATCCAAAGGATCTACCATCTCAACATCATCATCCTCACCGTCACTACTCATAACATCGTTATAATGAGTTTGTTCTTGTACACTTGACATCCTGGAATCTGGATAGAGCCACAAAGAATAGGTCAAAGACACAAAAATCAGTACATTACTTACTAGTTACTATCATGGTTAAATAACAAAACACTCACAGAATTCAAACCAATAAAGGAAAATAACTTGGACAAGAAAAGAAAACAAAATCCATCAGATTGTTACTACTGTCTACTATCATGGTTCATGGACTAACATCAGCAATTGACTTGCAAAATGACTTGCTGAAAACCATAAATCGTAAGTGCCATTTAAAAATCAGAGTCAGAAAGTGCTGGTAATATAGATAAGTTCATAAAGTCTAACGAAACTCCTTGGATTTGGATACTACAACATATAGATAAGTGTTTTTCAGGTGTGCTCAAATAATATGGATCACTATATCTATAAGGCTTCAATTGCACAGCACAAACAATATGTATCACTATAGTACCTCTAACTCCTGCACTAACTATGACCTCACCACAACAACATCATCACCAAATGTAGTTTAACTTATCCATTCCTGCACCACTAGATCACTCAAAATACACACAGAACAAGTAAATTCTTCATCAACATCTTCTCAGTCACTATACAAAAACCCAACATACACACTAAAGCTATCACCATTACCATTTACTTGTCCAGTTCACTACAACAAACAAAGTTTTGTGTAACTGATGTCAATACCACTTCTAAAACTCAGTTTCTGTTTCATTCTTAATAAGTACCAACCTATGTAAATCAAAATAAACCTAAACCCCAATCAATACAGCTCCATTTTATATCGACATAATTCTTAACCTCATAAGCATTCACATAATCTTAATAATGAACTGAAGGCTATACTAATTTACTTACATAAATATTTACCTTGCAAAATGACTCAATCATCAACTTTGGTCATTGATTGAGAAGTGAAAGTTTGAAACATAACCAATCTAAAGAAATTATCAGACATGACATGAATTACATAAACATAACCAATCTAGGATTAGAACTTAGAAGATTACCTGTCCTCAACTCTGAATCTTCCACAACAAGATGAAGAATTAGCAGAGATTATTAACAAAACCCCAATTCGAAAATCTGAAAAAACTCAAACTAATCGAATCACTATTTGCAGAAGTTAAGATGGAGAAGAAGACTCGTTGTTTTGAAGATTAAAATCAATTAGAAATCACATTTAGTTGTTATGGTTGGGAACTTGGGATCCATGTTTCCCCCGCCTATTTTCTTCTACAACCAATATACAAACAACATAATTTTGAATACCATGAATCAAAATATATGAATAACAATAACATCCTAAGAAATTAAACAAAATAGAGGAGTTGACAGTAATTTCAGGTTGAAGCTAAAGGTCAAAACCAAAATCATCAGATCTATGAAGACAAACATGTAGTATCCATGTAATTTAAACATGTTTCTGTTGAATGATCTTCAATTCATACATATAAACATTGAAAGCAAAATCGTTCGAAAAATTAAAATGATGAAATTAAAAAAATCAGAGATTCAGAATCTCTAAAATTGTTCTTCTAATGATCAGTTTACATAATAAAGATGAAGACCAAAAGATAAAGAGATGAATAAGATACCTGTAGAGTGTAGATTCAGAGAAGAAGAAAGAAATCAAGCAGAGATTCAGAGAAGATAACGCTGCTACTGCTAGGGCTCTTCTCTTCTCTTTTTCTCTTATGTTTTATTTATGCTCAGGCTCAGACTCAGACACGTATAGAAACTGATAGGGACACGCGGCATAAATGGACTACGGGTATACGGGTTATATCCGCGGATTTACGGGACGGGCCGGGTTTATCCGTTCTCACACAAGCCGGCGTTTCTCCAACCCTAACCCGGCTTGTTAATACAACCAGCCAAGCCGGGTACGGGTTTTCACGGGCCGGGTCGGATTTATCCGCGGGTTTTGGCTGGTTTGCCAGCTCTAATCCCATTATTGCACTTCCTTATTTGTGATTCACCAAAAACATTCTTGTTAAGGCAACTAATGATCTTAGAAGAGTAGTACTCCAAGAATTCAAGTGCCCAAGTCCAAGAGAATTGGAACAAGTGCGACGAAACGGAGCAAAACACTCAAAACAAGAGACGGGACAAATACAAATCTTAACTCATCCAAAATCAATAGTTATCATCTCCATTTTGAAGAGAATTCAAAGAGGAAGAGAATTCAAAAAGAATGAAATTATTCCAAGTTCGGACGAAGAAGTTACGGCCAAAACAAGTCGACCGAATATCAACATCTACATGCAAATATGCATACGGGTTTTCAAACGAATTTTCAAGTCCGCGAACTTAAACCCCTGGATTTTGATTTTAAAAGATGGTAAGCATACCAGGTATGTGTACCATGGAGTCCAAACATCCCGAACTATTATTTTCAAACCTAAACATTTAAGAACCTTAAACACAGATCAAGTTAGGTAGAAAAGAACGATAAGAAAGGTACGTGAATCATTATAAATTCTCTAAGAAAATAAAAGCACAAATCTTTCTCAAGTTTATAAACATACCTTTTTATATGAATCCAATTGAATTCTACAGCCTTCCAAAACATAATCTGCGCGCCCCAATTTTCATGCTTCCCTCACCGTATACATAACAAGGCATTCCTTGGTGAGGATGCACTTAAAACACACTCAAGTTGTGTTGAGGTGAACAATGTCTTGCTCACCACAAGTGAATTTTGGATTATCATGAAAGAGATCACTTTTAGAACCTTTCACATCCAAATTCATCTTTCCAAAAAACTCTTTTAAGTTCCAATATCATGGATACTGCCTTTTCCATAGTCATGGAATTTTCTAGAAGATCATTCCTTTTCACACTCAAAGCATCACTGGATTTCTTTGGTACCCACTTCTGAGTGCGTTTAGGAACAATCGGAACCTTCTTCCCATTATTCTCTTCTAGATTTGAAGAAAGAGAATTGGATTGACTATTCTTTTGCAAGTTAGTCTTTCTCCAATTGGGAGCATTGGATCTTGTCTTCGTCTTTACAAAGTTATTCTTTTGATAATCATTACAATTGTGAAAAGACTTCGTATGACGTTTATAGGCAAATATAGGATTATCATAGCACTGGTTCCTTTGCCTAAAGGTTGGACGTTTACAACCCATAATGTCAAGAGTGTTAGACTTAACATATGATCCCGGTTTAATCACTTCTTTTGACTCCCAAACAAGAATATCATGAAGTTTTTCATTCCTTATACGAAAACGACATCTCATTTCCAGGTGACCTTTGTTTCCACAATAATGATAAATATAAGGAACGTTCTTACCCGGATTCACGTGTGCTGGTTTTGGAGGTTGATATACTTTGCTCTTTTGACCTTAACTGCCGGTGAAGGTATTTCACTTTTGCCATCAATGGAAACCTTTTGTTGAGAAGAATCACTAGCCTTGAAAAATTTTACCTCTTTGCTAATATTTGGAGCACATATTCCCTTATAGCCCAATCCTCGTGTATCACGATAATTTTTACTTGATCCTAACATAGTGGTTAATTTGCTTGAACTAGTATTGAACTTTTTCAAGTCATCTTCCAACATCTTGATTTTATCAAGAGCAACAGCTAAATTAGCCTCAAGGCGTTTTTCTCGAGCGAAACAAGCACTTTTCTGTCATCAAAACTAATTTCTTGAGAGTTAAACCTTGCTTCATATTCTGCAAGTTTCTCTTCCAACAAAAAGTACTTTTTATAAAGATTATAACATTCAAGTGACTTCATACGTAGGTTTTCCTCAGAATCCTTGAGGATCGATTCGTTAGAACGATTCGAAAAATAAACACTTGCATAACATCTTCTCAATTTCTTCTTTTCTCGGCAGAAAGGAGTCAGGAGAGGTGTGACATGAGAAGTTGTAATCTTCTTCAATTTCCATGAATCTAAAAGCTTAACATACTCCGAGACTTCCTCATCAACATCTCTATCAATATCTGAATCACCTTCATCAGAAAGTTCATCCAACTGTTCTTCTAGGAGAGTTTCTCAATCAACAGTTTTTACATCAAGAGAATGTTTAGATATTGAACTAGATGTGACAGTTCTCTCAGGTGAATCCAAGCTTTTAGAATCATCTGGTAATTTCTGAACTGGTACGTTATTAGAGATAGACTTGTCCATAATCAGATCGCTACAAACACAGACTTATAAGGTTTTTAACGTGTTTGCCTGCTCTGATACCAATTGAAAAATCGGGGGTCTAACAACACCACCCAATATTTCGCTTCTAGGTTTGTTAGATCGAAAACTTAGCTTGTTACACACACTTGATAATGCACGCTTCTAGGTTTGTTAACCGTACCCAAACGTATGCACTTGTTGGTTCAACAATAGTTAACCAAAAGGTTAGCCATATGAGCATTTCATATCAACCATGTTTTTCTTCACCATAACTAGTTCAAATGACTTCAAATGAACTAGTTTGAGAGTTGTTCAATTGCAAGGAAATCTTATGTACTACATAAGACACAATTGAAGCAAAGATGATTTGATTCACTTGAATCAGTTCATGAACTTTTATAGTCACGGTTTGAAAACTGCATTCCTCAGTCTTTTTAAGTTTAAGTTCAGAAATTATCTTCAGATATATGACCTTCTCAAGTTCGCAGACTAGGTTCGTGGGCTTAAGTTACCGGGCAGAGTTTACAAACTCCAGCAGAAATTCTCGGGTATGAGAACTTCGCCGGTTCGCGGAATGGGTTCGCGGACTGAGTTCGCGGACTTAGCTTCACGCAAATAGTTTGTCAACACCAGCAGAAATTCTCGGGTTTGAGAACTTCGGCAGTTCGCGGACTGAGTTCACGGACTTGTCTCACGCCATTCTTCCGGTTCTCTTGATCAACAAAGTTCGCAAACTTTGGTTCAAGGAATAGGACTTATACATAAATGTGTTTCCACAACAATGCTTATGTCCACCATTGGTTATGAAATCTAAACTCTCATTTCAATCATTCAAACGTTCTTAGAGAACGTTATATAGTTGTTACACCATTTCTCGTCAAAGCAATTTTCAAGATGATTGAAACATATCATGACTTTCGTCACATGGTAAAGATAAACTTGATCGAAACGAAAAGCTTACCAACACATATTTCGAGATATAAATAGGCTAGGTATACTCGGCTCGAAACACCAAATGTGTATAATCTAAGTCTATATATATATCATACGACTTCTTGTCTCAAAGAGTAGGAGATGGAGTAGATAGACTTTTGAGTGATAAATAAGTTCTAGTCTTCACATACCTTTTTGTAGAGAAGTTCCACTGGTTCCTTGAGTAGTTCTTCTACTTGTATGATGAATCGCCATGAAGTCCTTGAGCTCAACTACACTTTCTATCCTAGTCCGATACTTAGCTATAATATACTATAAATCAAGACTTATAATTTTGATCACTAACATTGACAAACATGCTTGAGATAGTAACACATGCGAGTTCGATCGAGCAATGCTTTAACAGGAGGTAAGCCTAGTATGAGATATGGGGTCTTGGGGATTAATCCCAAGTCCAATGAGAAAGTACCCATGAGGTAAGAAGGGCAAGGAAGGGATTGACAAATAAGGAGGAGGTTATATAAGGAATGACATTAGAAATAATTAAGGAGGTTTAGGATATGTGTCATGATATCATAAAAGGAGGGACTTTTGGGAAAATTTATATAAGAAATGACAAAGTACAATGGAAGAAAATACTCTCTCTCTCTGACTATTCCTAGAAAAGTGAGGTCATTTGGTGTGACTAGGACGGGTAGAACCAAAAACTAAAATCATTCATCAACACCAAGCATGCTTTGCAAGCACGATGCCATCAACGTAGTTTCCATGTGTATCTCCACACCTTTCCACTTACCCTTATTCTAAAAATGGTGCAAAGTCATAAAAACTAAAACTGATGAATTATGCATGCATCACTGGCTTACAAGTCCTATCAGGCCATAAGACATGCCTCGAACTTGCACATAGGTCATGGAAAGCCTATTGGACTTGCACATAAGGTATGCCTATACTTGTCTTTCTTGTGACAAGGGTGCATCATCCAGTCTTATACCTTTCGTGCATTGAATCATTCATGTGATGCAAGTAGCTTATACAAGCTCTCTAACTTGCATAACAGTTATATTCCTTTGGTGGACATGCCCGATTGGAAATTAGTGCATGCCTATATCGTGTAGCTTGATAGGATACCAGCTATGGCAATAATTGAAAATACGGGGGCATCAAAATACACCACCAACTTTTCCTTAGGCAACCTTATGGGCTAAAATCAAATACAATTCCGAAAGTTACAACTATATGAATCTCAACCAGGAATTATATGAAGAGTTTATATCTATTCTCTCATAATCAATATGTATTCGGAAACTAGTCCGTGAACCTGATTATACCGTGAGAGTACTTGGACGATTCCAAAGATCAATTTCCATGATCAATCAAGTCGGATCTAACAATTACGATGGACATATCTACTTTGATTAATTTACGTACAACCTGTGATATTTCAATTATAAAGATAAATAATATAATGCGGAAAAATAAATAACTCAGATACTAGAAATTCTGTTAACGAGGAAACCGCAAATGTAGAAAAACCCTGGCACCTTGTCCAGACTTGAACACCAAACTGTATTAATCCGTTACAGACTCTAGCCTACTATCAAAACCTCGACTGGAATTTAGTTGAGACCTAATCTACCATCACAGCGATTCAAATACAGTTTCGCTCCTTGCACATCTTGAATCACGCAA
The DNA here is from genome assembly GCF_003573695.1 of Papaver somniferum. Lineage (NCBI taxonomy): Eukaryota > Viridiplantae > Streptophyta > Magnoliopsida > Ranunculales > Papaveraceae > Papaver > Papaver somniferum. The sequence goes on along the minus strand of NW_020622934.1, from coordinate 17,365,272 downwards.
GACTCTCGCAATTGATTCCCTTAGATGACGTCCTTTACAACCTAAGAGTTGGTTCAACTCAATTGAAGAATTTAAACCAATCTACCTCCCACAGATAAGCCTATATGTGATTTTCGTTCTGATCAAATATCAAGGTGAGATAGGAAATCAATTGCAATAGACAACGTCTAGCAAACCTCAAAATCCGGTACTTACGACTCCCGAATAGCAACGTAGATCATTATTCACCTCATTCCTACTCCAATTTCAACAAAGAATCGTTATTAAGGAGTACACCTGCGGAATCACAATATCTGAGACGAAGAAACTTTGCGATTTCTATCCATCTTGCCTGATCCCAGTGAGACTCAACAATCAGTAGCAGGATTAGGATATACACGAACTATCAAGATAACGATAGTTGGACCTGGATTCACAAATCCCTAGGTGAAGTCTTTTTAGTCGCTAAACCCTAAAGGGTTTGAAGGATATAACGAATCTAGTTTACAACTTGGACACACAAGAAAAGTGTCGCGGTTTCAAAGATCCCAGTTGTTTGAGATTCTTCTTTCATTGACTTTCAAGGTCAAGGTTGCTTTGGATTTAAGCTAAGGTATCTTTGGAATCAAGCAATCAATAATCACCGTTAGATAAAAAAACATAACTTGAGATTAACATAATAAAATATACACTCTGGTTAGCCGAACCGTGTGCAATTACTTGTTCATGAAAGGTTAGCCGAAACTAGCCAGATGAACGATAAGCTTAATCATTTTCATATAACACTTTAAGGCTTTAAATTGAGTCACGACCATAGGTTATAATGTGATCAAATATGTTTAGATAGTGTTTTTAGAGAGTTTTTCAAATTCCGATTATCTCGTAAAAATAATTCTGATGCGTCTGAAAATATTCAACAAGGTAAGTATGTGTATCTGGTACGTGTATTGTATTCATTTTCGTGAGCATTTTTGTCATAATATGTGTACCGGGTTTGTATATCCTTAAGAAAAAAACGGGTTCAGGAGGCAAGACCAGTTTACATACTGGGTATGCGTACCATCCTGGTTCAGGAATCAACAGATCTTTTCCGGTTTGCATACTAGGTATGCGTACTATCCTGGTTCACGAGTCAACAGACTTTCTAAGGTGTGCATACTTGGTATGCGTACCAAAAGTCGTTGTCGAACTATAGATATGCCGGTACGTGTACTGGGTACATGTACTGCAGCTCCGGACTTATAATAGCTTTGCCAGTATGTGAAATGGTATGCATACTGTCATGTATCTAGATCTATAATAGTTCTATATCTCTCTAATAATCAATTTAAAACATTCCCGAATAAATCCTATGATACACATCACTATTCCAGACTATTTTCAAATGATTAAATCTTGAATCATAATTCAGGTTAAAAAAATAAATTGTTTTAAACCAAATTCATCAAGTCTGAACAAATGTTCTTAAGCTTAATCAACATATTTCGAGAATGATTAACAATATAAACTTGACTTGAAATTTCCATTATGCAGTGATGTCTAATTTAGTCATGCGACATAGTTTCATAGATAGAAAGATGAAAACTTGAGAAATATGTGGTTCAGTCTTCGCCTACCTTTTGTTGATGAATTTTTTCAAAAGCTTCGGTTGATCTTCGCCCTCAAACGGTAGAACGCAGTGGTGTCTGGTACTCAACTACACACTTCTATCCTAATCCGAGACTTGATTAAATGTGGACTAGAAATCAAGATATAGTTTTGATCAACCAAATTTGACAACAAGCTTGAGATTGCAACAATTGTGAGTTCGACCGAGCAATTCTCTAACAATCTCCCCCACTGTCAATTTTAGTGACAAAACTATCAATACATATGGATTACAAAAATAAATCTTCAAAACTCTGGTATCCATCATGCTTGATTTCGTTGGTTCTCCAACTTCTTAAATTATTCGTTACTTAAAGTTTCCAATGATTATGAACGCGTTCAACTTAGCATCGTTGTTGTTGAAGATCCTAGCGATAACAAATTTGAAAAAATATATTCTCAATCGTCGTTATACAGAAACATAATATTATTATCTTCTCCAAAGTTCAATTGAATCACAACTTTGAAGTAATACTACGGTGATATGTTTCTCCCCCTTAGTCAATACTTACATCTTTTGCAACTTAGGTGAAACCTATAGATGTTGATTCACTCCCCCTTACATAATGATCCGTAAACCATGTGTATGTAGTACGAAACTACTAATTAATATTCCCCATTTTTGTTAATAAAAATAAGCAAATTTACGAAAATAATGGGATCGTAATGAATTATATCAAAAGATACTTCAAGACTTAAAGGAACACATGTCAACTTTAATTTAAATGATATCACAGGGTATAAAATACTTAGCGTCTCATCTAGGAGATTTAAGATACAAGCATCCCCTTTATATTCCACTGCCACACTCCCCACAAAGACATAACAATTAAGCACAAGTTCAATAAACAACTCTCACCCATTTGATGTCATTCCCAAGATAACGACATGAGTGACCTTACTTTAATAATAAGAATGATTTTGTTGGACATTAAAAATCAAATGGACTGGTATCCAAAGACGTCAACATAAACTAAACTCCACGTTGGTTGCGAACAAATAGATAATATAAAAGGTATGACCCAACTTAAGAAAAATATTACGGAGTTGATCATGCAGTAATTTCACTAAAGTGTGACCATGAAGATATGCGAAAGTTCTCTAAAAGTTTATTTTACCTTTAGTCAGTAAATGCATAAAGACTTAATAGATTTAACTTTAGAGCATATATGAGATATCAGTTTAATTAACCAAACAACAAAGAACACATATACCTCATAATATTTTGAGCAATAAACAAGAATATTCATGAGAATCAAGTATTGCGATCATCTTATCTAACATATGAACTTGTAGAGAATATACAAGTTGACTTGCTCCTAGAGGGAAGAATCAATCTTTTCCGCTGGGATTTACACCAAGAATTTCTACCAAATGTGTATAAAAAGATTTCCTTGAAAAAAAGAAAATACAAAGTCATTAGGGACCATGCACCATAATAAGTTCACACAAGAAGGTTGTGAACGTTCATGCAATCAAGAGGTACGTGTACCACTGCCCATTTTTGAACTTTCTTCTTTGCAATTCACCAAAAACAACAAGTCATCGCCATTTTTTATTTCTTCAAACCTTTTGGAAGAATCCAATAGTGAATCCTACGGCTTTACAAAACATTCAATATCTTACCCAACATAATATGTGTGCCCCAATTCTTGTATCTTCATCACCATCTTTCTTATAGGGAATTTGTTGGTGAGGGTACACTTCCAACACAATTAAGTTGTATTGAGGTGAACAAGGTCTTGCTTGTAAAGACCCTCAAGCTCGTCAACGCTATTAGACTAGTCAAGAGACATTTTAGCCGATAATGACTCGATTAGTTTGACACAAACGTTAACTAATACTCCCTCTGTTCCATTGTACTTGATGTTGTAGAGTTTTTCACGCAGATTAAGAAATAACATAGAGAGTAAAATTTTTCCAAATTTACCCATATTAATAGCTTCCTAAAAATTTAAAGCACCTAGCTTTTAGTTTCCGTATTTAGTGTAAATTACGAATCCTGTTGTAATTTACTTGGGATAGGGTACATATTCTCCATGGAGTGGATTTAAAAATTAGATTAATTATCCATCTACTGATTTCAGTGAAAATTAATTGTATGGTATGATTCCAAAGCAAGGGAAAATTAGTGAGAATTTGGGAAAAAAGCTTAAACACTCATCTATTTTGGAACATAAAAAAAACCCTAAAACATCAAGTAAAATGGAACGGAGGGAGTAAGAAATAATCTAACTACGATGTAGATACGAAATCAGTACTGTCGAATAGATCTAGAAAAGTTGCGCGGAATGGACTACTCGAACGCGTCATTCGGACACCGTACAAAGAAGATATCTTCAGATATGTACAAAGGGTAAAATTATCTTTTCTCATCATAACCGCTTGGATGCCCATATCATTTGGGTGAGTGCCTTTATCATTTGTCTTTGGCCTTATCAAAACTGGTCGAGCAGATAAGCTCATTCACTTATTTTCTTTCTCTTTCTTCTCCTTCTCTGCTTATTTCTGTTCTTCGTTTGAGTAATTATTTGACAAAACAAATCGGTGTTTCTGAGATCGAAAATAGTAACGAAAGATCAAATAATAGCTTGTAGTGGTGATATTGATTCGTGGGAGTATTTTAAGTTCATCATAAAGGGAGTTTTAGAGAACCAGAATTAGGGTTTGTAGATTTATCTTTAAGTTCAGATGGAATTAATAAGTTAATTAAGTTGTTTATTAATGAAGGAAAAGGGGTTATTGTTTAATTGATGATGTGAAGCGGTTCTATTGAAGAATCAGGAAGTTAGGGTTTCTGTGAGATTCGATTTGGTGATGATTAAGATGATATATAGAACTACTGTTAGATGAGGAGACTTGGGTAGTCGTATGACTGTAGTTATGAAGTTGAATCAGTGATGAATCGAAGAAATAGAAATTAAGGTTCGTGTGTTCTTCCCCAATTTAGTAAGTCAGGAATTTGGATTATTGAGGCTTGAAATCAAGATGGAAAGAATTATTGGGCGTTAATGGAATTGAGTTGATATGTTGTTGAGTATGAGATGAACAGAGCTAGATATATGTATGGAGATTGAATTACAGTTGTGAGTGAAGTATAATTCTATATGGGTGTTGCAGAACTGAGAGGAACTGGTAAAGTTAACTCTTTCTGTTGTTTATTACGTGATTGTTATGGAACCATGAATTGAGATTGAGTTTCATTGGTTAGAATATGTGATGTTGTTTAAGTTGTGAAGCTAGAAATGCTATGGTTGAATAGTGAAGCTGCATTTAGTTTATATGAATGAGTTGTTGCAGATATTAGTGGTGGTTCTGTAGTGGTTGTTTGTTGTGTGTTGATGTAAAGAAAATAAATGACTTAAATTGTTGTGGTGTTGCTTGTTTGAAGTTCTGAAAGATATAGATATAATTGGGTAGCGTGTTTTTTGAGTTGTATTTGATGCATGAGAAAATGAGAATGTTCTTGATGACAAGAATTAGTTTTGAAGTTTGTATGGAAGTACGTTTAAACTACATGTTGAATTGAATGGGTTGTGAAGATTAAGAGGAGTTAGTTGGTGGTCTGTACAGGTTGATCTGAGATTGCAGTTCATGATAATGGTGTTACTGATTTTATAGTCTGTAAAAATAGGAACTGGAATGGTTTGGTTGATGCTGTAGAAGAATCTGAATGTGCAGAGAGTAGAGAATGGATGTGTATGCGTTATGTAGATGCGCTGCAGTTAGTAGATTGAACTATAAGATTTCTGATTCAAAAAAAGAGGATTATGTGATTGAGGTTATGGAGTGAGGGATGTAATTTGCTAGTAATAATAGAACTGAAGTTATTGGAGTTGGGTATTGTGCTGTTATGAGAATCTGTGAGTTTGCATCTCAGATGATGAAGAGGTGTGTTGGTTGGCTGTTAGAGCTGAACTGTTGGTGGTTGGTGCAGATTTGAGTAAGTTCAGAGTTTAGAGATGGTGTTGTTGAATGGGTGTTAGTGTTGCAGTTGTTTGAGTTGAATCTCTCTTGTAGAAGCTTAGAGCCGCAACTGTAGGTAATTAAGCTGTAATTCTGTTTGTAATTTGATTATGAAGTTTACTTAAGAATTTATGAGTTGAAGTTGTATCTGAGTTATGATTTGTGCAAGAGTCTTAGCCTGAGTTCTTTCAACTTAGTTGACTCGACCTAGTGTTTCTGACTCAGTTTATCTGACTGAGTCAGTTGTTAATCTTACTCACCTGAATCAGTCTTGTTGACTGAGTTAACTCTGTAACCAGGTTTTGACCCTTTTTGACTCAGAGACTTGACCATTGACCCTGGACTTTGACTTAGCGCGGACTGTTAGTTGACCCCTTTGACCGTTAGTTAGACTCTGGTGGACTGGACCTTAGATTAATGGGCTGGTTTGATGGAATTGGCTTAGGTTTATTTTACCTATTTTGATGTATTGGACCTTTATGGTCTGATTTATCCTTTGATTCCTTCTACAAAGTTGTAGGTAGTCATAAGACTTATGTAGTGGACTATAGGATCAACCCAATTCAGCTAAAGATATAGAAATAAAAGGTGTGGAACCATAAATGGGCCTAGAACCTTAGATAGAATTATATGTTTCTTGTTTGAGCCATTTTGGCTAGATTCTTGGAGTTCTTGGGTGATTAACAGTTAGTCTATATTAACAACGATCGATTCAAAGAATGAACCAGTAGACCGTGGATCTCGAGGTAAGAGTGGCTTGTCATAAAAAGAGGTGGGAATCGATGACGAACTCTCTTTTATTCATTATTGTTTTACATATCTATCTTGTGTTAAATTCATGCATTGCTTTATTTACTTTTCGAAAGTTCTGTTGATTCTTTTAATTTTTCCATCGCTTGGGAAGGAATTGAAATGCTTTGTTTATGATTATGAATGTTGTGGGAAATCAGAATTCCCATCTGTGGTATATAGGATACGCTCCTTCACATTTTCATTTATATATATTTTCTTTCGAGATTTTATGCACTATGGCTAGGGCGATACACCACAATGTTACCTATTCGGTGTGGAATTGGCATCGATATTACTATTCAAAAGAAAGAGTTTGTCCATATACATGATTGTTTATTTGAGTGTTTAGTACGAGATGTGTGCCCCAAACTTTATATATCCAGTATTTTATGGCTAGGGCGGTACACCGTAATATTACACGGCTAGGGAGATACACTGCAATATTATTCTTCCTTTATATCCAGTATTCTATGGCTAGGGCGATACACCGCAATATTATACGGTTAGGGCGATGCACCGCAATATTATTCTTTAGTATCATGCAGGCAACACATGTCTCTTACATGGATGTTTACTGTTCTTTTAAATTGCTTTGAAAAAGGTTTCTATAATATGTTTTGCTGTTTTCTCACGTTTCATCAGTTTTCAATGATTACTCGAAAGTTAGTTGTTATTTCTACTGGGAAACCCTTTTAGGGATGATGTGCTCACCCATTCCCACTTTCAGTTTCAGAGACAGATCAAGATGTGCATGTGACGATGAAAGCTTCGAAGAATTATTTACGTTAGTTAGTTAGCTTCCGCTATGTTTATTTTGTGTTTGTATTCTATTTGTCAATCAACTCACTATTGAATATGTATCATTTGAGAGGAGTTCTTGTATATATATTTCAGAGCGAGGCTAGTTTTTGGGTTAAGTATTGTAGCAGATTTCTTAATTGAATGTTTAAGTATATGATTTAGATTCTTAGTACCTCTGTATTTAGTTAATTTCTTGGATTAGTCGGCTGCTATCTTTGGGGGCACTACATTGCTCACCACAGGCGATCGAAACACACGTTTCCGCATCTATATATTTTTCACCATCTATAATTTTTGGCTTATGTCGTTTCTTGTTCCACCAATTCTTGTATTTCACTTTTGGATTACCATGAAAGAGATAACCTTTAGACCTATTTATATCTAAATGCATCTTTTCCAAGAAATTTTTAACTTCCAACATCATGGATTCTGCCTTTTCCATAGTCATGGAATTTTCTGGGAGATCACTCGTTTTTACACTCGATGCATTATTGAGTTTCGTTGGTACCCACTTCTGAGTGCGTTTAGGAACAACCGGAACCTTCTTCCCATTACTCTCTTCAAGACTTCTCGAAAGAGAATCAGATTGACTGTTCTTTTGCAGTTAGTCTTTCTCCAATTGGGAGCATCGAATCATGTCTTGGTATTTAAAAATTTATCCTTTTGATAATCATTACAATTGTGAAAATGCTTTGTATGACATTTATAGGAAAATCTAGGTTTATCACAACACTGATTTCTTTTCCTAAAGGTTGGACGTTGACAACCCGTGAGTTAAGGGGATTAGTCTTAACATATGATCTAGGTTTAATAACTTCTTGTGATGCCCGAACAAGAACATCGTGAAGTTTCTCATTCCTTATACCAAAACGACAGCCCCTTTCCATGTAACCTTTATTTCCGCAATAACAGCAAACATAAGGAATTTTCTTATCCAGATTCATGTGTGCTGGCTTTGGAGGTTGATAGACTTTGCTCTTTCGGACATTAACTGTCGGTGAAGGTATTTCACTTTTTCCATCAGCGGAAACCTTTTGTGAAAAGAATCACTAGCTTTGACAAATTTTACCTATTTGCTAGTACTTGTAGCATCTATTCCCTTATATCCCAATCCTCGTGGGTCACGATGATTTTTTCTTAACCCTAGCATTGCGGTTAACTTGTTCGAGTTAGTATTGAACTTTTTTAAGTCCTCTTTCAACATCTTTATTTTTTCAAGTGCAACAATTATATCAGCCTCAAGGAGTTCCTATGTCATCAAAACTTATTTGCTGGGAGTTAATACTTGCTTCAGTTGCTGCAAGTTTCTCTTTCAACTTATAGAAATCTTTACGAAGATTGTCACATTCAAGTGACTTTTTAATTAGGTCGTTCTCACGGTTTTTGAGGATCGAATCGTGAAGGGAATTCCAACCATAAAGACATGAGTAAATTCTTCTTAATTTCTTGTTTTCTCGACAGAGATCTGTCAAAAACGGCGTAAGATGAGAAGTTATCATCTTTCTCTTTTCCAACGTTTTCAATAGCTTAACATACTCTGAGATTTCCTCATCCACATCTCTATCAATATCTGAGTCACCTTCATCTGAAAGTTCACTCAAATGTTGTTCTAGGCGTGTTCCCCAGTTATCAACGGTTTCTATAACAAGAGGATGTCTAGATATTGATCTAGATGTGACAGTTTCTTAAGGTGTTGGATCAAAACTTTGATCAAAATAATCTAGTTAATTCTGAACTAGTGATACGTTATTAGAGATAGTACATTCGTCTAAAAAATCAGATTGCTTCAAACACACACTTATTAGGTCTTCACATGTTTTCCTGCTCTGATATCAATTGAAAATGGGGGCGGTACTAAAATACACCACCAACTTTTTCTTCGGTAACCTGTATGGACTAAACTCAAATATAATTCCGACAATTACAACTTAATGAATCTCAATCAGGAATTATATGAGGAGTTTATATCTCTTTCTCTTGCAATCAATATGTATTTGGAAACTAATATGTGAATCTGATTATACCGTAAGAGTACTTGGACGATCCAAAAGATCAATTTCCAAGATCAATCAAGTCGTATCCAACAATTACTATGGACATAACTACTTTGATTTGATTTACATACAACCTGTGATATTTAAATTATAAAGATAAACAATATAATGCGGAAAAAGAAATAACACAGACACCAGAAATTTTGTTAACGAGGAAATTGCAAATGCAGAAATCCCCGGGACCTAGTCCAGACTTACACCAAACTGTATATTAAGACGCTATGGAATCTAGACTACTATCAAAACTTCCGACCGGAATGTTGTTGAGACTGAATCTACCGTCACAGCGATTCAGTTACATTCGCGCTCCGGAGCCCTCTTGAATGTCACAAGACTCTGCGCAATAGATTCCCTTAGTTGATGTCCTTTACAACCTAAGAGTTGTTTCAACTCAATTGAAGACTTTAAACCAATCTGCCTCCCACATATAAGCCTATATGTGATTTCCGTTCTGGCCAAAGATCAAGGTGAAATAACCTCGCCTGCTTCAAACTTTCTAGTTTCAATCTAATGAGCCTGAGGACCTTGCCTCGATTATTTCGAAATAGGAATTCGATGAATGACATGAAAAAGACCAACAACAAGCGAATGAGTAAAAAGGGAGAGCCAGGCCCATCGTGAGAGTAGGCTTAGTCAGCACATGCCATCGATTGCAATAGACGAAGTATAGAAAACCTCAAAATCCGGTACTTGCGACTCCCTAATAGCATCCTAGATTATAATTCGCCTCACAAGTAATTCTTACTCCGATTTCAATAAAGAATCGTTATTGAGGAATATACACGTGGAATCATTAAGTCTGAGATGAAGAATTTTTTTTATTTCTATCTATCTCGCCTGATCGCAGTGAGACTCAACAATCAGTAGCAAGATCAGGATACACGAACTATCAAGATAATGATAGTTGGACATGGCTTCACGAATCCCTAAGTGAAGTATTTTTAATCGCTAAAACCTAAAGGGTTTGAATGAGAGGACGACTCTAGTTTACAACTAGAACACACACAAAAAGTGTCGGGGATTCAAAGATCCCAGTTGTTTGAGGTTCTCCTTCTGTAGACTTTCAAGGTCAAGGTTGCTTTGGATTTAAGCAAGGTAGATTTGGAATCAAGCAATAATGAATCACCGTTATATGAAAAACTTGACTTGAGATTTGTTAGAGCATTGCTCGGTCGAACTCGCATGCGTTGCTATCTCAAGCATGTTTGTCAATGTTAGTGATCAAAACTATAAGTCTTGATTTCTAGTCTATTATAGCTAGGTCTCAGACTAGGATAGAAAGTGTAGTATACCTTTCCTATCTATATCTCGAAATATGTGTTGGTAAGATTTTCGCTTCGATCAAGTTTATCTTTACCATGTGACGAAAGTCATAATATGTTTCAATCATCTTGAAAATTGCTTTGACGAGAAATGGTGTAACAACTGTATAACATCCTCTAAGAATGTTTCAATGATTGAAATGAGAGTTTAGATTACATAACCAATGGTGGACATAAGCATTGTTGTGGAAACACATTTATGTATAAGTCCTATTCCTTGAACCAAAGTTTGCGAACTTTGTTGATCAAAAGAACCAGAAGAATGGCGTGAGCCAAGTCTGAGAACTCAGTCCATGAATTGCCAAAGTTCTCAAACCCGAGAATTTGTGCTAGAATTGACAAACTACTTGAGTGAAGCTAAGTCCGCGAACTCAGTCCGCGAACCGGCGAAGTTCTCATACCCGAGAATTTCTGCTGGAGTTTGTAAACTCTACCCAGTAACTTAAGTCCGCGAACCTAGTCTGCGAACATGAGAAGGTTATATATCTGAAGATGATTTCTGAACTTAAACTTAAAAAGACTAAGGAATGAAGTTTGCAAACCGTGGGTATAAAAGTTCATGAACCGATTCAAGTGAATCAAGTCATCTTTGCTTCGATTGTGTCTTGTGTAGTACATGAGATTTCCTTGCAATTGAACAACTCTCTAACTAGTTCATTTGAAGTCATTTGAACTAGTTATGGTGAAGAAGAACATGGTTGATATGAAATGCTCATATGGCTAACCATTTGGTTAACTATTGTTAAACCAACAAGTGCATACGTTTGGGTACGGTTAACAAACCTAGAAGCGTGCATTGTCAAGTGTGTATAACAAGCTAAGTTTTCGATCTAACGGTTGATAAATATGAGCTTGAATCTAAATCAGGTTTTCATCTAACGGTGGATATTGATTGTTTTTTTTACCAAGGTAACCTAATTGCAAACCCTCATTTGAAAGACTATATAAAGGAGACATCTAGTATTGTGCAAAACTAATCCCCACACATTACGTGTGATACTAGTTCGCATACTAGAGTCGGTTCTCCTTTAACCTTTGGTTTTCTTCTTCTTCTAAAACCAGGTTAACGACTTAAAGACTTCATTACCGATACTACTTTTATCGTATTTGTATGATCTGATCTTGCATCTTCTATCGTACGAGTACAATCAGATTGATTGGCTTGAGATTGATATCTCCGATAGGCAAGATATAAAAATTAATCACAAACATCTTCTTCTCATTGTTTGTGATTCCGCAACATCATGTTTCACTACCATACGATTAAGATTGTTGTGTGTTGATTGATAAATCTAGGCTGTTCTTCGGGAATATAAGACCGGATTATCAATTGGTTCCTGTTCACCTTGATTATTATCAAAAGACGGAAAAAAAACTTTAGGGTTTATCTATGGGAGACAGATTGATCCTTTGATAGACTTGTCTATGGGAGACAGATTTGTTTATTATCAAAGCCTGCGGTTTTAGGTCGTAGCAACTCTTAGTTGTGGGTGAGATCAGCTAAGGGAATCAAGTGCGCAGTATCTTGCTGGGATCAGAGGCGTAGGGAGTACAACTGTACCTTGGATCTGTGGGAGACTGATTGGCGTTCAACTACAGTCCAGTCCGAAGTTAGCTTAGAGTATGCTAGTGTCTGTAGCGGATTAATACAGTGTGTGTTCAATCTGGACTAGGTCCCGGGGTTTTCTGCATTTGTGGTTTCCTCGTTAACAAAATTTATGGTGTCTGCGTTATTTCAATTTCCGCATTATATTGCTTTATCTTTATAATTGAAATAATACAGGTTGTGCGTTAGATCATCAATTAGAGTAATCCAACCTTTGGTTGTTGATTGTCATTGATTGATCCTTGGATATTGGTCTTTGGCACCATCCAAGTTATTAGTTTCATTTGATTAGAACTCGCAGTTCCTGCTTGAGTAAATCAAATCAAGAGAGATATATAAACTCGTTGATATGCTTTTAATTGATTGAGTCTTGTTGATTCTCTTAAAAGTATATTCGAGTTTTTCCATACAGATTGCTAAGCAAAATATTGGATGGTGTTGTTAGACCCCCGCTTTTTCAATTGGTATCAGAGAAGGAAAACACGTTCGAGACCTTACAAGTATGTGTTTGTAGCGATCTGACTCTATGGACAGTAGTGATATCTCAATAAATGCACCACCAGATCCAGGGATTTCAGAATTCTCTTCCATGACTGATTTAATAAAATCTGTAGAAGAAATTCAATCTAAACCTCCACCAGGTTTAAAATCCCTTGAAGTGTTTTCAGGGCTTGAAAAGAAGCTTGATAGCTTATCTCTTGATGTTGAGTTATACCTCCAGAAAGAGCAAGAATCTCTTGACAGGATAAATAAAGTTATGATGAATAATATTCATGTTGAGGTTGATATTGGTTTACTAATAATTGAGAGCAATTCTCCTCCTCTGCGTAAGTTGTGATAAACTAAACGAATTACAAGAGGAGTTTAAATCTCAGTCATCTGAGTGTATCACCTCAAAGCATGAATTGATTCGTTGCTCAATTCCTGGTACTTCCTATAAAGATAGTAGTATAGTCTTCTTTTATGAAGAATCTAGGACGTCTCTTTTTATCAAAAGAGTTTCCCTTCACAGTACTAAAAACTATCTGCAGAAACTGTTTTTTATAAGTTGGAAAACAAGAAATCAGAAACACAAATATTTTTGGGTTCTCTTGAAGTTCTTTGATAGACTTAAAAAAAGTTCCTTGGGTGTTTCTCAACACTACAAGATTTAAGAGTTCTTGGAAAGAAACTCTTTCTTGGTGCCATGGAGAGAAAGACATTGTTCACCTCAACACAACTTGTTTGTGTTGAAAGTGCATCCTCACCAAGAAATGCCCTGCTATGTATACGGTGAGGGAAGCACAACAACTGGGGTATACAGATTATATTTGGTAAGGCTATAGAATTCAATTGGACTTTTATAAAAAGGTATGTCTATAAACTTGAGCAAGTTTTATGTTTTTATTACTTGTTTGAGTACTTATAATGATCCATGTACCTTGATTATCGTTCATTTCTACCTAACTTGATCGGTGTTTAAGGTTCTTAAATGTTTAGGTTTGAAAACATTAGTTTGGGATGTTTGGACTTCATGGTACACATACCAAGTATGCATAACATCATTTAAAACCAAAATCCAGGAGTTTAAGTTCGCAACCCCCGTCTGCATACTGCTCAAGAATACGAAAATTCGTTTGCAAACCCGTATGCATACTTGACGTCGATATTCGGTAAACTTGTTTTGGCCGTATCTTCTTCGTCCGAACTCGGAATGACCCCATTATTTTTGCATTATCTTTTTCTTTGAATTCTATTCAAATTGGAGGTGATAATTATTTAATTTGGAAGAGTGAAGATTGGTATTTGTCTTGTCTCTTGTTTTTGAGAGTTTTGCTCTGTTTCGTTGCACTTGTTCCACTACTCTTGGACTTGGGCACTTGGATTCATGGAGTAGTACTTTTCTAAGCTCATTTGTAGCTTTTACAAGAATATTGTTGGTGAATCACAAAGAAGGAAGTTCAATAATGGGAAGTAGTACGCATTACTATGGGATTCTTGAATGTTCACAATCATTGTATGTGAACTATGATGCACGGTCGTTAATGACTTTGTATGTTCTTTTTTGAAAATATTTTTATACGCCTTTGGTAGCTATTCTTGGTAAAAAAACGGGCGAAAAAGATTGATTCTACTCTCTAAGGAAAAATCATCTAATATGTGCATTACGAGTTTGTCTTGATGCCTAGGAAACTTCTTATGAGAATTTATTCTTGTTTTTGAGAAGGATTACTAGAGTTTGGAATAGCAATTATTGTGATTACACATAGCTATGTCCAACGTTTTCATGTTCATGTTTTTAGATTTATTAGTTTAAACTCTAAATTTGTTTGGAGATGTTTTTTGCAGTATTAATCTTTATGGTTTTATATATTGCAAAATTGTTATGGGATATGTGTGTTTGTGTCCGTGAACTATGATTGTCCCTTACCTTATCAAAAGTGAAGTCTTTTGTATGTCGATATGCATGTATTGATAAAAGAATGAATAGACTTTTGACAAATATAAAAGTTAAGCCTATTATGTCAATTATTGATAGAAGATAGGTTAAAATATTTTGTTTGCAAGGATTATGTCTATTGAATGTCGTTATGTGAATAGTGATGGAAAATAGAATGAATCCTTGTGTATTCCGCAGTATTGATCATCCCTGATCCATAATTTATGTATTACTGTGAGGCTCCGTAATGTATCGCATGTTGAGCACTATACAACCAAGTTGATTTTTTAGCTTAGTTGGTGTTCTGTGAGGTATGTTATGTCGAGCATATTGAACTAAATTAATCATCTTGTTTGGTTATTTAGTTATTGCTCCGTAAGTTTTCTTATGTCGAGCAAAACAATTGACAATTAAATTGATTACTTTTGTAATTAGTTTAGTTGTGTATTCCAATTAGATTAATTATGGGTTCTCTTGTAATTAATCTAGTTGAGTATTTTCGTGTCTCCGTAAGTTCTCTTATGTTGAGCACAATCAATTGAATTGATCACTTTTTGTGTTTAATTTTATTGTGCATTACGATTAAATTAATCATGGGTTTACTTGTGATTAATTTGATTGAGTTTTTGGATATAGAAAATCATTCTTATGGTTTTTGGTGTCCAATAAAAATCCTTCTTTTCTTTCGAAATTAAGGTCGCTCTTGTTGTTCTTTCAGGAATAACATCAAATGGGGGAGAGTTCTTTTGCACTTGTGCTCAATGGTCATATCTTGAGGGGTGTGCGGCTATGGAATTTTAGAGGGGTTATCTTGTATCTTTAAACTCCTCGATGAATGCATTTAGCTTAGGCTTTATGATTGCATCTAAATTAGTTGGTATGTATTTTTTCTTTTTGTCATGAAATATCTCTCTCGGAAATTTTATTATGATCCCGTTCTTGTACCTTTGCCAATTTTATTGACAAAAAGGGGGAGAACTAATATGTAGTTCACACTAAAAATACATATGGTTTTCGGATCATTGTGTAAGGGGGAGTGGTTTCCATGTGAGATGGAGTATTGACTAAGGGGGAGTGATACATATCACCATAGTATTATTTTTGAAGTTGTGATACAGTTGGACTTGAATCAACAAGTGATATGAAATGCTCATATGGCTTACCATTTGGTTAACTATTGTTGAACCAACAAGTGCATACGTTTGGGTACGGTTAACAAACCTAGAAGCGTGCATTGTCAAGTGTGTATAACAAGCTAATTTTTCGATCTAACGGTTGGGAAATATTAGCTTGAATCTAAATCAGGATTTCATCTAACGGTGGATATTGATTGCTTTGTTACCAAGGTAACCTAATTGTAAACCCTGATTTGAAAGACTATATAAAGGAGACATATAGTATTGTGCGAAACTAATCCCCACACCTTACGTGTGATACTAGTTTTCATACTAGAGTCGTTTCTCCTTTAACCTTTGGTTTTCTTCTTCTAAAACCAGGTTAATGACTTAAAGACTTCATTGGGATTGCGAAGCCATACCGATACTACTTTTATCATAGTTATTTGATCTGATCTTGCATCTTCTATCGTACGAATACAATCAGATTGATTGGCTTGAGATTGATATCTCCGACAGGCAAGATATAAAAAGTAATCACAAACATATTCGTCTCATTGTGTGTGATTCCACAACATCTTGTTTCGCTACCATATGATTAAGATTGTTGTGAGGTGATTGATAACTCTAGGCTGTTCTTCGGGAATATAAGACCGGATTATCAATTGGTTCCTGTTCACCTTGATTATTATCAAAAGACGGAACAAAACCTTTTGGGTTTATCTGTGGGAGACAGATTGATTCTTTGATGGACTTGTTTGTGGGAGACATATTTTTTTATTGTCAAAGCCTGCGATTTTGGGTCGTAGCAACTCTTAGTTGTGGGTGAGATCAACTAAGGGAATCAAGTGCGCAGTATCCTGCTGGGATCAGAGGCGTAGGGAGTACAACTGTACCTTGGATCGTTGGGAGAGTGATTGGGGTTCAACTACAGTCCAGACCGAAGTTAGCTTGGAGTAGGCTAGTGTCTGTAACGGCATAATACAGTGTGTGTTCAATCTATACTAGGTCCCAGGGTTTTTCTGCATTTGCGGTTTCCTCGTTACAAAGTTTCTGATGTCTGTATTATTTCAATTTTTGCATTATAGTGTTTTATCTTTATAATTGAAATAATACAGGTTGTGCGTTAGATCATCAATTAGAGTAATCCAACCTTTGGTTGTTGATTGTCATTGATTGATCCTTGGATATTGGTCTTTGGTACTATCCAAGTTATTCCTTGCATTTGATTAGAACTCGCAGTTCCTGCTTCAGTAAATCAAATCAAGAGAGAGATATAAACTCGTTGATAAACTTTTAATTGATTGAGTCTTGTTGATTCTCTAGCAAATTATATTGGAATTAGTCCATACAGATTGCTAAGCGAAATATTGGGTGGTGTTGTTAGACCCCCGCTTTTTCAAGATTAACATAATAGAATATACACTCTGGTTAGGATGAAACATAACTGAACCGTCTAGAATGACTTGTTCATGGAAGGCTATCCGAAACTAGCCAGATGAACGATAAGCTTAACCATTTTCATATAATACTTTAAGACTTTATATTAAGTCACAATCATAGGTAATAATGCGATCAAATATGGTTAGATAGTATTTTTAGAGAGTTGTTCAAATACTGATTATCTCGTAGAAATAATTATGATGCATCTGAAAATATTCGACAAGGTAAGTACGTGTACTATACTCCTGTTCCTGAGCATTTTTGTCATTGTACGTGTACCGAATTTGTACACCCTTAAAACAAAAACGGGTCCAGGAGTCAACATATCTTTTCCGGTCTGCATACTGGGTACGCGTACCATCCTAGTTCAGGAATCAATAGATATTTTCCGGTTTGCATACTAGGTATGCGTACCATCCTGGTTCACGAGTCAATAGACTTTTTAAGGTGTGCATACCGGGTATGCGCACCAAAATTTGTTGTCGAACTATAGCTACGCCGATACGTGTACTGGGTACATGTACTGTGGCTCCGGACCTATAAAATCTTTGCCAGTATGTGAAATGGTATGAACGATGTCCTGTATCCAGATTTACAGTAGTTCTATATCTATCTAATAATCAATTTGAAACATTCCCGAATAACATCAATGACACATGTCACCGTTCCAGGCTATTTTCAAATGATTAACTATTGAATTATAATTTAGGTTATAAAAAATAAATTGTTTTAAACCAAATTCTTCAAGTATGAACAAATGTTATTAAGCTTGATTAACACATTTCGACAATGATTAACAAGATAAACTTGACTCGGAATTTCCATTATGCATGTGATGTCTAATTTTATTATCCGACATAGTCTCATAGATACAAAGGTGAAAATTGAGAAATATGTGGTTCAGTCTTCACTTATCTTTTGTTGATGATGTTTTCCAAAAGCTTCGGTTAATCTTCGCCATAAAACGGTAGGATGCAATGATGTCTGGTACTTAACTACACACTTCTATCCTAATCCGAGACTTGACTAAATGTGGACTAGAAATCAAGATATAGTTTTGATCAACTAAATTTAAAAACAAGCTTGAGATATCAACACTTGTGAGATCGACAGAGCAATGCTCTAACAATCTCCCCCATTGTCAATTTTAGTGACAAAATTATCAGTATATATAGATTACAAAAATAAATCTTCAAAACTCGGGAATCCATCATGCACTATTTACTTGGTTCTCCAACTTCTTGAATTATTCGTTACTTGAAGTTGTCAATGATTATGAACGTGGTCAACTCAGCATCGTTGTTGTTGAACATCCATAGACATAACTACTTTGAAAACATATATTCTCAATCTTCGTTATACAGAAACATAGTATTATTATCTTCTCCAAAGTTCAACTGAATCACAACTTCGAAGTAATATTAGGGTGGTATGTTTCTCCCCCTTAATCAATAGTTACATCTTTTGCGACTTAGGTGAAACCTATAGATGTTGATTCCCTCCCCCTTACATAATGATCTGTAAACCATATGTATGTAGTGCGAAACCACTAATTAATTCTCCCCCTTTTTGTCAATAAAAATTGGTAACGCACGAAAATAATGGGTTCATAATGAATTCTATCGAAAGATACTTCAAGACTTAAAGGAACACATATCGAATTTAATTTAGATGATATCAGAGAGTCTAAAATACTTAATGTCTCATCTAGGAGATTTAAGATACAAGCATACCCTGTATATTCCATAGCCACACTCTGCACAAAGATATATCAATTAAGCACAAGTTCAATAAAGAACTCTCCCCGTTTGATGCCATTCCCAAGAGAACGACATGAGTGACCTTACTTTGATAAAAAGAAGGATTTTGTTGGAGATTAACAAAACACATGGATTTGGATCTAAAAACATCGACATAAATTAATCTCCATGCTAGTTACGAACAAATAGATAATTTAAATGGTATGACCCAACATAAATCTTACGGAGTTGATCATGCAGTAATTTTACTAAAGTGTGAAAAATCGGGGGTCTAACAACACCATCCAATATTTATCTTAGAAATCTGTATGAACTAACTCCAATATACTTTGCTAGAGAATCTACTAGACAGTCAGACTCAATCTAGCTTAAAGTATATCAAGGAGTTAATATCTCTCTCTTGTTTTGATTTACTCGAGCTAATAGAAATCAACGATTCTTTAATCAAACACAAAGAATAACTTGGATGGTACCAAAGACCAATATCCGTGGATCAATCAATGACAATCAACAACCAAAGGTTGGATTACTCTAATTGATGATCTAACGCACAACCTGTATTATTTCAATTATAAAGATAAAACAATATAATGCGGAAATTGAAATAACACAGACACCAGAAATTTTGTTAACGAGGAAACCGCAAATGCAGAAAAACCCCGGGACCTAGTCCACATTGAACACACACTGTATTAAGACGCTACAGACACTAGCCTACTCCAAGATAACTTCGGACTGGACTGTAGTTGAACCCCAATCAATCTCCCACTGATCCAAGGTAAAGTTATGCTCCTATGCCTCTGATCCTAGCAGGATACTGCGCACTTGATTCCCTTAGCTGATCTCACCCACAACTAAGAGTTGCTACGACCCAAAATCGCAGGCTTTGACAATAAAAATATCTGTCTCCCACAAACAAGTCTATCAAAGGATCAATCTGTCTCCCACAGATAAACCCTAAAGGTTTTGTTCCATCTTTTGATAATAATCAAGGTGAACAGGAACCAATTGATAATCCGGTATTATATTCCCAAAGAACAGCCGAGAGTTATCAATCACCTCACAACAATCTTAATCGTATGGTAGCGAAACAAGATGTTTCGGAATCACAAACAATGAGACGAAGATGTTTGTGATTACTTTTTATATCTTTCCTGTCGGAGATATCAATCTCAAGCCAATCAATCTGATTGTATTTGTACGATAGAAGATGCAAGATCAGATCAAATAACTATGATAAAAGTAGTATTGGTATGGCTTCGCAATCCCAATGAAGTCTTTAAGTCGTTAACCTGGTTTTAGAAGAAGAAAACCAAAGGTTAAAGGATAAACGACTCTAGTATGCAAACTAGTAGCACACGTAAGGTGTGGGGATTAGTTTCGCATAATACTAGATGTCTCCTTTATATAGTCTTTCAAATCAGGGTTTGCAATCAATGTTAGCTTAGTAACAAAGCATTCAATATCCATCGTTAGATGAAAACCTGATTTAGATTCAAGCTAATATTTCTCAACCGTTAGATCGAAAACTTAGCTTGTTACACACACTTGATAACGCACGCTTATAGGTTTGTTAACCGTACCCAAACGTATGCACTTGTTGGTTCAATAATAGTTAACCAAAAGGTTAGCCATATGAGCATTTCATATCAACCATGTTCTTCTTTACCATAACTAGTACAAATGATTTCAAATGAACTAGTTAGAGATTTGTTCAATTGCAAGGAAATCTTATGTACTACACAAGACACAATTGAAGCAAATATGATTTGATTCACTTGAATCGGTTCATGAAATTTTATAGCCACGGTTTGCAAACTGCATTCCTTAGTCTTTTTAAGTTTAAGTTCAGAAATCATCTTCAGATATATAACCTTCTCAAGTTCGCAGACTAGGTTCGCGGACTTAAGTTACCGGGCAGAGTTTACAAACTCCAGCAGAAATTCTCGGGTTTGAGAACTTCGCCGGTTTGCGGACTGAGTTTGCGGACTTAGCTTCACGCAAGTAGTTTGTCAACTCCAGCAAAAATTCTCGGGTTTGAGAACTTCGGCAGTTCGCGGACTTGGCTCACGCCATTCTTCGGGTTTTCTTGATCAACAAAGTTCGTAAACTTTGGTTCAAGGAATAAGAATTATACATAAATGTGTTTCCAAAAAAATGCTTATGTCCACTATTGGTTATGTAATCTAAACTCTCATTTCAATCATTGAAACATTCTTAGAGGATGTTATATAGTTGTTACACCATTTCTCGTCAAAGCAATTTTCAAGATGATTGAAACATATCATGACTTTCGTCACATGGTAAAGATAAACTCGGTTAAAGAGAAAATCTTACCAACACATATTTCGATATATAGATAGGAGAGGTATACTCGGCTCGAAATACCAAATGTGTATAATCCAAGTCTATATATATAGCATACGACTTCTTGTCTCAAAGAGCAGGAGATAGAGTAGATAGACTTTTGAGTGACAGATAAGTTCAAGTCTTCACATACCTTTTTGTCGAGAAGTTCCACCGGTTCATTGAGTAGTTCTTCTACTTGTATGGTGAATCGCCATGAAGTCCTTGAGCTCAACTACACTTTCTATCCTAGTCCGAGACTTAGCTATAATAGACTAGAAATCAAGACTTATAGTTTTGATCACTAACATTGACAAACATGCTTGAGATAGAAACGCATGCGAGTTCGACCGAGCAATGCTCTAACAATCTCCCCCTTTGTCAATTTTAGTGACAAAACTATCAATACATATGAAATACAAAAAAAATAAAGAAACTTTAGTAGCTCCTATTCCACATGTCTAATCTTCAACATTCCTCGAAATCTTCGTCACTTCCAAGTACTCCAATGATTCCAAAGGTTGTAGGTTTAGCATCACCGTTGTTGAAGATCCGTAGCTATAACAATGAGAAAGCATCGGTCATTGTTATACAGTGTCATAGTATTATTACACAGTGTCAAAGTCCAATTGTATCACATCTTCAACAATAATACTATGGTGATATGTATCACTCCCCCTTAATCAATACTCTATCTCACATGGAAACCACTCCCCCTTACACAGTGATCCGAAAACCATATGTATTTGTAGTGTGAATTACATATTTATTCTCCCCCTTTTTGTCAATAAAATTGGAAAAGGTACAAGAACGGGATCATAATGAAATTTCCGAGAGAGACATTTCATGACAAAAATAAAAAATACATTCCAACTAATTTAGATGCAATCATAAAGTCGAAGCTAAATGCATTCATCAAGGAGTTTAAAGATACAAGATAACCCCTCTAAAATTCCATAGCCGCACACCCCTCAAGATATGACCATTAAGCAGAAGTTCAAAAGAACTCTCCCCCATTAGATGTCATTCCCGAAAGAACAACAAGAGCGACCTTAATTTCAAAAGAAAAGAAGGATTTTTATTGGACACCAAAAACCATGAGAATGATTTTCTATATCCAAAAACTCAATCAAATTAATCACAAGTAAACCCACGATTAATTTAATCGGAATACTCAATCATATTAAACCCAAGAGGTGATCAATTTAATTGATTATGCTCAATATAAGAGAACTTATGGAGACACGAAAATACTCAACTAGATTAATTACAAGAGAACCCATAATTAATCTAATTGGAATACACAACCAAACTAATCACAAAAGTAATGAATTTAATTGTCATTTGTTTTGCTCGACATAAGAAAACTTACGGAGCAATAACTAAATAACCAAACAAGATGATTAATTTAGTTCAATATGCTCGACATAACATATCTCACGGAACACCAAATGAAGCTAATAAATCAACTTGGTTGTATAGTGCTCAACATAAGATGCATTACGGAGCCTCACAGTAATACATAAAATATGGACCGGGGATGATCAATACTGCGGAATACGCAAGGATTCATTCTATCTTCCCATCACTATTTGCATAACGATATTAATAGACATAATCCTTGAAAACAAAATATTTTAACTTATCTTCCATCAAATGTTTGACAATATAGGCTTAACTTTTGTATTTGTCAAAAGTCCATTCATTCTTTTACCAATACGTGAACACCGACCACGAACGACTTTACTTTTGACAAAGTATGGGACAACCATAGTTCACGGACGTAAACACCAATCCCATAACAAATTGCAATATAACAAATCATAAAGATTAAATACTGCAAAACATCATCCTCCAAATATTTTTAGAATTTAAACTAATAAACCTAAAAAAAGAAGATGAAAAATAATAGCTATGTGTAGTCACAATCATTGCTATTCAAATACTAGTTATTCTTCCAACTAAACCAAAAAATAAGACATACTAGGCAACATAAATAAAACAAGCTAAAGAAAAACAAACTCCAGTGCTATCCCGAACACGAACTAAGATCATATGGACGGTTCAGAATCCTCACGAGACAAAGGGTCTTTGAGCTTGTGATCAATATCATTCATTGCAACACCGGAGAGGTGATTCTCTTTGCGAAGATCATTGATGTAAGAATTTATGAGACCAAGGTCAATAGTAACCTTTTCCAACTCAATTTTCAATGCATCAAGATTTTTCAGAGTCACAATGAGCTATTGTTTTGCTTCCCCAAAGTTCTTAAGAAAGTCGTGGACAACTTCAGCAGAAATCATATCATCCTTTTCAACATCCTCATGAACATAAGCAAAATAACATGAAGCATTAGGATGATCTTCATCTACAAGGGTTCTTTTCTTCTTGGACTCAACAACACAACCTTTGTCAAGGAATCCTCTTGCAAAACCACTATAGCAAAATGAAGAAGAAGACATTCTTGACAACCCAAAAGTCAACCTAGAGTATGCGTTCGTAACTCAATAGAATGATATTTAAGGGTCTCTCAGGGAAGGGATTCTAGGGTTTTCTCAAACAGTTGACACGTCCCAGAAAACAGATATCCGTTCGAGTACAATATGACCCCCCAAAAAATAAAGCCTAAAAGGGACTTTTGCAACAAAAGACTCGAAAAATTCCATAACACAGGAAGAAAATTTGTGAGTATAGTTATAGCAAGAAACAAGATTCAGAAGACGACTTCCTAAAGAAAATGACACTTTAGACGCAGACAATACTTTAAGCACAATGAGTCTGCAATCAAAAAGCTTAGTTATGGACGATAAGAAGATAGCTCAACCTAACAGACGCAAATGCCAAAAGTATACCTAAATATTAACACATCTTACTCAACAAGGTTTTTATGAGTAATTTCTTCAACCTTTGTGATTAATTAGCACAAGTATGAGCCACAAGCTCATCAAGAGATTTGTGTTTATGGTCAAGTCTCTTTTTCCTCCTGAATCTAGAGAATGACTCTTTTTTATGTGAGAAATTATCATAAAAATTACTGTCATCAAAATACGAGACATAGTTTGAGTTCTTACCAGAATAATTTTGGTTAGAGGGGGAGGACAACCTGTTGACGAATTCTTTATTCCCTTCAATTATCTTTTTCAGATTATTTCTCATTTCATCAATTTTTCTTATTTCTTCGGAACTTCCTTTCTCAACAGGAGCAGCGTTATTTCCAGAGACCACGACCCGATCTTCCTTTAGACAATGTTTATTAAGACGTCTGTTTTATTCTTGAGTGTTCGAGGAACTCATTGAACTGACTTTCCTGGTAACATACATATGGTAGGTACAAAAACCAATTGTTTTAGTCATACGAATGTCAGTTATACCTTTAGGAATTAAATCTAAGGTGTGTTGAAGTTGAACCAAGGAGTTTTTCTTCAACCTAGAGGTTCCCTTTCGTTTAACAGAACTCTTTGTCTCACAGACAAGAATACTTTCTGATCATCAGAATGATTAGATAGTACAGTCTTAATATCATCATTAGAAGATTTCTTCCCTTCATTTGATGTGCAATATCCTTGAGTGTTGGTGACTTCAGGCACATCCGTTTTACTAGAAGGGACTTCAGATTTTCCTTCTGAGCATGAACCATCTTTAGTTGTGTCAGAAGTACTTTACATATTAGATTGCTTTGAGCATCCTTGAATAGAGAGCTTGCTCAAGCGATGGTCAATTTCCAAGGCATCTCTTCTGAGGCTAGCTTCAAGAGACGTACATGAAGAATGAACTTCAGAATTACCTATGGGTTTGTAATCTCTT
Organism: Papaver somniferum; assembly: GCF_003573695.1. Lineage (NCBI taxonomy): Eukaryota > Viridiplantae > Streptophyta > Magnoliopsida > Ranunculales > Papaveraceae > Papaver > Papaver somniferum. The sequence goes on along the minus strand of NW_020622934.1, from coordinate 17,340,218 downwards.
ATTAAACCAAGTAGAACATTGACATGATGCTTCAACCGATTGAATCTATCATCTTGGATTCTAACAAGATTTAGAATCAATTCACTCTCTTCAGCTGAATCTCGTTCATTAATGGAGAGGCTCTCATTTGAAGGGTAATCGGGAATACACATGTCAGTGTTAGTCTATCTCGTTAGTACAGAAGGTTCATCTATATTCGAGATTGTAGAACCCTTCTCTTTAATAGAATTAGACGAGATAGAACTTTTATTTCTGGTGACGCATTTATCAGAGATAATAATATTGTCCATAGAGTCAGATCGCTACAAACACAGACTTGTAAGATCTTAAACGTGTTTGCCTGCTCTGATACCAATTGAAAAAGCGGGGGTCTAACAACACCACCCAATATTTCTCTTAGAAATCTGTATGGACTAACTCCAATATGATTTGCGAGAGAATCAACCAGACAGTCAGACTCGATCTAGATTAAAGTATATCAAGGACTTAATATCTCTCTCTTGTTTTGATTTACTCGAGCTAATATAAATCAGCGAGTCTTTAATCAAACACAAGGAATAACTTGGATGGTACCAAAGACCAATATCCAAGGATCAATCAATGACAATCAACAACCAAAGGTTGGATTACTCTAATTAATGATCTAACGCATAACCTGTATTATTTCAATTATAAAGATAAAACAATATAATGCGAAAATTGAAATAACATAGACACCAAATTTTTTGTTAACGAGGAAACCGCAAATGCATAAAAACCCCGGGACCTAGTCCACATTGAACACACACTGTATTAAGCCGCTACAAACACTAGCCTACTCCAAGCTAACTTCGGACTGGACTGTAGTTGAACCCCAATCAATCTCCCACTGATCCAAGGTACAGTTATGAACCTATGCCTCTGATCCCAGCAGGATACTGCACACTTGATTCCCTTAGATGATCTCACCCACAACTAAGAGTTTCTACGATCAAAAATCGTAGGCTTTGACAATAAACAAATCTGTCTCACATAGACAAATCTATCAAAGGATCAATTTATCTCCCACAGATAAACCTTAAAGGTTTTGTTCCGTCTTTTTATAATAATCAAGGTGAACAGGAACCAATTGATAATCCGGTCTTATATTTCCGAAGAACAACCTAGAGTTATCAATCACCTTACAACAATCTTAATCGTATGGTAACGAAACAAGATGTTTCGGAATCACAAACAATGAGACGAAGATGTTTGTGATTACTTTTTATATCTTGCCTATCAGAGATATCAATCTCAAGCCAATCAATCTGATTGTACTCGTACAATAAAAGATGTTAGATCAGATCACACAACTACGATAAACGTAGTACATGTCTGGCTTCACAATCCTAATGAAGTCTTTAAGTCGTTAACCTGGTTTAGAAGAAGAAAACCAAAGGTTAAAGGAGAATCGACTCTAGCACGCAAACTAGTATCACACATAAGGTGTGGGGATTAGTTTTGCACAACACTAGATGTCTCCTTTATATAGTCTTTCAAATTAGGGTTTGCAATCAATGTTAGCTTAGTAACAAAGCATTTTCATGAAAGGTTAGCCGAAACTAGCCAGATGAACGATAAGCTTAACCATTTTCATATAACACTTTAAGACTTTAATATTGAGTTACAACCATAGGTTATAATGTGATTAAATATGTCTGGATAATGTTTTTAGAGATTCATATGCCGATTATCTCGTAGAAATAATTTTGATACATATGAAAATATTCGACAGGGTAAGTACGTGTACCCGGTATGTGTACTGTATTCCTGTTCATGAGCATTTTTGTCATAGTACGTGTATCGGGTTTGTATACACTTAAGACAAAAACGGGTCCAGGAGTCAACATATCTTTTCCGGTTGGCATACTGGGTATGCTTACCATCCTAGTTCAGGAATCAACAAATCTTTTCCGGTTTTCATACTAGGTATGCGTACCATCCTGGTTCACGAGTCAACAAACTTTTTAAGGTGTGCATACCGTGTATGCGTACCAAAAGTCGTTGTCGAACTATAGCTACACTGGTACGTGTACTGGGTACATGTACTGCGGCTCCAGACCTATAACATATTTTCCAGTATGTGAAATGGTATGCATACTATCCTGTATCCATATTTACAGTAGTTCTATATCTCTCTAAATACTTCATCATCTAAGATTTATATTTAATGATGCATTCCCCTTAATGCAACTTCAACCAATACCTCATCCCTGAATATGTCTCATTGACATTTGTCATATGTCAAGTCCACCTGCTTCCGCCATAACGATTTGCGGATGATTCATCATAATGGTGAAATTCAAGTTCTCAGCCAATGCACAATTTGTGAAATGCATCATACTGATGCGATTTATCTCTTGGTCAACATCTTACTGGTGTGATCCGTCATATTGGTGTAATTTCATTTCTTGGACAATATGCTCTGCACGCGCTATACAAGTTTGAGATGAATCTTCATCCATTCAAATGGTGCATCTTTGAGCATGAACCATGTGAAAAGTGTGGATGTTACGTTGTTATACCCTTTGTGGAATCTCATCCCCGAAGTTCAAAATAAAAAAATATTTTGGAAAAATTGTGTCAGTATGGGATTGTGAGCATATGTCTTATACCTCATAAATCAATCAAGGATTCTTTTGTTTGTCATGAACAACAATTAGGACCTTATGAGCATACGTCTCATACCGTATACGCAGGAATCACCAGAGTGCCCACAACACTATCGATAATATTTATTTGGATCCATAAGCATATGTCCCATACCACAAACTCTGAAAAGAGAAAAGCATATCTCAACACGGTATCTTATGTGCACGTTTCATACCATAACACTTAGGAACCCCCAAAGTTTGTGATTTAGAAAGAGTCATCGAATAATGACAAGTAATTCTTATCGTAGTACTATGAGGACAAACTCTAATATTTGATGCAAGCTACTAATCCAAACGGTCTTCCAGATTTCCACTGAGGTAGTGGGAGCTAGCCGGTACAAAAATACACATTGATCCAAACGGGGGGAGGGGTGATCAGTCTTAATGCCTGCCATCATTCCAAATGGTCTTCCAGGATAGGCCTGTAAAACTAAAAATACTCGGCAAAGTATAACCTTGTTTGCAAAGTACTTGACACAGTAGTTATTGTTAGATTATTCTCGGTCGAACTCGCAAGCGTTGCTATCTCAAGCTTGTTTGTCAAGTTTAGTTGTCAAAACTACAAGTCTTGATTTCTAGTCTACTTATAGCTAAGCCTCAGATTAGGATAGAAAGTGTAGTTGAGCATTAGACTTCACTATGTTCATCGATTGAAGACGAAAAACTACCAAGGGGATCTTGTGGAACTTCATCAACAAAAGGTGTGTGGAGACTTGAACTCATCTATCACTCAAAAGTCTATCTGAAAAAGCGGGGGTGTAACAACCACACACAATATTTCGATTAGAAATCTGTATGGACTAACTCCATGATATACTTTTAAGAGAATCAACTAGACAGTTAGACTCAATGTTAATGAAAGCATATCAAAGAGTTATATCTCTCTTTCTTGATTCAATACTTACTCAAACAAATAGAAATCTGCGAGTCTAATTGAATACAAGAGAAATCACTTGAATGGTACCAAATACCAATGTTCAAGTGTCAATCATTTTCAATCAATAACCAAAGGTTGGATTTCCCAATTGATTGATTCAAATGCACAACCTGTGATATTTCAAGTATATAACAAAATATAATACGGAAAAGAAATAACACAGACACCAGAAGTTTTGTTAACGAGGAAACCGCAAATGCTGAAAAACCTCGGGACCTAGTCCAGATTGAACACACATTGTATTAAGCTTCTAAAGACACTAGCCTACTACAAACTAACTTCGGTCTGGACTGTAGTTGAACCCCAATCAATCTCACACTGATCGAAGGTACAGTTATGCTCCTACGTCTCTGATCCTAGCAGGATACTACGTACTTGATTCCCTTAGCTGATCTCACCCACAACTAAGAGTTGCTACGACCCAAAGTCGAAGACTTTAATAAATAAATTTGTATCACATAGAAAAGTCTACGATAATAGATAAATATGTCTCCCACAGAAAACCTACGAGTTTTGTTTCGTCTTTTGATAAATCAAGGTGAACACGAACCAATTGATAAACCAGACTTATATTCCCGAATAACAGCTCAGTATTATCAATCACCTCACAATAATCTTAATCGACGCGACGAAAGAAGATATTGTGGAATCACAAACGATGAGACGAAAATGTTTGTGATTACTTTTATATCTTGTCTATCGGAGATATCAATCTCAAGATACGATTGTACTCAACACGATAGAATCAGCAAGATCAGATCACACAATTACAAGAAAGTAGTATCGGTCTGGCTTCACAATCCCAATGAAGTTTTCAAGTCGTTAACCTACAGGGTCTCGAGAAGAAACCTAAGGTTAAAGGGGAATTGACTCTAGCTAATACAATTAGTATCACACAAGAGGTGTGCGGATTAGGTTTCAAAGTTTCTAGAGTTCTCCCTTATATATTTTTTCAAATCAGGGTTTGCGATCAATATTAGCTTAGTAACAAAACATTCAATATTCACCGTTAGATAAAAAACTGATTAGATTCAAGCTAATATCTTTCAACCGTTAGATCTAAAACTTAGCTTGTTACACACAAATGAAATGCACGATTTTAGGTTTGTGTAACCGTACCCAAACATGTACATTTGTTGGTTCAACAATAGTTAACCAAATGGTTAGCCACATGAGCACTTTCATATCAACCATATTCTTCTTTACCATAACTAGTTCAAATGACTCAAATGAACTAGTTAGAGAGTTGTTCAATTGCTTAGATCTTATAGAAGTATACAAGACACAACGGAAGAAAAAATGATTTGATTCACTCGAATCGATTCATGAACTTTATAGCCATGGTTTTCAAACTTGCATTCCTTAGTTTATATAAGTATAAGTTCACGAATAATCGTTTTTAGAAATAACTAACTTAAGTATGCGGACTGAGTTTGCGGACTTAAGTACCCGAAATAAGTTTGTAAACAATTCACAAACTCCAGCAGATTTTCTCGGAACGAAAACCTCCAACAGTTCGCGGAGTCTGTTCCGGTTTTCCTGATCAGCAAAGTACGCATACTTTAGTTCAAGGAATAAGGACTTATACATATATGTGTTACCACACAATGCTTGTATCCAGCAATCGTTATATAATATAAACTCTCATTTCAATCATTGAAACATTCTTAGAGAACGTTATATAGTTGTTTTTCACAAACATTTTTCGTCAAAGCCATTTTCAAGTGATTGAAACTTAACGTGACTTTCGTCACTAGGTAAAGATGAACTTGGCCAAAGCAAAATCTTACCAACACATATTTCGAGAAATAGATAGGCGAGATAAACTCAGCTAAAAATAACAAATGTGTATAATCAAAGTCTGCATATCAAAACGACTTTTGTCTCAAGATAGGAGATAGAGTAGATAGACTTTTGAGTGATAGATAAGTTCAAGTCTCCATATACCTTTTAGTCGATGAAGTTACACCAGTTCCTTGAGTAGTTCTTCGTCATGTATGATGATCTCCATGGAGTTCTTGAGCTCAACTACACTTTCTATCCTAGTCCGAGACTTAGCTATAGTAGACTAGAAATCAAGACTTATAGTTTTGATCACTAACATTGACAAACATGCTTGAGATAGTAACACATGCGAGTTCGACCGAGCAGTGCTCTAATATTCTCCCCCCTTTTCAATTTTAATGACAAAACTATTAATACATATGGAATAGACAAATAAACTTTTGTAGCTCCTATTCCACATGCCTAATCTTCAACATTACTCGAAATCTTCGTCACTTCCAAGTACTCCAATGATTCCAAAGGTTGTAAGTTTAGTATCATCGTTGTTGAAAATCCGTAGCTATAACAATGAGAAAACAAGAATTCTCAATCATTGTTATACAGTGTCATAGTATTATTATACAACATCAAAGTTAAATTGTATCATAACTTCGACAACAATACTATAGTGACATGTATCACTCCACCTTAGTCAATACTACATCTCACATGGAAACCACTCCCCCTTACATAATGATCCGAAAACCATATGTATTTGTAGTGTGAACTACATATTAATTCTCCCCCTTTTTGTTAACAAAATTGGCAAAGGTACGAAAACAGGATCCTAATGAAATTTCCAAAGAGACATTTCATGACCAAAAGCAAGCACATATCAACTTATTTAGATGCAATCATATAGCCGAGGCTAAATGATTTCATCAAGGAGTTTATAAAGATACAAGATAACTTCTATAATATTCCACAGCCGCACTCCCCACAAAGATTTGGCAATTAAGCACAAGTTCAATTAAGAACTCTCCCCCATAATATGTTATTCCCGAAAGAACAACAAGAGCGACCTTAATTTCAAGAGAAAAGAAGGATATATTTGTACATAAAAAATCACATACGAATATGAATTTAAATCCAAATAATACTCAATTAAATTAACCACAAGAAAACCCATGATTAATCTAATAGGAAATGCTCGACATAAGAAAACTTACGCAGCCGCACAGTATATACATAAAATATGGATCAGTGAAGATCAATACTGCGGAATATACAAGGATTCATTCTATTTTCCATCACTATTTGCACAATGACATATAATAGACATAATCCTTCTAAACAAAATTTCATCCTATCTTCCATCAATATTTGCATAATGACATACAATAGGCTTAAAACTTTTGTAATGTCAAAAGTCCATTCATTCTTTTATCAATACATGCATATCGACATATGAAAGACGTAACTTTTGACAAAGTATGGGACAATCATAGTTCACGGACGCAAACACACATATCCATAACAAATTGAAATATATAAAACCATAAAGATTTTGCAAAAATTAAGGTAGAATCAATCTTATTCACACGGATTTACACCAAGAATATCTACCGAAGGAGTATAAAAATATTTTATTAACAAGGAAGAATATACAAAGTCATTAACGACCATGCACCATAGTTCACATAAGATGGTTGTGAACATTCAAGAATCCCATAGCAATGCATGCTACTGCCCATTATTTAACTTCCTTCTTTGTGATTCACCAACATACTTCTTGTAAAACTACAAAATATCTTAAAAGAGAGGTACTCCAAGAATCCAAGTGCCCAAGTCCAAGAGGAATGGAACAAGTGCAACGAAATGGAGCAAAACACTCAAAAACAAGAGACAGGACAAGGACCATTCTTAACTAATCCAAATTCAGGAATTATCATCTCTATTTAAAGATAATTCAAAGAGGAATAGAATACAAAAATAATGAGGTCATTCCGAGTTCGGACGAAGAAGTTACGGCCAAAACAAGTTTACCGAATATCGACGTTAAGTATGCATACCGGTTTGTAAACAAATTTTCATGACCTGGGAGAGTATGCAAACGGGTATGCGTACTTAAACCCCTGGATTTTGATTTTAAATGATGTAATGCATACTAGGTAAGTTTACCATGAAGTCCAAACATCTCGAACTACTATTTTCAAACCTAAACTTTTAAGAACTTTAAACACAAATCAAGTTAGGTAGAAATGAATAAATAGGAGGGTACATGGATCATTATAAGTACTCTAAGAAAATAAAAACATAAATCTTGCTCAGGTTTATAGACATACCTTTTTATAAGAAACCATCCGAATTCTACAGCCTTACCGAACATAATCTGTGTCCCCCAATTCTCGTGCTTCCCGCACTGTATACATAGCAGGGCATTCCTAGGTGAGGATGCACTTACAACACAATCAAGTTGCGTTAGGGTGAAAAATGTCTTGCTCACCACAAGTGACCTTTAGATTATCACGAAGTAGATCGCTTTTAGAACCTTTCACATCCAATTCCATTTTTCCAAAAAACTTTTTAAGTTCCAACATCATGGATACTTCCTTCTCCATAGACATGGAATTTTCTGGAAGATCATTCCTTTTCACACTCAAAGCATCATTGGATTTCTCTGGTACCCACTTCTGAGTGCGTTTAGGAACAATCGGAACCTTCTTACCTTTACTCTCTTCAAGATTTCACGGAAGAGAATTGGATTGACTATTATTTTGCAAGTTAGTCTTTCTCCAATTGGGAGCATCGGATCTTGTCCTAGTCTTTACGAAGTTATCCTTTTGATAACCATTGCGATTGTGAAAAAGATTCGTATGACGTTTATAGGCAAATCTAGATTTATCACAACACTGATTCCTTTGCCTAAAGGTTGGACAGTTACAACCTGTAGCGTTAAGGGGATTAGTCTTAACATATGATCTTGGTTTCACAACTTCTTGTGATGCCCAAACAAGAACATCATGAAGTTTATCATTCCTTATACGGAAACGACATCTCCTTTCCAGGTGACCTTTATTTCCGCAATAGTGACAAACATAAGGAATGTTCATACCTTGATCCGTGTGCGCTGACTTTTGAGGTTGATATACTTTGTGAAAAAGCGGGGGTCTAACAACCACACCCAATATTTCGCTTACCAATCTGTATGACTCCAATATACTTTCTAGAGAATCAACTAGACAGTTAGACTCAATCAATAGAAAAGTATATCAAAGAGTTTATATCTCTATCTCTCGATTTAAATCTTACTCAAGCAAACTGCGAGTCTCAATTTAAATACAAGAGACTTGGATGGTACCAAAGACCAATATCCAAGTGTCAATAAATTTAAATAAACAACCAAAAGGTCGGATATTCTAATTGATTGAACAACGCATAACCTGTATTGTTTCAATTATATAAACAAATATAATACGGAAAAGAAATAACACAGATACCATAATTTTGTTAACGAGGAAACCGCAAATGCAGAAAACCTCCGGGACCTAGTCCAGATTGAACACACATTGTATTAAGCCGCTACAGACACTAGCCTACTCCAAAATAACTTCAGTCTGGACTGTAGTTGAACCCCAACCAATATTACACTGATCCAAGGTACAGTTATGCTCCTACGTCTGTGATCCCAGCAGGATACTACGTACTTGATTCCCTTAGATGATCTCACCCACAACTAAGAGTTGCTACGACCCAAAGTATAAGACTTTAATAAACAAATCTGTATCACACAGAAAAGTCTATGATAATAGATAAATCCTTCTCCCACGAATATACCTATGAGTTTTCTTCCGTCCTTTGATAAATCAAGGTGAACATGAACCAATTGATAATCCAGACTTATATTCCCGAAGAACAACCTAGTATTATCAATCATCTCACAATAGTCTGAATCGACGTAGCTGTTTGAGAGTGAAAACAGTTTCTGCTGGTTTAGGTAATTTCGTGTGACGTGGGTGAGAAACAAATCTAAACCCTAAACAATATACTACAAGGGAGTACTTTAGATTCGAGAGATCAATCTGTACAAGTCCGGCCTAAACCAAGAAATGGCCGTTCCAGACTTGCTTCGGTCACAAAGTGGAGGAGAAGGGTTGGTTTTGGGGAGGGAAGCGAAGAGAGTGTTGAGACCAAAATAGTTGATTCTGGAAGAGTAGTTGTTTTGTGACTTGTATCAGAAAGTGGGAAGCTAACAGATGAGAAATCTAGCAAACATTTTCTGATTGTTGTATGCTCCTGACCAGAACCTGTTGTTCGGTGGAAATAGGTAATGCCTATTTATACAAGTCGAAGTGAAACGTACTCTGGACTCATTAAGAAATGAAAAACGGGTGAGTAAATGGGAGGAGGTGGTAAGCGGTAACGCTTGGAATTGATGTTCCATAAAAGAAAGCGTTTCACCATTACTCCCTGTATTTACTAACCGCATCATCCTTATGAAACTTTCTAATAACGAGCGTAGTGTACGCCGCACGATGTAAACCGCCAAACCAATACCCAATGAGCATCCCACAGTTTGTGACATGTGTTGATGTCTCGAGTGTTTTCGTGGAAAACATATAACATGTTGTTGTTGTCTGGCAAGTTGAGCTTGGGAGACTTGCCGGCTCGGTGGTGACCTTCAACGGTCGAGATTTTGCATCTTAAGAGGAAGGTAGCCGTTGATTATTGTAACCTTTCGTTTGGTAGCCAGTGGCATGAAAGTAAGATCAGTACGGATTAATATGTCCCAATTTAGGCGCGTCCAAAAGTTAGGGTTTTGGCTTTGTTTAGGCGCGACCAACCTAAGGCCAAAGGTTGCCATGCGTTAGCTGGTAACCTTGGACGGCTAAGATTTGTATCTTAGAGGAAAAAGTGGTCGTTGATTGTTGCAGGCCTTCGTTTTGGTAGCCGCATAGGGAAGGCCGGCATGGTATAGAGCGACAAGGTGGTTGGCATGCCATTGGCGCGGTTTGGCGTGGCCAAAACTAGGATTTTGGGCCAAAGGTTACCATGCGTTGTTTGGCGACCTTGGACGGATAGGATTTGCATCTAGGATGGAAGGGTGGTCGTTGATCGTCACACGCCTTCGTTTTGGTAGCCGCATGGGGAAGGCCGACACGGTATGTCGCGGCAAGGTGGTTGGCATGCCACTGGCACATGTGGCATGGCATGCCTTGGCGCGGTTTGGCGTGGCTAAAACTAGGGTTTTGGGCCAAAGGTTACCATGCGTTGTTTGGCGACTTTGGACGACTAGGATTTGCATCTAGGATGGAAGGGTGGTTGTTGATCGTTGCACGCCTTCGTTTTGGTAGCCGCATAGGGAAGGCCGGCATGGTGTGGCGCGCAAGGTGGTTGGCATGCCATTGGCACATGTGGCATGGCATGCCTTGGCGCGGTTTGGCGTGGCTAAAACTAGGGTTTTGGGCCAAAGGTTACCATGCGTTGTTTGGCGACCTTGGACGGCTAGGATTTGCATCTAGGATGGAAGGGTGGCCGTTGATCGTCGCACGCCTTCGTTTTGGTAGCCGCATAGGGAAGGACGGCATGGTGGGGCCAAGGCCAATGGCGCAGATGGCTTGGCATAGTGAGGCCAAGAGTTTGGTACGGACGGCTTGGCATGGTGCGACCAAGGAAAGGTGAGGTTGGCTTGGCATGGCATGGTGGGGCCAAGGGTTTGGCATTCCATTTGCGCATGGTGCGGCTAGCATGGTTGGGGCCAAGGCAAGGCGCGGTTGGATTGGAATGATGGGGCCAAGGGTTTGGCATGTCATTGGCGCATGGTGCGGCTAGCATGGTTGGGGACAAGACAAGGCGCGGTTGGCTTGGCATGGTGGGGCCAAGGGTTTGGCATGCCATTGGCGCATGGTGCGGCTAGCATGGTTGGTGCCAAGGCAAGGCGCGGTTGGCTTGGCATGATGGGGCCATGGGTTTGGCATGCCATTGGCGCATGGTGCGTCTATCATGGTTGGGTCCAAGGCAAGGCGCGGTTGGCTTGGCATGGTGGGGCCAAGGGTTTGGCATGCCATTGGCGCATGGTGCGGCTAGCATGGTTGGCGTGCCTTGGCGCGGTAGACGTGGCTGGCATGGTTTGCCATTGGCACAGTGGTGCGGCTGGCATGGTTGGCATGCCTTGGCGCGGATATGTGGCTGGCATGGTTTGCCATTGGCATAGTGGTGCGGCTGGCATGGTTGGCATGCCTTGGCACGGAGATGTGGCTGGCATGGTTGGCATGCCTTGGCGCGGAGATGTGGCTGGCATGGTTGGCATGCCTTGGCGCTGTAGCATGAGAATTAGGGTTTGGTATGTACGTAGATGATGTCGGTCAATACTAAGGGTTCTGTCGTGGAACATGACACATGTATATAAAAAAAGGTACCCTGGTACGCTAGTGGTTGTAGTGACGTCATGTCAGATGTAAGGTTTTACGATTTTAACCCTAAGCTAAAAACCACCATCAACATTAAGTCCCCTGCTTAGCTCGGAACAGGAGCATTGTTGCGAGGTAAGCATAAGATGGTGACAGGCCAGGACAAAATCGAAATTGAAGGTCATGAAAATATGGTAAGGAAGATCTGACTAACCTTTTTCGAGAGGTCGGGAGAATTCGTGATTCTTGTGTTGGTGTCCTTGCGTAAATTCTACTCGTGGTGTTGCTTGCTAGACCTTGAAATGGTAGAGGCGGTTGCTGGTTGAGATGAAGACTGTCGGCTTGGCTTGGTCACGCGTCATCTTGGCTGGGCTAGGGAACGCGGAGGTGCTGGATTAGCGAGTTGTCGGTGTTGGTGCGGCTTGAGCGGATCCGATGGTGCTGGTCGGCTTAGAATGGGAGCCGCAGGCATTGGTTGGCTTGGAATGGGAGCCGAAGGCGTTGGTTGGCTTGGAATGGGAGCCGCAGGCATTGGTCGGATTGGAATGGGAGCCACGGGCGTTGGTCATCTTGGAATGGGAGCCGCAGGCGTTGGTCGGCTTGGAATGGGAGCCGTCAGCATTGGTCGTCTTGAAATGGAGCTGCTTGCGTTGCTCGGCTTGAAGTGGAGCTAGCTTGAGTTCCTTGGAAGGATGACGTCTGGCTTCAATTCCTTGGAAGGATGATGACCGGTTTCAGTTTCATGGGATGATGGCAACTTTGTCTGAATTAGGGTTTGGCATGCCAAAACCCTAATTAGCGCCCTTTACTAGAATCGCTGTAGAATTCTCGTACGAACTCGGATTTTGACGGTCCGACCCTCCATTCTGAACGATTTTTTTTTCCTATCTCCCCTCGCGGGAATATTTAGGTTTTGATTTCGTTCGGGAGGTGAAAACAGCTTGATAGTAAAATTCAGGAAGAATTGCGGGCCCGTGGAATGATGGCAGCTTGCTTTAGTTCTGTGTGAAGATGATGACTTGCTTTGGGAAGATAACAACTTGCTTCAGTTCCCTGGGAAGGTGACGACTGGCTTCGGGAAGATAACAACTTGCTTCAGTTCCCTGAGAAGGTGACGACAGGCTTCGGGAAGGTAACAACTTGCTTCAGTTCCCTGGGAAGGTGACGACTGGCTTCAGGAAGATAACAACTTGCTTCAGTTCCCTGGGAAGGTGACGACTGGCTTCGGGAAGGTAACAACTTGCTTCAGTTTTTAGCATGCTGCAACCCTAATTAGCGCCCCTTACTAGAATCGTTGTAGAATTCTCGTACGGACTCGGATTTTGATGGTCCGCCCCTCCATTCTGAACGGAAATGAATTTCCTATCTTCCTACTCGGGAATATTTAGGTTTTGAGCTCGTTCGGGAGGTGAAAACAGCTCGACAGTAAAATTCGGGAAGAACTCAGGAGGGATGTTGCGGGCCCGAGGTGGCAGTCGCGCCCAGTCATCTGTTTCATGGAGCAAGAAGGAATATTTATTTTGTTCAAACTCTAGAAACTCCATCCACATGAAAAGACATATTAACCTTCTTCTGTTTTCTGTTTCTCGTCCAGATCTGTTCTTTTGTCTGCAGTGTCTCTCCAATGGATTCCAAAATTTATCAAAATCCATTGCATTCTTGGGACGGATGGATGTGGTTGCATTTTCGGTCCATCCTTGATTTTAGGTTGTTCAGTGCCTGGACCCTCTGATCGCGATGACAATATGTTGTGGATGCTTGTATTGGTCGAAATCTTCCGGAGACACTGGATGAAATAAATGAGTTGGGAGAAGTTTCGTTGGCGATGTGCTACTATCAAGTATTCAAGGACTTGGTTCCAAGTGGCATCCTTCGAACCATCTTCCGAATCTTGGACTATCGTGTGGAATGGGATGTGGTGAGCAATCCCCAGTTATGCTTCTGTTAGATCCGATGGCTTGGTCGAATATGTGAATTATCTTTGTGGCGTGCATTTGGAGTCTTTGGTGCACATGTACGTCTCCATGTTGAGAAATTCCCGCGACTCGTAAAACTTCGATAGTGATGATGTTGAAATCGGACATAACCTGGTTGAGGGGAGTGAAAGCGTCCATGTTGGTAGTCCCCATGTGTAGCCTACTTTCATTGCACCGCCTTGAATCCACTTCCACATGATTTGATATAAGCTTATCGTACTCTTCTGGATGTGACGCTGGGGTGATCAGAATATCACATGATGAAATATCCTGGATAATGAAGTGGTAGGAATGAGAGAGTTATGTTGTTTGTCATGGCTCCCTATGTTTCTTCAAGAAAATGTTTCATCCGCATCTCTGGGGTTATCTCATGAGTCTTTGATGGTCGTCGGGATGGACTGCGATGAGCAGTCCCCAGTCGCATTTTTCTTCAGTTTCTGAAGTTGTTTTCCTCTGAGCATGCTTGGGATCCTCCACGGCCTTGTAAAGTGTTGAAGGCGTCTTATGGACACATAGGTGATGATTTTATTGCGCTGCACCCTTGAATAGTAGATGACCTTGTGTGGCTATGACCTTTTGGTTGAACGTGTCTTCTAAGCTTTGACAGTGAAGGGATTCCGTGTATATCCTCAGTCCCCATGTATGGTTCACATGTTTCTATCTTGTATGGTCAGTGGGTTGACCATGATAAAGACATCACCATCGTGTGTTCGTACTGGTGATTTTGTTACTTCTTCCACGTGAAACTTAAAATATGGAGGAGTACATGTTACTTTTGTAGTGATTACTGCTGTGGTGAAGCTCTGGCTGGTATCAACAAATGAGCGGCAACAGTTCTTGGTAGCAGATGTAATCAGAAGAGACTACATTTTCGTGGTAACAAAGTAGGTTGGCTGGAATTGTATGCGCATCCATGGAAGTAAAAGGATTGGCTGGACGCGTAAGCGAGCAAACTGTCAATGATCACGAGTTTTGGCGAGATGGATCAAAAGGCGGTCAGTATTATGGAGGTTGGCTGGCTGTGATCATGATCCTTGACATGGGGAGCGTGGTGGTACGATCCTTTGTAGGAAGAAACAACGTTGAAGCAGCTTCGGCTCTTGGAAAGGATGTTAAAACTTAAGGAGCCAAACGTTGAAGCTTCTGCTTCGGATTCTGCAACATCTTATGGAGAGAACGCTGGCCCAGTTGCCTCTTTCCATACATAGCTCAAATAGGAAATCATTTCCTTATTCAAATTCCAAAAGTGTTATGCGTATGAAAGGGGTTGGATCTCCTTTTTATCTCGTATCTTTGTTCTCACGTCATGGTGTTAACGGTAGCAATAAAGTGGGAAAACGTATTCCAGCTATGTACTCCAGCGTTTCTCTTTCAATTTATTTTCTTGTTTTGGGGCAAATCCTAGCCATAGGTATGCCTTCCATGAATCTGTAGAAATATTGTTCTTCTCTTTGAATATCACTGTAGTAGCGTCGGCTGCCTCATGAATAGTGAATGGTAATCGTTATTATGCAAAGTATGTACGTACGGGTTGGTGACTGATTCCACGAGGAACTGGGCGTTAGGGTTTCTCTGGGATCCAAAAGTTTCAGGCCAAGGTGACCGAAGGTCCTTCTTCGGACTTGGTCAAACAACAAGAAGCGGAGGTCGAAAGGCTGTCCAAAGAGTTGGAGCTGAAACAGGCGGTCTTCCAAATGACGAAGGGCGCCTTCTTCGAGAAGATCAAAACACCATTGAATTCCTTTGAATGCACTTCTGTCTTTTGAAATTCTTTTGTTTCATTTTTTTTTTTGAAAGGCAAATGAAACACCTGGCTTTATGGTTTTAATTTTCTGTATTTTTGGGTTGATAGACAAGTGTTACCTATGAGGGTTTTGGATTATTATTCGGGATGAACTGTTTTAGGATGATACCGTTTTTGGTTATGATCGTAAGTGAAACACACATCCCAGGGAAGATATGGAACCGTGAACGTTGCGTGTCGGTAGATGACATGGTATGAAACATAACATGGCTATCGGTTTTATCATTCCAGTGAAAACTTGAAATACTAAACCATGTATTTTGTCTAGGCAAGACTTACTCGGTTTTTTGGATTTGCTAACGAAAAATGAGTCAGGTGCAAGTCCGAGTTTTGTGAGAAGCACCGCAATTGTGGAAAGTCCCCGTCTTCCCTGAGTCACTTGATAATATAGTCGTCAATCCCTAGGCGAATCGTTTGCTTTTAACCTATGGGAAGTCCCCAGTCGCCCCTTGCCGTGTCATGACTGGTAATCGGGTCGTCTGGTAACTGAGTTGTCGATCCCTGAGTGGATCGTATCGAGCCATCTGGTAGCTGAGTCGTCGATCCCTGAGCGGATGATTTGCCTCTACCGTCATGATGTCTGGGTTGACGTATGAGATCGAGGATTGAAAATTGATATTGTGACCGAAAGACCAATCTCCCACTGTGGTCTCCAATTGTTTGAGGGTGAAAACAGTTTTTGCTAGTTTCGGTAATTTCGTATGATGTGGGTGAGAAACAAATCTAAATCCTAAACAATGTACTGCAAGGGAGTACTTTAGATTCGAGAGATCAATCTGTACAAGTCCGGACTAAACCAAGAAATGGCCGTTCCAGACTTGCTTCGGTCACAAAGTGGAGGAGAAGGGTTGGTTCTGGGGAGGGAAGCGAAGAGAGTATTGAGACCAGAATAGTTGATTCTGGAAGAGTAGTTGTTTTGTGACTTGTATCATAAAGTTGGAAGCTAACAGATGGGAAAGCTATCAAACGTTTTCTGATTGTTGTATGCTCCTGAACAGAACCTGTTGTTCGGTGGAAATATGTAATGCCTATTTACACAAGTCGAAGTGAAACGTACTCTGGTCTCATTAAGAAATGGAAAACGGGTGAGTAAATGGGAGGAGGTGGTAACCGGTAACGTTTGGAATTGATGTTCCATAAAAGAAAGCGTTTCACCATTACTCCCTGTATTTACTAACCGCCTCATCCTTATGACACTTTTTAATAACGAGCGTAGTGTACGCCGCACGATGTAAACCGCCAAACTAATACCCAATGAGCATCCCCCAGTTTGTGAAATGTGTTGATGTCTCGAGTGTTTTCGTCGAAAACATGTAGCATGTTGTTGTTGTCTGGCAAGTTGAGCTTGGGAGACTTGCCAGCTTGGTGGTGACCTTCAACGGTCGAGATTTTGCATCTTAAGAGGAAGGTAACCGTTGATTATTGCAACAATTCGTTTAGTAGCTAGTGGCATGAAAGTATGATCAGTATGGATTTAATATGTCTCATCTTAGGCGCGGGCAAAAGTTAGGGTTTTGGCTTTGTTTAGGCGCGACCAAACTAGGGACAAAGGTTTCCATGCGTTAGCTGGTAACCTTGGACGGCTAAGATCTGCATCTTAGATGAAAAAGTGGTCGTTGATTGTTGCAGGCCTTCGTTTTGGTAGCCGCATAGGGAAGGCCGGCATGGTATGGTGTGGCAAGGTGGTTGGCATGCCATTGGCACATGTGGCATGACATGCCTTGGAGCGGTTTGGCGTGGCCAAAACTAGGGTTTTGGACCAAAGGTTACCAGGAGTTGTTTGGAGACCTTGGACGGCTAGGATTTGCATCTAGGATGAAAGGGTGGCCGTTGATCTTCGCACGCCTTCGTTTTGGTAGCCGCATGGGGAAGGCCGGCATGGTATGGCACGGCAAGATGGTTGGCATGCCATTGACACATGTGGCATGGCATGCCTTGGCGCGGTTTGGCGTGGCCAAAACTAGGGTTTTGGGCCAAAGGTTACCATGCGTTGTTTGGCGACCTTGGACGGCTAGGATTTGCATCTAGGATGGAAGCGTGGACGTTGATCGTTGCACGCCTTCGTTTTGGTAGCCGCATAGGGAAGGCCGGCATGGTGTGGCGCGACAAGGTGGTTGGCATGCCATTTGCACATGTGGCATGGCATGCCTTGGTGCGGTTTGGCGTGGCCAAAACTAGGGTTTTGGGCCAAAGGTTACCATGCGTTGTTTGGCGACATTGGACGGCTAGGATTTGCATCCAGGATGGAAGGGTGGCCGTTGATCATCACACGCCTTCGTTTTGGTAGCCACATGGGGAAGGCCGGCATGGTATGTCGCGGCAAGGTGGTTGGCATGCCATTGGCACATATGGCATGACATGCCTTGGAGTGGTTTGGCGTGGCCAAAACTAGGGTTTTGGGCCAAAGGTTACCAGGCGTTGTTTGAAGACCTTGGACGGCTAGGATTTGCATCTAGGATTGAAGGGTGGCCGTTGATCGTCGCATGCCTTCGTCTTGGTAGACGCATAGGGAAGGCCGGCATGGTGGGGCCAAGGCCAATGGCGCAGATGGCTTGGCATAGTGGGGCCAAGGGTTTGGTACGGACGGCTTGGCAAGGTGGGGCCAAGGCAAGGTGAGGTTGGCTTTGCATGGTGGAGCCAAGGGTTTGGCATGCCATTGACGCATGGTGCGGCTAGTATGGTTGGGGCCAAGGAAAGGCGTGGTTGGCTTGGCATGGTGGGGCCAAGGGTTTGGCATGCCATTGGCGCATGGTGCGGCTAGCATGGTTGGGGACAAGGCAAGGTGCGGTTGGCTTGGCATGGTGGGGCCAAGGGTTTGGCATGCCATTGGAGCATGGTGCGGCTAGCATGGTTGGCATGCCTTGGCGCGGTAGACGTGGCTGGAATGGTTTGCAATTGGCACAGTGGTGCGGCTGGCATGGTTGGCATGCTTTGGCGCGGAGATGTGGCTGGCATGGTTTGCCATTGGCACAGTGGTGCGGCTGGCATGGTTGGCATGCCTTAGCGCGGAGATGTGACTGGCATGGTTTGCCATTGGCACAGTGGTGCGGCTGGCATGGTTGGCATGCCTTGGCGCGGTAGCATGAGACTTAAGGTTTGGTATGTACGAAGATGATGTCGGTCACTACTAAGGGTTCTGCCGTGGAACATGACACATGTATATAAAAAAAGGTACCCTGGTAATTCTTACGTAGGTATGTTCAATGATTCAATAAATGCGCTAGTGGTTGTAGTGACGTCATGTCAGATGTAAGGTTTTACGATTTTAACCCTAAGCTAAAAACCACCATCAACAGTAGTGAAAAAAGATATTGTGGAATCACAAACGATGAGACGAAGATGTTTGTGATTACTTTTTATCTTTCCTATCGGAGATAGAAATCTCAAGCCAATTATTACAATTGTACTCGTACGATAGAAACAACAAGATCAGGTCACACAACTACAAGAAAAGTAGTATCGGTCTGGCTTCACAATACCAATGAAGTATTTAAGTCGTTAACCTGGTCTAGAAAAAGAAACCAAAGGTTAAAGGAGAATCGACTCTATCTTAGCACAACTAGTATCACACAGAATGTGTGGGGATTAGGTTTCCCAGTTGCTAGAGTTCTCCCTTATATAGTCTTTCAAATCACTCCCCTTTAGTCAATACTCCATCTCACATGGAAACCACTCCCCCTTACATAATGATCCGAAAACCATATGTATTTGTAGTGTGAACTACATATTAATTGTCCCCCTTTTTGTCAATAAAATTGGCAAAGGTACAAGAACGGGATCCTAATGAAATTTTCGAAAGAGACATTTCATGACCAAAGAAAAGCATATATCATCTTATTTAGATGCAATCATAACTCCGAAGATAAATGCATTCATCATGGAGTCTATTAAGATACAAGATAACCCCTAAAATATTCCACAGCCGCGCTTCCCACAAAGATTTGGCAATTAAGCACAAGTTCAAAAGATCTCTCCCCCATTTTATGTCATTCCTGAAAGAAAAATAAGAGCGACCTTAATTTCAAAAAGAAAAGAAGGATTTCTTTGGACATAAAAAATTATATACAAGTATGAATCCAAAAAACTCAATTAAATTAATCATTAGAGAACCCATGATTTACTTAATTGAAAATGCTCAACACAAGTAAATTTATGGAGACTTAAAAACACTCAATTAGATTAATCACAAGAAAACCCATAATTAATCTAATCTAAATACACAACCAAACTAATCACAAAAGTAATCAATTTAATTGGTCATGCTCGACACAAAGTATCTCATGGAACAACAACCATGCCCAAAACAATGACTCAGACGATAGAGCTCAACATAAGACACCTTATGGAACAACACAGTATGTACACAAATTATGGATCGGAGATCGACCTAATACCGTGGAATAATCAAGGACTCATTCTATTTTCCATCACCATTTTCATAATGACATCCAATAGATATAATCCTTGAACACAAAAGATTTTAACCTATCTTCCATCAAAAATTGACATAATAGGCTTAACTTTTGTATTTATCAAAATTCAATTCATTCTTTCATCAATACATACATATCAACTCACGAACAACTTTACTTTCGACAAAGTATGGACAATCAAGTTCACGGACGTAAACACACATATCCCATAACAATATTGCAATATATAAAACCATAAAGATTAATACTGCAAAAATCATCTTCCAAACAAACTTAGAATTTAAACCAATAAATCTAAAAACATGAAGATGAAAACGTTGGACATAGCTATGTGTAATCACAATAATGGCTATTCCAAACTCTAGTTATTCTTCTAAGTAAAACAAGAAAAATATAAGTTTACTAGGCGAATAAAATTCCCATATTCACTTACTTTTAAAACTCTTCTCATATTCCATATATTCCTAAAGCTCATCTTCGATCAAATCAATCCTTGATTCAAGAGTATCCATTTTTTCTTCAAGTTTCTTGGAAGAAGCTTCGAGATCACTTTTCAGAGAACAAATTTGTTCCAAGACGAGATTCATGGTTAAAGAGAGCTTGTCAAAAAGAGAGACAAAGGAGTTCCCATGTGGGGTGGAATCCCGTTTGTCAGAGCACATCTCATTGTCAGAAGAATCAAAGCGAATCTTCTTAGAGGGAAAAAGAACAATCCAAACATCACTCTCTTTGCTGGAAAGACTTGAAGAGGACATGATTAGAAGAGATAAATGAAATGTTTATACAGAGGAGTAATCTTCATCCTTTAAAGGGAATGGGGATAGGAATGAATTTCCAACAAAGACCCTTGACCAAAACCCTAACAGAATTTGGTTATTCCCAGAAGAAGTCTTATAGGAATAAGCCGTTCATGAGCAAAAACGGTTTTTTAAACAAAAAAACAGAAGTAACCCTAAAGGCACAAACCATTCATCACAAACCTCTTGAAAATATGATTCTTGTCTTAAGAGAGATAGACAGGAATCATTGTAACAATGGTTACATAAAGTGATCGTCCCAATCCAATGCAGAACTGGGAGATTTTTTTACAAGAGGATGAAGTATTTTTTTGTTCCTTGTTTCTGTTTTGTTTTTAGGAAAGAAAAGTTACGCACGTCATTCTTTCCACTTTTTAGCATAGTTTTAAACACCTTGATTGTTGATTTTTGCAAACTACGCAGTGCTTTGGAAATCCTTTTTGAAAACAATGAGGGTTTCCTAGAAACTTTATTTTTCCTCCTTTGCAAGCATTTAGTAGAGGAGAACTACTTTCGATCTCTAGTTCTAATATCTTTAAGATGATCCTGATCATCACACAAGGTGACCAACAAGCTTGGCAAGTTCTTGTGATTGTCCATATCATCCTTTTTGTCAGAGTGACTTGAGAATGATACATGGTCAGGAGACGTTTGCTGATTATGTTTGACATACTCAATCAAGGAGGTCTGACATATTTCATAAGAATCACAATTTCGTTTGACGACCTCCAGTCTTGAAGAAATTCGTTGACGTTCCAGATCTTCAATCCTTTTAAACAGAGTTTCCTTTTCCAATTGAAACACTTCATGAGAGGTATGATTATTCACCACGGAATAGTCAGGACTATTAGGAGGGAAAATGTGATTGTCAGCAAAGAGGTTAAGAGAACACTCATAGATTTCATCCTCGGGACAATAGTCTAGAGTAGCCATCCATGCTTTAGTTAACTCACAAACCTCTGTGTCAGGATCTTTAGGAGTATCATTGACACTTTTATAGCACTTGAAACTATTTTTGTTAGTATAGTTTCTTTTAACTTTCTTATCCCTTTTATTGATTGATTGAGCTCTCTTTTGAGACTTTCTTTTACTTTTTCTAAGAAATTTCTTAAGTTGTTGTACAAACAGTGACAGAGTAGAAATAAAGCAATTCTCATCCCTTTCATCAATCAATTTGGGATGGCGAGACATTTTATCAGATGTAGCAACATGGTTGCTAAACAATTGACTTTTATCTCTTTGTTTAAGTTCGAGATCGAAAAATTTAAGCTTTCCAACAAGAGTATTTCTAGAAACAGTATCAAGGTTATTTCCTTCAACAATGACATGCTTCTTAGAATCGTATCTAGATGGCAGCGATCTGAGAATTTTCATCACAATGTCCTTTTCAGGAATAATTACCCAATGCAAAAGATGCATTAAAAATTTCAGACACTTTGCGATTAAACTTATCAAATGTTTCTTCATCTGCCATACAAAGGTTTTCCCAATCAGAATTAAGGTTTTGAAGCCTAGCTTCCTTTTCACTGGTATTTCCTTCAAATACGGTTTCTAAGATATCCCAAGATTCTTTAGACTTAATGAAATTTGACACATGGTGCTGAAGATTTGGGGTAATGGCATGTATAATGGCAATCAAACCGTCGGAGTTTTGCTTTGCAACATTTATCTCGGAAGGGGTGTATTCACCAATGTTCTTGGGAACGTTTACATCTCCAACTGCCACAACAGGAGCATTATAGCCATTAACTACATATACCCGTTATTGAAAATCACGTGCTTGATGAAAAGCTCGCATAGTAATTTTCCACCATAAGTAAATAGAGCCATCGAAGACTGGTGGTATGTTTATTGAGATAGAACCTCTGTCCATAGAGTCAGATCGCTACAAGCACATACTTGTAAGGTATTAAACGTGTTTTCCTGCTCTGATACCAATTGAAAAATCGGGGGTATAACAACCACACCTAATATTTCTCATAGAAATCTGTATGGACAAACTCCAATATACTTTCTAGAGAATCAACTAGACAGTTAGACTCAATCAATAGAAAAGTATATCAAAGAGTTTATATCTCTATCTCTCGATTTAAATCTTACTCAAGCAAACTGCGAGTCTCAATTTAAATACAAGAGAGATAAACTTGCATGGTACCAAAGACCAATATCCAAGTGTCAATCAATTTAAATCAACAACCAAAAGGTCGGATATTCTAATTGATTGAACAATACACAACCTGTATTATTTCAATTATATAAACAAATATAACGCGGAAAAGAAATAACACAAACACCAGAATTTGGTTAACGAGGAAACCTCAAATGCAGAAAAACCCCGGGACCTAGTCCAGATTAAAGACGCACTGTATGAAGCCGCTACACACTCTAGCCTACTCGAAACTAACTTCGGTCTGGACTGTAGTTGAACCCCAACCAATCTCACACTGATCCAAGGTATAGTTATTCTCCTACGTCTATGATCCCAGCAGGATACTACGTACTTGATTCCCTTAGCTGATCTCACCCACAACTAAGAGTTGCTACGACCCAAAGTCGAAGATTTTAATAAAAAAATCTGTATCACAAAAAAAAGTCTATGATAATAGATAAATCCGTCTCCCTTGAATATACCTATGAGTTTTGTTCCGTATTTTGATAAATCAAGGTGAAGAAGAACCAATTGATAATCCAGACTTATATTCTCGAATAACAACCTAGTAATATCAATCACCTCACAATAGTCTTAATCGACGCATCGAAAAAAGATATTGTGGAATCACAAACGATGAGATGAAGATGTTTGTGATTACTTTTTATCTTGCCTACCGGAGATAGAAATCTCAAGCCAATTATTACAATTGTACTCGTACGATAGAAACAGCAAGATCAGATCACACAACTACAAGAAAAGTAGTATCGGTCTGGCTTCACAATCCCAATGAAGTCTTTAAGTCGTTAACCTGGTTTAGAAGAAGAAACCAAAGGTTAAAGGAGAATCAACTCTAGCTTAGCACAACTAGTATCACAAAGAGTGTGTGGGGATTAGGTTTCCCAGTTGCTAGAGTTCTCCCTTATATAGTCTTTCAAATAAGGGTTTGCAATCAATGTTAGCTTAGTAACAAAGCATTCAATATTCATCGTTAGATGAAAACCTGATTAGATTCAAGCTAATATTTATCAACCGTTAGATCGAAAACATAGCTTGTTATACACAAATGAAATACACGTTCCTGGGATTGTGTAACCGTATCCAAACTTGTACATTAGTTGGTTCAACAATAGTTAACCAAATGGTTAGCCATATGATCACTTTCATATCAACCATATTCTTCTTTACCATAACTAGTTCAACTGACTCAAATGAACTAGTTAGACAGTTGTTCAATTGCAAGGAAATCTTATGTACTACACAAGACACAATTGAAGCAAAAACGATTTGATTCACATGAATCGGTTCATGAACTGTATAGTCACAGTTTGCAATTGCATTCCATAGTTTATAAAGATAAGTTCACTAAACATCGTTTTTAGACATAACCTACTCAAGTTCGCGGACTGGGTTCGCGGACTTAAGTTCCCGGATGGATTTCACAAACTCCAGAAGAAATTCTCGGGTTTGAGAACTTCGCCAGTTCGCGAACTGAGTTCGCGGATTTAGCTCGCGCACTACTCCGGTTCACTTGATCAACAAAGTTCGCAAACTTCGGTTCAAGCAATAAGGACTTATACATGTATGTGTTTCCACAACAATGCTTATATCCTTTAAATGGTTATATAGTCTAAACTCTCATTTCAATCATTGAAACATTCTCAGAGGACGTTATATAGTTGATATTCACAAACCATTTCTCGTCAGAGCAATTTTCAAAGTGATTGAAACATAACATGACTTTCGTCACTAGGTAAATATGAATTTGGCTAAAGCGAAAGCTTTACCAACACATATTTCGAGAAATAGATAGGCGAGGTAAACTCGGCTCGAAATACCAAATGTGTATAATCTAAGTCTATATACCAAAACGACTTTTGTCTCAAGATAGGAGATAAATATACTTTTGAGTGATAGATAAGTTCAAGTCTCCACATACCTTTTAGTCGATGAAGATCCACCAGTTCCTTGAGTAATCCTTCGTCTTGTATGATGATTGCCATGGAGTTCTTGAGCTCAACTACACTTTCTATCCTAGTCCGAGACCTTAACTATAGTAGACTAGAAATCAAGACTTATAGTTTTGATCACTAACATTGACAAACATGCTTGAGATAGCAACGCTTGCGAGTTCGACCGATCAATACACTAACACTTTTCTCTTTCGAACCTTAACTGCTGGTGAAGGTATTTCAATTTTTCCATCAGTGGAAACCTTTTCTTGATAAGTATCACTAGCCTTGAAATTTTTTACCTCTATGCTAGTACTTGGAGCATCTATTCCCTTATAGCCCAATCCTCGTGTATCACGATGATTTTTACTTGCTCCTAGCATAGTGGTTAATTTTCTTGAACTAGTATTGAACCTTTTCAAGTCATCTTCCAATATCTTGATTTTATCAAGATCAGCAGTTAAGTCAGCCTCAAGGCGTATTTCTCGAGCGAGATAAGCGTTTTCTCTGTTGTCAAGACTTGTTTGCTGGGAGTTAATCCTTGCTTCAGATTCTGCAAGTTTCTCTTCCAACAAATAATACTTTTGATAAAGATTATCACATTCAACTGACTTCATACGCAGGTTTTCCTCAGAATCCTTGAGGATCGATTCGTTGGAACGATTCGAAACATAAAAACATGCGTAACATCTTCTCAATTTCTTGTTTTCTCGACAGAGAGGAGTCAGAAAAGGAGTGACATGAGAAGTTTTCATCTTCTTCTTTTCTAAAGAATTCAAAACCTTCACATACTCAGAGACTTCCTCATCAACATATCTATCAATATTTGAATCACTTTCATCAGAAAGTTCATCCAACTATTCTTCTAGGCGTGTTTCCCAGACTTCAATAGGTTTTACATTAAGAGAATGTTTAAATACTGACCTAGATGTGATAGTCCTTTCCGATGAATCCAAGCTTTGAAAATCATCTAGTAATTTACGAACAGGTACATTATTAGAGATAGACTCTTCCATAATCAGATAGCTACAAACACATACTTATGAGGTCTTAAACATGTTTGCCTGCTCTGATACCAATTGAAAAAGCGGGGGTCTAACAACCATACCTAATATTTCGATTAGAAATCTGTATGGACTAACTCCAATATACTTTTAAGAGAATCAACTAGACAGTTAGACTCAATCTTAATGAAAGTATATCAAAGAGTTATATCTCTCTTTCTTGATTCAATACTTACTCAAGCAAATAGAATTCTGCTAGTCTAATTGAATACAAGAGAAATCACTTGAACGGTACCAAAGACCAATGTTCAAGTATCAATCAATTTCAACCAACAACGAAAGGTTGGATTTCCCAATTGATTGATTCAAACGCACAACCTGTGATATTTCAATTTTATAACAAAATATAACGCGGAAAAGAAAAAACACAGACACCAGAAGTTTTGTTAACGAGCAAACCGCAAATGCAGAAAAACCCCGGGACCTAGTCCAAATTGAACACATTGTATTAAGACGCTACAGACACTAGCCTACTACAAAATAACTTCGGTCTGGACTTTAGTTGAACCCCAATCAATATCACACCGATCCAAGATACAATTATGCCCCTACGTCTTTGATTCCAGCAGGATACTACGCACTTGATTCCCTTAGCTGATATCACCCACAACTAAGAGTTGCTACGACCCAAAGTTGAAGACTTTAATAAAAAAATCTGTATCACACAGAAAATTCTATGGTAATGGATAAATCTGTCTCCCACAGAAATATCTACGAGTTTTGTTCCGTCTTTTGATAATTCAAGCTGAACATGAACCAATTGATAAACCATACTTATATTCCAGAAGAACGGCTCAGTATTATCAATCACCTCACAATAATCTTAATCGACGCGGCGAAAGAAGATATTTTGGAATCACAAACGATGAGAAGAAGATGTTTGTGATTACTTTTATATCTTGCCTATCGGAGATATCAATCTATATCCAATCATTACGATTGTACTCAACAAGATCATATCACACAACTACAAGAAAGTAGTATCGGTCTGGCTTCACAATCCCAATGAAGTCTTCAAGTCGTTAACCTACAGGGTCTCGAGAACAAACCTAAGGTTAAAGGAGAATTTACTCTAGATAATACAACTAGTATCAAATTGGATCTGTGGGGATTAGGTTTCCCAGTTTCTAGAGTTCTCCCTTATATAGTCTTTCAAATCAGGGTTTGCAATCAATGTTAGCTTAGTAACAAAGAATTCAATATTCACCATTAGATGAAAACCTGATTAGATTCAAGCTAATATCTTCCAACCGTTAGATCGAAAACTTAGGTTGTTACATACAAATTAAATGCACGATTTTAGGTTTGTGTAACCATACCCAAATATGTACATTTGTTGGTTCAACAATAGTTAACCAAATGGTTATCCATATGAGCACTTTCATATCAACCATATTCTTTTTTACCATAACTAGTTCAAATGACTCAAATGAACTAGTTAGAGAGTTATTCAATTGCTTAGATTTTATAGAAGTATACAAGACACTATCCAAGCAAAAACGATTTGATTCACTCGAATCGATTCATGAACTTTATAGCCATGGTTTGCGAACTTGCATTCCTTAGTTTATATAAGTATAAGTTCACGAATAATCGTTTTTAGAAATAACCAACTTAAGTACGCGGACGGAGTTCGCGGACTTAAGTACCCGGAATAAGTTTGTAAACAATTCACAAACTCCAGCAGATTTTCTCGGGACGAGAACCTCCGACAGTTCGCGGAATGGGTTCGTGGAATCTGTTCCGGTTTTCCTGATCAGCAAAGTACGCATACTTTGGTTCAAGGAATAAGGACTTATACACATATGTGTTACCATATAATGCTTATATCCAACAATGGTTATATAATCTAAACTCTCGTTTCAATCATTGAAACATTCTTAGAGGACGTTATATAGTTGTTATTCACAAACCATTTTTCGTCAAAGCCATTTTCAAGTGATCAAAACATAACATGAATTTCATCACTAGGTAAAGATGAACTTGGCCAAAGCGAAAGCTTACCAACACATATTTCGAGAAATAGATAGGCGAGATAAACTCGGCTCGAAATAGCAAATGTGTATAATCAAAGTCTATATGGCAAAACGACTTTTGTCTCAAGATAGGAGATAGAGTAAATAGACTTTTGAGTGATAGATAAGTTCAAGTCTCCACATACCTTTTAGTCGATGAAGTTCCAACAGTTCCTTGAGTAGTTCTTCGTCTTGTATGATGATCGCCATGGAGTTCTTAAGCTCAACTAAACTTTCTATCCTAGTCCGAGAATTAGCTATAGTAGACTAGAAATCAAGACTTATAGTTTTGATCAATAACATTGACAAACATGCTTGAGATAGCAACGCATGCGAGTTCAACCGAGAAGTGCTCTAACACTATCTACTCTATCTCTTATTTGAGACAAAAGTCGTATAGCTATATAGACTTCGATTATACACATTTGATATTTCGAGTTGAGTTTAACTCTCTTACATATTTCTCGAAATATGTGTTTGTAAGCTTTCAGTTTAACCAAGTTCATCTTATATTCTTAACGAAAGTTAAAAGATGATCATGTGAAAATCACCGAGTAATATCTTACATGATTTGTGTGAGACAGTCATTTGATGTAGACTCGGAATGTTTCGTATTGATCATTCGATCACTTGAAAATTGCTTTGAAGCTAATAGTTTGTGTGACACAGCTATTCTCGTCTTCTAAGAATGTTTCAATTATTGAAATGAGAGTTTAGAACGATTAACCACGATTGTATATAAACACAGTATGCGTACTTGCATATGTGTAGTCCAAGACCAGCAATTTAGTATGCATCCCGTACACATACTGGTTGATCAGGTGAAGTCTGAGAGCTATAACATGCATACCCCTATGCGTACTGGTGAAGTCAGTTGAAGTCCAGGAACTTTAGTATGTGTACCTGTACGCGCACTATATTCAACTGAGTTCGAATGTGAACGACAGTATGTGTACTCGTTGGCATACTGGCGAACACAGTCCAAGTCCGGTTACTTTGGTATGCGTACCCGTTTGCATACTTGAGTAGGTTATGTTCTAAAATCGGTTTGTTCATGAACTAATAAATTTATATATTAAGGAATGCAATCTTTTGCAAACCCTGGCTATAATGTTGATGAATTGATTCGAGTGACTCAAAATCGATTTCGCTTCAATTGTGTCTGTATAATTCTATGAGAATATAAACAATTGAACAACTCTAGAACTAGTTTCATTTGAGTCATTTGAACTAGTTATGGTTAAGATGAATATGGTTGATATGAAAGTGTTCATATGGCTAACTTTGGTTAATTATTGTTGAGCCAACAAAGGTGTACACGTTTAGGTGTAACAATTGTGTGTAACTATTGTTGAGCCAACTATTGACTTCATATCTAAATGAAGTCATTTTTCAATTGTGTGTAACAAGCTAAGTTCGATCTAACGGTTGAAAGATATTAGCTTGAGTCTAATCAGGTTTTCATCTAACAGTGAATATTGAATGCTTTGTTACCAAGATATCATTGATTGCAAACCCTGATTTGAAGACTATATAAGTGAGAACTCTAGCATCTGGGACACGTAATCCCACACCTCCTTTGTGATACTAGTTGCGACTAGAGTCGATTCTCCTTTAACCTTAGATTTTTCCAAAATCCTGTAGGTTAACAACTTGAAGACTTCATTGGGATTGTGAAGCCAGACCCACTATTTGCTCTGTAGTTGCGTGTTCTGATCTTGCTTTTTTCTATCATGATTGAGTACTGCGTTATCTAAGATTGGCTCGAGATCCAATCTACGATGGAGAAGATGAAAATTAGTCACAAACATCTTCGTCTCATCGTTTGTGATTTCAAAATATCTTGTTTCGCTACCATACGATTAAGATTATTGTGAGGTGATTGATATTTCTAAGCTTTTCATCGGGAATATAAGTCCGGTATATCAATTGGTTCCTGTTCACCTTGATTTATCAAAAGACGGAACAAAACTCATTGGTATATTTGCGGGACACAGATTTATCTATTAAATAGACTTTCTGTGTGAGACAGATTGATTTACCAAGTCTTAGAATTTGGGTCGTAGCAACCCTTAGTTGTGGGTGAGATCAGCTAAGGGAATCAAGTGCGTAGAGTCCTGCTGGGATTCAGAGACGTAAGGAGCGCAATTGTACCTTGATCAGTGTGAGATTGGTTAGGGCTCAAATACATTCCAGTCCGAAGTTAACTTGGAGTAGGCTAGTGTCTGTAACGGCTTTATACAGTGTTGTCTTCAAATCTGGACTAGGTCCCGAGGGTTTTCTGCATTTGCGGTTTCCTCGTTAACAAAACTTCTGGTGTCTGTGTTATTTCTTTTCCGCATATTATATTTGTTTATTTAATTGAAATATACAAGTTGTGCGTAAGTTCACTCAATTGTGAATCCAACCTTTGGTTGTTGATTAAATTGATTGACACTTGGATATTGGTTTTTGATACCGTCCAAGTTATTTCTATATTCAACAGGGATCGCAAATTCCTATTTGTTTGATTGCAGATTGAATTGTGAAATTGAGATATAACTCTTTGATATACTTTTCTTAAGATTGAGTCTGATTGTCTAGTTGATTCTCTTGAAAATATATTGGAGTTAGTCCATACAGATTGCTAAGAAAAATATCGGGTGTGGTTGTCAGACCCCCGCCTTTTCAGTTATGAATCTTTTGCCGCGCAACAATTGGCCTACTATTCAGACTTATACTTTCGATTTTCCTTATTAAGGAAAGCTTTATATAGTCATATTAAAAAATACCCATTTATGAATTCAGCACGCATAATAGTTAGTGTTATATCGGAACTTTCTATTATACCAGCTCTAACGGACCCGAAATTACGTCTTCAGCGTTAAGACGCAGGCCAAAACTCCCCGATGCGTCATTCAGAATGCAGTGACCATGTCGTAAAGCTTCACTTATTACTAGGAAAATGCACATATATTTTCCTTACCAAACATGCTTTGCAAGCATGACGCTTTAAACGTGGTTTACATACCTACCTCAGCATTTTTCCAATTTACCTTTGTTTTGCAAAGGGTGTAAGGTCATCAAGGTTAATATTGTACATCACTGATTTCTGAGTCCTAATATGGCATAGCTCATACTTGCACATATGCCATTGCAATCCTTTTTCCCAACTTCCTCGATACGTTTTGGCAAGGAGCTGATTTCTTGCACTTATCTTTCTTATGTCAAGGATACATCATCTGAGGTCTTTTTTTCGTTCCTTACGTCATTCTTATGATGTGAGTGGATTATAAAATCTCCCCTTCCAAGCTTCCCTAACTTGTATACATGTTAGCTTCCTTTCCTGGCCATGCATAATCGCAATTGGTGCATGTGTATCTCGTGTATCTTGGCAGTGTAAATGCGAGGGTACCAAGTACACCATTAACTTTTCTATTCAACAACATGTATGGAAAAAACCTAATATGATTGCAAGTAGACCAACTTAATGATCCTTGACAATATGTGTATATAGTTGTATCTCAATCTTTTCACAATCATAAAGTTTAGACAATGGAGTCCATGAACCTGATGTTAAGAAGAGTACTTGGAAAGTCTCAAAAATCAATATCCAAGATTAATTTATTCGTATCCAAATAATCCAAACAGAATTCTGCGAAATTTAAAACTTGTTATTAATCATTCAAGATACGAATTCTACAAGAACAAGTTTCGTAATCGATCATAACTAATATGGATGTATCTACTAAAATTGATTACGTACTACTTAAGTAAATCCTACAATAAAGATAAACAATATAATGCGGAAAAAGGAAAAAACATAAGACACCAGAGATTTTGTTAACGAGGTAACCGCAATAGTAGAAAACCCCCGGGACCTTGTCCAGATTTGAACACCAAAATGTATTAAGCCGCTACAGACACTAGCATACCATCAGATTTCGTAGTTATGTAGTTGAGACTGAATTCACCCTCCAAGAGATTCAGTTATAGTCGCTCTCCTTGCATCTCTTGAAAGTTTCAAGGCTCTACGCAATCGATTCCCTTAGATAACGTCCTTTACATCATAAGAGTTGCTTCAGCCTAAGTGAAGACTTTTGATACCAATTTGCCTCTAACAGGTAATACTATTTGATTTCCCTTTAGATCGAAGATCAAGGCTTGGAAATATATTTGCAATACACAAAGCTAGCAAAACTAAAAAATCCAGAACACTTACACTCACTTAGCTGTGAAGTCTGGATTCTTAACCACTCTCAAGAAAAATCGTGAACTAATCAATTAAAAATAGTTTCCCGATACTTATCTTGAGGAATCACAAAGTCTGAGACCAAAATAACTTTGTAATTTCTATTTATCTTTCCTAAAAGAGATTACGAAAACCTCGATAACAGAAATACAAGATTGGGATACGCGAACTTTC
Organism: Papaver somniferum; assembly: GCF_003573695.1. Taxonomy (NCBI): domain Eukaryota; kingdom Viridiplantae; phylum Streptophyta; class Magnoliopsida; order Ranunculales; family Papaveraceae; genus Papaver; species Papaver somniferum. Next base: position 17,307,840 of record NW_020622934.1, on the reverse strand, counting down.
AAAATAAAAATTGTCAGACTTGGCTTCACAAATCCCCAAGTAAATACTTTCAGTAATAGACTTAATTATGTTTCTCAGAGAAAACTTAGGTCAATAGAGGACGACTCTAGATATTAAATAGGACACAAAGTGTCGGGCATTGAATCCCTCGGTTGAATGGGTGTCTCTATCTATAGATGTTCAAGACTGAGGGTTGCTCAGAATTCAAGCGAAGATAACTTGACAATCAAGCAAACACTTTCTCTGTTTAGATGAAACTCTAATTAGGGTTTCAAGTAAGCATGTGAGAAGTTTGTATTGAAATGTCATAAAAGAATATACACAATGTTTCGGGTACGTGAACCGTGTATAAGGATAGTTCTTGTCAAATATGCCTCTCGAACTAGTAAGCAATATCGTGTTCATTTAAACACTTAAAATTTTAATCATGATCCACAAACAGGCGTTTTAGTGATCATAGATGTCTTAAAAAGTAAGTCCTTGAGCATCGTCTAATATTTTCTGGGACCGTTGGTGAAACGGTTCATGAATTATCAGGATCCTCACGAATTCAGGGTGCTATGGTTCGTGAACCGTTCAGGAACTCGTGAACTCCGATGTCAACAGTTCGTGAACTAGATTGCAAACTGTTGGCCTTTCACCAATTTCATATCACCACAGTTCGTGAACCGGGTTGGTGAACTGTCCATTCAGAACCTTGCGGTTGCGAACTGATTCACCAACCTTCATATGCTTTAAACATCGGATATCAATGGTTTGTGAAGTGGTTCTCCAACCTTCCCTAAGTCCAAATTATGTAAGTTCTAAAACAATCTCTTTGATGCTTGAAACCTTCCCATTTCCTATAGATATTGAAAACGTGGGGGTATAACCACCACAACCAATATTTCGTTTGGAAATATGTATGGAGTAAACTCCAATATAATTCTGAGAGCACCAACTTAAAAGTGAGACTCAATCAAGAAATATATCAAATAGCTTTATTTCTTTCTCAATACAATCAGTAAATCAACTAGATAGAAATCCGTGAGACTGATTGATATGAGAATAACTTGGATGGTACCAAAGGTTAAGGTTGCACAAGGGCCGGTATGGTCCGATTTTCTTATGAAACCGGTCCCTGTACCTGGTGTTTGCCAGTACCTAATTTTGAGGACCGGTACCTGTACATGTACCTGGACTTGTATCTGTACCTGTAAGACCGGTCCGGTACAAGTTCGGTACCGTTTTTTTGGGGAAATCCAAGATTCAGGGAGCACTTTGTTCTTGGGGATCAACATCAAAAGGTCATTGGTACTAACAATATACAAATTGATTCCTTAACTGAATTTTACAAATTCAACATTGAGATTATCATTGAGACCATCAGTTTCCCTGTTAACCAATACCACAATCCACAAACGAATAAAACTAAATAAATCCCAAATTGATTTATTATGAAAACAAAAAATAACTAGAAAATTGCACATAAATATGGATAAAAGGAGAGAAGATGCCAAAACTGAATCCACTAAGTAAACCTCGCTTTATTCCCCGTCTTCTTAGGCCATTACACTTGTTTTGGTACAAGTTAATTACCTTCCCTTGCGCGGAAAATGAATTAACTGTTTTAATATTCCCGACGGCATCTGAAACAACTTGACTTGCTTCTTCTTACATCACCTGCATGTTGCAATCATGAAACTATAGTTCGTTAAACGATTGAAGAAAAGATGTATGTTGAAGATGGATCTGCGGATGATGTTTCGACAATGAAAAAAGAAAAGTAGAAAAAAGACCTAAAAGTCAAACCAAAATCTGATCTTTTTTCATCAAATTAGTAAATCGGATAGATACAGATAAAGGGTTTGAATCATAAACTTGAAAATCAGATCATATTGAATGGATTCATAGCGGAAACCAGAAGAGGTATGAAGATTGGGGATTTCTCTGATAGAGAAAAATTAAAAAGAATGAGAAAAGAAGAAGAAAATCTATAAAATGAAAAACAAATCGAGTTTTTCTTATAAAATGTTATTACCAAACCTAGAATGGCGAGTAAGATCAATCTATAAAATTTTCATCAATGTCTCCTATTAATCGGGAATTTCAGGACGGTCCAAGCCGATACTCCCCAAGAACCGAGTATTTGTACCAGTTTACACCGGTTCCAGTATTTCAATCCCGATCCCTGTACCGGTTGCACCGGTTCCGTCCCGAGTTTTCCGGTTCTGGTCTTGTACACCGGTTCCAGACCGGTTCTTATGCAGCCCTACCAAATTAAACACTAGTTCCTAAGTGTCAATCAAGTTTTATCCAACAAACAAGGTCGGATTTATCAACTGTGATTGAACTACGCACAACTTGTGATATTTCAATTATATAAACAAATATAATACATAAAATAGATAACACAGGCACCAGAAATTTTGTTAACGAGGAAACCGCAAATGCAGAAAAACCCCGGGACCTAGTCCAGATTTGAACACCACATTGTATTAAGCCGCTATAAACTCTATCCCACTACAAGTTAACTTCGTACTGGAATGTAGTTGATCCCTAACCAAGTCTCACATTGATTAAGGTACAATCGCGTTCCTTACGCCTCTTGAATCCCAACACGTGATTCCCTTAGCTGATCTCACCCACAACTAAGAGTTGATACGACCCAAAGTTGAAGACTTATAAACAAATCTGTCTCCCACAGATATGTCTATTTTGGTTTTGTTTTCGTCTTTAGATAAATCAAGGTGGACATGAAACTCAACTAATAATCCGGTTTTATACTCCCAAAAAGCAGCCTAGAAATATTAGTCACCTCAAAATAACCTAACTGATTAAGAGAAGAAGTTATTGTGGAATCACAAGAGCCTGAGATGAAGAACTGTTGTGATTACTTTTTATATCTTACCTATCGGAGATGATTCTCGAGTAAATATTATAGAAGATAAAAATCAATATGATAGAACAAGTAAGATCAGAATACGCAACTATAGAGAAAGTAGTTGGATCTGGCTTCACGAATCCCAAATGAAGTCTTCAAGTTATTAAACTAATAATGGTTTTGGAAAACCTAGGTTAATGGAGAATCGACTATAGTTGGCAACTAGGACACACGAGTGTGTTGGGATTAGGTTTCCCAGATGCTAGAGTTCTCCTTTATATATTCTTTCAAATAAGGCTTACAATCAAAGCTAAGAAATGTTAGTTACAAAGCGATTGATATTCACCATTAGATAAACTCCTGATTTAAGATTCAAGCTAAGTCTGCTTAGAAATTAAGCAATCAATTTCCACCATTAGATGGTATTAACTTGATACACACAAATGAAATATTCATATATTTATATATAGATGAACCGTACCCAAACGTGTATATCTTGTTGGCCCAATAATAGTTAACCGAAGTTAGCCACATGAACACTTATAGTTTCAAATATGATGGTCAATCAATCATGATAGATAATCAAATGAATCTAAATGTGTTTCAAGAGAGTTTTTCAAATGTTTACTATCTCATAGAAATATATATGAACCATTTGAAACAAAATTGGTTTGGTTTGTAATTGTGCAAAGTACTTATAAAAGAACCAATTCATGAAGATAATGCCACGGTTTGGAAAACAATTTCGCATACCTTATTTCATTAAAGTTCAAGGGACTTTAGTTCACAAACAGAGTTCGCAAACGAACCTGAGTTCATGAGTATGTATTTCATACTTACCGATTTTAGAACCTAACCATTGTGTTCGCAAAAAGAATACACAAACAACAGTTCCGGACTTTGGCCTTGTCATGCCGTTCACAAACAGAGTACGCGAATAACAGCTCCGGACTCAGCCTTGTCTAGACGTTTGCAAACAGAGTACGCGAACAACAGCTCCGGACCTTTTCACAGATAAACCCGTTCGCAAACATAGTTCACAAACAAGAGTTCCGGGCCTGAACTAGAACTTCACAGTGCACAGTGCACATACAAAGTATACATACTGTGTTATATCCAGGCATTGGTAGTCGTTCTAATCTCTCATTTAATTATTGAAACATCCTTAGAAGACGACAATGGTAATCTTACACATACGACTAGCTTAAAGTAATTTTCAAGTGATTAATCAATCAATACGAAACTTCCCAAGTTGACATCAAATGATTGTCTCACACAAATCATATAAGATGTTCAAGGTAATTGTCACATGATCATCTTGACTTAATATTTAATTTCCAACAAATGAATTGTCTACAATTAAACTCGTCAAGTAGATGATGAACTTTAGCTAAAGCTAAAAGCTTCCAACATGTATTTCGAGAAATTGATAAAGGATATAAACTCGGCTCGAAATTTTAATTGTGTAATGTAAAAGTCTATATAGTTATACGACTTAGTCTCTTTAGAAGATAGAATATGATAGACTTCAGAGTGATACATAAGTTTTAGTCTCCACATACCTTTTGTTGATGAAGTTCCTCCAAGCTCTTCAGTAGATCTTCTTCTTCAATTGGTGAATGCTGTGAAGTCTAAATCTCAACTACACACTTCTATCCTGATCCGAGAGATAGCTATAAGTAGACTAAAAATCAAGTATATAGTTTTGATCAACTAAACTTGACAAACAAGCTTGTAATAGAAACGCTTGCGAGTTCGACCTATCAGTTGTCTAACGGATATAAATACCATTGCTTGGGAAAACTCAGATGATCCACAAACATTAGTTCTTGAACAATAAATTGTTTTGAGCTAAGATTGCTAAGGACCAATGAACATCCATTTCTTGAATCATATTTCGAGATGTTTAACAAGACGAGCTTGACTCAAAATTTCTTCTGTGTAATAAATCTACTATAAGTCATATGACATAGTCTCATAAAGATAAAAAGGTAAAGCTTGTGAGTAAGTAGAATAGTTTAGTCGTCACCTATGTTGTAAAATGCGCCATACCCGCTCTCCTAGGTGCTCTAGGCGCAAGAGTCACCCAAGGGGCCCCTAGACAATAAAACGCCCAAGACGCCAAGTATGAGCAAATTTTGTATTTTCTAATTTTTCCTCTGGGTGCCTAGGCGCTAGGCGAAGGTCCTGGCGCCTCGCCTCGCCTAATGCCTAATACAACATAGGTCTTCATGTACCTTGTTAATGAAGTTGTCCAAATGTATTTTTCGATATTACTCTTCGAGGGTGATGTTTGATACTCAACTACCAACTTATATACCTAATCCGCGACTTGACTTAGTAGACTATAAATCAAGATGTAGTTTTGTTCATCTAACATTGACAACAAGCTTGAGATAACAAAATTTGTGAGTTCGATCGAGAAGTGCTCTAACAAATAAGATGTATGCGCATCCAAGAAATAGATTGAAACTACCTAATCAAGTATGACAACAATTATCTTTCGCATCATATATGCTTCACCGGTTAAGATTTATAGCTTAAGGATGCATCTCCGCTTATTGCACCGTCGACCAACACCTCCTCCATATATACGTCGTATTAGTGGATGTTTGCTATAGGTCAAGCCCACCTGCTTTTGCGACAACGAATTACGGATGATGGACCATTATGATGCAATTTATCTCTTGCCCGACATCCTACTGTCGTGATGCACCTTAACGCCGCAGTTTCTATTTTGGGCCAACATGCCCTGCACCCGCAACACAATCTTGAAATGAAACTCATCCATTCAAATGACACATCATGCATCATGCGAAAAGTGCGCGTATTAGACAAGTGCCTTTGAAGCTTATGCCTTAGCATGGTGTGGAGCTTGCATCGTATCAAGTTTTATGATGAGCTAGTAGAGCTTAGGTTACATGAAGCCATCCAGAGCGCGCTCATGGAGTTCAAGTTTGATATAGTCTGTTGGGACGTGTTCGGGAGACTTGGCGTGAGGTATTCATGCCTGATAGTGTCTCTTGCATGAAACTATTAAATACTTTTGGTTTAGCTAGAGTATCTTGTAGGGATGTGCCATACCTAGTCATGAATAATATTCGTTACTCGGTATATCGTGTGTGGGTGTTAATAGGAGTCGAGTACGAGATTGGGGATGCACAAAAGATAAATGTATCGCGTACGGATGCTACTAGGAAAGGATTGAGGCGGACATGACTAGTGTGTCGTGTGCGTATGTTACTAGGATTCTTTCATAAGGCCCATGCGAGACTAGTCTCGCTCATGCTCATGGAACCAACCGTGGGATGTGTCATTAAGGCTCGAGTAGGCATGACTTATGTGTCTCGCACAGATGTTATGCTAGGAGCCGTGCTAAGGACTTGGTCTTGAGAGACCACGAATTGATTCTTGTTTATGTTTAAGAGAAGGCGAACAGAGCCTTCATCGGATGCTTGTTCGTGAGAGGCTAATTTCAGTCAACAAGGGCACGGACAGTTTAAGCTTCTGACATTGGGCCTTTCGTGAGAGGCTAATTACCTCATGTTGAATGATTTGGGCCTTTGGTCTCTCGCTTGTTCGAATCCCCAAATCATTCAACATGAGGTAATCTCTCGCTTAAATTATTTTTAATTTCGTTTTAGATTCGTTTCAGTTGATTTGACAGTCGAATTTAGGTTAAATATCCGGCTACAAATAGGGTTGTTAAAACAGCAAACTCATGCTCTGCAAAAGAGGATGTTGGGAGGGTTTTCTTTGTTACCTTTTTTAATTTTGTTTTTGGGATTTTCATTCTGCATTTACTTATTCAAGGATGACATTTGAAGATGAGGAGCAGTTGTATCCAGATAATCCAGACAATAGACCCGGACTGATGGTAAAAGACATGAAGATGAAAAACAATAGACATGGACTGAGGGTAGAAGATATGAAGATGATGGAGGATTGGACTTCTTTTTTTTGTTCTATCCCAGTTCCTTTGCTGCGTATAGAGATATCGGCAAGATGTTGACGGCATGTGAGAAGATCGGCTTGAACATAATAGGTGCACCATTCATAAATGCATTTCTTACTTCCATGCTCTTTGATTTTCCGTGCATCGTCAATGATTCGATCTTTTATCTGTCGAGCATTCTGAATTCTTATTTATTTGATTTTGTTTGTGTTTCTAGGGATGAGACTAATGTGTGCAACAAGAAAATTTCTTACTGCACATTTCGGCAGGGATGGTAGAAACCCTTGTCCCGGTGAATCTCTTCCGTTACATCTTACTCCCTATCCATTCATTGCTATGGTATTGGAAGGTGACGACGCTATTTATAAGCTCTTCAGCTTACATCAGAAACGTCAGTAACGAAACCACTTCCCTTCTGGGTGCCTGGCAACTAATGTTCTTGACCACATTATTATCTCCTGTTTCGATCAGAATGTATCAAATCTACTGGAACCTGCAGATAGTACTATTAAGTATAGAGCGCTACAATTTTGTGTAAAAATTTGGTGAAGTTGAATTTTACTCTGACCCAAGGATGACTTGAACATTTTGTGTAACAGGTTCAAACTCCAAGCTTATAGCAGTTGTTCATGCATAAGTGCACTAGATTATGAATTGTGGTTTGGTATTGATTCTCACAACTGGAAAAAAGAAGTAAAGGCAAGTATTTGGCATGTGCATTCCCTGATGACATTGTTTCTGGCCCAACAGTCCATTTTCTGAAAAACTGGATGGAAACGGAGCCCGGTTTTACCCCTGAACCGTAAGTTGCCGGTTCTAGTTATGAAATACAGTTTCTATTTTTCGGAGAGTTGGTTTTTGTCTTTACTGTTCTGTTTTCTAATCTCCGTTTATTCTTTCAGGAATTTTCTAGACAATTTCTACGAGGAAGATCTAACATTCGTCCTAATCAGGCCTTTGGCTTTCCAAAAGCGATGCGTAGGTGAACTGGTATCCATTATTGAGCGTAATTCCTCGTACTCAAAAGGTTTGCAAATGTCTGATTTTATCTAGTTTATCGTGTGTCTATGTTGATGATGTCATATTTAAAAATTTAGTCGACCATTTCATTTATACAGTACTTTTTATGTTAGGGTTAAAGCTGGTAAGAAAGTCCGAAGTTCTTCACAGTGAAGCATGGCTTGCTAATTGTTGTTCCTCAAGTGAAATCAATGAAGATGAATATGGTATAGCCATGCTTGTACGTTATATTACCCCTGAGAGGATACAAATAGTGAACAATGGAGATGGTCGCATATGCACTGACAACGATACTAAGAAGATAGAAATTTGCAGGTAAATACATTTTACCTTCTTGGAGGTCCAGCTCTTGTTTGTAAACAGAAAAGTCTTTCTGTGAATCAAATAAATTTTGTATCAGCAGATACTGTTGGTTCACTACCTGCCTGTATTGCTGATTTTCCTGTGGATGCTAATAAAATTGTTTGCTTTTGGCAGCAACTTGATTTACCTAGGCAAGCCAGGTGACAAGGGTATAATTGGTGATTTTTTCAAATTTGGCGCTGTTTCCTGGGTGGATCTCACTAGTGGTAGTAACTGTGGCGGTTATTTTGCGGCAACCTTGTCGAGCCTCCAGTTTTAAGAGTACTAAGCAAGACGTGCCATATATATTCCACAGGATCAGGAGATCCGTCTGTTGTTACTAATGCAAGGAAAAATGCAAATTTTCAGCCTTATAAACTCGACATAAATCAATCAAATTATCAGAGTTTGAAAATTGGAACCGGAGTTTGTTAGTATGTTATAATTGCTATTATTCCATGGTGGAGAACAAGTAAAGATGCCAAACCCCAAATAGTCACAGGACAAATGCAAGGAATGCTACTGGCTAATTTTAGGTGTCATATTCTTTTTCTCCTATTGCATCTGCAACCTTTGCACGTGCTATATATAAACACGTATACATACGGTTACGGAGGAGTGTTGCTATTTCTTTTTCTCTCTATGCATAGTTCTGACGCTGAAGTTTTAAATTTAACGACAGATTTCTTTCTGCTCTTCCAGCTGTGTAAACCAAATTTCCACCCCTGGAGGGGTTTTTTCATGGGGAACCCACTACCCAGTAAGCTTAGGAAGTACAACACTAAAATATGAAATCTATCATTTTGCCTTGCCTAGCCCATTATAACTCCCAAAGTTCAATCAAGAAATGTGGAAACAGATCCAGAGATAGACACCACGCGATCGATTTGAGTCGGGATAGTTTATATAGATCAGTGTGCCCACTTCCAAAACAAATAAACAATGATGACAGTTAGTATCATTCCTGAGTATGCGATCCATTTGTCCACGCGATGCCGCCTCTCTACAAGCTTCAATACCGAGTTTGAGAGTCCCACCGTGTTAAGGATATCTAATGCTTTCCGCTGTGCCCTCTGCACATCAAATAACAATATGTTTTTAAATATTTCTTTAAGACCAAGTTCTTTAATCGTAGTGCAAAATGGATGGGCAGACAACAGGATAGATAACAATCAAAATAGATATGCCAAAAATGCAGGTTCTAAAACACTTAAATTCAGCAGCCGTACATTTCCAAACCTCTGCAATCAAGTGTATGCTCAACGGAAAGTGAGACCTATATATTGAACTTAGTTTTTTTGATAAAAATTACATCTGGGATCCCTAAATGACCTGAGAGAAGAAAGCAATGTTTACAATGGACACAAAAATCAGTGAAACAGGGCCTCAGTTGTTAGGCCGGAAAGCAGGATCCAAATTTCCACTGGACAAAGCCCATGTAAAACCGGAGAGGGTTAGGTTCTGCAGTCTACGAGCTACATCTTGAACTTTAAGCAAGGAAAACAATTCCAAAGTATGCCATTGTGTTAAATTTTTTTGTTTGGTTAACTCTTAACCTTGGTGGGTATCTATGTACGCATACATGTAGCTTTCATCTGCAACCTCCAACTTTATGGTGGATGTTAAAAACATAAATCTCACTAGATTAACTTCCAATCCTTCAACTCAAGATTAAAATATAATTGACCAAGTCAACTAAAGAGATCATTAAGCTGTGAAGTCAACCCTAAGACCTCTAACTAGAGCTTTGGTTTTGATCATAACAAAATTAATGCCTAGAAATACCATATCATGCTGAATATATCAGATATGAGCAAAGAGATAACATGGTTACCTTCAAGCGATCCCTCTGTTCTGCATATTTAGAAAGAATTGCCACACCAGCGGAATAAGCTTCCTCAAGCATCAAGGATGAGTTACGAGCTGATTGCAGCGCCTGTGTATCGTCGTCAAAGATTCTCATGACATGAGAAGAGTCCCCATTCTATAAGACCGAGAAAACCATCAGTGGCGTCCAAAGGATCATATATAACTTCAGCGAAAAGAATCAAAAGATATATAGCCCGGCTAATGACAGAGTTTGCACTCAGGCCAAGATCTTATGATCAAACTAGACCCCAACAAGAAAAAACAACCAAACAATGAAAGTAAGAAAACTAAAGATGGCTCAATAAGAACACAAGTTTTATTCCAAAAGACCCTTACAATGTTACATTCAAGTTTACACTACCCTAGGTGTTATAACTCTATTCTTTGTATTCTGCACTAAACATTTCTGCAAACAGAAACTCTCTTCCTCTACATGCACCAACTAACGAATTTGTATAGACTAGAAGATCCTTCCTACATCTGCAATTTTTACAGCAGTAGCTAAACTAAGAACTTTTTGTATAAGTAATTCCAAGTAAAGTTAGCCTCTAGTTTCCCACTAGTAATAGAAACCTAAAACCGACTATATGATTGCCTTAAGAAGATAATCCTACATATAAAAGAGTACCTGATAATGGGTCTTTTGATGGCAGTTATATCTTGGATCATACAAAAAAAAAAAAAAAAAAAACTGAACCAGATTATATAGAAACCTACTGTAACTAGCTACAAAAATTAAATAGAATCATTTACATACAGCTCTTTCTAGCAGTTCTGCCCTTTCCTTAGCTTCTGTCGTACGTTTCTGATTGCGAAGGAAGTGTTTATCCAAGCTGTCCTTCAGTGAATCAGCCTCTTCAGCTATCTGCTCGACTTTTCTGTATGATAGAATACGAAGTATATTAGTACCAAATCACAATTAGAGTTAATATTATCAGCAGCAATTTCATAACTATGACTCTATGTATAATATATACTACACCAGCATAAAAGACACTCCAATTATGGAGGTTTCTCATACAAATAGCCTCGAGCTATGTCAACACCTCTAGTTTTATCGATAATCTTGTCAGACTATTCCACAAAGAACAGAACCTGCACTAAACTACCAAAATATCTTAATTTCTCACCTAATCTTGTTTGCTTGCTTCCACGGTTACATCTGGAAGCAACTACGAGTACAAAAGATAACTTAATTCACATGATTTAACTTCTGCACATTTGCATAGTTCCTTTTTAGGTGAGGGCATCAAGTAACGAATGACAATGCCTCAACAAGTTGCTTGTATTCAATCGTAATGTCGAGCTCCAAGAGCCAACACTCGAGATAATTTAACCGAAAGATTATAAAGGGTTGCTTGTACGATGGATAGCAAAATCCTAGAACAGTTACACTCATTTATATCAAAGGTAAAATTAGTAAATACTTGCATGGTGAGAAACAGCAAATTGTAATTTCCCGAACAATCTTTGGCAAACCCCAAGACAGCAACATACATAGACCCACCAACAAAAGAAAGAGGCTATTTTATTGAGAGGAAAAAAAAGAGTCCAGAAAATGCACAAAACAGCGGACTAAATGATAGTGAATCACTCAGAAATTCTGTAGGTCATCAACATATGAAGCATCAAAAGTGGGTAAACATTCCTAAAGTCAAAAGCGGAAAAACTACTGTGAAGCATGGATTAAGAATTTAACCAATAAATGATTGTTCCAGATTTAAAAGAAGGACTTAGACATAGGATCACCTCTTCCAAAGATCTCGTTGTTGCTTTGAAGCAAATGATCTCCAAAGACGATCCATATCAACACAAAGAGAATGGATCTGGGATATATCCCTTTTGATAGAGAAGGAGAGCTCGGGAGAATCAATGCCGCTTGGTGATGAAAACTCCAACTGTTCAAGCCTCTCTAATTCACCTCTTATTCTCATCGACAACTTCTTAGAATTGTGATACTTTTCTGACAGTGTACCTCCTCCTTCCATAGCCATGTCTGTAACTTGGTCCTATTGCACTTGTACTATATAAATCCTACAAAACATCAAATGTAAGATATCTATAATTGAATAGATCTAAATACGTAATAATAACGGAACAGATTATTAACAACATCTATGTGAACTGCTAATGAAAATCCCTGAGGCCCTGCTTGGTAAGCAGCCTTCAATCTTCATTCCTAAATTCCAAAGACATCCCCTACAAGGATCATCCAATTACAAAAAGTGCCATTGCATGTTCATGCCACCGTCTCCATGTATATTATCCAAAACCATTTCTAAGCAAATGTCCCATTAAAGTCCACAGACTTCTTCATCGATCAATTTTGCCATTTCATACAAAGACAAGAGAACATGGTTTATCCTCAAGAGCTGTTTTTTAATGAAACTATATGAATCCTAAATCCATGTGCAGGTGCTCTACGCTAGTAGTCTATTAACTTAGCCATCCCATCTTATTGGGTCTCAGAATATGAAAAAGAACCTCTACCTACAAGAAAAACCATCTAAACTGAAAAAAAGGAAGTTATTGATATTGAAATTGAGAAGAAAGTGCCAAACAGCTGAACATTTCAAGACATTACATAATTCCAAGTCAATATAAATAAGAAATACAACAATCAGAGAGTCAAAACCCTCTATTTTTAATTATATTAGGTTTCAGATTACAATTCAATAACATTTTCTCAAAGTTTTTTTAGGGCTCAATAATCCACACTTTTTGTAAAATTCAATACATGTAAGAAACAGAAATCGAAGAGAAAAGAAACTTTGAGATTACCTTTCAGAGTGATTCAAATAGGAGGAGGCTCAGGAGAAATTGGTGAAATGAGGCTCAGGAGAAATTGGTGAAATTCTATAAGTGAAAAAAATCTCAGCGATCTCTTCTAGATTAAGTTAGCTTTTCCTCTCTCGCATCCGATCTCATAAAATTTGATTTTCTCCTCTCGCTGCTGGTACTTTTTATTCGTCTTTTAATTTAATTTTCGTCATTTTTATGTTTTTTGTATATACTTTTTGTTCAGCTTATTGGAAGAAGGCTATTATTGGGGCGTCACATTTCATTAGAGGGCGTCATCTAACAGGACAAAAACGGGTCATTCATAAGTAATTTCAAAAATCCCTTATCTCAACTGATTTTATAATGACCAAACAACCCTTATTTAGTTAATTTTAATTTTTAGATAATAATTAAATTAATGAGTTTTGTTATATACTTGATGAATTCTGGGACAAAGTTTTTGTGGGAAGAAAAACTAGAGAGAAGAAAAAAAATCTAGATTTTTCCACTTACTGCTCATGTTACGGTTGGGTTGAAGCTTCGTTCCCAACCGTAATCTGTACTTACAGTTAGGTTTGGATAAACCTGGACGTAACTCGATACGGTTGGAAAAATTAGTCAATAAACAGGCCGTAAAGTCAACTTCTACGGTTGAAATTAATTCAAATCTGGACGTAAAACTACACGAAATCAAAATTTACGGTTGGAATTAATCCAAACCTGTCCGTAAGTTCTTCATAAACTAAAGTTACGGCTAGAAAAGCAGTACCGAACCTAGACGTAACACTAGCGGAAACGTACCGGAAACCCTAATTTTACGTCAATTTCATTCAATTAACCTATTTTAAGCACAAAAACGAGTAAACAAAGATGGGTTTGTTCGATTATTACCTAACATACACCATGGATTATTGTTGAGGAGTTTGAAATACTGATTCCTCAGTTGTTTGAATTAGAATAGAACAGATTAGGTTTTTAATTTTTTATTTTAGTTAAAGGGTAATATAGACATTTTGTATTTGTGTTAGGATATCCCATAACCATTTTTTTGGACACTAAGAATCCAAGTGAAACCCCTCTATTGGAGTGACGCCCAAATAATAGCCTTCTATTGGAAGTTGGAACCGACAAATGTTTCTGTCCTTGAGCAATTCCATTTATACCGAAAAGCTTAATTTGAGGGCCAGCCTGGATACTCGGTAAATTATGGGATTGGGAGCCGGATGAGATGGTTAAGATTTAGCTTGGAATCAAGGACACTTCAAAATATTTATCGGCTATGAAGCATGGATACTGATACGGCGATTCGTCAATTTTCAAGTGAGGATACGGGATACGTAGCGATACGTGTATTTATTAAAAAAAATTAATTCAATAATAATCTATTTTAGCAAAAAAATCACCAATAGTAAAAAAATATAAAAAAAATACTATCCGGAATATTAAGAAAATTAGATAAAACCTATCTAACATCCCGCACACTCATCACTCACCAATATTGTCTTCATCAAAGAACACCGCTTCTAGTTCTGGCTCGTCAAGTGAAAGATTTGCAACTTCAAAGTCTCCCACACCGTGTAGTGGATCAAAAGCATCCCCACTAATATCCCACATTTTACTTTCATCGTTCGATTTTTCGTGAAAGTATAGGAAGATTATTATGAACAAATTTTAAAGGAATCTCCAAGTATCCGACACTGATAAGGCGTCTGATACGGATACGTCAACAATTTAGAAAATATCCATGCTTCATAGCTTATCGGCATCTTTGTCGGCGTCGTATCAGTATCAGATATTTAGCGATACGTATCATGTACTCTATTTATTTAAGGTATTCTCTCTTTTTAATTAACAAAAGTGGGAAATATTTTGGGATACCTATTAAATACTCTAGAAAGATACTTCTTATATATTTTCATGTACAATATCGATATATCCAAGTCTATATACCCATTTTTCTATATACAAAATCTAAAGTAGAAACTCTATAAATTAATATTGTCGGAACCATCAAAATTTATCAATTAAGCGAAATATTAATTAACCGATAAATTATTAATTTATATATTTTTTATTAATGGATAAAGAGCATTACATTAACTAGTTGGAAGGCTAACAAGCTAAGCTCCAACGACATACTACTACATTAATTGAACAGGTTGTTGTGCTAGCCTACCAGCGAGTAGGGGTGTAAATTGGACGGGGCCGGGCAGCCCGGCCTGTTTATTAAATGGGACGGTATAGAGCGGGCCGGAACATCTTTTATCCATGAAATTAAAAGGACCGGGCGGGCAGGGTTATTTATCTACAATTAGTACCCATGCCCTACCCAAGCTTGTTTTGTAATTTGGGCTCGGGCGGGTAGGGTCGGGAGGGCCTTGAATATTACAAACAAATATATTATTAAAAATAAAAAGTAAGTAGTAATGATACACAAGTTTTACTTCAATTAATAATCAAAAATAAAAAGCAATGCTTTACACATCTGCAAGACAAGGTCAAAAATGGACTATCTACTTGGGGAAGCAATACTTTGTCTCAATGTGGGAAATCTTAAATGATCAAAACTGTCACTAATATCATTCCTGCTTATACAATGAGTTGCCTGCAGATTCCTATTGAGATTATCAACAACATAAATGCTCTGCAAAGGGATTTCTGGTGGGGTTCTGATGAAAAGAAGAGTACTTACATTATCTCATGGAAATATTTGAAAATACATAAGGATATTGGTGGCCAAGGCGTTAGAGACTTGAAAATTTTGAATCAAGCTCTACTTGTTAGAGCAGCATGGAGAATATGTACAAACTCTGACGCTCTATGGGTTAAATAATGTCTGCAAAATACTTTCCTTGTACAAGCTTGCTACATGCTAGCAAAAAAAAGTGTTTGTTCTTGGGCTTGGAAGGGTATACAAAGAAACATAGAATTCATAGAGCAACACAACTTTTGGAGAATAGGTAATGGAACTCAAATAAATATATGGCTTGATGTTTGGAGCACAGGTATGGATTTCCCACTTACACCAAAACAAGAAGCCATAGACAATGGAGATTTTTTTTGGGTTAATGATTTATTTCTGCCAAATAGAAGACAGTGGAATGTGGATTTAGTTCATCATCTGTTTCAGCCAGACACTACTGCTCTTATTTTAAAAATGAGAATTCCCCTTGCATCTGAAGATAAACTTATCTGGAAGCTGACAAAGAATGACAACTTTACCCTTAAGTCTGCCTGTAACAAACTCTTTGAAAATAGTTTGGGAAATTTGCAGGTCTCAAATATAATTCAAAACACAAGTCTTAGCTGAAAAGTTTTCTGTAAAATAAACATTTGGACAAGAGTTAGACACTTTTTCTGGAAGTGTCTCAATGATATGTTACCTACTAGAGTGAGATTAACAAGATACAATGGACACTTCTCCAAGTTATGTCCATTCTGCAATCAACAGGATGAGAACATAATGCATGTCCTTTTTAGTTGTTCTTTCTCTAGAGCAGTATGGATGATGGTTCCAGGTGGTAATGGAGTTTTTTCAGCAGCAACAAACATTGGGTTTGAAAATATATTTGAAACCTGGTATAATCAAAGCATGATGCAGAATGGTCAAAGTGATTGGCTGAATATGGCTATGGTGGTTACTTGGAGTATTTGGAATGAGAGATGTGAAGTGGTTTTTCAAAACAAAAAGGCCAATCCTCAATCTACTGCTACCAAGGCTATAAGTATTGAGAAACTCAATAACAGGGAGGCTTCAATGCCTGATGTGGCGTATACACCTTCTATCCCGCCTACACTTCGGAAACCATCATATGCACCCTATCTGACACTTAACTGTGATGCTTCTTTTGATTCAAACACTGGACTAACTGGGGTTGGTTTGATTTTACGTGGTTGTACAGGAAACTGGAGGGGAAGCCTTGCTAAATGCTATGCAGGAGTAGATAACTTAGAGCAAACAGAATGTCTTTCTCTCTAGGAAGAAGCTACATGGAGTAAGGAGTGGCGGATATCCCACATTTTGCTACAGACGGATCTGAAAAACATTCCTGTCATTGCCTGGGAGCATGAAACACTTTTGCTTGATGCTATGATCATTTTAAACACCAACTTGTCCAGTTGGAAATGTCTTTTCATTCCTAGAGTTTGTAATAAAGTTGCTGATGAGTTAGCAAAATTCAGCAGGAAGTTTAGAATAGAGAGAGTGTGGTCAGACAGTCCACCTACTGTCAATGAAACTCAGTTGTTTTCAGATTTTACAAACCTTATTTCTTAATAAAATCTCAGTTAGCAAAAAAAAAACATTATAACGGCACCGCCTTGAAAGTGAGGTTTCTTTACCTGGGTAGTTTTTTTTTTTACTTGTCTTGCACGGTCTTATTTTGTCAAATTCTGAGTTTCCCATTTAACTATATTTGACTTAAAATAATCCTGCGTATTTGACTTTGCCCTCTATAAACTCGTGTAAGCGGCCAATATTACACAATTAATGATAAATGTCTTTCAAAAAGAAAAAGATGATAAATGTGTCATGTATGACGTATGTATGACGCATAATCGCCATTGCGTTTGAGGGCTTGCCTAGTTGCCTTGGTGAGTGTGAACTGGTGAATTGATTTGGATCGTCTGTTTGTGTGAGCTTAATTTCAGAGTCCGATGAATTTAACCTTTTCGTCCCTATAAAGATTGTGTTCATTAATTCTGCACGAGGAAAGAGTAATATCTTGATATTTGAATGGCCTATTTGAACTAGTTGTTCAAGAGTAGGTTTATCACAAGTAAGCAAAGTATGTTCATCAAAAAATTTCTATCCAAGTAGGTTAAACACGAAGGTTTTATGACACAGATAGACACTCCACTTCTACTCCAAACAAGTGGAATATGAAATTAATGAAGGTATTATTGAAGTACTAGCAGTCTGATTATGATTTTCCATATGAAAAGGATATCAAGTAGTTCGATTTTTTCTTTCAATTAATTTATCCTCTTCTTATAACTCTAAATCTTCTGTTTACTGTATTATATAGGTGAATGCATTGGAAACGAATTTGAAGGGGTCGGCATGCCTCATGTTACTAAGCAGCTTTGGATTTGCTTTGAGATGTTGGCGGAAACTAAAATATGTAAGTGACGGTTAATTTTACAAAATAGAAGTGTTTTCTGTATACTAATTTAAGTGTATTGGTATGCAGTGGATGGAGAGTTGGCCTCATATATATTCTGCTCCAATTGCCGCCTCTTTTTTCTGGGCGCATGAGTGGAAGAAACACGGTGCTTTCTGTTCACCCACAACTGCTATTTCAGGCGACTTTGCATCAGTCTATAACCAATTACGTAGTAAAAATTGTATCACTATGTTCGCTAGTTTCAGAAGACAAAATGCATAAGTATTTCGTCAATGTTGTTAGCCCTAGCATTTTGTTAGAAGCAGTCTCACAGAGATTTCTACCAGCGGATTTAACATCATATTTCGGCTTAAAAGACAAGCCCATTCGGTAAATTTCAGGCCCAGAATGATACTGCATACACTACTCTAAGAACTCTCAAAAATTGTAGTCTCACTGAAAGCTGAAACCAGAACATCAAAAATCTCAAAGATTTTCATCAAATTTTCATGCTATTCTCTTTGGCAGCATCAGGCATTCCTTCTTCTCTATACACTCAGCCTTATCAGAAACTTTCAACTGAGAATTCTGATAATGTAATGCCCTGAAACTTGTGAAGTATAGAAAAGTGAACCCATAAATTATGTGAATAACACACAGAAACTCCAAGTATAACAGGCAGTCATCTTGCCTTCCTGCAAGAGAGAGGCCAGGAAATCAAGACTAGAAACATAAAGTCAGAAATCCTGCCAGTAAAGGTCACTGAAAATCAAAATATAGAAAACACTGGGACATAACCATACAAGCAAATTGATAGAACTGTTGGTTTATCCAGCAGCTATCCCACAATGGAAAAATTACAGCAATACACACACTTATATGAAAACCATATCTCATAAGAAATATTCAAACGCGTTGGGGTGACATATACTAAACAAAATTACTCATGAGACAAAACTTAGTACTACAGATTCTAGCCAAGGAAATTACATATAACATGTAAACATCAAAACCTTTCTGCCAATCTAGCACTCACAGCTCTAAGTTTTGAATAGACCTTTCCAGCAGGAGACCCCATTATGAGGCTGCAAAGAGCATCCCTAGCTACTTTGATGTTAGCGAAAGATCCCAGAATGTGAATACGAGTATCAGCTACTACAATCCGGGTTCTTGTAGAGTTTTCAATAGCAAATCTAGTTTTACCCCCTTTACCCGACAATCTACCAATTGCACGAGAGAGGTGCTCACCTCTTAGTGTCTTGACATCCTTGATCTCAAAGGAATCTACATACAGTTCATCCATACGTAAGAGAGCAATAGCATCTATTACCTCAAAACCAAGCATGAAAGCATGGACAAAATCAGCACATTTCTGCAGGTTGCTAACGTCAGGTGTATCTGTTCTGGTTTTTAGTTCAACTTTACGGGCTTTGAGGTTCATACGAACATCAATCTTCATTTGCTCATAGATTGGGGTGTAAAGATCCATCCAAGCTTTCTTCAGGGGAGAAAAACGATGTGCAGGAACAGCAACCTTGCGGAACTGGATTTTTCCTTCAGACATTTCATGAGGCTTCAAAGGCTCAAACTGGGGCTTTGATGGGAAAAATCCAATTGCAGATTTCTGTTCTGAAGGAACCTTCTCAAGTTCCATTGAAGTCATGGCTCTGTCAATTTGAATGTCAAAAACTCAGATAAATCAATTAAGGATATTAAAATCAAAATCAGGATTGCAATAGACAGAATTTAGGGTATCTTACAATAAATTTGACACTAAAACCTAAAAAGGAAGTATTTGAGCATCTGAATGCCTTAGCCACGGAGTAAGCAAGCTAATGCCAGAATCTCAGCTCAATACATTATCGGCAACGTACAGCGCTATAAACACTATGGAGTAAGCGTTTCAGAGACTCTAATTTGTTGCCTAATTCTCAAATTCAACCAATAATATAAGTGAAATAGGAAAATCTAACTAGATCATGCAATACATTTCTAGAAAGACATGGATTTGCAATATAAACATCAAATTTAACCATGAGAATCCCTCAGAATCGACATATCATCAATAGATATCAGTCCACTACTTTAATTTTTAAACATGATCATCATTGGGATACAAGATTAGCATACAGAAAGAGATCATAGGAGGAAAAACAAACCCTAAAGAAGAAACTCCGGAGGTAAGTGCAGCGATGAAGAAGCTCGAACAGCCGCAAAAGAGAGCCGACAGACAGTTGATTTAGGGTTTATGGAGGCTCTGGGATTTAACTTTTTTTGATCAACCTATAATATACGCTATCACAAGGATTTAGATATTTCCACCGTTATTCATCACACCCCAAACACAACTACAAAAGCAATCTCCCTGGGCATTTTTTTTTTTTTTTATCCGGAGGATTTTATTCATTGGTGGAGGCCGTTTGGTAACCATTATTTTAATTTAATGGATTATCAGCCCATAATTTAATGGATTATCAGCCCATAATCTATTATGCAGATTATAATGAATTATATATGCGTTTGGTAACCGTTATAATAGTTGCTTATTTTAATCATAATTGAAAGAATCCATTATTTCCATAAACAGAAAAAAGTTGTTTTAAAATTTTATTATAATCGATTATTTTTTCTAAGAAACTTAAAATAAAATTTTCCTTCTTATTTTCTCTAAACTATGAAGTAAGAGAGAAAAAACAACACAGGAGTAAAAAAGGATCTTAAATCATTGTTCTATCCTCTTTTCTTTGAGATCATCATTCTAAGATAATCAATTATTTGAAAAAAATATTTGAAAAAATTTATTTTCAAAATGTTTATATCAAAATTATTTGTCAATTTATGATTATCTATAATCATAAATAGATAACCATAAATTTTACCAAACAAGGTCTAAAATTTATCAGGTTCGATATACCTGGATAACAAAGATTCAATGTGCAGGAGATCATGATTGAATTCCTCAATGAGTAACCTATCTCTCCTAACTATTTTTGAAATAGAATCAGCTATATGATTATCATTCCTTCTAAAAGGACTAACCTTAGAAAAAGCAAAAGCGTCTAACAAGAGATTTATATCTCTTATGATTTTCTTGGGCATGTGTGCAAGATGTGAACCTGCTATATTGAAAAAGATACATCGTTTGAAATTGGCGATGTACATTTAGTATAAGTGATCCACCATCTTAATATTATCATGCAATTGCATCGTTATACCTGTCGTGAGAAGAAAGTGAGACTTGATATACGACCAACAATTCCCAAATTACTAATTATAAAAATAACGATACGACACATATGAGGAGGAGATATTGGTTGAAGATGCATCATCGTCCCTATGTTCCTTACTTAAGGATACATCCCATATATTGCTTACCAAGGAATGCATCATCTTAGCATGTATCATGTGGCAAAAAGGGTGAGAGTCGGTGCATGGCACCTAACTCCCAAATATTTATTTATAAAAATGTCAAGGAAAAATGTAGTTTAAGCTACACAATTTAGCCGGTAAAGCATATTTGATGTGAAAACATCATTATGCATGTTGACTACTGTTGACGGTGGTTTTTAGCTTAGGGTTAAAATCGTAAAACCATAGTCAAACAGTGACGTCACATTTGAGTAATAATGTCGCCAATAACACACTTATTGAGCCGTCCAACATGTCTGCGTAAAATTACCGGGATACCTTTTTTTACGTATATACCATGCTCCACGACAGAGTCCTCGGTACTGAATGGCATCATCTCTACACATGCCAGCCACGCATGCTAGCCAAACGTGCCAATGGCATGCTATGCCATCCACATCTCCGCGCCAAAGGCATGCCGACCATGCCAGCCACATCTCCGCGCCAAGGCATGCTAACCATGCCAGCCGCACCGCAGTGCCAATGGCATACCATGCCAGCCATGTCTCCACGCCAAGGCATGCCAACAATGCCATCCGCACCACAGTCCCAATGGCACACCATGCCAGCCACATCTCCGCGCCAAGGCATGCCAACCATGCCAGCCGCACCACAGTGCCAATGGCATACCATGCCAGCCACATCTCCGCGCTAAGGCATGCCAACCATGCCAGCCGCACCACAGTGTGGCATACAATGCCAGCCACATCTCCTCACCAAGGCATGCCAACCATGCCAGCCGCACCACAGTGCCTATGGCATACCATGCCAGCCACATCTCCGCGCCAAGGCATGCCAACCATGCCACCCGCACCACAGTGCCAATGGCATACCATGCCAGCCACATCTCCGCGCCAAGGCATGCCAACCATGCCAGCCGCACCATAGTGCCAATGGCATACAATGCCAGCCACATCTCCGCGCCAAGGCATGCCAACCATGCCAGCCGCACCACAGTGCCAATGGAATACCATGCCAGCCACATCTCCGCGCCAAGTCATGCCGTCCCT
Source organism: Papaver somniferum (assembly GCF_003573695.1). Classification (NCBI taxonomy): domain Eukaryota; kingdom Viridiplantae; phylum Streptophyta; class Magnoliopsida; order Ranunculales; family Papaveraceae; genus Papaver; species Papaver somniferum. The sequence continues at coordinate 17,285,487 of NW_020622934.1, read as the reverse complement.
ACCACATGCCGCTGGATGCCAAACTAAGGGTTGCAACAATCAACGGCTACCCTTCCATCTGAGATGCAGATTTCAGCCGTCCAAGTTCGCCACCTAACGCATGGAAACTTCCGAACCAAGGCCAAACATCACGGTTTTTCCAAAACCCTAATTTAGGTCGCGCCTAAAATATGCAAAAGCCATGCCAGCCCTACCACTGTCGTTGGCTGCCAAACGAAGGGTTGCAACAATCAACGACTACCCGTCCGCCTGAGATGCATATCTCAGCCGTCTAAGTTCGCCACCTAACGCATGGAAACTTCCGTCCCAAGGCCAAACATCACGGTTATTTTCAAAACCCTAATTTTGGGCGCGCCTAAAACATGCAATAGCCATGCTGGCCCTATCACAGGCCGCTGACTGCCAAACGAAGGGTTGCAACAATCAACGGCTACCTTTCCATCTGAGATGCAGATCTCAGCCATCCAAGTTCGCCACCTAACGCATGGCAACTTCCGGCCCAAGGCCAAACATCACGGTTTTGCCAAAACCCTAATTTTGGTCGCGCCTAAAACATGCCAAATCCATGTCGGCCCTACCACATGTCGTTTGCTTCCAAACGAAGGGTTGCAACAATCAGCGCTACCCTTCCGCCTGAGGTGCAGATCTCAGCCGTCTAAGTTCGCCACCTAACGCATGGAAACTTCCTGCCCAAGGCCAAACATCACGGTTTTGCCAAAACCCTAATTTTGGGCGCGCCTAAAACATGCCATAGCCATGCCGGCCCTACCATAGGCCGCTGACTACCAAACAAAGGGTTGCAACAATCAACGACTACCTTTCCATCTGAGATGCAGATCTCAGCCATCCAAGTTCTCCACCTAACGCATGGCAACTTCCGTCCCAAGGCCAAACATCACGGTTTTGCCAAAACCCTAATTTTGGTCGCGCCTAAAACATGCCAAAGCCATGTCGGCCCCACCACATGCCGCTGGCTGCCAAACGAAGGATTGCAACAATCAACAGCTACCCTTCCACCTGAGATGCAGATCTCAGCCGTCCAAGTTCGCCACCTAACGCATGGCAACTTCCGGCCCACGACCAAACATCACGGTTTTGCAAAAACCTTAATTTTGGCCGCGCCTAAAACGTTCCAAAGCCATGTCGTCCCTACCACATGCCGCTGGATGTCAAACGAAGGGTTGCAACAATCAACGTCTACCCTTCCACCTGAGATCCAGATCTCAGCCGTCCAAGTTCACCACCTAACGCATGACAACTTCCGGCCCAAGGCCAAACATGATGGTTTTGCCAAAACCCTAGTTTTGGTCATTCCTAAACTATGCCAAAATCCTAGCTCGGCCGCGCCTAAACCATGTTACTGGCTGCAAACAAAGGGTTGCAACAATCAATGGCCACCCTTCCTCCTCAGATATGAATCTCAGCCATACAAACTTGCCATCAAACTATTTGTGGCAATCTTTTGGCCACGACACCAATTCTTGGCCACGACGCCAAAAACCTAATTTGGCCGTGCCAAGAGCATGCAAGCGCTGTAACCATGCCGCTGGTTGCCAAACGAAGGGTTGCAACAATCTACGGCTACCCTTCCTCCTAAGATGCAGATCTCATCCGTACAAACCTTCCACCAAATGACTCGTGGCAATGTCTTGGCTGCAATGCTAACTCTTGGTCATGACACCAACTTGGCTGTGATGCTAACTCTCTGGTCACGACACCAACCTGGCTTCGATGCCTATTCTTTGGTCACGACACCAACTTGGCTACAAACTCCAAATCCTTTTGCCACACCACACGTAGCGACATGCTACACGTTTTCCACGAAAACACTCGAGACATCAAAACATGTCACAAACTAGGAGATGCTCATCAGGGTATTGGTCTGGCTGTTTACAGTTTGCGGCGTATACTACGCCCGTTACAGGAAAGTTTCATAAGGGTGAGGTGGTTAGTAAACAGAAGAAATAATGGTGAAACGTTTCCTTCATTATGGAAACATCAATTCCAGGCGTTACCCGTTAACATTTTCTTCCATTTACTCAACCATTTCCACTTCTTACGAGACCTGGGTACGTTTCTTTGCGACTTGTATAAATAGGTCTCAACTATTTCCACCAAAGACAAGTTTTGGTTAGGAGAATACAACACTCAGAAATCATCTGTTAGCTTTCCCATCTGTTAGCTTTCCACTTTCTGATACAAGTCATCAAACAACTACTCTTCCCGAATCAACCATTCTGATCTCAAAATTCTCTTCGCTTCCGTCCCTAGACCAACCCTTCTCATTCACTTTGTGACCGAAGCAAGTCTGGAACGGCCATTTCTTGGTTTAGGCCGGATTTGTACAGATTGATCTCTCGAATCAAAGTACTCCCTTGCAGTACATTGTTTAGGGTTTAGACTCGTTTCTCACCCCCACATTCGAAATTACCAAAATCATCAGAAACTGTTTTCACCTTCAAACAATTGGCGAAAATAATGGGAGATCAGTCTCTCGGTTGCAATGTCAATTTATACATGTCAATTCCAAACTCAATATGGTAGAACTTAGATCCGGGTCAGCAACGAACCCTGAGAACACCAGCGCGGAAATCGTCCATGTTTCTAACGCTCCTCCCAGCGGCACTATCACGCCGCCTACTAATCCCAGCAGCACGGAAAACGCTCCTTCAGGTATTACACTGCCAATCACCAGGGACAGAGATGCTGCCACCCCTAACGCTTATATGCCACCTACGAATCCCAGTAACACAGAAAGTGCTCCTTCAGGTGTTACCCCGCCAGTCACAAGGGCCAGAGCTGCTACTACCGCCCCTAATGTTTCGTCGAGTATGGCACCTCCGACCATCAATAGGACTACAATTACTCCACCATCAGGACGAGAAACCGGAGGAGCCAGAGGAAGCCGCCCCTACACCACCATAACTGATTTGATGGAAAGACAAGAGGTTCTTGCTAGAGCCCAGACGGACATGGCTTCGACTCAAAAAGAAGTACTTGTTTTTCTCAAGACCCTAACGGAGCGGCTACCACAAGAGCCGCGCCATCCAGAGTCGATGAGGAACACCTTCAATACCCCTGGCGCCGGCACCTCAACAGGGCATACATTTGTATACGAAGAAACTCACGCCAGAACCCCTTTGGAGAGAAATCAACCGTCCAATTTCGTCACGTGAGAAGATTTAGAACAACTTCTTCGGAATCGAATATAAAGTGATGATGTAGACATGCATCAGCATCAACCCCCTTATCCTCCTGAAATACGAAGAATTCCTCTTCCAAGAGGATACGCTTCTCCTCAATTCGCCTTATACGACGGCACCGGGAATGCACGTGAACATATCTCTCGATTCATGGAGTCCATAAGAGAACACGAATACAACCACGTCCTCCATCTGAGGGAGTTTTCGAAGTCGCTTATCAGAAGAGCGTACACGTGGTACAACAGCATCACACCAAACATCATCTCCAACTGGGGTTACATGGTTACGGCTTTCTACAAAAAGTATTTCTTCGTGTATGAGCAGGTTACCTTCTCGGATCTAGGAAGGATGTTCCAACGAGATAACGAACACCCAAATGATTTTTTCAAGAGATTCAGGGTGCAAGCGCTAGACTGCCACGAACCAAATGTGACCGAAAAACAATTGGTAAATTCCTGCATCAACGGTATGGCTCCCATCTATCGCGCATTACTAGAGAACCTGCGGTTCCATATGTTCTCCAAACTCCATGAGGCTGCCAAACGATCGGCCACGACGGCACCAGTATTATTAGAAAGAACCAGGCCAATTAGAGGCGAAGACGTACGCGAAACTCGAGGAAGTAGACGTCTCGTCAAAAAGAAATACAATATTGGTTCCTCCTTTGTGAGCGTAGTGGACGAATGAGGGAAAAGGAAGGCCCCATTAGCAGATTAACATCCTAAGCGCGCGGAACCAGCAGAACGGGCGGCTCCGCCATGTAGGGCCGCCGCTAAGACTCCCGTGCGTCGTCATGAAGCTGGAGGAAACGTCCTGGATTTCCCGTTCACGGTCGAGGAAGTGATCGAACTCTTAGAGGCATGGATCCAGGACGATGTCATTAGATTACCACCCCCCAGACGCCCACCAACCGAGACAGAGATGAAGCACCCAAAATACTGCCGCTATCACCGGTTTGTTCACCACCCGACCAACGACTGCAACAAACTAAAACATATCTTCAAGGAAAAGGTAGAGGCAGGGGAACTTCAGCTGGGAAATGAGGGAGTACATAGAGATCCACTTCCAATCAGAAATTGCAGGACCTCTGGGGACTCCGTGCACGAAAATGTATAATCCATGATGCAGCATGTGTGCGAAATTCTCTACCTTTCCAAGACGCAGCGTCAAGACATCTTCACGGCCCTCAATCGTGTTGTATCAGGCAAACGAATTTTTCCGGTTACGAAAGCTACACCAGAAGCCCCAGCTATTTTAGGGGACAATGCTGAAAAACACAACTAGGGACTGCTAACCACGGCCTACCTAAGGGGCACTGAGCTCGACAACACATTGATCGATGCAGCCTATGACTTCAATATCATTACCATCAAGACTCTGAGAGATGCAGGAATTTTGAAGCAAGAGTCTACCCAGTCCCCAACCACGGTCAAGAATTCGGAAGGAGAAGCAATGAACGCATACGGTTACATTAACCTCGAAATCAAGGTGGGAGACGTTATAACGTATATCAAATTCCACATTATCAAAGAACTAGGTTATGACATGATCCTGGGGCGCTCATGGGTATTTGACAACGAAGCGAAATTGGGAGCATCCCCTCCGCCAGTGTCGACACCCGAAAGAGTTTCCAACAAGCCGTCCAACCTGCTGCCGAATCAACAATTTACCAATGGAACTCGATCACCCGGAGAAAGCCCGCTGGCACTCGCTCATAGGTTCCAAACACAAGTAAGCCTGGTCAAACAACCTTCTCTACAACCAGTCACTTCTTCTCTTAGTCTGTCATGGGGACTTGGTCCGATTGTCAGTACAGACATTGTTAAGAGATGTGAGTGGGACGCTGGGCCTTTCAAGCGATTCACCAAGGACTTGGAAGCCGCAATCGAAGATGACGAGACCAAGAGTCAAGTGGTTACACGACGCCCAAAGTTTCAAATTAGAGACATGGTAGTCAAGGCAACCTCATTTCAAGTCGGAAACATAACGGTGAAGATAGCTGTTCGGACCGATTCACTCGAAGAAAAGGAAGACGAGCCATATCTGGTGGCAGATGTTCTTTTGGGCAGTTACTGCAAACTTATAAACACTGACAACTTGGAATGCATAACAGTTCACTCGCGATGGATCAAGCCTTTCAATACCTAAAGCATGGTGCTACTTCCTCCTCCAACGTTCTCCATTTAGTATATTCTTCAGCGATTTCCCTTTCCACTCAATATTTGTATTACCTCCAAGATGAATGTGCCACTTGCATTCTTAATTAGGTTTCCGATTTCTATTTGAAGCATACTTTTCCTTCCAAATGAGTTTTCTGGATAAAAAAAAAACAAACAAATAAATCCCGAAACACCGGGAAACCATTACCCATCAAATCACGACCAGAAAAGTCGAAACCCTGCAAAAGATGCTTTACTCGAAACTTTAAAGGGAAGAATATACAAGGAATCGTCAGACGACAGGAAAGGTATGGAATATCAAACAACCTATTTTGATAAATGTTTTGGATCCTTTCGAAAAAGAGGTTGTATTCAAAGGAGCTAAATAAGCGGGATGTTATTTGGCGAAACCCTAACTTCGCCATGAATACAAATAAGATAAAAATGAGTCTTTGAAACATCAAAGCGGCTACACGCCTAAGAGAAACGGAAAAAAGGGAAACTAGTCATCGAAAGCAGACGCCCGGATCGCCAACGCCTCTGTCAGAGCCCTTTCAAGCACATTCCCCAACAATCTTTCGGAAAACAAACATGCTATTCATAAGCCGCCTCCGTAACATCAACTCCAACATCCCACCCGGAAACCGCCTCAGCAGCAACAGTTTCCGCCTCCTGTCCAGCGCCCACTTCGACAAACGTCTCAGCATATGCCACCAAAACTTCCCCAATGTCCCTAACAGCAACTTCAGCGTCCACTACGAAAGCTGCTTCAGTTTCGTCAACCACAACGGTGTCTTCCTCAGAAGATTTCTCAGCAGACTTTCGAGGATGTCCCGGTTCATCCGCACTTGAATCAAGGATTATGACACCATCTCGAGTAGGGAAATTAAGCTGTCTCTCCTCTATAAGTTTCACAGACTCAGTCTTCCGCCGTTTCAACCGAGAGGCGAGTCGTTCAGCCCTAGCACTGGGCTATAAAGAAGTTTCGTTGCCCTGAGGTATCTCAACGCGCTGGGATGCTTCACCATCTCCCCGCTTTTCCTCCATGTCCACCAGAGTCATGACATCCTGAGCATGCATCCGCACTCCACATAAATAGGTGGAAGGCATGTCCTGAATAATTTCGCCAGCTTCACGAAACAGAGAATTAATTCTGTCCAATGCCTCCTCATAAGAAGAAAACCAGTTTTCTTCGATCCCAAAGCTTCTCTCCGAAGAGTCATAGGTACCGTTGTCACTTGAAGATCCCATTATGTACTATAAAATCAAAAGATAGGATAAGTTTTCTCCCTATCTGCACCAGTAATCTACACGAACAAGAAAACAGAGTGAGGAACCAGGAGAAAGCACGAGACGATACCTGTAAAGAGGATATACGTGATTTCAAGACAATCTTTATGAACGAAGGATTCAAGGTCGCCTCTTATATTCAGTAGAGCAATGAATTCCGTAAAAGGAAAGCTTTCTACTAGTCGTGAATTAAGGCGTGATATCGGCTGGAAAAGATATTTGTCAATGCGTGTCAATTAGGGCTTGATTAAAAAAAAACACGTAGAAATATGTGCTTGGAATACGCTGGCCTGCATTATCGCTTCTGCTCTACTGCCAGCCTCGGAACTTGGAAGCGAAACCGGCAGTATAATATGAGGAGGAGAGCTAACACCTTTCATATGGATGTGATACTTTGGGATATGAATAAGGAAATGATTTCCTATCTGAGCCACGCATGGAAAGAGGCAACCAGACCAGCAAGCGACGCCAACAGTCCGCGCCACGTTAAGCCAACATCCCGCGTCATGCCAAGCCAGCGTCGTGCCAAGCCAGCGCTCATCCTAAGCCGATCCAACGCTAAGGGCTCCATTCCAAGCCAACCAACGCAAGCGGCTCCGTTTTAAGCCAAACCATTCCAACGGCTTGCCAAGCCAAGACGGCAACGCCAACAACTCCGCTTTCCCCAGCCTAGCCAAGATGACGCCAACTGTTTGCATCCCGGACAACAACCACCACTACCACTCCGCTGCCTAGCTAGCAGCACCACGAGCAGAATCTACGCAAAGCCACCAGCGCAAGAATCACAAATTCTTCTTACCTCCCGAAAAAGGTTAGACGGATCTTCCTGACCATCTCTTCATGAGTTTCCGTTTCGATTTTGTCCTTGCCTACCTTGCAACAAATTCCCTGTTCCGAGCTAAGCAGGGGACTTAATGTTGATTGTGGTTTTTATCTTGGGGTTAAAATCGTAAAAACTTAGTCAAACAGTGACGTTACACTTCAGTAATAATGTCGCCACTAGCACATTTATTGAACCGTCCAACATGTCTGCGTAAAATTACCGGGGTACCTTTTTTTACGTATATGCCATGCTCCACGGCAGAGCCCTCGGTACTGACTGGCATCATATATACACATGCCATCCACACATGCTAGCCAAACGTGCCAATGACATCCTATGCCAGCCACATCTGTGCGCCAAAGGCATACCGACCATGCCAGCCGCACCACAGTGCCAATGGCATACCATGCCAGCCACATCTTCGCGCTAAGGTATGCCTACCATGCCAGTCGCACCACAGTGCCAATGGTATACCATTCCAGGCACATCTCCGCGCCAAGGCATGCCAACCATGTCAGGCGCACCACAGTGCCAATGACATACCATGCCAGCCGCACCACAATGCCAATGGCATACAATGCCAGCCACATCTCCGCGCCAAGGCTTGCCAACCATGTCATCCGCACCAAAGTGCCAATAGCATATCATGCCAGCCACATCTCGCGCCAAGGCATGCCAGCCATGACAGCCACATATCCACGCCAAGGCATGCCAACCATGCCAGCCGCAACACAGTGCCAATGGCGTACCATGCCATCCTCATCTCCGCGCCAAGGCATGCCAACCATGCCAGCCGCACCATAGTGCCAATGGCATACAATGCCAGCCACATCTCCGCGCCAAGGCATGCCAACCATGCCAGCCGCACCACAGTGCCAATGGTATATCATGCCAGCCACATGCCCTACCACATGCCGATGGATGCCAAACGAAGGGTTGCAACAATCATGGAAACTTCTAACCCAAAGCCAAACATCACGGAAACTTCTGACCCAAAGCCAAACATCACGGTTTTTCCAAAACCCTAATTTTGGCCATGCCGGCCCTACCACATGCCTCTGGCTGCCAAACGAAGGGTTGCAACAATCAACGACTACCCTTCCACCTGAGATGCAGATCTCAGCCGTTCAAGTTCACCACCTAACGCATGGCAACTTCCGACTCAAGGTCAAACATCACGGTTTTTCCAAAACCCTAATTTTTGCCGCGCCTAAAACATGCCAAAGCCATGCCGTCCCTACCACATGCCCCTGGATGCCAAACAAAGGGTTGCAAAAATCAACGACTACCCTTCCACCTGAGATGCAGATAACAGTCGTCCAAGTTCGCCACCTAACGCATGGAAACTTCCGTCCCAAAGCCAAACATCACGGTTTTTCCAAAACCCTAATTTTGGTCACGCCTAAAACGTGCCAAAGCCATGCCGGCCCTACCACATGCCGCTTGCTGCCATACGAAGGGTTGCAACAATCAACGTCTACCCTTCCACCTGAGATGCAGATCTCAGCCGTCCAAGTTTGCCACCTAACCCACGACAACTTCCGGCTCAAGGCCAAACATCACGGTTTTGCCAAAACCCTAGTTTTGGCCGCGCCTAAACTACGCCAAAATCCTAGCTCGGCCGCACCTAAACCATGCCACTGGCTGCAAACGAAGGTTGCAACAATCAACGACCACCCTTCCTCCTGAGATACGAATCTCAGTCATACAAACTTTCCACCAAACGATTTGTGGAAATCTCTTGACCATGGCGCCAATTCTTGGCCACGACGCCAAAACCCTAATTTGGTCGTGCCAAAAGCATGCAAGCGCTGCAACCATGTCGTTGGTTGCCAAACGAAGGGTTGCAACAATCTACGGCTGCCCTTCCTCCTGAAATGCAGATCTCATCCGTACAAACCTGCCACCAAACGACTCGTGGCAATGTCTTGTCTTCAATGCTAACTCTTGGTCACGGCACCAACTTGGCTGCGATGCTAACTCTCTGGTCACGACACCAACCTGGATATGATGCCTATTCTTTGGTCATGACACCAACTTGGATACAAATGCCAAATCCTTTGGCCACGCCACACGTGCAACATGCTACACGTTTTCCACGAAAACACTTGAGACATCAAAACATGTCACAAACTGGGGGATGCTCATCAGGGTATTGGTCTGGCGGTTTACAGCGTGCGGCGTATACTACGCCCGTTACAGGAAAGTGTCATAAGGTTGATCCTGTTAATAAATACAAGAAATAATGGTGAAACGTTTCTTTCATTATGGAAACTTCAATTCCAGGCGTTACCCGTTACCATTTTCTTCCATTTACTCAACCGTTTCCACTTCTTACGAGACTAAGGTATGTTTTGTTGCGACTTGTGTAAATAGGTCTCACCTATTTCCACCAAAGACAAGTTTTGGTCAGGATAATACAACACTCAGAAATCACTTGTTAGCTTTCCCATCTGTTAGCTTTCCACTTTCTGATACAAGTCGTTAAACAATTACTCTTTCCGAATCAACCATTCTGGTCTCAACACTCTCTTCGCTTCCCTCCCTAGACTAACCCTTCTCATTCACTTTATGACCGAAGCAAGTCTGGAACGGACATTTCTTGGTTTAGGACAGATTTATACAGATTGATCTCTCGAATCAAAATACTCCCTTGCAGTATATTGTTTAGGGTTTAGACTCGTTTCTCACCCGCACACTCGAAATTACCAAAATCAACAGAAATTGTTTTCACCTTCAAACAACTACTGATGAGTGTTTCATGATGTGTAGGCATCATTGTTACTGCATTGATAAACATAGAATGCATTACTTTGATGCATTATGAAGTAAAGGTGAACTTTGCACCAATTTTCATATCCCGGACAAGAGAATGCATGTTTGTGAACGAAGTGGCATTAATGATGCACAAGTTTATGGATCTCTTAAAAATGTCCATTTGCCTATATATATTAGGGTTTGCTTGGCCTTTTTCCTTCCAATACGAGTTGGATTTTAGTTGAGAGTTCTGAATTCGATTAACGAGGAAAAGTGCCTGACGGAAAACTCACAAAACATAGTTCAATTTTGAATAATCTCACAATTAAGATGTTATATAAATCGACTATCATACCTTGAGACCAATGAATACTTATTCGTTACTCAGTTCCTTCGGTATCCCTGCTGAAAACGCGGGGGTACCAAAATACACCACCACTTTCTTCTTAGGAAATCTGTATGGACAAACTCAATACGACTCCAAGAGTTAAACTCAATCAAGGAATACTATATAGAGTTGTATCTCTCTCTTGCAATTAGAACGTTTACATAATCAAATCTGTGAACCTAATCAGAAATATAATACTTGGACGATACCAAAGACCAATGTCCAAGAATCAATCGAGTCGTATCCAATAAACTATGTCGGATGTATCTACTATGATTGACCTGGATATTTCAATTATAAGGATAAACAATATAATGCAAAAAAATAAATAACACAAATACTAGAAGTGTTATTAACGAGGAAACCTCAAATGCAGAAATCCCCCGGGACCTAGTCCAGAATGAACACCAAACTGTATTAAGCTACTACAGAAACTAGCCCACTACCAATTAACTTCGGACTAGAATGTATTTGAGCCCTAAAAGGTATCCCACTGATTAAGGTACAGTCGCGCTTCTTACGCCTCTTGAATCCCAGCAGGAATCCGCGAAATTGATTCCCTTAGCTGACGTTACACCAACAATGAGTTGCTTCAACTCAATTGAAGACTTTGAACCAATATTACTTCCACAGAATCCTATATATGGTTTCCTTTCACAATCAAAAAGTTTGGTCAAAGGTGATAGAAATCGATAGCAATAGACAAAGTCTAGCTAACCTAAAAATCCGTACTTATGCAAGCCAAAGTGCATCTTAGATTATTATTCACCTCACAAGTATAAAACCTGTGGAATCAAAAAAGTTTGAGACAAAGAGAAGTTTGATGATTTCTATCTATCTTGATCGAGTGAGAAGCTCAACGATCGATCAAGATCAGGATACTCGAGTTATCAAGAAAAAATAACTAGACCTGGTTTCACGAATATCCATATGAAGTCTTTATAGTCGCTAAACCTGAAAATGGTTAGGAAGAAAACAAATCTGGATACAACTAGGACACACCAAAAAGTAGTGTCGGGATTCAAAGATCTGAGTTGCTTGAAGTTCCCCTTTTATAGACATTCAAAGCATATGTTGCTTTAGGTATAAGCTAAGATAAATTCGGGACCAAGCAATCAATATCCACCGCTAGATGAATCTGTAAATCTGATTAACATAAACAAGATATACACCCGGGTTAGGTGAAACCATAACTGAACCTATGTTCAACAAGGTTAGCTGAAACTAGCCGATTTGAACTTAAAAGCTTAATATTCATTTTCATGAACGCATAAGACATTAACTCTGAGTCTCAATCATGTGATCAAATAAGTATAATATTATTAGAGAATTAATCAAATGCCAATTATCTCATAGAAATAATTTAATCACACTTGAGGATAACCGACATGGTTAGTAGGTGTACAAGGTACAAATACCATTGACGTCGTGATTCAGTTTCGTTACAATACGTGTACCACTTTGTAATCTAACGAGCCAAACCAAGTTCCGGAGTAAAAAAAAACTATTTAGGTATGCGTACCGGTTTGGATACCTTAAGACTATCACCGGTTCCGGAGTTCACATAACTATTTTTGTTGCGTACTGGTTTGGATATACAACTGCATTCAGGAACACATAACTATTTAGGTTTGTGTACCAGTTTGGATACTAATCTCGGTTCCGTAACCACAGTTCCAAAATGGTTCACGTACGAGTACCGATCCGGTTCACGAGTCAAATAGATTTTCACATGATGTGCATAAGAATAGGTGTACTACAAATCTGTAAGTTGATATATAGATACTCCGCTACGTGTACGAGTACATGTAATACGAGTTCAAACTTATAATAGTTTTCCCAGTTTGTAAGACTGATAACACTGTCTTGTATCCGAATCTATTAGTTATATATTTCTCTCTAAATCGATTCGAAACATTCCCGAATAACAACATCAATGACACATATCACTGTTTGGCTATTTTTCGAATAATAAAACTTGAATCATGATTTTGATTCCGAACAATATTTTGTCCTTAACTGAAATTCATCAAGTATGAGCAAATTTTCTTTAAGATTAGTCATTATATTTCGAGAACTAATTACCAAGATAAACTTGACTCGAAATTCTTGTATATGCATAATAGTCTAATTAGTTATGCGACATCATTTCAATGATAGAAAAGTGAATATAACTTGAGAAATAGGTGGTTCAGTCTTCACTTACCTTTTGTTGATGAAGTTCTTCAAAAGCTTCGGTTGATCTTCGCCTTCAATCGGTAGAACGCAATGATGACTGCCATGATCAACTGTTTTTCAACTACATTTCTATAATAGTCCGAGATTTAACTAATTGTGGACTAGAAATCAAGGTATATTTTTAACAACTAAATTTGAAAACAAGCTTGAGATAACAACACTTGTGATTTTGACCGAGTATGATCTAACAATCTCCCCCTTTGTCAATTTTAGTGAAAAACTACTAAAACATATGAATAAAAAATAAAGTTTTGACAACTCCTCGAATCCATCATATCTTGATTTCCTTGGCTTCTTCAACTCCTTGAAGTCTTCGTAATTTCAAGCTGCAATGATTTTGAACATGTTCAACTTTGCATCTTTGTTGCTGAAGAACCGTATCCATAGCGATAACAACTTTGCAAAAAAATATTCTCAATCGTCGTTATACAGAAACATAATATTATCACTTATCCAAAGTTCAATTGTATCCCAACTCTGAAGTAATACTACGGTGATATGTTTCTCCCCCTTCATTAATACTTACATCTTTTGCATAATAGGTGAAACCCTATAGATCATTGATTCACTTCCCCTTACATAATGATCCGTAAACCATATGTATGTAGTATGAACTACTAAATAATTCTCCTCCTTTTGTCAACAAAATTGGCAAAGGTACGAAAATCGTGGGATCTTAATGAGTACAACCAAAAGATATGTCAAGTTTTAAGAAAGTTGGATATTTTACATTATAACATAGTTAAAATGCATCTTCCATATAAACTTATTTAGATGACATCACATAGTAAGAAACTACTTAGCGCTCATCTATGGGATTAAAGATACAAGCATCCCCTTTAAATTCCACATCCACACACCCCATAAAGATATAACAGTTAAGCACAAGCTCGTTTAATAACTCTCCCCATTTGATGTCATTCCCAAGAGAACAACATGGGTGAACTTGCTTTATGAAAAAGGAGGATTTTGTTGGACATTAAAAAATCACACGGATTTGTATCCAAAAATCGACTTACAATAATCTCTACGCCAATTATGGAAGAAAGATAATTTTAATAATAGGTATGACTCAATATAAGAATATCTTACGGAGTGTATCAAGCAGTAAATACACAGAAGTCTAATCACGAGTATATCAATACTGCGAGAAAATTCTCAAAGAGTATTTTTTATTTTCCGTTTAGAATAAAAACATAAGAAATTTAACTTTTGAGTATATATGTGAAATATCAGCTCGATTCACGAAAACGTAAAGGCACATATATTTCATAAGACTTTTGCAATAACCAATAATGATTATATGTTGCATGTTCATCTTCCAACAACTCTAGAGTTTAAGTAAATAAATCTAAAAACATACAAGATGAAAATCATTGGAAATAGCTTGTGTAATCACAATTTTTTCTATACTGAACCGTAGTTATCATTCTCAAAGGTAAGAGTAAATTCTCACAAGAAGTTTCTTAGAAAAGTAAGAAAACGAAATTAACTAGATTTTCCCACACTCTTCATTATTATTGAGACCCTTGAATTTGTCATCAACTGTATCCACGAGCTCTTCAGAGAAAATATCCTCATTGAATAGTTCACGAACATGAGATTTCACGAGAACAAGGTCAGCAGAAACCTTTTTCAAAGTCTTCAAAATGTCTAGACCTTTTAGCTTCACAAAAAATTCTAGTTTCGCTTCCTCAAATTGTTTAACCAAATCATAAACCACATCGGCAGAGATCATCTCTTCCCGTTCAATATCTTGATGATCATATGCAGAATATCAATTTACATCAGAAGGTTTTTCGGAAGAATCGACAACTTCGTCATCAACCAAAGTTCTCTTCTTTCCTCTTGTTTCAATACCATCGCGATTAAGAGATTTCTCCATACTTTCAAGGATTCATGACATAGGAGATACGCTTGGGTGCGGAAACTTGGATGAGAAATTCTCAATCACAAGTTAAGGTATATAAAAGAATTTTTAAAGTGGTATTATCTGGGATGCAGGTCGGTTCGTGACCTGTCTTAGATATTTGGGTTTTTGTACGGTCACGAAGGAAAGGTACTGTACCTTATGATGGAACGGGACCTGTCGTTCCTAATATCTTTAGAAAACATTTTTTGAGGGTGGAAAAAACAGTCATTTAGAGAGCACACAACAATTTTAAATACTGCAAGTTTCTTCCTTATCTATGATAAATATTCCTCCTTGAATATTAATGCATTCTTAGGTCAATAAATGTGAGTTTAGAACACACCAGAATTATTATTCGTGAAAAGACTTTAATCATAGAATTCTTTACCTATTTGGAGATTATCTCAACAAGAATTCTTATATTCGAGTCTGATTGAAATTATCTTGGAAAAGTTGCATTATGAAAAGATTATAGCTCATCATATTCAAGTACTACTTGAGATAAGTAGTACACCTATAACGTAGTATTCCTTATCCAGGAGGATTTTCATGGATAAGGTCTCAAAACTTGTGTCTGGTTTGCACAAGGGTGAGCCATATGCTCACATAAGGAGTTATGCTATAGTTTGTTGTTTTTACCCTTTTTGGAACGTAAAAAATGATCATAGACATTTTTTTCATCAAAATAAGAAACACGATTAGAATCCTTACCTGAGATCGCTTGTCTTGATAAGAATGATTGTTTGTCAATAAGATCCTTATACCTTGTAATGATCAAATTCATGTTAGCTTGTTGAGATATATTAAAAGCATCAACCTTTCTAGGAGGCGTATATGAATTCTTTTGATCCCATAATTGATACGGTTTATCTGAGTTTTTCTTAAATCGATTTTGCATATTACCCTTTTGACTTGTTCGAATATTCGTGGACCATGAAGTACTGATATTCCTAGAAGCAGGTTTGATTGAATATCATTTCACCTCGAGAGGTTTAGACATTCGAACATCATTTACACCCTTCAGAATTAAATTCAAGGTGTCTTGAAGACGATTAAACAAATAGTTATTCAACCTCGGTTTACACTTTATTTGAACATGTCCTTTAGTGTTGCAATAATAGCATACTTTCTGAGTTTCAATGAAATCCGAATAGGTAGTTTTATCATACTTGTCTTGTGAAGAACGTTTCCTCCTCGGAGAAACAATTTTTTCTTGGTCAGAGAAATTTAACTGATCATCTCTTATCAAAGTAATAGTACTTGGTTTATCAGTTTCTGACTGCGATTTTGTTAGCTCATTGTTAGAGCACTGCTCGGTCAAACATGCAAGCGTTGCTATCTCAATCTTGTTTGTCAATGTTAATGATCAAAACTATAAGTCTTGATTTCTAGTCTACTTATAGCGATGTGTCCGACTAGGATAGATTGTGTAGTTGAGCATTAGACTTCATGGCGTTCATCATTTGAAGATGAAGAACTACTAAGGAGAGCTTGTGGAACTTCATCAACAAAAGGTATGTGGAGACTAAAACTCATCTATCACTTGGAAAGTATATTTCTACTCTATATCCTAGACAAAAGTCGTATTGTTATATAATACTCGATTATGCACATTTGATGAGTTTAACTCGCTTACATGTTTCTCGAAATATGTGTTGGTAAGCTTTCGCTTTGACCAAGTTCATCTTATATTCTTGACGGAAGTCAAAAGATGATCATGTGAAAGTCGTCGAGTAACATCTTACATGATTTGTGTGATACAATCATTTGGTGTATACTTGGAATGTTTCGTAATGATTCAATAACTTGAAAATTGCTTTGATGCTAATAGTTCGTGAAAACAACTATTATCATCCTCTAAGAATGTTTCAATGATCGCAATGGAGTTTATAACACTTAACCATAATTGGATTATTGACATAGTATGTGTACTTGCATATATGTTGATCGAAGACCTGTATAGTATGCATACTCGTATGCGTACTGGCGAGTTCAGGTAAAATCCGGGAGCCGTGGTATGCGTACCCGTACACATACTGGCGAACTCAGTTGAAATCCGGGAACCATAGTATGCATACCCGTATGCGTACTGATTTCAACAGATATTTTGGATGTGTGATAGTACGCGTACCTGTTCGCATACTGTCAGACACAGTCCAAGTCTGGCTACTTAAGTATGCATACCCGCTTGCATACTTGAGTGGGTTAAAGTTCTAAAATCGGTTGTGACAAGAGCCAATACATTTATATAATAAGTAATGCAATCTTTTCAAACCATGGTTATAATGTTCATGAATTTGATTCGAGTAAATCAAACCGATTTTGCTTCAATTGTGTTCTTGTATACTTCTATGAGAATATAGCAACTGAACAACTCTATAACTAGTTTCATTTGAGTTATTTAAACTAGTTCATATGGCTAACTTCGGTTAATTGTTGAGCCAACATAGTGTACACGTTTAAGTAAGGTTACCCATATCCAAATGAAGATACATTTCATTTGTGTGTAACAAGCTAAGTTCGATCTAACGGTTAAAAGATATTAGATTAAATCTAATCAGGGTTTCATCTAACGGTGAATATTGATTGCTTTGTTCCAAATCTATCGAACCATGCTTTGAAGACTATATAAAGGAGAACTATAGTAACTGGGAAACCTAATCCCCACACCTCCTGTGTGATGTTAGTTGCGACTAGAGTCGATTCTCCTTTAATCTTAGGTTTTCTCCAAAACCCTGTAGTTTAACAACTTAAAGAATTCATTGGGATTGTGAAACCAGACCCAACTATTTTCTCTGTAGTTGCGTGTTCTGATCTTACTTCTACTATCGTTATTAATTGAGTATTATCTTTTCAAAGATTTTCTTGAGATTTATCTCCGTTAGGTAAGATTAAAAGAAGTCTGAAACATATTTGTCTCATCGTTTGTGATTCCACAATACTTGTTTCGCTTCCATACGATTAAGATTATTGTGATGTGATTGATAATACTTGGTTGTTCTTAGAGAATATAAGTCTTATTTATCAATTGGTTCATGTGCACCTTGATTTATCAAAAGACGGAACAAAACTCATATGTATTTCTGTGGGAGATAGATTTATCTATTTCAATAGACTTTTCTGTGTGAGGAAGATTGGTTTATTAAGTCTTCGACTTTGGGTTGTATCAAATCTTAGTTGTGGGTGAGATCAACTAAGGGAATAAAGTGCGTAGAATCCTGCTGGGGTTCAGAGACGTAAGGAGCGCAACTGTACCTTGACCAGTGTGAGATTGGTTAGGGCTCAACTACATTCCAGTCTGAAGTTCATTGGTAGTAGGATAGTGTCTGTAGCGGCTTAATACAGTGTGATGTTCACAGCTGGACTAGGTCCCGAGGTTTTTTCTGAATTTGCGGTTTCCTCGGTAACAAAATTTCTGGTGTCTGTGTTATTTATTTTCCACATTATATTTGTTTATCTAATAGAAATATCACAGGTTGTGCGTTAATTTCAATCAGTTCTTGAATCCAACCTTTGGGTTGTTGATTGAATTGATTGGAACGTGGATATTGGTTTGTGTTACCGTCCAAGTTATTTCTCTAATTCAATCGGGCTCGCAAATTCTTTTTTTTTGTGTTGATGGTGGTTTTTAGCTTAGGGCGAAAACTGTAAAAGTATGTCTACCTGACCAGACATCAGAAGTAGTAGACCTTGACATATCTATATTTTGCAAGGAATTTGGAGAATATATCAGAATCTGATGAGTTCCCATGTCTCTCTTCACATTATATTGAAACTCAGGCTCCTATATGAATTGTTCACTAGTATAGAGCCTAATGAGTATTTAAGCTCCTAGTTGCATTACTCACTAATATCGGAGCCTGCCTAGTGTTTTCCGATGCTATGTTCTCAGCTGAACTCTCAATATTGACATGACATGACGATTAATGTTCACTCGCAACGGAGTAGCATAAATCTCCCGAAGTGTCAATATTGAGACCTGCATGAAAACACTCACATAGGCTACATCACCCCCTGACAAAGAGATCAGCGTGTTCAATCACCTTTAATTCAAAGTTAGCGCGATCGAACGCGTTTAAATTCCTTAAGGGAAATCTAGACTGTCCATATCAGTCTTAAAAAACGATCAAGGCCGCATGATTTGGCCACACAATTCAATAGGCCTAGCCTACTCATAGCGGAACTAGGCGATCACCAGGATGACCACCGGAGGGCCCACTAATACCCCAACTGGTCGGACTTCACCTAGCACACTCTAACGTCATCGAATGCTAACCCCAAATATGGGTGATTGCGATGTTAAAGAGGAGATCTCAAATGATCTAAGACCGGCCAAAACGATCTCAGAAACATCACGACCGTCCAACTTATCTAGCCTACTTGGACGTCTTAGATCTCCCTTCGAATGATTAAAGAAGTGCTAACGTGTTCACCGTCGACCCAAATCCATACTTAGTCGATCGACTTGCTCATAGCAAGACCAGAGCACACCAAATCGCCGGCCCAAAGTAGGGTGAACGTGTGGTTTGAAAACCCTAAATTTTTTTTGCGACAACACACTACTGTCGCAAATCTATCATGACCACCCATCTTCGCTAGCCGAATCGAGTGGCTTAGATCTAATTTTAGATGGCCCAGAAGATGTAAGCGTGCTCATGAGTGACCCGTCTTTACACATGGATGAACGACCTGTTTAAATCAGCGCCCATCCCTTTGATTCGATTAGACAAAAGAGGGTTGATGCATGACTTCTAAACCCTAAATCGAAAAAACGGCGTTATGCAGCTGCCGCAAATCAACCGCGTTCGTCTATCTTTGCCAGTTTAATCGAACGCCTTAGATCGGATTCTAGATGGCTAACAGGGTGACGTTGTGAGCACCGGCCTCCCCTCTTCCGTGAGGAGCGATCTGCCAAGCCACAGCTTGCTCATGTGGCCTCCGAGCGATCACCCAAAAGTGGCCATTCGCGTTACTTCAACAGCAGTCATTAACTTCCGTAAATCATCTCAGCCACTCAACTTGGCTAGCCGATTTAAACGTTCCAGATCTAAACTTGATTGACCGATAGGATTTTAGAATCTCTACCAGTCGCCACTCTCCTATAGGGCATGACCGGCCACTCCTTGAGATGCGTGTGTAGCTCCTACGAACTCCCTGAAAGAGAACGGTTACGCTCCTTTTAAGACGCTAAGTTCCGCCACTGACTTAGACGAGCTTGAAACAATGATGCTTTGTATACAAATGATTTTTTGTAAATATTGTTTCTACAAATAATTTTGACCTAAAAGCACCATGTGCTGCTTTTAACGGCAAGTCTCATGACTTGACCCATTTACTCGAGACATCAAACATGTCACAAACTGGGGGATGCTCACTAAGGTATTGGTATGGCGGTTTACAGCGTGCGGCATGCAACGCTCCAATTACGAGAACGTGTCAAGGAAGAACGGACGGTTAACAACAATGAGAATAGTGGGTGAAGTGTGACCATTTTTCCTTGTAGACGTGGTGATCACCACCTTTTACACAACTCCACTTCTCTACTGCTTAATCACCTCCACTTCCTACGAGATCAGGGGTGCTCGAACATGACTTATATAAATAGGAATTCAACCTACTTCTACAAGACACAAGTGTTATCAACACAAGTAACCAGAAACCATATTATGATACAAGTCATAAGAAACAGCCACACCTTCATAATTCAACATTCTGATCTCAAACACCTTCTTTGCTTCCCTCCCTAAGATCAACCCTTCTTCTTCACTTTGTGACCGAATTGAATCTGGAACGACCATTTCTTGGTTTAGGCCAGAGTTTTACAAATTGATCTCTCGAACTCAAAAATACTCATGTGCAGTACATTTATTTAGGGTTTGAATTCGTTTCTCATTAACACACCCAAATTTACCAAAATCAGAAGAATCAATTTTTACCCCAATACAACTGGCAACCACAATGGGAGATTGATCTCTCGGTTGCAAAAAATCATTTCCCCTATCTCGTTTTCAATTTCCTAAATTTCTCAATATGGTTGATCTTAGGAATGGTTCAGAAACCCTTAATCCTAATTTTACTGCTCCCAGCACTGACAATACTTCACATGTTATTCCTTAATCCGTTCTTTCATTCAAAACCGTCGCCGAGGCTATGGAGTCTCAATATTTAAAAATTATTCATGATTTGATGAAAATCCTGAATGATATTTTCAGGAATCAAGTTACTATTGTCAAGAAGGAGGACGGAGTATTTTCGTTTTTGAAAGTCCACACGGATCAACTATCAAAGGAACCGACGCACATTCATTTTGAAGGAAACGCCACCAACAATTCATTTTGGATCAATACTGATGGTAGTAGTCATTCTTCCAAGATTCATACTCCTATTCCTGGTGAGGAAGATGAAGCGTGTGGTCACATCGAATGGAAAGGCAGCCACCAACCTAACGTGTCTTCTCATGAAGATCGAGAGATGTTTTCTCAAACTCAGAAAGAAGACTCATGGGATTTATCACGTTCTCATCAGAGTGATCGCAATGAAAATGTGATTTCATTATGTGCGTCCTTCTTGAAAATATCAATTCCCATACTGCATCAGAAGCTGCTAAGAGATCCGCTGATGCTTTACTCAGTCGATCTGAACCGTCCCATAATGAAGAAAATCGTAAAGATGTTCAGGGAAGCAAGCGTCATTCCAATAAAAGATCCAACCTTCAGAAAATCACTAGTGAAGGCGGAAAGAAAATGCATCTGGGGAACGGCTATCAACAACCCAAACGTGCGACACTAGCGTAGCAGACAACTCAAACCTGGAAAGCTGCGACTAAGACGCCTTCACAGCAACAAGAAACTGGAGAGGCTGCTCTAATTTTCCCGTGTATAATTGAAGAGGTAATCGAAATCCTAGAAGCGTGGATTCAAGATGGCGTCATCAAGCTACCTCTTACCAGACGTCCTCCAACTGAAGAAGAAATGGCAAATCCAAAATATTGCCGTTACCATAGGTTTGTCCAATACCCACCAACGATTGCAACAAATTGAAGCGCATTTTCAAAGAGAAGGTGGATGCAAGAGAACTTCAACTAAGCTCTGAAGGAGTGCACAAAGATCCTCTTCCGGTTAGGAGTTGCATAGTTTCTGGGGACTCCGTCCACGAAACCGTACAGACCATGATAGAGCATTCATGCAAGCAACAATAGGCAAGTTTTCGCACGCAGGGAATCAGAGAGGGGCTGCTTCATCATGATTGGATATAACACATTATGCGCACTTGTATATGTGTATTCCAAGTCCGGGAATCTAAGTATGCATACTTGTATGCGTACTTATTAGAGCACTGCTCGGTCGAACTCGCATGTGTTGCTATCTCAAGCATTTTTTTCAATGTTAGTGATCAAAACTATAAGTCTTGATTTCTAGTCTACTATAGCTAAGTCTTTGACTAGGATAGGAAGTGCAGTTGAGCTCAAGAACTCCATGGCGATCATCATACAAGACGAAGAACTACTCAAGGAACTGGTGGAACTTCATCGACTAAAAGGTATGTGGAGACTTGAACTTATCTATCACTCAAAAGTCTATCTACTCTATCTCCTATCTTAAGACAAAAGTCGTTTTGCTATATAGACTTTGATTATGCACATTTGCTATTTCGAGCCGAGTTTATCTCGCTTATCTATTTCCCGAAATATGTGTTGGTAAGCTTTCGCTTTTATCAAGTTCATCTTTACCTAGTGACGAAAGTCATGTTAAGTTTTAATCATTTGAAAATGGCTTTGACGAAAAATGGTTTGTGAATAACAACTATATAACGTCCTCTAAGAATGTTTCAATGATTGAAATGAGAGTTTAGATTATATAATCAATGTTGGATATAAGCATTGTGTGGAAACACATATATGTATAAGTCCTTATTCCTTGAACCAAAGTATGCGTACTTTGTTGATCAGGAAAATCGGAACAAGAGTCCGCGAACTGTCGTAGGTTCTCATCCCGATAAAATCTGCTGGAGTTTGTGAACTCCTTCCGGGTACTTAAGTCCGCGTACTTGAGTTGGATATTTCTAAAGGAGATTATTTGTGAACTTATACTTATATAAACTAAGGGATGCAATTTTCAAATCGTGGCTATAAAGTTCATGAATCAATTCGAGTGAATCAAATCCTTTTTTCTTCGATGGTGTCTTGTATGCTTCTATAAGATCTAAGCAATGGAAAAACTCTCTAACTAGTTCATTTGAGTCATTTGAACTAGTTATGATGAAGAAAAATATGGTTGATATGAAAGTGCTCATATGGCTAACCATTTGGTTAACTACTGTTGAACCAACAAATGTCATGTTTGGGTACGATTACACAAACCTAAAACGTGCATTTCATTTGTGTGTAACAAGCTAAGTTTTTGATCTAACGGTTGAAAGATATTATCTTGAATCTAATCAGGTTTTCACCTGACAGTGAATATTAAATGCTTTGTTACTAATCTAACAGTGATTGCAAACCCTGATTTGTAAGACTATATAAGGGAGAACTCTAGCAACTGGGAAACCTAATCCCCACACCTCGTGTGTGATACTAGTTGTATAAGCTAGAGTCGATTCTCGTTTAACCTTAAGTTTCTTCGACACCGTGTAGGTTAACGACTTGAAGACTTCATTAGGATTGTGAATGCAGACCGATACTACTTTCTCGTAGTTGGGTGACCTGATCTTGCTGTTTCTATCGTACGAGTACAATCATAAATATTGTCTTGAGATTGATATCTCCGATAGGCAAGATATAAAAATAATCACAAACATCTTCGCATCATCGTTTGTGATTCCACAATATCTTCTTTCGCCGCGTCGATTAAGATTATTGTGAGGTGATTGAAAATACAGAGATAATCTTCGGGAATATAAGTCTGGTTTATCAATTGGTTCATGTTCACCTTGATTTATCAAAATACGGAACAAAACTCGTAGATATTTTTCTGAGAGACAAAATTATCTATTACCGTTGAATTTTCTGTGTGATACACATTTGTTTACTAAAGTCTTCGACTTTGGTCGTAGCAACTCTTAGTTCTGGGCGAGATCAGCTAAGGGAATCAAGTACGTAGTATCATGTTGGGATCAGAGACGTAGGAGCATAACTGTACCTTGGATCATTGTGAGATTGATTTGGATTCAACTACAGTCTAGACCGAAGTTAGTTCTTAGTAGGATAGTGTATGTAGCAGCTTAATACAGTGTGTGTTCAATCTGGACTAGGTCCCGGGGGTTTTTTGCATTTGCGGTTTCCCCGTTAGCAAAACTTCTGGTGTCTGTGTTATTTCTTTTCCGCATTATATTTTGTTATATAATTGAAATATCACAGGTTGTGCGTTTGAATCAATCAATTAGAATATCCAACCTTTGGTTGTTGATTTACATTGATTGATATTTGAACATTGGTCTTTGGTACCGTTCAAGTGATTTCTCTTGTATTCAATTAGACTCGCAGATTTCTATTTGCTTGAGTAAGAATTGAATCAAGAAAGAGAGGTATAATTATTTGATATACTTTATTAAGATTGAGTCTAGTTGATTCTCTTGAAAGTGTATTGGAGTTAGTCCATACAGATTGCTAATCAAAATATTGGGTGTGGTTGTTGTACCCCCGCTTTTTCAGCTTCAACGCACTCTCCAGAAGCCGCTTCAATGCATGCTCTCTCCTGAAGCCGCTTCAACGCTCTCTCCAGAATAAGCCGCTTCAAAGCTCTCTCTCCTGAAGCCGCTTCAACGCTCTCTCCAGAATCCGCTTCAACGAACGCTCTCTCCTGAAGCTGCTTCAACGCTCTCTCCAGAAGAAGCCGATTCAACGCTCTCTCCAGAAGCCGCTTCAATGCACGCTCTCTCCTGAAGCCGCTTCAACGCTCTCTCCAGAAGAAGCCGCTTCAACGCTCTATCTCCTGAAGCCGATTCAACGCTCTCTCCAGAAGAAGCCGCTTCGACGCTCTCTCCAGAAGAAGCCGCTTCAACGCACGCTCTTTCCCGAAGCCGCTTCAACGCTCTCTCTCTTGAAGCCGCTTCAACGATCTCTCCAGAAGAAGCCGCTTCAACGCTCTCTCTTCCGAAGCCGTTTCAGCGCTCTCTTCAGAGGCCTAAGCCGCTTCAACACCTCAGCAAGCCACACAGACCAACTGCATCATGTCTGCCACATCTCCGACAAAATCAAAATCGATGTTTCTATATTTCCAATTTCCTATGGAAGGGGTGCATGAGCTGCCAAAAGTTTGGATACAATAAAGATCTAACAAACAAAAATCTGATCAATAAGTGACGAATCCAAAAGATTGTCGCCTTCATCAATTCGTCGACCACCTTACCACCAAATGCAATGGAAGTACGTCTTTCAAGAGAAAATAGGCTCAGGATAATTACACCTATGGACTGCCAGCACGAGATGCCTTCACGTACCTTAACCAGGTTAATTCTGATATAGCATCATCACTGTCAAAGCTTTACGAGGCGCAGGAAGTTCTCAAAATGAAGCCGTACACTGCATCAAAGACTCCAAAGTACGCCGTAGGTATATTTTCACGTATCCGGCCACGCCATCGGATCTAGTATACATCTACACCTCCTTACAAGACCGCATTGTATTCCCAAGCCGACTAAAAAATATAGCTCTAGTGACCAGACATAAGTGTAACTGGGGACTGCTCATCGCATCCCATTCTATACAACAACCCAAAATTCAGAAGATGATTCAAAGGATGTCGCTTGGAACGAATTCCTTGAAGACTTGATAGAAGCACGTCGGTAACGGAACGCTTCTCAACTCATCTACTTCACTCAACGGCTCCGAAAGATCTTGCCCATACAAGTTTTCCAAGAATGTCATCAACGCAATCAGAAAGGAAATAATAGGTCTATGAGCTAAAGAGTCAGAATAAATATAATTTCATGCCAGTCAATGCTCAAGAGTTTAAAGAACATTTCAATTGAAACTCAGCAGTCCAGACACTAAGAAACTTAAAGTCAAGGCCTCTTTCAATTGAGAGCAATGGAGTTTGGTAAATTTCGAAACCCACTGGACAGGTTAGATACTCATTCTTCTGGAGTCAGAACCTTATTACACATTCTGGAGAAGATCGGTGGTACTGTTGGATGGCTAGATGCGCAAAATAGAAAAGAGCACCTACCTTGAGTTCTCCTGGATTGCCTTTATTCTGATCATAACTATGGAGATTTCTTTGTTGCCGTTGACGCTCGCTTTACCGCCGCTAACAAAGAAAGTCATTCACATCGAGATAAATATCCAAGTTTGATCAACCACCCATGGATATTACACTCACATCAAAGATACAAAGACAAGATGAACTTACCTTGCCGCTGACGATTGGAACGCTTATGATCGAGCTGCTGACAGGGATGAAGAGGAGTCGGACGCTGCATACGAAAGCAAGGAGCCATACGAGTAACAAACATAGAAGAGGGTCGATACCCCTTTTCATACGAACGAAGTTTCTAGAGGTTGAACAGACGAAGGATTCCTTCTTGCTCCATGAACGGGAATGGATGACTGAGCGCGCCACACCCATACTCCATAGCTGAGCTAGCAACACGCTACTACGAAAGCCACTGGATGCATGATCCCGCTGCTAAAGGTCGATTTGGCTTTCCCTGGTAATATCTACCCGCTTCGTCTTTTCAATTTTATTTTTCGTCTATCACCATCTAGTGCATACTCCGCAACAATGTCACTGTTACGTGCTAAGCAGGGGACTTAATGTTGATGGTGGTTTTTAGCTTAGGGCGAAAACTGCAGAAGTATGTCTACCTGACCCGGCATCAGAAGTAGTAGACCTTGATATATCTATATTTCACAAGGAATTTGGATAATATATCAGAATCTAGTGAGTGCTTATGTCTCTCTTCACATTATATTGAAACTCAAGATCCTAGATGAATTATTCACTAGTATGAGCCTAGTGAGTATTTAATCTCCTAGTTGCATTACTCACTAATGTCGGAGCCTGTCTAGTGTTTTCCTATGCTATGTTCTCAGCTTGACATGACATGACGATTAATGTTCACTCGCAACGGAGTAGCATAAATCTCCCGAAGTGTCAATATTGAGACCTGCATGAAAACACTCACATAGGCTGCATCACCCTATGAAAAAGAAATCAGCGTGTTCACACACCTTTTGATTGAAAGTTAGAGCGATCGAACACGCTTAAATTCTTTAAGGGAAATCTAGATTGTCCATATCAGTCTTAAAAAATGATCAAGGCCGCACTATTTGGCCACACAGTTCAATAGGCCTAGTATACTCCTAGCGGAACTAGGCGATCACCAAGATGACCACCGGAGGGCCCACTAATACCCCAACTGGTCGGACTCCACCTAGCACACTCTAACGTCATCGAACGCTAACCCCAAACATGGGTGATCGCGCTTTTGAAGAAGAGAGATCAAACGAGCTAAGACCGGCCAAAACGGTCTCAGAAACATCATGACCGTCCAACTTAGATAGCCTAGTTGGACGGCTTAGATCTTTCTTCGAATGATTAAAGAAGTGCTAACGTGTTCGCCGTCAACCCAACTCCACACTTGGTCGATCGACTTGCTCATAGAAAGACCAGAGCGCATCAAATCTCCGGCCCAAAGTAGGGGTAACACGCTGTTTGAAAACCCTAAAAATGCTTTGCGACAACACACTAGTGTCGCAAATCGATCATGACCACCCATCTTCTCCAGCCGAATCGAGTGGCTTAGATCTAATTTTAGATGGCCCAGGAGATGTCAGCGTGCTTACGAGTGGCCCGTCTTTGCACATGGCCGAACGACCTGTTCAAATTAGCGGCCAGCGCTTTGATTCGATTAGAAAAAAGAGGGTTGGCCGCACGACTTCTAAACCCTAAATCGAACAAACGGCGTTATGCAACTGCCGCAAATCAATCGCGTTCGTCCATCTTTGCCAGCTTAGTCGAACTACTTAGATATGATTCTAGATGGACGACATGGTGACGTGTGATCACCGGCCACCCCTCTTCCTTGAGGAGCGATCGTTCAAGCCACAACTTGTTCATGTGGCTGCCGAGCGATCACCCAAAAGTGTCCATTCGCGCTACTTCAATAGAAGTCATTAACTGCCGCAAATCATCTCAGCCACTGAACTTGGCTAGCCGATTTAAGCGGTCCAGATCTAAACTGGATCGACCGATAGGATTTTAGAATGGCTACCAGTCGTGACTCTCCTATAGGGCCTGACCGACCACTCTTTGGGATGCGTGCGTAGCTCCTACCAACTCCTTGGAAGAGAACGGTCACGCTCCTTTTAAGAAGCTAAGTTCTGCGACTGACTTAGACGAGCTTAAAACAATGATGCTTTGTATACATCGATTATAAACGATGTTTTGTAAATATTGTTTCTACAAATAATTTTGACCTAAAAGCACCATGTGTTGTTTCTAATAGCAAGTCTCATGACTTGACCCATTTACTCGAGACATCAAACATGTCACGAACTGGGGGATGCTCACTGGGGTATTGGTCTGGCAGTTTACAGCGTGCGGCGTGCAACGCTCCCATTACGAGAACGTATCAGGGAAGAACGGACGGTTAACATCAATGAGACTAGTGGGTGAAAGTGTGGCCATTTTTCCTCGTAAACATGGTGATCACCACCTTTTACACAACTCCACATCTCTACTGCTTAATCACCTCCACTTCCTACGAGATCAGGGGTGCTCGAACATGACTTGTATAAATAGGAATTCAACCTATTTCGACAAGACACAAGTGTTATCAACACAAGTAACCAGAAACCATATTCTGATACAAGTCATAAGAAACAACCACACCTTCATAATTCAACATTCTGATCTCAAACACTTTCTTCGCTTTCCTCCCTAAGATCAACCCTTCTTCTTCACTTTGTGAATGAATTGAATATGGAATGACCATTTCTTGGTTTAGGCCAGAGTCTTACAGATTGATCTCCCGAACTCAAAAGTACTCCTGTGAAGTACATTTATTTAGGGTTTGAATTCGTTTCTCATTAACACACCCAAATTTACCAAAATCAGCAGAATTAATTTTTACCCCAAAACAGTTTGATTCCGGATTGAATTGGGAAATTTAGATATAACTCTTTGATATACTTTTCTAAAGATTGAGTCTGACTGTCTAGTTGATTCTCTTGAAAGTATATTGGAGTTTGTCCTTACAGATTTCCTAAACGAAAATATTGGGTATGGTTATTAGACCCTTGTTTTTCACATATGATGAATAACAGGTGTTCTTACTTTTACCAACTCATCGCTTTACATAGAGACCGTATTCACGGTAGTTTCTTTAGATTCATTATCGCAACGTGGAGTAGTGTTCTTACTCGACAAAAGTTCGATCTCTAAGGCATTGTCTTTATGTTCAGCTTCAAGTAAAATAATCTTCTCTTTCACTTTGGCACGTTCTTCAAGAAAAATCCTTCTTTTTGGAATCATGTTCAGAAATAATACCGATAAGAGTACTGACTTTGTATTTCAGCAAAATGACCTCAGAAGACTGAAATTCTATACATTTGAAAGTCTCAGAACTTTCTTTGGATTCTTCCTGATCTACTTCTAAATCAGAATCATTAGTAAGATAATAGGGATGACATTTATCAATATATAATTTTTTTATGGAACCACAATGTTCACCTCTAAGAGAGTTTGAAAAATCAGACTCTTCTACAGAATCCATAGAAACAGTTTCTTTAAAACTGGTGCAACGTTTATCAGAGATATTACTCATGTCTATATAGTCAGATTGCTTCAAACACAGACTTGTTAGGTCTTAACGTGTTTTCCTTCTCTGATACCAATTAAAAACACGGGGTACCAAAGTACACCACCACTTTTTCTTAGGCAATATGTATGGACAAACTCAATACGACTCCGAGTATTAAACTCAATCAAGGAATAATATCTAGAGTTATATATATATCTCTCTTGCAATTAGAACGTTTACAGAACCAAACCTGTGAATCTAATCACAAAGATATTACTTGGACAGTACCAAAGAACAATGTCCAAGAATCAATCAAGTCGTATCCAACAAACTAGGTCAGATATATCTACTATGATTGATTAATGCACAACCTGTAATATTTTAATTATAACGATAGACAATATAATGCGGAAAAAGAAATAACACAGACACTAGAAGTTTTATTAACGAGGAAACCACAAATGCAGAAAAACCCTGAAACCTAGTCCAGATTGAACACCAAACTATATTAAGCCGCTACAGACAACTAGCCTACTACCAATCAAATTCGAACTGGAATGTAGTTGATCCCTAAAAGGTATCCCATCGATTAAGGTACAGTCGCAGTCCTTACGCATCTTAAATCCCACCAGGACTCCGTGCACTTGATTCCCTTAGCTGACGTCACACCAACTAAGAGTTGCTTAAACTCAATTGAAGACTTTGAACCAGTCTTCCTCCCATAAATTAATCTTATATATGATTTCCTTGTACAATCAAAAAGTTTGAACAAAGGTGATGAAAATTGATAGCAATAGACAAAGTCTAGCTAACCTAATACTGACTTATGCAACCGGAAGTGCAGCCTAGATTATTATTCATCTCACAAGTATAAAACATGTGGAATCAAAAAAGTTTGAGTCTAAGAGAACTTTGATTATTTCTGTCTATCTTGATTGAGTGAGCAGCTCAACGATCAATCAAGATTAGGATACTCGAGTTATCAAGAAAAGATAACTGGACATGGCTTCACGAATCCCAATGAAATCTTTGTAGTCACTAAACCCTAAAAGGGTTAGGAAGAGGACGACTCTAGATACAACTAGGAAAAACCAAAAAGTAGTGTCGGGATTTACAGATCCCGATTGCTTTAAGTTCCCCTTTTATATACATTCAAAGCATAGGTTGCTTTAGGTTTAATCTAAGATAGCTACGGAGTGAAGCAATCAATATCAACCATTAGATGAATCTTTGAATCCGATTTACATAAACAATATATACACCATGGTTAGGTGAAACCGTAACCGAACCGTGTATAAAGACTATGTTCAACGTGGTTAGTCAAAACTAGTCGATTTGAACTTAAAAGCTTAATATTCATTTCACGAACACATAAGACATTAACTCTGAGTCACAATCATGTGATCAAATAAGTCTAGTGTTTTTAGGGAATTAATCAAATGCTAATTATCTCATAGAAATAATTTAATCGCACTTGAGAACAATCAACATGGTTAGTTGGTGTATAAGGTACAAATATTATTATCGTTCATGAGTCGGTTTAGTCATAATACATGTTCCGGTTTGTAAGCTAACGAGCCAAACCAAGTTTTGGAGTTAAACTAACTATTTAGGTATGTGTACCGGTTTGGATACCTTAAGACTATCACCGGTTTTTACGTACCAGTTTGGATACACGACCGAGTTCGGGGACACAAAAATATTTTGGTTTGAGTACGTACCGGTTTGAATATTAATCCCGGTTCCGTAACCACAGTTCCAAAATGGTTTGCATAGAGTATGCATACCGATCCAGTTCACGAGTTAAACATATTTTCACATGATGTGCGTAACAATATGCATACCACAAATCTGTAAGTCGATATATAGATACTCCACTACGTGTACGAGTATATGTAATACGGGTTCAGACTTATAAAAAATTTCTCAGTTCATAAGACTGATAACACTGTCTTCTATCTGAATCTATAGTAGTTCTATATTTCTCTAAAAATGGATTCGAATTATTCCCGAATAACATCAATGACGCATATCACTGTTCCAGGCTATTTTCGAATGATGAAACTTGAATCACGATTTTGATACCGAACAATAAATTGTCCTGAACCAAAATCATCAAGTATGAACAAATGTTCATTAAGCTTAGTCATTATATTTCGAGAAGTAATTACCAAGATAAACTTGACTCGAAATTCTTGTATATAATACTAGTCTAATTAGTTGTGCGACATTGTCTGAATGATTAAAAAGTGAATATAACTTAAGAAATAGGTGGTTCAGTTTTCACCTACCTTTTATTGATGAAGTTCTCTAAAAGCTTCGTTGATCTTCGCCTTCAAATGGTAGAATGAAATGATGACTGCCGTGATCCACTGTTTCTCAACTAAATTTCTATCCTAGTCCAATACTTAACTAATTGTGGACTGGAAATCAAGGTATAGTTTTGAAAACTAAATTTGGCAACAAGCTTGAGATAGCAACACTTGTGAGTTCGACCGAGCAATGTTCTAACACCTGCGTCCGCAACCAATCTGCCAAATACACGTGAATCCCAAGATAGATTCCATTATCTTGAGTTGCTTTACTGATGTAAAGACTTATACACTCAATTTATTTAGATCGTAAACCGAAGCTGCAAAAGGCTAAATTTGTTTCAGTAACCACTTACTTATCGATCACCTGACTCAATCTTTAAATAAATGATATAATATAATGAAGGATCTCACATTTATATCTATTAAAATCTTTTGGTTTAAAGATCAAACCCAAGATAATGATTATCGGAATCCCCTAATTTATCAAGGTCTTCGGAAATAAAACTGTTGTTTTCTTCTGTTAGAGCACTGCTCGGTCAAACTCGCAAGCTTTGCTATCTCAAGCTTGTTTGTCAAGTTTAGTTGTCAAAACTATAAGTCTTGATTTCAAGTCTACTTATATCTATGTCTCGGATTAGGATAGAATGTGTAGGTAAGATTTAGACTTCACGACGTTCATCAATTGAAGACGAAGAACTACTAAGGGGAGCTTTTGGAACTTCATCAACAAAAGGTATGTGGATACTTGAACATATTTATCACTCAGAAGTATATTTCTACTCTTATATCCTATTGAGATAAAAGTCGTATAGCTATATAGACTTTAATTTATTCACATTTGATATTTCAAGCTGAGTTTAACTCGCTTACATATTTCTCGAAATATGTGTAGGTAAGCTTTCACTTTAACCAAGTTCATCTTATATTCTTGACGAAAGTCAAAACACGATCATGTAAAAGTCACCTGGCAACATTTGATATGATTTGTGTGAGACATTCATTTGATGTAGACTCGGAACGTTTCGTATTTAATCATTCGATCACTTGAAAATTTCTTTGAAGCTAATAGTTTGTGTGAGACAGCTATTCCCGTCTTCTAAGAATGTTTCAATGATTGAAATGGTAGTTTAAAACGATTAACCGTGATTGGATATAACACAGTATGCATACTTGTATATGTGTATTCCAAGTCCGGGAATCTAAGTATGCATACTTGTATGCGTACTTGTTAGAGCACTGCTCGGTCGAACTCGAATGCGTTGCTATCTCAAGCATGTTTGTCAATGTTAGTGATAAAAACTATAAGTATTGATTTCTAGTCTACTATAGCTAAGTCTCGGACTACGATAGAAAGTGTAGCTGAGCTCAAGAACTCCATGGCGACCATCATACAAGACGAAGAACTACTCAAGGAGCTGGTGGAACTTCAACGACTAAAAGGTATGTGGAGACTTGAACTTATCTATCACTCAAAAGTCCATCTACTCTATCTCCTATCTTGAGACAAAAGTCGTGTTGTGATATATAATTTGATTAAACACATTTGCTATTTCGAGCCGAGTTTATCTCGCTTATCTATTTCTCGAAATATGTGTTGGTAAGCTTTTGCT
Source organism: Papaver somniferum (assembly GCF_003573695.1). Lineage (NCBI taxonomy): Eukaryota > Viridiplantae > Streptophyta > Magnoliopsida > Ranunculales > Papaveraceae > Papaver > Papaver somniferum. The sequence goes on along the minus strand of NW_020622934.1, from coordinate 17,252,050 downwards.
TTGGCCAAATTCATCTTTACCTAGTGACGAAAGTAATGTTAAGTTTCAATCACTTGAAAATGGCTTTGAAGAAAAATGGTTTGTGAATAACAACTATATAACGTCCTCTAAGAATGTTTCAATGAATAAAATGAGAGTTTATATTATATAACCATTGTTGGATATAAGCATTTTGTGGTAACACATATATGTATAAGTCCTTATTCCTTGAACCACAATATGCGTACTTTGATGATCAGGAAAACCGGAACCGAGTCCGCGAACTGTCGGAGGTTCTCTTTCTGAGAAAATCTACTGGAGTTTGTAGACCTTTTACAAACTTATTCCGGGTACTTTAGTCCGCATGCCTAGTCCGCGTACTTAGGTTGGTTATTTCTAAAAACGATTATTCGTGAACTTATACTTATAAAAACTAAGGAATGCAAGTTTGCAAACCATGGTTATAAAGTTCATGAATCGATTCGAGTGAATCAAATCGTTTTTGCTTCGATTGTGTATTGTATAATTCTATAAGATCTAAGCAATTGAACAACTCTCTAACTAGTTCATTTGAGTCATTTGAACTAGTTATGGTAAAGAAGAATATAGTTGATATGAAAGTGCTCGTATGGCTAACCATTTGGTTAACTATTGTTGAACCAACGGATGTACATGTTTGGGTACGGTTATACAAACCTAAAATCGTGCATTTCATTTGTGTGTAACAAGCTAAGTTTTCGATCTAACGGTTGAAAGATATTAACTTGAATCTAATCAGGTTTTCATCTAACGGTGAATATTAAATGCTTTGTTACTAAGCTAACATTGATTGAAAACCCTGATTTGAAAGACTATATAAGGGAGAACTCTAGCAACTGAGAAACCTAATCCCCACACCTCTTGTGTGATACTAGTTGTATAAGTTAGAGTCGGTTCTCCTTTAACCTTAGGTTTCTTCGAGACCCTGTAGGTTAACGACTTGAAGACTTCATTGGGATTGTGAAGCCAGACCGACACTACTTTCTGGTAGTTGTGTGATATGATCTTGATGTTTCTATCATATTGCGTACAATCGTAACGATTGGCTTGAGTTGGTATCTCCTATAGGAAAGATATAAAAGTAGCCACAAACATCTTCGTCTCATCGTTTGTGATTCCATAATATCTTCTTTCGCCGAGTCGATTAAGATTATTGTGAGGTGATTGATAATACTGAGCTGTTCTTCGGGAATATAAGTCTGGTTTATCAATTAGTTCATGTTCACCTTGAATTATCAATAGATGGAAAAAAACTCGTAGGTATTTCTGTGGGAGACAGATTTATCTACTACCGTAGACTTTTATGTGTGATACATATTTGTTTATTAAAGTCTTCGACTTTGGGTAGTAGCAAATCTTAGTTGTGGGTGAGATCAGCTAAGGGAATCAAATGCGTAGTGTCCTTCTGGGATCAGAGACGTAAGGATACCAGCTGTACCTTGGAACAGTGTGAGATTGGTTGGGGTTCAACTACAGTCCAGACCGAAGTTAGTTTGTAGTAGGCTAGTGTTTGTAGCAGCTTAATACAGTGTATGTTCAATCTGGACTAGGTCCCAGGGTTTTTCTGCATTTCCGGTTTCCTCGTTAACAAAACTTCTAGTGTATGTGTGATTTCTTTTCCGCATTATATTTTGTTATGTAATTGAAATATCACAGGTTGTGCGTTTGAATCAATCAATTTGGAAATCCAACCTTTTTTGTTGATTGAAATTGATTCATACTTGAACATTGGTCTTTACAGTTCAAGTGATTTTTCTTGTATTCAATTAGACTCACATATTTATATTTGCTTGACTAAGTATTGAATCGAGAAAAAGATATATAACTCTTTGATATACTTTATTAAGATTGAGTCTAGTTGATTATCTTGAAAGTATATTGGAGTTAGTCCATACAGATTGCTAATCGAAATATTGGGTGTGGTTGTTGTACCCCCGCTTTTTCAATTGGTATCAGAGCAGGCAAACACGTTTAAAGACCTTATAAGTCTATGTTTGATGGCTCAAACTACTTATGATGGAAAATTGCTATGCGTGCTTTTCTTCAAGCTCGTGATTTTCAAACATGGGTACGTGTTATTAATGGTTATGACCCTCCGGTTAATACAGAAGGCGATGTATCTATACCGAAGGATATTCGTAGATATACTCCAGAAGAAGTTCTTGCTGCAAAGCAAAATTCTGACGGATTGAATGCTATCATACATGCCATTACCCCAGATCTTCAGCACCATGTGACTATGTGCACAAAGTCTAAGGAAGCCTAGAATATCTTAGAAACCGTATCTGAAGGAAATACCTATGAGGGTAAAATACCCGATCGTCACGTGTCATCATCTCAAGAGATGATCTCATGATGAGACGATAAGAGAGAAGCACCAAATCATAATCCATAAAGTAGTTTTGTCTGAATCGAGACGCCTGCTACTACGTTACATGAATGACGCGTGTAAGGAGTGGTCAAATCAACTCAGACAGTCAAGTCTAAAAAGAAGGACTGCATTTAATGAAGGATCATAAGAAGAGTGAGCGAGTCTACAACAGCTCAGAGAGCTCGTACGACCTATACTATAACCCGAGAATGATGCAGCACGAGGTTACCTGAGAAGAGCAGAACGATGGTGTACATGGCGAGATAAATTGGAGAGGAACCCAGCATACCATCACGAGGGATAGTATAGAAGCTCGTTCGAGGTCCTGAGAAGATGGACGACAAACTTCATATACTCGGCGAGGCCAGACCTTCACGAGTCTTATTTTGTCTATAAATACCAGTTCATGTAGAAGGAGATGGACAACTTATGTAACATTTTAGACGGTCTTTCTACAGAGAATTCCTGAGAGATATCTAGAGAGAGAGAAAATAAGATGTCTAAGTGACATTTGTAGTTCTTTCAAGGGTAAGACCTTATAATCAATAAAGAAAACATCTTCTTTCACGTGGACATAGGTCTTCATGACCGAACCACGTTATATTCTTGTGTAAATCTTTACTTTTCATGTTCTTTACATCTTGTTCATCTTGAATCTTGAATGTTTGAGTAGTTTATAGCCTTTAGATTTATATGGGTGTAGTCATCAGAAAAGTTGCAACTACATTTTGGGGTTAGAATCAGGGAGGTATGAAGATCTATTATACCTCCCTAATAACAACTCTATATCATTTTCATAATCTCCATAAGAGAAGTGGATTTCATACCACTTTGTAGAGTTCTGTTAGAATTTATGAGTAGAGCTCGGGCTCAAACACGATCCATGCGATCTGTGGAGCCTTGAAGACCCTCAAAACCAACAGATCTACATCTTTTTCATTGATTTCCTTTAAAATTTTAGTTTCTTATAAGATTTCTATATCTTCATCAAGAGGCTCAGGAGAGTTGAAGATCAGAGTAAAAATGAAGTTTTAAACACTTCGGTGCTCAAACGATCCCCTCCATGAAAGAGTTGGAATACTAGTCAGTAAACTTCATAAGAGAAGTATCACCCTATGAAAGTTGAAAAAACTGATTTTTCATGATGTTCATCATCAAACTCACAATAATCCGAGATCTTCTTCTTAGAAACCTAACTCTAAGTCAAGAGGGAGTATTAATGAGTAAATAATCAATCATCAAACTCAAAGTTTGTCCAAAATCAAAAGTCTAAAGATGATGGAATATATTTCCTAGAATGAGAAGATATGCTCAATCGTCATGATTTGGTTTTTTCCCAAATAGAGGTATAACGTGTGGTATGAGGTATTTTTCTCAAAAAGAGAGACAAATAAAACACATATTCTCCATCATTAACACCTCATGCAAGTAGGGAATGTTTTGACATTTTCACATGTCTCCAAAATGTATTAAAAAGTCTTCCTGTGCAAAAGTTGTCTAGCCTGAACTCTGAATTAGTAATTGCACATGACCTGCAAACCTAGGGTCCCACTTTTGTGGGAGAATAGAAAAATTAAGCATTATTGCATATATCGCAGGAAAGGCGATGGTGACGAGACGATCTACTCGTGCGAGCCAAGGCGAAACTGGTGGTACCCACCACAAAGGTATAAACGATATGGAGCTAGGCGAGACGATGCACAACGGTGCACTCCCTGGAGAGGTACAACCCGATAATCCATATCGCGAAGGGTTAACCGATAACTCGGGCTCCGGCGAAGAGGGGAACCCCTCCGTCGGACAAGATGGTATCCATCTAACTCAACCAGGAGGGTTGAATAATTTTCCAAGGAAAACAATGAACTATGAGACAAGGAATGACAAACCTTCTAACCATGGTAATACCACTGTGACCATCGCAGCCATCCTCAAAGAGCAGAAGGCGCAGGATGAGAGAATGACAAAACTAGAAAGACATAACAAGAGGTTAGAACGGAGAAACCGCAGGCTAAAACGCAAGGCGAAAAAGAAGGTGCCACTCTATACCATAGAGGAAACCCCAGGGGAGGAGAATCCTTTTGATGACTTGCAAAATGACGAGCGAGTCAATATCCCTGACACCTCAAATGAGGAAACAGCGGATCACTTTCCTAAGGGAAGCAGAAGCGTCCTAGGAGAGGAGGATAGCCCATCCTAGGGATCATTCGATGTTGATCCAAAGCATATGAGAGAAAGTAATAGAAATGACCAGGCTAAATGCGTAGCTGAGAATCTCGTTACCGCTAATCCTAAACGAGGAGAGACCTCGAAGTCAAATCGTTCTAAGATTGTATCGTACACCGAACAATCGGATGATGACTCAGGGCGATATCGATATCGCCATCGAGAAATCTCTTTCTCACCCGAAAGAGCACATGGAAGGAAGAAGAAGGCCGAAACAAGGCACATAGACGATCAGTTACAATCCCAACTCTGCCACCTGGAGGCTATGTGTAGAGAGGCCATAGGAAAACAAGAAAGCAAGAATTTGGCAGAGGTAATGCAGGAGGCAGGACAATCCCCTTTGTCCGAGAACCTATTAACACAACCATTTCCAAGGAAATGTTCCCTCCCGACGTTCACAACCCCACTCACTGGAATCGGGGACGCAATTGAATATATTAGAACTTATCGCATGACACTAACCCAGTGAGATCGGTACGATGTGGTGTTGTGTAAGTTTTTCCCGGCTAGTCTAAGAGACGAGGCCCTGATGTGGTTCAATAATTTTCCAAGAGGATCAATTAGATCATTCTCCCACCTATCCGAGCTGTTCTTAGAAACATATATTCGCAATAGCATAGTCAAGCCTGAAGTTGACGCACTGTTCCAGTTGGCCCGAGGACCAAATGAGTCACTTCGCTCTCTGTTAACACGTTGGATAAAACTATGTACCGAGATAGGAAGAGTCCTAGAGGCCTACGCGATCTTGGGCTTCAAAAATAGTCTGAGAAAGACAGACCCTATATTTGTCCGCATGTACGAAACCATGCCATAGAATCTGAGAAAGTTGAGAGAAATCCAGGAGGACTATGTGGCTCTTGAAGAACTTCAAGACGGTACCTACGATAAGCTGGTAAAAGGAACCAGTAGAGGAGAAAATGTGGTAGAACTACAGAACCCCCAGGTACCAGCCCAAGGAGCAGGGCGACCCAACAATGGGTCAACCCAGTTCGATAAACATCGGAGTGGAGTATGGAAAGGGCGAAACCAAGTCCAACAAAAGAAAGGAAAATTAGTAGACCCAGTCTACACAAAACTAAACACCCCCATATCCGACGGGCAATACAAAATCACTTACCCATGGAACATAGGTCAGCAACCCGAGAGGGCCAAAAATAGAATTGAATTTTGCGAGTTCCATCAATTCCATAGCCACACGACAGACTCGTGCAGAGACTTGAAAAATATGGTACAAGATCTGATCGACGAAGGCAAACTCCAGGAGTACATCGCCCAACCAGCGATCCAACCAGCCACTGGGGTACCCATACATCGTATGGAAATCCCTTTCGAGGAACAATATTTATGATGCAATATGATATCACACTCAGTTATCATTGCTCCCACATCTGAAGGAAATATTACAGGACGAATCCATAAACCAAACTTCGAAAGTGACGAAGTCTTCAGTATAGCAAGAGAGCCTCCTATGGAGGATTGGATGAAAACTCCAATAAATTTTCAGCCTCTGAGGCACCAGATAATGGACGGAATCACAATGACTCATTAGTGGTCACTATGGCCATTGCACTCCCCGAACGCGAGGAAGAAGGAGAAAGACCTAAGGCATTGCCATGGGCCATGCCAAAAATATTAATAAACGGAGGAAGCTCTATTGAGATTTTGTTTTACGAAACATTCAAACAAATGGGCCTGAGGGACGAATGCCTAATACCCTCTACCTATAACATATTTTGTTTTGAAGGCTCAGATCAAGCCATTCGAGATTAGATTTCAATCTCACGATGCAATAACAATACAAACGATCGCAGATTCCTTGACCAGACCCCCCTCGATGATGTAAAAAGACACTCCGAGAAGGGGAACAAGCTAAGAAGTTAAGCAAAAAGTAAGAAAAGGTCAGTACGCCCAATAAACTTGGAACCGACCTTACACTATTGGCCGCTAATTAAGGAAGAAGATGGCACCAACCCCCCCCCCCCCCCCCCCCCCCCCCCCCCCCCCCCCCCCCCCCCCCCCCCCCCCCCCCCCCCCCCCCACCCCCCCCCCCCCCCCCAAAACAAGAAGGCCATGAAAGGTCTTCAGTATAGCAAGAGAGCCTCCTATGGAGGATTGGATGAAAACTCCGATAAATTTTCAGCCTCTGAGGCACCAGATAATGGACGGAATCACAATGACTCATTAGTGGTCACTATGGCCATTACACTCCCCGAACGCGAGGAAGAAGGAGAAAGACCTAAGGCCATGGGCCATGCCAAAAATATTAATAAACGGAGGAAGCTCTATTGAGATTTTGTTTTACGAAACATTCAAACAAATGGGCCTGAGGGACGAATGCCTAATACCCTCTACCTATAACATATTTTGTTTTGACGGCTCGTCCACTCGCCTGAAAGGAGAAATAACTTTGGCTATTCGTGTATGAATAATCCTTACCCTCGCTACATTCTGTGTTGTGGACGTAATTTTACCATACACTGCCATTGTCGGGCGATCCTGGGTCCATGAAATCAAAGGATTCGCATCGACATATCATCAGAAACTAAGGTTTCCAACACCCAGTGGAATCGCCGAAATCCAAGGTATTTCAGACGAGGCCAAATACTGTTACAACATGGACTACAGAACGGTGAAAACAAGGTAAATTCACCCAAAGAAACAAATAAAAGGGCGGAGAGCCAGAAAAATGTTAGTATCTACATGACATATACGGCTAAAACTACAAGTTTGGATGATGCATCCACCTCGGCTTCTAGGCCATCCACAAAGCCTTTATGACAATTACAGAGCCTCTCCGATATTGGAGAGCAGGGATTGGATCACCAACCCATAGAATCAACATCAAGCAGTATGTGGACATCACACCCAAGCTCGAACTACTGTCCCTGATGGATAGTTATTCTGGATACAAGCAGATCACCCTCGGCGAGGAAGATCAGAAATGTACCTTGCAAATCTCTCTCAGAATGGAGTCCGAGTCGAAAAATGAAGGAATACAAATGAACGAACGATTATTTACATCCTCGATGACACAGGAGCCAAAGCCAAGCAAAGAGATTTACATTCGCTTGACCACTACTGACATCTCGATCGGGGCAGTAATGACTCAAATGGAAGGGAATATAGAAAGACCAATCCATTCCATAAGAAGGGCACTAAAAGCAGTAGAATAAAACTACTCGAAAAAAGAAAAAATACTGCTATCACTGGTATACGCCACACATAAATGACGAAAATACTTTCATAAGTACACTATAAATATCATTGCCAAAACTTCGAAAGAGTCTATATTAGACCATGATGAGAAGAATGAAAGAATCCTTAAATGAAAGGCTCAGATCAAGCCATTCGAGATTAGATTTCAATCTCACGATGCAATAACAATACAAACAATCGCAGATTCCTTGACCAGACCCCCCTCGATGATGTAAAAAGACACTCCGAGAAGGGGAACAAGCTAAGAAGTTAAGCAAAAAGTAAGAAAAGGTCAGTACGCCCAATAAACTTGGAACCGACCTTACACTATTGGCCGCTAATTAAGGAAGAAGATGGCACCCCCCCACCCCACAAAACAAAGAAGGCCATGAAAGGACTTTGATGATCGATGAAATTTTTTTCACACAATGGGGAGAAACATCGAACCAACAGTATGTCAAACAGCATGACACAGTCACACCAACGCTCCCGGCCCAGGATGGCCCAGGAAAGGCGGACAGCAAGACTAAGAAAATGGCCCCTGACGATCAAACAGCAGACGCAGGCGTAATCCTAACAGTAGGGTCCAGGGACCGAGAGGCAGTTTTAACCTCGGACATGTTATCCCCAGGACCGGACGAACCCGACAAAGGACGAGATTACCTCCAACTGGAGCCTCGGATTTAAAACAAACTCGTCAAGCTAAGAGAAACTAACCCAGACGATATGGCTCGAAGGAAGACCTCGCCATGCCAACACGACTCAAGATAAGTCGTCCCATACACCCCTCGCGACCACCGCGAAGGAAAGGAGAGCACACAAGATTTCTCAAATTAAAAGGCAAATAATCAAAATGTCTTTGAAACATCAAAATGACTAGAAAGCATATGATGCTTAAACGACCTTTTGAAGCATGGGTTTAATCCTTGCTTGTAACAAGGTCACGAAACCTTATCCAATTGTACTAAGGATCTATACACCCTCTTTTGAGAATAATAAAATTACTCCTTTTGCACATATATTTGTTTCTGCTCGCTTGAATATCTAGTTATTTCCCTGTTTTTTTTTATTTTATTTTTACTACCATTCTCATTTTTCTCTTTAGTATATTGTCTAAGTTACTAAAACATTTTTTTCATTACACCACAAGCCCATCAAGATTATGGCACGGTGCTACCCACACCACCCATTCTACAAAAGAATGATGCGAGTTAAAATACCTAAGCTGCCCGACACGGAAAAAGACCTAAGGCAATTCCATCTGACTTAGCTAAGCAAGATGAAGCGGGGGACACCCTAAGCTACCTAACACGGGAAGACCTAAGGTAACGCCATCACGAACAAGAGATCGGATGATGTCCTGCCATAACAGGAGATATCCAGATTTGAATAACTTTCCTACGGCTAAGGAAAGAAATATTCAACAGGGATATTACCCTTCAAAAAATGGTTAAGAAATAAGTGATTCAAGCATCAGACCACTAAACCAGAAGGAGTAGTGTAACCTAAACTGGACACTATTAAAACAGTCAAGCCCATGAAGGCACCAGACCAAGGCAAAGAAGGAGACTACGCCATACTAAAAATCCGACATCGTAAGAGGTGACCCATCCAATTAAGGAACTGATCACTCCTTGGCTTGGCCATCCATGGTTGGATTCAAAGTATAAGCTCTCCCACGAATCCCAAAAAGGCACAGGTCATAATATGAAAGTAAAGAAATATTCTACTTCATAAAAACAAATACTTCAAAAGGAAAAGTATCACTTCCTCCCACATACGAGGACTTACCAAAATATTCACACCTAGAAAAAAGTTTGGTCAGCACACTAACCGAGTTAAACCAGATAGACACCACCCCATAAGCGGCGTAAGAACCCAACAAAAAATGTTACTACCTCGGTCACAACACGAGGTATGAATGACATAAACTGGAAAGGATATGATTACAATCTAAGGCTTACACGAGCCTAAGATCTAACAACTCAATCTTTCCCACCTTCAGGAGCACCTTGATCTGTATCCATCCTATCCTCGCCTTCAGCAGCGTTAAGAGCAACTTGCTCGGCCTCGGACTGGACAAGAAGGGGATGGACCATAACACTGGCAGAAGCAGTGGCTGACGCAACTCTTTGACGCTCATGGAGAACAACGACTTTACACGCATTTGTCATCATGACCTTGTATTCCGCATGAAGATTGCTCAAATTATTGTTCTTATCAGCACGTTCATCCTCCAACTCCTCCTCATGGTTATTGACCAATGAATTAAGCTCTTCGTCAAGGTTTTGCCTTTCCACTCTCATCTCTTCCAACTGCTCCTCCAACTTTGCATTGCGCTTACGAGCCACTGCAAGATAGAGAAAGGAGAAAACGAGAAAAAAATATATCTCACAAAAGTTATATACACATAAAACGAAGCCGCTAGTAAGCAACCTTCATGATCAATTAACACAGAAGCTAGAGTCTGTTCCACTTGGGTTTTTTGACTATCTATAGCAATAATCCATGCCTCAATAGGCATAATGGCGGCATCACACTGTGGACATGATAACATATGCTCATCAGGATCTCTCTCAAGACGGACAAACTCTCGCTTGAGACGAGCAAGTTCCTCTCTATCATCCTCTGCCTGCGCCAACTCGGGCAGATGATCGGATTGCCAATTAATAATCTCATCTTTCTGAGATCGGATCAACTTAATGTCATTCGCCCGATCTACAGCCACTTGCTTGGCCTTATCTAACATCGCACAAAGCTCAATGATGCGATCTCGCTGAACATCCACATCTGTCTGGAGTTGTTTATTTTCATGATCCAAGGAATCAATCTTGCACTGACGAGAGCTCACATCGAGACTTAGGTCGCACAACTCCCTAGAATGCTTACGGGCATTATTTTCTATCTTCTTCTCCATACGTTTGATGGTAACTATCAATAAAAGGACTCATTCAGAATTCTAACACCTACCATGGAGTCAATTAAAGTTGGTCAAGGAAAAATGTAAATACCTTCTAATTCTTTCCTATACTGACGACAGGAAAGGGATTCTTGTTGAGCCATATTCACGGCGAGGCGCAGATTCTGATTATCGTGCTCCAAAGCTATAGCTCGCCTCCAAGCAATACGAGCCTCGAACAACATTCCAATTCTCAGATTGTTGCTCTAGTAAAATAGACAACAAACACCAGTTAGACGATGACTAACTTACATACTACAATTATAGTCTAAACTTTAAATACATACCCCTATCACAAATCGATGCTGAGCAGTTTTAGACAGAGAGGTCAAAATACGAGCTTGCTCGTCCTCACTCTTCTGAGCATACTCGTCCGAGAACAACAATGACATGTCTTCGGACCATCCACCAAAGATAGTGATGGCTGCACTAGAAGAAGTCGCTGGAGCAAGAGGAAAACCATTGGCAAAATTACTTGGCACGCCAGGAACAACATTGCCAGAACCACCACATGTACGAGCATTCATCTCGGGGTCAACACCCTTATCAGCGAGATTACTCGCCTGGGGCATGGCCCCACCCGATGTAGGAGTAATTGCACTCGGGGCAGTTGTACCATCCAGCATAACATTATCAAGATTATCAAAAAACACATCACCAAGATCCATTACTTCATCATCACCAAAAAGAGCACCAATGTCAATCTCTAAGGCATGCTCCGCCACTACCACTGGAGCAAGAACGATAGATGGACCAGAACCATCTGTGACCCTCCTCCTCTGCCCAAAAAACGTTATTAAATGCTAAGGCATAAAACAGGGGAAATGTATATATATATATATGTCAGAATAGATAGTATTTTATACCTTAGTGTTGATGGTGGTTTTAGCTTAGGGTTAAAATCGTAAAACCATAGTCTGTCGTGACGTCACTATGTAAGGAAACAGAGCCGTGAGTACCAATATATCTACTAGCGCATTTATTGAGCCTTTCAATATGTCTATGAGAAAATTACCAGGGTACCTTTTTTTTATGTATATGCTATGTTCCACAGCAGAGCCCTCAGTACTGACTGGTATCATCTCCGCACATGCCAGCCGCGCATGCTAGCCAAGCGTGCCAATCACATATACCGCATATTTTAATTAGGGTTTCGACGCGTTAAACCCTAATTTTTACATCTCCGCACCAAAGGCATGCCAACCATGCCAGCCGTACCATCATGCCAATGGCATGCCATGCCAGCCACATCTCCGCACCAAAGGCATGCCAACCATGCCAGCTGCACCACCGTGCCAACGACATACCATGCCATCCACATCTCCGCGCCAAAGGCATGCCAACCATGCCATCCGCACCACCGTGCCAATGGCATGCCATGCCAGTCACATCTCCGCGTCAAAGGCATGCCAACCACATCTCCGCGCCAAAGTCATGCCAACAATGCCAGCCGCACCACCGTTCCAACGACATACCATGCCGGCCACATCTCCGCGCCAAAGGCATGCCTACCATGCCAGCCGCACCACCGTGCCAACGACATACCATGCCGGCCACATCTCCGCGCCAAAGGCATGCCAACCATGCCAGCCACACCACCGTGCCAATGACATGCCATGTCGGCCACATCTCCGCGCCAAAGGCATGCCAACCATGCCATCCGCACCACCGTGCCAATGGCATGCCATGCCAGCCACATCTCCGCACCAAAGGCATACCAACCATGCCAGTCGCACCACCGTGCCACTGACATGCCATGCCAGCCACATCTCCGCGCCAAAGTCATGCCAACCATTCCAGCCGCACCAACGTGCCAACGGCATGCCATGCCATCCACATCTCCGCGCCGAAGGCATGCCACCATGCCAGCCGCACCATCGTTCCAATGGCATTCCATGCCAGCCACATCTCCGCGCCAAAGGCATGCCAACCATGCCAGCCGCTCCATCGTGCCAATGGCATGCCATGCCATCCACATCTCTGCGCCAAAGGCATGCCAACCACGCTAGCCGCACCATCGTGCCAATGGCATGCCATGCCAGCCACATCTCTGCGCCAAAGGCATGCCAACCCTGCCAGCCCTGCCAGCCATGCCGGCCAAACCCTAATTTGGTCGTGCCTAAAACATTTCCAAAGCCATGCCGGTCATGCCTCCATGCCGCTAGCTGCCAAACGGAAGGTTGCAACAATCAACGGCTATCCTTCCTCCTGAGATGCAGTTCTCAGCCGTACAAGTTCGCCACCAAACGCATGGAAACTTCTGTCCCAATGCCAAATTTTGTGGTTTATGCCAAACCCTAATTTGTCCACGCCTAAAACATGCCATGTCGGCCATGCCTCCATGCCGCTAGTTGCCAAATGGAGGGTTGCAATAATCGACGGCTACCCTTCCTTCTGAGATGCAAATCTCAGCCGTACAAGTTCGTCACCGAACCGGCAAGCCTCTCAATTTTAACTTGTCAAACAATAGCAACATGCTACACTTTTTCCACGAAAACACTCGAGACATCAAAACATGTCACAAACTGGGGGATGCTCATCAGGGTATTGGTTTGGCGGTTTACAGCGTGCGGCGTGCAATACGCCAGTTACAGGAAAGTGTCATAAGAGCGAGGCGGTTAGTAAATACACGAAGTAATGGTGAAACGTTTCCTTCATTACGGAAACATCAATTCCAGGAGTTACCCGTTGACGCTTTCTTCCATTACTCAACCGTTTCCACTTCTTACGAGGCCAGGGTACGTTTCGTTGCGACTTTTATAAATAGGTCTCACCTATTTCCACCAAATACAAGTTTTGGTCAGGAGCATACAACACTCAGAAATCACTTGTTAGCTTTACAATCTGCTAGCATTTCACTTTCTGATACAAGTCGTCAAACAACTACTCTTCCGGAATCAACTATTTTGGTCTGAACACTCTCTTCGCTTCCCTCCCTAAGACCAACCCTTCTCCTTCACTTTGTGACCGAAGCAAGTCTGGAACGACCATTTCTTGGTTTAGGCCAGATTTGTATAGAATGATCTCTCGAATCAAAGTACTCCCTTGCAGTACATTGTTTAGGGTTTAGAATCGTTTCTCACCCACACATCCGAAATTACCAAAATCCGCAGAAACTTTTTTCACCCTCAAACACTTAGCATCCTCAATAACCTGAGCAGACTGTATTGGGCGCCTATGAGAAGTGACCCATTTAAGCTCCCAAGGCCTGTAGGATGGCAGATGGGCATGCATCTCAGAAATGCCGAGAAGAACATTTCCCTTCTCATCCCAACCAAAAATATAAGGCCCCACAATCCGAATAGGAGCAACAAGCCACTTGGATCGTGAGTCTTACAAAGCGAACGCTGAGTAGAAATAGGAGGATCCAAATCGGTCATAAGCGGAGGACATCGGATAGCTCTCCGAGAGCTAGAAATCCCAACTCCAAAACCGTCAAAGGTATCAGACTATTGACACCAATAGTTCTCCACAAAATTATCATAGTTGTACAAATCCCTTTGACCAAGAACGAACTGATTCAACTCGTACTCGGTAACTTTACCTTGACTTCGACGATAACACTCTCGGGCGAACCTGTAAAAATTACCATTGGGTTGAAATATAGCTCGCTGAGGGTCAAGCTTACACAATACCTCGTACTGGAAAGGGTCTAGCGGGCAGTACAGAGGAAGACGAAGGCCAGCATCGAGTTGGCCCACTGCAACAATGATCTCGTTGGGACCACAAGGGTTCTCCTCGAAAAGACTCTTCGAAAGAACACCAAACTGACCTTCAGGAGTAGCAAAGGTGACTTGAAACCTTTGAAGATGATGCCTAGTCCTCACCGACTCCAAAAAAACGCCATCATACATGCCGGAGGAACGGTCGGAGAGTGGATTTCTCATCGGTCATTTCCCGATATTTCTAAAAGTAAAACATAAAGAAGGATTCAGAACATTCACAAAGAAAAAACTAACAAAACATCAAAAAAGATGGGCGAAACGGCGATGACGATCCATAAAGAAACTCCACAGACGAGAACCAATGGCGGAAACTGGTGAAAACCAGAGAAGAACTAACACAGTTCACAAAAAACGGCGTCAAACCACCGACGAAAACAAAAAACAGTAAAGAAGAGAGAACATACCGTCTAGGCTGGCAGATGGAGAATTTCTCCCAGACATAATAAACTTCTTTATAGGAGACAAGGAGTTAAGAAGAAACAACAAAAGACAGAAAAAGAAAAAGATGAAAAAGTTCTGAACTCTGAAAAATAGAGAGTAAAGACATCATTCTCTCCCATCAAGAGATCTTATAAGAAACCAAGGGATAATAAACCGGCGCCTCAAGTCCAACAGGTAAAAGCGCACTAAAACTGCAGACGTGGCGAAAATCGCAGACGTGGCGAAAAAGACGGGACGGTTACCAGGTTTTCTTCCCACCATGCCCTTGGAAAGTTGCAAATAGAAGGATCAAAATGTGAGGGTAAAATACCCGATAGACACGTATCATCATCTCAAGAGATGATCTCATGATGAGACGATAAGAGAGAAGCACCAGATCATAATCCATAAAGTAGTTGTATCTGAATCGAGACGCCTGCTACTATGTTACATGAATGAGGCGTGTAAGAGTGGTATAATAAACTCAGACGGTCAAGTATAAAAAGGAGGACCGCATTTAATGAAGGATCAGAAGAAGCGTGAGCGACCTCAGAGAGCTCATACGACCTATATTATAGCCCGAGAATGATGCAGCACGAGGTTACCTGAGAAGAGCAGCATGATGATGTTCAGGGCGGGATAGCTCGGAGAGGAACCCAGCATACCATCACGAGGGATAGTACAGAATCTCGTTCGAGGTCCTGAGAAGATATACGACAAACTCCATATACTCGGCGAGGCCAGACCTTCACGAGTATTATTTTGTCTTTAAATACCAGTCCATGTAGAAGGAGATGGACAACTTATGTAATATTTTAGATGGTCTTTCTATAGATAATTACTGAGAGAGATCTAGAGAGATAGGAAATAATAAGTCTAAGTGACATTTTTAGTTCTTTCAAGGGTAAAACCTTGTAATCAATAAAGAAAACATCTTCTTTCCCATGGACGTAGGTCTTCATGACCGAACCACGTTATATGCTTGTGTCAATCTTACCTTTTCATGTTCTTTACATCTTGTTCATCTTGAATCTTGAATGTTTGAGTAGTTTATATCCTTTAGATTTACATGGGTGTAGTCATCAGAAAAGATGCAACTACAATACCAATGATAAAGAAGCTAGGCTTCAAAACCTAAGTTCTGACTGGGAAAACCTTCATACAATAGATGAAGAAACGTTTGATGAGTTTAATCACAAAGTATCCGAAATTTTTAATGCATCTTTTGCATTGGGTAAGACTATTCCTGAAAAGGACATTGTGATGAAAATTCTCAGATCGCTGCCATCTAGATACGATTATAAGAAGCATGACATTGTTGAAGGAATTAATCTCACAACGCTTTCCAGAAATACTCTGGTTGGGAAGCTAAAGATCTTTGATCATGAGCGTACGTCCAAGTCTAGCAAGGATGTTGTTTTCAAAGCACTAAAAAACACTAAATTACTTGATAAAAGTAAAAGTGTTTATATATATGAAGATGATATTTCTGAGACTGATTCATCATATGAAGATCTTGACAAGTCAGTCTCGTTCATCACAAGACAGTTTAGGGATCTTCTTTTGAAGAGAAGTAAACGGTTTGCCAGAGATAAATCCAAGTCTTCAGATAAACCTCATAATCGTGTTCCTCCTAAAAATAGGGATAATGATGAAACCGATGACGAGGATATGCCTCAGTACTTTAAGTGTAAAGGTTTTGGTCATTTTGCAAATGAGTGTCCAAATCGAAAGAAATACACTAGGAACAAAGGTCTTGCTGCAACTCTTGATGAAACGTCTGACAATTATGATTCTAATGAAGACGAAAAATCAAGTGTTTCATTTCTTTGTGAAAATATTGATTTTGATAACTGTAGCAATACATACATCAATCTTGATATTCTTCCAGAAGAAATCTCAACCAATCTGGAAGATGAAATTGACCTTTCTATTGGAAACTCTGTGTATAATGTTTCAGGTTCTACTATGTGTCTAGAAGCTTGCACATTTCAGATGGAAAAGATGTTAATATGATTGTCAAGTCATCAATCATGAAGGAAAAAGAGAAATCTCCGTTATCTCCTACATTGAAAAGAAAAAGAAGGAATGTAAGGAAGCCAAGAGCTGTTCCTTCAAATTCTCAGAAGTTTTCTGATGTTCTTGAAGTGTTGAAGGAGACGCAAAAGGAGATTCAACAAATAAAGGCTTTTGTATTTAATACTCATGAGATTCAGAAGGCCCTAGTTCGACATCATTCAAGAAGGTTTATTGATATTAACTCCTATCTTCATGAACCTTATGCCCCAATGGTTGTTGACGACAAGAAGTTCGGGGACGATAACGAATTCTTCAAAGGTATTAACACCTGGTAAATCTTCTTATGAGAATTTTATTCTTGTGCTTTTAGGAAGAATAACTAGAGTTTGGAATAGCCATTATTGTGATTTCACATAGCTATGTAAAATGTTTTCATCTTCATGTTTTTAGGTTTATTTGTTTAAATTCTAAAATTGTTTGGAAGATGATTTTTGTAGTATTAATCTTTATGGTTTTATATATTGCAATTTGTTATGGGATATGTGTGTTTGCATCTGTGAACTATGATTGTCCCATACCTTGTCAAAAGTTAAGTCTTTCATATGTCGATATGCATGTATTGATAAAAAGAATGAATGAACTTTTGACATTACAAAAGTTTGAATCCTATTATGTCATTATTGATGGAAGATAGGATGAACTTTTGTTTATGAGGATTATGTCTATCGTATGTCATTGTTCAAATGGTGATGGAAACTAGAATGAATCCTTGTCTATTCCGCAGTATTGATCTTCCATGATCCATATTTAATGTATATACTATGCGGCTACGTAAATTCTCTTATGTTGAACATTTCCGATTAGATTAATCGTGGGTTCTCTTGTGGTTAATTTAATTGAGTATTATTTGGATTCAAATTCATATTCGTATGTGATTTGTTATGTTCAAAGAAATCCTTCTTTTCTCTTGAAATTAAGGTCGCTCTTGTTGTTCTTTCGGGAATGACATATTATGGGGGAGAGTTCTAAATTGAACTTGTGCTTAATTGCCAAATCTTTGTGGGGAGTGCGGCTGTGGAATATTATAGGGGCTATCTTGTATCTTTATAAACTCCTTGATGAAAGCATTTAGCTTAGGCTATATGATTGCATCTAAATAAGTTGATATGTGCTTTCTTTTGGTCATGAAATGTCTCTTTGGAAATTTCATTAGGATCCCGTTTTCGTACCTTTGCCAATTTTATTGACAAAAAGGGGGAGAATTAATGTGTAGTTCACACTACAAATACATATGGTTTTCGGATCATTATGTAAGAGGGAGTGGTTTCCATGTGAGATGGAGTATTGTCTAAGGGGGAGTGATACATATCACCATAATATTGTTGTCGAAGTTGTGACACAATTGAACTTTGATGCGTAATAATACTATGAAACTGTATAACAATGATTGAGAATTCTTGTTTTCTCATTGTTATAACTAAGAATTTTCAACAACGATGATGCTAAACTTACAACCTTTGGAGTCATTGGAGTACTTGGAAGTGACAAAGATTTCGAGTAATGTTGAAGATTAGGCATGTGGAAGAAGAGATACAAAAGTTTATTTATCTATTTTTGTATTCCATATGTATTGATAGTTTTGTCACTAAAATGGAAAAATGGGGAGATTGTTAGAGAACTTCTCGGTCGAACTCGCATGCGTTGCTATCTCAAGTATGTTTGCCAATGTTAGTGATCAAAACTATAAGTCTTGATTTCTAGTCTACTATAGCTAAGTCTCGGACTAGGATAAAAAGTGTAGTTGAGCTCAAGAACTCCATGGCGATCATCATACAAGACGAAGAACTACTCAAGGAACTGGTGGAACTTCATCGACTAAAAGGTATGTGGAGACTTGAACTTATATATCACTCAAAAGTCTATCTACTCTATCTCCTATCTTGAGACAAAAGTCGTTTTGCTATATAGACTTTGATTATACACATTTGCTATTTCGAGCCGAGTTTATCTCGCTTATCTATTTCTCGAAATATTTGTTGGTAAGCTTTCGCTTTGGCCAAGTTCATCTTTACCTAGTGACGGATATCATGTTAAGTTTCAATCACTTGAAAATGGATTTGACGAAAAATGGTTTGTGAATAACAACTATATAACGTCCTTTAATAATGTTTCAATGATTGAAATGAGCGTTTAGATTATATAACCATTGTTGGATATAAGCATTGTGTGGTAACACATATATGTATAAGTTCTTATTCCTTGAACCAAAGTATGCGTACTTTGCTGATCAGGAAAACCGGAACAGAGTCCGCGAACCCAGTCTGCATACCCAGTTCTCGCACTGTCGGAGGTTCTCTTTCCGAGAAAATCTACTGGAGTTTGTATACCTTTTACAAACTTATTCTGGGTACTTAAGTCCGCGTACCTAGTCCACGTACTTAGGTTGGTTATTTCTAATAACGATTATTCGTGAACTTTTACTTATATAAATTAAAGAATGCAAGTTTGCAAACCGTGGATATAAAGTTCATGAATCGATTCGAGTGAATCAAATCGTTGTTGCTTCGATTATGTCTTTTATACTTCTATAATATCTAAGCAATTGAACAAATCTCTAACTAGTTCATTTGAGTCATTTGAACTAGTTATGGTAAAGAAGAATATGGTTGATATGAAAGTGCTCATATGGCTAACCATTTGGTTAACTATTGTTGAACCAACGAATGTACATGTTTGGGTACGGTTACACAAACCTAAAATCGTGCATTTCATTTGTGTGTAACAAGCTAAGTTTTCGATCTAACGGTTGAAGTATATTAGGTTGAATCTAATCAGGTTTTCATCTAACGATGAATATTGAATGCTTTGTTACTAAGCTAGCATTGATTGCAAACTCTGATTTGAAAGACTATATAAGGGAGAACTCTAGCAACTGGGAAACCTAATCCCCACACCTCATGTGTGATACTAGTTGTATAAGATAGAGCCGATTCTCCTTTAACCTTAGGTTTTTTCGATACCCTGTAGGTTAACGACTTGAAGACTTCATTGGGATTGTAAAGCCAGATTGATACTACTTTCTTGTAGTTGTGTGATATGATCTTGCTATTTCTATCGTATTGAGTACAATTGTAACGATTGGATTGAGATTGATATCTCCTATAGGAAAGATATGAAAGTAGTCACAAACATCTTCGTCTCATCGTTTGTGATTCCACAATATCTTCTTTCGCCGCGTCGATTAAGATTATTGTGAGGTGATTGATAATACTGAGTTGTTCTTCGGGAATATAAGTCTGGTTTATCAATTGGTTCCTGTTCACCTTGATTTATCAAAAGAAGGAAAAAAACTCGTAAGTATTTCTATGTGAGACAGATTTATCTATTAGCGTAGACTTTTCTGTGTGATACAATTTTTTTTTTAAAGTCTTCGACTTTGGGTCATAGCACTCTTAGTTGTGGGTGAGATCAGCTAAGGGAATCAAGTGCGTAGTATTCTGCTGGGATCGGAGACGTAAGGAGCGCAACTGTACCTTGGATCAGTGTGAGATTGGTTGGGGTTCAACTATAGTCCAGAACGAAGTTAGTTTGTAGTAGGTTAGTATCTGTAGCGGCTTAATACAGTGTGTGTTCAATCTGGACTAGGTACCAGGGTTTTTCTGCATTTGCGGTTTCCTCGTTAACAAAACTTCTGGTGTCTATGTTATTTCTTTTCCGCATTATATTTTGTTATATAATTGAAATATCACAGGTTATGCGTTTGAATCAATCAATTGGGAAATCCATCCTTGGTTGTTGATTGGAATTGATTGATACTTGAACATTGGTCTTTGATACCGTTCAAGTGATTTCTCTTGTATTCAATTAGACTCGCAAATTTATATTTGCTTGAGTAAGTATTGAAGCGAAAAAGAGAGATATAACTCTTTGATATACTTTATTAAGATTGAGTCTAGTTGATTCTCTTGAAAGTATATTGGATTTAGTCCATACAGATTGCTAATCGAAATATTGGCTGTGGTTGTTGTACCCTTTCTTTTTCAGTACTGATTCAACAGTTGTAGTCCGGGAACTATAGTATGCGTACTCGTACGCGTACTGGTTTCAAATAAGTTCGGTCATGTACGACAGTATGCGTACCTGTTTGCATACTGGCGAACATAGACCAAGTCCGACAGCTTAGGTATGCGTACCAGTTTGCATACATGAGTAGGTTAAGTTCTAAAATTGGCTAAGTCATGAACAAATATATTTATATAAAAAAGAATGCAATCGTTTGCAAACTGTGGCTATAGCTTTCATGAATTGATTCGAGTGAATCAAAACCTATTTCGCTTCAATTGTGTCTTGTATACTTCTATGAGAAATAAAAAATTGAACGACTCTATAACTAGTTTCATTTGAACTAGTTGTGTTAAGATGAATAAGGTTGATATGAAAGTGTTCATATGGCTAACTCTGGTTAACTATTGTTGAGCCAACTAGGTGTACACGTTTAGGTACGGTTACCTATATCTAAATGAAGGTACATTTTCATTTGTGTGTAACAAGCTAAGCCAATCTAACTGTTGAAAGATATTAGCTTGAATCTAATAAGGTTTTCATCTAACGGTGAATATTAAATGCTATGTTACCAAGGTAACATTGATTGCAAACCCTGGTTTGAAGGCTATATAAGGCAGAACTCTAGAAATTGGGAAACCTAATCCCCACTCCTCCTGTGTGATACTAGTTGCGACTAGAGTCGATTCTCCTTTAACCTAGGCTTTTACTAAAACTCTCACAGGTTAACGACTTGAAGACTTCATTAGGATTGTTAAGCCAGATCCAACTATTTTATCTGTAGTTGTGTGTTCTGATCTTAATTTGTTCTATCGTATTGAGTATTATCTTCTCTAAGGTTTGCTCGATATTTAATCTCCGATAGGTAAGATAAAAAGTAGTCACAAACATCTTCGTCCCATCGTTTGTGATTCGACAATATTTTTTTCCGCTACCATACAGTTAAGATCATTGTGAGGTGAATGATATTACTCGGCTGTTCTTATGCACCTTGATTTATCAAAAGACGGAACAAAACTCATAGGTATTTCTGAGGGAGACAGATTTATCTATTCAATAGACTTTTCTGTGTGAGACAGATTTGTTTATCAAGTCTTCGATTTTGGGTCGTATCAACTCTTAGTTGTGGGTGACATCATCTAAGGGAATCAAGTGCATAGAATACAGCGTGGTTCTGGAAACGTATGGAATGCGACTGTACCTTAATCAGTGTGAGATTGGTTAGGGATCAACTACATTCCACTCTGAAGTTAACTGGTAGTAGGCTAGTGTCTCTAGCGGATTAATATAGTGTGGTGTTCAAATCTGGACTAGGTCCGGGAGTTTTTCTGCATTTGCGGTTTCCTCGTTAACAAAATTTCTGGTGTCTGTGTTATTTCTCTTCCACATTATATTTTCTATATAATTGAAATATCACAGGTTGTGCCTAACTTCAATCAATTTGTGAATCTGACCTTTGGGTTGTTGATTAAATCTATTGACACTTGGATATTGGTTTTTGATACCATCCAAGTTGTTTCTTATAATAATCAGACTCACAGATTTTTATTTGTTTGATTACATTAAGAAACGAAGATATAAATCTTGGATATACTTTTCTAAAGATTGAGTCTGACTGTCTAGTTGATTCTTTTAAAGTATATTGGAGTTTGCTATATAGATTGCTAAGCGAAATATTGGGTGTAGTTGTTGTACCCCTGATTTTTCATCTTCCTCAGATCTATTCAATTGACGTTGTAAGTCCCTACAAATGTCTCTTGAATCTGGGTCATCAAAATTTTCCCAAATTCCTTATTGAAAGTAATATGAAAATCTATTTGATTCTGAAGTTCGATATCTCGAGAGATCATTGTGACGGTGGTAACAAATGGCACAACGACTCTATTAGAGAACGAGATTTGGAGTCAGCCATTGGGTTAAAGTACTTGATCCCTAAGACTAAACCACAAAATTTGGAGAATCATCGTCTTTCTTTGACACCGAATTGTTGGGTCTTATACTTCTAGATTGACAACCATATCCACAATAACTCAAATCAATCGAAATATTCGAAAATGACTTACCCAAAATGGTTTTCGACTTAGATATTTTTAAACGTTCATGTGAAAGTTCATTCAAAACCCTTTATGTATTTATTTTTTTTTGAATAGTTATTCAAGCGAAATTTTATACCAAAAATCTCTTGTCATTCCAAAACTGACAAGCACGTTAAGTCTCAATTGAAATAAAATTACCCGAAATGGAATTAACAAAACTTGAATTCAATTGCCAACTAGAAATACAATTTTTGAAATCATTAATCAATCTCTCATTTCCACCAAAAATTTGTTACTTTTCCTAACATAGTAAATTGAGGATAAACTAACGTAGGAATTTCACTGAATCCTCTCTAAAATAGGATGTAAAGGAATTGGTCACAAGAATAATATTATCTTCCACCATAATTACTATCAAACACATGCTAGGTTTGAAACTTGAGCATGGATTCATTACGTTCTTAATTTATTGTTTCTTTACATTCAACCTATACCGTCTTATAATTTTTTTCTTTTTCTTTTTATAAACAACAATCTATAAGAGGATAAAGATCTGCCTCAACAGTTGGCATAAGCCGATAGGAGGTCTAGACCATAAATAGGTTTCAGAGTTATGTTTAGCCCAAGCTGCCAAAGAATAAACAATATTGTTACAAATTCTAGGTTGGAAAGATAAAATACAAGATACTAGACTAGAACTGAAAAGAAAAATGTTTTTAACAAGTGCATCAGTTTGCTGATTTCCTTCAAAATTTCCTTGAGAAAATTGGCCAATCATTCCTTTTGCGTCATTATTAATTATGATGTGAGTGAGTTGTTGATTCACTGCTTTCTTCAAAACTACCCAGATAGCCCTCATTTCTACCTCTTCTGGAAAAAAAACTTCAAAAGTGATAGCATCACAAAAGATGGTATCCCAGTAAAATCTCGCATTATGTAGCATGTACTATTGGCTAAAGAAACATAGTCGAATACACCATAAGTATTGTATTTTAGTCCAACCAATTAAGGGAGGCATCCAACTTGGAACACCAATGACATGGGAAGGGGATATATTGGGACTCCTAAAGACTATCGTAGATGGGAAAAATATCGTTTGGTCCTTTTTTAGATGGGCCCATGTCTGTTTGGTCCTTTAGGAAAACGCCTTTATTGTTTGGTCCATAATTATTTAAAAATATTAAACTGACAAAAGTACCCTTCCGTGTTAATTTTTACTTATTTTCTTGTAGCAGTTCATTCCAGAAATGAAGTCCATATAAAAACCTTAAAAAAAACAGAAATGAAGTCCATATAAAAACCTTAAAAAACAGACTTCATTCCAGAAATAAGGTCCATATAAAAACCTAAAAACAGACTTCATTCCAGAAATGAAGTCCATATAAAAACCTAAAAAAACAGACTTCATTCCATAAATGAAGTCCATGTAAAAACCTAAAAAACAGACTTCATTCCAGAAATGAAGTCCATATAAAAACCTAAAAAAAATAGACTTCATTCCAGAAATGAAGTCCATATAAAAACCTAAAAATTCCAGAAATGAAGTCCATATAAAAACCTAAAAAAACAGACTTCATTCCATAAATGAAGTCCATATAAAAGACCTAAAAAAACAGACTTCATTTCAGAAATGAAGTCCATATAAAACCTAAAAAAAACAGACTTCATTCCAGAAATGAACTCCATACAAAAAACAGACTTCATTTATGGAATGAACTCCATATAAAAACATCATCATCTTCTTCGACGTCTTCAACAGCAGCAGCAACAAACATCATCGTCTTCAAAACAGCAGCAACATCGTATTCATCATGTTCATCGTCTTCATCATCTTCAACAACAACAACAAACAACAAATACGAAAAAAGAACACAAAAACTACATCTAAAAAACATCATCTACGGCATCAACAACATCATCTTCATCGTATTTATCATCTTCAACATCAGCAGTAAATCAATAAAAAACGAAAAAGAAACGTAAAAACTTCATCATCATCATCTTTATCGCCTTCACCATCATCATCATCAACAACAACATTAGCAGAGACAAAAGAACCCACAAACACCGTCGTTCATCATCATCTTCATCTTCTTCATCATGAGCAGAGAAAAAAAATGGGGGAAAGAAAAAAAACTAGATCTAGAAATAAAGAAGAGAGAGAAAAATCTGAAAATAAAGAAGAGAGAGAAAGAGAATCCGAAAATAATATTTTCTCTCTTAATAATTGACTATATATATCCTAGGGTGACGTCATGGATGATGTAATGGTCCCAAAAGGGTATTTCTGCCACTACAAGATGAAAATTACATCATCCATGACATCACCCTAGGACCAAACGATAATTTTTAGGACCAAACTATAATTTATATTTTAAAAAAGGACCAAACAGACAGTTGACTGGATCAACTGGACTAGACTCATCCTAATATATTATTCCTAGGACCATATGGTATTTCCTACATCGTAAATCTAGCTCTAGCAATAATGACAATAAGACTCTCATTCTTTTTACTAAAGCCAAGGTTATTTATACTATTCCAGGTGGACCACATTGCAGCATTTTTTTTTATTCATCAGACAAAGATGTAGTAGCATTAACAAGCCAATCAAGCAGGGATAAGTTCTGAAAATTATGAACACGAAAGCAAAGAGAAGAAGAGATCTAAACAGAAGCAACAAAGGGATATAAAACCAAAGAAATTTTTATTTTATTTTATTTTATTCACTTTATCAAATTTCGTTCAAACTTAGCTTCGAGATCACCTGACTAGCTAAGGAAAGCAGCTAGCAGCATCAAATGCACTAATGTTTCGTCATTAGACGATAAACATCTAAGAAAAATAATAATTTCGATTGGCGTTCTAGTTTGGAAAACAGTTCTGGTTAGTAAAGCATTTATATGAGCTTTCTAGATGAAAATCTGGATACAGTGTGAGATTTTGAGATTCCATATGCGCTTCAAATGAGTGTTTTATGGGGAAGGCTAAAATCTTTGAGATCCAAGTATGCAGATTTAGAGGAAAATCTATCATTCTTCGAAAGCTCCCAAACCCTTCTGCCAATAATAGTAACAATATTATAGGATCTAGTGTCCGGACCAATGAAATAGGACAATTTCTGTCTAAGGGATTATGGTGCAAAGGAATTGGGTTTAGCGGGACCTAACGTAGGGATATAATTATAATACCAATGGTCAATTAACTGGCCATGACCCACATTCCAGGAAACAAAGGGTTTGATGAGTCCTTTATAGTATGAACACCAAGCAAATTGGATTTTTTCATTTTTTTATGAATCCGCGAGTTATAACCCCAAAGGTGTCACTATCCACATGCAAAAACTCCAACAAAATAAATTGTTCACAAAAACCCCATTTAACATAAATTGTCTATATTAGCCTTCTAGTTTAAATCACCCCAACAAAAATAAAAAAACAACCCCACCTTTAATTTTAAATCACCCGAACAAAAATAAAAATCAACCCCACCATTAATTTCTATTATATTATTATTATCACCACCACGAAATAACACCACCAGCAGAGCCACCAATGTGCCGCCACCACTGACCACCGCCGTCGCCAAAAACAACCACTGTCAACCGCCGCCACCGCCGTTACCGACCACCACCATCACCACCTCCACCGCCGCCAACAACCACCGCGCAACCACCTCCACCGCCGCCAACCACCACCGCGCCACCGCCGCCGCCACCACGCGCCACCGCCTCCACCGCGCCGCCGCCAACCACCACCGCGCCGCCGCCGCCGCCAACCACCACCGCGCCACCGCCTCCACCAACCCGCCGCCAACCACCACCGCGCCACCGCCGCCCAACCACCACCGCCCCACGCCTCCCAACCACACCCGCCGCCTCCACCACCGCCACCGCCGCACCCACCACCACCCGCCACCGCCGTTACCGACCACCACCATCACCACCTCCACCGCCGCCAACCACCACCGCGCCACCACCTCCACCCCCGCCAACACCTCCACGCGCAAACCTCACCACGCCACCACCTCCACCGCCGCCAACCACCACCACCGTGACACCACCTCCACCTCCACCGCCACCACCACACCACGCCGTCGCCAACCACCACCGCCACCGCCTCCACCACCACCACCGTCGCCAACCACCGCCGCCGACAACTACCACCTCGCCACCACCGCCACGCAACACAGCGCCACCACCTCCATCCCCGAAAACCACCACCGCGCCACCGCCGACCACCACCACAGACCACCACTGTCGCCAACCACCACCACCAGCAACACCACCATTATCGCCGACCACCGCCACCAACCAGTCGCCACCAACACAAAAAATGAATTTCATTGATCAATATTCAACAAAATAAGAAAAAAATAATGAAACCAAACAGAAAAAATGATGAAACCAAAATTGGTTTCACCAAAACTAGATGAAACCTAATTAGGTTTCATCGTTTTTTCACATATTGTCATTTCGCCAACACAACTTCAATGATGAAACCAAACCAAAATAAACTAGGAAAAAATGATCAAAACTAGATAAAACCTAATTAGGTTTCATCATTTTTCCACATATTGTCATTTCTCCAACACAACTTCAATGATGAAACCAAACCAAAATAAACTAGGCAAAAATGATGAAACCAAAGTTGGTTTCACCAAAACTAGATGAAACCGAAATTGGTTTCATCATTTTTCCACATATTTTCATTTCACCAACACAAACTTCAATGATGAACTGAACCTGCCAATAGATGAAGAAAAAACTGGTTAATACAGGACGAATATATTTGACACTATAACGTGCCCAGGATAAGAAGCCCACATAAACCAAAAGATCTGATTAAATATAGATAGTTGGCTTGCATAATACAATTTAATGTCTAAAGCATAATAAACTGAACACAAATTGGAGAAACTACTAATTCACAAAACAGACAATAATCTTAGCACGATAATGACATTGAAGTATATATTCAAGGAAGTCAGTCTCTCTCTACCGAATTTCTGCTTGTTTAGTGGAGCTCTGGAGCTTATGCTTCAGATATATGGATTCCTCAGTACTTAAATATTGATGGTATAGTTAGTCTATGGTAAATTGCTAATGTCGTAAAACTTCAAATGATACTGTAAGCAGAAGGCAACCCTATACCCGGATAGAATCTCTTACTATAGTACCCAATAAGGCATGAATCCTGCAAAGACGTGACTAAGAACTACGACATTTTCCAAAAGAAATGATGCAGAAAACAACATCAACAATTTTATACATGATGGAGCAGCGACGGACCTCATTGCATATACAGGAATTATTTATTAAGTATAAAGCATCTTTGGCAAGGAGAAGTTCAAAATTTATGCCTAACTACTATTATTTTCTGAAATTCATAGATTAGTATCTAGCAATTCAATCCACAATAATATGTACAGACTTAAACAACAAATTTCTTATTAGAAAGTGGTTAAATTATGATCAGGTTATATGTATTACCTGAAGGGATAAAATCCCACTTCCTCTGCAACAAAAACTAAACCACCAGATAACCCTCTCCATACATCTCCACGATCAATCAATCAAATCCACCATGGTTTTCCTTCTCGGAAACCTCTATGGCAACCTCAATATCATCGCATCCTCAATCTGGATAGGTAAATGAGTTGCCTACACCCGGATAGAAACTCCTGCCTTTGTAATGTCGTGACCGTTCCGTAGGATCTCTCCAGCTGAAGGATTTGAGAAACAACCTAACATTCTTAAGAAAGTGGATTTTCCTGCACCATTTGCTCCTGTTAACACGAGTGCACCTCCGTCATGGACTGATGCATTAATGTTTCGAAGAATTAGTTGGGCATTTCTCATGCATGAGACATTGTTTAGCAGCATTCTAGGAAGTGGTGGTTTTCTTATAAACATTTTAACTCCAAAACTTCATCAACCTAAAAAAGTAAAACACACAACTTGAGAATGAAAACATAAACAAACACAAAACCCCAACTCAGAAATCAAATTCCCTCAAAAATCCAATACAATTGAAAACAAAAACCCCAAACTCAGTAAATCAGATTCCCTTAGAACTTCAAAACAAATGATGAAAACACCAGTCACCAATTTCTATTTCAAAATTGAACAACGTCATAGTATAATGAATCCAATTACTTCAAAAGAACAACACAAATTAAAGATGATGGAAACCAAAATTGGTTTCACCAAAACTAGATGAAACCGAAATTGGTTTCATCATTTTCCACATATTTTCATTTCACCAACACAAACTTCCAAGTCTGTGTCCGTAACTTTTGTAAGTTAATTAACCTAAACACATCAAATTCTCAACAACCGAAATGTCTATTTCATTTCTATCAACAACTGAAATGTCTATTTCATCTCCATTAAAAAAATTCATCATCAGTTCACTCCATAACATCTCAAGCCATCACCTTCATCATATTTGTAGCTTCATAATCGCTGCAACTCATCATAACCTAAACTAATTATCACAACTATCAACTGCAGTTTCAAGGATATCTATAACTCTATCAATTGATATACTACATCTCAGTAAATATCTTTCTAGGTCCAAAACCCATTTACCAAACAGCAGCAGCAACCAAATCTTCTAATTTGTTAAGAAACATAACAATCTCTTCCACTATTTCAACTTAAAATCAGATCCCTCTTCTTAACTCATCAGAGATTCAAATTCATCAACATCCTTTTCTCAATCATCTCCTTCTTAATCAAACCCCTCTCCCTAAATTTTGCAGATAGATCAATATCAAAGAAGAACCCTAGTTTCTTAATTTAGGGAAGATTATAAACCATAATTCTCTACGAAATCAAAATTAAACTTCATACTACCATCTCTACTTCAAATCAGAACAAACCCACTTTAATTCTAACAAACCATTGAGATTTAATAAAAAAGAATCAATCAAAACAGAAACCCTAAATTTGACCTGCGATTTACCTTTTCTGTGAATTCTGATTTCAGTAATCGATTCAACAACATCACTCTCAATCAAAGCAAAATTAAACTACAGAGATACGAATTACAATGAAGAATTAAAGAGGTTTGATGCACTAACCCATTTTTAAGAACCACGATCTAGATTTAACCCTCTTTCTCAACTATTATGGAGAAGAAAACCAAATTTTGAAGACGAAATTGATGCTGGTGGTGACGTAGGTGTTGCTGCTTGTGGTGACGGAGGTGTTGCTGCTGGTGTTCGTGGAGATTTGTTGCTGCTGGTGATGATGGTGGTGGGAGAAGGAGACGGAAGAAAGAAGAAAAAAGAAATCAGAGAAGAAGAAGAAGAAGAAAAGGTCAAGGGCATGTTTGTCTTTTTTTAAAGTAACAAAAACTAAATTTACACATTATTATTTGGCTTGGGGTTTTTGTCCCACTTTTATTTGTAACGGTTTTTATTTGGTAGAAATAATATGACCGGTTTTTTCTTATCACTAGTTTGTTCATCTAGGGGTTTTGTCACTAGTTTTGTTTTTTTATTTATATTAACATCAGATTTCTTTATTTTCGTCCTTTTAACTTTAAAATTAAATACCGTGTGAATACAGTTAAAATGATCAATGACCGAAATTACAACCACAAAAATAGAAATTACATAAACATATAAACAACCCATACTTAAACATACATAACAAATATTAAAGAAACAAAAGGCTATGAGAGAACTGTTGCCGGAGGTACCAAGAGAAATGGAGCACGTAACCTCAAGAAAACGAGGGAAAATGTTGGGAAGGTTAAATTTTTCTTTCAGGTATATGCATGTGCAGCCTTGAGATGAACACCAATCAAATTAGTATCTGGTTAGCAATTTTTTGTTGGAAATGTACAACACAGAAATCACATTCTGAATACCAAACCAAATGCGGATTATTCCGTTAACTTGACCAGTTTGTTGATAGATAACTAGGTTTTTCAACCTGTGAAAGTCTTTGCTGTTTTCCATTTTTGATTTTTGACATATCTCCATACACAAGTACCTCAAGAAGTTGGTGAGCACTAGAATTCTTATCTCTCGTTCTACGAGAAGATCCACCGATATTTAACCATTCAAGAAGCACCAAAAGGATCTCAACAATTTTGGTAGGTTGGTCCACCGCAAACGTGAACTAGATTAAGATTAACACAGATGGAACGACCAGGGTCATCCGCGTTTTCCGGGTGCAGGTTTCATTTGCAGGGACTCAGACACACCAACTGTAATGTCTCTAGATCAATCTTTGGGAATTACAACTGCCTTAAATGTAGAAACTTGGGCTCTGCTTTTAACATCGAGAACAACAACATAAAGGCAATGGCCACAAGTTCTCTTCGAGACAGACTTAGAAAACCTTTTACGCTTCATCACATCCTCTACTCCCCCTGACACATCTCAAGGATGATTGATGAAATAAAGAATAGAATACGACAAATTCCGCATGCTGCTATCCAACACAACTAGAGAAGGAAACCAAGCAGAAGATGACTTAGCTAACCATGCGACAGATGGAAGTCAAATGAGGAATTTTCAACCAAAATTTGGATCAGGAATCCTGGCTTTTGTTAGTCAAGTTATCTTCCATGACTTCGTGGCCCGATACCACATACCCACGTTTAATCGTATCCTAATCTTCTATTAATAAAATGCATGCTTCAAAAAAAAAAGTTGGTGAGCTATGGACGAAAAAATATATAAATCTAATTACGCCCCAACAGTTTTGAGATAGTTTTACATTTTCCAATTCCTATTGTATGATTCTTGATTCAAAACCAACATACAACGGAAGAAAATATTCCTTGATAATGATATATTACGCGCTCCCTTCATTTAAAAAAAGAAAGATACTATCACTTTTTCAGGTTGCCATATCTTTAAGTTTAAATATAAAAATCATAGTATTTCTTTTTCATAAAGGAGAAATATTACTTTCATATCCACATCTGCTAATTACTTAGAGCATCTCCAACAGTAGGTCAAAAAAATCCTACGTGGATGTCATTGTTAGACCTCCATTTATTCAGATTTTATCATGCATCTTAATAAGACCCTTTGCACTATAACTCAACTCCAGTAGTTAAGTTTATACAATGTATTTAGATAAACATTAATAGAATAATATTTAGCTTGATTCCATATTAAAAATTATATTTTTAAATTAAAAATTGATGACATGGAATTAGTTAAGGATCATTCCGAAGATGTAGTTAAAACTTTCTTTAATACCTTCGTATTTAGTATTTGATCCCTCCTAGTTTGTAGGACCTAATCATTGGAGATGCTTTTATACTAAATGGGAGTCTAAAATCCTATGTGTCATTCAAAAAAAATATTTCTACCCCTCCGTTGGAGATGCTCTTAAGAGTATGGATATTCTCCGAGGAATTTCCGTGAAAAAATATCACCTTTGATTTGCAAATGCGGGGACGGTAATTCTTACACTCACCGCCCACATCAAACAATATGTCTTTATGCTTCAAAAACAAAGAAATCATATGTCTACCGCATGCGGAGAAATTCATTTCCAATTTCAAAACAAACAATCAAAGTTGCGACCATCGGAGAAACTGAGGAGATATACATTTTCTTTTAGGAAGATTTGGCCATCGGAGTAACTGAAAATTTCTTCGTCGTGTATTATGAACCTAATTCTACAAAAAGAATTACGAATAAATATTTCAATAAGACAAACTAAAGTTGAGAACTTTATTAATGTTAACAACTAGTCTTACGAAGAAAAAGAATTTATAAGAAACCGAAATTATATGTTTCTTTCCCATCATTTTTAGCATAAATCTTTTTTATACACAAGTGCCACCATCTCTTCCGGAAAAAAGCACGATATTATCATCGGCCCAGTATTTCGCACCATAGAACTTTGGACAATCAACAGTATCTTCTAAATGTTCTCGTACTGGTTCTAAACTATGATCGTTCTTGTCCTTGAGTTCAAGTGCATCAAAAAAAACCCGTGGTCTCTTGGAATCTATTAAGATGTATGCCGCTAGTCATTGCTGGGCTAACTCCATCTTTACCAGATTTTACACGACCACCCCAATAAATTGTTGGAATATTTTCAACGCCGCTAACCAAAGGGGGGTCCTGGGGGGCATCGCCATTGATGTCTGTTGATGAAGGAACCTGACGTTTCGAAAAGCCTGTTCGAAAATTTGGCCGATAAAAGCCTGTTCGAAAATTTCGAATCCAAAAGACACCATTGATGTCTGTTGATGAAGGAACCTGACGTTTCGTGAATAGAAACCTGTTGGCGAATAAAAACCTATTCCCAACAGGTGCAAAACCCTTTATAAATAGCTTCTCCCAGTTTCGTTTAACATATAAGAAAAATCAATCTGTTTTCTCTGTTTCAAAAAGCATCATCAGAAATCAGAAATCTCTTTGTGTGTTCTTGATTGAATCAAGGGGTACAAACCTTGAATTCAGTTTTCGTTGCAGGGCTTTCATTGTATCCTGAAGGCAATATTTCGCATACCTGTTGTAATCGCCAATTGTTATTGGGAGGGTAGAAATATTTGTCTAAAAGAAAATTATACAAGCCTTGAAAGTTTTGGAGTGCAACACTTTCTTCTCTGTGTCATTCATCCTTTGTGAAACCCATTTTTTTCCAACATAAATATACTCAGCTCCCGGTCTAAACAGTGGGAATAGTTCTTTTGGCCAATATCCAATTTTGATGTCTTCTTCAATCATCAACCACCATTTTCCTGTTTCAGGTTCCTGCAGTATATAACATAATACACGACAGTCACAGCCATGCTGGAGGCAAGTTAAGACAACAAAAAATCTCCGGGTAGCAATTCCGTAATGCTACATTTTCTCTTGGTATTGTTGGGAATGAATTTTTTTTTTCCAGGAGTGTATATATATATGTATGTAATAATAAAGAGAGTATACAGATAATAAAGTTTTTTTGTTACTTACCCTAGAAATCTCCCCAGTAAATGCAACTGGTCGTTTTCCTACTTGTGATGTGTTTTGGAAAAACATAACGGGAGTCTACGTTTGATGAACTTGAACAAAACCTTTGCAAAGAGTATTGTAGCAACCTGTCCTGTGACCACCATCGCCCTGTTGAAAAATGAAACTCATATTTAACAATTAAAGATTAAGAAAAATACCAATATTTCAAAACAAAGTAGGGTAGCAAGTATAGCGGTAATCAAGTTGTTCATGTATTATCGGAAACTTACAGTCCAGTATGCAAAAGTTCGAGTCATATTATCACCATATAATTGTGGATTGACCTGATGATGATACACAAAAACATACTAGAATCAATTCACGTTATAATAGCGTGATCAAACAAGCTTAAGTAATTAATGGCGTCACATTTTGAGCATGCATTATATATATGTAAAATGAATACATACAGTCCATCCAAATTTGATTGCACTGGTCTGTTCCTGTGGTCCGGATTTAAGTGCCATCTCTGCCGAACTAAACTGGTCTTGATTTACTTTGGGATTCCATACGCTAACTATTCCTCTGGCGCCGTTAAATGCTTCTCCAATTTTCAGATAAGTTACAACTGCTCTCTGACGATTATACATTTTGTGAAGCAAACCAAATAAACCAGAATTATTTAAGCACGCTTAACAAATAAAAATCAAAAGAAAATTATAGCTAAAATACACACATATTCAACACCCGGCCGAGAATTTGATGAGGATAATGGTGATGAAACACTTAGAGATTTGGCTCTGATGAGATCTTCCTTAGATGTCCTGCGAATTGGGACAGTTCCTTTTGGACACCCATCAACTCCGCTCATCGGCATTGTATCTGATTTTTTGGACACAATCATCTCCCTCGTCTAAAAAGAATGAGACTGCTTAGATCATCTCCTGCATTAAAGGATAATAACAAAAGGTAAGGAAACGTATGCATGATTTGAAGCAGGCAATCGAGAATATTACCGAGTTCTTATACTTCTTCAGCAATGGATGGTCAAAAGCAGGCTGCTTATGGAATTCAATGCAATCATATAAATCACCCCAAGAAGTCTTTACCCATGACAAAAAGGACAACGAAATAATGTTAATTTTAGTGTATTTGTCTATATTCCTAAAAGAAGAAAAACCTTTAGTTTTCATACGCAAAAGGGAAACTTGTACATACTTGTATTGTTTTGACGGGAGGTTTATTTAGACTATTGAGTTGTGCCTTCAAATCTAAATCCTCTTCTTCTGATGACATGCTACCCATAGCCATTCTTCCTTCGACTAGTATTGCCACATCATAAGTAAGAATCAAACACGCTAACAGCAGTAAAAACTTGATATTCGTTAAACCAAAGAAGCGAGCCATCAGTAAAACTTTACGCTTCAAAGAAAAAAGAAAAAAGAAAAAAAAAGACACTTTTTATTAGCTAAAGTTAGAATGACGGAAGATGGTGTATATATACTAACAAGCTAGGGTTGGTGCTTATATTTATACAGCAAGACTTGGTAGAAAGTTGTTAGAAATTGGTAACTAAAATATATTTTTTTTTATATTGGATTCTTCCATATTTGGGGTATATATATTCGTATATAAATAGTATAGTATTTTCTTTTTGTTTTTTTTAAGGGAAATAATTAACCTGGCGTTTTTAGGGGCCATTCAAAAGGATTTAGGGGCCATCAATTTATACCCAGCCAAAGACTCTAGTTAAGGGGTACCCTATATGATATTGAAGTTACATAAATGCCCTTCTGGTAAAACTGTATAAAAACCAAATCAAAAACAATTCTACTCATTTCAACTCTTCTTCTTCCAGTTTCATATTATCTTCCGATTGTGGAAGAAAAAAAAAAATTTCCTCGTTCAACCGAAACATCGCCGCGAATCGTAAAATCAAAACATCGTCGATTCGATTATAAAACAATGGATAAGAGAAATGAAACCCACAGACCTAGAACCAAAAATGTTTCTCGGGGTATCGATCCAAACATTGGAATTTTAGCAAGAAATAAAGAAATTCTTGCTGCAAATGAAGAAGAACGCGAAAAACGCGAAGAACAAGTACCCGGCAATGTAGTCGGTGGTGGCGATTCCGAGACTCAAACACTTCGTCAACTTCAAATGGCCCCAATTAGGTAAGAATCTATCATTTTTGGGGTTTATTTCGCTTTAATTCGTCGAATCGAGAAAAAAAATTTCTAGGGTTTTCGGTTATTTATCCAGATTCGGACGATATGCATGCTCATTTACTTCCGAATGTAGTCGTGTTCTTCATTTTTCAAGAACATCGACAGTATTCGGGAGAAAGATTTGATGATTATCTGCCGAATATTGGTGGCCATATCTTCCTGGATACAAACTGCTAATAATCGGTAGTTTAATGAATTTTTTGGCTACCGAATATATTTAAGTAGACACAAAGTATTCGGAAGAACACTCACTATCGAATGTATATATTGAAAAAATCTCAAAATTTATGATATAGGAAAAATCCCATTTTGGGGCCAGTATTTATTCGGAAGACAATATAATGTTTTATACCTCCGATTGTGTAGGATAAAATTTTAGAGTTTCTGAACTCCAGTTGATGAATATTCGGTTGTAAACGTGTTTAGTTATATTCCGATTGTTTTTCATTCGGAAAAAATATGTGTCTTCTTACTTCCGAATTTGTACATTCGGGTTATAGAGGTGCACTTTTTCTTCCGATTGTGTAGGATGAAAAATTTACAGCTTCTGAACTCCAATTGATGTATATTCGGTTGCAAATATGTTTAGTTAGCTTCCGATTGTTTTGTATTCGGGAACAATATGTGTCTTCTTACGGCCGAATGTGTACATTCGGGTTATATTTCCATACTTTGTCTTCCGATTGTATAGTTTGTAAATATTGTTCCTTTCTTTGTTGTTTAGACAAAGTCGAGAAGGGAGGAAGAAAGTGACAGCTAGTGCTAGGAGGGAAAGGAGTGCCAAAGATAATTCAGGTGCTCAACAAAGCGAACAAGAACAAAGCAGTCAACAAGGAGTGCAACCAACTGTTGAACAACAAGGCAGTGAACAAGGGGTGCGACCAAGTGTTGAACAAGCCGCTCAACAAAGTGCAGGACCAAGTGTTGAACCAGTTGATCCAGTGGCAAGAGTAGAAGAAGAAGGACAACCAAGTGGTACCCAAAAAGCCAAAAAAGGAAAAGATGTTGTAAGGAAGGATATTGCTAAGAAAGCATCACATCTTGTCCCTCAGCACTTGAAGAAGAAGGGTATTCCAGCAGGCACAATCCTTGGACTACCAGCGGATGGAGGAAAATTGCTATTTGGATACAAAGACTCATGGGCCAGAGAAATATATGAAACCGAGGTAATAAAATTACTATTTTTTATTAATGTATTGTCTATGTGTTATATCGTAATACTTGTATTAATAGGATCATCAAGATGCGGTCCGTCTACTCAAACCTACCGCCGCACCAACAAAAATGCTTGCGTGGCCTTTATCCGGTGAATGTGAAAGGTTCAAGACAATTGTTGCCAACTCGGGGTTAGCTAATGCCGCCGAGAATTCATTGTTGGAACATGATCGTGTGGCCATATCGGCGTTCGTGGAGAGAATGTATCCTGAGACCGATACTTTCCATATGCCGTTTGGGGAGATGACGATCACCCCGGATGATGTTGTGCAGATTCTTAACCTTCCCGACCAAGGCACAGCTGTGAAGTTTAACTACACAAAGCAGTTAAGTTGGGCACAACTTTATTCTCTAACTAACAAGTGCTTAGGTTGGGATGAAGAGACAACAACAGAGTTTAGGAGGCATGCAAGTTACAGAACAAGACAGATCAACATTACAGCTTTGATGAATATGTTTCGAGGCACCTTGGAGAAGGAAAAGAATGGAACGTTAACTGATGAGCAAGTGAACCACGCTGCCACCGCATATCTCCTTTGTGTATTGGGATGTGTCATATTCCCCAATACTTCTGGCAACCGGATCGACGCCAACCTTATACAACTTTTGGATCCTCTCCATGAAGTCGGTGACTATTCTTGGGGCACGGCATGCCTAGCATTCTTGATGGAAGAGTTGAGAAAGGCTTCGAGGCTAGGAACCTGCCAAGTTGCCGGGAATGTGGCTCTATTGCAGGTTTTTTCTTTAACTCTATAACTCACTCTATAGTTATTCAGTAGACAATACATATGATGCATATCCATAACTCCAAATGACGCATATTCGGTAGGAAATTATCCATCTCTTTTCCCGAATGTTGGTTATTCGGTGGTTAAGTACTTACTTTGTTTTCCGATTATATACAATCGGAAATATTCTTTTGATATTAGAACCGAATATACAGGCCAGAAAAGCTATAGGTTACTGAACTCCAAATGACGCATATTCGGTAGGAATTGATCCATCTTATTTTCCGAATGTTGGTTATTCGGTGGCTAGGTACTTAATTGTTTTCCCGATTATATACAATCGGAAATATTCTTTTGATATTAGAACCGAATATACAGGCCAG
Organism: Papaver somniferum; assembly: GCF_003573695.1. Lineage (NCBI taxonomy): Eukaryota > Viridiplantae > Streptophyta > Magnoliopsida > Ranunculales > Papaveraceae > Papaver > Papaver somniferum. The sequence continues at coordinate 17,213,542 of NW_020622934.1, read as the reverse complement.
AAAAGCTATAGGTTACTGAACTCCAAATGACGCATATTCGGTAGGAAATGATCCATATATATTTCGAATGTTTGTGTATTCGGTGGATAGCTACTCAGTTTTGTTTCCGATTATATATAATCGGAAATTATGTTTGGAAATTACTACCGAATATACACAATCTATTTACTAAAACTTGGTTTCTTATGTATATAGGCATGGATCTATGACCACTTCCCTATCCTGAAGTTGGCCGGAGAGAACCCGGGGTGGTGCAAAGGTACTCCTAGAGGAACAAAGTATATATTTGAAGACAACCGTTCTAGGACAAAGGAGCAGCAGTTGATTCGCATGAGGGAGATTTTGGACCAATTGAAGGCCTCAGACGTATGCTTTGATCCATACAAGGAAGATCGAGTCAGTGGGCATATAAATGTTCGGTCGGACTTGTCCCTTTATTTTGGACCATTGTGGCACCCCACAGGATATGTGATGTATAACCCCTCTAGGGTGATGCGACAACACGGGTATATACAACATCAACCTCTGGAGAAAATGGGGGATTACTACAAATTGGAGTTGGAGTTGTGTTCTTCTAGTGGTGACAATCTCACGATTGTTCACACAGGCCCACCTACTGTTCTTGATAACTGGGATAAGAGGAATGACTTCATTATCGACACTGGTAGACGAACCATCCGAGGTGATGAAAATTCTCCAGACTATATGAGTTGGTATAACAAGGTATCACATCCTTTGGTTATCCGTGAAATCAAATCCAACACTACTGCGGCGGGTTCAAGTTATAATTGTATCATCAAAGACAAACCAGCTGGTTATGATAGACTGGTGCGTGTTCTTATATTTTTGTTCATTTATATTATTCCTATAAATCTTAGGTAATTACCGTTTGATGTTATGTCATTACGTATAAAAAACAGGTGAATAGGTTCAAGCGTGTTTCCAAAATGTTAACTGCATGCTTGAAGAGCGGAGATCCCATGCCAGCTGAGAAGATCAAAGAGGCTAGAGATCTAGTTGATAATATGGATAACGAAGATTATGCTGCCCAGTTTGGGGAGAAAGTCACGAAGAGGCATCAGCCCAAGGTGGCAGTATCAAAGACGGGTAAAAGAACTCGAGCTTCATCGAGCGCTGAAGCTGCTCCAACTGAAGCTGCTCCAACTGAAGGTGCTCAAACCCGTGGTCGTGCAGGACTGGGAGGTAGTCACGGTCGTAAAGTAAAGAAGAGCAGATAAATGACAATGATTTTTGTTGTACATTCGGAAATTTGTTTGGGTAACTAAGTTAGACAAGTTCAAATGACAATGATTTGTGTGGTATATTCGGAAGTTTTGGTAACTAATTTAACTTCCGATTATTTCAAAGACAAAATTTGAAAAGTATAAGTTTTTCCAAATTCTGATTTTTGGGCCATCGTACATTCGGAACTTTATAAAAAACCTATCCCGAATATCACAAGTTCAAAACAAACCACGCCATGGCTCCAGGTGGTTCCAAGGGCCAATATTGAAGGTTAGACATCCCATATTCGGAAGTTTTGGTAACTAATTTAACGTCCGATTATTTCAAAGACAAAATTTGAAAAGTATAAGTTTTTCCAAATTCTGATTTTTGGGCCATCGTACATTCGGAACTTTATAAAAAACCTATCCTCCGAATATCACAAGTTCAAAACAAACCACGCCATGGCTCCAGGTGGTTCCAAGGGCCAATATTGAAGGTTAGACATCCCATATTCGGAAGTTTTGGTAACTAATTTAACGTCCGATTATTTCAAAGACAAAATTTGAAAAGTATAAGTTTTTCCAAATTCTGATTTTTGGGCCATCGTACATTCGGAACTTTATAAAAAACCTATCCTCCGAATATCACAAGTTCAAAACAAACCACGCCATAGCTCCAGGTGGTTCCAAGGGCCCATATTGAAGGTTAGACAGCCCAAATTCGGAAGTTTTGGTAACTAATTTAACTTCCGATTATTTCAAAGACAAAATTTGAAAAGTATAAGTTTTTCCAAATTCTGATTTTTGGGCCATCGTACATTCGGAACTTTATAAAAAACCTATCCTCCGAATATCAAAAGTTCAAAACAAACCACGCCATGGCTCCAGGTGGTTCCAAGGGCCAATATTGAAGGTTAGACATCCCATATTCGGAAGTTTTGGTAACTAATTTAACGTCCGATTATTTCAAAGACAAAATTTGAAAAGTATAAGTTTTTCCAAATTCTGATTTTTGGGCCATCGTACATTCGGAACTTTATAAAAAACCTATCCTACGAATATCACAAGTTCAAAACAAACCACGCCATGGCTCCAGGTGGTTCCAAGGGCCCATATTGAAGGTTAGACATCCCAAATTCGGAAGTTTTGGTAACTAATTTAACTTCCGATTATTTTAAAGACAAAATTTGAAAAATATAAGTTTTTCCAAATTCTGATTTTTGGGCCATCGTACATTCGGAACTTTATAAAAAAACTATCCTCCGAATATCACAAGTTCAAAACAAACCACGCCATGGCTCCAGGTGGTTCCAAGGGCCAATATTGAAGGTTAGACATCCCATATTCGGAAGTTTTGGTAACTAATTTATCGTCCGATTATTTCAAAGACAAAATTTGAAAAGTATAATTTTTTCCAAATTCTGATTTTTGGGCCATCGTACATTCGGAACTTTATAAAAAACCTATCCTACGAATATCACAAGTTCAAAACAAGCCACGCCATGGCTCCAGGTGGTTCCAAGGGCCGATATTGAAGGTTAGACATCCCATATTCAGAAGTTTTGGTAACTAATTTAACGTCCGATTATTTCAAAGACAAAATTTGAAAAGTATAAGTTTTTCCAAATTCTGATTTTTGGGCCATCGTACATTCGGAACTTTACAAAAACATTATCCTCCGAATATTACAAGTTCAAAAAAAACTGTTTCCTGGAACCAAACAACACCATAATCGGAAAGAAAGTTGACTCATAAAATAACCGAATATTACAATCGGTAGGTTGTTTAACAAAATAATCTACCGATTTCGTATAATCGGCTAGTTTTTATATTAATAATACTCCGATTACATCCATTACATAAAGTTCAAACGGCCTTAACCTTACAATTTCGTCAAAAGCACCTAAATCCATACTCCTAATTGACCATAAAAGTATTAAAACAGATCATAACTTCCAGTGACCATAGAAATTGTCCCTCTTGATTTTGTAGCATCCTTCATGTTCAAATCGTTTCCCGTAGAGGTCCACATACCGGCGATCCGCAAGATTTCTCTGAAATTACGAATGAGTAACAAGTTAGTACTAAGTTTTATTAATGTGAATTGGAGTTACAGCATACTTACTCGTTTTTCATACGTCCACCAAGGAAAAGCGTTCCTAACAAACCGTTCATCATCTTCAAGTTTGTCAATCTCCTTATCTAGTGCATTCTTTCTCATCTTAATGTCATTGGATGATCTTCGAATTCGATTACCATCTAAGGCCTCAAATACCATTAAGATACGGTTCCATATCTGCTCTTCGGATTCCGATTTGTGGAGCTTGTGAACACGATCATGAGTAGTTACCACAACCCACGCTCTATAAATAGCACAATCTTCTTCTTCGGCAAAAGCAATATCCATGTTTTTTGTTATGAAAATTAAAACTGAAGAGAGGAAAGAGTTTGGTGCAATTGGGGTGATAGATATGAGTTTCTTTATATAGGTTTAGGGTCCAACGGCTCTTTTTGTTTTTCCCAAAAACTCCAACGGCTAATTTGACGAAAGTTGAATGTGGAGAAACCAATAATCGGTAGGTATTGGATTTAGCATATCTACCGATTATGGTAGCTTTCAAAATTTGAATTTGCGGCAACTTATAATCGGTAGGTTTTGTAATATATTTAACTCCCGATTAACGCTGAATCCAAAACACGAACCAAGAAATACTGCACCTCGTATAATCGGACGTCTGGAAAATATTTTGGCCTCCGATTGCATTCGAAGGGTAACAATGTTATCATATCCTCCGAATATATAAGGGTAATTTCGCCATTACGAATTACGCGAGATAAGGGCTGGCTACATTTTCCCTTTGGGTGACCTTTTTTGTTTTATTGTTGGCCCCTAAATCCTTTTGAGTGGCCCCTAAAAACGCCAGGATAATTAAGCTTTCCTTATTTGGACAATCATAAACAATACTCCCAAGTAAGTACCGTAAAAGCATCTGAAAGGAGTATTTGTTTTAAAAATTATTGATGCCATCTAGGATTTTAAAAACTCTCAACAAAAAGAATTTCTCCAGTGGTGATTGGATAATCAAAATTTATTATGACGTGGAAGTTTGTGTTTGGAGGAGAGTACGGGTATTTGGAGACTCCCGTCCACACCCATGTCATCAATTGGGTATTATTTTAATTAATTTTTTAGATTTTGTGAATTATTTTTTCTACAAATAAGCGAGAAGTATATCAAAATAGATATGAATACAACTACCACTGGAGATACTTATCAAAACAAGATTTCTATTTGGATTCTATGTATACCATTTTTTTAGGTCTCCACATATGATAAATATTCATACTCCGTTGGAGATGCTCTAAATATGTTAAAAGACTTTACCTCACTGCTTAAATAGTCTGTTTGGATAACACTAAGTTGCTTCTCGGCATTTGGAAGCAATAATGATTTCTACATGCTAACAAAACATTAATTCTTCGCAGTTCAATTCAAAATGCACAGTTGATACATGTAAAAAATAGGTCATTAGAAGTTAATTTGAGAAGACAATTTCAAAAATGATTTCTAAACACAATTTTTTTAGCTATTTGTAACTCAAGTTGTTTTTGCTTCCGTCTTTGGAAAAGGTTTATGGTAGTTTGGGATGTTTTTTGAACTTTACTTTTGTGTTGGGCTTATTTGCCCGGAGAGTTGAATGAGAGTAAGTATTTTGGATATTAAAAATAGAAATCAATCTCAGAAAGTATAGACGATCAAGATATAGTTGATCCATATAACAAAGTTCTTTATACACAAGGTTTTTACGACCTTACATGGCCATCATAAAAACACATCAATAACTTTTTGATGATACCAAGAGATAAAGGAACAAAAGGGAAAGTAATTAAACTAGCAAAAATTCTTTAGATTGATACTTCTTATCAATCACAAGTTACTTCGGAAAGCAAGGTGTAATTGGTCAAAAGCTACTTTGTGGAGCAAGGTGTAACCGATTACAACCTATCATCCCGTCACAACATATTTTGGAGTGATGGTATAATCGGTTCCATGAGCAAAGCAAAGTTTCCATAGTTCACATATTTCTTCATGATATGTGTGAATTATGGTTTTGGGTTTGCTAAGATGAGAAGCTTCTAGATGTCGACATTATTTGAACATGTACGTAACTCTTATTATTAATTGTTCAAATACATTCCTTGATATTCAAGGTGATTCCATGTCCGAAAAAGTGAAAAACATTTAATTATAATTTTTATCATATATGTTTTTAATTACCAGCAATTAAAGCATATCATGTTGAAAATATTATTAGTTAATGTGCTAGACTAATAATAGAAGTTTTCTATGAGAGTATGATTTGGCATTTAAGTGGAAATAGGAAAACCAAAATTAGGTACTTTAATGTGAATATCTTGAGAATATTTTCGGTTTTGGAATTTTCTTGTTGTCCAAACAACCTCGGTATATAAATACTTGAGTTTGCATTTCTTGCAAACTCTAAGAGCCAGGTAAACTTCATTCTTGTTGTTTCTGGTGGAGCCGTCTATCCGGACAGGAAAGTACCCTAATTAGGCGAAATCTCTTACGGCCGCTCGTTTAAAGAAACTTATGAGATCAAGAAGATCTATGAGTACCGTTGGTGAAACTAGATAATTGCATTGTTATTGTAGTTTTCGATTATTGATTTGATTGACTAACGGTTGTTGAAACTTTGATGCACCTAGTTTGTTTATTCTTGAGAACCTTCTCTTCTGATATAAGGCTCATACAAACTAGATCAAAGTATTAACGGGATCTTTAAAACCATTTTCGGATCTAAAGATATCTTGTGATAATTCATTGTTAACAGACTCCGTTCTGTGCGTGATTGATCACAAGAGGTTTCAAGTGGCGTTGTGCAGGTTATTATTAAAGAAAAACGAAGACCTAAAGACGACGAAGTTTTTCTGATTAGTTTTCGTATCTTGTGAATTGTATGCAAAAACCTTGATCGGCTGGGATCCAACTAGAATCCTTTTTATCTTTGATAGACTTGATTTTATAGTTGCGTGAGATTAGCACCACCTTATAATTTCTCTTTGAGATCTATATTGATTGATTGTTAATCTAGATTTTGATGATTTCGATAGTCAAATTTTGGATTGATCTAACCAGACAAAGGAGTTTATTAGATTAAACATAAGATCCTTTGTCAACGACTCATAATATCTTATTACCAACATTGAATAGAGTGGTTGCCAAAAAAAATTATCCTTTACTGTTTGGAGCATGATCTAAAGGATTGGTGATTCACGTGCGTGACTCTAGAAGTCAAAGGCACAGGGTAGTCTACTTGGTCTCAACTACACGAAGTTGGATTAGATTTTGTATAGAGGCTTAATTCTAAGAGTATTCAAAACTGGACTAGGTCCCGGGGTTTTTCTGGATTATTGGTTTCCTCGTTAACAAAATCTTTCTGTGCCATTTACTTTGTTTTCCGTATTTTTTTATTATAATTAAATAAATTACACACGTACATTAATTCCATAACACTTGATATTGATCATATAGAGTTTCCATTTATTACCGAACCTATTATCAAGTTATCACTTTGTTGTGATATCGTGTCGATCTTGAATCTATAGTCAATCACACAAGTGATTGTTGTTGTATTGTCTCGACCTCGTATCCATAGACGATCACATGAAGTGTGTACCGAAGTTGTTGTATTTCCTCGACTCTGTCCATAGACGATCACACTTGTTAAAGGACTTCTAGATTAAATAAAATATTGTGGTGTATTTGGGTATCCTCTTCTTTTCACGAACAATTGTGAACTGAGTTCGGTAATCTTGTAGGGTTGGAAAACCAGTTTCACAAACAGTTGTACCCTAACTATTAAACAAGACATGCGGTTGGAGAACCATCCTACTGTTTGAGGGTGAAAACAGTTTCTGCTGGTTTCGGTAATTTCGTGTGATGTGGGGAGATCTAAACCCTAAACAATGTACTGCAAGGGAGTACTTTAGATTAGAGAGCGCAATCTGTACAAGTCCGGCCTAAACCAAGAAATGGCCGTTCCAGACTTGCTTCGGTCACAAAGTGGAGAAGAAGGGTTGGTTTTGGGGAGGGAAGCGAAGAGAGTGTTGAGACCAGAATAGTTGATTCTGGAAGAGTATTCGTTTTGTGACTTGTATCAGAAAGTGGGAAGCTAACATATGGGAAAGCTAGCAAACGTTTTATGAGTGTTGTATGCTCCTGCCCAGAACTTGTTGTTCGGTGGAAATAAGTAATGTTTATTTATACAAGTCGAAGTGAAACGTACTCTGGTCTCATTAAGAAATGGAAAACAAGTGAGTAAATGGGAGGAGGTGGTAACCGGTAACGCTTGGAATTGATGTTCCATAAAAGAAAGTGTTTCACCATTACTCCCTGTATTTACTAACCGCCTCATCCTTATGACACTTTCTTATAACGAGCGTAGTGTACGCCGCACGCTGTAAACCGCCAAACCAATACCCAATGAGCATCCCCCAGTTTGTGACATGTGTTGATGTCTCGAGTATTTTCGTGGAAAACATGTAGCATGTTGTTGTTGTCTGGAAAGTTGAGCTTGGGAGACTTGTCGTCTCGGTGGTGACCTTCAACGGTCGAGATTTTGCATCTTAAGAGGAAGGTAGCCGTTGATTATTGCAACCTTTTTTTTGGTACCCAGTGGCATGAAAGTATGATCAGTATGGCTTTAATATGGCCCAGTTTAGGCGCGGCCAAAAGTTAGGGTTTTGACTTTGTTTAGGCGCGAGAAAACTAGGGCCAAAGGTTTCCATGCATTAGCTGGTAACCTTGGACAGCTAAGATCTACATCTTAGATGAAAAAGTGGCAGTTGATTGTTGCAGGCCTTCGTTTTGGTAGCCGCATAGGGAAGGCCGGCACGGTATGGCGCGGCAAGGTGGTTGTCATGCCATTGGCACATGTGGCATGGTATGCCTTGGCGCGGTTTGGCATGGCCAAAACTAGGGTTTTGGGTCAAAGGTTACCATGCGTTGTTTAGCGACCTTGGACGACTAGGATTTGCATCTAGGATGGAAGGGTGGTCGTTGATCGTCGCACGCCTTCGTTTGGTAGCCGCATGGGGAAGGCCGACATGGTATGGCGTGACAAGGTGGTTGGCATGCCATTGGCACATGTGGCATTGCATGCCTTGACGCGGTTTGGCATGGCCAAAACTTGGGTTTTGGGCCAAAGGTTACCATGCATTGTTTGGCGACCTTGGACGGATAGGATTTGCATCTAGGATGGAAGGGTGGTCGTTGATCGTTGCACGCCTTCGTTTTGGTCGCCGCATAGAGAAGGCCGGCATGGTGTGGCGCAGCAAGGTGGTTTGCATTCCATTGGCACATGTGGCATGGCATGCCTTGGCGCGGTTTGGCGTGGCAAAAACTAGGGTTTTGGGCCAAAGGTTACCATGCGTTGTTGGCGACCTTGGACGACTAGGATTTGCATCCATGATGGAAGGGTGGTCGTTGATCGTCGCACGCCTTCGTTTTGGTATCCGTATAGGGAAGGCCGACATGGTGTGGCGCGACAAGGTGGTTGGCATGCCATTGGCACATGTGGCATGGCATGCTTGGCGCGTTTTGGCGTGGCCAAAACTAAGGTTTTGGGCCAAAGATAACCATGCGTTGTTTGGCGACCTTGGACGGCTAGGATTTGCATCCAGGATGGAAGGGTGGTCGTTGATCGTCGCATGCCTTTGTTCTGGTAGCCGCATAGGGAAGGCAGGCATGGTAGGGCGAAGGCCAATGGCGCGATGGCTTGGCATAATGGGGCCAAGGGTTTGGTACGGACGGCTTGGCATGGTGGGGCCAAGGCAAGATGCGGTTGGCTTGGCATGGTGGAGCCAAGGGTTTGGCAAGCCATTGGCGCATGGTGCGGCTAGCATAGTTGGGGCCAAGGCAAGGCTGGGTTGGCTTGGCATGGTGGGGCCAAGGGTTTGGCATGCCATTGGCGCATGGTGCGGCTAGCATGGTTGGGGCCAAGACAAGGTGCGGTTGGCTTGGCATGGTGGGGCCAAGGGTTTTGGCATGCCATTGGCGCATGGTGCGGCTAGCATGCCTTGGAGTGGTAGACGTGGCTAGCATGGTTTGCCATTGGCACAGTGGTGCGGCTGGCATGGTTGGCATGCCTTGGCGCGGAGATGTGGCGGGCATGGGTGGCATGCCTTGGCGTGGAGATGTGGCTGGCATGGTTTTCCATTGGCACAGTGGTGCGGCTGGCATGCCTTAGCGCGGTAGCATGATAATTAGGGTTTGGTATGTACGAAGATGATGTCGGTCAATACTAAGGGTTCTGCCGTGGAACATAATACATGTATATAAAAAAAAGGTACCCTGGTAATTCTTACGTAGGTATATTGAATGATTTAATAAATGCGGTAGTGGTTGTAGTGACGTCATGTCAGATGTAAGGTTTTACGATTTTAACCCTAAGCTAAAAACCACCATCAATATTAAGTCCCCTGCTTAGCTCGGAACATGAACATTGTTACGAAGCAAGCATAAGATGGTGACAGGCGAGGACAAAATCGAAATGGCAAGTCATGAAAAGATGGTCAGGAATACCCGACTAACCTTTTTCGAGAGGTAAGGAGAATTCATGATTCTTGTGTTGGCAGCCTTGCGTAAATTCTACTTGTAGTGTTGTTGTCGGCTTGGCTTGGTCACGCGTCATCTTGGCTGGGCTAGGGAACGCGGAGGTGCTGGATTAGCGAGTTGTCGGTGTTGGTGCGGCTTGAGCGGAGCCGCTGGCGTTGGTCGGCTTGGAATGTGAGACACATGCATTGGTCGGCTTGGAATGGGAGCCGTCGGCTTTGGTCGTCTTAGAATGGGAGCCGCAGGCGTTGGTCGGCTTGGAATGGGATCTGCAGGCGTTGGTCGGCTTGGAATGAGAGCCGTCAGCATTGGTCGTCTTGAAATGGAGCTGCTTGCGTTGATAGGCTTGGAGTGGAGCTAGCTTGAGTTCCTTGGAAGGATGACGACCGGCTTCAGTTCCATGGGATGATGGAAACTTTTTCTGAATTAGGGTTTGGCATGCCGAAACCCTAATTATCACCCTTTACTAGAATCCTTGTAGAATTCTCGTACGAACTCGGATTGTGACGGTCTGCCCCTCTATTCTGAACGGAAAAGATTTTCCTATCTCGCCTCGGGGAATATTTAGGTTTTGAGCTCGTTCAGGAGGTGAAAACAGCTCGACAGTAAAATTCAGGAAGAATTGTGGGCTCGTGGAATGATGAAAGCTTGTTTTAGTTCCGTGGGAAGATGATGACTTGCTTTGGGAAGATAACAACTTGCTTCAGTTCCCTGGGAAGGTGACGAATGTCTTCGGGAAGATAACAACTTGCTTCAGTTCCCTGGGAAGGTGACGACTGGCTTCAGGAAGATAACAACTTTCTTTAGTCCCCTGGGAAGGTGATGAATGGTTTCGGGAAGGTAACAACTTGTTTCAGATTTTAGCATGTTACAACCCTAATTAGCGCCCCTTACTAGAATCGTTGTAGAATTCTCGTACGAACTCGGAATTTTATGGTCCTCCCCTCCATTCTGAACAGAAAATAATTTCCTATCTCCTCGCGAGGGAATATTTAGGTTTTGAGATCGTTCGGGAGGTGAAAACAGCTCGAGCGTAAAATTCAGGAAGAACTCAGGAGGGATGTTGCGGGCCCGAGGTGGCATAGTCGCGCCCAGTCATCCGTTTCATGGAGCAAGAAGAAACCTTATTTTGTTCAAACTCTAGAAACTCCGTCCGCATGAAAAGAGATACTGACCTTCTTCTGTTTTTTGTTGCTCGTCCGGATCCGTACTTTCATCTGCAGTGTCTCTCCAATGGATTCCAAAATTTATCAAACTCCATTGCATTCTTGGGACGGATGGATGTGGTTGTGTTTTCGATCCATCCTTAATTTTAGGTTGTTCAGTGCCTGGACCCTCTGATCGCGATGACAATATGTTGTGGATGCTTGTATTGGTCGAAATCTTCCGGAGACACTGGATGAAATAGATGAGTTGAGAGACGTTTCGTTGGCGATGTGCTACTATCAAGTCTTCAAGGACTTGGTTCCAAGTGGCATCCTTCGAACCATCTTCCAAATCTTGGACTATCGTGTGGAATGGGATGCGGTGAGCAGTCACCACTTATGCTTCTGTTAGATCCGATGGCTTGGCCGAATATGTGAATGTATCTTTGTGGCGTGCATTTGGAGTCATCGGTGCACATGTACGACTTCATGTTGAGAAATTCATGCGTCTCGTAAAACTTCGACAGTGATGATGTTGAAATCAGAAATAACCTGGTTGAGGGGAGTGAAAGCGTCCCATGTTAGTAGTCCCCATGTGTAGCCTACTTTCATTGCATGGCCTTGAATCCACATCCACGGGATTTGATATAAGCTTATCGTACTCTTCTGGATGTGACACTGGGGTGATCAGAATATCACATGATGAAATATCCTGGATAGTGAAGTGGTAGGAATGAGAGAGTTATGTTGTTTATCATGTCTCCCTCTGTTTCTTCAAGAAAATATTTCAGCCGCGTCTCTGGAGTTATCTCATGAGTCTTTGATGGTCGTCGGGATGGACTGCAATGAGCAGTCCCCAGTCGCATTTTTCTTCAGTTTCTGAAGTTGTTTTCCTCTGAGCAGGCTTGGGATCCTCCGCGGCCTTGTAAAGTGTTGAAGGAATCTTCTAGACAGATATGTGATGATTTTCTTGCGCTGCACCCTTGAAGAGTAGATGACCTTGTTGTGGCTATGACCTTTTGGTTGAACGTGTCTTCTGAGCTTTGACAGTAATGATATTCCATGTATATCCTCAGTCCCCAAGTATGGTTTACATGTTTACATCATGTATGGTCAGTGGTTTGACCATGATAAAGATATCACCATCGTGTGTTCGTACTGGTGATTTTGTTACTTCTTCCATGTGGAACTTAAAATATGGAGGAGTACATGTTACTTTTGTAGTGATTACTGTTGTGGTGAAGCTCTGGCTGGTATCAACAAATGAGCGGCAACAGTTCTTGGTAGTAAATGTAATCAGAAGAGACTACATTGTCGTGGTAACAAAGTAGGTTGGCTGGAATTGTATGGGCATCCATGGAAGTAAAAGGATTGGATGGACGCGTAAGCGAGCAAACTGTCCATGATCACGAGTTTTGGAGAGATGGATCAAAAGGCGGTCATGACTACGAAGGTTGGCTAGTTGTGATCATGATCCTTGACATGGGGAGCGTGGTGGTACGACCCTTTGCAGGAAGAAACGGTGTTGAAGCAGCTTCGGCTCTTGTATTGAAACTTAAGGAGCCAAACCCTGAAGCTTCGGATTTGGATTCTGGAGCAGCTTATGGAGAGATGCTGAAGCGGAGCGGCTGCTTGAGCGAGTGTTGAAACGGAGCGGCTGTCGGAGCGAACGTTAAAGTGGAGCCGCTGCTGGAGGACGTTGAAGTGAAGCGGCTGTTGGAGCGAACGTTTAAGCGGAGCGGCTATGTTAATCAGTGTGCTGTCAAACTGGACACCCTTCAAGCGAACAATGGTTAGGAGTCCCCAGTTCCATCTATCAATCGTGATTTCCAGGAGAGGTTGGGGGTTTGGGAACGGCTTCTCTGGTTGGAAACAGATGCTTCCCTGATGCAGTGCGGTTGAGGGCTGCGAATATGTCTTGACGATGTGCCTACAGAATCTCACATAAGTGTTTCATCATAGACTGCACGATTTTGTGGGCGGAGTCCCCGGAAATCATGCAGCTCCTGACAGGAAGAAAGTCTTTGTGAACTCAGGGGGGTTGCTGATTTTCTTTGCTTCGATTTTGGAGAAGTCGTTCCTAATTTTAACGTGTGATGAAATTAGATTGTTGATTCCCTTCTATTGGGCGTTCAAAAGGCAACGCTGGAAGGATACAAGCTGCTGGCACTGGAAAGATGCAAGTTGTTAGCGTTGTATCGGCTTGGAATGGGCGCTGGCTTGGCGTGGACGCTGGCTTGGATTTGTTATGGTGCGTACTGTTGGCTGGGCATGGCGCGGACTGTTGGCTTGGCACGGCGTTGGCTTGTCACAGCGCTGGCTTGGCGTGGCGCGAACTTGTTCTTGCGGGCCCAGTTGCCTCTTTCCATACGTAGCTCAAATAAAAAATCATTTTCTTGTTCAAATTCCAAAAGTGTTATGCTTATGAAAGGGGTTGGCTCTCCTTTTTATCTCGTATCTTTGTTCTCACGTCCTGGTATTAGCGGTAGCAATAAAGTGGGAAAGCGTATTCCAGCTATGTACTCCAACGTTTCTCTTTCAATTTGTCTTCTTGTTTCGGGGCAAATCTTAGCCATAGGTATGCCTTCCATGAATCTGTAGAAATATTGTTCTTCTCTTCGAATATCACTGTAGTAGCGTCGGCTACCTCATGAATAGTGACTGGTAATCGTTATTATGCAAAGTAGGTACATACGGGTAGGTGACTGATTCCACGAGGAACTGGGCGTTAGGGTTTCTTTGAGATCCAAAAGTTGCAGGCCAAGGTGACCGAAGGTCCTTTTGCGGGGACGTGGTCAAATAACAAGAAGCGGAGGTCGAAAGATTGTCCAAAGAGTTGGAGCTGAAACAGGCGGTCCTCCAAATGACGAAGGACGCCTTCTTCGAGAAGATCAAAACACCGTTGAATGGCTTCCTTTGAATGCACTTCTGTCTTCTGAAATTCTTCCGTTTTGTTTTTTTTCTTTTTAAAGGCAAATGAAACACCTGGCTTTATGGTTTTGATTTTCTGGATTTTTGGGTTGATAGACAAGTGTTACCTATGAGGGTTTTGGATTATTATTCGGGATGAACTGTTTTAGGATGATGTCGTTTTTGGTTATGATTGTAAGTGACACAAAACATCCCAGGGAAGATATGGAACCGTGAACGTTGCGCGTCGGTAGATGACATGGGATGAAGCATAACAAGGCTATCGGTTTTATCATTCCCGTGAAAACTTGAAATAGTAAACCATGTATTTTGTCTAGGCAAGACTTACTCGGTATTTTGGATCTGCTAACCAAAAATGAGTCAGGTGCAAGTCCGAGTTTTGTGAGAAGCACTGCAATTATGGAAAGTCCCTAGTCGTCTCTGAGTCACTTGATAATCGAGTCATCAATCCCTGGGCGTATCGTTTGCTTTTAACCTATGGGAAGTCCCCGTCGCCCCTTGACGTGTCATGACTGGTAATCGGGTCGTCTGCTAACTGAGTCGTCGATCCCTGAGCGGATCGTATCGGGCCGCCTGGTAGCTGAGTCATCGATCCCTGAGCAGATTGTTTGCCTCTACCGTACTGACGTCTGGGTCGAAGTATGAGATCGAGGATTGAAAATTGACATTGCAACCGAAAGATCAATCTCCCATTGTGGTCTCCAATTGTTTGAGGTGAAAACAGTTTCTGATTGTTTCGGCAATTTCGTGTGATGTGGGCGAGAAACAAATATAAACCCTAAACAATGTACTGCAAGGGAGTACTTTAGATTCGAGAGATCAATCTGTACAAGTACGGACTAAACCAAGAAATGGCCATTCCATACTTGATTCGGTCACAAAGTGGAGGAGAAGGGTTGGTTTTGGGGAGGGAAGCGAAGAGAGTGTTGAAACCAGAATAGTTGATTCTGGAAGAGTAGTCGTTTTGTGACTTGTATCAGAAAGTGGGAAGGTAACAGATGGGAAAGCTAGCAAACATTTTCTGAGTGTTGTATTCTCCTAACCAGAACTTGTTGTTCGGTGGAAATAGGTAATACCTATTTATACAAGTCGAAGTGAAACGTACTCTGGTCTCATTAAGAAATGGAAAACAGGTGAGTAAATGGGAGGAGGTGGTAACCGGTAACACTTGAAATTGATGTTCCATAAAATAAAGCGTTTCACCATTACCCCCTGTATTTACTAACTTCCTCATCCTTATGACACTTTCTTATAACGAGCGTAGTGTACGCCGCATGCTGTAAACCGCCAAACCAATACCCAATGAGCATCCCCCAGTTTGTGACATGTGTTGATGTCTCGAGTGTTTTCGTGGAAAACATGCAGCAGGTTGTTGTTGTCTGAAAAGTTGAGCTTGGGAGACTTGCCGTCTCGGTGGTGACCTTCAACGGTCGAGATTTGCATCTTAAGAGGAAGGTAACCGTTGATTATTGCAACCTTTCATTTGGTATCCAGTGGCATGAAAGTATGATCAGTATGGCTTTAATATGGCCCAGTTTAGGCGCGACCAAAATTTAGGGTTTTGGCTTTGTTTAGGCGCGAACAAACTAGGGCCAAAGGTTTCCATGCGTTAGCTGGTAACCTTGGACGGCTAAGATCTGCATCTTAGATGAAAAAGTGGTTGTTGATTGTTGCAGGCCTTCGTTTTGGTAGCCGCATGGGGAAGGCCGGCATGGTATGGCGCGGAAAGGTGGTTGGCATGCCATTGGCACATGTGGCATTGCATACCTTGGCGCGGTTTGGCGTGGCCAAAACTAGGGGTTTGGGCCAAAGATTACCATACGTTGTTTGGCGACCTTGGACGTCTAGGATTTGCATCTAGGATGGAAGGGTGGCCGTTGATCGTCGCACGCCTACGTTTTAGTAGCCGCATGGGGAAGCTCGGCATGGTATGGCGCATCAAGGTGGTTGACATGCCATTGGCACATGTGGCATGGCATTCTTTGGCGCGGTTTGGCGTGTCCAAAACTTGGGTTTTGGGCCAAAGGTTACCATGCGTTGTTTGGCGACCTTGGACGGCTAGGATTGGCATCTAGGATGGAAGGGTGGCCATTGATCGTCACACGCCTTTGTTTAGGTAGCCGCATAGGGAAGGCCGGCATGGTGTGGCGCGTCAAGGTGGTTGGCATGGCATTGACACATGTGGCATGGCATGACTTGGCGCGGTTTGGCATGGCCAAAACTAGGGTTTTGGGCCAAAGGTTACCATGCGTTGTTTGGAGACCTTGGACGGCTAGGATTTGCATCCAAGATGGAAGGGTGGTCGTTGATCGTTGCACGCATTCGTTTTGGTAGTCGCATAGGGAAGGCCGGCATGGTGTGGCGCGGAAAGGTGGTTGGCATGCTATTGGCACGTGTGGCATGGCATGCCTTGGCCAAAACTAGGGTTTTGGGACAAAGGTTACCATGCATTGTTTGGCAACCTTGGACGGCTAGGATTTTCATCCAGGATGGAATGGTGGCCGTTGATTGTCGCACGCCTTCGTTTTGGTATCCGCATAGGGAAGGCCGGCATGGTGGGGCCAAGGTCAATGGCGCGAATGGCTTGGTATAGTGGGGCTAAGGGTTTGGTACGGACGGCTTGGCTTTATGGGGCCAAGGAAAGGTACGGTTGGCTTGGCATGGTGGGGCCAAGGGTTGGCATGCCATTGGCGCATGGTGCGGCTAGCATGGTTGGGGCCAAGGAAAAGCGCGGTTGGCTTGGCATGGTGGGGCCAAGGGTTTGGCATGCCATTGGCGCATGGTGCGGATAGCACGGTTGGTGCCAAGGAAAGGTGTGGTTGGCTTGGCATGGTGGGGCCAATGGTTTTGGCATGCCATTGGCGCATGGTGCGGCTAGCATGGTTGGCATGCCTTGGCGCGGTAGACGTGGCTGGCATGGTTTGCCATTGGCACAGTGGTGCGGCTGGCATGGTTGGCATGCCTTGGCGTGGAGATGTGGCTGGCATGGTTTGCCATTGGAACAGTGGTGCGGCTGGCATAGTTGGCATGCCTTGGCGCTGAGATGTGGCTGGCAT
This sequence comes from Papaver somniferum, assembly GCF_003573695.1. Taxonomy (NCBI): domain Eukaryota; kingdom Viridiplantae; phylum Streptophyta; class Magnoliopsida; order Ranunculales; family Papaveraceae; genus Papaver; species Papaver somniferum. The sequence continues at coordinate 17,196,549 of NW_020622934.1, read as the reverse complement.
GGTTTGCCATTGGCACAGTGGTGCGGATGGCATGGATGGCATGACTTGGCGCGGAGATGTGTCTGGCATGGTTTGCCATTGGCACAGTGGTGCGGCTTGCGTGGTTTGCATGCGTTGGCGTGGAGATGTGGCTGGCATGGTTGGCATGCCTTGGCGCGGCGATGTGGCTGGCATGGTTTGGCATTGGCACAGTGGTGCCGCTGGCATGGTTGGCATCCCTTGGCGCGGAGATGCGGCTGGCATGGTTGGCATGCCTTGGCGCGGTAGCATGAGAATTAGGGTTTTGTATGTACGAAGATGATGTCGTCCAATACTAAGGGTTCTGCCATGGAACATGACACATGTATATAAAAAAAAGGTACCCTGGTAATTCTTACGTAGGTATGTTGAATGATTCAATAAATGCGCTAGTGGTTGTAGTGACGTCATGACAGATGTAAGGTTTTACTATTTTAACCCTAAGCTAAAAACCACCATCAACACCTACCAACTGTCTCTGTTTATATTTTAGTATATGCTCAAAGACTTATTTTCATAATATGTTTAACATTACAGAAATCTCTTAAACACTTCTAAGACTTTAATGATCACTTCAACACATATATGTGTGCATCATGATTAAATTATTAAGTGTTTGCATGAATATCAATTTGGTTTTATTTTGTTAGCTAACTTGCCAAACCGAATGGTCATTATACACGGTTCATAACTGCACCTAAGTGTATATTCTTCTTCTGTTTCTCAAGAATAAAGTTTGCTTGATTCTCAAGTTATATTAACATGATTTCTAAGCAACCCATGTTCTTGGAAAAACTATAAATAGAGATGCTCTTTCAACTGGGAAAATCAATCCCTGGCACACGTTTTGTCCTATTGGATTCCAGAGTCGTCCTCTATTGACCTAAGTTTTCTGTAAAAAACATAATTAGATCTACGACTAAAAGACTTCGCTTTGGGGATTCGTGAATCTAGTTCTGACTATCTTTACCTTGACACTTCATGAATCTCGATCTTGCTTTTCTGTTATCGAGGTTTTTGTAGTCTCTTTCAGGCAAGATAAATAGTAATCATAAAGTTCTCTTCGTCCCAGACTTTGTGTTTCCTCAAGATGGATATCCAAAAACTCATCTTAATTGATCTTATGAAGAATGTTCTTGAGAGGTAATTCTGGTCTTCGGAAGTCGTAAGTTCAGAATTTATGAGGTTTGTTATCGTTGTCTATTACAAACAGGTTTCCTCACCTTCATATTTGATCTAAACGGAAATCAAATAAGCTTGTCTGTTAGAGGAAGATTTGTATCAAAATTCTTCATTTCGGCTGAACCAACTCTTAAGATGTAAATTGACATCAGCTAAGAGAATCAATTGCGTAGAGCTTTGCGAGGTTCAAGAGACGTAATAAGCGCGACTGTAACTAAATCGCTTGGGGGTGGATTCCGTCTCAACTACATATTCCAGCTGGAAGTATGATAGTAGGCTAAGTATGTAACGACTTAATACAGTTTGGTGTTAAAATCTGGACGAAGTCCTGGGATTTTTCTGCAGTTGCAGTTTCCTCGTTAATAAAATTTTTGGTGTCTTGTGTTTATCCTTTTCTCCATTATATTGTTTTGTAGATGGTGGATTTTCAACAAAGGACAAAATCGTAAAACATGATACTTCATGTTTCTGACTCGGCTTTCAGGAATGTGATGATTCATATTTTACGATCCGTGGTGAATTTGTTTTCGAAAGGCCTCCACCAGCTGAGCGTTCGACACCTCGCATTTCATCATGCCCTCTATGTAGAATAACATTATTGGGCGGTTCTCCGTAAGATTGAGAGCATTAACGCCTTCAGGACGTCGGTGATACTCATTGTTCCCTGACTACATGATAGATACCCCCTTCTACATAGAAGAACGATTAGGAGGTTCTCCGTAATATTGAGAGCAATAACAGCTTCAGGACATCGGTGACATTCGATGTTCCCTGACTATGTAGAGAAACCGTGTACAGACCTAGGCGGTTCTCCGTAAGATTGAGAGCAATAACGCCTTCGGGACTTCGGAAACACTTGTTGTTTCCTGACTATGCACCTCAGAACGGGTATGACGCTTTAAATGGCTAATATCCCTTCTGCAATAGATTAATTCTACCGTGACATTCACCACTGAATTCCTAGAAGATAATATATTTTATCTCATTACTCCGATTTCATGACTGAATCCACGACTGATCTCATGGAATGGTAATAAGTAATCTCATTATTCCGATTTCATGATGAATCCACGACTGATCTCATGGGATGGTAATAACTACTTCATTACTCCGATTCTATGGTCGAATCCACGATCCCATGGAATGGTAATACTTATTTTATTATTATTTTGAATTCATGGTCGAATCCACGACTGATCCTATGGATTGATAATAATAAACTAATCACTTTTATTGCTCAATTTCATGAATCATTCTCCACTGAATTTCATAAATTAGTAATAAATACTCAACAATCGGGCATCTGGACTACCAGTGAGTAAGCCCCATAAAATGGTGCTGGTGTACTCGACAATGATGCACGAATGAGCACCCAATTGCGCGAACGAGCATCCAAAATATGGACAAATGAGGAATCCTACACAAAATAGGAGAGAGAAAATAATAGAGAAGCGCCCATGGGTTGGGCCCACGCCGTGGCCGGTCCCATGCTTCCTTCATTATTTTTCCTTATTTTGTTATTTTCATAAACTCATGAAGACTCCTCCATTATAACAACTTTCCTTGTTTGAGAAAAACTCATGGTTTCTCCATATTTTCGTGGTTTCATGAAAAATAATAATATAAAATAGGGAAACGTGTCGCGGGACCGGCCAACTTAGCCGGCCGGCCATACCCTAGCCGTGGGCGGTCCCATATCTTGCAATCCCTAAACTTTCATAAATTGTTATTTCTCTCATCTCATGAAACTTCCATGTTTCAGCAAAAATCATGGTTTCTCCATATTTTCTAAAATATTGCGCAAACCACAAAAAAGCCCAAAGTCAACATGGTCACATGACCGACTAGGCTACTCACGAAAATATATTAAAATATTATTATTTTAATATTCACGAAATATTGATCAAACGAGCATACTTGCTCATTCGAGCAAAATCGAGAATTTCAGTCAAAGATCGAACTCTTCTGAAAATCTAAGATATTGCTCAAACGCACATCAAAAAATGCCGAAACTCTCAGGATTGAGATAGGGAATTATGGTGACATGAGCATGCTCCCTTGACCGACCATGGGCGGCTCTAAGGCTTGCAATGAGCCGGTCCCACACGTTTTCGCACTTTTGACCTAATTTGCGCAATCGCTCATATTGGGTCCAAATTCTTCACGACCAACTCGGGGTTTGTGCAAACGCCCATCAGTTGTACCACGACCACCAAGGGTCGGTCTCACGCTATCTTGGTCGATCCCTCACTTTTCCATAATTAGGTTTTATCACCTAATGCTCAATCGAGTACTATTGAAGAAACCAGCATTCAATCATCATTCTTTCACCAACTGGTCAAACCAGGACCCTGATGCACGCTCACTCGAGTAATTGGGCATCACATGGACGTCCATAATTCCATGTGGTCGTCCCCTCTCACTCAGTGACCTATTTTCAGCAATTCATCAATTAATCAACAATTGATCAAAAATTAGGGTTTCGAACAAGCGCTCAACAAATCATCATTTTGAGCAAGTTCAAAACACTAATAAATTTATGTTGATCCATCAATCAACATCTGGATTAATTATATAATATTCGATAGTCTACCAATATTTTAATTAATATTATATTGGGTCACGCACAAATAAATAATTCGTCGAATTGAGCAATACTTGCTCAGTCGCTCGAATATTGATCCAACTATCAATATTCAGTAATTTATCAGTAATTCGTTGAATTGAGCAATTGCTCAATTGCTTGAATATTGATCCAACTATCAATATTCAGTAATTCGTCGAATTGAGCAATACTTGATCAATTGCCCAACTATCAATATTCAGTAATTCGCAATACTTTCTCAATTGCTCGAATGTTGATCCAACCATCGATATCCAGTAATTCATCGAGCAATACTTGCTCAGTTAATCGAATGTTCCACTGAGCAATTCGTCATTCATGCTCAATTCAACAAAACCTAGACTCATTGTCTAAATCAGTCAACGTGACTAATTAAATACACGTCTGTCATGCAAACTCCACGATTTGTGACACATCAATCACGTCACATTGGGGGATATCAATTAGGGTTTTGGTCTAGCGGCCTACGGCTCGTGGATTCATCCACAATGAGAAATGTGAGTAAGTCGTGCCAACGTTTGAGGGAGTTAGCAAAGTAGTGGGTTAATAATCAACCAAGTCTCCGCACAATCTGGAACTGGTTTCACCATGATCTCCCACTTTCCCACTCTTTCACTCAAGAAACCGCCACATTTACAGGGATCAATGTGTTCACTATTCTGGAAATATAAATAAGTCTCTGAATCCATGATTGAGGACAAGGAATGATCACCAGCAATCAGCAATTGTCTACACAGAATTTCTCCAGTAACTACTCTCAAGAATTCATCAATCTATCAGAAATTATTCGAACTCATCAGTTCACCAAAATTTGCAGAAACCTTCAACACATCCACAATCCTTGATCATCAGTGATCTCACACAATTCTCAACTTCAACCATCTCCCTCTTTGCGACCGAATTGACTCTGGAACATCCATTGACTTGGTTTAGGGCAGAGTCCTACAGATTGATCTCTCAAATCTAAGCACTCCCTTTGCAGTGCATCTGTGTAAGGTTAAGAAGTTTGCTCGGTTGAGGAGTCTCGACAACACGCCTGTCTCTTCACTTCCCTAAAAAATCAGTGAATCGTTTTTCCCCATCTACATGTTTAAATTTATAATTGGATATACGCAAGTTGTATGTATTCAATCTTAGTAGATGTGTCCATCTAATTGTGATCGATTACGAGATCTCGTTTCTTGTAGATCTTGAAAGATAGATAGGAAGTTTAATTACTTGGAAAAACTCCGATTGGATTATTTTGATATGACTAAATTGATCTTGGATAATTATTTTTGAGATCGTCAAAGTACTCTTCTTAACAATTAGGTTCATGGACTCCTTATCTATATACATACTGATTGAAAAGAGGTAAAAATATAAACTCTACATAAACATTGTAAAGGATCATTCAGTTTGTATACTTGCAATTTTATTAGGTTTTTTCCATACAGGTTGTTGAACGAAAAATTTGGTGGAGTACTTGGTACCCCTGCGTTTTAATTAACAATCAGGTTCACTGACTCCATAATCTATGAGTTCTGATTGAGAATAGATGGATATATAAACTCAATATACATATTGTCAAGGATCATTAAGTTAGTCTAATTGCGTTTGCATTAGATTTTTTCCATACAGGTTGCAGAACGAAAAAGTTGGTGGCGTACTTGGTACCTTCTCCTTTTCAATTGGTATCAGAGTAGACATGAACCTTAGACCTAATAAGTATGTGTTTGTAAACATTCTAAACTTGTATTTAATTAGTCAAAGTATGATTTTTCATCTACCAATAAAAGACTCACTGTACATGTTACCCAGAATTAAGAACACTATTGGTAAAGAGATTACTCTCGCTGGAAACTTAAATGTCGTACATATTATATATCGTAACACTCTTCAAAGATGGATGAACAACCGGTTAATGAATTATTTTGGTAAACCTTTTAGAAGAACTGTAAGTGCGACTGTTGTCCCTTGTTCTGATGTGGGTCAATCTTTACAGTCTGCATTCTTGACAAAATTAGTCTCCTTGATAAACTTCTTCAATCGAAAGAACGAAATACTGTTTTTCTCAATAAAAGACTAGAAGAAAGTAATGAAAATGATAAACTCTTGAGAATGAAACTAACGACTCAAGAGAAGATCTCATTCATGCTCTCTCAAGGATTAAAGAAATGGAGAAAAAGATATATTTACTTAAATCACACTGTGATTAAGTGCAAGAGTCTAACTATCACTTCTCTACAAACATGGTACAAAGTGTAAACTCACAGAATTCTCAATCTCCTAAGAAAAAGGTTGGTATATCCTTTAACATAGTCTCTATGCCATCCAGAAAGGTTAAAACTGATCCCATAAGAACTCAGAGTACCTTCTACTTTTGTGGTAACAAAGGGACCTTAATGAAACATTAAAACAAACAATATAAGGAAAATTGTTCACATACTGAAACTCTCAATACTACTAGCAATGGTAAGTTTGTTCACTGTAGATCAAACGAACGTCATCTGAAGGATTGTCATTTGCAACCCGAGGGTACAAGAATTTAGGTTTTACATAAATCATTATGTTAGATTATCAAATGTGTTTTCACTCTCAAGTCCAGTGAGATTAAAAAGGATAACTTAAAAAAACAAACTTCTTTGAAGAAGGCCTTTTCTACAGTTGCTCACGAAGACTCTGTTTCAGACTTCAACAGAGATGTTATTGACAAAATAATCTTTGATCGTAAATCTCTTATTAACTAACTAAGACGAGGCATAAAAAAGAGAAAAGCAAGGATTGGTTTCAGGTAACTATTCTATTTATTTTTCTTTCAAAACCGCCTTCAAGACTAATAATATCAAGGAATGTTTAGATACACAAGAGAGACTTAAGGAAAGTGATTTTGTTGCTCTGGATAAGAAAAAGGTTGGTTATCACAACATAACCTAATTTTATTGACCCGTGCTTTCTATTTATTGAAAGGATAATGGATATTAATTTCTTTATGATAAGCTTATGTCTATGTATTACTATTGGAAGAATGTACATGGTTGTCATCCTGACATGAAAGATATGATTAATTACATTTTCTATATTGAGTTTTACTCATAAGAATATGTATGTCTTGGAGTCTTGTTATGATATGAAGGATATTATTTGTTAAAATCTTCTAGATATTTCTACTTAACAAGCTTTCTTCGGCGGACCGCGTCTAGTGCTCTTGTATGTACCTGGTCAAAAATCTTATAGGTCCTTGTATATTGTGTCTAGTAAAATAAGTTGTTCTTTCCTTGGTAGGTTACGTAACCAACAAGAGATATATTGATTTCTCGGTTGGACTAAAAACTTGTTTTTGGAAAGGACTCTTTTTTCTTCCAGTTTACTATAAATATACTTGAGATCTATGTTTGTATTTCAAGTATATGTGTGCAAGTTTATCTCTTTAATTTTCAAAATATATGATGCCTCTTGCACCAAGAATTGCACAAAGGAAGGAAGAAAACAGAAATAAGAAGATGTAGCTACAAAAGAAGTCATTGCTTTTTACAAATATAGATTCAAAACCTGTTCAGATATCCTCTGACTTGGTAGGAAACCTTATGATAGATTTTGAAGTTGTGTTTGATCAGCTATCTACTGCTAAGAATAATATTGATCTCCTGAAATCATACTTGGAAAAGGCTTCTGAAGATCTTGCTTCCCTAAAATCTCTGGTGAATGACTATATTTGATTAGTTATTTTCTTTATGGATCTTTTTACTATTTAACTCCTAGTAGGAATTTTTATTCTCATGGATCATTAGTTTTTGAAGTAGTTTTTATGTGTCACATTAGCTATTCCGAATAATATCATCTTGCATGTTTAAATTTTATTTTGGAAGATGACTTGCAATACCTAATCTTCATGGATTATATATATATATATATATATATATATATATATATATATATGTTTTGCTTATTGTGTGAGATTTGTTCTTTGCTATCATATTTGTGGTAACTAGAAAAAATATGTGATATTTTATCATGTGTTAAGCTCTTAACTCTTGAAAAGAAGAGTAAACTATTTTGAGAATTGTAGTACTGATCTCTCCATGATTACACTTTTGTGAATATACTGCTACAAGATGTCGTAAGATGTTTTCCATGAATCTACTCTCCTCCTTGATTGCATAACCTCCAGGGAATAAGTAGTGAATTTTAATCTCTACGTCTATACATGGGTAGGGAAGATATAATTTTTATTTTGAGTCATATCTCATTAGTTTCTCTCTTTTTTCTTCACTGACCTAGAGAATAACTTTTGTCCATGATTATTTTTCTCACAAAAATCTTGTATCTTAGTGCCTCTAATATTAAGATCGTTATTTTTAACTTCTTTGTTTGTAACTGGCGAGAAGAGAGAGAAATATTAGGAATTGTTAGAGCATTGCTAGGTCGAACTCGCATGCTTGCTATCTCAAGCATGTTTTTAAATGTTAGTGATCAAAACTATAAGTCTTGATTTCTAGCCTATTTGTAGATGTCTCGGACTAGGACATAGATAGTGCAGTTGAGCTTAAATCTCTCGACGTTCATCTCTTGAAGATGAAGAACTACTAAGGGGAGCTTGTGGAACTTCTTCGACAAAAGGTATGTTGAGACTTGAACTTATATATCACTTGGAAAGTCTATTTCTACTATCTCCTATATTGAGACATAAGTCGTTTTACGATATAGTTTTCTCTATACACATTTGAGATTTCGAGCTGAGTATAACTCTGAAAAAGCAGGGGTCTAACACCACCACCCAATATTTCGCTTAGAAATCTGTATGAACAAACTCGAATATACTTTTAAGAGAATCAACAAGACTCAATCAATTAAAATTATATCAACGAGTTTATATATCTCTCTTGATTTTATTTACTCAAGGAGGAACTGCGAGTTCTAATCAAATGCAAGAAACAACTTGGATGGTACCAAAGACCAATATCCAAGGATCAATCAATGACAATCAAAAACCAAAGGTTGGATTACTCTAATTGATGATCTAACACACAACCTGGATTATTTCAATTATAAAGATAAAACAATATGATGCGGAAATTGAAATAACACAGACACCAAAATTTTTGTTAACGAGGAAACCGCAAATGCAGAAAAACCCCGGGACCTAGTCCAGATTGAACACACACTGTATTAAGCCGCTACAGACACTAGCCTACTCCAAGCTAACTTCGGTCTGGACTGTAGTTGAACCCCAATCAATCTCCCACTGATCCAAGATACAGTTATGCTCCTACGCCTCTGATCCCATTAGGATACTGCGCACTTGATTCCCTTAGCCGATCTCACCCACAACTAAGAGTTTCTACGACCCAAAATCGCAGGCTTTGACAATAAACAAATCTGTCTCACATAGACAAGTCTATCAAAGGATCAATCTGTCTCCCACAGATAAACCCTAAAGGTTTTGTTCCGTCTTTTGATAATAATCAAGGTGAACAAGAACCAATTGATAATCCACTCTTGTATTCCCGAAGAACTGCCTAGAGTTATCAATCACCTCACAACAATCTTAATCGTATGGTAGCGAAACAAGATGTTGCGGAATCACAAACAATGAGACGAAGATGTTTGTGATTACTTTTTATATCTTGCCTATAGGAGATATAAATCTCAAGCCAATCAATCTGATTGTACTCGTACGATAAAAGATGCAAGATCAGATCACACAACTACGATAAAAGTAGTATCGGTCTGGCTTCATAATCCCAATGAAGTATTTAAGTCGTTAACCTGGATTTAGAAGAAGAAAACCAAAGGTTAAAGGATAATTGACTCTAGCACGCAAACTAGTATCACACGTAAGGTGTGGGGATTCGTTTTGCACAATACTAGATGTCTCCTTTATATAGTCTTTCAAATCAGGGTTTGCAATCAATGTTAGCTTAGTAACAAATCATTCAATATTCACTGTTTGATGAAAACCTGATTTAGATTCAAGCTAATATTTCTCAACTGTTAGATCGAAAACTTAGCTTGTTACACACACTTGACAATGCACGCTTCTAGGTTTGTTAACCGTACCCAAACGTATGCACTTGTTGGTCCAACATTAGTTAACCAAAAGGTTAGCCATATGAGCATTTCATATCAACCATGTTCTTCTTCACCATAACTAGTTCAAATGACTTCAAATGAACTAGTTAGAGAGTTGTTCAATTGCAAGGAAATCTTATGTACTACACAAGACACAATTGAAGCAAAGATGATTTGATTCACTTGAATCGGTTCATGAACTTTTATAGCCATGGTTTGCAAACTGCATTCCTTAGTCTTTTTAAGTTTAAGTTCAGAAATCATCTTCAGATATATATAACCTTCTCAAGTTCGTAGACTAGGTTCGCGGACTTAAGTTGTCGGGACGAGTTCACAAACTCCAGCAGAAATTCTCGGGTATGAGAACTTCGTCGTTCGCGGACTGGGTTTTCGGACTGAGTTCTCGGACTTAGCTTCATGCAAGTAGTTTGTCAACTCCAACATAAATTTTCGGGTTTGAGAACTTCGGCAGTTCGCGGACTGAGCTCGCCGACTTGGCTCACGCCATTCTTCTGGTTCTCTTGATCAACAAAATTCGCAAACTTTGGTTCAAGGAATAGGATTTATACATAAATGTGTTTCCACAAAAATGCTTATGTCCACCATTGGTTATGTAATCTAAACTCTCATTTCAATCATTGAAACATTCTTAGAGGACGTTATACAGTTGTTACACTATTTCTCGTCAAAGCAATTTTCAAGATGATTGAAACGTATCATGACTTTCGTCACATGGTAAAGATAAACTTGATCGAAACGAAAAGCTTACCAACACATATTTCGAGATATAGATAGGAGAGGTATACTCGGCTCGAAATACCAAATGTGTATAATCCAAGTCTATATATATATAGCAGACGACTTCTTGTCTCAAAGAGTAGGAGATAGAGTAGATGGACTTTTGAGTGATAGATAAGTTCAAGTATTCACATACCTTTTTGTCGATTCCTTGAGTAGTTCTTCTATTTGTATGATGAATCGCCATGAAGTCCTTGAGCTCAACTACACTTTCTATCCTAGTCCGAGACTTAGCTATAATAGACTAGAAATCAAGACTTATAGTTTTGATCACTAACATTGACAAACATGCTTGAGATAGCAACGCATGCGAGTTCGATCGAGCGATTCTCTAACAATCTCCCTCTTTGTCAATTTTAGTGACAAAACTATCAATACATATGGAATACAAAAAAGATAAAGAAACTTTAGTAGCTCCTATTCTACATGTCTAATCTTCAACATTCCTCGAAATCTTCGTCACTTCCAAGTACTCCAATGATCCCAATGGTTGTAAGTTTAGCATCACCACTGTTGAAGATCCGTAGCTATAACAATGAGAAAACATAATTCTCGGTCGTTGTTATACAGTGTCATAGTATTATTACACAACATCAAATTTCAATTGTATCACAACTTCAACAATAATACTATGGTGATATGTATCACTCCCCCTTAGTCAATACTCCATCTCACATGGAAACCACTCCCCCTTACATAATGATCCGAAAACCATATGTATTTGTAGTATGAACTATATACTAATTCTCCCCCTTTTTGTCAATAAAATTGGCAAAGGTACAAGAATGGGATCATAATGAAATTTTCGAGAGAGACATTTCATGACAAAAGGAAAAAATACATACCAACTAATTTAGATGCAATCATAAAGCCGAAGCTAAATGCATTCATCAAGGAGTTTAAAGATACAAGATAACCCCTCTAAAATTCCACAGACACACACCCCTCAAGATATGACCATTAAGCACAAGTTCAAAAGAACTCTCCCCCATTTGATGTTATTCCCAAAAGAACAACAAGAGCGACCTTAATTTCAAAAGAAAAGAAGGATTTTATTGGACACCAAAAATCATGAGAACGATTTTCTATATCCAAAAAAGTCAATCAAATTAATCACAAGTAAACCCATGATTAATTTAATCGGAATGCACAATCAAATTAAACACAAGAGGTGGTCAATTCAATTGATTATGCTCAACATAAGAGAACTTATGGAGACACGAAAATACTCAACTAGATTAATTACAAGAGAACCCATAATTAATCTAATTGGAATACACAACCAAACTAATCACAAAAGTAGTCAATTTAATTGTCATTTGTTTTGCTCGAAATAAGAAAACTTACGGATCAATAACTAAATAACCAAATAAGATGATTAATTTAGTTCAATATGCTCGACATAACATATCTCACGGAACACCAACTAAGCTAAAAGATCAACTTGTTTGTATAGTGCTCAACATAAGATACATTACGGAGCCTCACAGTAATACATAAAATATGGATCAGGGATGATCAATACTGCAGAATACACAAGGATTCGTTCTATCTTCAATCACTATTTGCATAATGACAATTAATAGACATAATCCTTGAAAACAAAAGATTTTAACCTATCTTCCATCAAATGTTTGACAATATAGGCTTAACTTTTGTATATGTCAAAAGTCTATTCATTCTTTTACCAGTATGTGAATACCGATCACAAACGACTTTACTTTTGACAGAGTATGGGACAAACATAGTTCACGGACGTAAACACCAATATCCCATAACAAATTGCAATATATCAAATTGTAAAGATTAATACTGCAAAACATCATCCTCCAAATAGTTTTTAGAATTTAAACCAATAAACCCAAAAAAAAAAGATGAAAAATAATAGCCATGTGTAGACACAATCGTTGCTATCCAAAGCACTAGTTATTCTTCCAACTAAACCAAAAAGAAGAAATAATAGGAAACAATGTCTTTGAGAAATTCCTTATCATTCCCGAATTCCTTGTCTTCAACATCCATTGGAATATAAGGTTCGTGGAGGAAGGAGTCAATACCAACGAACCGTCTTGGATGATGATGTCGAACCAGGGCCTTCTGAATTTCCAAAGATCTTAAAACGCAAGCCTTTATTTCACTAATATCCTTTCTTACTTCCTTCAACTCATCAAGAACATCGGAAAACTTCTGAGAGTTAGAAGGGTCAGCCCTTGGCTTTCTTGTATTCCTCCTCTTTCTTTTCAAGGAAGGAGTTACTGGAGATTTCTCTTTTCCTTGATTGATGGCTTAACAATTATATTGATATATTTTCCATCCAAAGACATGATGCTTAGAGAACAATTATAAACAACTGGTTTTTTTGAGTGGAATTCACAATCTCATCAAGCAGTCTTAAGATATAAAGAATATCAGAGAGGAAAAAGGAATGCAGGGTTCGCAACCGTTAAACAGGTTCGTGGACGTCCAACTCTAAACCCTATAAAGATTAGAATTGTTGATAACAACCCTTTACTTTATTTGATAGACAGGAAAAACAATCCAAAAAAAAAAAAACTTTTCCTAAATCCTGAGCGATACACAATCTTATCTCTTTTGATCAGGCACATGAGACAAGATTTACCAAACAACACAATCAATTTGTGTTGTGGTGAACAACAATTTGTACACCATTTTCCTCTAGAGGGGAATCCTCAGACTTCTATCTATCAAAGATATTTGACCATACCTTCTTCTCTAATGTTCTTATTTTGTTTTTGGAAACCAACTTCTTAGACGAAGATAAAATCCTACATACCTCAGCAGTCTTCTGAGCAAGTTTAAGCTTCCTTTCCAATCGATTTTCTCTTCATTGAAGTTTGTTGGCGTGCCTCACTTGATGTTTGTACTTGTAACATCTTGATAGTTCATGACCCTTCTGAGAACAAAACGATCACGTCAAAATTGGATAGTATTCATGCATCTGTGGTGTGAACGCAGCTAGACACATAGTAGATCCTGAAACATTACAACCAGAGTTTCCAAAGGATGGGTCAATTGATTCTTCCAGCTTGATTGGATTCTCTTCTTCACCGAAACCATCAAGGTTGATATATGTATTGCTACAATTATCAAAATCAATGTTTTCACATAGAAGACCGACACTTGATTACCTGTCTTCATCAGAATCATAGATCTCAGACATCTCATCAAGTGTTACAACAAGACCTTTGTTCCCAGTGTATTTTCTACGATTTGGGCACTCGTTTGCAAAATGACCAAAGCCTTTACACTTAAAGCATTGTGGCATATCCTCGTCAGCATCCCTATTTTTAGGAAGAACGCGATTGTGAGGTTTATCTGATGACTTAGGTTTGTCTCTTGAAAACCGTTTACTTCTCTTCAATAAAAGATCCCTAAACTGTTTTGTGATCAAGGAGACTGATTTGTCAAGATATTCATCCGAAAAATCATCCTCAGACCGATCATCCTTAGAGACATAAACACTTTTACCTTTATCAAGTAATTTAGTGTTCTTCTGTGGTTTAAAGGCAATATCCTTTCCGATTTTGGATGTTTGCTCATGATCAAAGATCTTTAGCTTTCCAACCAATGTATTTCTGGAAAGATTATCAATGTTATTTCCCTCAACGATGGCATGCTTCTTAGACTCGTATCTAGATGGCAGCGATCTGAGAATTTTCATCACAATGTCCTTTTCAGGAATAGTCTTACCCAATACAAAAAATGCATTAACAATTTCAGACACTCTGTGATTGAACTCATCAAATGTATCTTCATCTGCCATACGAAGGTTCTCCCAATCGGAATTAAGATTTTGAAGTCTAGCTTCATTTTCACTGGAGTTACCTTCAAATACGGTTTCTAAGATATCCCAAGCATCTTTAGACCTAGTGCAATTTGACACATGGTGCTGAAGATTTAGGGTAATGGCATGTATGATTGCATTCAAACCGTCAAAATTTTGCTTTGCAGCAAGTATCTTGGCAGGACTGTATTCACCAATATTCTTGGGAACGTTTACATCTCCAACTGCCACAACGGGAGCATCATAGACATTAACAACATATACCCACGATTGAAAATCACGTGCTTGAATAAAAGCTGGCATAACAATTTTCCACCAAAAGTAATTAGAACCATCGAAGACTGGTGGTACGTTAATAGAGATAGCACCTCTATCCATAGAGTCAGATCGCTAAAAACATATACTTGTAAGGTCTTGAACGTGTTTTCTTGCTCTGATACCAATTGAAAAAGCGGGGGTCTAACAACACCACCCAATATTTCACTTAGCAATCTGTAGGGACAAAATCGAATATACTTTTAAGATAAGCAACAAGACTCAATCAATTAAAAGTATATCAATGAGTTTATATCTATCTCTTGATTTGATTTACTCAAGAAGGAACTGCGAGTTCTAATCAAATGCAAGGAATAACTTGGATGGTACCAAAGACCAATATCCAAGGATCAATTAATGAAAATCAACAAACAAAGGTTGGATTACTCTAATTGATGATCTAACGTACAACCTGTATCATTTCAATTATAAAGATAAAACAATATAATGCGGAAATTGAAATAACACATACACCAAAAATTTTGTTAACGAGGAAACCGCAAATGCATAAAAACCACGGGACCTAGTCCAGATTGAACACACACTGTATTAAGCCGCTACAGACACTAGCCTACTCCAAGCTAACTTCGGACTGGACTGTAGTTGAACCCCAATCAATCTCCCACTGATCCAAGGTACAGTTATGCTCCTACGCATCTGATCCCAGCAGGATACTGCGCAGTTAATTCCCTTAGCTGATCTCACCCACAACTAAGAGTTGCTACGACCCAAAATCGCAGGCTTTGACAATAAACAAATCTGTATCACACAGACAAGTCTATCAAAGGATCAACATGTCTCCCACAGATAAACCCTAAAGGTTTTGTTCCGTCTTTTGATAATAATCAAGGTGAACATGAACCAATTGATAATCCAGTCTTATATTCCCGAAGAACATCCTAGAGTTATCAATCACCTCACAACAATCTTAATCGTATGGTAGCGAAACAAGATGTTGCGGAATCACAAACAATGAGATGTAGATTTTTGTGATTACTTTTTATATCTTGCCTACCGGAGATATCAATCTCAACCCAATAAATCTGATTATACTCGTACGATAGAAGATGCAAGATCAGATCACACAACTACGATAAAAGTAGTATCGGTCTGGCTTCATAATCCCAATGAAGTCTTTAAGTCAATAACCTGGTTTTAGAAGAAGAAAACCAAAGGTTAAAGGAGAATCGACTCTAGCACGCAAACTAGTATCACACGTAAGGTGCGGGGATTCGTTTTGCACAATACTAGATGTCTCCTTTATATAGTCTTTCAAACCAGGGTTTGCAATTAATGTTAGCTTAGTAACAAAGCATTCAATATTCATCGTTAGATGAAAACCTGATTTAGATTCAAGATCATATTTCTAAACCGTTAGATCGAAAACTTAGCTTGTTACACACACTTGACAATGCACGCTTCTAGGTTTGTTAACCGTACCCAAACGTATGCACTTGTTGGTTCAACAATAATTAACCAAAAGGTTATCCATATGAGCATTTCATATCAACCATGTTCTTCTTCACCATAACTAGTTCAAATGACTTCAAATGAACTAGTTAGAGAGTTGTTCAATTGCAAGGAAATCTTATGTACTACACAAGACACAATTGAAGCAAAGATGATTTGATTCACTTGAATCGGTTCATGAACTTTAATAGCCACGGTTTGCAAACTGCATTCCTTAGTCTTTTTAAGTTTAAGTTCAGAAATAATCTTCAGATATATAACCTTCTCAAGTTCGCGGACTAGGTTCGCGGACTTAAGTTACCGGGCAGAGTTTACAAACTCCAGCATAAATTCTCGGGTATGAGAACTTCGCCGGTTCGCGGATTGGGTTCGCAGACTGAGTTCGCGGACTTATCTTCACGCAAGTAGTTTGTCAACTTCAGCAGAAACTCTCAGGTTTAAGAACTTCGGCAGTTCGCGGACTTGGCTCACGCCATTCTTCTGGTTCTCTTGATCAACAAAGTTCGCAAACTTTGGTTCAAGGAATATGACTTATACATAAATGTTTTTCCACAATAATGTTTATGTCCACCATTGGTTATGTAATCTAAACTCTCATTTCAATCATTGAAACATTCTTAGAGGACGTTATGTTGTTGCTATACCATTTCTCATCAAAGCAATTTTTAAGATGATTGAAACATATCATGACTTTCGTCACATGGTAAAGATAAACTTGATCGAAGCGAAAAGCTCGCCAACACATATTTCGAGATATATATAGGAGAGGTATACTCGGCTCGAAATACCAAATGTGTATAATCCAAGTCTATATATATAGCATACGACTTCTTGTCTCAAAGAGTAGGAGATAGAGTAGATAGACTTTTGAGTGATAGATAAGTTCAAGTCTTCACATACCTTTTTGTCGAGAAGTTCTACCGGTTCCTTGAGTAGTTCTTATACTTGTATGATGAATCGCCATGAAGTACTTGAGCTCAACTACACTTTCTATCCTAGTCCGAGACTTAGCTATAATAGACTAGAAATCAAGACTTATAGTTTTGATCACTAACATTGACAAACATGCTTGAGATAGCAACACATGCGAGTTCGACCGAGCAATGCTCTAACAAACTCGCTTACATATTTCTCGAAAATATGTGTTGGTAAGCTTTCGCTTCGACCAAGTTCATCTTATATCATGAGAAAATTGCCGAGTAACATCTTACATGGTTTTTGTGATACAATCATTTGGTGTAAGACTTGGAAGGTTTCAATAATGATTATTTCAATATCTTGAAAATTGCTTTGATGCTAATAGTGTGTGAAAATGGCTATTGAAATTATAGAAGAATGTTTGAATGATTGAAATAAAGATTTGATGATGTAACCATCTTTGGATATAAGCATATATAGTGTGTTTGCACATTAGTGTATAAGTCCATAAACCGGAAACCAAGAGTATGCATATGTGTGTATATGAAATTGGTGAACGAGACATGTTAACTATGCTTACCCGTACGCACACTGGCGGAAGTTCTCAAACCGAGAATTTCTGCTGAGTTTGGTTTTGGCAAAACTCTTAACTAGTCACCTTAAGTATGCGTACCTATACGCATACTGGCTGAAGTTTTTAAACCGAAAATTTCTGTTGAGTTTGGGAACTTTACAAACTCAAAAACCGGTTGCTTAAGTACGCATACCCGTACGCATACTTAAGCTGGTTACTTTGTCAAATCGGTCAAGACCATGAACTTAAACATTTAAATCATAAGGAATGCAATCTTTGCAAACCGTGGATATAGTTTTCATAAATAATTCAAGTGAATCAAACCGATTTGATTTCAATTGTGTTTTCTAAACAATTGAACAACTCTTAACTAGTTTTATTTGAGTCATTTGAACTAGTTATGGTTAAGATGAATAAGGTTGATATGAGAGTAATCATATGGCTAACCTCGGTTAACTATTTGTGAACCAACATGGTTTACACGTTTAGGTACGGTTACATAAACCTAAATGAGGGTCCATTTCATTTGTGTGTAACAAGCTAAGTTCGATCTAACGGTTGAAAGATGTTAGCTTGGTTGAATCAGGTTTTTCATCTAACAGTGAATATTGAATGCTTTGTTACCAGGGTAACTTGGATTGCAAACCCTGGTTTGAAAACTATATAAAAGAGAACTCTAGCAACTGGGAAACCTAATCCCCACACCTCCTGTGTGTTACTAGTTGCATAACTAGAGTCGATTCTCCTTTAACCTTAGGTTTCTTCTCGAGACCCTGTAGGTTAACGACTTGAATAATTCATTGGGATTGTGAAGCCAGGCCCAACTATTATCTTTGTAGTTGTGTGATCTGATCCTGTTGTTTCTATCGTGTTGAGTAAAATTGAAATAATTGGCTCGAGATTTTATTTCTCCGATAGGCAAGATAGAAAAGTAATCACAAACAAACTTATTCTCATCATTCGTGATTCCACAATAACTTGTTTCGCTAGTCGATTAAGTTTATTGTGAGGTGATTGATAATACTAGGCTGTTATTAGGGAATATAAGTCTGTTTTATCAATTGGTTCATGTTCACCTTGATTTATCAAAAGACATAACAAAAACTCTTGGGTATTTCTGTGGGAGACAGATTTATTCAATCCTATAGACTTTTCAGTATGAGACAGATTTGTCTATCAAGTCTTCGACTTTGGGTCGTAGCAACTCTTAGTTGTGGGTGAGATCAGCCAAGGGAATCAAGTTCCTAGTATCCTACTAGGATCAGAGACATAAGGAGCACAACTGTACCTTGAATCAGTGTGAGATTGATTAGGGTTCAACTACCGTCCAGTCCGAAGTTAATTGGTAGTATGCTAGTGTCTGTAGCGGCTTAATACAGTATGGTGTTCAATCTGGACTAGGTCCCGGGGTTTTTCTGCATTTGCGATTTCCTCGTTAACAAAATTCTGGTGTCTGTGTTATTTCTTTTCCGCATTATATTTTGTTATATAATTTAAATATCACAGGTTGTGCGTTAAGATCAATCAATTAGAATATCCAACCTTTGGTTGTTGATTTACATTGATTGACACTTGAACATTGGTCTTTGATACCGTTCAAGTAACTCCTCTTATATTCAATCAGGCTCGCAGATTTCTATTTGCTGATTGAGGATTGAATTAAGAGTTAGAGATATTAAACTCTTTGATATACTTTATTCTAGATTGAGTCTTACTGTCTAGTTGATTCTCTAGAAAGTGTATTGGAGTAAGTCCTCTCAGATTGCCAAACGAATTATTGGGTGTGGTTGTTAGACCCCCGCATTTTCAGGATACAAAGCTACTTCGTTCCTAATTGGAAATTAGTACAAGAAAATCCTACTCTTGTGATTAGACTAAAGGTTGCTAATTTTTTATTTCGGCAATAACATCAAATGGGAGAGAGTTCTTTTGAACTTGTGATTAAACGTTATATCTTTGTGGGGAACGTAGATGTGGAATTATAGAAGATGCTTGTACATATATCTCTCCTTGATGAAATCACCGAGTTTATTTGAAGAAATTGTCTAAACTAAAGCCGGTATGTGTTATCTAGTCTTGACAATCTTTTATTTAATTCATTATGATCCTTGCTTTTCGCTTTTGCCAATTTTGTTGACAAAAAATGGGAGAATTGTTAAATAGCATCTTATTATACAACATATGGCTTTACAGAGCATTATGTAAGTGGGAGTGGATTAAGTTCCATAGGTTTTACCTATTTTTAAAAAATATATAAGTATTGACTAAGTGGGAGAACATACCACCGTACGTAGTATTGCTTCAAAGTTGTGGTGCAATTGAACTTTGAAGAAGATAACAATATTATGTTTATGTATAATTGCTATTGTGTAGAGTGATTTCGAATTATACTAAAGCTCTTTTTGGTATTCTGATTATAGATTTAATGGGGGTTGTAGTACTGAGGTTCGAACTCTCGGACTTGTGAAGGATAATTTTTTAGATTCGATAAAAATATATATACAAAAATATTAACAATGAGGGCGAGAGGTAACCAAGACACTAGATTCCACTATTATGCAAAATTGATTGATAAATATTTCAAAACTCTATTCAATTCTTAAGTCCTCTTTTATCTTTAATTCACTATCAATCATACAGATTCTCAAATATTATTTGTAAACCTTAAGCATAAATTATCAAGAGATTAAACCAAGCATAACCTATCAAACTGAATAACAAATAATTAAGACAATCATTCAAATAATTTAAAACTCTGCAAAAGCAGCGATTAGGTGAATTATATAATTAAATGAAATAGTTACCCATTTATGTTGCATGAATAGCTTCCTCCATTGCCTTGTTTACGAGGGAATTAACCGCTCATCATGTTGAAAAACCTCTCAAAATATTTCATTGATGCTCAAAAGTGTTTTACAATAAAGAGAAAGACAAGAAAATGATATAAAACAGGATTCTGTGACCCACAAAAGGCGTCCAGAATCAACGACATAGAAGAAGTGTTATTGTTACTGTAGCTCTAAGACCCACACCTACGACCCGCGATAAACGACTGCTAGTGCAGGTCCGTTCTTCGTGTTCTTGGTGTTCTTCATCAGCAGCAGCAGCAGAAAAATGGCAGCTCTGCAACTCGTGTGTTCTTCATTCTGTAGCCTCCAAAACTTCCCCAAACTCTCGACACCCTTTCCCAAACTGTTTTGCCTTGTATTTATAGTGAATTGGAGCCAAAAATCCGACCATTGATTGCATATATTCTCCATTTAATCCAAATATTCTCGGCTGCCAATAATAACGAAAATTTCCAAAATTAACTCTGTCACACGTTAGAATTGGTTCTGCACATTCCAATTCAGCTCTCCCACGCCTAGTAAGTCGTCGAACGTCCCTTAATCACTTCCATGCATAGCCAAAACACACACAACAGCGTTTACAGGGTGTGTTCAGTCCGTGTAGCTCTGTTTTGAGTTCGAGAATCAAATCGATATTTCCAGCCAATTCCGATCAAATTCGACACCCAAACTATCTTCCTTAGGCTATATCATAACTTCCTACCAAGTTTGAGCAATTGAATAGCACTCTAGCCCATTCATTTTGACCATCACAATTCTGCCAGTTGAAAACTTCATTTCCCGCCAAAACACAAATTCAAATTGTTGAAGAAGGTGCCCCTTATCCAGAGTGCTGGGTGCGAATAGTAATTTGGGTGGAAATAGTAATTTTGGGGTGGAAATGGTAATTTCTCTGGGATCCTCCGGTACATTTCTGGGGCGTTTCCGGTGCATTTATGGGGTGCCTTTCGTAATTTTCTCCGGGGTGTAAAACACTGCTTTTCGAGCTGATTTCGCCAAAAATGTTTATTTTCCAAAGGTGCCTACAAACACATAAAACACCAAAATTAGTACAAACTCGAGTGCCAACAATATATAGTATTGAGATCAAATTAAACACAAAAATGTGTCTATCAAATACCCCCAAACTTATTATTTGCTAGTCCTCGAGCAAAATTTATTTTTGAAAAGATAAAAAGACTACACTTAGCACGTGCAGCAGGCCACCTAGCGGCGGAGTGTTGTCTCCGGAGGGTTTACCAGAGGTGTACCCACAAAATCATAATACTCCAGACCCTAGCTATCTACAACGAACCTTGGAAGGCACTAAAGAATCTCCTTGGTTGGCATACAATCATTGACTATAGGAGGAAGTACCCTGATGCGAAATTCCAATTGTTGTACACGAGTTTGCACTCAAGCATACTAAAAATCATATATAACTGACATAGCTCTACTCAGATAGTTGCACTATGGACATCATATTCGGAGTCAAACTAATCACATGGAAAGATTAAGAGATGGATATAGAAAAACATAGATGGTTTTGATGTTTACTAAGTGAACGACGTTTCCCATATCTGTCTGAAGGCCTCCGCCAAAATGAACCTATCCTAATGGATTGAGATATTAGTCTGACTAATATCAACACACTGGCATATACAAGGGAACCAGTGGTCGATAACCTAACTCTAGGTCAACACAACTGGCATATACAAGGGTACCAGTGGTCGACTTTATTGAATTTATTCCTTTTGGTCAAATGGTCTGGTCTCAATTTTTTTTGTTTTTTTTTCAACTTTTTTTCAACTTTTTTTTTCAACTTTTTTTTTTCAACATTTTTTTTTTTGTAACTCAATCACTCTAATTCATCCTAGCATTGGTAACAACTTGAATCGTGGGCCCCACCTATCACTTAGAGAAACATGGTTTAAAAACAAAATAAAATAAAATAAAAATAGAAGTGAAAAGGACTCAACGAGATATGGTGAAACTATCATGTTATTTCTAACACCCGAGCTCTGTGCTTTTATGAATAGACTCTTTAGATGTTTCCATCTATTCAGATTGGTTCCTCAACTCCTACAACCAAAATGCTTCCATCCACTTAGATTGGTTAGTGCCATCCTAAATACGCATAAATTTCTAGGCTCTGGAGTTTATTTATTCATACTGCAACTAAAAAGTTTCTCCCATACCCCCAAACTTAAATCTAACATTGTCCTCAATGTTCTAAAGATGAAATTAAAAGCATGAACAAGGAGAAACTGCTACCATTTGAAGCAAAAGAGATAAGGAAAGATATTACCGTGTTGCATGAGATTGGGTTACCTCCCAAGAAGTGCTAAGTTTAAAGTCTTCAGCCAGACATCGAAAAGGATTAGTCAACTCGAACCATAAAGTAACAGTCGAAATAATTGTGGGTCTTCAAAACGAAATAGAGCTGACCAAAGGAAACTACAATAACCCAAGAAAGTGAACAAGGATAGGATGCCCTTATCTAGTTTCCTAATTAAGATATTTATATCTAACTGTGGTTCAGGTTCTATGAAAGGGTCTAAATAAAATATTTTCCTCGGATGCATTTCCTCATAGGTTGGATCCAAATTATTAGGTCCTAGAGTCTGGAAAAAATCAAATAAGAACTTAGAATCACAAAATAATAATAACCTAAATAACTAAGGATCCTCTAAATCAATCAGGTTTGACTTACATAATTGACCACAGTGAGAGTAGTGGTCATTCTTAAGCAAATGTGTCGATTCTAATTTCCTAAAGCATTTAGGTCTAGTCTCACAACTTGATATTCGACACATTTGGAATATAAACGTTCCCACAGTTGGAAGAAAACTATTTGGTGGGAAAACAAAGTCAATCTGGGGATCATAGCCTGGGAAAACCACATCAACCAGAGGATGGGTTTCTAACGACTGAACTCCTTTGTGGACATCATTAGGCTCGGAAAAACGAGTATGAAGGTAATCTTGTAAAATGGTCGAGGCACATATATCAAGTCCTAAGTGTAGGGACTTTCTGAGAGTTAAAGGTAAGGCACTAGGGAAGTGATAATCACCCCCAAACTTAGAGTTTTCAGTCTCTCTAGATAGACCTCTAATTATTTCTTGAATTTCCGTATCTTCAGAGTCCTTAAAATATTCAAGAGATTCTTCTAAGTTATTATCAGGTAGTGCATCTTTACTCATCTCTACGGGTCTATCTTCTTCTTCCAAGACTATTGTTTCTAAGTCGCTAGACTCTAAAACATTATTTTCGAAATGAACCCGTTCCTCTAAACCACTATTGGCTTCGTAATCAAAAGGAAAAACTACATCGTCTAAAACGGTGGTATCCCTAATCAAATCCTCGTCCTTTTGAATAGGTGAATAATCATAAAAATTATTTGGATTTGAACTAGAAATAATATAATCACTATACAGCTCAATTGGATTACTAGACTCCTGATCACTATGCCTACATATTTCATATTCTTCATTACTGCTATCCTCATCATCATAGTACGAAGATGATTGAACCTTATCTAAATAAGTAGTGTCTTTTATTCTAACCTCGTCCTCTAAATTAGGAAAATATTCACTATTTACATCAAGGGTAAAATTGGAAACACTATTTTGGAAATTTAGATCTTTTAGAGAAGTTCTATTCTGGGTCTCTAACAAAAGATTTTGGGCCGACTCACATGAATTCCTTATGGTATCGTGTATAGAAGGTTCACTCATGGGTGCATTTTGTTTATTCATTTCTAACACAAACCTATTTGTATTCTCAGTTAATTGTTTGAGAGACTCTTCTAGAGGAAGAACAGGTTCAGAAGGATCATAATAGGGACTGGTTTTCAATAGTTTGATTGTATCCTCTAGAGACGAAGAACTAGTACTATAATCTTCTTGCTCGTAAGACTGATGCATGTGTGGATAGTAATTGGC
The DNA here is from genome assembly GCF_003573695.1 of Papaver somniferum. Lineage (NCBI taxonomy): Eukaryota > Viridiplantae > Streptophyta > Magnoliopsida > Ranunculales > Papaveraceae > Papaver > Papaver somniferum. Next base: position 17,172,023 of record NW_020622934.1, on the reverse strand, counting down.
TCACCAGGGTATGACCCATATCCTTCCAAAGGATGGCGTTCCCAACCACTATTCCCAACATGGTCATAAAAAGGATGATGTCCATATTCAAATTCAGGTCGATACTCATTGTATTGGCTTCTATCATACCAGTTCGACATTCTTAATTGCAAGGGAATTCTACACAACACAAACAAGGCCGACTCGACTCCACCAAAACAAACCTAAAGATTTCTAGCAAACAAAAATCATGATGGCTCCACTTAGATTGTTTCTAGACCAGCTTCTATCTTTCGAAAGAGAATTCGTTGCAATTTGAGCAAACCCCTCTGGAATCAATCCGAGTCAAAGTAAGTTGAACTGAGGCGAGGGAAGCTCAGTGGAGCTTTGATACCCAAGGCCTCACCGCTATCACAAGGCGGCGCAGTCACGCATTCAACTCACAGAAACCATCATGAACTTTGAAGTGTGCTTAAAGAGCAACCAATATTTTTCGAACGAGTTTCCTATTAAGCTCGTTACCCTATCGGTCTCGTTCTATTCCAAATTTTAAAGCTTAGGTTCGCGTTTGGTTTAGTTTGCCTAAGGCGGGCAAGAAGGGAGCGGTGATGAAATCCGAACCCTTATCTTGCATTGGCCAGGCCTTGCCCTTTACTAGGAATTTAAAAACAGTCCAAATTCGTCCTCAATCAATGAATCACCTTAAGGAATACAGTAACTCGCTTACAGGAGATTCGCGAGTGTTTCGATGGACTTACCTCCCGTACCAGACGGGGGATGAACCGTTGAAGTCGACTCGGGCCACGACTCCTATGTCATGTACGAACCCGAGGGGCCGAGATGGTATAGTAATCGTCGTCCTTCCCTGCAAATTTTTTTTTTTTAATTTATAACCCTTCCGTAGGGTTTTAAAAATAGTGTCCAACGTTCAATGTCCGGAAAAAAAAATGTCCAAAAATAAAAGATTACAAAAATAAAAACCTTAATTACAGTTTCTAAAAAAAATATCTAAAAAATAATAATAATAAAAAAAGTCCTTCGTCTTCTTTCCGTTCTTTTTGCTTTAAGCTTTGCTCCTAGTCTTTATGAAATCGCCAAAAATCTTTGACAACTTCTTCTTCTTTTTTTTTCTTTTCGATCCAAGCCTCCAAACCTGTATCACATAGACAAATACCCAAAGAACGTAAAAAAGAACAAAGAAAAATAAATCTAAAAAAAATTCTACCTAAACACAATTCCGCGTCGGCGGCGCCAAAATGATTATAGATTTAATGGGGGTTGTAGTACTGAGGTTCGAACTCTCGGACTTGTGAAGGATAATTTTTTAGATTCGATAAAAATATATATACAAAAATATTACCAATGAGTGCGAGAGGTAACCAAGACACTAGATTCCACTATTATGCAAAATTGAATGATAAATATTTCAAAACTCTATTCAATTCTTAAGTCCTCTTTTATCTTTAATTCACTATCAATCATACAGATTCCCAAATATTATTTGTAAACCTTAAGCATAGATTATCAAGAGATTAAACCAAGCATAACCTATCAAACTGAATAACAAATAATTAAGACAATCATTCAAATAATTTAAAACTCTGCAAAAGCAACGATTAGGTGAATTATATAATTAAATGAAATAGTTACCCATTTATGTTGCATGAATAGCTTCCTCCATTGCCTTGGTTACGAGGGAATTAGCCGCTCATCATGTTGAAAAACCTCTCAAAATATTTCATTGATGCTCAAAAGTGTTTTACAATGAAGAGAAAGACAAGAAAATGATAAAAAACAGGATTCTGCGACCCACAAAAGGCGTCCAGAATCAACGACACAGAAGAAGTGCTATTGTTACTGTAGCTCTAAGACCCACACCTACGACCCACGATAAACGACTGCTAGTGCAGGTCCGTTCTTCGTGTTCTTGGTGTTCTTCATCAGCAGCAGCAGCAGAAAAATGGCAGCTCTGCAACTCGTGAGTTCTTCATTCTGTAGCCTCCAAAACTTCCCCAAACTCTCGACACCCTTTCCCAAACTGTTTTGCCTTGTATTTATAGTGAATTGGAGCCAAAAATCCGACCATTGATTGCATATATTCTCCATTTAATCTAAATATTCTCGGCTGCCAATAATAACGAAAATTTCCAAAATTAACTCTGTCACACGTTAGAATTGGTTCTGCACACTCCAATTCAGCTCTCCCACGCCTAGTAAGTCGACGAACGTCCCTTAATCACTTCCATACATAGCCAAAACACACATAACAGTGTGTACAGGGTGTGTTCAGTCCATGTAGCTCTGTTTTGAGATCGAGAATCAAATCGATATTTCCAGCCAATTCCGATCAAATTCGACACCCAAACTATCTTCCTTAGGCTATATCATAACTTCCTACCAAGTTTGAGCGATTGAATCGCACTCTAACCCATTCATTTTGACGATCACAATTCTGCCAGTTGAAAACTTCATTTCCCGCCAAAACACAAATTGAAATTGTTGAAGAAGGTGCCCCTTATCCAGAGTGCTTGGGTGCGAATAGTAATTTGGGTGGAAATAGTAATTTTGGGGTGGAAATGGTAATTTCTCTGGGATCCTCCGGTACATTTCTGGGACGTTTCCGGTGCATTTCTGGGGTGCCTTTCGTAATTTTCTCTGGGGTGTAAAACACTGCTTTTCGAGCTGATTTCGCCAAAAATGTTTATTTTCCAAAGGTGCCTACAAACACATAAAACACCAAAATTAGTACAAACTCGAGTGGCAACAATATATAGTATTGAGATCAAATTAAACACAAAAATGTGTCTATCATATTCTCATAAGTGGTTATCGCTATGGAACTTTAATAACAAAGGTGTTGAACGAAAACATGCAAAACCATAGAAGAACTTGAAGTACGAAGGGTTCAAGATGATTTATTGAAGAACCAAGGAAACCAAGCTGAAAAAGCGGGGGTCTAACAACCACACCCAATATTTCGCTTAGCAATCTGTATGGACTAACTCTAATATACTTTTAAGAGAATCAACTAGACAGTCAGACTCAATCTTAACAAAAAGTATATCAAGGAGTTATATCTCAATTTCTCGATTCAATACTTACTCAAGCAAATATAAATCTGCGAGTCTAACTGAACACAAGAGAAATTAACTTGAACGGCACCAAAGACCAATGTTCAAGTATCAATCAATTTCAATCAACAACCAAAGGTTGGATTTACCAATTTATCGATTCAACACACAACCTGTGATAGTTCAATTATATAACAAAATATAATGCGGAAAAGATATAACACACACACCAGAAGTCTTGTTAACGAGGAAACCGCAAATGCATAAAAACCCCGGGACCTAGTCCATATTGAACACACACAGTATTAAGTCGCTACAGACACTAGCCTACTACAAACTAACTTCGGTCTGGACTGTAGTTGAACCCCAATCAATCTCACACTGATCCAAGGTACAGTTGCGCTCCTTACGTCTGTGATCCTGATCCCAGCAGGATACTATGCACTTGATTCCCTTATCTTATCTCACCCACAACTAAGAGTTGCTACGACCTAAAGTCGAAGACTTTAATAAACAAATGTGTATCACACAGAAAAGTCTATAGGAATGGATAAATCTGTGTCCCACTGAAATACATACGAGTTTTGTTCCGTCTTTTGATAAATCTAGGTGAACATGAACCAATCGATAACCCGGACTTATATTCCCGAAGAAGAGCATAGAATTATCAATCACCTCACAATAATCTAAATCTTATGATGGCGAAACTAGATATTGTGAAATCACAAACGATGAGACGAAGATGTTTGTGACTACTTTTCTATCTTGCCTATCGGAGAAATTAATCTCAAGCCAATATTTCGATTGTACTCAAATACGATAGAAACAACAAGATCAGATCACGCAACTACAGAGAAAATAGTTGGGTCTGGCTTCACAATCCCAATGAAGTCTTCAAGTCGTTAACCTACAGGGTCTCGGTAGAATCTTAAGGTTAAAGGAGAATGTCTCTGGCTTATACAACTGGTATCACACATGAGGTATGGGAATTAGGTTTCCCAATTGCTAGAGTTCTCCTTTATATTGTCTTCAAATCAGGGTTTGCAATCAATGCTACCTTGGTAACAAAGCATTCAATATTCACTGTTAGATGAAAAACTGATTAGATTCAAGCTAATATCTTTCAACATTTAGATCGAATCTTAGCTTGTTATACACACATGAAATGTAACTTCATTTAGGTTTGAGTAACCGTACCTAAACGTGTACAAGTCGTTGGTTCAACGGTAGTTAACCATAGGTTAGCCATATGAGCACTTTCTTATCAACCTTATTCTTCTTTACCACAACTAGTTCAAATGACTCAAATGAACTAGTTAGAGAGTTGTTCAAATTCTTAGATCTCATAGAAGTATACATCGAAACACAAACAGTTTTGATTCACTCAAATCGATTTATGAACATTATAGCTATGGTTTGCAAAGATTGCATTCCTTAAAATATAAATTTCTTAGTTCACGAATTAAACTATTTTTAGACAATAACCTACTTAAGTACGCATACTGGTACGTGGACTTAAGTACCCAGATTAATTTTTTTTCAGTTCACAAACTCCAGCAGAAATTCACGGGATGTGAACTTCCAACAGTACGCGGACTTTAGTTACGGTTATCCTGAGCAGCAAAGTACGCATACTTTGGTTCAAGGATATTGGACTTACACACATATGAGTTATCTCACAATGTTTATATCCAACCATGGTTATGTGTTTTAAACTCTCATTTAAATCAATGAAACATTCTTAGAGAACGTTATATAGTTGTTGTTCACAAACTATTTTTCGTCAAAGCAATTTTCAAGTGATTGAAACTAATATGACTTTCGTCACTAGTAAAGATGAACTTGGCCAAAGAGAAAGCTTACCAACACATATTTCGTGAAATAGATAAGCGAGATAAACTCAGCTCGAAATAGTACATGTGTATAATCATAGTCTATATAGAAAAACGACTTTTGTCTCAAGATAGGAGATAAAGTAGACTTTTGAGTGATAGATAAGTTCAAGTCTCCACATACCTTTTTTTCGATGAATTTCCACCAGTTCCTTGAGTAGTTCTTCGTCTTTGTATGATGAACACCGTGGAGTCTAGAGCTCAACTACACTTTCTATCCTAGTCCGAGACTTAGCTATTAGTAGACTAGAAATCAAGACTTATAGTTTTGGCAACTAAACTTGACAAACAAGCTTGATATAGCAACGCTTGCGAGTTCGACCGAGCACAGCTCTAACAATTTCCCCCTTTATCAATTTAAGTGACAAAACTATCAATATATATGGAATGCAAAATAAATAAACTTTGCAGCTTCTCTTCCTTGGTTCTTCAACATTACTCGAAATCTTCATCACTTCCAAGTACTCCAATGATTCCAATTGTAAGTTCAGCATCATCGTTGTTGAAAATCCTTAGACATAACAATGAGAAAACAAAAGCTCTCAATCATTGTTATATAGTGTCATAGTATTATTACAAAACATCAAAGTTCAATTGTATCACAACTTCGACAACAATACTATGGTGATATGTATCCCTCCCCCTTAGTCAATACTCCATCTCACATGGAAACCACTCCCCTTACATGATGATCCGAAAACCATATGTATTTGTAGTGTGAAATACACATTAGTTCTCCCCCTTTTTGTCAATAAAATTGGCAAAGGTACGAAAACTAGTGGGATCCTCATGAAATTTCCATAGAGACACTTCATGACCAAAAGAAAGTACATATCAACTTTTTAGATGCAATCATATAGCCGAAGCTAGATGCATTCATCAAGGAGTTTGTAAAGATATAAATAACCCCTATAATATTCCACATCCGTACTCCCCACAAAGATTTGGCAATTAAGCACAAGTTCAATTAAGAACTCTCCCCCATAAAATGTCATTCTCTAGAGAACAACAAGAGCGACCTTACTTTCATAAGAAAAGAAGGATTTATTTGGACAACACAAATCACATAAGAATATGAATTTGTATCCAAAATACTCAATTAAATTAAACACAAGAGAACCCATGATTAGTTTAATCGGAAATGCTCAACATAAGAAAACTCACGGAGCCGCACAGTACATACATAAGAAATACGGTTCCGGGGAGATCAATACTATGAAATAGACAAGGATTCATTCTATTTTTCCATCAGTATTTGCACAATGACATACAATAGACATAATCCTTGTAAACAAAAGTTTTATCCTTTCTTCCATCAAATAATGACATAAAGGCTTTAACTTTTGTAAGTCAAAAGTTCATTCAATCTTTTATCAATACTTGCATATCGACATACGAAGGACTTAACTTTTGACCACGTATGGACATTCACGGACGCAAACACACATATCCCATAACAAATTGCAATATATAAAACCATAAATATTAATACTGCAAAAATCATCTTTCAAACAAACTTTAGAATTTAAGCAAATAAATCTAAAAATATTGAAGATGAAAATCGTTGGACATAGCTATGTGTAATCGCAATAATGGCTATTCCAAACTCTAGTTATTCTTTCTAAAACACAACAATAAAATTCTCATAAGAAGATTTCCTAGACAAAATAAAATCAAAGTTCATTGAGAACCTCATACCTTTCAATGAATCCATCGTAAAAGGTACCACTGATTTCCTTTACTCTATTGACCGTAGACACACCTTGTTCGTAAGTTAGAATGCTAACTTTATGATCAACCACCCGAGAAAGTTGTCTAGCCTTGACATAATCTATGATGAGCTTCTTTTGATTCCGTATTAGAATATTTTGATTAACAAGGATTCTGTCCTGACCATCTAAGAGCTGGTTTATTTGCAATTGAAGATTTGCAAACTCGACCTTTGAATCGTTCTGAAAATGAATTAAATCCTTGACAGATTCATCCATCCAGTAGTTGCGTTCCTTCCTTGCAAGCATCTTATTTAGAACCAGCTCTTGAATCGAATCACATCCTTGAGTGTCTTCCTCCATATCAAGATTTACAATCTCTTGAGATTTTGCAGAGTTCTCCATATAATTTTTTGTGTGTATTAATAAAATATAAGATACATATATATATATATATATATATATATATATATATATATATATATGTGTGTGTGTGTGTATTAAGAGAATACACTTCTCATTAAGGAAACCCTATGAACTCATAGGAGTAGGACACGTACGTTCACGGACCGCTCACAAGATAAGGATGGATTTAAACAAAATCCAGTAAGAAGGAAAAAAAATGCTTGTCAATATTGATCAGTAATCCTTAAATAATTAGAGCCCGAGCCATGAAGCAGGCTTGCATAACTCTTATTGATTGACAAAAAGAAACATCACACAAAAATGTACAACAAATCTTGAGACTCCCATAGTCATCATCCTTGTACCTCTCAAGATGGATTCAAGGATGAGGTTACCCATAGTTAGGTAAAGGGATGAGAAGTGATATCACTACCAAACATGGGAGAGGGGTTGTAAAAGTTATTTGACCGTTCTACTTGTTTATTCCCTTCTTTCCATCGATTGTAACGTATTCCAGAGGAATTTGTCATAAACCCTTTCAAAAATCCATCTGAAGGATTTTTTTGAGGACTGAGTCTAGGACCTCTAAAAATTGGTTCCAGAATATAGAATTTGGAGGATTTCCATTTTGTTTATCTAGATTTACAGACTTGTACTTATAGCCACAGCGAAAGTCTTCATTAGTGGCACAAGATTTTATACCATAATGAGGAACACGTAACCTGTGAAGATTTCTTGAAAAGAGATCATTTTTATAAGATTTCTTATTTTCTGCAGGCAAGAGATTCACTGTAGACTTCGTCATACGATTTACTCCATTTACGGTAGAAAGAAGCAAATTAGATTAGAAATTTGTTTCCTCCTGGAAAAACAATGAAGAACATAGTGAATCTTTTTCCCACAGAAGGAACAACATAATGGAATTGAGACATGAATCTCTTGACTCAAAACTTCTGCCTGCACATGCGGATTTTGCAAGTGCTTCACCGTAGGTAATTCCTTGAAGGAATTTTTCTTTACGCTAGGTAAAACCTTGTGAGTATCGGGGGAAGGAGTAGAAGATGACTTAATCATCAAGACAGAGTTTTCCCTTTTCAAGGTGTTACACTGTTCTCGGGCAAGTTGAAGAGATGCAACAAGATTCTCCTTTTCAACACGAAGTCCGTTTAGATCAGATGAATGTGTCTCGATCAAACGTTTTTCTCTAATTGAGTCTTCCTTAATAATATCCTCAAGAACACTAATCTTTTCACGTTGTAGAGTAGTTTCTTAAATTAGTTTTTCGGTATTGTTAGAGAAGGACTAAATGATATTATAGAGTTACCGTTCTCGACCAAGAGACTTTTCAAATTCATCAAGAAGCTGAGCATGATTTTTAAAATCAATAGCCTTAGTAGAAATTTTTGAGATTCTGGTGAGCTCCATTTCAGCTTTTGATATAGTGTCAATTGTCTCATTTCCTCGGGATTCGGAAGAATCGGCTAAGGAGTAATCCTTTGAGGCAATCCCAAGACATCTGGCATAGTTAAAAGCTTTGGAGGACATTTTTTGCGTGCATATATGCCAGAGATGAGATTCTTTCCACAGACTCAGGTTGCTACAAACACAGACTTTTGAGGTCTTAAACGTGTTTGCATGCTCTGATACCATTTGAAAAAGCGGGGGTTTAATAACCACACCCAATATTTCTCTTAGAAATTTGTATGGACTAACTCTAATATAATTTTAAGAGAATTAACTAGACAGTCAGACTCAATCTTAACAAAAAGTATCTCAATTTCTCGATTCAATACTTACTCAAGCAAATAAAAATCTACGAGTTTAATTGAACAGAAGAGAAATTAACTTGAACGGTACCAAAGACCAATATTTAAGTATCAATCAATTTCAATCAACAACCAAAGGTTGGATTTACCAATTGATCGATTCAAGCACACTGTAATATTTCAATTATATAACAAAATATAATGCGGAAAAGAAATAATACAGACACCAGAAGTTTTGTTAACGAGTAAACCGCAAATGCAGAAAAACCCCGGGACCTAGTACAGGTTGAACACACATTGTATTAAGCCGCTACAGACACTAGTCTACTATAAACTAACTTCGGTATGGACTGTACTTGAACCCCAATCAATCTCACACTGATCCAAGGTACAGTTGCACTCCTTACGTCTCTGATCCCATAAGGATACCATGCACTTGTTTCCCTTAGCTGATCTCACCCACAACTAAGAGTTGCTACGATCCAAAGTCGAAGACTTTAATAAACAAATTTGTATCACACAGAAAAGTCTACAGGAATAGATAAATCTGTCTCCCACAGAAATACCTACGAGTTTTGTTCTGTCTTTTGATAAATCAAGGTGAACAACAACCAATCGTTAACCCAGACTTATATTCCCGAAGAACAACCTAGAATTATCAATCACCTCACAATAATCTAAATCGTATGATGGCGAAACTAGATATTATCGAATCACAAACGATGAGACGAAGATGTTTGTGACTACTTTTCTATCTTGCCTATCGGAGAAATTAATCTCAAGCCAATCTTTCGATGATAAAAACAACAATCTCAGATCACGCAACTACAGAGAAAATAGTTGGGTCTGGCTTCACAATCTGATAGACGCATTTATGTGTCTATTTTGATCTCAATTGTATATATTGTTAGTGCTCGATTCTGTACTTATTTGGTTATTTTATGTCTTTGTAGGTGTTTTTGGAGAAATAAGCTTTTGCGGGAATATTGGCTCGAAAAGTGGTATTTGCGCTCGTGGGAGAAAATTACTATTTGGATTCTCAGTGTGGATAAGGGGCACTTCAATTACTAAGGGGTGACCCCAGGGAAACTATTATTGGCAAACCGGAAATGGATAGGGGGAGGTCATCTTCCAAAATTCAAATTCGGTAAAAAGGCGGGAAAATTTGTTGCAGTGAAGAACATATTAGGGTTCTTGATTTGGAGGAGTTTGAGGTCGATTAAACCTCTGATTTTCATAGGATAGACTCCTTATGGGTCTAGGAATCTGATATGGGTGTTGAAATCGATTAGACTGGGCTCAATCGACGAATTTTTATCACAACAGAAATATATGGAAAGTCACGTGTGTGACTTGTTATAGGGAATTTTAGAGAGATTAAAGTGCTATGAACCTTCCCAAATATTTGTATCTATCTAAGGAAGAGTTTAGAATAAAAAGGAAAGCTCAAAAACGTGTAGAAATTCTAAAACAAGAAATTGCCGCAACTTTGCCGTGAAGAGAGGGGAAGAGACTTTGGAAGATTTGGGAGAGACTTAATCGGTATTTTTGATATAAATAGATTGTTTGGGTCATATATAAGGGGTGTCTGGAGTTTGGGGACCTGAGGAGGGCCAGAGAAGAAGAAATCAGAGTTGTATCAAACTCTGTTCATGTTGCTGCTGCACAGCTCAAGAACACGAAGAACATTGACGCACGAAAAACAGTCGCAGAACAATATCGTTGTTCAACAGCAGAAGAGCAGTAACGTTTATATAAAACAGTTAATCATTGTTCCTCTTTGTACCAGAGATCTGTAACACTTTTACGCCGTTGCAAATCAGCTGCTTTACACCTTTCACTCTTTTAAACAACTTTTGAGAAACAAACATGTATTTTGAGCAAGCGATTAATATGAGGAGCTAAACCCCAACACTGGGATGACGGAGAAAGCCATATTTCATGCGTGTGGTAATTATATTTAATTCTTTTTATGACTTTTTGCATTAATTTAATCGTTTTATGATTTTTCTTAATTAGTTGTGAAGTCGTATGATGATGTATGCTTGGTCTAAGTGCTTTTGATGCATCATGCTAGTGATTTACAGTTAATCTTTTTAAAATATACCCTGGCAAAGAATTAGAGTCAATAAACAAGAGCTATAATTGTCTAAGAATTGATTTTTGAACCACATGATATGAGGTTTGGTGGAATCCCGAGTCTCAGTAATCTCTCGACATTGTGACAAACCTTGTGTATATATTTTCTTTATTTTTATTGTTTTCTATTTTTAAATCTAAAATCAGTCTCAACAAGTCCGAGAAACGAACACTTTACTTACCACTACAAAATTACATCACAATCCCAATGAAGTCTTCAAGTCGTTAACCTACAGGGTCTCGGGAGAAACCTAAGTTTAAAGGAGAATCAACTCTAGCTTAAACAACTAGTATCACACAGGAGGTGTGGGTATTAGGTTTCCCAGTTGCTAGAGTTATCCTTTATATAGTCTTTAAATCAGGGTTTGCAATCAATGCTACCTTGGTAACGAAGTATTCAATATTTACCGTTAGATGAAAACCTGATTAGATTCAAGATAATATAATTCAACCGTTAGATCGAATCTTAGCTTGTTATACACACATGAAATGTAACTTCATTTAGGTTTGAGTAACCGTACCTAAACGTATACAAGTCGTTGGTTCAACGATAGTAACCTTATTCTTCTTTTAACGCTAGTTATAGAGTTATTCAATTGCTTAGATCTCATAGAAGTAAACAAGACACAATCGAAACACAAACATTTTTGAATCACTCAATCGATTCATGAACATTATATCCACGGTTTGCAAAGATTGCATTCCTTAAAATATAAATGTCTTAGTTCACGAATTAAACTGTTTTTAGAAAATAACCTACTTAAGTACGCATACTGGTACGCGGACTTAAGTACCCGGATTAAGTTTTTTTTCAGTTCACAAACTCCAACAGAAATTCACGGGATGTGAACTTCCGAAAGTACGCGGACTTTAGTTCCGGTTATCCTGAGCAGCAAAGTACGCATACTTTGGTTCAAGTATATTGGATTTACACACATATGAGTTGTCTCACAATGTTTATATCCAACCATAGTTATGTATTCTAAACTCTAATTTAAATCATTGAAATATTTTTAGAGAACGTTATATAGTTGTTATTCACTGTATATGAGGAAAAATGATTTGTTGGTTTTTAAGGAATTGAGGAGATGACCGTGTGGAAGAGACTCCTCGAACCGAGCAAACTGATTAACCTCACACAGATGCACTGGAAAAAGGGAGTGCTTGAATTCGAGAGATCAATTTGTAAGACTCCGGCCTAAACCAAGACAATGGTCGTTCCAGAGTCAATTCGGTCACAAGAGAGGATGGGTCGATCTATAGGAGGGAATCTGAGAAATGTGTGAGATCAATGATGATCAAGGATTGTGAATGTGTTTAAGGTTTCTGCAAGTTTGAACTGTTGAGTTCGAATAAGTTATGGTTGATTGATCGAATTCTTGAGAGTGATAGCTCGGATCAGAATTCTTCTTGTTTCAATCATGGGTTCAGAGACTTATTTATATTTCCAGAAGTAGTAGACACATTGATCCCATGAAGTGTGACAGTTGCTGGAGTTAAAGAGTGGAGAAGTGGGAAATCGTGTTAAAACCAGTTGCTCATCGTGCGGAGACTTGGTTGATTGTCCACCCACTACTTTGCTAACTCCTCTAATTGTTAGCACGACTTGCTCACATTCTCATCATGGATGAACACTCGTTTTTTAGACCGCCAGACCAAAACCCTAGTTGATATCCCCCATGTGACACGATTGATGTCTCGTGATTGTGGAGTATGCAAGGCAGACGTATTAGTCAGTTGTTGACTTGATGAGACGATGCGTCTTTGTATTGCTGAGTTGAAAATGATTCACAAATGTTCTAGGACTCATGAATCGAACATGTCTGTTGAGACAGAGGTATAATTGATAGTTAAGGTGAGCAAATATTGCTCGTTCGATAAACTGTTGAATATTGATAGTTGAACCAATATTTCTAGTTTGAGCAAATATTGCTCGTTTGATGAATTATTTAGTAGCGGGACCAAATAAAAATATTAATTTAAGATACTGGCAATTGGATCGAGTATAATAATTAAAGTGTTGATTACGGGATCAACATAAATTATTAGTGTTTGAATCTGGAATTACGAACCTTGGATTCAAAACCCTAATTTTGATCAATTGTTGATCATTGATGATTTATTGAAAATCAACCACGGAGTGAAGGAGGGACCGGCTACATGAGATGATGGTCCGACCATGTAGCGCCCAAATGCTCCAGTGAGCCAGCACCAAAGTCTCTTGAATACCAGTTGGTGAAATGACTTGTTCATGTGGTTTAAGAAGTGGAAGACCATGGTAGAGAAACAACTTGTTCATGTGGTTAAGAAGATGCGTTCCGATGATGACGGTTACATTGAAGACCCATTGAAGGAGTTTTGTGAGGAACAAGGTATCGTTAGGCACTTCACAGTCAAGGGTACACCACAGCAAAATGGAGTAGCAGAGAGAATGAACCGAACGTTACTTGAGAGAGCATGGTGCATGTTGTCAAACGCAAGTTTAGACAAGATTTGGTGGGATGAAGCAGTGAATACGGCGTGCTATTTAGTGAATCGATCACCATCAACAACTATTAAGTGTAAGTCACCTACGTAGGTATGGATTGGTAATCTCGTGAACTATTCTAATTTAAGGGTATTTGGTTGTTGATGCGTGTTGTAACCACAACAAATTAATTAATGTTTTTCCACCTAATTAACAAGTAATATAGTGTAGTCAAGTTCGTTCCCACGAGGAGAAAAAGGTTTTAATTGTTTAGTTGTCACAAAAAGGGGGAATCGGTTTTAGATTTTAAAAACAAAATAAAGTAAATAAAGCAATTAAAATTTTAAGTGGAAATCAATAAGAGAGATTAGATCAAGGAATCCTTCTTCGTTGCAAAACAATGATTCAAGTTATGTTCTTTTCCACTTTTTATTAGTCACAGATTATCACCAACCGTAGGTAAAGAAGCTAGCTCAGTGCTAAACCCCTAAATCCCTAGTATCACCGGATACGGAAGTTCTCGACTACCGGATTCTATTCACCAAACCACCTAGTAGTAGCTCACTCAAGATGTAATTTAGTTAAACGCATTAAGATTTATGAATTTATTAGGTTGATATTAGTAGTTATACTCTTAGCTCAAGGTCTACTTGCTAACGTTGTTTCCACACACAATTGCTACACGGAATCCCTCCGCAAGGTCTCGTGTTTGCTACTTGTGTAAAGAGTCAAGAAACGATTACTTATCCCCTAACTTTCACTATCTTTAGATAAATTAACAAATCAATTTAGTTGGCCACCTAAACAATCTGTCAATCAACCATGAATGTATAAACATTCTTATTAGTAAAAACAAACGATAATCATGTGAAAAACTTCAAAGTAGATTGAAAAACAAAACTCAAAACATGTTAAGAACTAGGAATTCATCCTCAATCAATAAGAAAATTAGCTACTCATGTTTTTGAAATTCACACAAATAATTAAAGGGAGAATTTTTAAAGTTCACACAAATAATTCAAAGAAGAATTTTGAAAGCATGCAAAAACACAAGTGTTGTGTGTGTAGAGAGGTATAAAGAAAAGTAGAGAACTTCTCTATTTATAGGCTTCAATATCCTTGCAATCCTCTTAGGAATAGAATCCCTTTCCCTTTGTAGCTCAACTTCCAAATCCAAATCTTTCTCAAATCTTCCATCTTCTCTTTCCATATCCAAGCCCAATTATTCATCTAATTCCAAGTCTAAGTCTTCACACACATGAGAAGAATCCACACAAAAAGCTATAATTTTGGGTCGCCGGAATAGTTCTTAGGATCACCGGAATTCAGACTGAAATGGAACCGGAATAGTGCAGCCGGCAGCCTGAGTTCATTGTCGGTAACGGAATATTCTGTTCTGGTGCCGTTATAAGTAACAGTCAATATGGTCAAACGTTAGTCAACTGGTCGAGATAAAAAGAGAGTCATCTACTAACTCAGCTGGTCTGACTCATCTGATTACATCTTAGTCACTGAGTTGGATTGGCGAATCTCTGAGTTAACTCGTCGGCGAGGAAACCCGACAGAGTTCCGTTTGTTTCTCCGACATCTCCAGGCAAAATTCAGGCCATTCTCATTTACATCCCTGCACACATTCATACACATTCATTCTCATACAATCTATTTGATTTCTTCTCGACTATAGAAGTAGCAGGTCACCACCTTCATCTCCCTATTTCAATCACCATCAATTCTTCTTCCTTTCTTAATCTGTGTTGTATTCTTCCTCTAACCCATATCACCAGCAACACCAACGCAAAATATCCATCTGTTGTGTTCAAATCCATATATGAACTTACCAATCTCCATCATCTCTGTTATCATTTCTCGGACAAGAACTTAAACCACCAACAAAGCCCATGTTTCATCTTCCTCTTTGGTGGCAGTAACACTGATTTCTTCTTCTCTGAATACCACCATCCCATCATCTCCACAGCAGCAGATATCCATCACAAACAACGACATCTTCATCCATCTCGATTAACATCCATCTCAATTGTAGAGACTGTCAACAACATCAACATCTCAGCCATTATCAGATCCCTTTTCTTTATTTCTTCATAACTGCTTCTTCATTTCAACCAACAGCCACCAACAGCAGCAGAAAGTCGAACCCATTCTCGTACCCATGGAAATCACCATGGCAACAGCAGATTCAAACCAAAACCTATTCTTCCATCATCTCAAATTCAGAAGCAAACCCCAATTTCCATCCTCTTTACTCTTGTTCATCGAATAGTCTCCATAATTTCTTTTCGATCTGATTGCAGCTTCTATTTCAAATCCAAGAGCAGAATCATCTCACAATCTTACTTCATCTTCCCTGCAATTTCAGCTCACCAGAATCCATACCCATTTCAGCAGAACCTCGATATTGTATATCAGATCGAACCCATCTCGAACCAAATCGAAATCTGAACATTACCCATTCATTATCACAGCCACCAGATCCCCCTTCTAATCTCCAAGAACAGCAACAACATCTGCATCTCTCACTTCTATCTTGTCTATCCACCACCAACCCATCTTCTCGGTTTTACAGTAGCATCATCTCCTAACCAGTTCCATCAAAACCCATTCTATTAGAATATATAGCAGATACAAACAAGTAGCCGAGGTGCATAAAAGGACCGAGGAAACTATATGGTGAAGTGAAGACTAAATCAAGTAACTGTGCAGTAAGACACGTGAAGTGGAGGTTAAGTCAAGTGACCGTGATATACATGGCACGTGAAGTGAAGACCATACAATATACAAACTGAAGTCAAAGTCAAGATGAAGTGATCAAGACTCAAGTTACCAGAAGATCTACGGAGATTAAACAACACAAAAGATCGAGGGAGATCAGTTAAGTTTCCAAGAATAAAAAGATCTCGTGTAATTTAGGTAGTTTTCTAGATAAGTCAAATATCTAGCTAATTTCATATTATTCATATTCTAGTTAATTAGGATATATATTCTAGAGAATAATATAATATCATATATTAATTATTCATACTCTATAAATAGAGTGTCTCAATGTAATTGTAAAATCATCTCAGAATGTTCTGATGATCAATATTATTATTCACCCTACGGGGTTGCTTGTGGACGTAGGTCGAGTTGACCGAACCACGTTAAACATCGTCTCCATTATTGTTTTGGTATGTAGATTTATTTATTCTTGATTGATTTATTTTATCATTGATTTGTTTTTATTATTTATCTAACATCAATGATATCCATCTTGAATTTGATCTACATATCAAAATTTAAGACATTCTCAGATAAAATTTCTTCCACACTGTAAAACCCTAACTGCTTCTCCATCTAATTCATATCCGTCAGTAGCAGAAACCCATCAGAATTCATCATCGCTCTTCTCGATTCACAATCATTCTCGAGCAACACAGCTACCCTCTTTCTTTCTTCTTCTGGATCTGAATCCCATCTTCATCTTTTGATTCTTCAACGGCGCCTTCTATCCATCTCTCAATCTCTCGGTCTTACTCAGCAGCAGCCGCTGCTCTTTCTGCTCTTCAGATGGGTAAATGATTTGATTGAGAGACTCTCGATATTGTAGGGTTAGGTAATAGATTAGAGTAGGATATGTACACCCCAATCACGTTGATAAGGGTTACCTATCTGGCAGCCCCCTTAACCTCAGCTGGCTGTCTTTAGTACTCCTTCAAGTGGAGTTGCCCCTTAACACTGAATGGACTCCATATAGTGTTCGCCTATGAAATGATATTTTTGCTCTTTCGGCTTAATTTGGGTGATTTCTTCTTCTTTTTCTCCATGCGACTCCAAAGTACCTAATAACTCAAAAACATGCGTAAAAATACATAATTTACAAGAAAAATAGCAGAGAAAGCATAAACAATAGATAATAAATAGGATGTATTCTACACCCTATAAAATTCTCCCACACTTAGACTTTGCTAGTCCTCGAGAAAATCAAACTAAAACTTACAACTTCAAAGCGTTCCAGCGTCCCAAGCATCCAAAGAGTTATGAGGACATAGAGTTTATGCATGCTAGTAATAAGAAGTTAGAAATACTAAAGAACATATTCTCATTCTTAAATGTTGAGTGAGAAATAACCAAACCGTAATGAGAGAACGCGTGTTTGAGAACGATCAATAAGCATTTCGCCTCGACTTCTTCCTCACCAAAAAGGGTTTCATGAAATTGCACTCAAAGAACATACTTTTATGGTTCTCACATGTGTGCAGGTGGGAATGAAGAGAGAATTCCTGTAACACGATGAATGGTGGGAAGGACAGCTTCCGAAATATTTTAAAAACTCACATCTTTTAACATTTTGAAAAACCATTTTTCTGACGATCTCTAAGAAAGGAAATCAACCACTATTATCGAGGATGAGATTACTTACTCACCTTCACATCCGATCGCCAATGGTGATGACACCACTCTCACGGCATCCAATAGAAATGTCTTACGCTCATCGTCTTCATCTTTTTGGTCTTCTTCTTCGTCTTCAACTATGATGATAAACACTTGAACTTCGTAATTCCTTGACAATTTGTAACTTTCTTCCTCAAAATCCTTGTCGCTTGAAACTTCCTTATAAATTTTCCTTCCCTACGGCTTATTAAATAAAACAAAAATAAAATTTATGTTGTCTCGTTTTTTTTTTTTAGTAATTTTTTTTTTTATTTTACTTTTTTTTAGAGACAAGAGAGATAAAATATAAAACAAAGTGAAAATAAAATAAAAACCATGGAAGTGGGAAAAATACTTTACCGCTTGATTCTTCACAACTTGTATTGTCTCGAAATCATAAACTTCAATAATTCTCACCTTTTGATTTTCTTTGCTCTTGTAAATAAGTCTTCAACATGTATATATAAAAATCCGCTCATTATATGTTGCTTTACTTGGATATGAAATTTGCTCTTTTCTTGTTTTGTTGCTTGTAAACCTTGAATTTTTTTCAACTTTCCTTGTAGATTTTGATGTTGCTCCCTTGTTGATGATGATGGTGTTTCTATGGATCCGTTGTTGTCGAGAGAGAGAATGGTGCTAACTGAAAATCGAACTACAAGAAGGAGGCTTTCATCTATAGACGTCACCCTCATGATTGACAAAATTAACACTCAAGAGATCAAAGAGTAGTGCTTCTATTGGTGGGAGGTTGGGTAGCTCACTATTCTACCCAGAATTAACGTACTGTGACACACACTCAAAAGAAAGATCTTTAGTTATTTATAAAGAAATCTGGTCGGTGCCTCGCATGATATAAATAGGGTAGTCTCCACTAATGATTGATCAGCAACTCTACTAATGCATGTCTCCTTGCTCCTAATCTGCATCACCGGCATGATTAAATCCAAACACTCTAACAAGCAAGAAATCCAAACGTAGTTCCCTAACACTTCCAAGTTCAATTATGTCGGTCAGAATTCTCTATGTAAACATACCTAGAAGTATGCTAGTGACTCTAAAATCTCTAAAAGTTGGAAGTTTTATGCAATTTTTTTTTAAAATAAATGCTTAATCACTCCCCCACACTTAAACCTTACATTGTCCTCAATGTAATTGAATCCTCCTAGTAAAGTCAAGGTGGGAAATCCTAACGTGATATGGAACAAGAAAAATAATAAACAAACAAAACAAAAAGAAAACAAAAAGTAAAAGGATAAGAAATACAAAACCTATGGGTTGCCTCCCATTGTTTTAAAGTCGACGGCCCGACTTAGCTCTTGCATGATTCATTAACTCGCATCAATCTCTTTAACGGGAAAACATGACTTCACATCACTTGGGTATCTCATTGTCTCAAAGATATTGAAGTGGATGACTGCACCATCAAACTCCATAGTCAAGGTTCCATTTTGGACATCGATCTTCGTCCCAGCGGTGCTTAAGAATGGTCTACCCAATAGTGAAGGTGTAGACTTCGAAGAGTTCTCATCATTCATGTCTAAGACATAGAAATCGGCCGGGAATACAAGCTCGTTAACCTGCACCAAAACATTCTCAACAATCCCTTTCGGGTAAACATTAGATCGGTTAGCAAGTTCAAGAACTACTCCAGTCTTCTTAAGATGACCGAGATTTAAGGAATCATAAATCGAGGAAGGCATAACATTAACCGAAGCTCACAAATCTAGAAAGGCTCGAGTAAACCTTGTTTTACCAATTGTGCAAGGTATGATGAAACTACCGGGGTCCTTTAATTTAGGTGGGAGTTTCTTGAGAATGAACGCCGAAGCATTCTCCCCCACACTCATGACTTCATTCCCTTTCAATTTTTTCTTCTTCATGCACAACTCCTTTAAGAACTTTGCACTACGAGGAATTTGTCGAATAGCTTCAATGAGTGGAATATTGACTTGTACTTTTTAAGGATGTCCCAAATATCCTTGTATTCCAACTATTTCTTTGACTTAGCAAATCGGCTAGGAAACAGGGGTGGAGTGGTGAAACTAGGAACCAGTTCCTTGGAATTATCCTTTGGTGTGGTTTCTTCTTTGTCTTCGACTAACTCTTCATGCACCTTATCTTGTTGATTTGGTTGCTCCACTTGTTTTCCACTCCTCAAGGAAATTGCATTAACACTCTCTCTTGGATTCACAAATGGTTGTGAAGGAAGCTTTGTGGATACTTGAGCTTTCAATAGGTTCACATCGGTCGCCAATTGTCCCATTCGGGTCTCCAAAGCCTTAATGGACGATTCATTCTTTTGTTGTCTTTGTTGTCACATAGAAGTAAGACCTCGCATGCTTTGCATTAACGCATTGAGCTTGTCATCACTCGAAGAATCACGCTCCTTGACTTGTTGTGGTTGGAATTGTTGTTGAGGTTGGAAGCGTGATTGTTGGAAACCACCTTGTTGCACATATGGATTAGGAGCTGCCGCTTGCTTGTTCGCATAACTAAAGTTAGGATGATCCTTCCAACCGGGATTGTAAGTATTGAAGTATGGATCGTACTTTGGCCTTTGATTTGGATATAAAGCATTTACTTGTTCGGTCTCATCATATGAAGGTATGATAACTGCATCCATCCTTTGCATCATTATCTCTATGTTCCCCATCCTTTGTTCAAGGTATGATGATGAATCACTAACTTCATGCACTTTCCTAACCATTGGTTCTTCTCTTGTGTAGAATTGTTGCGATTTCTCCACCATACTCTCAATCAACTCGGTAGCTTGGGCCACCGTCTTGTTTATTAGTGCACCACCACCTGAGGCGTCAAGAAGAGATCTATCACTTGGGTGGAGAGCTTCGTAGAAGTATTAGAGTATCATGACGTCACTGAATTTATGGTGTGGACAGCTTGCCACCAATCTCTTGTATCGCTCCCAACATTCATACAATGACTCTCCCACATTTTTCTTCATCCCACAAATCTCCTTGCGAATTTGAGTAGCTTTTGATGCAGGAAAATATTCTCGAGGAAAATTTTCTTCATCGCATTCCATGTGGTGATACTCCCGGAAGACAAATAATACAACCATTCCTTAGCATTTCCCGCCAAAGAGAACGGGAAAGCTTTCAACATTGCTCCATCCGCATTAGTCTTCGGTGGAAGCATGGCCATGACTATGGTAGAGAAGTCCATAAGATGTTTGTTTGGATATTCATTCACCATGCCATGAAACTTTGGTAACTCTCTAATCAACCCCGGCTTGATCTCGAAGGTTGAGTTAGTTTGGATACACCATTGTTGTTTATCGAGCTTGTGAGAAGCTAGATCCTTGAGTGTACGATCGGCCATTTCTTCTTCGTCTATATCGGAATCTGCGAACTCACTAGATGAAGAAGGAGGAAGCGGACTATTAACCGCTCGAAAGAGGTCCTTTAGTTGAGTGTCGGATCGAAGACGTATAGCAATTGGACTCGGTTTTCCCTCTTTAAGCATTCACCAAAGATATAGTACCTGAAATACGATTCTCAAAAACTAAGTTAGATATGATATAGAATCTAACAAATCAAGAATAAAGCAAAAAGAAAAATAAAACAATTAAAATCGTCCGCTGCTCCCCGACAGAGGCGCCAAAATTTGATGCGTCTCGTAACCACAACAAATTAATTAATGTTTTTCCACCTAATTAACAAGTAATATAGTGTAGTCAAGTTCGTTCCCACGAGGAGCAAGAGGTTTTAGTTGTTTAGTTGTTACAAAAAGGGGGGATTGGTTTTAGATTTTAAAAACAAAAGAAAGTAAATAAAGCAATTAAAAGTTTAAGTTGAGATCAATAAGAGAGATTAGATCAAGGAATCCTTCTTCGTTGCAAAACAATGATTCAAGTTATGTTCTTTTCCACTTTTTATTAGTCACAAATTATCACCAACCGTAGGTAAAGCAGCTAGCTCAGTGCTAAACCCCTAAATCCCTAGTATCACCGGATACAGAAGTTCTCGACTACCGATTCTATTCACCAAACCATCTAGTAGTAGCTCACTCAAGATGTAATTTAGTTAAATGCATTAAGATTTATGAATTTATTAGGTTGATATTAGTAGTTATACTCTTAGCTCAAGGTCTACTTGCTAACGTTGTTTTCACACACAATTGCTCCACGGAATCCCTCCGCAAGGTCTCGTGTTTGCTACTTGTGTAAAGAGTCAAGAAACGATTACTTATCCCCTAACTTTCACTAGATTTAGATCAATTAACAAATCAATTTAGTTGGCCACCTAAACAATCTATCAATCAACCATGAATGTATAACATTCCTATTAGTAAAAACAAACGATAATCATGTGAAAAACTTCAAAGTAAATTGAAAAACAAAACTCAAAACATGTTAAGAACTAGGAATTCATCCTCAATCAATAAGAAAATTAGCTACTCGTGTTTTTGAAATTCACACAAATAATTAAAGGGAGAATTTTTAAAGTTCACACAAATAATTAAAAGAAGAATTTTGAAAGCAAGCAAAAACACAAGTGTTGTGCGTGTAGAGAGGTATAAAGAAAAGTAGAGAACTTCTCTATTTATAGGCTTCAATATCCTTGCAATCCTCTTAGGAATAGAATCCCTTTCCCTTTGTAGCTCAACTTCCAAATCCAAATCTTTCTCAAATCTTCCATCTTCTCTTTCCATATCCAAGCCCAATTCTTCATCTAATTCCAAATCTAAGTCTTCACACACATGAGAAGAATCCACACAAAAAGCTATAATTTTGGGTCGCCGGAATAGTTCTTAGGATCACCGGAATCCGGACTGAAGTAGCACCGGAATAGTGCTTCCGGCAGTATTCTCGGACAAGAACTTAAACCCCCAACAAAACCCATGTTTCATCTTCCTCTTTTGGTGGCAGTAACACCGATTTCTTCTTCTTTGAATACCACCGTCCCATCATCTCCACAACAGCAGATATCCATCACAAACAACGACAGCTTCATCCATCTGGATTAACATCCATCTCAATTGTAGAGACTGCTAACAACATCAACATCTCAGCCATTATCAGATCCCTTTTCTTTATTTCTTCGTAACTGCTTCTTCATTTCAACCAGCGGCCACCAACATCACCAGAAAGTCGAACCCATTTTTGTACCCATGGCAATCACCATGGCAACAACAGATTCAAACCAAAACCTATTCTTCCATCATCTCAAATTCAGAAGCAAACCCCAATTTCCATCCTCTTTACTCTTGTTCATCGAATCGTCTCCATAATTGCTTTTCGATCTGATTGCAGCTTCTATTTCAAATCCAAGAGCAGAATCATCTCACAATCTTACTTCATCTTCCCTGCAATTCCAGCTCACCAGAATCCATACCCATTTCAGCAGAACCTCGATACTGTAAATCAAATCGAACCTATCTCGAACCAAATCGAAATCTGAACATTATCCATTCATTATCACAGCCACCAGATCCCCATTCTAATCTCTAAGAACAGCAACAACATCTGCATCTCTCACTTCTATCCTGTCAATCCACCACCAACCCATCTTCTCGATTTTACAGTAGCATCATCTCCTAACCAGTTCCATCAAAACCCATTCTTAGATAAAATTTCTTCCACACTGTAAAACCCTAACTGCTTCTCGATCTAATTCATATCCGTCAGTAGCAGAAACCCATCAGAATTCATCATCGCTCTTCTCGATTCACAATCATTCTCGAGCAATACATCTACACTCTTTCTTTCTTCTTCTGGATCTGAATCCCATCTTCATCTTTTGATTCTTCAACGACGCCTTCAATCCGTCTCTCAATCTCTCGGTCTCACTCAGCAGCAGCCGCTGCTCTTTCTTCTCTTCAGATGGGTAAATAATTTGAATGAGAGACTCTCGATATTGTAGGGTTAGGTAATAGATTAGAGTTGTATATGCACACCCCAATCACGTTGATAAGGGTTACCCATCTGGCAGCCCCCTTAACCTCAGCTGGCCTGTCTTTAGTACTCCTTCAAGGGGAGTTGCCCCTTAACACTGAATGGACTCCAGATAGTGCTCGCCTATGAAATGACATTTTTTCTCTTTCGGCTCAATTTGGGTGATTTCTTCTTCCTTTTCTCTGTGCGACTCCAAAGTACCTAAAAACTCAAAAACATGCGTAAAATACATAATTTACAAGAAAAATAGCAGAGAAAGCATAAACAATAGATAATAAATAGGATGTACTCTACACCCTATCAGTTGTCCAGCCTATTTATATGTGAAAGAAGATAAGTTGGGTGTTAGGGCTAAGAAAGCAATGTTCTCAAGTTATCCATTAGGTGTGAAAGGATATCGTCTATGGTGTCCAAAATTGAATAAGTTCATAATTATTCGTGATGTGACCTTCAATGAGAAAGCGATGCTTGATTCAAAGAAGTTCACGGGTTGGGACTCTCAAATTGAAAGTGAGAGTAGTAGAGGTGTTCAAGATGATTCGATGCAGGTGGAGAAAAGAGTTCCTAGTTTATCTACTATAGAAGAAGAAAAAGAAACTCTTGTAGAAGATAAAATTCAGTTCGAGGTTCCTAGTGAGGAATCTATGCACCAACAAGTTGAGAATATTCTGTCTTTGACGTCTCAACGTGAGAGACGTGCACCAGTCCGTTATGGTTTTGATGAGTATGCGTCTTACACATTATCTGTTTTTGAGGATGAGCCGTTTACCTTTGAGGAGGCAACGAGTAATACTCATGCCATTGAATGGAAAACAACCATGGATGAGGAGATGAAGTCTCTTCACAAGAATCACACTTGGGAACTTGTTAAGTTGCCTAAGGGTCGAAAGAAGATTGGGTGCAAGTGGGTCTATACGGTAAAGGATGGAATTCCAGATTTCAAGGGTATCGTTAGTGGTGTACGATACAAAGCAAGGTTAATGGATAAGAGATATGCACAAAGGGAAGGTGTGGATTATAATAAAGTTTTCTCTCAGGTTGTTAAACACACTTCTATCTGGTTCCTTTTAGCATTTGTGGCGCAGTTTGACTTAGAGCTCGAGCAATTAGATGTCAAGACAACATTCTTGCATGGAAATTTGGAGGAAAATATTTATATATCACAACCCATTGGTTATGAAGTTGCTGGTAAGGAAAATTATGTGTGTCGACTTGAGAAATCATTGTATGGTTTGAAGCAATCGCCAAGATAATGGTACAAGAGGTTTGATACGTTTATGCTGCAGCAAAAGTATACTCGTAGTAAATACGATCAGTGTGTGTACTTTAAGAAGTTTCCAAATGGAATTTTTTTTTATCTTTTACTCTATGTGGATGACATGCTCATAGATGCAAAGAGCAAGTCAGAAATTGATGTTTTAAAGAAGCAATTGAGTTTAGAGTTTGAGATGAAGGATTTGGGTCCAGCTAAGAAGATTTTGAGTATGGAGATTACTCGAGATAGATCAAAGGGGAAGTTATGTCTTACTCAGAAATCCTATCTTGAGAAGGTTCTTTGTCGCTTTGGAATGCATACTCCAAAGCTATTAGTGTTCCAATACCGCCTACAGTTAAGTTATCAAAACAGTTGTGTATTACTACAATTGAGGAGAAGGAGTTTATGTCAAAGGTTCCCTATGCTAATGCGGTAGGTTCTTTGATGTATGCTATGGTTTGTACTCGTCCGGATATTTCACAAAAAGTTGGTTTAGTTAGCCGTTATATGGCTAATCCTAGGAGAGCACATTGGTATGCGGTGAAGGGAATTTTGAGATATCTTCAAGGGACCTAGGATATTGGTTTAGTGTTTTAGAAGGAGCGGAATTTGAAGGTCTGTGGATTTGTTGATTCGGATTATGCGGGTGATAGGGATAAGTGTCATTCTACTTCGGGGTATTGTTTTACATTGAGTGGAGGACCTATCAGTTGGAGGTCTATGTTACAACCAATCATAGCTTTGTCTACTACGGAGGCAAGGTATATTGATGTGACGGAGGCTGTTAAGGAAGCGTTATGGATTCGTGGTTTAGTTAAAGACTTGGGGATTATACAACGGAGTGTTGTTGTGAACTGTAATAGTCAAAGTGCTATTCATTTAGCTAAGAACCAATTTTATCATGCACGCACCAAGCATATTGATGTTCGTTATCATAAGATTCGAGAAGTGATTGATAACGGATTAGTACAACTATTGAAGGTTGATACTGAATATAATCCAGCAGACATGTTGACGAAAGTCGTTCTGAAGGTCAAGTTTGAGAGGTGTCTCAGCTTGATCAATACTGCTCATTGTTAAGGCCCCAGGGGCATTAGAGGCTACGGTTAACTTATGAAGATCAAGCTAAGTTTGGTGGAAACATCGGCAAGGTGGATAATTGTTATGTTGTCGATGTTTTAGGAAGAGTCTAGAATAGTCTATAATCTTTTAGAGGTTTCCTTGTTTTCCTAGGTTAGGGAGTTTCCTGATTTAGTTATGTTTGAGGTTTCCTAGTATAACTCATATACTTGGAACTCAAGTTTGTGGTTTCCTAGTATAACTCGTATACTTGGAACTCAAGTTTGTAACCTATATAAATAGGTGTAAAAGTTCTAAGGAAATATACACAGCACAATTTAGAGAAGAGTTCTCGTAACTAGAGAATTTTATGGTTTAGAGCGTTTTGTTCTAGGGAATTATTTTGGTGTTTGTGAACAGCAATCTGATACTCATGGTTTGGGGTTTAATTCTCTATAATTCGTTCTAATAATAAGAGTTGATCGTAGTCGTTTGTGGACGTAGGCACATTGCTGAACCACGTTAAATCTTGTGTCTTTCTTGTTTCATTTAGTGCATCTTATTCTGTTTTCTTTAGTTCTACGAGAACTCTTCTCTAAATTGTGTTGTATATATTTCCTTAGGACTTGTACACCTATTTATATAGGTTACAAACTTGAGTTCCAAGTATACGAGTTATACTAGGAAACCAAAAACTTGAGTTCCAAGTATATGAGTTATACTCGGAAACCTTAAACATAACTAAATCAGGAAACTCCCTAACTTAGGAAAACAAGGAAACCTCTAAAATATTCTAGACTATTCTAGACTCTTCCTAAAAAATCGACAACATAACAATTCTCCACCTTGCCGATGTTTCCACCAAACTGAGCTTGATCTTCATAAGTTAACTGTATCCTGTAATGCCCATGGGGCCTTAACAATGAGCAGTATTGATCAAGTTGAGACACCTCTCAAACTTGACCTTCGGAAAGACTTTTGTCAACATGTCTGCTGGAGTATCTTCAGTATCAACCTTCAATAGTTGTACTAATCCGTTATCAATCACTTCTAGAATCTTATGATAACGAACATCAATATGCTTGGTGCGTGCATGATAAACTTGGTTCTTAGATAAATGAATAGCACTTTGAATATCACAGTTCACAACAACACTCCGTTGTATAATCCCCAAGTATTTAACTAAACCACGAAGCCATAAAGCTTTCTTAACAGCCTCCAGCACAGCAATATACTCTGCCTCCGTAGTAGACAAAGCTACGATTGGTTGTAACATATACCTCCAACTGATAGGTCCTCCACTCAATGTAAAACAATACCCCGAAGTAGAACGACACTTATCCCTATCACCCGCATAATCCGAATCAACAAATCCACAGACCTTCAAATTCTGCTCCTTCTCAAACACTACACCAATATCCAAGGTCCCTTGATTATATCTCAAAATTCCCTTCACCGCGTACCAATGTGCTCTCCCAGGATTAGCCATATAACGACTAACTAAACCAACTGCTTGTGAAATATCCGGACGAGTACAAACCATAGCATACATCAAATAACCTACCGCATTAGCATAGGGAACCTTTGACATAAACTCCTTCTCCTCAGTTGTTGTAGGACACAACTGTTTTGATAACTTAACTGTAGGCGGTATTGGAACACTAATAGCTTTGGAGTTATGCATTCCAAAGTGATGAAGAACCTTCTCAAGATAGGGTTTCTGAGTAAGACATAACTTCCCGTTAAATCTATCTTGAGTAATCTCCATACCCAAAATCTTCTTAGATGGACCCAAGTCCTTCATCTCAAACTCTAAACTCAATTGCTTCTTTAAAACATCAATTTCTGACTTGCTCTTTGCAGCTATTAGCATGTCATCCACATAGAGTAAAAGATAAACAAAACTTCCATTTGAAAACTTCTTAAAGTACACACACTGATCGTATTTACTAAGAGTATACTTTTGCTGCAACATAAACGTATCAAACCTCTTGTACCATTGTCTTGGCGATTTCTTCAAACCATACAATGATTTCTCAAGTCGACACACATAATCTTCCTTACCAGCAACTTCATAACCAATGGGCTGTAACATATAAATGTCTTCCTCCAAATTTCCATGCAAGAATATTGTCATCTGCGCCACAAATGCTAAAAGGACCCGGATACACTACACCAAATTCAAGGATTAGTAACTATATTTCCCAACAGATTTGTCCCTGTTGCAAATTTCAGTTGCGAAAAATTCGTAACAGCTCATAGTAGTTACGACACTCGCAACTGTTTATTTCAGTTGCGATTCGCAACTAAACCCAGTTGTACGCGTGCGAAAAAATAGTGTGGCTTCCTACACTTTGAAACTGAATCACTATTCAGCTCACTCAGATACTCGAGAGTCTGACTCGGTTCTCTTATCTCTATTATTATCGAATCTCGATCATTTATTCATTCTCATTCCCTTCTCTTTCTCGTTCCTTCTGTAGTCCTGTGAACCCTAATGAAACCCCAAATCCTTTTCCCTTTTCTAGTGAAAGTTCTGAAATCGTTCAAATGAAAACCTATGTTCTTCATCACTTCATGCATCTTCTCGATTGAAAAACCAGTATCTAACCCCTAACCCTAGATTTGCTTAAAACAGATTTGATGTTCCTGCTGCTGAACAAGACGAACCAAGCAAATAATTTTTGTATCTGAAACTCACTAATCTCGTCTAACAGATTTACAGTTTCTATTACATTTTTGAACAAATCGATTAAGTGGTTCGATTCTAGCACTGGTGGTGGTGAAGAAGAACTCAATATCTTCAAACAAAGAATCGATTCATTATTAGTCTGTATTGTCAATGATGAATTCTTTTCGCGATTAGTTGGGTAATCATCTATGACTCATCTTCTTCATCATCTTTAATTTCAGAAATTTAAATTTAAATATTAGGGTTAGGGTAAATTTTCAAGCTCTTGATTTTCTTAGTAATAGTTTCGATTGAAGTATTGTTTTTCTTGATTAGGGTTGCGGGTTACTTAAACTGGTATTTATTGTGATTTCTGATGATGATGGTGTGGTGGTGGTGATGAAGAAGAAGATGACTCGGTTTGCTAAGAAGATTCCTCTTCACCGTGCTTGCCCTTAAAAGTTGGGGTTTTATACCTTTTAAACATTTCAGTCCATGTTTATGTCAGTCAATACTATTGTTCATTGCAGGACGACCACCTTGGCGTGTCTGTCATTCGAGCATTGTACATAGTTTTTTCTTGAAATTAACATGTATGATTGATTTTTGGGGGTAGCCTGTGATGTTAAATCACTGAAAATTGATCTTATGAGCTTTCTCACGAGTCTTTTTTTTTTGATCAGAATTCTCACGAGTCATGGTAAGAAAATACGCATCACCTTGGCGTGTTTGTTTAAGAATATCCACGTTTCCTTTGTCTTTCTATATTTTTGCCTGATTGTTCTGCGTCTTTTTTGGGTTAGGATGATGCTTGTATTCACTCTAGTTGCGTGCATTACGGCTGGAATGGTGTATTTCCGAATGGAGAATGGAATTAGTGTATGGTTGATAAGAATGTATGAATGTCAAGCTGCAGAATGGAGTGAGAAGGTACTTGAAACATACTGCTTTGGGATTAACTTGTTGCTTCCTTTTTCCAGGTACCCTCGTGCGCTATATGCACACACTTTGCCAGTCACATATTTGTTTTATGTGATTCTACTGACAAAGGCTGAAGCTGCAGAGAGGACTGAACTTATTTCTGGACCTGATGGAGAGGTACCTGTGGAGTAGTGATGTTGTTCACATATTTCAGTACTGACGAATGAGGAGATGAAGTGACATGTTTTTCCAGAAAAAAAACTCTAGAGGATATCTTGCTATGTCTAATAGAGAGGCATGAATAATGTTTTTAAATCTATGATTATTGATCTTTATATGTGATTTGAGTTATTATAAAATGGAATTTTGATTAACTCTTGATTTGGATCAGGAAATATGGGATAAAATTGGGGAGAGTGATACTGGAATAGATAAGCTGCTTTTGAAGCTTCTTTTGCAACTTGAACAAGAATGCTTGGAGTTTGTTCATCGTGTTTATATTTTTTCGGTCCGTATGTTCCCTCTTTCTATGAAGATGATCTCCCTGTAGAAAGCAAGGGTGTGTGTAGAAAAGTTCCTGACGGGACATACGAGAAGGCATTGCCAAACTGGGTGATTTTCGGTTTAGGGTGTTGGATTCAGCTGGTCTTGAAACAGCAGCAACTTCAGGAAGTATTCGTGATAGAACTACAGGAATGACTGGTCATGTACTTGCAAGGTCTCAATTTGCGATGTTCTTGATTGACGTGAGGTTAGTTATACAACAATTTGCCATAATGCTGACAGAATTTCTTTTTTGGTACCATTTCTTGATATTGGATTTCTGAACTTTCTGGGGCCTCGTCTTTCACCAGAGATGGATTGCAGCCTCTTGATTTCGAGGTGGGGTCGTGGTTGTGCAAACACGCGTCTGGAATCCCTACTCTTCTAGTGATGAATAAGTATGAATCCCTACAGTTCAACAGACGTATGTCTCCCAGTTAGCTGGAAAAGAATTTTCTTATGATGGTGAGAAGAGTTTGTTTACTCTTGGTCCTCTTCCACAAACTAGAGTTTCCTGTTATGCTTGATGAGATGTCATCAGATAGGTAAACACACACACATACTCATCTATGGATGGTTGTTATATGTGGGAACTCATTTAGTTAGAACTTATCGGTCGTTTGTTTTTATATGCCTTCTAACCTTCTTGATGAAATGTTTTCAGGAATATTGGGAATGTTGGCCCTGCTGGTAATGGAAATCCCACTGATGCTGATTGAAAACGGATGAAACGGTCGTACCATTCCCTTCAAGATGGAGCTTAGTTTTGCAGCCAAAACTCCAAAGAAGGTCATTGGAAAATGTTCTTCATGGTCAGGAATCAGAGAACTCTAAAGAAGCACCATGATATTGGATATCATTTTAAGGCAGCATGTCGCCAGACAGTAAGATAGCTCCTACCTAACTTCCGGTGCTTGGTTTCTTTGTTGTTATGTTGACTGATTTTGGTTCCTTAATTTTTGCTCAAGGGGTGCCTTCTTGTTGGTCAATTCTATTTTCACAACAATCCAAAGAATTTCGCAGACCTAGGAAGAGGTGTCCTTGGATGCAGGGGATTGCATTTTAGTTTCAGAGCTAGACAAGGTGGACTGAACATTGGTAAGTTCTTCCACTGATTACCCATGAGTAAGTTTCTGTAACAATTACAAGTGCTTTGGAAAAACTCTTTTAACTATTGTGTTCTTGCTATCACCTTGTGGTTATTATCTCAATTGCAGATGTATCTATTTCAATGATAATACAACCAGGACGAATTGTAGTGTGATGGATCCAGGTGACATTGACTTGGAAAATGTGAGCATTTTAAGATCAAATTGTGTGCTTGTTTCAAAATATAATTGTTCTATCAATATAACTTTTTGGTACTCTGATCCTATAAGCTAAGTGATCTCTCTCAAAAACTTGAGGATTAACCAGCGCATCTAATATGGAGTTCCATATTAGATAACCGGGTTAAGCGAACTTAGACACAATTAAGCTTTGCATTCTATTTCTATGTCCGTGCTCTTGCTTTGGTTGAAATGTGATATAAGGTCAGCTGATGATTAATATAGCATATATATGTACTCTGTCGATAGTGAGTACGTCTTGTAACTCGCACATGTATGGTTATAACTGCAGAAATTAAAAATCAAGTTTCTCCTTTCTCTGAGTTTGATTTTGTTTCTATTTTTACATTGTTTGACCTTGATTTTGGTTTGATTGTTCTAGGTTATGGATGTGATGATTTGTATTCAGAGTTATGGAGAGCTTGTGCTGGTCCTCTTGTTGATGTTCCAAAAATTAGTGAAAGGGTTTATTACTTCCCTCAAGGTAGTATGGAGCAAGTAAGACTCATCATCCCTAAACCGATATGTATTGATCTTGGTTTTATAGATAGAAGGATCAACAAATGATGAACCTTTATATCGATTCAAAAGATGAATACTTTTTCCTTGGTTATAATGGTACCTGTTAGATGTTGCATTTTTTTTTGTTTTGGCACATAATTAGGTGTTATGTTTCACACTTTTGTTGTTAACATGATATAGGTGATAGTTATAGGTTCATCTTCATGTGAAGCTAAAACACAATAACTTGAGATGAAACAGTCATGTTTGCTTACAACAAAGCACTTGTATACTTTGAACTTATCTTGTTTTTCGTGTCTTTATTATACAAGTTAATTACGATCAATTATTAATGTATTGTTTTTCTTGTGTTTACATGAAAGTATGCTTAAGCTGGTCAGCTATCATGGTCAATACTTCTACAAGTCCTTCTGCCAGTATTGTTCACCAATGGTGTTGTTTACTAATGTAATGTTCACCAATGGTTCCATGTTTTATTTTGGTTTGAACTGAATTGTTTCATTTTTTGTTTGTATTTTTTGGTAGTTTCTGTATCAGAGTGTATACTTTTCAGATTTCTATAATGTTATGTTATTGTTGCACTTGTAAAATGAAGTCAGTTAATAATTGTCATTCAATTTCAATTTTTTTGATAGTATTGTTGATTTAATTTTATTACCAAATGAAAAGGGTAATTTCATTACAGGACTGTAATTTGACCTGGTTTCCACTATTTTTTTGATGTTACAAAAACCTTCGCAACGGCATTCCGCAGTTGCGAATTTTCAGTTCGTAACTGTTTTTAGCTGTTGCGGCCTCCTAATTTCGCAACTGTTATCGCAACGGCTTATGAGCAGTTGCGAAGATTTGCCACATCGACTTCGTAACAGTGCTAATCAATAAAAATGGTGTAGTGATAGAAGTGTGTTTAACAACCTGAGAGAAAACTTCATTATAATCCACACCTTCCCTTTGTACATATCCCTTATCCACTAACCTTGCTTTGTATCGTACACCACTAACGATACTGTAGATGATTGGATTTTAGAGAAGGGTTAAAATCGTAAAACCATAATTATACATGCTCCTGATCCGACAATCAGATGAGTATTGAGGCTCATGTCTCTCGTTGAAGCATGAAATCTCATGCCATAAAATCTCTGACTGAGAAGGTTGTCTCTAAGAATATATGTAGATGTGTAGTCTCTCAGCTGAGGCAACGGAACATCTCATGAATACTGAGCAATATCAGTAACTATTTTTATACAGAATCGAAAGATTGGACGGCTCCTAGACAGCGTGCCTTCGAGTATAGAGCGACAATGCCTTCAGGATACAACATGGTTTTCCATGACAATATAAAGGAAATATGACGTTTCAACAAGCTCATGTTTCTCAATTCTCAGATAATTAATGCTCCTAGACAGCATGTGATGTGTTTTCAAAGTTGTTGTAGTAATAAGATTCGTTCAAGACTTGTGAAAGCAGATTTTAGACTTCATTTTAAATAAAAACATAGGAAACTTAAATAAAAGTGATATGAAAAATATGGAGAAGACTGGGGATATGGATTCCACTAATTACCAATATCAAAGTGATTTATATTCTCTAATTATAATTATGCAAATCCTTCATTCAAATTGATTCTAAATATTGCAAAAGTTGATTTTTTTAGAAATAACAATTGTAAATCGAAAGTATGGGACATCAAAACCCCAGGCTAGCATTGGTAGGCTTCTAAAAAGACCTACAAACTAATACCGCAAGTGCACGGTGTCGATTGAAGCTAATGTGCAAATACGGGTCGATCCACAGAGACTTGGGGTGTTATGAAGTTTTCCTAGCTATCTCTAACTGCTAACAGAGCATGAATGGACTGAAATGAGAGCTGTGAGAAGTGAACAAAATCAGAACTAACAGTTATAGCAAAAGTGAAAATATGAAAATTAAAATTTGAAAACAGGACATGAAAGAAAATTAACAAGAACAGGACATGGAAGATGTGAATGTGGATGGGAATGAAGTGTATGGAGATGGATGAGAATTCTCTTTCACCTAGCTAGTTAGCCTAGGATAAATCCTTGTCATGTGGCTAGTTAACTACCTATTGTCCTTGGATTAACCCCTAGCATTGCCTATCTGATTAAAGCATAAACAATCACAGGTCATTTAGGTTTCTAGGTCTCTAACTAATATGGCTGGTTAATCCCTTAGAACTACCACTGACCCCTAGCATTAGTGGTCTTCTTACAGCACCACTAATCACAAGTCAGTTGAGCTTTTAGGAATCTAACTAGCCTAAGCTATTTTGAGTTCAACAAAAACTAACCTAATGGCTAACCATCATGGCTTAAGGGTCTTCTCACCCTAGTGTGGATTCAGAACAAGTTTAACATAATAAATATTTGAAATTGAAATTAACTGAATTATGAAATTGAAATTGAAACAACAACATGAAATTAACCCAATTAGGGGGTTTCTCGGATGACCCAAGAACAGTTTTTGCATTCTCTACAGCTTCCCTTTTATAGTTTTTCAAAAATACAAAACCCTAATTCGAAACCCTAATTTTTTTGGGGAAAATCAAATTCTCTCACCAATTTCCTGAATTGAGCTCGACCCATGCTTTGGGTATGTCCCCTCTGCTCTTCTGAAGCTTTTCCTGCCCTCAATTTTGTCTTCTCCTCGCTGTTGGTGAAACCCTAGCTCGAGCTTTCTTGTCAAACCCACACCTAGGGTTCAGAGATGTGAATTTGGAAAGAAGTCTAGGCTAGGGAGAGATGTCGTGGTGTTGTCGGGTAGTTTTGGTGGTGGTGTGGTTCGAGAAGAAGGTGTAGCTGGTGGAGGTGATGGAGTTGCAGAACTGTGGAGTTTTTGGGGAAGATGAGAAGAAGAACCCGATGGAGAAGAAGGGTGTGTTTGGTTGAGGGTATAGGTTTCTGATACTAGGGTGTGAGGCGGATGTATCAAAGGTTGATGCTCAGCGAAGCTAAAGTGTAGGATGAAAAGGTGATGGAATGATCCAACGACGCGATAGAAGCGACCGTTGGATGATGAGATACAACAAAACTGACGGCTTCAGATGGAGTTAGGTACTATAGTGTTTGACGGGAGCTTCGGAGTTTGATGCACAATGATGAGGCGACCGTTGGATGATGAGATGGATCCAATCTGACAGCTCTCATGGAAATGGGTATGGATAATGGAAATGGATTTGGGTAAGGGTCTTGGGTCTTGGGTATGCCAAGCCCATATCTTCTTTAAGAACAATTCTTCCTCTTCAAGCCCACTTCTAATTGATCCGGCTCTTGCAAACATCATTCTTCGCTTCCTCCTAGCGGGAGTCTTTTCCGTTCCTTTGCTCTTTTCGCTCCGTGAGATAACCATGCTTTATTTAGTACCTAAAAATGCAAAATTAATTAAGAAAAGTATTTATTCTTGAAAACAACGAAAACACAGAATATGAGATAAAATGTAGAATTAATGCACAAAAGATGAGTTAAATGCCAAGAAAAATATATAGAAATATGCACTTTTTAGCACTCATCAAATACCCCCAAACCTGAATTTTACTTGTCCTCAAGTAAAACAAAACTAAGGAAATCCTACCTATACCACTGTCGCTGGTCTCTCGAATGCATTTAGCGTATGCACTAAGCCTTTTAAACCACTAAGTGTCCCTAGTGGACGAGTGAAGTCTCGTGAAGGTTTGCTTAGAACGTACCTACAAAGTTCTTGGTCAAAATATAAGCTCAGATTCCATCAAATGTGACTTGTGCAAGTCAGTTTAAGCTCACAGCAAAATGGAGATGTCAATCTAGCTATCCAAGGCACAATCCTAGCACTGATAACAAATAAAGACATGTGATAAGAGTGTAAAGTGTATCTACACATGTGTAAAGAAAGATCGGATGTTATGACTACTAATCACCAAGAGATAGTTTCTCAGGCTAAGAACCAAGGTCGAAATCTAGCTAGCTGTCCGGACTTTACGAGAATTGTGAATGAGTTGGAGGTATTTCACAATTACTCGCGTTGTACATCAATGGCATACACCCTTCCTTGCTTATTACAATGAAACAACAAAATGACTATTTACATGACTCTTATTTACATTGACTACTCTCTTTTATTTTTGGAACAAGAGAGGATGGAATTGAAAAATACTTGATTGATTTTTTTTTTTTCATTCTTTTTTTTTTTTTTCTGAATAGATACATCATTTTTTTTTTTTGAATATATACATCATTTTTTTTTTTTTGATAAGGAAACACTTTTGATACATATACAAAAGGAAACAAAAGATTACATGACACTTTGCAAGAGGTAGCCCTTTTTGATGCACCCAGTTAAATTCGATGGTTGTCTTTCTTAATGTAACCTCCACCTTCTATCCCAACCAACCAAAGAACAAGCTAGTCAAGTTTCGTTCAGTATTCTAAAGTGATTGGCAATCGTGACTTCCTATCAAACACCTTGAAGATCGAGGCTATACATGTATTGGTAGATCGTGCGCGTGCAAGTTTCTTATCACTATGTGAATTGTGCTAGAATCAGGGTGCCTAAATATCTAGACTAAGACTCCTAAAAATTACATATTTGCACAGGAGTCAACATTTCAAGGTAAATGAGCTCGATTTTTATGATTTTTCAATTTTTTAATTTTTTTCAAAAAGAAGGAGTTCTTGTTTTCAATTATGGCATATTATCAAAGTATCTACTTTTCACCCCCAAACCTAAACTAAACATTGTCCTCAATGTTTCAAAATATGAACAAAATTATAATACAACATATGAAGAGGATCATGTTGAGTAGAGAAAAAGGAAAGAGAATACCCGATTTCGGCGAAAGCAATATTAGAACTCCGTTATTCAAGAAAAAAAAAATAATAATAAAAAAAAAATCCAACATTCAGCCGAGATCATATTGGATTAGCAAAATATATACAAAGGGAACAAAAAGGTTTTTAAGAAATTTTATCTACTGGATTATATACAAAAAAATTCACCATACACTAACAATCTAAAGAGTTGAGGATCAACCCAAAAGACAAAGTGTAGAGGTTTCAACAACTTCACACAATAATAATATGATAGGCATGCAAGTGAAGCTGTGAAACAAAATGAGCTACCCCCAAACCTGGATTTTTCAACGGATAAAATTTTGGAAACAAAATCTCGCAGTTTTGGGGGTTCATCATGTACAAGGTCTAACTCAAAGTGAACTGTGCTAGGGACGGGCAAACATGCTAATTCCAACTGTGGTTCCTCAAATGTATTATACTTAGAAGCAAAATAGTCCAAGAGGACTTGGGAAGCACACAGTTCCAAACCTAGATTAGGGACTCTCAGAAAAGTCGGTTTGACAATATGGGTACAAACCAAATCTAGGTTGGGTGGAAGGCCATCAGATTGTGACTTATGTAGGACGATAGGCACATCATTATTAATCACATCAACATCTCCTAAGTCTTCTACAAGTGTCACAACATGCTCACAATCAGCAAACAAATTGGCAAGATCACAATCAGAGTCATCAACATCATCAACAGATTCATTCTCATGCATCGGCAAATCAGGAGAAATATCACAATGTGACCTAGGTAGAGAATCAGACACATCAAATATATTTTCATGCATATTAACATTAGTGTCTACAGAAGATTCAACTATTCCTATGTCATGCTCATCTTCACAGAATAATTGTACGAATCCCATGTCAATATCAAAATCATATGAATTACAATGAGTATTAGAAAAAACAACATTCATGAAGGTCGAGGGCGAGAAGCCATATGTTATTGAACCAACAGGTTCCACAATATTTTCATGTTCTTCTAACATATCATCATAATCATCATCATGGTAGCATGCATATTGGTCCTCATTAACAGTGGTGGTGTCATTAGTCGATTCATGTTCCTCTAAATTAGGTTCATATTCAACATCATTTACAAGAATGGGACTAGACACTTCATTAGGGACAACATACATTTCCTCATGAATTTCCTCCTTTTGTAGGTGAAGCAAAATCTGATCTAAATATGCATGAATTCGTGATGTAGATCTATCAAAGTTTTGCTTACTGAGTCTTAAAGCTTCTGTGGTGGAGTCTAAATTCATGGGAGTACAAAATTCTTCATGTTCAAATTGTGGTGAATGGTACATGTGTGCATGGTCATTAGGGTTTACAAAATATTGATCGCAACCCTCAAAGGATTGATTATGGTCCCAATGACTACCATTCTCACAATTTATGGGCATTTCATACCTTGGATTTTCTCTAGATTGCCTAAAATTATGCAAAATATGACAATTCTCAACAGGGTGGTCTAAACTACCACATGCGGGACATGCATAGATTTCAGGTTGCCTAAGAAAATTAGATGTGACAGATTCCTCATGTGATTGTATTTCTAAAGCTGCGATTTGAGCTTCTAATTGGTCGATCAGTGATGATTGTGTGAGTGAGGCACTAGCAAAATGTTCATTTTCACGTTGTGGTGAATGATGCATGTGTGAATAGTTATTAGGGTTCATGTATTGAGGCTCGGGACTTTGAAAATGTCCATAATAATTCCTATAACTATTGACATCATGGTCTATGGGAGGTTCATAATGTGGAGTATGTCCATACGCAAGTTCTCTAAGGGATTTGTTGTATTCCCCAACTGTAGACCAAGATCTAGACATGATTTGGCTCAAAAGCTAAGTAACTATGTTACAAAGCCCAAAATTTGGTTTTTTAATGGGTTTGGATTTTTGGGAAAAATTTGGTTTTTATGGGTAACATTTGGTTTTGTCGGGTTTTGAAAAAGAAATTTGGTTTTTAATGGGTTTTAGAAAATTTGGACTTAATGGGAA
This sequence comes from Papaver somniferum, assembly GCF_003573695.1. NCBI lineage: Eukaryota > Viridiplantae > Streptophyta > Magnoliopsida > Ranunculales > Papaveraceae > Papaver > Papaver somniferum. The sequence goes on along the minus strand of NW_020622934.1, from coordinate 17,133,111 downwards.
AAGAAAACACTTTGGTTTATTGGGTTTTGAAAACTTTGGTTTTAGACTTTGAAGACAAAGCCCATTTGGGAGCTTTTGGTTTTGATGGGAGCAAATTTGGTTTTAAAGAGGTAGAAAAATTTGGTTTTTAATTAGGAGCAAAAATTTTGGTTTTAGTGTTGGGAGCAAGCCCACATTGGTGGGAGAAATTGCTTTGCCAAGGGAAGGTGAACTAAGCCCACAATGTGTATGCAAACTGAAGCCCAATGTAGCTTTTGAAATAGCCCAATTGTTGTTTGTTTGGTCTGAGGCCCAATTGGGCTTTTAAAAGTTCAGTTTTTCTAATTTAAAACTACAGGCCCAAATCAATCTAACACCACAAGCCCAAAAGCAATTAAACAAACAAGCCCACAAGTAATTAAGATTACAAGCCCAACAAAAAAATGGAAAAAATTATTACAAGCCCACAAATTAAAAATGGAAGCCCAAAGGTTGGGTTCTCTTAATGGGTTTAGGCTTACTTGCTTAAGCACAGCCCAGCTGCTCAGTTTGGTTGCAAAAGCCCAGTTGGGCTTTGGATCATCCTAAGCTTTGGCTTCAACACTCAAGGCCCAGTTGGGCTTTGGTCCTTCTTCTTTGGCTTGTATTACAGACCAGTTTGGCTTGGGTTCTAGCTGCAACTTTGGTTCAGCAGGTTTCAGCATTAGCAGCACAACATCAAGCCCAGCAGCTCACAGGCTTCAAATTCAGCTAGAACAGCAGGCAACAAGGGTAGCAGGCAGCAAGGGGAAGCAGCTCAGCAACACCACAAGTTCAGCAGCACCACAAGCAGTAGCTGAACAGGGGCAATGTTGCAGGCTTGGCAGCAACATCTCTACAGGTTCAGCACAGAAGCAAGCTGCACAGGCCAGCAGCACAGGGAAGAGGAAGAAAGTAGCAGCAAGTGGCAGGCCCAGCTGCACCTCAATCAGCAGCAACAGCAAGGGCTCAGCCAAGCAAAACAGAGTCACAACAGCACAGCAACAGGAGCAATTCAGCAGCAACAGGCTGCAACAGCAGCACCACAAGCACCTGGCAACTCAGAGAAGAGGCTCAGTTCCCAGAATGATGCAGTTGAAGCAAAGGAGAAGAGATTATGCAAATGCTGCAGATGTTTATGCTTACAGCTAAAGATGAACTAAGTTACACTACACTAAGTTACAGGTGCAGATGCAGCAGCAGCACTAGAGGATGGCTAAGTTACACTAATATGCAGCACTAGAGGCTGGCTAAGATGCAAACTAAGATATGCAAGATGCAGATGCACTAAGTTACAGCTAAGATGCAATATGCTGATGCAATACAAAACAGTAAGATGCACAACAAGTTATGCAAAAACAGCAAACTAAGATACAAGAAAAACTTCAACAAAACAGCAGCCAAGTCCCCGGCAGCGGCGCCAAAAACTTGGTAGGCTTCTAAAAAGACCTACAAACTAATACCGAAAGTGCACGGTGTCGATTGAAGCTAATGTGCAAATACGGGTCGATCCACAGAGACTTGGGGTGTTATGAAGTTTTCCTAGCTATCTCTAACTGCTAACAGAGCATGAATGGACTGAAATGAGAGCTGTGAGAAGTGAACAAAATCAGAACTAACAGTTATAGCAAAAGTGAAAATATGAAAATTAAAATTTGAAAACAGGACATGAAAGAAAATTAACAAGAACAGGACATGGAAGATGTGAATGTGGATGGGAATGAAGTGTATGGAGATGGATGAGAATTCTCTTTCACCTAGATAGTTAGCCTAGGATAAATCCTTGTCATGTGGCTAGTTAACTACCTAAAGTCCTTGGATTAACCCCTAGCATTGCCTATCTGATTAAAGCATAAACAATCACAGGTCATTTAGGTTTCTAGGTCTCTAACTAATATGGTTGTTTAATCCCTTAGAACTACCACTGACCCCTAGCATTAGTGGTCTTCTTACAGCACCACTAATCACAAGTCAGTTGAGCTTTTAGGAATCTAACTAGCCTAAGCTATTTTGAGTTCAACAAAAACTAACCTAATGGCTAACCATCATGGCTTAAGGGTCTTCTCACCCTAGTGTGGATTCAGAACAAGTTTAACATAATAAATATTTGAAATTGAAATTAACTGAATTATGAAATTGAAATTGAAACAACAACATGAAATTAACCCAATTAGGGGGTTTCTCGGATGACCCAAGAACAGTTTTTGCATTCTCTACAGCTTCCCTTTTATAGTTTTTCAAAAATACAAAACCCTAATTCGAAACCCTAATTTTTTTGGGGAAAATCAAATTCTCTCACCAATTTCCTGAATTGAGCTCGACCCATGCTTTGGGTATGTCCCCTCTGCTCTTCTGAAGCTTTTCCTGCCCTCAATTTTGTCTTCTCCTCGCTGTTGGTGAAACCCTAGCTCGAGCTTTCTTGTCAAACCCACACCTAGGGTTCAGAGATGTGAATTTGGAAAGAAGTCTAGGCTAGGGAGAGATGTCGTGGTGTTGTCGGGTAGTTTTGGTGGTGGTGTGGTTCGAGAAGAAGGTGTAGCTGGTGGAGGTGATGGAGTTGCAGAACTGTGGAGTTTTTGGGGAAGATGAGAAGAAGAACCCGATGGAGAAGAAGGGTGTGTTTGGTTGAGGGTATAGGTTTCTGATACTAGGGTGTGAGGCGGATGTATCAAAGGTTGATGCTCAGCGAAGCTAAAGTGTAGGATGAAAAGGTGATGGAATGATCCAACGACGCGATAGAAGCGACCGTTGGATGATGAGATACAACAAAACTGACGGCTTCAGATGGAGTTAGGTACTATAGTGTTTGACGGGAGCTTCGGAGTTTGATGCACAATGATGAGGCGACCGTTGGATGATGAGATGGATCCAATCTGACGGCTCTCATGGAAATGGGTATGGATAATGGAAATGGATTTGGGTAAGGGTCTTGGGTCTTGGGTATGCCAAGCCCATATCTTCTTTAAGAACAATTCTTCCTCTTCAAGCCCACTTCTAATTGATCCGGCTCTTGCAAACATCATTCTTCGCTTCCTCCTAGCGGGAGTCTTTGCCGTTCCTTTGCTCTTTTCGCTCCGTGAGATAACCATGCTTTATTTAGTACCTAAAAATGCAAAATTAATTAAGAAAAGTATTTATTCTTGAAAACAACGAAAACACATAATATGGGATAAAATGTAGAATTAATGCACAAAAGATGAGTTAAATGCCAAGAAAAATATATAGAAATATGCACTTTTTTAGCACTCATCAAGCATGATCCATCAATTGAAATAACAATTGTTTAACAAAAACCATTTTTCTATTTATTTATCAAGGAAAATAATCATATAATAATTGCATAAATTAAATAAAATAGAGATTACCACATTTTATTGGCGAAATAGCTTCCTCCGTCGCCCCAAAGGATCGGTTTAGCTCATCATTTTATAAACTTGCTCAAAGTATTAATTCATGCTCAAAATTTGTTTACAAAGATGAAATGGAGAGAAAATAATGAAAATCGGGTGTTTGCAACGTTTATAATTGTTGCAAAACACTGTTACAAAAAATGATAGAAAAGAACTGCTGTTGTTGTATCTCTGCGACCCTCGTGTGGCTGTCGTTGTCACTGTTGATAAACGACTGCCTCTGGTGGTCTTTTGTTCTTCGTGTTCTTCCTAGCAGCAGCAGAAAAGTTTTCTCTGCAACACGATCAATCTCCTCTGTTGTTACTCTAAACTCTCCCAAACTCTCCAGAACGCTTCTATGTGATCCTAGGAACCAATTTATACCCAATCGCACCAAGAAATCTCTCTATAACTCAAGATAATCCTCTCTTAACTCGGCCTTGATGAAAAATATTCTGGGAATATTTTTTTTCCCTGATTTAGCTTCTCACGCGTTTCTACATCTGCAAAATCTTCTTATTTATATTTGTCAAGGTCCAAAGTGTTGCTCGAGTCATCAAACATGAGCAGAACACGTTTAAATTCCTCACAACTCGTGCAAGCTCATGTTTTTCCTCCAACTACCTGTTTGGACTAAACCAAGTTATCCATCCAAATTTGATCGAAACAAACACCCATACCATCTCTTTTAGGACATATCACAACTACCCATGAAGTTTCAACAATTGAATCGCACAAAAACTCCTCCAAAATACGATCGAAAAAATATGCCAGTGAAGTGAATATTTTTCCCGCTATTTTTATTTTTGAACTGTTGAAGATGAAGTGCCCCTATCCTTTTATGGGGTGCGAATAGCAGATGGGTGCTGAGGACAAATTTAGGTGCTGAGGATGAATTCGGGCGACGCATAACCTTGGGTGTCCCTTAGCCAAATCTGGGGTCCGTATAGCAAATGTCCTCCAGGGGTCCAAATAGCACTTTTTGAGCAACTTTTTCCACACAAGTGTATTTCTCCAAAAACACCTACACAAACATAAAAACACCATAATAAGTACAAAATCAAGCACTAGCAATAGAGCCACTGAGGACAATTCAGACACAAAAATGTGTTTATCAAATACCCCCAAACTTATTATTTGCTAGTCCTCGAGCAAATCTAATCTAGAAAATAAAAATGACTACACATAGCACGTGCAACAAGCCGTTAAACCACTAGGTGGCCCTAGTGGCGGAGGGTTTACCAGAGGTGTACTCACAAAACCTTTAATCCAGACCCTAACTATCTACGCAGAACCTTGGAAAGCACTAAAGAATCTCCTTGGTTGGCATACTCTCATTGACTACAGGAGGAAGTACCCTGATGCGAAATTCCAATTGTTGTACACGAGTTTTCACTCAGCATACTAAAATTCATATATAAGTGACAGAGCTCTACTCAGATAGTTTCTGTACATCATAACCGGAATCAACCAATCACATGGAAAGATTAAGAAGATGTATAAAGAGATGGTTAAAAGTGAACGGTGTTTCCCATATCTGTCTGAAGGCCTCTGCCAAGGTGAACCTATCCTAATGGACTGAGATACCGGTCTGACTAATATCAACACAACTGGCATATACAAGGGGACCAGTGGTCGGTAAACCTAACTCTAGGTCAACACAACTGGCATATACAAGAGCACCAGTGGTCGACTTTATTGAATTTATTCCGGTTGGTCTAATGGTCTAGCCTCATTTTCTTTTTCTTTTTTTGGTATCTCAATCACTCTATTCCACCCTAGCAAAGGTAACAACTTGAATCGTGTGCCCTACCAAATCACTTAAAAAAAATAAAAATAGAAGGATTAGGATTCAACGAGATATGGCGAAACTACCATGTTTTTTTTAATTCTAACACCTGAGCTCTGTGCTTTTATGAATAGACTCTTTAGATGTTCCCATCTAATCAGATTGGTTCCTCAACTCCTATAACCAAGATGTTCCCCTCCACTTAGATTGGTTAGTGCCAACCTTAATAAGCATAAATTTCTAGGCTCTGGAGTTTATTTATTGAAGCTAGAAGCTAACAAAAAGTTTCTTCCCCACCCCCAAACTTAAATCTAACATTGTCCTCAATGTTTCTAATGAAAGAGCAATACCAAACAGTAAAGTAACATGAGGAATTAGTAAAGAGAGAAGTCGGAAAGATAGTACCTGGGTGAAGAGATAAATCAAAAACTAATATACAACAACATACAATCGCCTTGATGGTCAATCAAGGGTAAACAAGGTCCTCCAGAGGGACCTCCTCAATATCACTTGTAGGAAAGGGCTCTAAAAAGGGTTTCAATCTCTGACCGTAAACCTTCAAAGAACTACTACCATCCGATGTCTCGATCTCAACAGCTCCATGAGGAAAGACAGTGCGAACAATAAAAGGACCCGTCCACCGAGAACGTAACTTCCCAGGGAAAAGATGCAAGCGGGTATCATACAGAAGAACTTTTTGACCTGGAAAAAATGACTTTCTTAAGATATTTCTATCATGCACAAGTTTCATTTTTTTCTTATACTCCGCCAGCACTATCGTATGCATCTCTATGAATCTCTTCCAACTCATTGAGCTGGAGTTTCCTATGGGCTCCTGCCTTGTCAAGTGAAAAATTTAGCTGCTTAACAGCCCAATAAGCTTTATGTTCTAACTCAACAGGTAAGTGACATGCCTTTCCATACACGAGTCGATAAGGTGACATTCCAATGGGGGTCTTAAACGCAGTACGGTAATCCCATAAGGCATCGGTAAGCCTAGACGACCAGTCTTTCCGATTAGGATTAACTGTTTTTTCTAATATACGTTTTATCTCCCTATTGGAAACTTTTACCTGACCACTAGTCTGTGGATGATACGGGGTAGCTACCTTATGTGTAATACCATATTTCTTCATCAAAAGCCTAAAAGGTCCATTACAAAAGTGCGACCCTCCATCACTAATTATAGCTCGCGGTGTACCAAAACGTGTAAGTATATTATTTTTCAAGAACTCAATCACAAACCTATGGTCATTGGTTTTACATGCAGCCGCCTCAATCCACTTAGAGACATAGTCTACAGGATGTATAAGTTACCAAAAGAATTAGGAAACGGACCCATAAAGTCAATACCCCACACGTCAAAGACCTCCACAACTAAAATAGGTTTCAAGGGCATCATGTTCCTACGGGAAATGGTTCTTAATTTCTGGCAACGTTCACAAGTCACACAGTAATTGTGGGAGTCTTTAAACAACAAAGGCCAAGAGAATCCACACTGCAATATATTAGCAGCAGTTTTCTTAGCACTAAAGTGACCCCCACAAGCATGATCATGACAAAAGGAAATAATACTGGACTGGTCACTCTAAGGTATACATCTCCTAATAATCTGGTCTGGACAATACTTAAACAAATAAGGATCATCCCAAAAGAAGTGCTTAACCTCAGCTAAAAACCTAGAACGATCTTGTTTACCCCAATGTTGGGGCATTCGACCAGTAACAAGATAGTTCACTATATTCGCATACCAAGGTAATTGGGTAACAAAGAACAATTGTTCATCAGGAAAGTTATCCCTTATAGGAAGGGAATCATCAGGGGAACTAACAACTAGCCTAGACAAGTGGTCTGCTACAACATTTTCGGCACCCTTTTTGTCTCTAATGTCTGGAGAAAACTCTTGCAACAAAAGGATCCACCTAATCAATCTAGGTTTTGTATCCTTCTTATACAAAAGATATTTCAAAGCAGCATGATCAGTATATATGATTATCTTAGAACCTAAGAGATAGGGTCTAAACTTGTCTAAGGCAAACACAATGGCTAACAGTTCCTTCTCGGTAGTGGTGTAGTTCAACTGGGCATCATTCAGAGTTTTGCTAGCATAGTAAATCACATGAAGTAATTTGTTTTCTCGCTGACCTAGCACAACACAAATAGCATAATCTGAAGCATCACACATGATCTCAAAGGGTAGGTTCCAGTTGGGTGCCTGGACTATGGGGGCGATAGTGAGTAAATTCTTAAGCTTCTCAAAAGCTTCTAAACAAGCATCATCAAAGACAAATTTAACATCTTTTGCAAGAAAATTGCAAAGAGGTCTAGAAATTAGGCTAAAATCCTTAATAAATCGACGATACAAACCTGCATGCCCTAAGAATGACCTAATATCTCTTACGGTTTTTGGGACCTGTAAAGTCTTAATAAGGTCAAATTTTGCTTTATCTACCTCTATACCCTTAGAAGATACGATATGCCTTAAAACAATTCCTGAACTAACCATGAAGTGACATTTCTCCCAATTAAGCACTAAATTTTTTTCCTTACACCTAGTCAACACTAGTGACAAATGATGCAAGCACTCATCGAAAGACGAACCAAACACTGAAAAATCATCCATAAAGACCTCTAAGAACCGTTCTACCATGTCAGAAAATATGCTCATCATGCAACGCTGAAAAGTCGCAGGGGCATTACAAAGCCCAAAAGGCATGCGTCTATACACAAAGGTACCAAAGGGACAGGTAAAAGTGGTTTTCTCCTGGTCTTCTGGGGCAATAACGATCTGATTATATCCAAAATAGCCATCTAAAAAGCAGTAGTGACTATGTCCAGCTAATCTCTCTAGCATCTGGTCGATGAAGGGAAGGGGAAAGTGGTCCTTCCTAGTGACCTTGTTCAATTTCCTATAGTCAATACAAACACGCCAACCCGTGGTCACTCGGGTCGGGATTAACTCATTGTTATCATTCTGGACTACAGTAATACCAGATTTCTTGGGTATAACCTGAACGGGGCTGACCCACTTACTGTCTGAAATGGGGTAGATAATGCCTGCATCTAACAACTTAAGGACCTCGTTTTGAACTACCTCTTTCATATTAGGGTTTAGTCGACGTTGCATCTCCCTAGAAGGTTTGGTATCACTCTCTAAATAGATCTGATGCATACAAACAGTGGGACTTATACCCTTAATGTCAGCTACGGTCCACCCTAAAGCTTCCTTGTTGTTTTGAAGGACGGTTACTAGCCTACTTTCCTGGTCACTATCCAAGATGGAAGAAATAATCACAGGTAAAGTCTCAGACGGGCCTAAAAACCTATATTTCAGGGAATCTGGCAATGGTTTTAGGTCCAACTTAAAAGGCTCTTCTAACGAAGGAACTAAGGTAGACTTAGAAACTGGTAGTGGTTCGACTTTAGGTTTCCATCCATTACTAGTATCTATAAAAGGGGTTGAATCTAACAAAGAATTCACCTCATTAATCACATTATCATCATCAAAATCAATCCCAAAGTGAGCTAGGAATTTCTCTAATGGATCTTCTAACAAAGTGTTTGGTAATGACTCCTCGACTATTGTTCCTATCATGTTCACCTCTTCTATGTTCGAGTCATCTAGTTCAGAGGGTAACTTACTAATAATAAAAATGTTCAGCTCAATAGTCATATTACCAAAAGACAATTTCATAATACCATTTCGACAGTTAATGATTGCATTGGATGTAGCTAAAAACGGGCGACCTAAAATTACCGGTATCTGGTTCTCTGGGTCAGGGACAGGTTGGGTATCTAGGAAAACAAAATCCACTGGATAAATAAACTTGTCAACCTCTATGAGAATATCCTCGATCATACCACGAGGAATTTTCAAAAGTAATAATTGTAAATACCAAGTATGAAGCATCAAAAGTCTTAAAACTAAGCATACTCCATCAAAATAGATCACAATCACTCAAATAAAAATCATATTCAATAATAGTTCAAGGCAAATAATCATATAATTATTGCAAATAAAAAGATAAAATAGAATATACCACTTTTTGTTGGAAAAATATCTTCCTCTATCGCCTCAGCAATGGGGTTTATCTCCTCATATTAATCATGATCTCAAAATGTGTGTTTGTTGCTCAAAAGATGATTAAAAGAGTGAAAAGTAATAACACAGATTGTTTGCAACAATGTATTGGTGTTGCAAAACAGCTGTTACAATGGAACTGTTACAGAAAAACTTTTGCTTTGTCGCTGATTTTAAAACCCTAAAATAAGACTGCCCTGAACAGCTTAATGTTCTTCAGCTGTTAAACAACGACACTGTTCTGCGACTGTTTAACGAGCGTCAATGTTCTTCGCGTTCTTCTTCTTCAGCAGCAGCAGCGGCAGAAACAGAGTTTGGTAAATCTCTGATTTCTTCTTCTCTGGCTCTCCTTAGGTTCCCAAACTCTCGACACCTCTTCTATATGACCCAAGACATCTATTTATATCAAAAATACCGATTAAATCTCTCCCAAATCTCCTTCCTTCTCTTCATGGCCAAGTTGCGGCAATTTCTTATTTTAAGATTTCTACGTGTTTCTGAGCTTTCCTTTTTATTCTAAACTCTTCCTTAGATAGATACAAATCTTTGGAAAGGTTTACATCGTTTTAATCTCTCTAAAATTCCCTAAAACAGGTCACACACGTGACTTTCCATATTTTCTGTTGTGAGAAAAATCCGTCGATTGAGCCCAGTCTAATCGATTTAAACACCCATATCAGATTCCTAGACCCATAAGGAGTCTATCCTATGAAAATCAGAGGTTTAATCGACCTCAAACTCCTCCAAATCACGATTGCCAAAACTGTTCTTTAACTGCACTTTTTTCCCGCCAAAATCCTGGTTTTTGAATGTTGAAGATGGTTGCCCCTTATCCAGAGTAGGGGTGTGATTAGAAACTGCCTGGAAATGAGTTTCCCCTTAGTAATTAGGTTACCCCTTATCCAAAGTGAGAGTCCGAATAGCAAATGCCCTCCGGGTGCTTTCCGATAACTTTTCGAGCCAATTTTTTCCAAAAATGTTTATTAGCCAAAAATACCTACAAATAAATAAAACACCATAATAAGTACAAAAATGAGCCCTAAAAATATATAGAATCGAGACAAATCGGACACAAAAATGTGTCTATCAAATACCCCCAAACCTATTATTTGATAGTCCTCGAGCAAAAATAAAATAGAAATAAAATCCTAACTCACTGTCGCAGGCATCGTCGATTGGATTTAGCGTATGCAATAAGCCTTTAAACCCCTAGGTGTCCCTAGTGGCGGAGTGTTGTCTCCGGAGGGCTTATCAGAGGTATACCCACAAAACTTGTATATTCCAGACCCTAGCTATCTACACAGAACCTTGGAAGGAACTAAAGAATCTCCTTGGTTGGCATACTTATTGACTATAGGAGGAAGTATCCTGATGCGAAATTCCAATTGTTGTACACGAGTTTGCACTCAAGCATACTAAAATTCATATGAAGTGACAGAGCTCTACTCAGATAGTCGCACTATGGACATCAATATCCGGAGTCAAAACTAATCACATGGATAGATCAAGAAGATGGATATATAAAAACATAGATGGTTTGATGTTTACTAGGTGAACGGTGTTTCTCATATCTGTCTGAAGGCCTCCGCCAAAATGAACCTATCCTAATGGACTGAGATACTAGTCTGACTAATATCAACACACTGGCATATACAAGGGAACCAGTGATTGATAATCCTAACTCTAGGTCAACACAACTGGCATATACAAGGGTTCCAGTGGTCGACTTTATTGAATTTATTCCAGTTGGTCTGATGGTCTGGTCTCTTTTTCTTTTCTTTTTCTTTTCTTTTTTTCTTCTTGTTTTTTATCTCAATCACTCTAATTCACCCTAGCATTGGTAACAACTTGAATCGTGAGCCCCACCTAATCACTTAGAGAAACATAGTTTAAAAACAAAACAAAATAAAAACAGAAGTGAAAAGGACTCAACGAGATATGGTGAAACTATCATGTTATTTCTAACACCTGAGCTCTGTGCTTTTATGAATAGACTCTTTAGATGTTCCATCTAGTCAGATTGGTTCCTCAACTCCTACAACCAAAATGCTTCCATCCACTTAGATTGGTTAGTGCCATCCTTAATAGGGATAAATTTCTAGGCTCTGGAGTTTATTTATTGCAACGAAAAGGTAACAAAAAGTTCTACCCCACCCCCAAACTTAAATCTAACATTGTCCTCAATGTTTCTAATCAAAGAACAGTACCAAAAATATAAGTAACATGAGGAAATAGTAAAGAGAGAAGTCGGAAAGATAGTACCTGGGTGAAGTGTAACCAAAAACCTACAAAAATATTATACAACATACAAAATCGCCTCGATGGTCAATCAAGGTAAACAGGGTCCTCCAGAGGGACCTCCTCAACATCACCTGTAGGAAAAGGCTCTAAAAAGGGCTTCAATCGCTGACCGTTAACCTTCGAAGAACTACTACCATCTGGTGTCTCAATCTCAACAGCGCCATGAGGAAAAACAGTACGGACCACAAAAGGACCGGTCCACCGAGAGCGCAACTTCCCGGGGAATAGATGCAAACGAGTGTCATACAGAAGAACTTTTTGACCTGGAGAAAATGACTTTCGTAAAATATTCCTATCATGCACAAGTTTCATTTTGTTCTTATACTCCTTAGCACTATCGTATGCATCTCTACGAATCTCGTCCAACTCATTGAGCTGGAGCTTTCTTTGAGCTCCTGCCTTGTCAAGTGAAAAGTTTAAGTTCTTAATAGCCCAATAGGCTCGATGCTCTAACTCAACAGGCAGGTGACATGCCTTGCCAAACACTAAACGATAAGGTGACATTCCAATGGGTGTCTTAAACGCAGTACGGTAAGCCCATAAGGCATCAGTAAGCCTCGACGACCAGTCTTTCCTATTTGGATTAACTGTTTTCTCTAGAATACGTTTAATTTCCCTATTGGAAACCTCTACCTGACCACTAGTCTGAGGGTGATATGGGGTTGCTACTTTATGGGTAATACCGTATTGTTTCATTAAAAGAAAACGGTCTATTACAAAAGTGTGAACCTCCATCACTAATTATAGCTCGCGGCGTACCAAAACGTGTAAGTATATTCTCTTTCAAAAACTGGACTACGACCCTGTGGTCATTCGTTCTACACGGAACCGCCTCAACCCACTTAGACACATAGTCTACACGACAAGTATGTAAAGATAACCAAACGAAATAGGAAATGGACCCATAAAATCAATCCCCACATCAAAGACCTCAATCACTAAAATAGGGTTCAAAGGCATCATATTTCTACGGGAAATGGTTCCTAACTTCTGGCAACGCTCACAAGAAACACAATGACTATGGGAATCTTTAAACAACGAAGGCCAGTAAAATCCACACTGCAAAATCTTAGCAGCAGTCTTCTTAGCACTAAAATGACCCCCACATGCATGTTCATGACAAAAGGAGATAATACTAGACTGGTCACTCTCAGATACACATCTCCTAATAATCTGGTCCGGACAATACTTAAACAGATAAGGATCGTCCCAAAAGAAATGCTTAACCTCGGCTAAAAACCTAGAACGATCTTGCTTACCCCAATGTTGAGGGGTTCGACCAGTAACAAGATAATTCACTATATTTGCATACCAAGGTGATTGGGAAACAGAGAACAATTGTTCATCAGGAAAGCTATCCCTTATAGGAAGGGAATCACTAGGGGAACTAACAACTAGCCTAGACAAGTGATCTGCTACTACATTTTCTGCACCCTTTTTGTCTCTAATGTCTGGGGAAAATTCCTGTAACAATAGGATCCATCTAATCAATCTAGGTTTGGTATCCTTCTTAGATAAAAGGTATTTCAAAGCAGCATGATCTGTATAGATTATGATCTTAGAACCTAATAGGTAGGACCTAAACTTATCCAAGGCAAACACGATGGCTAAAAGTTCCTTCTCGGTAGTTGTGTAGTTCATTTGGGCATCATTCAGAGTTTTGCTAGCATAATAAATCACATGAAGTAATTTGTTTTCTCGTTGTCCTAAAACGACGCCTATAGCATAATCTGAAGAATCACACATAATCTCAAAGGGTAGGTTCCAGTTAGGTGCCTGGACTAGGGGCAGTAGTGAGTAAAGTTTTAAGCTTCTCAAAAGCCTCTAAACAAGCATCATCAAAGACAAACTTAACATCTTTTGCAAGCAAATTGCAAAGAGGTCTAGAAATCAAGCTAAAATCCTTAATGAATCGACGGTAAAAACCTGCATGCCCTAGGAATGACCTAATATCTTTTACGGTTTTTGGGACCTGTAAAGTCTTAATAAGGTCAACTTTGGCTTTGTCTACCTCTATACCCTTTGAAGAGACGATGTGCCCTAATACAATTCCTGATTTAACCATGAAATGGCATTTTTCCCAATTAAGCACTAAATTTTTTTCCTTACACCTAGTCAACACTAATGTCAAATGATGCAAGCACTCATCGAAAGATGAACCAAACACTGAAAAATCATCCATAAAGACCTCTAAGAACCGTTCTACCATATCAGAAAATATGCTCATCATACAACGCTGAAAAGTTGCAGGGGCATTACATAGCCCGAAAGGCATGCGTCTATACGCAAAGGTACCAAAGGGACAGGTAAAAGTGGTTTTCTCTTGGTCTTCTGGGGCAATAACGATCTGATTATAACCGGAGTAGCCATCTAAGAAGCAATAGTGACTATGTCCAGCTAATCGCTCTAGCATTTGGTCGATAAAAGGAAGGGGAAAGTGATCCTTCCTTGTGACCTTGTTCAATTTCCTATAGTCAATACACACACGCCATCCCGTGGTCACTCGGGTTGGGATTAATTCATTATTATCATTCTGGACTACAGTGATACCTGATTTCTTGGGGACAACCTGAACAGGGCTGACCCACTTACTGTCTGAAATTGGGTAAATAATACCCGCATCTAACAACTTAAGCACCTCTTTTCGAACTACCTCTTTCATGTTAGGGTTCAGTCGACGTTGCATCTCCCTAGAAGGTTTGGAGTCTTCCTCTAAATGAATCTGATGCATACACACAGTAGGACTTATACCCTTAATGTCTGCTATAGTCCACCCTAAAGCTTCCTTATTGTCTTGAAGTACATTTACTAGCCTACTTTCCTGATCACTATCCAAATTGGAAGCTACAATCACAGGTAAAGTCTCAGATGGGCCTAAAAACACATACTTTAGAGTATCGGGTAGTGGTTTAAGGTCCAACTTTGGGGGCTCTTCTAAAGAAGGAATTAGGGTAGTCTCAGAAACTGGTAACGGTTCGAACCTAGCTTTCCATCTATCAGTGTCTAACACAGGGGTAAATAGAGCATTCACCTGTTCAATAGTGCTATCGTCGTCAAAATCTAAACCAAAATGGGATAGACAACTTTCTAATGGGTCTTCAGACAAGATGTTTGGTAATGACTCCTGAACTAAGGCTTCTATCATGTTCACCTCCTCAACACATGTGTCATCTAGCTCATGAGGTTGCTTACTGACATTAAAAATGTTCATCTCCATAGTCATATTACCAAAAGATAAACTCATCACACCATTTCGACAGTTAATGATCGCATTAGACGTAGCTAAAAATGGGCGACCTAAAATCACAGGTATCTGGTTCTCTGGGTCAGGGACAGGTTGGGTATCTAGGACCACGAAATCCACTGGATAAATAAACTTGTCGACCTCAATAAGAACATCCTCGATAACACCTCGAGGGATTTTAACAGACCTATCAGCTAACTGCAGTGTCATCTGAGTAGGTTTCATTTCACCAAGTCCTAGTAAGTATACATGGAATGGCAGTAAGTTCACACTGGCTCCTAAGTCAAGTAAAGCTTTTTCTACCCGGAAGTTACCTATTGTGCAAGCAATGGTAGGAGAACCTGGGTCTTTGTACTTTGGAGTTGTGGTGTTCTGAATGATTGAACTTACGTGACTAGCTAAAAAGGCTTTCTTATGGACGCTAAGTTTTCGCTTTCGCGTACACATATCCTTAAGGAACTTGGCATAAGCAGGAATTTGCCTAATTGCATCTAATAAGGGAAGGTTTATGGTAACTTGCTTAAAAACCTCCACTATGTCATTAAAGTTCGATTCCTTCTTTGTTGGTACTAATAGCTGAGGAAATGGGGCTCTAGGCCTAAAATCAGACCTTTCAGGAACCGAATTCACATCATCAGAAACTTTATCAGTCTCTTCAGCTACTGGTCCTGAGAGGTGAGATCCTGAGGGGTGAACTACAGTATGTTCACTATCGGGCATGGTTACCTTATTGTCTACAACTCTACCACTTCTAAGGGTTCTAACAGCATTCAATTGATTCGATGGTTTTGCACCTAATTCATGAACTCCTCTAGGGTTGGGTTGTGTTTGACTAGGAAACTTACCTTTTTCTCTCAAAGAATCACTTATCAGACCAACCTGGGTTTTTAACTCGGAAATAGCCTGACTATTTTCTTGTCCTATCCTGTTACTAGCTTGTAGACTCTGTTCTACGGATAACTGGAATTTTGCAGTTTGCTGAGTTAACAAGGCGAGAGATTCCTCTAAACTTAGGATTTTCTTATCTGACTGATTCTGAAACTGAGCTAGTCCTGAAGGATTCTTAGTATAGCCAAAACCTGGGGGAGCATTAGAATTACTAAACTGACCTTGACTTTGGCCCTTAGACCACGAAAGGTTCGGATGGTTTCTCCAACCAGGATTATAGGTTTCTGAATATGGGTCAATCTTTTGACGGTTATCAAATCTAGTGTTATTATAAAGAGCATTGGCCTGCTCTTCAATATTCTGGCCTTCCCAAAAAGGCTCCACTCTACCACTAGTCTGGCCCACTTCTAAGGCTTCTAACCTTTTTGCTATAGCAGCAATTTTGGCATCTGATTCATAGCCTCCTTCTACCCTATTAACGTTTCCTCTACTTAAAAGAATTGTTTTCTGGGGTGCCCTACTATTTTCCCATTGCTGGGTTTTTTCGGCGATTTCATTAAAAAATTCCATCGCCGCATCAACAGTTTGGTTTTCAAATCCACCAGTGCATAGAGACTCAACCATGGTCGTTGTGGAATAATCTAAACCCTCATAAAGGATCTGAACTAGCCTAACCTTTTCTAAACCATGATGAGGACACTGGGATAATAAATCATTGAACCTTTCCAAATACCTATATAAGATTCTCCCTCTTGTTGTGAAAATGTGCATATTTGCGTCCTAATAGACGATGTTTTGTGCCTAGGGAAAAACTTATTGAAAAAGGCAGATGTAAGTTGTTCATATGTCTCAATTGACTCGGAGTCCAAACTATACAGCCACGACTTGGCCTTATCTTTCAGGGAAAATGGGAATAACCTAAGTTTCAAAGCATCATCATCTAAGCCTCTAATTCTTAGAGTACTACAAATTTCCTCAAAATCCCTAACATGGTAATAAGGGTTTTCATTTTCTTTCCCTAAAAAGATTGGGAGCATCTGTAAGGTCCCAGGTTTCAGTTCATAGGGTGCCTCCGTTTCAGCTAACTTAATACACGAAGGACGGGTAGTCCTAGTTGGATTCAACAAAGCTTTCAAAGTTGCCATTTCTGGCGCTATCGGAGCAACAGGATTCTCTCCTCAGTCAAAGAACGTTCAAAAACAGACTCTTCAAAAGCCGGACTTTCTAGATTAAGGTAATCGAGACGCTTCGAACTACTAGGTTTCTCTTTAACAAATCTACCTAGTGCGTCTCTTTTACGTTCAGGCATACAATAGAATTTTCTAAATTGGAAGGGTAAGCAAACACAGATCAAGGCCGACTCAACCAAATCAAACCTATTGATTTCTAGCAAACAAAAAGCATGATGGCTCCACTTAGATTGTTTCTAGACCAACTTCTAATCCTTCGAACGGGAATTCGTTACAATTTAAGCAAACCCCTCTGGAATCAATCTGAGTTAACGTAAGTTGAATAGAGGCGAGGGAAGCTCGGTGGAGATTTGATACTCAAGGCTTCACTGGTATTACAAGGCGGCGCAATCACGCATTCAACTTACAGAAACCGTCAAGAACTTCGAAGTATGCTTAAAAGAATAGCCAATATTTTTCGAATGACTTTCCTATTAAGCTCGTTACCCTATCGGTCTCGTTCTAGTCAAAATTTTAGGCTTAGGTTCGCGTAGGTTACGTGTTCCTAAAGCGGGCAAGAAGAGAACGGTGATGAAATCCGAACCCTTATCTTGTATAGCCAGGCCTTGCCCTTTACTAGAAAAATAAATGTCCGTATTCAGTCCTCAATATATATGCATACGAAGGAGTCCAGTAACTCGCTGACAGGGGATTCACGAGTGTTTAGAATCTTACCTCCCGTTCCAGACGGGGGATGAATCGGTTGTAGTCGACTCGGGCCACTGACCCCGATGTCTAGTGTACGAACCCAAGGTGCAGAGACAATATCGTAATTGTCCTCCTTCTCTGCAAACAACTTATACTTAAAGTACCCTTCCGTAGGGTAATAAAAAAAATGTCCCAAAGTCCAAAAGTCCAAAAAAATAAAGAAAAATTACAAAAATAATAAACCCTAATACAGTTTTTTTTTTAAATAAAATAAACAAACCCTAAAATAAAATTTTCTAAAATAAAATTTCCTTCTTTTCTGTTCTTTTTGCTTTAATCTTTAGCTCCAAGTCTTTATGAAATCACCAAACTCCGTGGCTCAATTTTCTTTATGATCCAGAACCTGTAGACACAAGATAAATACCCAAAAACGTAAAAAAAGACAAAAATAAAATAAAATAAAATAAATCTAAAACCCTAAAAACAAGTCCGCGTCGGCGGCGCCAAAAATTGATGTGATTTGTAGATAGTGGTAAAAGTGGTTCGATTCTCAGACTTGTGAAGGATATTAATTAGACTTAAATTCTAATATTAAAATAGAAAACTCACTAAAAATTATAGCAAACTCAATAAAAGATGATATCAATACTAAAAGAAACACTGAGGCTAAGATTCCACTATTTTCCAAGTTCAAAGTGATTAAACCAATACTTATATTTATGCAATTTTCTTGTTTAATTTGATTCTAAAATATTGCAACAAGTAGATTTTCAAAAGTAATAATTGTAAATACCAAGTATGAAGCATCAAAAGTCTTAAAACTAAGCATACTCCATCAAAATAGATCACAATCACTCAAATAAAAATCATATTCAATAATAGTCCAAGGCAATTAATCATATAATTATTGCAAATAAAAAGATAAAATAGAATACACCACTTTTTGTTGGAAAAATAGCTTCCTCTATCGCCTCAGCAATGGGGTTTAGCTCCTCATATTAATCATGATCACAAAAGGTGTGTTTGTTGCTCAAAATATGAATAAAAGAGTGAAAAGTAATAACACAGCCTGTTTGCAACAGTGTATTGGTGTTGCAAAACAGCTGTTACAATGGAACTGTTACAGAAAAACTGTTGCTTTGTCGCTGATTTTAAGACCCTAAAATAAGACTGCCCTGAACAACTTAATGTTCTTCAGCTGTTAAACAACGATACTGTTCTGCGACTGTTTACCGAGCGTCAATGTTCTTCGCATTCTTCTTCTTCAGCAGCAGCAGCAGCAGAAACAGAGTTTGGTAAAGCTCTGATTTCTTCTTCTCTGGCTCTCCTTAGGTTCCAAAACTCTCGACACCTCTTCTGTATGACCCAAGACATCTATTTATATCAAAAATACCGATAAAATCTCTACCAAATCTTCCAAAATCTCTTTCCTTCTCTTCACGGCCAAGTTGCGGCAATTTCTTGTTTTAAGATTTCTACGCGTTTCTGAGCTTTCCTTTTTATTCTAAACTCTTCCTTAGATAGATACAAATATTTGGGAAGGTTTACAGCGTTTTAATCTCTCTAAAATACCCTAAAACAGGTCACACACGTGACTTTCCATATTTTTTGTTGTGAGAAAAATCCGTCGATTGAGCCCAGTCTAATCGATTTAAACACCCATATCAGATTCCTAGACCCATAAGGAGTCTATCCTATGAAAATCAGAGGTTTAATCGACCTCAAACTCCTCCAAATCACGATTGCCAAAACTTTTCTTTAACTGCACTTTTTCCCCGCCAAAATCCTGGTTTTTGAATATTGAAGATGGTTTCCCCTTATCCAGAGTAGGGGTGCGATTAGAAACTGCCTGGAAATGGGATTTCCTTAGTAATTAGGTTACCCCTTATCCAAAGTGAAAGTCCGAATAGCAAATGTCCTCCGGGTGCTTTCCGACAACTTTTCGAGCCAATTTTTTCCAAAAATGTTTATTAGCCAAAAATACCTACAAATAAATAAAACACTATAATAAGTACAAAAATGATCCCTAACAATATATAGAATCGAGACAAATCGGACACAAATATGTGTCCATCATAGGTTTCATCTCACCAAGTCCTAGCTTAAGGTACACATGATATGGTAGTAAGTTCACACTAGCTCCTAAGTCAAGCAATGCTTTCTCAACACGGTATTTACCTATTGTGCAAGAAATGGTAGGGGACCCTTGGTCTTTATATTTAAGAGTAGTGGCATTCTGAATAATATAACTCACCTGACTAGCTAGAAAGGCTTTCTTCTGGACATTAAGCTTTCGCTTTCGCGTACACATATCCTTGAGAAACTTGGCATAAGAGGGAATCTGCTTAATTGCATCTAGTAGTGGAAGGTTGATAGTTACCTGCTTAAAAACCTCCAATATCATTAAAATTGGACTCCCTCTTAGTTGGAAATAGCAGCTGTGGGAATGGGGCTCTAGGGACAAAGCCGGGCTCAATATGACCCTCATTGGTCTCTTTAGAGACTCTATCAGTCTCCTCAGTTTCTGGTTCAGAAGGGTGAACTACAACATGTTCACTATCAAGCATGGAAACCTTGTTGTCTATCACTCTACCACTCGTAAGGGTTTTAATAACATTCACATGATCAGATGGTCTTTTACCTATTTCATTAATTCCTCTAGGGTTGGGTTGAGTCTGACTAGGAAACTTACCTCTTTCTCTTAAAGACTTATTTATCTGACTAACCTGGGTTTTCAACTCGGAAATAGCCTGAGAGTTAGCCTGACCTATTCTATTATTTTCTTCTAAACCTTGAGCAACATATTGCTGAAACTGCACAGTGTTAAGAGTTAACAAAGCAAAAGACTCTTCTAAACTCATAATCTTCTTATCCGAAGGGTTCTGAAACTGTGCCGAAGCTGAAGGATTCTTAGTATAGCCAAAACCTGGGGGAACCTGAGCATTACTAGACTGACCTTGATTCTGGCCCTTGGACCAAGAAAGGTTGGATGGTTTCTCCATCCAGGGTTATAGGTTTCTGAATATGGGTCAAACTTCTGTCGGTTATCAAACCTAGTGTTGTTATAAAGAGCATTGGCTTGCTCTTCAACAGCATAGCGTTCCCAAAAAGGCTCATTTCTTCCACTACCACCACTAGAATGACCTAATTTTAAGGCTTCTAACCTTTTGGCTATAGCTGCTATTTTGGCATCTGACTCATGAGATCCTTCTACCCTATTAACATTTCCTCTACTTAGAAGAATTGTTTTCTGAGGTTCCCTACTATTTTCCCATTGTTGGGTCTTATCGGCGATTTCATTCAAAAATGTCATCGCTTCATCAACAGTTTTATTCTCAAACCCACCTGTGCATAAGGACTCAACCATGGTTGTTGTTGAATAATCTAAACCCTCGTAGAGGATCTGAACTAACCTAACCTTCTCCAAACCATGATGAGGACATTGAGATATCAAGTCACTGAACCTTTCTAAGTACCTATATAAAGATTCTCCCTCTTGTTGGGCAAAAGTACATATTTGTGTCCTAATAGACGATGTTTTATGCCTTGGGAAAAACTTATGTATAAAGGCAGAAGTAAGTTGGTCATAGGTTTCGATTGACTCAGACTCCAAACTATACAACCAAGATTTGGCTTAATCTTTTAAGGAAAAAGGGAATAACCTAAGTTTCAAAGCATCATCACTTAGGTTCTTAATTTTCAGAGTACTACGAACTTCCTCAAATTCCCTAACATGAAAATAGGGGTTGTCACTCTACTTCCCTAAAAACATTGGGAGCATCTGTAAAGTCCCAGGTTTGACTTCATAATTTGCCTCGGTTTCAGCTAACTTGATACAAGACGGACGAGAGGTCCTAGTTGGGTTTAGAAAAGCTTTCAAAGTTGCCATTTCTGGCACTACCAAAGGACTAAGAGTACTAGGGGTACTTTCCTCACGAAGAGAAAAATTCTCAAAACTGAAGTTTCCAAAAACAGGGCTCTCAAAAGAAGAGTCTTCGAGCTCCCCGCCTTCACAAGAAGAACTACTAGGTTTGTCACAAATCAAACGACCTAGAGTGTTTCTTTTCCAAGCCCGTTTAAAAATTTCGGGCATACACTAGAAAAACAAAATCAAAAAAAAAAAAGTCCTAAAAAGGAAGGGATGTTCTATGCAAACACAAACAAGGCTGACTCCACCACAGCAAACCTACTGATTTCTAGCAAACAAAAAGCATGATGGCTCCACTTAGATTGTTTCTATACCAGCTTCTAATCCTTCGAACGGGAATTCGTTACAATTTAAGCAAGCCCCTCTGGAATCAATCCGAGTTAAAGTAAATTGAATAGAGGCGAGGGAAGATCGGTGGAGCTTTGATACCAAAGGCCTCACCGGTATTACAAAGCGGCGCAATCACGCATTCAACTTACAGAAACCGTCAAGAACTTCGAAGTATGTTTAAAAGAGTAACCAATATCTTTCGAATGACTTTCCTGTTAAGCTCGTTACCTTATCGGTCTCGTTCTAGTCAACATTTTAGGCTTAGGTTCACGTTTGGTGTCGTTTTCCTAAGGCAGGGAAGAAGAGAACGATGATGAAATCCGAACCCTTATCTTGTATGGCCAGTCCTTGCCCTTTACTAGGAAATTAAAGCAGCCGTTTTCAAGTCCTCAACATATATGCATACGAAGGAAGACAATAACTTGCTGACAGGGGATTCGCGAGTGTTTCGACAAACTTACCTCCCGTACCAGACGGGGGATTCACCTTTGTAGTCGACTCGGGCCACGACTCCTATGTCATGTACGAACCCAAGGGGCCGAGGTGATATCGTAATCACCGTCCTTCTCTGCAAACAGTTTATATATAAACTACCCTTCCGTAGGGTTTAAAAAATAATGTCCCAAAATTTAAAGTCCAAAGTCCAAAAATATAAAGTGCAAAAGAAAAAGAAAGTCTAAAAAAAATAAAAATCTACAAAAATAAAAATGTCCCTCTTTTTTTTTCTCTCTTTTTTATAAAATAAAAAAATCTTCTTCTTTCGCTCCTTTCGCGTTGCCTTTCACTCGAAGTCTTTAAGTATTCACCAAAAGCTTTGGAAAAATTTTCTTTCGCTCCAAATTCCGAATTCTGTAAGAAAAAGACAAAAACCCAAAAACGTAAAGAAGAACAAAAAAAAAAATCTAAAAACTCTAGCCTAAAGACAAGTCCGCGTCGGCGGCGCCAAAAATTTGATGTGTTTTCAATGTTGTTGTAGTAATAAGATTCGTTCAAGACTTGTGAAAGCATATTTTAGACTTAATTTTAAATAAAAATATAGGAAACTTAAACAAAAGTGATATGAAAAATATGGAGAAGACTGGGGCTATGGATTCCACTAATTACCAATATCAAAGTGATTTATATTCTCTAATTATAATTATGCAAATCCTTCATTCAAATTGATTCTAAATATTGCAAAAGTTGATTTTTTTGGAAATAACAATTGTAAATCGAAAGTATGGGACATCAAAACCCTAGGCTAGCATGCTCCATCAATTGAAATAACAATTGTTTAACAAAAACCATTTTTTCTATTTACTTATCAAGGAAAATAATCATATAATAATTGCATAAATTAAATAAAATAGAGATGACCACATTTTATTGGCGAAATAGCTTCCTTCGTCGCCCCAGAGGATAGGTTTAGCTCATCATTGTATAAACTTGCTCAAAGTATTGATTCATGCTCAAAATTTGTTTACAAAGATGAAATGGAGAGAAAATAATGAAAATCGGGTGTTTGCAACGTTTATAATTGTTGCAAAACACTGTTACAAAGAACGATAGAAAAGAATTGTTGTTGTTGTATCTCTGCGACCCTCGTGTAGCTGTCGTTGTCACTGTTGATAAACGACTGCCTCTGGTGGTCTTTTGTTCTTTGTGTTCTTCCTAGCAGCAGCAGAAAAGTTTTCTGTGCAACACAATCAATCTCCTCTGTTGTTACTCTAAACTCTCCCAAACTCTCCAAAACGCTTCTATGTGATCCTAGGAACCTATTTATACCCAGTAGCACCAAGAAATCTCGCTACAACTCAAGATAATTCTCTCTTAACTCGGGCTTGATGAAAAATATTCTGGGAATATTTTCTTCACTGATTTAGCTTCCCACGCATTTCTACATCTGCAAAATATCCTTATTTATCCTTTTCAAGGTCCAAAGTGTTGCTCGAGTCATCAAACATGAGAAGAACACGTTTAAATTCCTCACAACTCGTGCAAGATCATGTTTTTCCTCCAACTCCCTGTTTGGATTAAACCAAGTTATCCAGCCAAATTTGATCGAAACAAACACCCATACCAGCTCTGTTAGGACATATCACAACTACCCATGAAGTTTCAGCGATTGAATCGCACAAAAACTCCTCCAAAATCCGATCGAAAAATCTGTCAGTGAAGTGAATATTTTCCCGCCATTTTTATTTTTGAACTGTTGAAAATGAAGTGCCCCTATCCTTTTATGGGGTGCGAATAGCAGATGGGTGCTGAGGACAAATTTTGGTGCTGAGGATGAATTTGGGCTATGCATAACCTTGGGTGTCCCTTATCCAAATCTGGGGTCTGTATAGCAAATGTCCTCCAGGGGTCCAAATAGCACTTTTTGAGCAACTTTTTCCACACAAGTGTATTTCTCCAAAAACACCTACACAAACATAAAAACACCATAATAAGTACAAAATCAAGCACTAGCAATAGAGACACTGAGGACAATTCAGACACAAAAATGTGTCTATCGGCATGCCTGCTAGTATAAAGCCGTCAGTTAATTATCTATAATCGCTAACTGAATATTCAACAATATTCTACGATTCTTAGTAATATTTCTTCACTTCAATTTGTGGTTCTTCCCAGCAGAATTCCACGGGTTAGTGATAAATACTCAACGTGCGGCTGAGCAGCTATCTAGTAAGCCCCGACCAAAATGGTGTTAATGTACTCAGCAATAATGCACGAATGATCACCTGAATGCGCAAACGAGCATTCCAAAACATGAAGGAGCGATAAACCTATACAAAATAGGAAGAAAATAATAAATAATAAAATATTAATCAAGGCGCTGGGGACTGAGCCCACCGGCCGGTCGGTCGTGTCGTGGCCAGTCCCATGTCCAATTTTATATTTTATCATATTTTTTATTATTTTCCCCGATCTCATGAAAATCCCTTCATTTGAACAAATCTCCTTCGTCTCAAGGAAACTCCCCAGTCTCATGGTGTTTCCTCGTATCAAAAAAATGATAAAATTTAGGAAAGGTGTCGCAGGACCGGGTCCACTAGCCGGCCGGCCATACCCGAGCCGTGGCCGGTCCCACACCTCATGACTCCTTATTATTTTATTATTTCCCTCATCCCATGAAAATTCCCTGATTTCATGATATTTCCCTCAATTCATGAAATATTATAAATAAGGGAGAAAACGCACGAGACCCGGGCTCATTGGCCGGCCGGCCCCACACGCCCATGTCTTATTATTTTAATAATATTTATTTCCTCATCTTATGGAAACTCCTTCACTTCAAGAAAATTCACTAGTTTCAGCAAACTCCTTGGATTCATGAAATTTCACTCAAGTTCATGAAAAATAGTATAAAATTAGAAAAACCGTGGGACCGGGCCATAGCCGGCCGGTCATTCCCTAGCCGGTACCACATGCCCCTTATTTTATCATTATTATTTTTTATGTTTCCCTCATCTCATGGAAACTCCTTGATTTCAACAAATTCCTTGGTTTCAACAAACTTCTTAATTTTATGATATTTCCCTAAAATCATGAAAATATTATAAATTAAGAAAAAGTTCCTTGGGACCGGATCCTTGGTCGGACGGCCATGCCTTGGCCTAGACGGTCCCACACCTCATGATTCCTTCATTATTTTATAATTTTATTCCTTCATCTCATGAAGTTTCACGGTTTCAGCAAAATCCCTGATTTCTTCATATTTTCTCAAAATGTTGCTCAAACGCGCACCGGAAAATATCGAAACTCTCAGGACTGAGACACAAACATTATGGTGACGCGGGCATGTCTCCTTGAACGACCAAAGCTGGCCCTGCGGCTTGCAAATAGTCGGTCCCATGTTTTTTAATAATTTTGACCTAATTTGCTCAATTGCTCATACTGGGTCCAAACCCTTCTCAAACAGGTGGGAGTTTGTTAAAACGACCATCAGCTGGTCCCAAGACCACCAAGGGCCGGTCTCATGATCCCTTGGTCGGTCCCTCATCTCTCCATAATCAGGTTCTACCACCTGACGCTCACAGGAGCACTATTCGAAAAATGATTAAACCAGCATTTGATCATCCTTTCACCAACTGGTCTTCAAGAGACTTTGGCATTTTGCTCACTGGAGCATCTGGGCTCTACATGGTCGGTTCATCATCCCATGTAGCTGGTCCCTTCTCCATTTCATGAATGATTTTCAACAAATCATCAATTTATCATCAATTCAGCAGTTGATCAAAATTAAGGTTTCGAATCCAGAGCTCTGCAAAACGTAATTCTGAGTAAATTCAAATGCCAATAATTTTTATGTTGATCCTATGATCAACACCCTAATTAATTATACTAGGCTCAACTGCCAGTATTTTAATTAATAATTAAATTGGTCCTGTCATCAATGATTTCTCAAATGAGCAACATTCGCTCAAATGAACAATATTTGTTCATGTTAAGAATATTGGTTCAACTGTCGATAATTCGAGCAACATTTTTGCTCACACGAGCAGCATTTGCTCATACGAGCAATATTTGTTCAAATCATGAATATTGGTTCGACTATCAATATTCAATAATTCATCAGAGCAACATTTTCTCAGATGAGCAATATTTGCTCAGACTAAGGAATATTATTTCAACAATTAATATTCAACGAATCAGCATCACAGTTTGCTGAGGTTATCAACATTTATTCGACAATGATATTTTTTTGTCTCAGCAGACACGTTCAATTCATGAGTCTCAGAACATTTGCAAATTATGTTCAACTCAGCAATACAAGGACTCATCGTCCCATAAAGTCAGCAACTGACTAAATAAATACATGTCTGTTTTGCAGACTCCACAATCACGAGATGTCAATCACGTCACATGGGGGGATATTAACTAGGGTTTTGGTCTGGCGGTCTATGACACATGTGTTCATATACACGATGAGAATGTGAGCAAGTCGTGCAATCAGTCGGAGGAGTTAGCAAAGTAGTGGGTGGAAAGTTAACCAAGTCTCCGCATGATGAGCAACTGGTTTCAACACGATTTTCCATTTCCCCACTCTTTGACTCCAGCAACTGTCACACTTCATGGGATCATGACGTTTTCAGTTCAGCAATATAAAAAGTCTATAACACCTGATTGAAACAGACAAGAATTTCTCGACAAGTTCACACATACAATCCTTCGTCTACACGAACTCATCGTCTGAGTAATCAATCTCAACTGAGTAAATTCAATTATTTAGAACCTTCTTACGCAGACTAAACAACACACCTACAATCTCGATCACCATTGATCTCACACATTTCTCAACTTCCCTCATAAAGATCAACCCATCCTCTCTTGCGACCGAATTGAATCTGGAACGACCATTGTCTTGGTTTAGGCCAGAGTCCTACAGATTGATCTCTCGAACTTAAAGCACTCCCTTCTTGCAGTGCATCTGTGTGAGGTTGAGCATTTGCTCGATTCAAGGATTCTCCGTCATCTCCTCAATTCCGTAAAAACCAGCAAATAGTTTTTCCCTATTTACAGATTGGCGACCACAATGGGAGATTAATCTCTCGGTTAGAATATCACGCTTTCACAAGATGGTTGGTCTTAGGACTAATTCAACTACCCCAAACCCGATCCAGAATCTTTCAAATGGCAACATTCCCCCTGCTAACGCTACATCTTACGACACAGGAGACGGAGAGATCCCGATTCTGACTGAGTTGGCGCGGGTCCTGGAGATCCACAACAGGAACGTGGATCTGATGAAAAATACAATTAACCACATACTCGATTTTCTCATCAGACTGACATCCAAGTTAGGCAGTACCTCCGCTTCAGAAGTCCCAGCGCTGGGGACTGACTCGTCACATGGTGACCCTCAAACCCACAGCTTCACTACTTATGAGAAGCCGGTGGACGAAGAGGTTGCACAGTTAGTCGAGAACTTGTGCGAACTCTTACACTTTTCCAGGGATCAGCGTAAAGACACGATTGCCGCACTTAACCATATATCGTCTGATGTGCATGTAGCTTCATTGTCTCCGACAGTCGAAGAAATGTACATAACGTCTGAGCACTCGATCAACAATATCACCTTTGGAGAAGAAGACCACATGGCATATGAAATCCATAACCGAGCCTTGTACGTGACAGGTTTTATCAAAGACTCTGAATTCAAGAGGGCTCTCGTCGATACAGGCGCTTCTACAAATATTATTACCATGAAGACTCTCAAAGCAGCCAAGTTCCCACAGAGTAAAATTTTTCGTCATCCCATCTTGATGACGGGATTTGAAGGAAGCCAGATCCATACGTATGGATATGCATACATAGACCTAGAGTAGGGCCTATTCAATCAAAGGCCAAATTTCACGTGATCGAACAAGATCCTGATTACCACATGATACTTGGAAGACCGTGGCTTCATGACAATTGGATCATTCAATCTATGTTACAGGAGATTCACATCCATCTCAATCAAATTCAACAATACCTGATCACGAACGTATATATGGAAGCAAACCAAGCGGAATATGGACTGGCAAAGACAAAGAAACAACTACAATCAGGAAATTACAACAACAACATTTCGAAAAACATCTGGGAGCATACATGCCCCGATTTCCTAAATGTAATTGTAACAAATTATTCTATGGGGACTCCATACCCCAGAGAAGTTCATGTTTAATAAAATAAGGAAACTTCTTTTGAAAAATAAAAAAGAAGAAGAAGAAAGAGAAAGAAGAAGAGAAAATAAATTTCTCTTTCGATTTGGTGATGATAAGGTCGACCGAATTTACTAAGGCACCCACTCTCTTGATAAGCGCTGCCAAGTCGGGTTGTCTATAAAATGACTAATCTTCCCTTCATACTCATCCGGTGACATCTTCTTCGTCCAGTGTCCGAATGACACATTCGAGCAGTCTATTTCACATAACTTTTCGAGACCTATCCAACGGTAATAGTTTCGTATCTAGGTCATCGTTATATTAATATCTATCAATTAACATTCGTGTTAAACTAATCGAGTTATTAGCGGCTAAAACGTCTCTTGACCATCACTAGACCAGTCAAATAGCGTTGACGAGCTTAAGGGTCCTAACAAAAGTCTCTTGAATACCAGTTGGTGAAAGGATGATTAAATGCTGGTTTAATCATTTATTGAAATAATGCTCGTCTGAGCCTTAGGTGATAAAACCTAATTATTACGGAATGCGGGACCGACCAAGGGATCATGGAACCGGCTCTGGTTGGTCATGGGACCGACTGACGATCGTGTGATGAAATTCCAAGTTGTTTGGAAGAGTTTGAACCTAATATGAAAAAATTAGGTCAAATTATGAAAATATGTGGGACCGACCTCTTGCAAGCCAAAGAGAAACCTTGGTTGGTCAAAGTAATATGCCCATGTCACCAGAGTGTCCGTGTCTCAGTCCTGAGAATTTTGATATTTTTCGATGTGCATTTGAGAAACATTTGGGAAAATATGAAGAAATCAGGGTTTTGCTCAAACTGAGGAACTTCATAAAGGAAATAATAATAATAAAAAAATAAGGAATTAGTGTGGGACCTGCCATGGCTAAGGCATGGCCGGCCGGTTAATGAGCCCGATCCCTTGACACCTTTCCTAATTTTATATTATTTTCATGATTTGAAGGAAATATCATGAAATTAAGGTGTTTGTTAAAATGAAAGAGTTTCCTTAAAATGAAGGAGTTCCCATGAGATGAAGGAAACAATAATAATAAAATAAGGGGCGTGTGGGACCGGCCATGGCTAGTGGCCTGGTTCCGTGAACTTTTCCTAATTTTGTATTATTTCCTTGGTGTGAAGGAAATATCATGAAACTGAGAGTTTCATAAGATGAAGGAAATAATAATAATAAAATAATAAGGAATTAAGGTGTAGGACCGGCTAAAGCTAGGGCATGGCCGACCGACTAATGAGCCCGGTCCCGTGACACCTTTCCTAATTTTATATTATTTCCTTGGTGTGAAGGAAACACCATGAAACTAAGGATTTTCCTTAAAACAAAGGAGTTTGTTCAAACGAAGGAATTTTCATGAGATCAAGAAAAATAATAAAATATGGGAAGAGGCGTGGTCCGGCCACGACGGCATGTTCGGCCGTCCGGTGGGCTTGATCCTTTAGCGCCTCAATTACTATTATTATTATTATTATTATTATTATTATTATTTTCTTTCCTATTTTGCATAGGTTCATCGTTCCTTCGTAATTTTTGAATGCTCATTCGTGCATTCAGGCGTTGGTTAGTGCATTATTGTTGAATACACTTGCACCATTTTGGTCGGGCTTACTTGATAGTGGCTCAGATGCCCGTACGTTGAATATTTATTATTAACCCATGGAATTCTGCTGGGAAGAGGAAGTAATGAAATATTATGAACAACGTTGAATATTTTCTAGGGATTCAATTAATGAATCTAATGACTAGAAATAATTAATTGATGGCTCTATACTAGCACGTTGTCTAGGAGCATTAATTGTTCGAGAATTGAGCGATATGAGCTGGTTGAAGCTTCATATTTATTACGTATAGTCAGGGAAAACATTATTGCATCCTGAAGACGTTATCACTCTATACTAGCAGGCAAGCTGTCTAGGAGCTGTCCAATCGTTAAGATTCTATACACATGTCTTTTATATAGTTGATGAGCACGAAAGTGTGGCGCATTTTCACCCATAACTATATTAGCTAGGTCTCATTTTATTACTAATAAACTTGTTTTATGTCTTTTCAAGAAAATAAGCTCTTATGGAGAAAGTTGCTCGAAAAGTGGTTTTTGCACCCCCGGAGGACACTTGCTAAACGGACCCCTACTTTGGATAAGGTTCAACTTAATTACTAAGGGGAACCTTCTTTACTAATCAACACCTATTGCTATTCACACTCCAGCACTCAGGATAAGGGGAGACCTTCTACTTCGTTTGAATATTCAATTTTGGCGGGAAAAATGGTGGCAAAATTAGGGTTTGGCTTTTGGAGGTGTTCGAGTGAGACTTAATGGCTGAAATTGAATGGGTATCTTCCTTTTGGTTAAACAGGCTTGGTAAGGTCTTTAAACTTGATCGAATTTGGCTACAGTGATCGATTTGAAGCAAAAGAAAAAAATACTTTTGGCGGGAAAATGTTTTAAACCTGTGAAGATTTCTGAAAATTGATTGAGGAGTTATTATTGATATTTTCTCGTATATTTGGATTAATACAACCCTGTTACGGTTAAACAGGGATAGCAAGTTGTTTAAACTCGAAGAATCAGGAGGTTACGTGGAGTTGGAAAAAAAACAGGTTAATGCACGTGCCCGTGAGATATTTTTGGAGTATGAGTGTATTTTTGGGAAGATATTATTGCAGATTTTCATGGGATTTGAACAAATGTTATATGCTCACTATGTACATACATCTTTTACGTGTTTTGAAGAAGCAAACTCGGTTATTTTCTGTAGTTATCCAAAACAGGGCAAGGGAGATATTATCGGGTGTAATTGATTTGATTCTCTGAGTTATAATAGGAAGTTAGGATTGAAGAGAGGATATTCTCTTAGGATTTTTCTGTCGGATGGAAGTTTTGGGGATAAATCAAATAACTCAGAATCGCGTGAGAATAAAGAAAATATCCCGAGTTTAATGTCATTACTGAGGAGATTATGAGCATTTATTCGAAACATTTCTTGATTGTTGGGTATATAAATGATTCCTAGGAGTAAGAGAGGGGCATCGAGAGTTGGGATAGGCTACAAAGAAGAATAAGAAGCTGCAGAGCAGATTTCTCTGCTGTTGTAGAGAAAAAGAAGCTGAAGAACAATAAACTGATAAGAACTGTCGTTCTTGACCGTCACATATTCAATCCATAAACGGAAGCTCTTCTGCGACACCATATAACAATAGTTCTTCGGAACAGTTGTAACAGTGAGTTTTGTAACGACCTTGCAGCGTTGCAAACTCCTGGTTTATATTATTCTCCTCCATTTTCTTCTTTGTAAACACCATTTGAGCTATAAAAATATATATTTTGAGCGTGTTTTTCACTATGTGGAGCTAAACCTTTCTCTGGGACGACGGAGGAAACCAAAATTCGTCATGTGGTAAATTCATTTAGTTATTTATATGACTATTTGCATTAAATTAAAATTAGAAAAAGATTTTTTCTTAATTAATTGTCATTTCGTTTGATGGTTTATGCTAAGGATTAATTCTTTTGATATGCCATGCTTAAGATTTACAATTAATATTTTAAGAATCTACCTTAGGCAAAGAAATAAAGTCAAAATTCTTATTGAATGAGCTATAATGGTTTAGAATAAATAGGTGAATCACATGAATTTGAATATTTGGTGGAATCTTATTCCAGTAACTCTCGCTTTTATTTATATTTATTATTTTCATTAAATCTTTAAAATTAATCTTCCCAAGTCTTAGAGTTCGAATCTTTATTACTACAACACTTTAAAAATCACATCAATAGTCAGGGAAAACATTGTTACATCCTGAAGACGTTATGCTCTATACTAGCAGACAAGCTATCTAGGAGCCGTCCAATCGTTCGATTCTATATAAAAGTGATTACTGAAATTGCTCAGTATTCATGAAATGTGTCGTTGCCTCAATTGAGAGACTGCACATTCATGTAGGCTCTGAGAGAAAATATACTCAGTCAGAGGTTCTTGTGGCATAAGTTTTCATGCTTTCATGAGAGACATGAGCCTCAATACTCATCTGATTGCTATATCAGGAATATATAAGATTATGGTTTTACGATTTTAGCCTTTTCGAAAATCCACCATCAACATTCACAAACTATTTTTTGTCAAAGCGATTTTCAAGTGATTGAAACTAATATGACTTTCTTCACTAGTAAAGATGAACTTGGCCAAAGTGAAATCTTACCAACACATACTTCGAGAAGTAGATAAGCGAGATAAACTCAGCTCAAAATAATACATGTGATAATCATAGTCTATATAGCAATACGACTTTTCTCTCAAGATAGGAGATAAAGTAGACTTTTGAGTGATAGATAAGTTCAAGTATCCATATACCTTTTTGTCAATGAAGTTCCACCAGTTCCTTGAGTAGTTCTTCGTCTTTGCATGATGAACACCGTGGAGTCTAGAGCTCAACTATACTTTCTATCCTAGTCCGAGACTTAGCTATTAGTAGACTAGAAATCAAGACTTACAGTTTTGGCAACTAAACTTGACAAAAAATCTTGAGATAGCAATGCTTGCGAGTTCGACCGAGCAGTGCTCTAACACAAGCATAGTGGATTTTGAGCTAAAAGTTTTTTTTTAATCCATATTTATTGAATAGTTTTGTCACTAAAATTGACAAATAGGGTGATTGATAGGGAATGCTCGGTTAAACCTACAAGTTTTGTTATCTCAAGCTTGTTGTAAATGTTAGTTGATCAAAATTATATCTTGGTTTCTAGTCTACTAAGTCAAGTCTCAGACTAGGTTAGAATTTGGTAGCATCTGAGGCTGCATCAATCGGGGATACACAATATAAGGAATTGTTCTATTTCCAAACTTCACCTTCAAGAAGCGTAGATTATTTTAAGGAGTTTCAGACATCACTTTCGTGTGATTTACAGTAGATTTATCGTAAAGAAGAAATTTTGAGTCAAGCTTGCCTTGTTAAACGTATCGAAATATGATTCAAGCAATAGTTGTTCAAAGGTCCTTACAAATATTAGTTTGAAACAAGTTATTTATTACTCAGGAATTAATCTGTGGATCAATTAAAAAATTTCTCTGCAAATAATTTTATCAGTTGGGAATGTTTCAACATCAAACAAGAAAAATTCAGAACTTCTGATGTTTCGGCTCAGGGTAGGTTGGCGAACTACTTTGCAAACCATAGATATATAAGTTTCAAAAATATAGGGAAGGTTGGAGAACCAGTTTGAAAAACGTAAGTTCAGTTGTATACATTCACGAACCCGGTTCACAAACCGTGGTGAACTGAAATTTTCAAGTTGGTGTAAAGGCTAGCAGTTGGCGAAGCAATTTCACAAACCGAGTCCATATGAGTTCTCGAGCCGAGTAGGGTTGGAGAACCCGGTTCACACAATGTAATACAATGACTCGTGAACATTTGCCTTACGGTTCACGAACCATTTCACCAACGAACCCTGTAGAATTTAGCTTATGCTCAAAAACTTATTTTTAATATGTTTAACATTTCTATGACTCTCTTAAACACTTCTAAGACACCATTGATCACTAAAACACTTGTGTATATATATTATGATTAAATTCTTAAGTGTTTAAATAAACATCAAATTCATTATAGTTCATAAGGCATATTTGCCAAAGAACAGTCATTATAAACGGTTCCGTAACTGGACCACTGTGTATATTCTTTTATTGTGATTTCAAGACTAATTATCACATGCTCAAATAAAACCCTAATTAGAGTTTTACCTAAATAGAGAAAGTATTTACTTGATTCTCAAGTTATCTTTGGTTGAATTCTAAATAACCCCCAGTCTTGAAAAACTATAAATAGAGATGCTCTTTCAACTGTGGATTTCAATCCCTAAAACATTGTGTCTTAGTTGATTGCTAGAGTCATCTTATATTGACCTAGGTTTCCTCGGAGAAACATAATTAGGTCTACGACTTAAAGGCTTTTCTTTGGGGATTCGTGAATCCAGGTCCGACTATCTTTATCTTAAAAGTTCGTGTATCATGATCTTGCTTTTTTTGTCATCGTAATCTTTTTCAGGAAAAATTGATAGAAATCTCAAAGCTCCCTTTGTTTCAAACTTTGTGATTCCTCAAGATAGATATTTGAAAAATATTCTTAATTGATAAGTTGAAGATTGTTCTTGGGAGGCGGTAAAGAATCCAGGCTTTTCATCTAAGTGAGTGTAGGTGTTCCGGATTTTTGAGGTTTGCAAGCTTTGTCTATTGCAAACATACTTTTAAGCCTCGATATTTGACCTAAATGGAAATCAAATATGCTTATTTGTTAGAGGAAGATTGGAATGAAAAGTCTTCATTTAGGTTGAATCAACTCTTAGGTTGTAAAGGACGTCAACCAAGGGAATCAATTATGTAGAGCCTTGAGAGGTTCAAGAGACTTAATGAGTGCGACTGTAACTGAATCGTTTGGAATTCTGTCTCAACTACATTCCAGTCTGAAGTCTGTAGCGAATTAATACAATTGGTGTTCAAATATAAACGAGGCTCCGGGATTTTTATGCTATTGGGTTTTCCTCGCTAACAAAACTTCTGGTGTCTTATGTTTTTTTTTTTCGCATTATATTGTTTATCTTTATAATTGGATTTACACAAGTTGTACGTATTCAATTCTAGTAGATACGTCCATATAATCGTATTAGATTTTTTTAATACAGGTTGTCGAACGAAAATGTTGGTGGTGTATTTGGTATCCTCTCCTTTTCAATAATTAATGTTAATATGACATGACATAGTTTTGGGAAGACATCCTCTCCTTTTCAATAATTAATGTTTTAGAGATTCGCTTAGAGGATGTCCTCCCATCTTAGTTACCCTTTTATTAGTAAAGTTACCTAAAAATAAAAATAAATAATATATCTATCAATAAATGAATGACACATAAATATATAAAAGTTACCAAAACATATGGGTTTGAGATTATAATTTATACTCCTTCTGTTTAGGAATTTATTCCCTAATATAGTAAATAAATATCAAGAGGATGTCTTTAAGGTGGTGCCACATACGAAACAACCACATTGACCATTGAAGAAGCTCTAAGAACATCTCCAATGCTTGAGGTCAAGACCATCCTATGTGGATGTTTGATTATCCTGGCTAGTTTGTGGTCTACAGTGTATGAAAATACTAAACTACCCTCTACACTAACTCTAATAATTCTATTTATCTAAAGAAAGAAAAAAAAATCCTAAATCATTTTTTGGAAACCTTTAATAAAAATATTAAAATCCAAATACTTTTCAGTTTCTATAATAATGAAAAACTAAAACTTAATGCAAAACAACAATTCAATTCAGTTTTCGTTTTATTTGGTTTTCCAAGCAATATTTTCGTCCACAAAAAGTTCAACTGATTGAGTTAAATTCCTTTAATTTGTTCCTTTTAAGAGGGATTCATCAATGATTTAAATGTGAAACTATGAAATTTCCTCATCATAATTTTCTGAAACTCAACCAGAATCGGTTGATATAGGTATCAACATATGCAGATTGTTGTTGATGTCATCAAACACGAAGAACATCTCCCAGAATCGGTGCATATGGTACATTAATTAATCACCGGATTAATAATAATATCGGGGGTAAATCAGTTATTACATAAAATAGTTGAATAAGGGGTTTTTTATTTTACTTTCATAAGGACTTATTTTTGTCTTCCAGTGGTAGGCATTAAATAGTTTTTCTAGGCGTCAAACTCGTCGGGCTTATTATCACCTTTTCTATAGTGAATCCTTTTACCTAAAGTTCATCTCCATTATGCAAGATCTTATCCATCAAACTTTGTTAAAAATTAGAAAAAAATAATTTTTCTTCTTACAAGCTCATGAAGAAAGTCTAATCTAGACTTTTTTTTTACCCCCACTTACCCATATCATCTTCTTTTATGATCTTTACCCTTATAAAATTTGGCGGAAAAGGTCTCAAATCCTATGTGTAATGATTTTTGAGACCTTGACCCCTTGCACTTAAGAGCTTAACCCCTTGCTGGAAATGCTTATGGTTATTAGCGCGACCCGTGTCACAAAATTGAAAATAATTCCGTTTGCATGCATGAATCGGTTTGACTGAGGATCGGCGTAGTCAAACCACAGTCAACGCTTCTTGGCTGAATCGTTAGCAAATATCGTACACACTCACGTTTTTTATTATGAAATACATTATTCAACTTTATAAGTCGAATTTGCATACACACATCTTGTAATTTAAAACTTCTAATATTCCGTCATGAATCTGCGTTTCATGGTTCAAAATACGATTTTATTCTCAAAAGCGAAAAATGAGTCACGCTTCTTCACGCTTTAAAAACCTTGGCTCTAAGGAATGGTGTGGGTTCATGGTATTAAAACTCCACTTTCTCTTTCTTCTTTCCTTTCTCTTCCCTTCTAAAAAAAACCCAAAAGTCTTTTCATATTTCTTGCTCAGATTTGGTCCTTATTGGACCAGATCTGAGCAAGGATTATTGTTTTTATTTTGTTTTAATAGATTTTTATGATTGAATAAGATGTTGTTTTTTAATTTGTGGTGTCTTTTGGCACATTTCTTCACCGTTTTGGTGACTTTATCTTCGCTTTTTGGAGGAGTTATAAGGAATTTGTTTTTGTATAATAGCCTCTTACAACTATGAATATCTATTCTTTTTTCTCTTTGAGAGCGATTATTTCTTCACTTTGATGATGATTTATTTAATCTTTGTTGGCTGGTTCATGACATGTTATTCTAGATCCGAGAACATCGACGATTCAACACGGCATCGCTTTGAGTTCATCCTCAACAAAAGGGATTTAGGGCATCCGTGTTTTTCGTTCATATATACAAGATTAAGGGCTAAGCACTCCTTTCTTTTTGGAGCATCTCTTGTTATAGAAGACAAACATTCAAAATTGTCGGAATTGAATCCGGATAATACCATATTTTCTCTCTACTTTTCATACAAAAATTGGGTACATTTGCGGTATTTTGCTCTTTCTCTTCGCGAATTACATGTAATTGGTATCTTTATTTGTATTTGGGTTTTAATCTTCTTGTATTTTGATGTTCTTTTTCTTGTAAGCAATCATGTAATCACATTTTTGGATTGAATGAAATGTGGTCTGATTGTTCAAAAAAATAAATAGTGTTGGGTGATAAACATGAGCATAGAGAAAGACAACAACTGTGCATGAGATTATTACTTAGAATAGGTAAAAAACACATACTTATAGAAGAGTACAACAGATAAAAGAGGAAGAAAAATATACAAAGATATGTGACCATAACTAATTGTACAACACCTAGATAACAAGAATATATGCTCTATAACTGCATATATACACACCATAAGTGTCAAGATACTGAAATATCTTAACACCCCCCCCCCCCCCCTCAGACTCAAGGTGGTATAAAACACATCTTGAGTCTGGAAACCAAGAACTGTAGAGGAGATGCCAGATGAGACTTGGTGAAAAAATCAGCAATTTGAAACTCAGACTTGACATAAGGAAGAATAATTGTGTCGTGCTTGAAATGATGCCTTGTAAAGTGACAATAAATCTCTATATGCTTAGTTCTTTCGTGAAAAACATCATTGTGAGTGATCTGTATAGCAGCCTTATTATCATAAAGCAAAGGTGTTGGTTTATGAAAACGAATTCCCATGTCACTAAGAAGCCACCGTAACCAAATGATTTCAAAAGTGGTATGAGCAAGAGCTCGATATTCTGCTTCAGCACTAGAATGAGAAATGATAGTTTGTTTCTTACTTCTCCAAGATATAAGAGAATCTCCTAAAAACACACAATATCCAGTAATTGATCGCCTGTCAGTGACATCTCATGCCCAGTCAGAATCTGAGTAAGCTCTTAGAATGAAAACAGACTTAGATGAAAACTGAAGACCTTGACATAAAGTTCCTTTTAAGTAACGTAGAATTCGAAGAACAATAGCAAAATGAGTAGAACGAGGAGCTGACATGAATTGCCTTACTATATGTACTACATGACTAATATCAGGCCTAGTAATAGTCAAGTATTTGAGACTTCCTACCAGTTTTCGATACATTTTGGGATTGGATAATAGACTGCCATCTGTTGGACTATGTCTCACATTGACTTCTAGAGGAGTATCCACCATCTTAGTATCAGTGATCTTTGCACGTTGAATAATTTCAGATGCATACTTAACCTGAGATACAAAGTATCCATTGTCTGATTTACCTACTTCAATGCCCAGAAAGTAACTTGAGAAGCCAGGATCTTTCATCTGAAAACAAGAACTGAGATATATTTTGAGATTATCAATTCCTTCAAGATCACTGCCTGAAATGACCATGTCATCTACATATATGAGTAGAATTACTATTCCGTTGGCTAATACACGAGTAAACATTGCTGAGTCGTAAAAACTTTTTGTAAAACCATACTTAAGAATTGCACTGCTAAACTTCTCAAACCAGGCGCGGGGTGCTTGTTTGAGTCCATAAAGAGCCTTACGAAGTTTACACACCTGATTTGGAGCATGAGGTAGACCAGGAGGAGGTTGCATATATACCTCATCTTGTAATTCTCCATGAAGGAAAGCATTTTTGACATCCATATGATAAAGATTCCATTGTCGAACTGCATCAACAGCAATAAGCGTACGAACAGTGACCATGCTAGCAACAGGAGCAAATGTCTCCTCATAGTCAATCCAATATTATTGAGTATATCCTTGAGAAACTACACGAGATGTCTATACTGCCATCTGATTTAGTTTTCACTTTGAAAACCCATCTACTTCCTACAACTGATTTTCCAGGTGGAAGATCTACCATGTCTCATGTACCGGCTTCTTTGCGTGATGTTAATTCTTCTTTAATTGAATCTTGCCATTCAGGAATAGTTGCAGCTTATATGTATGTTCTTGGTTCATGAAAAGACATAATAGATGACAAAGAACAATAATAATATGAATACTTAGCTGGTGGTCTTCGATTTCTAGGTGGCAAAACATTATCCTCAGGATCTCTTGCTAGGTCTGCACTGTTGG
Source organism: Papaver somniferum (assembly GCF_003573695.1). Lineage (NCBI taxonomy): Eukaryota > Viridiplantae > Streptophyta > Magnoliopsida > Ranunculales > Papaveraceae > Papaver > Papaver somniferum. The sequence goes on along the minus strand of NW_020622934.1, from coordinate 17,093,588 downwards.
GATGAGTCATAGAGTGATCTTGATCATCAGTATTTGGTAGATCATCAACTAGAGAATATGGATTTTCAGGAGTGGATATACAAGAAGGGTTATGATTGGATTCACTATGAAAAAGATCAGAATAAGTGAAAGGCTCAAAAGATGAAGATTTGCTGCTTGGAAGTGACCAGAATGGAACTTTCTCCCAGAATGTAACATGACGAGAGACACGAAGTTTTCTATTAAGTGGATCATAACAACGATACCCTTTTTGTTCAATACCATACCCAAGAAAGACACACAAGACATTCTTTTGACCAAGTTTATGACGTTCTCGTTCTGGAAGAAGTACAAAACAAGTTGAACCAAAGACTCGAAGCTCAGAATAGTTTGGTTTCTTACCATAGAGATGCTCATAAGGTGATATTCCTCCTATAACAGCTTTTGGAACTCTATTGATAGTATAGACTGCGGTAAGAACTGATTCTCTCCAAAAATTTGAAGGGACTGAACCAGAAATCAACTGGGTACTAGCAGTTTCTATAATATGACGGTGTTTACGTTCTGCAACTCCATTTTGTTTTGGAGTTTTAGTACATGACAGTTGAAGAATAATGCCTTGGTTTTTAAGAAAGTCTTTGAATGGATTGGAAATGTATTCCCCACCCTGATCAGCACGAAACACTTTGATCACCTTACCAAACTGAGTTCTTATCATGGTTGAGAAATCAACATATAACTTAAGGGAATCTGCTCTAGAACTGAATAGATATACTCATGTATAACGTGAATAATCATCAATAAAACTGACATAATATAAAGCACCTCTTTTTGACATAATTGGAGATTTACCCCAGACATCAGAGTGTATAAGAGCAAATGGTTCAGTTGAGATAGAAGTACTAATATTAAAAGAGAGAGCTAGTTGTTTTGCCAGTTTACAAGAGATGCAATTTGGTTCTTTATCTAACTGAGTATCTCCTAGTAAACCCTTATTGATCATATATGAAAGACGAGAAAAGGAAACATGGCCTAACCTAGAGTGCCAAGACATAAACTGAGATGTGGTGGTGTGAGATGGAGTAGTAGTTGCATCAATGAGATGATTCTGAACTTTGGAAGGAATGATTAGAGATTGGAGTAGATATAATCGACCAACTCTACGGCCTATCCCAACTAGCTTCCCTGTTTTGAGATCCTGGATAGCACAACCAATAGGAGAGAAAAATATGTTAAATCCTTGATCACATAATTATCCAATGGAAATAAGATTCATTGTGATCTTAGGAACAAGCAAAACATCTGGCACACATATGTTATTCGAGACTTTTATCACACCAATATGACTTGTCATAACAACTGATCCATCAGCAGTATATATCTTAGGAGCTATAATAGGATGAAGATTATCAAAGACTTTTGAGTCATAAGTCATGTGATTTGATGCTCCAGAATCTAGACACCAACCAGTTGAGAAAATACCTGATGGAGCTGAGAAAACAGATGCAGCAGCAGAGTTGTTACCAATTGAAAGTACCTGCTTGATCATTTCTTGTATCTCAGCAAGATTTGGCACTGAGGTTGATGAATTATAGTTTGTATTAGGTGTTGGGTGTGCAGTTTGAGATGATACATATGGAGATGGTGTCACATATGAAGCTGGTGCAACATTAAATCTGGTTTTCCCACCAAATCTTGTTTGTCCACCATATGAATTCTGCCTTCTCATGTTCCTGGATGATGGAGATGTACAATTCCTTGTGGAGTGTCCTAGTTCCTTACAGTAGTTGCATTGAGTTGTAGGAGTATCTTGTGGTATTGCAACTGGTGGAAAGGTACAATTTCTTGCCATATGACCAAATTTCTTACAGTTATTACATTGACCTGAGACAAGTCACGCTGTGTTGGATTATTTGTTGAATTACTTCTCTGGAAGTTGAAGGCTGGTCGGGAAGAAGGCATGGCAAACACTCCTGAAGGTTCTGGATTGATACGTTTCCGCGTTTCCTCAGTAATAAGCTCTGACAAAGCAGACTCAACAGATGGAAGAGGTGAACGATGAAGAATAACACCCCTAACTGACTCATACTCATCTTGTATTGCCATCAAAAGTTTCACCACTCTTGTTTCTTCTCTATACTTTTCCCACAATTCTAGATCAGTTGTCCATTTTGGCTCCATAAGAGCCAATTGATTCCATATTACAGACATTTCAGAATGAAAATCAGAGATAGATTGATCATGTGATTTTTCATGGAACGAGTATCTTGTTCAAGCTTATATGTTTGAGCAAAGTTTATTTGTATGTACCTTTTTGAGAGAAAATCCCATGCATCTTTTGCAACTTCAAAACTGGTAAGCTGCATACTGATTGAAGTGATTACAGTGTTGCCGATCCAAGTTAAAATCTTGTGATTGTTGATTTCCCAGGTTTCATTGAGATCAACTGATTCTTTTTCTTTGTCTTTGCTAGTCGAGGTGCTTGTTTTAGGACATTTCTCCGTACCATCAATGTATTTCCACATACCTTTCCCTATGAGAAAACTCTTCATAAGGGAAAACCAATGAGTATAGTTTGTTCCCTCGAATTTCGTAGTGATAGGTTGGGAATCTTCTCGAGACATGTTAATCAGGTTTGAAGAAGTAGCTTGATTTTCTGATTTTAGAGTTTTAAGGAAAAGACTGAGAACCACAGGGATTTGAAGATAAGTTTCTCTAAATGACTTAAGACAAGGGTTGTTTCAAAGTTTATGTAGCGGAAGAATGGATTCTCAAATCGTTGCTGGCTCTGATGCCATGATAAACATGAGCATAGAGAAAGACAACAAATGTGTATGAGATGAACTCATTATGTGTATTACTTAAATAGGTAAAAAACACCTACTTATAAAAGAATACAACAAGTAAAAAAGAAAGAAAAATATACAAAGATATATGACCATAACTAATTTTACAATACCTAGATAACAAGAATATATACTCTATAACTGCATATATACACACCATAAGTGTCAAGATACTCAAATATCTTAACATTGGGTTCTAAAGAAAATGAATTCATGTAAGAAAATGATAATAGCCACACGTACACACGTACAGGTGTCGATAGCATATACACCCCGCTCTCTTGATTAGGTGCCTTCAGCGCACAAGTTCTTAACAGATTACACGAGTGATTCACAACATTCTCGTAACTGTAACAGAAAACTGATTAGCATATCACTACTAGCTAGCCCTAGTTTTTTTTTTCCCGGGGATTGAAGATGAAAATTCCAGTTTATACTAGAAAGAGCATCTAATCTAAGATGATTGATTCATTTGACAAGATCAATTCTAACTTCGTTGTTCTTCAATTTTTCCAATTCGAATTAGTAGTATACCAGCAGAGTATTGTGAATTCGAAAACGCCCATGAAGTCTGCTGTCATCTTTAAAGGTGCTAATCACAATAAATCCCCAAATCTCTCTTCTTTTTTTGCTGTTTTGTGATTTGTATTGTTTATATGCAGATGGGAATGAAGTCGACAATGTAGCAGAGAAGCTTAACGGGTTAAGATCGCTTCAGGTACTGCTAATGATGGAGATGTTCTTCCAACTTCTAAAGGTAATAGGGATTTTACTTTAATGGGTTTTGAGTTAATTTTTGTGATCAATTAGGTTTTAGGGTTTTTGATGGGGTGTGTGTCTTCTGTAGAGGGAAGTTCAACATGAAAAAAAGAAGTAAAGAAACGTCTTCCTGATGCAGTGGTTAAGAAGAATGTAACTATGTAAGTTTTTTTTTCTTTCCCTGCCAAAGTCTAATTTGATTGATACATCAGGAAACACTTTTTGTTGGTATGTTGTGAGGTTTCAGTTTGGGCTCATTAAGCTTATGTGAATGCAACTTTTAAGCAACCAGCTTTGATCTGATTTGCCTAATTCTAATTGTGAACTTTGGTAAGTCCTGGAAGGGTAGATGGGGAAGGAAGGAGGGGTTGAAAGGATTTATATTCCTTACTGATCTGCTTAATATACTTTTGGGAGTGAAGCTGATTAGGGGGATAATTATATGTTGAAGTTGATTTATGTGGTCCTTTGAGTCTTTTGCAAAATTTGGATCAATGTCGTCTGCAAATGTTGATGTTATTATTAAGAGGCTAGCTGGAAATCAGTGAAGTTTGGTTTTTGTTTTTTTTCTGATTGAACGTTTTTTTTCTTAATTGAACCGATCTGGAGGCTCAATCAGACTATGAGGTTAGGCGATTACTGTATGACTGCCATAGGGTATATCCAGTCATTGCCACTAGGTATTCAAATATGGTTCAAGAGGTGAACTAATTTGATCGTGTGAGCACAGGAGAAGTAGGCTAACTGTGAAGAATTTGTTTCTTGGATGTAGTTCTGTATCCATCTCTATATTCGTCTACATTTTAAAACATGGTTCTTGTGTTCCCTTTCTATGGATACAGTGTCTCATTCTAAACCATCACTCTTCACATATTCCATGAGATAATTGTCAATGTCAAAATATCTATCTTGGTCATACTTTTTTGCTGTGTAGGTATCATATTTATCTGTTTTCTCAGTGTAAGCAATATCTATCTTGGTCACGGAACCCACCACCTAGGGGTTTCAGGTTCTGGTGATGTAGAACTGAATATTTTGGGCCGCTTTTTGCAATACATTTACCTTTGTTTCTCTTAATGATGTTTATTTTAAGTGAACACCCTTTTTTAACTCTGCCATTGTAAATGATATATCATTTATTTGCCGGTCCCAAGCACGGAAAAAGGAGGAGGGAAGAAGGAAGTCACTATCATTTTAGAGTTTACATTCTGTGTCAGGTTTAGTGTTAACATTAAGTTTTATGTCTCAGATTTGAAATCTAGGGGCTGGGTTTCTTCTGCAATTTGGAATCTTGGATCTAACTTTGCTTCATTTTCTGCAATTAAGAATTACTAATTTATTTCTTTATGCGCTGTAAGTACTCTGTTGATGTTCTTAGTGTTCATACTGCGTCGATGCTTAAATTTCTGTGATCTTTTTTTGCAGTAAAATATGCATACTATGGTTCCTTCATCTCAGAGGATTATACATTTGATCCAAAATATCGCTGACCTACTTACTCCTTTATACATCCAAATTTATTAAATATCAACTAATCTAAGAATGTTACATCCAAATTTAAGATTTTGCATCAACTGTCGATTTTCTCTAATTAAAATGTGTTTTGATTTGCTGTTTGTGTTATTTCTTTGGCATGGCTCACCAGAGTATACGGAAGGATATTATGGTAAGCTATTTACTCTAATGATTCTTCGTTTCACTGAATGTTCATAGGGACTCATTGGAATCTCCCACCAACAAGCCCTGGCGCAAGTTACAGCTGAAGCTTCAGAGGCGCATACCTGAGCTGAACATCCATTTTCCGCAGCTCCTTCCGCGGTCTCCTCCACAACAGATCTCAATTTCCAAATCAGACCAGAGAAACAAACACAGTAGTTACGTTGGAGGTTTCTCATTAAAAGCGTGCTTAATGTATACTACTTGTTTTCCATATATGCTGCCAAATAGTGACAGTTGAATTCAGATCTTGTTTGGGAGTACTAGAGTTATACATTGAAATGCAGGGAAGGCAAGTTATCTCTGCGATGCAATTTGCGGTAGAAGTTCATCCAATATGCATCAAATTGTGTTCCATGACTTACAAAGTGATAGTAAAGCTGAACATAACTTACAAAACCATAAATATAGAAGTGTCTAGAGTGATTGATGATTTAGTCTTGCACCCAAAATGTGCGAGTTCGGATCAAGGGATTTTTTCCTGTGCTACATATCTTATTAGCAAACACTAAATTTTGGACATCCCAAAGATGAAAGAACTACATAGATTTTGCGAAACAGGACAGCGTACATCCAAACAAGACCTCCATCTGACACATTCAAACTACGCCGTCGCTGGTGGCCGACTGCTCCTCCACAAGACGTACATGAGAAGGCAAAAGCCGCCAAAGATGGCCAAACCTATAATAAGGGGAACATACCAATTACCCTCCTCATGGAGATCACGTACATGGGCATAAGGAGAGAGGGGAAAAGGCATCGAGGGAGCCATCGCTGGTGCGCGTGCCATCTACAATATTTTACAAACACATACATAGTTGAGCATACACAAATTAGTTTAAAACAGGTGTTACCAGCAAAAAAAAACAGCATATGCTCAACTTCAGAGTGATACGAGGAATATCTCTAAGAGGGACATGGGCAATGACTGCTGATTCAAGGCTCCATTTTAACTTCTCAAATACAGTTTTGAACTGGGATTCTAGATTCATGTAATCTTTTTTGTTTTTGTGTTTGCTTCTATATCTACTTCTTGTAGATCTTGGATACTTCTTTTCCTTTGTATTAAAATAAGAAAAGAAAAGATGAGAGTCGCTAACCTTTAGTACACACCTCCCCATCTTTCTGCCTAGCAATCGACTGCAAGTACCCACCATTTTTGTTGTTCCTGATAAAAAAGGGGGCAAATTTCAAATATAAACAGAAACATACAAGACCTAAAAAAATTGCAAAACCATTTCAAATTTACAAGTGCGATCTAAAATTTTTATGTAATATCTCACTCATATCATGCATGACCTGAAGACAATCTAAATCTCCTCTGTCTGCTATACTCAATCATGGGTTCCCTAAACAAGCATATCGAAACATAAACAATCCATGATTCTTAACCTCTGTTTCTATGATATTAACAACACTAAGAAAAAATTGGAAACAGAAAATGGAAGCAAATGATGATATTACAACTGTAGATCTATGATTTCAAGAGAAATAAACCCAAATAATAAAAGAAACAAATGACATGTTTCACATGATATAATCTCTGATAAGAAACAACAAACGATTTTGCAACAGAAAATTAAGAAACAACCCATGATTTTAAGTGATGATTTCACTGATTACAACAGAAAATGAAGAGAAAAAAATGGAAACAGAGCAACGAAACAGAGAGAATAGGAAATTTGGTTAGGGATATGAGTTTGTACCAGCAAGAAAAACAGAGCTCGTATGAAATCTGTAACAGGCTTGAACAATGTAAGGATTCCCAAGCAGAGAAGTTCTGGGAAGAATATTGTCTCCTTAAAGACTAAGCATATGTTTCTGATTTTATATGAAAAAACGATACATTTTTAAAAAATGAAAGTATGCTAATGGAAACTGGGAAACCAGTTCCAGACTTCCAGTTTAGGAAATTTTGCCATTTTTGGATAATCAACTTGTTGCATGCGCACAGCATCCGAAGTTGATACACTTATCAGATTACGGAACTAAGCGTATAATTAACACACAATTAATTAATCTTAATTATAATTAGTTTAAGGCAGGAAATGTAGTTACGTTAACTACTCTTTTTGATTGTAACAGCTATGTTATTAATATGCACCTATGCTTGCAAAGGAATGTCTGCACCTATGCTTTAATTAGGGAAGCAATTAATTAACTGACCCAATATCCTGCTTTCAATGCTTCAAAAACGAAAATAAAAAAGATCCTCATTTCAAATGGGAAATTAGATGAGAATGCCTACTAGAGATGGGTAATGTTTTATTACCTAGTTAATTTGAAGCCTACTAAATGCCTACAAGTGTTTTTTCAACCCAGAAGGGACATAAAGTTTTTTTTTTTTTCTTTCAAAATGGTTCAATTAAGAAAAACTAATTTTGGGTGTTAGTAACCGGTGGTACAAAAAAAGTAGAGCTATCCATTTCCCGAGAAGATTTCCAAGCGACAGATTTATCTACCTGTAAGGAAAATCGGAGTGAGTTCAGGTGAGAGAAACTCTGCAAATCGGAGTTCAACTCAGTCATCAATTTTTTTTCTTCATCGTTTTCAGCGTAGATTTTTCTCAGATTCAAGGGTTTGATTTTTACTAGTCTAATGATTGGTGTTTACTACAATAAACTGTAGTATTAATAATGTCAGAATCAAATAAATCTCGAACTGATTCTGAAACTGTATCAAGAATGGAATTTTTGAGATCTATTCTCTTCTCAAAAGTATACACTGATTCTTTGTCTCATTTATTTTCTTTATGGACATTATGTAGAAGCTTCAAGGGGAAATCGTTCTTTTTTGAGATTGTTGTATTTTTCCACCCGGTCTTTCCAATATACTTATAATGCTTCTTCTTACGACGTTCGAACTCACGACTTCCCTTGTAAACCAATTCAAAGCGAGTTTTACATGATTTTCCCTTATAAGATAATAAGCACATGAGTGTTTATATATTATATATCCCAACTCTTTCGTCCTCTAGATTTTCCCATGTTTATACGGAATAAAATATAAATTTACAAACTCGATAATTTACTTACTCAAAAACACACATACTGGTGACCTACCAAGTCATTCGCAGAGTAGAGGGATGTATCTCTGAACAAAATATTAACAGGTGAAGGTTGATCATCCATTGGTACAGGTTTAAGTTGGATCTACAAAAAATATGATGATGTTAGTTACAAAATAAAAATAAAAAATTACTAAGTTCGACAAGGTCGAAATGTTTTAACCTGAAAACGCAAGGGTATAACAACCACACCCAATATCTCGTTCGGAAACCTGTATGGACTAAAGTCCAATATAATTCTGAGAGCACCAACTTAAAAGTGAGACTCAATCAAGAAAGATATCAAAGAGATTTATCTCTTTCTCAATACAATCAGTAAATCGACTAGATAAAAATCCGTGAGACTGATTGATATTAGAATAACTCAGATGCCAATGTACGAGTGTCAATCAAGTTCTATTCAACAAACAAGGTCGGATTTATCAACTATGATTGAACTACGCACAACCCGTGATATTTCGATTATATAAACAAATATAATACGAAAAAGAAATAACACAGATACCAGAAGTTTTGTTAACGAGGAAATTTCAAATGCAGAGAAACCCCGAGAGCTAGTTCAGATTTGAAAACCACACTGTATGAAGCCACTACAGATTCTAGCCTACTACAGGTTAACTTTGGACTGGAATGTCGTTGAGCCCTAACCAAGTCTCACGCCGATTAAGGTATAGTCACGTTCCTTACGCCTCTTGAATCCCAGCAGGACGCTGTGCACGTGATTCCCTTAGCTGATTGGTAGGCTTAGAAACCTACGATTATAAACCACAAGCGCACAATGTCTACAATGTAAAAAAGCGCAAATACGGGTCGATCCTACGAAGAGTTGGATTGGTGATAGTAAACCTCCCCTAACCCTGCATCCTGAACCCTACTAATTTAGAGACGAATGGATGGTCGAATTACCAAAAGATGGACTGTTACGCTAAAGAAACAAGATTAAAAAGAAATATAAAGATGAACTAGGGTTTTAAGTCCACCACCTAAATGCATATAAATTCCTGATCTGAATACTTTTTCTCTCTTTAATCAAGGAACCATAGAGGTACTAGCCTTAAGCACCCTTGAAGATGTGATAAATCACTACCAATGTGTATGATTTAACATCAGCTAATATGTCAGTTCCTAGCATATCTATCTTTTTAGGGAATAGATAATCAGAAATTTAACTAAATCCATTTATATAGGCTTGAATATTTAATAGAGAATTAACCCAACTACCAAGGATGCATCACATACAAGGTGAGAGTAATCTGTAGAAATTCAGATGTTAAGGCATGTTTAACAATAAAAATTTCATGAAGAACAAATAAATCAAACCAAGAAATTCTAATTATCAAGGAGTTTCATCTCTACCCTAGTAGAGATTTTAGAACATAAGAAAAACTGAAAATAAACCTAAAACTACCGATATTTGTTACACCGGATACTCCGGGCTTTTGTTCATCATTAAAATCCCATCCCCATTTATATACCAATTTCTCCCAATCTAAACAATCCCATTTTCAATAAAGTACAACCACAATATTAGGGATTTGATGTTCTTGAAACTCATCAATGATGTGTAGTCTTCATTATTCACAACCACTATATTGTCGTCACTTTTCGAATGATAATGTTGACTTCTTCTCTCTTTCCTTCATGAAGATTTTTAAAAAAATCACTAGGATTAGTCGAAAGACATTTAACCAGAGCGGGACAAGGAATACCTGAACCAACTGCTTTCCTTGCGTTTTTGATGCTTCGTTTGAGTCTGTTTATGCTGATCATGAGCTCCGAGACTCGATTGTTGATATGAATGAAATCTGGAGCATACACCTCGGATTCACGGCCTTCTTCAGAAAGAGATAATGAATTTGAATTTTTTTTCTTTCTTCTATGCCTTTTTCTCTTCTCATAGTAACTTAAAGGGTCAGTTGTCCACCTGACATTCTTCCTTCTACAATTGTAGGCATTTTTTGTCTCAAAATCATAATCTAGAAATGACTCATCACATCATTTCTTTTGATTGCAGACTCTGCATTTTACTCCAGCAAGATGAGAGACAGGTTTAATTACTTCTTTAGGCATCCATGCAAGAATGTTGTGAAGTTTCTCATTAATCCTCAGTCGAAAACGATATCTTATTTCTAGATGTCCTTTATTTCCGCAATACTAGCAGTTAAAGGAATTGTTCTTGACTGTTCTCATGCGAGTTCGATTTGAAAGAGTACAATCCTTGTTCCTAAGACCGCCGGCTGCTGGAAAAGTTTTTTCACATGAAGAGTTGTTATTAGCATGAACAAAATTGATCTTACCAGTACTTGGAGCGTCTATTCCCTTTTAGCCCATACAACATGTGTCACGATGTTCTTTACATGCTCCAAGCATAGAAGATAATTTTGTAGAGATAGAATTGAATCTTTTCAGATTCTCTTCCAGTGATTTTACTTTATTAAAGGAAGCAGCGAAATCAGTCTCCAAAGATTTTTCTCTGGAAAGGAGACTGAGTTCTCTATCATTAAAACATTTTTGTTGAGAGTCATATCTTGCTTCAAATTTCGCAAGTCTTTCTTCCAACACAAAGAGATTTCGAAGAAGATTACCACATTTGGACCTTTTTGAGCGTAAGTCCTCTTTACGATCTTTAATGGTAGATTGTAAGAGTTTATATCCACAATCACACCCTTTAAGAGTTTTCTCATCTTTATGTTTTCTTGACAAAGAGGTGCCAAATATTTTCTCAGGCAAGCTGTTGACTTCTTTTCTTTCAAAGCATGGTCAAAGAGATTGATATATTGAGAGACTTTCTCATCAATAGTTTTTCCTTTTTATGAATCACTCTCATCTGAAAGATCATCCAACTGTTTATCAAGATATTTTTCCCAGTTGAAGGCAGATTCAGACACAAAGGAAGATACATGAGGTTTCTTAAATGTCTCAGGATTTTGAAACATCTCAGGGGAACTCCGATCTGGTGTTGCATTATCAGAGAGATTACTGCCTCCCATATAGTCAGATTGATACAAACACAGACTTATAAGGTCTTTGAACGTGTTTACCTGCTCTGATACCAATTGAAAAAGTGGGGGTACAACAACCTCACCGAATATTTCGCTTAGAAATCTGTATGGACTAACTCCAATATAATTTTAAGAGAATCAACTAGATAGTCAGACTCAATCTTAATAAAAAGTATATAAAAGAGTTATATCTCGATTTCTCGATTCAATACTTACTCAAGCAAATAGAAATCTGCGAGTCTAATTGAATACAAGAGAAATTAACTTGAACGGTACCAAAGACCAATATTCAAGGATGAATCAATTTCAATCAACAACCAAAGGTTGGATTTACCAATTGATCGGTTAAACGCACAAGCTGTGATATTTGAATTATATAACAAAATATAATGCGGAAAAGAAATAACACAGACATCAGAATTTTGTTAACGAAGAAACCGCAAATGCAGAAAAACCCCGGGACCTAGTCCAGTTTGAACACCACACTGTATTAAGCCGCTTCAGACACTAGCCTACTACAAACTAACTTCGGTCTGGACTGTAGTTGTAACCCAATCAATCTCACACTGACCCAAGGTACAGTTGTGCTCCTTACATCTCCGATCCCAGTAGGATACTACGCACTTGATTCCCTTAGCTGATCTCACCCACAACTAAGAGTTTCTACGACCCAAAGTCGAAGACTTTAGTAAGAAAATATGTATCACACAGAAAAGTCTACAGTAATAGATAAATCTGTCTCCCACAGAGATACCTACGAGTTTTGTTCCGTATTTTGATAAATCAAGGTGAACATGAACCAATTGATATGTCGGACTTATATTCCCGAAGCACATCCTAGAAATATCAATCACCTCACAATAATATTAATCGACTAGAGAAACAATATATTGTGGAATCACAAACGATGAGACGAATATGTTTGTGATTACTTTTCTATCTTGCCTATTAGAGAAATTAATCTCAATCCAATCTTACGATTGCACTCAATCACGATAGAAACATCAAGATCAGATCACACAACTACAGATACAATAGTTGGGTCTGGCTTCACAATCCCAATGAATTCTTCAAGTCGTTAACCTACAGGGTCTCGGTGGTAGGTGTCTAAAACACCCTGTTATTTATCTATTGTTTATGCTTTCTTTGCGAGTTTTCTTGTGAATTATGTATCTTATGTGTGAATTTGAGTTTTATAGGTACTTTGGAGTCATTGGAGCAAAAAGGAAGTGGAACCAGGTCAAATCCAGTATTTCTTCTCATTATCTTGAAGACAACGAAAACATGAAGCCAACGATGAAAGAATTAGTTTATTCCGGCATCGTAAGAGAAAGTTGTGAGCAAAATCAGATATTAAGTTTTTCAGTTCCGCAGAACCGACAGTTGAATGAAGACTATGGGGTTACCCTTATCTATTTTATTGGGTGTCTATATCCGTTTCCATTCCTACATAAGCCCTAAAAACCAAATCATTCCCTAATCATTGTCTCTCTTTCATTTTACCTGAAATCAAGAGAGGAGTGCAGCATGTTAGTTATTGAAGACTAATTATTATTTCCTAAAGTTAGTCGTGGTTATTTAGGGAAGGGGTTTCCTAAAACGGATAGAATTCTTGGTGGCCAAGTTTGTAACCTATATAAATAGTTAATTAGGCCTAGTAGAATTGTATTGTGTAGAAAAAGATTAAGAGATCGGTGAGAGATTTCTTGTATAGATTTTAGGGCTAAAGCTAGGTTTTCGTTGTGAGAGCATATTGGTGAGGAACAAGATACAAGGTTATCGTCTCGGGTAATTGTTACGGTGTAAACAATGGTTTGATGGGATTCACACGACGTTGTAATCATTTTTCTTCATAGTGGATTTGAGTTGGTACGGCTCAAAGTGGACGTAGACAATATATACACGTTGTATGTATTGGTCGAACCACTATAAATCTTGTGTCTTGTGATTTGATTTATCTTTCTCTTATTATTATAGTTGCTTGTGCTTGGTTTACTTATTATTCATCAGAATATCTCAAGATCCGTTATTCCGCGGTTGTCAGTGATTCCTTAAAAAAATCCTGACAACTGGTATCAGAGCTCGGGTTAGAGCTTTAGGGTTTATCGTAGTACGATTGGAGTGGGAGTTATGGGTGATAATAACGAAAGTACGGTAGATAGAGTTAAAGTTTTCAATGGAAATAACTTTGCGTTTTGGAAGTCTCAGATGGAAGACTACCTATATGAGAAAGACCTTGCTGATCCATTGGTTGGAGTTGCGAAAAAGGGAGCACGCAAAGACGATGAATGGACAACTCTTGATCGCAAGTGTGTAGCCGTGATCCGTAGATGTCTAACGGAGGAAGTATACAATAACGTACAAGAGGGAACTAGTATGAAAAATCTTATGGATAAACTTGAAAAGTTGTATCAAAAGTCATCAGGCTCGGGGAAGATTATGTTGTGTGAACAATTATTTAATCTGAAGATGCAAGAAGGCGAAGCGATTTCAGCACATCTTGGGAAGTTTAAATCGATCATTTCTCATCTTTCAAAAGTTAGTATTACTTTTGATGATGAAGTTCAAGCTTTACGTTTGTTGTCGTCATTACCAAAGAGTTGAGAGACTGCAAGGACAACCATTAGAAATTCCGAAGGGAGCGAGAATTTGAAGCTTGATGATGTGCAACAAAGGTTGATCGTTGAAGAGGAAAGAAGAATAGAATAAGGTTATGGTTCTAGTGCTTCAAGCTCTGCTTTAAGTTTGTAGGAAGAAGATAGAGGCAGGAGTTCAAATAGGAACAACAACAACAAATCCAGATGGAAGTCTAGAGAAAAGTCTAGGGGGAAATCTCAATCCCGGACTAGAGGTGTTTTTGAGTGTTGGGCGTGTAAGAAAGTAGGACACTACAAGCGCGATTGTCCGGAAAATAAAAGTGTTAATAATGGTGGAAACAAAGGTAATCAAGAAGAGGTCAACGTAGTTGCAGCTGCGGAACCGGTGAAGGTCCTTGTTGATAACAAGAAGGTGATTACGGAAAGGTTTCTACTACTCTCCGAGGACAAGCAAGATGAGTCTTGGATTATAGACTCGGGAGCTTCTTTCCGTGCAACGAGTAATAAGAGTATTATGATCTCTTATAAAGAAGGATACTATGGCCAAGTATTCTTAAGTGACGGTGAAGCATGCGACATCATTGGTTTGGGTGATGTGATCTTGAAAGTCAAAGGTTCGACATGGGAATTGAAGGATGTACGACACGTTCCAAATTTGAAGAAGAACTTGGTGTCTGTGGGCCAAGTTTGTGATGATGACTGTGAAGTTGTGCTTACGATACACAATTGGAAAGTGAAGAAAGGATCTATGGTATTAGATCGTGGAGTTAGAGTCGGTACTATATACCGGACTTCAGATGGAACTACTTTAGCAGTGGCTAGTAGTAGTGAAGACACTAACTTATGGCATAGAAGATTAGGGCACATGAGTGAGAAGAACATGAAGATTCTATGTTCGGGAGGATATATACCTAAGGTGAAGTCTGTTGATATGAGTTTTTGTGAAGATTGTGTTCTTGGAAAGAAAAAACGGGTTAGTTTCAGCAGAGACGGCAGAGCCTTGAGAAGTGAGAAACTTGATTTGGTTCATATTGATGTATGGGGACCAATTGATGTTGCATTCCACGGCGGGTTCCAATATTATGTCACCTTTATTGATGATCACTCAAGGAAGGTGTGGCTTTACTTCATGAAGAATAAGTTCAAGGTGTATGAAGTGTTTAAGAAGTGGAAAGCTTTGGTTGAAACAGAAACTGGTCTGAAGTTGAAGTGCCTAAGGTCAGACAACGGTGGTGAGTATGAGAAAACAGAATTCTTACAGTTATGTGCTACAAATGGAATTCGTTTGGAGAGGACAGTTCCAAGGACGCCACAGAAGAATGGAGTAGCAGAACGTATGAATTGGACGTTGAATGCACGTGCTAGGTGCATGAGGTTGCAGTCTGGTTTGCCCGAGATCTTCTGGGCACATGCAACAGAGATGGCTGCTTATCTAATCAATAGGACACTTAGTAGTCCATTAGATATGAAGATACCAGAGGAGGATTGGACCGGAAAAAAGGTAAATCTTTCATATTCGAAAGTTTTTGGTTGTGTTGGTTATGTTCATCTTAGTCCCAATGAGAGGTCTAAGATAGGTGGTCAAGCAAAGAAGTGTATATTTCTTGGTTACGTAAATGATGCTTTTGGGTATAAACTTTGGGACTACGAGGGTCACAAAGTTATTAGAAGTAGAGACGTCACTTTTAATGAGAATGAGCTGTACAAGGACATGAATAAAACACAAGTTGAAGATGTCGGATCAAGCAATGTCTATAAGGAGTTGTATATCGATATTGATGATGTTTCTGGAAAAGTGTGGCACAAGAAAAGCACGGTGTTGCTGATGGCAGATAAGTACAAGGTGAAGAGACTTCTGCTGCAGTGAGAGTTACTCCTACAGTTCCACAAGAAGTACGAAGATCTTCAAGAACTCCAAAACTAAACCCAAGGTATGATCTGAATTATCTATTACTTACGGATGGAGGTGAACCTGAAGATATTAAAGAAGCACTAGCGGCTGATGATTCAGGCAAGTGGAAATTTGTTATGGAAGATGAGATGAATTCACTTGAGGAGAATGTCACTTGGGTGTTAGTAAAATTACCAAGAGGTAAGAAGGCGTTGCATAACAAGTGGGTTTATCAGATGAAGTCTGAAGAAAATGGAGATATTCGCTACAAGGCGAGGTTGGTTGTGAAAGGTTTCCAGCAAAAACCTGGTGTTGATTACAACGAGATATTTTCTCCAGTTGTGAAGATGACTACTATTCGAGTAGTGTTAAGTCTAGTGGCTTCTGAAGATCTCTACCTTGAACACTTGGATGTAAAGACAACTTTTTTTTCATGGTGACCTTAATGAAGAAATTTGCATGAAGCATCCAGAAGGATTCATAGTAAAAGGAAAGGAAGAGATGGTGTGCAAGTTAAAGAAGAGTTTGTATGGTTTAAAACAAGCCCCGAGACAGTGGCACAAGAAGTTTGATAACTTCATGCATAGAGGTGGTTACTCACGGTGTAATGCAGATCATTGTTGTTACTTCAAAAG
This sequence comes from Papaver somniferum, assembly GCF_003573695.1. NCBI lineage: Eukaryota > Viridiplantae > Streptophyta > Magnoliopsida > Ranunculales > Papaveraceae > Papaver > Papaver somniferum. The sequence continues at coordinate 17,077,096 of NW_020622934.1, read as the reverse complement.
GTGCGGTTCTGACTAGATCATATTATTACTGTATGTGGATGATATGTTGGTTGCCGGAACATCTCTACAAGAAGTTGAGAATTTGAATAAACAATTAGCAAGTGAGTTTTCTATGAAAGATATTGGTGAAGCAAAGCATATTCTTGGTATGAGGATCATAAGAGACAGAGCTAAGGGTGTACTTATGCTTAGTCGGGCTTATTATATTGAACGAGTGTTGAAAAGGTTCAATATGGAGAATGCTAAACCAGTTAGTTCTCCACTTGGAAGTAAAATTCGTCTTTCAAGTATGCAGTGTGCGAAGACAAATGAAGTAAAGGAGTACATGGCTAACGTACCATATTCTTCGGTAATTGGGAGTCTAATGTATGATATGGTGTGCACGAGACCGGATATTGCACATGCAGTGGGAGTAGATATGCAAGCAACCCAGGAAAACAACATTGGGAAGCTGTAAAGTGGATTCTCAGGTATTTGAGAGGTAACACAAACATACCATTGTGTTATGGAAGAGGTGGTTCTATCTTGAGGGGTTATGTGGATGCAGACTTCGCAGGTGATGTAGATAACAGGCGAAGTACGACCGGTTATGTTTATATTATGGGGTCAGCTGCAGTGAGTTGGAACTCACGGTTACAGAAGTTGGTAATATTGTCTACTACGGAAGCGGAGTACGTAGCAGTAACAGAAGCGAGCAAGGAGATGATTTGGTTACGAGGTTTGTTAGATGAGTTGGGAAAGCAACGACGAGATAATGTTCTGTTTAGCGACAGTCAAAGCGCAATACATTTAGCCAAGAACTCAGCCTATCATGCTAGGACGAAGCATATAGATATTCGTTATCATTTCATTTGGGGATCTCTTAGAAGAAGGAGAGTTGAAGCTCGAGAAGATTCTTGGTTCGAAGAATCCTGCAGATATGTTTACCATGGGAGTTACGTCAGACAAGCTAAAGCTCTGCAAGGCTTTAGTTGGTCTCTTAGAATGAGGATCTGGGAGGGGATCCGCACTGACATGAAGATGTTTTAGCACCATCAAATCCAAAGTTGAAGAAAGGAGAATTGAAGACAATAAATGAGTCTTAAAAGTGGGAGATTGTTAGTTATTGAAGACTAATTATTATTTCCTAAAGTTAGCCATGGTTATTTAGGGAAAGGGTTTCCTAAAACGGCTAGAATTTTTAGTGGCCAAGTTTGTAACCTATATAAATAGGTAATTAGGCCTTGTAGAATTGTATTGTGTAGAAAACGATTAAGAGATCAGTGAGAGATTTCTTGTATAGCTTTTAGGGATAAAGCTAGGGTTTCGTTGTGAGACCATATTGGTGAGGAACAAGAGACAAGGTTATCGTTTCGGGTAATTTTTGCGGTGTAACCAAGGGTTTGCTGGGATTCACAAGACATTGTAATCGTTTTTCTTCATAGTGGATTTGAGTTGGTACGGCTCAAGGTGGACATAGACAATATATACACGTTATATGTATTGGTCGAACCACTATAAATATTGTGTCTTGTGAGTTGATTTATCTTTCTCATATTATTATAGTTGCTTGTGCTTGGTTTACTTATTATTCATCATAATATCACAAGATTCGTTATTCCGCTGTTGTCAGTGATTCCCTAAGAAAATCCTGACACGGCACCATTAACACTCAGAGAGAGAGAGATAAAAAGAGATCGAGAATTTGAGTTGTGTGTTCTTAGGGTGAGGTTCTGATTTGAATATGGAATTGTTGATTGAAGCATCTATGAAGAAGATGATACTGTGAATTTGGTGTTTGGGCTGATGGGAGAATCGAATCTGAGTTTGAGCAGAGAAATAAATGAAGCTGTTCGATTGTTGCATAGAAACAGATGAAGAAATTGGAGAAATGGGTTGTCTGTCGAATGGACAATGGAGGAATAGAAGCAGAGAAAGTTAGGTTCTGTTGAGCCAAGAACCCATAGAAGAACAAATGGAAAGGACTGAATCTGTGTTGGAGAAATTCTGGAGATTCTAGGGTTTTGAATAGAGATGAAGAAGTTGTTGCTGTTTGATGTGAATTACATCAAAAAATTGTGTTCGAGAATCAGCTTAATAGTTGTTGTTGTTGTTGTTGCTTTTCATTGGGTTATTGTCTTCCAGGAACTGGTGGTGTTTGTTGGTGGATGTCTGGGACTGAATGAATATGATGGAGTATGTGCTGGTGAAGGGTGGTTCTCTTATTAAGCAGCAGGAACAGTTAGATGCATGTTTTAGGAATTACAGGGATTTGAATGAGCTAATGGGTCTAAGAATTGTTGGCTGAGTGAACTGATGCTGTTGGTATGAACTCGTGAATGGTTTCGAGCTGAGTTTATGTGGTGATGTTGGTAGAATGGTTGCAACAGCACTGCAATAGAGTGTTGGTCTTGGCTTGTGTTGTCTGCTTTTCAAATGAGTTTGTCTCGGACTGGGGTTTTGTTTGTGTTGCTGAGGAGATGAATCTGGAATTCAAGTAGAGCATGTTGCAGATGATGGCAGTTAATGGAAGGCTTGAGACTGAAATAGTGCAGGTGGTACAAGTTGATACTGCATTTGGGAGATAAAGTTGATGTTGCTTTTGCCATTTTGAGCTGGAGTTCAAGGTGCAAGGATGGAGGCAGTTGTGTGTTGGTGCTAGAATGGAGCTACGGGTGAAGCAATTGCAGGTTCAGATGCAACTGGAGTTGTTGGTTCTGGTTGCTACAGGGTTGAGGTTTTGGAGTTGGCTCTGAGATGCTTGAATGGTTGCTAAGATTTGGTCTTGTGCAGTCAGTTCGCACTATTGGAGGTAGAGTTGTGATTAATGGTTGAAGTGTGTCAATGCATAGAATGTAGATGGTCATGTCTGGAGATGCAATGGGTGAATGTTAGATGTATATTAGGAACGATGCAGAGAATGAGCTATGTGATGCCTGAGTTTGAGCAGGAGTTGCAGCCGGTGGTGAGAAAAGAGCAGGCATGACCTAGAGGCTACAACTACAGATTTATGAATGTATGCATTGCATGGAAATGGAACGTTGATGTTGTTATGCCGCAAGAATCCGATGATGGATTGAAGATGAGAACTGAAGGGATAGCTGTAACGAACTAAGTAAGTTGTCAGTCCGGAGAACTGACAACCCAGAGTCTACATGGACCTGGTTTTCTTATGGCCTCAAGGAAGTTGGTCGCATTGGGCCAAGTCACAAGCCATGTTGGTTCATTCGTAAACTGAGACGGCAGAAAAGAGAAGGATATATAAGCATTCACAAAACATCTATCGGAGGATCTATCATCTTATCTTTACTTCTACATTTTTTCTAGGGTTAGAAACATGAAACTTCTTTTTATTCTTGTGATGAAATCTGTCATAAATGTTAAAGGCAGACCTCAGTTGTTAAAGGGCATCCATTTACCCTACTTTTATGTCTTATCCTTGGGGAAGTTTTAGCCATAGGATTAGTTGCATTTCTGTCTTGTGGCACGTCCGATGCACATATAGATTATTGAGTTGTAATTTGGTCCTTATAAGGACAATCCTGATGTTTTATCTAGGTATGAAAAATAAGAATCAAATTAGTCTTTTCTCTCTAAAATCTTCTGTTCTCCCCAGTCCATCTCTATCCTTAGAGATCAGAGTTGCTTTCTGAGACCCAATTGTCACGTAGATCATGACAAATGGTATCAGAGCACTCGATTCCTTGTGACCGAGTGAAAATGGTGAACCATTCAACTGAGTTTGAAGCTGCAATAAAGAATTACTCAGTTCTGTTGAATGAATTTGCAAATTGTCTAAGTAAGCTGAAACCTGATGAAGATTTACTCGAACCCTCATCTGGATCTGCAATCGCAATCGACACCGAATTTGAGGTAACTTCTACCGAGTCAAAATCAGTGAATGATTTCATTCATCATTCTTCTAATCCACCAACAGTAGAAGAAGGTGATGGTAGATCTGAGACCAAAATCCATTCCTATATTGCCGATGAAGCTGGTTTTGAAGTTGAAGTTAAGAAATACAATGGTGATTCAACATTTCTAGCTTATCAGGAAGGTAAACCTTTCATTTGTACAAATAATTTTCTTAATGATTTTTGGAATTTTCAAGGTACAGGAGTTAAGGTTCACCATCGGAGTAATTACAAAACCTTGAATCGGCTTCCTATTGAAGAATTTTGGCAGTTCGAAGATTGGAAGTTTGCCACTAATGATAATCTTAACCAATTTACTTCTTAGCTGCTCCAAATTCTCAAGGTATTTTCTATCCTACAAGTAATTTAAATTACTCCTATGAGTGGTGTTTCGACTAGTTCTGAGTGTGGTCATATGCTTTTTGATTGCAGTAAAGAGTTTAGTGAGATGCCTTCTTACTATTCTACTGCTAGGAGAGGTTTCAAATTCGGTCTTGAGATGCTTGCTTCTGGTTTGGTTATTCCAATTGAGAAATATGATGAAAAATATTTGTATGAGCTTATTCTTCAACATGGGTACCAATTGGATTCTAGATTTACGAATTCAGGAGTGTTTATATTGATTGAGCATGGTGACAATTGCTACCACATGAATCTGTTTGCGAGAATGACACACAGGATCGGTTATGCTTGTGATTGTATTTTGATTGATCCAGAAATGACTAAACTGGGGTATGTTCATATGTTTACAAGTAGTTGAGACTATCTATATAGTATCCTATATTTTTCTCAAAGGGTATTTGATCGAGGAAAAATGATTGAGCTGATTAAGCATGGGTATCATCTAGACTGGTTTTCTGCGAGTTCGAATGTTCTTCTGTCGAGTAAAAATAAGAACAGACGTGAGGCTTTCAAGTTGTGTGATGAAATGTTTCTGATAAATATCTGCAGCCCTTTATTACTTGTGTTGAAGGTGCTAGTTCTTTTAGAGTTCGATGTTTTGGTTTTCTTGTCAGAATTTTCTTTCGCTTGGTTTATTGCTGGCTATATGAGTGGTATAAGTAATGATTGCATTTTCTTCAAGCCATCTATAGTACCTAGATGTATGGTTTGTGGTGGTGATGGATGGATTATTGCTTGGAAGGAATTTCTGGTAAGGATGGTAGGAATCAAGGGAGTGGTTTGTACTTGTACTCAGCTAGAAGTTGCAGCCTTGAAGTTAACTATCATGATTAAGGAAGAAAAGATTATCATATTTTTGAAGTGTAGGGAGATTGGTATTCTCATTCATATTATTGCCAGACAATACCCTTCTTGTGGCAGTCAACTGTTGGATCTATTATTTCAGGTTCTGAAAACTGATGGGGTGGTTTGGGATGGGTTAATTCATGAAGACACAAATTATAACTTGTCCAGTCAAATAAATTTGGAAGTTTTTGTGATGAGAACTGGCTATATAAGTGCACTTCCTTCCATAAAAATGTATCCAAGCTACGTAGCTCAGTAATTGCTGGTAGTACCAGGTTTTCTCTAAGTCGATGGTGGCAGCAGGTCTTCTTGATTTCAGGGAGCAAAAATCTTGACAAGTATGTTATAGTGAAAGCTGAATATTATGTTGAGAATACTCCTCAATCATTGAACTAACTGAAAATATCCACAGCTAATGGCTCAACAATACAATGGAAGGGTGAGGTTGTCAAGTCCATGATGTTAGCAAGTGCATTATTGAAATGCTCGGCATACATTGGAATATTAGCTTCTAATTCTACTAATTGTCATATCTCCAGTATTATTATGCTCAAGCTTAAGAGGTAATCGCAGTTCGTGTTATTACATTACATTGCTTTCTCATTAACCTACTGAACATCAAGGCTACATACTTCTTAGAAGATTTTGGCATGAGATATTAACCACAATAGCTACCTACCTACAAGTCAGCAACCATCACCACTCTCGTGCAGTTGATCCAACGGAGCATATAGATATATCTATCTAACACAATGGCTTGAGAGGAAGTTTCTTTGCTGAGATTTTGTTTGTTCCCTGCAAAAAAAATATGGAGATTGGGATCCGGAACCAAATTCTTTACTAACTAGTATTATCTGCATCAATATAAAACTTGCTTACTACACAAATTATAAATGTGTTGTTGTCACTAATGAGATGAAAGTGAATGCGTGGTTTGACGACCAGGAAACGACTAAGTCAGCAGTCTTTGGGAAAGTTCTTCGAGTGTTTGGTTTTTCTTACACAGGTTTAAGTGTTATAATCTTTTTATTCCAGGTCCATGGAAGTATTTGGAGTCAAGGAAAAATCATTAAGGTATCTCTGAATTCAACTATGACTTGTCTCCAATCCTGGTAGTATGTTCAGCATAGCAATTGTTGTGGCAACCGTATGTCTGAGTTTATGCCTGTTGTGAATTGCACTCCAATTGTGTTGATCTTGATGGTCTCCTTGAGATTGGAAGACACATGGTTCTTTTCGAGCTTATGGAGTGAGAATCTTATATCTCAGAAAAGAGTGAGAGTTGGTGTCATTGCTACAACTCTGTGGATGTTAATTGATATTGAGGCGTATATCGTGAGCTCTATTCATACCTGTGAAGCCAAGAATTGTGAAGCTAATGAGTTTGTTTTCTTAGGGGAAATAATCTCAGATTACTTAAGTGCATTTTTCATTTTTGAAGGTGGAGCGTCAACTATTTTAGAAAGGGAACTACAGCTAAGCTTGATGCTTATTGTCAGAAGAATGATTTATAATTTTTATGGACCTTGGTGTTCAAGTTTATGAAATTCACTATTATTCGAGATGGAGCTACAAGTCTGCCACCGTTGTGTTCTCAGAAGGTCAAGCTCATTTCATATCTTTGAGGACAAGGATAATTTGAAGGAGTGAGATTTGTCATAAATGTTAAAGATAGACCTCAGTTGTCAAGGGGCATCCATTTACCTTACTTTTATGTTTTAGCCTTGGGGCAATTTTAGCCATAGGATTAGTTGCATTTCTGTCTTGTAGCACGCGCGATGCACGTATAACTTATTGAGTTGTAATTCTGTCTTTATAAGGAAAATCCTGATGTTTTAGCTAGGTATGAAAAATAAGAATCAAAATAGTCTTTTCTCTCTAAAATCATCTGTTTTCCCCAGTCCATCTCTATTCTTAGAAGATGAGAGTTGCTTCCTGAGACCCAATTGTCACGCAGATCATGACAAACTCCTTTTAACATGAGTACTTAATTTTATCATTGGTTATGGATTAGTTGGATTTCCAAACATGGGTTTTTGTTCCATAAATTAGTTTTGTCTTCGTATTATCGTTTATGATTCATTGATGATATTGTTACATGATTTGAATGTTTGTTTGGTTGATTCTAGAATCAATTGAGTTTGTTTTCATCTCTATTGCCAGATTAGGATTTATTATATGTAGTGATAGATTCCTGATTACAAGTAGCATAATTGTGATTATTGCTTGTAGTGATACATCCTAGTAGTCACAAGTGAGTCATAACCTTTGTTAAATCGGATTAGTGCTTTTACACGTTCGATTGCTTTGATTGGCCTGATTTCATAGAACTTAATGCATCTAGGGAATTAAACTTGATTAGTGCTTTTACACGTTAGGTTGTTCTCTAAGGTAGAATTCATATTCGCATCTTTTAATGTGTTTGTTGACGAAAATAGGAGATTTGTGGATATACTTGCGATCAAGGTATCCTAGGGCCTTTGATAAAAGTTGAGATTAAAATATCAATTCTAGTTATTATGACAAGAACATGTTAGTGAATGAAAACGAAATCCTTAACCAATATTTTTATATCCTTGATTTGCTTGTTTATTTCTTTGTTTGCTTTTATTTTTATTTTAGATATAAAAATCACAAAATCCCCCCATTGTTCTTTATAGGAAACCGAAACATCTTGACAACTTTAGTCCTCTCTGTGGGAACGATCATTTCTTTCCCTTGCTTCATTATATGTTCTGAGTAGTAAGAAAGTGTAATTATTTTTGACGCCTACGACAACGATCAAATTTTGGCGCTGCAGCCGGGGAGGCAGCGGTTGTCACTTGTTTTTGGTTTTTATTTTTTGTTTTTGTTTTTGATTTATTTTATGGTTTTAACCTTGTTTTGAGAATCGTGTTTCAGGTACTTGTTTCTCATGGATGGAGCATATTGGAACAATCGATTCAGCTTCCAACCTCAACAATATGACAACTTCCAACAATTCCATGGGTATAATCACAACCAATTTGTTGGCTATGATCAATATCCTATGGAATATTGTGGTCCTCATACACAGTGTGAACAACCACAAGGATTGGAGGATTCTTATGCTCGTGAACAACAAGTCTCTAACTTTTTGGACAAATTTTCCAACTTTGTACAACAAGAGTTTCAAAAAGCTAAAGAGGCTAGAGACGAGCAACTCCAAGAACTTCGTGAAGGTATTGCTAACTTACAAAGAGATGTTGATCAATACAAAGAAGAAAGGTATGAGGAAAAACTTTGGTTTCAAAGCAGTAACTATTCTAATGTGCCTGTGGTTTGTGATGAATATTTGATTGATGCTAATTTGAACAAGGCCAAACTTTGGGGTCTTTCATTGATAATGGTGTAGCTAACTCAACTTTTGATCTTAATAATGATCATTCACCTATTCAAAAGGATGAGTTTGAGATTAGCAACACTGAATTCAGTGACGTCCAACTTTATGTTAACTATGAAAGTGAAAATGATTATGAAGATACATCGATCGAAGAAATTCATGGTGACATTTCCTAAAGGTGTACAACAGAATCTTTTTGGGATCAAGATGAAGACGAAGAGAAATATGTCGACACTTGTGTAGAATACTCAAGCATTGATCTTAATAAATATCAAGAGCCTATTCAAAGGGTGGAGCTTGAGGATGATACATTTTTGAATGTTCTAAAAAAGTTCCTTATAGTGAAATTTGGATCCGCAGTGGAGTATGTGCCTTACAATAAAGAGGAGTGTGTTGAGAATGTGACCATTATGACCAATATTGTGGAAGACCCAATTGAGCTTGCAAATGATTGTAATGAAGATGTTGGTGCCGATATTTTGGTTAAGGCAGAAACTGACGAAGAATTGTTGCAAGGTTTGATAGAGGACCATGATATACAAGAGGTGAATAATTCACTTGAGTTTTTCAAGGATGAAGAGGATTCCATGCTAAAAGATATTGTGCAAGGTTTGTCTAACCCTTTGCATATTGTTTATTCTCCTTTACCTCTTATTGGTTTGAATGTATGTGCTTCGAGAATATTGTTAAATGACTTTGTTTCTCGATTTCGGCCATTAGAGATACTTGATTCTCATACTATGCAGGTTTTGGAACAAGAAACCATGGAAGTACCCGACTTATATATTCTTTATACACTTCCAAGTGTGGACAAGAATAAGTGTGGGGGAAACTTTTACCGGTTAATAGCTTCATTTATGTTTTATATTACTAATATTTGTGTGAAGATAGTGTTTGCAAAACAGGTTCTATGGAAGGATCCTCAACTTTTCAGATTGTTGGTGTATGGGGAATTCATCTTGCTAGTCGGGATGACTACTTTAAACCAAGCGCTGCATGGGAGGCCACCCATGGAATGAGTATTTCTTGTCTTGTCTTATTTTCTGTTCTTGTCTTGGTTTTAGATTTTTTTTTTCTTGTCCTGTATTTAGTTTTTGGATTTATTGTTGCATATCATTATAAGATTTCCTACCTTGACTTTCTTTGGACGATTCAATTTACATTGAGGACAATGTAAAGTTTAAGTGTGGGGGAGTGGTTAAGTATTTGTATTGTAATTTTTTCATGATTTTTTCAACATTTTTGTAAATTAGTGCATGAAAAACTCCAACGTGTAGTTAGTTTAGAGTCACATAGTATACATGTTGCTAAGGTGACATCGAAATTCTCACAAGAGTGACTAAACTTAAAGATGACAGAGAACGTAATCGGGTTTCTTGATTGTATGAGAATTAAAGTTGGATTTAACCATGCCAGTGGTAAAGTACTTACACCATGGCCTTTGTACTTGCATTTTTTATTTTATCTTATTTGTATTTTATTTTCTCTTGTCTCAAACAAAAAAAAAATTGAAAAAAAGAAAAGAAAAAAAAACAAGAGGAAATTTTGTTTGGTTCATTATTAGTTTTATTATTTTGTTTTGTTTTGTTTATTTTCTTGTCTCAATAAAAAAAGAAAAAAAAAAGAAAGAGACAAGAAAAAAAAAAAGATAAGAAAAATTCGTTGTATCATATTTTGGTTTGTTTTTAGTTTTGTTCTTTCAATAAAGCCAATGGAAGAAGAAATATCCATAATGAAGTTTCAAGCAACAAGGAATTAGAGGAAAGAATCGCATTGTCAAGATTCTACGAAGTTCAAATGACTCAAAAAAACTAGTTAGAGTGTTGTTCAATTGCTTAAATCTCATAAAAGTGTATAAGACACAATCAAAGCAAAAACGATTTTGATTCACTCGAATGGATTCATGAACATTATAGCCCCGGTTTGCAAATATGCATTCCTTAGTTTATATATGACTTAGTTCACAAAAAAACCGTTTTTAGAAAATAACTTACTCAAGTACGCATAACGCATACTTAAGTACCCGGATTGAGTTTGTTTTCAGTTCACAAACTCCAACAGAAATTCACGGGATGTGAACTTTCGGCAGTACGCGTACGGGTACGCGGACTTAGCTTCCAGACATCCTGAACCAGTAAAGTACGCATACTTGAGTTCAAGGATTTTGGACTTACACAAGTATGATTTCACATAAAATGTTTATATCCGTTCAAGGTTATATATTCTAAACTCTCATTTCAATCACTGAAACATTCTTAGAGGATGTTAAATAGAGGTTATTCACACATTATTTTTCATCAAAGAGATTTTCAAGATATTGAAATAATCAACATGACTTGCGTCACTTGTAAAGATGAACTTGGCCAAAGCGAAAGCTTACCAACACAAATTTCAAGAAATAGATAAGCGAGATAAACTCGGCTCGAAATAGCAAATGTGTATAATCGAAGTCTATATAGCAATACGACTTTTGTCTCAAGATATGAGATAGTAGATAAACTTTTGAGTGATATATAAGTTCAAGTCTCCACATAACTTTTAGTCGATGAAGATCCACCAGTTCCTTGAGTAGTTCTTCGTCTTTGCATGATGAACGTCATGGAGTCTAGAGCTCAACTACACTTTCTATCCTATTCCGAGACTTAGCTATAAGTAGACTAGAAAAAGAATTATAGTTTTGGCAACTAAACTTAACAAACAAGCTTGAGATAGCAACGCTTGCGAGTTCGACCGAGCAGTATTCTAACAATAAGGATGTTCGTGGACCGGATAAGTAAGATTAATGAATCAAGGGGATCCAATAAAAGGAAATACATTTTTTTTTGATATCTCTTACTTTCATAGCTCGATAATAAAAAAAATCAATTAGAGCATAAAGAAAAGATAATTTAGTTACTGGGAGTCAAGAATTGTATCAACCTTCACAAAAAATAAAAATAAATCAAACACAAGACTAATGGTAATCTACAGTAGATTTGAGAAACTCTCAAAAATCATCCTTGCAACTTTCAAGTTAGATACAAGGACGAAGTTACCTATAGTTAGGTGGCAGAGTGAGGTGTAATCCCACCATGAAAATTGAGAGATGAATTGTAAATACCATCTGAAGGTTTGATCCTTGTATTCATTGCCTTCCTTTGGTTATTTCTTTTTCCGGAGGAAATAGTCATAACCTTTTTAACAAATCCATCAGAGAGATTTTTCTGAGGACTAAATCTAGGACCTCTGGAGATTGGTTCCAGATGATCAGAATTGAGAGATCTCTACCTCATAGACTTAGACTTACCAGTTTTATTCTCATAACTACTGGGATTGTGTATTCTTGTGGTGTAAGAATTTTCACCGTGAGAAGGAACACGATTCCATAAAAGATTTCGAGATGAGTAACCATTGAAATAATTTTTAAGAGAGTTATGGTTTTCCATAGGAATGAAATCCATTGTATATGTCGTCAGATAATTTACTCTACCGACAGTAAAAAGAAGTAGATTTTGAAGATCAGAAATCTGTTCCTTTCTAGCAAAACAATGTAGAACATGGTGATTCTTTTTCCCACAGAAACATGTTCGTGGAATAGAAACATTGGAAGGAACCTGTTTTGAGTTCATAGCCCTATTAGAAGACTGCAAGTAATATAAACATTTCTTAGCAGGAACTTCTTTTGGAGTACTTTTCTTCATGCATGGTAAATCCTCTTGAGGATTAGTGATTGGCACATAAGATTTTCTCATTAAACAGGGTTTTCCTTTTTCAAGGATTTGCACTGTTCCTGGGCTAGAAGGATAGATCCATCCAGTTTCTCTTTCTCAACACGAAGGCTGTTTAGATCTGATAAGTGAGTCTCGACCAAACGTTTTTCTCTAATTGAATATTCTTTAACAATATCCTCAAGAGTACTAATATTTTCACTCTGTAGAGTAGTTTCTTAAACAAGTTTTTTGATACTGTTGGAGAAGGACTCAATGATGATACATAGTTCCCGTTATCGACCAAGCGACTTCTGAAGCTCATCAATGAGCTGATCATGTTTTTATTAAAGAAACTTTATCTTAGATCCTTGAAAATCAATAAGCTCAGCTGGTTTTCTTAGAGTTCTGGTGAGTTACATTTTAGCTTCGGACATAGTATTAAATGTCACATCAGAGGGAATGTTATCAGAATCTGATAGCAAAAAATTCTTACATCGGGATTCGGAAGAATCAGCAAAGATGTTATCCTTGGAGGTAAGCCCAAGACATTTAGTATAATCCAAATTTTGGAACTCATTGCTATGTGCGCGAGTTTGAGATAAACAACTATCCTCATGAATCATATTGCCACAAACACAGACTTATGGGGTCTTAAACGTGTTTGCCTGCTCGGATACCAATTGAAAATGCAGGAGTCTAAAAACCTCACCCAATATTTCATTTTGAAATCTATATGGACAAACTCCAATATAATTTCAAGAGAATCAACTAGAAAGTCAGACTCAATCAATGGAAATATATCCAAGAGTTGTATCTTTGTTTCACAATGTAATCAGCAAATCAAACAAATAAAATTAGTGAATCTGATTATTATGTGAAACAAATTGAACGATACCAAAGACCAATGTTCAAGTGTCAGTCAATTTATATCAACAACCAAAGGTTGGATTATCTAATTGATTGAACTACTCAACGAGAAAACCGCAAATGCAGAAAAACCCCGGTACCTAGTCCAGATTTGAACACCACACTGTATTAAGCCGCTACAAAATCTAGCCTACTACAAGTTAACTTCAGACTGAAATGTAGTTGAGCCCTAACCAATATCACGCTGATCAAGGTACAGTTGCGCTCCTTACGTCTCTGAATCCCGGCAGGACTTTACACACTTGATTCCTTTAGATGATCTCACCCACAACTAAGAGTTGCTACGACACAAAGTCGAAGACTTGATAGACCAATCTGTCTCACACAAATTTTTTTATAGAATAGATAAATCTGTCTCCCACAGAAATACCTATGAGTTTTGTTCCGTCTTTTGATAAATCAAGGTGCATATGAACCAATTGATACACCAGACTTATATTCTCGAAGAACAACCTAGTAATATCAATCACCTCACAATAAGATTAATTGTATAGTAGCGAAACAAGATATTGTGGAATTACAAACGATGAGACGAAGATGTTTGTGACTACTTTTTATCTTGCCTATCGTAGAATAAATCTCGAACAAATTTCAGAGAAGATAGTACTCAATAAGATAGAAAACAACAAGGTCAGAACAAATAACTACAGAGAAAATAGTTGGGTATGGCTTCACAATCCTAATGAAGTCTTCAAGTCGTTAATCTATAATGGTTTTAGAAAAACCTAGGTTAAAGGAGAATCGACTCTAGTCGCAACTATTATAGCACAGAAGGTGCGGGGATTAGATTTCCCAGTTTTTAGAATTCTCCTTTATATATTCTTCAAATTAGGGGTTGCAATCAATGTTACCTTGGTAACAAAGTATTCAATATTCACCGTTAGATGAAAACCTGATTAGACTCAAGCTAATATCTTTCAACCGTTAGATCATACTTAGCTTGTTACACACAAATGAAAAGTGACTTCATTTAGATATGGATAACCGTATCTGAACGTGTTCACCTTGTTGGATCAACAATAGTTAATCGAAGTTAGTCATATGAACACTTTCATATCAACCTTGTTCATCTTAACACAACTAGTTCAAATGACTCAAATGAAACTACTTATAGAGTTGTTCAATTGTTTATATTCTCATAAAAGTATACAAGACACAATTGAAGCAAAGTCGATTTTGATTCACTCGAATCAATTCATGAACATTATAGCCACGGTGTGAAAAATATTGCATTCCTTATTATATAAATGTATTAGTTCAGGAACAAACCGATTTTAGAACATAAGCTACTCAAGTATGCGAACGGGTACGCATATCTAAGTGGCCGTACCAAGTTTGGGTTCGCCAGTATGCGAACAGGTACGCTTACCTTCCAAACTCAGTTACATTCCGGAACTTTGAGCTAACGCAAGTACGCGTACGTGTATGCATTCTAAGTTCCCGGACTTCCATTTAACCAACAAGTATGCATAAGAGTATGCATACTATGGTTCCTGGACTTGGAATAACTTGCAACAGTTAGCATACAAGTACGCATATTGTGCTATATCCATCATGGTTATTTGTTTTAAACTCCCAATTCAATCATTGAAACATTCTTAGAAGACAAGAATAGCTGTCTCACACAAAATATTAGCTTCAAAGCAATAATCAAGTGATTGAATGACCAATACATCCCGAGTCTACATGAAATGACTGTCTCACACAAATCATGTAATATGTTGCCAGGCGATTTTCACATGATCTCCTTTTGACTTTCGTCAAGAATATAAGATGAACTTGGTTAAAGAAAAAGCTTACCAACACATATTTCGAGAATTATGTAAGCGAGTTAAACTCATCTTGAAATATCAAATATGTATAATCGAAGTCTATATAGCTATACGACTTTTGTCTCAAATAGGAGATAAAGTAGATAGAATTTTGAGTGATAGATGAGTTCAAGTCTCCACATACCTTTTGTTGATGAAGTTTCACAAGCTCCCCCTTAGTAGTTCTCCGCCTTCAATCGATGAACGTCGTGAAGTCTAAAGCTCAACTACACTTTCTATCCTAATCCGAGACTTAGCTATAAGTAGACTAGAAATCAAGACTTATAGTTTTGGAGACTAAACTTGACAATCAAGCTTGAGATAACAATGCTTGTGACTTCAACCGAGTAGTGCTCTAACAAATAGTCCCAATTAAGAAATGTCATGACTAACCCTATTAAATGCTATATTATTACTAAAATTAAGATTAATATATAGATTATGTATGAATAGGTAGAAGCTTTATTAGGAATTTTATAGTTGTCCATGAATATTTTTATTTAAAAATGGAATGACGATTAATATGACAGATATTAAATAAATTATTTTCCTTATATATGGTGATACTATTTAAGATTTTGGATTGAGTTTTTATTAAAAAATGATTTTATAATCATAAAAAATACAGGGTATATTTGATAGTTTAAGGAAAAAATATATCTATAAACAGAGCGGGCAGATAAAAAAAGACAGACCAAAATAGAATATAAGACAGATAAAAAGGACAGAGGGAGTATAAATTATGATGGAGATTCGGACATGGCTGATTTCTTGGATTACGAAAGAAAATTTACCAGCAAATTTACCCAAACTCTCAAGCTCAAGATGATGATTTTTTGGATCCAAATCCCGAAGATGAATACATAGATGATAATACACATGTAAAATTATGGAAGATGTTTAATGTTCATTTATTAGCTTGGATTCACCAAAAGTTCGAATCACTACAAGAAACTTAATATATTGTAGCACTCAATGGTTATGGCATAAACCCCTACTAGTGTCGCGATAACCTATGTAGCAAGAAGTCTATTGTTGCATCCAATCTTTATTGCCGCAGCAAGTCCTTTTTTGCCACACTCTTTTCATATTGTTGTTACAGTTATGTGGCAAAAGTTTCATTTTGCAACAGTAAATTATAACTTTTAGCTGCAGCTGAAAAGTACTATGACTAGAAATTTGCTTTTGCAACACCTATATTGAAGGTGTGGCAATATATGGTGTAGAAATAGCTAGACTTTCTTGTGGTGAATTTTTATCAGCAATTCGGCGCATTAGGACCAGGTGCGACGCATACTTATTGTGCCGAACCTTGCATAGGATGGACAATTCGTCTTATACGATTGAATCTTTTATAAGCCGAACCTTGAATGAAAGTTTTTCGTTCCAAAGAAAATGTTAAAGTTCGGCTGGTAGTGGGTGTGATTATAACATCCGAATATTTTGAATTTTTTTTTCATGAGTTACAGGATAATGTTTGACTCGCCCTTATTTCAACCGAACATCTAAATATTGCTTCGATAAATCTCAAGTGTGGGGTTCTGCGCATAATCTTAATTTCGAATAAGCCTAACCTGTATATATTTTACCAAGCCAGTGATTCGGCGCTTAATGTTAAATACGAATGAGTCGAACATGTATATAAACTAAAATGTGGAGATAACACTACTGTCCATAGAGTCAGATTGTTACAAACACAGACTTATGAGGTCTTTAACGTGTTTGCCTGCTCTGATACCAATTGAAAAAACGGGGGTCTAACCACACTCAATATTTCATTTAGGCAATCTGTATGGACTAACTCCAATATAATTCCAAGAGAATCAACTAGACAGTCAGATTCAATCACGGAAAAAATATCCAAGAGTTATATCTCTATTTCTCAATGTACTCAGCAAATCCAACAGACAGAGATCCGCGAGCATGATTATTATGATAAACAACTTGAACGTACCAAAGACCAATGTTTAAGTGTCAATCAATTTCAATAAACAACCAAAGGTTGGATTTACCAATTGATTGAACTACGCACAACCTGTGATTTTTCAATTATATAGAAAATATAATGCAGGAAAGAAGTAATACAGACACCAGAAGTTTTGTTAACGAGGAAACCGCAAATGCAGAAAAACCCCGGGACCTAGTCCAGATTTGAACACCACACTGTATTAAGCCACTAAAAACTCTAGGCTAATACAAGTTAACTTCGGACTGGAATGTAGTTGATCCCTAACCAATCTCACACTGATCAAGGTATAATTGCGCTCCTTACGTCTTTGAATCCCAGCAGGACTCTACGCACTTGATTCCCTGAGCTGATATCACCCACAACTAAGAGTTGCTACGACCCAAAGTCGAAGATTTGATAAACAAATCTGTCTCCCACAGAAAAATCTATTTTAATAGATAAATCTGTCTCCCACAGAAATACCTTCGAAGTTTGTTCCGTCTTTTGATAAATCAAGGTGAACATGAACCAATTGATAATCCGGTCTTATATTCCCGAACAACAGCCTAGAAATATCAATCACCTCACAATAACTTAACTATAATAGTAGAACAAGTTATTGTGGAATCACAAAGAATGAGACGAAGATCTTTGTGATTACTTTTTATTTCTTACCTATCAGAGATAAATCTCGAGAAAATCTTAGAGAAGATAGTACTCAATACGATAGAACGAGTAAGATCAGAACACACAACTACAAAGAAAATAGTTGGGTATGGCTTCAGAATCCTAATGAAGTCTTTAAGTCCTTAACCTATAATGGTTTTAGAAAAAACCTAGGTTAAAGGAGAATCGACTCTAGTCGCAACTACTATCACACAGAAGGTGTTGGGGATTCGGTTTCCCAGTTGTTAGAGTTCTCCCTTATATAGTCTTCAAATCAAGGTTTGATAACTTTGGAACTGATAGACGCATTTATATGTCTATTTTCATCTCGATTTGTATTTTGTTAGTACTCATTTTTGTACTTATTATGGTGTTTTACGTGCGCGTGGGTATTTTTGGCAATAAAAATTTTTTGGAAAAATCGGCTCGAAAAGTTGTCTAAAGCTCCCGGAGACATATGTTATTCACATCCCAAATTTGGATAAGGGGCACCCAACTGATAAGGGGCACTGCACTTCTATTTGCACCCCAAATGTGCTATTTACACCCTAAATGTGCTATTTACACCCATGGCTTTGGGCACCACTAATATGGTTAGGGGGAAATCCATCTTCACCATTTAAACATGGATTTTGGCGGGAAGATCCTGCGTATTTCCCTGGTTTGGATTTGGACGAAGATTTTCTCGTGGATTTACATTAGACAAGTTGGGTTAGGCCTGTTTGATCGAAACATGATTCCCAAGAGTGTTGGAATCGGAAAAAGAAGGAAGTTACCATAATTATTCTCTTAAAACAGAAAACAGAGTTTCTCGGGTGGAGTTTGGTTTATATGTCGTATATGCAAGGACTAGGAGAACATGTCCCCTGAGTATTCGGTCCCACAAAGCCAACAAATAGTTTCGAGACAATTCAGATGCCGCGTAGGAGGAAATGAAAGATTTTTCAGATGAGTTTCAATAAATCAAGGAAGAAACATATTCTCGGCTTTATTTATGGGAAGTGTTTGAGGATTGCGCGTGTCTGAAGTATGTTGGCCTCTTTCTGGTCTTGTTATGAGCGAAATTCGAGTGTGTTTGGATGCAACAGAAGCGTGTAGGAGTTAAACACGGAAAGAAATCTCGGTAATATGCAGAGGGAGTAAAGAGAAGATATTGGCATTAACTCGAGATATTGAGGCCATGTGGCATATAAATAGGTTGTTAGTGATTCATAGAGGGACATGGAGTGATTGGGGCGAGAACAGAACGAAGAACATGAAGTTGCAGAGCTTTCTGCACCTACAGGAAGAGAAGAAGACGAAGAACAATAAGCTGCCAAAGGTTGTCATTAATAAACCGTGGTTTATTCACGGTTTTGCAATAGTCTTTGCAGCAACATATGAACAGTGTCAACAACACTATTCTATTATCGTATTTTGTAACAGTTATTTGCAACAACTGTTCAGAAGTGTAATTGTAACAGTGAATTCAATGACACCTACAAAGCGTTGTGAACCTCTGTTTTGTTAGTTTTCTTCAATAAAAATACCATTGGAGCTATGAGATATCTTTTTGAGTGTGTTTTTACGATGTGGAGCTAAACCCCGTCACTGGGACAACGGAGGAAGCAACTTTTCATGATTGTGGTAAATGAATTAATTCTTTATATGAATTTTTGCATAAATTTAATTGCTTTATGATTTCTATTAATTACTTGTTATTTTGTCTGATGTCGCACGCTTAGTTTTAATTAATTTTGATGCATCATGCTTACTACAACTAATCTTTTATGAAATCTATTTTTAGCAATGAATTAGAGTCGCAACTTCTTTTGTTTTAGATATATTGTCTAGATTTAATGACTGAACCACAAGAATATGAAAAATAGTAAAATCCTGCGTCCCAGTTTCTCTTCATCCTGTGACCATATTTTGTATATTTATGCTAGTTTAAGTATTTTTGTTTATTAATTCTTAAAATCAATCTCATCAAGTCCGAGTGAACGACAACCTTTCTTACCACTATATAAAATTAGATCAGGAACAAAGAAATCAATATTCACCGTTAGATGAAACCTGATTTAAGATTCAAGCTAATATCTTTCCACCGTTAGATGGTCTTATCTTGTTACACACAAATGAAATATACTTTCATTTAGATATGGCTAACCGTACCTAAACGCGTATATTGAGTTGGCTCGATAACAGTGAACCAAAGTTAGCCATATGAACACTTTTGTATTAACCATGTTCATCTTAACACTTCGAGATCGATTGATAATCAAATGAATCTAATTGTTTTACTCATAGAGTTGTTCAATTTTTTATATTCTCATAGAAGTATACAAGACACAATTGAAGCAAAATCGTATTGATTCAAAAGAATCAGTTCATGAACAATTTGGCCACGGTTTGCAAAGATTGCATTCCTTAACATATAAATGTATTTGTTCATGAGTATGAAATCATATCTAACCGATTTTAGAACTTGAACCACTTAACTTTGCAAATGGGTACGCAAACTTAAGTTCCATACATTGGTCACGAGCCGACAGTTTACAAACGGGTACGTAAACCTTAGTTCCGGACCGAACTCAGTTGAAGCCGTTTGAAAACGGGTACGCAAACTTGGTTTTCTTACTTCAACAGTTAAATTAGTTTGCGAACTGGTATGCAAACTTAAGTACCCCGACTTTAACATTTGAATAAGTTTGCGAACGGGTATGCAAACTTAACTTCCGGTCCTGAATTCCAACAAAACAATTCGCACACTTAGTAAACAAACTGTAATGTTTTAAGACATGGGTTTTAACTCTTAACTCTCATTTAAATCATTGAAACATTTTTAGAAGACGAAAATAGATGTCTCACACAAACTATTAGCTTATAAGCAATTTTCAAGTGATCGAATGATCAATACGAAACATTCCGAGCCTACATCAAATGGTTGTCTCACACAAATCATGTAAGATGTTATCAGGTGATTATCACATGATCAAATTTTGACTTTCTTCAAGAATAATGATGAACGTAGTTAAAGCAAAAATCTTTTCAACACATATTTCGAGAAAGATATAAGCGAGTTAAACTCAGATCAAAGTATCAAATGTGTATAATGTGAAGTATACATAGCTATACGATCGATTTTGTCTCGATAAGAAATAAAATAGAATAGACTTCTGAGTGATATATGAGTTCAAGTCTCCACATACCTTTTGTTGATGAATTTCCACAATCTTCCCTTAATAGTTCTTCATCTTCAATCGATGAACGCCGTGAAGTCTAAAGCTCAACTACACATTCTATCCTAATCCGAGACATAGCTATAAGTAGACTAGAAATCAAGACTTATAGTTTTGACACCTAAAATTGACAAACAAGCTTGAGATAGAAACGCTTGTGAGTTCGACCGAGCAGTGCTCTAACATTATGAGTTGGAGTTGATCGCACTTGTTCAAGCTCTTAAGAACTGTCACCCTTATCTCATTCACAGTGAGTTTATCATCATTAATGATAATCAAGCTCTAAGGTTTATGAAAACTTCACCAAAGGTCAATCGAATGCATGACATATGGTTATCTACTATCAACTAATACTCATTTTCTATTAAACATCAGAGTGGAAAACTTAATCAACTAGCTGATGCTTTGAGTAGAAGAGCTCATCTTCTTGTTACTCTCAAACATGATAGTTTGACTTTTGATTTCTTAAAATACCTTTATAGTGAAGACAAAGATTTCCAGAATCTCTGGGAAAAATGTGGTTCTTCAACAAACTGTATTGATGATTATCTCATTCAAAATGGTTTTCCTTTTAAAGGAAACCATTTATGTATACCATAATGTTCTTTATGTCTACATTTGATTCAAAAATTGCATGGTAGTGGTCTTGGAGGACATTTTGGACGTGGTAAAACCATTGCTTTGGTTGAAGAACTTTATTTTTGGCCTTCACTTAAACGAGATGTTCAGAAATACGTCCAAAAGTGCATGTTTTGTCAACAATCTAAAGGAAATATTCAGAACACATGATTGTATACTCCACTTCTTGTTCGAGATGCTCCTTGGATGGATATAAGTATGTATTTTGTACTTGGTTTACCACGTACTTCAAAATTTCATGATTATATTATGGTAGTAGTCGATTGTTATTCAAAGATGGCTCATTTCAAATCTTTTAAGAAGACAACAGATGCTTCCAATATTGCTTACTTATTTTTCAAATAAGTGGTTCGTTTGCATGGTATTCCAAATACAATTACTTCTGACAGGGACACTAAATTTTTGAGTTATTTCTGGAAGTATTTGTGGATGCGTTTGGGAACTAAACTTCAGTATAGTTTAACTTCTCATCCTCAAACAGATGGACAAACTGAAGTGGTCAATTGTTCTTTAGGCAATCTGATTAGAGCTAAGATTATGGAAGCAAAGAAAAACAATGAGACACTCTCCTTCCTCATATGGAGTTTTCTTTTAACACCTCAGTCAATATATCTACAGGTAAGACACCTTTTGAGATTGTTTATTCTAAAGTTCCTAACCATATTTTGGATTTGGTAGTGTTTCCAAAGCTGCGACAATCAAATGCTAAGGCAGATAACATGCTTGAGAAAGCTGCAGTGATTCATCAAGAAGTCAAAGAAAAGCTTACGGATTCCAATAACAAGTATAAAGAAGATGCAAATCAACATAGAAGACTTAATACTTTTACTGAAGGAGAATTAGTTTTGATTCATCTCAGGAGAGAACGATTTCCTACTGGGATTTACAACAATAATATGGACAATTCAAGATACTAAAGAAGATAAGTGATGATGCTTATGTTATTGATCTTCCATCAAATTGGAACATCTCTAATATCTTCAATGTGCAAGAAATTTTTACTTTTCATGGAGAGAATGAAATTCTTTCTGTTAGCTAACTCGAGGATGAGTTTCTTCCAAGAAGGAGAGGACTGATGTGGTACATCTTTCTCTGTATCAACTCTTACTGTTAATCTACTGTTTTTGAAAAGACGAGGGTACCCAAATACACCACAATCTTTTATTTATCCACCTATAAGTCCTCTTACCAAAAATGATTGTCTATGGACAAAGTCGAGATAATACAACATTCAAAGTGTGATTACTTGATAATAGGTTCGGACTTAACCAAACTCTATAGGACCACTATCAAGTAATACGGAGTTAACATTTGTGTATTTTACTTTTAATTATAATAAACAATTATAATTGCGGAAATAGAAAAGTAAAAGACACGGCAAGATTTTGTTAACGAGGAAACCACAAATGCAGAAAACCCCGGGACCTAGTCCAAAATTGAATACTCTCAGAATTAAGTCGCTATACAAAATTTAACAAACTTCGTATAGTTGAAACCAAGTAACTAAACCTATAGTTAACCTAGTTTTTTCAGTATCCTTGCGCTTCCGACATTCAATAAGTGCACGCACTGGAACTGTTAGAGCATAGCTCGGTTGAACCCACCAAGCGTTGGTATGTCAAGTTTGGTTGTCATATTTTAGTGAATCAAAACTCATTTAAAGAGTTGCTTGATTATTTACTAGAGTCAACTTCGTATAGGTTAGCTAGAAAGTTACTTGGATATGAGACTTACAAGTATTACGTGAAGACTTGAAGAATGTGAAGAAGTAAAGAGCTACAACGACAACATCATCCTTCCTCTTGAGGTTAGTAATATTTGATTTGAACTGTTTCATTCCTAACGTATCTTTCAAGTCGTGCATATTGAAAACATAACTGCGAAGCTGTGAATGATTATACTCTAGTTAGACGTAGTATTAAGGAATACAATACGAAGTATAACGCTTATTTTTTGAACTTCATATATAAGACATCGAAATAATCGTATGAATGCTATTGTGATTATGTACGGGTATGAGTGAAGATTTCGTCCTAGGAAACAATGTTTTACATTCTTTTAAAGAAAGCACAAAGCATAAACTTGTTTTATGAATCGAAAGGGAAATTGCTAGGCTTATGATGTAGTTTTGAAAGTGGTAGTAAAGTTCGTTCAACTCGGATTTGATAAGATTGGGTTCTAGACTTAAAATAAAATAGAAATTATATATACAAAAGGTTTGTCACAATGTCGAGAGAGACTGAGATTCAGGATTCCACCAAATTCCATTCATGTGATTCAAATAATAATTCCAATCAATTATAGATCAAATATTAAAAATATGGACTCTTATTCTTTGCCAAAAAGTAGATTTTTGAAAAGCAATTATTGTAAATCAAAAGCATGATGTATCAAAAATACATACACCAAGCATACACCATCAAATGAAATCACACCCATTCAATAAAAATCATAAATCGATTAAAAATCAATGCAAATAGTCATAAAAGAATTATTAGAATTACCAGATGCGTGAAATAGGGCTTCCTCCGTCATCCCAGTGTTTGGGTTTAGCTCCTCATATTAATCATGATCTCAAAATACATGTATAAAGCTCAAAACTTGATTAAAAGGGAGAAAAATTTGAACAGAAAAATCGCAACAGAAATAACTGTTGCAAAGGCATTGTTCACTGTTACAAGAAGAACGATATATATGAAGTGCTGTTGAGACTGCAGCTGCGACCCCCGCAAATTTGTCGTAAACACTGTTGAAGAACGACTGTCTTCAGACGTCCGTTCTTCGTGTTCTTCAGCAGCAGTAGCAGAAACAGAGTTTGATCGAACTCTGATTTCTTCTTCTCTGGCCCTCCTCCGGTTCCCAAACTCTCGACACCCCTTCTATATGACCCAACCAATCTATTTATATCAAAAAGGCCGATTAAATCTCTCCAAAATCTTCTCGAAATCTCTTCTTTTCTTTTCTTGGCAGTTACGGCAATAATCTTTTCTCTAAATTGTTCCACGCGTTTCTGAGCTTTCCCGATTGTCTCAAACTCTTCCTTAGATAGATATGTATCTTTGGAAAGATTTTTAGGTCTTTAGTCTCTCTAGAAATTATAAAAATAATCTCAATAGGGTCCGTGTAAAAACACTTTCCCTGTTTAGCTCCAACTCGGTTTCTAGCCCAATTCGATCCAAACAAACGACTATACCAGGCTTGTTTAGTTGAATCACGTCCAGCCCAATCAATTCTGGCGATTGAATCTCACTAAAACACCTTCGAAATCAATCCCCAACTCTGCCAGTTGCATGCACAAAATTTCCCGCCAATTTCAGTTTTTGAACGTGAAGGGGAAAGGTTACCCCTTATCCAGTGGTCGCCCCTTATCCGCTTTTGGAGTCCGTATAACACTTGTCCCCTGGGTGCGTTTAGTAATTTTTCTGGGATGTTTTCAACACTTTTCTCGGGGTTCCTCCGGGGTATTTCTGGGATGTCACTGGTACGTCTGCTACGGAGGTTCAAATGCCACGTTTTGAGCCAATTTCGCCGCAAAAGCTTATTTCTCCAAAAACACCTACAAAGAGATAAAATACCAAAATAAATACAAGAATGAGAACTATCAATATATAGAATCGAGACAAATTAGACACAAAAATGTGTCTATCAAATACCCCCAAACTTATTATTTGCTAGTCCTCGAGCAAAACTAAAATAGAAAACAAAATCCTAACTCACTGTCGCAGGCATTGTCGATTGCATTTAGCATATGCAATAAGTCTTTAAACCCCTAGGTGTCCCTAGTGGCTGAGTTATAGTCTCGGGAGGGCTTACAAGAGATATACCCACAAAACCTTTACTCCAGACCTTAGCTATCTACGCAGAACCTTGGAAGGCACTAAAGAATCTCCTTGGTTGGCATACTTATTGACTACAGGAGGAAGTACCCTGATGCGAAATTCCAATTTCTGTACACGAGTTTGCACTCAAGCATACTAAAATTCATATAAAGTGACAGAGCTCTACTCAGATAGTCGCACTATGGACATCAATATCCAGAGTCAAAACTAATCACATGGATAGATCAAGAAGATGGATATAGAGAAAAACATAGATGGTCTAGCAACGATTTTAGGAAAACAAGTGGTTTAGTAAGGTGAACCCTCTGGGCGCTATCATCCGAAACACCACAAGCCTCAGCCTCATACCTGTGACCAGTCTTCGACTGTGGGTATATTTTGTTGTAGGTAACCCAAGCTTACCTACATTAGTTAGCCCAGCATTTGCATGTGCACATTTTTTTGTTGAATTCTTGTATGCCAGAATGTAAGAGAGACGCTCTAGGTCGGTTTATGCATGAAAAACCTACACTAGCGGAAAAGGGTTTTTTTTTGCCCACATCCCCGACCAACAATGGCAGTCAATTTACCATGGACCAGTCAAAATAGTACTTGATATAAAAAAATACGGAAAAAATTCAGGAGCAGCTAAAGTTGGTCGTTGATTAATTAATATTTTAATCCTGTAACACAACCCACACCCACGACCGGTGGACCTAGTTTGTTAGGTGACACGATTTCCAGGCCACAATAGGATATCCTTATCTTCTCTTTCCCCTTTTCTCTTTCTCAACTCATCCTTTTCTCTCTTCAACTCTGCAAACCCAAAAACACCTCCTTTCCCCTTTCCCATATCTTTCTGTCTTCAAATCTGCAGACCTGATAACTTATAATGAAGTTTATCTGCTCAAAATAAAAAAATCCTAGAATTAAATTTCCGTTTACCTCTCAATAAAAAAACACCCAGATCTGAAAAACCATAGTTTGAATCGAAGAGGAAACAAAAGATCAGAATCCTTTTTCGGTTTTTATTTTTCGTTTCATTTTCTAAAACTAAGAACTTGTTACTTGTGTTCTTGTGAAAAGAAGAAATATGGCTAACTGATTTCGATGGCCAACTGATGTAATTCCCTAACTTGAGAAATTTAATTTGTAGAATTTTTTCATTGATTTTTGTTTTTATTTTGCTGTAGAATTTGAACTTGTAGAATTTTTTTCATTGATTTTTCTTTTTATTTTGTATTGATATTATTTGGGTTGGGTTTCCTTGTGTTTCATTGTCTGATTTAGTATTTCTATGAATCCTGAAGGTCTTAGTTTCATCTTTGCTGGGATTATTTTTGAAAAGCATTGAAAATTACTAATTTCTTTGTATTTAACTTTCTGATTTCGTATCTCTCCATATGCACTTATATCATCGTGAAGTTTTACTTAGTTTCAATTTGTGCAGATAATTAATCAGTTACCAAGATTTAGGGATTTTAAATAAATTTTAGTAATTTTAGTTTTGATGGTTAAGTAAAGACTTCCAGTTCTTACTAGCATGGATGATTTGGAAAAACCCATTAATTTTATAAGGGTTTTGAAAATTTGATTTACAGAGTTGTTGAGATTTCTGTTTTGAACAAGATGTTTTTCGAGAATGTTGTTATTGACTTGATGATGGGTCTATTAGAACAACTGAATGACTAATATTGGTTGTTGTAGGCATGGAGGTTGAGTCTTTGGGTTCTAAATGACTACAATACATTTATTTTCACTGGGTTTGTCATCTTACATTAGATGGGTTCATCTCACCCTTGTTTTCATTTTATCCCGGCTTTTTAACTGTTACATTAGATGGGTTTATAACTAAGATCTTTTGATAACAGTCCCAGTGCCGAAGAGGAGCTGTAAATGGAATTTCATCAACTGCAATATCTTTATTCAAAGTATTCGGTCCAGGTAGTGGTGGTGCCACGTAAGTATAATGTTTTTCATATTCTCAATGTGGTACAAAAACTAGCTTCCATGAACTAGTCTAATTGTGCTTTGCTTCTTGTTTTATTTCCATGAACTTTGTTGTCTTTATTTAAGAGAGTGAACGTTGAAGACTTACACACATGATCTATTGTCTTAGAAGTTTATTCTTATACATTTTCGAAGGATTTAGTTTATAATGGATGTCTTTTGCAAGCAAATTTGAATATTACACTTGAAAACTTCGTTTTTTTGACAACCTGAACTTGCACCCTGTTGTCTGCAAAACTGTCGTCAATGGCCAGGGATTTAGAGGGCACTTCCTTGACATAAAATGTTCATCTATATCTCTTCTACAATGAGTTAAAAGGGCTTAGTGTTCTGAAATTTTAGGATTTATGGCCCTCGACTTCCAGTACGTCACTGCAGTTTCTGTGTTTAGAACGAGTCTTTTTTTATGTTATTGACCTACTTTGCGCACACCTTTGGCCGACCATTTAGACTTGGAATCTGGATTTTTAAGAAGCATATGAAAGTTTGTCCGTTCTAGTTTTTAAATTGGGTTCAATCTCTGAATTTCGACTCTTAACGAAGTATGTAGAGCCTTGCCAAGGCAGGCTGTCAGTAACGCGTTTTTGCGACATTTTTTGTTCATATTTTTACTGCGTACTTATTAGCTTTCCTTTAATTTTGTGCTTCTAAACATTAGACTTGTTAGGGTGAGATGTACACTTTAATGAGACTATTTAAATCCTGTTTATCAAAATGAAAATGTATAATGTAACCGAAGGATATAGATTTAAGTTCGGTACCCGACCGTAACACCTAGAATTTTGGATTAATCCGTGATCCAAATTTTGGGGTGTTACACTATGTTGAAGACTTTATACTTTAAAGTATTCTCGCCTTGTATAATACTGAAGTAGCGTATTCATGCCTTGCAAAATACTTTCTACCTAATATTAGATGTTTACTTCACATAAATAATAATGGTCTCATTGCGTTTGCGTTTGCTTTTGCTTTGCAGGTCTATATGATTGATCAAACTGCTGACTTGTTTGATCGTTCTTCTATACTGCGAAGGTAGTGATGTGCGATCTTGGACTAAGTCCAGGGCTGTATGTAATTCTGCACTAATGAAAGTCACAAGTGAATATTTGTTCTTAATTTACTTGTATTTGATTTTCGTAGCCTGGATTTCCTTGATGATATAATCTGATCCATGTTTCTTTTGCAGTCATTCTTTGATTCGGATAACACAAACAATGAGCTCAAAAATGAATTTGAAGGACCTTTATCTTAACTCAACAGTGTAAGGAAACACAAATTCTCTATGATTTTACCATGTTTACCAGTCATCATCAATATAACTTTTATTAATGTAATATATTTGAAAACAAAATAGCCAAGAAGAGAAGCTTGCTGCTGGTCAAAGTGTGAGTAGGAAGGTTGTAATGTTGAAGACTTAAAAGAGTTTAGGAATGATTAGGAGGTTTGGTTTGTCTCAAAATGAAACTCTTAATAAGGAATTAGGGAAGATTCGGAACAAGAAAACAACGATAAATGTAAGTTGTTGCAGTTGGTTAGAATGGATGAGTGGCTTAGATTTTGAGTGATTTTGATTATGTACATGATTCTAACTGTTGGGTCTCTATGCTATTCATGTTTGCAGGGTACGGTTGGCTATCAATGGGGTTGTAAACAATTTGCATAACTATATAAAAAGAATTGGCTATTCGTGTTTGTAGAGCTCAACAGATGTTTTGTTACTGCTGGTAACATTTCTTCCCGTACTTCATTTAATCGTTTAGATCTTTCTTTTATATCTTGGTATAAAAATCATATATGTGAGTTCTTATGTGTGTGAACCATATGTTAGTTAAATCTACATAGAACACTGGATTCATCTTCTTTTCCTTGCCCCATGCTGAGTTAATACATCCTTTAACTTGCGAGAAAGTGCAATGAGGGAGAGTAATTTCCCATTACAGCAGCAATGCATTTTGCTCTTTGGGTGGAGTCCCCCATGGATTCCCCAAGCTGTCTCACACTTACCAGATAGTGTGCCTGTATCTATAACGGGCTAATAACTTTGCTCCCTGTCTCGAATGTCCATCACCTTATATGTTATATTGTATGTTGTGATACTATCACATTTCACTTCTTGGTTGTTAGGGACCTAAAGGTTTGATACGCATCTTCGATTTTGATACGTTTAGGCTTTACAGTATTTAGTTTTTATAGACGTCTTGGGGTTATTTTTTATGTTCGTGCAGCCTTTGATCTTAACTGCTGGTGCATAATCTAGGTTTTGACGTTTGTTTGTGAACTGGAAAATGATTTAATATAATTTTTTTTGTTTTGTTTGCAGATATCGGTGCCCTGCTTTACCAAGGCTGCCACGTATGAAGATTACTTCACAACTAGTGTACGCCTTTCTATCTATTCCCATAAATATGATTTATTGATGTTTCAGATTATTCAACCAGTAAGAGTGATACTTCTTCGTGTAGTATTTTCACTTCTTACCAAGTCAGATTGGTGTATATCAAAATTCAGAAGCATGTGGATCAGGAATTAAGTTCCAATTGTAGATTTTATCAGTATTCGTTCAATTGAATTCAAGCAAGCACTCAAACTACTGTAAACTGCATTCTAGATTGCAAACACCAGTATATTCGGCCATGCAACCCATTTATATATGGTTGTTCCATTTCAAGCTTTGATAATGTGCATATGATATGGTCCTTTTTTATAAACATTTTATATAGTATTGTGACCTCCCACATTAATCAGCTGATGGTGGAACTTATTTTTGATGTACATGTGCACCATTACGAAGCATATGCTAAGTTCATCATCATCGGAGTTTATCGTTTTGCTGTCTAATCAATCGTTTCTTAGTTTATCATTTTGTAACTAAATCCCAGAACTTAGTTACTTTTCTTGTTGTAAGAACTTATATTGGTCAGAACTCAAGACTTGTTCTTTTTTGTATTATTTGTGTGCAAGTTTAATTTGAGTTTGATTTGGTTCTCATTTGAGTTTCATTTGAATTCCCTTTAAAGTTTGATTTGGTTTTTATTTGAATTCTCATATGAG
Source organism: Papaver somniferum (assembly GCF_003573695.1). NCBI lineage: Eukaryota > Viridiplantae > Streptophyta > Magnoliopsida > Ranunculales > Papaveraceae > Papaver > Papaver somniferum. Next base: position 17,046,814 of record NW_020622934.1, on the reverse strand, counting down.
TTTAATTTGCTTTCTATTTGAGCTCCATTTGAGATTTGAGGTTCAGACAGACTTAGTCAGGCAATCTGATTTTTTTATTTAATATTAAAATGTATATCTACGACCGATTTGGAACAGTCCTAACAGATTACGGTTAAAATCGGTCGTTGATCTAGGTTGTTCCGCGACTCGCAAAGCCACGTCAGAGATGAAAAAGACGCTCAAACAGCGACCATTTCCGCGACAGCTAAAACAAGTCATTTAACTCGTATATATGACTCGCCCTGACGGTCGCGAATTGCTATTTCCCACTAGTGCTAGAAGTGGTATTTCAGGAAACAAGAATCTTGATTACCTTAATCTAGAGAGTCATATTTTTGGATGTTGTTCTCACAGTGAGGAAAATATCCTTAGTACTCCTATAGTGCCAGCAATGAAAACTGTGAGAGATTACATGTACCCAACTAGGTCCACTCGACCATCGTGCATAAGATTACCAACCTCTTGGGCTAATTATGAGTTGATACCTAGTACTATTCAGATGATCTCTGTATTCTTAGGGAAAGATGATGAGAACACATACTTTCACGTAAGGGACTTTGAGGAAATTTGTGGAACAGTTAAGATTAAATGCCTTAGTGATGAAATTTTAAAACTTAAATTGTTTCCTCTTTCCTTAAGATATAAAGCTAAATCTTGGATAAATAATTTACCATCCGAGTCCATAACAACATGAGATGAACTCACTTTTGTGTTCTTCCAAAAGTTTTACCCAAAACATAAAACCTCGTCTATTAGGCAAAAAATTAGCACCAGTATGCAACACGAAGGAGAGTCTCTTTATAGGTTTTTAGAAAGATTCAATGATCTCTTAGCGCAGTGTCCCCATCACGGGTTTTAGAAAATGAAATTAGTGCAAATTCTTTTTGATGGGTTAGACTACCCGACCAAATCCTTGGTTGAGTCATTATGTGCTAGAGGGTTCTTAGATAAAACTGTTGATCAAGCATATTCCTTTTTAGAAGAAGTAGCTGACAAATTCCAACAGTGGGAATCATGTGTAGAACACCTTAAAATACTTTTGGTAAATATAAACAGTAATAATATGGTAGACTCAATCTTTGAGTCGGATGCAAAATTTGATGCCTTATCTAGACGGTTAGAAGCTTTAGAATTAAGTCAGTCTAACCATAAGTCCTTTGTTGAAACTGATAATATGATTAAAAACTCTCAAACCTCTAGTTGTACAATAGAACCCATCAACTCATTTTGGGAAGGAAAGATTAGTAAAGAGCAAGCCTATGCTCTTTATAACAACTCTAAATTTGATAACCGCCAAAGGTTTGATCCATATTCAGAGACATATAATCCCGGTTCGAAAAAGCACCTGAATCTATCATGGTCCCAGGGTCAAAATCAAGGTCAGACTAGTAATTTCCAAGATCCACCAGGGTTTAGTCACCGTAAGAACCCGTTAGAGCCAACTTACTCTTTCGATAACATGATGAGTCATTTAGAGGATTCTTTTAGTACGGTAACAAAGACCCAGGAAATGTTAGCAACGAGACATAATAGTTTTCAAAAGGAAACCGAGCAGAATTTTCAAACTAATGCCAAGACTCTTGCTAAGTTAAAACTTCAAATAGGTCAAATAGCTCAGCTTTTATGTGAGAGAGAGAATGGAAAGTTCCCCATCCAAACCAATCATAATCCCAAGGGAGATAAAACATATGTCAAGAGAATTCTGTCACTACCCTTAGGAGTGGAAAAACGGTAGACAACAAGGTAGCCAAACCTAATAGTGGACATATTGTAGATCCATCTTCTAGTTCCCATGAGGCCCATGAGGAGTCGCTAGCTGAAGAGACTGACAAAGTTTCTAGTGATGCCAATACGATTCCTCATACGTACGACTTTATGCCTAGAGCCTCATATCCACAGTTATTAGCTCCAACAAAAAGATAGTCGACTTTCAACGAGATGATGGAAATATTTAAGCAGGTGAACATTAACATCCCATTATTAGAAGCAATTAGGAAAATGCGTTCTTATGCCAAGTTCTTTAAGGACCTTTGTACACGAAATCGTAAGATTAATGTCAATAAGAAAGCCTTTTTAGCTGGTCAAGTAAATTCAATCCTTCTGAACCAAACAACCCCTATATATAAAGACCCTGGATGCCCCACTATATCTTGTGCGCTAGTGTAAACTTACTCCCGTATCATGTTTATAACCAGCTAGGTCTTGGTAAGTTGAAACCTACTAAAATGACCCTACAGTTAGCTGATAGGTTTGTCAAAGTACCTCGTGGTGCCATATAGGATGTTCTGATTGAGGTTGATAAATTTATTTATTCAGTGGATTTCGTTGTTCTAGATACTCAGCCTGTTCAGGACCCTAATGCTCAAATTATGATGATTTTAGGTCGCCCATTTTTAGCCGCAGCTAACGCGCTCATCAACTGTAGGACCGTACTTATGAACATATCCTTTGGTAATATGAACACTGAACTAAATTTATTTAATGTTACTAGACAACCTTCTGATGACTTGGAGGAAGTGAATATGATCAACACTTTAGTTCAGGATCTAGTTCAAGATAATTGGGACGACACTTTATTGGATGATTATTTGGATGAATTTGATGAGATTCTCTTAAGTCATTTAGGTGACCAAACTATTTAACTAGATGAATCTCTCGAGTACTTTAATAACTCTACAGACACTGAAATTTAAGTCATAGTGGTAGGTCTTGCAGAGAGTAATAAAGACCCTAAGTTTGGGGGTAATGAACTAGAAGAAGCTCTTGAGTATTTTAAAGACTCTGAGGATCCGGAAATTCAAGCAATAGTTAGAGGTTTGTCTGAGAATACTGAATACCTAAGTTTGGGGGTAATAATGGTCAAATAACCCTTAATATTTGTCTTGGGGGTACCCTTATCCAAATTGATTTTCAAGTACATGTATTAGAAGTCTCTAACTTGGGAATCGAGCCTAGTGTGCCTGAGGTATTACTTGAGTCTCTTTCGACTCCTCAACATGATCCTCATGATACTGTCCAGGAGGAAATCCAGCTATTAGAGACCCGTTGTTCGAATGAATCTATTTTTCATGACAATCATATGAAGCCCAAAGGGCGCCACAGATAGACCCAGTTTTCTTGCAAGAAATTTTAGATCAGGTTGTGCTCTATCCGTTCATTTTTCTAATACGGTGCAGTTATCTCATAATTGTGGCAGTTTTATTTGGTATTGTTGATACACAGTTGTTTCAACTATTGATATATGGTTTGAAAAGTAATTAGCAATTTTTTGGTATTTGACGTCTGGATGAAGACTTTAAACTTAGCACTAATTGGGAGGTAACCCATACTCATACAACACGGTAATATCTTTCCTCAACTCTTTTGCTTCAAATGGTAGTAGTTTCTCCTTGTTCATGCTTTTAATTTTATCTTTAGAATTTTGAGGAAAATGTTAGATTTAAGTTTGGGGGTATGGGAGAAACTTTTTAGTTGCAATAAATAAACTCCAGAGCCTAGAAATTTATGCCTATTAAGGATGACACTAACCAATCTAAGTGGATGAAAGCATCTTGGTTGTAGGAGTTGAGGAACCAATCTGAGTGGATGAAAACATCTACATAGAGTCTATTCATAAAAGCACAGAGCTCAGGTGTTATAAATAACACGGTAGTTTCGCCATATCCCGTCGACACTTCGATCTAGTTTGAGGGAATCTTATATCAGAAGAGAATATTCTCAAGAATAAACAAACTAGGTGCAATCAAAATTCAACAACCGTTAGTCAGTCAAATCAATTGAAAACTAAAATAAACTGCAATTATCTAGTTTCCCACCAACGGTACTCGTAGAACTTCTTGATACCGCAGAAGTATTTAAACGAGCGACCGTAAGAGATTCCACCTAATTAGAGTACTTTCCTCTCCGGATAGACAGCTGGTAGGATATTCAAAAGTACCTACAATTGTAATAAACTGCAAGTGCACAGTGTCGATATGCAACACAGCGCAAGCACAGGTCGATCCACATGGTCTTAGTGGGTGTAAAGTTGAAGCTAGAGTATTACTAAAACTGATTCAAATTGGGAGTAACCAAAAGGGGTGTTTGTGTCGATATAACTAAGAGGTTGGTAATAACTAAAGCAATGAAACAGAATGTAAATAAAGAATGCATATTAAAAGGTACTAGGGCAGTTGAATCCACCACCTAACAAATGCTAATCAATTTCAGGACAACGGTGAAGGTTCAAGCCCGTCGTTTAATCCATGGAGTTCTCAAGTGGATGGCCTATAAAATAATGTCACTAATTCACCCCTAGTATTAGTTGTCTACTTACACTACAACCAATCACAGGTTAATTATGATCAACTAGCTAACTAATCCTTCCTAAATCAATTAAACACAACAAGAAGAATAACAATAACATCAATCAAACTAGCTGTGGAATAAGGGATTCATCTCAAACCTAGTTATGAAATTAAAACATGATGAAGAAATACTGAAAATTAATCTATATTACTGCTTGGTGCACCGGCTAATCCGGGCATAACATCCAAATACAACTGCAACCCCATTTATACAAGATTCTCCTCCAACTATTCAATCCCATTGACAGTAATTACACAAGAAGAAATCTAGGAAGTTGATAGTCTTGAAACTCACCACTGATGTAGTCTACTTCATCATGCACTGACATTGTAATTTCTTCACTAATTTCAGATGTTGTCGGTATTGAAAGGGAATCTGATTTCAGACCAATTATGAAAACACAACACCCTATTTTTCACCGCAGCCACCCTTATTATCTTCTGCAGATGATATTTCAGAGAATTCAATCCCTCAATTCAACAAACCCTGCTGATTTTGTTCTTCATAGTCGCCCTACTGTCGATCAATTCAGAGACGAGGCTTAGGTAAAAATTAGGGAAAAAATAAAGATGAAAGAGTGGTACAGTTGAGAGATGGAGATGGAGGTGGTTTGGAAGTACAGAGGGCTAGGTTAATCTGAGAGAAATAAAATAGGTTGGGTGGTACTGTTGTCGGGTAGAAGAAGAACATGAATTTTTTTTTCTGAGATTGGAAATATTGATGGGAAGAGTGATAAGGGGCATGTTTTGGTGTTCAGCAGAAATACCCAGCATAGGTATATGAGAGCCCAATACACACTTTCTTTTACACTTCATTCAATTCGGCTCATTAACCATAAATCACCACAGCTTCTTTTGACACTATTGTTTGGTCTATGGACTCAGCCAATCCACTGATACTGCTGTCTGCACTTCTGCTCGCAGATTTCGTGCTTCATAGTGTACCATTCCACTCTCCGCAATGCCAATAAAACTCTCTTTATTCTCCTACGAACGAAACAAGCACTAATTATCAATATTTACAACAAATAGGACTATTGATACCCAACACGCAAAATACATAATTTGATGTAAAATAAGACACTAAAGTATTTGAGATGTGACAAAAGACAACAAAATGACCTAGAAATATGCATTATTAGGCACCAATCACACCCCCAAACCTGAGATTTTGCTCATCCACGAGTAAAACAAAAACTAAGTTCTAATAGAAGATCAGATTCCATAAAAGTGATACCTGCATTCAGTTTTAGCTCACAACAATTGGATAAGTCAATCTAGCTTTCAAAGGCAAATTCTAGCATTGGAAAAACTAAAGATATGTGATAAGAGTGGAAAGTGTATCACCTTAGACATGCATAGATTATGGTTTACTATAGGAAGTTATGACTGCGAATTACTAAGAGATAGTTTTTAGGCTAAAAACTGAATTCAAATCCAAGCTAGTTGTCCGGATTTACGAGAATTGTGAATGTTCACCATAAGAGTTGGTGATATTTCAGTTTACCCGCGTTGTACATCGATGGCTACACCCTCCTTGCTTATTACAGTACTATTTACAACATATAACAAAAAGGAACATTAACTGCATATTTACATTGACTACACTCTCATTTTGAGGTAAGAGAGGAACTTTAACTTTTTTACTGAAACAGAACATAACAGACAACGGATGCTTCTTCTTTCTTTCTTTTTCTTTTCATTTTTTTCATTTTTGTTGAAATTGAATTTTATTTTCTTTCCTTTCTGAATTTTTCTGATGACTTTTTTTTTCAACTGATTTTGGAATAATAAAAGATACAGATACAAAATGACACAACAAACTTTACACAAAAACAGTAAAAATAGATTACATGACACTTTTAGCAAGAGGCATCCCTTTTCGATGCACCCGGTCAAATTCAATGGTTGTTTTTCTTAATGTATCCTCCAACTTCTATCTCAGCCAACCAAGGAACAAGCTAGTCAAGTCTCATTCAGTATTCTAGATGATTGGCAGCCTACTTAACCTATGAAACACTGACGCTATACATGCTTGGTAGATCGTGCATGTACAAATTTTCTACATCACATGTGAATTGTGCTAGAATCAGGGGTGCCTCATCATCTAGACTAAGAATCCTAAGATATTATACATGCGCAGGCATCACAAATCAAGGTACATGAGCTTCATTTTTCATTTTTTTTTTCATTTTTTTATAACAAAAAGAAAAAGTTCAGTTTTCAATTATAGCATGCCATCAGTCATATGGTATCCAATTTTCACCCCCAAACCTAAACTAAACATTTTCCTCAATGTTTCTAAAGATCAAAAAAATTATAACTGCAAGATACCATGAGAATCATGCTAAGTGGAGAACATGAAAGAGATTACCAGATTTCGATGACCGTCCCAAGTAAGAACTCTTTTATTAGCTGTTGTAATCCAATCAGAGATCAGCTTAGTGTGACATTGGATTCGCACAAAACATATGTACCAAAGTAGTAACAAAAAAGGATACAAAGTACAAAGACTCAAACCGACTGAGAACAAAATGCAAGAAAGATTCACCATAGATCAACAATCTAAAGAGTTGAGGATCAACCCATAAGATGACATGCATAAATATCGACAGTCTTACACATATATAACATGAAAGTGCAAGTAAGACTGCGGATATAAACGAATTACCCCCAAACCAAAAATTTTCTACAGATATGCTTTTATACATAAAATCTAGCAACTTTAGGGGTTCATCATGCACAAGGTCTATTTCAGAGTGGAATTTTCTAGGGACGGGCAGAGATACACGAATGCATTCCAACTGTGGCTTCTCAATAAAATAATATTTAGTGGACAAAAGGTCCTACGGAATTTGAGATGCACATAACTCTAATTCTAGGTTGGGAACTATCAACAACATGGATTTAGCACATTCTAGAGGAACAATCTCCATATCATAAGCGACACCATCAGTTTGTGACTTAGGCAAGGAATCAGATGTGTCTAAGTTACATTAATTTTTAGGCTCAAAACTATCACTACGCAGTCTAATTTTTTTCCATTCAGAAACAACTATTGCAGTATCATGCTCACAGTCATTGAAAAAATTATCAAACTCCATTCCAGAATCATGATTATCAAGAAATTTGGTCTCATGTATCAGGATATTAGAAGCAACATCATATTGTGACCTAGGCAGGGAATTGGACATATTAAAATTATTTTCATGCATAGAATTATTGATGTCTACAGAAAATTCATCCTTCCCTAAGTCAGATACAAGTTGTTCGTCATTCTCTTCTTCACAGAACAATTTTACAATCCCAAACTCAGAGTCAACATCGCATGCATACGTAGATTTAGAAGAAGCATCATTCATGAAAGTCAGAGCAAATCCTAATGTCTCTGAACCCAAAGGTTCCACCATATTTTCAGAATACACATGCTCTACTAACATAACATTATCATCATCATACCACGTATGCAACGCCCTATTCAAAGTTGCAGTGTCTCTAGTCAACTCGATTACCTCTAGATTAGGTTCATATTCAATATCAGTTGCATGAGTAAGACTAGACACACTATTTTCAAATTTTAATTCATTATCAGTATCATTGAAACATGGATTTCCCCATGCTGAACTGGAAGTCTGTGAATAGGGTTGGTTTTCTTGATAGAAGGCATCAATATGTTGTGTTCTAGACTGCCTAATGTCATGCAAAACAGAGCAGTCCTCAACAGGATGGCCTAATCTATCACACAAGGTACAAGCATGGATTTCAGTTTGGGTGCATGAGTTAGAGACAACGACATTTTCATTTGTTTCCATTTCTAGATCTTTGAATGTCCTATTCATGCATTTCATGTTTGTATCACAGTCAAAATCAGACTTTAACTCATGGAGCCTACTCACATCATGTGACATTTCCCTAATTCCTCTGAAGGATTCCCATTGATGGGTTTTCTCTGCAAGTTCGGCTAAAAATGACCATGCATCATCCACAGTTTTATCAATGAATTCGCCATTACACATAGACTCAACCATGACTCGGGACTTAAAGTCTAGTCCCTCATAAAGAATAACCACCAGCCTCCACTTCTCAAAGACATGATGAGGACACTCAAACAACAAACCGTTAAATCGTTCAAAATAATTAAAAAAATGTCTCTCCATCTAACTTCACAAAAAAGTTTATACTTTGAGGAATGCTGATGGTTCTATGATATGGAAAGAACTTTTTGAAAAATTCTGTGAGTTGGCCCCAAGTGGTGATTGACTGCGGTCTCAAACTGTAAAACAATTTTTATCTCTTTCCTTTAAAGAAAATGAAAACAGACGAAAATTTACAGAGTCTTCAGCCAAAGCATCAATTTGCATAGCCCGAAAAGTCTCGTCGAACTCTCTTACATGATGATAGGGGTTTTCAGATTCAACCCCTCAAAATATTGGAAGCATTTGTATCATGCTTACATCCAATTCAAATGGACCATCAGTCTGGGGCAAGACAATACATGAGAACTGACTTGTTCTCGTGGGATGCATATGCTCATGAAGAGTATGGAGTCGATTCATAACATCACCCATTGTCTCAACGTGTACAGGTGTATCAACAACTGGAAACAGAATGTGTCAAAGAGGCTATCTCGGTTAATCCTAACAAGTTGATCAGTTGGGTCCCGAGAACACTATGACATCCCAGACTTGTTAATCAAATTCTTCGACATTAATGCCCAACTCAAAGAATTGTATGCTAAATGATGATGACAATGATAATCAATCAAGGCCAAGAGGTGTCAACATATTTTAGCACGCATCCACAAGCACATTACTTTACAGGCCAATGATCACATACAAACAAATATATCATTCCAGTTGTTTTAGAGAACCGTACCTTTGTTGTGCGACCAAGGGTAGGCACCACTAACCTGACTTTTTTTTCCTCTTCTTCGGCTTTGACACCCGTTTGTTGAGCACCTGATAAGCTCAAGAAGGAAATTAGTACCCAAAAATGTAAAGCAATAAGAAAAATGAAAAATCTAACACAAATAAGACTAACAAATTATGACCTGGTAGACTACCGAGTGGCTATGACCTACACTAACAGAAGTATAAAGCTTACCACAAACTTTTATTATTATGCCTTTTTTCTTTTTCTTTTTTAACTAAAACAATGAACTACAACTAACTTACCCTACTACATAAAATGACAAGGTGTAATTATGTACAGAAAAGACTAAATGAAAGCTACAGGTCGAAATGGACTAAGCTAAGCTAAGAATAGTGAAATTACAAAATATAAGCAAGATTACGATCTAAACTAGAACAACAAATCAGTATTAACAAAAAAGAATTTATCAAAATGTAAAAACAAAGATATACATACAAATCCTAACTAAATCAACTAGGTAAATCCACAGCAAGCACCAAATCCGAAAACCAAAAATCTATGGAAAAATCTAAAAGCTACATGCTACCGGACAAAGAAAAATAAAAAGGAAATTAACACCTAAACATAGTCTACCTGAAATGCAAAAGCCTACACTATAAACAAGAGTTAAACTAAAATATAAATTTCAAAAGTTATTTAGACATCTAAACACTAATCCAAAAACTAAAGTGCTATGTACAGATAGTTTCAAATTGAAAAATAAAACAAATGAGATGCAGAATGCTTGGATTGATATGTCATGATGAGAACTTGTAAACTAGTAATTGACTAGATGATTACAATTACTTACTCCAATGCTTAACTTACTAATAGACATATTTTTGTGTCCGATTTGTCTCGATTCTATATATTTTTATGGTTCATTTTTCTACTTATTATGGTGTTTTATTTATTTGTAGGTGTTTTTGCCCAATAAACATTTTGGGAAAAAATTGGCTCGAAAAGTTATCGGAAAGCACCCGGAGGACATTTGTTATTCGGAAAGCATCCTGAGGACATTTTTGTCCTTTTTTTATGTTTTTGGGTATTTATTTTGTGTCTACAGGTTCTGGATCATAAAGAAAATTGAGCCAAGGGGTTTGGTGATTTCATAAAGAGTTGGAGCTAAAGATTTAAGCAAAAAGAACAGAAAAGAAGACAATTTTATTTTAGACAATTTTAGTTTAGGGTTTGTTTATTTTATTTAAAAAAAAACAAAACTGTATTAGGCTTTATTATTTTTGTAATTTTTTTTTTTTGGACTTTTGTACTTTTGGACTTTGGGACATTATTTTTTTATTACCCTACGGAATGGTACTTTAAATATAAACTGTTTGCAGAGAAGGAGGACAATTACGATATTGTCTCTGCACCTTGGGTTCGTATACTAGACATCGGAGTCAGTGGCCCGAGTCGACTACAACCGATTCATCTCCCTTCTGGAACGGGAGGTAAGATTCTAAACACTCGCGAATCCCCTATCAGCGAGTTACTGGACTCCTTCGTATGCATATATGTTGAGGACTGAATACGGACATTTATTTTTCTAGTAAAGGGCAAGGCCTGGCCATACAAGATAAGGGTTCGGATTTCATCACCATTCTCTTCTTGCCCGCTTTAGGAACACGTAACCTACGCGAACCTAAGCCTAAAATTTTGACTAGAACGAGACCGATAAGGTAACGAGCTTAACAGGAAAGTCATTCGAAAAATATTGGTTACTCTTTTAAGCATACTTCGAAGTTCTTGACGGTTTTTGTAAGTTGAATGCGTGACTGCGCCGCCTTGTAATACCGGTGAGGCCTTGGGTATCAAAGCTCCACCGAGCTTCCCTCGCCTCTATTCATCTTACGTTAACTCGGATTGATTCCAGAGGGGTTTACTTAAATTGTAATGAATTCCCATGCGAAGGATTAGAAGCTGGTCTAGAAACAATCTAAGTGGAGCCATCATGCTTTTTGTTTGCTAGAAATCAATAGGTTTGATTTGGTTGAGTCGGCCTTGATCTGTGTTTGCTTACCCTTCCAATCTAGAAAATTCTATTGTATGCTTGAACGTAAAAGAGACGCACTAGGTAGATTTGTTAAAGAGAAACCTAGTAGTTCGAAGCGTCTCGATTACCTTAATCTAGAAAGTCCGGCTTTTGAAGAGTCTGTTTTTGAACGTTCTTTGACTTAGGAGAGAATCCCTGTTGCTCCGATAGCGCCAGAAATGGCAACTTTGAAAGCTTTGTTGAATCCAACTAGAACTACCCTTCCTTCGTGTATTAAGTTAGCTGAAACGGAGGCACCCTATGAACTGAAACCTGTGACCTTACAGATGCTCCCAATCTTTTTATAGAAAGAAAATGAAATCCCTTATTACCATGTTAGGTATTTTGAGGAAATTTGTAGTACTCTAAGAATTAGAGGCTTAGATGATGATGCTTTGAAACTTAGGTTATTCCCATTTTCCCTGAAAGATAAGGCCAAGTCGTGGCTGTATAGTTTGGAATCCGAGTCAATTGAGACATATGAACAACTTACATCTGCATTTTTCAATAAGTTTTTCCCTAGGCACAAAACATCGTCTATTAGAACGCAAATATGCACATTTTCACAACAAGAGAGAGAATCTATACATAGGTATTTGGAAAGGTTCAATGATTTATTATCCCAGTGTCCTCATCATGGTTTAGAAAAGGTTAGGCTAGTTCAGATCCTTTATGAGGGTTTAGATTATTCCACAACGACCATGGTTGAGTCTCTATGCACTGGTGGATTTGAAAACCAAACTGTTGATGCGGCGATGGAATTTTTTAATGAAATCGACGAAAAAACCCAGCAATAGGAAAATAGTAGGGCACCCCAGAAAACAATTATTTTAAGTAGAGGAAACGTTAATAGGGTAGAAGGAGGCTCTGAATCAGATGCCAAAATTGATGTTATAGCAAAAAGGTTAGAAGCCTTAGAAGTGGGCCAGACTAGTGGTAGAGTGAAGCCTTTTTGGGAAGGCCAGAATATTGAAGAGCAGGCCAATGCTCTTTATAATAACACTAGATTTTATAACCGTCAAAAGATTGACCCATATTCAGAAACCTATAATCCTGGTTGGAGAAACTATCCGAACCTTTCGTGGTCTAAGGGCCAAAGTCAAGGTCAGTTTAGTAATTCTAATGCTCCCCCAGGTTTTGGCTATACTAATAATCCTTCAGGACTAGCTCAGTTTCAGAATCATTCAGACAAGAAAATCCTAAATTTAGAGGAATCTCTCGCCTTGTCAACTCAGCAAACTGCAAAATTCCAGTTATCCGTAGAACAAAGTCTACAAGCTAGTAACAGGATAGGACAAGAAAATAGTCAGGCTATTTCCGAGTTAAAAACCCAGGTTGGTCTGATAAGTGATTCTTTGAGAGAAAAATGTAAGTTTCCTAGTCAAACACAACCCAACCCTAGAGGAGTTCATGAATTAGGTGCAAAACCATCGAATCAATTGAATGTTGTTAGAACCCTTAGAAGTGGTAGAGTTGTAGACAATAAGGTAACCATGCCCGATAGTGAACATACTGTAGTTCACCCCTCAGGATCTCACCTCTCAGGACCAGTAGCTGAAGAGACTGATAAAGTTTCTGATGATGTGAATTCGGTTCCTGAAAGGTCTGATTTTAGGCCTAGAGCCCCATTTCCTCAGCTATTAGTACCAACAAAGAAGGAATCGAACTTTAATGACATAGTGGAGGTTTTTAAGCAAGTTACCATAAACCTTCCCTTATTAGATGCAATTAGGCAAATTCCTGCTTATGCCAAGTTCCTTAAGGATATGTGTACGCGAAAGCGAAAACTTAGCGTCCATAAGAAAGCCTTTTTAGCTAGTCACGTAAGTTCAATCATTCAGAAACCACAACTCCAAAGTACAAAGACCCAGGTTCTCCTACCATTGCTTGCACAATAGGTAACTTCCGGGTAGAAAAAGCTTTACTTGACTTAGGAGCCAGTGTGAACTTACTGCCATTCCATGTATACTTACAGCTAGGACTTGGTGAAATGAAACCTACTCAGATGACACTGCAGTTAGCTGATAGGTCTGTTAAAATCCCTCGAGGTGTTATCGAGGATGTTCTTATTGAGGTCGACAAGTTTATTTATCCAGTGGATTTCGTGGTCCTAGATACCCAACCTGTCCCTGACCCAGAGAACCAGATACATGTGATTTTAAGTCACCCATTTTTAGCTACGTCTAATGCGATCATTAACTGTCGAAATGGTGTGATGAGTTTATCTTTTGGTAATATGACTATGGAGATGAACATTTTTAATGTCAGTAAGCAACCTCATGAGATAGATGACACATGTGTTGAGGAGGTGAACATGATAGAAGCCTTAGTTCAGGAGTCATTACCAAACATCTTGTCTGAAGACCCATTAGAAAGTTGTCTATCCCGTTTTGGTTTAGATTTTGATGACGATAGCACTATTGAACAGGTGAACTATTAGATTCTACCCCTGTGTTAGACACTGATAGATGGAAAGCTAGGTTCGAACCATTACCAGTTTCTGAGACTACCCTAATTCCTTCTTTAGAAGAGCCCCCAAATTTGGACCTTAAACCACTACCCGATACTCTAAAGTATGTTTTTTAGGCCCATCTGAGGATTTACCTGTGATTATAGCTTCCGATTTGGATAGTGATCAGGAAAGTAGGCTAGTAAATTTACTTCAAGACAATAAGGAAGCTTTAGGGTGGACTATACCAGACATTAAGGGTATAAGTCCTACTGTGTGTATGCATCAGATTCATTTAGGGGAAGACTCCAAACCTTCTAGGGAGATGCAACGTCGACTGAACCCTAACATGAAAGAGGTAGTTCGAAAAGAGGTGCTTAAGTTGTTAGATGCGGGTATTATTTACCCAATTTCAGACAGTAAGTGGGTCAGTCCTGTTCAGGTTGTCCCCAAGAAATCAGGTATCACTGTAGTCCAGAATGATAATAATGAATTAATTCCAACTCGAGTGACCACGGGATGGCGTGTGTGTATTTACTATAGGAAATTGAACAAGGTCACAAGGAAGGATCACTTTCCCCTTCCTTTTATCGACCAAATGCTAGAGCGATTAGCTGGACATAGTCACTATTGCTTCTTAGATGACTACTCCGGTTATAATCAGATCGTTATTTCCCCAGAAGACCAAGAGAAAACCACTTTTACCTGTCCCTTTGGTACCTTTGCGTATAGACGCATGCCTTTCGGGCTATGTAATGCCCCTGCAACTTTTCAGCGTTGTATGATGAGCATATTTTCTGATATGGTAGAATGGTTCTTAGAGGTATTTATGGATGATTTTTCAGTGTTTGGTTCATCTTTCGATGAGTGCTTGCATCATTTGACATTAGTGTTGACTAGATGTAAGGGAAAAAAAAATAGTGCTTAGTTGGGAAAAATGCCATTTCATGGTTAAATCGGGAATTGTGTTAGGGAACATCGTCTCTTCAAAGGGTATAGAGGTAGACAAATCCAAAGTTGACCTTATTAAGACTTTACAGGTCCCAAAACCGTAAAAGATATTAGGTCATTCATAGGGCATGGAGGTTTTTACCGTCGATTCATTAAGGATTTTAGCTTGATTTCTAGACCTCTTTGCAATTTGCTTGCAAAAGATGTTAAGTTTGTCTTTGATGATGTTTGTTTAGAGGCTTTTGAGAAGCTTAAAAATTTACTCACTACTGCCCTGATAGTCCAGGCACCTAACTGGAACCTACACTTTGAGATTATGTGTGATTCTTCAGATTATGCTATAGGAGTCGTTTTAGGACAACGAGAAAACAAATTACTTCATGTGATTTATTATGCTAGCAACACTCTGAATGATGCCCAAATGAACTACACAACTACCGAGAAGGAACTTTTATCCATCGTGTTTGCCTTGGATAAGTTTAGGTCCAACTATTAGGTTCTAAGATCATAATCTATACAGATCATGCTGCTTTGAAATACCTTTTATCTAATAAGGATACCAAACCTAGATTGATTAGATAGATCCTATTGTTACAGGAATTTTCCCCAGACATTAGAGACAAAGAGGGTGCAGAAAATGTAGTAGCAGACCACTTGTCTAGGCTAGTTGTTAATTCCCCTAGTGATTCCATTCCTATAATGGATAGCTTTCCTGATGAACAATTGTTCTCTAATTCCCAATCACCTTGGTATGCAAATATAGTGAATTATCTTGTTACTGGTCGAACCCCTCAACATTGGGGTAAGCAAGTTCGTTCTAAGTTTTTAGCCGAGGTTAAGCATTTCTTTTGGGACGATCCTTATCTGTTTCAGTATTGTCCGGACCAGATTATTAGGAGATGTGTATCTGAGAGTGATCAGTCTAGTATCATCTCCTTTTGTCATGAACATGCATGTGGGGGTCATTTTAGTGCTAAGAAGACTGCTGCCAAGATTTTGCAGTGTGGATTTTACTGGCCTTCGTTGTTTAAAGATTCCCATAGTCATTGTGTTTCTTGTGAGTGTTGCCAGAAGTTAGGAACCATTTCCCGTAGAAATATGATGCCTTTGAACCCTATTTTAGTGATTGAGGTCTTTGATGTGTGGGGCATTGATTTTATGGGTCCATTTCCTATTTCGGTTGGTTATCTTTACATACTTGTCGTTGTACACTATGTGTCTAAGTGGATTGAGGCGGTTCCGTGTAAAACAAATGACCACAGGGTCGTAGTCCAGTTTTTGAAAGAGAATATACTTACATGTTTTGGTACGCTGCGAGCTATAATTAGTGATGGAGGTTCACACTTTTGTAATAGACCATCTGCTCTTTTAATGAAACAATACGGTATTACCCACAAAGTAGCAACCCCATATCACCCTCAGACTAGTGGTCAGGTAGAGGTTTCCAATAGGGAAATTAAACGTATTCTAGAGAAAACAGTTAATCCAAATAGGAAAGACTGGTCGTCGAGGATTACTGATGCCTTATGGGCTTACCGTACTGTGTTTAAGACACCCGTTGGAATGTCACCTTATCGTTTAGTGTTTGTAAATGCATGTCACCTGCCTGTTAAGTTAGATCATCGAGCCTATTGGGCTATTAAGAACTTAAACTTTTCACTTGACAAGGCAAGAGCTCAAAGAAAGCTCCATCTCAATGAGTTGGAAGGTATTCATAGAGATGCATACGATAGTGCTAAGGAGTATAAAAACAAAATGAAACTTGTGCATGATATGAATATTTTACGAAAGTCATTTTCTCCAGGTCAAAAACTTCTTATGTATGACACTCGTTTGCATCTATTCCCCGGGAAGTTGCGCTCTCGGTGGACCGGTCCTTTTGTGGTCCGTACTGTTTTTCATCATGGCGCTGTTGAGATTGAGACACCAGATGGTAGTAGTTCTTCGAAGGTTAACGGTCAGCGATTGAAGCCCTTTTTAGAGCCTTTTCCTACAGGTGATGTTGAGGAGGTCCCTCTGGAGGACCCTGTTTACCTTGATTGACCATCGGGGCGATTTTGTATGTTGTATAATATTTTTGTAGGTTTTTGGTTACACTTCACCCAGGTACTATCTTTCCGACTTCTCTCTTTACTATTTACTCATGTTATTTATATTTTTGGTACTGTTCTTTGATTAGAAACATTGAGGACAATGTTAGATTTAAGTTTGGGGGTGGGGTAGAACTTTTTGTTACCTTTTCTTTGTAATAAATAAACTCCAGAGCCTAGAAATTTATCCCTATTAAGGATGGCACTAACCAATCTAAGTGGATGGAAGCATTTTGGTTGTAGGAGTTGAGGAACCAATCTGACTAGATGACAACATCTAAAGAGTCTATTCGTAAAAGCACAGAGCTCAGGTGTTATAAATAACATGATAGTTTCACCATATCTCTTTGAGTCCTTTTCACTTCTGTTTTTATTTTGTTTTGTTTTTAAACTATGTTTCTCTAAGTGATTAGGTGGGGCTCACGATTCAAGTTGTTACCAATGCTAGGGTGAATTAGAGTGATTGAGATGCAAAAAAAAAAAAAAAAAAAAAAAAAAAAGAAAAGAAGAGACCAGACCATCACCAACTGGAATAAATTCAATAAAGTCGACCACTGGAACCCTTGTATATGCCAGTTGTGTTGACCTAGAGTTAGGATTATCAATCACTGGTTCCCTTGTATATGCCAGTGTGTTGATATTAGTCAGACGTATCTCAGTCCATTAGGATAGGTTCATTTTGGCGGAGGCCTTCAGACAGATATGAGAAACACCGTTCACCTAGTAAACATCAAAACCATCTATGTTTTTCTATATCCATCTTCTTGATCTATCCATGTGATTAGTTTTGACTCCGAATATTGATGTCCATAGTGCGACTATATGAGTAGAGCTCTGTCACTTCATATGAATTTTAGTATGCTTGAGTGCAAAATCGTGTACAACAATTGGAATTTCGCATCAGGGTACTTCCTCCTGTAGTCAATAAGTATGCCAACCAAAGAGATTCTTTAGTGCCTTCCAAGGTTCTGTGTAGATAGCTAGGGTCTGGAGTATAAAGGTTTTGTGGGTATACCTCTGGTAAGCCCTCCGAAGACAACACTCCGCCACTAGGGACACCTAGGGGTTTAAAGGATTATTGCATACGCTAAATGCAATCGACGATGCCTGCGATAGTGAGTTAGGAATTTATTTATATTTTATTTTTGTTCGAGGACTAGCAAATAATAGGTTTGGGGGTATTGATAGACACATTTTTGTGTCCGATTTGTCTCGTAACTATATATTGTTAGGGCTCATTTTTGTACTTATTATGGTGTTTTATTTATTTGTAGGTATTTTTGGCCAATAAACATTTTTGGAAAAAATTGGCTCGAAAAGTTGTCGGAAAGCACCCGGAGGACATTTGCTATTCGGACTATCACTTTGGATAAGGGGTAACCTAATTACTAAGGGGCATCCCATTTCCAGGCAGTTGCTAATCGCACCCCTACTCTGGATAAGGGGCAACCATCTTCAACATTTCAAAAACCAGGTTTTGGCGGGAAAATAGTGCAGTGAAGAACAGTTTTGGCAATCGTGATTTGGAGGAGTTTGAGGTCGATTAAACCTCTGATTTTCATAGGATAGACTCCTTATGGGTCTAGGAATCTGATATGGGTGTTTAAATCGATTAGACTGGGCTCAATCGACGGATTTTTCTCACAACAGAAAATATGGAAAGTCACGTGTGTGACCTGTTTTAGGGAATTTTAGAGAGATTAAAGCGTTGTAAACCTTCCCAAAGATTTGTATCTATCTAAGGAAGAGTTTAGAATAAAAAGGAAAGCTCAGAAACGCGTAGAAATTCGAAAACAAGAAATTGCCGCAACTTGGCCGTGAAGAGAAGGAAAGAGATTTTGGAAGATTTGGGAGAGATTTAATCGGTATTTTTGATATAAATAGATGTCTTGGGTCATATAGAAGAGGTGTCGAGAGTTTGGGAACCTAAGGAGAGCCAGAGAAGAAGAAATCAGAGCTTTACCAAACTCTGTTTCTGTTGCTGCTGCTGAAGAAGAAGAACGCGAAGAACATTGACGCACGGGAAACAATCACAAAACAGTGTCGTTGTTTAATAGCTGAAGAACATTAAGCTGTGCAGGGAAGTCGTATTCTAGGGTCTTAAAATCAGCGACAAAGCAACAGTTTTTCTGTAACAGTTCCATTGTAACAGTTGTTTTGCAACACCAATACACTGTTGCAAACAGTTTGTGTTATTACTTTTCACTCTTTTAATCATCTTTTGAGCAACAAACACATATTTTGAGATCATGATTAATATGAGGAGCTAAACCCCATTGCTGAGGCGATAGAGGAAGCTATTTTTCCAACAAAAAGTGGTATATTCTATTTTATCTTTTTATTTGCAATAATTATATGATTATTTGCTTTGAACTATTATTGAATATGATTTTTATTTGAGTGATTTTGATCTGTTTTGATGGAGTATGCTTAGTTTTAAGACTTTTGATGTTTCATACTTGGTATTTACAATTATTACTTTTGAAAATCTACTTGTTGCAATATTTTACAATGAAATTAAACAAGAAAATTGCATAAATATAAGTATTGGTTTAATCACTTTGAACTTGGAAAATAGTAGAATCTTAGCCTCAGTGTTTCTTTTAGTATTGATATCATCTTTGATTGAGTTTTCTATAATTTTTAGTGAGTTTTCTATTTTAATATTAGAATTTAAGTCTAATTAATATCCTTCATAAGTCTGAGAATCGAACCACTTTTACCACTATCTACAAATCACATCACTTACATATGAAAATTTCATAAAAAGCTACAAAATCTAAGTTACACTAGAATATTCACAATTACTGAAACAATAAAAGGGAAAGAGATGCCACAGATTCAAAACGTGTTTAGATGCAACTGATGAAAACTATAAAGGGTAACATCCTAAATGCTGAAAAAGTTAAAAAAAAATTGAAAATTTAACATATATATACAAACTAGGTCACAAAATGCAACTAGATATTGACTCCACTGGATTCGACGCGCAGGGATGGTATGATACAAGACAATAATGCAAAGTTTGACTAACTGACAGAAATGGGATAACTGAAATTAAATGCTACAGCTAATGTAACAAAGCTAAGATGCAGATGATGACTACTAGATTATGTGTGAAGAAGCTACATATTCTCTAACCTAAATCTAACTTATGCTAACACGGTACATAGAACAAATTTTTAAACTAAAACAACAGCTACGTAACACCTATTATTAATGAACAACTAAACATTTCAATCCTACAAAGTCCTATATGATTAAAGATGGATATTTACAGATGGTAAAATACTATAGTGAAAGAAAGAAAAAAAAACCTTAACAGATTCACAATCCAAACTACAGGGTGCTACCAACTATGGATGAGATTGATTACCGCTAGATCAAAATAACAAAAAGGAGATGTGATAGGATGTTACAAAAACTACAAAAAATCTGGAAGCTACAGATTATAATGATCGAAAGCTTTTAACTTAGAACAAGATGCAGAACATACAATGATGCAGACTATATAACAGATGGGTCAACTTCTAAGTTATACTATAACGACACAAAAGAATACAACAGAAGACAAACAGACTACACTAACAACATGAAACATAAAAATCTAAAAACATAAATACAGGGTTATTTAAAAAATCAGCGAGTTTAGGACAGAAACTTCAGCTACACCGCTACCGAGTCCCCGGCAACGGCGCCAAAAACTTGGTATGCTATTAAACAGTACCTACAATTATAATAAACTGCAAGTGCACAATGTCGATATGCAACACAGAGCAAGCACAGGTCGATCCACATGGACTTGGTGGGCTTAAAGTTGAAGCTAGAGTTTTACTAAAACTGATTCAAATTGAGAGTAACCAAAAGGGGTGTTTGTGTCGATACGACTAAGAGGTTGGTAGTAACTAAAGCAATGAAACAAAATGTAAAGAAAGAATGCAAATTTAAGGGCACTTGGGCAGTTGAATCCACCACCTAACCCATGCTAATCAATTTCAGTTTCAAATTATGTTCTTGTCCCTTTACAATGGACACTGGTGAAGGTTCAAGCCTGCCGTTTAATCCAGGGAATTCTCGAGTGGATGGTCTATCAACTAATATCACTAATTCGCCCCTAGTATTAGTTTTCTTCTTAAAGTACAACCAATCATATGCTAATTTGATCAACTAGCTAACTATTCCTTCCTAAATCAATTAACCACAACAAGAACAATAACAATAACATCAATTAAACTAGCAGTAGAATAAAGGCTTCATCTCAACCCAAGTTATGAAATTAAAACATGATGAAGAAATACTGAAAATTAATATATATTACTGTTTGGTGCACCGGCTAATCCGGGCATAACATCCAAATACAACTGCAACCCCATTTATACAAGATTCTCCCCCAACTATTCAATCCCATTAATAGTAGTTAAACAAGAAGAAATCTAGGAAATTGATAGTCTTGAAACTCACCACTGATGTAGTCTACTTCATCATGCACTGACATTGTAATGTCTTCACTAATTTCAGATGTTGTCGGTGTTGAAAGGAAATCTGATTTCAGACCTAATATGACAACACAACACCCTATTGTTCACCACATCCACCCTTATTGTCTTCTGCAGATGATATTTCAGAGAATTCAAGCCCTCAATTCGACAAACCCTGCTTCTTTTTTTCTTCATAGCCTCCCTACTGTCGATAAATTCAAAGATGAGGCTTAGGTCAAAATTAGGGACAAAATAAAGATGAAAGGGCAGTTGGATAGTGATTTTCCTGGTTTAAAGAGTGGTACAGTTGAGAGAGGGAGATGGAGGTGGTTTGGCAGAGATAAACAAAATAGGCTGAGTGGTATCGTTGTCGGGTAGAGGAAGAACATGAATTTTTGTTTCTGAGATTGGAAATGTTGATGGGAAGAGTGATAAGGGGCATGTTTTGGTGTTCAGCAGAAATACCCAACATAGGTATATGAGAGCCTAATACACACTTTCTTTTACACTTCAGTCAATTCGGCCCATTAACCATAAATCACCACAGGACACAGCTTCTTTTGACACTGTTGTTTGGTCCATGGACTCATCCAATCCACTGATATTGTTGTCTACACTTCTGCTCGCAGATTTCGTGCTTCATGGTGTACCATTCCGCTCTCTGCAATGCCAATCAAACTCTCTTTATTCTCCTACGAACGAAACAAGCACTAATTATCAATATTCAAAACAAATAGGACTATTGATACCCAACACGCAAAATACATAATTTGATGTAAAATAAGACATTAAAGTATTTGAGATGTGACAAAAGACAACAAAATGGCCTAGAAATATGCATTATTAGGCACCGATCAACAACTCCACCAGAAACAACAAAAAGATGAAGTTTTTTTTGGCTCTTAGGATAGTTTGCTCGAAATGCAAACTTGGGTATTTATAGACCAAGGATGTTTGGACACCAAGGAATTTCCAAAACCGAATATTCTCAAGATATGCAATAAATGCCCAATATCGGTTTTCATAATTCCTGGAAATGCTTTGTCCAATATTTCCGAAATCTCACTAGAAAATCTCCAATTAGTAAATGTACATTACCAATTTTTATTTTCTTGAGATATGCATTTAATTGCTGGTAAATAAAAGCATATAAAACTAACAACCTTAATTAAAAGATTCTTAATTTATTTCTGTCCGGGATCTCCTTGAGTTATTAAGGAATATCTTTGAACAATAAAAGATACGAGTTACTGAACATGTTAAAAGTATGTCAACATATTTTCTTTGTAAATCCTCTTTCATATTTACAATCTTGAAATCGATTATACCACACTTCCAAACAAGTTTAGAATTGGTTCATCTGTATTCCAAGACAACTATGTGATTTATCAAATATCAAATCACTAATCATGGGTTTACGGTTCTACCAAACACAAGGATCGGTTCTACCTTAATATGATAACTGGGACCGGTTACACCAGTTACCAGGATCGGTTACATCAATTACCAGGACCGGTTACCATATACTCTTGGTATTACTTGTGATCGGTCAAACAAGTCACTAGGATCGGATACACCAATTACTATGACAGATTATACCAATTACAAGGATCAATTACACAACTCTTTTATAATCGGTCACACCAATTACTAGGATCGGTCACACCAATTACAAATATCGATCATACCATCTTAGGTGATTACTTAGGATCGGTTATACTAATAAAAGTCATACCAAATCGTAAGTCAGGCACCGTGACTAGTTTTACCAAGATACATAACAAGTTATGATTGGTTCTAGTAACTCACACATATATATGCAATGAATAACGATACAAATAAGCCTAGCAATTTCCCTTTCGATTCATAAAAATAGTTCATGAATGTACTTCCTTTAAAAAAATGTAAACATTGTTTCCTAAGACGAAATCTTCACCTTTACACATACACATAATCACAATAGCATTCATATGAATATGTCAATGTCTTATATACGAAGTTCAAAATATAAGCGTTATACTTTGTATCTTAATTCCTTAACACTATGATCATGTGATCGTGCCTCACTACTAGAGTATAATCATTCACAGCTGCGCAGTTATGTTTTCAATATAGTACGAATTGAAAGATACGTTAGGAATGAAACAGTTCAAGTCAAAATATTACTAACCTCGAGAGAAAGGATGATGTCGTCGTTGTAACTTGTTACTTCTTCACATTCTTCAAGTCTTCGAGTAATACTTGTATGTCTCATAATCCAAGACTTTCTAGTCTAATCTATACGAAGTTGTCTCTAGTACATAATCAAGCGATTCTTTAAATGAGTTTTGATTCAATGAAACTTGACAAACAAACTTTACATACCAACGCTTGGTGGGTTCAACCGAGCTTTGCTCTAACAGTTTTAGTATCAACAATGATTGTTCATCCCTTTGCATCAGAATCAACTATGACTGTTGATCCCTTGAGTCTGTATCAACTATAACATTTGATCCCAAGCGTATGTTTTAATTTACTTTCTTAGCAAGACTTTTCTTTTATAGTTTACGTAAAACTCTTTTCTTTTAGCCGGTTCATGTAAGCCTATATAAAGGCTAGGTTTTCTTTGTTTAGAACACATTCTTATTATCAATTACAATTATTCATCTTGATTGTTTTCAATCAGATTATCTAAGTTTTTGACGAAACTTAAACTCTCTTCGCATCCTCAGCAACTAGTTTTCTTTCACCTCCATCCATGCTACATTAGAGTCGAACCTTAAGGAATATATGTATTTTTGGAATCTAACCTTGTGATATTGTTGTATACTTTTCCTGAAATGGTAACAATGGATGAACAACCACCAACTGTTGATGTCATTCACGAAGATACTAAAGATCACTTCCAAAATGACTTGGTAGGTAACCGATTTATTGGTTTTTATTATTTTCCTATGTTCTATTCAAAATAATTAATGTAACTTTACATTGGTATTTGTATCTATTTAGACGTGGAAAACTCAAGCCGAAGCAACGACTTGGGCTGAGGGACATGGTTTTAAAATCAATTGTGTTCTAGTTAAAGGTATACAAAGCCGAAAGGACCGGGTTGAGATGGATTTTGAGGGAAGTGGGCTGAATGTAAGTAAGAAGAGAAAGGGTGAATCGTATATTGGAAAGACCTGGAGAAAGTATAAGACTAAATCGAGGAAGATAAATTGTCCTTTCATCTTCAATTGGAACTCAAGTGAAAATATTTCACCATGAATAAAAATATGGATTATCGTCATAACCATCCACATCCATCCACATCCAAATGATCTTCATGAAAATTATAGAACCGGAAAACTCAAAAATCACGAATATGTGGAGCTAGATAAAATGACGTGAGCACGTATACCGCCATCTAAAATCCTTAGCAAATTGAAGGCGGATGATAAAAATAACAAGACTACCTTGCAACAAATCTATAACGCGAGAAATACTTTGAGAAGGAAGGATTTGCAAGGTAGGTTGGTGATGAAATAATTATTGCGGTTGGCGGGGAAGAAGAACTATGCTTGCCAAAAGAAATTGGATGATTTCGGCCATGTGACGCACCTTTTTTTTCCCACCCGGAATGCGTAAAGTTGGTGCTATGCTTCTTACAAGTTTTCATATTGGATTTCACTTACAAGACTAATAAATATGAGATGCCCTTGATGAATGTTGTTTGGCATACGTCAACCAAGTCACCTTTCACTATTGGTTTTTGTTTTTTGAAAGACGAGTAGAAAGAAAGCTACGTTTGGGCATTGGAACAAGTAATGTTAATCTTTCGGGAAAATGCTCTTACAAAGGTCATGGTAACCGACCAAGAGGCGGAACTGATGTTTGCTATTAGGAAGGTATCTCCGAACGTCCAAAACTTTCTTTGTACCTTTCACATATGGAACAATATGTTAGGAAAAAATTCCAACCGATAATTTAACCGCTTAAGTTGAAATAGATAGAGAAAATTGCAAAATTACGGAAAAATTTGTGGGTTCAACCGAGCATTGATCTAACAATTTTCATTGCACTTAGGTGTATTTCTCCGTGTCAAATGATTTTGAACAATATCTTCCATTTGGTATTTCGATGGTCTATGTCATACTGCATTCATATTAATATTTTTAAAAATAGAACTGTTGCTTCGGATATGCATACGGTCTGAAAATTGATAGGTTTAGGGCCAATCGGTCGGTTGGGTCACATATTTCTTAACTCCATAAGCAAAGAAATCCCATAACGCCTTGTTGTTCTAGGCTTATAGTGGCGAATATAGGCCTAGCCTACGATAAAATGGCAAAGTAAGTCTGATTTTATTATCAATATACATGATGGAGATACTGATGGAAAACATAAATCCTAACAAAAATTCTATACGAACCGCCAGACCCCAAACCACAACAAAACTACCTTTTATTATTTTTGAATTGTAGGGCCCAAAAGAAACCCCCTGTTAACTCCAACAGTGTTGGGACCCGTCCTCATATTGAGGAGGCCGTTTTTACCTGGCTTCCTTTACGCAGTTCAAGTAGAACTACTCAAATCCTAAACACCAGTAACCAAACAGTCTACAAAATCGTAATGAGAGTGGTTCAACACATTAACTGCAAGTCACTTCATTATCCATTTTTGCAAAGCGCTTAATTACCTAGAAGTCAATGAGATTTTACATGTATAGCTAGTAGCCCACCCCACCCCACCCCACCCCACCCCACCCCCCTCTGTCTAAACTATATGCAAGTATGTTTGTCTTTTAGCCCGTGGGACTTGCAAGGAAGGAATGTTGGCTTAGATGTACCATGCTTGGATCTAGGAAGACGTTTGAACTGTGTGAAGCAAGTTAAAGTCAATATATGCACTTTAATTAATCAACTTAAAGTAGGAATAGGAATTAGCCTTGTGGCATCTTTACTGTTTTACACATTGATTAATGGCCCTGCGGTAGCAATTACTGCAAAGTGATCCCAAGGTTGTCAGTCACCAAACCGGCTGGCCAGTACAATGTCTTTTTTTATTTTTAGAAAAACTTTGGCTATATAAGCACCTAACAATGATACATAGAGTTTTCAGTGGGAGGATCACGCATCCTACCAGCATTGATTTTACATAACAGAGCAATATTAAAAGAATTCATGTTTTGAAGTCCATGAATGAGCACATTCTACTAGCATTGATTTTACATAAGAGAGCAACATTAAAAGAATCCATGTTTTGAAATCTATGGATGAGCTTGAGAATTAATAAAACAAAATAAACGGGATTGATATCAGTAGTACTGTCCTCCTCTTTTCTATTACTTCTTTCATAGTAATTTAGATGATATCTTCGTTTAACAGCTTTATGGTAGAGCAACTTGAACCGAACTAGAGTCTCCATGATTTCAGCTTGTATCTATATATTTATGTGCTGCATTTCTTTGGCCCATTGGAAGGCTAGGTCTGCACCTCTTGTTGTTCCCCAAGCTCCAGAGTATCCTGAATGTCCTCTGGTATCAATGATATTTCCTGCAAAATCTATTATAGTCAGAGCAGTATAGTAAGTCAAGCTTTCAGGATCTTGCAGAGTGCATCTTTTTATGATCTTCCCATAATATTTTTGTAAATTCTGATTCAGATTATAGGGAGTGATGTTGTGACTCATAGTTGAATTTATTCCTCGGGTAAGAGAGACAAATCATCCATAATATGCTCTGGTAAGTTGTGAATTTTATTGTGATTGCAGAGATGTTGTTTAATGCGCATATAAGTGATTGCTGCATTTGGGTTGATTTGTATGAACACCAGATCACATCTCGCTTTCCAGATATACGAACATGTAGTGGCATATATATTGCAGTCCTGGCTGGTCATCTCAGTCAGAAATCAGGAGTTTAGCCATTCCATGAATATAGTGGTATTATCAAAGTGAGTATTATGAGAGTCAAGAATTTCCTACCAAACCAAATTTGCAGCAGCGCAATTTAAGAACATATGTGTCATGGTTTCTTTTTCCCCACTATTGCAAATGGTGCATAAAGGATCAATGTAATGCAGTATGCTAGTTGTTTTAGCATTAGTGGGGAGAATCCCATGTGCACATTTCCATAAAAAGATCCTGATAACTAGAGTCACATTCATGTTCCATATTACCTCCCAGTTTCCTGTTATAGTATCATTCCTGCAAAGATTGTTAATCTTTTCCTTATATAGAGCCTTGACAGAGAATTTTCTCGTGTCATTAAGGTTCCATGTAATCTTGTCTTCTTCATCAGGATGGGTTTCCAGAGCAATAATATCTTGAGAAACATTGTGTTGTAGAAGAGAGATTGCACTAGAGTGACATTCCAGTTTCCATTTGGGAGAAGGAGAGACTCCACTGTTTCAATATGTTGGGGACAGTTTGGTGGTTTATTGAGTCTTTTAGTGATGCTTGGGATCCATATATCCTCCCAAATTTTGATTTTTCTCCCACTACCAATTCTCCAGACACAGTGTTGTTGAATATTGCTGATACCTTCAAGAATTCCTTTCCATATTCAGGAGTCACCATCTTTTGATTTTATGTCCATGTTAAGGATATTCCTGCATGTTAGATACTTTGCATCCATAAGTTTGTACCAAAGAGAGTCTTCATCTTGCTATAACCTCCAACCAATTTTTGTGATCATAGAGATGTTAAAAAGTTCCATGTTCATGAAGCCCAATCCTCCTAGCTCTTTTGGTTTGCACACTGCAGTACAAGATTTAGGGTAGTAACCAGTTGGGTTTTCTATGTTTTTCGCCTCAGAAAAAATCCCTTTGAAGGTTGTTGATTTCTTTGCAGGTTTGCTTAGGTATCTTGAAGTAGTTCATCTGATAGATACAGGAAGAAGAGGTGACAGATTTGATGAGCACCTCCCTCCCTGCAGGCACATTCTTCCAGCTAGTCATTTTAAGTTTTTCAACTCCAGGTTTGAAAGAGATGATTTTGTTTCTATGAGTGAAAAGGGGAGAACCTAAGTATTTATCATCCAACTGAAGAACTTGAACACCCATATTGTTGCTTATGAGATGTATACGACTTGGGTTTGTGTTCTTGCTGAAGAACACTCCTGATTTGTTGTAATTGATAAGTTTCCCAGATGTGCTTCCAAAAATATGTAAGATATCCATAATGTTTTGAGCTTCAGGCAAGTTGACTTTGCAGAAGATCATGCATTCTTCAGCAAAAAGAAGGTGGTTGATTGATGGTGCAGCTTTGCAGATTTTTATTCCATGTATAATGCCCAGCTCCTCAACATAAATAAGAGATTCCATGCAGAAGATAAAGAAATATGGTGAGAGAGGGTCACCTTGCCTTAAGCCTCTGGTGGATTTGAAGAACTTGTCAGGTGAACCATTTATAAGAACATCAGAAGTGGAGGTTGATATGCACTGCTTTATTTTGTTACACCATTGGTCATTGAAGCCAATCTTCTTCATTATGGCTAACAAGAAATTTCAATCTACTCTGTCAAAAGCTTTTGCCATATCTATTTTGATACCCATAGTTCCAGAGTCTCCTTTTTTTCCTCTTTTTGATCTCACGTTTTATATGGTCTCATGCGCAATTGCTATGTTATCAGATATTTGTCTTCCAGGAATAAAGGCAGATTGATAAGGAGATATGATTTTGTTTAGGTGAGGTTTTATTCTCTTAGCTATGAGTTTGGATATGATTTTATAGGTTGTATTGCAGAGACTGATGGGCCTAAAATGTCTAGGAGAAGTAAGATTGTCAGATTTTGGGATGAGGGATATGAAGGTAGAATTCATTTCTTTTAGAAGGTGACCAGAGGTGAAGAAATGTTGTACATTGACAATGTCATTTCCTATAATATCCCAGTTGGTTTTGAAGAAATTTGGTGGGAATCCATCAGGTCCTGGAGCTTTATCACTAGCCATGCTGAAAAGTATAGACTTTATTTCATTGTGGTCAGGGTTCTTGTTGAGCATAATGTTGTCAGTTGAGGTTATGGTAGTGGGTATGAGGTTGATGATTTCTATAGAAATGTTTATGGGTTCAGCAGTAGCCATGTTGGAGAAGTGGTTAGTAAAGAAGTTCTTGACTTCTTGATAATTTGTAATCCAGTTGCCTTTCTCATCTTGTATAGTGTCAATCTTGTTCCTTCTAATTCTACTCTTGGTAGCTCTGTGAAAGTAATTGGTGTTTTGGTCTCCCAATTTAATCAGCTGATCTCTGCTTTTGGTTTTCCAGAAATTTCCTTCTATGTCATGCCAGTTTTCGAGTTGTTTCCTTGCATCTTCTAGGGCATGTCCTCAATCCTCCTTGAAGTAGTTGTTGTGTAGCCAGTTTAAGTAGTGTTTGCATTCTTAAATATTAGTCTTGATGTTTCCACATACTTCCTTGTTCCAGACTCTGACTTGTAGCTTTTATATCTTTGAGTCTTCTGGCAATGGTGAAGGCACTGGATCCAGAAATAGATTTGCTCCAGCATTCAGCTATTATTTTCTTGCAATCTTCATGGTCTAACCAAGGGCCAAAGAACTTGAATGCTATCTTTCCATTTTTCCAATGTGGCTTTGAGTTTAGCGGGATGGGATGATGGTCAGACCCAATGGCCAGCATATTGGTGATAGTGGTGTTAGGATAGAGAGCTGGTCGATCATCATTTGCTAGTCCTCTATATAATCTCTGTTCATTAAGGGCATGACCCCTTATTTTTTTTGACCAAGTAAATGGGCATCCAGTAAAACCAATATCAACCAAATCCGAATCAAGAATCTTTTTTTTGAATAGAGAAGCTTCAGAGGCATCAATTGGGTGAGCACTGAATTTTTCACAAGCGGTTCAAGCGTTAACCCATACATGGGTGATCGTGCTATTTGAGAATAAGCTCAAATGAGATAAGATCGGCAAAAACGGTCTCAAAAAACCATCACATCCGTCCAACTTCGCCGGCCTAGTTGGACGTCTTAGATCGCATCTCGAGCAATCAAAGAGGTGCTTATGTGTTCACTGGCGGCCCAATTTTCTTCCCGGTCGACCGACTTGCTCAGGGAAAGTCAATAACGCATCAAATCGTTCGATCGAACTAGGGAGGACGCGGCTTCTTTGAAACCCTAATTGGTGTTTGCGGCAGTATGTTACTATCGCAAATCGATCACAATCATCCATCTTCGCCAGCCACATTGAATGGATTAGATCCAATTTCAGACGATCAAAGAGGTGCCAGCATGATCGTTGTCGGCTCATCTCCATCCCCAGCTGATCGAATTACATGCGGTGATCCAGAAGCACGTCGAACCGCTTGCCCAAAGTAGAGCGATCGTGCACTTATAAAACCCTAAATTGAATAAGCGGCATTACACAACTGCCACAAATCAATCATGTCTGTCCATCTTCGCCAGCCTGGTCGGACGGCCGAGATCTAATTTCAGTAGGCCAACGAGATGCTTGCACACTCACCAGCAGCCCATCTGTGAGTATACCTAATCGGCCTGTCCAAATCAATGACAAACACCACAAATCGTTTGGCCTAATGTTAGGGTGGCCGCACGGCTTCAAACCCTAAAATATAATCAATGAAAGCATACAACTACCGCGGATCATCTCGTCCGTCCAACTTCGCTAGCCTGGCCAGACGGTTTAAATCGTATTCTAGGTGGCCAACAGTGTGACGCCGTGATCACCATCCACCCCTCCTCCACAATTAGTGATCGACCAAGTGGTAGTTCACCCATAGGGTTCTCGAACGATCACCCAAAGTTGGCTGGCCGTGCTACTTCTTTTAAGACGCTCAATTCGTGACTGATTCGATCGAGCTCTAAAACAACGACGCTTCTTGCACAACGATTATTTTCATCTGCTTGTTTAAAAGCGATGCTTCATACACATTGATTATAAGCGATGTTTTATAAATATTGGTTTCACAAATAATTTTTTATTTGGCCTAAAAGCACTGTGTGATGCTTTCAACGACGAGTCCCACGACTCGACCCACTTACTCGAGACATCAAACATGTCACAAACTGGGGGATCTCACTGGGGTATTAGTCTGGTGGTTTACAGCGTGCGGCGTGCAACGCTCCCATTACAAGAAAGTCTCAGGAAAACCGGACGGTTAACAGTAATGAGAGTAGTGGGTGAACGTGTGATCAGTCTTCCCTCATAACGGAAACACGATGATTACCACCTTTCGCACAAACCCATTTCTCCACTACTTCCTCCACTTCCTATGAGATCAGGATGAGCTCAATGACTTGTATAAATAGGTTTTCAATCTATTTCGACAAACAAACAGACACAAGTGTTATCAACACAAGTAACCAGAAACCATTTTCTGATACAAGTCATAAAACAGCCACACCTTCATAATTCAACATCCTGATCTCAAACACCTTCTCTGCTTCCCTCCCTAATATCAACCCTTCTCCTTCACCTTGTGACTGAATTGAATCTAGAATGGCCATTTCTTGGTTTAGGACAGAGTCTTACAGATTGATCTCTCGAATCGAAAATTACTCACGTGCAGTGCATTTGTTTAGGGTTTGAATTCGTTTCTCATCAACACACCCCAAATTTACCAAAAACAACAGAATCGGTTTTTATCTTCGAACAGTATGATAGAGTGAGCTATGCATAATAGATAGAGAAATCTTAAAATAAAGAAATAAAGGGGATTTAGTTATTGTGCCAATGATCCAGAGGAGGAGCTTTCCAAGGTACCATTAGCCATTAAGAGAGGAGTATTACCCATTTGCTCATTTGTATCTTCATTCAAATATTTGAATCTCTTGGTGTTGGTCAGCTCAGAACTGTTGTGAAGTTGATTATTTTCATTTGGGAGTGATTTCTTCCTTTTAGGGTCATGATAAACAATGTTTGGAGGGGATTCACTTAGGGTTTCAAAGCTATGAGCTTTTTTCTTGGCTTTCCAGGATTCCTTCATCTTCTTGGCAATTTCAATATACATATTGGCTTTGATTTGGGCCAGAGTGGGAAGGGTATTGAAAGGAAAAAAAATTGGTGCAGGAAAAAGAGGGAAAATGTGTTCAGCAACAGCAATATCAGCAGCAACAACTTCAGCATCAGCTACTGCTTCAGGGTTGTTGATATGATGATGTCTTGCAGCAGCTTTCATTTTTGGAAGTTTTTTCTTGTATGAACCCACAATTTTTTTTGCCAGTTTTGATATTTTGTTTTTGATTTGACATGTCATCACATCACGGTGAGGAGGGCTTGATAGGTCAAAAGGATAAGTCTGAGCTCCAAAGATGATGGGACTGTTAGAGGTTACAACAATGTTTGCTATGGCTTTTTCGAGTTCCAGTCTTTTAGCAGCCTTCATTTTTGCTTCAAATTCTGCAGCTGCATCAGCATCAGAGTAATGTCTATGAATAATATCTTTACCAGCTTGAACAATTTTTTGTTGAGGGGTTTTTGGTGGGGGGGCTGGTTGAGGGGTTGGAAAATACTAATGAGCAGGATGGTTTTGAATTGGTGAAGTATCACAAAGGGGTCCTGGATGATCAAGAATTCTGCATAATTTACAGAACTTTATGCCATTGAGAGTATAAGCAACTTCCAACCAATGTGAAGTAGTAGTAGTTTCAAAAGCTTCAATACCAAACTTGAGAGACTTTGTGACATTGATTATAAGTTTTACCTCCAAATTGTTTTCAAATCTATCCCTACCATATGGTTTTTTAGCATCTTGATAAACACCAATTGGTTTAACTATATTTCTGATGTCAGGGATGATATGGG
Organism: Papaver somniferum; assembly: GCF_003573695.1. Taxonomy (NCBI): domain Eukaryota; kingdom Viridiplantae; phylum Streptophyta; class Magnoliopsida; order Ranunculales; family Papaveraceae; genus Papaver; species Papaver somniferum. Next base: position 17,013,800 of record NW_020622934.1, on the reverse strand, counting down.
TTGGAATTCTCTTGACAAGAAGCCAAATCATGACTTCAGAAAATAATTCTTCATCAATCAGCTCAGGGCCTTGACAGGAACACCTACTAAGACCATAAGTTTCTCAAAAGCTCCTCTAGCACCTCATTTTCTTAAAGTTGTATAGTCTTCTTCATGAGTGGTTCTGAGGATGTAGAAATTTCCTCTCTTGTTCCATACATCAACTTCAATTCTACTATGTATTTCCCAATTTGCATTAATGAAGTTACTAACTCTGGATGTTTGAAAAAAAATGTTGCTGCAAAGCTTACCAATAAAACATCCTTTTCAGTCTTGAGGTTATTTGGTTTTGATATTATCAGGTTTGATGAAGACTTTTGGAAACAAATCCTCTGGAATGTTTAGAGTTGAGTTCATTTCATGGACTAGGTTATCAATGGCGTTAGGATTAGATTTTGAGGAGGAGGCCATGAGGCTAAGAAGGTGAGACAGAAGAATGGAAAGAGTGAAAGTGTTATGTTCACTTGGTATAATATAGATAAAGGTTATTAGCACATGCATTGATCAGATCTCGAGTCAGCTTATCTGAATTTAGGTATATAAGCGTGTTAATAGCACATGCATTGATCCCAGTGAGCCGAAATATTCTTTCCACCAAGTGTGTTGTGGTTTAGAGAGTGATTCCAATCTGTCAAGGAAGGAAGATTAGTAGCAGTTATAGGGGATAATTGAGGGGAAATTGAAAAGACGGTGCAAGAGGGAAGAGGTTGAGTGAACGAAGTGGCTTCTCTTCGGGAACCGCTGTTAATTAATATTGAGTCTACCCACGACCAATTCAAGAAATCCTTTAAATGGAGCCAATTAACCGTCAGGGAGGGTTTCATATCCATAATTTCTTATTTGTTCCACCCCTTTCTCTGAGACATATTTCGATTTATTTAATCTTCAACATCACGTCTGATAATCACAGCAACATTGATAGAAAAGGCAAGAGAAAGATGCAGGAAGTTGATATTGAGCCTCGTATTCATTGGCACCCCTATGAGTACTGTGTAGACTGTTTGCCTTATGGGATTGCATTTCCTCAAGGATGTGAATCTCCTGAATTATAAGAGAGCTTTTCGTGGTATTTGGATGATCTGCAACACAATGTAAGTGTGAAGGTGGAGGAGTGCTTTCAGCATGATGGGCCTCCTAGTGTGGTTCATGAGTTGTTGGTTGATTCCCCTGTAGAGAGATTGAGGCAGTTCTTCAAGCAACCAAAACCTGCTCCTATTAATCAGAATACCAGTCATCCTATTGAGGATCAAGATCAACAAAAGGTTCCAGAGAGCAGTAAGCATCGAGATGGAAACATTGAGGTTGTTGATGATGAGGATGAAATTGGGCCTCATTCTCCTCCTTCTGCTGCAAATCATCGATGGTTTGGTTCTGATGATGATTCTTTGGTATTATATGTTGATCACCCAAAGTACGATCCTTTTCAAGTGCATTAAGGTGTTTCTGTTATTGCAGATCAGTTTCTTGTGTCTGGGTTGATTAGAGTTGGATTTCAGTCCATCACTCTTGCTGCTGAGGAAAAGTATATGGTGTGTTAATTGGCTGCTAAACCATGGCGACACAATGAACCAATGCATTTTTTGGTGATGGATGCACTTTGCCATGTAACTGGAATGATTGGCAAAGCAATCTTTTCTGGTGTAATACAATCCTCCACCGATCCGATCCCCGATACAAACTATCCATCTACTGTTCCTGATGAGAAAGGGCCAAAGACCCCTGCTCCAGAGCCGTATAGTGATGAGGATGAAATTGAGGTTGATCATGCAGCAGCATTTGGTTCTTCCTACCAGTCTAAGCCGAGGCAGCGAGTTGCAGAGATTTCTATTCGCATGACTCGTAGCCGGACCCAGAGTGTCAGCCAGGGGACTTGGAGCAAAGTTGGACGGCATCAAAAGTAAGTACTCAGTGGAGCCATCTATTTCTAGCATCTGCAGAGTAATGCCATCTTTTCTTGAATTTGATAGGATGCTAGTATTGAGTGGGGAAAGGTTTAAACTTTGATTTATGGTTTGGTTAAACAATTTATTTATGTTTAGTAATGGTTTATCAGGACAAAATCTTTTAAATTTGTAATGGTGGACAAGCTTTTTTGGTGGTATTTTATTGATTATATTTGGTTTGGTATGAAATTGATAGTATGATGAATTTGTGGTATGGTACTGGGTGAAATTTGGATTTGGTTGAGTATGCTTTAGGAAATATAGTAAGGACCCATGGTAAAACTGTAACTTGAGTTGATATTGAGATAGATTGCACCTGAGTTGAGAGATTCCATCCTTGAGTTTATTGCTTTCATCCAGATAGTTTAGAGTGTTACTATTACCTATGACATGAGAGTTTGTATTTGATGTTGTGAATGCACTAGCAGGGACTGAAGTTGATGTTGTGAAAGTACTATCAGGGATTGTAGTTAAAACTGTGGTTCCTGAACTTCCTGCAATGCTTGTGGTGTTTGTGATTCTAGAGATTTCTATTTGTCTTGTGAATTTGGGAATTTTGTGAATTTTTTGATTGTCTCTGAGATGTTTACTACCTGTGTTATCAGTGATTGCTTTGAAATTCATACTTCCTTTGATTTAGCTAGGATTGAAATTGAGGCAATTGCAAGAACATAAGTGATTTGGTTTAGTATTCTTCATTGAAATGAGTGATTGAGAAGCCAACAGTAGAAACTAGAAACATGAATTAAGAATCTGAGAATGTAGGCATAGAGATTGAAAAACTGGCAAGAAAATCCGGCGAGAATATCCGGTATAAAGTAGCCGTTAGCTCGGATGAAGACAAGCATAACGGCTAGAAAAAGCCGGAGAGAGGAAACCGGAGGAAGAGATGACGAATTTGGGAGAGAAATTCGTAGAAGAGAGAGAATAAATCAAAAGGACCCAACAGTGCCAGTACAATGTAGATGGTTGCAAACTTGCGATATGAACAACTTGGATGTAGTAGCACCTAAATGAAGTAATTAATTAATAAAACCCTTGCACGGGATATTCAATATTGGTTAATTTAATTAATTTCTTCACTAATAAAAGTATATGTGCGCAAATAACAAAGAATAAACAATAATTAACATGTATTTTAACTTCAAATAATTACAAATTAATTATATGTTTAGTTCAGAGAAATAAATCAACTTCGGATGTTGTGCCTGTGCGCATGCAACACTTGACATCCAGAAATGGAAAAATTTCCCAAACTGGAACTCGTTTTCCAGAGTGCATATAAACTCTACTTCCCACTTTCTGTTTTATCTATCTCCTTTAGACTTCTGAGCTCTCCCTTTTTTTGTAAATTTTTTTTTGGCTTCTGTGTTTTTGCTGAGTTTTTCTTTGTGATTAATATAATCTTTATTTCTACCGAGCAAAAAAAAAAAGAAGAAGAGAAACTTAGGTTTGTGATTAACATAATCTCTATCTTTCTACTTCCATCTAGAATTTTAATTTCTTGTTAAATTTAGGTTTGGTGTTATAATTTGATGAAGGTATTTCACTTTTGAGAAGACAGTGGTGATTCAGTTTCGATCTGTATCATGGGTAGATCACTAAGAGCAATGGTAAGTTCATGTATATTTCATCTTGTTTTTAAGCTTTTTTTCTTTTTCATTTACATTCAGATTGTTTGTTTTGTTTTGGTTTGACAGAGAAGAGAAAAACCAAAACTTCCCATGAAAATTTTAGTTTTTTGTGTGGAAGTAATATCATATCATAAGACTTTATTTAGACTCAGTTTGAAATCCGAAACTAATCTTGAATTTTCTTTATAAAAAACCTGAAGTAACTATCTAGATCAAGTTTTTTTACTGAAGAACAATAAATTTGATGGATGTTGATGATGAGAACCTAATGTGATTATGCACAGTTGAGTTATACTATGGTCTCCTTAACAAGTAGAAGTGAATATGAGGAACGATTAAAAAAAATTAGAATGAAACCCTGATTAAAATGCTCCAACTCTGGCTGATGCTGGGGATGACTACCTGTCTTGGAATCCTGGTAACAGTTTCTCTGTAAAATGATGTTATGATGTTATTAAGGTTGCAGGGTTCATCAGATTTCCTCATAGGAGCTTATGGAATCCAAGAGTTCCACAAAAGGTTTTACTTTTCACTTGGAACTTACGCTACAATGCAGCACCAACACTTGACACTCTGCATAACTCTATTGTTATCAATGGGTGTATTATGTATAAGAAGGAAGTTAAATCTAATTCCAATTTATTTTTATATTGTGATGAAACAAGAAAGCTCTGGAATTTTTTCTTCACAAGTTTCAAGCTTGTTTGGGTCTTCAGGGAAGATGTTAAGGCAACCATTTGGTAATGGAACAGAAAGGAAGGAAATTCTTGGAGACATAAGCTTTGGATCATGATTCCTTTTTCCATTTGGTGGGTAATTTGGAATGAAAGAAATGGCAAACTATCAAGGAAGATATAAGCATTTCAATCATCTTTTGAATGAAGCAAAATTCCTGCTTTACTATTGGTCCTTAGGAACCAAGATTTTTGAGAACATCTCTATTAACAGTTTACTGTTCGGAGTGGAGTGTTGTGTATTACTTAGTTTTCTGTTTTGGAAAATCTGACTTTTATCACTGTGTTTTTATCCTTTTGATCTTAGCTTAAAGCTAGTTTTTTTTTTCTTTGGTGTTCAAGGTTACTTTGTAGCCTCCTTCATAACATAACTTCATGGTTTCCACTTCTTTGGGGTAGCTATGCCTTTTCTTTTTAATACTTTTAGCCCTTTCTGAGTAAAAAAAAATCATGATTTATGCTAGAAAATTGGTAATATTGTGTAGATAGCACCTGAGCTAGCCCCAGTAATGCCAGAACACCATATCCAGTGTCGACACCGGTTTATTTACATGATCTTCACGAGGGGGTGCATTGGTATGTGTTGTTGATAGTTGGGCTGGTGATTGTAGCCGTCGTTTGCTTTGTTGGTTATGTGATATGGATAATTATCAACCTGAGACCAGTGCCTGGAGGAGGTGTTGGAGTCTAGATCGAGATTCCAGAGGTTCCGGCCGTCACGTGGATTCTTGTGGGACATGATCTCTCTGCAGCTCCAGAACCACTGTAGGTTTTAGTTATTGGTTATGTGATATGGAGGTTTTAGTGTTATCATTGTATTTAGATTCAAGTTGTTAAATTTGAACCTCACTTGGCTAGTTTGCTTGAACTTTATGGTGAGAAGAGGCCAAGAATATTGCCAAGAAGACAAGAATAGCCACAATGTAATTGCTCCATAACATTCTGTGCTACTAGTACTAGAGTTTTGTGTTACCAAGAAGAGAGTTTCTCACTCATTTTTTTTTTTATTTTTGGTGCTTCTGGAAAAATAAGTTATGGCTTCTTATATTTTGAATCCAAGTTTACAAAAAGTTGTGAGAAAGTTAGGCCTTTATCATTTTACTATGATTTTGTAAGTCAGACTCTTTTCCTGGTACACTGTCTTAGTTGAAATCAAAAAAATGATGAGAGGCAATTCTTGCATGAGTTAGAAGACAACTTGAGAATAGCTAAAGAAATATTACGGGGACCTGTAAGTTTCATCTTATAAGGATTTAATGTACATGGCCAGGCGGCCTCTTGCTCTAATCTAATGGATAATTCTGGTGGAAACTCCAATCTAGATTCTTTCATGGTGTATGCTTTTGTGAATCAGTTTCCACGCAGAAGGATTAGATGTACAAGGCCTCTCTCTCTTTTTCTTTTTTTTTTTGTAAATTTGTTATGCTCATATTATTGAATGTGGTCTAATGACTCTGGAAGTGAGGAATAATAGTGATATTTTCACTTTTTCAACTTGGTCTATTTTTAGGTAAAAATGAAAAAAGAAAAATATCATTTTCCTAAAACAAAGGTAATAGTTTACTAATGACCGATATATACAATTTTTTGGATATGTTTTTCGGTGCAAAAGGTATTAATGTCTTTGACTATGTATATGTGCGTGAAACTTAAATCGAAACGTATACATTTTTGCAATACGATAAATATGATGTCTTCTCATGAATATTAAATGTTTACATATACTAATTACAATCTTATAATGATTTATCAAATTAAAAAGAACTGTGTATATATATAGGTTACGACTTTGTCATTATTAACAACCATAAACAAATTGTAATTATTCCGAATTAGTATTCTGAATGAAGTTTTTTCACTAATACTATTAAGAAGTTGAGAACTAAAAGGTATTATATCGTAATAAACTTAAGGGCCTCAAAGGTGAATATAAAAACATATTCTTTTTGTACCTTTTGTTGTTAAGTTTTAAATAATTTTACTTATCTTAGTTTGGTGTGTGACATTGTTTATTTTATATTCCACCAAGTATGTCATGGAAGAAGCATGTCGAAAAGTTTCTTAACTCTTCGGCTAAGTTTTATATCCATATGATCCCTTGACCCTTCATATAGATCTTTAAGAAGTATCAAAAATTGAAATCTTTAAAAAAAAAAGTTGTTTAATTACTAAAAAGAAAACTCAAACATAAATGGAATCATCAATAATATCGTATAATTCCAATTTCATAAATATATATATATGTATACATTGTATTGTTCTTAGCATAACTAATCAATAGATACACATTTATAAGTTCTATTTTCTAGCTTAGTATTCAAATTTTGATTTTATGACATAACTAAGGCATCCTCATACATCTAAACGATAACGTTAGGTACTCGATTAAACTATCATTTGATGTGGTCTTGCTAATCCTTTAAACAAGAACTTTGTTCCGGACGTAATATGCACTTAAAAGTGCATCACCCAATTTACAATCATATAGAGAAGAGCTGACTAACATAAAATTTACCATATTTGTTGTATTTATGTTATTCGCTTTTCCTGCAAGTCTACAACACCATGTAATTATTGTGAATATGATGGTGCATATTCATGGGTCATTTATTTAAATTATTTTGTCTAAATAGTTATTTTGTATTCAACCAATCTGTCGAAACGTAAAACTTAGTTATACAAATAGTGAAGAATTATATTTGAAGAACACCAGGAAACATGTTAGGTTTATAATCAATTGACTGTGATCTCCGTATTTGAAGAATGCAGTCAAAATCGGCCAGGATTAAAATTAAAACGTATCTTATTTTATGGAGTTGATGATAATTAAACCTATATTATTTTGTGGAATCAACTGGGATATTCACTCGACCTAGCCGATTATGGGATATACAAAGTTAAACAAATTTATGAATTTGAACATATTTTCACACTTTTCAAGTAACAAAAATTGCATTCTAGATCGTTTTTGACTTATACATAAAAATTCGTGGTATCAGACTCCGTCATCTATCACATTTGATTCTTAATTTTCCTCGTAAGAATTTTAATTTTGAATATCAGGACCTAAAAAGTCACTTGCAAGTCTAATCTACTAACGCTAACTTTAATTTAGCTTTTAATCTAACAACTAACATTGTATAGAATTTGTTACATTATTTGCATCTCCATGGACTTAAGAACGAATCCATGAACCAAAAAAACTAAGATTATGTAAACCATCACTAATAAGATTATAAGATATTTCATTTCACAACAGTTGGAGATCCAATCAGAGCATTCACTACATTCAAACAATCTCCGCCCAGGTGGATTCAATGAAGCCTTTTTCCTTTACACACTGAAAAGTTTCTATGAGAGCTTTGGCTTCTGCTTCTTCAGCATCTATTGTTTTGGTAGAAGTACATCGCATTCCATTGCAATCACCTGCAGATTTCCTTCGTATTAGTTACATACCATCATTTAGAGGCAAATTTTGGGTCACATGGTAAAATCAGCATCACACATGATAAACTTTGGTTTCAAGATAGATTTTGGTTTCATTGAAAGACAAATTTAGAATCCACCTACTGTGCTAATAATAGACTCAATCCTTATCACTTGCCATTTTCTATGTTTATCCATCACCAATCACGTTTGTTTGATCTTCTGAGATTGGGTTACATTAGAATGCAAAACCATTGAGTCCTTTAATATAATGGAATAGAAACCCAATTCACATATTTATTTGATTGTTAGGAAAGTTAAGAGTGAACACATGGATCACATGACAAATCTATGTGTCATAATTAATTATCGCAGTGATGCAAGTTAATACGATCGGTACAGTTGTAAATAAAATGGTTTCAACTGAATAAACAAAATAATGCAAGTACGTCGTTAAAGACATACGATGACAATGATATAGATAACATAATGTAAGTGCAAGATTACAAAGGACATGATACGTGGTTCGGCATGAATGCTTACATTCATGGGGGTACTGAGAGGTTTTTACCATATGATTAGTAAAATAATTACGAGGTTAAATCGAATGACTTTATTAAGGGAAGGACATGAGTGCAATGTAACTATTCTCCTCTAGTATTCACTTTATCTCTCGTACATTACCTTGGGTCATCGTTGCACGATGATACCTCAATGATATTCTTTCGTCTGATGGTCTGTTTCTCGGCTATCCACACAATGACTTCCATGTGTTATCTTTCCGTTGCATTTAATGTTGATCGTTGGCTCGACCCACGAGAAGAAATCTATCACCAGTGTCTTGTGTTCTTTATGTCAGTTGGTCTAGATCGGGCTCGTCCATTTTGAATTTGTCTGAGGATGCGTAAAGTAGAGTTTGGGGATTATATTATGTTAGTGTGTCCATTCAGTTCTGGTTATATGGCTCCCAGCCTCCCACACGTCCATCTTAGTTGTCACGTGTAGGGTGGTGATCTTATACCCACAGAGAGTCACATTTTGTCGGGCTTCAACCCAGTAAAAAAAGGAAACAGATGCATCTATTTGCAACTCCTTCAGTTCATACTAAAAGAAAGTTAGTTCCATGTCCTGTTATATCAGTATATGATGAAAGAGCAGTTTCCAAACCGCAAAAGATAGATTAAATTACATATGGGGTTTACATGAAAGAGGCCCGCAACCGCAAATGATAGCTTATATTACTTTTTTTTTTTGAAAGAAAAACACACAGATGATCATTAAAAGCCAAAACGGCAAAGAGTTACATCATAACTTTTCAGCTTCAAGCTTGACTCTAACAGACTCAGGGAGATTCATACTCCATTTCCTACTACAATTGTTTGTCCTAGCAAACCTGGCCAGAAGATATGCCACTTGATTACACTTCCTATTTCTAAAGAAAACAACAACATTTCCTAAACAACTAACAAGGTGCTGACACTCTTCAATAATGTTACCATCTTCCCAGGGAGAGATATTGCACAGGCCATTGATGCTATCCATAACCTTCTTATTATCACCTTCCACAATGACATTCTGGATTTGTAGTTGAATGATCTATTGCAGAGCTTTAAGCACAACGACAACTTCAGCCTGAGTTATATCCCTGACTCTCTCTACCAGTGTCCATGCCTCCACTAATTGACCTGTAAAATCTCTTATTATTAGAGAAATTCCGGCATAATGGTTACCAGGCAAAACTGAAGCATCTATATTAATTTTCAGTCTTCCCCTTAAAGGAGGAGACCATATATTCATGATATATCTTCTATTTCCCATATTATTGCTCATGGATCTTAAAACCTGCATCTGAATCAATTGATTGTTAGTATGTATTTTATTCTTATTACAATAAGTGTAAACCCTGGCTTTCAGATTGTTAATGGAACAGTTTTTTCCTTCAAAAACTAGCTCACATCTGGATTTCCATATGAACCACATTGCGATCACAATGAGATTCACATTGCCCTTTCTACCAAAATTGATTCTAGAACCTTTATTGTCCCATGTTTTTATCCATTGCTTAATATCATCTATGTTAGTGAGATCTTGAGCAACATTTGGGAAGATAGCATTCCAAATGCTTCTAGCATAATTGCATTGAATAAGCATGTGAGTAGTGCTCTCCTCTTCTTCTTGACATCTAGTGCATATGCCATCATGGTCTGGATTGTATCTGTTAAGCTTTTGATTGACTGAGAGAATGTTTTGAGCAATTTTCCACAGGAACAACTGACATTTATGAGGAATTTGGAGATGCCATAAGCCTAACCAGAATTTAGCTTCTTCTTCTTTATTTCTGAGGGTTTGATTGTTGTAGCAGAAAATGGCTTTGTAGGTAGAATTCACAGAGAACATATCATTGGTTTTTAAGGACCATTTCATCTTATCCCCTTGTTGAGTAAGAGGGATAATATTCAGAATTTCTTCCACTTGGTCTTGAGTAAAGTATTCTTGAAGGAGACCAATCTTCCAATTTCTTGTATTAAGGTCAATAAACTCTACAACTTTCATGTGATAAGGAATGTCTTCACTGTTTCTGAAATTTTCTTGGATATGTTGGGCAGTGTATCCTTTGATCCAATTGTCTTTGAAAGCATTAACTGACTTACCATCTCCAATTAACCAAATATGAAACTTTTTGATCCATTCTATGCCTTTGCTGATGCTTTTCCAGATAGCAGTTCCACTCTCAGATATGTCTTCATGAAGAATGTTTTGATTTCTGAAGTAGTTAACTTTTAGAATGGTGGCCCATTTCTTATGCTTTTCATTAATTAATATACACGCCAATTTAGTGATCATTGCTTCATTGAAGATCTTCAGATTTTTGAACCCAAGTCCTCCCCATCTTTTGGGGATTGAAACTGCACCCCAAGAGATGAAATAATAACCTCTTCCATTGTTCTTGTTCCACCAGTATTTTCTTTGGGTAACTTCAAGCTGGTTTATAGTTTGTTGAGGAATAATAAAACATCCCATCTGAAATTGAGCCATGGAATTAGTGACAGCCTGAATTTGTGTACTTCTGCCTGCTTGATTCACCATACCAGCCTGCCAGTGTTGAATTCTTGTCTTCATCTTTTCATGGACGTTTTTGAAGCATTTATTTCTCCCTTTGATCATGAATAAGTTAATTCCTAGGTACTTTTCATCCAAAGGCATAGTTTTCATTCCTATCATGTTGCATATGTCAATCTTGATGCCCTCATTTAATCTCTTGCTGAAGTGTATACTGGATTTGTTAAGATTTATCATCTGTCCTGAAGCTTCACAAAATTTATATATGACCTTTTGCAGACTTTCTATAGAAGACCTTTTAGCTGAGGAGAACAATATGCAGTCATCTGCAAAGAAAAGATGTGAAACTGGAGGACCATATCTTGCAGGGTGAATGGGAATTACGTCCTTGTTATCCACTTCATCTTGGATCACCCTACTAAATCTTTCCATACAGATGATGAAGAGATATGGAGACAGGTTATCTCCCTGTTTTAATCCTCTTGTAGGAACCATTGCTTGTATTGGAGAACCATTTAGCAGAATTTAGATAGTAGTGGTTGATATACATTGGTTCACTAGATGGCACCATCTATCACAGAATCCAAGTTTCAGCAAATTTTCATTGATGAAGCTCCATTCCATCATGTCAAAATCTTTTGACATGTCCAATTTAACAGCCACAACTCCATGATAAGATCTTGTGTTCTTCATGTATTGAACAATTTCATGAGCTGTAATGGTATTGTCTAATATATTTCTACCTGGAACATAAGCCGCTTGCCATGGGGATATGATTTTATGGAGGATTGGTTTTAACCTGTTTGTTATGATTTTTGTTATGATTTTGTATGAGATGTTGCATAAACTTATGGGTCTGAAGTCTGAAGGAGTTTGAACACCGATATGCTTTGGGATGAGGGTTTGAAAAGTATGATTTAATTCCTTGAGAAGTTTACCAGTTTTAAAGAACTCCTGCACCATCTGAATAACATTTGTGCTAACAGTCTCCCAATTTTGCTAGTAAAACCCTGCTTGAAAGCCATCTGGGCCTGGAGCAGACCAAGACGTTATTTGGAACACATTTTTCCTGATTTCCTGAGAGGTTGGAACTGCAGTAAGTTTATTGTTTTCCTCTGCAGCGATACATGGACTTATGAGATTCATTATCTCCTCATTCTTTTTAGGATTAGAAGTAGTAGTTATTTCTTGAAAGTTCTCCAACAATATTTGTGTGATTTCTGCTCTTGTATTTTTCCACTCACCATCAGCACTCTTTAGAGAATGGATTTGATTTATCCTCCTTCTATAGTTGGCTTGAGCATGAAAGATCTTTGAGTTTCTGTCTTGGTATCTAATTGTACTTTCTCTTGATTGTTGGTAAGCAATTATGTTCTTCACTTCATAAAGAGATTTAAGTTGTTGTTGACATCTTTGAAGATCCTCCATATTTATCTGAGGCTGATTGATTAAAGCTTGAATTTGATCCTGAACCTCTTTTATTTTTTTATCAATGTCTCCATACTCCTTAACTCTCCATATCTTCAAGCCATTCTTAACTCCTCTTAGCTTGTTTGTGAATTTAAAAGCTTCAGTACCCTTCTTTGAGCAAACCCAGTTTTTCTTGATTTCTTCTTTGCAGGTACTATTTGTGAGCCACTGTTCATAGAATCTGAATGGTTTGCTGAGACTTTCATTTTGAGGATTGGTGTTTAGTAAGATGAGAGCATGATCAGAGCCACATGGGATAAGATTGTTAAGTATTGCATTTGGAAAGATAGTCATCCAGCTGGGTAAACGAAGAGCTCTATCTAATCTGGTTCTGACTTGATTGAGTTGATCTCTATGGTTTGACCATGTGAAAGGGCTACCAGTAAATGGGATATCTATGAGACCAAGCTCTGAAATGGTGTTGGTTATGATTGGATGAGATTGAGTAGGATAGCTTAAATTACATCCTTGAAAAATTATACTCCGTATTTATTCATACAACACCCATCGGAGCTTCACTAAAATTTTCAAACACAATTTACACAAAATATTAATGTGCTATCAGTTGGCCTGCCATTGTTTCTGGAGTTGGCAATATCTGGCCCAACCGGCACTATTTTGACTCACCAAAAGATAAAAATGTATGCATGCGTTATGTAAGACGCACACACCCAGACAAGCAGATTTGGTATAGGACTCGATATTGAATCACTAGAGTCAAACATTATTAGTGCAAACAGATAGTAGTATGATCCGTTGTTTTCTTTTCTCTGTAAATATAGGAACCGAAACTTGCAGCAACGCAGAAGATTAATGAAAGATACCTTCTTAAACTAGACTACAAGGTCCACCGAGACATCCTTTTGTTTCTGGTATATGTGATTATTTCTTTCTTTACAAAAGGTCAGGCCAAACAGTATTCCCAGCTGACAAAAAAGTGAATTAATCTATCTTAGGTGTAAGCTCACTTGATTGACTGTATCTGTATGCAAGTTTGGAATTGGAGATGGATCGCCATTTACAGTGGTGATCTGCCTGCTTAGTGTTTATGTTAGAAGGAAAGAGTACTATGTGATGATGCAAACTCCTCTAATAAGCTACAAAAAGCCCATTAAGCCACCAGGCCAAACTGAGCTCAATCTGAGTGTCTAACAAAACAAAAAGGTGTTAGCTGAACCAATGTAGTCAATTTCGTCCGTACTGGCCGATATATCGGCGATATTACCGGCACCAGTGGTAGAGCGAAACGGAAACAGTGATATGGCGATACGATACTTGACCGATAATATCGGCCGGTACGGGCGAAAAGGATACGACCGATTTGCCCGATATTAGATATTTTCGGAATTAGCTGTGAACACCAGGGTACTTTCGGAATTTTAGTTGAAGGGAAGAGACTAAATCTCATTCTCATCGAATTTTCAGCTCAGAAAACTTCTTCGCAGCCGAAAAAAACTTTCTTCTCAATCTCAATGGTGAGATTCAATTGATTTTTTTTATGCTAACAAGAGGTAGGGGTTTTGATTATTAATCTCTTCTCTTGCTGTTATTTTGTTTTCTTTGTATGAATTATTTGCATCTAATTGTTCTGTGATGAATTTATTTGTTAAATCTCATATATTTTGCCGTAGTTTTCTTTTCCAGTTCTTGCATCTTCAGATCATCATCATAATATACAGCTCAATATTTTCCATTTTTAGTTGGTAATCTTAACTTGGGTTTAAACACAAATTTCTATTTTTGTATGCTTGAACAGAACATCCTATTCATCCCCTCCCTGATTAGACTATCTCATCAGATTAGACAATCTCTCTAGAGCTAGTTGAATGTTTTCTAGTTTTAAGTGGGTGGATGTTCACCTCAGCGTCTCCTATGTATATGTTGTTGTACAGCTAGTCCAACATTTGGTGTAATTTGTGGGAAACTTAAGTCTTGGTGGGTAAAATTAGTTTTTAAACCAAAAACAAATTGGGTATCAACTGAATAATAATAATAATCAATAATGGGAGTGCAAAATTGAGATTTTTCTAATTTTTTATGATACCCCACTGGTTAATTTTATACCTAAATCTTTGTTTGAAAAGTTCAGGAGAATTGCGAATATAGTTGTAGCTTGTGTTTCTTTTTTTTAGCTAGGTTGTAGCTTGTGTTTCATTTACTCCGCTAGCACCTTATACTGCTGGTAGTATTCTCTTTCCGTGATGAATTTATTTGTATCAATATGTTGATAGTTCCCATTTAGTATGCATTTACATACATTATCAGTTAGAAGAAATGAAGAAGTTTGTTAATACATTTAGGGAACATTGGCAAATAGTGATTACTGAACTTTAAAGTTGTGAATTTTCTCCCCCTTTTCCAATTTGAATTTGATACGACGGCTCTTACGTTTTGAATGAACTTGTTTTGTTTTTCAAAAATTGATGATATTTTTATCTTAAGTGTGAAACAAATATTAATTTTAAAAATTATAGATATGAATTTAGAACCGATATTGCATCGATATTTGAAACCGAGATTTCCCTGTACAATGTTGTACCAGTAAACCGGTCTCTGGCCGAGACAAACCCGTATCCGATATTAACTACATTGAGCTGAACATGTCAAGGAAAAAGATGAGCAACTTTTACTACAAGAAAGGTTTTTGAACGAATCAAGCTTCGATTTTATCCCATGCTTCTCCATCAGCTTGTGAGAGTACACGAGGAAGTTTAGCCACAACATCTGCTATAGGAGGTCTTTTCATAGCATCTTCCTGTACACGCATTTCAGCAACAGCAAGAGCTTGAGCAAGTTCATTTTCTGGATGGCACCCTTCCATGGATGGGTCAACAATCTCTTTGAACTTCGTACTATCACTAATATATGGCTGTGTCTGCGAAGTCAAAAAGGTGATAAGTTAAGGAAATGCACAAGAAAAAACATGTGATCAGATTTGAAATGAAGGAATAAATAAACAGTAGACAAAATAAAAAAAGTTCAAAAAGTTACCCAAACAACAATACTGGGCTTCGCAGCCAGATTTTCTTGAATTGCCTTCCGCCCAGTGATCAACTCAAGCAAAACAACCCCAAAACTAAAGATATCATATTGCTTGGTGAGCCTACCGGTCAAACCGTACTCTGGAGCACAATAGTCTAATGTTCCAATCACCATTCTAGAACCCTTGGAGTTATCCCAAGTAGGACCAAGTTTTGCAAAACTGAAATCTAACAGTTTTGGATTAAAATTTTCATAAGTAAAATACTAGATGCTTTGAGGTCTCCAAAAAGTACAGGAGGATCCTTTTGATCATGCAAATATTGTAAAGCCTTGGCAACACCCTTAGCTATCTTCATCCTAGTCTTCCAATCTAGAGGCTTTTTGCCGACTTCATGCCCTACAACCATAAGATCAAATTAGTTGATATAATTGCCTTAACATGTCATGATGCATAAGAAGGTGAGAAATCTAACCATATAATTGAAGATCCAATGACCTATGCGGCATAAATTCATAAATGAAACATAGATCGTCCCCGTTATCATGGAGGCCAATCAACTTGACGAGGTTAGAATGCTCTAAGCGGCTGAGCATTTCAACCTGAGCTAGAAATTCTGCACGTTCTTGTTGGATACTCTTTTTGGTGTTCTTTTTAAGCTTTTTCACTGCAACATCCTAAAACGGCAGTTTACCAAATAATAAATTAAACAGTCATGTACATACTAATTGTTCCTTTTTCATTTGCAAATAAGAAAACTCACCTGGCTGTACCCAAGCTTGCCTTTATATACCCGTCCCAATTTTCCTTCACCTAAAACAAGCTGTGGATCGAAATTGTTAGTGGCGACAATTAGCTCATTTAATTCGAATAGACGAGCATTAGCTGCACCATATTGAAATTCAGCTTGGTTTGCTCTAACACCTTCATGACTTCCTGAAAACAAATCATATACACAGGAAACATCGTTAGATTTTCTTCAGACACCAAAGTCGACGGAAAAACTTCTTCTAAAAGAGGAAAATGAAAAGATGACCAATACGAGAGATGAAGACTGGAAATTTGGAGAAATACTACAAATTTACAAGATAGAGCACCTGTATCGTCTTCTCTGTCTGAAGATTCGCCATCAATCGGTGCAACACGGGGGAAACACCAAAACCTAGTCATATCCAAAGAAAAAGAAGCGTGATGAAATTGGGGGAAGAAGACCGCGTTTGGTTTTAGCGGATTCTATTTTCTAATGATCAATCCTGCCTAGGGTCGCTCAACCTCCCACCTAAACTCATTTGCATTGTTGCTTGGGCTAAGCATTTCCTTACCAGTAATAACATGCAACTGAGACTCCACTTTGGCAAATGGCAACTCAGCAAGATTGTTGATGGTTAGCTTTTGTGCACATTTCTTGTTGCGCAACTCCCAATATGTTACTGGTGTTTAGGGTCAACGTCTCCATCAATAGGACCACATTCACCACTGCAACATGAAGGCATCTTACTCTGAGGGAACCATATCGCGTTGCCAACCAGAAGTGTTGGCATCGCATTGTAGTTGGCAATATCTGGCCCAGCCGGCAGATTGACCCTAACCCTATCAATTTTTAGAATGTATGCACTTCCAGATTCAGAGTTCAGGGAAACAATTCTAGTTTAAACAGCGTACATGTCGCATGGGTTATATACCCGAAGTCCATCACATTGCCAGAAGGAAGAGATCGCTCAAAGCTTTATAAGAGAATTATAGCTAATTGAAACGAAAATACTTTCATAATGAACAGAAGGCTTATTATTCAAAATCCTGCATCAAGATTGACACTACATCATTGTGCACCTTATGTTATGACTAAGAAACGAAATGAACAGAAGACTGATTATTGAATCAATCAAGCATATGTACGAGGATCTCATAGCTAATCCTACTCTGGTCAATGTTGATAGATGGATATTCTCATCATAATATTCTTGATCACTTGGAATAAATGACCACGTTCAGATGATGTATATATCCAACTACTGGTAGAGGATCAGGAATCAGGGCAGTGGTTCTTGCGAATCCCCCAAACGAGACAAATGAAGGTATGCATCAGTTCCTGTAGTCAAAATTCAAGAAGTTATCATATAAGAAACATTTATGGTGCGGACAAGCCAAGATGGAACACTAGAATTCACTTCATAAGAACAAAAAAGAGAATGGAGCTTAACTCACCATATCCTTCCATGGATATGATTTGCAGGTCTCCTCCGAAGTATCTAGCATAAAGACGACTTATTGGAAGCCCATATCCATATCCAGCCATTGTTACTCCATCCGATGATCCCATATCTGAGTACTCATCCAATGGATTTTTAGCTGTGCTGTACAAATAGGTAAAAATTTTGGGCAAGCCACTTCTTGGAATGCCACCACCTTCATCTGAGATCTGTCAAAATTTTCAACAACAGAAATAATCACTAACGCAAATCCATAAAATAGCAGTATTCTGACCCAGCAAAAGATAAAATAGTCACGTACTAAGTACACCCTGACAAGCAGATCTGGTATAGTAATATAATCCTCAATATTGAATCACAAAAGCCAAACATTATTAGTGCAAACAGAACCGTGATACTATTATGATCCGCTGTTTTCTTTTCTCTATAAATAATAGGAAACTGGACTTGCAGGATATGATAGCATCCATATTTGAACGCGGTCCCAAGAAAATAGTAGTGTTTCTGGCTTGGTACAAAGTCATACCAGGTTTTTGAACACATATGCCTGACTACAAGATTTACTTGACTGATAATAGCTATATGCAATGCAGAAGATGCATCAAAGAAACCTTCTCAAACTAGATAATTAAGCACAAACCTTTATCGTGACATCTTCTAACCCATCAGCAACAATAATTCTAACAGGGGGAGCAATTTTGTCTGAATCCATAAATCTTTCTTGGACAGCACGCAGGGAGTTCTTAACTAGCTCAAATACCATCAGATGCAAGTGTGTCGGAACGTACCTGTAATTGTAAAGGACAGAAAATATGTTTGACTACTTTGAAACAATAACCCTATAAATTATCAAAAGGCTCATGACTATAAAACTCAGCTAGTCAAACTAGAGATCTCTCTCTTAGGTATGTTAATCTGCTCTTTTGTGCCCCAAACTTGCATATTTACCCTCTTACGTTTTACACACCGAAATCAAACACCTCGCCTCAACGGAAGTCTGGGTATCTTTTCTAAGAGAAAGGATACAGAGATATTCCCCTATGGTAAGTGGGTAACAGATAGGCTAAACAAATATATTAATATCATGTATTCGCCATACGAGAAGCAAGATAAGGACAACGAACCAGATCTCATGATGAAGGTGCATATAGAAGACATGGATTGAGACTCAGAGAAATCGACTAAAAAAACAGTACAACTCTGAATAGCCTTTCGCTCTGCAAAATCCACCGAGGTTCAGCTGAATTCTGAGTCTCAATCTTAGTCGTCCTTAGTTATTTAATTTGTAAATTATATTGCTAGTCAATGTTATTATCAAGGCTTCCTTAATGGATCAGGAGATTAAGGTACCGCGATCTTAATTATTTATGTATTTCCTAATTGGATCTTCCTTTTGGGGTTAGAAAAACAATGTGCATATATGGTAGAACTTTCAATTCTACACGAGGATTGAAACGAAAATGGAAATTGAAAGACTAACCGCACTGGTTGATCAACGGGGAACATTTAGTTAAAGTTAGGAAGAACGAAATAAGAAAATAAAACCAGTTAAGAACATACGGGAAAGTGAAATTTGGGTCGCCATAGATGTTGATATTAGGTGCACTCCCATACTCACGCATGCATATACAACGAGCATCCTCACTGGCATTCCGTGCTACCTCCATGGGAGACATTTTAGTATGTATATAACCCACACAATCTGGTGCCGGATTAGGATCATGCAAAGCCACATGCTGCCCTGAGGTTCGCCCAAAATCAGAGAAGTTTGGTTAGTAAAGAAACATAACTATGTCAAAGAAATCATCCCTCGAAGTAATTAACCAAGCCAGTAAAACGAAAGAAAGAGGAATACACAGTAAACTAACCAATAAGCATTCGAATCCCAATTCTCGACATGTAAAAACGATCAAGAAATTGGTGGATTTCATCCACAGGTTGCATGATCTTTGGGCTCAAATCTTTCTTCAGTTGCTGAACACCCAAAGCCATCGTTGGCACCACATTATTATGTCTCACTTTAATCATCTTAATCATTTGCGTGAAAGCCAACTCATCATTTGTATCCTTGATCTCCGGAAATGCTCGAAGATCTCGAAAGGAGTCTACGTACCAGTCTCGTACCTAATCACAAAACATACCAAATGAAGAGCTAATTCAAAATCACAAGAGTCTTTCACCACAATCAGAACTCCGTAACAGCACCTTAACACACAAGCAATCACTATGGCAAACATGAACACTACATCTACACGCGATATAAATAGAAACACAAAGCTCCCTCTTGACCAAGACTGGTATGTGCAACACAGTCAGAGAAACATTTTTTGAATATAAAAATCCTAACTAACAAAACTAGTTTTCATTTAGACATTTCACTGAACACATAACGAACAAACAAAATAACCATGACCATGATGAAAGAAATCAAACCCACATTCTAAATGATCAAACTAATCGAAACCCACAAAAAAATCACTCAAATTCATCTAAACCCATGAAAAATAATAAACAGAGTACAAGTAAATGAATTGTACCTGTAAAACAGCAGGTTTACTAGACAAACCATACGGCAAACTCTCCAATTCAATAGCTCTCCTAGCAATTCTAATAGGCAATTCTTTGTGAAGAAATTGAGAAGAAATAAGCAAATTTTTCTCAGTAGGTTTCGACCCGAATTCCATCATATATCTTAAACTCACACCATTTTGTTTCATCAAACCCCATTTATGTACTTCGTCTATTAATGATTTAGAAAACGTCTCTGATAATTTCTTAGCCGCCATGGCTGCTAAACAGAGATAGAGAAAGAGAAATTATGAGAGAAATTTACATGGATAGAGAGACAAAGAAAAGAAAGAAGATCGGAGATTCCAAGATAAAATACACAGAGAGTTTTGTCAGGATTATGGAGAGAAGTGTGATAGAGAGAGATATATCATCCATTTATACTGAGACAGGTGGAGTGTGTAAGCATTGGGAGGGAAAGAAAGATAAAAACGAGGAGGAACCGGAATTAAGAAGATTATTAATGGAAGAAGAAGATTCAAAGAGATAGAGAATAGAAGCAATTAGAAGATTGGTTTTTTTTAGCCGTAGAATCAGATTCTGATACAAAGTAAATTTACATAATAATTTCTGTAGTAAAACTTAATGTCAAGTGTGACATTACATATTAATGCGGTAAGAACAAAAAGAAGTTTTTTAGCCAAGGCCCTAAACTTCCCATCTATTTATGTAGTTTCAAGCTAAAAGCTCAATATAGTACGTTTTGATGTCAGAAGTGGAAGTGTTTTTGTAAATATTTAGTTCGGTTAAATCAGGAGATTATTAAAAGTCTGGCGTTTTTAGGGGTCACTCAAAAGGAATTAGGGGCCAACAATAAAACAAAAAAGGTCACCCAATCCTAAATTGTGTTCACCCCTTATCTTCCATATTTCGTAATGACAAAATTACCCTTCAATATTCGGTAGTTTGAGCAGGATTCGGGTGATAAAAAAATTTGAGGGATTTTTTTTTGCTTTTTCAAACTTTGGTACAACCATAATCGGTAGTAAAGTGTGTTACTTTAACTTCCGAATGTATATTGGTCCCAAAATGAGATTTTTCCAAAATCCTTTAATTTTCGACTTTGGTACAACCATAATCGGTAGTAAAGTGTGTTACTTTAACTTCCGAATGTATATTTGCCCCAAAATGATATTTTGCCAAAATCCTTAAATTTTCGAACTTTGGTACAACCATAATCGGTAGTAAATTGTGTTACTTTAGCCTCCGAATATATTCATTTTTTGAATCTTAGTACTACCATAATCGGTAGTAAATTTAACTTCCGAATGTATATTGTCCCCAAAATGAGATTTTGCCAAAATCCTAAAATTTTCGAACTTTGGTACTACCATAATCGGTAGTAAAGTGTGTTACTTTAACCTCCGAATATACACAATTTTCGAATATTAGTACTACCATAATCGGTAGTAAATTTGACTTCCGAATGTATATTGGCCCCAAAATATGATTTTGCCAAAATCCTAAAATTTTCGAACTTTGGTACTACCATAATCGGTAGTAAAGTGTGTTACTTTAACCTCCGAATATACTAAATTTTCGAATTTTAGTACTACCATAATCGGAAGTGAATTGTGTTAATAAGTGATGTTTATTATCTGCCGATTGTGTTCATGGCCTCAAATTCAAATTTTCAAAACTTAACAAAAGTTTCAAAATTTTCTACTTTCACAATCGGTAGTTAATGGTGTTCATTATCTATCGATTGTGCGTAACTTTTTGTACAGAGAAATTTAATTTTTAGAATCAAGAATAATCGGTAGATATCGATTAATTTACCTACCGATTATGGTTGATATTCTTAAGAAACGAAGAACATCAACCATAATCGGTAGGTAAAGTATATTATTATCTACCGATTATGTTTCTGCTAGTGTAAATCCAAGAACATCAACCATAATCGGTAGGTAAAATAGATAGTTATCTACCGATTATGTTTCTGCTACTGTAAATCCAAGAAAATTTTCGGATCAAATTTTTGATTTCAAGTAATCAAATCCTAATTTTGAATCACAACTACTATCATCTATTCGTTTTGTTTGTTGAACTCCTTTTTTTTTGATGTTCTAAGTTTCAACTTTAAGTTTAATGAATTTTGGGTTTTAATTTTAAACAATCAATCATAACATTTGTTTGATCGATGATCTTTGTTTTCAATCAAAATTAAAATGATGGAAAAAAATTTCAATGGGTGGAAAAGAGAAGAAGAAGTGGAATGATATGATTATGAAAATAAAGGATATAGGTTTAGATTTAGTATAAAGGTGAAGGACAATATAGACAACTTTTTATTTTTAAGACATCCCTTAACCTCCTTCAATGGATGGGAATAAAAAGGTGGCCCCTAATTCTTTTTGGGTGGCCTCTAAAAACGCCAGGATTAAAAGCATTCTGCATCGACAACGATTGTCATTTTTCTAAACGATTATTTACTAGTTAGTTGATTGCAGTCTGATTTGGATGATATTATATTTATTATCCACAACTTTTAATTTTTCGGGAGACATAACCTGTCCAGTAAACGTTATATAACTAATTAAATAGCAGACTTTAAAATACTACTCATAGGAGAGTGACTGTTTTGGGTACTATTATTACTGATTTACTGTATTATTTTTTCCATTCCGGAAAAGATATTTATCACTTTTTTCGTTTTAACCTATTAACCAAAGAGATTATAGAATTGTTATTATGGTAATTCCCATTGGTTTGGGGGCAACATGAAAGCTTTTATAAAAGCAAAGACTTTTAGGTTTTAGAAATTTGAGTAAGCACTGATTAAGGAAGACTTGGGAAATCAGGTCCTGAGATAGCGAGTCTGGGTGAAGTTTCATTAAAGTCGGAATGGGGAATAAAGTAAACTCCAGTCTTTGCAGTGGTTTTGTGGTGAGTGGGAATGGACCACTAGCTGTGAATGGTGATGACTGATGAGATAGTTGTGAGCCATGAATTGGATGTTGTGGTGGAGATCATGTCTTTACTTTTCTCATTTGGATTGGAATCTTGTGGGTCTCCGGTTTGAATATGCACAGCTACCCTGGTCCATACAAAGATAAGCCCTTCTCATCCCTATTTTCCACACAAGTTGTGGAAAAATATTTGGCTGCTCGAATTTTTTTTAATCTAACATGACATTAATAGTTGTAAAGTATGATTATAAACAACAATTAACCAATCCAACAAGTTTGGACAAGCTTTATACAAGTATTATCATAATCAATCATGTATAAGACGGTTGTGATGGTGCTAGTTAAAAAATGTTCAAGCTTAAATATATATGATGTTTTATTTTTCTCATTCAACCTAAACTCCAATGATTTATAAATTAACAATATAATCTGAGTCAATAATGATCAAAGAAATAAACAAAGTTTTTACGCAAAGGAAATAAACAAGTTGCTTAGTTTTATTAAGGAGAAGGGATCTCCTCACACTTTAATTATTACACTATCTCAGACGGTGGACGTCATTTTTACGATTTAAAACCAAATTGTGACGGGTTTGAAGCTAATATTTTGGGGATGTGTTTCTCCTACCAAGTTCGACATGCCTACCAAAAATGAGCTCATTCCGAAATATAAAACCTCACGATCTACCGGTCTTAATTTCGACGGTCAGAAATCCGTAGATTGGAATCTTCTCATTTTCAAAGTAGTGGATGATGGTGTTATACGTTTCGGAATGGGCTCATTTTTGGCAGGGATGTAGAACTTAGTAAAAGAAACACATTCTAGAAATATTAACTTCAAATCCGTCACGATTTGATTTTAAATCACAAAAATGATGTCCAACGTGTGAGATAGTGTGATAATAAAAGGGTGAAGGAATCCTTCTCTTTATTAAGACAATACTATCTTTTTGCATCATTAGGACGTAGTACTACGATCTGTCCATCTTTTCTTGATGGAAAACAACAAGGTGTCCTCACTTCACATTTCACATCAATCGTCAATATTTCTCCGCTTAGTTATTATCCAATCGTCATCCGTTAGGCTTGAGTGTGGCCAAACACACGTGACAGTGTTGGTTATTTTGTCGATAATTAATGACATAAAGATTCACATTTCATACTAAAATTAAGTATTAAAATCGTGGGATGATTATAAACTCAGGTGTGTATGTACACATATATCTCTTTCCATGATAGCATCCAACAAAATGAAATGTGTTTAGTCACGCTACTCACGTTTAATTTGCTCAAATGGAAGACCTTTTCAATAATGTCAGGTTTGTTGCTATCTAACCAAGTATTGACATGGGTCCCAAGCTCCAACATAAAATTTGCTAAAACCGAAATAAGCAAAATGATGCATTCCCTTCGAGAAAGCAGCTTCTAAATGTCAAGTCCAATGTTGAATTCTTCACATGGACACGCACGATTCTAAAGTTGCTTTCGCCCTCGGGCCTTCGCAAGAAACCAAAACCAGAAGTGATGTTTTCCTTCTCGGTAAAGAAAAAGGCTCTAGAAAAGAAAAGGGAAAAAAAAGAGAGCCAAGAGTATTTTTCTATTATTACCTATTTGCCTGTGTGATTGGCTCTAATGGTTCTCCAAGATCCAACATTACGTCTAAGCGTAGTGGAAATTCAAGATTGAAAACAAAGACGTCATCTGATGTATCAACTTAGATCATCATTACGACTATGAATTCAACGGTCTATATAATTCTGATGTTTGAATTTCCATAAAGTATCTTCTACCAGCCATTTGAAATGGCATCTGGTGCTCGACAACCTTAATGGCGTCCTGGTGTTGATTCCATCACACGTTCAAAGAAACAGAATGTTGAAGAATAAACCAAGATACTATGAAGAAGACAAAAGGGATGAACACGTGTTTTTGATACAATAGTATGTATAAACTATGAGAGTTGACAGAATGTGGTTGAATCAACTGGTACAGTTGACATGAAGTGAATGGATAAACAAGAGTTGTTTATCCATGGTACAATTTTTAGAAGTTTACTTGGGTTGCAAGTATTACTGGTTTTGATTCCATGGCGTCCTGGTGTTGATTCCATCACACGTCCAAAGAAACAGAAGAATCCTTGTTGAATTCAACTTAAAAATGACGCAAAAACGACACTTTTGGGGGAGAAAGTTGAATCTTACTCCGCCATTAAAGTAAGCCGAACTAAAAAGAAAAATTGAGGAGAAATGGTTAAAATGTATTAAAAGAAAAATGGACTAAAGTAGTTCTCAGTACACAAGGCATAAGCCCAATGATCTAATATGCATAGAGTTACACTCAGCTACAATCTATCAGGAGCTTTTTCTTTTTCTTATTTTTTTTTAAAAAATAAGGAACCTTTTCATTAATGGAAATTCGAGGTTACAATGAGATTAGAATCGAAAATAAGAGAATACAAAGTAACAAGAACATATTGTAGAAGTACAATACCGAGAAATCAAACAAGAGAAAGAGAAGGATTACCGGAGTAAGACAAATACAAGTATGAATAAGATCCAGTTAAATAGGAGGAAGAATGATTTTTCTCGGAAGGAGATCCCAACCGTTTAGTTTGTTTTTCTTCTTTAAAAAGATATGCTCCCAAAATAGGAGTGATTTTCTCAAATCTCTTGTAACTAGTGATGAAGCTTCCGTCATCAAACAAATCACCGATAAAGATGAAGATTTCGTCGTTGGAACATCACTATCGATCATAGAACCCATCTCAATAACCAAAAACCACCATTAAAGCAAAGATAAACCTCAAAAGAGTAAATATAACCATCATAATGGTGTAGATAAAAAGAAAATATAGTAAAAATTAAGTTAAAACTACTAATTAACCTAGAAGCTTAAGTTAAAACTACTAACCTAGAAATATTGAAAAAATCGGCTTAGATCCGGTCCAAAATGGACCAGGCGGATATGAGTAGAAAGAGTTGTTGTTGATAATTTTGTTGAAGAAGGAGTGGAGAGAGGAGAGGGTGAGATGGAAAAACTTTGTTTTTGGAAGTGATGACTATGAATAAATTTAAAAAAATTTCCTTGAGCACCCCAATGAAATATATAAGATTTGATTTCATTTATCAATATTCCTTATGATTTAGATTTCCGTTTGACATATATTCTTTTGTTTCTTTCACCCATAGTGACCAGCAGATTGCAAATATAAGAAGAGGCCAGATTTTTCTACTTTTATTCCTTCCTTTTCTAAATTTTCAGGCCTTCAATTGAGCAGGGAGTGTACCGGCTTGTACACATCTAATTTTATAGTCCCCAATGAAGTAATCCCAGATTTTTGTGTGAAAAGCTTCACTGCAATAATAGACGATTGACTGATTGTGTACATTGATTGCAGAGGGAACAATTCAAGTTTGTAATTTAAAAGCCTCTCATAATCAAATTGTCAGAAGTTGGAATAACATTTTATGAGGCATCCCACATGAAAGGACCATTGTTGTCGTATTTTGGTGTTGTTAGATTATCAAGTTATAGCATGATTTGGCATTGAACCCACCAGACATGTTGCAAACTAAAGAGTCTTCCTTTGTATCTAAACAAGGTAGCGAACCTAGAAAAGTGAACATCTCTGTTAGATCACTGCTCGGTTGAACTCGCAAGCGTTGTTATCTCAAGCTTGTTTGTCAAGTTTAGTTGATCAAAACTATATACCTGATTTCTAGTCTACTTATAGATATGTCTCGGATTAGGATAGAATGTATAGTTGAGCTTTAGACTTCACATCGTTCACCAATTGAAGACGAATATCTACTGAGGAACTTGGAGGAACTTCATCAGCAAAAGGTATGTGGAGACTAAAACTTATCTATCACTCAAAAGTCTATTCTATTCTATTTCTAATGAGACTAAGTCATATAGCTATACAGACTTTTACATTATACACATTTAATGTTTCGAGCTGAGCTTAACTCGTTTATCTATTTCTCGAAATATGTGTTGGAAGCTTTTTGATTTAGCTATGTTCATCATATTCTTGATGAGTTTAGTTGGACAAAATTTATTTGTTGGAAACTAAATATAATGTCAAAAGATGATCATGTGAAAATTACCTTGAACATCTTATATGATTTGTGTGAGACAGTCATTTGATGTTAGCTTGGGAAATTTCGTATTGATCATTCGATCACTTGAAAACAACTTGAAGCTAATATTTTGTGTGATACAACCATTGTCGTCTTCTAAGGATGTTTCAATGATTGAAATGAGAGTTTAGAACGATTACCCATGTCTGGATACAACACGGTATGCATACCTAGTATGCAAACTGTATTGTGATGATTCAGGTCCGGAACTCTTGTTTGCGTACCTAATATGCGAACGGATTTACCTGAGTTGGGTCCGGAACGGTTGTTCGCAAACCGGGTTTGTGAAAGGCTTGACTAGGCCAAGGTCCGAAACTGCTGTTCACATACCTGGTTGGCGAACACAGTGGTGAAGTTCTAGAATCGGTCATTTCTCATACTCATGAACTAAAATATTTATGATCTAAGGAATGCAATCTTTGCAAACCATGTCTTAATGTTCATGAATTGATTCATGTATAAGTACTTTGTACGATTACAAATCAAACTGATTTAGATTCAATTTATTCATATATTTTTCTATGAGATAGTGAACAATTGAATAACTCTATTTGTAACACAATTAGATTCATTTGATTATCTTTCATGATTGATTGATCTTCATATTTTATCTGGAAGTGTTAGATGAATACGGCTAAGACAAAAGTGTTCATATGGCTAACTTCGGTTAACTGTTATGGAGCCAACTCAATATACACGTTTAGGTACGGTAACCCATATCTAAATGAAGGTATATTTCATTTGTGTATAACAAGATAAGACCATCTAACAGTGGAGATTGATTTCTTTATTTTAAGCAGACTTAGCTTGAATCTTAAATCAGGTTTTCATCTAACGGTGAATATTGAATGCTTTGTTACTAAGCTATCTTAGCTTTGATTGAAAGCAACCCTGATTTCAAAGACCATATAAGGGAGAACTCTAGCAATGGGAAAACCTAATCCCCACACTTCTGTGTGTTCCTAGTTGCGTACTAGAGTCGATTCTATTTTAACCTAGGTTTTTCCAAAACCATTATTAGGTTAACGAATTGAAGTCTTCATTTAGGATTCGTGAAGCCAAATCCAACTATTTTCTCCGTAGTTGTGTATTCTGATCTTACTTGTACTATCTTACTGAGTTTTATTTTCTCTAAGATATACTCGAGATTTATCTCTGATAGGTAAGATATACAAAGTAATCACAAAATTTCTTCGTCTCAGACTCTTGTGATTCCACAATAACTTTTCTTGTTAATCAGTTGTGTTATTGTGAGGTGACTAATATTTTATAGGCTACTCTTCGAGTGTATAAGACCGTATTATTAGTTGGTTCATGTTCACCTTGATTTTATCAAAAGACGGAACAAAAACAGAATAAAAAATAAACATATCTGCGGGAGACAGATTTGTTTCTAAGTCATCGACTTTGGGTCGTAGAAAATCTTAGTTGTGGGTGAGATCAGCTAAGGGAATCAAGTGTGAAAAAGTGGGGGTACAACAACCACACCTGATATTTCGTTTAGCAATCTGTATGGACAACTCCAATACAATTCCAAGAGAATCAACTAGATAGTCAAACTCAATGACATAAAAGTATCCAAGAGTTATATCTCAATTTCTCAAATCAATCTGCAATCGAACAAATAAGAATACGTGAGCCATATCAATATGAGAAATAACTTGGATGGTTCCAAAGACCAATATCCAAGTGTCAATCAATTTCAATCAGCAACCAAAGGTTGGATTTACCAATTGATTGAACTACGCACAAGCTGTGATATTTCAATTATATAAACAAATATAATGCGGAAAAGAAATAACACAGACACCAGATATTTTGTAAACGAGGAAACTGCAAATACTGAAAAACCTCAGGACCTATTCCAGATTGAACACCACACTGTATTAAGCCGTCACAGACACTAGCCTACTACAATATTAACTTCAGACTAGAATGTAGTTGAGCCCCAACCAATATCACACTGATCAAGGTACAGTCACGTTCCTTACGCCTCTGAATCCCAGCAGGACTCTGCGCACTTGATTCCCTTAGCTGATTTCACCCACAACCAAGAGTTGCTACGACCCAAAGCCAAAGACTTATAAACCAATATGTCTCCCATTGTTGATGCTGGATTTTCGGCAAGGGATAAAATCGTAAAATCATGATACTGCATGTTTCTGACCCGGCTTCAGGAATGTATAGACGATTCATATTTTATGATACGTGAACCATTTCACGATCTCTGACTGAGCGAACATTCCTCTCAGAGCTATGATGAATATGTTTCTCGAAAGGCCTCTCATCTGAGCGTTCGATGCTTCACACATTTTATCATCACCTCTACATAAAATCAAAATGATTGGGCGACTCCTAGACATAATGTTTGTTAGATAGCTTAACGCCTTCAGGACGTCACGCTGCTCATTTTTCCCTGACTACGTAGAGAGACCGTGTATAAAATCTCTTAATGATTGGGAGGTTCCTAGGCATAATGCTTGTTAGAGATCTTAACACCTTCAGGACATCACGCTGCTCGTTGTTCACTGACTATACACCCCTCAGAACGAATATGATGCTTCAATTATCTCATATCTCGATTCTGCAAATAGAATAATTCTAGCATGTCATTTATCAACTGACTTCCTAGAAAATAATTTATTCTATCTCATTACTCCATTCCATGGCTGATCCTTAGTTGGATTCCGTAGATTAGTAATAGATAACCATTTTATCTCATTACTTCGTTCCCTGAATTATCAGCTGAATTCTATGGATTAGTAATAGATACTCAATTAATTTTATTGCTCCGTTTCATGACTGATTCTCAAGTGAATTTCATGGATTAGTAATAAATATTCAACAATCGGGCATCTGGGCCACCACCGAGTAAGCTCCGAGAAAATGGTGTGAGTGTACTTAGAAAATAATGCACAAACGAGCACCCGAATGCACTATCGAGCATTCGAAAATATGGACAAACGAGGAAACCTGTGCAAAATGGGGAGGAAAATAATATTAATAAAATAATAAAGAGGCGCCTAAGGGGACCGGTCCCACCGTACGGCCGGTCATGCCGCCGTGGCCGGTCCCGGAACTCTTTAAATTATTTTATATTATTTTATTATTGGGATGAAGACTCCTTCATTTGAGCAAAGTCCCTCGTTTGGGCAAAACTGTGAGATTCTCCATACTTTCCATCAAACGATGAAAAATAGTAAAAAATTGGGAAAGGTTTCACGGGACCGGACCACCTAGCCAGCCGGCCATGCCCTAGTCGTGGCCGGTCCCACACCTTGCAATTCCTTATTTTCTCATATTATTATTTCCTTCATCTTATGAAACTCCATCGTTTGAGCGAAAACCCTAGTTTTTTAATATTTTCTCAAATATTGCTCAAACCATGAAAAAGCCAAAAAGTCAAATGGTCACATGACCGACTAGGCTTCTCGCATTAAAAATTAAAATATTATTATTTTAATATTCTAAAATATCGGTCGCACGAGCAAAGTTCTACTTGCTCATTCGAGCTGAATTGAGAGTTTCAGTCAAGATATCAAACTCTTCTGAAAATCCAAAATATTGCTCGAACGCGCACCAGAAAATACCAAAACTCTCACGTATGGTAACACGGGCATGCCACCTTGACCGACCAAGGTCGGCCCTTAGGCTTTCTAGGAGCCGGTCCCACACTCTTTCATAATTTTGACCTAATTATTTCTCAACAGTTCATATTGGGTCCAAACTCTCTCTAACCGACTTGGGATTTTCTCAATCGACCATCAACTGGTCCCACGACTACCAAGGGCCGGTCCCATGACCCCTTGGTCGGTCCCTCATCTCTCCATAACTAGGTTTTACTACCTAACGCTCAGACTATCATTATTTTAATAAATGATTAAACCAGCATTTGATCATCCTTTCACCAACTGGTCAACAAAGAACTTTGGTGCATGCTCACTCGAGCACTTGGGCGCTACATGGTCGACCATCATCCCATGAAGCCGGTCCCTCGGATACTGGTGTATCCGTGCTCTTTTAGAGAACTTAGTTAACCTCAAGCTAAGTTGGGGAGGAAAATCCTATTCTAGGCAGGAATCCTTGTTTAGGAAGAATTCCTAGTTAGGGAAGAGTTTTGTTTTACGCAATACTCTTAGCTTAGGAAATAGATTCATAATAGAAGTCCTTGGTTGGCTGAGTACGATAAAGGCTATAAAAAGAGGGCTTTGGCTAATAGCTAAGGATATATACTGGGCACAGAAAACCTAGAGAAAGCTTGGAACAATACTTGTGCAAGCTTAGCAAACAGTTTAAGGTTAATCCACTATTTAAAGAAGATTGTGAGTGTAACAAAGAGAGAATTGTAAGAGTTTTCTTGTTCATAATCTAGAGAAGAGATTTTCTTTGAATTACTACTTGTGTTCTATTTTCTAAGTTTCTCGTCTATTATTATTCTGAATTCCGCATTTATAGTAATAACTACCAAGGTACAGAGACCAATACGTATCAAGTTGGCATCACGAGCAAGGTTAGTTTCTATGGTAAATCCTTGTGGTTTATGGTTTTCACTAGATCTATATACATAAAGCTTGGTTAGGTACTCAAGAAGCTAGAATACTTTAAGAAAACAAGGGGATCAACGATGACGAAGTCAGATGACGAACATAAGGAAAGGAAAACACAAACTATGGAAGAAAAGGTGGCTACGCTGTAAACATACGTGAAGTCAATTCAAGTTACCCTTAAGGAACTGAGTGAATGTATTCGTTCTCATACACCCAAGACGAAGACGAATAAAAAGATTACACCTTCACCTGAAGCTTCGGAAAAAAGATGATTCGGAAGAAGACGATTCGGAAGAATAAGAAGAAGAAGAAGAGGAAGAAAATGAGGATGAAGAAAATTGAGTTTTTTAAAAGTCCTACATCAACTAAACCTCATGGTAAGAATCTGAAAATTGATTTTCATGTTGATATTCCACTTTGCAATGGGAGTGTCGATGTAGAAAAATTGGATGATTGGATTGAACGTCTAGAGACGTATTTTTCTTTCTTTGAATATGGTTCAAAGGAAAAGATTGCTTTAGCGGTATTGAAGCTACAAAAGCATGCTCTAACCTGATGGAAAGATTATCAAATACAGAACCTAGGTAAGGGAGTATTATCGTGGAAAAGATTCAAGGAAGTTGTAAGGAAACAGTTTATCCGGTTGGCTACCTTGAAGAGATATGGTTCAAGTGGTACAACTTGAAGTAGACTTACAACCAAACCGTGCAAGAATATACTTCGAAATTCCAGAATCAAGCTATGATTTTGGATTTATACTTGGGAGATTATGTTATCTATATGAAATATATTTCTGAGTTCCATGAGTATATACAGAAGGAGTTGAAGATATTTTCGGTGGATACTATCTCCGAAGCAAGTATAAAAGCTAACGCCATTAAAGGAAAGCTTAAGAAATCTGATTCAAAGGGAAATACTAAAGTGAAATCTGTAGGTACCACTGTGAAAGGAGGTGAAAGGAGCAAAAAATAAGAAGGGAAGTCTAGTGACAAGGAAGGTTTGATTTGCACCCATTGCAAGCAAACAGGTCACGTTATCGACAAGTGTTGGGTTACGAACCCTCATCTAAAGCCTAAAGGGTCACAGAGGAAAGAAGTCAAAGCCAAGAAGGCATCACTAGTCACTCAAACTCCAAAAGAAGTCCATGGACTAACGGAACCCAATTCAAAACTTTCTCTTATGACAGGGGAAAAAGAAAGACCTTCAAAAGATGATATCAGGGAGCGACGCTTCACAGTGAAGATGCAAGTCAGAACATCACTTGTTTATGTTGTTATTGACCCTTGAAGTCAGAAGAATTTACTTTAAATTATTTGGTGTAGAAGTTAGGATTGAAGACTATCAAACATCCAAAACCATACCCTTTAGGATGGCTTCAAAAGGAAGGGTGCTTACAAGTTTCACAGCAGTGCACGTTCAAATTTGCTCTATATGAGTCATATATTGACGAAGTTACATGCGACGTAGTTCCTTTGGATATCTTATAGGTAGTATTAGGTAGTCCTTACCTATGGGATAGAGATGCAACTCTACACATGAGGGAACAAAAGTATACCTTTACAAAAGATGGGGAAAGTTTTGTGATTCGGGCTATAGATTCTCCTCTTGAGGGAGCAAGCTTAATCACAACCACTCGGGATAAGCGGTTAGTGAATGCTAGCACAAAGTTCATTCTCCTTGTGATTCGTTCTCTTGAGGAGAAGCCGAAGAGAGTTTGTTTGGCAGCCTTGTCTGCACAACAAGAAGGCTACCTAGAAAGGTTGAAGTTGAAGTATAAGGATTTATTTACAGATGTCACTGGGTTACCGTTAAAGAGGAGTGTGGAGCATGAAATTATGTTGACCGGAGAGAGTTATCTTCCTAATGTAGGTCTTTGTCGCACGTCCAAGGAGGAATCTGATGAGATCAAGAAACAAATCAAAGAACTCCTAGAATTAGAAATGATAGTGTCAAGTGCTTCACCTTGTGGATCAGCGGTATTGTTGGTACCAAAGAAAGATGGAGGCTGGCATATGTGTATTGATTATAGAGCATTGAACTACCCTCTACCTAGGATAGACGACATGATGGATCAGTTGGAAAAAGATCGAGTCTTTACAAAGTTAGATTTCAAATTCGGATACCACCAAGTGAGATTCCGAGAAGATGATACATGGAAGACTGCTTTCAAAACCAAACAAGGCTTGTTCGAATGGCTGGTGATGCCTTTTGGTTTGTGTAATGCTCCAGCGACGTTTATGCGTTTGATGAATGATTTGTTACGACCTTTTATAGAAGATTTTGTGATTTTTTATTTCGATGATATCCTTATATACATCAGAACTTAGGAAGAGCATCTCGTTCACGTTGAGAAGTTGTTTAAAGTGTTACATGAAGGCCAGCTAGAGTTGAACGTAAAGAAGTGTGAGTTTGGAAAGGAGGAGTTGGTGTACCTTGGATTCATTGTTGGTGGAGGACAACGGAAGATTGATCCAAAGAAAGTTGAAGTGATCACTAAGTGGCCTAGACCGAGTATCGTAATTGAAATAAGGAGTTTCTTAGGGGCTTGCACATACTTGCGTGAGTTTATCCGACATTTTTCAAATATTGCAGGACCATTACTTGATGATAACAGCGACGACGCTATAATCATACCACGAGTAGAAGACTTATGGTTTGATAGAGAGGAACCACTCAAGGAAGACTTCATATTGGAGCAAAGAGTGACTAAAACACGACAAGGACATAAAGAAGCTTTTATAATTGGATGTAAAGGTCAAGTTCCTAGCAAGGACAAGTGGTTTAACAAGGAAAAAAGGGCTCTCGAGTTCTCTAACCTTCATTTTTAACTCTCACAGGAGTTCAAGTTATTAAAAGGGGGACCTACGATACAAGTGTATCCGTACTCCTTTAGAGAACTTAGTTATCCTCAATCTAAGTTGAGGGAAGAATCATATTTTAGGAAGGAATCCTTTTTTAGGAAGAATTCCTAGTTAGGTAAGAGTTTTGTTTTAGACAATACTCTTAATTTAGGAAATAGATTCCTAATAGAAGTCCTTAGTCGGCTGAGTACAATGAGGGCTATAAACAGAGGGCTTTGGCTAATAGCTAAGGATATATACTGGGCACAGAAAACCTAGATAAAGCTTGGAACGATACTTTTGCAAGCTTAGAAAACAGTGTAAGGTTAATCCACTGTTTAGAGAAGATTGTGAGCGTAACAAAGAGAGAATTGTAATCGTTTTATTGTTCATAATCTAGAGAAGATATTTTCTTCGAATTACTACTTGTGTTCTATTATCTAAGTTTCTCGTCTATTATTATTCTGAATTCCACCTTTATAGTAATAGCTACCAAGGTATAGAGATCAATACGTTGCACTCTCCTTGCTCAGGTGCTCGAATATTGATTCAAATATCAATATTCAGTAATTCATCAAATGAGCAATATTTGCTCAGATGCTCGAATATTGATTCAACTGTCAATATTTAACAATTCAAGCAATATTTTCTCAGACTATCAATATTCATTATGCTGATTCAATTATCAACATCATTCATTCGAGAACTATACTTCTCAGCAGAGATGTTCAATCCATGAATCATAGACCATTCGACAATTATACCCGACTGAAAAATACTTAGACTCATCGTCTAATCAAGTCAACGACTGACTAATCAAATACAGTCTGCCTTGCAGACTTTACATTCGTGAGACATCAATCACGTCACATCATGGGGGATATTAATTAGGGTTTTGATATGAAGGCCTACGGCACGCGTGTTCATCCATGATGAGAAATGTGAGTAAGTCGTGCAAGCAGTTTAGGGATTTATCAAACTAGTGGGTGGACAATCAACCAAGTCTCCGCACGACCTGGAACTGGTTAAACCACGATTTCCCACTTTCCCACTCTTTCACTCGAGCAACTGTCACACTTACTAGAGATCAATGTGTTTACATTCGAGCAATATAAATAAGTTTCTGAATTCACGATTGAAAAACAACAAAATATTGATCGAATATACAACATCCATCGTCTAACCAATAATCATTGTGTGAGCAACAATATTCTCAATTGAGTAGAATTCAAACTTATTCTTCATTTGCATAAACCTACAACACATTCACAATCCTTGATCATCATTGATCTCACACACTTCTCAGCTTCCCTCCTAATATCAACCCTCTTCCCTCTTTGTGACCTAATTGACTCTGTAATGATCGTTTCTTGTTTTAGGTCGGAGTCCTACAGTTTGATCTCTCAAACTCAAAGCACTCTCGTGTAGTGCATCTGTTTGAGGAGCCTCCATCCGCACGGTCGTCTCTCGTTTCCCTCAAAAACCAGCAAATTGTTTTCCCCATCAACACCCACGTAAAAGTCTATTTAGATAGATAAATATGTCTTACAAAGAAATACCTATGAAGTTTTGTTCCGTCTTATGATAAATCAAGGTGCGCAGGAACCAATCGATAATCCGGTCTTATATTCCCGAAGAACGGCCTAGAAATATCAATCACCTCACAATAACTTAACTATATGGTAGTAGAACAA
Organism: Papaver somniferum; assembly: GCF_003573695.1. Taxonomy (NCBI): domain Eukaryota; kingdom Viridiplantae; phylum Streptophyta; class Magnoliopsida; order Ranunculales; family Papaveraceae; genus Papaver; species Papaver somniferum. The sequence continues at coordinate 16,977,605 of NW_020622934.1, read as the reverse complement.
GTTATTGTGGAATCACAAAGAATGAGACAAAGAACTTTGTGATTACTTTTTATATCTTACCTGTCGGAGATAAATCTCGAGCCAATCTTAGAGAAGATAGTACTCAATACGATAGAACAAGTAAGATCAGAATACGCAACTACAGAGAAAATAGTTGGATATAGCTTCAGAATCCCAATGAAGTCTTCAATTCGTTAACCTACACGGTTTTGGAAAAACCTAGGCTAAAGGAGAATCGACTCTAGTACGCAACTAGTATTACACAAGAGGTGTGGGTATTAGGTTTCCCGGTTGCTAGAGTTCTCCTTTATATAGCTTTCAAATCAGGGTTTGCTTAGTTACCTTGGAAACGAAGCATTCATTATTCACTGTTAGATAAAATCCTGATTTAATATGCAGGCTAAGTTTTGCTTGAAACCATAACAATATATCTCCACCGTTAGATGGACTTATCTTGTCACACACAAATGAAATATACTTCATTTAGATATGGGTAATCGTACCTAAACGTGTACATGAAGTTGGATCAATAATATTTAATCAAAGTTAGCCATATGAATACTTTTGTCTAATCCACATTCGTCTAACATATCTAGATAAACTATGATGATCAAAGATAGTCGAAGGATCTAATTGTGTTCTTCATAGACTTGTTCAATTTTTCATTATCTTATAGTAAAATACATGAATGAATCGAAGCAGAATCAGATTGATTCAAAAGAATCAATTCATGAACATTTAACCAACGTTTTGCAAAGATTGCATTCCTTATTATATAAATGTATTTGTTCATGAGATGAAATCATACTTTACCAATTTAAGAACTTGAACCACTTAAGTTTACGAACGGGTATGCAAAAGTAAGTTCTGGACATTGCTCACAAGCCAACAATTTGCAAACAGGTATGCAAATTTTAGCTCTGAACCGAACTCAGTTGAAACCGTGTACCAACGGGTACGCAAACTTGGTTTCCGGGATTCAACAGTTAAATCGGTTTGCGAACGAGTATGCAAACTTAAGTACCCTGACTTAAACATTTGAGTAAGTTTGCGAACGGGTATGCAAACTTCAGGTCCCGAATTCTATCAAAACGGTTAGTACACTAAGTACACAAACCGTAATGTATCCAGACATGGGTTTTAGCTCTTAACTCCCATTTCAATCATTGAAACATTCTTAGAAGATGACAGTGGATGTCTCACATACATCATTAGCTAATAAACAATTTTCAAGTGATCGAATGATCAATACGAAACTTTCCAAGTCGACATCAAATGATTGTCTCACACAAATCATGTAAGATGTTTCAAGGCAATTTCCACATGATCATCCCTTGACATAAAGTCAAGAGTAATGATTATTGTAGCTAAGATAGAAATCTACCAACACATATTTCGAGAAATAGATAAGCGAGTTATACTCAGCTCGAAATATCAAATATGTATGATACGAAATACTAAATCATATACGACTTTTGTCTCAATAGGAGATAAGTAAGAAATAAATAGACTTTTTGATGATAGATAAGTTTTAGTCTCCACATACCTTTTGTTGATGAAGTTCCTCCGAGTTCTTCAATCTATCTCCGTCTTCAGTTGTAAGCGCCGTGAAGTCTAAATCTCAATCATACAATCCATCCTAGTCCAAAACTCCTATAGGTAGACTAGAAATCAAGACTATAGTTTTGATCAACTAAACTTGACAAACAAGCTTGAGATAGAAACGCTTGCGAGTTCGACAAAGCAATGCTCTTACAATCTTCCCTTTTGTCAATTTTAGTGACAAAACTATCAATATATATGGATTACAAAATAAATAAGACTTTGTAGATTCTCATCCATCATGCTTGATTTCCTTGGTTCTTCAATATTACGTGAACTCTTTTCCGCTCCAAGTATTCCAGTGACTCTAAATGTGTTCGAGCCAGCATCATTGTTGTTGAAGATCCGTAGCTATAACAATAATCAACAAGATTGTTTTCGTATTGTTATACAGTGTCATAGTTGTTAGAGCACTGCTCGGTCGAACTCGCATGCGTTGATATCTCAAGCATGTTTGTCAATGTTAGTGATGAAAACTATAAGTCTTGATTTCTAGTCTACTTATAGCGAAGTCTCAGACTAGGATAGAAAGTTTAGTTGATCTCAAGACCCCATGGTGATCATCATACAAAGGCGAATTCGACTAAAAGGTATGTTGATCTCAAGACCTCAAGGAACTTGTGGAACTTCATCGACTAAAAGGTATGTGGAGACTTGAACTTATCTATCACTCAAAAGTCAATCTACTCTATCTCCTATCTTGAGACAAAAGTCGTTTTGCTATATATACTTTGATTATGCACATTTGCTATTTCGAGCCGAGTTTATCTCTCTTATCTATTTCTCAAAATATGTGTTGGTAAGCTTTCGCTTTAACCAAGTTCATCTTTACTAGTGACGAAAGTCATGTTAAGTTTCAATTACTTGAAAATTGCTTTGACGAAAAATAGTGTGTGAACAACAACTATATAACGTCCTCTAAGAATGTTTCAATGATTGAAATAAGAGTTTAGATTATATAACCATGGTTGGATATAAGCATTGCGTGGTAACTCATACATGTATAAGTCCTTATTTCTTGAACCAAAGTATGCGTACTTTGCTGCTCAGGAAAACCGGAACTAGAGTTCGCGTACCCAATTTGCGTACCAAGTCCGCGTAGTGTCGAAGGTTCTCATCCCAATAATTTCTGTTGGAGTTTGTGAACTGAAAACAAAAGTATTCCGGGTACTTAATTCCGCGTACCAGTCCGCGTACTTAAGTTGGTTATTTTCTAAAAACGATTATTTGTGAACTTAAACTTATATTAACTAAGGAATGCAAGTTTACAAACTGTGGCTATAAAGTTCATGAATCGATTCGAGTGAATCAAATCGTTTGTGCTTCAATTATGTTTTGTATACTTCTTTAAGATCTAAGCAATTGAACAACCCTCTAACTAGTTCATTTGAGTCATTTGAACTAGTTATGGTAAAGAAGAATATGGTTGATATGAAAGTGCTCATACGGCTAACCATTTGGTTAACTACTGTTGAACCAACTAGATGTACATGTTTGAGTACGGTTACACAAACCTAAATAAACGTGCATTTCATTTTGTGTAACAATCTAAGTTTCAATCTAACGGTTGAAAGATATTAGCTTGAATCTAATCAGGTTTTCATCTAACGGTGAATATTGAATGATTTGTTACTAAGATAACATTGATTGCAAATCCTGATTTGAAAGACTATATAAGGGAAAACTATAGCAACTGGGAAACCTAATACCCATACCTACTGTGTGATACTAGTTGTATTAGCTAGAGTCGATTCTCCTTTAACCTTAGGTTTCTACCGAGACCCTATAGGTTAACAACTTGAAGACTTCATTGGGATTGTGAAGCCAGACCCAACTGTTTTCTCTGTAGTTGCGTGATCTGATCTTGATGTTTCTATCGTATTTGAGTACAATCCTAAGATTGGCTTGAGATTGATTTCTTCGATAGGCAAGATATAAAAGTAGTCACAAACATCTTCGTCTCATCGTTTGTGATTCCAAAATATCTTCTTTCGCTAGTCGATTAATATTATTGTGAGGTGATTGATAATACTGAGCTGTTCTTCGGGAATATAAGTCTGGTTTATCAATTGGTTCATGTTCACCTTGATTTATCAAAAGATGGAACAAAAACTCGTAGGTATTTCTGCGGGAGAGAGATTTATCTATTACCGTAGACTTTTCTGTGTGACACAAATTTGTTCATTAAAGTCTTCGACTTTGGCTCGTAGCAACTCTTAGTTGTGGGTGAGATCAGCTAAGGTAATCAAGTGCGTAGTATCCTGATGGAATCAGAGACGTAAGGAGCACAACTGTACCTTGGATCAGTGTGATACTTATTGGGGTTCAACTACAGTCCAGACCGAAGTTAGTTTGTGGTAGGCTAGTGTCTGTAGCGGCTTAATACAGTGTGTGTTCAATCTGGACTAGGTCCCGGGGTTTTTCTCTATTTGCGGTTTCTTCGTTAACAAAACTTCTGGTGTCTGTGTTATTTATTTTCCATATTATATTTTGTTATATAATTGAAATATCACAGGTTGTGCGTTAAATCGATCAATTGGAAAATCCAACCTTTGGTTGTTGATTGAAATTGATTGACACTTGAACATTGGTCTTTGGTGCCGTTCAAGTGATTTCTCTTGTATTCAATTAGACTCGCATATTCTATTTGCTTGAGTAAGTATTGAATCGATAAAGTGAGATATAACTCTTTGATATACTTTTATTAAGATTAAGTCTGAATGTCTAGATGATTCTCTTAAAAGTATATTGGAGTTAGTCCATGTAGATTGCTAAACGAAATATTGGGTGTGGTTGTTAGACCCCCACTTTTTCAATAGTATTATTACACAACATCAAAGTTCAATTGTACCACAACTTTGACAATAATACTATGGTGATATATATCACTCCCCTTAGTCAATACTTCATCTCACAATGAAAACCACTCCCCCTTACATAATGATCCGTAAACCATATGTATGTAGTGTGAACTACAAAATAATTATGCCCCTTCTTGTCAATATAAATTGGCAAAGGTACAAAAATTATGGGATCATAATGAAATTCTCATAGAGATACTTCATGACTAAAAGAGAACATATCAACTTTGTTTCGATGATTTCACATAATCTAAACTTAGTGTATTCACCAAGGAGTTAATAAATAAATAATAGACTTAACTTTTGAGCATATATATGGAATAATCACAGTTCACGGACGTAAACCACTGTTGATGGTGGTTTTTAGTTCAGGGCTAAATTTGTAAAACCCTGCATTTAATAGGCCGTCACTCTGCAAAGAGACAGAGCCATGTGAAAGTGATGAATGTCAAACCTCTTCACTGGCGCATTTATTAAGCAACTCAATATATATATATATGAAATTTATCCAGAATGGTGCATGTAGCAACAATCCCAGATATTCTGTAAGTTTTGGCACCTTGCCTGTATTATTCAATTAATATAAGTTTTTTTGAATACTTTTTGTGTTATGTTCCACGGCTGAACCCTTAATGTTGATATGGCATGACAATTTGTGTTTATTCGCAGCAGAGTAGCATGAATTTCCAAGTATCAAGGATAAGGTCTTTGCATAAAGTATTCAATCGGAAATCATACTGCTCTCTGGCAATGAACTTAAAGAACTTTGTGTCAACACATAGAATTCAATCAATTTTATGATAGTTCACAAGATTCAGATATTACCCTGACTAATTTGCAAAAAAAATTAGGGTTTTGCGCCTCGCGCAGTATATCAGACCTTGCATGTCTAAATTAAGCCTAGGAAAACGAGGTAATTAATCCGCCATGGATTAGTCGGTGCAAAGTCCTACCAAAAATCAGAAAGCAAGGAGCCGCGGAACAGGAGAAGCAACAAAGAGAGGTGTGGCCACGCCACAGGCCATCCGGCGCCACTTGCAAGTGGCCACACCCTATGTTGCCGACCGGCCCCTCTTTCCCATCGACCACTCAGGTCACTTTAAACCTGCCACGTGCACATAAGTTGTGGGTGGGACCATACTTGCCGACCCTATTTCCATCGACCAATCAGGTCGCTTTAAATCCGCCACACCACACTAGAAGTGTGGTCACGCCCATGCTTGGCCGACCCCTCTTATATATTAACCAATCAGGTTGCTCCAAACTTGCCACGGTGTTAAAAGAGGCAAACCGCGCCAAATGGTCACAAAGCCATTGGCTTTCCAAAAACCGCGCAACATGCCAAGCGTGCCATGTTGCGCCAATGAGCTGGACGGCATGCCAAACGTGCAGCATCATGCAAAACGTGCAGCAACATGCCAAACATGCCAAACGTGCTACTTTACCGTAGTATCATGTTGAACGTGCCGTAAAAAGCGCGCCTACGTGCTAACCCACCTTCTGTTCGTGGCCAACGCCATAAAAAACTTCAACATGGTTCTCCTAGACAGTAGCACGACCTTGCTCAAGTGGTGATGGATGAAACCCTAATTTCCAGTCGTGGCGTAAATTATGCCACTTCGGGCCCCACAACATGCCACGAGCCGTGTGGACTTAGGAAACCCTAATAAAGGCGTCATACCATAGCCACTCGTGGCAATACTTGCTCCTGTGGACATTTCCACATGATGGCCTAGCTATGGTTCCTTTGGCGTGGCTCTGGCATCACTTGCATAAAACGCCATTGTACCGCGGTCACATGCCGCATGTGTTAATTAGGGTTTCGGCATGCCAAACCCTAATTTAGGCAAAGTTACTACGCCAACCAAGCCAAATAATGTTCCACGGAACATTGGGATTGATGTGGCTACTAGAACTGATGTTTCCACACCACATTTGAGTCCAACACCAATGTGCCAAAATCTGGCGGCCATGGGTACGACAGGCGCCACTTGCACCATTGTGCTACTGGCATGCGCTGACCATGCTAACCATTCCACTGGCATACACTAAAAGCGCCACTACGCCATTAACATGTATCAATGGCGCCATTGTGCTATTGATAGGCGCCAACAGGCTGTGGCCATAATCAATAGCCACCCTTTCTCATGAGATACAATCTTAGCTGTCCAAATTTTCCATGGAATTGACAGACCTGTGGCAAGATTCTGGCGACCAGCCAAGACAAGCCTAATAGCATCACGTGTTATTTTCCTGTGGTAAGTCTCTTGAATTTGACTTTCCACGCGTAGCAGACTGCTACACGTTTTCCACGAAAACACTCGAGATATCAAACATGTCACAAACTGGGGGTTTACAGCTGTTGATGGTGGTTTTTAGCTTAGGGTTAAAATCGTAAAACCTTACATCTGACATGACGTCACTAGGACCACTAGCGCATTTATTGAATCATTCAACACGCCTAAGTAAGAATTACCAGGGTACCTTTTTTTTTTACATATATATGTGTCATGTTCCACGGTAGAACCCTTAGTATTGACCGACATCACCTTCGTACACCAAACCCTAAATTCTTACACCACCGTGCCAATGGAAAACCATGCCATCCACGTCTCCGCGCCAAGGTATGCCAACCATGCCAGCCGCACCACCGTGCCAATGGAAAACCATGCCAGCCACGTCTCCGCGCCAAGTCATGCCAACCATGCCAGCCGCACCACCGTGCCAATGGCAAGCCGTGCCAACCACATCTCCGTGCCAAGGCATGTCAACCATGCCAGCCGCACCATGATAGGTGTAGAATACATCCTATTTATTATCTATTGTTTATGCTTTCTTTGCTATTTTTCTTGTGAATTATGTATTTTACGTGTGTTTTTGAGTTTTATAGCTACTTTGGAGTCATGCGGAAGAAAATAAGAAGAAATCACCCTATTTGAGCAAAAGGAAAAATTGTCATTTCCTGGGCGAACACTATCTTGAGCCCAGCCAAGGTTAAAGACCAACTCTGTTTTGGAGAAGTATAAAAGACAGCCAGCTCACGTTAAGGGGTTGTCATCTGTGTGACCCTTATCTAAGCCGACGGGGTATCTGAATCCATCACCCAAATGCAAACTAACCCTTATATAGAAGACATATTCTCTTCCCAAATCATTAGTATCTGAAATTGAGAGATACAGAAAGAGGCAGCAGCTGCTGCTATTAAAACCGAGAGAAGAGAGTTGAGAGAAATCGAAGCCATTGATGTTGAATCAAGACTGATTGAAGAAGAATTGATAAGATGTGGTGGTGGTTGGTGCTGTTGATTCGAGCAAGACATGAAGATGAAGTAGACAACAGATGGATGGATTTAGAAATTAGGGTTGTTGTTCTCGAAGAAACAAAGGGGATCTGGATTGGAAGAAAAAATTGGAGAAGAAGAAGAATCAGAGATGGGGTTTGGATCGAATCGATCAATGGAGGAATTTTGGGGCTGAATTTGTGTTCGAAATGATGGAGATGGTTAGCATCTGTAGAAGATAAATCTGTTGTTCTTGAATTGAAGTTAGATAGGTGGGATTCGAAGAATTGAGAAATGGGTATCTGATGATGGGTTTGGTCATGAAGTTGTAGAATGAGATCTCAGAGAATCAGAACAGAGGTATTGTTGATATGAAGAACCCGGTGGAATAAGATGATGAACAATTGAATCTGCTCTAAGAAGAGATTATGCTGTGATTGAGAAGCAAATGGGTTGTAAACTGAGCTGAATTGAAACTCTGTTGATGAATGCTTTAACTAGATGTATGTGTAGGATTGTTACAGGGAGTTGGCATGAACTTGGCATGAGAGATGCCCAGAAAATAAACAGAACTCTGTCGGATTTTCATGCCGACGAGTCAACTCAGTGATGCCAGCGATCCAACTCAGCTGAGTAAGACTAGTTAGCCGAGTAAGATGCTGACTAGAAAGCTGACTCTCTCCTCCCTTGACCCCATTGACCGTTAGAGACTGCTAGTCTGACTGTTAAGTTTAACAGAGCCGTGACGGAATATTCCGTCTACGGAGAAGCATCTCAGGTTGCCGGCAGTGACATTTCAGGTGATTTCCCGGTCGGATTCCGGTGATCCCAAAAACTTTTCAGGCGACCAAAAGTACAGAAACTAGTGAAGAATTTTCTAGACTCATGGGTTTAAAGAATTGGGCTTGGATTTGGAAAGAGAAGATGGAAGATTTGAGAAAGACTTGGATTTGGAAGTTGAGTTACAAAGGGAAAGGGATTCTATTCCTAAGAAGAGTTGAAGCAAATTGAAGCCTATAAATAGAGAAGTTCTCTATACAACTTTTGCACACCTCTACACACACAACACTTGTGTTTTTGCTTGCTTTTTCAAAATTATTCTTTTAATTATTTGTGTGAACTCCTTAGCATGAGTATCTAATTTTCTTATTGATTGAGGATGAATTCCTAGTTCTTGACATGTTTTGAGTTTTGTTTTAAATCTACTTTGAAGTTTTCACATGATTATCATTTGTTTTTACTAATTGGAATGTTTATAATTCATGGTTGTTTGATAGACTATTTAGAGTGCACGCTGAATTGATTTGTTAACTCAACCTAAAGCTAGTAGAAGTTAGGGAATACGTAATCGTTCTCGACACTTTACACAAGTAGAAAACACGAGACCTTGCAGAGGGATTCCGTGGAGCAATTGTGTGTGAAAACAACGCTAGAAAGTGAACCAAGCGAACCGAGTTTAATTACTTGTACTAAACCTAAATTCATAAATCTTAATGCGTTCGGGGAATTACATCTTGTAAGCGAACCTCAAGGTGGTTCTTTTGAATAGAATCTGATAACTAAGCGGACCTGTTACTCAGTGAAACAAGGAATTTTGGGGTTAGCTAAGCGAACCTGCTATCCTACGGTTGGTGATAATCTGTGACAAATAAAAAGATGGAAAAGAACATAACTTGAATCATTGTTTTTCAATGAAGAAAGATTCCTTGATCTAATCTCTCTTATTGATTTCCTTTATCTTTTTAATTGCTTTGTTTACTTTCTTTTGATTTTAAAATCTAAAACAAAAACCCCCCTTTTGTGACATTATAAGACAACTAAAACCTCTTGCTCCTCATGGGAATGAACTTAACTACCACCATATTACTTGTTAATTGAGTGGAAAAATATTCACTAATTTGTTGTGGTTACGACACGCATCAAATTTTGGCGCCGCTGCCGGGGAGCAGCGGACGATTTTAGTTGTTTTTAGTTTTGCTTTATTCTTGCTTTGTTAGATTCTATATCGTAGCTAACTTAGTTTTTGAGAATATTATTTCAAGTACTAGTTTTCCATGTATGGTGGACAAGAGCAAGCATATTACAACAATCAATGCGGTTTTCAACCTCAACATTATGACAACTTCCAACCATCTTTAGGATACAATCAAAACCAATCTTTTGGCTATGATCAATTTCCTACAAAACCTTATGGATATTCTCATACATATCAACAACCTTGTAGTAGGTATGTAAGTCAAGCACCAAGGTGGGATAAGTCTACTTCTAATTGGCTTCATTCGAGTTGTATGCAGATTATGAATGAATTACAAGATATGCAACAAATACTAGACCAACTTGACTGTGATAGAAAGAACGTCGCACAAACCAATTTCTGCAACACTTTTTCTTACCCGACTTTGGATCGTAGTTATGATCATTCACCCATTCAAAGGGAAGAGTCATGGGAAATAAAACCTATTGTAGCCAACGGTGGTAAGCGTGTGAACGTCAAGAAACTTGTACAGAAATTATACAAGTTGGAAGATGATGGAACCTCAGAAGAGCTTGTCTCAGAAATTAGTAGGACCACTCATATGGAACTTAAACGACTTCTGGATAAAGGTTATGAAACCGATGAAGATTCTTATTATGGTGAATCTGAAAGTGAAGATGGTTGTGTTGAAAAGGACCAACCTTTGGAGACTTTTGATGACGCTAGTGTAGATTACTCGAGCCTTGATCTTAATAATGATCAATTACCTATTAAAAAGGTAGAGCTTGAGGAAGATGCAATTAGTGCTTTTAAAAAATTCCTTAGGGAAAGAAATGAGTCCGCGGTAGTGTATGAGCGTTGCAACAATGAGGAAGTTGTTCCAACTCTGGATCATAATAACGATCTTTCACATATTCAAAAGGAGGAGATTGGGTGTGACTTACCTATTTTTATAAACAGTGTAACACCCTCACAAGAAGATCTTACAATATATACCGAAGAAGATTTTATGAGAGAGGAATGGCCCGATTCCGATGAAAAGGATGTTGAAGAGGAGATGCTCGAGAATGAAACCGAATTGAATGATATTGTGGAATGATGTGATTTGTAGATAGTGGTAAAAGTGGTTCGATTCTCAGACTTGTGAAGGATATTAATTAGACTTAAATTCTAATATTAAAATAGAAAAACTCACTAAAAATTATAGCAAACTCAAACAAAGTTGATATCAATATTAAAAAGAACACTGAGGCTAAGATTCCACTATTTTCCAAATTCAAGGTGATTTAATCCAATATTTATATTCATGCAATTTTTTCGTTCAATTTGATTCTAAACTATTGCAATAAGTAGATTCTCAAAATAACAAGTGTAAATCCGAAGCATAAAACATCAAAAACCTAGGTCCAAGCATGCTCTGTCAAAAGAAATAACAATTGCTTAACAAGAATCATTCAAACAATTTTCATTCAAGGAAAAACAATCATAAAAATAATTGTGATAAATAAATAAATAAGAATATAACACTTTTTGTTGAAAAAATAGCTTCCTCTATCGCCTCAGCAATGGGGTTTAGCTCCTCATATTAACCACTTGCTCAAAATACATGTTTGTTGCTCAAAAGTTGATTAAAAAGAAGAGAAGGTATAAAACAGCGTGTTTGTAACGGATATAATTGTTATGAACCATTATTACAAAATACCCTAACACAGAACTGTTGTGAACTCTGAATAATTGTTACAGAAATTGTGACAAAGTGATTGAATTTTGAAAGAAAAGGCCATGGATTCTGCGACTGTCTTTTACTGTTGTTCTGTGTTCTTCTTCTTCCTTTCGCCTGTATCTCTGCAACTTGTTGTTTTTATGCTCTGTTATGTTCTAAAACTTCCCCAAAGTGTACGTACCCCCTTCTGTGACTCCCTAGCCTCATATATATACACGGAAGGTCCCGTATAAGGCAAGTGAAGTCCCAAAAATAACTCTTTTCTTCGGCAGTAATAATCGGAATTTTCTTCTCTTCCAAATCTTCTTTACGCGGTTTGTGAGTTATAAAACTTCCTAAAACTGAAAGATACGAATCCCAGAGAGTAAATCCTTCCTTCACAACACCAAACTTCCACAAATATAACCAATGAAACTTCCACGAATAACCAGTGCCATGTTTTATCCAAACCGAAGATTGATGCCTATTTTTTCGAATCTGTGCCACCTACAATCTCTGTTCTGACTCATCATGTACATCCCAACTCATCTCCACATAAGAAACCTCTCCAATACTTCAAGGAATTTCAGAAAATCCGATAATATTTCCATCTCCTCTGTTCAGCCCTAACTCCACATAATGCCCTATATTTTCGAATTTAGAAGACCTACCAACCCTGTTTAGTCGTAACAGGGTGGTACCAATCCATTCCAGCGTCAAACACCGAGAAAAACTCAACAGAATTTAATCCAGCTCTTCCCAGGAAAATACGCAGCTTGTATACCAGATTCCCGCCAATTTGAAATTCGAATTTGTGAAGAAAGGGGGCGCCCCCTATCCAGAGTGGGGATGCGAATAACAACTGCCTTGGGGGTGTCCTGGGGGTTCCCCTTATCCAAACCGGGGGTCCGAATAGCAAGTGTCCTCCTGGTGCTTCCCAACAATTTTTCAAGCCAATTTTTTCCAAAAATGTTTATTGGCCAAAAATACCTAAAAATAAATAAAACACCATAATAAGTACAAAAATGAGCCCTAACAATATATAGAATCGAGACAAATCGGACAAAAAAATGTGTCTATCATGGAAGACCCAATTGAGCTTGCAAAAGATTTTAATGATGCCAAGACTTTGGTTAAGGTAGAAAACGACGAAGAATGGTGGCAAGGTTTGATAGAGGACCACGATATACAAGAGGTAAGTAATTCACTTGAATTTTTTAAGGATGAAGAGGATTCTGTAATACAAGAAATTGTGCAAGGTTTGTCAAACCCTTTGCATATTGGTTCTTCTCCTTTACCTCTTATTGGTTTGAATGTATGTTCTTCGAAAGTATTTTTGGATGATTTTGTTTCTCGATATCCACCATTAGAAACACTTGATGCTAACACTATGCAGGTTTTACAAGAGGAATACATGGAAGTTCCAAAATTCTATGTTCTTTATACACTTCCGAGTGTGGACAAGAATAAGTGTTGGAGAAATTTCTATCAGGCGATAATTTCACTATTATTTTCTTGCGCTAACATTCGTATGGAGTTATTATGTGCAAAATAGGTACTATGGATGGATCCCCAAATTTTTAGATTGTTAGTATATGGGGAATGAATCTTACAAGTGGCAAGTCGGGCCGTCGACTTTAAAACAAGCGCTAAATGGGAGGCAACCCATAGGTTTTGTATTTCTTATCCTTTTGTTTTTTGTTTTGCTTATTTATTTTTTCTTGTTCCATATCATGTTAGGATTTCCCACCTTAACTTTACTAGGAGGATTCAATTAAATTGAAGACAATGTAAGGTTTAAGTGTGGGGGAGTGGTTAAGCATTTATTTTTAAAAAAAAATAAATTTCATAAAACCTCCAACTTGTAGAGATTTTAGAGTCACTAGCATACTTCTAGGTATGTTTACATAGAGAATTCTGACCGACATAACAGAACTTGGAAGTGTTAGGGAACTACGTTCGGATTTCTTGCTTGTTAGAGTGTTAAATAATGGATTTAATCATGCCGGTGATGCAGATTAGGAGCACGGAGACATGCATTATTAGAGTTGCTGATCAATCATTAGTGGAGACTACCCTATTTATGTCATGCGAGGCACCAACCAGATTTCTTTATAAATAACTAAAGAGCTTTCTTTTGAGTTTTTGTCACCATATGTTAATTCCGGGTAGAATGGTGAGCTACCCAACCACCCACCAATAGAAGCACTACTCTTTGATCTCTTGAGTGCTAATTTTGTCACTCATGAGGGTGACGTCTATAGATGAAAAGCCTCCTTCTTGTAGTTAGATTTGCAGTTAGCACCATTCTCTCTCTCGACAACAACGGGTCCATAGAAACACTATTGCCATCATCAACAAGGGAGCGACATCAAAATCTACAAGGAAAGTTGAAAATGTTCAAGGTTTACAAGCAACAGAACAAGAAAAGAGTAAATTTCATATCCAAGTAAAGCAACATATAATGAGCGGATTTTTATATATACATGTTGAAGACTTACATATAAGGAGCCTAATTTTATATCCAAGTTGAAGACTTATTTACAAGAGCAAAGAAAAGCAAAAGGTGAGAATTATTGAAGTTTATGATTTCGAGACGATACAAGTTGTGAAGAATCAAGCGGTAAAGTACTTTTCCCACGACCATGGTTTGTTTTTATTTTCACTTTGCTTTGTATTTTATCTCTCTTGTCTCTAAAAAAATAAAAAAAAAATATGCAAAAAAGGAAAGAAAAATAAAAAAAAATGATGACAAGAGAAATTTTATTTTTATTTATTTAATAAGCCATGGGGAAGGAAAATTTATAAATAAGTTTCAAGCAACAGGGATTTTAAGGGAAAAGGTTACAAATTGTCAAGGATCTACGAAGTTCGAGAATTTATCATCAATAGTTGAAACCGAAGACGAAGACTAAGAAGATAAAGACGAGGAGCGGAAGACGTTTCTATTGGATGTTGTGAGAGTGGTGTTATCATCATTGCAATCGGATGTGAAGGTGAGTAAGTAATCTCATCCTCGATAATAGTGGTTGATTTCCTTTCTTAGAGATCGTCAGAAAAATGGTTTTCAAAATGTTAAAAGATGTGGGTTTTTAAAATATTTCAGAAGTTGTCCCTCCCACTGTTCAACGTGTTGCAGAATTTCTCTCTTCATTCCTACCTGCACACATGTGAGTACCATAAAAGTACGTCTTTTGAGTGCAATTTCATAAAACCCTTTTTGGTGAGGCAGAAGTCGAGGCGAAATGCTTATTCCTCGCTTCTCAAACACGCGTTCTCTCATTATGGTGTGGTTATTTCTCACTCAACATTTAAGAATCAGAATATGTTCTTTAGTATTTCTAACTTCTTATTACTAGCATGCAGAAACTCTATGTCCTCATAGATCTTTGGATGCTTGGGACGCTGGAACGCTTTGAAGTTGTAAGTTTTAGTTTGATTTGCTCGAGGACTAGTAAAGTCTAAGTGTGGGGGAATTTGATAGGTGTATAATACATCCTATTTATTATCTATTGTTTATGCTTTCTTTGTTATTTTTCTTGTGAATTATGTATTTTACATGTGTTTTTGAGTTTTATAGCTACTTTGGAATCACGCGGAAGAAAATAAGAAGAAATCACCCAATTTGAGCAAAAGGGCAAAATTGTCATTTCCTGGGTGAACACTATCTGGAGCCCAGCCAAGGTTATAGATCAACTCTGTGGAGAAGTATAAAAGACAACCAGCTCATGTTAAGGGGTTGCCATCTGTGTGACCCTTATCTAAGCCGACGGGGTATCTGAATCCATCACCCAAATTGTAACCTAACCCTTATTAAAAACACATATTCTCTTCCCAAATCATTAGTATCTGAAATTGAGAGAAACAAAAA